>NC_138941.1:13950120-16672620 GCF_965226115.1 Aulonocara stuartgranti | reverse complement strand
TGCACGTGCTTTGGTTTCACTACCATGCAGAACTGCATGCGTGTGATTTGCGGGAATATAATAAGTGTAGTTATCGGTCAGGAATGAAATAAGGGTAATCCTCTTCAACAAAAGGATCTACTTGAAGTCATCCTCTAACAACAGGGCCTCTCAGTCCCTGTCGACCCCTTTCCTTTAGTGTAACCTGGATACCAGACTGCTGTTTGTCTAACACTGCTCCTTTCCCATCAGGTCCTTACAGTTCCCTTCTGCATAGCAGTAGCCTGGCCTTCTTCAGGTTTATAGTACCTGTGTGCAAATCTGGAATACCTGACCACAGAGTTTCTGGTCATTCTTTATTCTTGAATTCAGATTTGCAGATACTGACCTGATTTTAGCAATAGAAAACTTACAAAAACACAAATTCTTCAAAAATAAAAATGTGCAAATTTGTGGGAGAAAAATAACACAAAAATAATACAACTGAATACAACTTGTAGCTGGTACTAGTCGTGTTGAAGATGGAATGACTATTGTTCCTTATGTGTCTGTGGTTCAACGTGTATGTTATTCCGACACCTTTCTTTATGTGTGAAAGGGAGTTACTGATGGTTACTAAGTACTCATCAGCAGTTAAAATCCAGGATGAAAACTATGTGAGCATGCGCAATGATGAAAGAATAACAATGAGATGAGATTTACCTGTTGCTTTAGGTGGACCTGGACAGAGGCTATAGCCCAATTCAACCATGACTATAACTGATGACAATATTTCTTGTTCGGCTCTTGAGACCAAGCTACAGATCTATTCTACAGCCTACAGCAAGAGGGATGTATGATGGTGAAGGGTCCTGTTGACTGTTGGGATTCCCTGGAGAGCCTGATTGGTGCTCTGTTGTCTGTCAAAGAATAATCAAATCAAATCAAATCACTTTTATTGTCACATCACATGTGCAGGCACACTGGCACAGCACATGCGAGTGAAATTCTTGTGTGCGAACCCCACAAGCAACAGAGATGTGCAAACACAACAACACAAACGAGCAAAATACAAGAATGGCCAACCTGAAATTAATAAATATACAGTGGGGCAAAAAAGTATTTAGTCAGCCACCGATTGTGTAAGTTCCCCCACTTAAAATCATGACAGAGGTCAGTAATTTGCACCAGAGGTACACTTCAACTGTGAGAGACAGAATGTGAAAAAAAATCCATGAATCCACATGGTAGGATTTGTAAAGAATTTATTCGTAAATTAGGGTGGAAAATAAGTATTTGGTCACCTCAAACAAGGAAAATCTCTGGCTCTCACAGACCTGTAACGTCTTCTGTAAGAAGCTTTTCTGTCCCCCACTCGTTACCTGTATGAATGGCACCTGTTTGAACTCATCATCTGTATAAAAGACACCTGTCCACAGCCTCAAACAGTCAGACTCCAAACTCCGCCATGGCCAAGACCAAAGAGCTTGCTCTCGAGAAGATCTGCATGGAGGAATGGGCCAAAATACCAGCTACTGTGTGTGCAAACCTGGTAAAGACCTATAGTAAACGTTTGACCTCTGTTATTGCCAACAAAGGTTATGTTACAAAGTATTGAGTTGTATTTTTGTTATTGACCAAATACTTATTTTCCACCCTGATTTACGAATAAATTCTTTACAAATCCTACCATGTGGATTCATGGATTTTTTTTTCACATTCTGTCTCTCACAGTTGAAGTGTACCTCTGGTGCGAATTACTGACCTCTGTCATCATTTTAAGTGGGGGAACTTGCACAATCGGTGGCTGACTAAATACTTTTTTGCCCCACTGTATGTACAATATATAATAGTGTATGCATTTCTGGATGTGTATACTAAATATTTTCCTGTGTGTGTGTGTGTGTGTGTATACACATTTTTACAAATTAAATAGTAAAAAATAGATAAATAAAAATAATAAAAAATAATAATAATAATAATAAAATATATAGAATATACAGAGTTGAATATGTGCAAAACAAGTGGCATTTATATACAGTGTGGAGTGCATAATGTTGAAGTTCCAGTAGTGAAGCTGAGGTGTCTATGACGTGTTCAGCAGTCTGATGGCCTGGTGGAAGAAGCTGTCTCTCAGTCTGCTGTACGGGACCGGATGCTGCAGAACCTCCTTCCTGATGGAAGCAGTCTGAACAGTTTATGGCTGGGGTAACTGGAGTCCTTGATGATCCTCCCCGCTTTCCTCAGGCACCGCTTCCTGTAGATGTCTTGGAGGGAAGCGAAGGGAAGAATACACATAGTATGATTGATTGACTGAAGTGAGCACACCTCTTTTCACACATGCCTAAAAAGTCTGTGGTACGTGTGTACCTGGAATAACATCAGCCATGTTTAATTTTATGTATTTGGCTGACTCACTCACTGTATGTCTGTCTTATATCACAGCAGTATATTTATTTCTTATCAGTTTGAAAACCTCAAGCTAAACCAATGACAGTGAGAGGAGAGTTTTAATGCAAACAGGCTGCGATATTATGATACTGTATGTCTGTCTTACATATCACAGTGAACATCTGTTCACATCACACCCACATCTGTGGGTGAGATGATAAGCACGTGCAGCAGGTAGCTGTGCCCTGGATGTGCCATGTGCAACTAAACTGTTTCCCATGATCCCTCCTGCGAGCTGGCTGGAGGTACACCTGGTTCCAAGGTTGGTATGCCTGGCCAGGGCGCGCAAAACGGCTGCAGCGGCTATTTTTACACAGACACACTTCAAACGGACTCAGCCCGCCCCTCCAACACGAGCCTCTGCTTCACGCTGACCGCGTCTAAAGCCAGGCCCTGTCGATCTGCTGTCAACTGCCCCTGAGCAAATCAAAGCCTGAAACTGGTAGAATCTGGATTTTCTTTCTTCAAATTATCGTTCAACTGCTTTTTACTCTTTCTAAGATTTATCCTCCATCGGACTGAAGGAAAAACACATATTTTCTTTACTGCTGCATTCGCAGCAGCTGGTTGTTCTGACGCAGAGCAATTATTCAAGCATAATAACCCGGGACACAATAATATTTCACTTAGAGAGATTTCAGTATTTCTATCAACACCAAGCATAATGACATCAAATGCACGTCACTGGAAGGACTCAGTGTTGTAATGCATATAATATGGAGCCACTATCAGGGACAAACAGAGACTGCAGCGTGTTGTGCGCTCTGCTGAGAAGGTGATTGGCTGCAGACTCCCATCTCTGCAGGACCTGTACACCTCCAGGACATTGCGGCGTGCAGCCCGGATCTCAGCTGACCCTTCTCACCCTGGACACAGTCTGTTTGACCTGCTCCCCTCAGGCAGGAGGCTCCGGTCCATTCGCACCAGAACCTCTCGCCATAAGAACAGTTTCTTCCCCTCTGCTGTTGGACACATGAACAATAACCACATGACTGTCCCCGCCACTAACACATGACCCTACGCTGTGTCACTTCATCATTTCATGTTTGGCACTGATCACCACCTGCACTCATGTATATATCTTTCTACGTAGCACTCATAATTCTTATTCTCATGTATATCTCATGCACATATCTTTCTTTCTACATAGCACTTTAATTCTTATTGTCTGCACTGAAGCACCGCAGCAATTTCCTAATGTTGTAAACCTCAACATCTGGCAATAAACCCATTCTGATTCTGATTATGAGTCATTACCTTTGGGCAACAGTGCCCTCTTATCTATACTAGATACATACATACATACATATACACAGCCAGACTACATTATGCATCCCATAATTGACTGCGGTGGGATGTGTAATTTGTTTATTTTGGCGTAATGATCCCAGCTGTTATAATGATAATGAGAAAATGCTCTCCAAATATAATCACCCTAATGACAGGACATTATGTTTATGTCCTGTCATTAGGGTGAATAGGGATAACAGGACAGAATATGAACGAAGAACACATTGTCAGAATAACATGTGTTCAATTTTAACCTCATTAAGTCATCTATATATTCAAGCCCTTTGTTTTCTGCATGCCATTGTTGGGTCGTCTGTTCATTCTGCCCTATCTAGCCTGGTTCTATTATTTTGACCTTAGCCTTAGTTTTCGTCTTTGCCTGTTTTCCACAGTTATAGTTATAGGTCTTAGTACCTCTTAGTGTTTTGTTTCGTAGTGTTTTTGACAGTTTGCTTTGGTTTCTTGGTTTTCCCTGCCGTCATCTCAATAAAGGATCACTTTTCTGTTTAAACTTACTACTCCTCGTCATCATCTGCTTTGGGTCCTGTTTCCACATCGGGTGTGCACCCCACCGTGACAGACAGCTTCATCTAGTTCCAAGGCCAGGTCTGTTGAGCTTCATTTCTTTCAATACAGAGGTGAGAGTTATGTTATGTTATGTTATATTTCCCACATTGTAAATCTGTAATGCAGTCAGCATGTCTCTCCAGTTGTAATAAATTTATGCCCTAATTGTGGATAAACTGCCATAATTGAGAAAATCTTGGGGGACGCTGCTTAAATGTGAAATAGATATACAAGCATGGGACAAAAATCCTGCTCCTTCCATCTAAAATCTATGTTTGTAACCGATTTAAAGAACTACAGTACGAAATTTTTTCACAATGTGCACTGTTAACCTTTGCTGTATTTTTCCACAGTAAAATACCACAAAATGCCCAGTAACTTACCTGAAAACATTTCTACAGTTAATTATTGCTTTGCATTATGGGTATATTAAGGTTATTTACATTTACTTACTGTATTTTTTTAAAAACAAAATTGCGATAGTAGTTATACCTACCGTTAACACATTAGCAGCTACTGTATTATGTGTGTTCGGCCCTCCCTGTACGTTCCAGTTTGGCAGATAGATAAACAGTTCTTCAAAAGGAGAGACATAAGAAAAACATATTAAAACATACATCTGGAACATAATATATTTCTCACATTACAAAATACAGACTGAAGACTTAGCAACTTGAACTATAGCTGGTATAACCAAGACAAATAAATGAAAACATGTTAACTCCAAATCCCGCTAGCTTGATGCTAACACACAATGAATTAGCATCGGCAATGCAGCTAACATGCCGGCTTCAAATATGAGAGTCAACAACCCATTTTACATCACATGCTTAACATGAACACAGAATATAATCGTACTTACAAGTGTAACCCCTGGTCAGCTTCTCTTTCCAGCGCTGTGTGAATAAAACTCTCTGGATGAGGATTTAAAAAAATATGTTTTAAACTCATGCTCTGTGAGAGCGGACGGAGAGGACTTACCACAGCAAAAGCTGCTCCTAACGATAGGCAGGGGGGTAGCCCGTTTACCAGTAGCAGACTTCCGCTGCGGATTTTCAAAATAAAAGTTCCAAAATAAACCCATGGTTGCGATCCCAAGTTTAACAGGAATTTAACAACAACAAAACCATATTACAACAAAACCATATTCATTCTTTTACATCGTTACACAAGCATATATTTCTCATGCTCCAGTACAGCCAACTTCAGAGCTAATATTTTGTGTGCTGGTATCAACTTGGCCAGACAACACACACTGAATGCATGCTGGCCCCGCCTACCCACCTACCTCTACCAACCACCACTCCATATCCTGACTGACATGACCTGTGATCCAGTGATTGACAGGAGAGGAAAGGCCAACTTCGTTAACTCTTCACTCTTACGATATTCTCGAGAGGACAAAAGATTTTGCACCTGTTATTGTTGGACCTCTGTGTGGAAACTGCAAACGGGACATCATAAGGTAATGCAAAGGACTCTCCTACCCTAACATATTCGTTTATTAATTCTTAAGAGCATGTATAGTTTGTGTGTGTGTGGGAGGGCTTAAAATCGGTGTTAGCTTGGTCGAAATAGCACATTAGCTGAATTATTCTGGAAAAAATAGGTTGTGTGTGTTTTTTTTCTTTTCTTATTTGAATATATATTTAGATATATATTTTACACGGGGAGGGGCGAGGAACACAGGCGCAACGACAGTCTTTGTCTTTTTTTTCCCCGCCGAGTGTGGTGCATTGTCCTCCTGCGCTTCTGTTCTATGACTGTCAAGTCAAACCGAGTAGGAGGTGAAGCCCTGAGGGAAAACGTAAACGTGACAGACTGGAGGGCGGAACTAATCTTGTGTCTGGGTTTCTGTCGGGAAGAAAAAGAAAGGCGAACTGGGAAGCAATAGGAAGGTGCCACTTTCGGGAAAAGCCCAGTATAATTCCTTCAATAAGTTGTCGCCAACATGAATATTGTGTGGAACTGAAGTATCTACAAAGCCAGGGAGGTAGCCGGTAAGGGAATGGTTGCTGACTATGGTAAAAGACTTTGAAGTGAGTTGCTAAAGAATCGCGGCTGCCGCTAGCATGTAGCATTAGCACTGTGTCGTGAGTTGGTCGCCTGTTTACGAGCGTGCCGCTCGTAAACATTGTTTATTGTTGGTCTGCATATGGAAGACTGTTAATGCTTGCATATGGTTAAGAGAAGCTGGTTATAAATACTATTGTTACTGCTCAAGTTCTAATGCAGATTGATTATTTAATTTAGCACTTTAATAGAAAGCAGTATTTCTCAAGGTGTATGTACAATTGTTAGTGAATTACGTAATTTGAGCATTTAAAAATACTCAAGCAAATATTGTACTACAAAGCTTATGCACTGCATTGATGTGTTTAAAAAAAAAGGAAAAAAAAGAAAATGTGTTTGGGATTGTTTACAATATTTGCAGATGTGTGATAACAAACATAATTTGTATTTGGGTTTTTTGGTTTGTATTTAAAGGGTTTTCACCTATGGCTGACTGTGGCCGAAAAGAAGATTAAAGAAAAGGAAAAACAAAAGATCTGCCTGGTCATTGAGTGAAACCCAGTTAAACACCTGTGGTAGATGCATCAATCCCTTTCAAGCGGGGAAGCTGCACAAACTTAGAGAGTTTGACTAAGCAGCAGGTAAAAATACACATTTAATGAGAATAAAGAAAGACAACTTCTTTTTTGGAAATTTAGAGACTGCTAAAACAATCTTATCCAGTTTTGAGCTTGCTCATGTAGGTTAGCCTGCTTTATTTAATTTTGTGTGAGCTGCAGTACACAACATTAAAAAGTTAATGTGACATTAGGTTGGTGGCGCGAGGAACTCCAACCTAAGTTTAATATTTATTAATTTTTTAAGTGGGAAGGGGAGTATGGTTTTTTTTTTTTCCTTTAATACAACGTCTTCCAGGGTCTTTTTCATAGGAAAACCATGTAACGTCTGTGTTAGGTTGGTCAAAAGAGCAATTAGTTGAATTATTCTCGAAAAGATGGGTTGTGTGTTTTTTTTCTTTTATTTACTTATGTAAATATATTTTTCAAGGGTTAAATAAATGCAACGTTAAATTAACAATTGTCTCTCTGTCTTTTCCCGCCCAGTGTGGTACATTGCTGTCCTCCTGCCCTTGCTGGCTGCGCTGACAGTGTGATGTAGCCTCAGTGTTTGTGTTTAAAGGCTTTTTCCACCAAGATGTCTGTTGAGAGAGAGATGACCTTACCCATCACACCAAGGGTAATAGCGCTCGGTAAATAAATAGTTTCCTCTTGTAATATTTTTGTAAAAAATCTATGTAATTATTGTGGTATTTGTACCCACAACAACTTACTTAACAGGGGTTTGTCTGTTTTATATTGTATAAAAATAGAATACACAGAGTTTGCTGCTGTTTCTCTTATTATACACAATGACCAACAGGAAAAAAAAACAGCCTAACATTTCAGCACAGGCCAAAATGCCAAAACATTAGGCAGTTTTTTCCTGTAATTGATCATAATTTTCATGACATAATAAATAATAAGAGAAACAGCAGCAAACCGTGTGGATTCTATTTTTTTTTTTACAGTGTGAGGCCTGCTATCCAGCATTCTTGTGGAAACCTTATTTGTAAGGGTGAGCACATTGTCTTATTGGACTCTTGTCTGTTTTTAGGGAATAATTTCATGTCTGCAAGCCGCTGGATGATCAGTTTGGAGGGCAAGGTATTTTATGAGCCTGAGCAGATGCATGACTTTACCAGCACCCTTGCTGTCTTCTTTGCGTCATACTACGTTTTCAACCTTGAGTATCAGGAGTCAGCGTCCATCACACTGGAGATGATACAGAGGTAAATACTTTACACCATTAAAGCTTACACCATTTAAGAATGAAATATATGTGATAGCTTGACTACAGTTGCAGAAACATATAGGTTTGCTGTAATGTATGTTTTAATTTTGAAATTAAAGCAGCCCTTTTTCCGTTAAAAGGTTCTTTTGTGAGGATCAATCCAGACATGGGAACAAAATGCCCTGCAAAACTTGGTACAAGCTGCAAGACAGGTCGTGTCGTAAAGAGGAAGGTTACAAGCATCAGCCCTCAGATCACCACCTTCCTCCAGCGGCTCTCTGAGTTTGAATGGAGGACTTCCAACTAGGTAAGAAGAGATGATAATATCTTTTACATAGCTGATAATTATATACATACTGTACACTCCATACAACAGTATGAATGATCTCAGACAGATGTGAACAAGTGAATAACCTGAGCAAACATGAATATTGATGATGTGTCTTTGACAGGTGGTGATAAAGACTACGCTGAACCCGACCATCCTGGTAACGGAAATCTAAATCCCATGTCACATTCTATTTCCTGGGACCCACTGATAATTATTATATTTTGTAAATGATTTTTGTTTTACAATTGTAATAGTTTATTTAATGTTCATGCTGGTGGGTTTGTCCTGTTTTTAGTGGAATGAAAAACTGTTTTCCTTAAAAAAATCAGACACAGAAAGGTGAAGGACTGTGTAGTTTTCATGTACGCTTCTATTTATTTTGGTTATTGACATTGTTTTCATTCAGTTGAAAAATGTTTTTCTTGTTAAAAAAATATCAACAAAAAATATCAACAATAAATGTTGGTTTAATTCACTATTCTGAGACTACTTTATTGAATTATATTGTTTTTTGTAAATCAGAATCAGAATACTTTATTGATCCCTGGGGGAAATTATTTTTTGTTACAGTGCTCCATTTTAAACCAACATTAAGACAAGACAGACAATACGTTAACTAAGAATAGTACAATATATATATATATATATATATATATATATATATACATACATACATACATACATACATAAGTCACTTATAAATAATGATTTGGAAAAGAAACATGTGTAGTTGTAGCAGCAAACAGTGTGTTAAGTGGATGCGTTGTACAGGGAGATGGCCACAGGCAGGAATGATTTCCTGTGTCGTTCAGTGGTGCTTTTCGGTAATCTCAGTCTCTCACTGAACGAGCTCCTGTGACTGACCAACATGTCATGGAGTGGGTGGGAGGTGTTATCCAACATTGTCTTTATCTTGGACAGCATCCGCCTCTCCGACACCACCTTGAGGGAGTCCAGCTCCATCCCCACAACATTGCTGGCCTTACGGATCAGTTTATTAAGTCTGTTGGCATCTGCGACCCTCAGCCTGCTCCCCCCCAGCATGCAACAGCATAGAGGATCGCACTGGCCACCACAGACTCATAGAAAATCCTCAGCATTTTCTGGCAGATGTTGAAGGACCTCAGTCGCCTCAAAAAATAGAGACGACTCTGGCCCTTCCTGTAAAGTGCTGTGGTGTTTTTAGCCCAGTCCAGTTTATTGTCAATGTGTACTCCAATGTATTTATAGTCCTCCACAATGTCAACACTGACCCCCTGGATTGAAACAGGGGTCAAGTGTTTCCCGGTCTTCCTGAAGTCCACGATCAGTTCCTTGGTCTTTGCCACGTTGAGCTGCAGATGATTCTGCTCACACCACGTGACAAAGGAGTCGACCACAGCCCGGTACTCTGTCTCATCATCCCTGCTGATGCATCCAACCACCGCAGAGTCATCAGAAAACTGAAGATGGCAGGTCTCTGTGCAGTGGCTGAAGTCTGTGGTGTAGAGGGTGAAGAGGAAGGGGGAGAGGACAGTCCCCTGTGGTGCCCCCTGTGTTGCTGATCACCTTGTCAGACACACACTGTGGGAGACGTACATATTGTTCTTAATGGATGGTCGTCAGAATTTACACCCTTTTATGGTCCTCGGGACCCAAAATGGTCCCCATCCAAAAGGTGATATAGCAATGGATTTTATGAATTTTTTTTCACATCAGATCTTTTAAACAACTTTAGACCTATCCACTGATATAAAGTTTTTCATAATTTTTTTAATAATTTTTAGGTTTTTATGGCTTTATTGTCATAAAAACCCCTGTTTTTTTGGGGGTAAAAAATCATAATATGCAATATTTTTAAAAAATGAGTTGCAAATGGAACTACTTGGCATGAGGTTATTAGAGCCTTGGATAGGTAAAAAATTCATAACAGAATTGATTTGGATACTTTATTATTTTTGGAGCAATAAGAGTTTTTCAAATTTACACCCTTTTATGGTCCTCGGGACCCAAAATGGTCCCCATCCAAAAGGTGATATAGCAATGGATTTTATGAATTTTTTTTCATTTTTTTTCACATCAGATCTTTTAAACAACTTCAGACCTATCCACTGATATAAAGTTTTTCATAATTTTCTTTATATTTTTTAGGTTTTTATGGCTTTATTGTCATAAAGACCCCTGTTTATTTTTTATTTATTTTTTTTTTTTTGGGGGGGAAACCCGTAATATATATTATAAATATATTCTCAATCACATTCACACCACTCTCTTATATCAGTTCCACTACATCGAGACTATTTTATGGTGGTCAGCTGTTTTATTGTCATGCATTTTGCATAATAAGATAACCATGTCCTGCATTCAAAACCACTGAAAATGTCTATGGTGGTGCTGTACCTAATATTGTGCTCATTGGATCCAAAACATATTTTTCCTTTATTTTGAAGCCTGAGGCTTAGATCCATTAGGTATTCACGAGAAAAAAATTATCACATGTCAGGATTACAGTATATCGAAAATATGTGATTATAATGGGAGTCAATGGGACCCAAAATGGTACGAGGACCACAGATGGTAACACTTATGTGAATCTCCTTTACTATACACAACACCATAGAGGGGATCAATGAATTTTAAAAATAATGCTAAAATGCACATCCTAGCCAAGTTTCATGCAACTAGTCTTTAAAATGACTGATATATTGAGAATCAAAAATCCAAGGGGACCCAAAAGGGTCCCTTTTTTGACTATGACCATCTGAGGGTTTTAAATGTTCTTATATCGAATATGAATGTTAATATTATTTCATATGCTGTAAAAACACAATTACAGTCTAAACAAATTATACTGTACACAATTACAGTGTTATACCATAAACCACATTTGCAGTACAGTGATACTATAAAACTTAATCACGGTAAGTCTTTCTAACTGTAAACCACATTTACAGTAAAGCTGTTGTTATACTGTAATATATGTTTACAGTAAAGTGGTTGAACTGTAAAACATCACAACAGTAAAGATACTGTAGATCAGTAATTCCAGTAACTTACTGGCAATAGTGAGGCCCCCCCGTGTGGTTCTGGGATCTTTGCTCACCGTTCTCATGATCATTTTGACCCCACGGTCAAAAGACCATCAGTGGTCTTGTATGTCTTCCATTTTCTGATGATTGCTCCCACAGTTGATTTTTTTCACACCAAGCTGCTTGCCTATTGTAGATTCACTCTTCCCAGTCTGGTGTAGGTCTACAATACTTTTCCTGGTGTCCTTCGAAAGCTCTTTGGTCTTGGTCATGGCGGAGTTTGGAGTCGTCCCCGACCTGCAGTTCCAACCTTCCCGACCTGCAGTTCCAACCTTCCCGACCTGTAGTTCCAACGTTCCCGACCTGCAGTTCCAACGTTCCCGACCTGCAGTATGTTAGTTTCTATGTGCAATATTAGTTCTTGTCAATCCTTGTCACTACTGTATGTGTTGACATTGCAATCACCATTTGTCAAATAAAACAAAAGAAATACACAAAGGGGTTACCGCGTATCAGCTTGACTGTGTCATCGGCTATGTGTGAGTACGTGTGCTGTGTAATACCAAAACGTTCACAGACTCGGTTTATAGTACGTACAAGACAAACTTTATTTGGTTTCATGTACAGTCTGGGGTAGTAACAACAGATGTGATCTTTCCGTGACCAACAGTGTACAATTATGTTCGGGAGATCACATTGACAAAATGGAGACATTCACTCAAACACAACCACCGTTCTGACTCCAGGGCTCTCCTGATCGGTGCTAGTACCAACGTGCACCCACACAGGTCCGTTAAGGTGAACCATGCCTGTTGCCGTTATGAAGACAGATGCATCTCCTCTGCATATCGTCAGCCCCCCACGGACCTGATCGGGGCTTCCCGCCCTGCGCGTCTTCACATTAGCTGGAGGTTGAAACCATTGTTTGCTCACAGGGTTAAGAGAAAACCAAAACTTGTCATATTGTAAATCCGGGGCGATGGGGCGTATGTAAAAGTCCACTATCATGGAGCCATCTACCTCATTGTTCACCCCAGTCTGTGGTTCGAGTTTCGTGTACCCAGGCCTTTCCATCACCTCTAGTTCTTCGGCCACCAATCTACCATTCGGTTCTATGAAGTTAGAGGCGATAATGCATACGCCGTGGTCGCGCCGATCGGGGTCCGCGCCGGCAGTGTAGACGACACAGGAGCGTTCGTCCTTGTTAAGGTGCACTCGCAGTTCATCACGTTTAGCTGGGCCTTTTGCAAGCGAGTCCAGGTTGTCGTTCACCACAACGTCGCCTTTTGCCGTAATGTGGTACGTGTCTCCCAAACGCACACTCCCACTGCATGTGGACACTACAATGTCGGTCGGCAATGAGGTGAGGTCACACCCGAGTGAACATGGGTAGGCTTCCGATTTACAGAGGTCGAGGTGGATTCCAAGCTCCACGCGTCCCTTGACGTTAATGTCATCTATAGGAGTATTGCAACCCGTACCTCTCGGGCATACTTTAACGAGGAACACATCACCATCGTATGTCTTGACAGGTACCGCGACCTTCGTGCCCATGGTTTCAGAACAATAGCAGCACTCACACAAGTCAGCAGCTGGCTTTATATTCTTCATCGGCAACACGGCTGTGGGTCGGCGAGAACCGTGTTGTGGGTCGGCGAGGACCGTGCTGTGGGTCGGCGAGGACCAGATTTGCTGTGTGTGTGTGTGTGTGTGTGTGTGTGTGTGTGTGTGTAACATTGGCATTTACTCAGATCCAAGGCAGGCCAAATGTCTGTGATACAACCTACACGCAAAGGACACACATTCACAATATACGGGTACACACGTCTGTTTTATTTCCAAGTGTTTCAGACTTTACAGCGTTTGCAGACCCAGTATCCATCATCCCTGCATTTGGCACAGGTGAATTTCTGACATGTTCTCTTGCACCTGCATGACACAATGGAAGATCTGTGCTGAGAGTCGAGGAAGGTGTGAATGTGTGTCTTTTATATGTACAGGTCAGTCGATGTGTGGCATATAGATACGGCAGGCATTTCTGAAAGTTTTAACACAGAGGTTTGGCCTGCCTTGGATCTGAGCAACTCCGAGTGAGCAAATGTAAATGTGCCAGGCCTCAAGGATAATGGGTGGTTTGCACAACAAAAAACCGGAGGAGAAACAAGCTGACGACCTGTGAAAATCTCAGCATGGGTGATTAACACTTCGGGACTTGCACCAGAAAATAAAAAAGCCAGTAATTCTAGGGGGTGTTGGGTTTAGGGAAGTTACGCAAATTTGCGCAGGTTAGTAAACCTAGTGTTGAAGCAGACCGTGTAATTGATTGTGATTTTTTTCTCGAATATACACACAGGAGACCGCTTCGTCCAGTTCACACCAGTTCACACCAGTTCAAGCACAGGATTCCGCTTCAGTTCCGTTCAACACACAGGTAAGAGTGTTACCTTTCCCACGTTGTCAATCCGTAATGCAGCCAACACGTCTCTCCAGTTGTAATAGAATGTAGGTTTGAAGCAGCACGCCGTGCCTTTAAAGCACACTGTGTAATTGTGATATTCTCCAATGTCGACTTGTGGTATTCCAAGGTCAGGTGACAACTTTATGTTGAAATAGTACACGGGTCCAGCTGGCGGTGGCTCTAGGTACAGTGATTCTGAGCTCAGCATGCGTGACACAGAGCTAGACTGGTTGAACAGCAAACACAATATGCAAGCCGTAGGGCTTGCTCCATATGTGTTCGCGGTGTCGTTGTCACACCTCGCGACGTCGGCGTACGCTTGAGGTGATATCAACGCTCTCAGCGGCCGGCGTTTGCCGTCGGCTGCGCTGACCAGCATGCCTTTGCAGTTATGTGCGTTTGAACAAAATGGCAAACGTTGATCGTTTAACATTTGCAGTAACAGGTCTCTATTGTACGTGTGTCGAACGAGGGCTCTACCCGGTATAGCTCTCTCTGCGAGAGACGCCATCAGGGGCTTGGGGTTCTTAGCCAGCAGTTCCATTATGGTCAGCACCGGAGTGCAGCTTGTGCACAGAGCCGATCCCTGAGTGGAATCACACGCACACGGCTCGGACGCGGCGTGCGTGTCATGAAACAATACTTTGATGTCAGATGGAGAAATGTGTCTGCTTTGCGACACTTTGCGCAGTACACGATGTCTGATCTCCTGTCTATAACGGTCCACTTTGCTCACGTCGCAAACGCGCCGTGTGTCATCCGCCGGGCAGTCCGCCGCAGATCTCGTCTTTGGCCACAACGTGCACATTTCACGACGCTTGCCGCGTGTAGTCTCTCGTGAACATTTGACACAAGGCTCGCCCGCGCTACGCCCGGCCGAGCATCCGGCACAGAGCCAAAGACAGCACACTTTTTCCACAGCATCCTGAAAGGTCGAGCATATCCCGCACACAAAGCGCGACATGACCTCACACGACGTGAAGTGCGGCTGACTTAAGTACCATGTAGGATTGCCTCCTAAACACATGCTGCAAACTCTCACGTTGCAGGGACACCGAAGCTTGACGCCTGCTCTGTGTCTGTCTTTGCTGCTTTTCACCAAGGTCACCCGACACACTAGGCACTTCGAGTCATTGCTGTTGTGTTTTTTGTGTCCGGGTTTACCCAGTCGGCCGCTCCGCGTGTCTTTGTAGCTCGTCGTAGATACGCGCCTGTACAGGTTCGTAGCTTTGCACACAGACCTGACCAGAGCGTCTTTGCGTTTCGTCTCGCAATCTCTCAGCAGCTCTTCTGGAACCCGAGTCGCGGACAACGAAGCGTTTTCGATGGCGAACCGAGGGCTTTGCTGTGCTCTATTCAAAGCACTGTCGCTGGAGCCCATGCCTGTGATAGATGACATGGTCTACGTCCCCGGGGCGGAAGGCTTCCGTCTGACTGAAATGATGTCGGCGGCCCCGTGTTCAGATCACAGGTTCAACTTTGCTCACAGCGTACACGTACTGCTGCAGCGGACCTCCGGTTCGGCAAAGGTACGCTGTCCTTGTGATCAGCGTACAGACGGCAAAGCCGGTGATATAGTGCGACGAGTCGATCACGTGAGACACGACCGGGTCTCCGCGAGAGCAGCAGCATATCGAGCGCGATCCGGAGGCAGGCCGCTGTGGGCCTTCGAGATGAGCCAAGTCGTCACAGCGTACAGATGGATATTGAACCATCGCAGCACGGACTACACCAAGTGTTGCGACGCTGTGGTTGTGTATCAGATACAGAGATCCAAGTGGCTGCCTCCGGGGCTTTACGTGTACAGAAGAAGGCCTACGCACTTTGGCTGCACAGTGGACAGACCCGTAGCTGTGATTGAACAATTCAACCTTAACCGAACAGCCGTCGACCCCGAGCTGCCGAACGCCATAACGATTGACATGTTCCCGGGCTGCGATAACTACAGCGCCATGTACATTGTGACGCGCAAACAGAGTAGGCTCACGCCCGAGTACGGCAATAGGATATTCGGAGAGGCCGCAGCGTTGGGTATCGTGGAGTCGGTGCATCCACCCGGATACATGTCAGCCTCCGAGCGTTACGAAGTGGCCATCAGGACAGAGAGGATGTATGTGTTAGACCTACGGTGGAAGGCGTTCGACACCAGAACGAGATGCGTCCACGCCATACCCAGGATCAAAGGCATGAAAGCCATCTTATGGTCTAACCACAACGGCGATGTACAGAACACAGAATGCAAAGTGTTGAGTTGGCTCTTTGGCCACTCCAACGAATTGCCCTCGGACGTGCAGATGGTAGACTACACTGCCGAAACTCTCGGAGTCCGGTATATACTAGTGGACATGGACACATTCACCGGCGTTTTACCGCAGCCTCCTCGCGCCGGCATGTCGTTTTTCACACACACACATTTCACCGGCGATTTAGCCACAGCTACGGCCGCAATCGGCCACGTTACGGGCCCTAGAAGCAGGATGGGCTCGCCTTGTCAAGGTAAACCGCTCGACGTCTGGTACACGTTACCCTCAATGGGTTCGTGCCATCCAACGCCTTACACTTGTGGCGATAGATACGCAGATGTGAACATAACAGATGAGATGAAGGCAGACTTGATCGAATGGACACTCAAAACAGACGCCGCTGACTGTCAAGGCCTTGCCGTTCAGCACACACTGTATTACCACTGGGAGACCGCTCAGTACAAGATGATGTTGTGTCACACTGTACCAGACGCAGACACTTCGCTTAACATGTTCAGGCTTTGATCGTCGTATTGTGCGATACTCTAAGCTGTCTCCTTCGTTTGGAAATTTGTGTGTGTGTGTGTGTGTGTGTGTGTGAATAAATTGCCACTGCTGGGGCTACCATCAGACAAAGACTGAGGTAGTACACCATCAGGCAAAGACTGGGGTAGCACTATACACTATTTATAAAGCACACTATCATCTAGTCCATACTGTTTCACGCTTTGTATTTCAGGACAGTGTCATGGCTCAACAGGATTATGGTGTTACAGAGTGGAAGCGCATTGCCAAAGCGCTGCATTCTGGAGCCTTGCACAACGACATGACTTTCGAAACGACCCAAGACGCTCTCAACCATCTGTACTATTACCAGGAGTCATACATCGCCGCGGTCAGCGGCCATGACCATGGACAGTATCGTGATTTCTGCTACATTCATAAAGACAAACCGTGTCGCACTCATCAATGTCAACTTAAATTGAGTGTGTTTTTTCCCGGGGTAGCCACTGACAATCGATGCGCATTGTGCAATGGCGTGACAATGGCCCCGACCGCCGACGGAACCGTCGCCTACGGGATCGAGAACAGAAGACCGTGGTGTGAGATGTCGGATTTGGAACAGTTGTCTCTGAAACACTTGGAACACTTAGCTGTGTACCACACGCCATATTTTGTGATGTTGTTTCTGGGGTCAGTGAAGAACAAACGACACGTGTTACACAGCGATCAGGCGAGCAGGCAGGAACTGGTGCTTGTCATCTACAGCAAGTACGGGCACGGAGAGACGCCATTGACCTTTCACGATAGACAGAATAAGGATATCACTTTCCTAAAGCTGTGCTGGAGATACACGAACCGACAAAGCTCTAAGGTACTGAATCTCAAGATCCCTTATTATCTTGAAATGCCCAACACCACAACCCACGGCACGTGGAACCCTGTACACGACAAATTTGCAGATAGAACACCGGAGCCCCTCTACTCGTTTGTCAAGAGTGCGTGCATATGCCGCGACGTGTGGTGCGAGGACGACGCGTACAACGCTCCGCTATGTTCGTCTCCGACATTACAAAGCGTCGCACGTGCAAACGACAACTCTGTCGTGTATTTGCTACAGACACCCGTGCCTAAGCTTCACATCAATACAGTCTTGGACGCCACTGTGACAACGTACAACACCAGAGATTGGGAGTCCTTAGGTATGTCGCTGCCGTGTTGCAAACCGCTCGCCCCCAGGCTGGACTCGCTGGTGTTGGAGGAGTCTGTGGACTGCACCGTGCTGTCGCTGCGTGCAATTGTATCACTACACGAGATCTGGATTCCTCTCGAGTCGTGGCTGTCGCCGGAACACTGTAACGACAATCCCATTCTACCCGTGACCAGGCACAGGGTTGCCGCGGGCGTGTTGGGCTGCTTCAGAGATATCTACGAGAAAAACACAGTGCCTCCCAGGCAACTGTATGCTACCCACCGAGACTTGATCAAGACGTTGCTAGTGAACACGCGCACGTGGGACGTCGTGTCTCTATTACCCTATGTCTGTATGAATAAGATGTACAGGGCAGTAAACAGTGCGGCGGACGAGACGAGCCTGAGGAAGGCCTGTTGTGGGATAATGGTGCAGATATTGCTACCCCTCACCGGTGATGTCGAGAGTGCAGTGGACAGTTGGTGGAGTAGTGACGCGTCGGACAGTGCCGATACTATCGAGTCGCAGTTCTTACTCTTGTGCAAAGAAGGCTTCCGTGATCTGAGCACTTGGGACGCGTTACAACCCGAATCGTTTGGCGTCCGATGCATGTCGATAGTGGACGGCGGCTATGTCTGGCTGGGCGACAGCGTGACGGACGACAGCGTTATGAGAGATCGGCTGTCGGAGATCGGCCTGACCGAACCTGTCCGCGTCACCGTCATCGAGATACCACCGAAGCAAACCGTGCCATCTGAAGGATCTCTCACCGCGCCGATCCACAGGCCTGGCACAAGAGTGCTAGAATGTTTCAGAGGACTGGCAAGTGCACTCACAGTGAATGCTATGTGTGTGTCTATGCCCAACGACATGATAATACGCCGACATGAATTCCGTCGTAGCCAAGCTAGTAATAATGCCTACCACGGACCCGGTAAGAGGCCCTTGGCTCCTGACAGCGGCAGCGATCCGCAGGACAACGGCAGCGCTCGACCTAAAATGTCTTATGTTGAAACGCACACCGATGAGCCCATCATCATAGAGCTAATGAACTTTCCCCATAACAACGACACCCACAACATCACATTTCCAAGTATAGGGGACAACGTTGTCCCGAGCGAGCCATGCCATTCCATCAGCTTTTCATTCGACAGCCGCTTGTTCGACACTGGGACCTCGCTGGCGGACGTCGATGATTTAAACGCTGGATATCCGCTGATGGCACACATCGAGGATCTCGATACTATAGACGCTTCCACGCTGATGCTGCACAACGCCACAAATCATTCCTACGACATCGTTGCTCCAATGCTGAACATGGAGGTAGACGGCGAGGAGGTAGACGCCGAGGAGGTAGACAGCGAGGAGGTAGACGGCGAGGAGGTAGACCCCTACGATGTAACCTCTTTTGATGTCAACACCATGATCTCGAGCTTGTTTCCCAATGTAGCGGCCGACAAAATGCATGTTAGAAATGGCGAAGACTGTGACATATTGGCTTTGAGTAACACAGACAAACGCAAGAAGCAAACGGTGGCGCCACAGTGTGAGCAGATGGGTGGTTGCGATGACACGCCAGCGGGTCCGAGTCATGGAGACGACCAGCCAACCCAGGCCGTACATGACGTCCGACTCGAGAGCCCTGTGAGCGGTGACAGTGCACGGCGCGCCCAAAGAAATCCACTGCCGACAGACGACGCATCGGCGATCGAACTACCTGACAGTGTCCTGTACCCAAGCGAATACACATCGGACGAGCCAGAAGTACTGCGTGCTACAACCGAAGCCGATCTGAGGTTCTTAGATAAAGTGCCAAAATGGAGGTCTAACGGAGTGCAGTACAGTCACCTGAACGATGCACGCTACGGGACGACGCACTCGCCCTACTTCACAATGGCTTTCACGACAGCCTTCGAGATCCAGAAACACAAAGGCTATGCCACTAAGCTAATGCTAAGGAAAACCCCCGACACGCCTCAAACCAACCCCACCGTGGGCTTAGAGAAAGTCGTTTGCACGCACGGTTGCGATGCCAACGCTCAGCAGGCGTCCGATGTTTACAGAACAGCTGTCGAGGATATCAACTCGAACTACATTATGGGCATATACGTATGTTCTAGACTGACGAGAAAATTTACCCGTCCGAAGGAAGTCACCTACACACGATCGGATATACCATCGGTGACAATAAACTGCAAGACGGGCGCTAGGGTATACTACGCAGTAGATCTATCGAAGCCACCCGAGCGGGGGTTTCGCTACGTGTGTCTACACGTCAACGAATTCCCGATCGGCATGAGAATAGATTCCATTCTCGACATCAAGAGCACAGAAGCCTTGTACTTGGGCCACGTACTGACTACACAGAACGTCGCCGGGCTTTTGATCCACAGGATTTTCTCCGAAGACGCAGAGTTATTGGAGACTGTACTGGACATGCACACGCGGTTGCAGATACACCCGTTTGTGGCAAGGACATTCGCCTTGCACCTCATGAAGATGCCCTTCACGGACACAGGCGTCACCGGGGCCTTTGTCGGGGAGCATGTGGGCGAATGGAATTTAGGGAGTCCAGACGGATTGGCAAATATGACCGACAGCCAAAAGTGTACGCTGGCGTACCACGTCACCACTTGTCTTATCAAAGCACAAATCCTCACAATGAGTATACTCGGGTTTCCCCTGTTGAGACTACACCCTGGTAGGATATGGAGAGACGGCGCGCGCTTCAAAGTGGATTTGCTGGCATGTCTGCTCGATCACATCACGTCCAAACTGATTTCGCAGGTCTGCGTGCGCAAGAACGCGAAAGAGGACTTTGACAGTCCCATTGCGCCAGTGCCGGGTGGTGTGCGTGCCATCACCGACACGCTCAGAACGTTAGACCTCGACCGATTTGTACCTCAGTGGGAAAACCTGCCCGACGATTACGAAAACGACGTTCCCGATGGCGACATAGAGGTTTTCTATAGTATGTATGAGCAGTTAACACAGCAAGACGTGCGGGACGTGCACATATTGTCTCTCCTGGGTGAATGCGAAACATATCAGCCTTTCACTGTACCGACGGCAAACTGCCGGTCTGCACCGTTTGCGCCGTTTCATGTGCAAATACACAATCAGTACGTCAAGTGGAACAAGGTCATAATAGTCGAACCGGTACAGGCAGCGGACGCTCTGCCACTGCCTACGTTGATCCCACAACGTTCATCGAAAAATAAACAACATTCTTCTTTGACCACACGGCGTCGTTCTTCGACCACAACGAGGATTCCTGCACGTGAGCCCAACGAAACCGCTCCTGCTCAAAGACAGCTTCCTGCGCCAAGACCATCCAAAAGCAGAGCCCCCCGCAGGTCAATTTCTACACCGACCCCAGCCGTGTCACAAGCACGAGCATCCCGCCAGAGAGCAGATGCCGTGTCACTACCACGAACACCACCTTCCCTCGAAACAGAGCAACCTCCCCAACCCGCATCGCCCGTCCCTGACACTGAGCGCAATCATAGCTACGTGTACGCATTGAACTGCGGTGTTGACTATATGAACACACGTCACAGTGTTTATTACGACTGATTTGTCTCCCTGTTCACTTTGACCAGTACATGTATATATGAATGCCAATTTATGCGCGTGCACGCCTGTGTGTTTGCTTTAATGCTTTAATGAGTGCCTCACAGTGTTTATTACGACTGATTTGTCTCCCTGTTCACTTTGACCAGTACATGTATATGCCAATTTATGCGCGTGCACGCCTGTGTGTTTGCTTTAATGCTTTAATGAGTGCCACAACTAGTCCCTGCTGCACTGGGTTTCATTTGCTATATATATATATATATATCCACAAGTGATTTTTATTCTTGTCAATGTGAAAATGAACATGTTCATCTCTGTACATAGGGCAAGGGTTCTTTATTATACACACACAGATTACATTTGCTGTATGTCTACGAGTGCTTGGTTTTTTTTTATTGTACATTCAAGGACCGCTCAGGGCATTGTTGCCCTAATAATAGGTTGGAAATGATTATTGTCAATGTGGAAATAAACATGTTCATCGCTGTACAGTGGGTATGAGTTCTTTGTTATGAACAGAGAGTTTTTCCCGTGGGCTAATAAGATGAAATGTACTTCTTCCACCGAAAGCCATCTCTCCGGTGTCATAAGCAGAGTGTGCAAAGCGTTTTCACCGTCGACTTTATTGTCATTAAGGTACACTGTAAATTCTCGGTTCTGCGCTCTTTGCGCAAAGATATGAGCCGCCGTTTTTCGTACCAATATATCTCGTGCCTCGAATGAACATTCTAGCCCCAGGTCCAATAACACCGAAGCGGTGTGAAATCCACAGTACCCGTCGCTTTTCACCGGTTTCACTGCAATGTCATTCAAGCGAAGATATTCCTTCAAGGTGTCACCCACGGGTATCGATCCCCGTGGTGTAGGTTGATCGCTGATGACACACCAACCGCGCTGGGTCAAATGCAACGCACCGTGGGGCCGGTTTACATAGTGCGGATTGAACACGTTGTATTCGCTTCCGTGCGCGATCACTTGGATGTTCAGCCCAAACATACCTCCGACTATAGCCGTTATAGGGACAAACTCACGCTCTCTGTCGCAGATTTCACGCAGTTGCACAATATCGTTGCACACCGAAAGCGTACTGTGTTGACTTGGGAGTCTTTTCACTATCAAATGTACCATAACTGCGAGCGTTTCTGGTGTCCTGGGCTCGCTAGTAGCATGGGACCGTTTAGTCGTGAGCACCCATAACGCTTGTATCAACCATGGATAAATGTTGTCGGCGTTCACGTCGTGGTGGTCCTTGGACCCCCGTACACTGTATGATGTCCGACCTATGTTTGTCATGCAGGGATTGTTTATCACGGGATCGTCATTTACTGTGTACTCCTCTTTGTTCGCAGGGGCCAGCTTCGCCAAGAACGCGTCCTCCTCGTCAAACCCCAGATTCTCGACGCTGTCGACCACAAGTCCCTTGCATACACAGTGTTGTCTTGGTACGACGCCCTGGGACACACTAAGGTTAGCTACACCCATTGTCAACATGTCCACCTCGACGTCAACATCGTGTTGACGTGTAGTCTCCTCACCGGTGGTTGTATTTGAATTTGTCGTCTCGTCGATCGGCTTGTCCGGTGTCGACACGAGACCCTCGTCGACTGATTCTGCAACATCCGTGAAAGTAGTGTCACCGTCCTCCAGTGTGCCACGGAGCGATTCTTCTGTGTCACCGTGGTCCGTACTACTACTGTACACGAATAGCGAATCGCACCACAAATCAAAGTCTCGGACGGTGCCGTCCACCAGCGACGTCGCCACGGGTCTAATTGTGTCTGCGCTCAGTTTGCCCTTAATGCTGCTGTGAAGACCGTACGCTATGTTACCCAGGTACTCGAACTTAGGCCCCGTAGTAGCATCGGCCTCGCGTCGACTGGCTCGACCGTGATGTTCGGCGAACCAACGGTCTCTGCTTTCTATAGCCATCTTCACGGTTGCCGGTAGCAGGGCCGTGCGACGTACGTAAGGCAGCTGTGTCAGCATCTCGGGCACGTAAAGCTGCACCAGTCTGAGGCGGGTGTGTTCGGCGAGCATGTCCCGAAACACCAAGCGCGTGGCCTTTGACATTTCCCCGCTCCTGTACTCCACGACTGAGTCGGCCGCGTCGGAAATGTCAAACGTGCGACACAGGCACTTGTCGGCGTCGGACCCCGACTGTAACAACTTGCTCCGTAACGTCGGGTGAGCGTATATAGCCGATAGATACACCATGAGATACCAAGCCGCGAAATATAACAGTCCTCCCGAAGTAACGCAGACCAAGTCGCACGCAAGAGCCGAGGCGACGGCCTGGCTAGACCGAGACAGCGCCGTGACCCCGCACGCGGCAAAGCTCAGCGCTAAAGTCGAGCTCAAGAGGCGATCGCACGAGCTATCGCCTCGACCTGCAAAGCAGGGCACGAGTCCGCGGTGAAGCGCTTCGACGATCGCCCCTCTGTCGCTCTCCGTCATCACCCCCAACGACACGAGATTCCCCAGTGGACCTAAGAAGTAAACGTCGTAGTGTTTGCGATCCACGTGCCAACACGGGCCTGCTGTCATGGGCAGGAACCGTTGCAGCGTGCGTTCGGGTAGGCCTCTCCAGCCCCTGGCCAACAGTTCAAGTAAGTACGCTGGGCTCGGGGCGACCGGAATGGCCAGCGCTCTAAATAACTGGTAACAAGCCCTGGTGGAATTCACAAACACGGGCCACAACTCCGTCGTGTAGCATTTTCTCCCAGGCGGCTCGAACGTCAGTTGATCTATCGCGTTTTCCGCGACTCTGGGGAAACACAACAGAATGGCTAAAGTCACGTCCTCCGGGTCTTGCGCTCTGGCTTCCATGGCAATCGGAGCCACGTCCATCACATCCACTGCAGTGGATATGTCGGCGTATAACTCTTCCGTTACCTTATCTGTGCGACGCGACAGCTTCTCGCCAGTGGAGTATCTAGCGTTTGCGCGTATTTTACTCTCGAGCTCGTGGTCGGGTTCGTATGCTTGACTGGACGACGGCGGCGGCGGCGGCAGCGGCGATTCGTCGGACATCTCGCGTGCTCTTGTAGATACGTGGTCATTTGCGAACATAACCACCAGGGCCTCTGCGTCCTGTTGCTCTCGAGGCTTGTACACATGGTATCCCACGGAATGCGCCACCGTAGCCAGGGCCCAGTTTTTTAAGTTTTCATCATCGGACCCGGGGCACTCTCCAAAGTTTATGCCGTACAGAATCCAACATAATTCTATCACGGCTTCGTTTCGCACAAGCCAATCGCCTTCTCCAGACGCTTCTACGGCGGCACACTCTATTAGAAACGCACAGGAGGCCAGAAGACGAGCTCTGCACAGTCGACACTTTACCTTCGCTATAGCAACCTCTGCTACGCGGACAGCATGCACAGCGGACCAAGGCGTGTAACCCGACAGTCTCATTGAGCGGAGCACGAGGCGTGTGATCGCCGTGTGCTCGTTGCCGCACGCGTCTCCACAATCACGCAGATGCGTGAACATCGGGCATCCTCTGGCGTCTTTGGCAACGCATTTGTAGTCGTAGAATTCTTGCGCCCAACCTAACTTGAGATCGTTGTTAGTGTCCAGTGTGTCCTTGCGTTCCTTCACCCAGCTCGATCGCAAGATCACATGCAGCACGGGAGCCAGCATGGCATCGCATGCGAACGCACCGAACAAATCCACGGCCCAGGATAAATTGTCAGTGTCCGCCAAGTAGTCGCGAATCAAGCCTAGCAATCCGTCGTCGTTCTTCTGCTCTATCACCATTCTGTTAAGCTCGGGCAGAGCGATGCATGCCAAATACGCGCCCCGTAGCCGTAGAATCGAACGCAAGCATTCCTCGGGCGATGACAACCAGGTGCCGTTGGGTGGTATGTCTTGTAGATGTATGTCCCCTTTCAATTCAACCACAGTGCTGTCCGCCACGTACCACACGGCCGTGGTGGATGACTTCGCCACTGCCTCACCAGAAGCGTGCTCGCTGATCCCCGCATCTACGTAGGGTACCATGGCTCCGGCTGTGGCTTGGTCCAACGACACGCATATCGCCCCACCTTTCCATTCGTAAAACCCTTGTCGTATCGGTTCTTTGCATACTTCACAATCCACATCATCATCATCATCATCCTCCTTTGGCCCTTTAGGTATATCCAACACCAAGTAGTCACACTGACTGTCCATGATATCGTTGCCTTAAACAATCACATATACAACAGAGGGGTTATTAGTACATGTCGGTAACGTGATCTCCAGTACCGCTCGCACTTCCACTCACAGGGCGCGTTTCCACTGCGGCATTTCGGTCAGTGGAATTGAACGCAACCCTGAGTTTTCACCAATTTGCGTATCTGACACACAAGCAAATGTCTCTCGTGTAACAGCGTCTTGGCAGAGAGCGATCCCACACCAACTAACGTGTCTAGTACAGCGAGGTCGCTCCGAACGTCCAAGTACAGGTCAGACGTGAGAATCCGAGGCGCATTGTTTCGCATCCAGGTCCAGTCTCTGTCGCATGTCTTCCAGCAGTACTTCGAGATCCTCTTTGTGAACACCCTGGTCCCGGGGAACGCGTGTCAATTTGAGGTTCAGAGCGTTCAGTTTCTCAGCGCAGTAATCAGCCACAGAGCGCGGCGCCAGGCGCTTCGACCTGTCGATTATGCGGCGTATGTACGCTCTGGCTTCACACCAGGGTTCTCCGTGTTCAACACCGGGTCTTCCCTCGGTGTAATTCAACAGTTCCATCACCGTGATGTCTTTGGACACCTTCGCGCACATTTCGCGCCAAACTTGTATGTATCGCACATACAGATCAGCGTATCTGTCTAATATCAACCTGAGCGCATCTGCGTCGTTGTAGCAGATGTTCAGGGCATCGTGTACCGCGGCGATGTCAGCCGTCGTAGACTCGCCGTAGGACTTTGGCGAGCAGGCAGCTCTCGTCGCGGATAAGCGTACCATTTCTCGAACTAGGTTATTGCGACCTAAGGCCGCCTGCACCATGTAGTACAGACGCTCATCGCTACAGTCTACTTTGAGCTCGGGGTATCTCTCCAAGACTTTCTTGAAACCCGCCATGAGTTCTGAAACGGTTTTCGTGTAGTTGTCTAACGTCCTCCTGTACTTTTCAGCCGATGATTTGCAGTGAGCATCGTAGGCCTTACACCGGTGGCACGCTACTTCGTCGTTTGACTTGCGCTCTCTGTGGTAGCTAGAGGTGTTATGTAAATCGGCTGGTGGCCACTTAGCAGGCTGCCACGCGATCTCAACGTCCCGATCCACACTTTTGTCCGGCTGATGATGCAGTTCGGATGGCGAGATGGTCATGGTTACGTCGCTGTCGCTGTCATCAAAATTGAGAAACGGTCCGCTTGCGTTTGGCTGCCCGTGTGATTCAGCTGAACTCATATCATCATCGTCATCATAATCATAATCACAATCATCACCAACATCAACATCATGAGCAGACCCTTGGTTGCTAAATGTCATAGACTCTTCGCATTCCGGCGATTGTCCGTCTGTTATTGACACTGCAGTTTCCTCAACCGCCAATTTGTATTTATGAAACACAGCATCAATTGCACTAGACAGCAAGGGTCGCAGCGACCCGGAGTAGTCGAAATCAGCATGTCGCTTCCAAAGAGAAGCGGAGACGCCAGGTTCGGTCATGATGGTAGCGATAACCTGCCGGAGGACAGGAAACACAACTCTGTGATCATTCACAACGGCAGACCCCACAAACGGCCGCCTCGTATGCATGATAAATACATAACGTATGTGTACACGTGCCTAAAGCGAGGCAAGCTACAGCTTGTCGACAAAGAGTTGTCACATTTGTTTGGACCAAATAACACCGTGTACCCTAAGCTAGATCCCATCTGGATGGCGAGGTTTCTAACTAGATGCAAAATATTTTACGATGACTATGTCAGCAAACACATACGCTCGTCTAGCTCCGTGCTCTCTAGCGACGGATTGCTGCTGTACGAAGCGAGAACGGCCCGCAGCACCCACACCGTGGCGGATGACCGCGGGCGCATTGTGCGACTTCACAACTTTGCAGATCCTTACGAAACCAGAGAATTATCGTGTGAAGAATGCGCTCGTTTTGAGGAGAGCACAGTCCTGTTTGACAATGCGGCGTTTGTGAAGCGTGCCGATCGAGCGGTTTTGTCTCTGGTCCTATGTGACGGCTCGCATCGGTCCCTTCACGAGCCGTCTGTCGGTATCTCGTGGGATGCGTATTTCACAGTGAAGGAAAAAGACATACGTGGATTGGAAATGGATTCTGAGTTCGTGTACACCGCAGACGGCGTGTGTCTGTATATGATGGTGGCCTCGTGGAACACGTCGGTGTGTTTGGTGTTTGACAGCTCTTGTCGAACCGATACAATTCGGACACTGTGCGCTTTGGCCCTAGGCGATCCGGAGCTCGGGAGCGCTTTCACGCTGCGGTGCAACATACCAGAAGGAGTACGAGATTTGGACCTGAGAAGCATACAACCGTTGCGGGCTGCCGACAACACCCTAGTTAAGCCAAACATAGGGCACGTCGATCAATGTCGGCGTGGGGATGCGTCGAGTGTACAGAGAGGCCTTATGTGTTTAGAGGAAATGGTCAGGGTGCCGGCGGGATTCTCGATCGTAGCCGAAAACGAGCTAGTTGTAGTGTTGAGACACATACTACGAGACGCTGTCATCGTCGTGCCCAAGGACACTTGTTTGGAAACGAACCGGACCGCAGACTGCCCTGATTCTGTCGTACCCGAGGGTTGTGTAACGGAATGGTTTTCGTGTAATTACTCTTCGTTTGTGATACGCAGAGGAGTCACGGGCGTGCCTCCGCTTGCTATATCCACTGCGCAGATGAGCGGTGACGCTCCCACGTGTACCAACGGCACATCGGCTAAAGTGGCAACGCTACGCGTGTTCCCAGCTACACCTTCCAATCGTGTAGCACCAACAACACGCCGTGGGTTTCGCGGTTATGCGTTTGACCACGCGGTGTGCCTGTTGCCAGGCTCTATGTCAATTGTAACCCAGAAACGATTGGAGATTCCCAGTTGCATTGCTATCATGTATTCAATTCTTGCGTTCAGAGGCCTGACTCTGAACGACAACACAGAGTTGTCAAACACTCCGACTGGTCTTCTCTTTGCCTGGAATGTAGAGTTAGACGAAGCTAAAGTTATCACGGCGACTTATCTGTCGTTATCCGACTCGTTTGTCCTGCCTACCGACAGTACGTTTGAACTAAGGGTGGAATCGCACGGGAGCTTGATGAAACTACGCAAGATGCTATCCGCTAACCCCAGGCCTTTGGTTTCGACCGTGAGACTGCATGTGCCGGGTACCGAAAGACCAATGGCACCTGACATAGAGCAAGGTTTGCTCGACGCACAAGAAGCACTGTACTTTGAAGGCAAAGAAAACGGAGACGCTACTACTACTACTACTACTACTACTACTACTACTACTACTGCTACTGCTGCCGCTATAACGGCCGAACACGCTCAGGGGGCAACGGATCGCGATGAGGACAGAGCGTCGGATCGCGTTCTGCCTTTGACAACAACAAAGCTGAGATTTGGATCGCACATGATTCCGACGGGACACTGTGTGTTATTTGGCCATGGTGTTGATGACAGCAAGTGCTTTGCACGTGTGACCGTTGGTGTACGCACATTGGGTCTTTTGAACGTAAAGATATTGAGAGCGTGTGGGGTGTTTCACAAGAAGCACGGGAGCGGGAGAGCTGTGCTCCACATACCTCGGACAAAGGGGGTCGTTCCAAGACCCAAATGGCTGGGTGAAGACACGGTGTTAAGCGACGACCTGTGTGTGATCGAACTCAACGGGAGTCGCGCCGACGGCCTACCGGCTCCGTTGATGGAGCAAACGGGTTTCTTCTTTCAACTAAATTATTCCCCGTCATCCCCGTACGAGCGGGCGCAACAGACCGCATCGGAATGCCCGGAGGTGACGATGTCCAGGATCGAACAAGCTATATGCAGCGACACCGCCAGAGGCTACGAGGAACAAAGACTCGTACGCCTATTCAAGTCTGCGCACGCGAAATACGAACAATGTCTATTTGACGTAGAGACGGAAGAATGCGACGATCCGTCGGCGTGTCGACGAGAGACGATGTCATGGATCGTGGCGGCTAAGAGACGAAAACCTCCGGGGGTGCGCGAGGAGAAAGCCGTCATAGGAGACGGTGAGTTTTTCCCTTTGATCCACGTCGCCGTGGACTCGGACCGCGACAGGATCGAGGAAGAGGAGCTGCTATCGTCTCCTCTAGCCGAATACAAACTCCACCTGTCCCGTAAGTCCCAACCGGGACGGCACGCGATGGCCCGAGCCGACAGATCCGTGGGCGAGTGCGGTTGCGCGTACGAGGCCTGTTTGGACGAGGCCGTGTTACTCGGACACTGCGTCAGGGTGACCGAAACGGCGGGCGCTAAAAGGAACTTCGACGTCAGTGCGTGTTTGACGTGTTTCTACAGATCGGTGCATCCCTGCGTGCCCGACATGAAAGTAGGGGACATCGTGCTCGATTACGAATTCGTGGTGCACGGTAGAGGCCGGCTTCATCCAGTGTATGCGCTTCTTAGTCATTTGGCTCAGAGTTGCAGGGTCAACTGCCTTCCCTCGTATAGACTGATAATCCTGAGTAGGCACAGGGGGGCGTCGGTATGGACCAGGGGCACGGACGAGACAAACTCTCGCATGTTGCGAGCCAACACGGTGGGCGCTTTCCTATGCGCCCAAGATCACAGATTGGCCACGCTACTCGCGAGATGTTGCAACCCGACGCCTTTGCTCTGCTCGGAATTCTACAACGGCTGCGGCCTATTGCCTCGCGGGGACGAAGAAGAGCTGCTTCGGGCAGCGTATTCCAGAACCCTAGGACCGGTGTTTGAATTTGAACAGGTCGACGCTTTCCCGGGGAAAGTCACCACTAGCTTGGGCGCGTGGCGTTTTCTGCGACTGACGACGAAATCCTCAGATGTCAAGCGGTTCCCGGGTATAACTGTTGTGGACGGCCACACCGTGGCGTTCGCCTCGGAGTCGCCGTTGTTCTACCTCAAAGGCGAGGGTCCTTTGGTGCAACACTTGGAATCGGTCGCGGTGATAGTGGACAGTAGCTCGCAGTACAGGACGGACGTACTGAGAAACGAGACACCCGACTGGCCAGATCCTACTGTCATACAAGACCCCATAAGACGTAGGCCTAAACACGCCGTCCTCGACGAGATGTTCATGCGGAACGGTTACAGGGACCCGTTGGAGGTATCTAGTGTGGAGCGAAGAGCGTGGTCTTCGCTCGTATGCGCGCAATGGACTTTTGTCAAGCGCCGCGACCGCGGCGGTGTGGAACGCGACTGGGAAAACGAGTATCCTGTATCTCAGAGCCTAGTCAGCGTAGGACCTAAGGACTCAGGTGTTGCTGCTATCAGATGGCTATGCGGAGCGCCACCTGAGCGTTTTTGCAACGGAGTGGCAGCGTTGCAATCCGAGGGAACCTGCGTGGGCTCATCGAGCCCAGACTCCCGTCTGTATTTCAACTGAGATACTTTGAAACAAAAAGACGGAATCTACGTGTTCGACCAAGACCACGTCGGGATTAGAGTGTCCGGCGGAACGCCGGCCGCAGCAGCAGGCGATCGACGCTCAGTGCCCTGGGCCTCGGCCTACATGCCCTTCTCACGCATTCTGGAACTGCTTGCGTTGCGGGATTGCGCTAAAGAAAGACTTTGTTGACAAGATATCGATGTCAGAACCCGAACATTGTTACGATACACTCGTTCAATGCGGCTACATGCCTCTGACCGTTTTGGTGAACATGAGATGGAAACGAGACGTGTTGGAGAAACACAACGCGGCGCTGGCGGAAGACCACGCCGTTCACATCGAAGACCTTAGGCGCGAGTACGAAGAATCGAGACAGTCGAGACGGAGGCGCAAACCTTCGACCGAGCGAATGAAAAACACCGTGAAGTGGAAAAGGCCGGTGTCGGCTGCCAAAACGCCTAGAAGACGGCCAAAGAAGAGGACGGGCCGATGCGGCCCGTGAGCCCCACGGATTTTGCCGTTGTGCATACCACCCCAATATGTGTACATACTGTGTGCATGTCTAAGGGTGGAATTGTTGTTTGTTGTACTGTATAACATGTATATGAACATGTATATGAATCTAATGGTGATGACAATAAAGACAACAAAGAAAGTAAAAGACACCAGTCTGTGTTCATGACACGATGCTTTATTTTTTTTTGGGTTTTTTTTGCTCACTCGCTCACACATCGGGTAAACATCATAACGTAACATGACATTACATAACATACGGCGTAAACTCTAACACGGCGTGTGTAGGTCGAGCATCCGACGCGTAACTGTCACTTTCTGTCCAACTCGCTCGCCCTCGTCCTCGTAGTATCCTCCGTAACACGGGCCTTTTCGTTTTCTCGACGAGAGCCTTTTGGTTTGCCGCTCGGTAGCACGGTCGGAGACGGATCCTTTCTCCGCGGTCTCCTCCGTGTGCTGTGAGCGTGGGTCGTTGCATTGTCCGCCATCTGCGAGGTCTCTGTCGTCCATCTCTTGCTGTAATACTGCGTTTGAAATGTACGTATCCAAGATCGCGCTGACCGCGGTAGGTAGCCTCTTTCGCTTGTCCGGGTTCGTCAGATGCACTCTCTTGGCGAACGCCGCGTCGTTGGCGTGACGATGCACGTGCGTGGATAAAGTGGACCACTGATTGTGCTTAGTTGTAGTTTTGTCAAAGAACATGATCACCAGATTTCTGTTGTCGAACATAGTACCCAATACACGATGCTTTAAATACGGGAAAAGGCAGAGGGAGACCATGGCCACCATCGTGTAGAACCCGGTGCGACTTGCGTGCTTGTCATTGTATTTGCCGGCCAGTTTTCTCATGAACCGGTTGATTTTACCTTCTTTGCAATCGAAGAGAGTCGACACGGCCACGGCGTTGCCGAACGCCGCGTCGCGAATTACGCTCAGATGTTCCCTCGAGCACCTCAGCGGAAAGGCAGACCTAAATGCTACCTCTTTGGCAAGGGACAGGGTAATGGCCATCCAGGGCGAGCACAACACTCCGATAGAGGTGCTGGTTGACCCTCTATCGTAATGTACATGGCGGTACTCGTCGGAAAACTCCCGGGTCAATAGCGTGGCGAAAAGCGCCACCGTCACCGGCAACGAAGCCGTCAAAATCATCTGGTTCAGGTCCGTGTTACGAGGCGGCGCTGTGTTCTGTCCGGACGTGTACTCCAGGCCTCCGTATCCCAATTCCAGGCTGAGGTCCCTGGACGGCATGTGGTACGAGGCTCTGAATTCCACTTGCGGTTTGCGGTACACCAGCAGTTGTTCGACGGGGCACTCTGGCGGAGGCAACCTCTTACGTTTCGTCCAGTCCACCATGTCGCGCACCAAGGTACACCCCGGGCCGGAGCACACGTGTCTACTACAGTGATCGTGACACACGTGTCCTAGGGCCTCGCTGCTGCTGAACGTGCATGCGTTTTCGACGCAATAGCTCACCCACTGGGGATCGTCTATTAACCCCATAGGTAGGAGATTCGCACCCGGATCCCTCGATCCCATCGCCGTCTTCTGTGTGTCTGCCCTTCTTTTCCTGTCCTTTTTTCCTCCTGTCTTGTGTCACGATTCCTCTGTGACCGTTGCATGCACGTTCGCCGCGATTGCGATGACGCGCAGTTGGTTCTGATCGCACTTTGTCCGTGTGTTTTTGTGCTTTCGTTACAGGCGAGTAGGGGCCAGAGCGCCGATCTGATCTTGGTAGACGAGGTGGGATTCGTCAGCTCCAAAGTGCTACTAGCCGTTCTCCCCAATATAGCGTTCAGGGGACGTAAACAAGTGCACATCACCAGTCACGTCAACAACACCCCTTGGTTGAATAAAGTAGCAGACATCCGAGGGGACGACGGGGAACCCGCCTATCACGTTGTATCGCAGAGCTTCAAATGTAAACACCACGCCAGGGACCCGGACTCCACCTGCGTTTGCATGGGAATCTACTGTCCACAGCACATTTCCGTAGACAGCCATCTGAAGCAACTGATGAACATAATTGTGCCTAGGGGCTTCGAGAGCGAGGTGACGGGTAGCAGCAGCACGTCCTCTTCGGACACCAAGAGCGACACGACTACTCCGTTCGAGGCTTGTATCATAAACAAGTTCCTATCCAGCAACTGCGTGGAGTTGGAACGCATGGTCCAGAGTAGCGTGGCCAGGGCCTACATATGCATGGACCCCACGTTCGGCGGAGGCTCCAAGTCCTGCGCCGGAGTGTGCTGCGCCGTGGAGCTAAGCGGCGGACAATTGGCGGTGAGTGCGGTCGTCTGCTGACAAGCCCGACACGAGCAGTTCGTCGAACACGTAGTCGTAATCCACCTTAGCCCATTGTTGTTGTCGTCGTCGCGAGTCTCCCTGTGTGTCGCCCTGAGGCAAGTCGTCCGCGTGGAGGTCTAGCAGTGTACAAATGTAAGCGGTCACCCTGGCCTCCGATTGTAACGTCAGCGAGGTTTCGGTATCCGCAGTAGAGCACGACACCATGTCCATCACCTGAGCCCACGTTCCGCACGTACACTCTAAACCTGCCAATCTCATCATCCACCCCGTGATGGCGGTGGAAATGATTACGTGCAGATCGCGTCGCCCCCGCTCTCCCTGACTTTGTAACACAGCCATGTATCTCAGAGCACCGCCGCGGATGCCTTCTACGGACGCGAAAGACGCCAATGTCATATTGTCGTAACTGAGAAAATTACATTGGGCTATGCAAACGTGCACGAACCGCTTAGGCACTCTGTTGCCCAACGCCAGGGTTATAACGTCCGACAGCGTACAAGGCACGGTGGGCCTGACGAGCTCCGCGGCGTGACGGTGCTGCGCCTTGTACGTAGACGCCAATTTGTCGATCACTAGGATCCTGGCAGGGGAGTACGAGACCAGTTGAGCATACATGGTCTTAAGTTGTCCCAAGTCCATGTTAGAGTAGAACGTCATGTTGCGGCGGTAGGCGGTGAACACGATCATGAATTCGTAGTGCGATATCACATAGTCCCACGGAGCAGCGAGCAACTGGCGGATGTCTCTTCTGCACATCTCACACGTATCGCAAAACATTGTGTGTCCGCAATCTACTCAGACCGACAATGATGTGTGTGTCGATGTCCTTTTCTTTTTTTTTCTTTGCCCTTACAGGTGGTGGGCTTAGAGGAGTTGGAAATAGCGGACCTGGATCAAGTGACTCGCGTGTACTCGGCTCTGCTGTGCGCTCACGTCAGGCTATTGAAGGTGCTCATGCCCAGAGTCATGTGGAAGGAAGTTCCTGTGGTTATAGTATTCGAACAAAACACGTACGTCAACGCACTCGTGGACGTGAAGAACCTGATGGAACAATCGCTGTTGGGTTCGGGGTCTTTGATCAAATTCTACAGCAAATGGTCTCACGTCAACAACAAATACATGCTCGGGAAACACGTCAGCGCCAAGACCAAACTCGACATGGTGCTCAGCGCGGTCTCCGGCATATGCAAGGGTGCGCTTTGTTACTGCGACACCGTGATGTCTCTAGGCTGGGCCGTGCTTTCCGAGGCCACGAAGAAGACCAACGCTGTAGAAATGACTATGGGCTACACCAAGGGTGCCGGTTCCAGCAACCGAATGGGTTCGACTATGAACGTGGGCATGTACAAGCGATCTCGCAGGGGTGGCAATCTCCCCACAGCTATCACCTCGAGCGTGCTGGAGTCGCACGATGTGATATCGTTACCGGATCACAGGTTGACGGACAAAATGCACGCGGAGCAGGGCAAGTTGCTACTGGGTAAACTGAGAGAGGAAATGTCCATGGTCACCATAACAAAATCACAGAAGGGCTTGGATGTCGTGAGCACGGGCGGCAAAAGGTCCGTGGACGGTCAGTACACCAGAGACGACATGATTTCAGCTTTCCTTTTGTTGTGTCACACCAGAGAAGAGTTACAACAAGGGGGCGAAATGGTCCGTGTGCAGGGCGAAGTGTATTACAGGTGAACGATAGACTGTGTGAACCTTTTGTTGTTGTAGAGTATAGGAACCACACTGCCTAATTCATATGTCACATCGAAATAAAACGCTCGTTGAGCACATCGGTCGGTCTTGTTGTGTGGTTTGTTTTTTTTTGTTTGTTTTTTTTTTTGCTTGTGTGTCTGACTGTAGGTCGGGGATCCGAACTACCCCAACCCCGAACTACCTAGGTCGGGGTTGGGGAGGGGGAGGGGGAGTATTTTATTAAGACTCATATATTCCGAACGGCAAAGACAGGAGCCACAAGTATCACACGTTAACAATAACCTCGGTGAATCGACAGCGAACGATATGACAACGTTACGCCTTTCGTGTTTTTGCCGTGTTGCGATGTTACTGTGCGCCTTGTCCCTAGCTACGGCTCTCATTACAACAGGTATGTAGTCACTTGCAATGTTTAAGTGCAATGGCCTGTATTGCACACTCTTGCCTTTGCTTTGCTTGAACGCTGTCCATTGCACGCCAAAAGTAAGGTTGTCACCTTTCGATCGTACCCCGCTGTGTGACTACTCAAATGTTTTTTCTTGCCATCAGATCCCAAACACGTAAGCGCGACGAGCGGACAAGATGTCGCTCTTCACTGTGAGGGTCTGAGGCGTACCAACGGCAACCTGATCGCATTGTGGACAAAGGAAGGACACGCCGATGACAGTTACGTGTTTCACGTTTGGAATAAGCGTTTAAGGGAGACCAATCAACACGCAGACTTCCACGGCAGAGTGCGGCTGATGGACCCATCCATGAACAACGGAAACGTTTCTGTGATTGTAAGGAACGTCAGTGTAGCTGACACAGGGTTGTACTCGTGTATGGTTCTGACAGGTGAACTCAGAGACCCCACAGAGCTCGAATGCCTTGTCACCCTCACAGTCACAGAACACGGCGAGTCCACAATGGACGGAGAGCTCACGGTCTCAACAGAGATCCCGCTCCATTTCGACCCCACGACCGAAGGACACGGCGAGTCCACAATGCACGGAGAACGCACAGAGATCCCGCGTCATGTCATGCCCACAACAGCAGCACACGGCGTGTCCGCAATGCACGGAGAGCTCACGGTCTCAACAGAGATCCCGCGCAATTTCGACCCCACGACCGAAGGACACGGCGAGTCCACAATGAATGGGGAGCTCACGGTCTCAACAGAGATCCCGCGTCATGTCATGCCCACAACAGCAGCACACGGCGTGTCCGCAATGCACGGAGAGCTCACGGTCTCAACAGAGATCCCGCGCAATTTCGACCCCACGACCGAAGGACACGGCGAGTCCACAATGAATGGGGAGCTCACGGTCTCAACAGAGATCCCGCGTCATGTCATGCCCACAACAGCAGCACACGGCGTGTCCGCAATGCACGGAGAGCTCACGGTCTCAACAGAGATCCCGCGTCATTTCGACCCCACGACCGAAGGACACGGCGAGTCCACAATGAATGGGGAGCTCACGGTCTCAACAGAGATCCCGCGTCATGTCATGCCCACAACAGCAGCACACGGCGTGTCCGCAATGCACGGAGAGCTCACGGTCTCAACAGAGATCCCGCGTCATTTCGACCCCACGACCGAAGGACACGGCGAGTCCACAATGCACGGAGAACGCACAGAGATCCCGCGTCATGTCATTCCCACAACCGCAGGACACAGCGAGTCCGCAATGCACGGAGATGGTGCATATTCGCGTTCTACGCTATCCACACGAGGCTCCGTTGTGATAGCCTCCCTGAGCATGTTGGCGTTCATCCTGGCGGTCTAATGTTTTTGCAAATGTAACATAATATAGGCTTGCTACAGGAGCAGCTTGCTTGAAAGTATGGCAATTGTGTTATTACCAACCGCAGGACACAGCGAGTCCGCAATGCTTTCCTTTTGTTGTGTCACACCAGAGAAGAGTTACAACAAGGGGGCGAAATGGTCCGTGTGCAGGGCGAAGTGTATTACAGGTGAACGATAGACTGTGTGAACCTTTTGTTGTTGTAGAGTATAGGAACCACACTGCCTAATTCATATGTCACATCGAAATAAAACGCTCGTTGAGCACATCGGTCGGTCTTGTTGTGTGGTTTTTTTTTTTGTTTTGTTTTTTTTTTTTGCTTGTGTGTCTGACTGTAGGTCGGGGATCCGACTCACCTAGGTCGGGGATCCGAACTACCTAGGTCGGGGTTGGGGAGGGGAGGGGGAGTATTTTATTAAGACTCATATAGTCCGAACGGCACAGACAGTAATAGGAGCCACAAGTATCACACGTTAACAATAACCTCGGTGAATCGACAGCGAACGATATGGCAACGTTACGCCTTTCGTGCTTTTGGATGTTGCTGTGCGCCTTGTCCCTAGCTACGGCTCTCAACACAACAGGTATGTAGTCACTTGCAACGTTTAATGGCCTGCATTGCACACTCTTGCCTTTGCTTTACGTGAACACTGTCCATTGCACGCCAAAAGTAAGGTTGTCACCTTTCGATCGTACCCCGCTGTGTGACTACTCGAATGTTTTTTTTTCTTGCCATCAGATCCCAAAAACGTAAGCGCGACGAGCGGACAAGATGTCGCTCTTCACTGTGAGAGTCTGAGGCGTACCAACGACAACCTGATCGCATTGTGGACGAAGGAAGGATACACCGATGACAGATACGTGTTTCACGTTTGGAATAAGCGCTTAAATGAGACCAAGCAACACGCAAAGGAGACCAAGCAACACGCAGACTTCCACGGCAGAGTGCGGCTGATGGACCCATCCATGAACAACGGAAACGTTTCTGTGATTGTAAGGAACGTCAGTGTGGCTGACACAGGGTTGTACTCGTGTACGGTTCGGACAGGTGAATCCAGAGACCCCACAGAGCTTGAATGCCTTATCGTCCTCACAGTCACAGAACACGGCGAGTCCACAATGGACGAAGAGCTCACGGTCTCAACAGAGATCCCGTGGTATTTCGACACCACGACCGCAGCACACGGCGAGACCACAATGCACGGAGATGGTGCATATTCGCGTTCTACGCTATCCACACGAGGCTCCGTTGTGATAGCCTCCCTGAGCATGTTGGCGTTCATCCTGGCGGTCTAATGTTTTTGCAAATGTAACATAATATAGGCTTGCTACAGGAGCAGCTTGCTTGAAAGTATGACAATTGTGTTATCACCATTCATTCTGTATCATGTGTTTAACGCATACTATTTGGAAATAAACAGTATTATGTGTTTTTTTGTGCTCCCACGATCACTGTGTTCTGTGTCAGTCGGTCGACGTACCCCCTTAACAAACACACTGGGGGGAGGGGGGGGGGGGGTCCATAGCTACATTACCCGGCCGACCTGGCTACATTACTCGGCCGACCTGGCTACATTACCCGGCCGACCCGGAGTATAAGACAATCCACCCAAGAAACAAAGTCTCATCCAACACAGCTTCTCGAGTTACACCTCGTACACAAGCTATGGCTGTGCACCATTACCTGACCATCTGGAACCTTGGACATTTGTGCGATCGGTTTAAAAACACGTCTTTCGCGACCTTCTTGGGCATGACGCGTCACCACGCTCTGCATCAATACGGTGAAGAATTTGCCGATCGCCATCAAAGATTGTGTAACCAACTTAGAAGCGTGTTGTATTCAAAACGACTTATGGATACAACGCACGAGAACTCTTTGCAAGCGTGGAACAAAGTCCAGGGCCGGACGACTGAGGCTACCTGCATTGAGACTACGTCTGCACTGGCTCAAGAGACAGGGGGCTATCCCACAGAAGGGGTCGTTTCACCCATGGCGCAGCTTGCCGTGTCGCCAGTGCCACCCAGAGCTCCGGTTAAAAGTCGTCTCGGGCTGAGACGTCGAGACCGGTCCGATTTGAAGCGTGCGGGCGGCAAGGACCGTATTCGCAGAAACCTGTCGCACGAGTTTGAAGCTGTGAATATGTACTATACGCCACGCAGGAATAAGCAGTACACCTCGAAGGGGACTCGGGTTCCTGTCAAAGCCAGACTGGGAGCCCCAGTGAAACTTCGTGAACCAAGTATGTCTCACCGATGTGTGAGACGAAGACTTGAGTTGAGAAGAAGACTGGACTTTACTTGTACAATGCAAGACAACTAATGTATGAAGATATTGTAACAAGTGCATATGACAGTTATTTGACTGACAACAAATGTACGACGATATTGTACCAACTGCGGCATGTAATAAAAATTTTTTATTGTCAACATTTAAACAGCAGTGCGATTCTGTTTGTTAGTGTTCGAGTAAACATTGGGTCAAATGATTCACACATACACAAAGAAAAGATTTTATACATTTTATTCAGCAATACCATCAAAAATAGTGACTGTTAAACAGAGACGCGTAGATACATGCAGCAGGTACAAATGGGAGGCATCGAGATACCAAACGCAGCCTCAACGCACGACCCAGAGACAAGCACAGTAGTATTATGAATCACAGCATCTCCAAATAGGACGCTTGCAGTCCCTTGCAGGCCGTGTAACACTGTCTACAGTCACTTCTCTGCGCTGGCTGTGTCGATCCGCTAGTAAAACAGTGGTCTGTTGTTGGGCGATCCTGCACTGTGCTTGTAGAAACAGTCCGGCCCAAACACACAGTTGCCTTTGAGAAAATATTTGCATGTTATTTTGGACAGAATACTCGTCTTGTAGAGGCTGATGATCTCGTTCTTTTCGTCCTGATCTGTCACCCAGCATTTAGACGGTATGAAGTAAAAGGACACAGTCCGACATTCAGGGCATCCCTTCGCCGCGTTGTATGACACAACATCTGTCTTTCTTCTCCAGGTTCGTATACAGTGCAGGCAGAAGCAATGTTGGCAGTTTGGTAAGATGGCAAAGACGCGCTCCGAGGGATTTTGTTTGGTAAGTATGACGTCCATGCACACACCACATGTTCTGGCCAGGCTTTCGTGTACGTGGTGCTCAGACTTGACATACATTCCTTCACTGAAACGACCAACCTCGACCTTATTTCCTTGCAAAGCCATAGTTGTTTGACATTAGAGCTGCTTCTGTATATGTATGTGTGTGTGTGTGTGTGTGTGTGTGTGTGTGTGTTTGTATTTATACTGTTCTCTGTGTGTGTGTGTGTGTGCGTGTGTGTGCGTGAGGTAGAGAGAGCTCTAATCGTCATCGCTCTCCGCGGCGGACCGATAAGCTCCTCCGGAGCGACGCTGCACGTGGGGTCGTTTCCCAACAATAGCACAGGGCTTCTTTGGTGGGATCTCAGGGTTGACCTTGTGCGTCGAGGTGAGTTGTCTGTTACGTTCGGCTGCTGTTTGTTCGTGTGCTAGAGTATGCCGAAGTGGGACGTCGCCGGGGTTATAGAGTTGCTGCTGTCGATGATGTTGTTGCGGTGTAATATCACGGAGCGTCAAGTGTTCCTGAGCATGTGTAGCGGTATACCTCTGTTCGTGTTGATGGGTACTATTCACCTGTGTCATTCCACTAGGTTGAGGCTGTTGCTGCTGGCGCACGCCGGGAACGCTCTGGTGTGCGATCATCATCGGAGGAGCGGAGGGGAAATTTGTGGATGTCACAGATTGCATCCAAGACGTTGGGATGTCCGTAAGATGCAGCGTGTGCTCTTTGTGAACTCTGCCAGCCGAACCGTGCTCCGCTGCGCTGACACAGTAACGGAAAAGGAGATATATGTAATATCTAGCCAGTTTCCTCGCGTCTACTGCAATACACTGAGGGATATCCGGAGGGTGGGATCCAGCGCTCTTATATTCCATCGCATGCAGGGATTCTAAGTCGGATTTCGGGACGTACAACCCATCTACCTTTGTCCACATGTCCCTTAGAAGCTGTAGGCCCATCTGAAGTGTCCTCACATCCCTGAACGAGGCGGCGTGCAGGTAGCCCGTGGCAGGCGAGCCGCTCATCACCAAACACTCAAACAGGTTGGCTGTCGCTGTACCCGAAAATGTGATCTCTCTGCGAGAGTTCATATTTATTTACCTGTCGAGAGAGAGAAAGGACGGAAGATTAATCTGAATTCGCTGTATTTCAACGTCCGACCCGCAGCTCTGCCAATGGCCGCCCCTGCGCGCTCCGGCAGGGGCAAACGATACTGCGACTTGCTTTTGGATCTGGTCGAAAAATACAGTCCGTTTCACGTGAGGACGTTTCGTTATAATGATCTACAAGGGATACTGTCTGTCGTCTCGGAGACCGGCCGAAGCGGATTCGTGCCAGGTCCCAGTTGCGACACGGTGGCCGAACTGGAAAGATATATACGAGAGGAAGATCGGAGCGATGTGCAGCTGTTAGCCATACAGGAGATAGCCGTACAGGAAGAGGTTAAAATCAGCAAGCAAACAAAATACCTCCTGGTGTACATAATAAATGCGATATCCAGTAAGTACAACTCTGTGGTGGTGTTTCTCATGACTAACCCTAAGATTACGGCCCCGTACTCTAAGAATGTCAGCGACCTACTGGACAATACAAACCGGCTGATCAAAACAAACACCAGACACACTTCGTTCCTACCCACGTTCACCGCGCAACCATACCAACAGATACATCCGAGGATCCAGGGCGATCACCCGATACTCCACGTGCATCGACCACAAAGCTACAGTTCACCCGCGAAAGAAAGAAAGCGCTCCAGCTCGCTAGACAGTTTCCATAGAGAGTACGTCGACGTTGCTGACTGTGAAGCTACTACGGTAAACCCTTGGTCCGTGTACAGCGGACTACCCAGTAACCTGCAGTGTTCCATTGACATTCAGCAGTCAATGCAAGATCCCAGTATGCTGTTGGGCCGAGGCGGGTTCGGCATCATCGTGGAAACCTCCAACGTGCAAGTTGCAAAAGTTAACATGTTCCCAGAAATGGCAGACTGGAGCCTGCCGTTTATAGAGGATCAGTTTTACCGATACGCGCACATCGCCACTCAAGTGGAAGAAATCGCCATAGGCGTTTCGATGAAGCACCCAAACATACTACGTACCTTTGGAGGATATTGGTGCGACATACCGCAGTATCCGTTAGGCGGCAGGGCCGTGATCGTGATGGAGAGAGCCCTATTCTCCTTACAGGAATTCATGGCCAGGATGAACAACCTGCAGAGGCCCGAATCGAGCACCTCCACCGACAGCGCCGTGCACCTGGCGCTGATACCCATTGTGGAATTGGATACATTGAGAGGACTGGAGTACCTACACGCGAGACATGTTCAACACCGAGACCTGACGTACAGAAATATCCTCGTGTGCCATCAACCCAATAGAAAACCGGTGGAGCTGTCGTTTAAGATCAGCGACTTCGGCACAGCCTGCAACTACTCGACTCCAGACCAGCAACGGGGCAATCGAGTGCACACGGCCCCCGAAGTGCTTTGGTGCCTAAATTCCACCACGGCCAGCGATGTGTTCAGCTGGTATTGTGTCATGTGGGAACTGTACACGGGATCCCCGTTGATAGAATACAGGCGTGCTCAGACGCCGTCCGAATTCTGTAAGAAGACCTACGGGGATAGCCTCTCTAAACTCGTCGGCGTGTACACGCCTTCAGACCCCACGACTGCATTTCAAAGCAACTACATGAAAGCGTACGACGGCGCGACGCTGTACGGCAAGTACGGACACTCTAGGCCCACCACCGCAACCATTGGGCGTACGCTGGGTGAAATGGGCCGCAATATTCGAGACAAAGCTTTCGTTAACATAGGCGTGCTTTGCATCACCTTGTTTCCCCAAGAACGTAGCACGCCCGGCGAGTTGTTGAAATTGAACCGTTACACGTATTTGAACGATGACGTATCACACGCCACCTTGCCGGTTCACGTAATCCCCAGTAATATGCAGGTCGGCCAGTACAGAGCGACGGATGCCATCGTAGCAAACGACTGTGTCCCCGACCAGTTCCGCATACTAGTGCAAGAAAAGAAGCTTGGGGTGTATACACACACGAGCAAAAGGTACTACGGCATAGACTTGATACGCTTATCGCCGGATTTACAACCCAGTCCGTGGTATAGAGAAAAAGAAACAGCGCTGTCCGATTGCGTCAGAAAGGCATGCTCCGAAAAGCGTAGAGCTGGCGAATCGCTGGAAAGTACTCTGGGGACGCTCTGTGCTGCAGATGCCGACCGCGTAGGGGCGTTTCGTCCGTGTGCAAAACGAACACAGGCCGCCGCGCAGCCGGGTGCGGTGCCCGGCTTTCACAATGTCACGGCGGACGCTGCCCTTAGCGGCCAACAGCCGAGCGATGAAACGGGGGGGCGAGCGCCTACGGGTGTCGTTGCCGCGGAGGACACGCTTACCCGGGCACCCTTGGTCCCACAGGTGCCAGCTGCGTACAATGTAGCCGCTGCGGGAAACCGTCAGTCGACTAGGCCGTCTCTCAGTCAACCCAGTCGCGTCAAATGCCTTGTTCGTACTAAGCAGACCAAAGGCGAGTCCGACGTCACCATGGTCATTGTCACGAACCCCACGGAGGACGACGTTGCGTGTTTCCAACGCGACGTCGTGGAAAGAGCATGTCGGCTGACAAAAGAACATCCCTCATTGTTTGCCGGACCTAGGGAATCTGTGTACAAGCAAGCTAAGGCTCATGGGCTATACGTGTTTCAATACGGTCAGTTCTTCAGATCCACCAAGATGATCAACTGGGTGTTGCAACAGGGAGAATCCTTTTATCCGTGCTTGATGCAAGTTCTCTTGACATTGAAAGCTGCCGCCGAGAACAACGTGCTACCTACGAACATGGCAACCGAGCACCTACTACTCGGCCGAGGGGCTGTGATGATCGACATAGTGGGTTATCTGAGCGCTCACTTTCCCCAGCCGGACCATCAACAGTTGCTAGGTGCCCACAGCCCGAGAATTACATCTGTGTGTTTGGAACTACTTAGTAAGCACGAGCCGGGATCTCCCGCTGTGCCATTTCTAGAGAAATGTCAGTCTTCTTTTTCAAATAGCCAAGACATAGAGCGTTTGGTCACAGAGTTGAGCCAGCGGAATGTTGCCAGCGCTATCACAAGAGTTCAGCCCGTTGTGTCATCGCTAGCGCACACGCACTTTACGTTCAGAGAATATTTGTCCGACGTACCAAATTGGGTAGGCTCGAGGGTCGGCGAGGCCAACTTGAATAAATGTACAGCTAAGGTTCTGGTGTGCGGAAACCCGACCCGTCTTCCGTTCACGAGGTTTTCTAAGACCGCGTGCCGCCCGGACTCGGCCCCCGGCGCGGCTGATGCGACACTTCACCACAGCGGACTCGTCAAAGACCTTGTGCGAAACATTGTCTTGAGAGTAAAGGCTAAGGCGCTATGGGATAACGCGCTCGCAGTTACCACTCTGGACTGCACTCAGGGTCTTACTAAGATCACACTAAGACCTAGTGCACTTTCAGGAGTGCCAAGCTTGGACGAGCTGAGGCGAGATATGTTTGAGTCCCTCGATCTACTATGCCTGTACACTCACGACAGGGCAGCGCTATTGGATTGGGCTCCTGTTATGAAAATCACAAAACATGTCACGTTGACTCCCCTGTCAAACTTCAGCTCGTATCACTTCAAGATAATTATACTACTAGTGCATATTGATGCAAAGGAGACTACCAAAGGAGCAATCAAGACATTGGACGAACTGTTTAGGGGTGTGCCACTTTACTGCACGACGGACTATTGAGCATTGTCTGCCGCGCGCAGCACGCAGGATAAACAACATGAGAGGGCTGATCAACGTTGGGTCTCACTGCGCCGTAAACAGTGTATTGCAGTGTCTGTATGTCACAGATGACTTTAGGATCACGTTGACCAGATCTGATGACGACGATGATGATGTTGTTGTTGTCGATGATGTCGACGACGCCGACTGCGATAGAGCCAGCTACAGCACCGTGACGAGCGAACTGACGAGTGTCTTACGGGACATGGACCGTAACACTCCGGGAATGCCGCCGTGCGATCCGAATTCACTTGTGGACGCGCTAATTCGATACAGTGGCATGACATACGAGGTTCAACAAGATGCCGATTCGGTGTTTAAGTGCGTGCTAAACGCACTGGCGGACGACGGCGACCCTCGATGCAAACAAGCATCTGACCTGTGGACTATACGGAAACGACAATCGGCAAAGTGTTCAACGTGTAACGCGGAATGCGTCTCGCACCATGCGGCGAACAACGTGATTGTATATATTGGGGAAAACGAGCCAAGTAAGCTACAGGACTACATGGACGACTACTCTGAGTCCTTTAGAGTGTCCGACTACCACTGTGGCACCTGTCAAGAGGAGACGGAGCTGAACGTCAATACGGATATCACAGAGCTACCCGCGGTCCTGTGTTTCACCCTTGCCAGAGGGCAGCGGTGTGTGCAACGCGGAGAGCTTATGGTCAACGCCAGTGCGATCGACGTACCAGAAGAACTAGACTGTAGCAGGATGTCTGCAACTTCACAGCCTACAAAGTACGAACTGTACGGTATGATAACTCACACAGGCCCCTATGAGTTCGGTCATTACGCAGCCTTTGTGAAAAAGATGTCCAAGTGGTATTTTGTTGACGGCGATGTTGTGAAACAGTGCCCTGTATTACCCTTATCGTACTACAACCTGCCTGCTCATTTGTATATGTTAATGTACAGAAGAATCTAAGTGCACCCCAGCGGGTTGTTGGTTTGTGATTGTACAGTCTGTATGTGTTCACTTTGACGAGATGTATGTCTGTCATGTATATTGAATGTGTTATACGGATGCAAAATAAACATGCGATAAAACAAGACAGCGTGTGTAATGTTTATTTGCAACTACAGTCAACAGGCGAAATCCAAACGTATTTATTTTGTATCCACCACAGTTAGGTCAGTCACATGAAAACTCTTACTGTCGGCCCAGTGTTACACGTTGGACAAACCCTGGTAGAACAACCGCAGGTTGCATGGCCACATATCATTATGTACACCCTAGGCTTATTGCACTCTACGCAGACAATGTCCGGCTGGACACTGCTCGTGTCCACCGCACGACAAAAAGTCCATTCCGCTTTACACAGAAAACACGAGCGCTTCTTCGTCACCCTGACGCCCTGGTCGATGCATGCCGAGCAGCACATGTGTCCGCAGCTCAACATGCACATTGGCTTCCTTTCGTAACAGCAACAACACGCCGGCAGATCAGCCCCGCGAGCAGCCGCATCCGAGTCCGAGTCCGAGCGTTCTCCAGCGTCTGCGCCAATTACACCCGGCGGACCACCAGGCCCGTTCGCTTGCAAGCGACCTGGATCCTGGGTAACAAATGTCAACCGGCGTTCATGTTCAAGGTCCGGCGAGGCGAAGCCCTCCCATGGTGATCGATGATGCGGCTCCCGGACTACAGGTTGCATTCGGCCCACACCCACGCTGGGAGCTCCCCTGCATCGAGCCATCTCTTCTGCGGTCAAGGCGTCAGTGTACTTAGGTTGTGTTTTCATAGAGTCCCACACCCACCACGGTACATGCGCCTCCTCGTACCTTACAATACGTGCACCGAATGTAATAGCGGAGTCACTTAAGAGTTCTCCACGGCTGACAAAATAGGGCCAGTTATTGTCAGATACGTCCTGGGCGAAGGCGCTTGCAAGTGATGTCGTTGCGATCGGCTCGTTCGGGGCGTGAGATGTTATCCAGCCTTCAAAACGTGCCTTTAGTCGCAACGAGTATTGCTCGAATTTATCTGCAGGGATCACCGCATGTATCAGAGTTAAAGTCGTTTCAATGATCCTACGATCCAGGGTACGCAGACGCCATTTGCTCACGCGATAACGTCGCACGTATGAACTAACAGGAGGCGCTTGTCTCACATCAGGCCTCCCTCTGCGGACAACGCCGGCGATTATGTGGATCTCTACAGAAGACATGGCTGTATCTGGGATGCCAGCTTCAGCGATACCTTTACCGGCAATGTCAAACACCCCAAAGCAAGCGTTTGTGTGGCCTCTCAGGTTGTGTCGTATAAACCACGGGACAGTTGTATTGTAGGTTTGCGGCCCGTGCCGTAGGTCGGCCGGTGCCGTAGGTCGGCCGGTGCCGTAGCCAGGTCGGCGAGCTTGACACCCCGAGGCACAGTTTAAGTGGACTTCACGCATGAGCACAAATACAGCTACACCGTAGGCTTGAGTTTGACAAGATGGAGCCGATTGCTAACATTTCACACCGTACCATCGTGCGGTACAATGAGACAATCAGGCCTCTGCTCAGCCGTACACATAGCTGTGACCGAAACGCAGCATACAACAGCAGTGCCGTGTACGTGCCTGTTATCCATGGGGTGGTGATGTTACTGGGCTTGTTTGCGAACTCGTACATGTTGCTGATACTTCATTCGAGAAATGGAAGGAGGAAGAGGCCTGCTAACATCGATGTGTATTTTACCCAATTGGGGATCTGTGACATATGCACTCTGCTCACTCTGCCTGTGTGGCTTACCCAAAGTGTGTTACACGGCCGCTGGATATTCGGATACGCAATGTGTAAAGTCTTTAAAGGCCTGACCACGGTATGTGCTAACATCGTAGCTACTACAGTACGTTTGACGTGACACCGTGACTTGGACATGTGTAACACTCACTGTGTTTTCATTTTTTTTTGCCCACAGCTCTTTTTCCAGTACGGGGTGTGCCTGTTGGTCTTCGTGAACGTCAACAGATATATGAAGATTGTACACAATAGAGGAATGAGCGCGTCCCGCAGAAGCAGAAGCCTAGTGAGTGCTATATGCGGATGCATACCCGCTGTATCTGCTACGGTGGACATGTTTTACTGGCAGACTATTCGGTTATCCCCAACGTCTCCCATAATGTTTTGTTACAACGCCATGCCACCTATGATGAAGGACCTCAGTTTTTGGCTTAGGATGACCGTGTCTTTTCTTTTGCCTACAGTTGCTATCATATACTGTAACAGCATGATTGTACACACTGTAAAGAATCACATACAAAATACCGTGCTGGGCAAGCGCGTAACACGCACATACAGAAGGGCGAAGATATTGCCGATGGTCACTGTTGCATCGTTCGTGTGCTGTTGGACACCGTGGCTCGTCAGTGTGCTGTACTTTCGTTCACATAGACATTGCAACGTAGCTACAGTGTTGAACATTTGCACGGGTGTCGGTCATTTATATTGCCTGTCAAACCCTGTGTTGTATATATTCGTCAAGCGAAGGTCCAACGGTACTCTGCGTGCTATGAGCAAAAGTACCAGTTTCTAGCTACCAGGGAAGCGGTGTAAATGTGTATATATTTGTGTAAATAAATTCACCGAAAGCTTTATTCTGACTTTTGTCTTGAATCTAATTGCTTTTGAGGTATGTTGGTCTTCTACACATTCCTGTCCTTCTTCTTTGTCCTGCACCGCACACTAGCTAAAAAGAAACAAACTAGATGTGTATAGTAAGGAAGCAGCGACACTTTATTTCATGGAAAGTATATACAACGACAACAACAAGACACTTTATTTCATGGAAAGTATATACAACAACAACAACAACAACAACATGTACGTGCACACACACATTCTAATCACAAGATCTGTGTTTCTTGGACGATCCCCGTTTCGATCCGTGAGATCTCTCCCGTTGCGAAGAGTGGTGCGATGGCGTCTGTTTTCTTTTTTGTGAACGTTTACCCTGTGGTGCAGCATGCGAACATTGCGTTGGGTCACTACAATCCTCTCTCTGTCCACCGTGTGTAAGAGGTGTGTGTCTCCGCAACGCAAGCGCCATTCTACCGTCGTCTGGGTCCCCACGACAAGGCCCCGAGCGTCGATAATCGCTGACCATTGTGATCATGGTCGCAGCGTAATCTCGTTTCAACATGTCGACCGTAAAAATGTCATCTTTGAAAACGTGATTGAACACATCACACGCATCCTTCCACTCCCAATCTTCTTCCAATTCGAAGAGGTAGTCCCTGTCCACTGTATCGTTCGTCAGAAGCACTTGATCCTGATGATACGTAGTCCTAGTTTTGCAAAACGAACTCATGTTCTTAACCGGTACACCCGCGTAGTCTCCGGAATACACCGTCAACCTCGGTCCGTGGAACGTGTGCCGCGGGCCCACGTTGGCTTCTTTGAGGTGGCTTTCGTTGTAAGCCAGATGGGGAGCCTCCTCGCCCAGCGCTTCGAGTAAAACAGCTCCGTAATACAAAGGCGCCGAGCACTGAAACGTCTCGCCGCCCAGCACACATCTGTGGAAGGTTAGCTCGTCCAATGCCTTCACACCGGCTGTAGCTTCCAACACCAGCGAGCGAAGCGGGTCCTCTGTGAAGTCTAGCGTGAATGACAACCTAGGACACTGCGGAGGTCGCTCGTTCGCGTTCTCGTAACACTGACCCATAGCATTCTCCCATTCCTCCTCGTCGGCGCTCTGCTCGTAAGACTCCACCATACCCGAGGTGACTTGAGACCAGAATCCAGCATGAGAATCGGGGGCGTAGGTCGCTAACATGTCATACAGCATTTCAAGGGACAACGTGACAGTGCTCACTTTTTTATTCACCTTCGCCCGACCTCTCTTCACGTGCGAGGGAAGCTGGCTATGGGACAATCTGTACGTGCACAATTTACGCGTCTTCACCTCGCTGTCGACAGCAGACCTAGCCGGCACTTTACACGTCGAACACAACATGAGCATCTCGTGCGCAGTGCCATTGTCGTCCTTGTTGTGCTCCGCCGAGAAAAACATGTCCTCTATCCCCGAAACAGACAGGCTGCCGTTTTTGATAGTCGTCTTGAGTTTCTGTTCGTACACCTGTGTTAAAACGTATCCCAACACCTTACACGCAAACCTTCCCTGCGAGTCGAGGGCGCGAGGACATATATCCGGCAGACAGGCCGCCGTGCACAGTTTGTACACGGCGTTGGTCTCTAAGCATATTTGTCCGAAGGACAGCTTGTTCAGCGCTCGCAGTCTGTTTTCGTTCAGCGTCCTTGTGAACGATTCGCAATCCGGGTAGTCGGCCTTATCGGGAATACGAGTCCAGGGAGGGATCCAAATGTCAAACACAAAATGACAGGCCAGCTTCATCGCCTCCGCGAACACCAGCTGGTTTATGCAGAAAGCAACCCTCCGGCCCACCATCCCCGCGCACTCGATGTGCGTCTCGTAAAACGCGGCGACGCACGCGTCTCTAGCGCTGTCAAACCGGACTCCGAATTGCACGACCTCGGAGTCCGCGATCATCGTAGCAGACTGTATTAGATTCTGTCTGTATAGGCAAAGCGCTGCGATGCGATCCATCTTCCGCTTCTCCACCACATCCCTAATTTGTACAGTGCTTCGAGTGCGACTGACCTCTTTAGGATGTTCAGATTCCATTATCAGACACCTGTCCGCCCAGGCGTCGCTCATGAACCCCATGGTGTTTGTGTTCCACACAAACCCGCAGTTGTGAACAGCTTGGAACTTCACCGTGGCAATTTTGCCTGTCATGGGGTCTTTGGTCACGACGTCGCTTTCTAGGGTGCTGGTGTCCAACAGATTTTTGAACGTGTTGGGGATGACGTTTGATTCTCTGTCGATCGATTTGGTGTTTTTCTCGTGTGTTATGTGAGCGTCGTCTATCATCACCACACAAGCGTTCCTCTTCTGCTTGTACTTGAAGGCCTGCATCGTGAACGAAGTTAGCCTCTCGATGCAATTCCTCACCGCGCGAAATTGATGCTCCAGCACGTTGTTAGCGTAACTTTTACCTTCCCCGGGACCGGTGATGTTCAACAGCATGATACGTTCGATGGTGTATCTGGGTGCGGTGTTTGTTATGATGTAATTAAAGGTGGTCGACGCTTGAAACAGTCTAGTTATTGCCAAGGTGTCACAGAACAGGTGTTTAACCACTGCCGCATCGTACACCTTTACGCTGGCGTACTCCCGTTGGCCGTCGTCGCAGACTGTCCTGCATAGCTGTGAATGTATGTCCGGCAGGTGGTGTCCGAGAGACAAAGATGCGTTGCCTCGACTCCCATCTACAACTTCGTGTAAACCCATGTATATTGCATCTCGTTCGCCAAAGTGCCGTCTTGTCAAGATTGTAAAGACCATATCCGCTATGAGCTCAAACTGATCCCTGCCACCGTACTCCTGTTTCATTTCTTTGCTCATACGCTCGACTTTACCCAACTGTGGGAACAAGTGTGCAAAACAGTAGCTGTGATCGTTTTTGCTTGTGACAAATGGGTGCGTTTCTGCGTGATTGTAGTAGCAGGCATACGCCGCGTAACATTGTCCTCGGCACGGCATGTTGTCGCCACTCCCGCGGCTACAGTCGCAGCGTCCGCTGTCTAACATGCGCGCGAGATGTAGAGTTCTGCGCTGGGTGCGTATTTTGCGCAACCCGACATCCACGACACTCCTGTTCACCGGTACGTGTTTGTGAAGCATGCTTCGAGTGAACAAGTCTGGGGTGTCAGAATCTATGAGGCTGTCCAGGGTGTATCTAAACACAATCAGTCCTCGCGAGTCGACTCGCGATTGCGATCCCCGCGCCAGATCGCGGGTGAAGGCCTTGAGTTTCTCCACGTGTGTCACATCGCCAGGCACATCTGGATTATATGTTGACATGACGCTTTGTTCGAGCCACCGCGTTGGTCCTAAACTAGCCATCAGTGCTCTGAACAACGTCTGGCCTTCGCCTCGCAGGCAAATGTCCGTCATCGTAGATATCGATGTCTCGAGGGTCTTAAGCTTCAAACGAGTTATGCTCTGCGGCAACACCACTGCAGTTTTCCCAGACTGACACACCGGTGTGTACAAAGATCCCTGTAATTCTTTAACTGTTTTCTTGTCCAACTGTTTAGAGTTCAACGCGTCCGAGACAATGTCCACCCAATGGAATATGGCTGACAATTCAGCTTTCTCATCCTTCATCGCTACCATTGCATTGTTTAGCGAGGAGAGTTTCTTCCTGACCAGCTGCAGTCTCATGAAGGCGCTGAAGGCTTGTTTGTGCAGCTCCTCGTCGTCGTCCTCGTCGTCCGATTGCACATCGGCCACGTCGTCCTGGTCAAACACGTCTATACCAGCGTCCATGTCAAGATCCAGTAGATAATTACTAGGTGTGTATCCCACCTGCGAGGAGTCGGGTTGCACTTGCGTACTGCCGTCTCCACTTGATACTTCGTTGTCATTGTCTATATTTAGAATAAAACAAAACAATCTTCCGTGAGCGTTATCCTCTCGGATAGGAGGCGACATGGACACGAAGTCCGGGTCCTCTAGTGTGACTTGAAGCACTGTACCTTTGCAACAATACGTGAGATATAGAAGCAGTTGGAACGTAGCTCTATCGGCGGTGGACAACGCAGAGAAGGACAGTTCGTCCGACGGACTGTCGTGTACGACATCATTGGAAACCGATAGAAATAAAGCTTTCCTTTTCCGGGGCACAGTGACATTGTCAATCACAGCAGTGTCCCTGTCAATATCAGGCAGGTAACATTGTCCAGTACTAAGCACGACCTTGGGCCTGTCGACCATGATATCGGAATGTACCGATAAAACTAACTAACTAGCTGCTGCTACTACTACTACTACTACTACTACTACTACTACTACTACTACTACTACTACTACTACTACTACACAGTATGGACCATTGCCATCTTGTAAATATTACTCGTAGTCCTGGCTGCGTGCAGTAGCTAGGAACTTCACCAGTAAGATGCGTGAGTGACTAGATTTTGTGGCTTCACAGCTATGATTCTATCAGTCATGTTCTTGGTTGTCTACGAGGTTTATTGGTCTAACAGGGTATTGGTTAACAGAATTATACAACAACACAACGGGTTGGGAAGGTTGTGCTACAGGTCGGGGGCTTTGGTGCTACAGGTCGGGAAGGTTGGAACTGTAGGTCGGGAAGGTTGGAACTGTAGGTCGGGAAGGTTGGAACTGCAGGTCGGGAACGATGGAACTACAGGTCGGGAGCTTTGGAACTACAGGTCGGGAACGATGGAACTACAGGTCGGGAGCTTTGGAACTACAGGTCGGGAGCTTTGGAACTGCAGGTCGGGAACGATGGAACTGCAGGTCGGGAACGATGGAACTACAGGTCGGGAGCTTTGGAACTACAGGTCGGGAACGATGGAACTACAGGTCGGGAGCTTTGGAACTACAGGTCGGGAGCTTTGGAACTGCAGGTCGGGAACGATGGAACTGCAGGTCGGGAACGATGGAACTACAGGTCGGGGGCTTTGGTGCTACAGGTCGGGAAGGTTGGAACTGTAGGTCGGGAAGGTTGGAACTGTAGGTCGGGAAGGTTGGAACTGCAGGTCGGGAACGATGGAACTGCAGGTCGGGAACGATGGAACTACAGGTCGGGAGCTTTGGAACTACAGGTCGGGAACGATGGAACTACAGGTCGGGAGCTTTGGAACTACAGGTCGGGAACGATGGAACTGCAGGTCGGGAACGATGGAACTACAGGTCGGGAGCTTTGGAACTACAGGTCGGGAGCTTTGGAACTACAGGTCGGGAACGATGGAACTACAGGTCGGGAGCTTTGGAACTACAGGTCGGGAACGATGGAACTACAGGTCGGGAGCTTTGGAACTACAGGTCGGGAGCTTTGGAACTGCAGGTCGGCCACTTTGCAATTGGTGTACTGTGAACATAATACAACTTTCACAAGTAGTCGTCTCTTGTGTGTTTTACATAGTGTTATGGAATATAGTTCTCAGGGTAGGGTGTAACACTCGTGCATTTTGACCACCAGATTACTCTAAGCTATGTGTTGATGTTCCAGGAACAACATAATTTGGACCTGTGTATTCTCTGGAAGGCGTTGTGCATCCAAAGAGAAATACAGATCCTTAGTTTATGTGTGCACACCGTGCTTAAGAGGATCTCAGCTCGTTTTCACTAGGGAACATGGCAGAGTACTATGCACCATACCAATGGCGTCAAGAAAACAACAGCGAACGGTGTGGACCCGTACGACCACCAGGAATATCCTCTGTTTTTCGGAACGTGCAGCGGCGACGAGAATACGAGAATAATAAGAAGACACATCGCATATACAACAATGAAAGCCGACCATGCGGTCCCACGAGCTCAGGTTTGAGAGAATCGACAACTGTGAATCGCACCCATTCACGGCAGGAATACTACACCCCAGCTAAACAGAGACGATACAACGCGGAAAGCAACCAAACCGTTTCGTCTAGATACCAAGGGCAACAACCACAAGAAAAGCACCGTCAGCGCCTTACGTCCCGGGATACCAATACCACACCTATGTCAAATTCTAGGACTGGGTATAAACAGAAGCGTCTGGATGTCACACCAAGTCGCTTAAACAATAAGCTCGCGGGACAAGACAGGAATCGGAGCAATAGGCAGAAGGACACCTCATACCTACCCGCTAAGGCTGCTCAACCACATCACGACAAACCAAAGCCTCTCCGGGTTAAAGGAAAGCCCATCACCTTACAACGTGCGCCTCTCAGTTCTACTGGGCGCGATGCACAAGACATCAGACGCCGCGCTATCGGCCAAGAGCAGCCTTGCAGTTCACACACTGTGCCCACCCAACCGTCTCAATCGACGAGACAACCGAGTCCGAAGCAAACGCCACCGCGAGTGAAAAGGAACAACAGTGTGAAAAGACCGTGGAGGAATGCTAAACTCACTCGCACCCCCGACTCAGAAGACTGCGACTCTGACGAAGACAACAATGCCGGGTTGACACGCAGCACGGAGTATAATTATGGAGCTGCGCCTCAGGAGGAAGAGAACACAGAGATCCAAAGACACTCTTTGACGAACGGCCGAGGACTCCAGGAGGGCAATGCCGATGATGCCTCATCATCCGATTCCAGTGCGAGTGATGCAGAATCGCATCACTCCGGGTCGTCCGGCTCGAGTTCATCTGGATCGAGCGCGACGCCGTCTGCTTCGTCCTCATCGGACTCATCGGACTCATCGGACTCGGAAGACGAGGTGGCATTACCCGAAGAACATAAATCAAACAGTCAGCGCGCAGCCTCCACGAAAAAGGCCAGTCTTACTACCGCCGCTGTTGCAGCCACCAAAGGGTCTTCTCCAACCGTGGCAACGACATCAAGACAGGTTCATGGTATTGGAAAAGGATCATCTGGGACACGTACGCGGGAGCATGTCGGCGTCTTGCCGCGCAAACAAATGTCTAATCAACGCAACACCCACCGCAAGCCTCAAAGCGGCAGCAACAGCGCACTCGCTTCAGAGCAGAGCACACGGCCAACCATCACGACCCAAACTAAGGTCACATCTCCAGCAAAACCAGGTGAAACGCACAGCCGTTCCACTCCTCCTGGCCCTCGAACGGCGATGCAAACGCCGCACCACAAGCATAGGGCTCGCGGGCAGGCAGCGAGAACGACTCCTCAATGGAAACGCAAGCCTGGTGTCGTGAACGGTCAGGAAGTACCCAATGGTGAAAAACCCAAGCTTGATACACAACAAACAACGCCAGACCTTCGTGTTTTATCCAACAACCAGGCGCAAGATATTAAATGTCGGTGGGTCGCCTCAGTACAAGTAGAAGAATCCAGCCAAAAGGCCGCTGAGGCAGCCCTAAAGGAAATCAGTTCGAATCTGCGCTCCCCCGCCAAGCCTATGGAAGCGGAGCCCCTAGAAACAATCGAAACAATCGAAACAACCGACGCGTGCCGGCATCTGACATCCATTACCGAGCCTAGAGAAGAGGAAACAATCGAAACAATCGAAACAAGCGACGCGTGCCGGCATCTGGCATCCATTACCGAGCCTAGAGAAGAGGAGCCCCTATGCCCGACCGAAGCAAGCTCACAGTTGTTGCCCTTTGATGACTCCGATTCTACTGTGGCCGTGGTGAGCCTACAGTGTATGAGAGACATGTGTAACACTACTATAAAGAAGAACACAAGCGACGAGCCCGCAGAACAGCCGCCGCAAGACGAGGTGCCAAAATACCAAAACCACAGCGAGTTGCCTCACGAGTCGCCTGACGAAACCGTCGACGATATCCTTCGGTACATAGATGTACATCAGGGTGCAATGCAACAACAACACAGCACCAGCCCAAGATTAATTGGCAGCGAGAGAAGCAGGGAGACAACCGAGGTTCCTGCGGCAAGGTAAGTGTACTATATCATCTACATGGCGAGGGTCCCACAGTCTGTGTGTACATCGCCAATCGTCTTTCTAAAGCTCTCACATCTAATTTGTACACTGTGTTTGTGTACAAAATAGGTTCGCGGACATGGAGACAGCCCAAGAGTCTGCAGATTACGTGAATGCATTCAATGGTGACGACGACCTTGGGTTTGCCCCGGCGAGAGCGTGGACGGACAATGGCAACAGAAGCAACAATGAGCAAAACGTACCAAATCCCAACTATGTGTTGTCATCGACATCATCACATAACGGAGAAGCCGTCACAGGCCATGGGTACTATAGCAACTCTAGTGTTTCAGATCGCAAAGACGATCTGAGCTATACCGAAGAACACGCGATGCTAGCACACGCAGCAGATACATTATCCTGCGAACGCGTGTCGCCTGTTAGTACGCCAGCTGTAGCTCCGCCGCAGCCGCCGACACTGCACGTAAACCCAGAAGACGGAGAATACCGCGAAGCACTCAAGTCTATACTAGAAGACGGAGAATACCGCGAAGCACTCAAGTCTATACTTGAGATAGTTTCCAACGCTGTGAAATGTACAGTGTGTCAATGTGCATTTAACGCCACTGTGCTCTGTGTCGACTACACGATTAAGCTAAACAGACCCCTGCAGTGTGCCTGCGGGTGTGTCATATGCTCTGTGTGCTACACGAAACACAAAGGGTGTGCCATACACAAAGTGCAGTCGAGGCGCGCTATTGTCAATGTCACTGTCAACCAGCTAGCTAGCGTGGCACACGTGCAGTGGAATCTAGAGCTAGACCAAACGGCTGCTTTCAGGACCGAAGGGGACGAAGGTGTGCGTACGATCATGCATCTGCATTGCAGTGCTCCGACTGTGGACGAACTGAGAAATGGTTGGTTCTGCGCACACACACACACACACACACACACACACACACACACACACACACACACACACACACACACACACACGGTTTCACAAGAGCACACTACGCTCACTTGAACATTTTTTTTTGTCTTCCAGCTTTCGAGAGATTAATCAACAACCGAGACGAGATGGCTTTCAAGTACTGGCTGAACTCGCCCATGCCGGAGGCGATGGCCTACAGATTTGTGTGCATGCCGCACATTCCGGGCTTTTGGGATCACATCGCCATGGGTTGCCACACGCCTAACACGCAACTCATGTTGTCGCCCGATGTGTACACGCCACAACTGTTCGATGTGAACATGGGCGGTCTGCATTTCCACTGGTGCTGTTTTGTGTTTGTTGACCAGACTATACTGGCCGTGTGGTGCTCAGGGCAAACCAACACTGGTTTGGCAGAAGTTCTGCCTATCACAGACAGAAGGGACCAGAGAGTACGCCAGTTGACGTCGTCTAATGCGTTCAACTCTATGCTATATTATCTACACAGATGGATCCGCGTACACTACGGTAAAGGTGATGCGGATGTCGTTGAGGTTGTGTTTGACTGTATGCCTTCCGAGAGCTCAACCTTTGCGCATTTCATCTCTATGCTGGCAGCTAAAAGTTTAGCCTTGTCCGTGTTCTCGCCTGCGATTACACAACGCAGGGCGCAGACAGATTTGCATTACACCATCGACCACAGATACCCAGAGCAACTATTCAGTCAACCTCCAAATGATTTTGACGGGGGTGTCAAAATTGACATCAGACAAGAGTTTGGATGTCACCACGACGTGGAAATACAATCGAAGCTTTACTTTACTTCTAACGACCACAGGGTATACACTTGACACTTTCGTGTAACATAAGTGTTGTAAAACCATGAAGCTAAGTCTTTCTCACTGTACTTTTATATTTATATTTATATTTATATTTATTTATATATATATATATATATATATATATATATATATATATATATATATATATATATATATATTCGTGTTTTTATATGGTTTTTGATATACATGCACAACATGTGTTGTAAACCATAAAGTCTTTCTTACCAATGTGTATCTGGTATAATTGATGAAGACAAATGCTACACTGAAGGGAATGTTTCTCGCCATAAAGTCTTTCTTACCAATGTGTATCTGGTATAATAGATGAAGACAAATGCTACACTGAAGGGAATGTGTCTCGCCATAAAGTCTTTCTTACCAATGTGTATCTGGTATAATATATGAAGACAAATGCTACACTGAAGGGAATGTGTCTCGCCATAAAGTCTTTCTTACCAATGTGTATCTGGTATAATTGATGAAGACAAATGCTACACTGAAGGGAATGAATGTGTCTCGCTTGGTGCCTAAAGCGTTATGTGCAAAAACGCGCATGCTACTGGTATTGTGTCTCTTATTGTAATCGCTTTTGTTTATATACACATGTATATAGTACATTCTGGTTTGCTGTGTAATCAAAGCGTAATCTACAAACGGGTGAGTTTGCCCATGGCAAGACAAATAAAATGACGATAATATCAATAAACAGTTACTCTGAACTTCAACAAAACATCACGTCTCCTGTCGTCTGTACAACAAGCAACTGCTGTAGCCCCGACAGCTCCGTGCTGCAGGTCGTCGGCGGGCTCTGTGCTACAGGTCGGCGGCAGGCTCCGTGCTGCAGGTCGGCGGGCTCCGTGCTGCAGGTCGGCGGGCTCCGTGCTGCAGGTCGGCGGGCTCCGTGCTGTAGCCCGGACAGCTCAAAGCAGGCTTTATGTTGCATCTGAATTCAGTGTAGCTTCACAGCAGTCAGAACTCCTTCTCGTGTTCTGACATGGAACTATCATGGCATTTCCGCATATCTTATTACCTGAACAAAGAACCGTCCGCTTTTCGGTGGTTGGTGAAAACGCTCAGCGAAGACACTGAGTTCGTGTACGAAACCCGACAACATCAAGAGATCAAACGCGTCTTGGAGAAATACAACAAGACCGACGGGCACCCGGAGTGTCTGATCGTACTCCTTTGTCGGCATTTATGCTGCGATGTGACGAGAGAAACAATCGAAGCTTCGTTCCGAGCTATGAATCCCGACGCGCTGACAAACGACAAGCATTACAATGCGACATGTCCAACCCAACTGGTTCTGGAGGACGTCGACCACGTTCACGCCCAGCGCATGCTTTGCCAGTTGATGTGTGAACTCAGCGGCAGTGAAATCCGTAGGGTTAAAATGCTTCTTGCTTGGAACATTTTGGATAGTCGCGATTGTCTGCACATTCCATATGGTTGGATGGAAGAAAAGAGCATCTACGAACTGGCCCCCAAGATTTTAAACTACTGTAAAAAATATTACAAGTGTGTCATGTTTGCAATCCTGAACCTTTTGGACCGTAGGGATCTGCTGGTCTACCTGGGGATCTCTTCTGAAACGGTGTTGGCCTTGTGAAAAGGCACCACTGATTGTATGTTGTACCGCTCCTATGTATCTGTGCATACATCTCATTACTAATGATGCTTTTTAATAAAAACAAGCTCTTATACACATTGACGCTCCTTGTGCAAGACTGTGATTTTTGTCTAATACCACCACACATTACACGACCAACCATGAGCGGTCACAACGATTATAGCCCATATTGGTGGTGGACGGAGAACGAGGACTGGCTTAAGGTCACAGTTATAGCGGCTCCGGTCTTCATTGTCTTGGGGTTGGCACTGATCAGCTACAAACTGTACGAAAGACGAACCCCTTCGTACATTTACAAACCGGGGGATGGCACCGCAGTATACAACGCCGTGTACAAACCCACCACCTGTGCAATGGACGACGAGTGCTGTGACGGTGGGCACTCGGTCGTCGTTGGGCCACAGAGTCCATCGGTTATGACCGTGGTAACCGAGCAAGAGGAATCACTGCTGAAACATCATCATCATCGCAAGACGGTCCAAGACTGACACTGCTGGACCGTGTGTCTGTCGCCACACTTTTTGGTTAGAAGCAGCATTTGTGACACAGGAGGTCCGAGGAGCCCCGGGTCGCGGAACAAGCCTTCTTTGTACTTTTGTGCGGTTTTTTTTATTATGAGTATGTGCAAAAGAAGAAGACAACAATGTAATGTGAAAATGTTTTTGTCTTTATTTCATGTCTAACACAAAAATTATATACGAGTGCTATGAAACCTGACGATTCGCCTGTGTCTATTTCTTTCGACGCAAAGCGTACACATGCAGTACGCACCATACACAAGAAGTAGGACGGACACCATCATTACAAGTATCATAGACCATGTACACTACATATCCCGGCGATGAGTACACGTCGTACTGTTGTTCAGCATGGTGTATGCGGCTGGATTGCTAGATGAGCTTGTGTCTGTAAAGCCAAAGGAGAGTGTTCCCAGCCGACGCTTGTTTAGCCGCTCCTTTAGAGTCTCCCGTGCCTGTGGTGAGGAAACACAAAAGTTTCACAGAGAATTACTACACTTGTTACCGCCATTTATGTTATGGATATGACATGCAATCCCACGCCTGCCCACCGTGTTGCCCACCGTGTAGTCGTGTACGAACGCGATCAGACGTGGCATCTACTGCACAGTCGGCATCACTTGCGTGGACGTCCAAGGGTATAGTAAGTTGACATTGACATGCGTAGCGACGAGGACCCTCAGTGAAGACAAAGTTATAGTTGGGCAATGGCCAATTGGTCTGCTGGCAGATTTCCTGTTGAAAGAGGCAATACGATGTGTTATATGTACAGCATATTTGCAATTGTAACGTTATGTGTGTAAATACACACAAGCAGCCTGACACACCTGCAGTTGTCCAATGTGATTATCAGACTGTTGAGGGTAGTGTTCCTTTGACCGAGGTGACTCTGTGCAGTCGTCGGGGTCGGGTTGACTTTCTTCACACTCGGATGCTTCTAGGTCAGTCCGTTTTCGTTTATTATCGAGTACCGTGTACTCATGGAAGGGGTTGCTACACTTGCGTGCGTTGTCGTCGATTTGCTCTTGAAAAGGTTCGGTAGCCTTGGACGCCGTTTGCCGGTCGATCCTGTCCTGTAGTAACGCATAGAGCGCTTTAGCTGCTGTGCGTTTGGCCTCTTTCTTTCTCGAACCACGGCCCGTGGCCTTGAGATCTGCAGCGTTCTCCACGTGTACGTTGACAACGTGGACCAGTCTGTGTTTCACACCGGTCACGCTTTCCCTATACACAAGTTTAAGACGCATGCGAGCTGCGCGCATTTGTAATGTGGAAATCCAGTCGACGTCCATGATTCACAAAGGCCGTAGTTAATTAAATGTGTAGCACTGAGAAATTGCAAACGCTACAAGGAGCACGAGGCCTAGTTGAGCGGGTTGCGGTCTGGGAGTGACACACTAACTTGGTGACTTTTACTCTGCGCCCAGCAACAAAGCTGCTGTGAGCAAAACAAGAAGTGCTGTAGGTCGGGAACGTTGGAACTACAGGTCGGGAACGTTGGAACTACAGGTCGGGAACGTTGGAACTGCAGGTCGGGAACGTTGGAACTGCAGGTCGGGAACGTTGGAACTGCAGGTCGGGGACGTTGGAACTACAGGTCGGGAACGTTGGAACTGCAGGTCGGGGACATTGGAGCTGCAGGTCGGGGACGTTGGAACTACAGGTCGGGAACGTTGGAACTGCAGGTCGGGAACGTTGGAGCTGCAGGTCGGGGACGTTGGAGCTGCAGGTCGGGAACGTTGGTGCTGTGGGTCGGACAGGCATTTCACGTCACCGTGTGGAGTGTTTTGTCGTGACTCAGAGACATTTCACAAGAGTTGAAGATAAGGAGAGAGCTTATCCCACACAGCAATTGGAAACATCTCGGTTGGAGCGAGAACATAAAGCAGGGGCATTGCTTTCCCTTGTACATCAGAGCACTCACACACGGGACGAATATGCAGTTCGTGGTGACCGACAAGCCTGCCTGGTACTCAGATGAACAAAAGGACAGTCGGGCGTTCACATGCACCGACACCGTTGGTTTATTCGACCAGGTAGCCGAAGCCATGACAGTGAAAGAGTCTATGTTATCCGAGAAAAGCAAAGCGTTTCAACACAAGACGACACGGAAAATCGTCAGAGACATGGTGATCGAAGACATCGGCCGTTTCAAACAAAACCCTTCCAAGTCGCTTTTGACTGCTTTGATGGATATTATGGACTTGCGAGCCGATGGCTTAGAATGTATGTCAACCGAAGACAGGGCCGGTATGAAACAGCTAATGTTGGCTTTGAAAAACTACACCCTCTTTTACATACCCTCTACAGCGTTGAAGTCCGTCGCAGAGGACCGCGTTGTCATACCGGTCGTGACAATGTGGTCCCAAATGGACAAGGAGTTAGAGCTACGGTTCTGTGACAAGCCCAGATCGATGTTGGGCACGTACACGGTGAATTTGATGAGCGGGAGCGCTGCTTATTTCATGCAGCAGGTCCTAATCGTGCCGGGTGTCCAAAGCTTAAACCTGTTAAAGGACATAACGGGCGATAGATATGAGTTCTGGGACATGTCTCTAGAAGTCCCCACTCATCCGGATGCTCTCACTCCATCGTTCAAGCACATACAACCGATGCAGTTGTTACGCAGCGGAGAGGACAATGACAGAACGTCTGCTACGCAGACGTGTGGGGAAACCGGAGACACCATTGCTGATGTGGAACCCATGTGTTGTGTACTGGACACTGAGTCAGCTGACCTGCAAGTCAGTAAACGACCGGGAAGCGTGGACTGTTTCTCGGACGTGGACGTGATATGCGATCTGTCGAGATTCACGTGTCACGCCGGCGTGGCCAAAACTGTGTACTTCAGACGCACGGCACGCGTGGTGGGCCGTAAGCGAGGTAACATGACACCGGTGGTTTCGTTGCGCGACCAGCAGAAGGACAAGCGAACGTTATACATATCTACCACCGCACGCTTTTGCAGGGCCTTGAAACACTCCTGCGTAAAAGGTAGCGGAGAGCTGCTGCAGTGTTGCTACACACTGCTAAACGAGCTCAGCGGCAGAGAGACTTTCCTGGCCGGACCCGAGTTGCATCAGGACATAACCAATCCTGCGCTTACCGCGTTCCTAAAACGGGTGAGCCCTCCCGCCAGCAACTGGTGTAACTACACCCCAAAACACGTGGCCTGCGCGATCGAAGAGCCGATAATGTGCGAGATAGTGGATCTGGGCATCAAGCTAATGGACGACAGGGTGCCCAATGCGTTTGCTGTTGCAGAGCTGTTACTGTGTAATACGCAAAAAGCCAATCAGTACGTTCGAGCCTACGAGTGCTACAACGAAGACGGCGCGTATCGCGCGCAGATTCATAGGAACAACATTGCTTTACTGCAGCAACAGTTCAAGGAAGACTGGCGCACCCTGGCCAGCATCGACAGGCGGATTAGAGCGTCGAACAGCGGTGTCATCAACAAAGCGCAAAGGCATGCAACGAGAGACCTGTTCAGGAACTTGGGCACCCACAACATAAACGACACCTTTAAGAAGTGGCAACAGCTGATAAAAGACACACCGGCTCCGAAAGACACTGCTAGAGGCAGAGATTATAGCAACATGAAAGTGCTCTTCCACAACCTGAGGGTGTACCACAACAAAATTAACAAGCTGAAGAAGAACACCAAGACCGCCGACGATATCGACGACGACGACAACGACGACAACAGCAACACGCCGCCGGACGACGGTAACTCCAACCGCAAAGCGTCGAACGTCTCAGTCGGATCTGCCTCGCCTAGGTCAGAAAAAGCGTCGAGACGCGACGTCGACGTCGCAACCGGACCGGTATCACCGTCCCAAAAACCCTGGTGCTTTTCTATGATCGTGCCTGACAACCCCCCTTTGGGCACGTGGGTCAGAAACATAGGGACTCTATTACAAAGCGCAGCTTGGTTGTACGCAGATAACACAAGACGAGAAGCTGTGTGCAGCGTTCTCGGCTTGGAGAAAACGCTGCTGCACGAGAAATACAGTTTGGTGTTGGAACAATGGGTGTCTAGCAATCCCATCGTGGTAGAACAGCTGAACGCCCACGGTTTACAAGATAAACTGAGTTTGGCTCTGATCGACCGCTTGGGCGCCATATCGACCAAAAACTGGATAAGCAAAATCAAACGAGCTTTCACGCGTGCACCCGCAACAAAGGCCACAATTTCATCCGAGGCAAGAAAAGGCAAACGAGCTTTTGCGCGTACGCTCGCAACAAAGACCACGCTGGTGGACCGTGATCAGTGCAACAAGAAAAGCAGAGCCAACAAAACGTCCCGCTCCAACGCTGACAGAGAAGAATTGCTTTGCCAGGAAGCAATGAGCTGCGAGGATGACGCCGATGAGGAATCTGGCCAGGACGAAGAAGAAGGGGAGTACGATTACACAGCGGCCCAAGGCGAAGAGTTGCTGGCCACGGAGGAGTATGACAAGGATGAATTGTCGGGCAGATACGATGATGACAAGCGTCTAGATCAATACGACTTGGAGGACGACTTCATTGACGACAGGAGCGAGGACGATTACAGCATCGTAGAGAGTGACTCTGACGCTTGCGGCCCTGTGAAACAGATAGCCTTCGGTCGAATTGACCGCCGCCGTCGCGCTGACGACTCTGACGCTGAGTCGGACCACGACATCCCCGAACACTCTGGTGTGCATAAAGGCGCGTTATTTTCCTCTGACTCCGAGGAGGAGGAGGAACCCGCCCCGGCGAGAATAGAAAAGCGACGACGCAAACACCACGGCGATGAAGATGACACTGATGGTGACGATCGACCGACGACAAGTGCAAAGTTCACTAGCAAGTCGCCCGCAAAGTCTCCTACAAAGTCACCACCTAGAAAGGTAAAGGAAACGCCGATTGATCGCTTAAGCCGTAAGACAACAACCAGCAGGAAGAAGCAGCACAAGGGCGATCGAGCGAAAGGTCCAGGCAAGCGTCGGAGAAAGTCACCTTCTTTTCATTCGGATTCGGACGCCAGTAATCCCGAGAGCAAGTGCAAGTCTCCAAAGATTAAACGCCCAAGACTGAGCTCAAGCACGGACGACGGGTCCAGTGCGTGTAAGTCTCCAGAGATTAAACGCCGAAGAACGAGCGCCCCTACAGAATACGAGTACATCGAAGACGAGTACATCGACCACGCTGCTGTGGATTCACATCGCCCTGCGGAAGACCCAGTGGCACCCGTAGAGTCCGACGGTGATCTAGAGGACAGCGTGGACTTTTGTGGACACATCGTTGCTATGTGAGCCGGGTCGAGGTGTGTAACTACAAACGCCGATTGCCCCTGTGACACCGTGGCCACTATGTCAGCCGTGCGCAGAAAAGAAAAACCGTGCCCTGGTCCTCAAAGTAGCGTCATGATCAAATATTTAGAGTCGCTGGCAAAAGCAATCGATGTCAGCCAAACACTGCAACCTTGCTCTGACCGACCACCCCTCGCAACACATTCTGATCATGGCGAGCCCGCCGCGAAACGTACCCGTGTGAGCAATAGCAAAGGTACACTGTTGAAATATTTTGACAAGAAATGACATTCGTTTGTAGGCCATGTTATGTATTCAACACACGTGGATCATTGTACCGCTGTGAAACTGTGTATGTTTGTTGCCATGTCACAATGCTCTTTGCTCTTTGTGTGTATTTGAAACAATGAAAAAATAATAAACGAACACGATCACTTTGCTCAGTGTGATATGTTATTTATTATACATATAACCACTATATGTTACACCTAAAGCACTATATGTTACACCTAAAGCCCCCACTCCTACTCCAAAATAACAAGGTGGCCGACCTACGGCACCGGCCAACTTAGTCAGCCGACCTGGATACATTATGCAGCCTACCCAGCCACATTATTCAGCCACATTATTCAGCCTACCCGGCTACATTATCCGGCCGACCAGGCTACATTACCCGGCCGACCAGGCTCCATTACCCGGCCGACCAGGCTACATTACCCAGCTGACCTGGCTACCCAGCTGACCTGGCTACATTACTTACCCAGCCGACCTGGTGGCTACATTACCCAGCCGACCTGGCTACAGCGACCGACTGGGATTTACACACAAGTTGCTCCATAATCCAGATACACCAGCGGCTAGTAGACGGCATCAGCCTTATACAGCCGTCGCACGAGTAGCCGATTGAGATAAGTAGCCAGCTGAGACACAGTAGCCGACCGGGAACGAGTAGTCATCACAAGCTTTCTAAGGCTAAGCTTGGATCGCGAACATGAGCCTAGAGAAACTCGAAGCGTACAGGCATGACATAGCCGAGTGCTACGAATCGTTATCCGACATAGTTGAGGACGCCTCGGAAGCGTTCCAAGGCTACCGCTTGGAGTGCAAGTTACTCTCCACCCCGAACCTAGTGAGGAAAACCCGTACGATCATCGATCACTGTTTGGAGAACGAAGAGCGGGCCGCTAAGTTTCTTCGTATAGTGCAGACTAACAACAAGGAGTTGTACGAGAGCATGGAAAAGCACGGGACAAAAGGTCCCCCAGGTACTATAACTCGTAAGATGACACGTTACACGCTGACTTTTAAACGTTAAATGCTAAGTCGCCCTGTCTGTTGCTTTCCACTAGAGCGAACCAAAGCCACTCACACCTTAACGGAGGACGCGCAGTCAGCGCTTGGAAGCGGGCTCGACCGAGTATCGAAAGCCCTCGCCGACTACAGCTTCTTACCCAAAGTCACCGAGATCCTGGCAGCCGTGGACCACATGTTCGCAGAACGCGTGATACTTACAGAAGAATACGAAGACTTTCACGTCGTGTTCCGCAGGGGCAATTCACGGCTGCTGGATATTCAGTTTACGTGCTACAAGTGGCAGACAGCTTATCAACATGATAGAGAATACATAATTGATGCGTGTGAAAATGCAATGCTGGACATGATTCGCATGCTGCTCCATAATCCGGATATACCAGCGGTTACTAAACACAGCATTAGCCTTATACTGCTCTCACACAACATGCACATATACGGCCTGGATGACTGGGAGGCGAGCACGGTTTGCATGCGGATCGACTGACTGCTGAATAAGAGTACGGAAAACGTGACCGTGAAAGTGTGTGTGATGTTTGCTGTTATTAGCTGCCTTTGTAAAGCATTTCGAGTGTTGTACGTTGGAATTGATGATTGTGAAATAAACAGAAATTACACACACACACACACACACAAGTCATAGTCTCGGTTTATTCCCAATTTTATTAGCACACAGATACATACCACCCCCCCATGTACATAAACACACAACTTTCATACGTAGCACAACGCAGCCACCCCAAAACTTACGCCGTTTCGGCAAAAGTCATAACACTGTTCTCGTCTACACGGAAACCATAAGCTTCGCTTCCTTTTGGATGCGTCAAGCTCCACAGGTCGTACACATATTTCATGGTTCTGAACGTCAGCGACGATCGCGTCGGAGTCCAACTGGCTTGCGTTTTGTCAGGGATCTTAGCCATGAAAGCCAATGTCTTATAAAGAACGTGGTACTGTTCCAAAGATGCGGCGCGATCTTCGTTATCCCACGCAGCCTTTAGATCGTCACACCAGCTCGCGAACCGATCGTTCGCACCAACCTTTAGAAGCCCCTTGGGTCCGAGTCCCCGGAACGTGCGGGTGTAATCCGTACCGAACAGGATAAGAAGGACGAGGAGTTTATGTTTTAGCCGCCGGTACTTCGCGACGTCTTGCTTGACGCGAACGTACAGATGAGAGCCCATTTTGGTCAGTCGCAGGTACCTGCCGTGACTGAAGCGAGGCACCTTGCCTTCCATGTACAGCTTGCTAAGTTTGTTCATGCGTTCGAGTAGTCGCTTTGAGCTCGCGACACACGCGTCGTCCTCCGCAGTGAGCTCTCCCCCACATCGTTTGTTATTCACAGCAGAGCCCTCAGAGGCCACGGCGTCGTGACATGCGGGTAACAACTCAAAAGTGTCAACGAATGCCGATTTCGATTTCAACCCCCGCGGACCCACCACGGCAAGGCGTGCTAGTATCTTGCGCGCAACTTCGGCTTTATCCGTTGCATTTAACTTGAACACTCTGGTGAGAAATTCGCCGTACACGGAGCCTCGTATTCCACTCAGATAGAAATACCTAGCTAATCGTTGCGGCAACGTGGAGTCTTGGTCTTTGTCCGCCACGAGACTTTCCCACTCTCCGTGCAGGAGCTCGAGCTCTTCTTCCCCGAGGTGATCGTCGTCTTCCGCAATGTCGTACAGCGTACGGAATCTGGGCCTGCGGGCTTCGAAGTCCGCGTCAGTTGTCCTTAAACCGCCAACCGTGGGCGCCTCCGCGAGCAGGTCGCCAAACGCGGAGCTGTGCATCGGTCGATTGCTGTCGTAGCTCGTGTTGGCCAACCGCAGTGTGAGCCCTTCGCGCCCGCAAGCCGTGAGCACGGCTATCACGTCTGAGTCTGCCGTGCATACCAGAACAGTGCCCGGAAGAGCGTTGGCCAGTTCTACCATCAGAGTATCGGCCTCTGTGCTCGAGCTCTTCCGGCACGCGCCGTCCAGAAACACGAGGTGTCCCTCCAGAGGTCGATTCGCAAACGACGCCACGTACGCCCCGTGGACTCCGGGCGGTCTGGCTACGGTTCCGATGCCGTCGACTTCATTTTTCAGATGCAACACCACGTCTTCGTTGTTAGATTCACACAAGATGTCACGGGAACCCCAGTCCCGTCCGGTGACCAGAAACACTGCCTTTTTTGCCACGTTGGTGTCGCGTAGCAGTTTCAAGGTGAGATAGTCTATAGCGTCCGCGTTCCGTCTACAGAAATCCAGGTGGGGCGCAAGCGGGTAGCGGTCTCTGGTTTCTCTAACCGCCGGCTTTTGCGCTCCCCGTCCGTCCTTTACCAGAATCAGACACTCTGACGTCCATCTGTCTCGATTGTAATGTTCCGCCAGTGTTCTTGCCATGTTTTCGATGGACGCTAGCCGATCTCCTTCCACGTAGTCGCTAGCCTTGACCTTAAATCTCATTATCAAATGGTCGATTAACATCCAGTCGTATCGTTCCGTGGGTCGCTCTATCACATCGAACGGCGATAGATGGGGATTCGCGAGCATAACGTGCAGCGCCTGGTTCTTCAGTCCCATTGTCAGACGTCGTCCTATCAACTCGTCGCGGCCTGACTGGCGTTATTATAGCAGCCGCACTCACGGGCACACACACGGGCACACACACACACACACACACTTCAGTGATCAGGCACGCGTTGTGTCGGCTGGTGCGGAGGCTGTTGGTCGGAGTGCACTTTGTCGCGTTTAAGTTTCTTCTTTTCTTCGTTGAAACATATGTTCCTGTGGCTTAGATCTCCCGGGCTGACTTGTGAGCAAAGGTCCTCCGTGTACATAGTATCGCTTCTGTTATATGACCTCATGTGCACACAAGTAGGAGCTAGACAGTTGAGAACCTGTGTGCAGAAACATGTCAGCCAAGGGAAATTACGCCTCATGCTTTTCGATACGGTGGGCTTGGTACAGCTCCGTATTCTAACCAAATTCGTCCCGGGTCTCACTATGACCAAGTGGGCGGCGGAGCGCTGAGCCGCGCTGGGGTAGGTGACGGAAAACATCACCCACGTCAGCCACAGCTGGGTGTTATAACGCCATAGCGTCGCTTTATCTAGAACGTCGCTATGCCTGGTCTTGAGCTCTAGCAACGCCACTGTGTTTGTGACCGTGTCGTACGCAACCACGTCGATTTCGGTGTAGAACCCCCAGTCTGGCTGTATGCCCTTACACCCGGCTACACAGCGGTTATGGTACGTGTACCGCTTTTTTGCACCCGAGCAGCGGTCGGGGGACGGTATGCCGGCCACTCGTAAGCCTCCGCAAATCGGACGCAGGTGCAAGGCCTCTAGTTGCGTGAGGATAAGTTGGGAAACTGGACCGACCTGGGGTTTGGTTTTTTTCCCGTTGAATACATCTTTGCAATCTGCGTCCACCGCCACTCCGATGTGCGTTGACATACGTGTTTTATCCCACACCCGTCTACACGCCGCTACGCTAGGGACTTTGCTATACGTAAATATCCGCAGCACACCAGCCTGAAACTCTGAAGCCTTGCTCTCGGAGACGTTCAGTTGTTTGATGTAGTCGACGACCCAGTCCAACTTACTTTCGGGGTTGCTGTGTCGGTCTTGCAGCGCTCGTGTGAACACGTCCATGTTTATCAGGTTATGGTTTCCTCGCCTTTTCTGCTGAGCCATAGAGTCCAGCGTTCTCGTTATGCCTTGCACTTTGTACCACCGATGGTCATTCGTCGACTTCGCGTGCAGGCAGCCTGACACGGTCTTGAATTCGATCGTCGCGTTTCCTAACATCGTCGCGCAGAGCAAAACTAACAGCGGCCAGTTCGGCAAAGCGTTGCGTATCGGCCGACATGGTGTACTAATAGTCAGTAGATACTAAAAAAAAAAACCCGCACGTTCGCCAGACACGTTACACGCAACGACGATGAACCGCAAGAGAATGCCCGCGTTAAAGTCGCTCGTGTCGAACGGCAAAGACATGTTCGCGGCAAAATTTGCGCCCGTGTCGGGCGCCGCAGCCTCGTCCATGGCGCGATTCACAGGCCGCCTCGGAAGCTCGATTGCTGTCATAACATCTCTCATCGTGGGTTTCCTGACGCTACCAAATAACATCATGTATTTCCTCGACCATAAGCATTCGTCCAAGCTGACGTACGACAACGACGACGACAGTAACCAAGAGCACAGATACGCTTACATTCACGCTGGGATTGCTCTGGTCGTCCTAGGGTGCCTTGCCATGGTGGTGAGCATAGTGCTAAGTTACTTCGCCGCAATCAGCAAACGGAAGGTCGACGCTTCGGCCGCCACTTCTACCAACCCTGTCACACGGAGCACCATGACTGTGTACGCGTGCTTGGCGATGATGAACGTGGAACTGTTTATGGCCGTGATCGCCGGGTGCATGGAGTTGCTATATCGTCCCCTCACCAGTAACGAGCATAGGTCGCATAACGTCGAATGTGCTATTGCGGTGTTCAACATCATCATATACGCGATGTACGTGGTCACCATGATACTTACGGCATCCGTACTGCGAGGGAAACACGAAAAAGAACACAGTGACTCTGACCCCTCGGATATGACGGACGTTGTGACCAACATGGCAGTGCCGCGGGAATATGTCACCAGAAATTCAAACCTGTACAATTCACCAACTGGTTATATGATGTAGTGCTATTCTGTTGTTGTTGTTGTTGTAGTGTGCAAAAAAAAAACAGCAATAAAGATTCACGCCTGTGTAGGATACCAAAGTCTCTTTTTATTGTTGTTGGTTTAATATCAATCACAGTGTTGTAGATCAAGTTCAAATTGTAAAATGTCCAAAGACACGCCAAAGACAAAGATCACATCTGTTGTTACTACCGCAGACTGTACATAAAACCAAATAAAGTTTTGTCTTGTACGTACTATAAACTGAGTCTGTGAACGTTTTGGTATTACACAGCACACGTACTCATACATAGCCGATGACACCTTTGTGGGTTTTTTGGGTTTTTTTTTGTTTTATTTGACAAATGGTGATTACAATGTCAACACATACATGTACAAACATCACAATGCAAGCAAACACACGCCCATTCTCTTGCTAAAACGTTGTAGAGTACAGGTGCGCAAGACTATGTCTAAGCGTGACACATGTTACACTTAAAGATACAACCTGACCGTTTCTCCGCGTACACATTCTGAACAAACAGGATTAGGACATTCGCAGCTAGCGTGACCGCAAGGCTTGATGTACATCTTAGCCTTAGCACAATCCGAACAGATTACATCCTGTGACACGCTACTCATACGGACGAACCGGTACCACGTCCACCGGCTTTTACAGTAGAAACACCTTCGCAACCCTGACACTGTCACGCTTTTCAGGATGCAATTCTCACATGCAACGTGTCCACAGTTAAACACACACATGTGTGTCCGTTCGTAACAACAGGGACACGTGTATAGGTCCGTAGGTCTTCCGATTGACACAGAAGGCGTAGAGGACGTTGACCGTTGGGGTTCGTTGAAAGATGCGTCGATTGTCGCCTGCAACGCGGACGGTCCGTCCACGTCGATTGCCTCCTGCACGGATGGTCCGTCCACGTCGATTATTACCTCCTGCGACACGGACGGCCCATCCGCCCTGTAGCTCCCAGGCCCAGGTCTTTGTGCCGCGGCGGGCACTGTAGCAGAAGACACAAGGCGGGGAGGTAGCCCCATTTCACGTCGGGTGTGATCGTCCATGACAGGTGCACGCGTGGTCTCCCACGAGTTAGGACGTCCAGTGGGCACGGTTCCATTGTAGCTTTGGATCTGTAAGCCGAATGTAGGCTCGGTGCAAGACCTTTCGGCGTAATCCCTATCACTCGGATCGGGGCCGGTGAAGTCTACGGTGTTGATAAAGTAAACGGCCCCGCAATCGAGTTCGCAGTCCAGAATGTCTTGAAGCGATAACTTTGAACACAAATTCTTGTTGTACGGTGGTAACCAGGAGAGGAAGGTTCTTTGTACCCTTTGGCAGTAAGCAAATAACTTCCTTTCGGGCACCAATGCGTGCACCACCGCCAGCGTCTTGGTTTGCTGATCCTGTACGCATTTCCATTTGCTTACATGGAAACGCTTCATGTACACGGCCCGCGGTAGTGCCCGCTTGGCGTCCGGGGTTGTGGGGCGTACAATGCCGGCTATGATGTGCTTATTTGCCAAGGACATGACTGTAGACACAGCACAAGTCTGCTACCCTGTGCTGTTCTGTTAAATAAGCTCTTGTTCTGGGTAGGCCAGCCCAGAGTTACAGGTTGCCTGGAACCCTGGGTCGGCTGGAAAATGTAGCCAGGTCGGCTGGATACTGTAGCCAGGTCGGCTGGAAACTGTAGCCAGGTCGGCTGGAAAGTGTAGCCAGGTCGGCTGGATAGTGTAGCCAGGTCGGCTGGAAAGTGTAGCCAGGTCGGCTGGAAAATGCAACCAGGTCGGCTGGATAGTGTAGCCAGGTCGGCTGAAAAATGTAGCCAGGTCGGCTGGATAGTGTAGCCAGGTCGGCTGGAAAGTGTAGCCAGGTCGGCTGGAAAGTGTAGCCAGGTCGGCTGGAAAATGTAGCCAGGTCGGCTGGATAGTGTAGCCAGGTCGGCTGGATAGTGTAGCCAGGTCGGCTGGATAGTGTAGCCAGGTCGGCTGGAAAATGTAGCCAGGTCGGCTGGATAGTGTAGCCAGGTCGGCTGGATAGTGTAGCCAGCTATTGCTATATCTCTCGAATAACCATCCGCGTATATACATACACCGCCACCCCACGTACGATACAGTTATGGCTGTAGAACAACTCAGGTCGTGTCAACATGACATTGCAGAGCGGTGCACTCACATAACCGAAAGTATTTTTGACAGATACACCGACGGGGACCAGGACCTAGATGCAACTGCTATGACGAAAATACCAAACCATGTGCATCGCCTACGTGCCCTTGTCGAATACAGCTTGCAGGATGAGGTCCGAGCCAAAGTGTTACTGTCAGCGGTCCATGAACTCAATCCCTACTTTTACCAGGACTTGGTGGACCGGGGACCGCAGGGAAAGACAGGTACTGTATTTCTTTTCGTTGCAAATAAAAAAAAAAACAAAACATTGTGTTGAACGAACACCTTGTTGCTTGTATACTTATGTCTATATCTCCGCAGAACGAAAACTGACACAGTTCAAGTTAACCGGCGCTGTCGAGCAGATGATCGGCTCGTCGCTGCCGAGGTTCCGACGTGCAGTCAGAGAACGCAGCTTCCTGGACAAAATCACGACTGTAGATGACGCAGTCGACCTCATGGTTCAAGAACAGCTGATCTTACCCGATGAAGAATATATGCTATATCACATGTATGAAACCACCGAGGGGAAGGTGGGTGCGCTCAGATGCCTCTTTGAATGCCCACAACTACCCGACGAGGCGAAGGCCAGCATATCGTTGATTCTGGCCGTGTACAACCTACACGCCTTCGGTATCTTCCCAGAACGCTGGTTGGAGACTGTAACCCCCCAAGCGGGGGCTTTGGTTGTGTAGACATGTGGTGTACCATCACGAGTGTGAAGCGTGGTGTTTGACTGTATTTGACAAATAAAATAACAACCATTACACATTGCAGCACAGTGTCTTTATTTTTTTTATACATGATACCAACAAGTACCTCTGCAAAACCCTTGGTACAGATACATTTCATTACGTGGTCAGACTCATACATTGGAACACGTTTCGCCCTCAGGGGTCTTGTGTTTTTGGTTTGTGCGGATCCACACTACACCACACAACACGGCGATGACGGTCAGCAACAGGATCAGGGCTGCTATTATACCAGGGCGGCCTCTAGGTTGTGGAGAGTGTGAAAAAGGAGCCGTTGTGAGCTCTGAGACTGTGAGGTTGACACGTCCCTCGGACTCTACAATCTGGCCAGTTGTTGTGTTTCTGGCTGTAAGCTCACACGTATATAGCCCTGTGTCGGCTACACTGACGTTCCTTAGAATCACAGACCAGTTTGCGTTTCCCACGGACGGCTCGAGCAGCTTCACTCGGCCTTTAAACATGTCACACTGGTAGTTGTCGTAAGAACGTAGATTTCGAAAGAAGTACAGGTAACAACTGGATACGGTTGATTTCCGCCACTCCACCAGAATAACTGGACTCGCTGTAGTATCCTGACAGCGAAGAACCACGTCTTGTCCACATATCGCCGTTACGTATGTGTCAGCTAAACGAGAGAAACACATTTGGTTAGTTATTCGCATAAAGGTTACAACATTACGTTCGTTCTATGTACAATGTACAATGTCTTTCATCCAGGAAACAAAACGGCGTTCAAGCGAGTTCACAAACATGCACGTCAACAATAGTGTTTTAGGAGTGACTACAAACCTTTTGAGTCAAGAGACAAAGACATTATTGGAGTGCACAACACACACAAGGACAACCAGCTTAACATGGCCATATTTCTCAGTGATCCACCGAGAATGTCCAATGCGATCATCACACGTTCTTCACAATGAGATTATACCCCAGGTCGGCTGGAAAATGTAGCCAGGTCGGCTGGAAAATGCAGCCAAGTCGGCTGGAAAATGCAGCCAGGTCGGCTGGATAGTGTAGCCAGGTCGGCTGGAAAGTGTAGCCAGGTCGGCTGGATAGTGTAGCCAGGTCGGCTGGAAAATGCAGCCAGGTCGGCTGGAAAATGCAGCCAGGTCGGCTGGATAGTGTAGCCAGGTCGGCTGGATAGTGTAGCCAGGTCGGCTGGAAAGTGTAGCCAGGTCGGCTGGATAGTGTAGCCAGGTCGGCTGGAAAATACAGCCAGGTCGGCTGGAAAATGCAGCCAGGTCGGCTGGATAGTGTAGCCAGGTCGGCTGGAAAATGCAGCCAGGTCGGCTGGATAGTGTAGCCAGGTCGGCTGGATAGTGTAGCCAGGTCGGCTGGATAGTGTAGCCAGGTCGGCTGGAAAATGCAGCCAGGTCGGCTGGATAGTGTAGCCAGGTCGGCTGGATAGTGTAGCCAGGTCGGCTGGATAGTGCAGCCAGGTCGGCTGGAAAATGCAGCCAGGTCGGCTGGATAGTGTAGCCAGGTCGGCTGGATAGTGCAGCCAGGTCGGCTGGATAGTGTAGCCAGGTCGGCTGGAAAATGCAGCCAGGTCGGCTGGATAGTGTAGCCAGGTCGGCTGGATAGTGTAGCCAGGTCGGCTGGATAGTGCAGCCAGGTCGGCTGGAAAATGCAGCCAGGTCGGCTGGATAGTGTAGCCAGGTCGGCTGGATAGTGTAGCCAGGTCGGCTGGAAAATGCAGCCAGGTCGGCTGGATAGTGCAGCCAGGTCGGCTGGATAGTGCAGCCAGGTCGGCTGGATAGTGTAGCCAGGTCGGCTGGATAGTGTAGCCAGGTCGGCTGGAAAATGCAGCCAGGTCGGCTGGATAGTGCAGCCAGGTCGGCTGGATAGTGCAGCCAGGTCGGCTGGATAGTGTAGCCAGGTCGGCTGGATAGTGCAGCCAGGTCGGCTGGATAGTGTAGCCAGGTCGGCTGGATAGTGTAGCCAGGTCGGCTGGATAGTGTAGCCAGGTCGGCTGGACCCGTGCTAATATAACCAGATCGCTTGGAGTCTGCTCAACCCCAGATACATTTAAGTTTCGTACCTTAGAGGTAACACAGTGTGTTTTCAGCTAGACTCTTTTGTAGTGCAACAAACCCAAACACCACAGTGTAGCCAGGTCGGCTGGAAAATGCAGCCAGGTCGGCTGGATAGTGTAGCCAGGTCGGCTGGATAGTGTAGCCAGGTCGGCTGGATAGTGTAGCCAGGTCGGCTGGATAGTGTAGCCAGGTCGGCTGGATCCCTGCTAATATAACCAGATCGCTTGGAGTCTGCTCAACCCCAGATACATTTAAGTTTCGTAGCTTAGAGGTAACACAGTGTGTTTTCAGCTAGACTCTTTTGTAGTGCAACAAACCCAAACACTACCACAGGCTGTTTCCCCACTTATAGCTGGCTGACAACCATGGAGTACATAACGTTGGCCATTCGATGGTGCTGGGAACCTAAAGCTCACATTAATGTGTGGTCGCCCGAGGATTCAGGTGTTAGAAAGTGGAGCCTGACAAGATGGGAAGCAGAAGCCTATCAACTGCCAACTCAACATTTGACGATAGTGTGCATGCAAATCGACACCCTGTCGGCTAATGCCATCAAGAAACAACTGCTACGCCGAGCAAAAAATCTGTGGGTAGACCCTAGTTGTGTCGTTATGACGGAGGGTTGGTTTGATACAATCCTCGACTCCTATGTAGACGCAAGCAAAACAGTGTCACATACCTACACTACACTGACGACTCCGTGCTCCGGCTCGTCGTTCTACAGACACGTGAATGACTGCAATGCCCTTGTCGCTGCTAAGGGTTGGAAGAAGGATGCCAAAACAACCGCCTGTGATTCTCACACTATCTTCCAGCTGCATTGTAAACATGTAAGGTGGTTTTTTGTGTCGTGGTGCTGTTGACCCACTGTAAGCTATGTGTGTCTACATAATAACAACAATGATGATAATGATAATAATAATAATAATAATAATAATAATAATAATAATAATAATAATAATAATAATAATAATAATAATTGCAATGTATCCCCCTGTGCAGGAGCCCCATAGCGTGACTCTTCTCGTCAAAAGCCACTCGGGCGACACTAAGTTGCTGCAAATCCGATGCGATGAACCTATGTGCATCCGAGACCTGCTGAAGAGATACGACATACATTGTGATACGGTGTGGAACGACACCATGTCCCTGTCATCCAACTCTCCCTGTATAGCCTTGACTGACCATGGCATGGACCTCATCTACACGGAGGCCACTCCAGGTATGATAACTGGCCGGTTCACAGCGGGGGCTAAGGACACGTTCGATCATCGCATGAAACACCTGAAAGTTCGCACAAAGCACCGCACCATGAAAAACAAGCCGTACTCTATACATACGACACCGCAGAATGTACCGAGAGGCGCGTCGCTCCTGGACGATGGTCTAACCCAAGAGGACTCCAACCCAACCTTACCCACCGTGTTATATTACAGCGACCCGCTGTCCACGATCGCCGATGTGCTGAGGAACGACGGTCGGTTTCTCGCTGATTGTCGACTCGCCGCATCTTACGATGACGGCCATAACGTGCACGCAGCTGATGTCGCCATTTCGGGAGAGTCGCCCATTTGTCAGTGGCAGCACAATCAGCTGTGCATTGTGGGTAAGACACTGTGTGTGTGTGTGTGTGTGTGTGTGTGTGTGTGTGTGTGTGGGTCTGTGTGTGTGTGTGTGTCTGTGTCATAGTCGCTTACAGTTGTTTCGTGTGCTCGGTAGGTACAACAACTCCCCCACCTGATGAGGATCACGTGTTCACATACCCTTACGAATGCACGGTCTGCCGAGAGGAAAGCGACGTCTACCTAGAGTGTGGCCACCTTTGTTGCCAAGCGTGCATAACCTCTTTGGGAAACAAAGAGGCCATGCTGATCACATGTCCTCTTTGCAAGCAACACGTTGGCAAAAAAACTATTACAACCGCAGGCGTAACCTCCAGGACTTGCACATCGTGTGGAAAGGACAAGTGTTGGCTGTCGGATTGCGGTCATGTGTGCTGTGTTTCTTGTGATACTACCTGTAAAGTCTGTGCCCGCTGTGTTAAAAAAGTTCTCAGAATGTACATGTAGCATTGCTTGCTTGGATGATCCGGTTATCGGTTATTGCCCACACAGAGTTGTACGTGGATCGCCGTGGAAGGTACTCACAGCAAAGAAGCCTTGGTGTACGTGTATCAGGTGATGATTTATTCAGCAATAGACCAACCATGTGTACATACAAACTGTCTGCGTGTATTTCATTCACATCAATCCAACAACAGTGTACGTGTATCAGGTGATGTTTTATTCAGCAATAGACCAACCATGTGTACATACAAACTGTCTGCGTGCATTTCATTCACATCAATCCAACAACAGTGTACGTGTATCAGGTAATGTTTTATTCAGCAATAAACCAACCATGTGTACATACAAACTGTCTGCGTGCATTTCATTCACATCAATCCAACAACAGTGTACGTGTACCACCCCCATGCTAAATAATACCGTGCTGTCCAAGCTATCGGTGTGTGTTTTTGAGCGTAGAATAAATGACACGAATAACACAATAGAGATTTACACTTTTATTGTAGACACAACACATGTATACTGCTGCGTTATATATAGCGTTATACAGTAGAGGTAAAACACAAGTGGATCAGTTGGATCATCTTCCACATCTGGTTGTTATAGGAATCCAAGTTGCATAATCGCTCCAGTTACTCCAGAACTTTCCAGGTTCACGCTGTGCTCCTCTCTTTCTATGTAGTGGCTAACACACTTAAGTCTCAATATAACAACCACTGAGAAAGACGAATCGTCCCCACGGGGGACGTGGGGTCGGCTCCTGCCGACCTGTGAGTCGGCGCCTGCCGACCTGTGGGTTCGACGCCACCGACCTGTGAGTCGGCGCCTCCCGACCTGTGAGTCGGCGCTTCCCGACCTGTGGGTCGGCGCCTGCCGACCTGTGGGTCGGAGCTTGCCGACCTGTGGGTCGGCGCTTCCCGACCTGTGGGTCGGCGCTTGCCGACCTGTGGTTTCACTGTCTTTTATTTCGCAGCGTGGTTTCTAAATTCACACATACATTATATTAATGGCTCGGACACAGCAATTCAAACAGCACTAAATACAATCCCTGCTAGCACATCATATAGTCACAAAACGCAATTGAGCTGTGATACGTTCATTCAGAGTGCTTAGGTGGACCGACCAAAAGGACCTATAGATAGAGCAGGCAACTGAAGCGACCATGTCTTTGAATATCGCAAACCGTAAGCGCGCAAACGCGCAGCCCGTGGACGACATGACCGGGAGTCTGTTGCCACCCAAGAAAAAGTGGCGAAGAGCGACGTTGGGCAGACGGGATTGGGACACTGGAAATGCCTTTACTATCACTTACGATGTCACGAGAGGTCTCCCCTGTGTGACTTTCATGAGTACATGGCCAACCGTGAAGTCTGACCATAAGGTTCTACTCACGGTTGACAGCGCTGGTGAGCAGCTGTTTGCCGATAAAGTGGTCATCCCGCTCAGGGTCTTTCTGGATTTACTGCATATGCATCTCACGCATAATGAAGACAAATATCTGTACTTGTACACCGATGCCTTTCCTAGTACGGAAGAACCCGACGAAGTTGTAAAGAACATGCCTGCTGCTATATATAAAGATGCAGGTTGTTACCACACGGTGGTAATAAATGGTCCTGCTGAGGACGACGAGGAGGATGAGGAGGAGGATGAGCACGACGATGAGGAGGAAGAAGACCCCGACGGCAACATCGCCGATCGCATACGAATGCCTCAGGATGAAGAGGGGAATGACAACAACTGGCCCAAGATCCCCGAAGTGTCAAAGGAACACTTAAGATACACCGGTGTTCCAGGCGTATGTTGCACTATAGTCAGACAACCTAAAGGTCCACTCTTTCTCACCACCAGTCGCTGGCACATTCGAACCGAGGATGGAGAGAAAACAACCATGATGCCCGGGGACTGCGAGGAGACCGAGTATGTGTTTCCGTTATGCCACACGGAACAACTACCTGGGCTGGTGGCTGTTGTTCACAAGTGGTTGGAAACAGACTACCAGAAACTGGGCCTATTAGTCACATGCAACGTGCCGAGCCACATGACGCTAATACCCACGCCCATTGAAGCGCTGGGTTATCAGTATACCCTCGCCAGCATGGACCAGTACTGGCCCCTTCTCTCCAACCCAAAGGATATGTGGCACACCTCGTACGAGGATACAGTTGTGTCCGTGGAACCACAGTACGGTATATGCCGAAACGCAATGATCGAGTGTCCTCACAGCAAGAGACATTGTCCCAACAAGAAGCGTCCGCGTCCTTGAACATAGGAGATATTGAAATGCGATGCCGGTGTCGGCAACAATAAGAGCTGTGTATTAGGAATACTCATCACCGCTTCAATGTTTACGCTGTTTTTCTGTATGTAAAAATAAAATAAAACACATTCAACTCTACACTGTTTCTTTGTGTTACCTTGTCATACGCGCGGTCTAAGTTTATTATATATATATGTCAAAGCGTTCTTTCTGAAAACACACAGACACACACACGGCTAACACACTTAAGTCTCAATATAAACAACCACTGAGAAAGACGAATCATCCCCACGGGGGACGTGGGGTCGGCGCCTGCCGACCTGTGAGTCGGCGCCTGCCGACCTGTGGGTCGGCGCTTCCCGACCTGTGGGTCGGCGCTTGCCGACCTGTGGTTTCACTGTCTTTTATTTCGTAGCGTGGTTTCTAAATACACACATACACTATATTAATTGCTCGGACACAGCAATTCAAGCAGCACTAAATACAATCCCTGCTAGCACATCATATAGTCACAAAAACGCAATTGAGCTGTGATATGTTCATTCAGAGTGCTTAGGTGGACCAAAAGGACCTATAGATCGAGCAGGCTACTGAAGCGACCATGTCTTTGAATATGGCAAACCGTAAGCGCGCAAATGCGCAGCCCGTGGACGACATGACCGGGGGCCCGTTGCCGCCCAAGAAAACCTTGCGAACAGCAACGTTAGGTCGACGGGATTGGGACACGGGAAACGCCTTTACTATCAATTATGATGTCACACACGATCTTCCTTGTGTGGTGCTGGTGAGTACACATCCAACAGTGAAGCCAGGACAGAAAGTTAAGCTTACGGATAATACCCAGAACAACCAAGTGTTCGCCGACCGAATAGTCATTCCGCTCAGGGTCTTTCTGGATTTAGTGCACATGGTTCTCACGCACAATGAAGATAAATACCAGGACCTTTACTCGGATGTGTTTCCTAGCAAAGAGGACCCCGGAGAAGTGGTAAAGGGTATGCCTGCTGCTTTGTGTGCAGATGCAGGGTGTTACCACACGTTGCTGGTATTCGAGGACGGTGATACTGCTGCCCCCAAGCTTCAGGATGCCACCGGTAACAATAACACATCGCCTAAGATCCCAGAAGTGTCCAAGGAGCACTTACGGTTCACTGGGACTCCAGGTATAGATTGTACCATAGTCAGACAACCCGAAGGTCCAATCTTTATTTCTACCAGTGGCTGGGGCATCGAAACTGACGACGGAGAGAAGACAACCGTGATGGCCACAGAGTATGTTGAGCTGGAGTATGTGTTTCCGTTATGCCACACGGAACAACTACCTGGGCTGGTGGCTGTTGTTCACAAGTGGTTGGAAACAGACTACCAGAAACTGGGCCTATTAGTCACATGCAACGTGCCGAGCAACATGACGCTAATACCCACGCCCATTGAAGCGCTGGGTTATCGGTATACCCTCGCCAGCATGGACCAGTACTGGCCCCTTCTCTCCAACCCAAAGGATATGTGGCACACCTCGTACGAGGATACAGTTGTGTCCGTGGAACCACAGTACGGTATATGCCGAAACGCAATGATCGAGTGTCCTCACAGCAAGAGACATTGTCCGCGTCCTTGAACATAGGAGATATTGAAATGAAATGCGATGCCGGTGTCGGCAACAATAAGAGCTGTGTATTAGGAATACTCATCACCGCTTCAATGTTTACACTGTTTTTTTTCTGTATCTAAAAAATGAAATAAAACACATTCAACTCTACACTGTTTCTTTGTGTTACCTTGTCATACGAGCGGTCTAAGTTTATTATATATATGTCAAAGCGTTCTTTCTGAAAACACACACACACACACACACACACACATACACACACACACACACACACACACACACACACACACACGGATATCTATCTGCACATACAACAGAGATTACCACCAGACCGCACTAGAGGTTCGACATGGCGACATTAAAACGCACCATCGACGACGAGGTGCCCTCATCGGTTATCGCAGCTCCGAAACGACAGAAAACACAGCAAGATCCCCCGGAGACCGTCGACCGGCACCCGTGGGTATATGTCGATATAGGACCGAGGGAGTGGAAGATCGGACATTCTTTCACCGTTCAGTACATCACACCGACAATTGGTGTGCCGTGTCTGAAATTCACCTCCCTCACGGAGTCCGTCTCGGAGAATTGGCCTTGCAAAGTGCACGCCGAGGCGCCCCTGGGGTATTTTGCAAAAGTGCTATGCATGCCCCTGAGAGGTGTGTTGGATTTACTACATGTGCTCCTAACAGGGAATATAGAGTTGGTCGACCGCGTTGGTTACGACGCCGCTTTCCCTAAACCCGATATGCACAGTGACGGATGTTACTTTAACCTAGCGGCAATTGCCTGTAGGTTAACTGGTATGATGGTCCCGGAGCACATGAACATCTCGGCGAGACACGGCGATATCTCACGGAGTGTAACCGGATACTGGGGCGTGTACAAGCAACCTAAAGGCCCGGTGTTCATCAGCAGTGACACATGGGTTGACCGGGAGGACGAGTCGCTAGAGTACGGGGAGAATGCTGCAATCGAAGATCCAGTGCTAAAGCCGCTCGTGGGTGACGCTCAGGCCTGCGAAGACTCCGGGTTTTTTGAGGAAGACCGTTGTGAACTGATAGCCGAGCGCGACTGCGATCTTGAATGCGGCGATGCAGACCGTTGTGGCATGCAGTACGACGAAGAAGACGACAGTGACATACGGTACGACGAAGAAGACGACAATGGCATACAGTACGGTGAAGAAGAAGAAGAAGAAGAAGTAGAGGACTATGACATTCAGTCCGATGACACAGGGGACGACGATCCCACCGATGAGTCTGTGTTTCCCTTGTGTCACAGCGAGCAACTACCAACACTGATAACCGTTATACACACGTGGTTGGAAGACATGGACCACAAAGCGCAAGGTCTTGTGGTGCGCTGTAAAGTACCTGATCGTATAACACTCGTTCCACAGCCCACAAAGGAAGCTGGTTACGAATACACACAGTTCAATTGTGCTGTACACTGGGTACATTTGACGGACGACGAAGTTGCGGCCATGAATACGGTCACCTACAGCGGTATATGACAGAGCAACGGCTCACTTGTAAAATGTGATGTTGATGACGATGATGATGATGATGATAATGATGATGATTTCAATTTACTTGCTTGGCCATACTAGTGTTCACTTAACAGTGTTTCAGTGTCTTTTTTGTGTGTGTAATTGGGTAACCGGATAAATAAAGAGAATGTGTGCAACATCGCATCGTCTCCTATCTCCTGCTTGCTAATATCATTCAATGTAATAACTGCTAGAATCACAGGCACATAGACAAAAAACTTGGGCATAAATCAGAGTTGACATTAAAGTTTATTGGGGTTTGCTGTTGCCGTTGCATACACAATTTTGTAGCATACATTCAGAAAAAGCAAGCTGTCAAATACAGTCAGACTAGATCACCAGCATCGTACGCCACAGGCGAGATGCGGGCGCTGTGTAACGAGGATCGTTGGTGTCACACCAGAGCATGCATTCTTCGTGCTGTAACTGGGCACGATACACATCGCCCAGAGCGGGTAGTTTGCCCAAATGACCCTCTATGACATTGTCAAACTCCTCCGGGTGTTTACGGATCAGTTGCACCCTGCTATCCTCGAACTCCCGGTCCTCGTACAGTCGTGTCACATCGTACGCCGCGGTCTTCGTGACGCCTCGGGGTAACCAGCTGCGACCAAAGTAGTCCTTGTAGGCTCGCCACAAGGTCTCCACAAAACGCTCCGCGTCGACCTCGGTCTTGTCGGCATCTGCCAGCATCACGTGGAGCCGCCAACAGCTATTGGGGACCTCGGTCCACCTGCATATACCACCGGCCCCAATCCGGAGTGCAGCTGATGCGATTGTTCATCCAGAACTCCGCCATGTGGAACCCGAGCAGGCTCTCGGTGTTCAAATCGGCCACGTCCAAAACGTAGTCAATGTAATGACCTCCTTGGCAAAAGCGTAGCTCCTCACCCGTGAATTTCTCTCTGATCTCGGTGTGTAAAACGTGTAATGCCATTATGTCGTCTGACCCTTTGTTTGTGAATCGAGATACGGCGTCCACCTTTCCAGGCCATACGGCCTCCGGGTGGGAGAGTGTAATGTGGTAAGCTGAGGGCATTGTGTTCTGGTGGATCGAATGGATCTGTGAGTCTCCTTTCTAAACAAGTTGAGCTTTTATAGTATCTGACAGCCCAGGTGTGTGTCGGTAGCCTTCCGATGGTGCGTACGTCTCCCGTGTCACCGCCGGATTTCAAATGTGTTGTTTATGTTTCCTGCGAGGTATATATTACACAGACACTGTCACCACACACATCGCACTACATGCATACCGTCGTTACAATGCCAGGTACTCATCGACTCACCGTACGCCATCCCAGGGTGGCGTTCCCCGACTCTAAGATCGACAAACTCTCTAGACTCTACAGCCCCAGGCTAGACAAAATTATGAAAAGGCACGTGCTCTCGAGCTCAATGACGACCAAGATGACCGCGGACGAGAAGCCTAAACTGCACACGTTACTGCCGTATATAAAGCTTTTGGAGGTGGAAGACCTGGGTGCGCTGAGCACGGACGGGTTTCAGCTGTGTCAGTTTTGGTCGAGATATTACACGAACAGGGATTACGTGTGCTGGCCGTGGTACGTGCAAGTGGATCGCACCGCTGACTTAGGGTGGACGTTGACCCTTTTGATGGAAGACGACACGATGGATATAGAGCGCTTCACTGAGCAGTTGTGGAAAGCTTACAAAGAATACTTCACGCTCAGCTGGATACCAGGAGAGGCAGATCGACACACCGACTGCCGGTTTGAAGACAACCGCTGGAAACTCGTAAGCGCGGCGATCGACAAAGACCTACGGGAGTTGGTGGATGACCGCTTTAGTGTGGTGCCTCGTTTAGGTGATGTTTTCCGTGAGACGGAATCGCAGCAAGCTACTTGCCTGCTGTGGTGTGACACCAACCAAGACGCCTTGAAGTGGAACACCTTTTTGTTTTGGTATCCAGAACGCCAGAGATGAAATGGGATTCAGTGAGGCGTGTCCACAATTGAGCTGTGCTGTGTGTAACATACAACAACGACGACAACACCGGCTACGGTGCTTGTGGAAGCGATGATAAACCTACTAAGAATGTCCTTTGTGTAACATGCAGTGTACCTACATGACTTGTGAACATAAACATCGGACCACACTAATAAAAAGAAACCACACAAACCCTGTGTGTGTCACCTTGATTTTATTTGCTGTTGCCAACATTCACATTCACAATAACATCGGGAGCGACACATATACATTTCACTGGTTACGGTGCGCAGTCTACGAGTCTGTAGCTCGAAACACTTTATAGCCTTTCCATTCGTCCGTCAGTCCGTATATGTGCATGTTATGTGACATGAGTATCAGGCCAATACTGTGCTTTGTAGCAACTGGTATGTCTGGATCACTAAGCATCTTGCGAATTGTGTTTTCCTGACACGACATCTTGGTTGCGAGAACAAGCTCTTCGTATTCCTCGGTCAGGATCACGCCTTCTGCCCACATGTCCTCAACGGCGTCCTGGATTGTGGTGACTCTGGATAACAACTGGTGTAGTTCCATGTCCTCCATTAGTTCGGCGCCGTTGAGTCCCTTCCCTTTCCACCCCAAGGCAAGCATCGCTGCAGGGGTCAAGGTGTGAGTGGTTTTGGTTCGCTCTAGTGAAAAACAAAACAAAACAAAAATAAAATGTAAGACATGATACAAAATGAAACACATACGACACCAACAGACCGTCTCCAGTTTCTTTAAGTTGTGCGTTTGTCAATGGTACCTAGGGGGCCTTTCGGGCCGTTTTCTTCTAGCCAGGCGTATAAATGCTTGCAGTGAGTCCGTACTATACGAAGCAACGCCTCGGCGTGCTCATCGTTGTCCAGACAGTAGTCCACGAGTGTCCGGATTCGCCTCATGGCGTTCGGGGTCTCGAGGGCCATGAATAGCTCGGTGTCCGGGTAACGATAAAAGAACTCCTTGTATATTACAGGTTCATAGCACCAGCAACCTTCGATGATGTCGTGCCTGTACGATTGCAGTTTGTACACGCTCATTGTCATCAACCCGAATGTGGATACGCTTTAGAATGCTAGGTTTGCTATGTTATTACATGCGGGGTCCTATGCTTCTAGCAAGGCATACAAATGCATGCAGTGAGTCTGTAGTATACTAAGCAACGCCTCGGCACGCTCATCGTTGTCAAGACAGTAATCCACAAGTACCCGGATTCGCGTTACGGGGTCCGTGGTCTCGAGGGACCTGGATAGCTCGGTGTCCGGGTAACGACGAATGAACTCCTTGTATATTACAGGTTCAAAGCAGCAACTGTCGATGATGCTGTGCCTGTGCGCTTGCAGTTTGTCCACGCTCATTGCTACCAACCCAAATGTGGATACGCTTTAGAATGCTAGGTTTGCTCTATTATTGCGCGGTGTACTTATGGGAGAGCAGTTGTCAGTTGGACACTCTCGTGGCTATGTCGGCTGCTCCGTGCTGCAGGTCGGGAGCTTTGGAACTGCAGGTCGGGAGCTTTGGAACTGCAGGTCGGGAACGTTGGAACTACAGGTCGGGAACGTTGGAACTGCAGGTCGGGGGCTTTGGAACTGCAGGTCGGGAGCGTTGGAACTGCAGGTCGGGAACGTTGGAACTACAGGTCGGGAACGGTGGAACTGCAGGTCGGGGGCTTTGGAACTGCAGGTCGGGAGCGTTGGAACTGCAGGTCGGGAACGTTGGAACTACAGGTCGGGAACGGTGGAACTGCAGGTCGGGGGCTTTGGAACTGCAGGTCGGGAGCGTTGGAACTGCAGGTCGGGAACGTTGGAACTACAGGTCGGGAACGGTGGAACTGCAGGTCGGGGGCTTTGGAACTGCAGGTCGGGGGCTTTGGAACTGCAGGTCGGGAGCGTTGGAACTGCAGGTCGGGAACGTTGGAACTACAGGTCGGGAACGGTGGAACTGCAGGTCGGGGGCTTTGGAACTGCAGGTCGGGGGCTTTGGAACTGCAGGTCGGGGGGCTTTGGAACTGCAGGTCGGGAGCTTTGGAACTGCAGGTCGGCTGGCTCCTGCGTCTAGGTCGGCCACTGTGTGGATCTGGTTATAACCCCTTTCATTGTCGGATAAAGCTGTCCTAAAGTTGTACGAGTAAATCGAGAGCAGCTATTGATATAGTCATCCCATTACCACTCACGTATAAACACTCCTATCGCCACATAAGGTACCGTTATGGCTGTGGAACGACTGAAGTCGTGGCAACATGACATTGCAGAGCGGTGCGTTTACCTAACCGAAAGTATTTTCGAAAGATACACGAGGGAGCTCCCAGACACACCAGATATGACGGATATACCAAACTACGTGCATCGCCTCCAAGCCCTAGTCGAATACTGCATGGAGGATGAGGTCCGAGCCAAAGTGTTACTGTCATTGGTCGGTCACATCGATCCCCGCCTGTACCAGGACTTGGCGGAACGGGGACCAAGGGGGAAGACAGGTACTGTACTTCTTTTCAAAGTACCATCGTGTCCGGCAAAACACTTTTTTTTTTTTGCTCGTATACTCATGTGTATATCTCCGCAGAACGAAAACTGACACAATTGAAGTTAACCGACGCTGCAGAGCGCATGATCGGCTCGACGTTGCCGAGCTTCCGGCGTGCGGTCAGAGAAGGCAGCTTCCTGGACAAAATCACGACTGTTGACGACGCAGTCGAGATCATGGTTGAGGAACGGCTGATCTTACCCGATGAACAATATATGCTATATCACATATATAAAACCACCGCGGGGAAGGTGCGTGCACTCAGATACCTCTTTGGATGCCCCACGGTACCCGACGACACCAAGGCCAGCATCTCGCTGATTCTGGCCGTGTACAACCTGGACGTCTTTGGTATCTTCACCGACGACCCTTATAGCTTGTTGGAGATTGTGTCTATTCCCTCAGTGGGGGCTTCGGTTGTGTAGACATGAGGTTTAACATTATGACTGTGTATAAAGAGTGATGTGTGATTACCTGTATTTCACAATAAACAAAAACACCATTATACATTTCTGTGCAGCGTCTTTATTTTGATACATGATACCAACGAGTACCTCGGCGCAAACCTTGGTACAGTCCCCGGGTATGCTGATATGGTGCACGGCCGGCAGAGGCCGCCATCCCACGGTATGTTGACTGAATGTACACACTAACACAACGTACACAGAAGAAGGGACTAATGCAAGTGTGTATCAGCAACGCCGCGGAATGACAAATATGTGACATCTTACCATGTTTCCTATGTACTACGATTGCCGCTTTGTACATTGTGTCACAATAAACATGAATCACAAGAAACGTGTAACTTTCTATGTCATAGATTGGCCATTGCTTCGCAGATAACACTTCTCTCGGTGACAGAGGCCCGCCAGATCCCACTTCGTACTACTTCTGTTTGATTTGTAATATAAATAAATTACTTTAGACGTCTTTGATTTCAATGTTTTTATTGTTTTATATTGGTTACACATTGGTTACACAATTGGTTACACATTTGGTTACACATTTGGTTTCACTGGGTTTAAGGGCGCCAGGTGTGCTTCTTGTAGATAGCTTCAGTGTTAAACAGAGTGTGTCCGGTTTCAGCTGTGTACCAGACGGAAACTTCAATTTCCATACGAACATCAGTAATGTCGACGGCTAGTGTACTCATAAGACGATCGCATTCATCGTTGATGTCCACGGTAAGTCCAGTTGCGGGGCCATTGATGGAATGTAGATCACTCCAATCCCCTAGGACAGATCTGATGCGGTATTTATAAGTGACATCCTTGCCGTCGATTAAACGCTCGTGAGATCGGGCTTCGAAAACACAAGTTCCAATTTCACAGCTGACGGTGGGGGCATCAGTTACAATTGCACAAGAAGGCTTGAACACGCCGCTGTATTTCACTCCTGCGCAGTCTATCTCAACATTGTACTTTTGAAAACTTTGAAAAACGTATGTTGAGCCATCATCGGGATAGAAAACAGAGCGTGTAGTAGAGCGTTCCATTAGTCCCACAAAGGTATGGTTTAAACGTCTGGATTTGTATTTAAAATAAAATACACAACGAGCGTCGGTGTCTCTTTTGTACTCACACCTGATTTGGTTATTGTAATCGGTGTTGCAGTGGAGGTTTTCAGGCATTTCAGCTTCCGACCACCCGACGCAAGCTAAAGAGCTGGCACACAGCGCGGCAATTAGAGTGATAAAGGTCAACATGGTCTTCACTGAATGGTTGGTCAATGCAGTAGTTGATTTCTCTCTGGAGAAGTATCATTAATATAGAGAATTGGTGGGGGTGAGGATATGAATAAGGTGCGGTTGAAATGACGTTAACAAATGGGGAAACATATGTTGTTGTCGAGCTCCCCCGTCTGGTGGTTACATTGGTTTGATTTTTATTTATTGAGAAGTCGAGATCAGTCGATATTTAAATAAAAACCAAAAACCTCAGACTCGTCTTGGTTCTGTATTTTTATTGCCGCTACGGTGAATACACTTGGTGATTGAACTCTGTTTTTTTTTTGTACCGTCTGCATTGACTCATTACAAACCAATATTATACGACGTATCATCCGATCACAGTCTGTGGTTTCACCATGAATGTGTTTGACCACAGCGAGACAGATGCTCTCTTCCAGTTCTCCCACATATCGCACTCCACCCTGGAGCACTTGAAAAACGTGTACTCAAGCTTGGCAATTTGCATGTGTCTGGCCGCTGTCGGCTTCTACGTCTACATCTATCTGGTCCCACTCCTGGTTACACAGTGAGTGCGTTGTCCCCCCTCGCAGTCCTGGGGTTGTTGATCTGTCTTGCGGTGGCTACCCTCACGTCACTGGGGTTGTTTATCTGGTTTGTCATGACCCCCTATAACCCTGAGACAGAAAGGAAAAGACTGGCTATCCTCGAAGGATTTGCCTTGCTCACAGGTTTTAGCCTTGGACCCATACTGGACAGTGTCTTCGCCGTCGATCCGAATATCATCGTGACCGCCTTCGTGGGAACCTCTGTGATTTTCATCTGCTTCACTCTCAGCGCCTTGTGCGACACACACAGGAGCCACCTGTTCCTCCGTGGCACACTCATGTCCGGCTGTTCTATTCTGTTCCTGGTGTCTCTGACGAACGTGTTCTTCGGATCTACGCTTCTGTTTGAGGCGAACACATACCTGGGACCGCTCGTCATGTGCGGATTTGTCCTGTTTAATACTCAGCGCATTATCGAGAAAGCGGAGAACGGGGACAAGGACTACATCTGACACTGTGTGACCTTGTTTGTGGATTTCATTAGCGTTTTTAGGAGACTGCTGATCATCCTTTCCACGAAGGAGAAGAACAAGAAGACGTTCTCCGAACGTATTGTGTGCAACATGATAACAACCGATGTGTGAAATGAGTGCGTGTATGCCGTATTATTACATTGCCTAAAAGAACACAAATGCTGCATGCTTCTGTTCATGATTGTTTTATTGTTGACAATAAACAAAGACTGCAACATTGTATGTGGGTTGTTTGTACGCTCGGTGAACAAGGTTATGCTAGAGAGGAGGTTAATGCAGAGCGCCGCGTCTCGCTTTAGCCGGCGTTCTGAGGACTTTGCGATTCCTCAGCTGCAATACGTTGATGTCGTCGGGTTCAGCGGGCGTTCTGAGGACTTTGCGATTCCTCAGCTGCAATACGTTGATGTCGTCGGGTTCAGCGACGACGGCTGGCTTGTCAGCAGTAACGGTGCTCTGAGAGGCAGCTTGGTTCAGCTGCAATGCGTTGGTGTCGTCGGGCTCGGCGATGGCCGGGGCGCCTGCGGCGCCCGTGCTCCGGGAGGCAACTTGATTCTCAGCATTGTCGGCCGAATTGGAGGCCATTAGCTCTGCGCCCAGAGCGTATAGGCAGATATAGCCCGTTACCTCCGCCATGATATTCCAGACCGGGTCGATGTCCACAACGCCTCGTCTCAAGACGCGAGCGGTCTCGCTGGGACACTTAGCAGTAGGCTCGACCTTGACTCTCACCGTGAAGTCGTGGTCCATTTCAAGAGTGAACCACATTTCGTAATCGTCCTCGGACAAGCCCACATTGTTGTCGTGGCCTGCGCATTTGGGATCGCCCGAAGCCTCGTGTAACTTGTCCACAAACCTTGCTATTGTCCTGGCGGTGACATACAAATCCTTGACGTAATCGGCGTGGTCGACGGGGTGTTCGTGCACGTGACGGAGCATAGCCAGACACCAGCTGTTGTTCCCCGTAGCACTCAGCGAGTGTCTATACAGAGACATGTTAGACATCATGACCTTGAATGTTAAAGTAAATGGCTCGACCGTCTTGGCGAACTCTGCAAACGTGTCCAAGTAGACCTGCCGTTTTGCGGTAGAAGTCGCAGACGATTGCGCACCGTCCAAGAGCACTAGCTGGGCGGTCGGGTTCATCTCGGTGTATTTGTATTATGTTGCTATCCTCTGCAAAGTTCCTACGTCTTGGGTGACGGTGTGACTTGTTCGAATGCCGGTGAACATAGAAGCAGGGGTTCGGTTTTATGTATTCTGTTTAACCATCGGGTAGTTGTAGGGGTAGGGGTAGGTGGGGGTGGTTTACGGATTGGCTGTGCGTGCAGGCACTCCAACTTGCGACTCTCGTTTCTGTTTATGCTGCAAACAAGCGGTGAAAAGGAACGTTATCACATATGAACGGCCCATAATATAATCATTCTACCAATATGTTTTTTTTTTTTGTTTTGCACATCGGACCAACTCACGAGATGTTCAGCGTGTGCGCCTACAGTAGCTCACCTTTCCCAGCACGATAATATCCGCTTGCCTCTAACCCCCCCTCAGTGGACATGCACAACAGCTGGGCAGAATGGTCAGGGTTTTATCCTGGTGACGCTGAGGCAAGAAACGTATAATATCATGTGGAGCGGTCGTACAGGACAAGGTGTCTCTTACACTTTGTCTTTTAACTACCAGCAGACATGCAGCAGACATGCATCACACAGTGGCGAGCGATAGAGCACGTGGAAACAATGTTTCTTCAAGAGAGGATACATGCAGCAACCCAGGACAGAGCACCTTAGATGGTGGACATAACATGGGGAAAACACCGCGTATTAGATACACACGTGCACCGAGCGTATCTCGGTGCAAAGCGCGTGTCTTACCCAGAAAATGGCAGAAGTCTAAAAATTAACAGTGCCGGGGAGTCTGTGTCACACATTGATTGTCATGATGATTATCAGTGGTGATGAGAGTTAGGCAAAAAGGATACAAGCGACAGCTACGTTTGTGATTCTCGAGTCCCAGGGAGGGGTTTCGTACATTACAACGCGCACATAGTTGCAAAAGAGCCCTCTCTACAGACTCCGTGCATATACGCGGACTTGACATGGATTGGTACGACGGGGTGCATTTGAAAGACAGGACTTTTACGGCGCACGAAAGGGACTCACTCGAACGGCACGCTCGTGTGTCGAGTGTAAAAACTAAAAATGGAGAGACGATGGGAGTAAAAGGAACCGTTGTCAAGAGGCCAATGGACTTGAAGTTAACACATTATCATCACATGAATGCCTTGGTGGCTTTACTCTCCTGTCACACGGACCAGAGTTGCGAGTCTATCATTTGTTACCCCGGACGAGAAATACGGAGCGGTAACCCAAAATGACACGGAAGACCACACGTGTACCAACTGTACCTCCATCGTCATTCCTGTCAGATACACGCAGAGGGAACTGCTGATGTAAAAGAACAACAACTTGCCGTTTTACGAGAAGACAAGACTAAGAACTTCTTTGAACGATTTGATGTGTCACCGTGACTTTTTGTGCCGCTGAATAGTAGTAATAATGCGATGAATCTTAATGTCCTTTCCTTTTGTCTTTGCGCGGTGTTAGATAAAATTCGAACATATTGCTTGATGTTGTCAACTGCTATGCCTGAGTTCCAGTGTCTGTGACATTTTCACATTTCACGAGTACTTGTCTGTCTGACATGAAAGACCCCAATAAACGTTATGGCTTTCTCCACTTTGGCGATGTTGGTGCTTTTTGTTTTTTTTTTACAACTTTACAACAGTGACAAATGTTGAACTATGCCTGAGTTCCAGTGTGTGTGTGTGTGTGTGTGTGTGTGTGTGTGTGTGTGTGTGTGTGTGTGTGTGTGTGTGTGTGTGTGTGTGTGTGTGTGTGTGACATTTTCAGATTCTATGACAACTTTTCTGTCTGACATGAAAGACTTCAATGAACTTTACGGCTTTCTCGACTTTCGCGGAGTTGGTGCTATTTGTTCATAGAACTCTACGCCAGCGAAAATGTTCAACTTGCGATTCATACATTTTAGATATACTCAATGTCCAAACCTAAAGGCCTCTGGGTGTGATTTATTTTTATTATTATTATTATTGTGATTGTGCAGCTTTACGCAGCGCATGTCGGTTTCGAGGCCTTTCGTCACCATTACCAACATCGAAACCGAGAATGTCCGTAAGGCGAAGTCGAGCTTTATGCGGGCCGCCAGGACAGCGGGAAGACTCGAGCGAGAAGAGCGATCGGTGTCACACGCGGGTAATCAACAGCCTGAAACGTGAACTGCTAGAGCTTCAAAACACCTTGGAGTTGGAGCGTACGCAACGCCGGGAGCGAGATGCGCGCGAGTCCGAGTCAACGTCAAACAGACCCAATGTGCCGCACCAATCCCACCGACTGGCAGCCGACCTTGAATTGTGTAAGAAGGAACTAGCGGCAACCAGGCAAGCTTTAGACGAGGCGTGCGAAGAACGGGAGGCCCTTAGGGTCCAACTGTCGACAGTTCAAACGGCATCATCGTCGGCTACCGAAGACGCCGAAAACAAAGCGGACCTCGAAGCCCTGCTTCGCTTGGACTGGGTAGGCAGCCATTATCTAGCGGTGACTCTTCCCGAAGACCACATGTTCAAACCGGGAGAGCCCGTTACTCCGGCGGGGGTCTTGCACAAACTGTACGAGATAAGAATGGGTAGTAGACTGGCCACCGGGTTCACCGTGCTGCTGGAAAATATAAACATTATGCTCTCGCACACGGACCCGCAGTGGTACGCGAAACACTTTGGTTTTCGCTCCGGAACCCGCACCCACGGAAACGACTACATCTCCGCGGACAGGATAGACGCGGACGAATTCGCCTGGCTGCTGTTTGAGTACGGGGCACACGCCCCGCTCGTCGAAGTGTTAGCCGGGCTTCAGACTGTGTTGAGCAGCACAGGTAAAGGCGGCGTGACAACCGCGGCTCTGTGCACAGGCAAGTCCATGTACACGGCGTACGTCGTCTTGTTCCGCGACACCGTGTCTAAGGCCTTTGAGCGATTCGAGCGCGTGCGAGACAGGGCTTACAAGGTTCGAAAGGAGCAAGGTGTGTTGTACATGTCTCTGACTGCAGGATTGGGCCGCGATCTCGACGCGCAGTCGTCATCCTCGCAGGTCGTCCGTAGTAGGGCCTTGCGATCGGTCATCGAAGGCATAGAGGCCCCTTCTCACGTGAACAACCCCGCTGCGGATGGTGTAAAACACGCAGACGACCCCTTCAGAGTAGGTGACTCGCTGTCGGATTTTCTCAGACGCAAGAGCCGGGTGAACGACCAAGGCAAAGCAGGGCGGGTCCCTGCATTTACCAGCCAACAAGCTCTCGCATATAAGTCTCAACAGGAAAGTGCGGCCAGAGTACACAAACGGGTGGTGTTCGATTCGCCGTGGCCGTAATCGCAACAAATAGCATGGCCGACAATCGACCCGCGGGCAACGCTGCAGGCGAGCCGTCTCGGAAAAGACAACGCGTGGAATCGGAGCAAAGTGATGTGGATAATAACAGACGCGCGGCCATGTTAGCGCTTTCTAGATATTGCCAAGAACAATGGGTCAGGGCTATGACACGCTTGCACATGTGTCGAGGACGCGCGCTGACAGTGGCGTTGCTCAGCGGTGACGCCGGGTGTGGCAAATCGTATGCAATTTCGCTGCTGATCGCGCAGCTGAACAAGATGAATGTGAGCGTGGCCGTTAGCGCCCTGACGAACAAGGCCGCGGGAACCCTAGGGGAAATGTGTTCTATCAAGGACGTGTATACGTTACACAAGCTCATGGGATTTCGAAAAGGACTACTGGATAACAACCTGTCGCTGGAGCGGTTCACCGAGACGTACCGGGAACTGCACTGCGTCGCACTAGCAAAGTTTACGAAAGTGTACCGCTCTAAGCTAATGGAAGACAAACACCTGAACGAACGACACTCGTGCGTCACAGCGAGCCCCGAATCGTGTGCGACCTGCAGTGCTTTGTTTCAAAAACTAAGGGTGTCGACCAAGCCTTCTGAGCAGGCTCCCATGCAAGACGCCCCTCCGTTTCTCGGTGTCAATGTTATCGTGGTGGACGAATACGGCCTGATGACCGCGGACCTGTTGGAACGTACGTTACGTTGCATGGAGTTGTTTTACGGACCGGGAAAGGGACCGTTGGTTATTTTCTCGGGTAGCGTTTCGCAGCTACAGCCGGTGGGTTCTTCTGCACGGATATGGGAAGACGGCCGATTCGAGACGTTGTTAGCGCACCGCACGCCGCTGTTTGTCAACAGGAGGCAGTTCCAAGACCCCGAGTACGCCGAGGCTGTGACATATCTTCAATTCAACACTGTGACAGAGCAATCCAAACGGATATTCGCTAGCCAAGCGACTGTCAGCGAACGAGACACGATGGACCCCACGTACCACCCGGACAGGCTGCGTGTATTTCATCAGGATAAACAGCAGAGGGAGTACACGGCGGCGTACATCAAGCATTACACGAAAGACGTACGTACCGGAGACAGGTTTCTCAAGGTTACACGTTGCGGCGCCTCGCGCGAAGGCCCAAGAGCCTGGTACGACGTTCTGAAACAGGCCGCTCAGGCACTGCCGAAACTGTTCTCGCTACCGCCGTACCGCCCGGGTGTTCGGCCCACGGAGAGGGATTATCTCACCGTGGATCGACTCTGGATCGGCTGTAGAGTGAGGCTGATATGGCACATGGATTCGAACGGGATACAAATAGCAAGTGGCCGAAGGCCCAGCTCTCTTCTGCCTTCCAAAGAGTCTCTGCGACAGGCGAACGAGGCAAAAGCCAGCGACACCGAGGGCGTGATAGTCGACATTAAATTAAAAACGAGTGAGGGATTCAACGTGTTTCACGTGAGGGGAACACAGAGCGGCACGGTCTACAGAGTGAGTCCCTCCGAGTGGCGCTGTCACAACTGGGTGGTGGCCACCCACCCGCTGGCGTGTTTGTTGGCCATGAACACATACGACTGTCAAGGCTGTACAGTTCACGGTCAGGTGCTGTACCACCCCCCTAAGTACTTTGCGAGTTCACCTATTAAACCCTCGGTGTATGTGGTGTTGACCAGGGTGGTGAACCGAGAAAACCTACGGATGACAAACTGTAACTTTGCTAACAAGGTGGGACGTGTTGATTTTTATAACGACAACCTGGTGATGTATCGTAAGAGAGTGGAGATGAACTACTCGTGCTGAAAGGGTGCTTGTGTGGGGGTTTTTTGGTTTGTTTTTTTTTTTTTTTTTTTTTACAAGGCCGAGATGGATGGAGATTGTTGGCACAGACTGACGTTGGAAGAAATGATACTCCTGACATGTTCGACCGGCTCGCGGGGAAACACTGGCGCCGATAACACGGTTCACACCGACCGGCTCTTCGCGGCTAACAACACACCACCTAAGCGGTTGGCACAAGATGACTTGGAGACGTACATAGTTGCTCGTTGGTGCCCTTGGTTCTCTCGGTCGTTTGGACCTCTGTCTGATTGTGACATGAACACGCTCGCGGTCAAATTGCTCAGATCGTCAAAGTGTCGCAACAGTACGACTGCACTAGAAATACTTACTGCGGTGGCAATCGTATTGACTCGGCCTAACCTTACACAGCGACCGCACAGCTGCGATCGCACTCTGGCTAAGAGGTTGCTATTCAAAGATTGAAGTGTACACGAATAAGCGCTAGCAAGCCATGTCGTCCACGCGAGTACATCGACCTATACGGATCTACACGCACGGTCTCACTGAGCGGAAAAACCCCTCCAAGGATGTTCCTTTCGGCAGTTACAAATACAATTCAGCAAACAACGACTTGCCCGGGGGGTTATTCCACTTTGTTCGCGACGGAGACCTATATGTGCCTACGCTACACGGACTGAACGCGGAATACATTCAAACTCTAAAGGATGTGGCCGTGTGCTCCGCCAACAGTTCCATGGCCAGTAGGCCGTTTCTCAACGCTCCTCACATGTACGAAGTCGAACTGATCAACACGGGCCACGAGCAATTGCAACAAGGCGACCGATTCACCGTTCAGCTACCAAACCAACGCGACAGGGCCGCTCAGTTAGAAGCGCCCTTGGACCCCGGGTATGATCTGCATGTCAATAAGGGCATATGGGGAGGATTGCTGGCCACTAGGCGGGTGAACACCGAAACCGGAGGAGACTGCGTCGAAGAGTTGCTACGCGCTATAAAGGACGACGAAGCGTTCGACGTGTTCGAGCTCATGTCGCCTTACACGCCAAATAGCACGCTATCGATGCTTACCCTGGTAGCCAACGGAGGTGGCTACCAGGGTGTACCAGACCTGTGTCGTGCGAATGCAGCGGACGCCGCGAACGGAGAACTCAACCAGACGAACGTTGAAGCAGTTATCGACGACGGTCACGTAAAACAATATCTGAGAACTGTGATACGCCATGCCCTGACCATAGTGGAAAGCGTCCAGGGGTTTGCCTGCGGACAAGTTATTAGAGCTTGTAAAGGATACACAACTAGTCCTATTCATACCGGGGAGAGGTTCTGCGCACAGCTGAATGTAAACCGTTGGCTTTCATGACAAACGCGTTTGTGCAGTACCAATATAAATGTATGTATGTGCGTGTGTGTGTGCGTGTGTGTGTGTTGATCTCAAGAATAAACGACATGAAAACAACCCACATGTGTTGAGTGTACTTTATTCACATTGCGAGATACACCATCCACTTAGCGTGGCAAGTCATTTGAACTGTGCGAGTACTTCTTGACGTAAGTTGGGTCGAGTCGATAAGGATGGCCGTGAGACAGCCGATCAGCTTGTAGGGTTTTGCGATGGCTTTTCAATTTCTGTTTCAGGCGGTGTTCCACAGACCTGTCCTTTGTCACCACCGTTTGCTCTGGGGGTTCTCGGCGCTCCGAGTCGCCTGGGGTATCCTCTTCGATTGTGCTCTTTGGCCCGCCGAGTTCGGAATCCTCCGAGGGTTCTCTGCCGCTGCTGCTACTGCTGCTCCGCAGATCCCCTCGACGGCCTTTTGTGTCCTCTGTGTGTAACGCTTGTAACCATCGAGATGTCGGCGGTTGCGTCGCGAAACCCCGGCGGTGTAATCGCACTTTGTCTTTCGGGGTCTTATTAGAATACCAGGGATTTAGGTCCCAGGGTACGGTTTCGTCGTTGTCGTCCAATACGGTGGGCCTGCATCGTAGTCCAGTGAATACGCCGCAGTTGCGGTAGGGGGAAGAGATGCCCAGACGCCACCTGCCTTTCTGCGCGCCACCGGTCATGACGCTGGTGTCGCTCTGAACGCACGTACGTACAGATAGCACTTACCGAACCACAGCATAGTATTCGCCAATACCAGGGCACGCAGAGTTAATGCTACCAAATCCAACAGGGTCTCCTTGTTGCACTTTCGAATGCCACTGGCCATGGTGCCGGGCGGCGATCTGTAAGCACGTACTCGCAGAAAAAGTATACTCGACGCCCACACCAGGGGCCCGCAGAGTTAATGTAGTGTAATCCAAGAGCTGCTCCGCGGTCCTCGTGAGCGCAGGCTTCAGATCACACGTTATCTGGGGCGGTTTCATTGTAGTAGTAGTACTATCTGCGTGAATCTGATGAGCACCACGTACATAGCAATCGCTGGGATCCCGAACAACAGGGCGGATGAATCTGTCACTGGATTAAACGCCAGATGAGCCGTATTGTAAAGCAGTAGGAGCAGCGATAGGATAGCCCAACCGACAGGGGCCTGATTGTGCTGGTGTCGATTTATTATCGGTATCTCCTTTTGTCTACCAAATGCGTCGTGCTCACGTCGGTCGTCGAAAGTGGTGTGCAATGCACGAGCTTCTCTGCAAAGTGCTAACACCTCCGCGTTGCCCGTCGTCGCTACGGCAGAGTACTGCAATTGCCTGAGCGTCTCGCTTAGCACCTTGAGTTCCACGGTGCAGTAGGACCACACGGCTTTCAGTTCCGCTAGAAGAAATAGTATCCTATATCCGTAGTACCAGTCGTCCAATGCTGGAGCGGTTGCCAATGTCCACAAGGCATGCAGGCTGCATAATCCGATGGCGCACATTTGCATTTTTACCTTAACTCCCATTATCGTGCTCTCTTGTCGTTTTTCTGTGCGTAACGCACGTTATATGTGCCTAAACAGCCGGACGAAGCCAACCGCGTTAATCCACACAAACACGCCGATCGTCCACGCGTACAGGTGTGACTCCGCTGCGTCTGCGGGAGTAGATTCGCCTTCGTGGCGGGTCCTCGAATGCAGCCACGTGCACATGTAGGCCACCATCAATTGAAAGCACAGTGCAAACGAAGATGTCTTAGATACGCCGAAATCGGGATACAAGCGGCCTTTACTGTGGTCGTAGTCGGTTCGTCTCGAGGCGCACGTGGCACCGATGTACAAACCCCAAATCAGGGTCGTGCACACCGATAGCGACCAGATGGCAGCTACTCCGCTCAGCGACTCCCAACTGTACAAACGCAGAGCGTGGGCCACTGTAGTGATAAGAATAAGACATGTCGAAAGTAACCGTAAGGCCATGTACAACTTCAGCTTCCAAAAGCGGACCTGTTCGTGCGTGTTATTTATCCAACACACCACGGGAGGGAGGTATAACGGATGAATGGCCGAAGTCGTCATGTTTTTATTCAGTACGACAGATAGCACTAACTCCTGATCGGGCAAATGCGCTCTGGGAAGCATGGTCGTTCTCGCAATGTACGTTTTTTTTTTGGCGGCGTTATCACCGTGAATTAATACCGCGTTGACCGCAATCAACAGGCATGCCTTAAGAGTCTAGCGGAATCTGCTGTGTTGCCGGATAACTCAGAGTCCTGGCAGCGGGATACCGCAGTATCAGCTACAGCGACCATCGTCTGGAATCCTACGTGATCTGAGTAACGCCACACGCAAGATCCGTTGCATCGGAAGGTATGGCCGTGTTCGGTCCCGATGTGCACGTAGTAGCATCGTCCGCTATCTCGAAGGTAATCGCAAAGGAGTTCGTCCTCGTCTACTGCCCACACGAGAGCGAGGGTGACACCCGCGTGGTCTTCTAGGAGAACGCGCTTCCCCGAAGAAGAAGACGATTTGGCCACCAGGTACAATTTTACAGCCGACGGAGCGCCCTTGTCGCGGGGCACGGTCGTAGCCTGAACCTCGCCCGTGTGACACATATCGCCGAGGACGGATCCGATCGAACCTACCAGCTGTAGCACCTCTTTCACCAAATGCGGCCTAGCTACAATACAGTGTATTGCAAACCAAAGGTGTTCGCTTGACACCGGAACGTTTTTGTATGCCATGCTCATCACGTTACGCATCACCGCAGCTCTGCGGATTTCCAGAGAGCGAGCTGAGCGGGAAGCGTCGTCGCATCTGATCATTTCGTGGAAGCGACCCAACGATTTGTTCCATTCTGACACCAGCAAGTGTATCGGCATAGCGGGAATGTACAGCTCTTCCATACCGACGTACCCGCTCATCAACCTTTTTGCCATCACGCTGCTGGGTTCCGCGACGTTACTGTTGTACAGGTCCACGATACCGCAGTGCCGCCCGTCCCCGGGTGTGACCGGCATGAACCTCACACACACGTCTCCAACCTTGGGCCGCGAGGAAACGCCGTCCATGATCTGGGACGCGACGTGCTTGAAATGGATGGTCCCCATAGCCAAGTTGTTACAGCCACCGCGTAAACTCACGGTCGGACATATCACGTCGTCATGCCAGTCGTCCTGCGGAGTCCTCATGACTCGGCCATTGTTCGACGCCGCGCGATGAACACCGGAGGTTTTCAGTAGAAAACAAAGCGACTTTACGGCCATGTCTCTCTATTCTGTTGTGCATATGGTCTGTGCGCACAGACTACTACTGTGGCTTCGCCCTAATGCGTAAACAGTGCAGATCATCGTACACTGTTGTAGTACGTGTAGTTAGTTATTTGCAGTTCTTCTACCACCGCACCCACGCGTCGTGGAAATGAACCTGTGAATGCATGTTGTACGATATGCTGTATAATCAACTGGTTGTTATGTCAAATAAACACACACAAACAACAATACACAAAGGAGTCGTGTTCTTTTGAGTTTTATTCTGCAATCTGTCTCGCGACATACACGGCGTTAGAATGTTAGCCGTTTGGGCACATTGATATGACACAAAGATTACATTTTACATTTGCCTCACACTCAACAAGGAGCCGGACTGCCAGCAGTGTGTGCTCTCACGCTCAAACGTTGGCCGACCTGGCCCCAAAAGCCTACCGACTTGCAGACAAACGTTGGCCGACCTGGGCCGAAAGTTTATTAGGCTGCGTGCTTATAACTTTCGGCGAACACAAGCAAGCAAGCAAGCGACAATGGCACATGCTGGATTTGCAGCGGCAGTTCTGATCATCGCCCTTTCAGCGGCATATGCAAGCGTAGCGATCCGGGGCCCCTTACAAGATGCCCTAGTCGATACTCTGCAAAAGCACCCAAGTGTGCGTAAGGTCACTATCGGTTCACCGGAGCTGCGCAGGGGTGTTCGACCGAAACATGTACCTGGCCGGAAAAAGCCTTCGCGTCGCAGAAGCTGTAGATGGACCATGAGAGCTCTGGTCGTTGGAGACTACGACGCCGACAACAGCTTTGTGCACATGACAACCGATGACTGCGGCCGGTACAACGAGTCCGACTGGGCTGAGACATTCCCATGTGTGTTTGACAGAGAAACTCTGACTACCACATGCAACGGCCCGCTACCACGGGGCACGAGTCAGCAGCAATGGCAAGTCGGAGCCCTTATCGTAGAACCCCAAAACATCAAGGTCCCCCGTAGCCCCGCGCCATCGCCGAGACCCATCGTGGCAACCCCCTTCACAGCAGAGCCGACGCTCGACAGTCTAGGCGGGCTGGGTTTAGCTAAAACAATACAGTGCACCGGGGTGTACTCTGGGTCTGTCAAACTAGAGTCGAGTTGGTACGGCGGTGACGTTCACGTCGGCGGCGAGTGTCCGGAGCTTTACTTTGGCATGGACTTTGCGTTCGACAACGCATTTACAGCTAACGGATCTCAGGAGACTCGCTTGTCATGGTACGCTTGGGTCCAGGGCGACAAATTGATAGTGGACATGCTGTACGTCGACGAAGTTGCCGTCGTACCTACCCCGCCTGACACACAAGCCGCAGACGCAATGCGTGGCACTCGCAAAAGCGTAAGCTACAGCGCAAACGATCTGACGTCCTCAGACATCACAATAGACGGTAACGTCTACAAGTACAGGTCTAACGAACACGGACGATCGTCTGCCATGGAGCCTCGACTGTGTCCGGTTCTCACGCTGGCCACGGCGTGCAGCATCGCTAGCAATTTGGCCGAGACAGACAAGGAGCGGCTCGGTAACATAACAGGCTTTTACCTCACGTCTGCTAATAGGGATTCTGATCACTTCTACATTGCCGGGAATGTACTGGGGACCAAAGGACTGCTGAATGTAAACTACAGAGCCTCTGTACTCAATCGCAACGATCCGGCGTGGGTCGAACTGCCTATGTACACACTATCACAATGCGCACAGAGGGTCTACGATGCTGAAGAGTGTCTAGAAAGTCCCGCGTCCGACGGACCTCAGGTCGGTCCTCTGGTTTACGCGCAAAGCTACGACTTGGAGGGTCAACTACACGACATCCGTCCTGTGTTTATTGCATTTTAAGGGCTGGTGGTAATTCACATGTGTGTAACCTTATATCGATGCATATTTGCAGTGTTAAATCAAAAATCCTGCAGTAGCTACATCACTGTGTACCTACACCAACCATAAATGTGTTTTTGTGTATCTTGAAATAAAAAGGAATCGTAAGCAATCTGCCACGCTGTTGTTCTTTTTTTTTTTTCCTTTGTGCTACCCACCACCTGTACGCGTTATACCAGCAACTAACTGGTTCGACTTACATTGTTATGTTTACCACTGCCTTTCGTGTCCACAAAGTCCATGAAATGTCGAATGAACAAAGTTCAGGAACACATAACACGTACACACACAAGTGGATATACAACACCGTGTTTAATCACAGATATATATATATATATATATATATATATATATATATATATATATATATATATATATATATACAAAATACACAACATTTGATTTAGCTCTACATGGTCAGTTTGCAATAACGCAGCTTCATCAGTACGCAATCCTTGATCTCATTGCAATTAATCCTATGTTGTTGGTTCGAGGTGTAGTGTGCCCCGTAGTCAGCGGTCGCTGCACAAATGACACAGCGATAACGGCCGTTTAGTTCGACGAAACCGTAGCTGTTCTTAGCCAGTGCCTCAGGGAACGCGATCTGGCCTCTCCTGTAACGCTCGTAGCCTAGGATGAGACGTAGGTTGGCCCACTTCCCTCGGAATCTATCCTCGATGTAAGGACAAAAACCGCTCTCGTTGTACACATGGTAGATGTGCTCGCCTAGCAGCGTGTCGTTTTCAACAAAGTCCTTTACTCGTATGCCGCACGCGTCGCACTGGCGATCTTCCACGGTGCCCGATACGTGACGCATATTGGCGGGGTCCGCCTGGAACACGCAGTCCGTCCAGGATGCAGATTCACGCGTGGGTTTAAATTCCCCGGTTCGCGTGTGACGGAACACGGGGCCGTCGGTGCCGGATGCATCGAGAGCTAAAGTTTTAGCCTTTCTGGTCATCATCTCGGCCAGGGTGCTGCAATTTAAGAAATGTCCGTTCCCAAAGGTATACTTGGTCGTTTCGGCCATCGAACATATTACGCAGTGCCTGCGACCGGCAACGGTGACATAGCCCTGGTTCGAGCACAGGAGATATTGCGGCAGTGCCACGAGACCCTTGTTGAATCGCACACCTCCGTGCAAGTCGATCAAGTGGTTCTCTCGACCTCTGAATTTAGCTTTAATGTATCGACACCGAGCGGACCCCTTCCATATGTGCTCTTCCAAATTCACTGCGCCACTCTTGTATCCTGCGAGAATCACATCACAGTCATTACATTTGTACGTGTCGTAGCTGTGGGGCACCGGTGTCATTATGGCACCGTCCGCCAGTATCTGTTCCTCCGATGGATTGTTGTACCACCGGTTACTATCCGTGTGCGTTACCACAACGGGTTCCCCTTGTATTATTTGAACGCGAGGCGCATGTGGAGCGTTGGCAGCGTACGCGCGCTCTCCGGCCCGTTTCTGGGCAATCTCCTGCGCGGACAACCCTCGTTCGTCCCAGCCGAGGCCAAACGTGTCTTTGTGGAATGCGCAGGCGAACAACGTTGGGCCGAACGTTGGTTGTGACACAAGGGGTTCCGTTTGAGACTCCAGGCCTGGGATTTCCCTTTCCAGTTGATGCACAGTCGCGATTGCCATAGTCGCACCACTCTCGCCAAGCACTGCGTGTGACTCAGCCTAACCGCCGACCAAACAACTAGTACTTAGAGACCTTGTCGTGCTTACAACGCTGAGATACCAAAATCTGTTTAGTAGCGTGTTGCTGTCAGTCTAGAAATGAGGACCTCCGATCGCTGGAGCCGTGATGTCGATGCCGGTGATGGCATCGGTATCCAGAAAACAGCTAACACCACTTTGTTGTTTTTTTTTTTACACACCGCTAGTGACCTCCGATATTGCATACATACACAGGCGGTGGCTGAGACCCGAGTGTCCACACGCAAGAGCCTTTGACGCATTTGAATCAAAATAAACCAATTGAGCTTGTAGACACTAAAAAAAAAAGATCAACACACAATGGAAATATATGAAGCGATGAGACTTTTTATTCACTGCATAACTTGCACACTGTACAACTGGAAAACATGTAGGGTGACAAGAGTAAAGCAACAATGACACACAACACAGCCAACACATCGTGTGTCATGTTCCCGCATTTGAATCAAAATAAACCAATTGAGCTTGTAGACACTAAAAAAAAAAGATCAACACACAATGGAAATATATGAAGCGATGAGACTTTTTATTCACTGCATAACTTGCACACTGTACAACTGGAAAACATGTAGGGTGACAAGAGTAAAGCAACAATGACACACAACACAGCCAACACATCGTGTGTCATGTTCCCGAGTCCGCGACTCGGTGATTTTGTGTTTTGGAAAACAATATCGTGGGTTACACTCAACAACAAGATCGCGTAAAAACCTTCACATCTCAAATGATTATACAGCCTTGAAGGCGTAATAGAAGAAAACAGAACTCGGTGATTTTGTGCTTTGGAAAACAATATCGTGGGTTACACTCAACAACAAGATCGCGTAAAAACCTTCACATCTCAAATGATTATACAGCCTTGAAGGCGTAATAGAAGAAAACAGAAATGAACATACAGCCTTGATGGGCACAATGAAAGAAAATAAAAAAAAATAATATCGTAGGTTGCACTCAACAACAAGATCGCGTAAAAATAAAAAAAAAACAAACAAACAAAACCTCCCAAATCGTGTGGGACGACACATTGGTTACAATCACATGGCCTTTATCGTTTTTTTTTGCTGTTCACCGGCTCACACTGCAAGCTTACGAAGGCCTCTTGCGAGGGATTTCACGTCTGGGCAGCACGACGGTATAGCCCTATCCATGGTAATAGGCGCCCAGGCTACATATGTGCCCGTTAGAGCGTGGACGGCGCGGCGAAAGTCCATCAACAGCTTGAAGTCGGTATCGGTGATGTACTGTTTGAGAGCGTTGAGCACGCACCCTGCGAACGTGCGGTTGCTCTCACAGGGAAAACGGATGGTTTTGTACCTACCGAGCCAATCTACAGCAGTGTTGAGATCCTCTTGCTTTCCCCTTTCCAGTATACAGGCCAACCCGTCCACGACGGCCTCTATGACAGCCGGCTCGTTCATTTCCGCGCCGCCTTTGTGCTCTGGGTGATGAGGATTGCGAGCGTAGTGGTGATAGAATCCCTGGTTCGCCATTTTGGTGAGAACCGTTTTTTCGTCGACGTGGGCATGCTGGTCGCAACCCGCTTCCGCCTCCATGAAGTACGCCATGATACCCGAGTAGGCGGCGGATTCTATGCCGCTCGTCTTACTGGAGTCGTGAATCAGTAGGTCTCTCACGTAGTATCTGTCGGCCAGTAGATCCGACCAGGGACTGTCTGCGACGCCGACGCTGGCTTGCTCCAAGGCTCTGGCCACTATAGTTCCGACCATGGTCACGAACATGGTGTGCGTTAGGAGCGCCACATGATGTTCTCGTATAGGCAGACAGGCTTTCACGGCGTCTTCGCATTCATCCGCGTCGTGGCGCTTCTCGAGTAACCTGCATATGAGGGTTACTAAATTGGCGGTTTGGTAACCGCGCTCGTTCGTGACGGGTTCGAACTTCATACGGTGCGCCTTGGAGATCTGCAACAGCTTGTTGTAGTGCTCCTTCATAAGCGCCTGGTCGTAGACATACGCAAGCCTTTCGGGGATGAGGGGAGCTGGAAGTTGTCCAGCTCTGCCTCGCGTGGCTCCTTTCGCCTGGCTCGCCGGCGTCGGTGAGGGCTTATCGACCGGTGCCGTGGCGGCCGATGTACCTTTGGCTGTCCTGGGTCGCGGAGTGGTTGTTTTTCTTGACGACATGGCGTGTCCGGAGACAATGTGTTCTAGCTGCGCGCAACGGGCATTGATGTTGAGAGTATAGTATGGGTTACATGTTAATAGTTAATATTGGCGATGATAACACAGTGTATCGTCCACGGAGGAAGGCGACTTGGTAGGTAGATGGTGCCCGCTAATGTGAATTTGGCTGTTGTGCGCCTGGGCCGCGGGACGGTCGGTTTGGCGACACCACGGGTTGTCCACAATACAATATTGCCAGTGGCGTACAGTGCAACAGAGACAGAGTGTGCGTCGCGTTACATGTTGATAATTAAGGTGGTAATGGACATTAACCACGCCAGACCACAAGCTGTGAAAGAAGGCGACTTGTTGCTAGATTCAATCGTTGTTACAGTAGACCTCGGCGACGTGCACCGGCACGGGGAGGATGGGGACATTTCCACAGTACAGTTCTTTATTTTAAAGAGCCAACATTGGTTCTGCCGGCCGACCTTCGCCCAGCGTCGACACACATAGACCCGGTCCTGTGAGCACGCCTCACGCTCAGTTACACTGAAAGCAGTGCTATTTGTGATATTGTACATCCCCGCTGGCGTGGAATATGTAGCCAGGTTTCCGCCGTTGTCAATGCGATAGATCCCTCGAAACACATCGTTGTTCGAGCATGTATACCAAGAAGTAGTCGCGAAATGGTCCGCGTTGTCGGTAGGACACGCCAGCCGTACCCATGTAGCATTGTCTCTCGCCTGAGTTGGCTGTCCGTAATCGATGGTCGCGACCTCCTCGTCGCCAGCGCTGGCAGGCCGGGACGTGACCGCTGTAGTCAGCGCGAGCTCCTCGTCGCCAGCGCTGGCAGGCCGGGACGTGACCGCTGTTGTCAGCGCGAGCTCCTCGTCGCCAGCGCTTGCAGCCCGGGACGTGACCGCTGTTGTCAGCGCGAGCTCCTCGTCGCCAGCGCTTGCAGCCCGGGACGTGACCGCTGTTGTCAGCGCGAGCTCCTCTTTTCCAGAAACAACGGACTCGAGGGTGTTAGCCGTTACGTTGGCCGAAGGTCTACGTGATTCCAAGGGCGAGCCTCGACACAGCGTGAGGTCGAGAAACAGCACAACCGCCAGTGTGTTCAGCACAACGCTTGCCATGGTAACCCTCGCTGGTCGTGAGATTGTGATTCATTCGTCCAACGGTATGCGAGGCTAATATATAGAGTGCTGGGTGGGTGTGAAGCAATAGTCGTGCACGCGCATACGTGTGCACGTTACAGCAGCGGGAATTCCGCGATATCCCTGCGTCTCGTGATGGTAAGTTCGACCAAGGACCTCATTCTTGTGCAAATGAGAATCAACAACGGACATGTCAGAATTGACAATGCGACAGATAGAGAAGCCATAACGTTCAGACGTGCGAAGGACTGCTGGTAATCGACTGTCAGCTGTTCGCAGTGAGACCGCATAGCTCGGTCCACTTTGTCCATATACTTGAGGCTTTGAGTTTTTGTGTCTTCGATAAGACCGTGCACATCCTGAGCTCGCTGCCACAGACTCGACGTGTCCACTGTTATGTCGTGGATGTAGGCGAGGGTCTGGCGTAGGTCTGCGTTCGAAAGGGAGTGCGCTCGGGTGAGCAATCTGGGCTTTGCGGTGCGACTGAAGCCGTGCTCGGAGGCTGACGTTTCCTGGGATGTAAGAAGACTGTACGTCTCCGTGTGCGTATCGTAACACACCGGTCCGTTGCAACGTGCTCCGCATTGTATCGGACACAGCAAATCTAGCGTACCGGCGACAGAGACCTCACACGAGGGGATCGTGGTCTCGTCAAGTTGCAACGGGTCGCACAATCCCCTCGAATCGCAGTAAGGCATTTTGTAGTTTTTGCTGCCGTCCGTAATCACGGAACTAGTCAACCAACACACTCTGTTGTTTTGCGAGGTGTCAACGAACGACATGTACCACCTGGATAACGACAAAGGCTCCCAGGTTTCCCGGTGTGTGACCAAAGTCAGTTTGGACGCAGACACCGATTTGCTCGCCACCGGAGTGTCCGTGTGAAACTTTACGCTCAGGTTCGGCTCACAGCCGGTCATATCCGATCGCACTACGCCTTCGGCGCACAGTATCAGCCGCCGTTCGGCCGCTTGGATGATTGTGACCATGGTGGTCAGCTGCGTGGAAAGCGTGTACACTCCGATCTTCCACGTTTCCAACATGTGTGACAGGCGAGTACTGTTGTTGCTGAAACGCGACGCCGTGTCGGTTTGCTTTGCAGGTAGAACTTTGGCGATCTCGCTCAGGCCTCCTTGTATCGCGGCCCTGTAATATTCCAAGACATCTATGATTCTCGGTGAGTTGTACTGCTGCGAGCCTACGGCGGCGTGCGTTCGCGACTCGGCCGTGTGATCCGGCATCCTGTTCACGATGTGAGTATCCAGTATCGCGGCTAGGTCATTGTAACTGGCGTCCAAGGACTCTACCGCGCGGTCGTATCCGAGGAGCGCGGTCCGGAGAAGCGCGTCGACCTGATTCCAGGTTCCACTCAAACACAACGAGTTGCATCCCGTGTGATATTCGACAAGTCCTTCGCACGCGATCTGTGCACACGAAGGGTGTGCGATTCGCGACTTTGAGAGATCCGCCGGACCCAAATCGAAGTTGTACGTTACGTATATAGGCGGGTCGCTTCTTCGTATCTTCCACTGAGCGGGAGTCAATACGACCCTGTGCTCCTCCTCATCCGTAGTTGTGTGAGCATCGGTTGTGGCGTTGGGTGCGATTCCGCCGGTGCCGCTGCAGCAAACGCGCACCAGCGCGCAGAAGCATAGTAAGGCGATTGCATCGTTCGCCGTCATTGTAATTTTCTATATCGGTGTTCTCTGGATCGAGGGCCCGAGTACACACAATATAGCATCACGATGCACACCACGTTGATTAATAAAGCCAGTACAGTAGCAACCAAAGAGAGCGCTGCGACGCGACTCTTGGCGGCAGCCACACGAGGCACGTTGCTTCGTAAGCGCGCCTCAGCCTCGTACGAAACTTTACCAAAGGCCACCACCGTGGCGTTCGCCTCAGCGGCGAGCCGTTCCGTTGCAGAAACACAGTCCTTCGCCCACATCGCATAACCCCCACGAGATCCGTCATCATCGCCACACGTCTCATTGTGACACAACCCTTCTGTAATGACGCGTGAAACGCGTGTGTTGATCGATTGTATCTTTCCGATCTCGGATGCGACCCGATCGAGCAACGGTCTGCGTTCGCGTCGGTAGTATCCGCTCGCTTGTCTGTTGACCCTGGTGTCGTGAGAACCGAAGGCGAACGGCTTCAGGTCGCAGGACAAAGTAACTGTGAGCGCTCCGTGGTTCGCGACGACGATCATTTTTAGCACCACTCCCGCTTCCACCTCAAACCCCCGAACGTCTACGGGGTACCCGGTTCCACCTTGAGGCCAACCGTTCTCGACCACGTTAGCCAGCGCGAGGCACGAGCTGGAGCGCTGCAGACATTGAAGGACGAGGGAAATCGCGTGCGTTTCCGCCACCGCACCAGCCTCTCGCTTTGACTCGACAGAGCTGCGCTGCTGTTCAATGTCGGCCGCGTGAGACAACCACATCGTGTCTTCGAGCGACAAAACGGGCTCGCTCATCGATCGGCGTATAAGCCGTATGTTTTCAAGTAGCGTCTCTTTCTCCGTTTCAGTCCGCGCGGGCAATGTCACCGCGAGCCTAGTGTGCCGACGGTCGCCGGGTACGCTTTGAACGCACCCGACGCCCAGTAGATTGCGCTCCGCGTGTTTGACGGCGACGCCAAAGGGCAACGTTCGAAGCGCTGCCCTCGGTGTTGTCGGTGGTGGAACGTGGTAACATATGACATCCCTGTCTGTGTCCACAAACACGACAACTCCGCTCCGATTCACAAGGACCGTCTTTGCCCCGTACGGTATGTAGCTCATTTCTCGTGCGGCGCTGGCCATTGCGAGTTTGCTGATAGGCAAAGTGGAGCCTACGTTCATATCGGAAGACAGCCCGAATTCCAACTCGGGCACACCGGGCATCGACACGAAGCTTTTCACTCGAGGACTTTTGTCCGATACGCGTCTAAAAAACATTCCTGCCTCTAGCTTGTACACGCCGTTGACTTCTACGGACGAAAACCCCCCGTCGCCAAACGCGAGGTTCCTCGTGTAGCGGTAGTGTAACGTCCTGAAACGGGTGGCGGCTACCTCGACCGCGTTGGCCAGCACGGTGAACAGCGGCACGCTACTAGCCCTAGCGAACGTATAGTCGAGGTAGCCTAAGCCATACCGAGAGACACCCCATCTGGCCATGTCTAGTGCGAGCACAGAGAGTTCTTGTTCGCTGTACATCAACGCGTTCGCCGAGCGTGCGTTGTATCTGTTTGTCGGATTCGGCGGTTCTACGCAATCGGGTCCCAGTTCGTACGCAGAAGACGGCAGAGATACTATTATGCCGCCTCGATTGTTCGAGCGTCTGCTCAGCTCGTCGAAGACATAGAGGCCCGACAGTTGCAGACGCCTAACGTCCGACACGTCGACGATGAGCTCGTGCTCGTCGGAATACCCTTCGGCTCGCCATATCTGGGGATTGAGCGTATCGCAGCAGCGCTTTTCGAATGGGACGCGCACGTTGGTCAGATCTAAAAACGCACCGTGTCGGGACACCACACGTCCCAGCGTCCGTAACGTGTTTTCCGCGGAGGTCTGCCTGGGCGTCAGTCCTGCGAGCAGTTCGGCGTGAATACCCCTGGCGAGCATTAGCTCTGCCAATGCGCTAGAGGTCAATCCCGGTTTCACGTCAAACCTAGATCCGTACGTTGTGCTGACGAGATCCAAGTCGAGAAGCGCGCCTTCCTCCAAGCTCGCGTCGATCACGACAATCTGAACGTCGCTCCTCGAGAGCGCCAGCCAGTCTAGCGCACCGGACAGTTCTTCCTGGGTTGGGGTCGTCAGAGCGTTACTGCCGTTGTGAAATCGGAGTTTCACTCCGATTTCAGTCCTCCACCTTTGGCGATCGATGATCGCAATAGCGTGCTTAACCGCGCTAGGAACACACAGCTCGCCGTTCGCCAGAGCCCCCTCGAGCGACCTCACCGGTACACGGGTGCACTTAGATGATGCCCTCGCAACGCTGTCTTGGTCCGTGGGCAGCACGGTCGCGTCCCCCCCGATTGTGAGAATGTTAAATTCTAGCAGCGTGACATCGCATCGCATCAAGTCCAAGGGAGCGGAGGGTGCTTCTGCGGTCGGTCCTTGCCAAGATGAAAAAACCGCCGGTGTCACGACGCAGAAGATCTCGGTGTTTGGTTTGACGGATCCGTGTACGACTCTGCTCCGTCCCAGCGTAGATTCTGCATGATTGTAAAAAACCTCTAGCTTCCAATCGTTGTTGGTGCCGGGCAGGCCTGAGATCACGCGCGAGAACGGCACACAGCTGGGTGAACAAGGCCCGTCGCGGTCCGTGTAGTCCGCCGTGTTCGCGCAATGGCAATCGGCGTGCCGTTTGTGTTTCCAAACATATTTCAGATGTATTCCTCGTGTGATTACACTTTCTGTAACGTTGCCGTCAGGGCCAACCCGGTCGTACCACAACTCCACTTCCAAGTGTCTAAATACGTGGAGAGACGGAGACTTGACGATCAACGAAATGTCAAACGCGTAGACAAAGAAGCCCCGCGCGTAGTCCTTATTCCACTCGGCACCCTTGGCGATATCACATCTGCGATCCACGCGGTTTACGGTCGAGTCGGTCGCGGACACCAATAGAGGGGCTGTCGTTTTCATAGGCGAGACACGTTGCACTCCGTACCACATGACGTCCGCGGATCTGAAAATGCGCTCACCGCCCAGCGGTACGGTTGCGCGGGCCTGTACGATTAGCGTGTCGCCGGAAACGTCCACCGCTAAAGGGTCTTCGTGTGTCGATTCAATTTTAACTCCGGTAGGATCCAGTCCGGGTGACATAAACGGTTTCAATATGTCTTTGTGCATTCTAGCTGCCGCGTCGAGCAAAGACAATGCGTTTAGGGCAGAGTACAGATGTTCGGCGACCCTCGACCCATCGGCAAACAAACGGTCCGCGACGATCTTGTCGGATATCGTAGACGGTGAAAAGTACTTGCGTAGTTTCATAAACTCTTCCTCGGTCAGACCCGCCATCCAGAGTTTAGTCAGCTCGTTCAAGGTGTCGACTAATGCCGTCGACGCGGGGGGTTCGACTAACGTGCGCATAGGTGTGTAATCGTCCGGCTGGCCGCATATCGTATCGTGCCAGAGGGAACCGGGAAGGATGACTTGCTGGTTCGAAGGACACGTTTTGTGCAGGGCGCATGTTTGGATGAGGGTATCTTGGCGGTCGGCCGCCCTAACGTGATAACCGTTAGGGCACGCGTCCCCACATCCCTCAAGCAGAAGAGGTCGCCCCAGCGGACACCGATATCTGCAGATCGGCCTCCTGGTGTTGTCGCAGTGGAGTATGACATGCGTCGGGTTTGGACAGCCGACGGCGTTATGCGTACAGGTGCTCAAATTAGACGCAGCGGGTACTACATACGCAGCTCTCTCGTGGGCCGTCGACAGTACGGCCAACATGGTCAAGCGGACGACGAACGCGAGCGAGAACAGAGCCATCGCCGTGCACTTTCACTCACGCACCACGACAAATCGTTTGGTTAACGTAAACGGATTAGTAAAAAAGACAATGTCTACTCCACAATGCCTAACGTTTCCCCTCGTCGGACACTGTTGAGTCTGTTCGATGGCACTGGTAGTATATGTAAACCGTTCGTGGATAACGGGTGGCTGGTGCGGAGGCTAGACGTCGACGGTCGACACGGCGCTGACATCGTTGTGGATATCTTGGACTGGGATCCGTCCAAGGACTGGTCCGGACCACCTCCCGATGTGATATTCGCAGGTCCGCCGTGCGAGCAATACAGCATGGCCAGAAGTACGGCTAAGACGCCGCGGAATCTGACGTTGGCCGATTCGCTGGTGGCTAAAACCACGGAGATAATCGACTATTTCCACAAAAGAAACCGCTCGCTACAGTACTTTGTGGAGAACCCTGACTCGAGCATGGTGTGGAAACGATGGGTCTCTCACAGGCTGTACCATGACGTGGGCAAACACCCAAAGAGCGTGACCGCTGCAATGCTCCGCAAGAACAGGAAAGTCAGTCAGTGGAAGCTGACAGCTAATGTCGCGAAGGTGTCTCGTGGAGACAAACATGTGATGCGGCTTGATTATTGTCAGTACAAGGCCAAGTACAGGAAGCGAACGAGACTGATGACCAACAACCCCTTCGCGGGCTTGATGTGCAACGGGAGGTGTGCTAGCATGGTGGGAGGAAGACATGTAGAAGTGGCCCAGAGAGGCCCGAGGGCTCATACTAAAGCGTCGCCTGGTGCACCGGGAAAACGGTACCATACTCGCGATCAGCTCCACGCTTATCCTGCGGATTTGGTCGAGGTTATTTTCCGACACGTCGACTCTTCGCCCTCACGCACTAGGGACGGCGTACACAAGGCGAAAGCGGAGCCAAAGTGGGATACTGTGAATGGACGATAGATGCAATAGATGCAACCCTTTGTCTCGTACGTCTGTGTATCGTTGTCTTTTTTTTAATTTCATGTTGAGCTGTGTATTGTGCATGTAAAAAAAAAAACAAAAAAAACAAACAAATAAAGAACCTTTGAGGCATGGTGAGTTGTAAGTGAAAGTTGTCTTTATTTTTATTCATTTGTTGAAAGACACCACAATTACACAGCGTGATTTATTGTAACACTACACACGATTAGATTTATTGTAACACTACACACAGCTCTTCTGTGTAATCGTTAGGTTGGCCAACCCGCAGGTTTGGAACCGCCGACCTACGGGTTTGGAGCCGCCGACCTGCGGGTTTGGAGCCGCCGACCTGCGGGTTTGGAGCCGCCGACCTGTGGGTTTGGAGCCGCCGACCTACGGGTTTGGATCCGCCGACCTGCGGGTTTGGAGCCGCCGACCTGCGGGTTTGGAGCCGCCGACCTACAGCACAAACCTAGCCGCCACAGGCTGTAGATCCCCCCCCCCCCCCCCCCCAGCTGCGGTATAGATAAACCCTTCCCAACCGAGGCGAAAACACTTCAGGGTCAATTCACAGGCTACCTAGGGGATAAGCGCACAAGGTTTTGATTAGGACCACTCGAACACAGATGGCACGCTTACACTTTACCGTAGCGCTTCTTGCGCTTGCCATCGCCGGAGCATGTGGCGGGATCGTCGACCGAGGATCCCTGCACGCCGCCATGCTCGAAGGTCTGAACTCACACCCTACCATGCGACAGGTGACAGTGTACGATCCACACAAGTCGATCGTTAGGTGGCGTTTGGGGCCTAGTCCTCCGAGATGCGACTGGTGGATGACAGCCCATATCGTAGGTGATTACGCCGTGGACGAGACTCAGATCTCCATGAAATCGGACAACTGCTCGGAGTACACCACTCAGCATTGGTCGGGTACATTTCCCTGCGTATTCAACAGAGGAGATTTAACCACCACGTGCAAAGGCCCTCTCCCCGTAGGAGCGGAGAACGGAACGTGGCTCTTAGGCTACACGATTGTCGATCCCGAAAACACCGTGCTTCCACAGAAACCCCCACCGTTCAGCAGAAACGTCACGGCGACACCTTTCGCAGCAGAGCCAACTCTACTAAGCCTGGCGGGCTTAGGGTTAGCGAAAGCCGTACAGATGTCCGGGGAGTACTCCGGGTCTGGCGTGATTGCATCGTCTTGGTACGACGACGTGTTGTACGTTACCCTAAATTCTAAAGATGTAATGTTTTCGTTGGATTTGAAGATAGACGTCTCAGAAGCGGAAAAGTACAGGGACGTCAACGTATCCTGGTGCGCTTGGACTGCGGGCAATAGACTGATTGTGGACATGCACGCGTCCTGGTACAACGTAAGCCTACAACACCCGTCGGAGACCGATGACTACGACTACATCGCCGAGGCCGACGCGCCGTCAAAACGCACGGATAGGAAGAAACGTTCCCCGGGCTTGGCTGCGATAACATCCACATTAGGTCTAGATTTGCACACTTTAACCCTAGTTGCCAAAGTGGAAGAGCAAATTAATCGAACGAAGACCAACTTGGTTGCAATTGCCAATGACACAGCAGAAGTCAGCAGGGAACTTCGCGACATCATCGCGGCAACGGAAAACAGCTTGGTTGCAATTGCCAATGACACAGCAGAAGTCAGCAGGGAACTTCGCGACATCATTGCGGCAACGGAAAACAGCTTGGTTGCAATTGCCAATGACACAGCAGAGGTCAGCAAGGGCCTTCGCGATATCATCGCGCGCTACAACGCTAGCCGCGACGACACAGAGAGTGCCGCAGTGTCCCACGTCGATGTAATCGACAGACCGCCGCCGCCCGACGCCCCGGTGAAACACACGGCGCGCGCCATTGTGAGTTACAGTAGAAACGACATAGAGTCTTCCGACGTTACCGTGGCTGGCGAGGTACACAGGTTACATTACGCTGCGTTGTTGAAGTCTGCAGAGCACGAACCCAGACTGTGTCCCGTGATCACCCTAACAAGTGCCTGCGCTATCATGAATGTCATTGTGACAGACGAAACCCAGCTGCGGAAACTCGGCGGCAATCTCACTGCGTTCTATCTCCGTGATTTGAATAGATGTGGGCGTAAAGGACAGAAGTACATTTGCACCACAGGCAACGTGCGTGGGACAAAGGGACTGCTTATCGACGTAAAATACAGAAGTCCCATGTTGAACTCCGACGATCCGGCGTGGATGGAGTTACCCATCGGACCTCTGGCGCGTTGTGCCGAGAGGGTCTACCATTTCACTGAATGCGAAACGCCCCAGCCGCCGGCTCGATTCACCGGACCGCCACAGAACATCAGGCGTGGCAAGATGCACAAGTTCTAACGGCCGTTTCGTTCATGTAATGGTCGTTTATGTGTATCGTGAGGGGCCTGATCTAATGTTGTGTGTCCGCGGTGTTCTGTGCACTCCGTCTGAATGCTGTAGTACATCTTGATATTGTGTTTTCCACATGTGAACCAAATAAAAAAGAAACCTGTACTCATTGAGCGTGGTCTTCTTCTTTATTGTGAAGCAGCGACAACAAGCGAATGCTGGTTGATCAACGGCATTTTTTTATTCATTCACGACAACACAAAGCGTGTGTTATAATATCAGGACCCCGGTTATGTCTACAATGTCGCTAAACGTAACCTTGCGAAGACTTAAACACAGGGGAGCTGTGTAGCTGTTAGTTTACGGTGTATGCTTTTCTGTCTCTGTCCAGGTGAGATTCTGGTGGTTGGTTCGAATCCCACCGTAGCCGCTCTGGGTGACACCGTGGTGCTGCCGTGTCACCTGGAGCCCGCGTTCGACGTCCGGGGTTTGACGGTGGAGTGGTCCAGACCCGACCTCAAACCTGACCCGTCCGACCGGCTCAGCCGAGTGGGGTACGTTCACCTATACAGAGACAAGAACGATGTTCCCGACATGAAGATCGCGTCGTACCTCAAGAGGACGCAGTTGTTCGCGGACGCCATGAAACACGGGAACATTTCCCTCCAGATCACGAATGTGTCCGAGGGAGACGCAGGCAGATACCGCTGTTTTGTACCAAAGCTACAGAGTCGGGTGAAATTTGCGATCGTCGAACTTTTAGTCGGTGAGAGCAAATGTTTTTTTTTTTGTTGTTGTTGTTGGTGGTGAAGAAGGTGTTGTGTGGTGCCAAGCTCACTCACACAGGCTACAGTGTGATGACGAGCGTTGACTCTTTGTTTTTTTTTTGTCGTTTAGATTTGACGTTTGTCAGAAACTCGACAACAGAGGCACCGCTGACGTTTGTCAGAAACTCGACAACAGAGGCACCGCTGCAAACTCTAACAACTGCAGATCATCGAGACACTACTCCAACAAACGGTGAGAACACTCAGAAAAGAACAGCACTCAGACCTTTCGGTGTACAATTCACAGTTGGTCGCTTTGTGTGTGTGTGTATGTGTTTGCGGTGACCTTGTTGCTTTTTCTACATCAGCAGATGGAGCCAGGATCTACGCGATCGTAGCTGTCGTCGTCGGCCTACTACTTCTGCCTGTTGTCGGCTTTGTTGTATATCGTCATCGTCCCATTTGCTCATGTTACACCGACGTTAGACGCATTAGGGCTTTAATGCCACATCTTCCTCGTACTGCTTGAGTATGCGGTTACGACGATAGCATCGGCCCTGTCACTTACCGTGTTACTTATTTTGTTTTATGATCTGTGCTGAGAGCATATTTTCTAATGTCAATGATGTACTTTGTGATCAATGTATGCGTGTACCTTTGTTGTGTTTCCTGAATTGAATAAACTGTATATTTTGTAGTAATATCACGGTGTGTCTCTCTTACTTATTATTGCTTTCAGACACGTACTCAATAACAGCAAACACGAGTGTTTCCACAGTGGATTCTTTATTTGTTGTACATACATAACAAACACCAAACGCATTATTACTGTTAAGTGACAAAACATTTGTGTTTGGTTTGTGTAGCAAACACGAGAGCGCTGAGTTTAGAGGTAGAGTGCACTCTGTTATGTTTGGGGCACGGGTACGTCGTCGACTTCTCCGTGGCTTGCACGCAGAACAACCCCGTTCCAGTTTGCCTAACAGTCACAGGCACCCCCCACAAATCCATAAGTCGTTTAGCCTCATTCTCCACCCGTTCGCCGTCGGGGCTGTCTTCTTCGGCGTCGAATTGGATTGCAGGCAACCCCTGGCGTTCTTTCAGTAAGTCCGCGAATCGGTCACCCAGAAACGTGACGTCGTCGGCGATGGGATTGGAGGAAAGTCCCACAGAAAGAGAAAGATGATGGTCGAACCCGGACCCGGGGAGATTGATCTGATTGTTGAACGTTTCTACGTATTCGAATCCGGTGCCCTGTTTGTAACAGTTGGGCAATCGCACTGATTTTCTGAAGGCATACGGAGCCCTGTCGATGGCCGAACGCCTTGTCGTTTTGCGAGGCGCGTCTGCGCTCAGTCGCAAATAGCGAACGTCGTTCTTTGAGGCGCTCTGCGATATCGCCTTGCTCAGATCGCACAGGCTGCAGGCCCGTGTCTCCTCTGGGTACGAAAGCAACAGGTAGCGCAGAGAAACCTTCTCCATTTCTTGCAATAACGGCCTGTACGCCTCTATGCCACGGACACTGCACAGTTCCACGGGCAGATACCACAGCATCCTAAGGCTCAACTTAGATTGCACGGACGACGATCTGATGTACACGGCCACTTTACCGATTGCTCTCGTGAGCTCCTTCAGGCTTACGCCATCAGGGGGGCTATTGGGCCGTTGGGCCCTTTGCGCCGTTGGCGTTGCGTTCACCATGGACAGTAACGACTCGGCTACCACCAACAACAAACTACTCGCCATCGCTCGGCTAACCTTGCGTCTCGTCGCGCAGTTGGCCTTCACCGTGTACCGTGCGTGACACGACGCGCAGCACTTCATGTCCACATCGAGATTCAACCGAGTCACTGGTCTTCCGGGCAGAAAGACCTCATTGTAACAAGGCCGAGTCGTCAGCTCGCTGAGGTGTCCTCTGGATGTTACGACGTAAGAATGCGCAGTCTTCCCGGTAGCAGGATCGACATTGTCCTCCATAAGCAGCACTGGGTTCACAGAGCCCCATTCTCTACGCGACGGCAGCGATCCAATCTGAGCCTGAGGTTCTCGCGTCACGCAGTACTGGATCAGATCGTTGAACGTGACACCTTGTCCCACGTGCACGGCGAACCTGCAAGGGAACGCCGCGGGTCTGTCCGTCAAAGTCCCCGGGTGGTTATTGAACCAGTGTATCGTGCCGTCGTGTTCCACCCGCTGCTGCGAAGGCGCGGTGTGAGAGGGCGCGTGCGTCGTTAGAAACGGTGAACCGGGGGTTGTGGGGCGTTGGTGTACCCCATCGGTCGGTTTGACTTCCCGTTCCGCCACCGAATCTCTGTTCACAAAGGTGCGGTCGGACGTAAGCGACTCGGACTTGGGATCGGACTGCAGTTCGAACTTTAGCTCCGGTGTAATAACCTGAGCCGGTTCAGCTGGTTCGTCTTCGCCACAGGTCACGTCTAGCGAGTTGTCCTTCACGTAAGGGTAATTCCAACGTTTGAAGGCTAGGTGGTCCAGGCCCGTGACCGAAAGTCCGTGTAAGGACTCGTGTTCACCAACACTCTTGTCCAACAGCCCTCCGTGGTCGATTACATCTTGCAGCGAAGGGGGGGCTGTGGTGTCCTTCTCCACATAGTAGATGCTCATCATCCGGTTGAAAAGTGGGTAATGGTGCATAATATCGTACTTCCTGGTCAGCATTTCTCGTGTCGCGCAAACAAACAGCGAATGCATGCGTTCGCCCAGGTCAAGTTCCTCGGTGTCAGCGCGTTTAACGTAATGCTCCAGGAACGCAGCACATTTTATTCCCTTCGACATACACATTCGTACCAGCTCGCTGTCAGCGGCAGCAAGCGAGACATCGGCGAGAGGTTCTTGGAGCTCTATGTCATGGCCTGCCACACACCGACGATCCTTCAACCCGGGCACCGCCACGTCTCGCACGATACGTAGTTGACAGAACGTGGTACGTTCCATGTCCGACCTCACCGCGTGGACGCGGGCGATGTCGTCTTTGCGTAAGGCTAAGGCCGAACGAGACGAATTCCACAGGTGCCACACATCGGCCTCCGCTCCTCTTGTCAAGAAGCAGTGTTCCTGTAGACTAGGTGTCGTCTGGTTCGCAACAGCGGGCTCGGCGTCCATGTCCATCGGTGCGCTGGAAGGTTATGTTTGTGCAGAAACTGTAGCAACATATAGCACTTACCGTGTGTACGCCACTTACCCGGTTTTTTATACATATATGCACGTGTGGGTGTGTGAAGAAGAAGAATTAGAAGAAGAAGAACAAAAAGAAGAACAAGAAAAAAAAGCTTTAAGAAACAGAAAACGAGGTCAAGTTGACAAGACGTCGAAACCAACACGGCGATACGTACGTCGTTACTAGAAGCGAGGAAGTGGATAAAAGCCGAGCCCTTGTATCCATCGCGAAATCTGTAGATCCTATTCTCGGGACTGCCGTACACACCGACTGGTTTCTCTTCCTCCTTGAACGACGGCAACCTCTGCAGTTCTTCCATGGCAGATTCTACACCCAATCTCAACGTAGTGCACATGTGGTTATTTTGAGCCTGGACCATAACGTTGATGTCCAAGTGCAACAACACAGACGCTAGGAGCAGTCTCATCATCAGACTCTTGCCGCACTGCCTCGGCGCTAGGCAAAGCGTGTACGGATTTGCGTAACGCCGAAAGTCCTTCTCTATGTGATACCAGTGACTTTGCGTGGGTTTCGCGTGGTCGTACGCCTCGGATCCCAGGGGAGCCAGTCCGAGTTTGGACAGTAATGCGTGTTTGTACTTGTAGAGATTGTCGCCCAGTTGGGTGAGCGTAACACCTAACACCACACCTCGCAGGAGTTCAATTTGAAAGGGTTCCAATCTCATGTCTTTGACTCGGAAATATTCAAACACCCGGTCGATCATGCGGCCGAATCTGCACATGACAGAATGCGAGTCCTGCTTACTAAGGGCGTCGGTCGTTTGCAAAGTCCGCATCCTCGCCCGAGCTCCTTCTAAGCCGAGCCGCTGTATCAAAAGGGCTTGCGCTGTGCGGTTCGTGAGCAACTGCGTGTACTCGGCCATCGTTTCAGTGTGTTCCCTGTCCTTCTCGCTGTCTCTCGTCATCTTGGACAGTCTGATTCGGATACAGTCCACCGACACCCCGATCGGAGCCACTTGAGATGTAACGATGGGATCCCTGGTGAACTCTGTCAACAGCCACTGGGTATCCTCCGCGCACGGGGACAGCGCACCGCGGTGCAACATCGCCACAGCCGGAGAGTGTCGAGCGGACGGAAGCGACAATTATTTCGTCCACGGCGACGGCGCGGAACTCTGTCCCGCTCGACTTCTCGCAAATAGTCCTGCGTTGTGTCACACGGAAAAAGAACTGAGGTGTCCCACCAAGGCCTCTCTGATGCAGTTTGTCCTTCCGAATAAAATATACTTCAGATACTGCTGGTTGTTTTCGGGTACACCTACCGACAACGGCTACATTTTCACCAACGGAGGGGATGCATTAACCGATAGAGATTTGGTCGAACGAAACAGACTTATGATGACGAGCGAGCTGCCCAACGACGTGGATCTCGAACGCCGGTGCGATCGGCGACACGAGGCGCTCAGGGCCTTTTGGTTAACCAGCGAAGGCAATTTGGTGTACGTGACAAGTAGTTCGGAGGACATGAAATTCCGGTCGATCAGAGCTAGAAACCGCAGCGTGGCACTATCGCTGTGGACCAGCAATCCGGAGCTGTGTGGTCAAACGATGAGGGAGTCTGCGTCGGCCTATTCTAACCTCATCCGCATATGCGAACGCGCTAGCGTGTCTAGCAACGGGAGGTTCTATAATCTGTATGCCAACTACCCGCTGCCCGTGCAGGGTGAACCGGACGAACTCGCTGGCTGCGAGCTACACGTGTGTGAGGAAAGGGACGTGTGCGGCATTGAGATTCGCGACGGGGATCAGCTGTTAGTGTACCTCAGTCCGATCTATGAGAAATACTTTGACTTTATAACGGACCAGAACAACGCCGTTGACCTACGGGATCGAGTGGAGTCGCTTGGGGCTCGATGGTTGGTGGAACACGATCGCAACGAAACGCTGTTCACCTTGCGTGTAAAACACAACTGGTTCACAAGAATGTGCATCAGAGTCACGATGTTAATGTCCGCCATGTAGGCTAGACCGCACGTACCGATGAAACAGTACTAACACTCATCGGACAACTAGTCGTGCACATCCTACAAACTCAGTGTATCCACGGTGGACATATATATAATATATATATATATCTAGCTTCACACCATGGCGGAGCAGCTTAACCGAAAAGGAGCCTTGAGGATTGAGATGCGAGAACGTGACAGGTGCGTCTTTGCCACTTGGCGAAGTGCCGTCGTTGCCGGTGCGACTCCCTACTTCCCAAGCAGAACCCAATGCTTTTCTGCGATGTCTAAGCCGGGACCGGGGTATGTTGCCCTGACGCACGGCCCCGACGGTGACCTAGCCACGTTCGAGTTGTTCACTAAAGGCAAGGGGTGCATCTGGAAATACACAGTCGGCCCAGACGAGACGTGCACGGAGTACGTCTTGTCTTCTGGCAGTGGGTCCACCGCTCGGATTGTGTTTCGAGATCCAGACGGAAAATGCGTGGAGTATGTCTTGTCTTCTGGCATCGAACCCCCCGATCGCTTTGTGTTTCCGAACATGGAGTCGCTCACGCTGTATTGCAGAAAGCAGGCGACCGAGCGCGCGGTAGATAAAGATCACTACGACATGATCAGAGGCTTGGAAACGGCCGACCGAGAGGCCTCGTATCCTCAAGGAATCTGCGATATGATGGGAGACTTACGAGTAACGTCAGACCGCGAGGCTGCTTCCTACGACGGCGGACGACCTTTGGTGTTGCCGCCACCGCGTCCTGTCAACAGGAACACTAAACCCGGCGTGAACCGGGTCGCGCGCGAGACGCACGGGGATCGTCCCGTTGTTCGCAGAGAGTTAAAGCCCCCGACAGGTACTCGTGAACTAGAGGAAGGCTATCCTTATCCGCCACCGAGACGGTCTGCCGGAGAACGTGGGGTATCAAGGCCCGAGTGGACTGGCAGCGACGAGTACGAGTGGTTGGCGGCGTATCGCGACTGAGGAAAAAGTGCCGCGGTGAGATCACACCGCAGGGCTCCCCAAGTTGGGGAGACACGAAAGCCATTCCGAAGAAGACCGCAAACTGTCCTCCAAATAAATGCCAAACGGAACCCGTCTAGTGTGTCTCGCAAGTGATTATGTGTGTCGATGATTCTGTGCTGACACTGACCTGCGAACGATGAAATTTGCATGCTTTGTGTTTTTGTATCACATTTGATAATAAACGACCACCGTGGTGGATGCATGCTTTGTGTTTTTGTATCACATTTGATAATAAACGACCACCGTGGAACAACGTGTGGAATGTCCCATCTTTATTTATTCGTGTGCTGTTCAAACCACACGCGTCTGGTAACTGACGTGTGACTCGTACATTATGTGACAGCTAGATGTTAGGTTAAGCACGAGTACTTGGGTGCTTGTCTACATTTGTCCACCTGCAAAAGTATAACCATATCATCACGACTCAATGTATCAAAGTCAAAATGAAAATAAGGCCTGAAACAATGACACGGTCCACATTGTACACACATCTCAACGGCTTTATTCGAGAGGTTACACGTAACAACGTATTATAGCACAGAGAAACATGTGACATTCTGCGGTCCGCCAGCAACAGAGGCACACAACTCTTAACGGAGGGACTTAGTGTAGTTTCCTTCTCGTGTAAAGCACCAGATGCCCTGGGTGCGATGTCCCACGCCAGCCTGCGAAGCTGACACGTATGAGCTCGGTGAAACACCAGGTGATTTGTTTCAGCAGCTCAGTTGGAGTCGTCGCGTGTCCGGTGAAATGCAAGTCGCCCGTGTAAATTATATAGTCTCCGCGAAACCTGGCGATCAGACCTTCGTACTCATCCGACATGATGCTAGGGTACGTGAACATGAGACCCGATGCACCCTTGTAGCGAAGAACCGCATCGCGACAAGACAGTGCTTCGACCAAATCGTTAGAAGGTTTCGCATCTGTGAGATGCACCACCTTTGCGGCAAATAGCTTGTGTGCTATGTAGTAATCCGTTACGCCGGAACGGCTTTCCACCGACAGTATCTCAGGTATGGTGGGGAATCTGATCCCCTTGGCCTCGGTGATCAAGCTAGACAGGCAGCCGGCTCCGTGTTCGAAACGCACCGGGGTGGTTCTCAGCAAAGCTGCTACGCTACCGCATATTCTCTTCCACCGATTAGAAGGATGCTTCTCATCGGGGTATTTGCGGCTGATCGCAATGCCGTCGCAAAGCGACACATGGTCACCGTGAGCACATTGTGTAGTAGGTGAAACCCAAACCGACCGGGTGTCATTCTTCTCCATAGTTGCGAGCTGGGTCTCGGAGCAAGTGCACCGTAAGTCGTCCTCGTGTTCCATACGTGCAGCCAGCATATTCCTAGGTCGGCCAGTCTTCCGGCGTCTAGGTCGGCCGCTCCCGACGTGTAGGTCGGCCGCTCCCGACGTGTAGGTCGGCCGCTCCCGACGTCTAGGTCGGCCGCTCCCGACGTCTAGGTCGGCCGCCCCCTACGTCTAGGTCGGTCGCTCCCGACGTCTAGGTCGGCCGCTCCCGACGTGTAGGTCGGCCGCCCCCTACGTCTAGGTCGGTCGCTCCCGACGTCTAGGTCGGTCGCCCCCGACGTCTAGGTCGGTCGCCCCCGACGTCTAGGTCGGCCAGTCTTACGGCCGTCTGTAAAAACATGGTACACAAAAACACACACAAGCATCAGTGTACCGACCAACATATGTACCACTTGATGTATAAAGTACGCAGCATACACAAAATGCATATACTATACACCATGTTCAGTGGAAAAAAAAACAGAACGGTGTGTACCGAACAAAAACTCTGTCTCTGTCAGCATTCTAGGTCGGCGGTTGCTCGTTCTCAGTCGGTCCGACTCACACTCACCGAACCCTTTCACAAGAGTATAAAGCCCCAAGACTACCGGTGTGTTCGTCGATTGCAAGTGGGTTTGCTGGAAAACATGTGGCAGTCAAAAGCTTGCGTTCGAGTGCTAGTCAGCTTGCTAGCACTTTGGCTGGAGTGTTGCAACCAAAGTGCGATTGGCCAAGAACAACTAGCTGTATTTGGGAAACTGTCTTATTCGCTCTCATTACCTGGCTATTTGGAAAGTCCTACTTCTGTCTTTCGAAAAAACGGTCAGGTCGTCAGGCCAGCTAGCCACCATCTGTATGAAGTGACACACACTAGATTGGGGTACCAGGTCACCATTCGATTTCTTACTTGCAATGACGAAGGGCAATATGTGTTAGGCGGGGCGAGATTCACTGTCATCGCAAACCCAATCGATCGAGGTATATATTATTACACGTCAAAGGCGCGCTGTGGAACGGGAAGGACGCCGTGTAGCGTAACAGACAGCACAGCAGTTATCGCTCCGCTAGATGGAGTCGGCGCAATTTACAAGTTTCACGTTGAGACTCCCGACATCTGGCGTGTAATAGAGATATGGAACCACACTATGAGCCCAACACAAAGGCTGACCGGTGGCTGTTTTATAACCCCAAACGGTACGACGTTTGTGGGGCGCGGCAATGTAAACTACAAGTATTTCATTTACACACGGCAAAGTGCTGAAGCGGATCAGTCCTGTTCACAAGTCAGTCGGTCTCTCGACGGTAATCCGGACGACGCTGATCCAATCGATGATCCTGCCACTGGGAGCACGGCAGAGGAACCCGAGCACATGACACCGCAGACTACCACTCGCTGTACGTAGTAAGCACATATCTCCCCCCCCCCCCTCTGCGATATCACGATATCGACACGGTTGTTGGATGGGGTGTCGAGTAAAAAAAAAAATAACAATGCACTCTTTTCATCCTTAGTGTGCACAGACGACTGCCGCATTGCCATACCCAAATTGGTCCCCCTGCAGCCCGTGGACACCACCAAGGTGCAGCTGTATGCCATTTTAGCCAAACGTAAGCCCGCCGAATGCCACACGTGTGTATGTTTGTGTAATATATAAACTACGTGTTAATTACCATGGTATATGTTCACAGTTGACAGGATAGAAGCCACGATCAACAAAGTCAACGTTTGCCGTTCCGACACCAGCCGCAACGGAGGACTCGACGCAAAAGTGTTGCTCCTGCCACTGTTTGCGCGTCTCTACATATGAACAACGACGCTGTTGGGGTCTGCTCAGTGTCAACATGTGGTATTATATGGACTCTGGTTGTATGCATAACAATCTTGTCTTCCACGCAAATAAAACAAACATGACAGCACAATGACAAAGGGAGTGAGATGCTTTATTGTATGAATGCACAAACATACACATACACATACATATGAGCGTCCTCACATCGCAACATAAATGCACACTAGTGTGATTTACAGGCTGTGCGCTGAATGCCAGCGTAACGTTTCACACGGTCAATATCAACATCGGTGATCGCGGCGGCGATCCGTTTCCATCTACTGTCATCCAGTAACGTCCGCGCAGTGAGTCTGCGCTTCGGGTCGTACTGAAGCAATGCCAATGCGATTCTCTTCACCTCTGTACACCGCATCAGGGTGGGCATTACACACATGGGATTCCAGATGCTTTCGTCGTCGTGGTCGTCGCGACCGAGAGTTTCATTGATGATTTTATACGTTGGAAAGTTTTTACTGTGAAAGGTCATCGTCGCCTCCATGGCATCTACTATCAGCACGCCCAGGCTCCACATGTCGATAGCGCAGGTGTACTGCGCGATACCCTCCTTCTTTGTGTCAAATAATTCCGGGGCTCTGTAGGACTCCGTTACCAACCCAGAACTCATGGACTTCGCAGCATACCTAGAAAGGCCCATATCTGCCACCTTCACGGTTAGCGTGTCCGCTGTGAGCAACACATTAGCGGGTGTCAGATCTCTGTGTATCATGTTAAGCCCGTGCATGTAAGCCAGAGCGTCGGCGATCTCCAGAGAGAAACGGCCGATAAACGTAATCGGCAACAGGCCCGAGTGATAGCGACCCTGGTAGATCACCTCAAACAGCGTTAAAGGGAGGTAGGGCATGAGCGTTGCTATCTCGCCATCGTGAAGAAAACAGTCCAGCGTCTCCACTATATTAGGATGGCCTCTCAAAGCCGATAGACAAGACAGTTCCCGGACGGTGGAGTCCGTCATAGTGCCGTTTTCGTAATTGCGGTGGCACTTCAACGCATAGCGTTGATCGGTAACGCGACACTTAACGTGGTACACAACACCATATGCCCCTTCGCCTACCTGTGCAACAATCTCGTACTTGTCCATGGCGGTCACGCGAGACGCATGTAATAATGTTAATCCGCTACAGTGACAAAAGAGCGATGGCGGTGGTACAACCGCAGAAGCACTTCGCAGGTGTTGATGTTTAACAGAGCCTTGGTGGTTTCGCACGTGTCGATGTCGGCCGAGGTAATGGGCTGTAATTCGGTGGCACGCTTACGGCGTGCCAACCAGTTAATTTCTCTGCAAAACACACTGTTCCATCGACGACTGTTGGAATTGGAACTGCGGCGGACCGCTGATCGTTTAGCTCTTCTTGTAGCCGTTGCGCGGCGAGCTAGAGTGCTCGCCGATACAGGTTCGGCTTTCTGAGTCTCGGAAATCACAGCGAGCAACTGCGACTCTGGTTGCTCGAGTATCGGTGTGCCTGCTGGCGGATCGCGTATAACAATGACATCAGAACACCCGGGTTTGTTTTCCACCTGATATCTTCGAACCAGCAACTTAGACTCCCCCGTCGAAGTGGAGCTGTGTGTCGGAGCGATTACGTTGTTCACGTCGTCCGTTCTTTGGTCTTTCGCACATAGAACGGCAGCGTTTCCGTTGGACACTATAGACTTGTAGAAGTCAATGGCGTCCCCGTCAGTTGTGCCCGCGTCGACTGGGTCGATAATCAGGTTGCCGCTTAATGATTTCCTAATGAGCCGCGAGCACTTGGCATCTTTCGCATGTATGAACCCACACACGGTACTATCTTCCTGCAATAATACTATGCACGACACGTAGTTGGATGTCTCCAGGTCGGCCACCAGACACGATAGATCCGTGGAAGTGTAGCCTGTTGCGGCAAACGTATACCTTGTCACCGCTCTGATATCGAATTCCTCTCCGTGTTGCTGTTCGAGCACACCGCCGCCGTGCTGCACAAGCGCGGAGTACTCCCGGAGCAAGGTGTTGGCGGACTCACGCTGAGGAATTGGTGTTACTTCTACTCGGCAGTTTGATGCTATGCTATTTAAGTACGTGTCCACACTGTTGATAGTACCTTGCGTTCTTAAATAAACAAAACCACTAAGCGTCTGGTCGCCCGTAGATCTGATCACCGTGGAATACGAAACCAACGCCTTGTCCCTGAGTCGTTCCAATAAGTCCTTTGTGAAGCTCTCTGAGTATATAGGTGTAGTGAATCTAAAGCGGTTTAGGTAGTATCTCATCGTTTGTAGGGTAATGTAACCCTCATGCCGTCCCTGTGTATGATCAACAAACACAAGGCAACACAGCACGGCACGTTACTGCCCGCCGTCCCCACAGGTCGACGATATATAATGCCCGCCGGCTTGCCTGCTGGACACTTATTGGCTGTGTACTGCCTTTTTATTGCGTCTGTGTGTAATGTAACAATAACCGAAACCCTGATATGACAAAAGAAATACAAATGACATTGGGTTCATTGTGACATTGAAGACTTTATTGTTATTCATATGTACACAATTTTTTGATTACATTATTCAAATAAAAGACAACCATCGCCACCTTCAGCCTAGAGACCAGGTGATAGTGTCACTCCAGTCGCTCCAGTATTTCTGAACTGCCATTGGGATCCCGGGTGTCCATCTAGCTCTCGCGGTCACGGTTCCATCTTCGTACGAGGCAGGAACCTTTAGTTGACAGCTCTTGTTCCTGAAACACCTTCGAATCTCTCTGAAAAGATAGAGCGTTTTCGTCGTTCCGCCACTCTACGTCCACGTACATGCTGCAGTTCCAAAGCTCCCGACCTGCAGTTCCAAAGCCCCCCGACCTGCAGTTCCAAAGCCCCCGACCTGCAGTTCCAAAGCTCCCGACCTGCAGTTCCAAAGCCCCCCGACCTGCAGTTCCAAAGCTCCCGACCTGCAGTTCCAAAGCCCCCGACCTGCAGTTCCAAAGCCCCCGACCTGCAGTTCCAACTCTCCCGACCTACAGCGACCGTTTTGTATTGAGTTGAGGTTGAGCACATTGATGTGGTGCATGTTGTGAGCTTTCTATTGACCTATGCTGTTACTTTTTGTTACAATGGATCGCAACAAAGGGCCCCCAGAGCGGGTTGTGGGACTGTTGTCCAGAAAGAGGAAACTAGGTTCTTGCGCCCCTGTAAATCAACCAGCTGACACATGTGTTCTTCGTGGCAACTCCGACTGTGCGGCGAACACCGACGACCAACTTGTCATTCCCACGCCAGACATGGAATTAGGCTTACAGTTGATGACTAAGGAGGATCTGAACAAGGCCGACTGTGCGGCGAACACCGACGACCAACTTGTCATTCCCACGCCAGACATGGAATTCGGCTTACAGTCGATGACCATGGAGGATGTGAAGAAGGCCGCCGTGAGCCAAGTTCGTCTACACCGTGTCCACGCACCAGCGGCTTTGGTGCACGCCCAAGGCCTGCATGGCATAAACCTGGAGAGGTACAACAATTACAGACTGGCCGCGGTGTCGTGGTTTGCATACATCGTACCACTCTGCACATCCGCGGATGTGCACACGGTGGTTTCGGCCACACTCGATCTGTTGGACAGACATGTGGTAACGTCACTGCAAAACGGCATCGAGCTCCAGGACCTGTTGCGCGAGATTAGATCTACACGTGCGGCATGCTTGATGCTTTCGTGTCACATGCACTGCGTTTTCAGGACCGTGGGGTTGCAGCATGTGTGTCTCGCGTATCGCTGGCCTGTGAAAGCGGTTACCGCGGACCCCAACTGTGACGAGGACGACGAGCAATGTACTACAGTGGACGGTGTACGGCGAAAACTGCAAGAGATAACAGTGACACTAAAAGGCAGCCTATTCCCCACGCACACAGAGACTGCGATCAGCGTGCTTTGCAAGTACATGCTCCTAGAGCATGTGGGTGAGACGGCGAATCGAGATGCATTCGCAACGGAGCCGCGTATACGGTCTTTAGCCATGAAATTGTACGCACGACGAGCCCTGGCCGTAGAACTGCTTAAATATAAGCCTGTCCGCTGCATGGCAGCGTGTTGCCTAATGGCCATGACCAAGACGTTAGACATTGCACCCGTCAACGCAAAAACATTACGGCTGACTGTGATAGATCTGCTTCTGGACATGAACTGTCAGGGCGTGAGTGAACAAGAGCTAAATGACATGGCTAGTCTACTGGCGCCGGAGGACTGCGTGGTGTGCACCGGTCCATTTGTGACGACCGCTTGTGCAGAGAGAGCATTGCGAACATTGTCAGCTTCATCGTGCTGCAGTTGTAAAGAACTGGTCGGATGACATTGCTGTACAAAGCGTTTGTGTCATGTATACACATTGTGAAAACAAATAAACAAACGCATTTTATCAGACTGTATGTTTTCTTTATTTGTGGTTGGAACATAAACACATTTTCCTTGTTACATTCACACATTATGCACATGGATGAACAAGCAAAAAAAAAAAGATCGTTCGAATGGCACGTTCATCACTAACTACATCCATAGTCGTTGGCGTGTAACACAAGAGGAATCGTGCCGACTTCGTTGCCTCGCCCGTCTCTTGTAGGTTCCACGTCCCGTATTTGCCCGGTGCCGCTACGATCCCGGACGGCTTCTTTGATTCTGCTGTCACAACACCAGGCTTCAGTCGGTGAGGCCCACGCTAGTATCACCGCGGGGGTCTCGTTTGTGCACAGCCATACCCTCGAGACCGATCCTGAGTTCGTAGTATATGTCACCTCGATGTGTTCTCCAATGCAATACACGCGAAGAGGTCGAGCTAGGATCCCCGCTTTAATCAGCGCATCTAGGCCGGTCGAGATATTTGTTTCGAAAATAGCCCGTTTGGGGCACAAGCACCTGCCCAACGGGTTTTGATCGGGGCGCCTACGGCGGTCCCGCGTGTACACACGGGTTTTGACGATCGTCTGTGTGACCACCAGCTCGGTTTCACCATTGTTCGCTCGTAGTTCCACGGCGGTATTCATATTTGGGGTTTTTTGTTGTTGTTGTTGTTGTGTAATTTACACAGAGTAGATGACCACAGGTTTGCTCCTTGTCCACTCCCAGCGATCGACAACAAGTGTCGTGTGGTTGTGCTGCAAAGGGTTGTTACCGGCTTTGTGTGAACCTCGGCGAATGAACGCTCTGAGTCGGCGGGCGGACTTATGCTCTGGGAAGGCGGACGAATGGTTCGAGTCGGTGGATGAATCCTCTTGGTCGGCGGACGAATCCTCTGGGTCGGCGGACGAATCCTGTGGGTCGGCAGACTAATGCTCTGGGTCGGCGGACGAATGAGCTGAGTAGGCGGACGATTGCTCTGCGTCGGCGGACGAATGCGCTGAGTCGGCGCACGAACGCTCTGAGTCGGCGGACGAATGCTCCGGGTTGGCGGACGAATGCTCTGAGCCGGCGGACGAATGCCCTGAGTCGCTGTGAATGGACATCGCGGTGAATGGCACTGCGCATCACTGTGAATGGCATTGTGCATCACTGTGAATGACAACAAACTGTGAAATGCCAGATACCGGTTTATTATAAACTCTGTGGAGTGCACTCTCAGCTGAACACAAACGGTCGGCGATGACAACCAAAGACACTGATTAACACCCAGGAATTCATCGCTTACAACCGCTAGAACACCATGGCCAGTAACTCAAGAGACCTTGATGAGATGCCACAACCGCGGACCTCAGAGCGCGTGGTGAGACCGTGCTGGCTGAACATAGACGCATCGGGTCCACGTGTTATCGTCTCTGACGGGTTGAGCCAAAGTGTCCGGCATCTCAATGACCCCCCCACCTTCGGATCCGGTTGGATGGCAGACGCCACGGGCATGATTCACATCGCAGGGTCGTACGACACGTACAAATGCGTAGACTGCAACATAGTCTTGTCGGGATACAAAAAGGCCGACAGAAGCCTAAACGAGCACGTCCTTCGTAACGCTGCCACAGGGCACCGATGCCGTTACCTAAAGGCTAAGTTCAAACGACGCGAGAACGAACTGCGGCTGTTGGAAGGCCTGCTACGCTTCCAGGAAGGTCGAGTTGCTTTCCCGTTGCACCTGCTGCTCGCAAAAGAGCAGTACATGATACTGGCGGGGTGCTGGTATTGCGTGCTGTGCTCGCAGAAAAGGGGAGACGTTCACCATCCAGCATGTGCCGACATGGCGTCGGAGTTGAAACAGTTTCTCATCAAGACAACTCTGGCGACAAGGCCCGCGGGAGCGCCGTTGTTCACCAAAGCGGCGGTTCCTGGGACCGTAGACTATTATGCACTGGGCGATATATGGGAATCCGACGCATCCGCCATTCGCACCGTTCGCGATTTCTCGGAGTTAGGCGATAAGGCGAACATGGAACATCTGCCATGGACTCGGGACAAACACCAATGCGCTGCTTGTGATTTGTTTCTCCACAGCTTTGTGGTAGGAGACACCTTTGTGGGCGAGCACATCTATTACATATACAACGAAGGTAAGCGTTGTCCGTATATCGACGCGAGATACAGCAGAGACGAGATACTCTACGAACTCGGACGGCAACGTTCCCGGAGAGGACTACTCGCCTTCCCGAGTCGCGTACTCACAGCCGAGCGGGGCTACAGCTCCGTGGCCGATCTGGAACGATGCCTAGTGTGTGGAGTTACCACTTTACAGGAAAAGTATCTGCCTTCGCTTGGTCATGATGCCTGGTGCTGTGATATGAAAAAGGCCTTGGAGAATAAACTGGAAAATCTGCGACTCGTGTAAATCCTAAAGACAACACGGTTCATTTTCTTCCTCTACAATTTGATATATGTCTGTGCGCTTCGCACCTCATATGTTACACAAGTTGATATCACCCCCCCCCTCCCTATGTTTTCATGTGCTCTCGTTTAGCTCTCGATAGAGTGTAGCGGATTGTTGTACTAAGGGACCGTGTTCACAATAAACAATCTTTCTGTGGAAAACCTAGTATTGTTTTTGTTTCTGTTTCTGCCTCTTCTTTTTCCACCACCACTCACACTACTGTAGCGCAGGGTTGCAGACGCCATGACAGAACACAACCCCTCGGTTGCTTATCAAGATAGCGTAGACACGCTGCTCTTGACCGTAATAGATGGAACGATAACACACCGTACCCAGCAGTGTGTCGCTAATAAAGGGCGAGCATTTAGGGTGTTGAAACGTGCAGTCCGTGATGTGTTGTGGACGCAAAGAACGGAATACTGCGGTAAGTGTTGGGTGTTTCTCCACGACGACTATCTGCAATAGTGTCGTTGGCGGACAGCAACGTAGTGTACTTTGAAAAACTTGCAATTGTAATAACCACACGCACGTCCACACAGGCATGCTCTCACTGCAGACCACCGCCGCCGAAGTGCCAATGGTCACACGTGTGGCACGCACCTTGTTTTCAGACGGCATTATAAACTGGGGACGCATAGTAAGCCTTGTGGCTTACGGCACAGTGTTACTGCAAGCGTCGAAGTCAACCTTGGGACCCGAGTGCGCTTACGCGATCGGCGTGTCGATAGCGGCTTACATTACAGACAATCACATGGATTGGCTCGCTGGCACCGATGGTTGGGTATGTTCTGTCTTTACTGTTTTTTTTTTCGTCACTTTTAAGCATTTACAATGATGGACACAACAACCCTCACATCTGTTGTCACGTGTTGCTCTTTTCAGGACGGATTCGTGGACACCTTCGACCGAGTACACCAACGGCCGTGGCTGTCAACGGAAGGAAAGTTGCTTTTGCTTGGTGTGGGATTCGGTTTATTGTCAGTTTTACTGTGATACAAGATAATAAATACAATTTACACACACACACACACACACTTGGTACATGTCTTCTTTCCATGCTTACACTGCGCAATGTACATGGGGAACATGCACCATCACCATCACAACCTACAAACATATCACATCTCAGCCCCAAACCCCGTGACTTCGAACGGTTCCAGTTCCAGTGTGAGGTCGAAAGTCGACGTTTGGTCTCCGGAATAGGGTTCTTCTAGGTTAGACGAAAGCCAACTTGTCAACACATCCCATTCGTCGTAGACACACTCGTGACCCGTGTGCACATTTACACTGTCCAACATAGGGTCTGAGTCCAGTAATACATCCTCTGGTACAGCTGACGTGACGTGAAGCGCACCACCGGAGCTCGTGCGCTTCTTGGGCGTAGCGTTCCTTCTCACCCCGGCGTTTGCGGCTGCATTCACTTGACGATGAATTAACATTGTGCGATCCACCTCTCCCCAGTACTCACACAGGCGGCCCCACCAATAAGCTGCGCTTTCGTCGAGCCAGGGTGTCAGAACGTAGCGTCTTATGTCATGGTACACCAGACCGATTGCGTGTAACACATTTAAAATATCGTACACCCTTCTTTCTTTGACGTTCAGTGTCACGGAGAGACTCCTAGGGACATAGGGTCCGGGATTACTGTGCACGTGCCGATACACCACCTCGGTGTAGTGCAGCAGACGACAATCTCGGTTTTTCTTGTGTCGGTTACATATCTCCATCACAGGCACGACTTTGAGGGCCTGCAGGACGTGCAGCGCGTCGTAGAATCTGCGCACCGAGGTCTGAGTTTCATGTTGAGCCCGCAACCCCTTCAAGGCGCCTTGAACATGTTCCGGTTCAGTGTGGCGCATTATCGTCAGCATTTTGGTAACGTGGATCTGCAGACAAGTTTCGCTCCCACGCCTCCGAGGTGCCATGGTGACAGTGTGTAGCATTGGCGCTCCACCGCCGCTGCTTTTGTACTGCCCTTCGCAGGGTCCGGTCGGTGGGTCGGTCGGGTCTTTCTCCGACCGACCCACCGACCGGGCGCAGTGTTGTAACACTTACTTAAGGTATACAGAAGACAACACAAAATGGGTCTAGCGCGATAGCTTTCGCATGAGGCGAGGCAAACTATTAAAGGTTGAAGTAGTACACTACGGCAACCGAGGACTGTGCTAGAATGTCGCGGGTTAACGCCCGCACAGGGCGCCCGGTGGTCGATCAGACAGTTTACAAGTTGGTCAGTGGTTGGTTGGGTGATGTTCCGGAAAGTTTGAACGTGAGACTACGTGAACTTCTCAAGATGAGTCAAAGTGAAGCAAACAGATACGGAAATGTGTTCGCCAGACGCCATCGGCTCCTCGTCAACTACATTCTGGACCACTATGCGGACTCACGGGACTTAATTGACAAGGGCGAGGACGACGACGACGACGGTGTCGTTGGTGATGGTGATGATGATGATGATGATGATGATGATGGCAACGAGGACGAGGGGGCTAACAGCATCACGCCACACGAGTTAAGGCAAGGGAGTGCGGAGGACCGGCTCTATGAAGACGATGACACTATACCCTACGTGTTACGCAACACTAACAACGTGTTCAGCTCCGGCGATGAGACTACATTTCACGCGTTGTACTTCGGCTCCGGCGATGAGACTACATTTCACGCGTTCGGCGAAGCTAGTGAAATGATGTACTTCAACTCAGACACTTGTGACGCTTTAATCGGAAGGAGTCCGACGAACCCACCCGAAGCTAGTGAAATGTACTTCAACTCTGACACTTGTGACGCTTTAATCGGAAGGAGTCAGACGAACCCACCGCACAACCACGTCGATTACGCTACATCTCAGGCGTCAGGGGAAGAAGGCATGTGGATGGGACAGTAGGACGATGAAGACGACACGATACTAGGTGTCACGCGTTACTGGACGAGAGTCAGCTGCTACTACATTAAAAAAAACGCATGTAGGGTATTAGTGGATGGTGTCCACTCACATACTAACCATCCACCCCAAGCTATAAAAATACGCTTTACACCTTTTCATACCAGGCGCGTCGAAATGGCGACCGAGTCAATGTCACACTTCATCCGAACCTTCCTAGACAAACACAAGTGCTACGCTCTGGCCGAACACTTGCAGGGCATGTCATACAATGCCTTTCTTCAGACATCAGCTTGGACATTGTCGCAGTGGGGCGCATCTTGGGATTGCATTTTCGATCACACAAAGTTGGTGTACAACACCTACCGCGCTCGCACCTGCATTAAGGGCCTGCGCGAGGTGCCGCCCGGGACAACGCCAGAGGCGACGCACAAGGACTTTTCCCGGGGCCGCGGCCGAACAAACGACCGGGGCGCGCCTAAAGTCTTAAGGGCCATGACGACCGAGGAACCCGTGATGAGAAGTCGAGCACAAACAATGGGGGATCGGTGCTGCGGCCAGCGCGCAACGTACCAGAAGGCTGTCGACCCGGAGTCAGGCGAACGTGCCACGGTTCGCCGAGCTAGTCCCGACCACTACCGCACCAAACCGCAGCTGTTTTAACGAACGCCACAGGCTTGCGTGGCAATAATTTGGTCTACGAGGTCCTGGGATGACATCGCTCGGAATCTTACACACACACACACACACACACACACACAGAGGGCGCTTCGTTCGAACACTCCTAAAAACACAAGGCGGAGTTCTGGTGGGCATGTGTGCATAAATGAGACCGCCTGGCTTCGTGCATACCACCAACGCTCCACACAGCATATGCGTCTGACACGAATAGAATGTCTCACTACGGCCATCCGAATATGTCGCTTTCCACATCAACCCTGACGACCGACACCAAGACGTACGTCTCGACGAGTCTAAGCGGTGAGCCGCAAGTCACGTGGTGTCAAGTAGGCCACGGTGGAGGTTCGCCTTCTGCGCAAATAGACGAGCGCGCCCCCGAAGCCACATCGCTTCGATCGAACTCCGGGTCTTTGTGCGAGTCTGACACAGATGAAAATTATGTGCACGAAGAGGGTTGTTCTTGTGGCGACGACACCAGTGACTCCGACGACGCGTGTGAGAGCGACGACGCGAGTGAGACCGATGCCGACAGTCACGACGAAGGCCAGTGTAACGACCCGTTCTGCTGCGATCCGGCTCTGATGTACCACTCCGAGGACGAGGTCTCGTACTACCGGAACAGAGGCATGGCCTTCGAGGACCGGGGTGACGGCGCCGGCTTTTGGTACGACCCTGGGCCTTGGATGTCGTTTGGAAAAGCGACCGGTGTTGTGTTTGAAGACTAACGTCGGTCTCCGCCACCACCACCACCACCAACAACAACAACAACCCAGGATTGTTTATTGCTTTGTTGTATATGTTACCCACGGCCACGTAATACTCGTGTGTGTATCGTTTTTTACCTACAGTATATCTCAAGTTGTGCCCCTATGTTGTGTGTATGTTCTCATCCTAAGACCTCAAATGAGCTTTAATTAAAATAAATGCAGTTGACAGAGCGATTTGGGATCTTTCTTTTTATTGAGTCTGCTTTCTCTCCTCTTTCACATCATACAAAGACACACCACAGTATAGCACATTGTGCACCACGTTTAGTGTGCGCATTTCCAATAATCACAATTCTCCTCACATAAAAAAAAACACACAATCTTCAATGGTAGTGTTTGTGTGCGTAGGTTGGTTGGTTACGGTCGATCCGGCTTGTTCTGGGACTGTGGATGCTCTGGAAAAACAAACAGACAGACTCAGAACATTTTGTCGGCCGACTCAGAGCATTTTGTCAGCCGTGGCGTTGTGGGAAAACCTTGCCAACCCAGCGCAAAAAGCTCCCCGACTGGGAACCCTTACAGACTGAGAGCACAAAATCTCCCCGACCTGGAACACTCACCGACCCAGCGCACGGTCGCAGAATGCGCATAAAACACAGCCGACCTGACTACATTACCCGGCCGACCCGTGGGTCGGGAGCCGCCGACCTGGCTACATTACCCGGCCGACCCGTGGGTCGGCAGCCGCCGACCTGGCTACATTACCCGGCCGACCCGCGGGTCGGGAGCCGCCGACCTGGCTACATTACCCGGCCGACCCGCGGGTCGGGAGCCGCCGACCTGGCTACATTACCCTGCCGACCCGCGGGTCGGGAGCCGCCGACCTGTAGGTCGGGACTCGCTGACCTCGAACTCAACTCGTGTGCATATGCATAAATAGCAGTGTTGTTAACTGGTTGACTTTCACAAAGTCTTAGTGCTTGAGACCCATTCGACATGATGCCTGGCCTCATGTGGGTTCTCAGGATCGCAACTGCCCTGTTGTGCACCTCAGCTATAGAGGGAGCTGCTATAGCGGGATCAGCTGCTCTAGAGGACCCACCACCTTTAGAGGGAGGAATTAACAAGGACTATGTTGTGCGACTGGGCCTCTGGGCAGCGAGGCAAGCCGTAGCCCTGAATCCTCAAAAAGTCCTGAATGCTCAGAAACCTGAAACCCCTGCGACTCCAGGACCCATTCCTGTCCCTGCGCCTGCTCAGAAACCTGAAACCCCTGCAACTCCAGGACCCATTCCTGTCCCTGCGCCTCCAAGACCTCTGAAGTCAGCAGACGTAACTAGGAAAGTGACTGTGCAGCGCGATGCGTACGTCGAGTTACAGTGTCCAATTGAGGGGTCTCCTGTGACATGGACCGTGGTTTCTGGTCAGGCTAACGTCATAATGACGGCTCGTCTGTTGGTGTTTCCTCGCATGGGTGGTGCCGCCGCACAGGAGTACCGTTGTGAAGTCTCCAACAGAACAGCCGCTCTCCTGCTCAGTGTCATCGATGAAATTCCGGCTGATCAGAAGGATGGTGATATAAACTATTGCCGACACGGCACACTATGTTTGGTTCCCTGTGCGGATAAAGCTGAGTGGAAAGGTGTCAACTGCACCAAGGAACAATGGACCCCTTTGACTTGGACAACGGCTTACAAGGTAATATACCACCTTATGCATCGGCTTTGGTGACATTTACATTCCCGCTGCTGTGTGTGTAACATTGTCACTTGTTTGGGTTTGACCATTTACCTTTTTTCTAGCCTGAACCATTCTTCGTTGGTAACGGAATTCTGGCAGCGGATGCAGTCACCAACCCATCCCGAATGGCGTGCAACTACAAGTGTTCTATAACAGAAGAGGGCGAGCGTGCATCTGGACTCCGCGTTGGCACTGAACTTGATGGTCAAAAGAAGGTGTATGGCATTTACATCAACCCACCAAAGCCAATGTTTATACGGCCAGTGTTGCGTTTTGAGCGTAGTACTGTCAGACAGCCCGTATGCGTTGGTAAGCCGACGACCATACTTTGTGACGGCCAGGTGTCTGGTATCATGGGGGAGGCATTTTGGTTGACACGGTTAGGCTCCAATGAACCAAAGTTCTTACCATGGAACGACTCATCCCTGTATGAGACAACTGTTCCGTCCTCAACATTGGGCGTAGGTGTTGCCAGTATGCTAACAATCAACCCGGTAAAGAAAGAGCATTTGGGTACCCTTTTTGTGTGCAAACTGGCAAGCAGTGACGGGGCGGCATTTTTACCTGTTGAGCTCTATCCAAATAATGCTGTTTGTCAGTAAACGAATGTGTCTACTAACTTCAACCTGATGTGCCCACTAACTTCCCACTGTGGGTACTTATTTTGTTTTTCATGCGCCTACAACTCCCACAGAGGAGATAGTAGGTGCTTATTGCCTTGCGGCAGTACGGGGTATGTTGACGTTTAGTCTATGTGTAATGCCATTGATGTTGTATTACATATTTGTTCACACGCATGGTCATTTATGTTGAATGCGGTCTTTTATATTACACATACTACAATGCAGTGATTTTTTTTTATATTCCTTGGTATTGGTGTATGTTTTGTTTTCTGGGGTTGGTTTATGGGGGTTTCATTTATGGTGTATTTTTTTTTTGTTTTGTTGGGTTGGTTTATGTGTTGTATGTGGTTATATTACGCATACTACAATGCAGTGACTTTATATTCCTTGGTAGTGGTTTATGTTTTTGTTTTTTTTTTTTGGGGGGGGGTTGGGGGTTTCAGAGTAGCTTTTGCATGCTGTCATGGATTGTGTATCTTGTATATGCGCATCTTATATATCTTGTATATGAGCATCGTCCTTTATCTTCTTGAACGTACGTACTATTAATCATTCTTGTATGTACTATTAATCATTCTTGTATGTACTACTATTAATCATTCTTGTATGTACTATTAATCACGCATAATACAATAAAGTGATTTATACACCCCAAGAGAGTTTATTGGTTTCTTACACACAATAATAAAGTCCCACTCAGTATAATACAAAACACAAGACATCGAAAACTGTATACTACATCTAGACTGCCATTATAGTTACCAGCATGCACATTGAGGCTATTACACCAAGGCCTCCTCTATGTTGCGGGGAGTGTGACGAACGATGACCCTCTTTGGACACTTTGTCGCCAACGGACCCTTCGTAGTCCGCGGACCCCCGTCGGACGGGTTGTTTGCCTACAACCAGAGGTGTATGGGTTGGATCCCAAATCTTTGGAATAAGGACTGTCAATTGGGGACTCGGTCAGGGGACTGAGAGCGAAAAAACCCCACACTCGTTCTAGTGGAGTGTCGTGTTTGATTTGATATTTTGGTTGTTGCCGTATGTTCGGTGTACTGTGCTTGTGATAAATAAAGACACGTTGAAAAAGAACAGGTTCCATCGAGTTTCTCTTTTTATTCAGGACATACACAATCATCATGTCACATACAGCATGTTGCAATATCCCACTATCGTTAGTCGCTGCAATCTGTGGCATTGCGGCCGCCACACGAGTGTTTGTTCTCAATAGCCGCTAGAGTCGGAACGTTCGAGCCTTTGGCGTGTTTCTCTCCAGAGCGTTTCGTTCCAGATGGCGAAACCGTACACATTAGCCGGTGTAGCGCTCAAGGTGCATATTTCCATGTAGTCTGACACATCATCTTTGTCGGAGGGCACGCCGTCCACTTTCACATACTTGAGTCTGAATGCCGATTGCGACGTCGTCGCTTTGCTCGAAGAAGCGGTGGGGGAATCGTTACGCTCGTTTGTTCTCCTGGCCGCTTCCATGACAGCGTACGCCAACATGTTGAAATATCCGGTCTCCATTTCTTTGGTATCGGAGTGGCTTTGTTTGTGTACAACTCCAACACATTGTTTCTTCAGGTTACACACCAAAGTTATGTCTGGAGCAAAATAAACATTGTCACAGCTCAGGTCAGGTTGCAAAAGCAGTAGATTTTCGTCGTCGAGATGGAATTCGTTCGGCGTGATCCCACCGGCCGTCCACACCTCCCTGAGAAGCGAAGCCATGAGTTTCACCCTCAGGTACGGCTTCACGTTACCGCACAGTTTCAGGGTCACTTTTGCGCACGATTCTAATCTTGCGGTGAGCTTGGACCACATCGCGACGGTTTTGAGGAAAATACCCTTCAGACGACCGAAGGACATCGGAATGTGAGCCAAAACCATCATCGCTCGGACGAGTTCCTTCAACAACCGCGACTTTGTGTATGGCTGAACCGAAATTGCGTCGACGATCTTGCGGGCGGCGGGCATTTTCTCATTCTCTGTTCCAAAGTAGAATGTGCGACACAACGTGTACGTCTCCTTCATCTGACACGTCTCGCGGGTAAGCCAGTCTACCGTCTGGCGCTCAGCTCGCTCGGGGAAACATTCGCACACATACGTACGGCACGCCTTTACGTCGGTGTCCGGAAATTTGTCAGCGTGTACCAACGATATTGCGGCTTTACAGGCGTCTCTGAAGTCGCCCCATACCCCGGCCGTTGTTAGCATGTCGCGAGCAGCGTTGTCGAACTCATTCGTAGAAGCTAGCAAACGTGGATAGCAGGCAGCGAACGTCAACGTGGTCTTCGTTCGATTCCACACAGTGCTTGCGCAGGGGTCGTCTGCGAGAGTACCGGGTAGATTGAGCGCCAGAGCGGCGCATTCTTCCGTGTACAACGTTTGAGGATCGGTGGAGAGCAAAGTTTCCATGGTCGATCACACGTGTAGGTTCCAGGTGATTCACAAAGAATTAATAATGATAGTGCACAGGGTAACTGCTTATATATCTCCGAGATGTGGTGCGCACATGCACACGCGCGCACGCAATCAGATTATGCGCAATGTGGACTTGACGCACATCACAACCGTCTCATGGGCGACGATGGACCGAGTAGCTGAGGGGACTGTGGTACACCTAAATGTAATAAACTCAATACTTCTCGGACACGAGTGTGCTTATTCACATCGCTCTCTCTCTCTCAAGCGTGAAGGAAATGAAGTGTGTTGAGATGCAACAGTTCTACCATGAGTACAATCCTACGATACGCACAGCCCAAAGTGTGCAGGTCCTCTCGCGTCGTAAAGATAAACTGTTGTTCCAGGCTGCCCAATGTACTGCCCAGATTCGAGTGCGACACCCTCGGTAGTCGCATCTTGGCGCGCGGGGTTATTCTGCTGTATTCCTCCAAGGCTCTGTGATAATCGGCCTCCTGACAAGGACTCAGGCTCAACTCCCCGTGTTGGACTCTGGACGCCACGAGCGGATTGAGTATCCCGGTGACGGAGACTAGCCGGTCGTGCTGCTGCTGGCCCGCTTGAGCACGCGTGAACTTACACACGGGCTTCTCGGACGGGTTCTGTTTAAGCGCGACGGGCGGATTGAACGCACATATGCCGTATATGTTCATGAAGTCGTAAGAGGCAGAGGGTGTGCTCATACGTTCTACGTATTCTCTCACCAACGTTCGCATATCCCCGAGCGCTCTAGTCCTTAGCTCATAATACACACGCCTGTATTCCGCGTCGAGAGCGGTGGTCCCGTCGCGCTTGGCCTGTGCGTTCGAGGGCAGAGCGTCCACCCTAGGTCGCTTGGCATCGTGTTCGGTCGGTCGTTCGAGCTCCACGCAATCTGACAATTTGCCGTAGCAAGCTTTAATGGCCGTGGCGACGAAGAACTGTTCGGGCGCACCTTTGTCGGATCCGGGCCGACGTCGGCCCGCAGGACACGTGAGCATTCTGAAATACGACGGCTTTCTGAGATACTTGGTGGACGAGCTGGAACGTGCGACCGAGCGTGAAATTCGCCTGTGCGACGAAGCCTTAATAGAATGTCTGGTAAAGCACAGGGAATTGACAAACGGTCCGTACGTGTGGTCGCCTCTAGCCCGATCGTACCTTCCTTTCCAAGAAGCTAGGCACGGGCACTTCTCCGCCCTAGTGCCAAAGGGCCCGTGTGTTGTCAAGTACGTCGACGCGTTGCTGCCGCTTTACTGTAAGCTGTGTTTCGCGGCCGACTGTCACGATCGAGCCGGCTGTACGGCTCGATCGCTGTTATCGCGCCTGCGACGCGTGGCTAGTTGCCCACCGGACCCCACGCTGGCGTACGAGCTCAGAGCGGCGGAATATTTGATCGACAACCTTTCGGCTTCCCCGCCTCGAGAATGGGGAGACGTAGCTAGGTCGCCCGACGTTTCGGTGGACACAAAGGTAGCGGTGGAATTACTTTGGTCTCATTTGGTCTTGGTGTACTCGGGGAATAGACGGCTTTTGCTGCACAACGTCGAACGATTCTTCACCACACCGCAAAACTCTTTCGCCCTGTGCCCCGTGGAACTACGCGCGGCTCTATTCGCACACGGGCGACACGACCCCATCTCCAAGCGCCATGACCGATACCGCAGAGAACACGTATCGCGACGGACGACGTGTCCGGTGTCACCTCGGCAGACCGAGCACCACCGTAATAAGCGCAGCAGACAACATACGCTCAACAACAGCTTATACGAATCCCGATTATCGCGACTCTGCTGGCTCGGGGCCCTGTGGCTTTTGGACTTCGAGTGCAACGAGACCTTTTGCCGCTGGCTTCGCAAACCTGAGCCGTACAGAGCCCAGTCCGAACGCTCTGGCGACGACCCTCGAGGAACACTGTGAATGGCAAAACGTCTCTGCTGGCGACAGTCGTCTAAGCGAATGCGCCAACGCTACTCTGAGAACAACGGGGAGCTGCGTAGTACAATTGGCAAACGGGGTACTTCTGCACGTGTTACACGTCAACACCGTGGGCAATCAAAAGTTCAACGCCACGGTGTTCTCCGAGAGGCACAGACGATACGGACAATTGCAGTCTAACACCACGAAGACCAGGAGGCTCAGCAGGTTGCGCTTCGTCTCGGACAAGAAGAGATTGTCTTCTCAACACGGGTACAAAAACACCAGGATAGAGTTTTCGTCGAATCCGAGCCGAAGCGCCAACTACACGTCTAACGCAAAGTATCTGCTCCAGTCCTATTTCCGAGGCGTTTTCGATACCGTCTCGCTGATGCTGGGAACGTGCGTCACGTCGACCAAACCGTTCACGGTCAGCAACGAGAATCTGACTTGCTACATATACGGCGCGGCCAACCCGCTCACGGTGGTGATACGCATGAAAAACACAAAGACGCATTTCCACACGCCTTTCTTCTTCTCCTCCGTCAACGTGGCCGGCGAGAAAAACAGACATCAGCTGTTTTCCTCCATGTCTATCAATTCGCAGAAAGTCAAAGATGTGACCGAGGACCTGCCCCACGCGCTGGACACAGTGGCCAAACTGCTCGAGATCCACGTTCATCTCAACAGGCTGTGCTGCGAGCTATCCCAAGAGCGACGCGGAATGCTGACCGCTAAAGAGAAACTCTGTTTGGTGTACCTCACGGAATTGCATTTCGTCGACGTGACGGATCGCAGCCACCCGAGACACTGGAGCGAGTACAGGGCCTCGGTCAAGGGCGCCTTCGTCAAGCAACACCGGAGTAAACTGACCTCTTTCCAGGACAAGGTCCTGACCAATTATCATTTGAAAAACCCAGAATTCATCCACATTGTACCCTGGCTACTCGACAACCCTAGTCCACTGCACGCCAAGCTGTTAACGTCGCACGAAGCCTACCTCAGCCTCGAACGCAAAGTCACAGCGAGAGTGGAATTGATCGCCACGGTCGCTGTCGGTATCGAACGAAACCCCGGCAGACGCGCGCCCGAGGGATTCCCGTCTCTGCAGGACGTGGACTTCCGTGAATTGGGATACACGTCGCAAACTTTGATCAGGGCGATAAGAAACGCTAGACTGTCTAAAGTGATACGGCCCTACAACGAAACGGACCTGTAAAGAGCCGTCTTACGGTTACTAGCCCGTAAGGTTTATTGTGTGTGTGTGTGTGTGTGTGTGTGTGTGGGCGCTACGCTAACACCGAACATCGCTTCCCATGGCCGACCGATGCAACGCGACGAACCCCCCGCCGAGTGTCGCTTCTGACGACGTGCTAAAAGTGTGGGGCATGATCAATCGACACTTTGAATCGGCACTGGTTTCGGCTGGCAGATCGGACGCTGTGACTAGAGCGAAGACCGAGATAAAATCGCAAGTGGCCGATTTGCGAGACGTTGTCGAGAACTGTGTCAAACGCCTGAACGCGATAGAGGACTACATACACGAACTTCAGAGACTTGAAGGTCGCGACGCACAAGACCAACTGGCGTCTGCGTCTCGATGCGATGCGCTGACGGGGGACTGGCATTTTCTGTACTTGTCGACGGGGAATGTGTTTGGTTATCTGAAGATGATGCCCGAGAGCGTTACGGCTCACGAGGACCCGGACCCTGACACCGGTTCTCGTCGAGCGGCCGCGTTCACCGTTCCCCTAGACGTATTGGACGAGGCGGGGGCTGTCGATGGGGAGCCACACGTGCGAGCCGACGGCGGGTGTGCGTCGCTGTGCCCTTGCTGTCAGGTCTCTTTTGACAGTACCGTGTTTTGGAAGCACGCTCTTTTTGAGATCGCGTCCAGGGGGAACAGCGTTACGGCGTGGCAAGTGGTGGATCGCGACAATAAACCCAGATGGGTCGTGGATCGCGCTTCGGGTTGGAGGGACCCTATTTACAGACCCCGAGATGCGAGAGGCATGTGCGAGATCGGACAAAGCCTCGGCGAGTTAAACCTTCCGCACTTTCTATCGGATCGAGACTTCTCGTCCGCGTTGGACGCTACGTTCCAATACTTGGAGAAGGAATTGACGTCCTGAACATGCTCTCCTACACCTACAAACCACCAGCCCGAGGCACCGACCGGATAACCCCATCCGAGTCGGATAGATTTCTCGAGGCGATGGAAGACGACGTGGTCACGTTGGACTATTTGATAGGAGTGACGCAGATAAACGGAGCATACGCCTTCGTTCAATACAAGCCCACCGAGAAACACAAACGCTGCGCGGGGACTAAAATATCCCCCGTTCATCAGACAAACATGTTCATCCAAACCTTACGCGATAACGGCGTGTCGCTGGAAGCCGCTATATGCACCGTCGCGGAATCTAACCAGCGAACCTTATGGCTACGGATTCCTCTATCAGAGCTAAAGGAACTTAGCCTAGAACCTCTGTGGATGATAAGAGGGGTAGTCCAGCTATTCGGCAAACAGCAATGCATCGCCATCGCGATCGACGACAGAGCGCTGGCGAACACGACGCTGGATCCCGACACTGCGCTACTGGTCGACTCGTGCGCACGGGAGCAAACGGCGCAAGCCCATCGCGACGACGAACCTTCCCGGCGACAGCAGGCGCCCAAAGGCTCGCCGCCGCGTTCGCCTCCAACTGAAACCCTCAAACGAAAGCGTACTCTCGCTTCACAAGACACGGACAGTGTCGCCGTCTGCAAAAAGCCCAAACCCCTTTGCTGTGACACACCGATACACGGAGAGAAGCAACACAGACGACGTGATGTTACGCCAAAGTTTAATGTGAAAAACAGAAATGTACACAGATACAAAACACGTAACAGGACAAGGATTGACACATCTGAGGTCTCGCTCGTCGCCTCCAGCGACATGGCACGACCGGAGACGCCTTCGGCCTTGCCGGCCGACACAGCGGACGATCCTGCGTGCGATGCGATCGTCACACAGGACGAGCCGTCTCGCGGAAGTTCCCCTTCCGTTCACCGTGTCGATCTCGGCGGAGACGTTCCCCGAGATCCCTCTTTTGTCTCGTTGGCGACCGTGACCGTGGATCGGCGTGCGCCTTTGCGAGACTCTCGGTCGCCGGTCCCCCCCGATGATCCCGCTGACGAACGAACCCAGCTTGCATCGCATCCGTCTCAGGGGATGCGGCGTAGGTGCCTGGTGATGTAAACAAGTCCAGGTTCTCGGGTGGGCTAACGTGATGTTCGCATCTCACGTCGGAAGGCCTCAGTCCCAGTTTGTTGGCCAACAATAGCCCATACGCTACGGGATGGAGCGAGTCCCGCGTGAGCATAACGTCGTTCACCGTGAGCGAAGAGTCAGGTTTTCGTCCGGACAAGCTGTCCGCAAACACTAAGCCTGACGTGTTCAAAAGCGTCACCAGCATCGAGTGGAAAGTGTGAACGGGGGACCCTGATTCCAACTCCCGAACCGTGTCTCTGTTATTGTACTGTATCGTGTTATGTCTTCTGCTGAATTGATTGAAGCCGGATAGTGCGCTCCGCCAGAAATTTGTCCACATACTCAACGTCTCCTCCAAGTGAGCGACGCTCACCGCGGACGGGTAGCTGCACACCAGTTTGACGTCCGACCCAAGCTCCGTGACGGGTCCCTGTTCCTGCTGCCCGTCGGCGTCACGCTCGAGCTTTCTCGCTATGAGATCGGCCGTTTGAAGCAACTTACTATTTTTACACACCTTTTTCAATTCGTCCACCGCCGCGCGAGGCCGCCGTGTCACTTCTTCCAAAAACTTTCTCACCACCAGAATCTCTTGTCCTTCGGAGATCATGGTCGCCATCATCTTACTCAAGCTGTGCGCCACGCTGGCTGACTTGTGTTCCGAGACCGTACCGCCGACTCCGGATCGCAGTAAGAAGTCGGGCAACTCGGACGCCGGTAACCCGAACATGTCCGTGCTGTTGTTGGCGGTCATGAAGCGAGACAAGTTGTCCAGGAGCGGTCTCCCCGATGCGTTTCCGTTGACGGAAACGCCCGTCGCCAGCGTCTGGTCTGCTCTACCTGAGAGAATGGCATCTGCCAAGTGTGTCAACGAAGATCGATCCGCTCCCCCGCTGGTATAAACCTGTCGGCCCGACGCCTTCATTAACCCGGCTATGATGTTACGGAAAAGAGCGGCCCAACATTTGACCGTCTCGTGTACCCTTTTGGCTAGCGTGGAACCGTCCGCCCCGGCCGTCCAAGAGCTTTCCCACATCGGTATGTGCCGATACAAAATGCCGTCTACCGCAGCTGTGACGAGGCCGGTCTCGACGTCGAAGAAAGCCACGCACGACGAGGCCTTGCATTCGGGAACGACGGGACATCTACCGTGTTCGAACGTCTTCATCACACCCCACAGCCCGACGGTGGCCATCTTAAGCTCTGTTTCCTTTATGGGATTGAGTCTCAGCCCGGCGTCGCAATCTATCCAATCTCCTACGATTTTACACACCACCGACACTTGGGGCTGTGGAACGCAATTGCTCATTAGCAGCTCAAGGGCGGCGGTCAGTTTGTCGAGCGGCACGTGTAAAACGGAAGGCAGGGCTCGCTCGTGCGCACGGAGCTCTTGGACGGATTCGGCCACGGCCTCGCGGGGACTCAGCGTGTCGTACACGCTGGTGAAAAGGGACCTTTTGCAATGCCGCTTGTCCAGTCGCGGAGCACAGGAACAGTACCGGTCGGATTGCCGACGTCTGTTGAGCGTCCTCACGTCCGAGGACACCAAAGCATTCAGACTCGCTCTGCTCGAAGGTCCCACGCCTATCTTCCTTATCCTTTGCCACGGGACAAAAATGCACGGCACGAACCCCGCCAATACAGTCCAACGGATCATATTGCGCAACGTGTTCTTGATGTGCTCGCACACGCGATTCGAGGAGTAATAGTTCACCAAGTACCGAACTAAGCACGTGGCACTCTCGTTGTTGCTCCCCAACACGTTGTACAACAACAACTCTATGGACAGATTTGGATTGAACGTGTTGACAATCTCTTCCACGGCTACGGCCAACTGAGGATCCTCGGCCACGTAAATCCAAGACTCTACGTCGCGATGAATCGGTATCAACCCGTAATCTCTGTAGTCGACGAGGCGGGACGCATCTCGTTTACACTGCTGCTCGTTCCTTCTAAACCTGTAAAGGTCGTGCGAACACGGCCTGTCTCTCAACGCCACCTCCGCTAACTGTTTCTCCACCAGCGCACGTTCCGACGCCATGACAATGGCTTGAATTCCCAGCCCCTCTAATCTTTACCACAGTATGTAGTCCGGTTAACAATTCTATCCTCAAATATACTTATTATCACCTGCTTTTTAATACGAGCGTGTGACCGTTTGCCTACTGTCGGTTCGGGATGGTGTGGATGTTATTCAGAGCGCTTTGCTGCCTGTGTCAAAACAGGGACACTGTGCGCGGCTACATGGGCGGCGGCGGCGAGTATTATCAGGAATTCGAGGACAGCGAAGATGACGACGAGGACGAGGACGAGGACAAGGACGAGGACAAGGACGACGACTCAAGTAACCAGAAGGAATTTCGGCGGAGAGCGTTGAAGTTGTCTAGACTCAAGCGAGACGCGATAGAGGCCACCGCGGATGCGCTCGTTGCGGACAGACTGCTGAAGCGACACGGGGGTGATTCGAGTTTACTAATGTACTACGACGAGTGCTCCCATGAAATGTCCAAGGCTCTACAGCGACTCCCCCTTGGACCGCGCAGGACACAGATCAAGGCGATCGGTCGCTCTTCCCGTGTGAAATCTAGAGCATTCGTAGTGTAGTACAGTACCGCAGTGGATCTTACAAAGAAACAAGCAATCATGAACATCGTAGTGATGGACCCGGGCAGCTACAAGCTGAAACCGGTGGAAGCTGTGGCCAGATTGATCGGAGCCCCCGGGTTTCTCAGAAACCCAAATAGTGAATTTGCCGAGTACATTGTCGACAAAGTGATCAGATCCTCCGCTGCCAACACGAGCGTGGTCACGGACGTAACTCTGTTGATGTCCCAGGCTCACATGGGAGTGACTCTGTTTCGACAACAGCGAGAAACGAGCCGTTTGCTGGGGGGGTTCGTTTACAAAATGTTAATCCCGGACGACAAGGTGCCCACGGGCACGAAATTCTTCCGAAAGTACAGAATCACGGATCAACGAGAAGCTCAGCATGGCACGTACGACACAATAACCAACGGAGTGCAGACCACCGTGCACAGCGAGGAATTCAGGCCCACGTCCAAAGTTGTGACCATGCAATTCGGTAGTCTGCTGAGCGTGACGGTGCCGTCGGTCGCCGTCGACCTCATCACGAGAGAGCTGGAGATGGCCAGCACGGCCTGGGAACTGACGAGAACGTGCGAAGTCTTGCAATACTGCGCGGCTCAGCCCACGCTAATCGACAGAATCGCCCGGCAGACCAAAACGGCAGGCCGCGCCGAACGGCTCGACTACGTGTTGACCATGGCCGAGCTCACGTGTGGCATGGTGAACATACAGCCCGACACGTTCGTTTGCGCTTTGGAAAACGCCAGGAGAGTGTTAGAGAGCGAAAGCCCAGAGGTTCTGATTATGGGCGAGAGCTTATTTAGAATAGTGTCCCAGCAGCACTCCGGCTCCTCGAGGTCTCACATAGTTACAGAGGACACCGTCCTCTCGCCGGAGTTTGCGGTGTACACCATGGACAACGAAACGGTCAACGCGTCCGACGGTCACCAATTTGTAATGAAAGAAGTAGCGCACCACAGCTCTCTGGGAACGGGCCTGCCTTTCGTGGAGGGGTCTCTGTCTCAAGAGTCCACCAAGGTGAATTACATAATGGCAGGCGGCGGACCGACCGACAAGATACCCATCGTACGCGTGGACGGCGTGCAAATGGAACACGGCGTGAGTAGGAACACTTCCACCGAGCACAAAGCCTTCTCCAATTCAGAGGGTTTTAAGTGGGAGTATTTCACGGTGGGGTGCACCGCTCCCGCCGTCGCGCAATTGAATCCGTACACTTTGCTCGACACCAAAGACGCGGACGAGCTCAACTTCAAACACGTGGCGCAGAGGTCGCCGTCGTCCACCTTCCTGCACAGATACGACGGGGCGGTGGTAGAAGTCACGCTTCGTAGTCTTCACGCCAGAGGGAACCCCAAGGAACTGTTCACCGCCGAGCGAAGGAGATTTCTGCAAACCGAGGTGGATTCTCTGATGACCGGCGGAGAACGCACACGGATCACCAGAGCGACGATGATCGCGTTGGCGAAGACTAGAGACTGGTACGCGAAGACCAACAACCCGGCGTCTCTCTTGGAGTTCGACACGCGACACATGGTGATACCGCAAGACGACCGGTGGCTCGTGAGACCTAGGTTCGCGCTGTTCAACTCCTCGGGCATGAACTCCATCGAGAACGAAATAGCCCAAATCGGAAGCGAGTTGCTCGCACGTTTTGGCAAAACCACGCAAGCGCAAAGCGTAATCTCGGGCTTGGAGTTTATCGACCACGCGCTACTACACAGCCCCGGCATCCAGGCCATGTTGGCAGTCAGAAACGAGGCGTTCGCGAACACCTTCACGCTAACCGCGCTGATGAGCGAAGCGGAGTGGCCGACATCCAGAAAGTACTGGTCCCTGTTAACCGATCCCATCTGCACGATCGCGCTGCACAGACGGCTTTTGGCTAAAGAAGGGAGCTCTGAATTTACATCTCAGGGGCGTACGATCTTGGTACAATTGGAGGATCTCATAAACGGCGTGCTGTTCCTATTTCACGCAATCGTCGGCGAAAGAACCAACTCGGTGCTCCCCTACATGGTCGCGTTCAACCTTTCAAATGGACACGAAGAAGACAACCACGGTTACCCGACGTCGTTCACCGCCAACGAGATCGACTACTGCAACATCATGTACTGGGTAGTGTTGCCTGCTATGGGAGCTAGGGTGTATAGGACTACAGAGTCACGGGATCGCGATCGCGACATCCGACACGTCCCCGTAGTGCGGGACGGGGACCTTGTCAGGCTAGAGAACGAGTTGAATCTGACCAACAGTGAGATGCCCACGGTCCCCCAGATCACCGGTGTGTGTTTCTTTTCAAAGACGACACCGGGCGCAGGCTACGAGGACGCGACAGACGTCTTCGTTCCCACCGCGGGGTTCTCGGAGAGCAGCGACGCGAGCTTTCACCCCACGTCGCTCGTCACGTACATGTGGGCCGTCAGGATACACAAACTTACCGGCGTCACCAACTACCTTGCCAAATTCCTCTTGGGAGTACACTATAGCACTCTGTTGACTCGCCGGGTCATACAGGACCACTACGACACCAAGTATTATTCGGGGTTGTCGTATCTGATGTTCCGAGGTCTGCGATTTACCGGTTGCGGGATATCGCTCATGCCGCAGAAGTCCATGCTGTACACCTTGGGCACAGGGGTAATATGCAAACCCACCAGCCACAACACTCATCAACTGCTATCCGTCAACCAGTACTGCGAATCGACGATCATCCCAGATACGATGGACTCCCCGGGGTTATACATTTCTAACATGTACATGAAAGACTTGCGAGGAGGAGACGTTCACATCGACACGCAAGGTCCGTACGACGTGGTGGTAGCGGACGCGTTTAACGGCTTCTGCCCCGAATCCGACACTTCCTGCGGCGGCCGCAGACCTTACATTTTCACGACCGGTCGTTCGGAGAGACTGACCTCCTCGTTGACGCGTGATCCGAGGATGCGGACGGAAGGTTACAGTTGCATACCCACCTTGCTTCACCCTTTCACTTCGGTGCACGCCGTAAAGCCCAAATCGCATTCTCGGAGCAGAGGTAGCGAGGAGAGCAACCTGAGACTTTTCTGTAAAACCCAGCACGTCGTAGACTTAGACAAAGGCGTATTGGACGCCGTGCACGACCCCTTCAAGGACACGGTCGACAGAGCCAGCGGAAACAAACGGATTACGGACATCATGCACAAGGAATTAGGAGTGGCTTTCTGTGGTACTTACGGCGTGGGCCTCACGTCGGATAAGAAACTCAAGTTTGTCAGCGACGAAACGACGAGCAATCTGGTCGATCGACTGGCTCCTAGAATCAGCGGCACGGGGCTGTTTGCTAACACCCCGGTTCACAGCGCGTACCGGCTCATCACTCCTATATTCAACCGCATATTTGAGAGTACGCGATACTCGCGCATGCTACAGTGCTAGCCAACGTCCGAGGTGAAAAAAAAAAACCAAATAACCCCCCCCCCCATAAAAAAACAAACAATGGTATCGCGCTGCGCTCGCAATGCCTCGCTGGCGGACCGGAGTGTCGGATAGGCTGACCGAGGCCGTGTGCTGTTTGACGGACGCGCTGCTCTCTTGCGGAGTGAACTTTTTCACTTCGTTATACATGCATCCGATGGAACAAGAAAATATTCTCGTGCTCATGAGAAAGAAAGAGGAGGCGCACCTCGACGTGGCGATACACACGGTGTCGCGAGACATATCGAGTTTAGACGCAAACATCGCTCTGCTCAAAGACAGCACCGCGACGGCGCTCGTCGCGGATCACACGGAGGAGTATCAGAACCTCAAGAAAGAGCTGGACTCGGCTGAGCTGGAGAGACAGCGTCTGCGCTATTTACTCAGAGCTCTGAGAGGAAGACTCGATGTTCGGCGGCTGATTCCTGCAGTTAAAACATTGTCGGACAACGTGGGACTGCAACTCAATGCTTCGGAATACATAAACAAGCAAGTGCTCACTCTGGCCATACAAAGGGACTTGGATGACGCCAGGGAGCCTGTGACCAAGGTCACGGTCCAAGAAGCGTGTAACGCATACGGAAGACCGCCTGAACCGAATTGTCCTGTGCACATAGTGTAGATTGCCTGTTTTCTGTTGATCTGTGTGCAATGTACAAAATAAACAACACGATGGTAGAATGATACAAATGTCTTTATTATTGTGTCGTCACATACAGCATTCTAACACGTTGGTACGAGCCACATACAGCATTCTAAAAAACATGGGTACGCAGAGTCACAACAAAACACATTAGATGTTGACGATAATAACATATATGATACGGTGGACCCAGACATCGGTTGGGACGCGACACGGCTGTTGCAGGGCACTGTGACCGTTGCATCTCAGTCGGAGACGTGCCCTTGCACCCCGTGTAGCTCAGGAGTTTCATCTACCCAGGAGAGCCATTGTTTTAGATTATACACGAACGCCATAGGCTCTTCGTTCGCCTGGCACGTATACATCTCTGCACGCGACTCGCCTTGGCAGTCCGTTAATCTGTACATAGATTGCACTGGGTACACGCGTCGCACATCACGGCCCATATTCACCGGCAGCATCGATAGGATGTGTACCGTCTCAACCTCCTGCAATCTGGTGTTATATCCTTGCAATATCCAACCCGCGTGTCGGGCGATGTTCAGTAGTAATTCTCGATAACCGGTATCGGCAACATCGCGAGTGCAACGCGTTAGTCTCTGTGTAATATTCGGCATCACACGTTGTCGAAAGTACGCATGTCTGTCTGTGACAGTCCACAGTCCACGAAGCGTAGAACAAACGCAACTCCCGCTATCCACGTCGGCCACGTCTTTGAGATCCGTAAAACACGGTATCCATCCTACGTGCTCTCTAGATATCTTTTGCGTATGATCCTTGTGAGTTACGAGTATGTGGGTTAACACTCTCTCGTGATAGAAATGAAGCAGTAGAGTCTGGCCCATAATTCTAATCAACCAAGGCTGCATCTTTGCAGTTTCCCGCACGGTGCCTGGTTCGTCGCAGACGAGAGTGACAAAAAATGTCTTTACCCACAACACGCGTTGACACCGAATAGTGAAGCCCAAAAGGTGTGGCGCGGCTGGTGCTGTCAACATAAACCTCAGAGCTTCGCATATCATCTCAAAGTTGATGTTGCGACCAGGCAATGGCCGTAGAACTCCAAAGTTGGAAGTCTTACATCGTACTATGTTGGGTTGTGTGGCAGTGTGAACTAAAGTCACAGCACACTTTACGAAAACCCCATCGGTTGCACCTAGAGTGTAAACCCAGTCCTCTCCCTGCGTATCCATCGCAGTACAGCAGTAGAAAATGTCAAAGTCTAACGATGCTTTTCTTTCACCTCCCCGCAGAGGGCAACGTGGTGCATGTACCGCACACCGCTTTCCCGGCTCACTGAAGAAATCATCAACAACACTCTGGTTAGACTACGAGTACGAAAGCGCAAACTGTACCCTGGTCCTAATTTATATTGACCGAAAGCACAACAGCTATACAGCTCTGCGACGAACGGGGGGGGGGGGGGGTCGGTTTTGGGTTTGTCTTTCACAAGACAATGGATTACATACATACGCCACCACACAGTCCAGTTCTTTTACTTTTATTACATACATATATATATATACACACACACAAACAATGTACAACGTACAGGTATGACACTGACAATTGCATTACAATTACAATACCCCGACGTGAAAGCAGTGGGTTCGTGTTGTCTTGAAACAGACAACCCTTTCATAGCAGCTTAGGTCTTCGGCGAAAGCGAGGCTTCACGCCAACCGGCCGCGAAATACCTCCGCCGCCGCAGCCTCCTCCTCCACAAAACATCGTATAGGCTATCCCAGCAGAAAGGCCGGTACACCATGCCATGAGTACGGCAACACAAGTCCACAGCGCGGCATCGCTGGCAAAACCTGAAAGCCATCCTCCGAATGTGACCCTGCTAGCGGTTATCTCATCGTAGCGTTTATCAAACGCTTCTATGTTTCTGCTTATGTTGTCAAGTTCACCGTGGAGACTAATGAGTTTTATGCTTGTGTTTATATTCGTAAGTAGCTCCAATTCAGGCCCTCCTGCCGCGTTGTCCTCTAACAGATCCGCAAAGGACACCGGGCCTTGCGATATATGCGTCCGGGAAAAGGGTTTAAGGGGGGGCGATTCTATTTCCACGGTCGCGACACCTTCCATCCAAGTGACTTGGTTCTTCTGATAGCATACGCCTTTGTGACACGGCGCGCACACGGTCTTACAGTCCTTGGGATTTTCCAGGCATCTTAGGTACGTGTGATGAGGCTCGGGTGCACGGCAGTACCTTCCGTGACATTCCGAAGGCTCGTAATATTTGCCGTTTATCAGCCACACCTTGTAATCGGGCCAACATGGGATGCCGTCGGTGCTCATTTTGGGCATGGGTATAACACCCCTGATTGTGGTTTTCTCCACCGTGTTGGGCAAAGAATGCACTATGAACAGTTTCCTGTCTTTGTACAGAGCGGTGGCGACCGTCGGGAATTCGGACAATCCGGGGTGTTCCTGTATCACAGACATGCCGCTCGGGCAACTGCCGGATCGCTTCGATGCGATTTGCCTGAGACAGTTCTCGATCCCTCTGGCCATGAACCTCACCTGCATGGCCGCCTGCATCATTTGATGCGTGACGCTCTGCATCTGAGCGTACCACATCTGGTAGCTAATGGTGACGGAGAATTTGACGTTGATGTCACGCATCAAGGCTTCCCTGTTTTTCATCATAGTCTCTTTGAGCAGGGCAAAGTTTTTGTTGGCCTTCTCAGTATTGCGCTGCATTTGTATCTCCTGCTCGTCTAGGCGTCCATTCACCAATGCTATATTATCATCGAGCTTCCTGCTGACTTCGACCATGTCCTGAGAGATTTTGACATAGTTGTTTTTCAAAAGGTCCGTCTGCTCTTCCAATTTATCAACTCTGTTCGACGTGTGCCAGGCCAACCCCAACGCCGCGGTCGCCATGCCCGTGGCCACGAAACGTTTCTTTCTGCCGCGGGGTTTAGGCGGCCTGTCCAGCCAGGGAAACGGCGCCGAGTCCGGTAGTTCGTACATCCTCGCTTTCCGTTCCTGCATGGCCAGCTCTCGCAGCCCCTGTTGCACAAATTCACTGGCTCTGCGTGCGTCGTTTACTATCTCGTGAGCGGAATTGCACAGCCTGCCGTAATTCCTTCGACAACTGTCGTCCCCTCCGCATATCGCTATTAGACACGGTTGCATGGCGCTCACGTCGTAATCGATACACCGCACGTCCATATTTATGTAATCTATGCCGTGGGTAAAGTTCGATACGAAATACAACGCTTCGGCCGGCTTGACTATCAATCCGTGCTCGGCCTCGATCGTCGGCTTATCCACCGTGTATCCGTCGTCCACGGCCACCACGTTCATATTGTGGATGGTCTCTCCGTCGTTGTAGGCGTTACACACTTTGTTAACCGGAGGCTTGTACTCCACCACGGTAGCGGTGTCCAGTATACCCACCATGTAGTGACTGCTGTCCGTGGTGGGTACTAGCGTGTGTATGTTGATCGCGGTCTGCGGCGGGGTGCTGGACAGTAGGGCCTCGCGTTTCGGTTCGCCGGGCGTGCAAGATTGCAGCGTGTGCACGTTCACGATGTACATGTTATCGTAGCTTGTCTTGTACATCTCCTTGTACGGCTCTTTGAACACCCCCAAGGCCCCGTTCAAAATTATAAGCCCCGGACACACGAGTCTGTTGCTGAGACCGACTTGATACTGTGGGTCGAGGCAATTTTTGGATCCCGACGCAGGGTCCTTGTATTCTCTAGGGACGGCGATAGCTTCCGTGGAATCCGTTCCCACGACTGAGTTTGCGGAGCGCCTGTTCCTCACGCTGGCACGGGATGCGGTGTCGCTCGACACCCCCGCCACAGCCTGTTGTCTGCGCCAGTCCCTAAGCCTGTGGACTGCGGACGTCACGCTCGATATAGCGGGGGTGTTAGCGCGCACCTTTCGCTTGAAATCCGAGTCCACGGGGGAGATCACAAATTGGTTGATACCAAACGCGACCGCTATCAATTCGGGGTACTGCTTGAGGGTTTCGAGGGACGTAGACGTGTACGTCGCGTTGACTAACGCGTTTCTTCCCCACATGGTCGTCGTCGATCCGGAGCAACATTTCGTGTTCATGTCTTCCTCGCATCTCAAAATGTTATTACTTTCCATGTCGGCCAATGTGAGTTCGGTCGTGGTTTTATTTGAGACGTCCGTCACGTTGTTGTTCTCCACGGGTGTAATCGTCAGCCCCCCGGTTAGCGACAACGTAGCTATCAGCTTGTTAGCCTTAACGCCACCGCGTAATACAGCCAGCACGTACGGCACGATGCCCTTGATCGAACCCCCTTTTTTCGTCCACATGTTCTGGCAGTCTTTGGGTTCGGTCATGTTAACGAACAGTCGGGGGGTGACAAAGGCCTCGAACGTTCCAAGGCTCGCAAAGTTCATGGTCTTCACACGTCTCACATCTCTCGGTAAACGAAGGAATAGCTTGGTTGCCCGTAGCTCAGTTATAGCCCGCGCCACGTTGCTCGCCACCTTGCTTACATTAGAATCTACGTTGTCCCGAGAGCAAGCGGAGGAGCCCCAGTCGCTGGCATCCAGCATGATGGCGCTCGCGTACGTGGCAATCGCCGTTTTGTGCAGGGTCTTAGCTATGTTCTGCATCGTCGAGGCGTACCCACCGTCTGTGGAAGCCACGGGGACCACGCACCTGTCCAGCGGTATCCTGAGAATAACGTGCCCGAATTCGCTCAACGCGTGGAACCTGTCGATGTCCACGTCCAGGGACAGATGATCCGAGGCGTACGTCGCGTTGTCCGCCGATACTATGGTAGCGTCGCAGGACGAGGAGGCGATGAAGGCTTCGATTTCACCGGTAGTGGGTCGCGATAGCACATCTCTCCGCAGCAGCTCCGCGGCACTAGATATTTCGCACATAGCGATAGGGGCCGAGGCGTCTTCGTCGGCGTTGGTTATGCCCACGCTGTTGGTATCGGTTCGTCCTATGCAGAACGTGTTTCCGTTTGAGCGAAAACAGTTGTCGCCCAGTTGAGTGTAGCATAGGCCTATCGACTCGCTGTCGCCCAGGCCCACGTACGATAACACGCAAGCGTACGGAGAGTTTCTTATGCTCAGCACGTCGTCGGTGTCGGGCCAAGTCCTATTCCCTTCGGTTGCGTATAAGGTCCTTCTCAACAATTTGTAGGTTGCGCACTGGGGATCGGGGTCGCACTGCGCCGCGGGATCGTCGCCGAAGAAATACTCTCTGTTTCTCTCATTGGCGTGCAGCATTACGGATACCTTGTTGATGGGAATTGAAGATACCACGCGATCTGCGCACGGGAACTTTCCTGGTATTTCTACGCACGAGTCTCTGTCCAGCTTCAGCACGTACGCGCCTAGCATAACACCTTGACGTTCGTATCTACTCAGATCGCCACTAGCACTCCTGTCGGGTCTCCAGCTCGCGTAAATTTTCCCGGAGCAGTAATGTGTACACGTTTGGTCACTCGGATCCTCGCGCCCTGCGATGTCAACCGTCAAGGCGAAGCTTCCTTTGCTGTAACCTTGACACCAGCTGGTCCCCGCAGCGCATCTCAGAACCGATATCCAGACGTACGGAGCGTATCCGTACGGCTTGGCGATTCTGTTGTTTTTGTTGTTGTTGTTGTTGTTGTCGTACACCACGGGGCTGCATGCCGCGAAAGGCAACAACAAACCCACACACAGAGCGAATGCGGCGATCATGGTGTCACGACGAATGTGCCGCTTACGAGGTAAAGCTACGGAGGGCGCTCTGATAGCATCAGCTGCACAGCGTCATAGCAGAGGATGCGACCCTCCCTTGTCGTTTGAATCTACGGGCCGGTGTTTTAGTAGAGTTCGGCACATGGCCGTGAGTCCGATGAATTGTTTCACTGCGTCGTTGTGAATCTTGGCCACGTCCTGATCCGGTACCAGTATCGCCTTACCCATATGGGTAGTCACGCGGTTCATGATGTGTAGCGAAGTACGGTTCGCTAATGTGTACGAGCGGGCTATCAAGTCTATCGACATGTTCTGCAGTACGCCGATCGTGTTTTCGTCCGACGTTACGGTGTGACCCAGATGAACGTTGACCTCTTCGGTTGTAAACCTTTGTCCGCACGACACCAAAAACGACCTGACTTCGTGAGGTTTGAGTACCTTGATCGCATCCGCGGTGTTTTGGTCCAGTTCGCATAGACGACACTGTTTTTGGGGGCAGAGTTCGACGTCCACGATACCGGGCTGCTGGTCCGTGTTTAACTTGACGTATAACATCGGATATTGCTTCTGCATGAAGCGATCGACATCCCCGTTTTGCTGACACTCGAGAACGCCCTGGTCCGACGGCTCTGGAAACAAGCTGAACACGGGATCTGAAGCCATAGCGACGGAATACCCTGGATCTCGTGGTGCGGTTGCACGAGGCCTGTTTTCTTCCGTGGAACCTCGCTGCGTCGAGGAGTTAGATCTACTAATAGAGGGTCGGACGCCCGACGAAGAATGTTCCGCGGGGCGACTAGTCGTTGTTGTCGTCGCGGTTATAGAACGTGCTCGGTGAGCGCGGTCGGAGGAGGATGTCCAGTGTTCAGACCTCCTCGGCCGAGTTAGTGGCGGTGAATCGCCGTGCGGACTGCTCATCTTCGCAAGTCGAGGAGTGCGGCGTGGTCGGGCGCATACAGTGTGACAGGCTCACGGTGTCGGGTGGATTGCTGTCGGTTTGTTGCGATCGCTTTCGGACCGGCGGCATCTGCTTACATCGAGATTCGGCCGGCGAGAACGTAATAGCTATAGTACATAGCGAACATTGTAAATGGTGCAAAACCGGTTCTGTTCAAGGCACGCGCGACAGACTCGGCGGCGGCCTTTACACCGGTGCGTATCTCGGACGGCTGTTTCAGATCAGAGTGTCGGAAGCCGCTAGATTAACGGAGTTGATCGCAGAGTTGACAAAGACGCAAGGAGCAACCCTCGACCACCGCGACGTCCCCGTAACAGGAACCCCTCCGTACTGTACGGTCGCTGACGTGCGACATATATCGAGCGTGGCTCTTACGATATTACTGGCCTTCGACGACGAATTTGTCTGGGGTGACAACGTGACGTTTAACACGAAGGCTCGCCTAGGTTGACTCCGACGTCGGTGCGCTTCGCCGCGATGGACGAGGCCGTGGCGGGAGCCATGGGATCGAGACTCGGTCCCGTATTTGCAACCAAGGACCGGCGGGCGTACATTAAGGTTCGCAAGGACGACAGCGTGCGCGACCGATCTCTGTTCGTTCCTATCTTTTGCAAAGAATGCTACGGCACACACGACGCACAATACAACGGCGCGCTGCAGGCTATAAAGTCTTCTGGCGCGGACACGTTCATCGTGGGCATGTGCAGCGTGTACGGCGTAGCCTCGGGCGAGATATACCCGGATTCTAGGCTGGAATACATTGTGCCAAACGACTTGTCTTTCTCCGGAGCTTGTCACCCTCAACCGGGCAGGGCCTTGTTCATGCACAAGACCGAGAAGGAGATCGGCTCGGTCAAATGCTACTGGCACGTGCACAGCCGATCGACAAACAAAACCTTTCTGTATTGCTGCGTGGCGAGGGCCGATACGGAGTACGCGGCGGGCGTCGTGCAACCAGAAACCAGTACGGGTTTTAGCTTAGGTACAGTCGGGGATAACGCAAAGGGGCCCGTCACGGAAGAGTGCAGTTTGGTCTCTTGGCCCATGAGACCGGGTTGTTTTTGCGTGGTGGTGTCGGCAAAGGACTTGCCGTCGACGATGACTAGAATGGGGTTCTCCTGCTCGAAAGACGCCGCACTGGACGCTGGCGAAAAGCCCCTCGGCCTATCTACTACCCTCTGCGCCCCAGAGACTCTGACATCTGCAGAGCGAGTGGGCCAGCAAGACGCGGAGGCTCTGCGAAAGATGGTGGCGGATCAGACGGCCGAAATGCGCCTACTGAAAGACGCGTTAGAGGCCGTGAAGGTTCAGAATAACCTATTTACTCGTTTGCTAAGGGGACCGGACGAAGACGCCTTGTTCACTCTACGAGGGGCCAGGGAATTCAGTAGGCGAACAGGCACGGGAACCAAACTCTGCGCAGGTGACACTACTGACGAGAAACCCCTTGACCGAGAACCCGAACAGACGTCGGACGCTCGTAACGCCGGCGAGATGGCCGCGACGCAAAGTCAGGTGGACGAGATACTCAAGCTCCTGCAAAACCAACACCGGCAACAACAGCCTCCTCAACAACAGCAAGACATGCAACACGCTCAACTCTATGCCTTTCACAATCAAACGCAACCCAATCCAGTCTACCTTCCGTATCCTGCAGCTGTGCAGCCCCACAACCCAACCGCGTTCCACCGACGATACGGAGACGCTGGGCTGCCCGACGCAAACCCCAAGGCTGCGTTTCCCCGCTCCGAAAGCCCGATGGATTACGATAGTCTGACTCAGGAACAGAGACGGAAAATAGCCATGGCGTACAATCGAGAGGAAGCGGAAAAACAGGCCGTTGCGCAAAAGGAACAAGAAAGGATGTTGGAGTCCATCAAAGCCAGCATAAAAGACGCCCTGAAAGACCAGATGTCCAAATCCGCATCGACGGAGTCCCAGAGCGAACAATACGACACGCTCAGGATGTTAGCAAAGGATACGCCGTACAAGCGTGTCAACCACACTCCGAGGAGTTCCGAGTCGACCGACGACGACAACGACGTGGCGGGGCTTTTGCGCGAACTCCGCGAACTGAGGGAACTGACTAAAGAGCTCTCCGCCAGACGTGCTGTAGTAGCCGATAAACCGAAAACGAACCTCGGCAATCCAAACACCGCCAATCAAAACCGCAGCCCTGACAATCAGACTGTCGCCATGGAAGCTGAAAACACTAGCCAAGCCGCACAGTCCGCGGTCGTTGGGGATCATTCTCTGGTGACCGCGAAGCAACAGGCCGGTTACGCCAGTGTCGCGCAAGCTAGCGCCGGGAGATCCACTGGAGACTCGGTTTCCGATTTCATATCTGCCGTTGTGTCAAAGCACTGAATGTGATGTGTTGTGATGTACACGTTGTAATGCTTGCAAGAAATAAAAAAGGAATGATACACAGTGTTTGTACAGTTGTCAAACGTCTCTTTATTTTACATATCACACAGGCCAATGACACGACGTCTGTATTACTGTGACAAACCTGGTCGAGGCCACTCAGTATAATCCAGTGTATTTACTATCAGCATTAACATTGGAAGAACCACATGCCGTGCATAGGAATCACCATGGACGCCGATTGCGAAGTCGTGGGTGTTACTACGTGTAGCACGATGGACGATTACGAAGGTGCGGGTGCTACAAGTAGCGCCGAGGACGAATGTGAAGTTGTCAGCGTTACAGCTGCAGATCCGTCGGAGGACGAATGTGAAGTTGTCAGCGTTACAGCTGCAGATCCGTTTGTTTTCCATCCCCTCCATCCATTTGCTAAGCAGTTTATGTGCAATAAGAAGCTTTGGATCACTAACGTGAAGAATGCCACGGTACCACAGGCCATCGACATACTACCCCTTGGCCAACCCTGCAAACGTATGGCCGTAACAAGCGACGGCAATTGTTTCTTTCGGGCCATCAGTCAAGTTCTTTCGGGCACCGAAGAAAACCACGAGACGATTAGAGCGGCGCTCGTGTCAGACATGCGACTGACAAACGCCGAGTATGTCCAAGAGAGCGGCATGGATCGCGTCGGCGTGTGGGCTACCGAGGTTGAGATAGAAGCATTGGCAGCCATGTTATCTACGAGAATATATACCTATTACCAAGGTCGGTGGCTAAGAACTTGCCACAAGGGAATGTGGAAGGGGGCTATTTATCTCAATAACGACGGCTGTCACTACGAACCGGTGTTATGCACAAAGTCGACACGCGGTGCCGTTTGCGATAGGTGCGATCGCGGCGTACGCCCGACCATTTACGTGGACGTGTCACAACTACCGGAGCAACCAGGTTCACCGGAGCAACCAGGTTCACCTGTTGTGTGCTGCAGCGGCGAAAAGGAGCCCGGCTGTGCGCACCGAGAACAAGCGGAGGACGTGGTGTGTCGCGAACAAATTGTCCTCGAGTTTGTCGAGGAGGAGGAAGCCCCCATCGGTATCCCGGACTACCACGGACAGACGGACCGCTGCCAGGCACGCCCGTCCCTCGAGTTTGACGACGAAGCCCTCGGCGAGAGCTCAGCCTACCACGAACAGGCGCAGGCGGACTACAACAAATACTTGCCCGTCGACGGCGACGAGCGGCTCGACCCACAGCGCAACAGGACTGTGAGACCGTGGACATTGCTCGCTGAAACGTGGCATGCCTTCCTAACATACGCCGACGAGGGCTGGTGGGGCGATGTCTGTGTGTCCACTGTCGCATCCTGCATGGATTTCGGTGCGGACGGCGACATCGCTATCACGGCTGCGCTATCGAGCGACCCGGGGATTGTGTGCTCTGTGACCGTGCGAGCATTCCCTGCCATGGTCACCCATAACGTCGTTCTCTCCGGTTGCAGATTTCAATGTGACACAGTCCCTAATGAGACATTTTCATCTCTCATAACGTGCGTGCATCGCATTGTCTCGACCGTAACCCGCCCCGTTATACTGGCACGACCTAACGGCCTCAACGACGCCCGACCCTTGTCGCCGGTGTCGACTACACGCAGCCGAGCTGACCGTAAGTTGCCGGTCAGGTTGTTCGGGGCGCCGTGCCGCGAGACCTCCGACTGTTGGCTGGAGGACCTTCCGTATCGACCCGTCTCCCTGACAAGGATGATCGAAGACATGAGGAGCCTAACGGATTCGCCGATATGGTTTCGGCTGGCGTATGGAGAAGAGACAGATTGTGTTACGCCAGACTGCATCGTAGGCAACCTACGGCAAACCGATCCGCGAGCCGGGGCTGTTGTGTATAACCTAAGCAGGAACATACCCGGCTACCTATTTGACATAGTTACGGCGGAGAGAACATGGTTTGTGACATTTAGTCAACACCTGGGTTATGTGCTAACCAACGATGGGCCCAGCATGTTTTTTCGGGCCATGGACTCCCTTATGTCTTACGTGCAGAGATATCAACACGTATCGTTTGTGAGCGAGACCGAGCTGTTTCTAGACTGACAGTGACAAAATAAAGCAATGCGTTACAACGAAAGAACTAAAGAAAGAGAAAGAGAGACCACACTGTTCATTGACATGTGTATTTGTTTTATTTGATATATAAAACCTACTACACAACCGCTCTCATGTGACAATAAACATATGTGAACATAATAATAATAATGTGTAAACTGTGTGTGTGATTCGTTCAACATAAACAACACCAAAGTAAGTCCTCGGTTTCACTGACGATACAATGCAGAGGGTCGTCTGTAAAAGAAAGTCTTCCACGTGTGCAGGTCCATGTCACCACGCATGTCGAACGTCAAGGGCGCTCGTCTCAACAACACCTGGGGAATGAGCTGGGGAATGAGCTGGGGAATGAGCGGGGCACCGTCGACTAGACCGTAATGTTGAGCTTCGTCTTCTGTCACGTCGGCCGACTGGTGCTGTGTCAACAGTCCGTTGTACACTTCGCGAACGGTGGAGCCGTATATCGTCGTAACGCCGATAGATCCGGACACCAGGCCGATGTTCGCACAGGGGCTCTCCAGTAGCACCTTGACGTTAGGCGTCACGCTGTCCACTATCGCGAAACTGTCCGCGTAGTCGCTCATGGCTTCGTACAGAGCCGTCAAGTATTTCATGAGCGAATGTGGAATCACAATTCTTCCTTGGTAGCGGTCCCTAGGTGGAAAGTCAGTCGAGAACGGACCGTCAGGCAGTCCGCAGTCCGATCTAGTTAGCTCCGTCAGAATGCTCAGATTGTCGGCGCAAGCGCATCGGATCAGGGTCATGATGTCGCACAAAGCTCGATACGTGCGATCCTGCACATTTCGAGCCGAGGGCATGCAAACGTATGTGTCTTCGCACTCCGGAAATGCAAACGACGATCCCGAGTCGTTTTGAGTGTACACTACGCTTCGGCGACCACATAAGTCACAATGCACGTTGAACTCGTTAGCAGCTGAGGCCATTAAGATGTCTAAAGCCCCCCGGGCTTTATCCGCGACCCAAAGACTCTCCGACATCATGAATCGTAATACGTTTAGAGCGGCCTGTTTATTCTCATCATCGTAGACAGATAGCGCACGACTGAACGGTTCGCGGTCGGTCCCGGCTATCTTGACGCAACGCCGACCGTCGGAGTGGTCCTTGTTTACGCCGGAGGCTTCTTGCGTACCGAGGTCTACGAGCCACTTAGACGAATGCCTGTTGGGATCGTACGTGATGACCCTTGTCTTGTTTCCGTTTAACACTGCAAATTTCACAGGCACCTTCTTCCAATCCCCTTGACTGTATGCCGTAACGGTCATCGAGTCGATCGTGAACAGAGCACTGTGACCGCCGAGCTGAATCAGGTCCGCCAGATCGACGGTGAAGACGGCCGGCTGGTTGGCATCGGTGCGGTTCTTCATAGTGTGGGAGAAAACGTAGTCGGTGTGGCTGAACACCATGACGCCGATGTCTTTAAGGTCTCGCTGGCCCCCGAGGTATAATGTGACCGCGCGTGGCGGCGATACTGTATATATAATACAATCGGCTATGCTGACGTGGTGCACTTGAGTCCACCGTGGCTCCGATCGATCACGGCGTGTCGCGCTTCTGCGTCAGAAGCCAAGGCTTTTCGTTCACACAGCGCCCGATCTTACGCGTCTTGTCCGGACCGTACACGTGAGCAAAGACCGCATGCACGGGCACGTCGTTGGCCAACAGGTCCCTGTAGAAATTTTTACAGCCCGTACAGTGGTACGAGACCTGTTTGGTCTCAAACGGCACACCCGGTCGTCTGTCGCTCCAGTCGAGGGTTTTCACAGTGAGCCACTGTGTCTTTTTGAATTCGTCGATCCACATCGCCATGGCCGTCTCGTCTGCCATGGAGTACGGCATGATGCAGAGAGTGTTCGATGGGCATAGTGTGTCAGTGGACCGCGTGAATGCACCGGGATTCAGTATCTGCAGCATGAGCGTGGTTTGGTAGAGAAGACCCGCTAGGTCGACCAGGGGTCTTTCGTGTAACTCGTTCCTCGACACGTGCAGTTCTCCTGTCTCAGACGCGATCCCCGCTTCGCGTAGCATGGCAACGGGTAGCGATATCGATATCTTCTCACCGGCGTGGGTTTGCGTGCGCGTAGTCGAAATCGCACCTTGTCTCATCAGCGTGGACAACGACTCTCCCAGCTTGCAGCACAAGTCGCCGTACACGGCCGCCGGACGGAGCGTCATGTCGCCGACCACGACGTTCACGCACGCCGTCAGTTTTTCACCCCGAAGCCGGCTCACGTGCTGCCGGTTTAACATGATCCTGTCCAGTTCGTGCTCTCCGCACGCCGGTATCATGTGCTCGGGGCAGGTGTTCATGATACAGTTGAAGGCAGCGTTGGCCCTTTTCAGGCGGTCCTTGATACAGCAAATCGACAGAAGCAACCGGGTCTTGCAGTCTTCCGCCACCTGCTTTTCCGAGTTGTCGCTGTACATGTGTCTAGGTAGACAAAAGTCTATTATGCAGTGCGCAATCAGTTTCGCCGCCCGATTCACCAAAGACCGATCGGCCGAATGGGCCAGCATGACTTTTGAGTCGGCGTAGCATTTGTTACCCAGCTGGTAGGGATGGTCGATCAAGCAACTGTCGGCGCTAGACCCTGGATCCGTGCGCGGAGACGGGGAACCCGTTTGAGTGTCGTCGTCGTCATCTCGTAGAGAAGACTCTGCGGCACCGGCGGCGCTTTCGCACAACAGGGAACCGCCAAACATGACTGTCAAACAGCCCGACGTGGCCCGCAAAGCCACCGGGTATCTGTAAAACGTGGCTTCGCACGGGTTGCACTTGTGGAACTCGTAGCATTCTACCGGTTTCACAGCGAGGCCGGTGATGCGCTGCAGCCAGGTCCTAGTGAGCTCGACGTACGTCGTTTTGACGTTGGAGTTGCCGACTTTCAGGCGAGCCAGCGTGTGTTGGCTAAAGTGTTTGTTTTTAGCGCATTTGATCAGGGTGCTCCAGGGGAACAACCCTAAGCCCATTTTAGATGCAATCATTTCGGACGCCCTAGCAGCAAGCAGGTCTCTCAGGATACTTTCCTTTCTGGAAAACATGTGATTCATGCAGTAAACCCCGTCCTTGTACAAACTCAAATGGTACACGCTGCGTCTCGCGTCCTCGAGCTGCGCGTTCTCCAGCTTGACCAAGACCGCACTCTGACCCCCCGTCAACTGGAGCGTGTCGACAGATACGACTCTGTGTGGCGTCAGAAACGACGAGGCCTGACTGAGTTCGGCCCATCTGCTCGACTCGTCGTCAAACGTAGGCTCCTCTTTCACGTACAGTATCACGTCTCCGGCTCGAAGCCGATGCCACGGTGCGGTTGAAAAACACGACACTCGATCGGTTTCCAATTTGACGCAGTCCCCTTTCATTACGCACGATATGAACGTATCCGTGACGGCAGAGTCGCAGGGGGATCGCATGCTTTTGAAGGCGGCCAGTCCCCTCACCTTAACCGAGATAGAGGAGAGTTGCTCACCCAAACAGTCCACCGTGTGCGTCAAGGCCAGATATGTCTTCTTTGCAACGTGACAATATATGGAGCAACTGTTTTCGTATTCTAGTTTCACCCGTCTGTCTTTCACAAACGCCTCGGTGACAGGAACGCGAGCGCCTGCACCGGGGACTCTTGCGAGATACACGGGGTAACCTTCGTCGGTGAGATTACCCTGCGGGTCGCGGTGGAGCTTTTCGTGCTTGTTGTCGCGGCCGATGACGTACATTCGCTTCAAAACATCTTCCACCAGCGCCACGTGTACGTACTGCAGGAAATCGGGCACTTGCTCTCCGACTCGCTTCAGCTTCGAACGTATGGCTTCCTGGGCCTTGTAGGCAAACTGTCGAAGCGAGGCCTTCTGTTGCTGAGAGTTCATTTCTCTGTCGCGCACGGCGTCCGGCACGTCGATCTCGACCGAGTCCCCGGGTCCGTAACCCACCGCTACCATCACGCTATCCGTGTCGCCGTACACCACGGGGCATTTGTGACGGTAGAACTCCGACACGCAGTTGTTTACGACCGCGATCTGTTGCCTTCCGTGGCCCGATATCAGAGGCCCGCAGGGGTACGGAGCGGTTCCGTAAAAGGAATTGGCCATAACCTTGCACTCTCCCTCTTGCAACTTGAAGTATATTCGCTCTGCATCGCCGACCGCGGGGTCCTTAAGTTTCGCTTTGAACGCCGAGCGTTGGTTCAGGTAATACTCCACCGACGAGGCGAACACCCCAGGCGCCCTGATGTACGAGCCGGTGCGCTCGTCGTACTTGAGAATCAGAGACGCGTACTCGTGCCCTTCGGCTTCCCAGCTGTAGCAAATCCAACCCGACAGATCGTGAGGGAAATCGACCGGGGGCCACGGTATGGTCGTTTCGGGCGATATGTTGAGCGCGCACATGATGGAAGGGTACATGCCCGCAAAGTCAAAGGACAACTCCAATCCCATACCCGGACCCGAGTAATGCAGGCCGGTGAGAGGTTCGCACACGGCGCCTCCTTTCCAGGTCTCGCAGTCTCCGTCGGGCACTTGCGATTTGGGGTCCCATCTCAGTCTCGCTTGGTGTTCGCCGCCGACCGGCCCCGCTTTCACTCTGAGAGTGTCGAGCGTGAACTTCAGTTGTGGCATTTGCACCGAGTGGATACTCTGTACGAAACCGCTAAACATGTCCCCTCTGCCGTGAACTACGACGTCTATGTTGAGCGTAGTCCTGCATCGATGGAACAGAGCGGACACCGGTTTGAGCACCTTGGCCAGTCTATAGCACAACTGCGAATCGACCAAGTTGTACACGAGCACCGCGAACAGGCTTTTGCCGCCCATGCTTATCATCTCGTCCATTTTGTCGTAGCTCACGTCTGCCACCTTGTACAGTTTTCTCGGGTCTTTGGCGGGTTTCTTGTGTATCTCTCTGACTTTGGCGACGACGTACGGCGCGACGTCGTTGAGTTTCATGCTGGTACACGCGTACTTGATATCCCTCGTGCCGGCCATTCTGTACAGGTCGATCACGTTCATGCCACAGCTGTTCATTTTGAAGTGGCCCAGTTTGGCTTTGTCTTTGTTGAACGTTTCCACGTGCGTCGCTATCTGTCTCAGCTTGTATTCGGTCAACGTGCCGCTGGAAAGCACGGAACCCACGTTTTTCAACATCTCCCTGTACATGTCCAGAAACCGCACGTTTTCAAACTGAAACACGGGCTCAGCGTCTGCGCTGAGAGCTCTCGTGACAAACAGGCCTGTCCACATTCGTTTCAGTTTCTCACATCGCTGTCTAGCGGTCGGCTCTAGCGTTTTCAGGTAACAGGGGTCCGCGTAGAAGTGCACGCGTTGGTTCAGTACGCGTATGTCGAACTCGGCGTTGTACACGTACAACAGTTCGATGCGGTGGGTTCGTAATATTGATATCGTTCTCTCCAACAGCGCTAGTTCCCCTCCGCAAGCGTAAAACTCCACGCGACGCACATCGTCTATACCGGCGGTTTTGGCTATGTCGAGGTCGAGTTCGGGGTGAGGACAGAGCGCGGCTTTCTCTTTGTTGTATGCCACCAGTAACTTTTTCCTGTGACCCCCGTACGCCTTGGGCATGTGTGAGTTCAGGACCACAATGGAAACGCACGTTATCTCGTGCTGTTGCCCCGGCATGTCCGAAGGCAGGCTGGGGATTGACACGCGTTTAACGTGTTTGGGAAACTGTTTTTGCTGTTCCTTCAGATTCGACACCATCCTATTGCGGCATGTAGTCATGTCGTCCACCGTACCCTCTGTGCAGTAAGGGAACCTGTACGCGAACGAGTTCGATCGGACCGCAGGATCCCGGTGAGCCCCGGCGAACACGGTTTCGATGTCCAGACACGCCGCTTTGTAGAAATGATTCACGTGAGAGGCGTCGAACGCTCTAGCCTCGATCTCCGAAGCTCGGTGGTCGTAGACGAGATCTCTCGGGGACACGGTGCGATTAAGTTTGCCGACCGGAATGTAATACATTCTTCCAAACATTACATCTGAGCAAAGCGCCGGCGTGTTGCCATCCCTGGCTAGGTAGTAGCCCTTGTCGGGACTGAAATCCCCAAACGTCAGCGCGCCTCGTACAAGTTTCATGTACGCAGATGCCCGCGCCACGGATTTCAAAGGAAAGACAGCGGCGTTCACTGTCCGCTTGATGTCTTCGTGCGAGACGCTGATGAAAATCGGCTCTGCTGCAAAATGCCTGGACCATGTAGCTTTCACAGCGTTCCAATTTTCGCCGTCATCCGCATCCATCTCCAGGTCGTAACCCACCACGGGTGCCATGTCGGTCACTTCCAAATTGACAGTGGTGTACAGTGGCACGGTTTCGCATTGTGACCGAATCACCAGTCCCCTGCACAGCAATGACTCTTTGTGATAAAATATCGACTTCAGTAGCACTCCGACTACTGTCGGTTCGCGATCGATGTCGACGCTTCTACGCTGGGGATATATGTCTGGAAAATAGTCGACGAACGGCAGCGGCTTGTCCATACTCTTCCTTGTTAACACTAACGCCTTGTATGTCTGTGATGCGTAACAGCCGAGCTGGATTGCAACCTTTGTAGTAGTACCACACCAAGCTTGTAGCCACCGACCCTGAAACGATTCAATTTAAAGACACCCCCTCACCAACCGTGACCCTTAACCCCCCACCCCCATGCTAAATAATACCGTGCTGTCCAAGCTATCGGTGTTGTGTGTTTTGAGCGTGGAATAAAATGACACGAATAACACAATATAGATTTACACTTTTATTGTAGACACAACTCAGGTAATGTTTTATTCAGCAATAAACCAACCATGTGTACATACAAACTGTCTGCGTGCATTTCATTCAGATCAATCCAACGTGATATCAGAGGTTGTAACCGTCATAACATCTGTGTTTTCGCCATGACGCTCGATAGCCACATTGACCGGTCCCACCACGCACGCCTTGCTGCTGTCATGTATAAAGCGACGGTTCGCCGGTAAGTCTGTAGTCAGGGACCCCATGTCCACTAGGTTATAAGTGTATTTGTCCATGTTGTTTCCTCCGGCCATAATGTAATAATAACTTTTCACAAGATTGAGGCTTGGATCCAGGCCTGGGTTGCTGCTTTCGACCACTATTACATACATACCCTCGCTCATGTAATCCACACCGTATAGTTCGTAGATGCCACAGGGAGACCAGCATACCAGCACACCGACCTGGTATGTTTCTACCAGGGAAGCGAATTGTGCACAATGACACGATGCGGTTTGACTGGGAGTGTCACGGCGTTGGTCGTCAGGTGTCAGCATCTCGTAAAGTCGCGATAGCGGCGAGTCCGATCCCAAGGTCACAAGTATGACCCTAGTATACGAAGAACGCAACACCTTTCGTACTATGCAACTCGGTACACCGATGTACTTTTTCTTGAGTCGGCCACAGTTTTCCAGTGTGAAACCTGTACTCTTTCTCTCAGCTTTACAAAGGCTCCACGTAGTGGGATTGGATAATGTTGTTTCGGTCTTTAAATCAGACCCAACGTTTGTAAAGTCATAACTCGTCGATTCGGTCTTGAGCTTTAGTGGTTGGGGCGATGGTTCACGTTTCCTTTGCTTGTCGTGTTTTACGGTGACACAGGCCTTCTTCTTCTTACGCTTCAGTCGGGGCCTGCTACTCTCGCTGACATCCATGGGAGCTTGTTCCGTACCAAGCGACCGAATCGCTGCTGCTACCACACTCTCATATAACTCAAACACTATGTCGGTGTCGGGTGTCTCATGCGCGATTTTGTCTCTTGCATCTTCGCGGGCGACACAAGTTTGCTTCAGCACATCTCCTAGCCGCAATGCCGACGCCTCGGTCTTGTCGCGGATCACAGGCAGTATGCCATCTGGCTGCATGCCTCGTAGGTCCACATCTAGTGCGGTAGACAACGCGCGGATCGACGCCGCCAATGTGTTCATTTCAGTTACTTTAGCTTCCATGTGGTCAACCTCGGCCTTTGCGCTCTCGAGTGCACTCTCGAGATTGGAAATGTGTTTGTCTTTCTCTGTTAGCTCTCTGTGCAGTGTGCCGTTCAGGTTTGTCAAAGCGACCAGGCTGGCCTGCAGTGACTCGCGTTCCTGAGAGAGGGTTTGGATTTCACTCTCGCTCTTCTGCAGTGACTGTTTGTTGTCGACTACAAGTTTCTCTAACTTGTGGCTGAGATCATCTATCGACGCCTTGTGACAAGCTTTATCTTGCTCACTGTCTTCTTGGAATAAAATGAACTCTTTTTTAGCGTCATGGGTCTCTTTTTTAGCTTTTTCTAATTCCTGCACAAGCCTCCGTCTATCGTCTTCGCGCGTACGCTTGTACTTTTCGTGTGTGGCCGTCAGCTTCTGAATCGTGCGTTTCTGTTCGTCGAGTTCCTCGGCCAGATCCCGGATTCGCCTAGCCGAGGTCAGGTTGTGCGCTTCGGCTTGCGACTGGCGCTCTTCCTCTTTTGCCGATAACGCGTTGTCTAGATTTGTTTTCTCGGCCCGTAGTTGTTCGCATGTCGCCGTTTTACGCGTGAGTTCGTCGGCAGTGTTTACGATGACAGCCGTGAGCTGGATTACCAACTCTACCAGCGCTTGAAAGCGCTCTGTCAACTTAACACTGGTGTCGGGCATATTTTGCGACGGGACGGGTTTCAATCGTTGCACGATTGACAACAATTTCTCACTGAGATTGCCATCGTTCTTACGGACATGCTCGGTGATGGCGTTCAAATCCGTGGTCTCGACGGCTATATTTTCTGCACACAGTCTTGTGCAACAAGCTATTACGTTGTCCGCCAGCGGTATATCAGCTAAACTCTTCATGTGCCTACACTCCGAGAACAAGCCCGTTGTTACACAGCTCTCTAATCTGCGGATCGTCATGTCGTAACAACCGCATATTTCCATGGCCAAATCGAAGCCTATAATCTCACGAGCATCGGTTGTTTCGAATGACTCTAACCATCTAGTCAACTCGGCAAAAGTCTCTGTCATTCCCCTAAGCGTACCCGTTATCGTGTTTGCCGGCGAAGGCTTTTGTGTGACACGGACAGTCTCCTCAGATGGCGAGGGGTCCGTCTGGGTGTCCAAATGGAAGAGTCTTGACATGATATCCAACAGATCGACACGAGAATCTTCGCCAGCACTGAACTGAGGTCGATTGTTCACTCGACTCTTGTGCAGCTTCCCAGCTTTCCCTGTACAGGTCCCAGACTCTGTGTTTTCGCGCACGGACGCCTCCTGTTCGTCCGTGCGCGTGGTCTCGGTGCCGTTTTTGCCACATCCACCAGCCCGGGTCGGGCTCGTTCTTTGGCGGCTTGTTCTGTCTTTTCTGTCTTTTCGCGCACGGGTACGTTTGCTCGTGGCCGTGGCACTCGCCTCGCTCGCTGTTCTGTGGCCCGCGTGTTGTTGACGTGTCGCCGCCGTGTCCACAGCGGAGGTCTGGATTGTCTTCTTGGTCCGACGTGAATTCGACTTGCTTTTGCGCCGTTGGTGATCCTCTCTCTCCTGCTGCACTTCGGTGGCCGCGGTGCTCGTTTTCCCATTCCTCCTCGAGGCTCGTGGTGTAGGGGCGCTTGTGATTAAGGCATCGTCCCGGTCCTTGGGTTCTCGCGCACGCGTGTCCATTTTCGGAAGACGAGCGTGTCGGAAACACTCTGGCGCACAGAGACGTACACAGGTCGCCGAAGAGCACTTTGTCAATCTGCGTCACGGCCAAAACTCTCTTGGGTTCTGCGGGGCAGGCTATTGGCATATCGCGGTAGTCGTGCCCGCACCGTTGACAGAGCTCTTTAACGCGACCGTACTGTTTCGCGTCGACCTTAAGGCTACCCAACAGTTTTTCCGTCGCACTGCACCAACCGTCGAGCGCTCCGCAGCACAAGGCCGTGAGTATCACGGCCCAGTACGGAGCGTCTATGACCTCCCGGGTGACGGCTTGCGATACGCGCTTCGATATAGCTAGACCAGTACGTGTCAGTTCCACTTCCACCCAAGCTAGAGCGGATCGTTTAGCGGACTGTCTAGCTTCACGCATGGGCCGTAGGTCGTGTTGGTTAACAGTCGTACATGCCACGGGTGTTGTGTCGCTAGACAGTGTCCACAACACGGATGTGCCCCACAGGTCCCTGTCGGGCTCGATGAAAGAAGCACCGTCGGCGCCTCGCGACGTTTCGCGGCGCAGGTGCTCTAGGGTCAGTCTGCTTTGCTCGTACACGACTTTGAACGCCAAAGGAGCCGCCAGCCTAGACAGCGTATCTCTGACAAGTCCTGCTATGCACATGTCTTTGTCCTCGCCAGTTACGTGAAATAGCAAGTTCCGAAATTCCATATCCACGGCGGAGTATATCCTAGATACGATCGACTCCGGGCGATGACCGTCGATCGCGTCCCCGAAAAACGGATTTGCGATTACGTGTGACGGGACGTGCGGTTTCACCCACGCGAACGGTGCTCTTGCTAGGATGCTCACCGTCCTTACTTCGTGGCCCTTAGAGTTCGTGTACATGCCGGTGAGGTGTTTGGCCGTAACAAGACCGCGATCGTCCTGTTTGCTGCTCTCTGCGTACGCGACCCGAATAATTAGACAGTTGCCGACTCTGGACTGCGCCTTGGTCAGTGGGATACGATAGAGACCATCCTCACCCGGCTCTGTGAGAATAACCGCTGTTGGTATCACTTTCTCGATGTTGACCGTGTGCGACCAAAAATATTCTACGAGTTGCACGTTAGAGGTGTGTTGGGCCAAACGCACCGTCAAATGATACGCTCCGCTCCAGTCGCCCACTTGACTCGGATCCATGTTTGTTGCAACTACACAACGCTGACAATGCCATGTGTGAAGGAATAGCGTGGCGTGTTGTGCGTGATACACAAAGCATAAGTTGTACAATAATCACACGCGCTTGGTATCACACAAAAACAGTTTATTGTATGTACAGTGAAACAAAAGCAACACCAACAACGGGAGATATAATACCTGCAAATGGGATCACACACAGTCTATAACAAACACATGACAGTGATCATCATCGATCATAATCATCATAATCATAATCATCATCGATCATAATCATCATCATCATCATCATCATCGATCATCATCATCATCCATGACAGTCTTTGGTCCTTCTTCACTGACGATCTTTATGATACATGCGGGTGTCAGAGTCTCTAAGCCCTGTTCGGAAGCCTGCTCTGCGATAGATGCGGGTGTCAGAGTCTTTATGATACATGCGGGTGTCAGAGTCTCTAAGCCCTGTTCGGAAGCCTGCTCTGCGATAGATGCGGGTGTCAGAGTCTCTAAGCCCCGTTCGGCTGAGTCTGGGCATTCCTGCCCGGGAGAGTCCATCTCCTTGTCTTTTACAGATGGCTCGCTTGTCACATCTAACACATCCAGGGCCTCAGACGCTTTGGATTCTTCCTGTGTTGTATTATCAGACACCGCGGGGACATTGCTGTCGTCTCCGTCGTCCTCACCATCCTCGCGTTCGAGATCAAATACGCAGCTCCGTGTAGTGTTGCAGGCCAAACTCATCATGTACGTGGAATCGGATTCTAGGTCGTAGTCATCTACACACGCTATGGTGCTCACTGTGCCAGCGGAGGAACCTAATCCTTCTTGTTGCTGTGATGCTACTTTCATCAGTTCGTTGATAAACTCGTCCTTGACACCCATGGTGTTTATAACGGTTAGGTACAACATCAAATTGTTTTGTGCACCTAAGCCCTGCAGAGTACAATCCATTTCCCAGGCCCTCACGTCGAACACGTCTGGGTAATGTCTCCCTATTGCGTCCAGAAGCTCGGTGTACAGCATGCCTGTGACGGCTTTCATTACGGCGTGGTTAGTTTCCATCGTTGTGGCCATGTCTTAGGTGCGAGCGAGTGTTTGGCAGCTTACGCACTGGGGGTACAGCGTTTCGATATCCACTAGTACTTCAGAAAAAATCGGTTGCGTACATTTGGGGCAGGCTATGTACATTTGTTTCATCTCGGTGAACGTGCACGTGTTGACGTCTCTGGTGCTAAGCGGCACATTGAACATTGGAGCCGCGCAACACGAGGACCCGAACGACATGCACTCAAAGTCGTATTCGACGTCTATATTCCTGGGATTGCCTTTCACTTCGGAGGAATGAAACGTTTGGTTTTTCAGACACTTGGAACACCTGAGATCGCCTTCGACTCTTGGCTGCACGGAAGGCGTGGGCGCTCCGGGGATGAGGAGTATCTGCTTGTGGTTGTGGTCGACCCAATTGATGTGGCAGTTTAACACGGCATACAGGAGCATCTGCGATTCCGGGGGCAGTTGCCTCAGCCGTTGAAATCGCTCGAGGTGAAAAGCCTCGACGCTTTCGCGCAGCTTGGGTATGCAGCCCGCTGCCGTTTCCAACGGGGTGTCCGTCGTGTACGCGAGCGCGAGTTTGTAATAACAACTCAGCTCCCACTCGGACGCTAACGTTAGCGTCGGATGCCCCAGAGTCTTAACTACCTGAAAGGCGTTTATCAACTTGGTGTGATAGGACTTTCTCGTCGCGGAGTACACGAGCTTGGACCATTTTATCAGGCTGGCTTCTTCGTGGCCGCGGTCCTCGTGCAATTCGTTGGTTCTTCGGTCTCGGTAGTCCGCCCCGTGGTAAACGGGCTCGGCTGTACGAAAGCTAATATCCTGCGCGTCACGGTGTCCCTTTGTGGCGTTTGCGCGTGGGGCTGTATTGCCCGCAGCCCGTTCCGGCTGCTCGATCGGAGGCGGCCGATGTAGTCCGGGAGGCGGAGTCCCGCACCATCCCCGGCTGGCCAGAAACTTTAAAGCCTCGACTGTCACGAGCCCGAGTTTGTGTTCGGCTCGTTCCTGATCGAAATATAACACTTGCTTTTGAAAACTGTAGAAATCGGCGAGCAGCGCTAAGCGTAGCACACCCTCGTACCCGGCCAGTTGCACCACCGCGGATTCGTCCGATAAGGAGGACTCGCCCGTACACTCGACCAGGCTGCGCGACAGAGTACGCCACAAAGACAGGCAAACGGTCTTGACTTCGTCCGCGAGAGGGACGTTAGATTTAGCGGACAAACATTTTACAAGCTCGGATCTTAACGTAGAGGGGGGACCTGTCTCCTTTTGCTTATAATGGCACGCCAAACTGAGACACTCGAGGTACGCCTGCAGCAGGATCCCTTTTGCATACCGACCGGACCACACGACGACGGGATCGGGTACCCTTGCAAGGTCAGTTCTTTTGCGCCGGTGATCCTCGATTCTCCCGTCGTCTTCCATCTGTACCTGCCGGTCCTGTTCCCCGATGAAGTGTTGAAGATACACGCCGAACACCTGGGACACTTCTTAGCTTTGCAGAGTATACCCAAAGTCAACGACGATCTGGAGAGCACGCTCTTCCACGGGCTGTGTCGACTGTTCACCAGCGAGAGGGTCCTTGAAGTGTACGCCCAGACCGTAGGGGATCCTCCCTGTGACCCGGAGGGTCTACCTTGCGGTCAACGACTGGAGGACTGTGAAAATGACGCCGGCGAACCCCCTCGCGTGTTTGCCTCTTTCACTAAAAGTACAGCAAAACAAAACGTTCTGGCTCTACTGCGAGGCCTTCTGTCTTTGTTCAACAAGACCGACCTCGTCGAAGAGATACCTCATACTCCCGGACACGAACCCGAACACATGCTATTCTTGTATCTCATCCAGCTCATGGTGGTGTTCGTGAGTAGCCAAATGCCTGAGACCGACCTGGCTACTATTATGAGCGTGGCATCGTCTGTGTTTCTCGAGACGAACCTCTGTCACCCCCTGTGCGCAGCTACGCTGTTGAAGCCCATGTTCGTCCCTTACTACCAGCAGCAATCCAGCAGGCCGAAGAAAAAGGCAGACGGCAAACCGCTCGCCGAGGGCGCACCCAGAGTTGCCTGTTACAGGTTGTTCACGGGGTACGTGTTGAACGACAAGGGCGAGGACGTGTCGACTTCCGGTGATCTGGAATGGACGGAGCGCAGCATTCTGAACCGCCTGCAGGGCTGGAAGCTGCAAGAACGTGACAACAGGAAACTGTGGTTCGTGGCGCCTCAGATGGGCGACAGGGTTACAATGATCAAAACCGAGGCCTTGCAGTTGATGGGGGGGCAAATCGGCGAGAAGGCCGTCAAGATAGCAGAATGCCTGGTGTGCGACAATGTCATGGCCTACATGCAGTCGAGCGTCATCGGCACCTTGCGTAACATGTTACCTTGTCACGCCAACAGTGAGTTCGACGAACCTGTCATGGCCACGGTCAACTTTTCCATGACCAAGTTATCCGAGGCCATACGACATCAGAGCAGAAACCTGTGGTCCAAACTGCGTACGCGCACCAAGAGCTGTCTTTGCGTCACGGGCGTTGGGTTTGCGGGGCAAGACAGCGGAGCGGTCCTTCATTTCGGCCGAGTGTTCACCGGATCCGAAGAGAAGAGACTCCAGGGCCAGGGGTCCTACGGGACATTCACCTCCGTAGTCCTAGGAACGGGAGAGACCATGATGAGTAACATGCTGTTCGCTGCGTACAGTCTCCAACCGCCCCCCGCCAACAAAGGTGTTCGTGCTACGTTGGCCTCGCCGTACAAACCAGTGCCTCGCCGCGCCGACACCGTGACAGACGTGTACATGTACGCTAGATATCATCACAGGCTGAACTCGGGGGAATTCACCGAAGTTGCACATGTGAAACCCGCAAAGGATTCCCCCCAGGCCAATATGGTCATGGAGACGACTCTGACGCCAAACAGCAAGTACAAGGTCACCGCGGTGCACGGCGCCTTGCCCATGTGCGGGCTAACGCTGGCGCTTACCGTCAGACAGACGATGATAATGGTGACTGGCTTTCTGTGCGCGGAGATAGCGCGGTGCATCTACGGGACCAAGTCCGGCGACATGATGACCGTATGCAGGAGCATCACAGCGCTGAGCATGTCCTGTAAATTCAAGCTGCCTAAAAGCGACGACCAGGAAACACTCAACACGCTCAAAACCCCTTTCGGCGAACTCTTGAAGGTGACAGGTCCCATGTTCGGCAATTCCTCGAACAGAGCACGCCTCGATCTCAACGCGTTGGAGTGGCTTGACGCCAAAGACTACAGGCTGCCCGAATACTTGCGCACGTCGCTGAACATGTTGGGGGACACCAGGCAGCAAGTGGAACAGATCATGAGAGACAAGAACATGTCGTACAACAGGGTCGTGTTCCTCAGCGACAATAGTAGAATGAGCATGACGCAGTTGTACGAAAACGAAAAGGGTATGGTGAATGCCCCTCTGATGGCGATGTGTAACATGAGGTTGTTCACCAACAACACCAAGAGCTACGCCGCTTGTAAATTTTCCAACAAGGGCGGCTACTACCTGGTCAACGTGTTTAGCAATACTTGCATAAAGACACAGCTGTATCACCGAGACGACTCGTTGGAACTCCAGTGTTTGATGCGACCCACGCAAAGCACAGTGGACGAAGTGATGGAAAGCATCGCGAAGGAGGTATCTTTCACGGTGCCTCGCATAGACATCAACCGGGTACGAATGTTGGCGGTGGATTTGAGAGCGGAGGACTTTGAGTCTTTGATCTGCGCTATTGAGAAGAAAAACATCCAAGTGACCGGTCTGGTTTCGCTGCCCTCGGCGTCAGCCAAGAAGCCGAGCCCGTCGCCTGCGTCGCAGACATCGACACAGGCACGGGATGAGGCCGATCGAAACGACAACCGTCGGGCGGACTATTCCTTGAAGAGAAAGGACAGGGAAGAGGAAGAACCCGCCAACTCGCTCTCCGGCGGTAACAAGAGTAGCAAGATTGCACACGTTTCGGCTAGCAACGCGGCCCTCGATAGCTACGGTGAGACAGAACGTTCTGCACCTGCGGAATTGTCCGTGGTGGATGACAGCGACGCAGACTGCGGATACGACGACTCTGACTAACCGGAATACTCCTTCTTACTATGATAATGATGATAATGATAATGATGATAATGATAATGATGATAATGATAATGATGCCGATGATGTTTTTTTTTGTGATGCCACTGTCTAGTTTACATGATTTTTCATGTTCTCGTAAAAATAAAGACAACCTTAAACCATAACAGTTCCCGTACAGTGTCTGTGTTTATTCGAGACATATACACTCGTAGTGCTTACAGCGTGTCGCATGTAATATATTGCCAATACATTGCCAATCGTAATATTATGAACGCGTTGGGTGTCAATATAAAACCATCGCGTCGAAACGATGTGCCTCAGTCGGACACTCTCACTCTCAGTCGGAGACAGATGTACGTCAGTCGGTGAGATCGCATTGCCCGCAAGAGGAGAAAGTGAAAAACACCACACATTGCATTCCTCACAGTCCAAGGCCTCACAACACTTCTTTCCGTATAACACCCACGTCGCGCTACCCTTTGTGATTGTCGTCGTGTGCTGTCAACTGATTGGTCTTGTTTACACATGGTGACTTGCTAAAGGGTAAATCGGTGAGAGACTACGTGAAGGAAAGCAAAGAGCTACAAAGAGTGATAAACCAGTGTGGCGGAAGGTACCACACGCTGAGCAACACTCAGAGAGTAAACCAAACCCAAGTGGATACTCTGTTGAGTAAAATAGAGGACATGGTAGAATTCAACGGAGGTGAGCACTACAGCAACGATATGTACAAGGCAGCGCAGAAGAAACTCGAAAGAGACAGGGAGCGGAAGAGGAAAGAGCAAGACCAAATGCGAAAAGAGCACGAAGACATTATTAAGACAAGGGAATGGTGTAGATTCTTCGGTCTTACGTCTCTGGGATTATTTGGAGCAGGAGCATACTTGTCCTCTTACGTGCTAATGGGGATCGGTGGGGCGATTGGGTACTCTCAGTTTAATTGTTCTGTGGCCATGTTCAGTTAGGTAGGCTACCTATATTAGTTGGGTTACCATCACACACAAGATTGTTTTTGACAGAGCTGCTTATGAAGACAGTGTGCTGAGAATCGGTTTTCTTAACCGTGTGGATCTACAACATGTTGATGTTAGACAAATGCCTCTGTTTTCTGTCCTTGTGTTGTAAACCATGTGGCATCTGTGCAGCACAAATAAAAGCTGAGACATACTGTACTGTTATTGTGTGGTGTTTTACACTGTTTCATTTGCGTTGAAAACTCAATCATACACTGAGCTGGGTTTGATTCCTTTATACACCAAATGTCAAATGAAAACCCCCGTACAAGATCACAGTGTACGTTTGTTTATTCACGAATACATCAGCATGTTGAGGTTACATATACAATTTTATATCACAAGTAAAATAGACTTGTCGCGGTGGTGGCTTTTACAAAAATATACACACACTGCATGAAAAGAGCATGAAATATCCCCTAAATAAAGCAGAGTCCTATGAAAACAATGTGTTGTATACACAGATGTCATGGTTTACGGTCTACGCTATGTTCTAGAAAATAAAGTGCGGTAACAATCAATGGTGTCTGTTACCAACACCACCGTAAAACACACACATGTCGTCCGATGTTGTTAGCCATCCGAGATTCATTCGGTCCTCAGGACCCCCAACCGTTACGTTTTCCTCTGCTAATGTACAAGTTAGAAAAGAAACAAGCCGTGTTCAGTTGAAAACAAAGTTTATTTAATGTTGTGTCGTAACACACTCAAACAGAATAACTGATAGAACACTGAATCTGGGACCTGAAATGAGAGGCCCACGCATAACAACAACATGTAACATTTCATGTAGGTTTATTATTACAAGCAGTGTGATAACAAGCCGATACAATACAATACAGTGAACACTTTGCCCCCGTTCTACTATTCGGGGTACCACAGCCTAAGAGTTGCGGCCTTTCGCCTCGCATCCGTGTCATTGGTCTTGCACCACAGAAGACAATCGCTGCCGGTGGGTTCCGTCCGAAAGACCTCTCCCATACGCGGCATCGCGGCCATCAGCTCGTCGACCAGCCGTCCAAAAGCACCGCGTTCATCCTCTTTGTCCACGTACACGTACCAAGTGAAAAGCATAAGCTTCCCCTCCTCGACTTCATATTGGCAGTCACTTCACTGTCTTGCAATCACATCCATACAGCTTATATAGCATCCCACAGCTCGACACCTACACAGGTCGGGGATAAGATGCCGTCTCAGACGCGTCCTTCTCGTCGCACGGGTGTCCAATGTAGCACTTTCGCTCTCCTTGGTTTCGGTGGGTATTGAATCGCCAAAGGCATCACGATCGCAGGTCTCTGGATGTCTGTATTTGATACAGAACGTAACCGCAGGCGGCGAAAGCGAGGAACGGCCCTGACAGTCTCAGAAGCAGTGAACTATACATACCCACACATAAGCAGTACCGGTCGAATGTCAGCTCTTATTGTACCTGCCCCCGTACCAAAATGAGCTTACGTTCAGATGACATAGAAAATGCGCTTGAATTTGTAGCCGATGTATGAGAGAACACAGAGACCAAACACAGAGGATCACACGCAGAACAACCAGAATGTAACATTTCATTTAGTTTATTACGGTCAGCAATGGTGATACAATGCACACAGTAACATTTGTGACAGCCCTCAGTCCACCGCAATCCTTTACGTGGCTTCCAAAAACATCAGGTCGTTTGTTATATTGCTATCAACATTGTGGTGCGATCAGAAAAAGACACACATCAGGTCAGGCAGGTTTTTATTACAGTCAGCATTTGGATACGATGAAAAAACACAACAGCAATACAATTAAGCGTAAAGCAGAGAGTGTGACACGACGATAGGCTGCCCGGCACACTAGCCGCGGTCTAATCTGTCGATTCTTCTACTGTTTGCGGGTACCACAGCCTAATCGTCGACGCCTTTCGCTTGTCATCAGCGTCGTTGGTGTGACACCACAGAAGACACTCTCCTTCGTGTCGTTCGGTCCGATAAACCTCGCCCATACGCGGCATCACGGTCATCCGATCGTCAACCACTCGCCCAAAGTCGCCTCGCTCGCCCTCGATGGAGACACACAGCAGTTTATCCCGTCGGTTTTCGTATTCGTGTTCCCCATACATGATGTCGGGTTTACGCGTATCCCCCGGCCGCCCAGGTTGCTTGACAACCCATTGCCATTTAAAGTATGTCTTGTAAGCAAGCCATAGCTTCCTCGAGAGGACCTCTGCGTCCGCCACCGTTTTGCCCTCGCCATCTAGCAGCAGGGTCATACTCCATCCCACACCAGTCACCCGATCCACGTGCACGTACCAACGAGCCCATCCGGCCATGAACGACTCGAGTTTACAATGAAACCAAAAGTCCACCATGTGAAAGCCGTCTAAGCACATGTCGCTCATGTCTTCCAGGTCCATGAGGGCTATGTGATGGGGTGCCATCGCAGCCAACTCTTCCGGGCATTTGATCCTGTCCAACGTGTTAGCAGATAACATGTGTGTTTTCATGATGTCTTCAGCCCAAGGGCGGCACAGGAACCACACGCGGCGTATCTCGCTGTCCGGGAGCCCCGTCCTTGGGTGCACCAAACGTACGCTGTAGACCTGCGACATGACAGTATCTGTGTCTCCGTTACACACGGCCGCTGTCAACCCTTCGTCTCAAAGCGTCTGATGGCAGTTGTGGATCTGTCCAGGTTATAATACCGTTCTCAGTAGGGGTGAAACAGCGAAGAACAACCCAGTCGGCCACCGACCTGTATTATATGTGCTATGCGTGCTGTTGTACTGGCACCGTGTGTCGTGTAGACGTACGGCTGCGGTACAAAACGCGACACGCATCCCAGCATTTTCTAGCGCTATTCACAACGGTGATGGTATCGACAATGGCGAACCTGGTGTACGCAGTAAGCGATCCAGCCCGTTCCTAAGTTGTCGCGTCCGAGCGCTGGTTCTACAGCCATCATCGGGGCCACCTATCCGAAAGTAATCGTGGTCAAACAACGCTCAACCGCTCGATGTCTTTTAGTGAAAGAGAACGACCTTAGAGGAAAACTCATGTACTGACACAATGAAGACCAAGCGTCAAAGTCTGACTACTAGCCCCTTTTCCCCGTTCCCCACGACGACATACGTGGCTCACGATGGAGTCGTTCGATCGCAACGACAAGAAGAAGAAGAAGAAGAAGAAGAAGAAGAAGAAGAGGATTCGCCTCTCCCAAGCAGACCACGGTACGCTCGAAGAGCATGTACAGGAGGTGCGATCGACACCGGGAACAACAGAGCGCTTCGAACCAGTGCAGGGTTCACCCGAGAAGTACTGGGACAGATACAAAAGAAATGCAGCGGTTCAAGCCGTGGCTCCGTTCGACAAGACGTGCACATGTGCCGCTTGTAATGCTGCAAACAGCGCCCGCTACGCTCCCGACGTAGCCCACGAAATGGCACGGCGCAGAACAAACACGGCGAGACTCGTATTCCAGCACTACGAATGGATTTTCGATCCACCGCAACCAAGTAACCACCATCACGATCAATGAACAGTCGCAGCTATCCCCAACAAAGCACTTCGCCAAGGCGGTGGAACGGGACAGCGGACGTGGAGTAATGTCTTATGTCAATCGAGAGTGCACCGTTGTCTGTGTCGTTATCTGTCTCGTACCATTTGCTACCTTCCAATAGAATGTAATGTGATGATGACGAGGAATAAAGAGCAGTGGATGCAAAGATATCGTTCTACCATGCGTTGTTTTTTTTTTTTTTTTGTCTGTCACACAAGTTAGTGTCTCTGTCGACCGAGCGCCGCATCGAGAGATGCACAGAAATGGTCGCACACAACGCACAACATCAGTGCGATTGACATGCTAGTAACCCCGATCGAATCCCACTAGCGCCAAGCAGGTCCGTGGTCCAGATACCCCGGGTATCCCCAGGTATCCCCAGGTATCCCCCGCGAGCCCCACCTTTCCGTCTGCGACCGCGATCCTCCTCGCTGAAATAAGAGCGTTTTCGCGCAGGCTCTATGGCGCGCGGCCAACGGAGGCCGCTGTTAACCCTGATGCACCCGCCAGGGGGAGAGCGGCGGGGTCGGGGGATACGGGTCCCCCGCGGAGGGAGGGAGGAGGTTGGGGTCGCGAGATCCCCCCCCCCGATGGGATGGGGATGGGATGGGATGGCGGGGTCGGGGGATGCGGGTCCCCCGCGGAGGGAGGGAGGAGGTTGGGGTCGCGAGATCCCCCCCGATGGGATGGGGATGGGATGGGATGGCGGGGTCGGGGGATACGGGTCCCCCGCGGAGGGAGGGAGGAGGTTGGGGTCGCGAGATCCCCCCCCGAGAGGATGGGATGGGGATGGGATGGGATGGGATGGCGGGCTCGGGGGGGGGGGGGGGGGGGTGCGGGTCCCCCGCCGAGGGAGGGAGGGAGGAGGTTGGGGTCGCGAGATCCCCCACTCCCCCGAGGGGATGGGATAGGGATGGGATGGGATGGGATTGGAGAGAGAGAGAGAGAGAGAGAGAGAGAGAGAGAGAGAGAGAGAGAGAGAGAGAGATATAAAGTCTTGTAAAAAGGTGGTCGAGAAACACCCCGGCGAAAGCAGAAGAAGACGAAGAAGAAGAAGAAGAAGATAATGTCACGCACTAGACCGTGGGAGCCAAAGAGCACTAAGGTCGGTACAGGCGGATCGCAATCGCCAGCGGTGTCCTCCTCCTCCTCCTCCTCCTCCTCCCGCTCACCATCACCGTCGCCATCGCCATCGCATTTGGCGTACGCTGCGTGGTCGGCTCCGGTGGCTCCGTTGTTGCGACCGGCCACGTTTCGCTATCGAGGGCTAGGGGTCGAGGAAGACCAAGAGCAGCGGCAGCAGCGGCAGCAGCGGCAGCAGCGGCAGCAGCAGCAGCAGCAGCAGCAGCTACAGGAGAACTTGGAGGAGGACGAGAGCAAGGAAGAGGAGCAAGAGGCCGAGGGGGACGACAACGACGACCCGACGGCCCGAACGCTGTTAGTCTTTGTCTTCTTCTTCACGACGAGGAGGAGAGCCACTCGGAGGATCAGGAGGACGAAAACGATGGGGTGGGTAGTTGCGAGGAAGACGATCGCGGTTACGAAATGGCGTCGCAACTCTGCCAGGACGGCGGCTCGCAAGGCGAGTCGAACCGCCGAGAGGGAGAGGAAGAAGAAGCAGGCGCCGACCCACCGGGGCGGGGGACTCGGGAGATTTGGCAAGAGGACGACGCCGGCCGCGCTGCAGGTGGCGTTCATGATCCTGGGCGCGATCGCGGCCGCGGCGCTGTCGGTGAAACTCGCAACGCTGATGTAGCCGACGATTACGACTACGACGATGACGAAGAAGACAAAGACTATGAAGAAGAAGAGGAAGAAGAAGAAGAAGAAGAAGAAGAAGAAGACGTCCTCGCCGATGATGATGATGATGATGAAGAAGAAGAAAAAGAAGAAGACAAAGACTATGAAGAAGAAGAAGAAGACATCCTCGCCAATGATGATGAAGAAGAAGACAAAGACTATGAAGAAGAAGAAGAAGAAGAAGAAAAAGAAGACATCCTCGCCAATGATGATGAAGAAGAAGAAGAAGAAGAAAAAGAAGAAGAAGAAGACAAAGACAAAGACTATGAAGAAGAAAAAGAAGACATCCTCGCCAATGATGATGAAGAAGAAGAAGAAGAAGAAGACAAAGACAAAGACTATGAAGAAGAAGAAGAAGAAGAAGAAAAAGAAGACATCCTCGCCAATGATGATGAAGAAGAAGAAGAAGAAGACGTCCTCGCTGATGATTATAACGATGACGATGAAGAAGACAAAGACTATGAAGAAGAAGAAGAAGAAGAAGAAGAAGAAGAATTAGAATTAGAAGAAGGAGACGACGACCTCGACCCGCCGGGACGAGGCCCCACCGAAGAGGCCGTGGCGGCGGCGCGAGACGAGGCCTCCGCGTTCATGGCCTACTTCCCGCCGGAGATAGAGGACTCGGTGATCGCCATGACCAACCTGGAAGCGGGCAGGCGCAGGCCCGCCATCGACGGATGGAAGCCCATGGGCCGCGTCGAGTTCCGAGCCTACCTGGGGCTGCTCGTGCTCGCCGGCGTGTACAGGTCCCGGGGAGAGGCCTGCGAGAGCCTGTGGGACGCCGAGAGCGGCAGGTCCGTGTTCAGAGCCACGATGCCGCTCAAGACCTTTCGAGCCTACTCGAGCGCGCTGCGCTTCGACGACAGGGAGACCAGAAGGGCCGGGCGAGGCGAAGGCGAGGGCGAGGGCGGCGGCGATAGCTGCTACGACAAACTGGCCCCCATCAGAGCCGTGTGGGACGAGTGGTGCGCGAGGTTGCCCGCCATGTACCGCCCGGGACCGGAGGTCACCGTCGACGAGAGACTGGTGCCGTTCAGAGGTACGTACGTACGTACTATGTGGTGTGTGTGTGTGTGTGTGTGTGTGTGTGTGTGTGACTGGGGGAAGAGAGGAGGAATAGGAGCGGGAATGACGAAAACGGGCTAGCTCGCTGCTCTGTTGCATACTCGTGTTGGGTTCCGCGTTTGTGCTGCTTTCGCATGACTCTTTATGTCTATGAAGCTATGAAGCTATGAAGTCTATGACTCTTTATGTCTTTATGTCTATGAAGCTATGAAGCTATGAAGTCTATGACTCTTTATGTCTTTGTATCTATGAAGCGCCTTGAGGCGACTTTTGTTGTGATTTGGCGCTATATAAATAAAATTGAATTGAATTGAATTGAATGTCTTCTCCTTGCGTTTCTGCCCCTCTCCCCCACACTTTCCCACATCTCTCTCTCTCTCTCTCTCTCTCTCTCTCTCTCTCTCTCCATCCATCAGGACGGTGTCCGTTCAGACAGTACATGCCCAGCAAGCCGGCCAGGTACGGGATCAAGATATGGGTGGCGTGCGACGCGCGTTCCAGCTACGCGTGGAAGATGCAAGTCTACACCGGCAAGCCCGACAAGCGCGGCCCTCCCGAAAAGCACCTGGCCACTCGAGTGGTCGTGGACCTCACCGAGGGACTGACTCCGGGACGCAACGTCACGTGCGACAACTTTTTCACCTCGCGCGAGCTCGCCGATAGGCTCTATCGCGAGAGAGGCCACACCGTGCTGGGCACTCTGCGGTCGAACAGACCCGAGATCCCCAGAGAGCTGCGCTGCGTCAAGGGCAGGGCCGTGGGCTCCGTCGAATCCGTGGTACTCGGCGGCTCCGCGGGACGAGGGGGAGGAAGAGGAGGACGAGAAGGAGGAGGAGGAGGAGGAGGGCCCGACACGATCATCCTCTCCTACGTGGCCAAGAAGAACAAGAACGTGCTGCTCCTCACCACAGCTCCTCGTTATTACCACCATCGCTCCGGCCCCGAGCCCCGGCCTAGCCGCCGCATCAGCAACAGCAGCAGCAGCAACAGCAGCGGCGGCGGCAGCAGCAACAGAAGCGGCGCGAAACCGCCCTTGGTGCTGCATTACAACCGCACCAAGGGAGGAGTGGACAACCTGGACAAGGTCGTGAGCACGTACAGCTGCAGGAGAAAGACCCGCAGGTGGCCCGTGGCCCTTTTCCACAACATGGTCGACGTGGCGGCCTACAACGCGTTCGTGCTGTGGAGGGAAATTCACCCCGACTGGATGCCGGGCAAGCTCAACAGACGACGGCTCTTCCTCGAGCGACTGGGCAAAGCGCTCGCGCGCCCCATGCTCGAAGCCAGGGCGGCTTTAGCGCGAGGACCGGGAGGAGGAGGAGGAGGAGGAGGAGGAGGAGGAGGCAGAGTCGCGGCCCGAGGCGCTACCGCCGAGGCAGCCTCTAACTACAACGCTACGCCACGCGACTCCTCTCCGGTCAAGAGGCGCAGGTGCCGCGTGTGTCCCAGGAGCAAAGACGTCAAGACCAAGATCCTGTGCCGCGAGTGCCGAGCGCACGTGTGTACAAACTGCGCCGTCACGTACTGTCCCAACTGCGCCGCTTCTTCTTCTTCTTCTTCTTCTTCCCGCGACGCCGCTCCCCGGACGCCACCGACGCCGTGATAACACAAGCGCCCCAACGGTGGTCCCCTAGCGACCCACCCCCACCCCACCCCACCCTATCATCATCATCATCATCATCATCATCATCACACAATATATGCCCCCGGGGGGTCCTAGTGACCCCAAACCTATCATCATCATCATCATCATCATCATCATCATCATCACATATGCCCCCCGGGGGTCCTAGTGACCCCAAACCTATCATCATCATCATCATCATCATCATCATCATCATCATCATCATCATCACATATGCCCCCCGGGGGGGTCCTAGTGACCCCAAACCTATCATCATCATCATCATCATCATCATCATCACATATGCCCCCCCGGGGGGGTCCTAGTGACCCCAAACCTATCATCATCATCATCATCATCACATATGCCCCCCCGGGGGGGTCCTAGTGACCCCAAACCTATCATCATCATCATCATCATCATCACATATGCCCGAGGGGGTCGCTAGGACCCCCACCCTAATCATCATAAAACACACATATCCCCCCCCCAGGGGGTTACCAAGACCCCCCATCGCCACCACCACCATCATCAGGATCATCATCATCACACACACACACACACACACACACACACTCATCATCATCATCATCACACACACACACACACACACACACTCATCATCATCACACACACACACACACACCTCGGGGGGTCACCACGACCCACGCCCCGAGAACAGGCGGGCGCACAAGGGTTAAGTATGCTTGCTAACTCGTACTAAATATATTAAAATGTTAGACTAAACATGTACATTTGTAAATTTCTTTCTTCAGATTCCTAAAATGCAGACATCTCAACAACTATTTCTGTCTATTTAGCTATTTCTATATATGTATATATTGTTCAGAAAAAAAACGTTTATACCATTTAATACTTTAAGCTTCACATAAATTGACATCCACAGTGAAAAGCAGTGCAAATAAATACAAACATGGCTTTGTGACACTCATCTTTTATCAAGATGGATGTCAGTGTATTCTGTTTCAATCACATTTAACCTGTAACTGAATTTTGTGTAATTTCTTTACAAAATGTAACACAACTATGAAACGTGTTTTTATGGCACATGTACAGAACCATCTGGTTTAATCTGAAATTAGTGAACGAATTACATCTAATTTAAGAGCATCTGAGATCCTCTTACGAATAATACATAAACAGGATTTCCTTTCATATATTTGTATTTAGGCTGCAATTTAGTTGATGTTTGAAGGCCCGCAGCAACCTAAAATAATGTGTTATACTGAAAGAAATTAACTGCTTTGAAAATATGAGGAGCAGAAGGTACAGATATGACCTTTGTTAAAGGTCATTAAAAAAAAAACAGCACTCAAGCAAATTACAGATATCTAAAATATTTGTCATTTTTACTTCCCACCTCTGCTCTCTCTCACTCACTCTCACTGTTCCTGTCACTGTCTTTCTGCCTTTCTCTTTCTGGCATATCTGATGCTGTTTATCTTCAGATTATGCTATACTATGATTGATGAGTGATATAATTTGGATTAATTTGCCTGAACATTGCTTAATTATTTTAACATAATTAAAAATGGTAAATGGCCTGTATTTGTATAGCACTTTACTTAGTCTCCAAGGCTCCCAAAGCGCTTTACACTACGTTCAGTCGTTGACACTTAAAAAAATAAAAACACAACATTTTTCTACATTATTGCAGCAACACTTAAATGTATTTTATTGTTGCTCAACCTTGAAACACATATCAAAAAATGTTTAACAATAATATGTGTCACCTTTGCATTTCTTGATCAGCCTTTCCATGACACAAATGAAGACCTACTGACGGAGGAGCTACAGAGCAACACAGTTCAGCCCTTTTGGAGTGTCAGTGCAACTCATTGTCAGAGTGATGAAAGGTACCCAGAATTCTCTCGAAATCATCAGTGCACATGTAATGCCCTCACATTCCTGGCCTACCTTAATGAGGAATACCAGTTCAACACAGCCATACTTGATAAGGTCCTTGAACAGGGAGATGCACTCTACTGTTGGATTAAAACAAATCTTCTGCAGAAGAAGCGTTATACACATGATCATCTGACCATGGAGGACCTGCCCAAAGAACTTCATACTGACATAAATGTCTACAGTGTGAAAATGGATGACGTAAGTTATGGATATGTGGCAGCAGCAGAGAACAGTCCTCAAAGAACAGAGTGGTGGTTGCCTCTTGCTAGTCGCCTTGTATGTCTGTCAACAGATGTGAACTTTGCTTTGCTCATGGTCTCACCTGAGTGCTTTGCGGTTTTCCGTGACAAATCTGGGAGGTATGGATTATTTGATTCACATTCAAGAAGTGCAGCGGGTTTACGTCAGCCAAATGGAACAGCAGTCATGCTCACTTTCACTCATGTGAATGACCTGATCACCCACCTGCATAACCTTTTTCAAAATCAAGGCAAGTATGCACGATATGAGTTTGTGCCTGTTTCTTTCAAAACAGTCAGCACTCACACGGAACCCCCTGGACAGTCAACTCAGGCAACACCAGGAGCTACAGCTACATCATCAACACAAAATGATGAACCACAAATCACGAATCCCACTGCGCAAATGCCTGAACCAGAATCAGCCAAAACCCACATGACGATGTCAGACAATACTTTAAACTCACCAGATGACAAAATGGCTAAAACCCCCCGAACAGCAAGAAATGTGAGCAAATTAAATAAACGACGACGTCGGAAAGCTATTCATCAAGCTCAAACAAGTCAGAGGGAGTATGTAAAAGCTAAAGACAAATCTTCAACTGAAGAAGTGGCAAAGAAGACAAACAAAAAAAGACACAACAGAGACCGATATGCCTCCTGTCGTGAATTTCGAATGAAAAGATTACAGGCTATGAAAACTCAATATGCTGAAAACTGTCATTACCGTAAACAAAGACTGTTATCAGCCAAAAAATATTACGCAAATCCTCATATTCAAGAAAAAGTAAAAGCCTGCAAGGTGAAGAGATACCAAAGTGATCGTCATTTTCAACAAAAAATGAGAGACTACATTATCAGAAGATATACTACGGATCCCGACTTTCAAATCAGACAGAAAAAATATGTGGTTCACAAGTACAACACGGATACCAGCTTTAAAACCAGACAGAAGCAATATCTGGTCCAAAGGTACAACACGGATACTGACTTTCAAACCAGACAGAAGCAATATCTGGTCCAAAGGTACAACACGGATACTGACTTTCAAACCAGACAGAAGCAATATCTGGTCCAAAGGTACAACACGGATACTGACTTTCGAACCAGACAGAAGCAATATCTGGTCCAAAGGTACAACACGGATACTGACTTTCGAAGCAGAATGAAAAAATACATGGGCCAGAAATACAGAGAGGATCATGTCAGAGAAAGGAAGAGTGCATACATAAGAACAAAATATGCATCTGATCCAAACTACAGGCACAAACAGAAAAAATCACTTTATGCCAGGTATCACAATGACTCACAATTCAGACTGCACCATATACAGCGCTGTGCCCAGTACCAGAGACACAAAATGGCTACCACTGCATCTTTTGCCATTTATAAAAAGTTGTGTGCACAGAGAATAAAGAAGAAATACAGACGACTAGTAACACAGTTCCAGCAGGGTCCACAGTCTGAAGCACAGCCCCAGCTTGTAGTGAACAGTGTGATGCAAGCAGCCACATTAGCTTTCCGTGAAGCCATTCAGTTAGGACCCACCCATGTCTGTACAGTGTGCCACAGAACTCTGTTTCCTAATCAAGTTAAACACTGCAAAAGATCAAAGTATGTTACTAATAGTAACATTGTTGCCACTTGCTTGACAGGAAAATTTGTCCATGTTTGTGACAGGGAATGCTCAGCTAATTGTACTTTCCCAAAACAAAGAATGGAAGAGTGGATTTACTACAACTGTGACAACCACCTACAAAGAGGCAAGATGCCATCCGTCGCAGTAGCAAACAATTTAGCACTAGCAACCATTCCAATTGAACTGAGTCGATTAAATGTACTAGAACGACAACTGACTGCTAAAATTCTCCCGTTTGCAAAAATAATTGCATTACCAAAAGGACAGCAAAGAGCCGTACATGGGGCTGTTGTTTGTGTACCATCGGATGTGGAAACCACAGTAAACTGTCTTCCCAGACCTAACAGTGAAGCCCAGCTCCTGCAGGTACAACTGAAGAGACACATCAGATTCAAAGGTTACCAACACTTCTACACTGTAAACATGAAGAACGTGTTAGCGGGATTATCAAAGCTAAAAGAGATGCATTCAGAATACAAAGATGTATCTATTGATGATGAAGCTACTTTTGCTGATCCCACAAGTAATCAGATAATCGAGACGGAACATGACACTGCTGATGCAGATATTCAAGATGCACTGCCTAGAAACTTCGACCAGCAAATTGTACCAGAAAGAAGAACCACTGAGGATGCAACAGCTGGACTGCTTGAGCCATGTCATGATGTAAACCAACTAATGGAGCCTGAACAGTCAAATGAAGAGCCCTTACAAGATATGGAGAAAGAAAAGGAAGAACTTCGACCTGGTCTTGTTCTAGACACCTGTATGCAACCACCAGATATAGCACAGGACATTTTATCATATGGTGAAGGAATATTTAGCATTGCACCCGCGCAAGGAAATAGACCTGTTGGCTTCTTCTCTGTTCCTAAACTTGAAGCCATGGCCTTTCCTGTGCAGTTCCCAACTGGACAGAACACATTAGATGAAGCCAGACAAGTTAAACTTTCCCCAAGCATGTATTTTAATACACGGCTGTTCTCTGCAGACACACGGTTTGCAACTGACCAAAGCTACCTATTCTTTGCACAGTTTGTAACAGAAACACACATGGCTACAAACAGCATGTCCATCCAATTGCGCAAAGGAAAGGCAATCACCAAGGATGGGCGTAAAATTTCTAACAGAATGCTTCAAAATAAAGACGAAGTGGAGAAACTGATAAATAACAAAGACGCAACACGCTTCATGAAACCTCTGAGAGGTACTCCAGCCTATTGGGAGAAGGCACTGAAAGACCTACATGCTATGGTCAGACAGTTAGGAAAGCCAACTTTTTTCCTGACATTTTCAGCTGCTGAAATGAGATGGCCTGAGGTTGTTGAGGTCATAAAAACTCAACAAGGTGAACAGGTGGATTTTTCACAACTTGACTGGAACACAAAGTGTGAAATTCTCCGAAGCAACCCTGTCACTGTGATGCGATTGTTTGAAAAAAGAGTTGATGCACTAATGACAACACTGATCCTGTCCCCAGCACAGCCCATCGGTGAAGTAGAAGATTACTTTTATCGAGTGGAGTTTCAGGCCAGAGGTAGCCCTCATATCCATTTACTGGTTTGGGTCAAAGATGCACCTGAATTTGGAAGCGACCTTGAAGACCACGTGTACAAATTTATTGACAAGTACATAACATGTAAGATGCCTGACCAAAACGCCGATCCTGAACTTCACAAAATTGTGTCTGAGGTTCAAGTCCACAGCAGAAATCACTCCAGATCCTGTAAAAAAGGTAATGTGTCATGTAGATTTGGATTCCCCAAACTACCCGTAGACCAAACAATGATTACTTTCCCAAGCCCAGATGATGATGATGATGATGATGATCACAATGATAAGCAGCATAGCACAAGTAAGGAGAAAGGCACAAATGAAAAGCAAAAGAACAGACAAATGGCTCTCGCAAAAAAAATGAAAGAGGCCAAAGAAAAACTCCATTGAGAGATTTGCTCTGCGACCCAAATTCCTCGTTTGAAGACTTGTCTGAGCTGCTTCACAAATGCAAATTAACTTATGAACAATACTTGGATTGTGTCTTCAATTTAAGCAATGGTCATGTCATCCTCTTACAACGTGAACCTAATGACTGCTGGGTGAATGCATACAATGCAGATCTGCTGAGGGCCTGGAATGCCAACATGGACATCCAATATGTCATTGATGACTACAGCTGCCTGATGTACATGATGTCTTATGTCTCTAAACCTGAATTTGAGATGACACAATTTCTTAATGGCGTCATCCAGGAAGTAAAAAAGTCCAATGTCAATGAAAGAGATGAAATGAAACAGATAATGCAGGCATATGCTAAACACAGAGAAGTCAGTGCCCAAGAATCCGTGGCAAGGACATGCAGCCTGCCACTAAAAAAGTGTTCACGCAGTGTGGTCTTCATACAGACTGATGATGATGCCCTGAAAATGAGTCTCCCGATGAGCAGGTTGCAGAGCATGGCACCAGATGATGAAAATGTGTGGATGTCCGGATTGCCAGAAAAATATGCAAACAGACCCAGAACACCTGACTTTGAAAGAATGTGTTTGGGTGAATTTGCTTCAGAGTACAGGATTCTCTACTGTCAGGCTCAGGAGGGACTCGGAGTCAGACCGTCACTAAAGTTCACGTTTTATTTACACACACAGACACCAGGTGCGAATATATACAGGTGAGGGGGCACAGGAAGAGGGTCTCCGGGAAGCACAGGCACGGGAAGAAGAGGGCTATGTACAAAATCCACTGAAGCTCAGGTAGCTCGGACTCCGGCTTTAGCTCACCAACGGCGGTCCTCAGGCTGGCGAGAATCCTGGCACAGAGAGGAAAGGCAGGTAAGTAGTGGCACGACAGAAACTCAGAAAAAGGCTCAGATAAGTGATGACACTGACGAGTGTTACACAATAATCCAGCGAGGAAGCACTCTCAGCAGCCGCCTTAAGAAGTGAGTGATATGATTGCTTGCAGGTGTTCGAGCCAGGGGCTGGAGCCGTCATGACTCCGCCCCGGTAGAGCGCAGTGCAGGGGAGAGAGAGAGATGCAGCACAACAAAAACACTTGTAGCCATACAGAGTCAGCCGAGAAGGCACAGGGTCATGACAGTACCCCCCCTCAACGGGAGCCCCTCGGCGACCCACCCGGCTTACCCGGATGCCGCCGGTGAAACTCGCGGAGCAGACCAGGAGCCAGAACCGCTGACCGGGGCACCCAGGAACGTTCCTCTGGCCCGTAGCCCTCCCAGTCCACCAGGTACTGGACGCCCCGCCCCCGCCGCCGAGAGTCCATAACGCGGGTGATGTTAAACACTTCCTGCCCATCCACGAGCCGGGCGGGCGGAGGGGGCCCGGAAGGAGGGCACAACGGGCTGGAGAGCACGGGCTTGACCTGGGAGACATGGAAAACATTATGGACACGCATATAGCGAGGCAGCTTCAGACGGATGGATACCGGATTGACCAGGGCCTCAATCTCGAACGGACCGATGAAGGCCGGGGAAAGTTTCTTCGACTCTGCACGAAGGGGAACAAAGCGTGAGGAGAGCCATACCTGTTGCCCAACTGTATAGGCAGGCGCAGGGATCCGGTGGCGGTCAGCGATCTCTTTATTGCGCTCCGCCGTCCGCAGCAGAGCGGCTCGGGTGGACCGCCAGGCCCGGCGGCACCTGCGGAAATGATGTTGTACTGATGGGACGGCATGCTCACCCTCCACGGCCGGGAACAGGGGAGGTTGGTAGCCCAATGAGGCTTCGAACGGCGACAGTCCAGTGGCTGAAGAGGTCAGGCAGTTGTGGGCGTACTCAATCCAGGGGAGCTGCTCGCTCCAAGTGGCCTGGTTGAGAGAGACGACACAGCGGAGTGCCGCTTCGAGCTCTTGGTTGGTACGCTCGGCCTGTCCATTGCTCTGAGGGTGGAAGCCCGAAGAGAGACTGACCGCGGCGCCGATCTGCATGCAGAACTCCTTCCAAACCCGAGAGGTAAATTGGGGTCCCCGGTCGGAAACGATGTCCATCGGAATGCCATGAAGCCGGAAGACGTGGGTGGTGAGCAGCTGGGCGGTCTCCAGGGCTGTAGGGAGCTTGGGGAGGGCGATGAAATGAGCCGACTTAGAAAAACGGTCAACAATAGTGAGGATGGTGGTGTTACCGGATGACGGTGGGAGCCCCGTAACGAAGTCCAGCGCTATGTGAGACCATGGCCGTCCTGGCGTGGGGAGTGGTTGAAGAAGCCCGGCGGGTGGTCGGTTGGGACGTTTGTTCCGGGCACACGTGGCGCACGCCATAACGTACTCCCTGGCGTCCTTGTCCAAGGTGGGCCACCAGAAAAACCGCTGGAGGAAGGTGATGGTGCGGCGGGCTCCTGGATGACAGGTGAACCGGGCAGTGTGGCCCCAGTGGAGTACCTGAGGTCGGACAGCAGCAGGGACAAACAACCGACCAGGGGGGCCCGTCCCCGGGTCGGGGTCAGTATCCTGGGCCTCGCGCACGAGAGCTTCGATCTCCCATGTGACAGCTCCAATAACACAGGTAGCTGGAAGAATCGGTTCTGGATCGGAGTCTCCTTCCGTACTGGAAAACTGACGGGAGAGTGCATCGGGCTTCACGTTGCGCGACCCTGGTCTGTAAGTGATGGAGAAATTGAATCTTGTGAAGAAGAGGGCCCACCTGGCTTGTCGTGAATTTAGGCGTTTGGCGGACCGGATGTACTCAAGGTTCTTATGATCGGTCCACACGATGAACGGGTGTTCCGCGCCCTCAAGCCAGTGCCTCCACTCCTCCAGGGCCAGTTTGACCGCTAGCAGCTCCCGATCACCGATGCCGTAGTTCTGTTCTGCGGGTGAGAGACGACGAGAAAAGAATGCACAGGGATGGAGCGTACCTTCAAATCGTTGAGACAGAACTGCTCCCACTCCAGAGTCCGAAGCATCCACCTCCACCACGAACGGTTGCCTGAGGTTGGGCTGACGGAGGATGGGGGCGGTAGTGAACTTCTCCTTTAGTAGGGAAAAGGCCTCCTGAGCAGAGAGGTCCCACTGAAAAGGAACTTTGGGAGAGGTAAGCGCAGTGAGAGGTGAGGCGATCTTACTGTAGTCCTTTATGAAGCGTCGGTGGAAGTTGGCGAATCCTAGGAACCGTCGGAGTTGCTGGCAGTTCGGCGGTTGAGGCCAGTCCACCACGGCCCGGACCTTCTCGGGGTCAGGTTTGAGATCCCCCTGAGAGATGATATAGCCAAGGAAGGCCACCGTGTCAACGTGAAATTCACATTTCTCCGCTTTCACGAACAACCGGTTCTCCAGGAGGCGCTGCAGGACCTGCCTCACGTGACTCTCGTGCTCCGCCTGGGACTTAGAGAAAATGAGAATATCATCAAGGTACACAAAAGCACATCGATTAATAAAATCCCTCAGAACATCGTTAACAAGGGCCTGGAAGACCGCGGGCGCATTGGTTAAGCCAAAGGGCATGACGAGATACTCATAGTGTCCGATATGAGTGTTGAAAGCGGTCTTCCACTCATCTCCCTCCCGGATCCTCACCAGGTGGTAAGCGTTTCGCAGGTCCAGTTTGCTGAACACCGTGGCCCCCTGGAGTAGTTCGAAAGCAGAATTAAGGAGGGGAAGAGGGTACTTGTTCTTTACTGTGATCTTGTTGAGGCCGCGGTAATCAATACATGGCCGGAGCGTCTTGTCTTTCTTTGCAACAAAGAAGAAACCTGCCCCCACGGGGGAGGATGACGGGCGAATTAACCCAGCAGCCAGAGAGTCGTTGACGTATCTCTCCATGGTTTCCCTTTCGGGCTGTGTGAGGCTGTAGAGGCGGCCAGAGGGGAGAGGCGCCCCAGGGAGAAGATCAATGGCACAGTCATAGGGCCGGTGTGGTGGAAGCGAACCCGCCTCATCCTTACTAAAAACTGCTGCGAGGTCATGATAGACGGAAGGAACCGAAGACAGCTCTGGTGACTTTGAAGGCTTCCCGGGGGGGGGAGAGGGAGCAGATGGCGTGGCGGCCCGAAGGCAGGTCATGTGGCAGCCCACACCCCACCCCATAACTTGCTCCTTCCTCCAGTTGATGTGTGGGTTGTGTTGTGAAAGCCATGGATAACCTAGTACAAGCGGGGTTACTGGAGCCTTAAACACACAGAAACAAATGTTCTCAACGTGGTTACCGGAGAGAGTGAGTGTGACAGGTAGGGTGACATGCGTTATGTCAGGCAACCGGTGACCAGACAGGGCGGACACGCGGAGAGGATGAGGCAGTGGTCGTGTGCCAATGCTGAGCTTGGAGACTAGCGACGCATCAATGAAATTCTGTTCTGCACCAGAGTCAATTAACACAGAGAGGGAATGGGACAACGACCGGAGGGTGAGTTTAGCAGGCAGCAAGAGACGGGGAAGAGGCTTGTTGCTGGACAGGTCGCCCACCAGTACCCTCTCAATTACTGGCGGGCGCCTCCTTTTGCCAGCGCCGGGCAGGCAGAGATGTAATGCCCCTTGCGACCGCAATACAAACACTCACCCGCGGAAAACCGGCGTTGTCGCTCCGCAGGGGTGAGTCGAGAACGTCCCAGCTGCATAGGTACCTCCTCCTCGGTTCCAAAAGCTCTAGCCTCCCGTGCGTCGGGTTGGGGCTCCCGAAAAGCCAGGGGCTCGCGAAACTGCTGTCTTCGTGAGCTCTGGCGCGCCCGCAGGCGATCATCCACCTGAATACACAGGGACATCAAAGCATTTAGAGAAGCAGGAAGCTCCCGCATCATTATCTCATCTTTGAGCTCTTCGCGGATATTATTTAACAGAGTGGTCTTCAGGGCCTCAGGTCCCCATTTGGTCTGTGCAGCTAGAGTCCAGAAATCAACAGAAAAGTCAGCCATGCTTCGCCTACCTTGCTTCAGATTAATCAAACGATAGCCAGCAGCCTCCGTACTAGAGCCTTTATCAAACACCGACTTGAAGCGAGACAGGAAGTCATCATAAGACATTCCGGGGCAAGCCTGTAGCTGGGCCTGCGCCCAGGCCAGGGCTCGATCACGTAGGAGCTGGGTGACGTAAGCGATCTTTACCCCGTCAGAAACAAAAACATGAGGCAGTAATTGAAACTGCATGGAACACTGCAACAAAAATCCCGCACATTTTCCCATCTCCCCAGAAAAAGCCTCAGGTGAAGGTAAAAGCTTATCCAGCGAAACCGGGGAGGCTACTGAAGCTAACGCGTTAGCAGCCTGAGTAGCTGTGGCTGCTGCAGTGACGGCAGGAGCGTGTGTTACCTGGGGAGGAGCCGCAGGAGGCTGATCGTCGGCCAGTGGAATCCGTTGGGCGAAGGCCTGAGTTAGAGACGCCACGTCTCCGCTGAGCCGTACTAGCATTTGTTCGTGTCGGTGCAGAAGCTCCTCCAGAGACATGGGGGCTGTCGCTGCTGCGGCTGGGTCTGCTGAGTCCATAGCGATGGCTGGATTATTCTGTCAGGCTCAGGAGGGACTCAGAGTCAGACCGTCACTAAAGTTCACGTTTTATTTACACACACAGACACCAGGTGCGAATATATACAGGTGAGGGGGCACAGGAAGAGGGTCTCCGGGAAGCACAGGCATGGGAAGAAGAGGGCTATGTACAAAATCCACTGAAGCTCAGGTAGCTCGGACTCCGGCTTTAGCTCACCAACGGCGGTCCTCAGGCTGGCGAGAATCCTGGCACAGAGAGGAAAGGCAGGTAAGTAGTGGCACGACAGAAACTCAGAAAAAGGCTCAGATAAGTGATGACACTGACGAGTGTTACACAATAATCCAGCGAGGAAGCACTCTCAGCAGCCGCCTTAAGAAGTGAGTGATATGATTGCTTGCAGGTGTTCGAGCCAGGGGCTGGAGCCGTCATGACTCCGCCCCGGTAGAGCGCAGTGCAGGGGAGAGAGAGAGATGCAGCACAACAAAAACACTTGTAGCCATACAGAGTCAGCCGAGAAGGCACAGGGTCATGACATCTACGGCCGTCAAACAGAGTCCAAAAATGCCATCCCTCTTTTGAATAACATGGGTTATATTCAAAAAAGAACAAGAGGGAAACCTGCAATAATCAGATATCCTCGGTTCTCAGAAAAGAAACAACCAGAAAAGTTTTATAGCAGACTACTAAAACTTTATTATCCACATCGATCAAATGATGACCTTAAAAACACAGAATACCCCACATCCGAGCAGTTCTACAAAAGTGGACGAAAACATGGTTTTGCAGTACGGCCAATTGTTACCTTTAACAAAAAGCGTTATGAAGGCCATGGCAAAACAATGGAAAGGGCACTGGAACAGATTGAACAACAAGGCCCACTTATCAATGCATGGAACACCTTTGCACCTGAGGTTGAAGTAGATCGTTTAGAGTGTGTGGCCCAACGACAATCCAGACATGACACTGACGAAAATGAAATGGACATTGTTCCTGACTACCAAGTCAGTGGTAGCAGCAGTGGAACCATGCCAGCAATCATAGCACCAAAGCTGAGCCCAGACTTTGTCAGAAAAATGTACCAAAGTCTGAATGAAACCCAAGCATCCATATTCTACGCAGTGCGTGAGTGGTTTTTCAAACTTGTGTGGGGTCACTGTCCTGAGCAGTTCTTTTATTTTGTCTCTGGAGGAGCTGGCTGTGGAAAATCACATGTTATCAAGTGCATATATGAGGAGGCAACAAAGATTTTGCACCAACTCCCCAGATTCCGAGACCAAGCAGACATGTCCTACCCTGCAGTACTGCTGACTGCATTTACTGGCACTGCAGCTTTTAACATATCTGGGAAAACACTGCACTCTCTGCTAAAGCTGCCAAGATCTTTAAAACCGCCTTATCAGGGACTGGGGAATGCACTGGATGAAGTGAGAGCTTCACTTTCAAATGCAGAGATTCTGATCATTGATGAGATATCTATGGTTTCTAAAGACCTTTTTGCCTACATCCACTGGAGACTTCAGCAGATCAAAGGAAACAAGAAACCTTTTGGTGGGATGTCTATCCTTGCAGTAGGAGACTTTTACCAGCTGCCACCCCTTGGAAAAGCCAAACCACTCTGTGTGTACGAGGACAATGTCCTTGATCTCTGGAAAGACTATTTCCACATGGTCAACCTGACAGAAATCATGCGACAGAAAGATGATCATTCTTTTGCTGAAGTTCTGAACAGGATAAGAGTGAAGCAAAAAACAGATTCTCTTGAAGCCGATGACAAAGCCTTGCTCACACAGGCTATCCATGACATAAAAGACTGTCCATCTAATGTATTACACATTTATGCTACAAACAAAGAGGTCGACAAACACAATTCAGCAACTGTAACTGCTCTTCATTCTGATATCATAAATATTCAGGCAGAAGACTACAGAAAAGACCCACGAACGGGTGAGATGGTCCTCCTGGCAGAAATGATGAAAGGCAACAAAGGAGATTTACCTGATAACATACAAGCTGCACCTGGAGTGCGTGTTATGATTATCAGAAATTTGGATGTTGAAGATGGGCTTGTTAATGGGACATTTGGAACAATCACGAACATTGTGACAGCCACACAGGATGGACCAAAAACTGTGAATCTCATTGGACTCACGCTGGACAATGAAAATTCTGGGCAAAAATTTCGCAGAAAAATACAAGGATCCTCAGACAATCTTGTGTATATTGAGAAATGTGAAGAATGCACAAGTAAAAAAGGAGTGGTTCGCAGGCAATTTCCAATGAAGTTGGCCTTTGCATGTACAGCTCACAAAGTACAAGGCATGACAATGGAATCAGCAGTAGTATGCTTGAAGCGTGTTTTTGAACCTGGAATGGCCTATGTTGCACTCAGCCGCACAACCTCACTTAAAGGACTGTACATCACAGACTTTGATGAAAAGAAAATCTATGCTGATCCTGCCATCACAGATGCACTCAAAAATATGAGACATGCATCATTTGAGAATGCAAGACCACTGTTGCAATTCTTAAAATCAGTAGATCCCACAGTCCCCACGTTGACAATTATCCATCATAATGCACAAGGTCTCCCAACTCACATGGAGGACATGAGATACCACCATGAACTCAGCCTTGCTGATGTTTTATGTATAACAGAAACACACTTGTCTGGATCATCGGTTTCTCCCCGCTTCCAGCTGGAACAATACAACATGGCCACACACAACAGACACGTCTCTTACACAAATCATACAGACATGGCAAAGGTAAATGGCGGTGGAGTTGCAATTTACTACAACACAATTCTTACAGCAGAGTCCCGAAAATACCTGCAAAATGTGACTGACCTTGAATTTGTTGTTGTCAAGGTTGAATCGCCAGTTACAGCTTTGATAGCAACTGTATACAGGCCACCAAATTACAGCCATGTGAGGTTTTTACCACAAATGCAATGTCTTTTGGACTCGTTGGAAATGATGAATCACCAACCAATTATTGTTTGTGGAGACTTCAATGAGGACCTTATGAGCAGAGGAAAAAAACCCATCCAAGAACTGTTGCAGTCAAGAGGATATGCACAACTGATTACTGCTGCAACTACCGAAAAACACACATTGATTGATCACATTTACATATCACAGCCATACGCCTGCCTCCAATCAGGTGTTCTGAATACATATCACAGTTATCATAACCCCATTTATTGTGTTATTCACTAACACAAAATGACTGCAAGGGTATGAGGGATATGGACTTGCCAAGTGTCACTCCCTATTGGCCTACTCTCGGCTAGAAGTCATACAGATGGACCTAAATATGGATATCAGCATCTACAACAAGAAGTACAGGTGAGTCCTCTTGTAACATTCTTTAATGTACTTCTATTTTATTAATTCCTATACACTCTGAACCGAATTTGTTGAAAAATAAAGTCAATCATGTTCTCTTATACGCAGACACAACAGAACACCAGCCTCTACGTGGTGCGAAGCCTACTGCAACCAAAACGTGATCTTCATGTCTTTGCGACTGAGCACATTGAAGAGCTGACCAGAAACGTGAACAGAAAAACTGCAACTGCACCTGATGGGATCCCTGCCATAACAGGTAATTGTATTTTTGTTTCTTTCTTTATATTGTAACATTTGATATTGATAGTGTTTGAAACAAACTATAATCTCATCCATTCATTAAGTCATCCATTCATTCATAACTCCTCAGATGTGTTCTGTCCAGTGAAGGCAGTGGAGAAGCCCTACACTGATGTTGAAACTGTGCCACTCTTCTAGAAACCAGCTACAAGGATGGGCAGGTATAGTGAAATTAAAATGCATCTTTTGTTCAACAGGTTTATATACAGTCAAGTGATCAAAAGACACCAGTATTAAACCCATTTAAGCCAACTATATGCTTTGATTGGAACTATATACAGGCCACCAAATTACAGCCACATGTGGTTTTACCTCACATGACAACTTACTTAATCAAAAGACACCAGTATTAAACAAATTTCTCTTTTTTACTTCCTTTTTAATTTAGTTTTGGGTTATTTAGTTCTAAAGTTACATTTGTTTTTGCAATTATTTATTAGAACATCATGACTTGCCAGTTCGCTAACTGAAGACCTGCACTTTGTGATGTCTCTTGTTTTGTTTTAAATTGTGTTTTGCTTTTATCTGTTTTCTAGCTGTTTTTGCAAAGTCAGCCAACCTCTTGCTTCCAAATGACCCTTATCCAGAAGTATCCGTGAATGCCTCATGAGAAGAAACTAAAGTGGAGACCTACCTCTCAGAGAAAAACGCACACATAAGAAAAGCGACCCACTTCAGTACTGGAAAGAACATCCTAATCTGTCTCCCTCTATGGCTGCTGTTGCGAACCCAGTGTGCCCCCTGTAGCTCTGTGGACAGTTTTTGATTTGATTACATCTCACCCCAACCGGTCGCGGCAGATGGCTGCCCCTCCCTGAGCCTGGTTCTGCCGGAGGTTTCTTCCTGTCAAAAGGGAGTTTTTCCTTCCCACTGTCGCCAAAGTGCTTGCTCATAGGGGGTCATATGATTGTTGGGTTTATCTATATACATTAATGCTTGTATGCTTTTCATTTATACTTTTGCCTTACTCTTCGGTTCATAATATAAAGTTACTTGAATTGTTTCCTTTTTCCTTTTTATATTGCTTTGCTGTTTACCACAATCTAAATATCATGTTTAAATGGAATACATTATTGTAAATGGTATTTGTACAAAATATAGTTTGAATACGATAAGATACCTTTATTAGTCCCACAAGGGGAAATTTCATAATTTGCATAATTTTCCCTTTTCACATTAAAATACCTTTGAAATACAAATTGAACACCGCTTAATGGACTTATTTTTTTCTACTAAGAAAACTTACTTTGGTTTACAATCTGTTAAACTGTTCACTTTAAACGACTCAAAACTGTAAAATCTAAATTGTAACTTCTCTTGAACACCTCAGACTTAAACATAATTTCTTTTATATCTATTAACTTCTTTTGTAATGGTGTAACTGGAGCATCTTTCTCTCATCTATGTATGCTGCACTGCATATAGCAGAGATCACAATACAGCTTACTTTTCTTTAACTTGAAAATCAGCTGTATTCAATTTCCCTCCCTCTTGTGGTATAAATAGCAAACTATGCTCATGTTGCATATTGCTCCCCCTAGTATTATAAATGGCAACCTGCACTAATTGCACGACATTAAAGGCAAACTACACTCATTGGCAGTAGCATAGGCACACTTAAAATTTCTTCTGGAATTTTCGGTTTCTAGTTGGATATGCCATACAGAGACAGGTGGGGTGGAAGGGGCCTTCCACTGGGAGATAATGAGTTTACGCCCCAGCATCAATGCAGTCTGTACCCACTCAGCAGCCTTAGGTGGAGCATAGTTAAGGAGTGATGGGTCTCCCAAAACAAATAGTCTTGGTGAGAAAGGAATATCCCATCGTATGGTTGATTTGATAAAGTCATGTATCTCAGTCCAAAAGACTTGGGTTTTAGGACAGCTCCAAATCATATGGGTCAATGTGCCCACCCCAGTCTGACATCTCCAGCATTCAGGGGACTGTATGAGGTTCGCCCTATACAGTCTGTGTGGCGACCAGTAAATTCGGTGTAGTAATTGTGTGGATGCCCTCAAGGCATCCACACTATTGAGTTCCTGTTTCTCTTTATTCTTTATTGTGTGGATGCCCTCAAGGCATCCACACTATTGAGATCCTGTTTCTCTTTATTCTTTATTTTTCTTTTTCAAGTTGCTTCCGTACGTTTTTTGGACCTTAACTACTCCCTCAGATTTCAGCCGATTTTCTCCATTCAAACTTTAAAAAATTCTGCTGTTTCTGCTAATGGGTGCTATGACTTTTGGTGCTCATTACTTCTATACTTTTTGAGATATTGAATTTCTTTTGCAATATTTTTTGCCCATTTCTGCCATATTATCAGTATCACTGATTTTCCTTGCCGAGTTGACCTGTGTTTTAGCTCAATGAGATGAGTATCCGTTCTGAGACTGGGAGGCCCGGGTTCAAATCCCGCTTATGGCAACATTTCTTTCAGTCAACAGTTACACTTTTTTAAGTCTTTTCAACACAAATTTCAGCTTTTTCACCCCTTTTCAGCAGAATTTTATGTTTTTTCACCACTTTTCATCACAAATACCAGCTTTTTCAGCTGTTTTCAGCAAAATCCTCTTTTCAGCAGAATTCTGCTCATTGAACTCTTTTCAGCAAAATTTTTCAGTTTTTTTCTGCTGTTTTCAGAAAAACCCTCTTTTCAGCAGAAATTCTGCTTATTCAACTCTTTTTAGCAGAACTTCTGCTCATTCAACTCTTTTCAGCAGAACTTCTGCTCATTCAACTCTTTTCAGCAGGAATTCTGCTGATTCACCTCTTATCAGCACAATTCTCAGCCTTTTCTGCTCATTTCAGAACAATTGTCAGTCTCTCCACCTCTTCTTTGTGAGAAAGACTTTGGTGCAGGGAGATGAGAACCTGCCTTGAGCACCAGAAGGGCCAGGTTCAAATCCTGCTCAGGGCAACATTTTGTTGGGTTTTTTTTTTTCAACTTTTTCAGCTTTTTTTCAGCAGACATCTTCAGCCCTTAAGGCATCCACACAGCATTTTCGCAGGAAATGCAAATTTTTCTAGTTCTTTATTATTCTAGTTGCTTCCGTATGTTTTTTGGACGTTAACTACTCCCTCAGTTTTCTGCCGATTTTCTCCGTTCAAACTCTAAACTGTTCTCCTCTTTTTGGAGATGGGTGCTATATCTTTTGGTAGTTATAGCTATTATACTTTTTAAAATATTACACTTTTTTCCATTAATTTGTCCCATTGAAATGAATGGAAAACTTCCACAATTCTGTTAAAACTTTCTTGTCTTTGAAACTTAATTACTTCCTCATACTTTCACCTAGAAACTCCATTCAAACTTTAAAACGTTCTCAAATGATTGGGCTATTCCTGTGTGATTCAGCTTTTTCAGATCTTCTACCGTTTTTATCTTATCTCTCTTTAAGTCTTCAGTTGCAAAATTGTGATTTTTCAGAAAATACATGCGTTGCTATGGTTGCTATGCAATTAACTCCCAGTGCACACTCGTCCGTTCTGAATTTTCTCTTCAGAGTTTTCACCTCTTTTCTGCCCAAATTCTGCTTATTCACCTCTTTTGAAACATTTTCAGCCTTTCCACCTCTTATCAGCACAATTCTAAGCCTCTTCTGCTCATTTCAGCACAATTGTCAGTCTCTCCACCTCTTCTTTGTGAGAATTTCTGTGGGGCAGTGAGATGAGAACCTCCCTTGAGTACCAGAAGGGCCAGGTTCGAATCCCGCTCAGGGCAATATTTTTTTTGTTTTTTTTTTTCAACTTTTACAGCTTTTTTCAGCAGACATCCTCAGCGTAAAGGCATCCACACAGCATTTTCGCAGGAAATGCAAATTTTTCTAGTTTGAATTGGATTAGTCTCGTTCTAAGTTCCCTGGACACCTTTTTACTATTCTGCAAAAGTGCAGTCCATTCCTGATCTGTAAAAGCCACACCAAGGTCAGATTCCCAAGCTAACCGGAGGGCGGGTAGCCCTTTACTCGTGCCCGTAACAAGCACTGAGTAATATTTAGAGACTTCACGACCCCCCCCAAAGATTTTTTTGATGTAGCTGAGATATTCAATATTTGGAGGTGGTGTGGAGGAGGAACCAAAGGTTTTGAGCAATAAGTGCCGGAGCTGCAAGTACCTCCAAAACTGACTTTGTGGCAACTGGAACTGTGCTTTAAGGTCGTTGAAGGACTTGAGAATTCTCCCCTGATACAGGTCTCCGAGAACAAGTATCCCTCTCTGGACCCACAGTCTCCAGAAAAACGGCGACTTGTTAATGCAGAGTTTGGGATTAAGCCATATGGAAGCCTCAGTATGAAGGTGGGAGTTAAAATTTAGTAGTAAGGCCACCTTCTTCCAGACCGTCTGCAGGAAAGAAAGAATGGGGTGGGTTTGTATATCTGGTGGGAGCTTGGTGGTTAAAATGTGCATCGGAGGGAGTGGTGAGCACAAAGTACTCTCCAGACTAAGCCATGGGGGGGCTCGTTCTGGAGGGAGAGCCCAGTGAACCATGTGTCTCAGACTGAAAGCATAATGGTAAAATAGTAGATTTGGGACCCCCAGGCCACCCGACTCTACTGGTTGCTGTAGCTTTTTAAGCTTTATTCTAGGGCGTCTGTTATTCCATATGAATTGGTTGCATAATCTGTCAAATTGATGGAAATATTTTGATGGGATTTTTAGCGGGAGTGTTTGTAGTAGGTAATTAAATTTTGGAGCACAATTCATTTTGATGATGTTAACTTTACCCCAAAGGGTGAGAAACAAAGGGGACCATCTAATTATGTCGGTTCTGAACTTGTCCAATAGAGGCTCAAAATTAGCCTGAACTATGTTGTATAACAAACGGGGGAATGTAATGCCCAAGTATTTAATACCAGTCCGAGGCCAGCTGAAATCCCCTGGTTGGAACAGGGTTTTGGGGCAGAAGGCTGTCAGAGGGAGCGCTTCAGACTTTGACCAATTTACTCTATATCCTGATATATTAGAGAACCGGTTAATAATTCTTAAGAGAGCAGGTAGAGATCGTTCTGGCTGTGATATTAGGACCAGGGCGTCATCAGCATAGAGCATCAATTTGTGATTATTATTGTGGACCTGGATACCTGGAAAATCAGGGTCTCTACGTATTGTCGCTGCCAGAGGCTCTAAAGCTAAAGCAAAAAGCAGAGGACTCAGTGGGCAGCCCTGTCTTGTACCCCTGTGGAGGTCAAAGGACTGCGATATAATACGGTTCGTTAGTATTGATGCTCTTGGATTGTTGTAGAGAAGTTTGACCCACCTTATGAATTTTGGGCCAAAGCCAAATGCTTCCATTACACAAAATAGAAAACGCCACTCTACCCTGTCGGATGCTTTCTCTGCATCTAAGGAGAGGGCTATAGCTGGAGAAAAGTCCCCCGTAGGGGATTTATTCTGGGTTGCCCACATAATATCAATTAGGCGTCTAATATTATCGGCAGAGCAGCGAGTCCGAATAAAACCAACTTGGTCGGGGTGTATTAAGTAAGTCATGACCTTATCTAATCTGGTTGCTAGTACCTTGGCTAAAATTTTGCAATCGCAATTGATCAAGCTTATTGGTCTGTAACTCTTACAGTCAAGCGGGTCTTTGTTTTTCTTCAAGACAAGGGAAATAAGTGCCTCTGACAGTGTTGGTGGCAGGCTGCCCTTATCCAGGGCCTCCTCAAACATTTGCAGGAGCAGAGGGGAGAGCTCCTCTGGAAATTTCCTGTAAAACTCTGCTGTAAACCCATCCAACCCAGGGGCCTTGTCAATTGGCAGATTTTTGATTACCCTTAAGATCTCTTCCCTTGAAATTGGGGCATCCAGGGAGTCCACCTGTGTCTCAGAGAGAGTTGGGAGGTTAAGGGGGGAGAGAAAACTGTTAATTTCCTGAGAGTTTGCTTGTATTTCTGAGGAGTAGAGTTGCATATAGAAATCTCTGAAGGCTTCATTCACTTCAGAGGGTTTTGACACCATAGTGCCATCCTGTGCTCTAATTGCTGCTATGATAGTCTGAGCTTCTTTTTGTTTAATATATCTTGCAAGCAGTTTGCCAGGTTTATCTCCATCTTCGAAGTATTTCTGCCTAGCCCGAAATAGAGAAAACTCCATTTTCTGAGTCAAAATTGAGTTAAACTCATATTTAAGTCTAGTTAGGTGGGTCAGATTTGCCGAGCTCATGTCTGCCTTAAAAGCAGCTTCAGCTATGGCAATCTTCCTCTCCAGGTCTATCTGCTTGGATAGAGCAGTTCTTTTCCTATATGAGGCATGCTGGATGATGAACCCTCTAATAAAAGCTTTCAAAGCTTCCCATGCTACACCCGCACTGGGAGCTGTAGAGAGGTTAATTTCTATATAAGAATTGATCTGCTCTCTCAAGGAGTGGAAAAAGTTGGGATCATTTAAAAGGCTTGAGTTTAGCCTCCATCTGGGAGACTTGGGGGGGGGGGGGGGGGGCTACCAAATGAGCTCAGATGTAGGAGCACCGGGGCGTGGTCAGAAACGTGTATACTACCAATAGAGCAGGACATTGCTGAGGGCATGATAGAATTTGACACAAGAAAATAATCTATTCTTGACAGAGTGTTGTGGGGGGCAGAATAAAAGGTGTAATCTCTTGCGGATGGGTTGAATACTCTCCATACGTCCACCAGACCCAAGGTCCTACACATTTTTATAGTGACCGAAGCTGATCTAGAGTGTCGCTGTGAGGGAGTGCTTCGATCCAGTATATCATCCATGACCAAAATTGAAGTCCCCTGCTATCACTAATTTTGCATTCCAAGTTTCCAAAAAAGGTTGGGTCGTCAATGTTTGGTGCATAGACATTGCTTAAAATCATCCTATGGCCTTGAATCTCAGCCAAGAGTAGCAATGTCCGCCCATCTTCATCCTTAATCATCCGGGAGCATTTAAACTGTAACTGCTTATGAATTAAAATTGCGACACCCCTACTCTGACTGCTGCCACACGAAAAAAATACCTGACCCACCCAATCACGGCAAAGTTTATCTGACTCTTGGGGAGACAAGTGAGTCTCTTGAAGAAAGACAATGTCAACTTTTTTTGATTTGATAAATGTCATGATCTTCTTTTTTTTGATTGGATGGTTAAGGCCCTTTACATTCCAGGTCATCAAAGTAAGGGCCCTCTGTTGCTTATTCGCCATCATGCAATAAGTATCAGACGCATAGCAGTGGGGTAACTTATTATTAGAACCAGGAGTTCAGTACCAAGTGGACAATATTTGGAAGGCTGGCTGTAAGAAAAATGGGGGGGTTCGGAAGTAAATAAAAATAACAACTGATAAACATTTAAACAGATACGTCTGGGGCAACCGAGAACACTAGTCACCCTCAGGTGGGCTATGAGCCCCAGAAAGCAAAACATAAACTTTATGGTCCGTGACTCTAACCAGTCGAACAGTCATAAACAGGACCCGTCGCCAGCAGCAGCAGCATATTAAGTCGTCGTAATATGAGGAAAACAGTCATTCTGGGACTTAGCTAACTGAACAGACCTCTATGCAGGTTGGTTAGAACTGTCCCCTGACAAACTGAAAAGGGCTTCATGACAACTGAATTACTAAAAGATGAATTTAACAGTCTTAGTGAGCTTCTCTACCCAGCAGATTGTGTTGTATTCTCAAAAGTAGCACAACTGAATAAATCAAATAAAGCTGCGAAGCCCTATAATATTGAAACTAAACAGTTAAGAGGTGCAAAGTATAGCGTGTTAATTAACGCTAGGGCGAAGAGAAAAAAAGGGTAGTGTTTAAATCGAAGCCCTGACTGTAAATAACTCAAGGTAAAGACAGAATGTAGTCCTGGGCTTTTTTGGGGTCAGTAAACTCACGTCTGCCCTCCGTCATTTTCAGCACCAGCACTGCTGGGAACAGTAGGGAGAACTTTATCTTCCTTTCATGCAGCAGCCGTTTACAGGGATTGAATGCTGCTCGTTTGTCCGTGACAAGTTTGGAGTAGTCAGGGAAGATCATAATGCGGTGGCCATTACAGTTCAGCTGTCCCAGCCTCCGCGCAGCTTCCATGATCTGCTCCCTGTCCTGGAACCGCAGAAATCGGGCGATGATGACCCTCGGGGGATGACCGTCAGGTTTGCGTCTCACCAGGCTGCGGTGTGCGCGGTCAATCTCCAGCCCGCCCGGGAAGTCGACCTTCAGGAGTTGTGGGATCGCGTTGCGCACAAATGCTAGAGCGTCCGAACCCTCGCAGCCTTCTGGAAAGCGCAGGTTGTTCCTCCATCCTCTGTTTTCGATGTCGTCTAATTTCTGTCGTAGAGCGTTCACCTCGTCACTAGTAGCAGGAGGATTTTCCTTTAGCGCTCTGCTAGCATCCTCAAGGAAATCTAAACGAGACTCAGCGTTGCTTATTCGAGTAACCATATCCGCTAGCTTAGCCTCCACTGCCCTGGTAGCAGTTTGGATAGCGTTCAGCTTGCTCTCTTGTGTCTCGGAGGTTTCCTTAAGTAGCACGTAAATACTTGCAATGTCTTTGGCCATTTGTTCAGTTGTAGCAGTCTGAATAGTATCCGACATTGGAGGTGAGGGCGGGTGCACATCATTAGCTTTCGCCGAGGTTTCCTTGCTAGCGCCTTCTTGCCGTCGAAGCGTAAGTTTTTGTTGGTGACTCGGCATTTCTAAGCTTTCACAAAGAGTCTTCAAGCTTCCCACTGTCCTGAGGTTATATTTTGTAAGTGCTGTGTAGCGTAATGCTCTAAGTCCAATGCAAATTAGCTGCCGCTGCGACGGAGCTTCCCCATTCAAGCTGCCATCTTGACCGCCTACGTCACCGGACTCCTATAGAGTTTCATTTTTAAAACCCCTTTAACGGGTAGAGCATATCCGTCCTGAACACTGTGTTTGGGCAATTTACATAACATAGAAATCCTACAACTATTCCTAAAGTCCCTCTCATTACTCTTCATTACTTTTATGCTCACATTTAACCTGTGTCTAACGAGCTTTTAATTTCCTAAACAACACATTTTCTGGAACTATGGTTCTCTGTGCTCTGTGCTTCTTTTTGGGTTCCCCTTTCTCTGGTTGGTTCCGTTCGGTCTCGGTCTTCCAGGATTCTTGCCACCAATGTGGTCGCTGTGGTCCTGAAATCTTCTCCTGTAAAGGATAGAAAACAAAACGCCTCTCTCTGCTACACCTCAATAATCTACTGTGTTCATCTTTTGTTCAAAGTTGGTTCACAATATCAAGTTCTGGGCTCTGTCCTTTATATTAACTTTACTTAATCTTTACTTAATCTTAATTTACTTGATCTCAATGTTCTTTATGTGTGTGAGCAACACTTTAAATTTTATTAAACACACCCAGGGTTAGATATACACCATCACCCTATCACCATATAAACAGACAGAGATGTTCCTCTTTCTGTCACATTCTTGCATACATGGCAATTTGTTTCACCTTCCAGATGATTCCTGGGGACTTACAATTTCTTGACTCTTCTTCTGTCATTTGTTACTAGGCAGCTCAACTGCAGTTAGAAGCTAAATGAATTCCAGGTCCTCGGCCTGGCCTATGTTTAAATCATTTGTGTTTGTAAGCGTGTATGCGGTTTAACCTTCTGCTGCTCCAAGTCACTTACACAATAGATCATCGGGACATCGTGCCAACGAAGCTTAAGACCTTGAATAGACTGAGCATCAACTCTTTCATGAGCACAATATCCAATGTGTGTATACAATGATTATAGCTGCACCTTTAATAAAAGTTTTAGTCTAATGCCAGTAGCTTTAATAAACATTTTAATGCAGTGTTAATGATGAAGGCTATATTGTAGCAGTAAAGTATTTTCTTTATTCCCACATTCCCTCTCTTGACCTTTCAAAAAGAAAGGTCACCACACTTCGTGTTGTGTCACTCCTCAGCCCATTCGGCCGCTTCTAAGTCCATCAATGGCATCATGGCCACTGGAACCACCGTTCCAGGGTCCACTGCCCTCGTTATTACCTTTTCCAGCAGTCCTCTGGCGCAAGGAATGAGACAACAACCGCAGGTGACCAGTATCGCTAAAAAGCGGCAGTAGAAAACATTGCAGACATGAAAAACCCCTTCCATTTCCCAAACACTGAGGTCATCCAGCTGTCCAGCGGATTGTCAATTCCCGAGTGCTCATGCATGGTTTTAGACAGAGTTTTCAGCCCCTCCAGAGCTCGGGTTACTGAGCCATCTGGAGCAGTGTTGTTGGGGATAAAGGTACAACACACTGTTCCAAACATGGCACACACACCCCCTTTCTCCGCCAACAACATGTCTAGGGCCATTCGATTTTGCACTCCCATCAGCGAGGTCGAACCCAACTGTTCTGTGAACCCCTCCACGGCATCTCTGGTCAGGTTAGAGTCTCAGCACATTATAATGGACGTAGTTTATGCGATCAACATTCTTATTTGGAGTTATCCATATGAACATACTTTCAAATCCTGAAGCTAGTTGGTCCACTAGTTTATACTCATCTGGAACTCCCCTGGGCACTTCTATTGAGTCAGTCCAGGTAGGCGAGTTCATTCTAGGGTCATAAGCATGTATCCCCTGTGTCCCTCTCTTTGCCAAAATGTGTCTCTTACGTCTGGCCGCCAATGTGCGTGTGTTGCGTTGTCGTATGGCTTTTACTTTGTTCCCGATTAGCATGAGTGGAGCTCCGAGTCGCACCATTGCGCACGTCCCTTCACTTCCCATATGGGCACGAACCAAAAGGGTGTTACGTCCACAATAATAATAGAGCCCACTTCTTGCCCATGTTCCAATTAAAGTGTTCGTTTGGCTTACTTTGTTTGTGGTTCTCCCTGTGACTGTGACAGAGCACCAACTTGGGTCAATCTCTCCCAACTTGTACTTTACCGTGTAGTTGTTTTGTTTGGGCATGAATGGTCCTACTTGTGTTTGCTTGTGAATTAGGGGAAATAAGCTGGACAAGATAGTCCAGTTGCCAGTGCTCACCGCTTCTCTAGTCATCCGCAACATGCAGTCATAGCCCCACTTGTCCTCTGGATACAGTGGCGCGGGCTCCGTCAACAAACGTGGTCTAGCTGAAGCACAGGCAACACAATCAGATACATGTTGTTCTTTAGCATTTTGAGCCACCCAGTCCAGCCAGAGGTTACTGTCACTGAAGCCGGTGGCACGCTCAATCAGGTCCTCAGTCCTAGTGTAATCCACCGTCAGGACTGGTCTCCTGTTTGTTTCCTGCTCCTCTTAATGTAATGGTACATTTTATTTTACTTTATCAGACTTACCCAAAATATATATGCTTTCGTTACTTTGCTCCTGTCTCCCTCCAGTACCAGCTGTTTTAATAATTTACTGTTTTAAAGGGAAAAAACCTTGGTCACTTGGACAAGTCTTTGTAATTATTTTCCTCTATCAAACTTAATTGACTTCTACAGTGGCCTGCTTTTGTTAATAGTAACATGAGTAACATCCAACATTTTCTCCCCTTTAGCATTTGGTATTTCCCCCACTATATAATGTACTACCATAATCTACATCCAGTCAATAAAACAGAATTTTCTCAAAGCAAACATCAGCAACCCAAAATCAGCAGCCCCAGAATTAAGACTTGCGCTCCTGCTCATGGCAAAAGCAAAGCAAAGCAAAGCAAAGCAAAGCAAAGCAAAGCAAAGCATCCCCTTTCTCTTGCCAGCGTGGTGAATTGTTTGTCAGCATTTATTCATCCTACTCTTGGTCCAGTCTTTATCTCAGTGTCCAGTCAGTCCAACCTTTAGTCCACATCGTCAGTCCAGTCACAGTCCAGTCACACGCATTCACACCAGATATTGCTGATAGTGGAGATTCCTGCGCAAATAATCAGATTCTCCACCCTCAGCAACGTGAGCTCATTCATTTCTTTTATTTTGTTTTGTTTTTTGTTTTTTAGGAAAAGAGTTCTTTATGCTCTTGGACTGGATTGACTCGCTGCAATCATTTTAGACAGGGACTTACAACCTGATCAGGTCCCCACAGGTCGGCTTTTCCTCAGCCAGTTGTAATCTGGAAAAGCTCACCTTAAATTTGTTCTCCCAAAAATTTTTACAGCGCTGTTAATTCAATCTTGCAGGCCTGCTTAGAACAAAAATGAGAAAAAGAGAGCTGATTATTAGCTCATCAGAGCACAAAACATCATCACCTGACAGGTTTTCTCTTAAGTGCACTGTTACAATGTTAAAGGGCCCAGTTCTAACCATGTCCATGAGTAATAAAACTCCCTCTATTAAAATAAGAAAACAAGCCAAACCTAACTGTCAGAATCAACCCATCACTAAAACAACAACCCCAAAAATCTTAATACCAGACACGTTTTGTTTATTAATCTATCAATATGTTATGGGGATTAGAACTTCAGTGAACTTTGTTCACTTCCTACCAGACACACACACACTCTCTTCTCTCAGACTTCCTTTTTTCACGCACTCTGCTATGAACCCACGATCTTCACCCCAGTAGTGTTATTATTACTTATTTATTATTTAGTACAAATCACACAGAATCACTCAGATGCAGTACCCACAACGTTCACAAACTTAGAATCACACACTTGTGATAAACTATTTTCATCAAACATGCTGTTTAGAATCAGAAAGAGGAAGTAGACCACACTCTGTTAAGTGCGTATACAGCCTCAAACTGAAAGAAAAACAATTAAAACCTCTAATCAATTCTCACATTACAAACCAAAATCGAAAAATAAGTCACACCAACATTTATTACTGAAATTCTTGCCTATACTTGCTATTTAAATAGAGATATTTGTCTTCAGTGCCTCAGGGTTTAGGCCCGACACAATATCTGCAGTATGCACAATTCATCCACTATAGACCAAAAAATAAATCAGTTCATCAAAATTAACTAAAAGAAACCCAAACTTTATTTATTATGTTCTAATATAAATAAGCCAGCATCTAAAAACCCACAAATTCAGCGATGCTCACGACAATATATTTATAGAATCACCAATATGAAAGGATTTCACAACATGCACACTTTCATTTCAACACACACTCTCAGCATCCTTTCAGCCTTAAATCACTGTTAAATTGCAGTCTTTAAATGTAAAAATGTTTATTTTATATTACAAAGCCGTCTTATAATCATAACAACAAACACAGGGATCCCTGACATACTCAACACAAAATCCTACCCAATTTTGACAAATTTTAGCAGCGTCCACTTGGAATCTGACGCGCTCTACGGCAGCGTCTTTCACCAGAGTCTGACCTACTTTTTGAAGCGTCCACCACTAGAGTCTGACCTTCTTTATGACCAATTTGCCAGTATCCGTCCCGGACTGTGGCCCGATTTCTAAAACTCTAAGTCAATTTAAAAGCGTCAACCAACCCAAACTTTACCCATAGTCAAGGTTCCACGCCCGAAACCCGGTTTCTCTCAGTCGAACAAGTGCATAAAATCGTCCCGGATGACAAGAAAGGGTCCTGTGACCACTGGCTATTAACGAATGCCCCCAGTTTTCGCGGTGGCTAACCGAACTAACCCTCCCCCAGAGGACTCTGACCTGCGTCCGGGCACAGAGTTGAAGCGTAACCTTCTGAGCAAATGCACTTCTTTGGGATCCCCGCCCCCGTTCTAAACAATTTAATCTCTTTGAAAACACCACACAAAACCACACAAGCAATTTTATTGATGTCCAAGCCCGGCTTTATACTCAATAGGGACAAACCAATGACCAATTCCCTATTGTCCTATATTCTCTTAAACACACATTGTTTCTTTTTCTCTTTTACCATGAAATACCATATTACCTTTAACTCAGTACTGTCATTCTCAAAGTTTCATTATCATTACTTCAAAGCTTTACTTTATTCTAAAGAATTTAGTTCTACCACTACTGAGACAATTTAATAGTTAAGATCGTCAACTCAGCGAACAGATAATTTAGAATTCATCCAATATGCACAAATTTGCTTTTTCTTTGAACGGGTTTGTGCCTACTTTTAAATCTTTTTAGACCGGTCTCCTGTTCGCCTCATACCAGATCCAACCTTCGGCCACATTTGTTCTCTCTGTTGCAAAGGGAACCGGGCGGGAAACACCAAATATTAAAACCCGATTCTTTGATCCCCATGATAGAACAGAGAAAACCTGACTCATAGTGGTCAAAACATTTATAATTCTTTTTATTCAATCATCCTCTGGAAGAGAGAGCCCTGCACAGGCCAACGGCTAACATTAGAATCTAAAAATGTGTCTCATATACCGTATTTTCACGACCATAAGACGCACCGTACTAAAAGGCGCAGTCTTAGTTATGTGTGCCATTACTGTATTTAACACACACATAAGGCGCACCTGATTATAGGGCGCATACAATTATGCGTGTTTAAAAATAAAGCGGGAGCAAAGCAAAGTTTGGTACTCACATTTTTATCATCAATCAAACCCATCGAAGTCCTCATCCTCTGTGTCTGAATTGAACAGCTGCGCTAAATCTCCATCAAACATTCCAGGTTCACTTTCTTCACTGTCAGAGTCACTTTCCGTGCCGTGCGGCTCCTCGGAAATGATGCTGGCTTTTGCGAAAGCTCGAACAACAGTGCCAGCAGACATGTTAGCCCAAGCATCTACAATCCATTCGCAAATTGTGGCGTAACTCGCCCGGCGCTGCCTTCCACTCTTAGTGAAACTGTGGTCCCCATCGGTCATCCATCTCTCCCACCCCGCTCGCAGCCTTACTTTGAACGGCCAGTTCACGTCCAGCGGTTGGAGTTCCTTTGTCAGGCCTCCTGGAATGACAGCAAGCTCACAGTTCATTTGTTTCACTTGTTTTTTCACATCGGCTGTGAGATGGGAACGCATAGAGTCACAGATCAACAGCGATGGTGATGCGTGGAAAAAACCACCTGGTCTCCTTACATACACCTCCCTCAGCCAGTCTTTCATCATTTCCTCATCCATCCAGCCCTTTTCATTTGCCTTAATGATGATTCCTGCTGGAAACTTCTCTTTAGGCAAAGTCTTTCTCTTAAAAATCACCATAGGCGGCAGTTTCTGTCCATTAGCATGGCAGCCAAGCACAACAGTGAAAGAAGACTTTTCGTTCCCCGTTGTGCATATCGCTACCGTGCTGGTCCCCTTCTTCCCCTTCTTCTCCACAGTGTGTCTCACCGGGATGTCGAAAGTGAGCGGCACCTCGTCCATGTTAGTGATGTGGCTGGGCTGGATGTGTTTGTCGACGATGTGTTTGCTGCAATAGGAGCGGAAGATGGCCAGCTTTTCATTATAATCCGCTGGAAGTTGGTGCGCTACCGTAGTCCTGGTCCGGATGGAAAAATGGCACCGTTTCATGAAACGAAAGCACCAAGACGGATCTCCTCGGAAATGTTCAATTTTCATTTCTTCTGCTAGCGAAACCGCTTTTAGTCGAATGGTGACCGTCGAAACGCTTCTCCCACTCGTTCTTTGCTCGATGATCCACCGCTCGAGTCTTTCCTCCAACTCGGGCCACCTCGCCTTATGTCCGCGGAAACTCAGCTGCGTCTTCTTGACCTGTCGGAGCTTGTTTTCCAGCTTCCTCCACTAGCGAACCATCGATTCATTAATCTTAAATTCTCTCGCGGCTGCTCGATTTCCATGTTCCTCCGCGTAGCTGATGGCCTTCAGTTTAAACTGTGCTTCATAAGCGTGTCTCTTTGCCATTTTCAGGGTTGTTAAAACAACGATGTGCCACAGTGGACATTAGACCACTGCTACAGCATGATCAGCGGGGCCTATCGCGCGGTGCCCCGTGCTTCACTCGGACTTTCTGACCACGTCATGATCCACCTAATCCCCGCGTACAGACAGAGGCTGAAGCTCTCCAAACCTGTCGTGAGGACTAAAAAACTGTGGAGCAACGAGGCTGTGGAGGAGCTTCGCACGTGTTTGGAGACCACAGACTGGGACACATTGAAGGCTGCTTCTAACAGCTTGGACGAGTTTACGGACACTGTCACCTCCTATATCCACTTCTGTGAGGACAGCATTGTGCCATCACGCACCAGGGTGAGTTATAACAATGACAAACCCTGGTTTACTCCTAAACTCAAAAAGCTGTGGCTGGAAAAGAGAAAGGCGTTCAGAAGCGGAGACAGGGACTGCTACAGAGAGGCCAAGTACAGGTTCACTAAAGAAGTGGACATTGCTAAACATCAGCACTCTGAGAAGATGCAGCAGCAGATCTCAGAGAATGACTCGGCCTCTGTGTGGAATGGTTTTAGGAATATCACCAACTACAAGCCTAAAACCCCCCACTCCACTGATGACTTGCTCTTGGCCAACACCCTTAACAACTTCTACTGCCGTTTTGACGAGCCATCAGGCAGCCTTCACACCTCCAACGGCCCAACAATAGAGGCACTTTGGACACTAATTCCCCCACCTCTCCCCCCTCCATAGAGCCATCACCACCTTCAAACTGTTCACCTACAACACCCCCCTCCTCACCCCACACAAAAGAGGATTTCACACCACCTCCTCCCACCACAACTCTTCATATTCATGAAGCAGATGTGAGGAAGCAGTTTAAGAATCTGAATGCTCGGAAAGCTCCCGGTCCAGACGGCGTGTCTCCTGCCACCCTCAGACACTGTGCAAACGAGCTGGCCCCAGTGTTTTCTGGCATTTTCAACTCCTCACTGCAGGCATGTCATGTGCCTGCCTGCTTCAAGTCCTCTACCATAATCCCTGTCCCCAAGAAACCTAGGATCACTGGACTAAATGACTACAGACCCGTGGCTCTGACATCTGTGGTCATGAAGTCATTTGAGCGCCTAGTTCTCTCCCATCTCAAGACCCTCACGGCCCCCCTCCTGGACCCCCTGCAGTTTGCATATAGAGCCAACAGGTCTGTAGACGACGCCATCAACATGGCCCTACACTTCATCCTGCAGCATCTGGACTCCCCAGGAACCTACGCCAGGATCCTGTTTGTGGACTTCAGCTCTGCCTTCAACACCATCCTTCCAGACCATCTCCGAGGCAAGCTTTCCCAGATGAATGTGCCTGATCCCATCTGTCGGTGGATCACTGACTTCCTGACGGACAGGAAGCAGCATGTGAGGCTGGGAAAGAATGTCTCGGACTCCCGGACCATCAGCACCGGCTCCCCTCAGGGCTGTGTTCTTTCTCCTCTGCTCTTCTCCCTGTACACCAACTGCTGCACCTCCACCCACCAGTCTGTCAAGCTAATCAAGTTTGCAGATGACACCACCGTTATTGGGCTCATCTCGGACGGGGATGAGTCTGCCTACGGGAGGGAGGTTGAACGTCTGGTGTCCTGGTGCAGCCACAACAACCTGGTGCTGAATGCCCAGAAGACAGTGGAGATTATTGTGGACTTCAGGAAGCACACAGCCCCACTCCCCCCCCCCATCATCCTGACTGACACCCCCATCACCTCTGTGGACTCATTCCGCTTCCTGGGTACCACCATCACCCAGGACCTGAAGTGGGAGCCCACCATCACCTCCGTCATCAAGAAAGCCCAGCAGAGGATGTACTTCCTGAGGCAGCTGAAGAAATTTAACCTGCCAACACGGACGATGATGCAGTTCTACACTGCAATCATCGAGTCCATCCTCACCTCCTCCATCACCGTGTGGTACGCTGGAGCCACTATCAGGGACAAACAGAGACTGCAGCGTGTTGTGCGCTCTGCTGAGAAGGTGATTGGCTGCAGACTCCCATCTCTGCAGGACCTGTACACCTCCAGGACATTGCGGCGTGCAGCTCGGATCTCAGCTGACCCTTCTCACCCTGGACACAGTCTGTTTGACCTGCTCCCCTCAGGCAGGAGGCTCCGGTCCATTCGCACCAGAACCTCTCGCCATAAGAACAGTTTCTTCCCCTCTGCTGTTGGACACATGAACAATAACCATATGACTGTCCCCGCCACTAACACATGACCCTACGCTGTGTCACTGCATCATTCCATGTTTGGCACTGATCACCACCTGCACTCATGTATATATCTTTCTACGTAGCACTCATAATTCTTATTCTCATGTATATATCTCATGTATATCTCATGCACATATCTTTCTACGTAGCACTTTTAATTCTTATTCCTACTTTTATTTTCTCATGTCTATTTAAGTGCTATTTATGACACTATGTTTGCACTGAAGCACCGCAGCAATTTCCTAATGTTGTAAACCTGCTCAACATTTGGCAATAAACCCCATTCTGATTCTGATAATGCACATACCTGTCCTTTTATAGAGGTATGTGCGATTGTCCTGGTATATACGATTAACGCCCACACTTCACCCTTTAGCGTTCTCATGGTGTTCTCTACTACGTCCTCCTTACAACACACAGGGCGCACTGCACTATAGGGCGCGCCGCACTTTTTAAAGAAAATCTAAGGCTTTTATGTGCGCCTTATAGTTGCGAAAATACGGTAGGTGTTATTTTGGTACTTTACACATCACACAGTTTCGACAACTCCTTATATGGTACAAGTTCCTTTTTTCTGTCTGACTTCCTGTATTTATCAATATGCTTGTATAGCTCTACACTAACTTCCTGTTTTTCAGTCTGGGTGAGCACTTAGTTTATGAGTCAAAAGTGGCCTTGCTTTGCAAACATTCATTATTAAAGTACATAAAAAAATATGATCAGAAAATAAACACTAATAATATATTGATTACATGACAAAAGCAATGACCTGTTTGTATTCTCCTGCTGCCTATTTAACCCACTACTCCTCTTAACTTCTATTGTGTTTTGTACCCCATGTCTCCCTTTTGTTCCATTATCCCATGCCATTCTCCAGAAATTCTTACTTTGTCTCCAAACTATTCTTTTCCCTCAAATTTCAACAATGGTATCTGCACATCTATGTCTACTTTTTTAACAGCTGCTTTAGCCAACCTATCTGCTCTTTCATTACCCACAATACCTAGGTTGAGGGGGTCAGACCAGCACAGTCTCTTTCAGCACACATGGATATTTCATCAGTCTCATAGACACTGAGAACAATTTGTGTATGAGACTAAAGAAACAGTCCACACATAATTGAACAAAAGGCCTCCAAAGTTCTGTGGTTGCCACATTTCCGCATGACTGTTTAATTACAGCAAAAACCATAATTATAATTATCTTGATTGATATTGTAATCTCAGTTTTCAACACAATTGTTCATTAACTTAAACAATGTTACAAGATAAATATATATTCTTAGTGCTTATTTTCTGACTAGATTGTTTTATGTATTTTAATAAGAGAGGCCTTTATAAACCAAGCCCAGGTGTGAGAAAAAACTAGGTCAGAGGGTGACAGGTCGCCTAGCAACAGAGGCTTTAGTAAGGGGAGGTTAAAAAACAGGAAGTTTAGTGCAGAGCTGCAGAGGCATATTAATAAAATACAGGAAACCAGACGGAAAAAGCAGAACTAAGTAACACACACACACATTAGTCAGAGCAGAAGGAGTTGTTTTGATGGAAACTGTGTGTGTCTGTGTGTGACCTATAGCAGAACTATGTATGCGTATTTTGCCTGGCAATGCTTTGAGTACTGGGGTACGTGCTCGTGGCTGCAGTTCTCCGTTTCCGGAAATGTAAAAATAAAATCATTTTTTGAGCTTTGACCACTCTGAGTCAGAAGTCTTTCTCTGTCGCCAAAAGAATTCAAAAGAACAGAATTTAATAATTGGTGCCGTGACCTGGATTCTTTTGTGGCTGAGAGGACAAATTCGTCTTATGGTGGGATCTGATATGAGGTGAACAGGAGACTGGTCTAAAAAGATTTAAAGGTAGGCACAGCCTGTTCAAAGAAAAAAGCCAATTGTGCACATTGGATGAATTCTAAATTATCTGTTCGCCGAGCTGATGATGTTCACCATTAAATTGGCTCAGTAGTGGTGAAATTAAAGTAAATTATAAAATCTGTTAAGTAGATTTCGGGTGACATGTCCATGGTGAGTTTGGGTAATTTGTGATAAATAAAAAGTAAAGTCTGGGGAATATTTGATGAAAGCTTATTGTTGTTAATGCTGGGGTGAATTTTAAAGTTGATGTGACGTGTGCTTAAAGTTGATGTGTTATGTGTGTCAATTGTGTTACATCAGCCAAGAAAAGAGATTAGATTAGGACATTCGGTTAAGGGATTTAATTCCCAAATTGATTATAGGGTTGTACCCGAGCAGCAGATAAATAAACTGGCGATTACAGTCCACAGTGGTGCTTCTAAATGTATTTAAATTGATCTAGGACTGGGGTTGGACTCCTAGGAGCGTGTGGCAACGACTCCTGATCGTGGACATGCAGTCAGGCCTGGCGACGTCTAGTTAGCCCGGGTGGTTCCCGCGGGGATTCGAACTCCCGTTAATAACCAAGTGGTCGAGGAACACTTCTTTCCTGCGCTGTTTGAGTGAAGAGCTTGGCTCAGGCATGACCATTTCAATGCGGGTGACAGGTAAAGCTTTAAGTAAAGCTTCAGGCACCAGTTAAATACTGAGACGCTGGTTAAGTGGAGTTTCCGGTCAAGCTGCGGGGAGCACTTTTAAATTAATATAGGGCCTAGAAATTTGACCATTATCGGTGACGGCGTTCCCGAAGCAGGTTGATTGACCAGCAAGGTTGGACCTGGGCTTAGAGGCTTTTAAATTTGTCGAAATTATGTAAGAAAGGTCTGGTATCAGTAGAAGGGGGCATAAGGGTTGGACCCAGGCGTTAGGCGCCAGAAAACCCCCGTAGGGGTCATGGTGTTTGTGTCTGTATGTACTTGGGTTGTCTGATTATTGTGTATTGTACAAGTGTGCAAGAATTCTGCTAACCACGCTGAGGATTTTGATGGATGTCGTTTGGTTAATGTTTGCAAATGGAAAGAGCTTAGTACGTGTGTGTGTGTGTGTGTGTGTGTGTGTGTGTGTGTGTGTGTGTGTGTGTGTGTGTGTGTGTGTGTGTGTGCTGAGGGTGCATTCTTTTTATATTAAAATTAGTAGAGTTACAAAGGGTATATAGAGTGTGAACATAAAATAAGAGCTCGATTAGGCTGTAGAAACGGATGAAAATCCAGTAAAGTGAAGAGTGTGTGTGTGTGTGTGTGTGTGTGTGTGTCTGGCAGGAATTGAAGCAGGAAGTCTGAATATAGCTTGTGAAATTGTGAGAGACGTTTCAAATTGAAAACAGAGGAATTAGACAATGAAAGTGCTAAGTAATAGTAATGAAAATTATATTAAATAAATGTCTTAGTGTGTTAATACAGGTGCCCACGGACTTGCTCAACCTCCTGGAAGAATAGGGCTTTGGAGCGTGATGTCACGGGGGTGGGCGTGGAAAGGATTTTGGCCCGATTCACCATTTTGGGGGTCTAAGCTAGGAGCGATAGCATAGCCATGGTTGCTGTGTATGGAACGCCAGGACTGCCATAATGAATTAATTAAATACACCATTAAATAATTAATTAAATGTGTCAATAATTAATTAAAATTGGAATTAATTAATTAAATAAATAGTTATGACACATGTAATTAATTAATTATTGACACATTTAATTAATTATTTATGTATTTCACATTTTAATTAATTATTGACACATTTAATTAATTAATTATTGACACATTTAATTAATTATTTATGTTTTTCACATTTTAATTAATTATTGACACATTTAATTAATTATTGACACATTTAATTAATTATTGACACATTTAATTAATTATTTAATGATATATTTATTTATTTCATTTTGGCAGTCTTGGCGCCTGGCTCTCATCATGAAATAATTTTATCTGTCAGCCTCACCCATCAAACTCAGGGGGCGGGGTTAACGCTGATCGAGTCAAAACCATTGCTTTGGTCTGGAGTGGCTCCATGCAAAACATCGCTACCGTCATGGGGGATTTTCGTGAAATCGCTCTCGAGTTGGTAAGAGATATTTTAGACCTAGCAGATAATGTTGAAGCAGGAATTGCTCAGCCGGAGCATGTGACAAATAAAACTGAGGAATTTATTGAAATTCTTGGACTTATTTCCGCACTCTCCAACCAAGACATTGATGGTAGAGTGACTGCAAACTTACATGAAGTACTCCAGCAAAGCATCGCGGAACAGCGGCAAACTCACGGAACGGGACGCCCCGCTTTTGATATACCGATTGACGTTTTCGAGCATCATGTTCTCTGTGGATTGACAGCGAGTGAAATTGCGACGAGGTTCGGAGTGTCTGAAAGGACAATCAGGAGGCGTATGGAACAAAACGGCTTAAGGTATTTACTCACTGAGAATTGAAAAACTGTCTAAATTCTGTAATAAAATTATCAGCGTTGCTCCTTTACCAGGTGCAACAATTAAGTTTAACATCCAGGCATCCATGAAAACAGAATTTATGCAATTTAACGAAGTTAGAAGTTAGCAGGAAGTTAGCTAGCTAGTTTCCATCTAAGTATAATATTGCATGTTCACACCAAGAGATTTTCTAAATCAAATTAAGATGTACAGCTCTGCTATCACTTCACATAAATGAAGACAGGAAAATAAACGTTTTGTGGGGTTAATGAAGTTGGGCTAGTTGGTATATAATGATGTGCTATGTGATCGCTAGCTACACAGCATAGACACAGTGACCTGTATCAAATAATTAGGTCATTACCAGGCCTCTGAAGAACTTCAAGACATGTTGAGGAGGTAATTTAGCCATTTAAATCAGCTGTGTTTTGGTCAAGGACACATTTAAACCTGCACGACATCGGCCCTCAAGGCCCGGACTTCGAGACCCCTGCTGTAAATGGACAAAACTTCAGTCAGGAGAACAATCGAGATAATCCACCCAGTCATTAATATACTGCTGCATGGGCTGGGCTGCAGTTACACCCAGGTTTTAAAAACTGGTTTTTAAAATCAACAGTGGTAATGAAACCCTAGAGAGGCCGACAGTGATCACTAACTGTTTTTAGGGGCTTGTTGAGATTAGATAGACCAAGATGCAAAGCATTAAAACGTGTTAAAAGCACAACAGCCTTAAAAAACACAGAGCTTTGAGCGTGGAAGCAGGATTCATCAGGTCATCACTTATAGACCTGATTGTCGACCAGTCTAAGATAATATTTCGTAAACTCCAACATTACTCAGTGTTTTTCATCTGTGTAGAAAGACAGACCTCTATTCATCTGTTACTGATGAGGAGTTGGATCGTATTGTAAATGAAGTCCACAGAAGCCATCCAAACACCGGCTACAAGCTAATGCATGGATTTCTGAATGCAAGAGGTGTGCGTGTCCCTGGTGAGTATAATAAGCCTGTTATTGAAATTTATGAATAAGTGATCTGTTAGTGAGCCAAGCTAAAGTTAAGCTCATGATTGTGTATGTATCCTTTCCTAAGCACCATGATTTGTTATGCAGTTTATTATACTGACACTCTTTCCTCAAAAGTGACCATGACAGTATCACTAACTGATGAATATTTGAAATTCTACTGGTAGATATTTTTACAATATTGGTCAGGTGGTTAATATAGGTATTTCTAATGAAGTGGCCAGTTAGTTTGTGGTTATTTTTGCCCACCTCTCAGTCTCAAGACTGCGGGAGTCTTTACGCAGAGTCGATGCAGAAGGAGTGAACATCAGACGTCTACGGCTGCATGTATTAAGACGACGGCAGTATTCTGTTCCAGGTCCAAACTCCTTATGGCACATTGACGGCAACCATAAGCTAATAAGGTATCAGTGGTATTGACATAGGAATCATTAACCATATTATAGATATTTTAAATAATTGTTCTACAAAAAGGTTGTTGTTTTTTTTTGTGTGTGTGTTTTACATATTGTCTCACAGATGGAGATTTGTTGTCCATGGTGGCACGGATGGATTCAGTCGACTAATTGTCTACTTGACAGTGGCTGGCAACAACAGAGCTAGAACAGTCTTGGAGAGCTTTATTGCTGCTGTTGAGCAGTACGGACTGCCATCAAGGGTTCGGTCTGATAAAGGTGGGGAGAATGCCGATGTAGCTGAATTCATGATCAGGAGCAGAGGCACCAACAGGAACTCTCACATCACAGGCCGAAGTGTCCACAATCAGCGGTAAATAACATGTTTTGTTGCTGTGTTATAGACTCTACCAGTGTAATGCTTTATGAAAATTACATCACATAAAAATTTTCAATTTTATTTTAATCACAGAATAGAGAGGATGTGGAGAGATGTCTACGAGCATGCCCTAGACCTTTTCTATCAGCTGTTCACTTCACTGGAACATCAGGGAACACTTAATCCAGACAGTGAAATCCATCTGTACGCCTTGCACCGAGTTTTCCGTCCACACATACAGAGCAACCTAGACTCTTTCCAAGATGCATGGAACAGTCATGGTCTTAGAACTGAACGGAATCAGTCACCACAGCAACTCTGGATAAGATACAGAGACCAAGGCCCCGTGGAGGATCCTTCAGAGGTTAGAGAACAACCGCCTTTTAACAAAGTTAAAAAAAAACAAAACAAAAAAAAAAAAAAACCCTGCTACATACTGTTTAGTTTTTGACTAGGGGAGAAAACCCATGTGCTAAAAGGTGATAGTCAGCGATTCAAACCTAAGCTCTCCAACGTTTTGAGCTAAGATTTCTTTGTCGCATGTACATTTTTCTAGCCTATGCACAATTGTACTGTTTTATAGTATTTGATTGTTAACATATTATTTAAATACTCACCAACATGCGGACCAAGAAAAAGTCCCAAATAGGTTGTGCAATGACCTAAAGCATTATTAAAGTAGTTGTAACTACAACACTAAAGATTATTCCACGTTCAGGTTTCTGAAGACTACGGGATTGACTGGAACGGGCCTCACACTAACCATGGAGGCGCTACATCAGTACCTGACATTCAGCTGGGCCGTGAGCTATCAGATGAAGAGCTTGCTACTTTGCCAGTTCCAGGAGTTTCATTGACAGATGCAATCGGATCTTACTTGGAGACCGTCCAAATTCTGTCAAGAACCATAGGAGACTGATATACAATCCAAGCTTTTTATTTAGCATGCTAAAACAAACAGACATGCAATGTAAAACAATTTGCTTCCCTCACATAATCTTACAAGTTCCTTTCTTTCTTTCAAGTTTTTCCCCCATCATGACATTTGTCACATAATTTTTTGGTTAACAAAATTATAATTTGTTTTATTGTAATTGTGGGGGAAAAAAAAAAAAAAAAAAGACATGACAGCTTGGGATGCAGAACTGCTGTCTCTCCCATTTTATATCAAAATGTAAAATTGCTTTTTAGAAAAATGTGAACCATTAAACATGTGTTTCATTCGCCTTTGGTTGCTTTCTGTTTGAACTATGGCGAAATTTCAGCCTGAAAAATCTTAAACCAGTCCAAAACCTGTGTGTGCACTATTTATTGCAGAAATAAGTGCTTCCTCGAAGTCTTGGTATGTCTGGAAATGAGCTGGCAGCTTTAGCGTTTCAAAACAAGTAGACGCTGTCGGAAAGGTGCCACCAGAGATCTCCACATTGAGTTCAGGAGGAAGCATCTCCCAGCCAACCCAGAATTTCATCAGTTGGGCCAGTCTACTTGATGAAGCTAGAAAGTCAGAAATGGAGTTAAGAAAACATTTAGTTAATTGTTCATCATGCTGCAGAGAATATACAGTGAAATTATGAATTTCATACATTATAACTTTAAATGCTTATTATCAAGCATTTGCAATATGAGCAATAGCTTTATTTAAAAAAAGGAAAAAAAAAGGTGCCTATACCAGTTTCAATGAAGATCCGTAGAAATCCAGTGATGCGGCACATGGACTCAACATCAAATTCCTCATCTTCATCACTATCCTGAGCTGGCCATGTGATTTTGTCTATTACCATCTGATAGAACATGGAAGAGGACAACTTAGTCTAAAGTACTGGTGAAAAGAATATATTTTACCATTTTTATTAATAGGAAACACCAACTTCAGTATATTATATCATGGAAAGTTCATCAAATACATTTATAAATAAGGTCTCATAAATCACTGGTCCCCAACCCCTGGGCCACGGAACGGTCGGTGAGTCATGAGGTACAGGGCTGTGAGAGTTGATGCTCAGGTGTGAAATTTATGGTTTTCAGGGTTTTTATCGTTAACTCGGTATCCTTGGTTCTTTACCCGTGTGCTATGAATACATCTTTTTTTGTTAGCGGTACTGGTTTTATTTTCTTGTATTAATCCACTACAGATTTAAGGCTGGTCTCTAAAAATACTGTCGGACATAAACCATTCCATGGTGCAAAAAAGGTTGGGGACCGCTCTTATCAGTGATGAGAAAGAACTGGTTTACCTGTGGTGTGAACTGCATTTCTGCCATTCGTGGGAAAAGAAGCGGGACAACATCTGGCCTACTCGTTAGCAGGGGCCATACCATGACATCCTTGATTCCCTTTCTCAGCTGTTTGAGTTGGCGCATGGTTCTCCCAATAACCTTCCAGGCAGAGAGACACAAGCCATAGTATAAGAACAAATATCCTCCTGAATTCTACACAAGTTGGCACGGTAGAGGAAATTTACATGAAGACACACTGACGTGCTTTGCCATATCTATTTACACTGTAGTAGACTGTATACACCAAAGACAAATATAATAAATTTGCACAGTTTACAGTAATATACTCTTCAATTCACACACACATATTTTATGGGGGCTTTGTTATTTTCCCAACATCAAACCACATTCTGCATTAAAAAAATAAAAAAATAAAAAAAATTGCTAAGGTAACTTTTTTCATTAACTACAATGTGTCTTTAATGCCTATTTAAGTGCAAAACGTGGTAATGCAGACTTGAGATAACTGTTCTGCTGAAGGCACAACTGATGGGTGAGTGGGAGGATTCCCTTTCTAAATCAAGTAGTGATTTGGAATGTGTTTATTTTAAGAAGGGAATTTTAAAAACACAAACATACATTAAATTTTTTACCTGCTGTCAGTATACTACAGCCTGAAGATATTTTGTAAAGGGATTTCTGTATTTGAAGTTTCATCTTGTGTGCGCGCATTTGTGGAATTAGGGTGTGAGTGCCAACACTTCCAGGTATGAAGGACAAGGTCAGCTTTTGGTTATGAAAAAATATGTGCATGATTTAAGAAAAAAAAAAATAAAGAAGAAGAATTTCAACTTGACTGGGAGAATGGTAAATTTTAGTGCTTAAAAACCCAATATTTACAAAACTAATTTCGGCACTAATAAAAAGGGGGGAAAAAAAGGAAACATGACCATTGCCTGCCAGTGTAGAATAAAAAGCTACTCTATACAAATCCGTCTGCTTATTAATTTCAACAACTACAACAATGTCTTTGATACTTAACCAGCAAGAACCTACCGCATGCACTAGAAGTTTGTTATGCAGCCATCTCCTATTTGTTTTATTTACTGCTGGGAGATCCCAAGACAGGGAAAGATCAGAGACTGTGTCTTGCTGTTCCTGAGTAAGTTCTTCGAGTTCAAGCTAAAATTAAGATTAAACAAGTTATTGTGGTAGTCCACACACTGATTGTAATTCAATAATTTTTTTAATTTTACATACCATTTGTATGATACTTCTGATGTGCAGATCAGGACAGTCTTCTATAACAATTGTTGCCAATTCCGGGTCACCATTGAACAGCACGTGAATTATTGCAGGACTTAATCCTGTGACACGGGGACCATCATGCAAAAAGGTGTGGGCCAACATCCTTCCTGCAACCCGGAAGAGGCTGCTCTCGATAAGTACCTCTGATGTTGCTGGGACCAGATGGTCCGGTTCACCCTCAAATAGCAGTGTTCGACCCATTCCTCCTAGAAGTACCAAGAAAGCAGAGTTTTCTTTATTTTACTTTTTTAAATTTGCCAGTGCGTTATGTAAAACTGGATTTTCAAAATTATCACAAGCTTTAAAGCAAGGAGAGTGAGGTAATTATGATAATATATACCAATATTATCCTTTAGTTAATTTCTAAAAAAAAAAAAAAAAAAAAAATCCAGACACAAACACCACATAAGAGTAAAATACATTTAAAAGTGGTGAAATACCGTGTATATAGAATTTATTTTACTTATGTATTAATCACATTATTTTATCGTATAATGCCTTGGTGCCACTGGATTTTAACAAGTCTCACACTCATACAGCAAGACAAATGATGGGGGTCTAGTAAGGAAGTTAGGGAAGCAGACAACTCCACAGGAAGAGTCTTGTCTCTTCGAGGACTCTGGGAGGTAGCAAGGGAGTGTGAACCTTAAGGTGTGAAACAGCTGTGTACTGCTTTTTGTTCCTGAAAAAGGTATTTAACTGAGAGCCATGCTGGGCTCAGAGAGACTCTGCTGACCGTCTGTCCCGCGGACATGCAGGCTCCACCAAGCTTGGTTGTCTGTTCTTTGTGTGTTTGGATTAAAGAATGTTAGCTACCGCTCACCGCTCGTCTGCAGGCTTTCTTTAATGGAAAAATTCCACAACAAAAGCATATGAAAATAGTGGTACACTTACCAAGATCTACTCTGAATCCAAACTGGAGTTTGGATATTATTGTTGTCACAAAGTACCGCATCACCCCTTGTCCAACAGCAGCATCACCTGAAATAAAATACAGATGATTACACTGTACAAAAAAAAAAAAAAAAAAAAAAAATGGCTGAGTATTATTGCCAAACCTATTTAATTAAAAACATTGTTTTGTTTTTTTTTAAAGAGAAAGCAATATTATTTTGGTTGGAATCCTAGAATCCTGACCCTGCCAGAAAACAAAAAAAGAGGAGTATTGTACAATACACATTTATATTAATAGTGGTAAAGTATATTATTTAGGACCACTGGGCCCATTCACAACCAACTTATTAACCTGTAACAAATTAAATTTTTTTAATATTCAATTCAGTTTTTCACAGTAACAGGGCTAATTCTGTGTGATAGAGTAAAAACACTATAACTGTCATTGTAGTTAGCATGATTGGCCAACGGAGCTCATCGTATGATGCATTTCAGCCACATGAAATCAGTAAGCCACTAAGACAACTCCATTGAAAGACATTTAACTAATTTAATTTATTTAACACAATAGATTTCTATTACTAACCATCAAGGGTACAATGAAGTGGACATGCCCATTCTTGTTGCCGTTTATAGAATGAGAGAAGTGCCCGGTCTCTGTCCTCCTCAGAGTCCCTCACATCCATCCTCAGCTGAAGTGGTGTCCCAGATGCATGTTCCCGAAGTAGATTTTCTCTGAAAACTTTGGCAGCATGAGCTGGATCTTTAATCACCACCCAATCTAGACCGCAAAAATAAATGAAAAAATTACACATAGAAAAAACCTTCTTAACATGTTACATGCAGATATGCATTCCTTTACAGTCAAAGATGAAGAACACCTGAAAAATGTCATTCAGTGCAGCACCAAAAGGCAAATGGCCTAGTACCTATATAGTGTTTTACCACAAACACTAAAAGGCCTTTATGCTACAGTCGCATTCACCCAATCAATCTTCTAATACATATTACCAGAAATATTCTAAATATTCCATTTCTGCACAGAATGAGGTTTGATTCCTGGTTTCAGTTACCCTAGCATCACTTTCAGGGTTTCCAAACAACATTAAGAACCCAAGAAAGTATTTTAACATTAATAGTCATGAATTACATTGTTGATTACATGCAGTACTACTTATTTTAAAGTAATTTTATTAAAGGTAATATTTTTTTTACTGAATGAATGTAAGTTGTTTGCAAACTTATAGCACCTCTATGTGTTTACACAGACCATTGTCAGGTTCTTTGTGAACAAACTCCTCAGTACCAGTTACTACTGGTACTACTGCACTTTGAGCTGAGGTTTCTGATGTTTCAGGCCTAACTGGCACACTTTCACTGACTGTGGCTGGCTCTCTATCATTTTCTTCAACATGGCCTCCCTCTCGTTCTCTATGTGATTCCTGCGTGGATGTCCTTGAAGTTAACAAAATTGACATAGTCATACTCTCTCATTTTCCTAATGTAAAATGAATATGTAGTACACATATGTCTTTGTTAGTACATACCCAGCACAGCTGTCTCTGTGCATTTTTATTTCAGAAAAGGAAAATTCCTTCTGACAAGTAATACAGGAGATGAGTGGACCAGAGGCATGACCTGAGCTCTCCTAAAAGATAAAAAACATCCATTTATAAATTTAAATTCCACAATGCTATTTATTTGATGACAATGATGACAATATAGATTTATGTATACAATCAAAGTGCAAGTCCTGTTGAAGTGGACGGATGTAGATTGTAGCCTGCCCAATCATTGCAGATGGGTCTTTCAGATACCCAATGGTATATCCAGTGCTGGGACATTGAAGCAATGCAAGATTTCGACTACGAGTAGATCCTGTAATTTTTAGAAACTCAAATCCTCCCCCTTCTTGGAGCTTTGGAAACACTTCCATCAGTTTAGTTCTTACAGTCTCGGGATCATTGTCATTCCCTGTATTTAAAAGAATAAACAGATAATATCCATTCAATCAAACACCCACATATTTGAAAACAAGCCAGTACTATCTAATAGCCACAAAATAACAATCACACAGTTGAAATTTAAGTCCAATTTAAATTAAAATGACAAAATATTTATCACATTCACGCTAAAAATTATAAAAACAAAAAACAAACAAACAAAAAAACCTACAGTGAACCACAATCAAAACTGGGCTCTGGTAAATTTCTACTATCAGACTTACCTGAAAATGTCACTTTTTGCTCTCCAAGTCCTGCAGCATGGAGGTCTGCTTTAAGCTGAATGCTTGGAACTTTGTTAGCCTTGTGATCAGCCAAGCAACAGAACGTATGTGTGTAGCTTCTTCTAGGTACTAGGCTCTGTGCTGACCGTCTTATCATATTTCTTCTACTCCCACCATTATACGGAGCAAAGAGCCTTGCTAGCTCGGCTGCAACACAAAGAAAATATCCCAGCGGAACAGACCACCAGTCAGCTACAACAGTCTGAACTTTCAGCTTAGCATCATTTTAAACGTCACTAACGCTACACATCAGCACCAGGCATGGTGCTGCAAAATAAGGGCGTTTTACTGACTATCTAGTTTCATGCCCCATCCACACACAACGAAAGTGAGTCACACACAAAGCATAATTAGCTAACTACCACACATAAACCTAGGTGCACAACCCCCGCCCACTGAAATTTAGATGCTCATATTGATTGCTAAGATTTAACTGTGTGCTAAGTCATCAATTAGTATAACACGTGGCTGACGTTACTTACTTTGGACAGGTGTATGTAATGGTGCCGCAGGTATCTGCTGTGTCTGAGCTGACGGAGTTGGGGAATTTGTCCTCAGAGCTTCTTCAATTAAATTCGCTGCTTCTCTCAGCAGCTCCGGACAGCTTTTTGACATTTCTCGTACACGTCGTGCAATGTATCAATTGAGGTACACAAGTATTGTCAAGTGTCTTGATTTTTATGGCGGCAACTTCTTGCTTCCAACTGCATAGCGCATCCAAGCAAAGTTAAAAATGAATATCACCACCTAAAGGATCGGAGTGAGATTTACTGGGAGTACATCAATCTATTATCAGGGATCGATCTGTCTGGACTTGCTTTACAGTTTAACCAATCAGATGTCAGACAATCCACAGGGAGAGCGTTAACCCCGCCCCCTGAGTTTGATGAGTGAGGCTGACAGATAAAATTATTTCATGATGACAGCCAGGCGCCAGAACTGCCAAAATGAAATAAATAAATATATCATTAAATAATTAATTAAATGTGTCAATAATTAATTAAATGTGTCAATAATTAATTAAATGTGTCAATAATTAATTAAAATGTGAAATACATAAATAATTAATTAAATGTGTCAATAATTAATTAATTACATGTGTCATAACTATTTATTTAATTAATTAATTCCAATTTTAATTAATTATTGACACATTTAATTAATTATTTAATGGTGTATTTAATTAATTCGTTATGGCAGTCCTGGCGTTCCATAGCTGTGTGCTCGGCTGCAATGTTCGATCTTACGACCGGCACGGGAATAAGGTTGGATTGTCTTTTTATGCTTTCCCAACCTGGAAGCAACATGAGGCAGCTCGTGTATCGATGTTACCAAACGAAGGCGTCTAGCCTGGATAGCAGCTGTGAGATGAGCTGACGTGCAGCTCTTTTCCATCTCCAAATATCTGTTGGTGCCCCAGACATTTTCATTCCGGTAAGTTCTAAATATGTTCATATCACTCTTTATATCCTATTAGTTTTATTTTCTATGCGCTCTGAGCTCATAGCAAATTAGAACAAACATCCTACTGAGTGATTTTGCAGAACTACCTTCTATTTATAGAGTTGCTAATTATTTGGCATTATTGCAGCAAACCAGCCAATGAAATGGATGAAACATCATGACTGAGTTCCAGCGCTACACGAGGGATCTGCTTCAAACAAACCACCATGCCAATCAGATTACTACTTCCATGTGAGGGTGAAGAGGTGACCCTTCTGGATAAGATGGTGAAGGTTTGCTGCGTTTGGTGAACAGTGTGATAATAAAACCAGAGAAGAATGAAACCTGCTCCTGTTAAATGTTCTTAAGTCTTGTGCTGTTATTTTTTCAAAAGATACAGTAAATAAAGTAATGTTAGTAGTGGGTGATATCATGTAAACACTCATGATTTGGTGTAAACATTTTGTCATTTGTAAACTGTAAATGACATGGATTCTACACTGTTACTGATGTGATGTTCTATAAGGTGGTTTTAATTAAAAAAAAAAAGGCAAAATTATTTAGTTTCTTTATTCAACTTTTGAACAGTGGGACTCAGTCAGTACATATTCAGTAAATGCAAATTATTTACACAGCAGTGCACTACAGGCATACATCTAGACCCCTAGATAAAACATTATGGCATTATAGCAGTGACAACTCCTCCACAGTAGCAGGTGGGGTTTTTCTTTTTTGAGGACGGCTCCTTTTACCTGACACTACAGATGGTCTGTGTATGTTTTGATCAAGAGCCTTTTTTTGGGCAGCTGAAGAGAAGTTGTCTATCTTATGGCCAACCTCTGGCTGTATCTTGGTCATATTACCAGGCAAAACCCAGTATGCAGGTTCATCTGTAACAGTCCTTGTGCCACGGATCAACACTGTTCCGTCTACTTTAGACAGAAGAGCAGCGACGTGGGTGCAGGTCTCCGTGACTCCGGCCATACAGCTGCAGTGGGCGGCTTCAACCTTCCCTGTGATGCTCACAGTGACCCATGGCTGCAATGCTGGTTCATTCAGTCTTAGAGTGCAGCACCTGAAACACACACAGACAAAGTTCATTTAAAGACAAGAACTAATGAGCCAAGGCCGACACAAATGTGTTTAATCTACTTTATCATAAATGTAACAAAGTGTCAAGAAAGTTAGCACATACATGTAATTTTTCATTTCTTTATGTGTCCATCTATAGAACGCTGCATGTTATAGTGTAAATCTGCCTGTTCTCTGTCAGAAACCTGCCTGCAGAAAATGAACCTAAAGTATGTAATGCAAGGATGTCATCACTTTAGAGATGGAGAAAGCATAAAGTGACAATTATGAATCACTTAATATGATAAGGAGATTCTGCAGGTCATTAATCAATGTATAAAACTAAAATAAAATGTATTTTTAGTGACACAAGATACAAATATGGAAGCAAGATGTATAATTAGAATTATTTATAATAAACATTAATAAATCATTGCAATTTCTTTAACCATAGAGAATAACTAAATCCTTCAGGACAATGTCTCATCAATGCACTGAACTCACTATGTTATCCCTCTAACAGCCTGCAATAATGTTCTCACTGTAATTTCCCCTCATGAATGAATTTATGCTGCACTAATGTGAATGTTTGCAGGGAAATCAAACGCATTTCACTCGCAGTACTCGAGCTGACTTACCTTTGATTGAATGACGACTTGTACGCGCTGACTCCACAGATAAGGTATGAAATATGTCAGGCTACGTCAATAGCGGTTGGTCTTCAGGGTTTCTACTCCACGGCCGTATTTCATACGGGTCCACATTTCCAATGCACGCTATTTTCTGCAAGTACCGCCGCTTCGCTTCTGGACGCAATCGGTCTCTATACAGTCCATTCTCTTTTAAGCTGCTTTTAAGCATCTTGTAATCGTCGTTCCAACACAGTGTGTTTGATTTGATTCGTAGACCCCGAAAATGCCGCCGCGCTCCGACAATGCATTGCGGCGTGACGTCAACTCCAAAGCCCTATACAGCAGAACAATGATAGATTAACATAATTGGGACGAAAACAGGCTTTGGTTTAAAATTTCACAGCTTGACCTCTCATCCTGTCCTTATCCTGAGAAGAAGCTTAAAGGGCAGTTAATCTCCTGATGAACAGAGAAGACAGACAGAACAACACCGTGGACTTGAAGAATTAACAGCAGGCAAAAAGACAGTGCAACTGACCTAAAACACTGAAGGATCCAGCAGCAGGTTGATGGAAACATGCGCTCTGAATTACAAGCTGGAAAGTGTACCAGTGACATGACTGTGTGAAACCACTGGATGGGACTGTCTGAGTTCATATTTGCCATGCTGGGAGTTAAGCGCCAAGAAAAGACTGAAAAGAGGAAGAGAGAAGAAGAAACAGCTGATTTGGGCCTGCGTTTGATTTGGGAGGCCACACAGGAAGTTGAGAGAAGAGGGGACGAGGACCGGTGAGAGGCGAAGGCTGGACGTGTTAAAGTGACAGCATAGCAAAATTGGGTTGAACATTGAGGCTGAATTTATGGGTTTAGAAACATTCAGAGCATCGCAACAGAAAGGTAAAGAAAAAAAAAGAGAGAGAGAGATAAAGAAATAAATAAACTAATAATACATAAATGAATAGAAAAATAGAAAACACACATGTAGAAATTGTCACATGTAAAATTGTTTTTGGAGAGAATCAGAAGTGAGACAGTTTGAATCCACAGTTCAGCGCAAAGATGCAGGAATTAAATCTGATTATAAAAACACATCGAGGCAACAAAGACCAGCTTACACTCAATATTAATATGAATACACAACATACACGCAATGAAGACACGCTTACACTCATGAATGTGAATACATGACATAAATGCTAAATGGTGTAGATTTAACACACTTAAAGGCTGAAGCTGAGGAATAACTCAGGAAGCTGCAGGACAATAGAGTGACTGTTGTGAAGAGGAAAAAGAGACTGGGAGGACCAACCAGGGATTAGAAGCTTAAAGCAGGTTTAAAATAGTGAGTTAGAAGTGGTTTCCAGCTGACTGAGCAAAAGAAGTGACGACTGTAGAAATAAAAATAAAATAATAATAATTGAATTATGCAGCAATGTTTTGAATATGCATTTCTGTTGTCAGGGCAACTTCTCGAGATATGACTCAATATGCAAATTAGTTGAATGAGTGGGGACAGAAAAAAAAGAAAAAAGAAAAACTCAAGTTTCCTGTCTGAGACATGAGTGAAGTTTGCATTGAGAGAAATATATCTGTGACTGTGTGAGAAGAATTGTTTGGTAAAATATATGATAGCAGCCGCAGGACAATTAAATAAAGTCTGTCGTGCAGATTTCGAACTCAAAATCTTTAGTATCATATTTATAAAGTATCGCAAAGAATACACTTATACCATTGTGTGAGCTACACTTCTTGTAAAAAAACTGATTGGTAATGCGTTTGAGAAAAGCTCCTGCTGTGACCTTCCTTCTGTGAGGGCACACACACACACACACACACACACACACACACACACACACACACACACACACACACACACACACACACACACACACACACACACACACACACACACACACACACACTCACAGAGAGAGAGAGAAAGAGAGAGGGGGAGATCATTAATATGTGTTTGAGGTATGGTAACAACAGCTTCACGTTGTGTTACTTTAGTCTAAGCATGGGTTTATAGTGTTCAAGCAACAGGCAAAAACTGTAATACAAAGCATTGAAGCCGTTTTTGGATTTTCACTTGTTGGCTTTAATATGAACAGTCACATATAATTCATTCCAGTTTTTTTTTTGCCTTTGCTTCAATTAAGATGTTTCTTTAAATCTACAACAGCTTCCTTTTCAAAAAAGTTTACTGACATAGTAAGGAAGTAGCTAGGGACCTCAGTAAGTATGAGCAACAATAGCTTAGGGACAGTTTCTACAATAAAGAGCATTTCATCATCTGCTGTTCGTCAAAAAGTGCCGTATTAAAAACAATTCAGCAGCCCCTCAGAGTGCGGATACAAACTGTTTTCAGCTGTAGAGGTAGAGGTACGCTTCATTTACTTATCAACATACAGTTTAGCAGAGTGGATTAGAGTGCATTGGTGCTTGGGCCTCTTTTATTTAGCACGGTTATACCATTGTGAATTTAGCTATACAAATATGCTCAAGAGTCTATCATATGTTTGACATGCAACTAAAAATTCGAATATATATATATATTTTAAATCAGTAGCTTTGCAAATTTAGAGTAAATGTTTTCGGACAACATATGTGTCACATTTTAAACAGGCTTTGAATAATTAGCACTGACATACAGACATTTATGCCCTGGGTATAACAGACATGCTTACCTTGTGAAAGGCCCTCGGATTTCTTGGAGCAGAGAAACACTCTGTATTGTTGCTTTTCTCTATTGTATAAGCAGCGCCCGAGTGTCAGAAACGCTCTGTGCGGGTAGCAAAGTCGGCTCCAACGCACATTCAAGTGAAAAAATAAAAAGTTAAAACGATATACCTTGCGGCAGTTGTGAAGTGCTGAGGAAAATACTGTGTGTCTGATGGGGTGTTTTTATATAGGTGGGGCTACTTTCAGTTGACCTCTGAGATGTAGAGATAAAAGAGTGTGATGTAAGGAAGAAAGGTGGAAAGCCTTTGGAGACTCTGTTGGTCATGGTTTCTGCTGGCCTCTGACATGATAAGACTAGTTGCATTAAAGCCATTAACTGTTTGTGTATATACACCTTTGGGCTGGGATGCTCTTGATAAGGAGCATCTTTTGTTTGCTTCATGACTTCTTTTGCAGACTGTTGGGAGCCTAACTGCACCCCCTCTGTCTAACTGTTACAGAGTGTGGGAATATGTGTTTTTTAGAAGTATCACAGCTTATTTCTAAAAGAAATACATGTTGTTTGCAGTGCTCTATTTAAAACGATTGGTCTGTGAAACTTTTAGAAACGTGAAATGCCCCTAAAGTAGTTAAATCATCTATGTGTAATCAGCGAGTCTAACTGTTGCAGACTAGTTGATAATTATAAGACTAGTTGCATTAAAGCCACATGGTGGTTGATACAGCGCTATTGTGAATATGTACTTTTAGAAGTATCACAGTTTATTTCTAAAGGGATACCTGTTATTTGCGGATCTCTGTTTGAAAACTATTTGCTCCTAAATAGCACTGAAGAAAATGCAAAAGGCTCCTAACAAGTTAAAATACCCCTAAAGTAGTTAAATTAAATCACCTATGTCTAAATAACAGAACTCTGAGACCTATACAATCCTTTAAAAAGAGTGTGAAATGCCACTAAAGTAGTTAAATCATCTATGTGCAATCAGCGAGTCTAACTGTTACAGACTAGTAGATAATTAGCTCTAGTGTGAATATGTACTTTTAGTAGTATCACAGTTTATTTCTAAAGGGATACATGTTGTTTGTGGTACTCTATTTAAAAAAACTACTAGCCTGTGAAACTATTAGAAAAGTATAATCTTCCTAAACTAGCTAAATTAAATGCTGTGTGGGAATACACGGTTTTTAGAAGTATCACTGTTTATTTCTAAAGGGACACCTGTTATTTGCTCCTATATAGCTCTGAAGAAAATGCAAAAGGCTCCTAACAAGTTAAAATACCCCTAAAGTAGTTAAATTAAATCACCATCATTAAATCATGTCTAAATAACAGAATTCTGAGACCTATACAAACCCTTTAAAAAGAGTTTAATTAAAACACATAATGGTTTCATTAAATAATACTCTATTAAACACATGTGAACTCATATGACCCCTGGACACACACGCACATGCAAAAAGTCCGTTCTCGCGCACGTGCACACGCACATGGACGCGGCGGGGGATAGGGAGGGGGGAAAATGCCCTCGGGGTGTGGGGGGGCAAAAAAAAGCTATAGGTATATTACTACTCAGATGAACCTGCATACTGGGTTTTGCTGGGTAATGTGACCAAGATACAGCCAGAGGTTGGCCATAAGATAGACTTCTCCTCTTCAGCTGCCCAAAAAAAGGCTCTTGATCAAAACATAAACAGACCATCCGTAGTGACAGGTAAAAGGAGCTGTTCTCAAAACAGAAAACTCCCACCTGCTACTGTGGAGGAGTTGTCACTGCTATTGGATACTTTGCTGGAACACAGTAAAGCTGTGGGTTGTGGGAATGACCCATAATGTTTTATCTAGGGGTCTAGATTTATGCCTGTAGTGCACTGCTGTGTAAATAATTTGCATTTACTGAATATCTACTGACTGAGTCCCACTGTTCAAAAGTTCAATAAAGAAACAAACTAATTTTTGCCTCTTTTTTTTATTAAAACCACCTTATAGAGCATCACATCAGTTCCAATGTAGAATCCATCATTTATAGTTTACAAATGACAAAATGTTTACACAAAATCATGTGTTTACATGATGTCACCTGGATGATTGAGAATGCATCAAGATGAAACACAAAAGGAAGCTCACCGCTTTTAGCAGCTCCCCCACCCCCTCAATCACTCAGTGAGTGATTGAGGGGGTGGGGGAGTGGAGTGTTTCAGTGTTTCAGTTTGCCATCTTAGGGAGAAATCAACACATGTCCTTTGTATGTCCTTTGTTGCTGACATTTATTGATAAAAACAGTACAAAAAACCAACCATTTGTACACATATTTACAAATGGCCTGCTGAGTGGTGCATGGAGCATGTTCATTGGTTCATGGACCTCCCTGAACTAATGGCATTTATGGCAGCAACAAAAGCGGTGAGCTTCCTTTTGTGTTTCATCTTGATGCATTCTCAATCATCCAGGGAAACAAATCTCCAAAAGTCACCAACTTGGAGTGTTTCAGTTTGCCATCTTAGGGAGAAATCAACACACATGGGTGTATGTCCTTTGTTGCTGACATTTATTGATAAAAACAGTACAAAAAACCAACCATTTGTACACATATTTACAAATGGCCTGCTGAGTGGTGCATGGAGCAAGTTTTGGGTGGCTTGCGACCTAAAATCCAAGTACACCGATGCAAAAAAAATCAGGCCACTGTGCGATGTGTTCACTGCTACAGGTACACATGTGGTAAATGCAGACGACAGATACCGTGGCAGTGCCAGGATTGTGAGTGATTGCTGAAAATGTTGAAATGTACTCACTCACTTTTTATCATTATTTGTAAATATGTGTACAAATGGTTGGTTTTTTGTACTGTTTTCATCAATAAATGTCAGCAACAAAGGACATACAAAGGACATGTGTTGATTTCTCCCTAAGATGGCAAACTGAAACACTCCACTCCCCCACCCCCTCAATCACTCACCCCCACTCCCCTCCCTCCAGAATTCCTAGGTAACGACCTAATATACATATGAACGACTCCAGCATTTGACTGACTGCTCTCCGGCTTTTAAAGGTAGAAACGCAAAATGATGACTCCGCAGGGGTCTAAGGTAGAAAACCAAAATGACTGCTCTCCGGGGGTCTAAGTGTTAATAGGCTGGTTTGCTGCAATAATGCCAAATAATTAGCAACTCTATAAATAGAAGGTAGTTCTGCAAAATCACTCAGTAGGATGTTTGTTCTAATTTGCTATGAGCTCAGAGCGCATAGAAAATAAAACTAATAGGATATAAAGAGTGATATGAACATATTTAGAACTTACCGGAATGAAAATGTCTGGAGCACCAACAGATATTTGGAGATGGAAAAGAGCTGCACGTCAGCTCATCTCACAGCTGCTATCCAGGCTGGACGCCTTCGTTTGGTAACATCGATACACGAGCTGCCTCATGTTGCTTCCAGGTTGGGAAAGAATGAAAAGATAAACCATTTTCAAGCTTATTCTCTTGCCGGTCCTGTGATCGAACATTGCAGCCGACCACACAGCAAATACGAACCATGGCTGTTGTGTGTGCCTTCGCTCCCTTTTCACTTGCGCTAGACCCCCAAAATGGCAGATCGGGCCAAAATCCTTTCCACGCCCACCCCCGTGACATCACGCTCCAAAGCCCTATAGTATTTTTTTCATGTTAATGTAATTTTTAATCTAATTGAATACAATCTATTTGTGTATGATTGTCAGTCCAAAGAGGGAGAGAGGAAAGAGAGGAACGTGAGGAGAAGCACAAGGTCAGGAAGAACCAGGTAAGCAAACAGACAGGGAGCAGTGACAGGCACAACAGAAACTGTTAAACTGACAAAGAAAAAAAACCTGATTTTACTCACAATCTGGAAGTTGTGTCCTCCCTATATTAAAGCTGCTATACAGAATCTGCAAAACAAAACTGGGTTGAAACATTTTTGACCCTCTTTAACAACATTCCAACATAACATGATCATTGATCGGGGAGATTAAAATTAATTATATATTTTTATGTGGTTCAGCCACAACTCTACTAAAACCTCAGCGAGTAATAGGTAGGCTAACTTTTGGACCGTCCAGTTGTCTGTATGACTGCCGCAGTACGTGCACCACATTTGCACACTATCAGAAAGCACCAAACAGCCCTGGTGGAGTGAGGAGCTGTAAAGAGAAGCAGAAGCTCTGTTTCTAAAAATGTTTTAAGCTTGTTTCAAAGATTCTGTACTGCAGCTTTAAATGTTTTCCAAAAGCACACAGACACTTATCAGTGTTTCTCAAACTTTTTACAGTGTGGACCACCTGATAAAAATGTCAAGCTCTCCTAAGGACCACTATGAAAGCATGAAACTCATAAATCTTACAACACAAAATTAGTATTATTAAATTAGTAAAATTAGCATCTGCAGTAAAGATTTTTTCATACATTGTATACATTCTACCACAGGCAAAGCTGCCTCCATTTTATATATATTTTTTAAATATTTTGTAATAATTTATTTGTAATAATTTATTCTGTTTTGGGAGTGTTTTTTTATGCATCTGTATTATATTATACACACACATTAAAAGTGGATCTCTGTCCAAAAAATGCACTCAGTTTACTTTTTACTCACTGTGAGCATCATTCATTATTCTCCCCCAGTAATTAAGGTTAGGATATGTATTTCTTTTATTCTAATCCATTCTTCTTTTGCAGCATTTAAATAACCTTTATCAGATTTGATGGTTTTGTGACAGACTTTTCAAAAATAGTGTTTTGCTTTTCTTTCACAAATGTTGGGATTAAATTGTGTTAAAATGTACAAAACAGTGATGTCATGTTTTGTGACGAGGACCCAGGCACAGAGAGAGACTTGATGAATTTAAGAATCTTATGATTTAATAAAGAAATTTGCAGACTTGCACAGAGATGGTAAAATTATGATGACTGATAACGGAGACGAAGACAACAGACGATGAGGACAGGGAGGAACAGGGGTTTAAATGCACCAAGGAGACAGTCAGAGAGAACTCGGGACAACTGGAGGCATTTAGGGATGCAGGGACTGACAGAGATGGGGAAGAAGTCTCATTGTGACAAGTAAAGTTTATCTTACCTGGCTGGGCAGCTCTCCTGGTGCTCAGCACCCCCAAAGCTCTGATCCTAGAATCGCCCCTGTTTCAACTACTTATTGTTTCAAACTTAACTATCTAATAAAATGAACGTAAATGCGAGAGTTGCCTATGACGGCAGCTGCAATCATTGTAGAACTCCACAAACATCACGTGTTGTTTTCCACATGTAAGATCAGCAAACATACAGAAACTTCCTGTTGCCACACACGGCCTCTAAAATCTCTTCCACGCTTTCTGTCTGAAGTCCACTCTGTGTCGGATCCACAGGAAACAACAAGATTTTATTAACATGGTTTTCAATGTGTCTCCTTACAAAAAGTCCAACCGATGAACAAATGTGTGTATTTGTGGAGGCCGAACAAAAGCATGACACATTTCTGTTTCTATAAACTGGAGTCAAACACAAACATGAAGAGTTTCACTGACAGACTCCAAAATGCCCCCACAGTGGATCAAAGGGAAATCCTACAGTGTGGCCAGAGACTCTTAATGGCTCCAACATCAACACATCCACAATGTTGGATCCAGTTCTGCCTCACAGAGTTACTAAGACACACCCTCTGCCAGCATCACAACAGCTCCACCTGCTTCACCTGCCTCCTCAGCATCTGTACACCTGAAGAGAAAAGAAAGGCTCCAACAGCTCAAATCTACAAAGGATTCATCAAGTTTCATCCAACAATAACATGTTTGCCTTCCACAGTGTGCTGTTAGACACCACTGTACCTCTGCCATTTCAAAAAGAGCAGCTTGGGAACATTTTGGCTCCAAACACTTTGTGTTTAAGTTCTTTGTTTTCTTTGTGAAGCCGACAACATCTGGAGCTTTTTGACTCATAGAAACATCATTTTGTTCTTTAGATGACAGCAGATTGGGACTGAATAATCAATCACTATCAAACCAATAAAGACAAAAATGCTGATTTTACAGGAACTTTGTTGGAGAAGCTGTAAAGACATGAAACTGGTGGAGATCCCAAACCAGTTGATAGTGCTGGTTATTCCAAATAAAGCTGTTTTCCATTTGAGATGAAATGACTTTCTGTCCTGATATATAATAAAGATGTTGTTGTTTTTGAGCCCCTGTATTAAAAGTAGTTTAAAGTCAGCTTGAGTTTGATGTCTTTATGTCAAAGCTGCTCATGATGTTGAGCTGCTGATGGAATAAAAACAGCGAAAAATCTCCTCAATATAAAAGCATGTAGTCCAGACTTAAATGTAGCCTGTTGTTAGCTGAGGTCCACACACAGTGTTTGACAGTGTAAAGTGTGTGAAAGGGCTGCTGGTGGAGCTCACTAGGATGAGCAGGTGACCATGTGCCACGAGGTGGAGAGCAGCTGGCCTGGTTTGATTCTGACCCGGTGTGACAAAGTGGGTGAGAAGACCATTTGTCTACATTCTTAGTTAACATTCTTGTTTTGATTTAACCATATTTCACATGTAATCTGCAATAGGCAAACATCTACTATCCCGGGTTTGTTTATGTTCTGCACTTTTACAGATTATATAATATAACATCTTGGTTTAAATCAATTCATGCAAGTTTGTTAAGTTAACATGTTATTTATTTCAACTGTTAATTTGTATTGTTTGAACTTACCTTTACCTACCTGTCTTCCAGAAGCAAAAGGAGGAAATGTAGTTCTACTTCCTGCTTTATACCTTCTGGGTTCATCTGAGGTCACAGGAAGAGACCAAGGGCAGGAGGGCAAGAATTCTTATAATTTAATAAAGTTGATTTTAAAGGGTTTATAAAGAAATAGATTTAATGTTGTGATATGTATTGATTACACCAGAGTTTATGTTGCCAGTCAAGAGGAGTAGTAGAGGATTAATATAATCATGTTCATCTCACCTACCTACTGAATGGAATAGTCCAGAGGAGAAAGTGTTTGATTAAGGGGACTATTTAAGCAGACGAACTCAGGTGTTTCAGGAGAAGGGTTCAGGTCAGTGTAGCTGTGTGCAGTTTGACCTTAATTTCTGTTGATTTAAGTTCAGTTATGTTTATTTGAATTGAGTTAATTATAGAGTTGAGTTTCTTATTTGTTTCTTTGTAAATATTCTTGGGCCACAGAATGGTGAATAAATCACTTGCTACACTGGACAGCATCAGTCTCCTGCACTTCTTTGACCGCTTAAGTCGAGTCTTACCACACCCGGGCCACGCCCCCTTTCTCTCTCCCTCTGCTTTGCTGTCACTTATCTTCACTGCTCTGTCCAATAAAGCTGAAAAAGGCCCCAAATCAAAGAAATCTGCTGCAGCCTCTGAAATGTCTTCTGTTTCCTTCCAGAGGCCGACGGCTTTTTCACCGTCATACATACATGAAACTATCAAAGCTGACAATCATTTCATTCCAATAACCTCTAATGGTACATATATATAGACACAGGACTACAAGTAAATGGCTCTCAGCATCTGGCTGTGGTAACAAATGTCCCTGTTTTGTGTTCAAATTGTGTGCATGTTTTAGACGTGTGTCACATGTAGAAACACAAAAATCCCACAATGACACAAAGATTGGTTTGACACAACTGTGCAGCTGTAAGTTGTTTCTAATGATTCATTGAAGCTCTTCTAACATTCTGGAGACGATCAGTACATGAATCTGTTCAACACGACAACAATTTGACTCATGAAGCATGAGATTCTGTTTGTCATCTTGTCCAAGTCACTAGTAAGATGAAAGTGATACATAGACTAGTGGACGAATATTATTTTGGAGGACAGATGGTTGCATCATAGAGGAGAAAACCGGACGCTGATGAGGGGTCTTGAATGAGTGAGCTGATTGTTGAGTTTCTGATGTGTGAAGAAGTTTTAACATGGCACACATTTGGTTACATGAGAAGAAACTCGTTATGTGATGAGACAACAGGGTTATGTTGTGAGGTGTGTGGCTGAGTGGATGAATGTTTGAGATTAATCTGGCTGATGATTTGTCTTTTGTTGCAAAGTTGAACCTGCCAGTTAGGTTTGGTATGATTTCCCCTCCTGGGATGAAGAACACGTGTCATGACTTAACAAGGCCTTTCTTTTTTCCTTTTTGTTTTGTTACTTTCACAGTGCACTGAAAGTTTGTTGCTAAATCTCTGTCATTTAAAGCACATCTGAACATTTGAACAGGAAGAACTACACAACATGTTGTTGGGAACGGTTGCAAAGTGAGTTTCTCCAAATTTAAAATGGGTTCAGGAGAAAGCCACTTATTGGGACGATTAGGAAGCGAGTCCCTGTCTGAAAGGATTCAGCGGTGATCCAGTCTAAATTCTTTTTTTGAAATGGCGTTATATTGCTGAGGGTGGAAACGAAATGCGATGATAGATTCCACTATCAGCACTGAATGAATGAATGAATAAAAAATGAGTGAAAAAAATGGGGAACTGACTGGACTGCTGAAAGCTGACAAGAGTTGACTGACTTAACACCACTATGCAAAGGTTAACCCCCACCCAGATGTGACAAAGGGGTGGATGTATCTCTGTGTGTGTCTTTTGTTGCAGGAGCAGCAGGAGACCAGAGGAGGAAACTTTGGGTCACATGACTGTGTGAACTCTGCAAATTTAAGCTTTTAGCTGTAATTTTTCTGTGTGTCTGTGAATTTACCAGCAGTGTGTTATTCATGATCCTGTATTACTCACAATGCAGACGTCACTGTGAGAAAGTGTGTACACACCTGCGCAGCGCTAACATTTACATTACTTTTCTACAGCAGAGGGTTAATCATGTGATTTGATCACGTAATTTACAGCAGGACACAACTTAATAATGTTTTTCTACCACAGGATTACTGAGTTTTTGTGTGAAGGAAACTGTGTTGACAGGCTGTATGTTGGTGATGAAATTACACTGTGTTGTTGAGGAATGTGAATATTACAGTGGAGATGTGAATACAGTGTGAGAGACATCCTGTGTTGAAGCCAGTGTTACTTCTTTTACAGCAGAGTGTTAACTTTATGACCTTTTACAGCACCTCTGGAGTCTGGTGACCCAGGCCTGACCTAGGATGCTACTGCTAATGTTTCTCTAATGTGCTTGTAAAGGATTCAGCACAGACAGACAAGTGACAACTGAGCAGATGTGCAGGGTTATAGAATAGTTAAAATGGGCTCATTATCTGACCACTATTGAGCTCATAGTGATGAAATAAGTGAGCGACAAACTTCAGGAAAGTCACTGATTACAATGTGGGATGAAGTTGAGATGATCGATGATTTGGAGCAAATTATGGCACAAAAGCAGGAGTTTAATGATTTAGAATAAACCTGCAATGATACTTGTCTCTGTGATGCTGAATACTTTATTACTCTTATGAGCTACAGTTGTTTGCAAATGTGAAGTTTGTTTTAACTTACAGGGTTTTGTCTACAGGCAAGGATACAGGCTCCGGGTGGAGCTGGGAGTTGAACAATCTTAACATTTAACCACTGACTAATGTTTCTTTGACACAGGGTTACAGGTTTGGAGTGGAGCTGCTCCAAGAGAAACCCTGGAGAATCTTTCAGAGAGAACGTGCAACATTCTTGTGCATGTCTCATTGTGTGGAGTTGACACATGGCGAGAGCCGTGTGGCAAAAGAGGAGTGTCAATATTTTAACTTGCAGATGTTGTGACGTGCCCTGAGAAGGAGTGGCTGAAGGAGATTACATTTGCATCATGTGTTACACTTTTTTAATCTTTAATTTTAAATTGAAACTAACATTTAAAAACATTTGGTACAATGTGGAAAGAGGAAGAGTATTTCCACCAGGAGCAGAAACGTCTGACTCAGCATGACGATGCTGTTGGTGGATACTGAAGAGCTCAGCCTGTCAAGACAGGATTAGGTTATCGTTTTTAAACATGTTTATTCAATTATATTCTGAGGCCAGTTATCTGGTATAATCTTTGGAAGTCTATTAAAATTAAAATAAAATCAGATGTGTGGTCTTTTGGTTGTTTTTGTTTTGTTCAATAAGCAGATGTTGGTGTTTCAGCAATGCAGTAACTTAAGTTTAAAAGGCTTGTTAGAAACTATGAAACACATCATACAGACTTGTGGACGTTAGAAGACGACTAATAATCATCATGAATAAGACTAAAGGCAGGAAGGTGTCCTTTATAACTAATAATATTAATAACTAATAATATTAATATCATAGTCTGTCTGCAGCTGAGACAATACAAACTCAAACTGTGGGGAGAAGATTATATCACTTCAGTTTAAATTGACCTGGAAGCGCCACATTTTCACAGACTTCTTTATTTACAGCATTTTTTACGTGCTGTATAGATTATACAGTTAGGTCCATAAATATCTGGACAGAGAGAACTTAATTTCTGATTTTGGTTCTGTACATCAGAATCAGAATCGTGTTTATTGGCCAAGTATATGTGCAGACACATACAGGGAATTTGGTTCCGGTAGATGGTGGCTCTCAAGCACAGCAATGTAAATCTCTCTCACACACACACACACACACACACACACACACACACACACACACACACACACACACACACACACACACACGTGTCTATATATACACATTACACATACATACACAAAGCTGTGTAAACCAACTATAAATAACGAATCTAAACTTCTACACATAAAATACAGAAATGAATGAGGTGGAATGAATACTACAAAATGTACATAAGGTGCAGCTGCAGTCTGGCAGTGGGAGCAGTGTGACAGGTCAACTGTTAAGAAGGGAGATGGCGAGGGGAAAGAAACTGTTCCTGTGTCGGGTGGTCCTGGTCTGCAGGCTTCTGTACGGTCTGCCAGAGGGCAGCAGATCAAAAAGTCTGTGTCCAGGGTGTGAGGGGTCTGCGATGATTTTCCCCGTTTCCTGGTTCTTGAGAGGTACAGATCCTGGATGGAGGGCAGGGGGGCGCTGATGATCCTTTCTGCTACCCGTACAGTCCGCTGCAGTCTGCTCCTGTCCTGTTTAGTGGCTGCTCCATACCAGACTGTGATGGAGGAGCACAGGACAGACTCAATGACCGCAGTGTAGAACTGGATCAGCAGCTCCTGTGGAAGACTGTACTTCCCCAGTTGTCTCAGGAAGTACATCCTCTGCTGGGTCTTTTTGAGGATGGAGTTGATGTTGGCCTCCCACTTCAGGTCCTGGGAGATGGTTGTACCCAGGAACTTGAAGGTCTTCACAGTTGACACAGGGCTGTCTGATATGGTGAGGGGGAGCAGAGTTGAGGGATGTCTCCTGAAGTCCACTGTCATCTCTACAGTCTTAAGAGTGTTCAGCTCCAGATTGTGCTGACTGCACCAGAGTACCAGCCGCTCAACTTCCTGCCAGTATGCAGACTCATCACCATCTTGAATGAGGCCAATGATGGTGGTGTCATCTGCAAACTTTAGGAGTTTGACAGCCGAGTTCTTGGAGGTGCAGTCGTTAGTGTAGAGGGAGAACAGTAGTGGTGAGAGGACACATCCTTGAGGGGCACCAATACTGAGGGACCGGGTTTCAGAGGTGATCTCCCCCAGCCTCACTTGTTGCTTTCTGTCTGTCAGGAAGCTGGTGATCCACTGACAGGTAGCTGGTGACACGCTGAGCTGGGAGAGTTTGGAGGAAAGAAGTTCAGGCACAATGGTGTTAAAAGCCGAACTAAAGTCCACAAACAGTACACTAAAATCAATTTTAAATGAAACAACTCAGATGTGTTTGAAGTGCAGACTTTCAGCTTTAATTCAGGGGGTTGAACAAAGAGATGCAGAAAAACGTGAGGAACTAAAGCATGTTTAACACAATCGCCTCATTTCAGGGGAAATGTAGAGGAAAAATTAGAAAAATTAAATAACTTAATTAAATTAATTAAATAATAAGATTGTCAGCTGGTAACCAGCTGAAAACCAGCTCCATGCGACCGCTTATCCTGGTCCCAGTGTTAGGGTCAGTGAATCCAGTTAACAGAAAGATATCCTGGATATACTTGACTGACTTTTTAGACTCAAGATTAATAATCATAATAAAAATTATAGTCTAACATCCAGAAATCTGTACAATGTGTTTCATTATGACTAACAAGCCTTGTACAGTTAAAGCTAACAGTTACTACATGACTGAAACACCAACATTATCTCTTTTATTAAAACATGCATATTAGGGCTGGCATCGTCACTCATGTCTAGAATCGATTCGATTCAATTTGATTCAACTTGATTCAATTTGAATCGGGGAAATTTTGGATGCAATTGTCATCTTGCGGGGGGTTACTAGGGTTCCATCACTACATGACTGCTGGTCAGCAAACCTGGGAAACCCACAGATCATTGGAACTATGCCACGAAACCGCTTCCAAGACATCATGCAACACCTACGCTTTGATGACAGGTCCCCCCGCAGTGATCGAGCAAAGACTGGTAAGTTCGCTGCAATTTCCAGTGTGTGGGGATCATTGGTCACCAACTGCATCACGTGCTACAACCCTGGTCTACATATCACCGTTGATGAACAGCTTTTCCCATCAAAGACTCGGTGCTGTTTCCTGCAGTATATTGCAAGTAAACCAGACAAGTTTGGGATCAAGTTTTGGGTGGCTTGCGACCTAAAATCCAAGTACATTTGCAATGTCTTCCCATATCTTGGCAAGGACCCCAATCGTCCCACTGGGGAGAGACTTTCTGAAAATGTAGTAATGAGGCTGATGGAACCATTCCTAGACAAGGGCAGAAATGTTACCACGGACAATTTTTTCACATCGCTTTCACTTGCGCAAAAACTTCTTAGACGGAAAACCACCATCCTCGACACAGTCAACAAGAGTGGCAGGGAAATTCCTCAATCCACTAGACAGACAGATCGCAATGAATTCACCACTCAGGTATGTTGCAGGTCTTTTGTGGTTCTATGTTTATGTGTTTCATTGTGTGTAAAAGGGCTATGGAAATAACAATTTATGTTATTTCTTAGGTGTTTTCAACCTCTGCTGCCACGCGAATGCAGCCAAACGGAAGAAGACAGTCTATATTCTTAGCAGCATGCACAGTGTGGTTCAGACTGATAACACTACCAAAAGGAAGCCAAACACTGTCACCCTTTACAACAAAACAAAGTGTGGCGTGGATGTGATGGACCAGATGGTTCGGGAGTACACTGTCCGCAGAGGAACACGGCGCTGGCCAGTTGCCGTGTTTTATAACATGATTGACATGGCAGCACTGAATGCACATGTGCTGTATCAAGCATGCACCGGGACGAAGGAAAGACGGGTGGACTTCCTGGTGGAGCTTGCAAGAGAGTTGGCTCACTCTCATGTACAGTGGGGCAAAAAAGTATTTAGTCAAATCAAATCAAATCAAATCAAATCAAATCAAATCAAATCACTTTTATTGTCACATCACATGTGCAGGTACATTGGTACAGCACATGTGAGTGAAATTCTTGTGTGCGAGCTTCACAAGCAACAGAGTTGTGCTGTGATATTATTCTGTTATCATATGTTACCTTATATATGTAATCAAAATAGTTGAATTATGATATTGCTCTAGATCATATTATACCCTTTAAAATAGAGTGTGTGATTAGTATGTAGTTTTAGTTTGCATTATACTTCTGACTTAAAAGAGTGTGAAAATCATTAGATCTATTGGATTGACCTGTATTACTCAACACGGTTGAATGTATTACATTGTTTCTTGACATGTTTTACTGCTGAATCATGAGGAGAAGGTTGTGTGCAGAGGACCTTGTCCAGATAATAGAAGAAACAGACCACATTCCTTTTGTGAAGAGCAGAAAGACAGGGAGCCGAGGTCATAACTTAGGCGCCGTAAGAGAGAAAGATTGTGAATGTTTAGGCTTTTACGACTAGGTGGGGGCCACTAGAGAGTATAAAAAGCTGTGTAACCCGTCACCATTTTGAGACTTGCTGTGACCCTCTGCAGGCAGGTCTCCCCATCATGATGGTTATAATGCTCATAAGTGTTGAATTGTATGGAAATAAATGATTGTTGATTGAGCATTTATACACCGAGTACTGTCCTTCCTTCAGCCCAAAGATTCAAAGAATTGGGAGATTTCAACAGTGCAAAATACAATAATGTAAACAAGCAAAATACAAGAATGGCTACATCTGAAACTAATAAATATATGTACAATATATAATAGTATATGCATTTCTGGATGTGTATACTAAATATTTCCCTACGTGTGTGTGTGTGTGTGTGTGTGTGTGTGTGTGTGTGTAGACATATTTTACAAATTAAATAGAGTAAACAATAATAAATATATAAAAATATACAGAGTTGAGACATGTGCAAAACAGTGGCATTACTGTACAGTATGTAGTGCATAATGTTGAAATTCCAGTAGTGAAGCTGAGGTGTCTATGACGTGTTCAGCAGTCTGATGGCCTGGTGGAAGAAGCTGTCTCTCAGTCTGCTGGTACGGGACCGGATGCTGCAGAACCTCCTTCCTGATGGAAGTAGTCTGAACAGTTTATGGCTGGGGTGACTGGAGTCCTTGATGATCCTCCCCGCTTTCCTCAGGCAGCGCTTCCTGTAGATGTCTTGGAGGGAGGGAAGCTCACCTCCAATTATCCGTTCAGAGCACCGCACTACTCGCTGGAGAGCTTTGCAGTTGTAGGCGGTGCTGTTGCCGTACCAGGTGGTGATGCATCCAGTGAGGATGCTCTCAATGGCACAGTGATAGAAGGTCCTGAGGATGCGGGGGCTCATGCCGAATCTTTTCAGTCTCCTGAGAAAGAAGAGGCGCTGCTGCGCCTTCTTCACTGTTTTGTTTATGTGTACTGACCACGTAAGATCCTCAGCCAGATGTACTCCAAGGAACCGGAAGCTTCTCACTCTCTCCACAGCAGCGCCGTTGATGGTGATGGGGGTGTGTACTTCTCTGCACCTCCGGAAGTCCACTATCAACTCCTTTGTCTTTGCGACGTTGAGGGTGAGATGGTTGTCTTGACACCAGTGGGTCAGGGCGCTGACCTCCTCCCTGTAAGCTGTCTCATCACCATTGGTGATAAGACCCACCACTGTAGTGTCGTCCGCAAACTTCACAATGATGTTGGAGTTGTTAGTGGCTGTGCAGTCGTAGGTGTAGGAGAGGGCTCAGTACACACCCCTGTGGAGCACCAGTGTTCAGTGTGATGGGGGATGAGGTGATGCTGCCCAGTCTGACCACTTGGCGTCTGTCAGACAGGAAGCTAAGGATCCAGCTGCAGAGGGAGCTGCTCAGTCCTAGATCCTGCAGTTTCCTGTCCAGCTTTGAGGGAACGATGGTATTGAATGCTGAGCTGTAATCTACAAACAGCATTCTCACATATGTGTCTCTCTTCTCCAGGTGTGACAGGGCAGTATGTAGTGTCAGGGCTATGGCATCATTAGTGGACCTGTTGTGGCAGTATGCGAACTGTAGAGGGTCCAGTGAGTCGGGTAGTGCAGAGCGGATGAAGTCCCTGACCAGCTTCTCGAAGCATTTGCTCACGATGGGGGTCAGGGCTACAGGTCGCCAGTCGTTCAATGAGGAGATGGTGGAGGATTTGGGTACAGGGACGATGGTGGCCATTTTGAAGCAGGCTGGGACTACAGACAGAGAGAGGGAAAGGTTGAAGATGTGTGTGAACACTCCAGCCAGCTGAGCCGCGCATGACTTGAGGACGCGGCCGGGAATCCCGTCCGGACCAGTAGCTTTGCGCGCGTTCACCTTCCTGAAGCACTTCCGCACATCCTCCTCAGACACAGTGTGTGCACTGACGTCATCCACGGTGCGCACACTGTCCGGTCTCATGGTGTTCGCTGTGTCGAATCTAGCGTAGAATACGTTTAGATCCTCACACAGAGAGGCCGTGGTCTGCGGTGTGCTGGTTTTCCCTCTAAAGTCTGTGATCGTGTTTAGTCCCTGCCACATACTCCGAGGGTTGTCAAACTGTTGCTCCACCCTGTCCCTGTACTCACGTTTGGCTGCTTTGATCGTCTTCCAGAGTTGGTAACGTGAGTGTTTGTAGTCCGATGTGTTCGCGGAGGCAAAGGCGGTGTTCCGTGCCGCCAGTGCCGCGCGAACATCTCCGTTAATCCAGGGTTTTTGATTTGGGAAGGATTTAACTCTTCTGGATGGGACGACATCTTCCACGCATTTCCTGATAAATCCACAGACTGAGTCTGTGTACTCATCAATGTCCCTAGCAGCCACGTGAAACATTTCCCAGTCCGCGTGATCAAAACAGTCCCGCCCTCCGGGTTGGAGCTTCCTGTTTCAGCTTCTGCCTGTAGGCGGGCAGGAGCAGGATGGAGCGGTGATCTGATTGGCCGAATGGGGCGCGGGGGAGGGCTTTGTACGCATCCCGGAAAGGGGTGTAACAGTGGTCGAGTAGCCGGTTTCCACGTGTGTTAAAAAGGATGTGTTGGTGGAGTTTGGGTGAGACTTTCTTCAGGTTTCCCTTATTAAAGTCTCCGGCTGTGATAAACGCTGCCTCTGGGTATGCGGTTTCCTCACTGCTGATCGCGCTGTACAGTTCCCTGAGTGCTCGGTCAGTGTCGGCTTGTGGGGGAATGTAAACAGCCGTAATAATCACTGCTGTAAATTCCCTCGGTAGCCAGAATGGCCGGCACTTAATCATCAGGAACTCCAGGTTCGGTGAGCAGAAGGATTTGACCGGGTGCACGTTCGCATAATCACACCAGCTGTTGTTGATCATGAAACACACACCACCGCCTCTGCTTTTCCCAGTAAGATCCTGTGACCTGTCCACGCGATGCACGGAGAACCCCGGTAGTTGTATTGCGGAGTCCGGTACCTTGTCCGATAGCCAGGTTTCTGTGAGGCAGATCACGCAGCAGTCCCGCATCTCTCGCTGGAATGAGATCCGTGCCCGAAGCTCGCACAGCTTGTTCTCCAGAGACTGCACATTAGCCAGTAATAAACTGGGTAACGGTGGTCTGTTAGTGCGCCGTCTCAGTCGAACCAGAACACCAGATCTTCTCCCTCTGCGTCGGCGTTTGCGGCCTCCAGGGCCAGAGAAAAAAGGCGTCTCAGGTGAGATGAATGGGGGGTCTGCAAACGGAGCGTCCGTGTTGCAAAACGTGAACTCCGGAAAGTTATAAGAAAGACCGTCTTTTATGTCCAGTAAGGTTTGTCGGTCGTACACAAGGAGACAAGTGCTGCTCGTGAAAAAATAAAGGAAAAGTAAAATTAAACACAGAAAAAAGCTGTTGCTTGGGGGAGCTCGAGACGAGGCTGCCATACTCGGCGCCATCTTGAATTCAAACCGATTGTCAGCAACCGATTGTGCAAGTTCCCCCACCTAAAATGATGACAGAGGTCAGTAATTTGCACCAGAGGTACACTTCAACTGTGAGAGACAGAATGTGAAAAAAAAAATCCATGAATTCACATGGTAGGATTTGTAAAGAATTTATTCGTAAATTAGGGTGGAAAATAAGTATTTGGTCACCTCAAACATGGAAAATCTCTGGCTCTCCCAGATCACTGTTCCCTCTGCTGACTAATGTGACCTTTTGTATCTCACACTGATACTTGTCATATTTGTATCTGCGCCTAAAAGATAAAAAGTTTTCCACGCTAAAACACAGCTCCACCTCCTGCAGTTCTCCCTCTGAACCACTAGATGTCTCTGTTACCTAAATGAAGACGTGCAGCACAGCAACCACAGCAGCACTCAGATCACACGTGTCCTGTTATTATGTATAAAAGCATGAAACAGGTGAGACAGGTGGGATCAATATTAATGTTGTGGAAATATATGAAAAAGCAACAGAAGAGTGAAAACATTTCGTGTTTCTAGAAAGATCTTTCAGCTCACAGCTGCTCACAGACTGTATTTACAAGTGACAAACTGCAACTCTACAGTACATCTACAGTATATATCAAATATATTCTGTATTCAAATCTATTGAGTGATGTTTGAAAGTCTTTCCAGGTGAGTTTGATCCAGGAGGGTCTGAAGCCAGAGTCAGACAGAGACTGTGCAGAGACTGTAGAAGGACAGAGCAGCAGCAGAGCAGTCCAGATACACTGATGATCCTCTGTCAGATCCAGAGGGACACACAGGGATGATGCTGGACTCTACATTGTGTCTGACAGTGGAGCTGTTCTCAGAGCAGTTCACTCTGCAGCACTGACAGTCATCTGCACTTCTTCTCATTCCTCTGTCAGTCACTGCTGGATGAAGCTCTCCTCTCCACCTCCCAGTAACATGGCCCAGTCAGAGCATCTCTACACACAAGCTGCTGCTGCTTCAACCTCTCTGGATCATCAGGACACAGCTCCTCCTCTCTCAGCACACACACCGTCCTGTTTACCATCATCACCTCCACCTGCAGAGAGAAGAAGGAAGAGCAGAGGAGATAAACGAGTGTTTCCAGAGACTCTTCATCAGCTGTCAGTCAGTGATGCAGCACATCCAGTATAAAGAGCAGCAGGGACTTCAGTGCTGGGACTGTACTAGGACTCATTGTTGCTTCACTTTTTCTAATCTTTGGATTTTTATTGAAGTTGATGAAGATGTTTTTCCCTCCTAGTTTGAGTTTGGACTTTCATTCATTAGAAGAACCTTGGTGTGTCCACTCTGAGCTCTGTAGGAACCCCAACAACAAGCCCAACAATCCAGATGGACGGTTCCAGCTGTTAACTGGAGGAATTCCATCCAAACATCTGCTCTCACTAAATTCTTCCTCATCTACAGACTGTGTTCTTCACTGCTTTAAACTTGGAAATGAATGCAGTCATTGGTCTGCGTGCTGCTCTGTTCAGAGAGCTGATTGGCTGTTGACAGCGTTTTATCAGAGCGTGTCAGCCCTTACTATGGTGACCATAAAGGTCAGAAACAGGAAGTGTTTGTGTCCGATCCTGAAGCCTGTCACCATTCTCCTCTCACAGCTTCACTGAGAAGCTGCAGCTTTACAGGAAACACTGGATCTTTGTTTCATACTGACTGTGTTTAGTACAATACTGCTGACAGCACCACCCACTCACTCCATCACTCTACTTACACCAGAGTCTCCAGTCTGTAGTCTGGACTCTGCTGAAGATCAGACAGCTGCTTCACATCTGGATCCTTCAGGTTGTTTCCTCTCAGCTCCAGCTCTCTCAGATGGGAGGGGTTGGACTTCAGTGCTGCTGCCAGATAATCACAGCTGATCTCTGACAAACCACAGAGCCTCAATCTGTATAAAGAATGAAAGATGTAAGTTTATTAGACAAAGTGTGAGCTTGAAATCATTCAGTGTTTCATCATCTGTTCAGAGCTGAAGAAGGTTCAGAATGTAGAAGTTTAGAAAATGGAAACTCCAAACAGCTGAAGCCAACAGGAAGCAGCTTCAAACAAACACAACAAGAGAAAAAACTCTGAATGTTTCACATTAAAGTCGTACATTTATCATAAAAACAGGACAAAGACTTGAAAAAGTCGTGTTTTTCCTTCCAGGAACCACGAGGCTTCACTTTTAAAGGTGAAGTGTGAAAGAAATGGACATATTTGAAGTCCAACACCTTTTTCCAGTCACATTATTAAAGCAGACAAACTACAAGCTCATTTTCATTCCAACAAGTCATCTTCTGACCTGGACTAACAACACTGGTCTCTATGTGCAGCTGGCTGTGAGACCAGTGCTCAGGGAGCGTCTACAAAGTGCAACACTGAAAGAACATCACACACTCATTTGCTTCCAGCACTTTCACACAAACATCTACTGTCATTATTGTCACCAAACTCTGTGGATCCTTTATTGCAAATTCAAATGGGATCAAATGGTCAGACAAAAGAGGGTTATGAGGAAATATGATGAAATGTTGTGTATTAGCAGCAAGTTATTGAATCATTTTCCTCAGAAACCAAACAAAATGATTGACAAACATGTTTTTACAAACTCAGTGTTGGACTTGGATCAGCAGGGTAAGCTGATGTTTAAAGGCATTTGAGTCTCGCTGTATGAGAGTCCAGTTATTACTCAATATTTATGGATGATGTTCTTTCAGTGTTGCACTTTGTAGACGCTCCCTGAGCCTCACAGCCAGCTGCACATGGACCAGCTGACATTACCCAGCATTAGAGGCGGGTGTAAAAAAATGGATTTTCCTATTTAAATGGTTTTAATTTGAATAAAGCGATGTTGATTCATTCAATCCTGAATCGATTTTTAATATAAATGTATTTTGCCAGAATCTCAGGTTAAAGCTCCCAAAAGTATTTCAACAACAAGCAAACAGATAAAACAGTAAATGAGAGCAGCTAAACACACAAAGATGGAAACACAGAGCGTGGATCGTTCACTCGACGGCACGTACACGGACACGCCGTCGGGGCTGAAAGTGGACAGCTCACAGATCCTGAAGCTGCAGGTTTCATCTGTCTCCAACCAAAACTGACTGAACCAGCAGCAGAAGAAGATCCAAACTACGCTTTACGTTTGATGAACATCGTCATGAATTCTCTCTGACTTTGACGTTTACTTCCTGCACAGCTCTCTCTCTCTCAGTGTACTTCAAGAACAGTTTACCTTCAAAAATCTGTTTCCTGCATTATTCACTGCTTATTACGCACCAGTCTGCTGTTGTGTTCACTGCTGTCGGCCTCCGAAAACAAAGCCTCATTTCTGCTGTTCAATACTGAAGAAATTTAAACCTTTTAAAATGATGACAGATTACAAACTCTCAGCTGTGTCTGTAATCAAACCTCTGTAACTTTGCTTCACTTCAGCAGCATCAGCTCATGTTCACATGTTGATTCATGGTTTGCTTCAGTTTTTGATGGACTGCAGAATATTTTGAAGGTTATCTGCTATAAAAAGCCTGGGGTCCGTTCTTCGTACCTCGCTAAGTAAGTTAGCTGGATTTGATTGTTGACGATTTGGCGTGATCTTGGATCGTTCGGTTCTCCGAAGCTCATCCGGGACTTGCTGTCATAGCAACAGATCCGTAAGCGTAAACCTGCTCGGGAGCAGGCTTACTTTATGTAAACAGGATTAGATCGCGGCCACTCAGGTATGTCCGCTTCATTTATACAGAAGCAACAGCGATATTTTACCACTGTTTCACCATAAATAAATAACATCAATGTAACTAAAGATAATGCAGCACCTGATCCATTTATTGATTCCATACAGATACATACAGGTCATTTCCTAAAAAAAGGGAAATGTACTATTAATCATTCTATTCCATGTATTTGATTATTCCAGATGTAATTCATATTTTAGAGTAGTAATAGTAAATTACTTCATGTAAGCAAGATGAGAGACCACGGCCATAAAAGCGAAGGTGGATTTGGGAAGTCTGTCGCAGCCATGTCCTGTCCGTTTACGCGAGCAGCCCATTGCGGAAGGTGCAAGATTGATAAGGAGAGTTTTCAGAATCCAGCGTATATTGCGGGATAGACAGGATCCTTTAGCTCAGCGCGACAGTGTGCTCATAGAGAGATATCGATTTTCCCGTGAGGGTATTATTTACTTAAACAACTTGTTGACGAGGGGGTGCAGGACCACCACCTGTCTTTTTTTTGCTCTGCCCTTTTCTTGGTTGCTGTTATAAACAAACAAGCAAACAGATTATTTCAGGGTCTCTTTTCAAGAGACGAAAAGCAATATAAGAGATAAATATTACCATTCTGTAGAATATTCTTATATTCCACTTTTACTTGTTCCCATGTTCTAGTGGGTCCTGTCGTGGCTCTAATGTGAAAGGGGATATAATGTAATATAATATAATATAATAAATTTACCCTACCGCCTACTGGTGTTGGCCAGAGGGGCCGATGGCGCGATATGGCAGCCTGGCTTCTGTCAGTCTGCCCCAGGGCAGCTGTGGCTACAACCGTAGCTGCCTCCACATATATATATATATATATATATATATTTATATATATATATATATATATATATATATATATATATATATATATATATATATATATATTATTATTATTATTATTAAATTACTTACGAGTTTAATTTGTCAGCAACTTTCTGCCAGCCCTCTCTCCTTGCTTTTGCAGCCTTTGCAATGTTCCCTTGCGTTTTAATTAAACTCTGAAACTCCTGAAATCCCTCAATCAAGAGTTCTTGCTCTGCTGCCGAAAAATACTGAGCGCGCTCCTTCGTCATTTTCACCGACCAATCAAAGGGTTGCCGATCAGTGTTTCTACTATCGATGCGTAGCCCCTGTTAAGCCACCCAGTGATCTCACATTACTTCATCCAGCTGTACTAATCGTCAACAACAGGTGTGTTCGGAGAACCGGAATAGCGAGCTCACGGTTAGCGCGATGATTTGGTCTTGGATGTGTCATTTGATCTTGGATGTAGTAAGCGACGTACGAAGAACGAACCCCAGAACAGGAAAATCTGCTTCATGTGTTTCTGTTTGATCCTCAGTGACTTTGACACAAAGGCCTCTGCTGTGATGATCACACCTCTGATCAAGTCTCACAGTGTCAGCTTTGTTTTTATACATATGGATATGTGCTGATAAATGATCAGAATTATAATATTTCCCACTGTCTGCTGTGTGCCGTGACCTTTGACCTGCTAAAGACAGTCAGCTGTGGATTATTCATTGTTGTGTCTGATACTTAGAACTGTGAGGAAGAACACTACACAGTTAATCAGGGTCCCCTCTCTCTGAATCAGGAAAGGTGGGCAGGCCGCGTGTGGGCCGCGGGCCATACGTTGAGTCTCACTGTTTGAAATGTGAACATTGTTCTGCTGCAGTCAATGGACTAAACCAGAGAAGAAGAAAACAGACTTTACCATGAAGATCCTCAGTGTGGATCAGTATAATATCAGCCTGATGTCTACAGTTTAGTGTCAGCACAACTTTCACATCATATTCATCTCAGCACAACTAAAACATGCTGACTGACCCCAGAGTTTCAAGTCCACATCCTGGACTCTCCAGGAAATCACACAGATGCTTCACTCCTGAATCCTGCAGGTTGTTGTTGGAGCTCAGGTCCAGCTGTCTCAGATGGGAGGGGTTGGACTTCAGTGCTGCTGACAGATAATCACAGCTGATCTCTGACAAACCACAGCCCCACAATCTGTATAAAGAATGAAAGATGTAAGTTTATTAGACAAAGTGTGAGCTTGAAATCATTCAGTGTTTCATCATCTGTTCAGAGCTGAAGAAGGTTCAGAATGTAGAAGTTTAGAAAATGGAAACTCCAAACAGCTGAAGCCAACAGGAAGCAGCTTCAAACAGGAAACTGTGCAGAGTTTCAGACTATATGTCCTGATGCAGCCAGTTGGATTTTGGAGATTTGAATCTCTGCTCTGTGACTAAGTCCTTGAATCATTTCTTCCAGTTGGTCCAACAAGACAGACTAAGTATTGGACATGTGTTGTGGCTCCATTAGGGGAGCTTCTAAATGTGATGTGATGGCCCCTCTGGGTCTGTCAGGTCACAGGACTGAAGAGAGCTCAAACTGGGCACACAGTTGTTCCAGTCTGGACCAAAGACTATACTGGGACTGAGGGACTGCTTTGACTGCACCCACTGGGACTTTTTAAAGGCTCATGTTCTCACTTAGATCATCGATTTCTACTTACATTTCTTTCTGGGAAAAATGGGGATTACTTTGGAAACAGGAAGTATTTTCCCCAATAAGCAGCCCTGGATTAGTAAATCACTCCAACATGTTCTCAGGCAGAAGAAGCTGTCTTGTTATGAGGGAGAGACGAAAAAGATTGAGGCACAGAAACTTGTTGAAAGAGAGATAAAGCAGCTAAAATCAGGTGTAAAAGTAAAGCAGAGGATGAGCTGAATAAAGGACACTCAAGGCTGGCTTGGAAAGGAATGAAGTCCATGGTGGGGATGCAGAACAAGGAGCAAAGATGAATGTGATGCTGAATCAGCAGAAGACTTGGACTCATTTGATTGCAGCTTTGATATCATTGATTTCAATGAAGAGCTTTGTGATTGTAGCAAAGGGCTGGTAGCTCTGAGAGTCCCACTGATGAGGTGTTTGTGTGGAAATCTCTTAGTGGGACCAAAGAGAGAAAAAGCCCTGGTCCTGATGCTGTGGGAGGGAAATGATTGAAGTGTGCTGTGAGGAACTGACTGGGAGATTTTCACACATTTTCCAGTCCTCCTTGGAACAACAGGAAGTTCCCAGCATATGGAAACAAAGGTTAAGTGTCCTATGGCACTCAGTGATGATGGTCCTGTGGCCCCACCACCTCCACTTCTTTGTAAAGGAACTAACTGTAATCTGAAGCTTCAAATGGAACTAAGACTTCCTCCACTAGGTGGCAGTGTCTGATGAGAAAGTGTTAGTGGAGCTGGCCTGGAGTCAGAAACAGGAAGATGCAGGATTTGGGCTGAAATGGGGAAAAGTGGTTAGCACTAGTGCCTTAAAGCAAGAAGGTTGTAGGTTGAAGCTTGTTGGCCTTTCTGTGGAGGTTGGATGTTCTCCCACAGTCCAATGAAATGCTGCTTAGGTTCATTGGTGCTTCTAAATTGGCTGTAGGTGTGGATGTGAGAGAGTGCTTCTCTGTCTCTCTCTGTTGGCCCTGTGATGGACTGCTCACCTGTGCAGGTGGACCACGCCTCTTCCCTATGACAGCTAGGGCACAGGCTGCAGCCCTGTGAGCCTAAGCTGAATAAACAGTTAGCAAAAATGATCCATAGATGGCCTGAAATCCCCCAGTTAGCAGTTTGGTAGATAGCTATGACATGCTAATCCCATCCAGCAGCTGTATTCTACCTGTAAACTGATCCCTGCTGAGCCAAAGCACTTTTTCATATACAAATTACAACCTTTAATAGAAACCTATTGGTCAGCATCTTATTAGCCTGCTGTTAGCTTCATTCCACAGAAAACTGAGAGAAACTAACAGAGTTGATAAAGAATAAAGAGAAATGTGCTGATTTAAAGCCTTTGAAGTGCTTCAGATGATCTCTGTCCACTTCTGTCCACTCATTCATTCATGTAAGCTTTCTAATGCAGCTTTGATCTTCACAGTCTGCTTCATGAAACTCATTCTAACCCTGAATGTCAGAGTGTTCCTCCTTCTCTTTCCCATCATTCATGCTGGCAGTGGAGGAGATTTGGATGTTGGACTGTGTTTTGGATGATGTGTGTATGTTTGTGTTGGACTGCTGTCTGTAAAGCAAACGCACATTTTGCTTTGGATTTCAGTGTCAGACAGACTTTAAGGTGGAATAAAAAGTTTGAGAGTTTCACAGTGAATTATCCAGTGGAGGATTTTTCTTCTTCTTTGAAGGTTTGAAATGTGAACATTGTTCTGCTGCAGTCAATGGACTAAACCAGAGAAGAAAACAGACTTTACCATGAAGATCCTCAGTGTGGATCAGTATAATATCAGCCTGATGTCTGCAGTTTAGTGTCAGCACAACTTTCACATCATATTCATCTCAGCACAACTAAAACATGCTGACTGACCTCAGAGTTTCAAGTCCACATCCTGGGCTCTCCAGGAAACCACACAGATGCTTCACTCCTGAATCCTGCAGCTTGTTGTTCCAGCTCAGCTCCAGCTGTCTCAGATGGGAGGGGTTGGACTTCAGTGCTGCTGCCAGATAATCACAGCTGATCTCTGACAAACCACAGCTCCTCAATCTGTATAAAGAATGAAAGATGTAAGTTTATTAGACAAAGTGTGAGCTTGAAATCATTCAGTGTTTCATCATCTGTTCAGAGCTGAAGAAGGTTCAGAATGTAGAAGTTTAGAAAATGGAAACTCCAAACAGCTGAAGCCAACAGGAAGCAGCTTCAAACAAACACAACAAGAGAAAAAACTCTGAATGTTTCACATTAAAGTCGTACATTTATCATAAAAACAGGACAAAGACTTGAAAAAGTCGTGTTTTTCCTTCCAGGAACCACAAGGCTTCACTTTTAAAGGTGAAGTGTGAAAGAAATGGACATATTTGAAGTCCAACACCTTTTTCCAGTCACATTATTAAAGCAGACAAACTACAAGCTCATTTTCATTCCAACAAGTCATCTTCTGACCTGGACTAACAACACTGGTCTCTATGTGCAGCTGGCTGTGAGACCAGTGCTCAGGGAGCGTCTACAAAGTGCAACACTGAAAGAACATCACACACTCATTTGCTTCCAGCACTTTCACACAAACATCTACTGTCATTATTGTCACCAAACTCTGTGGATCCTTTATTTCAAATTCAAATGGGATCAAATGGTCAGACAAAAGAGGGTTATGAGGAAATATGATGAAATGTTGTGTATTAGCAGCAAGTTATTGAATCATTTTCCTCAGAAACCAAACAAAATGATTGACAAACATGTTTTTACAAACTCAGTGTTGGACTTGGATCAGCAGGATAAGCTGATGTTTAAAGGCATTTGAGTCTCGCTGTATGAGAGTCCAGTTATTACTCAATATTTATGGATGATGTTCTTTCAGTGTTGCACTTTGTAGACGCTCCCTGAGCCTCACAGCCAGCTGCACATGGACCAGCTGACATTACCCAGCATTAGAGGCGGGTGTAAAAAAATGGATTTTCCTATTTAAATGGTTTTAATTTGAATAAAGCGATGTTGATTCATTCAATCCTGAATCGATTTTTAATATAAATGTATTTTGCCAGAATCTCAGGTTAAAGCTCCCAAAAGTATTTCAACAACAAGCAAACAGATAAAACAGTAAATGAGAGCAGCTAAACACACAAAGATGGAAACACAGAGCGTGGATCGTTCACTCGACGGCACGTACACGGACACGCCGTCGGGGCTGAAAGTGGACAGCTCACAGATCCTGAAGCTGCAGGTTTCATCTGTCTCCAACCAAAACTGAGTGAAGCAGCAGCAGAAGAAGTGTGGGACCCATGTAATGGGTGGGCACAGATGGAAGTATTGTAATAGATATTGCCTGCCCCCCCCCCCCCCCCCCCCCATAATTTCATGCATTCTTATCATTGTTATGTTATGCGTTCGGTTCTTTATTACTATTTCTGACATATACTGTGATAACTGGCAATACAGCTAGGATACTCTGATCAATGATGATTCCCACGGGTGGTGCTCACGCAGGCACTGAATCGGGCAGCTTTGGGGTCCTGTGTGTTCTACTGCACAGATAGCCTGCAGAGCGCAGCTACGCTGAACTGAAGTGCTTGTGTTTTGTATTTGCAGTTGCAAATGAGCAAGTAAAGAGAACGATTCTGAACTCATGCAAGCCTGGAAGTGTCATTTGTCCAAGTGTGCAACAGAAGATCCAAACTACGCTTTACGTTTGATGAACATCGTCATGAATTCTCTCTGACTTTGATGTTTACTTCCTGCACAGCTCTCTCTCTCTCAGTGTACTTCAAGAACAGTTTACCTTCAAAAATCTGTTTCCTGCATTATTCACTGCTTATTACGCACCAGTCTGCTGTTGTGTTCACTGCTGTCGGCCTCCGAAAACAAAGCCTCATTTCTGCTGTTCAATACTGAAGAAATTTAAACCTTTTAAAATGATGACAGATTACAAACTCTCAGCTGTGTCTGTAATCAAACCTCTGTAACTTTGCTTCACTTCAGCAGCATCAGCTCATGTTCACATGTTGATTCATGGTTTGCTTCAGTTTTTGATGGACTGCAGAATATTTTGAAGGTTATCTACTATAAAAAGCCAGAACAGGAAAATCTGCTTCATGTGTTTCTGTTTGATCCTCAGTGACTTTGACACAAAGGCCTCTGCTGTGATGATCACACCTCTGATCAAGTCTCACAGTGTCAGCTTTGTTTTTATACATATGGATATGTGCTGATAAATGATCAGAATTATAATATTTCCCACTGTCTGCTGTGTGCCGTGACCTTTGACCTGCTAAAGACAGTCAGCTGTGGATTATTCATTGTTGTGTCTGATACTTAGAACTGTGAGGAAGAACACTACACAGTTAATCAGGGTCCCCTCTCTCTGAATCAGGAAAGGTGGGCAGGCCGCGTGTGGGCCGCGGGCCATACGTTGAGTCTCACTGTTTGAAATGTGAACATTGTTCTGCTGCAGTCAATGGACTAAACCAGAGAAGAAGAAAACAGACTTTACCATGAAGATCCTCAGTGTGGATCAGTATAATATCAGCCTGATGTCTGCAGCTTAGTGTCAGCACAACTTTCACATCATATTCATCTCAGCACAACTAAAACATGCTGACTGACCCCAGAGTTTCAAGTCCACATCCTGGACTCTCCAGGAAACCACACAGATGCTTCACTCCTGAATCCTGCAGGTTGTTGTTGAAGCTCAGGTCCAGCTGTCTCAGATGGGAGGGGTTGGACTTCAGTGCTGCTGCCAGATAATCACAGCTGATCTCTGACAAACCACAGCTCACCAATCTGTATAATGAATGAAAGATGTAAGTTTATTAGACAAAGTGTGAGCTTGAAATCATTCAGTGTTTCATCATCTGTTCAGAGCTGAAGAAGGTTCAGAATGTAGAAGTTTAGAAAATGGAAACTCCAAACAGCTGAAGCCAACAGGAAGCAGCTTCAAACAAACACAACAAGAGAAAAAACTCTGAATGTTTCACATTAAAGTCGTACATTTATCATAAAAACAGGACAAAGACTTGAAAAAGTCGTGTTTTTCCTTCCAGGAACCACAAGGCTTCACTTTTAAAGGTGAAGTGTGAAAGAAATGGACATATTTGAAGTCCAACACCTTTTTCCAGTCACATTATTAAAGCAGACAAACTACAAGCTCATTTTCATTCCAACAAGTCATCTTCTGACCTGGACTAACAACACTGGTCTCTATGTGCAGCTGGCTGTGAGACCAGTGCTCAGGGAGCGTCTACAAAGTGCAACACTGAAAGAACATCACACACTCATTTGCTTCCATCATCCAACCTGAAGAGGAAACAGAGACGCCTCCCCTTCAAAGTAAAAGCTGCTCCTTTTGGACACAGTATCAAAGAAAGTCTACAGTATAACATAGAAAAGACAGAACAAAGTTTTGGTTGTTTTTAAATTGTGCAGAAATGAAACTACACTAAGCTCAATTATGTGACAGACATTTCATCCCATGTCAGTTTGGCCTCATCCTGGGCCGGATTATCCAGCACACACTCTGACCACAGGCCCAGGGGCCACGCACAGCTGGGCTCCATCCAAGAGACAGGAAACAAACCAACACAATAATAAAAAGCACCATGTGATCTTCTTACATCTTCAAGACAAACATAGTAAAAACATGAGCATATTTGTTTCCTGATAAAATGATGTGACAGGTAGAACAGAGTAAAGTGTTGGTGTTACAGCCTTTCTCCCCTCTGCTGCCGAGGCTGTTAGTCTCTCCCAAACTCAGCTACAGGACTTCCAAATGAATGAAAGCAGCAGAAGTGGCTTTACAAATGAAAGAGGAAGAGGAGAAGAAGAGGAGAGGGAGGCCACCCTGACCATCACTCCAGCTGAAAACATCACACTTCCATTAAAGTTGGTGAGAAAATGTTGAGCAGGATGAGCTGCTGGCTAATCTGGAGGCTGTAGCAGCAGCTCACAGTCACAGTGGATTTCCACTCATGAAAAAGCTCTGGCTGCTTCATTTCTCATCTCATATCAGAGACTTTAATGCTTCACTGAAGCTGTACTGTGATGCTTCAATATTCTAGTGAGGCCTCCATAATGATTTCAGCTGTTCTGTACACACACTGTGTGCCCTGTATGGCTCAAAGTCTCTGCAGCCTGTTTTTATCTGCTATCATCAGATCTTCATCATCCTCATTCACATCCCTCACACACTCTACAGCCTCATCAGCACTGACTTCATCTTCACTGACTGATGGAGCACAACATGAACCTGTGGAGGCTGAAACACTGTCCTGTCAAACATCTCCCCGTCACCACTCCACTTCTGTCAGCCTTTAAATGAACCCTGCTCAAGTCTGTCACTTCTGTTTGGAGCCAAAAGAGGTTAAAGATTATGCCACTACATTCTTGTCTAGAAAATATTAAAAGTGTATTTGGTGACACACAAAAAAGGCTAAAATTTAAGTATAGTTTGGGTCCACACATGTCCAAACCCTGGTGTGTAGGCCTACTTAGTATTGAGAAAAGCCCACTGCAAGAACGCCCACCAGACCAAAGCAATGGTTTTGACTTGATCAGCATTAACCCCGCCCCCTGACTTTGATGGGTGAAGCTGACAAATAAAATGTATTTATGAACACTGATGCAGGGCCAGGAGTAGCAACGTGAATTAAATAAATACATCATTAAATAATTCATTAATGTGTCAGTAAAATAATTAAAATAGAAAACAAACCAATAATTGATTAAATATGTAATTAACTAATTAGAATTGTACATAAATAAATAATGAATTATTTTAAATGAAATTAACTGATAATTAATTATCAATATATTCTTTAAATTAATTATGTACATTTTTAATTAATTACTGAAATAAATGATTCATTAGTGATATATTTATTTAATACAACCATAAAATTATTGCTAGTTTACTCAAAAATAAATTTAAGACATCAATATTAAAGGTTAAATTATGATAATGAATACATGAAACTATAACTGATGACGTAAGAATTTGGATTTTTTTAAGCTAAAGCGAAGGTGCTGACTCACTTGGCATGTTACTCTCAAATCCTCCCTAATAACAATAACATAATTACACTTTAGCCACAAGAGGGCAGCAGCATTAATACAAGTCACGTGTATATAAAGGTACAGTGATTATATTACAGTGATTTTGACAAAAACAAAACAGAAGTTGATGGCAGTGTGTTTTTCCATAACATCCCAACCAAATTAAATATTAAAAACTTTATAACTTACAGAACTTTTTTAGAGGCTTTGACCACTGGCAGCAGCCTCAGAAGAGCCTCCTCTGAAGCAAAGTAATTCTTCAGGTCAAACACATCCAGATCTTTTTCTGATGACAGTAAGATGAAGACCAGAGCTGACCACTGAGCAGGAGACAGTTTATCTGTGGAGAGACGTCCTGATCTCAGGGACTGTTGGATCTCCTCCACTAGAGAACGATCATTCAGTTCATTCAGACAGTGAAACAGATTGATGCTTTTCTCTGCAGACAGATTCTCACTGAGCTTCTTCTTGATGTACTGAACTGCTTCTTGATTGGTCTGTGAGCTACTTCCTGTTTGTGTCATCAGGCCTTGCAAACGAGTTTGATTAGTCTTCAGACCCAAGAGAAAACGAAGGAACAAGTCCAGGTGTCCATTGGGGCTCTGTAAGGCCTTGTCCACAGCACACTGGTAGAAGTATTTCTCTGAAGATTTTCTCGTTTGAAACACCTTCCAAGTTGTTTGTTGTTCTTCCAGCAGATTGAGTCCAGAGTTGATGAAGGTCAGGTGGACATGAAGAGCAGCCAGAAACTCCTGAACACTGAGATGAACAAAGCAGAACACCTTGTCCTGGTACAGTTGTTTCTCCTCTTTAAAGATCTGTGTGAACACTCCTGAGTACACTGAGGCTGCTCTGATATCAATGCCACACTCTGTCAGGTCTGGTTCATAGAAGATCAGGTTTCCTTTCTGCAGCTGATCAAAAGCCAGTTTTCCCAGTGACTCAATCATCTTCCTGCTCTCTGGACTCCAGTGTGGATCTGTCTCAGCTCCTCCATCATATTTGATACTCTTGACTTTGGCCTGAACCACCAGGAAGTGGATGTACATCTCAGTCAGGGTGTTGGGCAGCTCTCCTCCCTCTCTGGTTTCCAGCACATCCTCCAGAACTGTAGCAGTGATCCAGCAGAAGACTGGGATGTGACACATGATGTGGAGGCTTCGAGCTTTCTTGATGTGGGAGGTGATCCTGCTGGCCTGCTCCTCATCTCTGAATCTCTTCCTGAAGTACTCCTCCTTCTGTGGGTCAGTGAACCCTCTGACCTCTGTCACCATGTCGACACACTGAGGAGGGATCTGATTGGCTGCTGCAGGTCGTGTTGTTATCCAAAGGCGAGCAGATGGGAGCAGGTTCCCTCTGATGAGGTTTGTCAGCAGCTCATCCAATGAGGTGGACTTTCTTGTTTCTGTCAGGATTTTAGTTTTGTTGAAGTCCAAATTAAGTCGACACTCATCCAGACCATCAAGTATGAACACAACCTGGAAGTCTTCAAGGCTGCAGATTCCTGATTCGTTAGTTTTATTAAAGAAGTGATGAACAAGTTCCACCAAGCTGAACTTTTCCTCTTTCAGCACATTCAGCTCTCTGAAAGTGAATGGAAATATGAACTGGATGTCCTGGTTGGCTTTGTCTTCAGCCCAGTCCAGGCTGTATTTCTGTGTTAAGACTGTTTTCCCAATGCCAGCCACTCCCTTTGTCAGCACTGTTCTGATTGGTTCGTCTCTTCCAGGTGAGGCTTTAAAGATGTCTTCTTGTCTGATTGTTGTTTCTGGTCTGTCTGGTTTCCTGGATGCTGTTTCAATCTGTCTGACCTCATGTTCATCATTGACCTCTGCAGTCCCTCCTTCTGTGATGTAGAGCTCTGTGTAGATCTGATTCAGGAGGGTTGGGCTTCCTGCTTTAGCGATGCCCTCAAACACACACTGGAACTTCTTCTTCAGTTGGGCTTTAAGTTCTCGTTTACGGAGTGAAGAAAACATTTCTGAAGGTAAGAAATTCAGAAACAAATATTATATAATAAATATCATAGCCTTTCAGTACCCTGAAAGGATGAATGTCTATTGGTCCATTTCTTGAGCTATTAGGAAAGATCAATATTCAGTCTTTAGAGAAATTCTCTTACTGCTCTGCAGATGGTCAGCCATCTCATGCTGCTTAAGTCTCCTCAAGAAGTGGAGTGTGATCTTCAGAAATGCTTCTCTGCAGCTCTTTCTTTCATCTTCATCCTCACCTTCAAACATCTCCTCATCCTCCATCTGGCTCTTTAAAGTTTCTGGGTGATCTGGACTCAGAAGCTTCTGGATCTTCTTCAGCTCGTTCTTCACAAACATGGTGATGTTGTCCTCCAGCCGCTGGAAAAGAAGACTATATGAATTACCCAGTGGTACATGGACTGGTTCTTATATAGCTCTCTTTGATACTCTGTGCACACAAAGCATTTTATACAACATGCCTCATTCAACCAAGCACATTGTTCTATGCTTAAATACTTTCTTTCACACTCTTATGGATGCATCAGAGGGCAGCTTGGGTTTAGTACGTTACCCAGTACATTTGCCAGCCAGGGTTTGATTCACAAACCTTCTGACTAGTAGCTGACCTGCTCACCTCCTGAGCTACAGTCACCCCAATCTGACTGAAATCATGGAGCCCAAACTCTGATTTATGTTGGACACACTGACAATCCTCTGGTCCACAAAGTGCAGCATAGAGGTGACTGAAAAGAACAAATGTAAACGTAGTACTACAAACCATAACCACAGAGTCCAGGTGTGTTTGATGTTGCTGTGCAGACTGACCAGTGGAAACCTCTGCTCTCTGCTGGTCCACTCTGTGGAGGAGTAATGAATAATTAGCTCATGTTGTGTCTGTCCACACACAGACACAAGCTAAAGGTCCATGAAGTGATGTTTGGATGGGTTCAGTCAATCAGATGACTGTCATGGTGAAGCTTTGCTAGTCCTGCTGATCCCACTGAGAATTAACAACTCAGTTTCCAGATGTCTGTAGTTTTCTGCTCAGTTTCTTTAGTCCCAACAGCTCTTACCATCTCCTGCATAAAGCTTTCCCTCCATGCTCAGATGCCCTGGAACAAGGTGCTCTCTTTATATCAGTGACTGGTTTAAAGTGCCAACTTGCAGTGCTCGCCAAACTTTGTGTCAGCAAAAGTAGTTCTAATGTTTCTTACATTTATTACATTTTTTACATTTTTACACACACAAACCAATGAACGCAAAAACATAAACTTTTCAGATATTTTGTTTCACAATGTTACAAAACTCAGTTCACAACTACACAGTCTGATTTACAAGTGCAAAATATTTATGACCACAGTTTGAGCTGATGTATGTCCCGAGTCTGTGGACTCAGTGGTTTTGTTTTGATTGTTCTTGTCTTTTGTTACAATTTCATTCTGATTAAGATTTTCTAGTTCTGAGGTTTTGGTTTCTGTGTTCCCTCTGTACTGTGTTAGTATTGTGTCTCTGTGTTCACTTCCTGTTTTATTTTGACAGTGCCATGTCCTATGTTAGTGTGTCTACTTTTGCTTCCCCTTGTCTGGTTATGTCCAATGAATCCTGCTGTGTCTCCCTTTTCTCATTCCCTGTGTAGAATGTTTAGCTGATTTAGAGTTTAGAAATGTGTTATCATAGAATGTAGAACTATTGTAGAGACACTGCCCTTAAAGTAATAAAGGCCTCACTGTGTTGTGAACTTAGGAGTAGATTGTAGAAGGCTTCTCCCCCACTGAGTGGAAATTCCCCAGAGGATGTTTAGGTTGGGGGTCTCAACATTTATAACTGGATAACTGTGGTCTGGAAGGGAGAGGGGTTTTATGACCTCTAGGGAGTCACCTACACCCACAGTGTTTTAACTGTCACGCACACACATCCACACGCACACTCACTCATGTGCACACAGTCACACACAAGCACTCATATAGGCACGCGGGAACGCGCACATGTAGGCATTCATGTGCTCGTGCACATAGACACAGACACAGAGTTTGCAGCACACCGTAGGGGGGGTTTATGATGGGGTCCTTCTATAAAACTGTGTTTCACAGACAAAGGACTGAAGACTTTGGAGAGGGACACCGGCCTCGTCTTCCCTTCTAGAAGTGCATGCTTAAATGAAGAAGAGTAAAGATAAATGAAGATGAGTAAAGATGAATAAAGATTTTGTGAAAATGACTACTGAGTCCGGTGCCATCTCTGGATGCTCGAGGAATAAAAGAACCGGGGTAAAACTGATTTCCCAACACCTGATTGCTCTTTTGTGTATATGAGCCCTTTGATTTCTCCTGCTTGTTGCTGGTTCGTCTGTGTTGTCTCTCCGTGTCTCCGTTTAAGGTTTCAGGTTAGTTTTGTAGTTTTTTCAGTAGAGGTTATCTTAGCTTCTGCACAGGCCATCTCCACTGCACTTCACCGTTTCAATAAAGCTCACTCACGTCACAGCAGTGTCGGCATCTTGGGTCCTTTATTAAATTCAACATGGCTCGCCCCGCTAGCCGTGACATAAGATGTGAAAACAATATCCAAAAAACATGAGGGACAAACAGGGAATAGTTTTAAGGTGCAGGGCCAACAAACTGAGTCTAGCCATGAACTCAGAGTTGATTGAATTAGCATTTTGAATTGGCTGATCTAAGTTACTTCAATCAAGTCTATGTTCACTTTGAGTTAAGATTATACATGATTAATGAAAAAGAAAAAAGCCATCATCAGCAACTGATTCTGATTTAGCAGGTTTTCAAATCTAAACGGTACCCATCCCTAGCTGGCTGTAGTTAAACCTTTACTTAAAAAGCATCCCTAGACCCAGCTGTCTTAGCTAATTATAGGCCGATCTCCAACCTGACAATCCTTGAAAGAGTAGTTGGGGGGAGACAATCAGAGGGGCAGTGTGATGATCTTAGCTTACAAACTACCGCAGTCAAGTCCAGAGGTGGGTAGTAACGAGTTACATTTACTCCGTTACGTTTACTTGAGTACGTACCAAAAGGTACTTTAATGGCACACATGTTAATGTTAGCCATTTAAATATTAGCAGTTAGCTGAGGCCACAAGAAGAAGAGGCCCTAGAAGAACAATGGATGATAAGATTAGATTTTCAAGACTAGGCAGAGACGTGTTTTCCTTTACTGTCTCTTACAGAGGAGGGAGCAGATACCAGACGAGGTCACGGAGGTACGGGGAGGATTCGCAGCAGACAGCAAGACTGCCACGTCCATGTGAGAGAGCGATGGCTACGATAATCTCTGTTTTTGTCTCCCTATATAATGTTGTACAGCCCATGTGAGGGTTATCCTCTCTGTGAACCAGATGCTTGATTTCACACAGAGGTCCACCAACTGAATTTGATCAGTTATGGAACGATTTACCTCGACAGGCTCCTTCACTCGCTGCTTTTAAACCTCCTTTAAAACACACTTTTACTCCCTGACCTTTGACCCAGTGTGACATGTTGACTCACTACCTCAGACAGCTTAAAAACAGTCTTTTTGTTTTTTGGTGCTGCCTAAAAGAACCGTAAAATATCTGTCCTATATACAGTTATGTTCATATATTTTTGTACTACATCAGGAAACTCAAAAATATAGTTTTTAACATTTTAATCCTTATTTTTAAAACTGTTTTTGTCATTTTTCTTCTCCCATTGCATCAAAAATCATTATTTACACTGAATAAATGAGTCAGCAGCTCTCTTACATTGTTGCTGCAGGTTCATTACTGAACCATGGAGGTTCTCCTTTGGACCCGTCACTCCTCACAGACACACAGCTGGATGCTGCAGATCCTGCTCCATCCTCTTCCTCCATCTTCTTGATGTCAGGGTGGAGTTAGTCTGAGAGGCAAACACACACACTCAGAGGTGCTGTTGTACTGGAAGCATCACACTGACGGGTTTCTAAAGTTCTCATTGATCATTTCATGGAGTTTCTGTGGTAAACACTGTCCTGTGACGTATGTGTTATGGTGAGGGTCATGAGGGCTAACCAGCCCCACTCCTTACTCCTCATATTTCAGCCTGAAGCACAATAACAGCCTAAACCTAACCAGGAGGCTGTAACCTCAAAGGGACTTCATGGTTAGAAATAAAGGTTCGATGAAATGAAGCAGATCATAAAAACATGAGTTCCAACTTTAAAAGAAGCATCCACACGATGACGGCACAGCAGAGGAGCACTTTCTCTAACACACTGATTCAGTTCCACTGACACAAGGACACACACAGGAAGGCACACACACACAAGCCTTTATAAGAAACAACACAATCATCTGCGCTTGACTTGTCAATCCAAGTCCTTAGCCCATGAGCCCGTGGTATCAGACCACAGATATTCCCTTACTTTGAAAAAATAAAGCCAGTTTTCAGAACAGACCTGATGTTTATGCTACAGCCTGTTTACCAATATAATCAATATCAGATATCAGAGCAACAGAAACCTCGGTGATCAGGACGCTGGGACTGAGAACAGGAAGTGGCTCAAACGTCACAGTTTCATAACGTCACCCTGAACTCCACTCACCAAGGGCGTAGATTTGGCATGGACGGAAGGGACGTGTCCCCACCAATAATTTGATCTCTTCGAGTAAAGAAAACAAACCCGATAGTAAGAAAAAAACGATCTGTCAGCGTCTCATTCAGCGAGCGGAGCAGAAAAAGTTAAATTACGTTCTCTACTGGAGTCCTATGTCATGTGACAAATATGGCCAATGTGATTGGCTGAGCCTTTCAGGGAGCTCTGTTTAGTTTCAGCAGTGGCAAACCTGCGCTGCGAGGAGGAGAGGAGGACGGCAGCGCAAAGGAAGAACCTGGATATAAGAAATTGTTTTTCAAAGAAACCTGTAAGTCACTTAAAGTCAAGTTCACTCATATAATGTGTCCGTCACAATAACGTTACAGGCTATGCCGGGGTTCTCACACAGCTGAATAAACTGCTGTGTGAAAACAGCAGTTTATTCGACCATCTACGCCAGTGTCCGGTTATATTTTAGACAGCAAGGAGCAGACGGCCGAGTTTATTAAACTCCACCGAGACAGCGGGGACACTAATCAGAAGGCTCCACCGTCCAATTTCCCCAGCCGTTTACTTCCGGCCTACCCGACCTTCTGAGGATTCGGCCCACGTAGACCGCGAAGGCCGGGTCCTCAGGAGGATGCAGCCCATGAATTTGGACACAACCAATGTCTCCCAAGGTTGGCAAGTAGGTGCTAGGCTTGGTCCACATCAGTCTAAAATTGTATGTAACCACGAATAATGTGATGCCATGTCCACCAGGAGAGACTGGACAGAATAGATGTAAAACAAATATGCCAGCAGTTCATTTCAGCTAACGAGAGGAGCAGGCATGTGTTTGTTGTGTGGGCATGTAGTCCATATCTGTTGCTGTAACAGTAGTTCATGTTTAGAATTAAACATCCCAGCTCACTGATCTGATAGAGGGCAGTAGTGCCTAAAATGTTGCATAATGTTGCTGAGAGATCATTTACTTTGTGGTAATCTTAGATGAGTAGTTTTATGGACAAAACCCACCAGATCATTCAGTGTTCCCTTAGTGCTAATGTATCAGAGATGTTGGTGTACTATAACTGAAGTAATGTTGTTAAGTCCTTAAAGTCATATTCTTTTATTGTCATGACTGTATTTGAAGCTATTTTTACTTTTGTATGATACCTGATTTATATGGAATATGGCTGAAGTAAACTAAAGCCTGAAATACTTAGTCAGTCATTTGTTTAATAGTAATTTAACATTATATAATTCACATATAAAACTATGAATTGTAATTTTAAACGGTTTAAAAGCATGTAGAATAGCACATGTAGGCAAGTATATTTCTCCTCTTTTTATCAAGAAGCAAAAACAAAAAGGAAAAAATAAGAAACGGGGCAGGGGTCGATGGCTGAATCATCCGTCCCCACCAATGCCACAACCAAATCTACACCCTTGCCACTCACGGAGTTTCTGTCGCCATTGTAGTTTTTAAAGTCCCGTGATAAAGGCGGGTCTTTCTGTGAATCCGCACGCTCATTGGCTAATATCTCGAGATTGACACATCGTTATCCAATGAGCGTGCGGGAACTTCCGACATAAAGTTGTTTCCTTTGAAAAACCAAACTCTGATTATTTTTGCCTCCACTGACGGAGCCTGTTGTTCCCGCCACAGAGACACAGTAATGTCAGAGCGGTGTTAACACTCACCCTGCCTCAGCACAGCTCTCACTCTCCTCCTGCTCTCTCACACTAAACGGAGGCTCAGCTAAACTCACTTCCTCTCTACTTACAGGAAACCAGCGCTCAGAGGAGCCGACCGGCCTCACATTTCACCCACAGACACGAACAGCGTGGAATTATTTTATGTCATAAGAAGAAACATATTCATGTTAACACTCACCTGCCTCAGCTCCACCTTCCTCCTCCTGCTGCTCTGAACGGAGGCTCAATACTTTCACTTTCACTGCTGCTCCCTAAACACAGAGGATGCTGGGACTTGTAGTTTTTTCCTTCTGGTGCGGTCTTCCTCTTTGTTTGTTGTGTTTGTGTTCAAGTTATTTCGATCATGTAAACATCAACAGAACACGTGAAGCCACACAGAGTTTGTATGTCGAGGTGGGTAGGAGGGTTTGAGGGTTTGGGGAGGGGTCAGAGGGAAGAGGTCTCTCAGTCTGGACAATCCACATTGATGGCATTGCATCTTTCAGCGTGTTTGTTGGTCGATTTGGATGCTCCAGGTGTGAGAGCAGCCACTCAGCCTCTGCTGCAGATGTGTGTCACAACTTCATCTAGTAGTAGGCTATGGCACTTGGCCACAGGTGGCAGCAGTGGACTGGCCTCCATTTGAGACTGTTCCATCTGCTATGTGATAGTCCAGCTGCAAACTGAAGATCATATGAAAGTTTTGGAAATTAAACTGTACAATATAAAGCGCCTTGAGGCGACTGTTGTTGTGATTTGGCTTAGCTTTAAAACCAACCCAATCTAACTCTCCTCCACACTCAAAAACAAAGACAAACCAACTGACACATCTGAGTCCCTCACTTTCTTCAATCCACTCACTCTCACAAGCTCCACTTAGTCACACTGGCTCTGTTTATTACTAATTACTATTGTCTCCCCAGAAACACTTCCGTTTTCTTTTTTCCTATTTCAGTTGTGTTTTTTGTGCTTTTGCAGCGTTTTTGTTATTGCTGGTGTTTTCTTAAGTTGCAGTCCGTTTGGCCTCTCAGGGCCACCGTAGATAAAGGCCAAAAATAAATACATAACCTCATTTCAATCACTTTAAAGGTTTATTTGCAAGACACAAAAACAGAAAAAATGAAAAGTTACAAATGTATTGTGCATGAAACAGGATTTCAAACGTGGCTCAGATGTGTGTCACAAGTTAATCTGGCTGTAGGCTATGGCACTTGACCACAGGTGGCGCTAACTGGCTTGACTCCATTTGAGTGCACACAAAGTAAACTGCACACTTTAGTTGTGAAGCAAAAACGCTGAAATCGCAGTAATAACACGTACGAGGGGAAGGATAACGAAGACCAGATGCTCCTGATCGTTACTCTTGCTGTCCTGTGAACAGCATCGGCGTGGTGTTAATGGTTTGCTTTTGTTTTGGCGAGCGCCCCGTAAATGAGAATATGACCAGGTAAACCCGCGACATTTTTAAATAGTTTGTCGTTCAACAGCAACAAGACTGACGGAGTGTGTTTGAGGAATCCTCACAAACGTCACAGATGAAATATTTGGTGTTTATTTGCTGGTTTGTCGGTAGCAGCTCCTTCAAAGTAAGTCTACCACACATCTGTTTGACCAACGCCAGTAGATTTGGATCACCGGTCCAAACAATTTGAACGATTGTTGTTACCTTTGTGTTGAGTTTGACTGATATTTGCTGGATAGCAAATGTTTTAAAGCTATGCAACCTTTATCTGCACATAGCAGTTAAACTGTTTAGATCAATCTTTATTGATAATATACATTATTTATTTATGAATTACTGTGTACACAAGAATAAGTTAATGTATTAAGATAAACTGGCTGAAATCTTTGTATTATTCTTGTGATTTTTTTTATTGGCCCTGTTTATTTACAGGCCAGGTGACCCTTTAGGGGTTTAAAATGCCGAGTCAATGAACGGCTGGGAGCAGGAATCTTTCTTCACTGAAGCTTCCACTTCCACGGGTCTGGTAGGAAGTTGTCCAAGCCAACAAAACAAACAGACAAAAAATCCACATATCAATCACCTGGATCACCTGTTGAGAAAGAAAAAAGAGAAAACAAGCAAACAAAAGAGAGCAATATAAACAACATCACCGCGATGATCTATGTGAATATAACTGTAAATACTAAATATTGAATATTATTGTGCAGCACGTAAGATCGACAGCGCACAGTGTGCTTTGAGGTAGCAGCCAAAATGCAAGGCAAGTTTATTTATATCGCACAATTCAACAACAAGGTGATCCCAAGTTCTTTACAGAACATTAAAAAACAAAAACAGATAAAAAGCATGATTTAAACGTGATGTGCCCGTGAGCTCTGCCGGCAGCCAGCTGTGCCAGAGTGACCGAGCCCCAGGCTGAGAGGCCAAAGGCACCCCACCTCCGAAGGAGCCCGAGCGAGCCCCAGGCTCCAGGCCCCGACAAGCAGTACCTGGACGCCCATCCCCGGACACAAAGAACCACCAACGCACCGATGTCTGAAGGCGTCTGCCACTGGCAGGGGGCGTGGTGGGGGGAGATAGGCCTCCATACCTTGGAGGGCCTGAGATGTCCCCAGAGAGGTGGCGTCTGATACCCGACCTGACATATGGACACAGACAAACAGGCACACACAGATACAAACATCCATTCCCACCCTCATGCTCTCATATGCACTCACTCAGCAGCAGGTAAGCGCATAGCCCCTCCTGGTACCCCTCAATGTCTTCGTGTATTTAAAATTGAGAGGTGGGCAACGGCGCCAGGGGTGAGGTTGTACACCCTGATGTGATTCTGATCTTGGAAACATTAAAGACATTCATAGCCAGACTGCTGAGTTTGTGTTTTTATTCAGTCGCCTAACAGAAGTGCAGTGAGAAACGATTTACCCCATCCTGATTTCTTAGCTATTTGCATATTTGCCACACTTACGTGTTTCAGATCGTGAAGCAAATATTTATGATAGATAAAGATGACCAGAGTCAGTATAAAATAAAGCTTTTACATGTATTGCTGGGAGGTCGGCAGCTCCCTCCACTGCTTGGCCCTCTGTGAAAAACAACTGGGATCCAGCTTCCCTGTGATGCTGAATTATATAAGCGGAAGAAAATAGATAGAAGGATGGATGATTGTATTTTGTGTACAATCGTTGAAGTGTAAAAAGGGTTGGCCCTCCGTGGTGCCCTAAGCAAAGTTTGATTTTTGGGGCCCTTTAATAGTGCCAATAATAGTGATTAATGATCACCTACTATGAATGTATTTCATTTCCTAATGTTGATGTTGTTGTAATCCACAGTGAAAAATGTCATAAAAACAGATAACAAATTTGCAACTTTCATGAAAAATGTTTTCATTAATATTTAAAAAAAACAACAAAAAAAAACTAAGCAAAACACCTTCCCCTGCTGGCCACACAGAGAAACAATAGATAAACCTGAGAGCTGCACAGCTGCAGCAGTGTGGTTTACGTCATTCTGTTGTCAGCCTGTTTTACACATCGGTGGTTTCTTATTGACGTGTAAAAAGATCTGAAATCGTAGTAAATTCAGCTGCTATTGTGGGCTGGGGATGATTTACACTTAACATTTTAATAACTGGGTACTGAATGTCAGAGGCCCAATGTTCCCTCTAATTTTTCACGTGTCTGAGCGAACACACAAACTCCCTGAGCGGTTCCTTGGACCACTGTGAGCGACAGCAGACGTGTGCACTGTGGTCACGCCGGCATCGAATCCATCCAAGTTTCATGGTTTATTAAAATAATCAAATTACAGCGTTTACATTTATGTTAGACTACTTTTAATGAACTGCTTCAGCCCATTTACAATGAAAATGTAAAAGAAATCTTGTTCATGACCTGTGTAGTATGTTAACACTATTGGAAGTACAAATAACTTGAACTCCAATTTCGAAAACACAACTTTTTTTTTTTTTTATAAAGCTCTGACTTGTATTATGAGTCTATGGTCTGGGAGAGAGTCTGTAACTCTCTGACTCCAAAATACAGAATATAATGACCAATGCTGGGAAATCAATCAATCAATCAATCAATCAATCAATCAATCAATCAATCAATCAATCAATCAATCAATCCTTATTTAAAAAGCACTTTTCATACAAAAAAAGTAGCACAAAGTGCTTTACATGGTTAAAAGCAGCCCACCCCACCCCGCCCTCCAACTAACCCCCCACACTCTCATTAACATAAACAATCATGAATACACACATATCCCCCCCCCCCCCCCCCCAGCCAGGCTGAGAGGACCCCCCCGAGCCCCAGCAGCCACGGCCGATCACAGCCCCGGTGCAGAGAGCCCCCTCCTAGGAAACACTGGAGATATGACACAATAGGACATATAAAGTAAATAAAGTAAATAATAAAGATAAAGTAAATAAGAACGGGTTACAATATAAATATAAATAGAGTAAGGAGATAAAAAATGAGTAAGAATAAAATCAAAATCAATAAATATTAGGTAAAACCTAAATTAATAAATAGAATAACAGGATAGAATAAATAAGCATAAAATAAATAAACGTTAGGTGAAAGCTAAATTAAAAAGGTGGGTCTTGAGCCTGTTCTTAAAAACATGTACGTTCTCTGCGGCCCTGAGCTCCTCCGGCAGGCTGTTCCACAGACGAGGACCATACCACTGAAAAGCTGCCTCTCCGTGAGTATGTCCTGACTTTGGGAACAGTCAAAAGGCCAGTGCCAGAGGACCTCAAGGGCCGCGAGGGTTCATATGGTAAAAGCAGATCTGAGAGATAAGAAGGCCCAAATCAAATTCAAATTCAAATTTTATTTGTCACGTACACAGTCGTACACAGTCGTACACAGTACGATATGCAGTGAAATGCTTGGACAACTGCTCGTGACCTAAAGAAAAAAAAAGAAAAAGGAAAAGGCTATGAATAAGATAGGAAATAAATATGAAAAATTAAAAAGGGTAAATTTAACCAGGAAGGAAGAAAATATAAATTAAGGTTAAAAATGAAATAACTGTACAACACAAATTAGAATGAAGGGTAAATTTAACTGGGAAAGAATAAGATAAAATATATAAATTAAAGTTGAAAATAAAATAACTGTACAACAAAATACACAATATAGAACTATATAAGAATGTATGAAGAAATATAAATAAATAAATATATACACAATAACAGCAGCTGTACAAGTATTAACTGGAAATGAAGAATATAGTGACCAGTGTTGTGCAATCCACATTATGTCTTGTGCAGTGCAAATATGCTTAAAGTGATTTAAGTGATAACAATGTCCAGAATGTCCAGTGTGTGTGTAAGAACTATATGTGTGGGTCAATACTGTGTGGTGGTGTGATTGAGAGACCGTATCGCCTGCGGGAAGAAGCTCCTCCTCAGTCTCTCTGTGTTGGTCTTCAGGGAGCGGAATCGCTTTCCTGACCTCAGCAGAGAGAACAGTCCGTTGTTGGGATGGCTGAGGTCCTTCACGATCTTCCTGGCCTTGGTCCAGCACCGCCTGCTGTAGATTGAGTGCAGGTCAGGGAGCTCGGAGCGGATGGTGCGCTCAGCTGACCGCACAACCCTCTGTAGAGCTCGTCTGTCCTGCATGGTGCTGTTCCCGAACCAGGTTAAGATGTTTCCCATCAGGATGCTCTCTATGGTGCACGAGTAAAAGTTCCTGAGCACCTTGGAGGGCAGTTGGAAGTCTCTCAAGCGTCTGAGGTGGTAGAGACGCTGACGGGCCTTTTTCACCACGGTGTTGATGTGACAGGTCCTGCGTGATGTGAACTCCGAGGTATTTGAAGCTGTCCACTCTCTCCACTGGGCACTCGTTGATGACGGGGGTCTGGTAGTTCCTCTCCTGCTTAGTGCTGAAGTCCACTCTCAGCTCCTTTGTCTTACTGACGTTTAGAAGGAGGTTGTTCCTCTGGCACCAGTTCTCCAGATTCCTAATCTCCTTCAGGTAGGCCGTCTCGTTGTTATCAGAGATCAGGCCCACCACGACGGTGTCGTCAGCAAACTTGATGATGGTGGTGGAGCTGGTAGTGGCCACGCAGTCATGTGTGTACAGAGAGTACAGCAGGGGGCTCAGAACACACCCCTGGGGGACTCCAGTGCTGAGAGTGGTGGAGGCTGAGACATGTCCGCCCATCCTTACTGCCTGTGGTCTGCCAGTTAGGAAGTTGGAGATCCACTGACACATAGATGAGCTGAGTCCCAGATGCTCCAGCTTGGTGGTGAGTGTGGAGGGAATTATGGTATTAAATGCAGAGCTGTAGTCGATGAAGAGCATTTTAACATAATTCCCCCTTCTAGTGTCCAAGTGAGTGAGTGATGTGTGGAGGAGATGAGAGATGGCATCGTCTGTGGAACGATTTGGACGGTAAGCAAACTGTAGCGGGTCCAGTGTGTCTGGTAGTGAAGAAATGATGAAGTCTCTGACCAGGCGTTCAAAGCACTTCATCACTACTGAGGTGAAGGCTACAGGGCGATAGTCATTGAGAGAAGCAGACCATTAAGACATTTAAAAACCAATAAAAGAACTTTAAAATCGATCCTGAAACACAATGCAGCGATTCTAAAACCGGTGTGCTGTGGGCCCGCCCTCTGGTCTTCGTCAGCACACGAGCTGCAGTTTTGTAAAAGTTGTAAGGGTGATATATTCTTTTTGGGGAGACCAGAGAGCAGGGCGTTACAGTAATCAATGCGACTGGTAATAAAAGCATGCATCAACATATATAGCTTAATTTTTTTAATATTTTGTACACAATAACAGAATAATTTCAGAAAAACACAAAATGACTGGTGTCAATATTATTTGCCCCACAAAAAAGGTCGAATATAAAACAATATTGCAAATATTGCACAGTTGAAAAAAAAAGCACTACAGCTCAGTTGTTCCCACCATCCTTTGTCCTCCTGTTTCCCCTCCCTCTCCCTTCCAACGACGAGTTTGATGGTGTTACGGATTCAATGCTGAGATGGGGCAGAAAACTCCAGCATGTTCTGTTCTCTTCTAATCAGACAAATAAGGCGATGACTTTCTGCGAACAGTATTTCTTATAACTCAGCAGTATAATGCATCATAAAACAATATCATTCATTCACAATGAATCAGCAGTCTAATGTAATGCAAATCAGTTTAACAAATGCAATAGTTATCACCTTCTTCTAATTCAGGAGAATAATGCAAACTAAAACTACATAATAATTCACAATCTTTAATTAGGGGCATTACATGGCATAAAATAATATTATAATCCCACACTCCCCCTGTTGAGCTCTTTAGAAGAAAGAGCTCACCTACACCCTGTAATCCAGTGTTGCCGGGTTCATTTCTTCTCACTCCTGAGGTCCTTTGTCCCCCTGTTGGGCGAACCATATGTGAGATGACCTCTGTGTTTGCGCAGGTCAGATGCAAGAAAAACTATTATTACAACAACAATAGTAGGTACAGATGACACTCCCATCACTCCCCAGTTCTCCCACAGCTTTATTTTGGTGCTACCTTATACCCTTCAGACGTACTCAGACTAGAACCTCTGTCTGAGGAGCTTTTAGCCTTTATTTTATTGCTGCAGCTACCAGTGTCTTCCAGTTGGGTGATCCTCTGCTCTTCTTTCTTCAACCTCAGGGGTTAGACAACCCTTCAGTCGTGGCACAGATCAGGGGATTATTCTGCCCCGATTTCAAACAATGATCTGTGTATTCTCGGGTCACAGCTGTGTTCCCCAGAGAAAGGAACAGGAACGTGTCCCCCTTTTGACCAAGAGCTTCTCGAACCTCGTTGGTCTGGTGTTCCTGGATTTTCGTCAACCCATTCATGGTTATTGCTGTGTTTATGGGATCCATCCTTTTGAGGTGACTAGCTGGGGCCCAAAATGCCATGACACTCGAACCCAGTTGGTGTCTCGGCAGTCTCTGTGCCTGTCTCTGCGGCGAAGGATTCCCGTATCTCCGTGACCACGTCTGGTGTCTGTTCCTGTTTCTGTAAGAGACAGAAAACCAAAACACCTCTCTGCCTAGCTCTAATAATCTAATGTTGTTATCCAATGTTCCTCTAGTGATTCAAAATCAGTTTAGCACATCATGTTCAGGACCTCCTGACCAGTAACTTATTCTAATCACAATTTATGTGTGTGTAAGCGTGTTTGCATTTAGCCCTCTGCACTCAAAGTCAATACCTGCAATATATCAGTCCGGACCATCACGCCGATCGAAGCTTATGACCTTCAAAAGACCGAGTGCCAACTCATTATAAGCACATTTGCAAGGTGTGTAAGAAAATTATTAACACCACTCATTTTAATAAAAGACATCAAAAACAAATTAGCCATTCTTAATTCTAACCTTTGCCCCCCCTTTTCACAAAAATCATGTGTTTCCTTCCGCCTAACGTCCCACGGTTTCCTCTCCAGTGTGGTACTCAGCTTCTCATGAACACAGGCATTTTATCTTCTAAACGCTATTCAGTTCATTTCAATGATTATTGCTTAAACATGGAAATAATGATTTATGCTTCTCACTGGTTCTCTAAAAAGTCTGGAAACCTTTTGGGTCATTATTAGCTTAAGCTTTACCATACCTAAGTTATTAAAACACAAATGAAGTCATAAAAATGTTCATATAACCCTTGTTTGATGTTAAAACTCAACTTCCCCCCTTTTTGACACATTCCCATGTGTCAATCCAACGGAGCTAGAAAATTAAAAGAAAAGGTTAGTGACCTCATATCTCAGAAAGTATGAGACTTTCTCCTATCCAGTGTCGTTGCTCCAGTCCTGTCAGCCTGTGTTAGGGAATGAAATCAATTTAATTGTCATGTTAGATCTGTTCAACTCGTGGCTCCGCCCAGAATTGCCAAGAAACAAAACCTGTAATAATATGAACTTCACTTCAATATGAACTTGTTGACTACTTTTGACACAGCAAAGGAACATGCTCTCCTTCTGGAGGACAGGCACTGACTCCCACTTATCTCCTGGAGCCAACTGTCCCTTATGGAGACACAACATTGCAGCTACAAGGTTTTGCAGATTGTTAAGTTGATCTGTGTGTAATGCTCTGAATCAGGTATGTAATATTAAATGAATGTTGTTTAATCAACTGCCACTACTTAAAACTTAGCAAAAGATATAACTGCATAAAAGATCACAAAGAATAACATGATATCAGTGTTATGTAAGCGCGTGCGGCCTTCCATGCTCGAAGTCACTCCTCTCCATAGATCAGCCAGACATCGCGCTGACTGTAGCTTTTAACCCTTATTAACTCGAGCACAACTCTATAATGAGCAACAAACTGCAATATGTATAAAGATGATCATGGTTACACCTGCAATGAAAGATCACATGATTATCCTGACACCTGTGAATAGAAGATTAACCTGAGGTTATAACAATCACTGGAACACAAATGTTAGTACAATGTCAAAAGCTTCAATAAATGTTTAATGCAATGCTTGTTATATGATTCTGATGTAACAATAATGCTGATGCTAAAATAACAGTAAAACACCCCCTTTTATCCCGCTTATAAACTTGACACATAAACGTTTATAAATGCCTCTTTTAAATTTTATTTCCCCCTGTTTTCCCCTCACTGACCACAGCAGGGGAATCTTAGTTTTGATTCAGCCATCACTGAGCCCCACCGTCACTGGCGTCTGACAGGGTGGCGCTGCATACTCTTCCTTTAATGTCACTATTTTCAACCTGTTGATTAGAGTGCTTAAACATGAAGTCGACTACGTCCACAACAAGTCAATACAGCTGTAAATGTGGCCAATTATCAATCTATTACCAATCAATAACAACAGATAGCTTTTATTTTATGCATGCTTTCAGTCAACCACTCACCCAGAGGATCTCCAATCCCAGAAAATTCCTTCTCCTCATTTAATGAGTCTGTCCTCCTTCCATGGCCTGGTAACTGGTCCATCCAGAGCCATATGATCTCAAATATACATACAACAAGCCAAACCACACCTTGGTCACACCAACCCTTTTCCGCCCTGAAGATGTTCAACGCCATCTTAGTCTGGACTGTCAAAGGCGACTTTAACGCTGACTGTTCCGACAATCCATTTTATAACGTTTCCTTGTCAGATTTGCGAATCTCTGCACCAGGGTTTTAATCGTTTTGCCATTTTCATTATTTTTTATTTTTTATTTAGTTTCGACTCCAGATTTTCAATTTCTTACCAGTTGTAATTAGTTTTTACCAATTGTTTGCTAGTTTAGTCTAGTTTTTATTTTCTGAAAATCCTTAGTTTCGGTTTAGTTTTGATTAGTTTCAGTTATAGTTTTAGTTGTGTTTTACAAAAATTAAGTGTAACCAAATCCTAGCTCCATCCTATCAGTCATGCTCTTCTGCTTATCCTTGGGTATTGAGACTATTAACTCTTGCAGCACCGGGTGCTCCTAATTTTGGTTCAAATGAATTGATAAACTTTTTGAAGGCGATTGACTCACACAGTTATGTAGATGTCCCAGTCCTGTTGTCTCGGGATGCATCACGCTGCCTTATCTGGGGTTAGCTGTTTTCTGGGTACGTGGGTTGAGTGGGGGAGCTCTTCAAGGAGGGGGAGTGTGCTCCCCCTGATGAGCTCTTCAAGGTAAGCTAGGTTAGCCTTCTTGTGTGAGCTTTTCAAGTGCACTTCAAGGTTTGTGGGATTTTTCGTGTTATAAATGTCCCTCATAACCCCCTGATGACCCAGTAATTCATTTTTGCGCACTGTAGTACACAATTAGTTTTTGCTTGTAGCTGTCATACTCTACTTGCCACTCCTCTAAGTCCTGATGTTTCTTAGAGAGGACAACAGTACCTTTAAAATTATATCACATGTGTGGGGGTGTGGCCTTGCCAATTGTTTTTTCCCACCTATTCAAAATGGCTGGCATGCCCACAAGCACATTTTATGGAAGAAAGAAAGGTAAGCTTGATATTTACATTTAAAATGTTTTGTTAAACTCAGATTTTGATTAATTTTCAAAAATAAACATCTAGTAAATAATTTGAGGGGTCTTTAAGAATTAAGCTTATTGAGTTTCACAGAGGAAATGACTAATTTATTAATGTGTACCCTAGTACACGTCGGGACTTTGTACTTATATTTATTTCACTTTTTCCTAGTAGACAACTCTTTGACAAAGGCAGAGAGAATTCTTAACAGAATAATTGAGCGAGATTCAAACATAGATTCTTCAGAAGATGAGAGTCATGTGAGCCAGATAGGAGAGGGTGAGAACCCAGGAGGAGCCACACAAAGATTATCGAGATGCAGTGGCAGATGTAATAGAGAAAAACACAGGGCCACCTGAAATCTGTCGTCCTATCTGGTCCAAAACCAACATGTAGGAGAATCTGGAATTTTTGATTTTGAGTTAAAAATAAAATATGGGTAAAATGCAGAAATGATTTCCAGTAAAGTAAAAAATAAGAGTCGCAATTATAGCTGAATCCATGACACCTGATTGTTTCTACAAGATCCCGTCGTTGCTAAAAGTTATCAGTGATCTCAATGTGCGAAAAGAACTCCCAGTGTCTGGAGTTCAAGCTCCTCTTGGCTGAGAAACCTGGGACAAACATGTGAACAAGACCTGAGTAATACCAGTAATGAAGAGTTGTCTCCAAAAATCAAGAAAAGAAAGCCCCCATCAGATGAGAGTGTAACAAAATATGGTTCACTCCACTTGCCTGAAATGGTTAACAGTCCAAGGCATTTCAGTTGTAGAATGGTTGGGTGCAACAGTAAAACATATGTGAGATGTGGGAAGTGCCAAATGTTCCTTTGTGTCTCCAAATAAAATCACAGTACTTCCTCAGATATCATAAATGAATTGACTTTTGTGAAGTAGAAAGCCCAGTGCAATCACTTGTTCCTGAACCAATGGCTTACAGCTAGTGAAGTGTCAGTGACTTCTAAGTTGAGCCATGATCTACATTTTTATGATATTGTTATATAAATAAGTTTTAATATCCTGCTTACAAAAATTTCAGTGGAGCTTTTAATTTTCTTAAATGGCTTTTGAATTTTGTTAGTTTCACATTCGTGATCAATAAACTCCCCTTGTGCACTGTAGTGCACATGTTGTAAAATTTAAATAAAGTTAGGTAAAAACAATTTTGTTTTTGTAGTGTGTTTTTTTTTTTTTTTTTACCGTCCCAACACTTGATTTATCTGAAAAAAAAATCAAAATACTTTTTTCTTCCTCCCTGGGTCTCAGGAGGACATTGTGTCTCTTTCCACTACAAGACTCTTGCTATATCTAAAAAACAGTCCTATTCAAAGTAATCCTAAATTGGACTCTGGCGCTGTCTCCCGACTTTTCCTGACATGATTCTGCGCGTGGACGGAGCAGCAACACAGACGACTCGACTAACTTACTGCCTTGACTTCTATTGTAGGGCACGCACACATCAATGAAACTAAACACATTTTGCTATAAATCCAGTTAATTTTAGTTAGTTTTGTGAACTTTCATTACAGTTTTAGTTAGTTTTCCTTTTTTGTTTTGATTTTATTTCCGTTAACGCAAATGTTTTTCCACTTCTAGTTTTCGTTATTTCATTTGTTTTCTTTAATAATAATAACCTCGCTCTGCACACTGGAATAAACATAATCGACCTGATCAACATTTTGCTGCGTATCAATTCACCATCTTATCGATTCAAGTGCTCCATCCTTATGTGGTTTGTGACATTATGTTTATCTAGACCTCCACTCTGTCTCTAAATGTTTGAAGAATTTTTCAAGTTCGGGGTCAAATTTTGAGAATTTGACCATAAGTGAAAGTTATGGCGTTATCACCCCCTTTGGGGCTTACCTTTCCCAGTTTTGATGATGTTCCTCCCCATACTCTATTCTTTGCAAGTACCCCCTTTTCGGTGGTGAGAAACTGTTGGTGTGGTCAAGCGGGTGCTGTAAAAACAAAAGCTCAGGACAGAACAGTTATCAGTCATGTACTTCATACAAAATTAGCATATATCGAACTTCATATTGATCCTCTGAGTGTAATGGTACATTTTAATTTGAACTTCTCAAAGCTAAACACAATATTTTCCTTTATTTTGCTCTTGTTCTTGTGCAGCACCACCCCTCAGCACATGCCCCTGTCGGTTCTATCTTACTTTTAAATTGCTGACTATTTCAAGAAAGCACCCAAAAGGCGGGGACCAGTGTTTATCATTACATATCTCTATTTTGAGTGTGACAAATCTATCATTCCCCTGTTATTCATAGACCTCAGTGGAGGGTTTTTTGTTTTTTTTTTACCTCTATAAAAGTTGATTGACTCTTTACAGTGACCCGCTATGGTTAATAATAACATGCTCAGTCATGAGTGGAATCAAACCTTTTCTTCACTTTAGCATTTAACATTCCCAACCATTTTATAATGATACATTAATCGAAACACAGCTACTAAAACACAATTTTCTTAATGTAAACATCAGTTACTCAAAATTAGCAACCAAAGGGTTCAGTCTGCAGTTCACACTGCTGTGAAGCTACAGATTCCCCCTTTAGTCTCTGTCAACCTTCTGTCCTTGCAAAAACAAAACAAAGCAAGACAAAAAAACCACCCTTCTTTTACAGGCTGGGTGAATTGTTTGTGGACATTCACTAATCCTAAAGTCAGTACTGTTTTTGTCTCAGTATCCAGTCAGTTAAAACTTTTAGTCGTCAGTCCGTCACAGTCCAGTCACATGCATACATCCACACACATTCATACCAGAAGTTGCTGATAATGGAGCCTCCATCACCAGCAAGATGACGTCATCATTTTAAAGGAAACAGTTCCTTGTTTGTTTTTTCCTTTTTTGGACTGGATTGACTCGCTACAATCCTTTTAGGCTCAGGACTTCTCATTCGATCAGTGTCCCATATAAGTGAATTTCTCCCAAGCCCATTATAATCATGGAGAAAAATACTTTGCGACTGTTTTCAGTAAGAATATTTTATAGCGCTTTAAAGTTCAATCTCTCAGGCCTGGATTAAAGAGCTGATTTGTTAAATCAGGAACTCACAAAATACCAAAATATCACCACCGGTGGATCACACCTCTCAGATGTTCTTATTTCAGTGCACTGTAACAAAAGCAAAAACAAACGTAACCAATAAAACACTCATATAATAACAAATACTGGGGCCCATTGCAAACATGTCCAAGCATAAAACCATCTTTCTCTCTCTTAGAGAAAGAGAACAATCCAAACCTCACTGATAGAATCAACCTAGTGTCAAACAAAACCCAAAGATCAACCAAAGCTCCACCAGAAAGTTTTTCTCCCTCCCGGGACAATATTGTGTAAGCATACAGGTACCGTAACTCCTTTTTGCCCTGACAAAAACATGTTGGATTAACTTAACTCAATAGTGGACACTGGTTGCACACAAATGTTTTGCTTTGGCAGAAACGTAAACAACTGAGTTAAATCAACACAACCTTTTCATATTTTCTCCGAAATAAAACTCACACCGTTAATTCATCATTTTCACTCTGTACCACTGCTCCTTATCAGGCTGTGTGAAGCACAGCAAACAATTCAGTGGAGGCCTTAAGCCATAAACAGACATCACCCACAGACATTGTTTTCACAACCCAACTGCTTTAGACCTTGTCCCCTAATGCCCTCTGGGTGGCATGAAATGCATTTAACCAATAAACAATCAATGGGTTCTTGTTGTTGTAACAGATTCTGTATTTGGATGTTTGTGTGCAGCATTTGTTAGTAAAGCATTCTTCATTGCATCAGCGTGTGTGTGTGTATCACTCTTCATTGCACAAGCTTGTGCATGTGTGTGTGTGTGGATCACTTCTCAGTGAATTGAATCAGCATTTCGATTTTTTGCACGTGTGTGTGTCATTTCTCACTCAATCAACGAGTGCATATGTGCATATGTGTGTTTCTCTTCATTCTGAGTCAGTGCATGTAGATGTGTGTGTTTGTGGGTGTTTGTGTTCATCACTTTCCTGTTCTGGTGTTCTGGGTAAACCGCGGCCTGAAGCGTGCCCTGGGGTCCTGCCCTCCTCCTTTTCAGTCCGTTTGCATCCGTTGGTGCTGCTGCTCAAAGTTCTGTCCATACTGGTTCTGGCCCCAATTGAGGCAGTGCTTTTCTCCAGTGTCCTGCATCTTCTCCTTGTTCCGCTCCTCCTTAACTTGACCCTTTTGCTTCTGTAGCTCCTTCAGGGCTTGCTCCTGCTGTTGGAGCTTTTTCGTCAGGTTTGGCGACCTCCTGCTCCAGCAAGCTCCGGCCTGATTCCAAGTCCTGTGTCTGGGACTCCAAGCCTGATGGGTTCGATTATCAGCCAGCTCCTCCTGAGCCATGCTCAGTTCCTGCTCTGATGCCTTGAGCTCATACTGAGGGCAGAAACCTCAGAGTCTTTTCCGTACAAGTCAGATTGAAGTCCATTGATGTTTCCCTTTCTTTGCTCCACGGCCTTCTGCAGCTCTGCTGTTCGGCTCTTCTCAGAGGTCAGCTCCTGGCCGAGCCCCGACACCTGTGCCTTCAGCTTATTTTCTCCTGGTGCTTTTGTCCATTCTGAGGTGCCTCCTGACCTCAGTTACTCCTCCTGTCTTGGTCACGCCCTTTTTTGCTGCCCGATCATCCGTGTTGGTCCGTCACTGTCCTGCACAGTTTTAATGCAGAGTTGTTAAGGTCAGCATTGTTTTGCTCGGCCTCACTTTTCCTCCGGGCTTAATGGGCGTCTCGTCACAGCTCTGTCAGCTGAAGCTGTCTGGAAATCTCCCCCGTGTAGTGAAACTGGCCTTGGATTTAACGCTCTCCGTCTCCGCTGCATGAGATCGTTTTCCTGCAGCACTGTTGACATTTTCAGGTTGTTGTTGTGGGTCCAGCTGCTGTAGCATTGGGTCAGGGTCACATCAAAGATGGTAGAGGAGAGAGCAAAGATGGTAGAGGGGAGAGCAGGAGTCCAGGTCAGCCTCGGCTTTCCGGGCCGACAAAGCAGCCTGTAACCAAGCATAAAGAGAAAAAACAAAACAAACACAAAACAAAAACTCACGAACAGGAAAATGATGTTATTTTGGCTGCGTTATTCAGAGAGGGGAGAAACACCGGGGCCAGGCCCTGTGTCAGCCTTCTCTCCCCCTTTTTTTGTTTTTTCTCACCATATAATCCACTCATGACCCGCCAAGCTGACAGGACAACACAGGTACATGTTAAAATTCTTAAGATCATGTTTAAAAGCCCAAAAATGGACTTTACCTTCATTCAGTAATCACTTGTATTAATCAGCAGAAAACATGTCACAATTTGAATCTTTTTACCACTAAATTTGTTGTGTCTTCACTGGTTGGTCAGACCAGTGTCTTTTTTTGAAGTTAAGTTGTTGTCCCGCAACCCAGAGATTTTATTTGTTAGTAGTGGATAAACTTTATCATTTAACAACAGGTGTATGTTAAGTTTCGCTACTTTAAACTTGCTGGAAAATCTTCACGTGTTCATGAATGTGAGCTGTTTCTTCATTGCGTGTGTGTGCGTTTGTAGGTGGGTTAATTTAACGTTTTTGTTTTTTTTTTCTTCAAACGAGGCATTCCTCTAGCACGTGCCTCTCTCACATTACTCTGCTTGTGTGTGTTTTTGTTTCACCTTTTTGTTGTGATGCTCCAGACGCCTTCCCAACCTCCACAAGTCTGTTGGCCCCAATTTTATGTGTTAAAAACTTCTCTTAATTTCTCCTCTAATTCTCTCCTCGCTGCTGTCTTTTCCACAGCTGCTGATTCTTGCTGAGTGTGGTTTCCATTACTATAATTTTGCTTCGGCCGCTGTGCTTGTGGGGGCAGGTGGTCCAGGCCCGTAGCCACCTGTATCAACACACTAAGAGATTTATTTAATATCATTTTCATCACAATCTTACCCTGCCGACTGAAGTGCCAGTCTAAATCATGCACGATTTGTCTCTTCTATATCAAAACTCAGCCAAACATGAAACATTCAGCGTAGTCATTCAAAACCTTATTTGTAATCTCATAATCAGCAAAATCAGCGTTTTAATTACAGGCATGTATCATTGTTTGCAAATCATAATTATAAAACTCAATAACACGCTAAACAGCAAGCAAAAATCGTCTGTGCGCTTCACAGCAGCCACCTCATTTGCATGTTCACACACCGTCTAAAAATAGCTCTTAGCGCTGCAGCTGCACGTCACACACCGTCTCACTCAAAGCTCTGTTATTTTATATTACAAAGACGTCTTATATTTACAAACACTGACAGGCCTGGCAGGTTTAGCGCCTAACCAATTTCGACAAATTTTACCATAACGGGTCCAACCGAAGAAAGATAACTCTTTTGCAGCCACTTACCCAGTATCTGTTTCCACAGTCTCTGGCCTAATTTCTAAAGTCCCTAACTCAATTTAACCGTGTCCAAAAAAGCACAGATACCGTTTCAAACGGTGAGGAGACTCTAACTCCTAGCTTATTCCAGGATGCCCTGTACCCCACAGTTAAGCCAAACTGAACTAACCCTGTTCGCCGACAGGTCAAGACCACGCGTCCACGGCCAGGAGGGAGCGTAACCTCCGGGCTATGCGCTTCTTAGCAGTTTCCGACTGCCGTCCTATAATAATTTATAACACTTTGAAACAACAGTCAACACCCTAATACAAGAGTCTGACTAAGGCAAGTGCAACCTAGAGGTCAATGGAGCCTTTCCCTCACTTATAATCACACAGGTCCACACTTATAACCAATTTGGACTTTAACCAACGACATGACCAATTCCCTACCAAACTACTTGAGCCTTTAACTCAATTCCTTGGGACTCTAACCCAGCATTTCTTTTTCAACTTCATTAAATACTCTTAACCGACTTTAACTGCATTAGACACACGCGGATCCTCATCAAAATCAAAACAGACCCTCTACCAGTAATTTCAGTGAGTAGACTTTTAATTTAATCATGTCCAATTTGGCACACTTTGGAAATAATTCAACAGGTAGTGCCTTACCTTTGGATAAGCCGGCTTATGCCCACTCATGTCAGACCGCTGGCTTGTGCCTGTCCGTTCGACAACCTCGGACCGTCCAAACCTCTAACTTCCACCCCAATACCACAGGACGAGCCCCCAAGCTGTTACGAGTTCAAAATTGGGGATGGAGACAAGAGGAAAAACCACAATAACAACACTGGTCCGGCCGGGTTGAGTCAAACGATGATTTTAATGATCACACGCGTGGGAGATGGACACTGTATGCAGACAGCCTCAGATCTCAAAATGGTGGAGCATTGATCAAACTCTTATAGCCTCTGGTGCCCCCACCTTATCATAAAAGCCTAAACATTCACATGCTTTCTCTCACACGGCGCCTAAGCTACGACCTTGGCTCCCTGTTTATCTGCTCCTGCTGAGATGGGGCAGAAAACTCCAGCATGTTCTGTTCTCTTCTAATCAGACAAATAAGGCGATGACTTTCTGCAAACAGTATTTCTTATAACATCATAAAACAATATCATTCATCCACAATAAATCAGCACTCTAATGTAATGCAAATCAGTTTAACAAATGCAATAGTTATCAGCTTCTTCTAATTCAGGAGAATAATGCAAACTAAAACTACCTAATAATTCACAATCTTTAGTTAGGGGTCTAACATGGCATAAAATGATATTATAATCTAACACTATGCATTGTATAATAGCCAGTGAGGGGACAGACATGGCAAATGGTGCAACATGTCAGACTGTGGGATTATACATTTGTTAGTTTTTCTAATGGCCTCTTCAAAAGGTATGTTTTATTCCATATTGTCATTTTTGGTTTTTTAAGTTATTTATTGTGACAGGAAAACAAAACAAAACAAGAAGCTCCTAAAAAGGTCATAAATGTGAGAACTTTTCCAAAGAAGTCTCAGTCAGTTATGCCTGAGATAGAGAGATGATTATAACAGAGTAAAGATAGCATTAAAATGTTGGTGACAGAAGTAATGCTAAAATCTCAACAAGCCAAAGTTACATACATGTTAAAGGGAAAGATCAAACAGTACTGAAATGAAGAAGTGGGCATTACGGGGCTTCCCCAGTGAAATAACTGAACTTGGAGCACAAAATAATAAATAACATACCAGTAATGCGTGGAGGGAAGGCTTCTGAGAAAATGTATAAGTTCACAGGGAATTTCTACAATAGCACGAGTTAGATGTGGGCAGATTGATGCAGTTATCAATAGTATTGATACCAATGCTGGTATTGTTACTGGAGATATACTACTGCAATAGGATTGGTACTTTGTTTCTGTCCTGTAAGTTCAGTATGTACCTCAGTGAATTCTGTTATGTAGTTGTTGTTGTTGTTTTTTTTAAATGAAACATAAAACACGGACTATGAAAGCCTCTTATTTTGTTTGTGCAGTGATACAAGCACAGCAGACTGTGCTGGCTGCAGTGGGAGAAGATGCTGAATTCAGCTGTCAGCTCTCGGAGACTAAATACATCCTTCAGGTCACATGACAGAAAATCTTACAAGATGTGGAGACAAATGTTGACACCTACAGCTTTACTGAATTTTCAAAATGCAGAAAAAAATGATTGAGTTTGCTGATTAAAACACTGATGAAACTCTGCACTGGGAAGTTTTTGTACTTTACTTGGTACAGTTGATCATTCTAACATGCCTTGGAATGTCCCACAAGGAAGGGAGATTCTTCCTTCCTTCGGGGACATTTGAGTTTTCAATAATTTGGCTATTGTACGACGTTGTTTCAATACGTGGTACAATAGCCAGTGGGGACACAGAGACGTGCACCATGTCAGACTGTGGGATTCTGTGTTTGTTTTTTCTTTTTATGGCCTTTTCAAAAGGTAAGTTTTATTCCGTATTGTTGTTTTTGTTTTTTAAAGTTATTTATTGTGACAAGAGAAAAAAAAAAGAAAACAAGAACCTTCACTCGTAATAATTAAAAATTGATCCTAAAATGTGAGAACTTTTCTCTGAAGTGACAAAGAGATTGTCTTTAGACAGAATTAGAGGGAGATACAATTACTGAAGAGTTTAGATTTTGTTTGAATGAGTGACAAAACGTTTCTCCCACTGAACACTCAGCCTAATAAAAAAGAACAAAATCAACTTTCTGTGTCATGAGTTGTTCATCATTCAGATTAATGAGACTGTTTTGAGAGCTGTGTGAAAACAGCTTTAGACTGTTTTGTTAAAGGTTGCCCCATGCCTATTCATATTACGATGAAAGCAATAGATAAACCACATGTTTGTGTGTTATGTATGTATGGTTGGTAAATTAACAAAAATTGGGTTGTATGTGGCCTACAATGTAAAAGACGTTTCACAACCCCAATGTAGTTAAAAACAAGAAGGCACTCATTTCCATTAGACAGAGACGGAGTTCAGGTCATAAGTAGTTTACTGACAATTATTTAACATTTGAAATTAAAAGATCCGTCAGTCCATTCACATATATACTGTTCAGAGAAGGAATGTAGTTTAGAGCAAAGTGTAGTAGTGTGAAGTGGCTAAACACACTCACCAATTGTTCTAAAATAAACAATTTATCAAAACATTAACAGTCTTTCACACATACATACGGTTTATACACTATTTTAAAAAGAAGGGGTTGAAGACCTGATTGATTACAAAAAGTCTATTAAAATGTTCTGGGTAACCACAGAAATCTTAGTCAGTTATGTCTGAGAGAGAATGTTTATGACAGAAGTAATGCCAAAATCTCAACAAACCAAAGTTACATACATGCTAAAGAGAAAGATCAAACTGTGCTGAAATTAGGAAGTGGGCAATATAGGGCTTCCCCAGTGAAATAACTGATCTGAAATAATTGAGGCACAAATTAATAAATAACATACTAGTAATCCACAGAAGGGGAGGCCTCTGGGAAAATGTAGAAAATCAATGGGAATTTCTACAGTAGCACGAGTTACCAGTCAATACCAGTCCTTGTATTGGTTATGTTGAAGTGATGGGTTTTATAATTCACTTTTGGTCCACTGAAGGGATTGTTTTGTAACCCCAATATTGATATTTTGTAAATAAAAAAATATGACCTCAATTAAACCTTTAAATTCCCTGCACTTGTCATAGATATCTACATGATGTCCAACAAATATACATCAAGTCCAAGGTTCTAATGTTGAACGCCATATTGATGTCCAGCTTAAATCATGGTTGGACCTCCAAATTGTTGAAAAAGTTCAAATGCAGTACAGACCTCCAGAATTGGTCATGGACCAACAGAACCAATATAGACACGATCTGTCCATCTATCTGACTTTCTTTGTTTAGTTGGTAGCTAACTGAATTGTCTTACTTTTTTTTTATAGATGAAAGAAAATGTCCCTGAAACATACAGTATGAAACAATGAGTGTCAGGTTTATATTTATAGTCTACATCACATTTAAGTGGTACCCATATGTCAATTTGTTTGAGCCTAAAACACAGACTACTCCATGACCCGAATTATTGTTTAATCCTTCCCATCAATACCTCTCAGTTCCACATCTCTAACTCATGTTATTCTCCATGCAGCTCTAACAGCAGTGGTCCAAACACAGCAGACTGTGCTGGCAGCAGTGGGAGAAGATGCTGAATTCAGCTGTCAGCTCTTGGACACTAAAGACGTCCTTCAGGTCACATGGCAGAAAATCTCACGTGATGTGGAGACAAATGTTGCCACCTACAGCAAGTACTATGGTCAGAGAGTGAATGATGGCTTTAACGATAAAGTCAAGTTTAAATACACTGGACTACAGAACTGCTCCATAGTCATCAGGAATGTGACGGAGCAGGATGAAGGATGCTATCACTGTCTGTTTAACACTTATCCTGAAGGCTCCTTCACTGGTAGAACCTGTTTCCAAGTCTATGGTAAGAACTTTTGCATTAATGTGTTTAAATGTGCTAGAAACTGATTTCCTTTCAACAACATATTCCTTGCAATATCTCCTGATCCTTCACAGAGCTGCATGAACCTGTTGTTGATGTCAGAGAGTCAAACTCTGCTGAAGAGTGGGTTGTTTCCTGTTCAGCCACTGGTCGACCTGCTCCCACTGTAACACTCTCACAACAAGACCTCAGCTTCTCACAGTACAACACTGTCAGTGTGTCCAACACCAACGCTACATTCACTGTCACCACTACAGCTGTGCTCTCAGGTTCACGTAAACACAGCACACAGGTGGGATGTGCAGCTCGAGTGCTCTCTGCTCCTCACAGAGAGGTGATGGAGACGATTCCTGAGGTCCAAAAAACATCTGTTGGTGGTGAGAAACTCTTTCTGTATACCACAGACTAGACTAGAGACGGATGATACTTGGGTAAATTTGACTGGGATCTAATAACAATGACTTCAGTACTTCATGAGTGATGTATTATTGTTGGTCAGCGTCACGTTTTTCTGTTTTTTTCACAGATTTTCCCTCAATCACTGTAATAGCTGCAGCAGTGCTGGTGTTGGGGTTTGTCTTTTTCTGTTGCTCCACTATGCTGCTTGAAGAAAAGTTACCTTTTCACTTTCTAGTATGTCGTTTTGTAATGTGTCTTATCTTATTAACATGATAGTGATTTATTGATTCTAACCCTAAATCTATCTAGTAATGTCTGCACATATTTTCAGTACTGATTTTAAAGTGTTTTAATCCTTCTGTCACTCAGGGAACCCAATAAGGATTCAAATACTTCAAAAGTCAACCAATGACATTGATGTGTAAGACTATTTAATAATTATTTATTTTTTATATTTCATTTATTCATTCATTCTTTGCACTGTGATTTAACCCATCTTTGTGTAAAGCAGGGGTGTCCAGGCCTTGAGAGCCAGCGTCCTGAAGCTTTGAAATGTATCTCTGCTGCAACACACCTGAATAAAATTATTAGGTCATTAGCATGACTCTACCCTACTCAAGTAAATTTAAATAAATGTAAGTACATACCACCAGGTAGCTCCACTCGTACCCAGTGTAACGGGAAGTGAGAGGGTTAGGTTTTGGCGCTTTGAATGTTCAGTTGTGTGATGCAGTGATTAACGTTTGAGTCAAATATTGGGCTCCCTCGTGTCTTCCCTACATTCCTCCACAATGTACGTTTTTGCAAAAATGTACTTCTAGAAGTACTTTTATTGCACGATGTTCATTCACTCATGAGCTGCTGCAACATGAATCAAATGGCTGAACTGCCACCTTGGCGTGCAGTCAAGTTCTACAGTCTGCTAATGATCTAATAATAAGTATTAATATTCCTCACTCACCTTACTAAATGTTTGTGAACACAGCCAGAAACATTTGCATCACAAACACAGACTAGTGTTTATTAGCAGAAGCTTTTGGGTGGTTGCTCTCAAACCTGTGTACAAGTTTAAGCATTAATGGTCCCTTCACTGATTTCCAGGTATCCAATGTCAGGGCTAACAGATGGATTCAGACGCAGGCAGCGTTCTGGCAAGCAAAGGGTTGACAATTTATTAACACAGAAGGGAAACCACAGTGATGTGTATATACAGTGAATGGGGCAGGGCTTCAGGGCTCCAGGGGAAGGAATCCACACTCGCTCCCCACTCGGCCCAAACTCCGCCACTCCTCTTCTTACGCACACTCGCTTCTCCACAGCCACTCTCGCTCCAATTTCCACTTATGTTGACACACACAGGGATCACAGGTCAGGGTCCGCCACCAGTTCCGGGGAGATCTAAACACAAAGAGTCCAATTAGATCAATACGCCACACAACACTGAGAGAGTTTGTCTTAGGAGAGCTGAGAGCACGAACATGGGAGGTTCAACATTCCAGTGCCGAATACTCCGTGCCGCAGCATTAAATAGGCAAGGGGGACGCCGCCTGATCAGCAACAGGTGTAGAAATCACCGCAGATACATGGGCCAAGGGTGAGAGCCCACAATGAGCTCCACCCAGGGAAGCAGGAGAGAAAACAAAACAAACCTGTGGCCAACATGAGCGAGCCGGAGAGGCACAGGGACCATGACAGCCAATACCAAGTGCACAAGTTCACCCCAGATGGTTCCTCTTCTCTGTAACTTGGAGGATGTGGAGTAGGCTGTATTTTAATCAAAGACATATCAATCAATCAATCAATCAATAACCATGTCTAAAAACAACACAGGTTGACCAAGTGCTGTACACAGCAAAAGAAAAAGTAAAAAGTAGAAACAAATACACACAATGAACAAAACAAAAAATAATCCCAAATTTCGTTTTTTTTTCTGAAGGGGTCAAACACTTTTATGCAAGAATGACAGCGAGGTGAAAAACCTTCACCCGCAAGAAAACTCGAGCTGTGACTCATAGTACGAACACACAGCTCACAGTAACACACTTTAATTGTTTAATGTGAACTTTTTGCCAAGCTAGCTAATCCTGACCAACACACCAGACACAGAAGATAAAGGAACGATGTTTTACTGTTAGAGACAGAAAGGTTAAAACATTTTGGCAGAGGGCTAAAAGGGGCTAAAATTACCCAAAAACAAATTCCATTTGACCAAAAACACTTAATTTTTAAAAAATTAAGTATATAGTTATGAATAATGAACAAATAATTAACAAACTGGGGTTTATAAATCGTGTAACACATCCTTATGGTAAGAAATTTTACCTTAATGCGTTACATGTGTTAGAAGTCAATGTATCTTTAACAATATACTCCTTATTTTATATCTCCTGATCCTTCACAGAGCTGCATGAACCTGTTGTTGATGTCAGAGAGTCAAACTCTGCTGAAGAGTGGGTTGTTTCCTGTTCAGCCACTGGTCGACCTGCTCCCACTGTAACACTCAGTGTCTCACAACAACACCTCAGCTTCTCACAGTACAACACTGTCAGTGTGTCCAACACCAACGCTACATTCACTGTCACCACTACAGCTGTGCTCTCAGGTTCACGTAAACACAGCACACAGGTGGGATGTGCAGCACGAGTGCTCTCTGCTCCTCACAGAGAGGTGATGGAGACGATTCCTGAGGTCCAGCAGACGTCAGATTATCAGTGATGGTGAAAAACTGAGATGCAATAACAATGCATTGTGGTAGTATGCATTTTCTCTTTGATCAATAATTGATGTATTCATTTTGATCAGTGTCACATTTTTCCTGCTTTTTCAAGTTTCCTCCTGGATCATTGTATTAGCTGCAGTATTGGTGATGATGGTCTTTGTCAGTGTTGCTGCTCTGCAGTAGGCTACTCTTTAAAGAAAAAGACCAGATAACTTTCATTTTTCATTTCTTGTCATTTTTTTCTACACCAAAATCTATCCAATAATATCTGCATAACATTTTCTACTTGTGATTTAGTTATTAATTCTTTGCTTCATGATTCAATCGGTCTTTGTCTAGTATTAAATTTTATGTTTCCCATTTAATCCCACTGGCTTTAAAGTGTTTCACCAGATTTTTACGAAGTATTTCCAGTCTTTTGTTGTCTCTGTCCCAAATGTTCTGAAATGTGTTGCATGTATTAAAAGAAGTTGGACTTTACCAAAAAATGTACTATGTACTTATAAACTTACATTTATGAAAGCTGAACAAACATTGATATACTTGACTTTTGTAACAGTGAAAAGGCGATCTGTTTTTATTGATAAATATATATGTTTGCATTACTGTTATTTAGATTGCCATGTTAGAACGTAGCAAACAACATTGTTTGTTCCTCTATGGTTTCTTTATTTTTACAAATCTAAATGTTTTTTGTCAAAAGATTAATAATTTCATATTGAGGTCAGATGGTCAGCAGTTTTGATGTTTTTGCAGAGATTTTATTTTTTGCAAAATAGCACAAGTAAACATTAAAAGTAGTTCCTAAATCAAGGCATTTATTATTAAGGCGGCCATTATTATGGCCCTGTGTGGAAAAAGTGATTGCCCCCTAAACCTAATAACTGGTTGGGCCACCCTGAGTAGAAACATCTGCAATAAAGCGTTTGGGATAACTGGCAATGAGTCCTTTACGAGGTGGTGGAAGAATTTCTGCCCACTCATCTTTGCAAAATTGTTGTAATTCAGCCACACTGGAGGGTTTTTGAGGATGAACCACCTTTCCAAGGTCACAGCACCTCAATCAGATTCACGTATGAACTTTGGCTAAGCCATTCCAAAGTCTTTATTTTGTTTTACTTAAGCTGCTTAGAGGTGGACTTGTTGGTGTGCTTTGGATCAAGTGCACTTCAGCTTGTGGTCGTGAACAGATGGCCAGACATTCTCCTTCAGGATCCCAGAAACTGGATTCTGTTCATCTTGACGTTGCATCTCCAGACTGAGAGATCTCAATTACTTTGTTTCTTATTTGCTTCTGAATTTCCTTGGATTGCGCCATGATGTGTAGTTTTTGAGGATGTTTTGGTCTACTCTACTTTGTCAGACAGGTCCTGTTTAAGTGATTGATTCAGCACAGGTTTGGCAGTAATCGGGCCTGGCTATGACTATGGAAAAATTGTATATTTTCTATTGATAAATGCAAATATTTTATGTCTGTTATGTGCATTGCCGTGTGGAGAATATAAGGAAAAAAAATTTGTGGTTTACATTGTTTCTTCCTCTTAGATTTCTTGATTTTTTTTAAAAATTGCAATAACTTTATGTTAATTTCAGTGCACTTTCACATTTCTTTAAATTCAAACTACAGTCCTGTGAATAACTAGAAACACTTCTAGCAGCACAAATGTGAGGTAATTGTTTTCTGCTTGACTTTATCAGTCTCTCATATTGTTGTGGAGGAATGTTGGCCCACTCTTCATTACAACGTTGCTTCAGTTCTTTGAGGTTTGTGGGCATTTATTTAAGCACAGCTCTCTGAATGTCCCAGGTTGAGGTCTGGACTTTGCTTTTCAGCTATTCTGCTGTAGATTTGCTGCTGTGTTTGGGATCATTGTTCGACTGCAAGACCTAAACTTTACCTATTAAACAGTTAACTCTGTATTTTACACTTTATGTGAATATTGTTGCAGATTTCAATTATTAATGTTTTTATAACTTTGTTCTTTCTTATATTTAATATTATACAATATTTATACTTCATGTCTCTGTCTTCTTTTGAACACTCCAGCACAGCATCACTATAACTTTGTCCTCACTGACAATAAAGCTGTTTTATATATTTCATTGCAAATGTTTCAAGCAATTTGTAGCTGTATCTTAAGATATTTTGTTAATAATATAGTATTTTATATTGTTTTTTTCCCCATATTTGAGAAATATTTAACATGTAAAAGTCTGTTTATGTACAATTTGGTGATATTAGCCCTGATTATTGGAGGAACTTGTACATGAAGCAGATTTCTGAGACTTCAGATTTGAAGGTTGTTGTCATATAATCTAAATGATGGCAGATTAACGTTCCCTACCTCTGTCCTACAACCACAGGACTCCTTTGCATTCGACTGATAGAAATTTCAAGCTCAGTGTTAATGAAGATTTCAAAGGCCTTAGTGCAGGGGTAGGGAACGTCTAAAACCTGCAGGGACACCGGCCCTCGAGGCCTGGAGTTCCCTACCGCTGCCTTAGTGTGAAAGGAATGAAGCTGTAGCGCCTCCCAGTGGTTGAAAAGAGGTACACAAGAGGTTTTTGCAACCTGCTGTTTAATGAAGGTAATCAGCTGGGACAAAGGTACATTATGAGAATAATATCTCTGACAAACCTCTACCTCAATTAAAAGATGCATTTTGATTTACATGAATGCATTTCATCTTCTCTGCAAAGGCTACACAACCTTCTTTGCCATTTGAGTGTGTCCAGTCCAGCTGAAACCAGCTCCTTACTGATGGCATGAAAACGATCTGTGAGGTAACATTTTTACTGTCATTCATTCCTGTTGAAAACTTGTCACGTGTTTGCTTAGGTTCTTCTCAGTAATCCTCCCGTATCCTGTGTAAAAACTACCCGAGCTTAAAGTATACAGACTGCCGGGAGGGGCGAGACGGGAATTTTCATTGCATATATATATATATATATTAAAATACAGATAGCAGCAGCCACGAAAACATAGGCAAGAGAGAGCATAGCAGTGTCGTAGATGTAGCCAAATAAATTAAGATGGAAAATCCCCAAAACAAAACCCAATCTTTAGTGTGGGAGCATTTCCATGTCATTCCCAAAGGTGTAATTATTTTCAGCGACTGCAAACTGAACACAAACTTTTCATAACTGAGTTTGTTTCTTCAGTTGTATTTTGGTAATGCTGTTGTACAGCAGGGAAGCAAACACAAGTGCTAACGCTAACAACATCCAATCAGGATTTATTGGTTAGATCAAAGCTAACATCTGCATTACATGTGAGCACTACACATGTTATTTAACATATATAACGTATAAGATTTTTACATCTTTCTCTTTCCCTCGAGAAGAACTGCTAAAACTGTAGAAATAACATTACAGAAAAGCAGGACATGCTCAAGCAAAACATTATAGAAAATCTGTCACAGTTCTGGCTCAGTTTGACCCAGTATTTTGAGTTGTCATGTTTTTGCAGGTTTACTTTAGTTCCATGTGTCATTTTCTGTCTCTCTCTCTATGTCGAGTCTGCGTCTTAGTGTGATGGTTTCTTGTTCCTGTTTTATTGTGAAGGTCTGCGTCTCATGTGAGTGTGTTCAGTTTGACCTCTGTCTCGTCTTGTTGATTATTCCCAGCTGTGTCCACCACCTGTGTGTAATTCCCCTGTGTTTCTCTGTGTATTTAAGTCGTGTCCTCTGTCATTGTAGTTGCTGGTCTGTCTGTGTATCCACCATGTCTCACCCATGTGTTTGTGCTCTGTAGTTTAGTTGTTTCCAGTCTAGTTTAGTTCGTGCTCCATTTGCTGTTTGTCCATATTTATTTTTGTGTTCAATAAACCACCTTCACTTCTCCACTACTGCCTGCGATTGGATCCTCATTTATTATTTTCACACGGCTCTCCTCACCCGCCGTGACAGTGCGGACCAGCCAGATATGGATCCAGCGGCAGTCACCCCACCTAGGGAGCTTCAGGAGGCCGTTATCGACTCTGCTTCTAAATTGATTTACCAGCTGTTAGAGCATGAGGGAGAAGCGTCTCTTTACACTGTGGAAGCCAACCTACAACACCTTATTTCCAGTTACCCCTGGTTATTGGACTCACTGCGTCCGCTCGTACAGAATTTTGTTCTTCACGAGCTTCACCTACACCCCCCCGCCGCTACCGCTCGCCTGCTCATGCAGTGATATCATCAGTGAGGAGTCAGGTGATAGAGGCTAATGCAAAATGGTGTTTCAGTGAGGCAGAATTTATTATGACAATACATTTTTTTAAATACTCAGTATGAATTAAACAGGTTAAAGGTCAATGCTCTGTTGTAATATAAAGACAAAATTATTGACAGCAGCCCAGCAATATCAGTAAAACGTAAATTAGCCACATGGTGCAATGTAAGGAGCTCTGTGATTGGTTAGGAAAGGACAGACTGGCCACCTCGATTTTTCTTCACTGGACATTGATCCATAGCTTTGCTCTGTAAAGGCTAACAAAGTGCTTTTGCTTTACAAAGACATTCAGCGTCGGTATTCACTCTTTTAAAATGCCACTGAACACTGGAGTGAAATGGAGCCCTGATCCTCAGAGTTTTATTGTTGCTAACATTTCTTATAGATAGCACAGATAGTGCCCCACTGCAGTAATCACTCATGTCTAGATATTCCTGTTAAAAAGGAGTTTTTCCTCCCCACTGTAACATGGCAAACATAGCAAACGGATAATCCAGCTGAAGCTTCAGACAGCCGTCAGACAGTGAAACACTGCCATCTGCTGGACTCGACTAACAAAGACGCTGCTTTGACGGGTGAGGGAGTTTCAACAAGTCTGCAACGACTCAAGCATCAAACTACAGAACTATTACAGCGGACATGGTGCTTTAATGGCTTCCTTAACGCAGGTCAGAAAGGATAATAGAAACTCAATAAATTATGAAATACAAAACTTACTGGTTCACTGCACACACAAAACGTCTCTTATTAGCACAACACTGCTCGGGGCTCAGAGTATATTCCTTATAACCTATTAAACCTTAGCATGTTATTTTGAAGTGTTACAGGTGAAACAGCCAACCAGTGAAGTTAACTGTAATTTCAACACTGAGCTACAAAAATGATTTTATTTTATTTTTAATTTTTTTAATTTCTTTTTACAGTTTTGCAATTTTACACAAGTTTTATCATCAGTGTCACAATGACTGCTGCTAAAATTGAGTATGAGCTTTTTGTTGGTCTGATTAAAAGGTTAAATGTAAAAGCATAATTTAAACATGTGATGTGAGGTCATTAATTACAGTGCAGGTGTCCTGCTTTAGGATCATAAATTAATACTTCCAAAAAAGTAAAGTTGTAGAGAATCTATGTTCATTATCGTTGTTAATCATGGAAAGACAAAGACATCAGACTCTGCTGAAAAATATTACACCCTCCTACTCTCTGCACACAGCGGTCTGAGGGACCTTCCAGGATCGGGGATTTTATTTATTTTGTTCTTTTTTGGTCATACTGGTTAGTAGGTGGTGATTTTGTACCTGGTGATCTCACATTTGGAACATAAATTGCTTTGGAGCAGATTAGGTTCAAAGGATAACTTGGCTCTTGAAGTTAGCCGGATAAGACAGCGTTCTGCTTCACAGTTGAGGCCTCAGAGAGTTGTTGATAACCAAAAGTCTATCTTGTATGGCCATGCAGCATCTTATGACATTTTGTAACCTGAGCAGTGAAATGATTGCTGTTTTAGTGCACATACACAGTGTGGGGATCAGTATCAGGACAATAAAGTTATGGTGCAAAAAGCTGCATCTGGTCAGAAGGAAAAGCACGCACACTTGGAAGACTTGACCATTTGCACAAAATGAATGGCTGACACTGGACAGATGAGAGAATGTGGATGGTCACACCCTCGTGCATTAAAGAGGGCTTTCAGTTCATTGAAAACACAAAACCAAACACACAAAAGACACAATGAGACAGATGATCAGTTTGCTTCACTAAATCATCGACACAAGCCGTGTTGTAGAGGGTACTGCAGCCGTGGCAGGTTATCATCTTAATGTGGCCCTGACACTCCATCGTACGCCACAAAGCTGTGAATAAATGAAAAGCAAAGAGGCATCATCACTAACATAATAACTGTAGAAGTTATCCCGCTGCATTACATTTATCAGGATATCGTAATAAATGTTCATCATATGTTGCTTTGACCCATCATTGTTGTCATTAATATCGCTACGTGACACTGGACACTTCCTGTCATTCATATGTCATGACTTTGTGATCAGTGTAGCAGCTTGAAAATAACTGCTTGGTTAACAGCAGGTGTACAGGCAGGTGCTCTGATCAAATAACATGTTTGGCTAAAGAAACAGAAAATAAAAATATATAAATAGGAACACCCACATCTCTACTTCTTCTTCTATTTTCCATTTCACACTTACAAAAAAGTTCTCCTGCGTAGGTGTTGAGACAAATATGTCAATTTAATACTTCAGACAGGCCCCAGAGCAGGTCTGAACAATTAGTCGACTTAAAATCAAAACTGCAATTTGAAACCATGCAATTAGCAATTTTGCAAAGAAAACTTGGCTAGGCTAAGCTAAGCTAACTGTTAGACAAAGTAGAGGAGTTGGAAGAGTAAAGGATTCTGGTTAACTCCAGTTCAACTTAACATTAAATTAAACTGACAAATATCATGTTTATATTCATATCTTAGTCTTTTGATGAGCTCTATCTTATAAATCTATTAGACTCAGACGAGGTCGGCACAGGGACAGGCCTCGGGGGTCCAGGCCCACCCGGTGAAGTGCTTCTTCCCCAACATCTTCTGATGTACTTCATTTATACATTTTGGTAATGAAGTACTTAAACTACCACCTCACTGATTAGTTATTGCAGTGTGAGCTCAGTTCAATTAATCAGGTCACAGTAGTTTAGCACTTCTACAGCAATCATGCAACCAGCATGACTGAGGAGGACACTGGGTGGACGGGCTTTGCAGGTCAGACTTTGAAACTATCTTTTATTGTCATTACACCAAAAGCAGTGAAATTATATGCTGTCCCATTCAGTGCAAATAAAGAATCTGTGTTTACTGACAGGACAAAGCACTGAACATGATTTCATCTGTTAACCTGGACAAATTCCAAAACAATTCCTTATTATTTCTTTTTCTTAAGTAAAACCAGTAAAAGCTTCTACTTCAAAAATATGGACTTAACACTGAGATCCTGATATTTTAGACCAGTTGAATTTAGATGATCTTTTTTAGTTCGTTCAGTTTGCTGGTTCTAACGACGACGGTCTTCATCAGTTTTAATGTCACTGTGACTCATATCTCTGCATGGCTGTTTTGTTCTGAGTGCACTGTGACAATTAAGTTAAGATCCGGTGATCAGCACAGCAGCCTGGGAGTGACTGCTTGGTTAACGACAAGGTTTACAAGACCTGATCAAATGTCACACTGGAAATATTTTGCAAGTGAAACAGCAAAAGCAAATGAAAAAATGTAAATATGTTAATTGGACCACCTACATTGTTTCGAGAGCAGGGGTGAACTAAAGAGTGCGACCCATCACTTCAGTTTCAGCATATAATTTCTATTTAACACTCAAAAAAATCTGTTGTACAAGTATTAAAAATATATTCACAAATGAAATTTACATGCCTAAGATGAAAACATTACTCATACAAGTTGTCAGGTAAAGTCTATAGCACTGTTACATCTAAATATGGACACTGAGCTGGGACTTAACGATGTCACAGATCTGAGCCTCTGCACCTTCACTATACGTTTGTGTATGTCAGGCCTGTCCTGTATCTCTCCACCACCTGATCCAACACACCACCAAATCCTGATCAGCTGATCATCTCTGCTCCTCTAATCACCTGAATATCCAAGTATCCGAAAGTGTCCATCGATCTGACAATACAATTGTAAAATCGATCATTGACCTGTGCCCTAATGTGTTCTGTGCACTTGTGAACACACTTCCTTATGGAGTACGTTTATTAAGGACACTCTTTCATTAGCACACAGGTTCAATAACACAACAAATAACCTCCAATAAACCTTTTAATAAACTGTCATTGGAGGCTGATGTGTTCTCTCTTGGCTTGTTTTCTTGTTGTGTGCCACACAGAAAATAAATGCATGGTGTCTTAACTCACTGATACGGGGATATCAATGAGCACAGAGTCCAGCCAACGATGGCACAAAGTCAAACCTCCTTCAAGGAAACTGGAGAGTCCAACACTGGCATTGAGGCTACCCCAACAATATCAATATGGTGTAACTTCCTGCTCTAACTCAGGCTCCTTCCCCACAAGAAAGATGATATTTTATGTACTCGAAGTCAGACCTGGAATCTGCGGGTCAGACTTCCTGGGCCCCCGACCCCTGACCTCTGAGATTTTCATGTCTTGTATTTTATAATATTTATCTTTTGTTCTCCTGCCAAAATTGTAAACACTGTCATCATGCCATATTGCACTGTTGTTCGATCAGCTTCATTAAATATACTTTTATATATACTTTTATCCTTTGTTTTGTTATACATCCATTTAAACCCTCATATGAAATTATTACAACCAACTGGTAGTAAAACAAAAATAAAAAGATTGTTCAACATTTTAACTGCAAATGGTCAAAACATTCACTTTATTTGCCAAAAATTATACTTAAAAAGGGGAAAAAAGAAGTGTTAATAGTTTATTTGAAAGGTCAAAATATACCAACACATCTTTTATTTTAAATCTATTTGTTTGTGCATTAATTTTTTTTTCTAAAGCCAGATGTGGAAAAACAGGCTGCATCTACATGCAGGTTCTTGTGGTCAGTGGTCATCATATTTGCATTATCTTTCTGAGTCACAAGCAGGGAAGTGTTAAAGTTTCCTAGAAGTGGTGGGCCAGTGATGTAGGTGTGGATGCAAAGGATTATTTGAGGTGGTGCTGATCAGAAGTATAAAAATCAAAGTGTCCAGATCCAAACACACTTTGTTCCTCTGTGACAGAAGTGAACTATAACTCACAGCAGCATCTGAACTGCAGAAGAGATCTCTGCTCATCTCCGTCTGCATTCCTCTTTTGGTAAGAACTTATTATGTATCATTTAAAATGATTTTCCTTTTAAAGCTGGGCAGCAGGCTCACGTTGAACATCTCCATAAACTGTCATAATTCTGCTGCTACACTAAACACTGCATTCGGTGAGCATACTAAACTTACGTAAGCTGTATATTTGCACGGTGAGAGACCTGTTTTTGCTGATTTGTGTTCAAATACAACAAGATCTTATTTAAACTGACTGTCAGATGTTGCCTATCCAGTTATGTAATGAACCCACTATATACATTAACCACAGACCCTTCACGACATCTTCATCACCTGCTGTTCCAGACAACCAACTTATACCTGAACCACTGCAGGTTAATCATCATCATTAGTAAAGGAAAAAAAAGGTGAGTGTCTTAATTTGGAAAAGCTTGAAATAAAAAATCCTATAAATTACACAAACAGATACGAATTGGAGGAAAATCCATAGTGTCTTGAGTTCTGTTTGATTTTAATTTTGCAGTGTGTCATTGTTACTACAGAGCACACTGAAACATATGACAGGAAAGAATAACTGAGTGCAGAAAGGCATTTATATTAAATCGGATTTAAACTTTGTTCTTAATGAACCGGATCTATTATGACCTGGACTTTTATCTATAAAATGGGCTTGTGAAACCCAGAGAAAAACTCTCTCAATATATCTGTAGATATAAATATATATTTATCCAAATCACATCAAGTAAAAAAGGCAAAATGACAAAATTAAAAAAAAATAATAACAAAAAGTATAAATTAAAACACAAAATTTTAAGGCAAAAACAAATATCTTGATGTCTTAATACGATGAATATAAAATATAAAGTAATACAACAAGGTTAAATATCTAAACATTTAAAGACAACTACTTCAGCTTTTCAAAGCTTCTTTTTCCAGTTGAAAATGACATCATCACGCCTGAATCTGCTTCCAGGAGCCGTCCAGATCAGGCTTGTTCAGGATATTTAGAAATCGTCCTAACAATTGAAAAATAAAAAATAAACAGAGAACAAAGTAATATATATGATTATAAATAAATAAAAAAGAAAACTATAAATAAAACTACTTCTTTCATTTAAAGAAAAAGGTCTATCAGTCCTCTTGTCGTGTGTGTTTGCAGCTCACAAAGACGACTTACTGAGCTTCAGGATCCAAAAGGATGTATCTGCCAAATTCTTAATGTGGAAAAATGTCCATGTGTTTTCTTCTCCAGGAGACGATGAAGACACTGTTTGTCTGCATGATGCTCGTGCTGCTCTTTGCTTCCGGATTTTCCAAAGTGAACAATTTTCAACCAAGCGAGCACCGACCTGAAGAAACACCTTATGAAAAGTTTAGAAGACAGCATGTAGATGCTAAGATGACTGAAAAGCTGTGTAACACAGAAATATCAAATAGGAATATCTACAAAATTGACAACAGTTGTAAGGAAACCAACACATTCATCCTCAGCATTCCAGCAAAGGTCAAATCCATTTGTAGAGGTGATGGGAGGTACGATGAAAATAGCGGCATGACGTATAGTACCGCAACGTTTCGCATAATTAAATGTAAGCTAAAGCATCAGGGAGCCAGGAAACCCAGCTGCCAGTATGAAGGCAGGCTTCTCACTAACAGGATCATTGTCGTGAAATGTGAAGGGAAGTTACCTGTGCACTTCGATCGGGACCTTCTACCCTCTGAGCGCAACGATGGCGAGCAACTCTGAGGAAAGAGTGGTGTGGAGGGGGGGCGTGGTCTGCGATGCTGCTGCAGGTGAGATGGATGTACCTGCGCTGCATTTGCTATCACGCCTCGCCAACTTAAAAGGCTTTGTGCTGTCTGAGTTGTTGGTGTTGTGGATGTGTTGGCTGGCAGTCCACAGACAGACTGATTTACACAACTGTGGAAAAAATAAAATTAATAAATAAAAAAAATTGGAAAACATAGATGTGTCATTATTTCATATAGATTTCAAATAACATACCATTTGATGTCAACATGTTTTAGTTGCATTTGCAGTGCTCGTGCTGTTATATTCTTATGATTCTGTTCTCTCTAAGTATACATGGTTAAACATTTCCTAATACAAATAACTACAAGCAGTATTCTACCATATACAAACTTATATCACTAAAAGATTATACTGACTACTGAATACAATTTTCCCTTGACATTCCCTCCTGTTGTCAGTAAAACCTTTAAAGTGAGATATCAGTTTGTAACATCTTGTTGTACATTTTCTGTCACATCGTCATTAATCACACAAAGTCTTCATGTTCTAACAGGCCAAAGTTATCATCATCATTTGTCACAGCTGTATATGCAGCAACAGTAGAAAATATTATGCGGTTACCGTATTTTCACGACCATAAGGCGCACTTAAAAGTCTTAGATTTTCTTCAAAAAGTGCGGCGCGCCCTATAGCGCGGTGCGCCCTATGTGTTGTAAGGAGGACGTAGTAGAGAACACCATGAGAACGCTAAAGGGTGAAGTGTGGGCGTTGATCGTATATACCGGGACAATCGCACATACCTGTATAAAAGAACAGGTATGTGCATTATGCAGGACATCGTTGTTTTAACAACCCTGAAAATGGCAAAGAGACACGCTTACGAAGCACAGTTTAAACTGAAGGCCATCAGCTACGCGGAGGAACATGGAAATCGAGCAGCGGCGAGAGAATTTAAGATTAACGAATCGATGGTTCGCAAATGGAGGAAGCTGGAAAACAAGCTCCGGCAGGTCAAGAAAACGCAGCTGACTTTCCGCGGACATAAGGCGAGGTGGCCCGAGTTGGAGGAACAACTCAAGCAGTGGATCATTGAGCAAAGAACGAGTGGGAGAAGCGTTTCGACGGTCACCATTCGACTAAAAGCGGTTTCGCTAGCAGAAGAAATGACAATTGAACATTTCCGAGGAGGTCCGTCTTGGTGCTTTCGTTTCATGAAACGGTGCCATTTTTCCATCCGGACCAGGACTACGGTAGCGCAGCAACTTCCAGCGGATTATAATGAAAAGCTGGCCATCTTCCGCTCCTACTGCAGCAAACACATCGCCGACAAACACATCCAGCCCAGCCACATCACAAACATGGATGAGGTGCCGCTCACTTTCGACATCCCAGTAGCGATACGCACAACGGGGCACGAAAAGTCTTCTTTTACTGTTGTGCTTGGCTGCCATGCTAATGGACAGAAACTGCTGCCTATGGTGATTTTTAAGAGAAAGACTTTGCCTAAAGAGAAGTTTCCAGCAGGAATCATCATTAAGGCAAATGAAAAGGGCTGGATGGATGAGGAAATGATGAAAGAGTGGCTGAGGGAGGTGTATGTAAGGAGACCAGGTGGTTTTTTCCACGCATCACCATCGCTGTTGATCTGTGACTCTATACGTGCCCATCTCACAGCCGATGTGAAAAAACAAGTGAAACGAATGAACTGTGAGCTTGCTGTCATTCCGGGAGGCCTGACAAAGGAACTCTAACCGCTGGACATCGGTGTGAACCGCCCGTTCAAAGTAAGGCTGCGAGCGGCCTGGGAGCGATGGATGACCGGTGGAGACCACAGTTTCACTAAGAGTGGAAGGCAGCGCCGGGCGAGTTACGCCACAATTTGCCAATGGATTGTAGATGCTTGGGCTAACATGTCTGCTGGCACTGTTGTTCGAGCTTTCGCAAAAGCCGGCATCATTTCCGAGGAGCCGCACGGCACGGAAAGTGACTCTGACGGTGAAGACAGTGAACCTGGCATGTTTGATGGAGATTTAGCGCAGCTGTTCAATTCAGACACAGAGGATGAGGACTTCGATGGGTTTGATTGATGATAAAAATGTGAGTACCAAACTTTGTTTTGCTCCTGCTTTATTTTTAAATATGCACACTTGTATGCTTGTGTGTTGATGATGACGATTACCGGCAATAGAAATGTGAGTAAGGTACCGAATTCAGGTTTGCTCCCGCTTTATTTTTAAATACGCATACGGTACTTGTATGCGCCCTATGGTCCAGTGCGCCTTATGTGTGTGTTAAATACAGTAAGGGCACACATAACTGAGACTGCGCCTTTTAGCACAGTGCGCCTTATGGTCGTGAAAATACGGTAATCAGGAGTCTTAGGCATGGCAATATACACATTACAAAGACACAAAATAAAAGTAAAAATATCCCAACTCCGATGAGTAGTCTTTTTAGCACCTGTAACCAGGAGCCAGTGTATAGCCAAGAGAACCAGTCACTTGTATCACTTACATAGTCCTGATTTTGGGCCTGCTGGATCTGTCTCAAAACATTCAGGGCGTCAGTCATGTTTGATGAATGTACGTCGTCTGGTATGTAAGTGCAGCATGTGGTATTAAAAAGGACGCAAAGTCCCCCTTTCTCTGCTAATATCATATCCAGAGCTACTTGATGTTGCATCGCTGTAATCCGTAATGCATCAATTTCCTGGTTCTGCTGTTCGTTGATCTTACATGAAGCGTTCAGGAAAAGTCCAAACCGGTAATCCAGAGTTCCAATTCTCAGCATACTTTTTCCAGCTCCCACCCAGGGGAACAATGAATGGAGTACTTTCTGTCCAGTAGTCCATAACTTGAATTCCTTGGGCACGTTGCCTCCCCATATCGGGTCATGTGCTTGAAGTTTAGGAATCACTAATTTTCTTTTCCGGCGTACTGTAGAAGTGGTGTTCACTGCAGTCATCCTGAAGGTGTGGTCTGACAGGAATATAGGAGCACATGTTCCTGTCCAGTCTGGGGGCAATATGAAATATGCCCGTTGTCCACATAACCAGGCCATTCCTTGCACCCAGTACGTGCCGTTAGAGGGTCCACTCATGTTCACAGGTGCGCCCTCTCCGTGGCCTGCAGTTTGGACACAGTTTGTGGTGTCTCCAAGGGGTCTGTTACCTTTCTCTTGCTGGTAACACATGGAGTGGTTCTTTCCTGGCACTTGGTCCAGGAACACTGGGAAATGGATAGAGATATTCCGATTTGTCACATTGAAGTCGATCCAAAAGAGTTGATCACATGTTCCATTACTAAGTCCAACAGCGTGTGAGATTTTATCGTCGATGATGATTCGGCTGTGTTGGAATCCAATGCCAGCAAAGCTGGCTGCACACTTTGCTTGAGTGTTGTTCATATATTCGCCATATAATGTAGGGTGTGTCAACGTGCTGGGCATATGAGAACAGACATAACAGTCTGTATTTGCCGATTCTGCCTTTGTTCTGTCGTGGATATAACGGTACTAGGCATTATTCATCCACGGATGAATGTGATCTTGCGTCATGTCCCTTAGGTGAGAGTTGTCGTGTGTCCATCTCTTCTGCCTGCCTCCTGGTTCAGCTGCTGTTGAGGTCAGCTGAAGTCCTGTAAGGGTGAGCATCGTAGTCAAGGTAACCAGGAGGGTCCACCTCCCCATGGTTGCACACAGATCCATCACACCTCACACTTGGTTGCCCTAGAGTTGATCAGAGGCTGGAGGTTGGAGTGCGAGCTTACCCTACGGGGGCTCAATCAGCACTCCCCCCTCACCACTGAAGCAACCAAGCGTGAGATTTCTCTATTGTGCTGTCTTGAGGGTGTCGGGGTTTCCTGGGACCTCAACCTTTTTGCAGTGGCTCTGATGTATCCAGGAGGGTCTCTCCGCTATTTTGCAGGCAGATGGAGTGGTCAGAAGCACTTGAAATGGCCCCTCCCACCATGGCGAGCTCCAATTTTTCCTTTGGAGTACTCGAACAAGGATCCAATCACCTGGCTTCAACCTGCAAGAAATAGGTGAAAGAGAGTCTTGCGGCAGTTTATTATTCAACACAACTTCTCTGTTTGTTAACACTTGAGTCATCCATTCTGCCAGAGTGGTTTCACGAATCGATTTATCTAGTGGCTCGCTAGTAACTGGTAGCGGAAAAGGTCTCCCATGTATAATCTCAAATGGGGACAGCTTGTTGCTTCCTTGTGTTCCGTCTACGTTTAAGTAGAATGTTTTGTCATAATCTGGTAATGCAAGCACAACGTTTGTTTGGAGCATATTTTTTAATTTATTAAATGCTCCTTCTGCCTCTGGTGTCCACTGTATTTTATCTTTTAAAACAAGATTTTTTCCATAGATTAAGTTTTGCAGTGGTTGCACCTGTGCCGCATATTCTGGAATCCACGCCCTGCAGTAATTACATAACCCGAGAAAACTCATCATCTGTTGCTTAGTTTGTGGCTGTGGTGCATTTTGTATAGCTTCTTTTCTTTTGTTTAGGAGTTTCCTTCCTTCACCTGAGAGGGTATGGCCTAAGTATGCTACTTCAGGTCTCCATAATTGGAGTTTATTCAGAGACACTTTGTGGCCTTGCTCTGCCAGGTGACGCAGCACAGCCATAGTGTTCTGTTTACACCCTTCCTCTGTGTGGCCAGTCACTAAAATATCATCTACATAAAGTAGAAACTGTTAGATTTGTATTGTTGATTGTCATTTATGCTTAGAAATATTTAACCACAGATGCTTAGAGGTGTATAATCAATTGTGTAGTGATAAGTTGTGTGATCTTTAACAGGCTACAGAGGCTTGGTGTGCATTCCACACTAGAATGCACACCTACATCCTGGGAGCACGGGAAGAAGTCGCATCTTGTTTTAATTGTTTTATGGTAGGATTAACGTAGTTGCGTCTGTTCTAGTCTAAGTGCTCTTTGTTTAGATGAACTGCAGGACTTCCTCACCGTGTTATCTAGGATGAACCATCTAGGGTGAGGGGGAGGCTACCCTCTTCCTGACCAAGGATGTTTGACCCTTTGATCAGCAACACACACACACACACACACACACACACACACACACACACACACACACACAGGCAAGGTACTCTTTGTTTGTATGTAGACGTCGTATGTTAATGAACCTATGCATATTCATGTAACCTCAATAAAAGGACAGTGTTACGGGAGGACGGACGAGAGCTACTGGGGTCAAGCGAAGGAACGGCGTTTGTCTGGTTCTCTCCCGTGCACGAGTACCATGAAGAAGTTTGCCTACTTGCGTCTTGCTTGCAGTGTAATTATATTGTCTTAACGTTCCAGCGAATAGGTTTATGCTACAAACCTATCATTAATTGGTCCTTCGAGAGCCGGAGCCCTGGAATCGCATTCACCGAGGGGAGGAGAGGCACGCTGAAAGACTGACGTCAGCCAGGAAGTTCCTGTGGATTCGCGGTCTATCTTTCTCCTCGATGAATGGCGATCGGCGGGATTCGAAGCTGATATTACACGCTAAGCAACGCCAAGTAAGTTTGAAGAGGCCGACTCTATAACCGTGTCGTTGTGCAGTCTCCGCCATTTTGTGAGGCGTTGAGAAGTTCGCTGCTTTGTGGAGCGATAACTGGGTTTGTGTCCCGAAAAAGAGGTTTTGGTTAAATCGCCCAAGGGTCCCAAGCGTCCGGTGAGTGTCCGGTTTTGAAATCGCCCTGGGTGTGTGTCCCGAGCGTCCCTTCATTGGGTTTTGTCGCGCGAGTGGGTGAGCGTCCCACAACTGGGTCAGGGTCCCGAGCGGTCCGGTGTGAGTCCGGAGTAGGCCTATTTTGTGTTGTTGTCATTGTTGTCGTCGTCGTCGTTTTTGTTGTTGTGTGAGTGTGTGCGGAGCAGAACACGTGGTCTGTGACACCGACTGTTGTTGTTATCATGGGTTTCTAAGCAACCAAGAGTGAGTTGGAGGGAGACAGACGTTTGTGCTGGACTTTGCTCCTGGTAGCTGACACAAAATGTTAACTCTTTAGCTTGCCCTGATCGACAACAGCCTGTGTGCCAGACCATAGACGTAATTGAGGTGGATAGTTGTTAAAAGTAATCTACATTAAGCTTGTGGTTGCTTAAATTCAGTACAATGACATGTGAGGTGAAGTGATATAGGTAAATATTTAAACTAATGAAGTGCATAGAGGCACTTGACCTGTGTGAAAGACTGTCGTCTTGTTATGAGCCATTGTTGAGATATGGAGCACACCTGTGAAAACAACTAATATGCTGAACCCTGTATGAAACATCTAAAAGTACATGATGGAGAAGCTGAGTTGAATATGAAAATGTAAGACTTTGCCGCTGTGGGCAGAGCAACTACTGTGTGATGTTGCGTTGCAGTTTTTTTTTTTCTTCTGAGCTGATGAGCAGGCTACACATTATCAGATCGAGAGCTGTCTGAGAACTACTCTAAGAGAGGGAAACAGCGCTATGATAACTGTGATAACTGGAGTGTGCAGCGTTTCCATGAGCAGTTTTCCTGAATCTTGACTCTTGTGTGTGGAGTGTTCATAGCATCAGCATCATGTTTTTGTTTATTTGTTTTGTTGGGTTGAAAATAATTAAATAAACGTGTGATCATGCCTATGGCTCACCATGGCACATATCTCCAGCCATATGATTTATTTATGCAGATGACAAAGTGAGTGTGAATGTGTCTGACATCACAGTGTTTTTGTGCACTGTGCAAGAGTAATTGCCTTTGATTGTGAGTGACAGCGGTGATTTTGCAGGTCACCAGCTATTGTAAATAAAAAAAAAGAGTGAATAAGAGGGAGAATTTATATTGTAGAAAAAAAATAATCATAGGAAAAAGGTTTTGTGTTGATCAACCAAAAAAACAACTATAATTTCATTTTCTGCTTTTAAGAAAGGATTGTTCACAAAAACACAGAGCGAGAGAGAGAGAGAGATATGTGTTGATTAAGCATTGATGATAATAATGAAAATGTCTTAGTTGTCACTTTCAGGTGAAAAGCAGACCTGAATCAATTTTCCACATGCAGCGGTCGGAAGAAAAGTTATAGTTTAACAATTGGAAACGTTCAAGCCAAGTTTCTGGCTGACTTATTTACAGCACGATCTGTCTCAAAACTCTCACTCTTCCCTGAAAAAACCTGATCAGCAGCGGCAGTATCGGAGCAGAGGCTGCAGAAGCAAAAGCAGCAGAAGAAGAAAGCAAACCCATCTTCCTGTCTGATTGAATGAATTCCACGGAAGGGCGAGCAAGATGGCGGCGTGAAGAGGTGTTTTTGTTCGAGCGCTTAGCACGAGACACTTATTTGACGTCTTTCTGGCTTTCGGGACTTTTTTGGAGATCAGCGCGCTAAGCTTGCTGGATTTGAGGCCAGGTTCTGCGGCGGCAGCATGTCGAAATGCTCAGAAAGGACTGAGTGACTCGGGCAAGCCACATGCGGCTAGCATGCTGGCTAGCGACCATAGCTACATGAAAGAAATGGACCCTTCATGATGCGCTCAACGTGCCGGCGCTGTGGTGGGAAAGGCTCCATCATAAACACGTCCTGCGCCCTGTGCAGAGGTTCAGGCCAAGAAGAAGAAGACGACGACTTCCAATCCCAAGAAGGTCGGCCCCAGTGTGGGCGAGCTGATTGTGAAAGCCGTGGCCGCCCTCAAGAAGGCTCTGGCTGCCGGAGGCTACGATGTGGACAAGAACAAGGCCCGTGTCAAGACCGCCATCAAGAGTCTGGTGGCGAAGGGCACTCTGGTGCAGACCAAGGGCACCGGGGCCTCCGGATCCTTCAAGATGAACAGGGTTACTGAGACCAAAGCTAAGACGCCCGCCGCGGCCAAAGCCAAGAAACCGGCAGCAGCTGCTAAGAAGTCGCCCAAGAAGGCAGCAGCAGCACTTCAGCTACTAGACAGGACAAAGCTGAAGGAGAACTGCCGGGACTGTTGAAGTGGGAGAGGACAAAAGAGTGAGAGGACAACAGAGTGAGAAGACTAGGTGAGAACACATAGGAATTATTTAATGTGGGAAATCAAAATTTGGGTTAGCAAACCTGGGAAAAACAAAACTGACTGCTTAAGTTGGAAAATTGTGAAGGAGTCTGAAACACTGCAAAAATAGAAACATATACAAAATCACACACACAAGCACAACATGCATTAACCCTACTAACACAAACACAAGAGAGCTTATGAAGATTAGACAACATCTTAAGCGTGTGAGTCTGTTTATCATCTTGTCCAAGTCACCTCGTGTGATGCAAAAACCAGTGGACTCATAGCACATTAGTTAAGAAGTGATCAAATAATAGCAGAGAAATGTGTAGGAAAGGCAGAGAACATGCTCTGTTGGATATGCAGCTCCACATACATGCATTAAACCTGCCTAATAACAAACACACATGCAATGAAAATTAGCTTGTTATCTTTCATCAGTGCTAAAATAGTGTCAATTTAGCAGACACTTGTTATCAAATGCTGAATTTATCCAATGCAAAAAATTGACTCTCTAGGTTGCAGGACAACAATTTAAACTTTTGTGGGAAAAAAGATTCTGGTTTGACCAACCAGTGATCAGATAATAAATTTAGTGTTAATATAGTAAATTGGGAGAAGCTTCCTGCTTGATTGATGCAGCACAAGTTTACTACTAAATTTACTGTATGAGGGAAATTCTCTTTTAGTGATAACATTTTGAACATGCATTTCTGTTGTCCTGTCAACTTAGTGGGTTAATAGCCGATATGCAAATTATTTGATTGGGTTTTAGATTAATGAAAGGTGACTGAATTCTAGTATGAGTGAATGAGATGTGTTGGAGTTGTTGTGTGTTGAGTGGAGACTCTAAAACACTGAGTTTCCTGCTTTGATGTGCGAGTGAATCCTGTATTTAGATACACAACTCTGAATACGTCAGAACAGACTGTTTTGTGAAGTGCATGACAGCATGTCACATGTTTTATGATGAAGGGAAAAGGAAAATTGAATAAAATAGATCTGTGACCTAAATGAGTGAAGAGCACAGACCTGGGGATTAAACTCATAGCTAATAAGGCATTAAGGTTATGTTGTTTTGTGCAGCTGATGGTTGATTTGGAGTGAATCTAGCTGATGATTTTTCTTTTGTTGTGAAGTTGAGCCTGCCGATTAGTATGATGGTATGATGACCCATGCTAATGGTATGATTTACCCTCCTGAGATGAGGAGCTTGTGTCATGACTTAACAAGGCCTTTTTATTTTGATACTTTCACAGTGCACTGAAAGTTTTGTTCAATAATCTCTGTTCTTTAAGCAGATCTGCACGTCGGGAATTAAAAGCGCTACACGTCGTCAAGAAAATTGTGCCAAGTGAGTTCTCCACATTTAAATGGACTCTGGAGAAAGCCACTTATTTGGGACAATTATTAAATGACAGTCCCAGTCCAAAAGGATTCAGCGATGTAATCCAAACTAAAGTTCTTCTTTTTCTTTTTGAAATGACGTCATTTTGCTGAGAGTGGAAACTAAATGCGACGATAGGTTCCACTATCAGCAAAGAAAGAAAGAATGAATGCATGAATGAGTGAGTGAAAGGAAAACAAACTGACTGACTGGTAAAAGCTGACAAAAGCTGACAAGACTTTACTGATGTAACACGACTGTGTGAAGTTGACCCCCGCCTGGCAGGGGTGCAGATGAGTCTGTGTGTGCTTCCCTTTACAGAAGCAGAAAGATGACAGCAACACTCGAGGTTGCGGGATGATTTAACATTTTAAATGCCATTTTCTGTGTCTGTGAATTTACTATGTGTGTGTCATTCACTAGCTTGTGTGCTCACAGAGATAACTGTGACAAAGTATGCATACGCCTGCGCAAGCGCTAACATTTGCATTTTCGTTTTTACAGCATTACGGTTCTTCATGTGTTTGATCATGTGATTTATAGGAATACTGGCTAATGTTTCTCTACTACAAGATTTCTGGGTTTATGTGTGAAGAAAACTGTAGTTACAGGCTATATGTTGATGGAGAAATTAATATAGTTTGAGACATACTGTGATGAGACCAGTGTTACTTTTTCCACAGTGAGTGTTAACTTTATGGTGTTTTATGGCACCTCTGGAATGTGGATGGCCGACGCCTGCCCACCAGGATGGTCAATGTGTATTGCTAATGTTTGTTTTTCTGAGACTGCATTTAGAAGATTCAGCTGAAGCGGACAAGTGACATGAGTAAAACAAATAAGAGATTACGGTAATTATGGAATAGTTTATTATGGGCTCATTTGCTGGCCACTTTTGAACCCATAATAATAATATATGAGTGGAGTGACTTTGCTTAAGAGAAGTCACTGATTACATTAATGTTAACAGAGTACATGGGATAATCCATGTCTGAGGTGAATTAGGGTAATAGTTGTAGTTACTGATTTGAGAAAACCTGCACATGACACTTGTCTTGCTGATGTTGAATGCTTATTGTTCTTATGATACAATTGTTTACAGGTATGAAGTTTGATTTCACTTCCAGATTTTGCTTTCCAGGCCGTGATGGTGTGTATGCAGGCTCCTGGGAGAGCCAGGTGTTAAGCAAACTTAATATGCAACACACGCTAACATCTTTTATTGCAGGGTTACGGAGCTACTCCGGAGGAGGTGCCCTGATGTTGCCTGGGACATGATCTAGCTAATCTTTTTCTTTAAGACAGGGATCCAGGTTTGGTGAGTTGACGCATGGGAATGTCCATGCGTCAAGAGGTGGAGTGCAAGGATTAACATTAAACAATGTTTACTATTATTGTTGCAGTGATTTGTGTGATTAGCCGTTTTATTTACAAGTATTAAACCTATGCAAGTGGTGCATCCATGTTCAGATGAGGCTTTGATGGCCTATAAGTGAAGTTCACTGAACTAAAGAATGTGGTTTGATGATTGTTGACATGCTCTCCAAATAGAAGTTTTTCTTCTTAGCAAGGAAATACAGGTGCAGCAGTAATCTCCTGAGAAATCTTCAGAGGCCCAGTGAGAAGCGTGAACCATTCCAGGCATAGCTGACAGCCAGGCAGTGGTTGAGGTCAAAGGTCAAGCTGGTTGGGGCCCATCATGAGATCAGACCTTGGAGCCACAGCAAGGACCATTTTAACTGCCTGCAAAATAGCGAGAGACCCTCCTGGATTTATCAGAGCCACTGCAAGAGGTCGAGGTCCCAGGAAACCCCGGCACCCTCAAGACAGCACAATAGAGAAATCTCACACTTGGTTGTTTCAGTGGTGAGGGGGGAGTGCTGATTGAGCCCCCGTAGGGTAAGCTCGCACTTCAACCTCCAGCCTCTGATCAACTCTAGGGCAACCAAGTGCGAGGCGTGACGGACCTGTGTGCGACCAGGACCCTCTTGGTTACCTTGACTACGACGCTCATCCTTATAGGACCCCAGCTGGTGCCGGAAACAGCTGAACCAGGAGGAAGGCAGAGGAGATGGACACATGACAACTCTCACCTAAGAGAGACAGATCCAGCAGGCCCAAAATCAGGACTATGCATGACGAGAAGGAGTGCCTGAGAGGATCGTCCACAGGATGGGAGCTGAGGCCAGGAGAGAGGCTTCAGGAGGATCAGAGATCATCTTCAGCACAGCAGACATCACACAGAGAGCTGTGCTACTGAGCTTCCAGGAGATCAAGAGGAGACTTCCCACAGCAAGATGTTAAATAAAATGAAACATTCAATATTGACGCTGAGGAAGACAACTAAGGTGTACGACGTGCTCTGCCTTAAACCTTCAGCAGCGTTGGAACATGAAAACTCGTGGGATGAGGGGAGCGTGCCAAGCTCCATCGACAGCGCAGAAGGAGTTCGAGGATGACGTCATGATTCTGTGAAAGCACAGGAACCAGAAGCTATGGTGGTGATGACAGCAGTTTCCTATGAACATCACCTAATGCTGTGCCACTATACTGTGCATACGATGACACTCTGAAGGCTGCTGGGATCATAACAGCAGTAAGACAACTGAACCCTGCACCCTTTCCACAGAGGTGTTTCTCTGCAGAGCGTGGACAATGACGGAGTCGTAAATATCCCCCTCACAAGACGAAGGTCTGAAGTCAGGTGATGGGGGCTGGTAAGAGGCCATAAAACTAGAGTGCTGAGAAGTCTGCAGCTTGGAAATAGCTGAGACCCATGTTGACAAACAACAAAACTAACTGGTATGTTTGAATGTTTATTCTACATACATTTGGATTCTGGTCCTATGGACCACGAAACAACTAGAAGAGACATTCATGACGCCCTGCAGAACTCAAACCACTCTGCAGAGAGACATGTGATTTGCACACCCGGAGGAAGCATCACCAAGCTGAGATGTTTTTGAAAATGTTACTTTCTTAGTTTCACTATTAAATTAACAATTTCTTTGGTTGCTCGTAAGATGCAGTTTGCCATGAGATGAGCTCAATGAATGGGGTAACTGCTAATACATTTATTAAACTGTGTAACTTTTACAGTAATTTAGGGTGATTTGACATATGCTGAGTAAAAAAATGTTTGCATTGAAACTGTCAGACATGAGGTATTCATACCTGGGAACTTTTCAAGCATAAAGGTCAAAAAGGGGGGAAATGTTAGATTTGTATTGTTGATTGTCATTTATGCTTAGAAATATTTAACCACAGATGCTTAGAGGTGTATAATCAATTGTGTAGTGATAAGTTGTGTGATCTTTAACAGGCTACAGAGGCTTGGTGTGCATTCCACACTAGAATGCACACCTACATCCTGGGAGCACGAGAGAGGTCGTACCTTCTCTTATTGTTTTATGGTAGGATTAACGTAGTTGCGTCTGTTCTAGTCTAAGTGCTCTTTGTTTAGATGAACTGCAGGACTTCCTCACCGTGTTATCTAGGATGAACCATCTAGGGTGAGGGGGAGGCTACTCTCTTCCTGACCAAGGATGTTTGACCCTTTGATCAGCAACACACACACACACACACACACACACACACACACACACACACACACACACACACACACACACAGGCAAGGTACTCTTTGTTTGTATGTAGACGTCGTATGTTAATGAACCTATGCATATTCATGTAACCTCAATAAAAGGACAGTGTTACGGGAGGACGGACGAGAGCTACTGGGGTCAAGCGAAGGAACGGCGTTTGTCTGGTTCTCTCCCGTGCACGAGTACCATGAAGAAGTTTGCCTACTTGCGTCTTGCTTGCAGTGTAATTATATTGTCTTAACGTTCCAGCGAATAGGTTTATGCTACAAACCTATCAGAAACTGTCCTTCTGCTGGCAGAGGGCAGGACATCATTGATTTCTTTAAAGCGTCAGCATAGAGAGTAGGGCTGTTTTGAAATCCCTGAGGTAACCTAGTATAGGTATATCTCTGTCCCTCAAATGTGAAGCCAAACAGATGTCGCGCATCTGGATGTAAAGGCACTGAGAAAAAGGCGTTTGATAAATCTATCACTGAGAACCATTGTTCCTTTGGAGTGACTTGATTTAGTATAGTGTGAGGATTTGCGACTACCGGTGGTATCGTTTCAGTAATTTCATTTATTGCTCGCAGATCATGTACCAAACGATATTTTCCAGTGTTAGCTTTCTTAACTGGGAAGATTGGAGTATTGCAGGTAGCAGAATTAGTTTTTATTAGAATTCCTGCTTTTTCCATATCTTGTATCACTGGCTTGATCCCTTCTATTGCTTCCTTAGATAAGGGATACTGTGATTTAATGGGCCTGTGGGATGAAATGGTCTGTACTTTTACCGAATCCGCGTTTTTTATTAATCCCACATCTGTTGGACCATCCGACCACAGTGTAGAAGGTAAACTTTTAAGTGCTGGCTCTTCCTCTAACGAGAGAATTTCTCATTTTTGCGTACTGTCGTACAAATGAGTGTTGGGTGTAGTTTTTACCACCCAGCCTAGTGTGTATCTCATGCACCCTGTTCTTTTACCCTGTGCCCAACCCTCTACTTCCGTAGGTGTATATTTATCATTTTCTACTTTTTGCAGGATGTCACCTAATTGGTTCCATTGTGTACTTGTCGTTTTTGCAACTGACACATGGGGTTTTGTGATCCTATTCAGGTTTTTTATTTGATCTCGTTGGATCACGGAACATACTGCATTTCCGCTTTTTGTAACATATAAGTGTTGCAAAGTCAAATATGGGCTTTTTAGGCTGTGCACCTGTTTATCATACAGAGGGTCTGGGCCTGGGGTTTGTTTATAGCGCAGGGTGTTGTGATACTCAGTTGGCTTCATTTTTTCGGCACTTGCGGGGAGATGCTTTTCAGCTGCTTCTTTGAGCTGCATAAGCGGTGGCAAATCTAATGACCAATAGTAGTTTGGCTCTCCCTTTCCTTCCCTCTGATAGGGGTCTCCCTCTACTAACATTATTTCTGCCGTCATACCTGTTTCTGTGGGGATGACTCCTATCCCTAATTTTGTCATCGCGTCTCTTCCTAGTAAGTTCACTGGGCAGGTTGGGTCTATTATACACGGCATGTTACAGGAGCGTTGACTGGGTTTATGCAAAAATGTCGGTGGCATTGTTAGTGGCTGGGTTTTTACATGCCCTGACGCTGTTTTCACCATTACTACTTCTCTAGAAAAGGTTGTGCGTGGGGGCTCTGCTTTAAGCACTGTTTTACAAGCTCCTGTGTCACACAACACTTGCAACTTTTTGCCATTTACATAGATCGTAAGCGTTGGCTTCCCGTCCAGTAAACTTACTAGCTGATGAACATTATATACTTCAGTTTCATCCTGTTCTAAATTATTTTCCGCATTTGTTAAAACTTTTACTTCTTTTTCATCTATGTGGCTCTCTTTTTCAGCCATCTGGGTGTTTACAGCCACAGTGGTTGCAACTAGTCATTCTGTGTCAAGTGTTCTTTGTCTCTTACAGTCACGTGCAAAGTGTCCCTCTTTTCCACACCTCCAGCATGTAGTGTTAAAATCACTGTTTGGTGTTTGTCGAAAACTGCCTCTACCTCTTGCTTCTCCTCTATGCATTCCTCTCCCTCTCCTTTGACCTCTGAAAACTCCCCTGTAGCCCCCACTCCCACTAAAAGCCGTAAAGACGGTGTCAGTGTCTAGGGCAAAAACTGAGGCCTTCTCTTTGTTTTTCACTACTGTTTGTGCATGATTAGCATATTGAAGCGCCTCATCTACTGTGCCTGTATCTTGTGTTACCCAGTATTTTTCTACGTGAGACCTAATGCTTGGCAGTAATCCTTTAATAAAAGCACGTTTAAATTGTTGCTGGTATGGTGATTGCGGGTCATCAGCATAATTTAGACCTGAGTTCTGTCTGACAACTGGTCTCAGCCTGTCCATGTATTCATGTGGGTTTTCCATGTTACTTTGTTTAACTTGGTCTATTTTACCATAGTTGGCCTTTGGTGCTAATTGTTGACGGGCCCTATCAAATACAGGTATTAATGCTGCTTGGAGATCAGCATGACCTGGGGGAAACGCTCTACCATCTGGTAGGGAGCCAGTAGCCTTCCTGTATTAGTGGAATGCCTTTTATTACATTCTGCCTATCTTTATGTGTCCACGGACGGTAAACAAGGATCGTGGGTCTGTCATCCCTACCTCCTCCATGACTATCACCTAGGAGCGTGCCATATCTGGGGTTTGCCACTTCAACTAATGGACACGCTAATGTAGATGATGGTGGCGGTGGGTCTGGGTGTGAACCACGACTGTTGCACCCTTTTTCAGAGCCATGATCAGATCTTCCTGGATGAAAATCTATTTCATGCTCAGCTAACAGCGTTTGTGCGTCCCTGTATGCATTGTCAAGTTTAATTTTCCTATGTCTTAGCCACATGGGAGATCGTTCAAAATGAGGTTTTGATGTAATGCTGGCTGTTTTTCCTACAGTTGGTGCGGAAAATTTAACGGAGGTGTCTAAAATAGAGTTATGTGGGTCTATTAATGGAGGTCTTTGTTCGGTAAATGCTTGTTTTGTAGTTTCATCATCAGGGGTTATTAAAGCTGCTGCTAGTTGTTTTTTCTTTTCCTCTTTTTTTATTTTATTTTCAGTTCTCCTTTCAGTTTCACTTTCCCATGCTTGGAAAAACCTATACTCTTCCTTACGTTTTAATTTCTTTTTTTGGGTCTTTCGTTAATGTAATCTCTTGTTTTAGGGCAGCTCCCAGCTGGGTAACAGCTGAGGGGCTGCATTTCCCTTTCCAGTTACAGCTTTTTGTTTTTCGTGGATTTCTCCACTTATTTGTCCCGCGCCTGGACATGTCTTTTCCAGCCACTGCTCGTCAGCAGTGAGTTTAATGGGCTGATTCCCCATTTTCACAGAACTGCAAAGCTTTCTCTGGCACGCTCGACTCAGGAATGGTTTACTGATACGGCCTTCGACTTCACCCTAACGGTGAAGCGGTATCAGTTTTATGAGATGAAACTCAACCTTTTTCCTTTGTCACCAGTACATGGGCTCTTGCAGGATGCACAAAAATGGAAGTAGTTCAGCAATATATTGTGCTGTAAAATCAACTTACTTCCAGACACACACACACATATGGACATTTGCGCACTTTTATAATTTGTCACGAAGTAATTTCAGCTACTTCTAAAACTGGTCGAAACACAGTTCTTTTCGGCGAACTTAAACCTAATTTGTCACGAGATAATTTCAGCTACCTCTAAAACTGGTCAAATTCGGCTCCTTCCGGCGAACCCAACCTAATTTATCACGTTACTTAAACGTATTTTTAATTTATCACGTTACTTTAAATCTTTGCGGCCGTCTTTATATACCAAATAGTGTTTCTCACCCCCGATGTCCCACTGACGGTTCGGATCACCAGACTGAATCCCAGCGCCGTGGACCTGGTCACCGGCCCAGACTCGAATTCACGCTCTGGGACTCTCTCCTCGTCTAAGAGGGCTGTGCACAGACTTCGGTGCCGGCTCCCCACGGCGTCAGGAATCAGTGCTGGATCCTGGAACAGAGTCACAGATAACAGTTCTGATATATTCTGATCCGGCTCGAAGGACCAAGTAAATGTTAAGGAAAATATTCTAAAACACTTCTTCAGTAAAGACTCAGAGGAGAGAAACACAGACAGTTTTACTTGTTGCTTAGCAAGGGCAGCTCTGAGCTCTCGCATGAGAGTGAGGGCTCAGGGACCCGCGCTCAGAGACTGCCCCGGTCTTTATTTTATAGTTCCAGTGTGTGTGTGTGTGTGTGTGTGTGTGTCCCCATAAACAACTTCCCTTAACCTGCTGGTCTGGAAAATCCAACAGTTCATCTATATGTAAAGAAGCACTTAAACTAAAACAGACATAGCTACGTTAATCCTACCATAAAACAATAAGACAAGGTAGGAACTCTCCCATGCTCCCAGGACGTGGGGGTGCATTCCTGGGGTGCACACATCCTGTCACTACACAATTAATTATATGCCTCTAAGTATACATGGTTAAACATTTCCTAATAAAAATAACTACAAGCACTATTCTACCATATACAAACTTATATCACTAAAAGATTATACTGACTACTAAATACAATTTTCCCTTGACACACTGTTTGTCTGCATGATGCTCGTGCTGCTCTTTGCTTCCGGATTTTCCAAAGTGAACAATTTTCAACCAAGCGAGCACCGACCTGAAGAAACACCTTATGAAAAGTTTAGAAGACAGCATGTAGATGCTAAGATGACTGAAAAGCTATGTAACACAGAAATATCAAATAGGAATATCTACAAAATTGACAACAGTTGTAAGGAAACCAACACATTCATCCTCAGCATTCCAGCAAAGGTCAAATCCATTTGTAGAGGTGATGGGAGGTACGATGAAAATAGCGGCATGACGTATAGTACCGCAACGTTTCGCATAATTAAATGTAAGCTAAAGCATCAGGGAGCCAGGAAACCCAGCTGCCAGTATGAAGGCAGGCTTCTCACTAACAGGATCATTGTCGTGAAATGTGAAGGGAAGTTACCTGTGCACTTCGATCGGGACCTTCTACCCTCTGAGCGCAACGATGGCGAGCAACTCTGAGGAAAGAGTGGTGTGGAGGGGGGGCGTGGTCTGCGATGCTGCTGCAGGTGAGATGGATGTACCTGCGCTGCATTTGCTATCACGCCTCGCCAACTTAAAAGGCTTTGTGCTGTCTGAGTTGTTGGTGTTGTGGATGTGTTGGCTGGCAGTCCACAGACAGACTGATTTACACAACTGTGGAAAAAATAAAATTAATAAATAAAAAAAATTGGAAAACATAGATGTGTCATTATTTCATATAGATTTCAAATAACATACCATTTGATGTCAACATGTTTTAGTTGCATTTGCAGTGCTCGTGCTGTTATATTCTTATGATTCTGTTCATTTTATGAGTGTATCCTTCAGCCTTGCTTCACATATTTACTGCTGCTTGATCAGCTTTAGTCCTGCTAGCATCAGCACAGGTAGAAACAGATCACACATCAGAGAATCGGCCGTGCATCTAAATGCAAATGGAAACTAAAAATGAAAACATAGATAACTGAGCTGAACTTCATAGATCTGAAAGTTGACCAATGCATACATAGTGCTAAAAATCAGGTATCGGGAAAACACATTATTTTATATTATGCTGAAGTCAATTGTTATCCTTTTTAAAAACTATATCATATAATAAAGTCTGTTTTGAAGTTTACTATGGTAAAAAAAATATTTTAAGGCTCTTCAGATATACTGTAACTTCATAGGTATGAACTATCAAAGCATTTTCATCATAAATATAAAACTTCATTAGGTAGATCTGTTCAAATACTCATTAATGCAAATATCTGATCAGCCAATCACATGGCAGCAACTCAATGCAGGTGTAAAAGGTGAGGTCTAAAAAGAACCTTTAAGAAAATATGAATCATCTTAATCAGTCTTTAATTATGAAGCAATGGCCTAACTCCCTCTGACAAACAGACCTGTGGCAAAATTTATAAACCACTTTTGACTTTTTCCAAGGTGAACATTGTCTGGCAGCAGGTGCCCTTCCCCTCCCAGATCACGGTTCATATCTGATTTTCAGCTCTGAAGTTTATTTTTCTCTTCATAACAACTGTGCAAAGGATGATTTCTGAGGATGATGACTCATTTAAAATGCTTGGATGCTGACAATTATGCAGAGTCAGGCATGGAAAGGCTGCTCTTTGTGACAGGTGGGTGCTGTCATACATGGGTGTAGCTGCCAGCTGTCCTCGAGGCTTCACCTCTGCTAAACGTGAGTCTCTGAACTTGACCTCGTCTCATAAACTCTCCTGTGATTTTTATTTTGCATCCTTGGTTATTCAAATGAATGATTAATATATTAATATAAATCTATACAGATTTGTCCACACTGGATATGACAGTAAGAGTTAGTAAAGCTCTGTTAACGTGTCCCTCTACAGCCTGTTGTTTCTTAGTTTCACCAGTGAAACTGAATTAAAAACAAAACATAGATGACATATTGTCGCCTAGGCAACCACCAAGCTCCCAGTGCCTACAGACATTCACTGAAACATGCTGGTCATTGGATCGTTTGAATAAATACCTTTAACTAAATATCAATGTTTTCGACATGTCTTAGTTTACATTATTACACAGTTATTATGAGAGAGCACGTCTAATATTTTTCCACTAAACAGTCGTCTTCTCCTTTGGTTTGTTTGTAACAACCATTTATAAAAACTTGTGTTTTGCTTTTGTTTTATTTTTAACTGCAATTCTGGTCGAGTAGCTTTTATAGTGTTAATTCAACATATACTACAAAATAAAATGACTTTTTTAAAAGTACATTTGTGGACATTTTATTTTCAAATTATCCAATCACAGAATCAAATGCACAAAGCCTGTGATGTCATCAAAGGCACAAAGCTTGTGATGTCATCAAAGGCACAAAGCTTGTGATGTCATCACATTCTGTCATTGGAAGGAGAAATTCAGTCAACTATAGCAACTCTTTGGTGGCAGAACTAAAAAAACAACCTGTTTGTTAAAACCAAGATAAGGAAGACACAGAGACGCAGAAGCAGACGCTGAAGCAGACGCTGAAGCAGACGCATATAAAATGGCAGAAGCACAGATGGAAGTGGTCGTGAGCCCAAATATAACAGTTTTGCAAAGATCGGAAAATGACCTCAAAAAACCCCAAACACCAAATCCTGAAACACGTCCTCTGGCACAAGTTCAAACAGAAGTGGTCGTGAAAGGCAAGAAAAAAAGGGGGCAAAAACAGAAAAGAGTGGCTGAAGAACCCAGACGACCGATTACTCGGGCGTATGCTCGGGCTCTTCTAGAAGCCCAAAACAACATGGCTGATGGAAGCAACCTGAGAAATGAAGAAGTGTCAGGAAACCCTGAAGGAACCTCTGAAATGGAAAACCCTGAATCCCTCCCTATGTCAGAACCAAAGGACGACGTGAATATGGAGACAGAGGCAAACATGAATAACGCCAGTGGACAAAACCCTGGGCCAAATGGAGGGACGTGGCAACATCAGCCAAATCCCAGATTTATACCCCATCATGGCAGAGTCCAGTATGATTCATGTTGTGAGATTGCTGCTCTCAGGCATCAACTACAAGCTTCCCAAAACCACCAGAACGAGCTTTACTGGAAACTGGTAGCTGCTAGTAAGAGGGCTTCTTATTACCAGTCTAAGGTGACCAAACTTCATGCACAGATGATTGCCGACAAAAAACAGCATGAAGAAACAATTAAAGAGCTCATAGAGCAACTGGAGGAGGCTAATGATAATAATAAGCCTGATAAGAGCAAAACAGAGGTTCAAGCAAAGGACAACCAAGCAGTTGTCATGCTGGATGACATGATCCGTGTCCTGCACGAAGACGTCAGCGACCCTACCACAGAACAGTGTGTGGATTCTTCTACACAAACCACAGAGGCTTCACACACGGACTGTGTAGGTCTGAAGGAGGCTCAATTTGAAGTCCAATACAAGACTCAACAAGAGCAAATAGGAACACTCCAACAACAGCTCCTAGAAGCTCAACACCAACTCAAGGAACAGGAAGATAAACATAGGCAGGACCAGGAGACCCATACGGTAAAAAAATATATTTTAAAATACATTTTGAAATATATTTCAAAATATACAAAAAATGGCCAAAAAATATATGTGCTAAAATACATTTTAAAATATATTTATATATTTAAAATGTATTTTAGCACATATATTTTTTGGCCATTTTTTGTATATTTTGAAATATATTTCAAAATGTATTTTAAAATACATTTTGAAATATGTTTATGTATTTTGAAATGTATTTTAGCACATATATTTTTTGGCCATTTTTTGTATATTTTGAAATATATTAATAAAATATATTTCAAAATACAATTTAAATTTATTTAAAATCATTCAAAAAAATATAAATTTAACCCTTCATATATTTCTAAGAAAACACATTCACATGTAACATCTGAAAGAAATCTTTATTTGATGTTTAAAACATACATATAGCATATCAATCAAGCAAGGAATATTCATTTTATAAGTTTATTCTCATTACATACTTAAACATTCTAAAAGAAACACACACACACACACACACATATATATATATATATATATATATATATATATATACACATACACACACACACATATGTGTGTGTATGTGTATATGTGTGTGTGATTGTATGAACATAAGTCAGCATACTTAAAATGTAATTTCTTTTCCTTTTCCAGCAGTCTCAGTTCCCCCAGCTTTCACGGCAATCCTCAAAGCCCTTCTGGACACGCTGGGAAACCCCTTCCGCCACTGTAACAAACAAAAGTCACAGTTCTATTACTTTTATCAGAGTTAAAATAAAAATGTGATTTATGTTAGCTGGCTTCATTTAGCAAACAGATATTTCTGTTTATATAGATACAGATATTAATACAGATATATTTTACGCATAATTTTACCTCTTTTTTTTCCTAGATGGGAAGTCTATCCAGTTCACATTACAGTAATGCTAACACCCCTTTTGGTCGTCTCTCCTTACCTTCCAGCATTCATAAATCTGTTGACCTTCTTTGTCTGAGACCAACCACTACAATGCATCATCACCTATTTGTATTGGTAACTTACTTTACAACCTATTTTAATGGTTGCAAAGTAAGTTACTTGTGCTGTATGCAATTTTAGATACACAGAAAGTCTTCACTTACTATATATGGCTGTCATAGTGTCCTTATCAAGGGCAGTTCTTCACTCTGCGCCGATGTCCGTTTTGCTCTGTCCTCCTATAAAAAGCATGAACATTTGAGTGTTTGACTAGTTTTAGATTTCCAAAAATTTGATATTTGTACAACTAAACATTTGAACTACAATATATGCTATTGAGCGATACTTTTATGGGTAATTTTTGGTAAAGAAACTGGTGACAGAGTTGTAGGCTTTTTAAAGTACTATTAGCTAACCATTTGAACTGACTTTCAAAGCTGATTACCTTTTAAATTGCTGTGGATCAAAACCTCCAGTGGGAAGGCGGCCATTAGAAGAACACGCACCATTGAACCTGAAAATAACAAAAACAAACAAAAAACAGAACAATATATAAGAGTCCGGTAGGGTAATAAATCTCTTCTGAAGCAATATAGTTCATTTTGGGTGAAAAACAAAACATTCCTCTAAAATATATATACTGACATCAGCAATCAACATCATGATTGTAATTATTTCCTTTTTAGTACATCTATTGCTGTTTGCATGTGTCAAGCACTACGACTGTATCTATGCATATGCAATGTCTAAGCAGTAGTATTGGTCTGAATGACAACAAACCTAACTAGTGTTTTGGAAAATCTGTTAGAAAACAGTTATTTCAATAATTATGATTAGCATGTGACACAGACACCGCATAAAAAACTACAACAACAAATACTTACTTTAGGAGGATGGGGGAGGGCAGCATGAGGTTGAGACTTTGACATCTGTAAAAAACAAATTCATGTATTACAAACAAGTCACTTAAAAATACATTAATGTGGCAGACTGTTCCCTGTTCAGATGCAGTGTATAAGTACAATCAGGGCTGTCACAACAATGGGGTGGGGCCAAGTGGCTGCAACCCTAGGTACAATGTGCAGGTATATATAATTACATATAATATATGTGAATAAAGCAAGAATCTGTTTAGGTTAGTCACTGTGCTGACTGATGCTTGCTAGGTTTATATGATTGCAAACTGCACAAAAACAACAACAGCAACAATGACAAACAAAATTACTTACATTTATGTAAATCTCACATTAGGAAGATCTGCATTCGATTTCATGGGCTGAAATAAATAGGCAGAAACATTACTGCTAAAAAAATAAAAAACAAAAACTCTAAAAAGCCTAAAAATGACTTAAAAAGCAAGGAAATGTGGAACATTGTAATTAGCGAACATTAATAAAGCATAACTGTTCTTTGTTTCTAACCTTGGTAAGTACTCTGTAGCCAGAAGGAGAGGTAGGATTTCTGTGAAAGCCAAATTAAATGTGAATAGGCTTTGATAGTTATTGAGAAGGCAGAATAATAAGAAAAGGCAAAAGTACGTCACAATATAATTAATTAAGTTACATATTTTGATTACCAAATTATGGAAGCGTGGAGCTGCCACCCAGGCAAAAGAAAAATAGAGCTGTATCACGTTATGACGTGAAATGTTTATTGTTCTAACATTATGCTTTTCATGTTTGTATAATATAATATCACGTTATTATAATATACATAATTGTCACGTTCGCACAATATTGTACGGACGTGATAATTATGTACATTTTTCGTACAATGTTGTTCAAACATGTTGTTCAAACATATATAGTATATTGTTAGAACGATAAACTTTTCACGTTATAACGTGATATACTTATATTTCTCTTTTGCCTGGGTGGCAGCTCTACGCTTCCGTTCCAAATACACGAGAATAAAGTAATATTATATGGGAAAAGGCACCTGCTAGCTTGATGATGGAGGCTTCTTAGACTGGCCACCCGCCTTGGCTTCTTATCGCCACTCCATGAAATAAAGGTCCGTTTCCTCCATGCCGGCTAATTATTCATCCTCATTAAAATCTCGTATATGTTCAGTTGGCAGAATTGAGAATTTCACATCTTCCAACCACTTAATTAACGCGAACATAATCGGCTTGTTTCTTCCCGTCTCCTGTATCCGGCCGTTCCTCTCGCTGTCAAATTTCGCGCCTCAGAGACGTCGTTATTTTTCAAAAAAAAAAAAAAGAAGAAAGAAAGAAACAGCAACAACTACTAAAGAGAGTTTTTGCACGTTCATTGCACATTTGTGGGAATGTTTAAATATTTAATTTTTATTAATTACTTTTCATTATATCTTTATTTTTTAAACCACCGTGGCAATGCGCATGCGCATACACTCCTGCACGCAAAGGGCTTTGGAGTTGACGTAATGTCGCAATGCATTGTGGGAGCGCAGCACCATCTTGGCAGGTCACGAATCAAAACAAGATTGCTACGAACCATTCTGAAACGTAGCTCAAAAGAAAATGACGGTATAGAGACAGATTCTGTCCAGATGCAAAGAGACGGTACTTGATTGTTGAAATGTGGACCCGTATGAAATATAGCCGTGGAGTAGAAACCCTGAAGACCAAACCGCTATTGACTTAGCATGATCTACTCTCATACCTTGTCTGTGGAGTCAGAGCATACACGGCGCACCAATTTCGCAATTATAAATCTCTGGAGGCGCACATCCAATTCACCAAGGACTGGGTACAAGATTTGGCTATTTTTAAGCCTCCACGTTGTGAGTACGGCGTCATTCAAGCAAAGGTAAGTCAGCTTGAGTACTGCGAGTAAAATGCGTTTGATTCCCCCCAACATTCAAATTAGTGCTAGTAAAAATTCATTCGTGAGGGGGAAATTACAGTGAGAACATGTAGAGGCTCTGTTAGAGGGATAACATAGTGAGTTCAGTGCATTGATGTGACATTGTCCTGAAGGATTTAGTTATTCTTTATGGTTAAAGAAATTGCCCTAATTAATTCATATTTATTATAAATAATCCTAATTACACATCTTGCACACAAGAATTTCACTCACATGTGCTGTATCAATGTACCTGCACATGTGATGTGACAATAAAAAGTGATTTGATTTGTGATTTGATTTGATTTGCTTCCTTGTTTGTGTCCTGTGTCACTAAAAATACATTCATTACATACTTTAGGTTCATTTTTTGCTGATAGGTTTCTAAAAAGAAACATGCAGATTTAGAATATAACATGCAGCGTTCTATAGATGGATACATAAAAACACTTTATTTGTTACATTTATGATAAATGGATTTGAAAGTAAATAAAACACATTTGTGTCGGACTTGGCTTATTAAAGTTCTTGTCTTTAAATGAACTTTGTCTGTGTGTGTTTTAGGTCCTGCACTCTTAAAGACTGAATTGCAGCATTGCAGCCACAGGTCATTGTGAGCATCACAGGGAAGGTTGAAGCCGCCCACTGCAGCTGTATGACTAGAGTCGTGGAGACTTGCAGCCATGTCACTGCTCTTCTGTTTAATGTAGAAGCAACAGTGAGGATCTGTGGCACAAGGACTGTTACAGATTAACCTGCATACTGGGTTTTGCTGGGTAATATGACCAAGATACAGCCAGAGGTTGGCCATAAGATAGACTTCTCCTCTTCAGCTGCCCAAAAAAAAGGTTCTTGATCAAAACATAAACAGACCATTCGTTGTGACAGGTAAAAGAAGCCATCCTCAAAAAAGAAAAGTTCCACCTGCTACTGTGGAGGAGTTGGATCAACTGATGGGACAATATTTTTCCAAGCATAGTTCTGTTGTGAATAACCCATAATGTTTTAATTTAGGGGGCCATGTAAATACTTTGCATTTACTGAATATGTACTTACTAAATACCACTGTTCAAAAGTTGAATAAAGAAACAAAGAAATGTTTGCCTATTTTTAATTAAAAGCACTTTGTCGAACATCACATCAGTTACAATGTAGAAAAAATGTTATGTATAGTTTACAAATGACAAAATGTTCACATAAAATCATGACAGCATTTGTATAATATCACCCACTACTAGCATTCTGTAATTTACTGTCTCTTTTGAAAACTTATCACTACATAAACAGCACAAGACTTAAAAGTATTTAACAAGAGCATTTTTCCCTGGTTTTACTACCACACTGGGGCACATGTTCACCAAAACGCAGCAAACCTTTGCCATCTTATCCAGGAAGGTCACCTTTTTACCCTCACATGGAAGAAGTAATCTGATTGGCATGGTGGTATGTAGCATGTAGTTTGAAGCAGGGATTTCGTAGTGCCCCATGTGTAGTGTTGGAACCCAGTCAGGATTTGTTTCATTCATTTCATAGGCTGGTTTGTTGCAATAATGCCAAATAATTAGCAACTCTATAAATAGAAGGTAGTTCTGCATGTTTGTTCTAAGTTTGTGCTATTGAAAATAAAATTAACAGGCTATAAATAATAATATGAACTTATTTAGAACTTACCTGAATGAAAATACTGGAGCACACCAACAGATATCTGTGGCTGGTAGAGAACTGAATATCAGCTCGTCTCGCAGCTGCTATCCAGGCTAGACGCCTTCTTTTGGTAACATCCAACACATAAGCTCCCTCATGATGTTTCCAGGTGAGGAAACAATGAAAAGAGAGCCTGTTTTCAAGCTTATTCCTTTGTCGGTAGTGCAATCTAACATTACAACCGACCACACAGCAAGCATTTGTTTGGTCTGCTAATATGGCGCCTTGACCAAAAATCGTGGCTACGCCCCATCCCGTAAGATCACGCTCCAGAGCCCTATTAACGTACGGATCTAGAAAGAAGACGCTGCATTTTTAACTCTGAGGGAGATGGAGAATGAGCCTATTTCCAAAACAGTGGAGTGTGTTCCTTTAAATACTAAATTGTATATATTGTCAAAAACTAAAGTGTACATAGCAGTTGTTGTATCTTGTTTACTGTATCACTGACAGATAATTTCAAAGTCAGTGAACGCTACATTATAGTGAGATATTGTGTAATGTGAAATACTGTAAGCAAGTGAATAAACAACCTAATTCGTGATAGACCTTTGACTCTGTTTTGTTTGAATCCAACTGTTTTTTGCAGATGTGCATAAAACATGTTACTTTTAGTATTGTTATCATTATCATCATTATTGCACTAAATATATTTTAAATAAAGGATACTTTGATATACATTCTACTGTAAGGTTGGAAATGTATTTTCTTCACCCTAAAATATGTTTTGAAATGTATTTTGGTTTGAAAGAAATACATTTTCAATTTCAAAAATATATTTTTTTGGAGCATCACAAATACAAAATATATTTACCATATATTTGAAATATATTTTGGCCAGGAAAAATGTATTTTTTTACCATATGGGCGACACTGAACATGGAAATCAGTGAGCTTAAATCCCAGCTCTGCTCCAACAAGGAGCTTCATGACATGAAAGTAGAGACTCTTTATCAAGAGTTGAAAGAAGTCAAAGCGTCCTACATTAAAATCACACAGGAGCAAAATGAACAAAATTCCAACACAGCAAATGGAAAATCTGAGCTTCTGGTGGAAAAAGACACCAAAGAACAGGACAAGGAAGAAGAAGAAGACTCCCTGACATCCACTGAGATGTCTCTGCATGACTCTCTACAACAAACAGAAGACAGAGAGAAACGATAACTACCAATCCAGCTGAACTCGAAACTGAAGCTAAGACTGTGGCAGACAAAAAACCCAAGAAGAAGAAGAGGAACTGGCTGCGTCGGCTTTTCAGCTGTACCAGTCCACAGACAGACTGATTTACACAACTGTGGAAAAACTAAATAAATACAAAAAAAAAAAAAAATTGGAAAATATAGATGTGTCATTATTTCATATAGATTTCAAATAACATACCATTTGATGTCAACATGGTTTAGTTGCATTTGCAGTGCTCGTGCTGTTATATTCTTATGATTCTGTTCATTTTATGAGTGTATCCTTCAGCCTTGCTTCACATATTTACTGCTGCTTGATCAGCTTTAGTCCTGCTAGCATCAGCACAGGTAGAAACAGATCACACATCAGAGAATCGGCCGTGCATCTAAATGCAAATGGAAACTAAAAATGAAAACATAGATAACTGAGCTGAACTTCATAGATCTGAAAGCTGACCAATGCATACATAGTGCTAAAAATCAGGTATCGGGAAAACACATTATTTTATATTATGCTGATGTCAGGGCTCTGAGTGCGGGCAGGTGGAAATGTGGATCCAAATGCAGGACTCCGAGACGAAATGTAACTAAAACCACAGCTTTTATTGCTGGCATGAAACAAAAACAGAAACCAAACCATGAAACCAAGCAGGAACACACAGGCAGGGTCTGAGGGTACGACGCGACACCAAGCGTGGGAAAACACAGGGCTTAAATACACAGGGTAGTAATGAGGGAATGGGCCACAGAAGGGAGACACAGCTGGGGGAGCTGAACTTCATAGATCTGAAAGTTGACCAATGCATACATAGTGACAACACATTATTTTATATTATGCTGAAGTCAATTTTTATCCAATTTTATAACTATATCATATAATAAAGTCTGTTTTGAAGTTTACTATGGTAACAATTCATCTTTTTAGGCTTTTCAGAAACACTGTAACTTCATAGGTATGAACCAACAAACCATTTTTCATCATGAAAATAAAAAATAAATCTAAAGGAGATAAACATCACAACTGTTCAACCAAGCATTAAGTCCATTTTGAAACAAAGAACGATGTACACTCAGCCAATCACATGGCAGCAACTCAATGCAGTGTAAAAGGTGAGATGTAAAATAAAACAATTAAAAATATTAATTAATCTTAATCAATCTTAAAATATGAAGCAATCTTCTAACTCCCCTTTACATACAAAGCTGTGGCCAACCTTACAAACCATTTTGAATTTTTTCCAGCCGAGGCGTTCAAAATAACCAAACTGCTAATAGTCACGGTTTAATTTGGGCAGCTGCCTGCCTAATATAATGTAAAATCATCACAATATTTTACACAAAGAGAGTAAATGTATCCTTGTACTCAGCTAAGACAGCTGGGCTGCTGTGGCTTGTGTTTATGTTCAGAGTGACATCTGATTTAAAAGCAGACTGTCATGGTTGCGGCTGTGTGCAGGCAGGATGAGGACCCAAACGCAAGCTCACGGAGGCAGGAATGAACTCAAAACAGCTTTATTGCTGGAGAGAAAAACCATACAACCTAAACGAGGAAACTATAACGTAATACACAGAAACACACGGCCATGAATGAGGGAGAACGCGACACAGAACTGAGGGAGACGCAGACATAAATACACAGAGGGTTAACGAGGGAAGTGGGAGCACACGGGGAACACAGGTGACACTGATAATCATAACAAGACACGGCAGGAGTGAACGCAACACTGACGGGAGACTGTCAAAGTAAAACAGGAAGTACACGGAGGTTCAGAGAGGAGGAGAGACAGCACGGGGAGAGCACGGACATAACGGGCTGGGAAAACATGGAATAAAACACAAAGAGGGGAAACGAGGGCTCACAGATACACAGAGGGGCACACAGGAGGTAATCAAATAAGGAACATCTTAACAGAAACCATGGCATAAATAAAGAACAACACACAAAACATACGAAAACTAAGAATGCTGGGCCAACATGGCCCAGGATCATGACAGACAGCAAAAGACACTGAGCAGCATATCAGTCAGCATGGGAAAAATGCCATAGATTTAAGGAACCAGGCTAAAATAATTGGTTTCTAGTGGGTTCTATTGTAAGTGCTCTATATTTCAGCATGACATACTGTATGCATCCTACACTGAGAACCCTTGAAGCTGATCATCAGGGTATGCTGTGTATATTCTTACACAGAAGATAAAATAACGTGCAAAGATTTTAGATGGTTGTGGTTGGTCCTTACACACAGATGTAAGGTCAAAAAAAAAATCACCCACAATGGATCGTTCACAGACACTGGTCCAGTGGAACCCACTTCCACAAAGGCTGCACCTGCTCTGGCAGAACAGGAAGCATCAACTACATAGTAGCTATTTTCATAATTAAGACATCAACTATAGGTGTTCCCAAAATGTGCCATGTTGTCTGCACACCTGACAGTTCAATAAGTCCTGTGTTGGTTACAGATGGTGGTTGTTTCCAGAAACAGCACTTGCATAAAATACGTACAGAGCACTTTATGAGCCAACCTGCTTCTTTAATGAGCATTTAGGTTGTTTGTATTCAGTGTTCACAGATAATATGCTCATTAAAAGGGGGGGTCCACTATGTCCTTCTTCACAATCCTGTCTGCCAACTTTAAGAAGAAATCAGAGTGACGCAGAAGCTTTAAAACAGTGTTCAGAATAATCAGTGATGCTTTTATCTGAACTGATGACAGATAAAGATGAACGTGAGTGTGGCAGAAGAGTAAGTTCTCCCTCTTTCTTGGAAGTATACAAAAGTCTGTTGTTTATAAAAAGTTAATAAACAAACAACAAGTTCTTACAGAATGAGACGTGAAGCCTGGAGACGAGCAGTTCAGACACGCTGTTATTAAATTCTACCTGAGCAGGTTATAGTTCACCTCAGTTACGGAAGAACAAATAACACTTGGCTCTGGGAGCTTCAGTTTTTATACACTGTCGTAGCACCACCCTAAGCCATCATTTGCATCAACACCTACATCACTAGCCCAGCAGTTCTAAGAAACTTCTCTGTTTGTGGTTCAGAACCTAATGTGACACCAATGAGCACAACAGCATGCAGCTGCAGGTTGTTGTTCATACCTGGCTTTACAATAAAGAGCCATGTTTGCAGGCAGCTGTTTGAAGTTTTGTGTAAAATATCATTTTTATAGAAATAAACCAAATGTGTCTAAATATATTAAGTAAACAATCAGAATAAGAACATTTTGAAATAAAATCCAAAAACTGCATCTGGCTTAGTTTTTGTTGAATAAATAATGACTCTGTGTAATATGTCATGTGTTGTATATGTAAGTTGTATTTGTACAATGAAGCCAGGCTTTCTTTGTGTTAGCTGCCTGACAAAACCTAAAACTCTAGTCAGAGATTGCAGGTGTCACAACAGACATGATCAGCTTTCTCTGTCGATCCTATCTTTCTGTTTCACACTCTGTGCACTCATATAAAAAAAGCTTTAAAAAAAAAATCACATGACTCTTCTTCCACACAACATGATCCCTGAGTGCCGCCTGCTCCAACCAGACATGTTCTCACAGCGACGATGGTGATAATTAAAATCTACAAAGAACGTGATGAACATTATTAAAATGCAGCACTGTTAAAGCAACGTGATTAATGCTGCATTAAAATGAGCCTTTAGCACATAGAGATGATTAAACAGTTTCATTTGAGTTCATTGTTTCTAAGGCAGATGCTACACCAGTGAAGGTGCACTTAGTTTTCACACACTGCTTCTGCATTGTGTCTTAGTTTTAGTGGATTAAATAATGACAGTGTTTGTTTGTTTTTCTTTAGTAACAAATGACCTCAGACCAGCTTATAATATTTTATAAACAAATAAGCATAAATGCATAAACTCAGCCTGGAATCACATGGGATAAACATGGGATGTGCATTTTTTTATTTGTTTTGTGTTACTGAGTCTTGCAAGAATGCCAACCTTACCAGCAGCAGCTTGGTTTTTTTGTTTGTTGTTTTTTTAATTGAATGAGTGCTGAAAGTTGAGCAACAGCTGTGACAACGAGAGAAGATGGAGCCAATTAGAAACAACTGTGAAAATGTACAATATGCAAGCCAAGAAAGCAAAGTGTAGCAATGTTGCCATCATTTTTGTTATTGTGGGATTTTTTTCAACATTCACTGACAATCACTTCTCTCATATTTCCTCTTTATTATTTTCATCACTGTTTAAGAAACGTAACAAAGTCTTATAAAGCATCTAAACCATCATGAAGTGATGTTTAAAGATGGCAGCAAGCTCACAGCATCTCTCAACTCAAGAGCAACATTCAAAGTGCACAGGCTGAAGGAAATGATTGATTTATCACATGCAATTACAATACGCCTTTTTATCCGTATCTGGATGTACAATGGGTATCGGTTGTTTGTCCCAGCAGTTTACAATACAGAATGTGCATGTCTGTGGGGCTTTTATAAAGATTTCTATTTGCATTGATACAATTGCTTGGATCACAAATTGTTCTAACTTGATTAAAGTCACCAATGATAAAGGTATTCTTGCGCTTACAGTTACCATTATTATCTCTGTTTGCTATCAGATCATCACATCCCCCTTGTGGGATCATGTTGATGATATGCTGGTTTTCGAATTTCTGAACACGTCCGTTAGTCATGCAGAGCACAGTGCCAGAGAGCGCCACCAGCAGGAAAATGGAAGTCTTCATTGTATTTCTATATTGAAAAAGTAAACAGAGTGAATATATAAATCAGTATTATTTCATTTAATTTAGTAACTTGTTTATTTTTGTTTCCTAAATGTTAATCGTGCTTAACTATTAAAGTAAAAATACAGATAGATAGGAAACTCTCTGAAAAGTCATACTGTTTTCAGTGAGTTTATATATTTGCCAGAGGAAAGGTCAGAATCTGCATATCTGACCACTTTGAATCAATTTATATCTAAACAGAAATCAGTAAAAGTTAAAATCACTTTTATCAATATCCTCACTTATGAGGATATTGATATCTGTATAACTGGAGTTATTATAGATTTTCATACATGACATTTCTGAAAAAGGCGAGGGTGTCAGGGTCCCTGTGTCTACCCGGTCGCCTCAGTGTGGCTACATGTGTTTTTTTGTTTTGATTTTGTCCCCGCTCTCTCCCTCCCTCCTTCTCTCACTGCCTGGGCGGAGCTCATCTGTGGGCTCCTGCCCTTGGCCCACGCACCTGGTGACACCTGTGGCTCATCACCCAACAGTGTTCCAGTCCCCTTATAAGATGGCAGCCCTGTATTTCTCTTTTTTTTTTTTTTTTTTTTTTTTTTCTAAATGACATCAGAAACAGCAGTATGCGACATTACGTGATGGCAGAGCTTCAGTTCATCCTTTGTCATTTTTTTTTTTTTTTTTTTGTTAATAAATAGGACAGGGGGAATGAATGAGAGAGAGAGGGGGAGAGAAAGAAAGAAAACCAAAGGGGAGAAGAGACGGTGAGAAGGGGGGGGAAGAGAGAGAAAAAAAAAACCTCCTGGGTCACCTGTATGGAGAAAAAAAACAAACAAACAAACAAACAAAAACAAACAGAGGAGACAGCAAACAACAAAGAGCAACATAATAATAGAGAAAACAAAGCACCATCACAATAAACTAGCTAGTCATAGATATCAGTATTTACTAAGTAATAAACGATATTGTGCAGCACGCAAGATAGACAGCGCACAGTGTGCTTTGAGGCAGCAGCCAAGAAAGCTTTAGTCCGCGTCTGTGAATACCCATGTGTGCATACCTGTGTGGATCAGCATGCTTGCATTCCAAAGGTTTCTCCATGTAATGATCTGCTAGGGAGTGTGGGGGGGCCACAGCCCCGTCCTCCAGGGTGTGAAGCGGGTATGGAGGAGATCAAAACTCCAGACATCCAGAGGCCCCCAGAACACAAGAGACCATGGAAGACCAACAGAGGGGCAGCCGCGCCACTGTCCCAGTAAGAGCTGAGGAGAGTCCCAGATGAGGGCTCGCCCAGCAGCCGCGGAGCAGAAGTCAGGGGGAGTTGCAGTGACGCGCCCGTGAGCTCCGCCGGCCCCCAGCTGCGCCTGAGTGACCGAGCCCTAGGCCGAGAGGCCGGGGGCACCCCACCTCCAAAGGGGCCCGAGCGAGCCCCAGGCCCCAGGCCCCGACAAGCGGCCGCCAAGGAGTGAGCCGGTGTGCACCCGGACGCCCACCCCCAGACACAAAGAACCACCAACACACCGACACCTGAGGGAGTCCGCCACCGGCAGGGGAAGTGGTGGTGGGTGGCGATAGGCCTCCAAACCTTGGAGGGCCTGAGGTGTCCCCAGAGAGGTGACGTCTGATACCCAACCTGACATATAGACACAGACATACAGGCACACACAGACACAAACATCCATTCCCACCCTCATGCTCTCATATGCACTCACTCCACACTTAACCAACGTGGAGACAGACATAAAGAGACGCTGTACACACAATCACACTCCCCAAGCGTACTCTACAAACCGGGTCTAGGTACCCTTGCCCCTGGAGGGGGGAATTGCACCCAGACCCAGGTGGTGTTACCCTTTTCCCTGCGGTGGGGAGAGGCAGACCACCCCGACTCCGCAGCAGCAGGGAGGCCCCACACCCCAGACCGCAGTCGGACGGCCAACTCCTCCTACTAGCCCTCCCGCTCCAGCAGGCCGCAGAGAATGGGGGTGGGAGAAGACTCCAAACCTCCCTCCACCCGCTCATTGTAGTGTTGATGCATATGTGTTCTAAGGTGCAATTAAAACCCAGGAGGGCATGGAGCTACCTGCCAAGGAGCAGCAGGTAAGCGCATAGTCCCTCCTGCTAACCCTCAATGACTAAGTGTATTTAAAATTGAGAGGTGGGCAACGACGTCAGGGGTGAGGTATACACCCTGATGGTGATTTGGACTCCGTGATTGTGCCCACCCCCAAGATCCTATATGTATGTGTAATGAGAGTGTGAATAATGTGAATGTCTAAGTTGTGGGATAAAATTGAGGCAGAGGCAGCCAGAAGGGGACGGGGGGGGGGGGGGGGGGGGTAGCCTCCTCTGCACCCTGGTGACATACCCCCACTCCAAGGCCCTGCATGTGTGGGTGGTTGTGGAGGAGCGGGAAGAGGGAGGCAGCTGGAGATGGGGAGGGAAGGAAGGGAGGGGCAGGTAACCCCTCCCTGGGGCCAGCTCCCCCGCTGACCCCAGTAGGCACTCCCACCCTCCGCGACCCGCCAGGGAAGGGGGGCCCAGGCCCATCAGACCGGGGCCCAGTGCAGTAGCGCCCCCCGGCTCCACAGAGCCCTGGACAGTCCACCCAACCCCACCACAGAGAAAACTGCACCCACCCCACCAACCACACATCTTCCAGACTACATAAGACGGTAAACGCCCAGGCTGAGATCTTCCTCCACCTCTCCTGTATCTCCCCCTCCTGCAGAGAGTTCCTGAGAGAAGAAAGCTCCTGCAAGATGTGACCATCCCCCCCACCAGTTGAAGAGCCCCCCAGGCGGCTCGATGCACCGGCGGCACCCTGCTCCAGGGCCGGGCCCCCATGCACCCACCCGCCCACAACCCCGGGCCCTGTATTTCTCGTCGCTGGACCGTTGCCGACTCTCGTCAGTGTTAACCCCAGCTCAGTTCGTTCTCGTGTTTCCCTAGCGATCTTCTTACAGTAACCTTTTGCATCTCTGTGAATAGATTTCCCTGGACCTGCCCCTGTGTTACCTGAGCGATCAAGTGTGTGAGGATTGGAGCGAGCTTTTGTGTTTCTTGTGGAGTGTGAAGAGGAGCGTGGAGCGTGGATGGAGTGAGGACTTTGGAGCGTGTGTGGACTGCAAGTGTCTTTCCCCCCTCCTGTTCGTGTGTGGATTCCCGGAACCCGTCTTTTCCCCACTGTGTAAATAGATCACCTGGTGCTTCTGTAAATAAAAAACCTTTATTGTTCCCTACTCAGAGCCTACGCGTGAGTCCGTTCAGTCCCGTTGTGACAGAGGGTAAGGACGTAAATCGACTGGTAAAGAGGGACTGGTGAAGAGTCTGCAGCCGCAGCACCGATCCATCTGTCCATCTCCTGTTCCCTTCTCTGATCACTCGTGAACAAGACTGCGAGTTTTGTAACTTAATAAAAGCAGTAATTTGTTTGCCAGAGGGCCCCTTCCACGTCACACCCTGTTCTTTCCTTCTTGTCTTATATGAAAATTCACTTTGTGTAGCTTTTTGGGAAATTGTTAAACTTCAGGAAGATTCTGAACATGCCCCATCGTTTAGCCAGCTCTTTGGAGCTAAGCAGGTTCAGGCCTGTTGTTGTAAGTTTTATAAAACGATCTCATTTAAACGAATAATCCAGCTGAAGCTTCAGACAGCCGTCAGACAGTGAAACACTGCCATCTGCTGGACTCGAATAACAAAGACGCTGCTTTGACGGGTGAGGGAGTTTCAACAAGTCTGCAACGACTCAAGCATCAAACTACAGAACTATTCTAGCGGACATGGTGCTCTAATGACTGCTTCATTAACGCCGCTCAGAAAGGATCAAACATATCAATACATTTTGAAATAAAAAAATTACTGTTTCACTGCACACACAACCTTCTCTTATTAGCACAACACTGCCCAGGCCTCAGAGTGTATTCCTTATAGACTATTAAACCTTAGCATGTTATTTTAATGTCTTACAGGTGAAACAGCCAACCAGTAATCCTAACTGTAATTTAAAATATTCAGCTGCAAAAATGCTTTTAGCAAATAGTTTTTTATGACTGTGCTAAGATTCAATACTAGATTTTTGCTGGTCTGATTAAAAGGTTAAATGTAGAAGTTTTGGGATCATATATTAATACTTCCAAAACAATAAAGTTGTTGTAGAGAATCTATGTTCATTATTGTTGCTCATCATGGAAAGACAAAGACATCAGACTCTGCTGAAAAATTTTACAATCCTACTCTCTGCACACAGCGGTCTGAGGGACCTTCCAGGATCGGGGATTTTATTTATTTTGTTCTTTTTCGGTCTTACTGGTTAGTAGGTTGTGATTTTCTACCTGTTGATCTCTCATTTGGAACATGATTTGCTCTGGAGCAGATTAGGTTCAAAGCATGAGTTGACCTGGCATTATGTCTTGGATTACAAAAAAATCCCACATTAAACCTTGAAGTTAGCCGGATAAGACAGCGTTCTGTTTCACAGTAAAGGCCTCAGAGAGTTGTTGCTAACCAAAGTCTATCTTGTACAGCCACGCAGCATCTAATGACGTTTTGTAACCTGTCACTACAAAGGAGCAGTGAAATGATTGCTGTTTTAGCGCACATACACAGTGTGGTGATCAGTATAAGGACATTAAAGTGATGTTGCAGAAAGCTGCATCTGGTCAGAAGGAAAAAAAACACGCACACTTGGAAGACTTGGCCAGATTTGCACAAAATGAATGGCTGACAGTGGACAGATACAAGGATGTGGATGGTCATACCCTCGTGCATTAAAGAGGCCGTTCACAAAACCAAACACTCAACAGACACAATAAGACAGCTGATCAGTTTGCCTCACTAACTCATCTACACAAGGCGTGTTGTAGAAGTAGAGCAGGGCGATATGGCCAAAAATATTCATCACGATATAAATTTGAAAATGTGCGATAACGATGTAACTGACACGAGACATCGTGTCATTGTTTGTTTGTTTGTTTGTTTGTTTGTTAAGTGGGTCTAGAGCTCTGGGTAGTTCCCCAGCTGGGTCTAGACTGGGTCTAGAGAGTATTTTAAATTCAGGGAATTTAAAATAGAAAGTAGCTCGTCTACAGAAGGACTGGTAGCTCCCCTTACGATAAGGGTTCAGATCGCGCGAACAGGTGTAAAATGTGTGTGTTTAGTTAGTTTGTTTGTTTGCTTGTTTTAATCAATTTTAAATCATGCTTTTTATTTGTTTTTGTTTCTAATGTCTCTGTAAAGCACTTTGAATCACCTTGTTATTGAATTGTGCTATACAAATAAATTTGCCTTGCCTTTCCCTCATCCACCTGCTGCCTCTGTGGAAGCTCCGCCATAGCCACCAGGGGCGATTTAAGCCCATTTTTGGGGGTGCTTCAAGTTGTGTTCTCCCTATATTAAAGCTGCTATACAGACTCTGCAAAACAAACTGGGTTGTCAGCCCTGGCACTGCATTACCTGCATAGAAATAGAAAGTCACGGTTGCCAAAAACTTTTTGAAACTCATGAGTGAGGCTGGTGTCATTCCAGATATGTTAACATTGTACAATCTTCTGGATAATCAGATCTTCCCCACATTGAGAACTGTTATTCCGGTTGCCCTAACAAACCCAGTTAGCAGCTGTAGCTGTGAAAGGTCTTTTAGTGTCTTGAGTCAGCTCCATACCTGGCTGAGAAGGACCATGGGTCAAAGCAGACTCCAGCTCCTGGCTGTGATGTCAGTTGAGAAAGAGATGCTTGAGAGACTTGACCAACAAAATGTGATGGACAGATTAACCAACCTCAAGGTGAGGCGACATAGGTTAAAAGAAAAGAAAAAATCTGCAGGGCCATAGTAGTATCTGCACTAATGATCTTTGTCATTATCATGCCATCTCTACATTGTAGAGATGGCACGATATGACTTTTTTTGTCTGATACCGATACCGATATCATAAATTTTGATATTGGCCGATACTGATATGGATCCGATATAGTGTTTTTTAATCAATAAAACTGTTTTTAATATCTTGCTGCATTTTGTACAAGTTCATACTCAAGTTTAAAAAAAACAAAAAAAAAACCCACTAAAGCTATTCTGTTATACCTGTATGCAAAACATACACTGCACCCAAAATATATCATAGTTCAGTAATACTGATGTAATAAACTTAAACCTACTCCATCCTCCCTATTCTGGTATTTTAAAGAGTAAGCAACCTAACTAATAGGGTTGCAAACTCCCAGCAAAAAAAAAAAAAAAAAAAGGAACCACCCACCCTCCACCTCATGATGCTTAATCGATGTAATCAACTTTAATTTGATGCAGTGTGAAAAAAATGCACAGAAATCAATTATTTTTCAAGAAAATTAAATAGATTCAACATCTTTCTTCAACAGAACTGCAGACTGCACAGATGGTACCTTCCCAAAGGAAAAAGTACTATAGCTTACTAGGGTATATTAGACTTAGTTACTATATACAGTAATGGACTTCTATACATTTTACATCAGATTAAAACTTTAAAAGCTAGATATTTTAAATGAGAATAAGAAAGAAAAGTATGTCTTTGTGCCCCCTTTTCCCTGTTCATAGACAGTTAGACAGTTACAGCCATCAGCTACGTAGAAAAGGATCCTGGTGTAGAAAGTAATATTAAATAAATTCTAATAGATTATCAAGGTTAAACGTGCTGATGTTGTTCAGCCACTGGTTTCCTCTTTCTGGCACAAAGTGGGCGATAAACAAACAAGAGACGGACTCGCGACAGAAAAGCCGATCAGCTGATCAGTGATCAGTTTCACGATTGAAGTAGCAGCAGGAGAGGGAGGGAGAAGAGGCAGTCGCTCCATATATCGGTTGTTAAGCTTAACGCTGGAATGCTATATAAACATTCAGAGATGAACTTACACGCTTGCTTTACTTCTCTCTGGTATAACTTTCTCGGAGATGAAATGCCGATTTGGTAGCGAGGCTACAAATACTCAACCAGACCGCTGACAGGTCTTGCACGCCACAGCCGCTCTACCATGTGATGCACACTGCTCCGACGTGCTATGGTTATGAGCCAAGTTAGACCATGTCGCAAGTTTGCTGAGGTGCTGTTTTGATATTTAATGGATCGGATTACATTTTTTATTTCTCTCCGATATCCGATCCATTAATTTAGGTCAGTATCGGACCGATACGTAATATCGGGTCGGTCCATCTCTAATACATTGTATACAGTGGGGCAAAAAAGTATTTAGTCAGCCACCGATTGTGCAAGTTCCCCCACTTAAAATGATGACAGAGGTCAGTAATTTGCACCAGAGGTACACTTCAACTGTGAGAGACAGAATGTGAAAAAAAAATCCATGAATTCACATGGTAGGATTTGTAAAGAATTTATTCGTAAATCAGGGTGGAAAATAAGTATTTGACTTGCACAGAGATGGTAAAATTATGAAGACTGATAATGGGGATGAAGACAACAGACCATGAGGACAGGGAGGAACAGAGGGAACTTGGGACAACTGGACATATTTAAGGATGCAGGGACTGAAAGAGACAGGGAAGACATCTCATCGTGACAACTAAAGTTTACCTTGCCTGGATGGGCAGCTCTCTGGGTGCTCAGCACCCCCAAAGCTCTGATCCTAGAATCGCCCCTGATAGCCACCATCAAACAACTGAGTTTTTTTTACACATCGACCAGCATCCGGCCAATCCACCACCTTCCATAATTTATACCGTTACAAAAACAATAATAATCATAAAAAAACATCATCGGCCCATAAAGATGAAAAATCACCACCGGTATGCACGATGGCCAGTCCAGCTATGGTCGTGCCATCAGTTAACCCTTCACGTGCCAGCTGTGACACGCGTGCCCAGGGTTGCCGACCCCTGCTCTAAAGCATCTGATTTGGATTCCTGAGATCAAATATATTTTCCTTTGGCTTTGTTTTCTTCCCATTTGTGGCTTTAATGTAGTGTTACATCCTGTTTGTTTGCTTCCATCTGTATACATGTTCAGATTCACTGTTATGTTTCTATTCTTACATTGCTGTGTGATCACTGTTCCCTCTGCTGACTGATGTGACCTTTTGTATCTTACACTGATACTTGTCATATTTGTATCTGCGCCTAAAAGATAAAAAGTTTTCCATGCTAAAACACAGCTCCACCTCCTGCAGTTCTCCCTCTGAACCACTAGATGTCTCTGTTATCTAAATGAAGACGTGCAGCACAGCAACCACAGCAGCGCTCAGATCACACGTGTCCTGTTATTATGTATAAAAGCATGAAACAGGTGAGACAGGTGGGATCAATATTAATGTTGTGGAAATATATGAAAAAGCAACAGAAGAGTGAAAACATTTCGTGTTTCTAGAAAGATCTTTCAGCTCACAGCTGCTCACAGACTGTATTTACAAGTGACAAACTGCAACTCTACAGTACATCTACAGTATATATCAAATATATTCTGTATTCAAATCTATTGAGTGATGTTTGAAAGTCTTTCCAGGTGAGTTTGATCCAGGAGGGTCTGAAGCCAGAGTCAGACAGAGACTGTGCAGAGACTGTAGAAGGACAGAGCAGCAGCAGAGCAGTCCAGATACACTGATGATCCTCTGTCAGATCCAGAGGGACACACAGGGATGATGCTGGACTCTACATTGTGTCTGACAGTGGAGCTGTTCTCAGAGCAGTTCACTCTGCAGCACTGACAGTCATCTGCACTTCTTCTCATTCCTCTGTCAGTCACTGCTGGATGAAGCTCTCCTCTCCACCTCCCAGTAACATGGCCCAGTCAGAGCGTCTCTACACACAAGCTGCTGCTGCTTCAACCTCTCTGGATCATCAGGACACAGCTCCTCCTCTCTCAGCACACACACCGTCCTGTTTACCATCATCACCTCCACCTGCAGAGAGAAGAAGGAAGAGCAGAGGAGATAAACGAGTGTTTCCAGAGACTCTTCATCAGCTGTCAGTCAGTGATGCAGCACATCCAGTATAAAGAGCAGCAGGGACTTCAGTGCTGGGACTGTACTAGGACTCATTGTTGCTTCACTTTTTCTAATCTTTGGATTTTTATTGAAGTTGCTGAAAATGTTTTTCCTTCCTAGTTTGAGTTTGGACTTTCATTCATTAGAAGAACCTTGGTGTGTCCACTCTGAGCTCTGTAGGAACCCCAACAACAAGCCCAACAATCCAGATGGACGGTTCCAGCTGTTAACTGGAGGAATTCCATCCAAACATCTGCTCTCACTAAATTCTTCCTCACCTACAGACTGTGTTCTTCACTGCTTTAAACTTGGAAATGAATGCAGTCATTGGTCTGCGTGCTGCTTTGTTCAGAGACCTGATTGGCTGTTGACAGTGTTTGATCAGAGCGTGTCAGCTGTTACTATGGTGACCATAAAGGTCAGAAACAGGAAGTGTTTGTGTCCAATCCTGAAGCCTGTCACCATTCTCCTCTCACAGCTTCACTGAGAAGCTGCAGCTTTACAGGAAACACTGGATCTTTGTTTCATACTGACTGTGTTTAGTACAATACTGCTGACAGCACCACCCACTCACTCCATCACTCTACTTACACCAGAGTCTCCAGTCTGTAGTTTGGACTCTGCTGAAGATCAGACAGCTGCTTCACATCTGGATCCTTCAAGTTGTTTCCTCTCAGCTCCAGCTCTCTCAGATGGGAGGGGTTGGACTTCAGTGCTGCTGCCAGATAATCACAGCTGATCTCTGACAAACCACAGTCCCTCAATCTGTATAAAGAATGAAAGATGTAAGTTTATTAGACAAAGTGTGAGCTTGAAATCATTCAGTGTTTCATCATCTGTTCAGAGCTGAAGAAGGTTCAGAATGTAGAAGTTTAGAAAATGGAAACTCCAAACTTCCAGTCTGGACCAAAGACTCTATACTGGGACTGAGGGACTGCTTTGACTGCACCCACTGGGACTTTTTAAAGGCTCATGTTCTGACTTAGATCATCGATTTCTACTTACATTTCTTCCTGGGAAAAATGGGGATTACTTTGAAAACAGGAAGTATTTTCCCCAATAAGCAGCCTTGGATTAGTAAATCACTCCAACATGTTCTCAGGTAGAAGAAGCTGTCTTGTTATGAGGGAGAGAAGAAAAAGATTGAGGCACAGAAACTTGTTGAAAGAGAGATAAAGCAGCTAAAATCAGGTCTAAAAGTAAAGCAGAGGATGAGCTGAATAAAGGACACTCAAGGCTGGCTTGGAAAGGAATGAAGTCCATGGTGGGGATGCAGGACAAGGAGCAAAGATGAATGTGATGCTGAATCAGCAGAAGACTTGGACTCATTGGATTCCAGCTTTGATATCATTGATTTCAATGAAGAGCTTTGTGATTGTAGCAAAGGGCTGGTAGCTCTGAGAGTCCCACTGATGAGGTGTTTGTGTGGAAATCTCTTAGTGGGAGCAAAGAGAAAAAAAGCCCTGGTCCTGATGTTGTGGGAGGGAAATGATTGAAGTGTGCTGTGAGGAACTGACTGGGAGATTTTCACACATTTTCCAGTCCTCCTTGGAACAACAGGAAGTTCCCAGCATATGGAAACAAAGGTTAATAATAATAATAATAATAATGGATACTTTATTGATCCCCATGGGGAAATTACTTGTTTTTCTCTGCATTTGACCCATTCACTCAGTGAAGCAGTGGGCAGCCCACTAAGCAGGCGCCCGGGGAGCAGTGTGTAGGGACGGTACCTTGCTCAGGGGTACCTCAGGGTAGCCGTTAAGTGGATTCGAACCGCCGACCTTCCGATCATGGGGCGACCACTTTACCTACTGAGCTATCCCTGCCCCTAAGTGTCCTATGGCACTCAGTGATGATGGTGCTGTGGCCCCACCACCTCCACCTCTTTGTAAAGGAACTAACTGTAATCTGAAGCTTCAAATGGAACTAAGACTTCCTCCACTAGGTGGCAGTGTCTGATGAGAAAGTGTTAGTGGAGCTGGCCTGGAGTCAGAAACAGGAAGATGCAGGATTTGGGCTGAAATGGGGAAAAGTGGTTCGCACTAGTGCCTGAAAGCAAGAAGGTTGTAGGTTGAAGCTTGTTGGCCTTTCTGTGGAGGTTGGATGTTCTCCCACTGTCCAATGAAATGCTGCTTAGGTTCATTGGTGCTTCTAAATTGGCTGTAGGTATGGATGTGAGAGAGTGCTTTTCTGTCTCTCTCTGTTGGCCCTGTGATGGACTGCTCACCTGTGCAGGTGGACCACGCCTCTTGCCCTATGACAGCTAGGGCACAGGCTCCAGCCCTGTGAGCCTAAGCTGAATAAACAGTTAGCAAAAATGATCCATAGATGGCCTGAAATCCCCCAGTTAGCAGTTTGGTAGATAGCTATGACATGCTAATCCCATCCAGCAGCTGTATTCTACCTGTAAGCTGATCCCTGCTGAGCCAAAGCACTTTTTCATATACAAATTACAACCTTTAATAGAAACCTATTGGTCAGCATCTTATTAGCCTGCTGTTAGCTTCATTCCACAGAAAACTGAGAGAAACTAACAGAGTTGATAAAGAATAAAGAGAAATGTGCTGATTTAAAGCCTTTGAAGTGCTTCAGATGATCTCTGTCCACTTCTGTCCACTTCTGTCCACTCATTCATTCATGTAAGCTTTCTAATGCAGCTTTGATCTTCACAGTCTGCTTCATGAAACTCATTCTAACCCTGAATGTCAGAGTGTTCCTCCTTCTCTTTCCCATCATTCATGCTGGCAGTGGAGGAGATTTGGATGTTGGACTGTGTTTTGGATGATGTGTGTATGTTTGTGTTGGACTGCTGTCTGTAAAGCAAACCCACATTTTGCTTTGGATTTCAGTGTCAGACAGACTTTAAGGTGGAATGAAGAGTTTGAGAGTTTCACAGTGAGTTATCCAGTGGAGGATTTTTCTTCTTCTTTGAAGGTTTGAAATGTGAACATTGTACTGCTGCAGTCAATGGACTAAACCAGAGAAGAAGAAAACAGACTTTACCATGAAGATCCTCAGTGTGGATCAGTATAATATCAGTCTGATGTCTGCAGTTTAGTGTCAGCACAACTTTCACATCATATTCATCTCATCACAACTAAAACATGCTGACTGACCTCAGAGTTTCAAGTCCACATCCTGGACTCTCCAGGAAACCACACAGATGCTTCACTCCTGAATCCTGCTGGTTGTAGTTGTTACTCAGGTCCAGCTGTCTCAGATGGGAGGGGTTGGACTTCAGTGCTGCTGCCAGATAATCACAGCTGATCTCTGACAAACAACAGCCCATCAATCTGTATAAAGAATGAAAGATGTAAGTTTATTAGACAAAGTGTGAGCTTGAAATCATTCAGTGTTTCATCATCTGTTCAGAGCTGAAGAAGGTTCAGAATGTAGAAGTTTAGAAAATGGAAACTCCAAACAGCTGAAGCCAACAGGAAGCAGCTTCAAACAAACACAACAAGAGAAAAAACTCTGAATGTTTCACATTAAAGTCGTACATTTATCATAAAAACAGGACAAAGGGGGGTCACGTGGCCAAGCATTAAGATGGCAGCTTAGCGGGGTCGCTCTCAGGACAGTGTACAAACTTTCTATAAACAAAACCCGTTGTATATGCTGTTAGTGTGGTCTGGAATATACGGCACTGACATGTCAAAAGCTTCATCTGTGAAACAGTGTGACATCTTTACCCAAAGACGCAAGACAGGCGCTATACCATCAATGTCCGACACAGATGCTAACATGGCTAGCATAGCCGAAGTTTTGGATGAACTCAAATCACTCCGGTCGGATTTTGGAGCCAAGTTGGACAGCATCGATATAAGACTGACTGGGATGGCGAGCGCAGTGACTGCACTGGAGGGTAAAGTTTCGGAGGTAAAGCAAAACATATTGAACCAGGGGGCCCATATCGAAGAGGCCGAAGCCCGCATTGCCGAAGTTGAAAGCACACTTGAGAAAACAGAAACGTCACTGAACTCGGCTATCAAACGAATTGCACTTCTTGATGCCAAAACAGATGATTTGGAAAACCGCGGACAATGAAAGAACCTGCGCATCTTCGGCATAAAAGAGGGAGCAGAGGGGCAACAATCACTCTTCGACTTTATTAACATCATGCTACCCAAGTGGCTGGGGCTAGCGCCCGACAAGTCATTCACACTGGAACGAGTGCATCGCACGATGGCTCCGGAAAACCAAACCAGAGCAGAGCGGTACTTATTCGTTTCTTAAAATTCCAAGAGAAGGAAATGGTATATCGGGAAGCAAGAAAACAACAGATTACACATGATGCGGCCAAGATCACATTTGTACAGGATCTGTCTGCGGAGACGGTTCGGATCCGACAGGGATTTCACCCGGTTGTCAAACTTTTTATTGATATCAATGCCTTCCGTGGATTCCAGCACAACCCATGCAGACTCAGAATCCTGTACGGTGGAAAGATCCACCTCTTCTCAACACCTCAAGAAGCCGAAAAATTCTACAAGAATCTGCTGAAGGAAACTGTCACAGGCTGGGTCTCTGACCCAGCGCTCTGAACTCTTTTTTGTATTTGTCTCATTTTAGATATTTGATTAGTTTGTGTCATTTCCTATTTATCTTTAGTTTAGGCAGTTATTATTTATTGTTTTCTTGGTTTCTATGTTTGAGTTCTTGTATCGTTCATCACTTGTTAGGTCTGTTAAGTTTGTTGTCATGTCTAGTTTCAGTGTTTCCTGTTTGATTTTGAAAGGAGTCGTGTGTTCTTGGTTCTTTTTATTTAGCTTCACTGCTCCTGTCATTAGGTTCATGTTAGTCAGCTGTTTCCTCATGTGTCTCCACTTCCCCTGATCACCTCATGTGTGTATTTAAGTCCTCTGTTTTTGCATGTCATTTGTCGGGTCGTCTGTTATCCCACCATAGTCATAGTCATAGTATTTGTTTCTTAGTGTTTCTTAGTTTGCTTAGGGTTCCTTGTTTAACCCCTGCAATCATCCAAATAAAGGATCGCTTTCTGTTTAAACTTACAACTCCTCGTCCTCATCTGCTTTTGGGTCCTGTTTCCATTACACACCGGTGCACCCCGCTGTGACAGAACGACCCGACCAGTATGGACCCAGCGGACATCTGTGAGGATTTTTGGGAGTTCAACACTCAGGTGACCATTCTCTGCGGACAGTGGATTTGCTACTCCGCGTGCAGACAGGAGAATGAGAAGGAGTCAATCGGAGTTCAGCTAAAAGAGATTTTGTCTGCATATCCTGCTTACGCGGCGGGATTGTCGGAGGATGTGCAGGATTTTGTTCGCACAGTTTTGCCACCGCAGCAGCATCAAAACCGCGAACAGGAATCACTGCTGCTGCCTTGCGAGCCTAAGACGGTTCGTGTCGGTTCGCTGAGACTCGCCGCAGCGTCACCACCTCTCAGCTCATCAGTTTCCACACCCTCGTCACAGTCTTGCCACACTCTTGCCACGATCCAGTGCGAGGAAGCACTCGACACCATAGATTTGGACTACGACGAACGTCAGTCAATATTCAGCGCTCTATTGGAGGAGGAGCTCCGGTGGAAGCCATGGCTCATTCCAGAGCACGAGCACTCTTTCCGTGGAACTCGACTGGCTCTCGGGGGTCCCTGGACTTACCAGGGACTTCCACCCATTGCTCCGCCGTCTTCCACTCTCAAGAAAAAGCGGCGTGCGTGCCACCGACGCTCCGCACCACAAACGAAAGTGAGTGACTATATTTTGGCTCCTCATGTTTTTTCTCAGGAGAATATTAAAACTAACACTGCCTTACCAGTTCATGAGCCCGGCTATAAAGAGACTGTTTATGATTTTGACGTTGCTAAAACTGAGAATATTTCGGCTGAGTCTTCCACGGACCATCCTATCCCTTTGCAAACTTATCCCGCTTCTCTGTGCATTGATCATGCCACGAACTATGCTTCTAAGAAGCATAATTATGAGACTGTTTGCACTGGAAATGCTAGCCATCAGGCTCAGCTAAGCTGCTGTGGGACTGTAATCCAGGCCGGGTTGGAGCCAGGGGCGGAGGTGCAGTTTGTGCAGCCTTTTCCAGTGTCAGCTGGAGGTCCCGAGGAGCCCGTCCAGCCTTACACCTCGTCAGCTGGAGGGCCCGAGGAGCCCGTCCAGCCTCCTGCTTCACCTGCTGGAGGGCCCAAGTCGCCCGTCCAGCCTTACACCTTGTCAGCTGGAGGGCCCGAGGAGCCCATCCAGCACCATGCCACATCAGCTGGAGGGCCCGAAGGGCCCATCCAGCCACCTTCTGCTTCACCACCTGTGGCTCCCGTGCCGCCGCCTGCAGTACCACCTCCTGCAGCGCTACTGCCTGCTGGTTCCGACCTGTTCCTGCCAGAGGCCCATGTGCCTACTGGTTCTGATCTGTCCCTGCCAGAGGCCCGTGCGCCTGCTGGTTCTGTTGCGTCGCTGCCAGAGGCCCGTGTGCCTGCTGGTTCTGACCTGTTTCTTCCAGGGGCCCCGGTGCCCACTGGTCCAGAGACTGTTTTCGCTGGGGGGCACCAGGAGCCCATCCAGCCTCCTGCTTCACCTGCTGGGGGGCCCGAGGAGCCCATCCAGCCTCTTGCTTCGCCTGCTGGGGGGCCCGAGGAGCCCGTCCAGCCTCCTGCTTCACCTGCTGGAGGGCCCAAGTCGCCCGTCCAGCCTTACACCTCGTCAGCTGGAGGGCCCGAGGAGCCCATCCAGCACCATGCCACATCAGCTGGAGGGCCCGAGGGGCCCATCCAGCCACCTTCTGCTTCACCACCTGTGGCTCCCGTGCCGCCGCCTGCAGTACCACCTCCTGCAGCGCTACTGCCTGCTGGTTCCGACCTGTTCCTGCCAGAGGCCCATGTGCCTACTGGTTCTGATCTGTCCCTGCCAGAGGCCCGTGCACCTGCTGGTTCTGTTGCGTCGCTGCCAGAGGCCCGTGTGCCTGCTGGTTCTGACCTGTTTCTTCCAGGGGCCCCGGTGCCCACTGGTCCAGAGACTGTTTTCGCTGGGGGGCACCAGGAGCCCATCCAGCCTCCTGCTTCACCTGCTGGGGGGCCCGAGGAGCCCATCCAGCCTCTTGCTTCGCCTGCTGGAGGGCCCAAGTCGCCCGTCCAGCCTTACGCCACGTCAGCTGGAGGTCCCGAGGAGCCCGTCCAGCCTTACACCTCGTCAGCTGGAGGGCCCGAGGAGCCCGTCCAGCACCATGCCACATCAGCTGGAGGGCCCGAGGGGCCCATCCAGCCACCTTCTGCTTCACCACCTGTGGCTCCCGTGCCGCCGCCTGCAGTACCACCTCCTGCAGCGCTACTGCCTGCTGGTTCCGACCTGTTCCTGCCAGAGGCCCATGTGCCTACTGGTTCTGATCTGTCCCTGCCAGAGGCCCGTGCGCCTGCTGGTTCTGTTGCGTCGCTGCCAGAGGCCCGTGTGCCTGCTGGTTCTGACCTGTTTCTTCCAGGGGCCCCAGTGCCCACTGGTCCAGAGACTGTTTTCGCTGGGGGGCACGAGGAGCCCATCCAGCCTCCTGCTTCACCTGCTGGGGGGCCCGAGGAGCCCATCCAGCCTCTTGCTTCGCCTGCTGGGGGGCCCGAGGAGCCCGTCCAGCCTCCTGCTTCACCTGCTGGGGGGCCCGAGGAGCCCGTCCAGCCCCAAGACTCGTCAGCTGGGGGGCCCGAGGAGCCCGAGGTTTCGGCTTCGCCTGGCCCGGCTTCGGCTTCGCCTGGCCCGGCTTCGGCTTCGCCTGGTCCGGCTTCAGCCTGTGCTTCGCCTGGTCCAGCCTCGGCCTCAGCTCCTGCTTTGCCGTCGCCTGGTCCAGCTTCAGCCTCTGCTTCTGTGTCGGCCTCGCCTGGTCCTGCGGCTGTGTTGCCGCCGCCCAAGCCACGTTTTGCCCCTTGGAATCGCCGGCCGCTTTCCAGGCCGTCAGCTGGACGTCGTTGCCATCGGGGTCGGCCGCCTGAACTGTTGAACTGTGACCTGTGGTGCTCTGGACGTCCGGGTCGGCCCCCTGAACCTTTGAACTATGACCTGCTATGCTGTCGACCTCCGGGTCGGCCCCCTGAGCTCGTGAACTGTAGACTACTGGACCGTTGGCCTCCTGGTCGGCCGCCTGAACCATGTGAACTCTTGTGCTGCTGTCGTCCAGGTCGGCCACCTGAGCTGTTTGACCATGAACTCCTGTGCCGTCGGCCTCCGGGCCGGCCCCCTGATCAAATGAACTATGAATTTCTGGACCGTCACCCTCCGGGTCGGCCCCCTGAGGAGTTATGAACTGTTCCCTGCGCTCCTGTGCTTTTGGTGGACATTTTGTTTTTGTGGCTTTGTTTCCTCATGTGTCTCCACTTCCCCTGATCACCTCATGTGTGTATTTAAGTCCTCTGTTTTTGCATGTCATTTGTCGGGTCGTCTGTTATCCCACCATAGTCATAGTCATAGTATTTGTTTCTTAGTGTTTTTTAGTTTGCTTAGGGTTCCTTGTTTAACCCCTGCAATCATCCAAATAAAGGATCGCTTTCTGTTTAAACTTACAACTCCTCGTCCTTATCTGCTTTTGGGTCCTGTTTCCATTACACACTGGCGCACCCCGCCGTGACAGAAACAGCAGAGGATGCTCATCACCAGTGAGTCGGTTAAACAACAGGTTAACCATTAAGACACTCCAAGACTGCCTCTGCTTCAACATAACCGACCAGTAATTGAGTCACTGATAAGAGACAGATAAAATTTTGAGCTCGAATTTATGTGGGACTTATGTTACCATAACTGGGCGTTTTTAAATGCATATTCGTTCTAAGTTTGATTGCAATCGTTTTTGGGTTGTATATTAACAACTGAACCTCAACTAAGTCTTTTTTTTTGGTTTTGCTTTGTTTTGTCCTACCAAGGGTAAACTTCAGTATCAGTATCATTATATGGTTAGTGTACACTGTCTGATTTATGGGGTTTTGGAGAGGTCGCGTTGACTAGTTACTCCTCAGTGATGTGGATTAACGCCCTCCAAATAATTTGTTCACGGGAGGGGGGAGACATTTCCAACAAGGAAATGCAAATGTTCAATCAGAAATTGTTTACAAGTTCTTTATCTGGTATGTGTGAGTGTGTGAATGTATGTGCAAACCTGCTTCTTCAATTTTTCCTTTACGTTGTTTATTTAAGTGAACAGTCTGACAATATTTTATGGAGAGGACAACTAAAGCAAACATTTTGAACGTTAACATTACGACCTGGAACGTTAGGGGGATACGGAAGTTAGCTAAACTGAAACAAGTATTAAACCGACTAAAACATTTTAACTCTAGAATTATTTTCCTACAGGAATCTCATCTTACTGCATCAGAGATACATTTATTAACCAAAAGATGGCAGGGTCAGGTATATTTCTCTTCTTTTACTAGACATGCCAGAGGAGTCATTACTCTTATACATAAGTCAATCCCATTTCAAACTACGGGGGTGATTACAGATCCAAACGGGAGATATGTAATTGTGCAGGGCCATATCTCCATGTTAGAAATAAACCTGATAAATATCTATGGCCCCAAGGAGGATAACCCATCCTTCTATGAAAATCTATTTCTCACAATATCAACCTTGGAGGGCCTTTATATCATAGGAGAGGACTTCAATTGCGCCCTGGACCCTAACCTGGATAGGTCGTCTCAAACTGACACTACTCATACCCAGACTAGAAAAATACTTTTTAACTATATGAGAGATTTGAGATTAAATGCGGTCTGGAGAACAAGGAATCCAAATAACAGGGAATTTTCATGTTATTCTAGTTTGTATCAAAGTCATTCGCAGATAGACTACTTTCTTATCTCTACAGAGTTACTACCTTGTGTTGAGAACTGTTGGTATAACAGTATTGTGATTAGTGATCACGCAGCAGTATGTCTATCAGTTAGATTGGGCGAAGTTGATCAAGGTGTAAAGCGATGGAGGATGCAAACATTTTTGTTAAAGGACCCATCATTTGTCAAATTTATAGAAACTTGCATTGATCAATATTTTCAATTAAATAAAGATGAAACCACAGCTAGTATTGGGTGGGAAGCATTTAAAGCTTACATAAGAGGGGAAATTATAAGCTACAGTAGCAACAAGAGTAAGCAATATAACCAAGAATTAAAATCATTAGAAAGGCAAATTAAATCTAATGAAACAGAATTTTACCAGAGAAATGATCCCACTAAACTAAACAATCTGACTATTCTAAGAGCCAGGTATGATAAATTAACAGCAGAGAAAGTGGCAAAAAGTTTAATGTGGACCAAACAATTATTTTATGACCAAGGAGAGAAGGCAGGAAAATTATTGGCCTGGAGGATAAAAAAGATGCAAGCAGAAAAGGCCATCACCCACATAAAGTCCAAATCGGGTATTATAACAACAGACCCTTTAAAAATAAATGAAAATTTCAGAGAGTTTTATCAATCTTTATACCAATCTGAATATACGGGAAACAGAGAAACATGGGATGCATTTCTTGATCAGTTAAAATTTCAAACCCTCTCAGAAGAGGATAAAACAGCTCTTGATAGTCCTTTAACAATAAAAGACCTGTCAGAAGCCATAGACGACCTTGAAAAACCAAGATGGCGCGGCCACGTCCAGACGCCTTCCTGACCGCTCCGCTCCGACTATCCACTTTTCTTGTTTTTTACTTATTTTTTGCTCTGGTTTACATCCCAAAATCCTCTAGTCTTATAGTATACGACAGCGGATCACTTGTAAACATCGGTGCCAAGGTTGCACATCTAATCTTGGACACTTTTAAACCTGACCCTTCCTGGCCGCCAGAGATTCTACGCGGCGCGGAGAACAACAAAGGATGGGCCGCTCATCTGAGGCGCAGAACAAAGAAGCGCCGGGGAAAACGCGCTGGTATTAGGAACAGACTGAGACAGCAGGCGCATCGCGCACCACTGCCCAGTATCCTACTGGCCAATGTACAATCCATGGAGAACAAGCTCGATGACCTAAGAGCAAGGGTCACCTTCCAACGTGACATGAGGGACTGCAACATTCTGTGCTTCACGGAGACATGGCTGACCCCCACCGTGCCGGACCAGGCCGTAACTCCGTCGGATTCATTCTTTGTGCTCCGCGCGGACAGAACGGCAGAGTCGAACAAAACCAAAGGTGGAGGAGTGTGTTTCATGGTAAACAGAAAGTGGTGTGATGCCAGGAGCATTTCTACTCTCTCCAGCGGCTGCTCGCCACATCTGGAGTTCCTGAGCATTAAGTGCCGCCCTTTCTATCTGCCCCGTGAGTTCACCTCAGTCATCGCCACGGTGGTCTACATCCCACCCCAAGCGGACACAGGTATGGCTTTGTCCGAATTACATGATGTGCTGAGCTCGCTTCAAAACAAGGACCCGGGCGCAGCCCTCATTGTAGCAGGAGACTTTAACAAAGCGAACCTCAGACAAGTCATGCCAAACTTTTACCAGCATGTCTCGTGTCCAACGAGAGGGGATCGGATTTTGGATCACTGCTACACGCCATACAAGCAGGGCTACAAAGCTGTCTTACACCCGGCTTTTGGGAAGTCTGACCACAACGCCATCTTCCTCATTCCCCAGTATAAACAAAGCATACGGAGGGAAGACGTGACCACGAGGGAGGTAAAACGGTGGACTGCCCAATCAGAAGCTACGCTACAGGACGCACTCAACGACGTCGACTGGGACATGTTCAGAGCATGCGCAGTCGACATCAACGAGTTTACGGAAGTAGCAGTATGCTTCGTCAATATGCTAGTGGAGGAGATTATCCCCACTGCGAGAGTCACCACATTCCCAAACCAGAAACCGTGGATGGACAGATCGATCCGCACTGCAGTAAACGCCAGGACCGCCTCCTACAACGCGGGTCTCGCCACTGGCGATATGAGCGCCTACAAAGCGGCCTCATACGGTGTGCGGCGCGCGGTGAGAGATGCCAAACGCCGGTACCAGGAACGTGTGGAGTCCCGCTTCTACCAGGGCGACACACGGAGTATGTGGCACGGACTACGCACCATTACGGACTACAAAGCCAGGGACACTGCGCCGATCAACGCCGACTCTGCATTCACCAACGAGCTGAATCGGTTCTACGCCCGTTTCGAGGTTAGCCAGGCGGCTAATGCTATCTACCGCCTGACTACCGAGGACAGTGACGTCATCAGCGAGAGACCGGTGACCAGCATCGCGGAGCATGACGTCCGAGCAGCACTGAGGAGAGTGAACACAAGGAAAGCGGCGGGGCCAGACGGCATCACCGGCCGTCTGCTGCGCTGCTGTGCTGACCAGCTAGCAGGTGTGATCACTTACATCTTCAACGAGTCCCTGGCGAAGTCTGTGGTCCCCACATGCTTCAAAAGATCCACCATCATCCCTGTGCCCAAGAACAGCAAACCCTCATCCCTGAACGATTACCGTTTAACGATTTCAGCGTTTAACACAATAGTGCCCTGCAGACTGTTCACAAAGCTCAGGGATCTGGGAGTTAACAGCCGTCTGTGTGCATGGGTGTTGGACTTCCTCACTGGCAGAACTCAGGTGGTGAGGGTGGGCAGGTGCTTCTCCAACAGCATCACCATCAACACAGGAGCACCTCAGGGATGTGTCCTCTCGCCACTGCTCTACTCCCTCTACACTTCAGACTGTGTGGCCACCCATGGCTCCAACACCATTGTGAAGTTTGCTGACGACACAGTGGTGTTGGGTGCCATCTCCAACAACGATGAGGCGGCCTACATGGATGAAGTGAAGAATCTGGCATCGTGGTGCCAGGACAACCACCTCCAGCTGAATGTCAGCAAGACCAAGGAGCTGGTGGTGGACTTCAGAAGGGGTCAGCACAGAGACTACAAGCCCATTATCATCAATGGAGCTCCAGTGGAGAGGGTGCAGTCCTTCAAGTATCTTGGTGTCCACATCTCCTCAGACCTGACATGGGCTGCCCACATTCAGGTCCAGACCGAAAAGGCTAGGCAGCGCCTGTATCACCTACGACAACTGAGGAAGTTCAGGGTCTCTCCAAAGATCCTCAGGATTTTCTATACAGACGCTGTGGAGAGCATCCTCACACAGGACATGACATCGTGGTTTGGGAACAGCTGTGTGAAGGACCAAAAAGCTCTCCAGAGAGTGATCCGTACAGCAGAATGCTGCTGCAGGATTGCTCTCCCCCCGCTTCAGGACACCTACACCAGGAGATGCCGGACTAGAGCAGCGCAGATACTGAAGGACCCGTCCCATCCTGGCAGCAAACTGTTCCAACTTCTGCAATCTGGTAGAAGGTTCCGCATCATCCGGGCAAGGACAGAGAGACTCAAGAGGAGCTTCTATCCCCAAGCCATCCGTGCCCTAAACACACACACCCGCCCTCTCACATCATCTATAATTGACTGAGACAGGACTCTCTTCCAGACACTCTAAACCAAGGCACAATGTACATTCCAAATTCCTTTAATTTTAAATATGTTTATATTGTCTATCCTGTAAAATAGTCAGATGTCTATTCATATTAATGTACAGAATTCACCTGCTTGCTGCTACTACTGCACATTCACCCAGTGTATATACTATATATATATATATATATATATATATATATATATATATATATATAATGTTCTTCCTCTACACCCCCCCCCCCCAAAATTTTTGCACATGTCGAGGAGCGTGTCAGGCTACATTTCACTGTGTGTTATACTTGTATAACTATGCATGTGACAAATAAAGAACCTTGAACCTTGAATAGCGGTAAAATGCCTGGTCCTGATGAACTTCCAATGGAATTCTATAAAACATTTAAAAATAAATTAATACTGCCACTTCTTAACATGTATGAGGAGTCATATAAGTCCGGAATACTCCCAGACTCACTGAGATTAGCTACAATGACCCTTTTATTGAAGCCAAATAAGCCTCCGACTGAATGCTCCTCTTATAGGGGAATTAGTCTTATGGGATGTGATACGAAGATTTTGTGTAAAGCACTCTCTAGAAGACTAGATAAATGTGTGCCTAATTTGATAACAGACGATCAACAAGGTTTTGTTAAAACGAGACAAGGCTATCATAATATAAGATGTGTCCTCAATGTACTTTATGAGAAAAACAATAGGGAGGACACTGCGCTGCTATCACTAGATGCGTGCAAAGCCTTCGATAGAATAGAATGGAATTATCTCTTACAAGTGCTCCCCAGATATGGACTAGGTGAAACATTTCTGAAATGGATCCGATTATTGTATACACATCCAGCAGCACAAGTTTTAACTAATAATAACGTATCAAAACCATTTAATTTACAGCGATCAACCAGGCAGGGCTGCCCTCTGTCACCAATTCTCTTTGTGTTAGCAATAGAACCTCTGGCCATAGCTGTGAGAGCAAATGCAGGAATATCAGGGATAAGAATTGGAGGAAGAGACCATCTAATTTCTTTATTTGCAGATGATATTATATATTTTTTGACTAATCTGAAAGATAGTATCCCTAATTTAGTAACATTAATAAAAACATTTGGAGAATTTTCAGGATACAAAATTAACAATTCTAAATCAGAATTAATGTTTCTTAATGAAGAAGAAAGACGAAGCCCTGTGGTGGCCACCCCATTTAAGACAACTACAACAGGCTTTAAATATTTAGGCATTAGGATCACCCCAAGCCTCAAGGACATAACCTCAATAAATTATGATCCCCTTGTAGAAGAGGTCACGGAAATGCTAAACCGTTGGACAAACCTGCCTGTATCTATGATAGGCCGGATAAATATCCTAAAAATGACAATTTTACCCCAATTTTTATATTACTTCCAAACACTTCCGTTGCCTCTACCAACTTCATTTTTTGACAGTTTAAACTATTTAACCAATTTATTTGGAATAATAAGAAGGCAAGGCTCCGCTTACAACTACTTTACTTGCCCTATGAAAGAGGAGGTCTCCAAGTCCCCAACCTCAGATGGTATTTTATGGCTGCCCAACTAACATCAGCCACCCATTATTTCTCCCAACAACATCTCCAGCCTGGGTCGACATCGAGCAAAAATCTGTTCCAGATCTTCCCTTACACACTTTTCTATACTCTTCAGACAATAAGACATTAAAAAAAATACAAGGAACCCTTTCTTGAAAAATACAATTATAATTTGGCATGCAGCTCATAAATATGTGGGCGATCCTCCATCGCTTTCGCAATTTACCCCTGTTTGGGGAAATGAAAAGTTCACGCCCGGTAAAAGTGATGGAGGATTTAAAATATGGAAAAATAAAGGCATTCAAAAAATTAAAGACCTATATGCAGATGGAATGCTGCTCACATTTGATCAGTTGTGTAAAAAATATTTAATACCCCCAAAACACTTTTTTAAATATTTACAATTGAAAAACTATTTGTCATTGAAACTGCAAAGGATTGCTGAACTTCCAACATTGACAAAAATAGAGGAGGTATGTACACGGACACGCCGTCGGGGCTGAAAGTGGACAGCTCACAGATCCTGAAGCTGCAGGTTTCATATGTCTCCAACCAAAACTGACTGAACCAGCAGCAGAAGAAGATCCAAACTACGCTTTACGTTTGATGAACATCGTCATGAATTCTCTCTGACTTTGACGTTTACTTCCTGCACAGCTCTCTCTCTCTCAGTGTACTTCAAGAACAGTTTACCTTCAAAAATCTGTTTCCTGCATTATTCACTGCTTATTACGCACCAGTCTGCTGTTGTGTTCACTGCTGTCGGCCTCCGAAAACAAAGCCTCATTTCTGCTGTTCAATACTGAAGAAATTTAAACCTTTTAAAATGATGACAGATTACAAACTCTCAGCTGTGTCTGTAATCAAACCTCTGTAACGTTGCTTCACTTCAGCAGCATCAGGTCATGTTCACATGTTGATTCATGGTTTGCTTCAGTTTTTGATGGACTGCAGAATATTTTGAAGGTTATCTGCTATGAAAAGCCAGAACAGGAAAATCTGCTTCATGTGTTTCTGTCATGGCAGGTGAGGAGAGCCGTGTGAAAATAATAAATGAGGGAGGATCCAAGCGCAGGCAGTCGTGAGGGTGTGAAGGTGGTTTATTGAGCATGAAATAAATATGGACAAACAGCAAACGGAGCTCGAACTAAACTAGACTGGAGAACAACTAAACTACAAAGCACAAACCTGAATGAGAACGAGCAGAGGAGAATGACGATGGACAGCAGGGAGAACACACGGGTGAGACATGGTGGATACACAGACGGACCAGCAACTACAATGACGGAGGACACGACTTAAATACACACAGAGAAACACGGGAATTACACACAGCTGGGAATAATCCCTAAGACGAGACAGAGGTAAAACTGAACACACTCACATGAGACGCAGACCTTCACAATAAAACATCACACACAGGCTCGACATAGAGAGACAGACAGGAAATGACGTATGAAACTAAACCCACATCTTAAACCCAGATAAACAGAAACATGGAACTCTAATAATAGACATCATAAACATTACCATAACACGACAAGAGAACAAGAACACAATCCCTGATGCAAACTTAAATCAAAACACAATAAACTCAAAATACTGGGTCCAACAGACCCAGAACCGTGACAGTTTCTGTTTGATCCTCAGCATCAGGTCATGTTCACATGTTGATTCATGGTTTGCTTCAGTTTTTGATGGACTGCAGAATATTTTGAAGGTTATCTGCTATAAAAAGCCAGAACAGGAAAATCTGCTTCATGTGTTTCTGTTTGATCCTCAGTGACTTTGACACAAAGGCCTCTGCTGTGATGATCACACCTCTGATCAAGTCTCACAGTGTCAGCTTTGTTTTTATACATATGGATATGTGCTGATAAATGATCAGAATTATAATATTTCCCACTGTCTGCTGTGTGCCGTGACCTTTGACCTGCTAAAGACAGTCAGCTGTGGATTATTCATTGTTGTGTCTGATGCTTAGAACTGTGAGGAAGAACACTACACAGTTAATCAGGGTCCCCTCTCTCTGAATCAGGGAAGGTGGGCAGGCCGCGTGTGGGCCGCGGGCCATACGTTGAGTCGCACTGTTTGAAATGTGAACATTGTTCTGCTGCAGTCAATGGACTAAACCAGAGAAGAAGAAAACAGATTTTACCATGAAGATCCTCAGTGTGGATCAGTATAATATCAGCCTGATGTCTGCAGTTTAGTGTCAGCACAACTTTCACATCATATTCATCTCAGCACAACTAAAACATGCTGACTGACCTCAGAGTTTCAAGTCCACATCCTGGACTCTCCAGGAAACCACACAGATGCTTCACTCCTGAATCCTGCAGCTTGTTGTTCCTGCTCAGGTCCAGCTGTCTCAGATGGGAGGGGTTGGACTTCAGTGCTGCTGCCAGATAATCACAGCTGATCTCTGACAAACCACAGCACCACAATCTGTATAAAGAATGAAAGATGTAAGTTTATTAGACAAAGTGTGAGCTTGAAATCATTCAGTGTTAGAGGAAAAATGATTCTATGTTTCTTTACCTTCTTTTAAATGTGCAAAGATACCCTTTGTCTGTGTTTAGATTAGTTTAGAAGTGTCTTTTAGACTTTCCCAGCAAAGACATATTGTTTCTGGGACATATTGTTTTAGATTGTTTTATCTCTCCCAGCTCTCTGCTGACGAGACTAGCACCATATATGGAGTTGTTTATTTTATCTGTTTATTATTTTCTTATCCTGTTCTCACTTTCTCTGTGCTCTGTGCCTATAAAAATTGCCAAGCCTCTGTTCACGACGTGAGTTGTTGTTCGCAGCTCACCCGTGTACACGTTTGATAAAGAAAGTAACTTTGTCTCATTGTGTCTTTATTTCTCCTGGGTTTTTTGCAGAGTTTTCTCCCAACATTTCTTGGTCCTTCTGAGCCGGAGCACCTCCATCGTGTCCCATCTCCGTGACCAGTCCACGTTGCATGACTGTCGACAGCTCACATACCAGGTGTGTGATAAAAGTCCAAGAGCGTTAAATTCGGGTCTTGGCCAACGTCTTAGAAAGCGACCCACGGCGGTGGGGCCCGATCGAGGTGGACCAGATCCGGCGACACTGACCAGGTAGATACAGACACACTGACACAATCTTGCGTAAAAGCGTATTTTAAATTCAGGGAATTTAAAATAGCGGAAGTAGCTCTTCGACTGGTAGCTTTGGAAGCTCGTCGACTGGTAGCTTTGGAGCTCTGGGTAGCTCCCCCAGCTGGGTCTAGACTGGGTCTAGGGAGTAAGTAGCTCTCCACTGCAGGAGCTCCCCTTATGATAAGGGTTCCGATCGCGCGAATAGGTGTGAATGTGAATGTGTGTGTGTGTATTGTTTTAATTAACGGAGCAAGCTGAATTTTCACGGTCCAATAAGAGACTGAGCTGCTCCTACTGTGTTTTTCTTTCACTGCTTTTCACTGACGTGCTGGTGGTTTGGGAGAACGGTCAAGTTTCATCTTGTAAAGTTCACACCGCTTTTGGAAATAGTCCGAAAGTCGAAGGGCGTGTGAGCAACCACTCTCGTCTCTAATACCAGCGAAGGTGATAGCAGCTGTATTGTGTATATATTACTTAAACAAAAATAAGTAAATACATAAATAAGATGGGTAATCAAGCAAGTGAAATTAAAACTCACTCCTGCTGACGAGCAGTGGTGAGAAAAGAAAAGTCCAGACGCCAGACAAAACAATGTCTGTAAATTGAGAAATTTAAGAAAACAAAATATAAACAGTCAGAAGAACAGAACTCAACTGCCAGTTTAGTAAAACCAGAAGACGAGACACTGTGCAGTTCCCACAATCCTTTTAGTAAAGCCATCACCCATTCCTGCAGCCGCATCTGCAGCAACACCCATATCAGGAAGAACATAATAATCCCTTATTAAGTGAAAACTAGAGATCAACGTAGTTTGAAGTAGTTTAAAAGGGTTGAAAACAGACCCCACTGAGTAGATATAAATATAAAAAGTACGAAATAAAGATAAACAAAGGGAAAATTACAGTAGAAATTATCTTTAGAGTATTTGAAATTAATAATAGCAAGGATAACAACCTGTAAAGTGATATTAACAATGAAACACAGTTGGCATGATGACCATGCCCAGCATGTATAAAATGAATATAAAGCAAATAATTCACACAAAAATATTTTAATAAAATAAATAAGGTATATTAAGGCTGTGTCATTGTTCAGCCAAGGACAGTGTGTGAAAAGGTAACTGTCTCCAGCTTGGGAAAATGGTGAAACTGCAGATCACCTGAAGCCCTTGATGGATACAAAATAAAATATAAATAATACATTATAATAGAACTGCCTGGTCCGCCATGCAACAGAGAGAACAAATGTGACCGCACGTTGAGTCTGATATGAAGCAAACAGAAGATCGGTCTAAAAAAGTAGGTGTGACATCCAGTCGAACTGAGACGGCCAGAACTGAGGGTTGTTGAATGACCTTTATTATTTATTGCAGTGTATCAGACAACGAACAAACGTAAGAGCTAGAACAATTCATATTTGTACAATATAACAACAGTTCTCTCTCCCTTTTTCTCCGTTAGCATGACTTTTCCGTTTTTTCGTCTTTTATACATCAAGTTGTTTACCGTTACACCATTCTACTTCCGGTCACACAGGAAGTTGCCAAAATAAAAGTTTTATACGGTATGTTACGTGAATATGAGCTAGCTTTACATATCCGCTGTTACAGTAGGCACAAACGTGTTGAGAGGAAAAGCAAATCTGTGCAGATTGGATGAATTCTAAATTATCTGTTTGCTGAATAAGATGATCCTAACTATCAACTTGGCTCAGTAGTAGTATAGTGGTACACACTAATAAAATATTATAATTAGAGATGGCACGATACCACTTTTTTATGTCCGATACCGATACCGATATCATAAATTTGGATATCTGCCGATACCGATATGAATCCGATATAGTGTTTTTTAATCAACAAAACTGTTTTTTAAAATATCTTGCTGCATTTTGCAAGTCTGCAAGTTCATACTCAAGTTTAAAACAACAACTACACTAAAGCTATTCTGTTATACCTGTATACAAAAAAAATTTTCATAGTTCAGCAATACTGATCAATCTAATAAACTTAGACCTACACCATCCTCCCTATTAGGTATTTTAAAGAGTACTTAGCGTAAATATTAAGCAACCTAACTAATAGGGTTCCAACTCCCAGCAACAACAAAAATAAATAAATAAAAAATAGGGAACCACCCCTCACGCGCCACCTCATGATGCTTAATCGACGTAATCAACCTTAATTTGTCAGGCTACATAATGTCAGGCTACATTTCACTGTGTGTTATACTTGTATAACTATGCATGTGACAAATAAAGAACCTTGAACTTGATGCAGTGTGAAAAAAAATGCACAGAAATCAATTATTTTTCAAGAAATATTAAATAGATTCAACATCTTTCTTCAACAAAATTGCAGACTGCACAGATGGTACCTTCCCAAAGTAAAAAGTACTATAGCTTACTAGGGTATATATATTAGACTTAATAGTCACTATATACAGTAATTGACTTCCATTCATTTTACATCAAATTAAAACTTTGGGTGTCAGATAATTATTTATTAAAAGCTCGACATTTTAAATGAGAATAAGAAAGAAAAGTATGTCTTTGTGCCCCCTTTTCCCAGTTAATGCCCTATCGGCCCCCCTGGCTAAACTTTGCTAGATCCACCCCTGCACAGTTACCAGCCGTCAGCTACGTAGAAAAAGATCCTGGTGTAGAAAGTAATATTAAATAAATTGTAACAACAGCTTATCAAGCTTAAACGTGCTGCTGTTTTTCAGCCGCTGGTTTCCTCTTTCTGGTGCAAAGTGGACCAAAAACAAACAAGAGAGACGGACTCGCGACAGAAAAGCCAATCAGCTGATCATTTAAGCAGTTTCACGATTGAAGTACCAGCGGAGAGCGAGAGGCAGTCGCTCGTTAAGCTTAACGTGGGAATGATTTACAAACATTCAGTGATGGACTTACACACTTGCTTTACTTCTCTCGGGGATAACTTTGTCGGAGATGAAATGCCGGGTTGCTAGCGAAGCTCCACATGCTATCCAGACCACCGACAGATCCCACATGCCACAGCCGCTCTATCACGTGATGCATACGTGCTAACGTTCTGAGGTGAGTTACGGCATGTTGCAAGTTTTGTGATGTGCTTTCGTGATATTTAATGGATCGGATTACATTTTTTATTTTTCTCCGATATCCGATCCAGTAATTTAGGTCAGTATCGGACCAATACCGATACGTAATATCGGATCGGTCCATCTCTAATTATAATATGCTATTGCTGTTATATAAGATGATAATATTAACAATGACATAATATTAATATGAAGAGGCACCTTAGTCGGTTATGATGTGAGGTGGATAATTGTTAAGCAGTAGTCTGCATCAAGCTTAAGGTTTGCTGAAACTCAGTGTAATGACATGTGAGATGAAGACAATACAGAGAATAACTAAACTAATGAAGTGCATAGAGGCACTTGACCAGCTTGAAACCTATCATTCTAGAATGACACATTGCTGAGATATAGAGCACACCTATAATAACAACCAATAAGCAAAACCCTGTAGACAACAGCTAAAACTACAGGATTGAGAAGCTGAATTAAATATGTAGACACTGCTAAGCTGATGAGCATGTTCCACATTTTCTTTTCTTTTCATTTATTTGTTTCTTTTAGAGCAGAAGCTGCTGTAACACACCCAAAGAAAGACTCTAGGTCTGACCAACCGTCTCAGTCGTGGGCAAAAAGATGTCAGTCAATAAAATTCTAAAAGATAATTTATTGACGAAAAATATATCAAGAGATAAAAGATAAAACAGTCCAGTGTCCCACTTAAGAATTGTATAAAAACACACAGTCCCAAGGCCAGAGCCAGCTATGCCACACAGCCAAGTTGCACTCCACATGTTGCCTTTAACAGGGTTAGAAGTTGTCCTTGGAGACCCACCACCCTGCAAGCATATAGTCAGTGGTCACTCAAGCCTCTGCAACCCAGCTGCCTTTAGGCTGTGGCATATAATAGGCCCTGGACTGCACAGAGAGACAAAACGACACACTTAATATAAAATTCATAGGGCAAAACCCATCCATCCCAAACATATCTAATTTCATCACATTACATACCTGCACAGAGAGACAAAACGACACAGCAGTGGTTGTAGTGTGGGCTATAAGTAGACCAGTGTATCAGTGCAATCAAGTACACCTGCCTCTAATTAGTCCAACCTCATTCCAGCCATTGGCTCACCAAAAATGTGACACACACAAAACCACTCCCAACCCAGTGCAACTTCACACAATAATATGGAGCTGAATTAACACAGGCACATTAGTCTACCATGTTACAAGCTGCATGCTATTAAAAGCCAACATATGCAGACTTCTGCCTTGTTCGGGTGGCAGCATTTTTCCTTTTTCTTTTGTGTCCTGACACGTGTATGTTTTTGTTTTTGTTTGATTATTTTGTTGGTTTTGGAAACGAATTTAAACGAACTTGTGACAATACTTGAGAATCACAGTGACACATAGTGATTAGGCATATGATTGAAAAATGCCTAGGTTTAGAGCTGTGAGCTATGAGCTGTGAGCAATGCAAAGTTAAATATATATATATATATATATGTATAAATGGGAAACAACCCTAACTTCAAAGTTTGAAATGTGTGAGATGCATGAATTGTTTGAAAACTAGAAATTATTTAAAACTGGCTTAAGTGAAAATGTAGTGTTGCATTTATTCTCCCAAACCAAAAAAAAAAGGAAAAAAAAAGGAGAAGAAGCATTCTGTAACTTAAAAATAAGGCTGACATGTTGACAATAGACTAAGGGACTCATTTGCAGGTGGCTATCAGGAACAGAGAGACAAGCAACGTCACAGACACCAAGGCTGCAGACAGCCACGCAGAAACAGCAGATAAAATAGAAACAACGCCTGCTAGAACCGTGGAGAGGAAGGTCACTTCACACGAGATTGTAGGAGTAGGCCACAGAGAAATAATGCAAAACAGTTTTGAGGCAGCCACTTAAGAACTTACAGTTTTCTAAGGACAAATTAGTTGTAAAGTCAGCTGCAGGCCACACAACTGTACAACAACTAACTGCCCCGTTAGAACTAATACATACAGAAAGTGGCCGCAGGTGCTTTATTAAATGCATATATGACCCGTCGTGTCCAGTAAATTTGCTAGGTAGAGACGCTCTGACAAAACTTAAGATAGGTGTAATACCAGAGAAGAATGGCATGACTGCTGAGTGCATGCTAAATGACACCCCACCGGAGCCAGATAGCACTAACACAGAAAACAGTAGCCGCGTGTGTCTCTCTCAAGGCTACGGTGTTCCACATTATTACTGGACTCTCGCTTTGCCAGAGCTAAAAAACTACACAATGTGGCCCGTCAACACACAGCCGCCACATCCACTTTCCAGAAACTGACCGAGTATCACAACACTCTGAGATTTAAACAAACTCCAGGCCGAGATCAACCTTATGATCAGCAAGTGTGGAAGCTAGGAGAACAGCATTTGACCTTACAGCACAGGCCGAAATTGTGTAGGTTACGCAGTAACCACAGATAGTAGGATAATAGAAGCAAAACCACTTTCTTATTCATATTCTGCACAGAGCGCTGAGCTGATAGGTGTGATTCGCGCATGTGAAATACACAAAGACAAACTAATAAATATACATACAGACAGCCAGTATGTTTTCTCTGCTGTGCATCATTTTGCAAAAAATTTGGCAAAACAGAGGAATGATTACATCAACCGGAAAACCGGTTCAGCATGCCAACCTCTTACAACGCAACGCCTACTGACTCTTTCATTACTACAGGCAACAACTTTGCTGACAGAGCAGCAAAACAGGCGGCACAAACGACAAACATCACATTGATGGCAGTAAACACACATCAGATTCCACTGGATGTGTTGAAAAATGAACAAAAGGCAGCAAGCACAGCCGAGCAGGCAAAATGGCTAAAACACGGTGGAGTTCTGACAAACGACTTAATGATGTGTTATGGCAAGCCAGTGTTGCCAAAATCCCTCCACAAAACAGCTGAAACCTCAGCAAAACAATTTGTCAGAACGTGCATGACGTGTCAAAAATATAATGCTCAGGGAAACCTGAGACCAAAAAGAGGCCGTTTTCCCACACCACCTTATCTTTTTCACACAATCCATATGGACTTTATTGAGCTAAATGAATGCCAAGGGTAAAAATACGCCCTAGTGGTTATAGATGTATTGTCAAAGTGGCCAGAAATCTACCCAGTGAAAAAGGCAGATGCAATTTCAGTAGCAAAATGTATGTCTAAGTTGTTGGAAAATAAAGAGATGATTGTAAATAACGAAGAACGTAATGATGTCTCTCCAGTGTCTTGCAGTTTACAGCCCGGTGACTGGGTTCTGATCAAAGCGCTCCAAAGGAAAAACTGGAGCTTGCAAAATAGCAGAACGACCATCTTGGATCCATCAGAGCCACTGCAGGAGAGTAAGTGAAGCCATCTAAACTCAGCTGACACAGACTCGCCCAATTGTTGTGATCTTGCTCGGTGGAGGGAACAGCCTTTCTGGCCGAGAAGTCAACTCACAACAGGAGGGTGTGTCCTGCTGTCATGAGGTGTTGGCTGCTTATCACTGCAGCGGGCTTGACCCTGGCCGGGCTCCTCATCTTTGCTTCCGTGAGGGACAACAAGTCACGCTATATGAAGAAAAGGCAGACACTGTATGACAAAGGAAAGCACACCAAGTTTCCCCATGGCTATGCCACTAATTTCTGGTGGCAGTTTATGAACACTACAGCTCACTTGAATAATAAAACTGACTGCTATGCATGTGCCCATATGCCCCTATCCTCGCAGACGTCTGGCCTATGGCCGTACAGCATACCAGAAGATCGCAGTTGGTGCCTGTTGGGCCTGGCAACACATCCAGGCTACGGTACTCTTTGGTCCAAGGCCAACTACAGCATCCCAGCAAACGCAACCTGAAGGTCATCGTCACTCACGAATGTGAACTGTTCCGAACAGACCTACCTACTGACCTGGCCCCAAGTCTCAGACCCACTGCCTGATGTAATTCTACTAAACAGACTGAACGCAGCGCAACTGCCAGTATGTGTGATGAACAATGGATCGCGGGCAGTGGGGGAGCTGCCTACTCACCTATGTAAATACATATACACTTTCTGCCCACCGAGGAATGAGAGGAAGTGTATGGACTGTTCAACCAACACAACCTGTGCCAGAAGCACGACGCTGATGAGCCTCAACTGTCGCTCCAACTACAGCTACTGGATGCCACTACAAACAAAGACTCAGTACCAGACAGGATGTGCACGGACGGTACCAAGCAGTAAAGGAACCAGAGTTTCGCATCTGGGGAGGAGGAGTGAAATTCTTACAGAGCTTGATCCCCGGCATTGGAGTTGCCGAGGTGCGGGATCATGTGGAGATCAAACGATATGCTCTGGTAAGACACATCAACTTGACTAAGACCCTGGGACCGGCTTTAGCAGAGGAGCAGAAGGCCATTAGAACGATGGTGCTGAAGAACAGACTGACTGTAGACCTGCTAACAGCATCACAAGGAGGAGTTTGCAAGCTGATCGGGGAGACATGTTGCACGTTTATCCCTGATGGATACGAAGCTGGAGGAGACATTTATGAAGCTTTGCAGAATTTGACCGTTCTGCAGAAATATGTCACTGACCACACACCTGGTGCAGCTACACCACAAGGCTGGCTGGACTGGCTGGACTGGTTATTTGGCGGCTCGTGGTTGGCTGCTGCAGCAAAGCCGTTTGTCTTTCTAGGTTTCATCATGGTGGCACTGCTCATGTTGGTGTTGTGTGTGGTGCCATGTCTAAGAGTAATGATTTCAAAGATGATAACAACTACAATGACTGCTTATGTTGCCGTGCCTCAAGAAGAACAGCATCCCGTTGCAATTCTGTTAAACCTGTAATAGCTGCTAATAAATGACGTGGTGATTAAAAATGACTTGTCAAGTGATCATGCACTGATTAACACATTAGTAGTTTATGCAGGTACAACATAAGGTTTATATTCTCTTTTTATTATTCTTTTATTTGTTGTAGTTTTAGTTTTATTATTTTCCCTTGAATATTACTTTTATTGTTTCTTTTATTATATTTTATCACATGATTTACACTTCTACTATGCTGACATTTCAAGAATTAAAAATTGCTACAGATACTTAATATTGCAGACAATTGTTGTACACATTTAAAATAAGTTAAAACAGGAGGGAATATGTTAGAGGAAAAATGATTCTATGTTTCTTTACCTTCTTTTAAATGTGCAAAGATACCCTTTGTCTGTGTTTAGATTAGTTTAGAAGTGTCTTTTAGACTTTCCCAGCAAAGACATCTTGTTTCTGGGACATATTGTTTTAGAATGTTTTATCTCTCCCAGCTCTCTGCTGACGAGACTAGCACCATATATGGAGTTGTTTATTTTATCTGTTTATTATTTTCTTATCCTGTTCTCACTGTCTCTGTGCTCTGTGCCTATAAAAATTGCCAAGCCACTGTGCATGGTGTGAGTTGTTCTTCGCAGCTCACCCGTGTACACGTTCGATAAAGAAAGTAACTTTGTCTCATTGTGTCTTTATTTCTCCTGGGTTTTTTGCAGAGTTTTCTCCCAACATTCAGTGTTTCATCATCTGTTCAGAGCTGAAGAAGGTTCAGAATGTAGAAGTTTAGAAAATGGAAACTCCAAACAGCTGAAGCCAACAGGAAGCAGCTTCAAACAAACACAACAAGAGAAAAAACTCTGAATGTTTCACATTAAAGTCGTACATTTATCATAAAAACAGGACAAAGACTTGAAAAAGTCGTGTTTTTCCTTCCAGGAACCACAAGGCTTCACTTTTAAAGGTGAAGTGTGAAAGAAATGGACATATTTGAAGTCCAACACCTTTTTCCAGTCACGTTATTAAAGCAGACAAACTACAAGCTCATTTTCATTCCAACAAGTCATCTTCTGACCTGGACTAACAACACTGGTCTCTATGTGCAGCTGGCTGTGAGACCAGTGCTCAGGGAGTGTCTACAAAGTGCAACACTGAAAGAACATCACACACTCATTTGCTTCCAGCACTTCCACACAGACATCTACTGTCATTATTGTCACCAAACTCTGTGGATCCTTTATTGCAAATTCAAATGGGATCAAATGGTCAGACAAAAGAGGGTTATGAGGAAATATGATGAAATGTTGTGTATTAGCAGCAAGTTATTGAATCATTTTCCTCAGAAACCAAACAAAATGATTGACAAACATGTTTTTACAAACTCAGTGTTGGACTTGGATCAGCAGGATAAGCTGATGTTTAAAGGCATTTGAGTCTCGCTGTATGAGAGTCCAGTTATTACTCAATATTTATGGATGATGTTCTTTCAGTGTTGCACTTTGTAGACGCTCCCTGAGCCTCACAGCCAGCTGCACATGGACCAGCTGACATTACCCAGCATTAGAGGCAGCTGTAAAAAAATGGATTTTCCTATTTAAATGGTTTTAATTTGAATAAAGCGATGTTGATTCATTCAATCCTGAATCGATTTTTAATATAAATGTATTTTGCCAGAATCTCAGGTTAAAGCTCCTAAAAGTATTTCAACAACAAGCAAACAGATAAAACAGTAAATGAGAGCAGCTAAACACACAAAGATGGAAACACAGAGCGTGGATCGTTCACTCGACGGCACGTACACGGACACGCCGTCGGGGCTGAAAGTGGACAGCTCACAGATCCTGAAGCTGCAGGTTTCATCTGTCTCCAACCAAAACTGACTGAACCAGCAGCAGAAGAAGATCCAAACTACGCTTTATGTTTGATGAACATCGTCATGAATTCTCTCTGACTTTGACGTTTACTTCCTGCACAGCTCTCTCTCTCTCAGTGTACTTCAAGAACAGTTTACCTTCAAAAATCTGTTTCCTGCATTATTCACTGCTTATTACGCACCAGTCTGCTGTTGTGTTCACTGCTGTCGGCCTCCGAAAACAAAGCCTCATTTCTGCTGTTCAATACTGAAGAAATTTAAACCTTTTAAAATGATGACAGATTACAAACTCTCAGCTGTGTCTGTAATCAAACCTCTGTAACTTTGCTTCATTTCAGCAGCATCAGGTCATGTTCACATGTTGATTCATGGTTTGCTTCAGTTTTTGATGGACTGCAGAATATTTTGAAGGTTATCTGCTATAAAAAGCCAGAACAGGAAAATCTGCTTCATGTGTTTCTGTTTGATCCTCAGTGACTTTGACACAAAGGCCTCTGCTGTGATGATCACACCTCTGATCAAGTCTCACAGTGTCAGCTTTGTTTTTATACATATGGATATGTGCTGATAAATGATCAGAATTATAATATTTCCCACTGTCTGCTGTGTGCCGTGACCTTTGACCTGCTAAAGACAGTCAGCTGTGGATTATTCATTGTTGTGTCTGATACTTAGAACTGTGAGGAAGAACACTACACAGTTAATCAGGGTCCCCTCTCTCTGAATCAGGAAAGGTGGGCAGGCCGCGTGTGGGCCGCGGGCCATACGTTGAGTCTCACTGTTTGAAATGTGAACATTGTTCTGCTGCAGTCAATGGACTAAACCAGAGAAGAAGAAAACAGACTTTACCATGAAGATCCTCAGTGTGGATCAGTATAATATCAGCCTGATGTCTGCAGTTTAGTGTCAGCACAACTTTCACATCATATTCATCTCAGCACAACTAAAACATGCTGACTGACCTCAGAGTTTCAAGTCCACATCCTGGACTCTCCAGGAAACCACACAGATGCTTCACTCCTGAATCCTGCAGCTTGTTGGAGCTCAGGTCCAGCTCTCTCAGATGGGAGGGGTTGGACTTCAGTGCTGCTGCCAGATAATCACAGCTGACCTCTGACAAACAACAGCCCCACAATCTGTATAAAGAATGAAAGATGTAAGTTTATTAGACAAAGTGTGAGCTTGAAATCATTCAGTGTTTCATCATCTGTTCAGAGCTGAAGAAGGTTCAGAATGTAGAAGTTTAGAAAATGGAAACTCCAAACAGCTGAAGCCAACAGGAAGCAGCTTCAAACCAACACAACAAGAGAAAAAACTCTGAATGTTTCACATTAAAGTCGAACATTTCTCATAAAAACAGGACAAAGACTTGAAAAAGTCGTGTTTTTCCTTCCAGGAACCACAAGGCTTCACTTTTAAAGGTGAAGTGTGAAAGATATGGACATATTTGAAGTCCAACACCTTTTTCCAGTCACATTATTAAAGCAGACAAACTACAAGCTCATTTTCATTCCAAGAAGTCATCTTCTGACCTGGACTAACAACATTGGTCTCTATGTGCAGCTGGCTGTGAGACCAGTGCTCAGGGAGCGTCTACAAAGTGCAACACTGAAAGAACATCACACACTCATTTGTATCCATCATCCAACCTGAATAGGAAACAGAGACGCCTCCCCGTCAAAGTAAAAGCTGCTCCTTTTGGACACAGTATCAAAGAAAGTCTACAGTATAACATAGAAAAGACAGAACAAAGTTTTGGTTGTTTTTAAATTGTGCAGAAATGAAACTACACTAAGCTCAATTATGTGACAGACATTTCATCCCATGTCAGTTTGGCCTCATCCTGGGCCGGATTATCCAGCACACACTCTGACCACAGGCCCAGGGGCCACGCACAGCTGGCTCTATCCAAGAGACAGGAAACAAACCAACACAATAATAAAAAGCACCATGTGATCTTCTTACATCTTCAAGACAAACATAGTAAAAACATGAGCATATTTCTTTCCTGATAAAATGATGTGACAGGTAGAACAGAGTAAAGTGGTGGTGTTACAGCCTTTCTCCCCCCTGCTGCCGAGGCGGTTAGTCTCTCCCAAACTCAGCTACAGGACTTCCAAATGAATGAAAGCAGCAGACGTGGCTTTACAAATGAAAGAGGAAGAGGAGAAGAAGAGGAGAGGGAGGCCACCCTGACCATCACTCCAGCTGAAAACATCACACTTCCATTAAAGTTGGTGAGGAAATGTTGAGCAGGATGAGCTGCTGGCTAATCTGGAGGCTGTAGCAGCAGCTCACAGTCACAGTGGATTTCCACTCATGAAAAAGCTCTGGCTGCTTCATTTCTCATCTCATATCAGAGACTTTAAAGCTTCACTGAAGCTGTACTGTGATGCTTCCATATCCCAGTGAGGCCTCCATAATGATTTCAGCTGTTCTGTACACACACTGTGTGCCCTGTATGGCTCAAAGTCTCTGCAGCCTGTTTTTATCTGCTATCATCAGATCTTCATCATCCTCATTCACATCCCTCACACACTCTACAGCCTCATCAGCACTGACTTCATCTTCACTGACTGATGGAGCACAACATGAACCTGTGGAGGCTGAAACACTGTCCTGTCAAACATCTCCCCATCACCACTCCACTTCTGTCAGCCTTTAAATGAACCCTGCTCAAGTCTGTCACTTCTGTTTGGAGCCAAAAGGAAAACCTGTTGTTCAGTCGTTTGGAAAGACAACATTTCTGAAAGCACTCAAACTTCTTCACATTTGTCTTCAGACACATCCTGAACATTTAGGAACTAAAGAAAATTTCAAACATCAATCAAAGACCTGAAATATAGGAAAACAACAACATCCACAGTCAGTGAACTCACCTCAGAGTCTCCAGTCGACAGTTTGGACTCTCCAGTCCAACACACAGAAGCTTCACACCTGAATCCTGGAGGTAGTAGTTTCTACTCATGTCCAGCTCTGTCAGATGGGAGGGGTTGGACTTCAGAGCTGAGGCCACAACTTCACAGTGAGACTCTGAGAGTCCACACTCAGTCAGTCTGTGATGATAGAAAATATAAAATGTGTTATTATAAAAGCAGAAAATCTGCATTATAAACACAGACTGAATGTATATGAAGACAAAACAGAGTGAGGTCATAATCTGATGAATCTGCTCTTCACATCTGTGCTTCAGCTCCTCTTACTGTGTTTGACATGACACAACGATTGAGTCTCTCTCAGACCTGCAGACTTTTAATGAGAATCTTTGTTTGGCTTTAATCTGCAGATGAAGGAGGAAGATGGTGTCACATTTAGGCTTCCATAATGTCCACAGTCTGTCACTGAGATCTGATCCAGTGTCAGAGTGAAGACACACATTTGGACTGTTTCCTGTTTTGACTCCAGAACATTTTGAATGAGTTCAGCTCAGTGAAGAGTTCCAGCTGGAAAGATGATCTCTGTTTGCTACCTGCTGTCAGGTACGACTGTTCACGTCCACACGCAGGAAAAACCTGCTGACTGTTACCAAACGGAGCAGAAATCTCATCACTGGACAATAATGATGGATGAACTCAGAGCTGCTGATATCACATCTGATTTCAGGGGAACTAAACACAGAAATGATTGGCTCATTTGAGCTTTCTGAGCCATTATCTGCTGCTGTGTCGCTAGTTGGCAGAAAATGATTTGTATTCCTGTTCAGGGCTTCAGTGTTTATGAGTCCAGATCCAGGTGACAGCAAGTCAAAATGATGTTACCTGTCTGTGTCCAGCAGCAGCCTGTATTCACTTTGAATATTGTTATAACCTGACATGGATCAGTTTGTCTTTGATTGGTTTGTAAATGTCACTGTTTCCATTGGACCTGAGTGACGTACAAAGACAGAGAGGGAGAGAAAGGAGAGAGAGGATGGAGACAGCAAAGAGAGAGCAAACACAAACAGGTGAGAGTGGACAGGTGACCAAGGTCAGCAACCAATCAGAGAGCTTCTGTTTGACCCACAGTCACTGATGATGACTGCACATAACCAAGCAGTGTGTTACTCTGATATCAAATATGGATCCTGCTCTTATAATAATGATCATCAGATGATATTATTGTGTTATTTTGTAGCTGAATACAATGTTTGTGTGATTATCAGTGAAAGAAGCAGTGAGGAGGATGGAGAGAGAGAGAGGACAGAGGGTGAAGTTAGAAACACTAAAAGGATTTTTCATGGATTTCATGGATGATTTGAGTGATTTCCAGCAGGACACTTAAACATGTCAGTGGACGTCCTAAAGAAGATATTCACTGATATGAAACATGTCATTGAACAGGATTAATATCAGTGGAAACATGGTGGAAACAGCTGTGACTGCATGGATGTGACACACTTCAAATATGTTCTCCACTCTTGGATTTGGGATCCATGGAGCTGCTGCTGAGTCTGTACAATAAAGGAATGGTGTGGAAGGTTGCAGCGTACGGACACAAACACTTTGTGGTTACAATCTGATTTTATTTTCAACATTAAACTACTAACCTACACTGATCAATGATGTTAATGATCACATCTGGACTCACCCAGCCTTTCTGCAGTTCCTCACAGCTGGAATCAGTCTCTGTCGTCCCTGCTCTGATGTTTTGTACTTCAGCAGGTCCAACTCATCCAGAACCTCCTCTGACATCTGCAGCATGAAGGCCAGAGCTGAGCACTGGATCTCAGAGAGTTTCTTCTCTGATCTGTTCTCTGACTTCAGGAACTCTTGGATCTCCTGATGTACTGAGAGGTCGTTCATCTCCATCAGACAGTGAAAGATGTTGATGCTTCTGTCAGGAGAGATTTTATCACTGTTCATCTCCTTCAGGTTGTTGATGACTCTCTGGATGGTTCCTGGACTGATCTCTGTCTGACCCAGCAGACCTACTAAGAGTCTCTGGTTGGACTCCAGACAGAGGCCATGAAGGAAGCGAACAAACAGGTCCAGGTGGCCATTTTTACTCTGGAGGGATTTCTTAATGGCTCGTTTAAGGAAATCATCCAGAGAGGACTCGTTGTATTTTTGTACCAAAAAGTCCTCCAGCACCTTTGTCTTCCTGTTGGTGAGACAGTGGAACATGTAGACAGCAGCCAGAAACTCCTGGATGCTCAGATGAACAAAGCAGTAGACTGGTTTCTGGAACATCACACACTCTCTTTTGAAGATCTCTGTACAAACTCCTGAGTACACCGAGGCCTCTGTCACATCCAGACCACACTGCTCCAGGTCTTCTTGGTAGAACATGATGTTTCCTTTCTCCAGATGTTCAAACGCCAGCCTCCCCAGCTTCAGAAGAACTTCCCTGTCAGCCTCCGTCAGCTCCTGTGGACTCGTCTCATGTCCCTCATGGTACTTGTTCTTCTTCCTCTTTGTCTGAACCAGCAGGAAGTGGATGTACATGTCAGTCAGGGTCTTGGGCAGTTCTCCTCTCTGCTCTGTAGTCAACATGTGCTCCAGAACTGTAGCAGTGATCCAGCAGAAGACTGGGATACTACACATGATGTGGAGGCTCCTGGATGTCTTCATGTGGGAGATGATTCTGCTGGACAGCTCTTCATCACTGAATCTCCTCCTGAAGTACTCCTCCTTCTGGGCGTCAGTGAAGCCTCGTAATTCTGTTAGCCTGTCAACACATGTAGGAGGGATCTGATTGGCTGCTGCGGGTCGGGAAGTTATCCAGACGAGAGCCGAGGGAAGCAGATTCCCCTGGATGAGGTTTGTCAGCAGCTGGCTGACTGATGACTTCTGTGTGACATCAGACAGCAGCTTCCTGTTGGTGAAATCCAATGAAAGTCTGCTTTCATCCAGGCCGTCAAAGATGATCAAAAGCTGAGAGACAGCCAGCTTCTCTGCTGTGACCTTCTGTAATGTTGGATGGAAAACATGGAGCAGCTCCAGAAGACTGTACTGCTCATCTCTGATCAGGTTCAGTTCCCTGAATGAAAGCAGAACCACCACACTGACATGTTGGTTCTCCAAGCCCTCTGCCCAGTCCAGAGTGAACTTCTGCACTGAGAAGGTTTTTCCAACACCAGCCACGCCGTTGGTCAGAACCACTCTGATGGGTCTCTGTTGGTCAGGTAAGGCTTTAAAGATGTCCTGGCATCTGATTGGAGCGTCATGGAGGGCGTCCATCTTGGAAGCTGTCTCCAGCTGCCTCACCTCATGTTGGGTATGAACCTCTTCACTCTGTCCCTCTGTGATGTAGAGCTCAGTGTAGATCCTGTTGAGGAGGGTTCTACTTCCTGTTTCATCACTTCCTTCAGTCACACGTTCACATCTCCTCCTCAGACTGATCTTATGTTCATCTAAAACCTCCTGCAGACCAACATCTGCTGAAAGAAAGAAAAACAATGAGACTAAAGAGAAAGAAAACTCTTCAATGTCTGAACAACACAAGAAGTCCAGTTTTCAGAAATGAGTCCATCAGCAGACAGATATTCAGTCTTACTTTGTACACAGCTGCTCTGACTGGCTGTCTGCAGTCCAGCTCTGCTTCTGGATCTTTCTCCACACTGTGCAGAAGCTCTGATGGTGACACAGAAAAGTCAAAGTGGAGATACTTCTGTCCACCTTTGATTAGACTCATTATAAAAAGGAAAACAAAGTTTGAACACAGTCATGTTTCCAGTTCACTGACTTACATTTATTCCATGGACACTCACTCTAACCTGAACCACAGCTACAACCCAACATTGTTGAGGCCTCATCTCCTCCTTTCCTGACTGTAGAGGTTAAATATGCAACAACCAACAAATAAAAGAATTTGGTTCATTTCAAAGAAATTCACACGGTGACCAAGTAAAGTAACTGTAGTAAAGGAGACAACATCCCGTTGATGGTGGGATTATTTGAAAGATTTGCTTTAGTCACGTCACCAAATGCAGTTGAACCACCCGTGGATCCATGTTTGACCATTCTACTACTCTGAGCTTTGCTTTTTAATAATTTTATTATTATCATCATTCATTTATTCATTCTTTGGAGGGGGGCTATTTCCTAATGCCGCCCTAATAAGCTGATGTTCAAGGGGAAATATAACAGAAACTCTTTCAGTGTTATTCATTAATAAATTAACAGATAAACTGTGAAGAAGAAAAAACTGAGATTTAAAGGAGAGAGTGAGAAACTTGATCATCCATCCTCATAATACATGTTTATCAGTATCTGCTGTGACCATACTGCAGTAATAACTACAAGTCTACATTTCTGTGACTGTTGATCAATCACAGCAGGAATCTGAGCTCATCTCTGCACACAGAGCAGCTTCAGCTCTGGGATAAACTGCTCGCTTCACGTCCTTCTCAGCTCACAGACACTCATCCTGATATTTTCCTTTAACATTTGATGGTATAATTCATCTGAGTTTACACTTTATCTGCATGAATACAGAAAAACAGACCCAAACACCAGAAACCATCAGTTTCACCATGTAGAATATATTGTTGTTTCCTTGCTTGTAATTCAGAGAAAAACTCTGATTTGGATTTTCTCTGTTCTCTTTGCCACAGCCCATCCCAGCAGCAGCTGAAGCAGCTGACTGTCACAACACTGAATAACACTTTAGGAGGAATTTCAGAGGTCAGTAAAGCTCCAGTTTCAACATCAGTTAATTAATCATAGTTCATCATAAATGTTAACCTGGCTGGCACACATGTTAATGTTAGCCATTTAAATATTAGCAGTTAGCTGAGGCCACAAGAAGAAGAGGCCCTAGAAGAACAATGGATGATAAGATTAGATTTTTAAGACTAGGCAGAGACGTGTTTTCCTTTACTGTCTCTTACAGAGGAGGGAGCAGATACCAGACGAGGTCACGGAGGTACGGGGAGGATTCGCAGCAGACAGCAAGACTGCCACGTCCATGCGAGAGAGCGATGGCTACGATAATCTCTGTAATCCCCCAGTGTGCTCATGCTTTTTTAATGGAAAACATATTTTCAATGATCAAATCTAATTATTTTTGTTATTTGTGGATTTTAAATGTCCTTGACAGAGACAGATGATAATCATTATCCTGCACTGTGGTCTCAGGTTTGGTCGAGCTAGCACAAAGAATGGCTATGTTGAACTTCCTCCTGGGATCCACACTAAGAAGTGAGTCCAACATTAGCAGGGTCTCTTTCCTTTATCTGGAGTCACTTTAGCATTCACAGTCACGTGAAGCTTGTTATTAACTCGATAAGTCAACCCAGGCTTTCAGCTGAGCGCTCACATGAAACACATGGTGTTGGCAGCATCTGATCAATCATATTCATGGAGACGTGTATCAGCAACAGAGCAGCTGAGTTTGCAGAAGGAAGTCAAACTAAACCACAGGAACAATATGAGGAGATTACACACATAATAAAATACTAGCAGTAACACAGCTGCTGCAGACAAATCAGTCGTGTGATCGTGTGTGAGAGGAGAAGGACTGTAAAGGAGTTTGGTGTTAAAAGCTCTGTATGAATGTGGGAGACTTTGAAGGGCTTTAAAAAGGCCAATATAAAATAAAAGGCAGCAAAATTGCTGAGTGTGAAAGTCACCAGGCTTATCAGACCTCTGTGATTAAGACCTGTAAGAACACCTATTTGTACTTGTTGGCATTATATCAAACACACACGTATATTAAGCCTTTGTTTGAACTCTGGTTGAATTTGTTACTTTCAGACTGTGAAACATCACAGAGGCTGCAGCTGCAGATCTTTTATTCACCTGGAAATTTACTTTAAATGTTAGATGGAAAATGTATTGCTCAGTTTAACCAAAGTAAGAACAAGAATCCATAAACCTTCATAAAGACAAACATCTCCCCAGAACATTGAGCTGCTGAAGTGTCACTGAAGGGAAAAACTATTTGTCCTCCTCCATCCAGCAACACCTGAAACACCTGAGTGGAAGCTCCTCCCTACACTGTGTTTGAAGCAAAGCACAAAGGAGACACCTGCTGGAGCAGCTGGAGTCCTACAGACACTCAGCCTCTTCACTACACAAACACCTCCTACAACATCCACTCTTTCCACTCTGACTGCTGTGTTTGTGGAAACACTCCAACACACACCGCTTCACATACCAACATAGAAATGTGTGTGAAAAAGAGCTGAGCTGATATTAAACATGAGGATTTATTCAAAAATACAGAGTCAGGAACAACATCTAGACACACATTACCTCTCAGCAGCAGAAGAACATCCTTTAAAGTTTATAAGAAAATCCTTCGAGTCGTTGGTCTTCAAGGAAACACAGCTGGGTTCAGGTCCAGGCTCTGGATTAGTTTCAGGGTTATGTCCAGCTGAGCCTGGTACGCCCCACAGCTCTGGGCTTTAAAACAACACACACAGAGGTATGAGTGTGAATAATGATGGAGCAGTGATGTGAGTGCTGAGCTGTGACATGGAGAAGAGTCATGGACAGTTAGAGATGGTCATCTCACCTCTGAGCTTTGGTCTGGCTCTCATGTTCCCCACACAGAGTGCTTTTAGAGGGAGGGACTCCCTCCTCTCTGTCCTCACACTGATCCATGCTGCTCAATTCACATCAGCTCACACACACTTTCTACCTTCACCTGCAGAGGAAACACAAATCATTTGTGTGCACATCAACTGAGAGCTGCAGAGGTCGTGTCTGATGTGTTGGACTAACATCCATCTGAGACGCAGCTTTCATCAGTTCACTACAAAAAGTGTCACAGAGCCCAGTTCAGCCTCCAAATCCTCCATTACTGTAGTCCTACAAAGGTCAAACATGGCTGCAGAGAGCAGCTTTATGTCAGTAACCATGTCCAGGACCGAGCTGACTGCTTAGAGAGTTCATACTCTAACTGCTAGCTGCTCTGCTAGCTAAGCTAACTCAGTAACAGTGACTCTTACAGCAGTTACTGTGGAACAGCGGCCGAGCTCAGGACACATTCAGTGTGTTTAGGCAAGGCAAGGCAAGGCAAGTTTATTTGTATAGCACAATTCAACAACAAGGTGATTCAAAGTGCTTTACAGAGACATTAGAAACAAAAACAAATAAAAAGCATGATTTAAAATTGATTAAAACAAGCAAATAAACTAACTAACTAATTAACAAACAAACAAACAAACAAAACAGTATATAAAATCAAAACAGATAAAATCAGAACAGTAGATAAAATCAGTAGTTAAATGTAAGTTTTGAAATTTAAGCTTAAAAGTGTGGATTTGGTGCTTTATTCAAATGCAGCTGAGAACAGGTGAGTCTTCAACCTGGATTTAAATAAACTGAGTGTTTCAGCTGATCTGAGGCTTTCTGGGAGTTTGTTCCAGATATAAGGAGCATAAAAGCTGAATGCAGCTTCTCCGTGTCTGGTTCTGACTCTGGGAACTGATAAAAGACCGGATCCAGATGACCTGAGGGATCTGGAAGGTTCATACTGGGTCAGGAGGTCATTGATGTATTTTGGTCCTAAACCATTCAGAGCTTTATAGACCAGCATCAGAACTTTAAAGTCTATCCTCTGACGGACAGGCAGCCAGTGTAAAGACCTCAGAGCTGGATTAATGTGGTCCACTTTTTTGGTCTTAGTGAGGACTCGAGCAGCAGAGTTCTGAATGAGCTGTAGTTGTCTGACTGATTTTTTCGGTAGACCTGTAAAGATGCTGTTACAGTAATCAAGCCTACTAAAGATGAATGCATGGACTAGTTTTTCCAGGTCCTGTTGAGACATCAGATCTTTTATCCTTGAAATATTCTTGAGGTGATAGTAAGCTGACTTTGTTATTGTCTTAATGTGTTTTTCTAAGTTTAGGTCTGCATCCATCACTACACCCAAATTTCTCGCCTGGTTTGTGGTTTTTAGATGTATAGATTGAAGTTCTCTGGTGACCTGTAATCGTTTTTCTTTGGCGCCAAAGACTATTACCTCAGTTTTGTTTTTGTTTAGCTGGAGAAAATTGTGGCACAACCAGTCATTGATTTCCTCAATGCATTTACCAAGAGCCTGCACAGGGCCTTGGTCTCCTGGTGACATTGTGATATATATTTGTGTGTCATCTGCATAGCTGTGATAGTTTATTTTGTTGTTGTTTATAATCTGTGCCAGTGGGAGCATGTAAATGTTAAACAGAAGGGGTCCCAAGATGGAACCTTGGGGAACTCCACATGTGATACTTGTCTGCTCAGATGTGAAGTTACCTATTGATACAAAGTATTTCCTGTTTTCTAAGTATGTTTTGAACCAGTTTAGTACAGTTCCTGAAAGACCTGTCCAGTTCTCCAGTCGTTTGAGTAATATGTTGTGGTCAACTGTATCAAATGCTGCACTGAGATCCAGTAAAACTAAGACTGACATTTTTCCACTGTCTGTATTCAGACATATGTCATTAAACACTTTGGTCAGAGCGGTTTCAGTGCTGTGGTTCTGTCTAAAACCTGACTGGAAGGCATCGTAGCAATTATTCTGTTTTAAGAAGTAATTGAGCTGTTGAGAAACTGCTTTTTCAATGATCTTACTTAAAAATGGGAGATTTGAGATTGGCCTATAGTTGTTCATTTGTGTCTTGTCAAGATTGTCCTTTTTCAGTATAGGTTTAATTACAGCAGTTTTTAGTGATTCTGGAAACACACCTGATAATAAAGAAAAGTTGACGATCTGTAACAGGTCTGACTCTAAAGTCTTTGAGACCTTTTTGAAAAAACTTGTTGGCAGGACATCTAAACAGCAGGAGGAGGAGTTCAGTTGACCTAAGATGTCCTCCAGGTCTTTGCTGTTAATAGGTTTAAACTGTTTCATGGTATTTAAACAGTTTTTTGGTGGACACAGTACATATCCTGGATCTGCTGTTGATGTACCAATTGCTTGTCTAATTTTTTGGATTTTTTCTGTGAAGAATTTGGCAAAGTCATTGCAGGCCATGGTCGAATGAAGTTCAGCTGCCACTGACACAGGAGGGTTTGTTAGCCTGTCAACTGTAGAAAATAAGACCCGAGCATTATGGCTGTTTTTAGTGATGATGTCAGAGAAGTAGGACCTCCTTGCACTCCTCAGTTGTAAATTATAATTGTGAAGTTTCTCTTTATAGATGTCATAATGAACCTGGAGGTTTGTTTTTCTCCATCTGCGCTCAGCTTTCCTACACTCTCTTTTTTCATTTTTCACCAGTGTGGAGTTTCTCCATGGAGACTTTTTCCTTCCAGAGATAACCTTCACCTTAATGGGAGCAATAGTGTCCATTACATTTAACATGTTAGCATTGAAGCTATTGACGAGCTCATTGACTGACCCTCTGGACAGGTCAGGTGTTAATGGGAAGACCTGGTTAAAAATTGCACTACTGTGTTCAGTTATACACCGTTTTGTGATCACTGTTGTTGATGTATTTGTGTGGGCTGAGATTTTACTTTCAAAGAAAACACAGTAATGATCAGACAGGCCCATATCAGACACAGTAACCTTTGAAATGCTCAGGCCTTTGGAGATCAGTAGGTCAAGAGTGTGTCCTCTATTATGTGTGGCCTCTGTTACATGCTGAGTCAGCCCAAAGTTGCCCAGAGTGTTACTCAGGTCTTTAGTCCCTTTGTCCTGAGGGTTGTCCACATGGATGTTAAAATCCCCAACAATAATTACACAGTCAAAATCAACACAGATCACAGACAGCAGTTCACTGAGGTCATTAAAAAAGTCTGTGCAGTATTTGGGAGGCCTGTAAACATTAAGAAACACAACTTTGGATGGGGCCTTCAGCTGTAAAGCCACATATTCAAAAGACTGAAAACTTCCAGGAGATAGCTGCTTACATTGAAATGATTCATTAAATAAGACAGCAACCCCTCCTCCTCTCCTGCTCACCCTGGCCTCACTGATAAAACTGTAGTTAGGAGGGGTCGTCTCGATGAGAACAGCTCCACTGTTACTTTGGTCCAACCGAGTTTCAGTTAAAAACATAAAATCAAGGCTGTGCTCAGTGATTAAATCATTAATTAAAAATGTTTTCCCAAAAAATGTTTAGTCTGAGTCCTGGACTCTGATTCAATGGATTCAATCCAGCTCAGAGTTTCATGTGTTCATCAGAATAAAATACATGTACTAATATAACAGAAGTAATGCTCTGAATGCAGGACTGTAATGGAGGATAAATAAGGTTTTTACAGCCTGAAAGAAACATTCAGTTCATAAATTTGTAGACAGTGAAGCAGTTTTTAATACTGCAGCTGTTTCCTTCACCTGTGTGTGTGTGAGCCACACCTTCATGTGCTGCTTTAGAAATATGTGGTCTGACTGCTCAGACTGAGTCTAGGAGGAAAGTTCACATGCTGGAGAAAGTTTCGTTCCTAACTTTGTCAGAGTTCGGCTCCAAAGACAAAGAAGACGGAGCTCACAGTCTGTAGATGGTCCTCAGTGTGTGTGTGAAGCCAAGAAAGCACACAGGAGTGTGTTTATGTCAGCAAATCAGTGTGTGTGAAGAGTCTGAGGGAGTGTGTGAATGAGACTCAACACTGAAACCAACAGTCCAAGAAAAGCGTCTGGATTTCTTTAAGTTTAACTTAAAGAAATCCAGACGCTTTTCTTTTTGTCTCCATAATGTCTCCATAATGTCTCCAACACTGTGCAGAAGCTCTGATGGTGACACAGAAAAGTCACAGTGGAGATACTTCTGTCCACCTTTGATTAGACTCATTATAAAAAGGAAAACAAAGTTTGAACACAGTCATGTTTCCAGTTCACTGACTTACATTTATTCCATGGACACTCACTCTAACCTGAACCACAGCTACAACCCAACATTGTTCAGGCCTCATCTCCTCCTTTCCTGACTGTAGAGGTTAAATATGCAACAACCAACAAATAAAAGAATTTGGTTCATTTCAAAGAAATTCACACGGTGACCAAGTAAAGTAACCGTAGTAAAGGAGACAACATCCCGTTGATGGTGGGATTATTTGAAAGATTTGCTTTAGTCACGTCACCAAATGCAGTTGAACCACCCGTGGATCCATGTTTGACCATTCTACCACTCTGAGCTCTGCTTTTTAATCATTTTATTATTATCATCATTCATTTATTCATTCTTTGGAGGGGGGCTATTTCCTAATGCCGCCCTAATAAGCTGATGTTCAAGGGGAAATATAACAGAAACTCTTTCAGTGTTATTCATTAACAAATTAACAGATAAACTGTGAAGAAGAAAAAAACTGAGATTTAAAGGAGAGAGTGAGAAACTTGATCATCCATCCTCATAATACATGTTTATCAGTATCTGCTGTGACCATACTGCAGTAATAACTACAAGTCTACATTTCTGTGACTGTTGATCAATCACAGCAGGAATCTGAGCTCATCTCTGCACACAGAGCAGCTTCAGCTCTGGGATAAACTGCTCGCTTCACGTCCTTCTCAGCTCACAGACATCTGAAGATTAATCCGCTACATTCTCGGCTAAAAAATATTAAAACGGTATTTGGTGAGACACAAACAGGGTTTTTCAAAGTTCAATTCTGTTAGTTTCCACATGACAGTTGTTGGTGTGCAGTAACACACTTCCTGGTCCCAACTATCCAGAGTTGGGACCAGGAAGCAGATTTGCAGTCTTACACGCTTCTCTGCAGCTTCTCTCCTCCTGCTACCCCCCCAAAAACCCATCTCCATAGAGACTGTATCAGCTTCCAAAAAGACAAAAAACAAACTAAAAACCAGCAACAAACAACTTAAACATAAACAATTACAAAGAAAGAACAATACAGTATCCACATCTGAACCAAAGAGTAAAACAGTGAAATGTGGATTATTAAATATTAGGTCTCTCTCCTCCAAGTCTCTGTTAGTACATGACTTAATAATTGATCAACAAATTGATTTACTCTGCCTTACAGAAACCTGGTTGCAGCAGGATGATTATGTTAGTTTAAATGAATCAACACCCCCGAGCCATTCTAACTACCAGAAATCTCGAAGCACAGGCCGAGGGGGCGGTGTGGCAGCAATTTTTCACACCAGCCTATTAATTAATGAAAGACCAAGACAGACTTTTAATTCATTTGAAAGCCTGATGCTTAACATTGTCCACCCCAGCTGTGAAACTCAGAAACCAGTCTTACTTGTTATCATCTATCGTCCACCTGGGCCTTACACAGAGTTTCTGTCTGATTTCTCAGACTTTATATCTAATTTAGTTCTGAGCTCAGATAAAATAATTATTGTGGGTGATTTTAACATCCATGTAGATGCTAAAAATGACAGCCTCAACATGGCATTTAATCTGTTATTAGACTCAATTGGTTTCTCTCAAAATGTAAAAGAACCCACCCACCACTTTAATCACACTCTAGATCTTGTTTTAACATATGGCATCGAACCTGAACATTTAACAGTGTTTCCTGAAAACCCTCTCCTGTCTGATCATTTCCTGATAACATTTACTTTTACAATAATTGATTACACAGCGGTGAAGAGTAGACTTTATCAAAGTAGATGTCTTTCTGAAAGCACTGTAACTAAGTTTAAGAATATAATCCACCCACTGTTATCATCTCCAATGCCCTGTACCAACACAGAGCAGAGCAGCTATCTGAACGCTACCCCAACAGAGGTCGATTATCTTGTTAATAATTTCACCTCCTCACTACGTACGACTCTGGATACTGTAGCTCCTGTGAAAACTAAGGCCTCAAATCAGAAGTACCTGACTCCGTGGTATAATTCTCAAACACGTACCCTAAAGCAGATGACTCGTAATCTGGAGAGGAAATGGCGTGTCACAAATCTAGAGGATCATCATTTAGCCTGGAGAAATAGTTTGCTGCTTTATAAGAAAGCCCTCCGCAAAGCCAGAACATCTTACTATTCATCACTGATTGAAGAAAATAAGAACAACCCTAGGTTTCTCTTCAGCACTGTAGCCAGGCTGACAAAAAGTCAGAGCTCTTTTGAGCCAACCATCCCTTTAACGTTAACTAGTAATGACTTCATGAACTTCTTCACAAATAAAATTTTTATCATTAGAGAAAAAATTACCAATAATCATCCCACAGATGTAATATTATCTACAGTTACTCTTAGTACCATTGATGTTAAGTTAGACTCTTTTTCTCCAATTGATCTTTCTGAGTTAACTTCAATAATTACTTCCTCCAAACCATCAACGTGTCTTTTAGACCCCATTCCTACAAAACTGCTCAAAGAAGTCCTGCCATTAATTAATTCTTCGATCTTAAATATGATCAACCTATCTCTAATAATCGGCTATGTACCACAGGCCTTCAAGCTGGCTGTAGTTAAACCTTTACTCAAAAAGCCATCTCTAGACCCAGCAGTCTTAGCTAATTATAGGCCAATCTCCAACCTTCCTTTCATATCAAAAATCCTTGAAAGAGTAGTTGTCAAACAGCTAACAGATCATCTGCAGAGGAATGGTTTATTTGAAGAGTTTCAGTCAGGTTTCAGAGCTCAGCACAGCACAGAAACAGCTTTAGTGAAGGTTACAAATGATCTTCATATGGCCTCTGACAGTGGACTCATCTCTGTGCTTGTCCTGCTAGACCTCAGTGCAGCGTTCGATACTGTTGACCATAATATCCTATTAGAGCGATTAGAACATGCTGTAGGTATTACAAGTACTGCGCTGCAGTGGTTTGTATCATATCTATCTAATAGACTCCAATTCGTGCATGTAAATGGAGAGTCCTCTTCACACACTGAGGTTAATTATGGAGTTCCACAGGGTTCAGTGCTAGGACCAATTCTGTTTACATTATACATGCTTCCCTTAGGCAGTATCATTAGAAGACATAGCATACATTTACACTGCTATGCAGATGACACCCAGCTCTATCTGTCCATGAAGCCAGATAACACACACCAATGAGTTAAACTGCAGGAATGTCTTAAAGACATAAAGACCTGGAGGGCTGCTAACTTTCTGCTTCTTAATTCAGATAAAACTGAGGTTATTGTACTCGGCCCTGAAAATCTTAGAAATATGGTATCTAACCAGATTCTTACTCTGGATGGCATTACCTTGGCCTCCAGTAACGCGGTGAGGAACCTTGGAGTCATTTTTGACCAGGACATGTCCTTCAACGCACATATTAAACAAATATGTAAGACTGCTTTCTTCCATTTGCGCAACATCTCTAAAATTAGAAATATCCTGTCTCAGAGTGACGCTGAAAAACTAGTTCATGCATTTATTACTTCCAGGCTGGACTACTGTAATTCATTATTATCAGGATGTCCAAAAAACTCACTGAAAAGCCTTCAGCTAATCCAAAATCCTGCAGCAAGAGTCCTGACAGGGACTAGAAAGAGAGAGCATATTTCTCCTGTTTTGGCTTCCCTTCATTGGCTTCCTGTTAAATCCAGAATTGAATTCAAAATCCTGCTCCTCACATACGAGGTCTTAAATAATCAGGCCCCATCTTATCTTAATGACCTTGTAGTACCATATCACCCTATTAGAGCGCTCCGCTCTCGCTCTGCAGGCCTACTTGTTGTTCCTAGAGTATTTAAAAGTAGAATGGGAGGGAGAGCCTTCAGTTTTCAGGCCCCTCTTCTGTGGAACCAGCTTCCAGTTTGGATTCGGGAGACAGACACTATCTCTACTTTTAAGATTAGGCTTAAAACTTTCCTTTTTGCTAAAGCATATAGTTAGGGCTGGACCAGGTGACCCTGGATCCTCCCTTAGTTATGCTGCAATAGATGTAGGCTGCCGGGGGATTCCCATGATGCATTGAGTTTTTCCTTTCCAGTCACCTTTCTCACTCACTATGTATTAATAGACCTCTCTGCATTGAATCATATCTGTTATTAACCTCTGTCTCTCTTCCACAGCATGTCTTTATCCTGTCTTCCTTCTCTCACCCCAACCGGTTGCAGCAGATGGCCGCCCCTCCCTGAGCCTGGTTCTGCCGGAGGTTTCTTCCTGTTAAAAGGGAGTTTTTCCTTCCCACTGTCGCCAAAGTGCTTGCTCATAGGGGGTCATATGATTGTTGGGTTTTTCTCTGTATCTATGAAGCGCCTTGAGGCGACTTTTGTTGTGATTTGACGCTATATAAATAAAATTGAATTGAATTCAATTCAATTCAATTAACGCCTTCTAAAAACAATGGCCACCAGGCCAAAGCAATGGTTCTGACTGGATCAGCGTTAACCCCGCCCCCTGGGTTTGATGGGTGAGGTTGAGAGATAAAATAAATTTATGGTGAGACCTGAAGGAGTCAACTGTGCCAAAATGAATTAATTAAATACACCATTAAATAATTATTTAAATGTGTCAATAATTAATTAAAACGTGAAATAAATAAATAATTAATTAAATGTGTCAAAAATTATTTATTTAATTAATTATTTCCCATTTTAATTAATTATTTCAAATTTAAAATTATTATTGTCACATTTAATTTATTATTTAATGGTGTATTTAATTAATTCATTATGGCAGTCCTGGCATTTCATACTGTGGTTGGGTTGACTTTACTCTATAGATGTTTCACATGTTTCCATCTCAGCAGCCCCGTTGACAGATCACAGTATTATTACTTTTAAACTTAACCCCGAAAATAAAACGCAATTTAAAAAAGATTTCTGGAAATTTAATGCAGATCTATTAATTGATGATGGGTATGTTAAGATAGTTAAAGAGCGCCTCAATGTACAACAATGTAACAATTGGCAATTACATACATAGATGGGAATTTTTTTTAATTTAAAGTTAGAGAATTTTCAATTACGTTTAGTAAACTGAAGAGTAGACAACAGAAGGAATTTGAAAGTAAATTACTTTACAATATAAATAACTATTGTAATAGACATTTTATGTCAGAGGCTGATAAGAAATCCCTGTTGTCTTTACAGGCTCAATTAGATGATCTATACAAGAAAAAGGCTCATGGAGCTTACATTAGAGCTCGTGCAAAATGGATAGAAGAAGGTGAAAAAGTGCTTCATATTTCTACAATTTGGAGAAACGGAAGCAAGAAAAGAAATCTATTAATACAATAATCGTAAATGTCGAGGAATGCACAAATCATAAGACTATAGCGGAAGAAAAACATAAATTTTACTCAAATTTATACTCCTCAAAATATTTAATTACCGTATTTTCACAACCACAAGGCGCACTTAAAAGTTTTAGATTTTTTTCAAAATGTACGGCGCGCCCTATAGCGCAGTGCGCCCTTTGTGTTGTAAGGAGGACGTAGTAGAGAACACCATTAGAACGCTAAAGGGTGAAGTGTGTGCGTTGACTTTATTGCACATACCTGTATAAAAGAACAGGTATGTGCGTTATGCAGGACACCGTTGTTTTAACAACCCTGAAAATGGCAAAGAGACACGCTTACGAAGCACAGTTTAAACTGAAGGCCATCAGCTACGCGGAGGAACATGGAAATCGAGCAGCGGCGAGAGAATTTAAGATTAATGAATCGATGGTTCGCAAGTGGAGGAAGCTGGAAAACAAGCTCCGACAGGTCAAGAAGACGCAGCTGAGTTTCCGTGGACATAAGGCGATCATCGAGCAAAGAACGAGCGGGAGAAGCGTTTCGACGGTCACCATTCGGCTAAAAGCAGTTTCACTTTCACTTTTTATGAAACGGTGCCATTTTTCCATCCGGACCAGGACTACGGTAGCGCAGCAACTTCCAGCGGATTATAAGGAAAAGCTGGCCATCTTCCGCTCCTACTGCAGCAAACACATCCAGCGATGGATGACCGATGGAGACCACAGTTTCACCAAGAGTGGAAGGCAGCGCCGGGCGAGTTACGCCACAATTTGCCAAAGGATTGTAGATGCTTGGGCTAACATGTCTGCTGGCACTGTTGTTCGAGCTTTCGCAAAAGCCGGCATCGTTTCCGAGGAGCCGCACGGCACGGAAAGTGACTCTGACGGTGAAGAAAGTGAACCTGGCATGTTTGATGGAGATTTAGCGCAGCTGTTCAATTCAGACACAGAGGATGAGGACTTCGATGGGTTTGATTGATGATAAAAATGTGAGTACCAAACTTTGTTTTGCTCCTGCTTTATTTTTAAATACGCACACTTGTATGCTTGTGTGTTGTTGATGATGACGATTACTGGTAATAAAAATGTGAGTAAGGTACCGAACTCAGGTTTGCTCCCGCTTTATTCTTAAATACGCATACGGTACTTGTATGCGCCCTATGATCCAGTGCGCCTTATGTGTGTGTTAAATACAGTAATGGCACACATAACTGAGACTGCGACTTTTAGCACAGTGCGTCTTATGGTCGTGAAAATACGGTACTGATTCATTAACTATCAACTTTTTTGATCAGATTGAACCTTATACTCCAAAAATCGATTCTGTATTCAGAGAAATGTGTGATTCTGATATATCACTGGATGACTGTGATCAAGCCTTAAACAAACTGAAAATGGACAAAGCTCCTGGTCAGGATGGCTTGACTGAAATCTTTTATAAATTCTTCTGGAAAGAAATAAAAGAGTTTTTCTTCAAAACTATTAGTGAAATCATTAGTAATGAAATGTTAGCAACGACAATGAAACAATAATTCAAACGGTATTTTGGTTTTATTTCCCCAAAATAATTTTCGAGAAGCTCTGAATTTCTTTTAAAGTGCGACTTTGAAATTTCCAAATTAAATTATCCAATTTTCACAAACAGGTTCTCCAGTACTGGAAAAAGATATTAGCATATTTTTTCTCCACATACAAATTCGATTTGGGACAACAGATTGGATGGATCATGGCATTTGGACGGTTTTACACCTTTTAGACAATGACGGAAATGTGTTAACATATAACAAATTCATAGATAATTATGGCATATCATGTACTCAGAGTAAATTCATTACAGTTGTGAAAGCCGTTCCCCCTGCAATGATTCAGATGTCTTCCCCCTATTGAACAACAACCCGTCAACAACGTGCTGAGCTGTGACTCTTCTTCCCTCTAAAGTCCTGGTGTTAACACTCACCCTGCATCAGCTTCACCTATTTTTAAATTGTTTTTACTTTTCAAACCGACGGATCATTTGAAGCCAACCATCAAAAAACTGCTTCAGCTGTGTTTGATGTTTATGCTACAGCCTGTTTACAATGTGTTACATACTTAAAAGGATAAATCAATATAAAGAACATGAATGTAATTTGGGCTAAATGTGGAAGGAAAAATCTTCATTGCCATTTAGTAGTGCTGTATATTGTTGATTATCCTGATTTGTTGTTTAGTTTTGCATTGTTACATAAAGATACATGTTAGAGGGATTTTTGGGTTGTTGGCGCCCTCTTGTAAGAATAATTACATTGCAGATAAGGGGGCAGGTGCTGAGAAGAATTTTTTCTTCTTCCTGCGCCTTTTCACCCATGGGTGCAGTGTTATATTAATGGGAAGGATGATCTGTATGTAGGAAACAAAAACCTGTTGAACCACGTGTGAAATAAATAAAGAAATGAAATATAATCAATATCAGATATCAGAGCAACAGAAACCTCGGTGATCAGGACGCTGGGACTGAGAACAGGAAGTGGCTCAAACGTCACAGTTTCATAACGTCACCCTGAACTCCACTCACGGAGTTTCTGTCGGCATTGTAGTTTTTAAAGTCCTGTGATAAAGGCGGGTCTTTCTGTGAATCCGCACGCTCATTGGCTAATAACTTGAGATTGACACATTGTTATCCAATGAGCGTGCGGGAACTTCCGACATAAAGTTGTTTCCTTTGAAAAACCAAAGTCTGATTATTTTTGCCTCCATTGACGGAGCCTGTTGTTCCCGCCACAGAGACACAGTAATGTCAGAGCGGTGTTAACACTCACCCTGCCTCAGCACAGCTCTCACTCTCCTCCTGCTCTCTCACACTAAACGGAGGCTCAGCTAAACTCACTTCCTTTCTACTTACAGGAAACCAGCGCTCAGAGGAGCCGACCGGCCTCACATTTCACCCACAGACACGAACAGCGTGGAATTATTTTATGTCATAAGAAGAAACATATTCATGTTAACACTCACCTGCCTCAGCTCCACCTTCCTCCTCCTGCTGCTCTGAACGGAGGCTCAATACTTTCACTTTCACTGCTGCTCCCTAAACACAGAGGATGCTGGGACTTGTAGTTTTTTCCTTCCGGTGCGGTCTTCCTCTTTGTTTGTTTGTGTTTGTGTTCAAGTTATTTCGATCATGTAAACATCAACAGAACACGTGAAGCCACACAGAGTTTGTATGTCGAGGTGGGTAGGAGGGTTTGAGGGTTTGGGGAGGGGTCAGAGGGAAGAGGTCTCGCCAGTTGCAGGAACATTGGAATCTAAAAATGTGTCTCATATAGGTGTTATTTTGGTACTTTACACATCACACAGTTTCAACAACTCCTTATATGGTACAAGTTCCTCTTTTCTTTCTGGCTTCCTGTATTTATTAATATGCTTGTATATTTCTACACTAACTTCCTGTTTTTCAGTCTGGCTGAGCACTTAGTTTGTGAGTCAAAAGTGGCCTTGCTTTACAAACCTTCATTATTAAAGTACATAAAACAATATAATCAGAAAATAAGCACTAAGAATATATTAACTACATGACAGTTCTCCCCCTTTTCGTGTTTCCTAAGAAACACGACATAATTCCTGATTCATCCCATTAAGTTTACTTGCATGTTAAAAGGCTAAAATATAACAAAAGAGATTATGCTAAACAAAATGAAACCTTTCAATTGCCCAACCCTATCTGTCCCCTCAACGGGTTGTATGTTTTCAATGTTTCATTATTATTCTGTCATAATTACTTCTATACACAACAAATAAATCAAGCTCTAAGACAGCACCTGTGAAATGTCCTAAATCTACTTCCTACACCCCCTTTTTTTACCCAGAATCCCAGTTTAAACCCACTTCTGACTTCCCTCAGTGCTCACTGTAAACTCCAAACAGGTACAATCAGCTTTTCTGGCAAAAGGCCCTAGATTATTTTGTCAATCTTTGGAAACATCCTCTATAGAGTTAACCCGTTTCATCTTCAAAACTTAGTCCTGGTTTCTTCACCCGCTTTAACAGGTTGAGCATATCCGGCCTGAATACTGTGTTTGGGCAATTTACATAACATAGAAATCCTACAACTATTCCTAAAGTCCCTCTCATTACTCTTCATTACTTTTATGCTCACATTTAACCTGTGTCTAACGAGCTTTTAATTTCCTAAACAACACATTTTCTGGAACAATGGTTCTCTGTGCTCTGTGCTTCTTTTCGGGTTCCCCTTTCTCTGGTTGGTTCCGTTTGGTCTGGGGCTTCCAGGATTCTCGCCACCAATGTGGTCGCTGTGGTCCTGAAATCTTCTCCTGTAAAGGATCCTATTCTAAAAATCCTTCTATCCTTTATATTAACTTTACTTAATCTTTACTTAATCTTAATTTACTTGATCTCAATGTTCTTTATGTGTGTGAGCAACACTTTTAATTTTATCTAACACACCCAGGGTCAGATATACACCATCACCCTATCAGCATAAAAACAGACAGAGACGTTCCTCTTTCTGTCACATTCTTCCATACATGGCAATTTGTTTCACCTTCCAGATAATTCCTGGGGACTTACAATTTCTTGACTCTTCTTCTGTCACTTGTTACTAGGCAGCTCAAATGCAGTTAGAAGCTAAATGAATTCCAGGTCCTCGGCCTGGCCTATGTTTAAATCATTTGTGTTTGTAAGCGTGTATGCGGTTTAACCTTCTGCTGCTCCAAGTCACTTACACAATAGATCATCGGGACATCGCGCCAAACGAAGCTTAAGACCTTGAATAGACTGAGCATCAACACTTTCATGAGCACAATATGCAATGTGTGTATACAATGATTATAGCTGCACCTTTAATAAAAGTTTTAGTCTAATGCCAGTAGCTTTAATAAACATTTTAATGCAGTGTTAATGATGAAGGCTATATTGTAGCAGTAAAGTATTTTCTTTATTCCCATATTCCCTCTCTTGACCTTTCAAAAAGAAAGGTCACCACACTTCGTGTTGTGTCACTCCTCGGCCCATTTGGCCGCTTCTAAGTCCATCAATGGCATCATGGCCACTGGAACGACCGTTCCAGGGTCCACTGCCCTCGTTATTACCTTTCCCAGCAGTCCTCTGGTGCAAGGAATGAGACAACAACCGCAGGTGACCAGTATCGCTAAAAAGTGGCAGTAGAAAACATTGCAGACATGAAAAACCCCTTCCATTTCCCAAACACTGAGGTCATCCAGCTGTCCAGCGGATTGTCAATTCCCTAGTGCTCATGCATGGTTTTAGACAGCGTTTTCAGCCCCTCCAGAGCTCGGGTTACTGAGCCATCTGGAGCAGTGTTGTTGGGGATAAAGGTACAACACACTGCTCCAAACATGGCACCACACGCCCCTTTCTTTCACGCCAACAACATGCCTAGGGCCATTCGATTTTGCACTCCCATCAGTGAGGTCGAACCCAACTGTTCTGTGAACCCCTCCATGGCATCTCTGGTCAGGTTAGAGAGTCTTAGCACATTATAATGGACATAGTTTATGCGATCAACATTCTTATTTGGAGTTATCCATATGAACATACTTTCAAATCCTGAAGCTAGTTGGTCCACTAGTTTATACTCATCTGGAACTCCCCTGGGCACTCCTATTGAGTCAGTCCAGGTAGGCGAGTTCATTCTAGGGTCATAAGCATGTATCCCCTGTGTCCCTCTCTTTGCCAAAATGTGTCTTTTACGTCTGGCCGCTAATGTGCGTGTGGCCAATGTGCGTGTGTTGCGTTGTCGTATGGCTTTTACTTTGTTCCCGATTAGCATGAGTGGAGCTCCGAGTCGCACCATTGCGCACGTCCCTTCACTTCCCATATGGGCACGAACCAAAAGGGTGTTACGTCCACAATAATAATAGAGCCCACTTCTTGCCCATGGTCCAATTAAAGTGTTCGTTTGGCTTACATTGTTTGTGGTTCTCCCTGTGACTGTGACAGAGCACCAACTTGGGTCAATCTCTCCCAACTTGTACTTTACCGTATCCGTTGAGAATTTAAAGCATGTGTAGTTGTTTTGTTTGGGCATGAATGGTCCTACTTGTGTTTGCTTGTGAATTAGGGGAAATAAGCTGGACAAGATAGTCCAGTTGCCAGTGCTCACCGCTTCCCTAGTCATCCGCAACATGCAGTCATAGCCCCACTTGTCCTCTGGATACAGTGGTGCGGGCTCCGTGAACAAACGTGGTCTAGCTGAAGCACAGGCAACACAATCAGATACATGTTGTTCTTTAGCATTTTGAGCCACCCAGTCCAGCCAGAGGTTACTGTCACTGAAGCCGGTGGCACGCTCAATCAGATCCTCAGTCCTAGTGTAATCCACCGTCAGGACTGGTCTCCCGTTTGTTTCCTGCTCCTCTTAATGTAATGGTACATTTTATTTTACTTTATCAGACTTACCCAAAATATATATGCTTTCGTTACTTTGCTCCTGTCTCCCTCCAGTACCAGCTCTTTTAAAAATTTACTGTTTTAAAGGGAAAAAACCTTGGTCACTTGGACAAGTCTTTGTAATTATTTTCCTCTATCAAATTTAATTGACTTCTACAGTGGCCTGCTTTTGTTAATAGTAACATGAGTAACATCCAACATTTTCTCCCCTTTAGCATCTGGTATTTCCCCCACTATATAATGTACTACCATAATCTACACCCAGTCAATAAAACAGAATTTTCTCAAAGCAAACATCAGCAACCCAAAATCAGCAGCCCCAGAATTAAGTCTTCCGCTCCTCCTGCTCATGGCAAAAGCAAAGCAAAGCAAAGCAAAGCAAAGCATCCCCTTTCTCTTGCCAGCGTGGTGAATTGTTTGTCAGCATTTATTCATCCTACTCTTGGTCCAGTCTTTATCTCAGTGTCCAGTCAGTCCAACCTTTAGTCCACATCTTCAGTCCAGTCACAGTCCAGTCACACACATTCACACCAGATATTACTGATAGTGGAGACTCCTGTGCAAATAATCAGATTCTCCACCCTCAGCAACGTGAGCTCATTCATTTGTTTTATTTTTTGTTTTTTAGGTAAAGAGTCCTTTATGCTCCTGGACTGGATTGACTCGCTGCAATCATTTTAGACAGGGACTTACAACCTGATCAGGTCCCCACAGGTCAGCTTTTCCTCAGCCAGTTGTAATCTGGAAAAGCTCACCTTATATTTGTTCTCCTGAAAATTTTTACAGCGCTGTTAATTCAATCTTTCAGGCCTGCTTAGAACAAAAATGAGAAAAAGAGAGCTGATTATTAGCTCATCAGAGCACAAAACATCATCACCTGACAGGTTTTCTCTAAGTGCACTGTTACCATTTTAAAGGGCCCAGTTCTAACCATGTCCATGTTTAGCAAAACTCCCTCTATTAAAATAAGAAAACAACCCAAACCTAACCGACAGAATCAACCCATCACTAAAACAACAACCCCAAAAATCTTAATCACAGAAAAGTTTTGCCTCAAGTTCTTCAGCGTCCTGACAGTCTGAGGTCAACTGACATAGTCTCACCTGCTCAATACACAGAAAATCTTGTTAAAAGCTGCACAGTTTTGCAGACCATTGATATTCTCATTAAGCCCTTTCTAAAGATGTTATAACCATCTATCATCACTAAATTCTAAATTCCTTTTCCAAATCTGGACGACTGCACTTAGTCACAGACCTGACCACTTTATTTAATTATCCTGTCTGTTACCAAGCCTTTCTTCTCACACAGTCACAGTGTGTGTTTCAGTGCAAGCGTCACTCATCCAGTCAGACAGGAAACACAAGTTCTTCTTTTTCTTTTCCTGTCTCCAGTCATTCAACTCATTTGCATACTGAGTCATATCTCAAGAAGTTGCCATGACAAGACAAATGCATATTTAAACATCACCACATTATTGAATTATTGTTATTTTCTTTCTACAGTAATCACTTGTTTTGATCAATCTGTACAGGAGCACTTCTAATTCACTATTCTAAAAACTACTTTAAGCTTTAATCACTTTTTCCTTTTCACAAGAATCACTCTACTGTCCCTGAGTTATTCCTCAACTTCAGGGTTTAAGTGTGTTACATTCACACTATTTTAACACTGATGAAAGATAACAAGCTGATTTTCATTGCATGTGTGTTATTAGTCAGGTTTAATCGATGTCTGTAATGCTCTGTGTGAGATATCGCTCAATGTTTTGAAAGGTGTTATCCCGCTGACTGATCAGCTGTACAGACAGCTAAAAAAGAAAAAAAGTAATCAGACTGGTTGCAGACAAAAAGGTCAAAAGTTTGAAAAAGAGAAGATCCATCAACCAATCTGGAGGATTTTTGCTACCGTTATTAGGGGCTGCCATACCCTTCATCACCAGTCTTATAGCAAATAGGTGAAAATGGAGCACACACAGAAAATGTTTTTGGTCCCGCAGCATCAGTTGGACATGTTAAACCATCAGCAGCAACAACATACAGGCTCCGTCAGACATGTAGAGCAAAACGAGCGAGACAAAGCTATGGTTGAAGTGCTGCAGCTGCAGATTTGGATGTGTATGAGAGGCTAAAAAGTATTCTGCCATTCTTCAGAGATACCGTTCACTTGTCAAACAAGGCATCAGTGAAAAAAATGTGCTAACACTATCTTTGCCTTCTGAAACCGGTCAGGATGCATCTGACCGCCAAAGTAATGTTGGTGGCGACAGACAAAAAGACATGTTTGGGATGAGATTTTGTCCTATATGGCAAAAAGGAGCAGAAAAAATGCAGAGCTTATTTTAACAGCGCTCACTCGTGCGTCGGGAGTTTCTTGGAATGATAGGGGTGAGATTATTATTGACAACCAGAGAATCAGAGGTTCGCATCTCTATGATTTGATCCAAAGTGCAACAGCAACACGTAGAACAACAGATGTTTCATGGCCTGCAGGGTGGTCGACATTTTTAAAAACACTCGCCCGCTTAAATGTTCCTCTGTCTGCTTTTCCTAATGCTGAGGTGAGGAGGACTATTAGCCAATATAAAGGCGACACTGGCGACCCGAGTGTTGAAACAAATGGTTTGCACAAGAAGCGGTCACTGAGCGATCAAAGCTTATTTACCACACATAAAAAATCAAGGCAGAGTAGAAGCGGGTGGATCGATTTTTAATGAATTTTAAGATTATGTTTGTTTTTCTTATTCTTGGAAAAAAGATCATTTACCCTCGCATTTGTTTCCCTTTTTATATACTACTACTTATGTGTTTTTTTTTCTTATTTATGTCTATATTGTTTTGTTAAACAGATGACAGTTTTCCCCTTTTTACTACTTTTTGAACTCTGTGCTGATGTTTAAAGATTGTATTATTACTAAATAATGTTTTTAACAATTAGGTGAAAATAAATATCAGATGAAACGATATTCTCTTCTGTTATCTTTTATTATTTGTTACTTGAATCAGTATCCGCGCTGCACACAATCAAAGTTATTTTCAAAACATACAGAAACAGGTCTTATTTTGTTAACAAAATGACAAACCATTGCATCGTTACAAACAAGGTTATCACTGTACATATTAATTAGTCTTGAATAAGACGCTCCTTTTTGGACATGATATAGAAAAAACACACAGTGTTGTCCGCAGGTTACCGAAAAGTCCTTCTGAACCTGTCTCCCAGAATACAATATCCGAGCGGTGTTTTTTAAAAGAAAAAGTTTTATCTCGGGTGAAAACGTATCAGGTGAGTTACCGAAGCTGTCAAAAAAGTGCCCTTGCTTGTCTTTGTGATATAGAACGCCAACCAGTGCTTCCCAGGTAAGTCTGATGGATCTGTATTCACAATGCCCATGCATGGATATCTGATGGGCTTTGTTGGCAGCTGGTCACTTGCTAAGACGCCTAGAAGATGAGCCCTGTTACTAATCCTTTTAACAATGCTGGTTAGTTCTATTGTATTCATTTTGAATCTTTAGTAGTCGTCCAGCAGCACTTGTCTCATATTAGATATTTGGATGACTGAATCAAATACAGAGTAACACACCAGGAGAAGTATCTCGAGTCGCCTTCAGAGCTTCCTGTGTTTCATCACTCTTGACATGCTTCATAGCATTCAAGAATGGACTATTCAACATGCACAGCAAACGGAGCATGTTCATTGGTTCATGGACCTCCCTGAACTAATGGCATTTATTGCAATTGTGATCATGCGGGGGGTTTACAGGGTTCCATCTGTAAATGACTACTGGTCAGCAAACCTGGGAAACCCACAGAATGCAAGAAAAATCAGGCCACTGTGCGATGTGTTCACTGCTACAGATACACATGTGGTAAATGCAGACTACAGATAGCATGGCAGTGCCAGGATTGTGAGTGATTGCTGAAAATGTTGTAATATACTCACTCGCTTTTTATTATTATTTGTAAATATGTGTACAAATGGTTGTTTTTTGTACTGTTTTTATCAATAAATGTCAGCAACAAAGGACCTACACCCATGTGTGTTGATTTCTCCCTAAGATGGCAAACTGAAACACTCCACTCCCCCACCCCCTCAATCACACACACCCACTCCCCTCCCTCCAGAACTCCTATTTAACAACCTAATATACATATGAATGACTATGATTTAGCTTCCACTTCCAGCATTTGACTGCTCTCCGGCTTTTAAAGGTAGAACGGTAGAAGCCTGGCAATCCTAGTGCTAAACAGGCTGCTGAACAAACCTCCCAGACCTGCGCCACATTGCGTGCTGGTCCCAATATAACCATTCAATTCGCCACCAGCCTGATTTAAATAACATCTTACATATTTTGCTTCATCTGTGTTGTAGACAGACATCCTTATTTTTTTTTAAAATGGTGTCTTATGGGTCAGAAGTGGAGCTTGACAAACACCTTCCCGTATAAAAAGGGTATGTGTTGATTTTGGTCGTCTATCAAATCAATTTCTGTGATTAAGGATTTCGAGACTGGTGTGTAGTGTGGGCTGTCAAATTGAAGAATGGCTACCCGACGGTCATCGTCTGTTATATTTATTGCTCTTAATAGCCGCGCATGGGCGTCAACCACAAGCTGGTAATCAACGATATCTGCATAAATAAAAATGTTCTATTTTCCGCCGTATACGTCTGCAGGATGTGGTGCGTATGTGTTTTTATAATGAAGTACAAACGGGTCTTCTGATTTGAATCCTAAGATTCCTGCCAGTCTCCCTCTAAATGTGAGAACTGTGCCCCTAGGGCCCATAACACTAACATAGTTACTAACTTCACTGTATTGTGTTTTAATGTCGGTGTTATGTTTTAATGTTTTATTATCTGCGCCACAGATGCATAATGCCCCACAGACAGCTCAATCACGGTTATGGACAATGCTCCATCTTTGACTGGATCATAAATTTCCACTCGCGAATCTGATTGTGGAAAAGACAACCATAGTCTTGGGTATTGAAATTCTATAACACCGACCTCATACGGTTCATTTAAAACAATAGGTTTTGCTAGCTTTGTTCTAAAATTAGATTTCTTATTGCCTGGATAAACATGTGCTGAAGCATTCGAGAAGAGGCTCACATAAAAGCCTGTGTTGTTGTTGTTCGTTTTATCCATTCCTTCCTTCCTTCCTTCTTTCCTTCTTTCCTTCTTTCCTTCCTTCCTTCCTTCCTTCCTTCCTTCCTTCCTTCCTTCCTTCCTTCCTTCCTTTCTCAGTCTTTGTCTAGTGCAGAATGAAAGTTGCGTCTCTGTTAATCACACTTCAACGATGTCTTTTTCAGGGATCCATGAATTCAAATGAGAAGGCCAACCGAGCCATTTGACCAGCGCTAACTTTTTTCGGTCCTCTTTTTTTCTGCCAAGTATTTTCTCTATTTTAAACCTTTTGTTTTTGTCAATAGTCACCTGCTGTATCTCAGGTTCGTAAAATACACCTTTCACTGCAGCTCCTGTGAGATCCTCCAGTTTGTATACGGGAGGGTCTCTTCCTAAACGCTCCTTTATGGTAAAGTACTCGTCTGTGTAGGTCTGATGGTAACCCTTTCAGAATATGCCTCGTAGTTTAGATATTCTCACCGTATCGCCCACATTAAATTTAAAAGTCACCGGTTTTTGGGGTTTCATTTTGTACAGGGTGTTAAAGACTGCTTTCTCATTATCTTTGCACACCTCGGTGGGGGTCATTTTGATAGAGCTGTGATAAGACAGGTTATAGGACTGTACAAGATCTTGGATCACATTAACATATCTTGGCGAGTTAACTGATGTTAAGTATTTCCACATTTTCCCCTTTAAGGTGCGGTTAAAACGCTCTACCACACATGATTTCATTTCACTAAAGGTTGAAAATTGTGTGATGTTATGCTGCTCCATTAGTTTTTAAAATGTTTATTATAAAATTCCTTCCCTAAATCTGTTTGGAGTTTTTCAGGCACACGGCCCTCTCTCAGAATATCACCAAAAGCCTCAGCAACAGCCTGTTCTGTCTTGGTTTCAAGGCACCTAACCCATGCATATTTAGAAAACACATCTATGCATGTCAATAAGTACCTAACATTATCATTATCCGCAGAATATTCACACATGTCAACCAAATCAGCTTGAAACTGTTTGTCAATCCCGTTAACCAAAACTCTATTTCTGTATCCTTGCATTTCTGTATCCTCTATCCTTGCAGGTTTATGAAGAGTATATGTGTCATCTCCTTTTAAAAACGCTCCACGTCAGGTAATGACGGCTTTAAGCCTGTTGCCTCACTGACAGCGATACGGAGCTTCTTTACACTTCCTAAACCCCCTGGGTGTGCAGGGTTGTGATATATTTTTCTCAGCGTGTTTTCCATAATCACTTTGACCAAACATAAATACAAATGACCAGAAAAAAGTGTTAGCATACGTTTTTATTTAATTTTCTGTGTAGTGCACAGTAAGGTTTTTATAACAGATGTACATTAAATCTTGTGTCTCCCAGACCAGTAGTTTCCAATCATGTGGAGCAGCGCTGATTTAACTCCGCGGGTGTGATGATTGGTATTTAGCAGGTATCCGACATTCTCATCAGTGGTGCAAACAATGTGCGGCACTGATCTCAGTTCACACAGAAGACGCTCTGCAGTGCTGATGATTTGTGCTTTAGCCTCACTGACGCTGTATGAGCAAACAAACAGACGGATGGCCGGGATGAATCGGGGCGTCCGGAGCTTTTCCATCACCTCATCATAGTAGGTCTCGAAGAAAAACACAGGCAGCTCAAACAGGCAACTGTGTTGTAACTGGCTGGGGTGACCGGATTGGCATCCATAACATATCTCCTGCACATACTTATTCAGTGCCGTCGACAGCAGGTGGAAGGTTGCGAGTTTAATGTTGAGTTCCGTTTCCTCAGACGGGTGTGATCCTGCAGAGTCCTGTGAGCATCCTGGAGAGGGGGGAGGAGTCGGTGGGGTCTGGATTAGCAGTGCTGGAGGGGGAGACTCTGAGCGGTCCACAATATGGCAGATGTTGTCTGTAAAAGATATCCACACATTGCATTTTTTTAAAATATCGAGTATAATGCCAACGTCTCTCACACAGAGACAACCTACCATTTTTTTTTTTTTTTTCAGTTCTCAGGGTTTTTGATGATTTTTGGCCTGAACATGGCAGAAGGTAAACCAATCTTCGGGCCATGTGCGAGCTGATCATAAACAAGACGCTTCCTAATATTCTCATAAGAAGAGTTGACCTTGTCTCTCTTGATAGTCTTATCGACCTCATTAAACACCCGCTGCAGTGCTCTCCAGTCTGACCACTGAATAAAAAACAAATCCTTAAACCATGATAAACGTTCTTCAAGGGTGAGGGGGTATGGGTTCAACCTCCAGTTTTCAAGGAAGTTACTGAGTTTGTGAAATACATCCAGAGACACACAAATGATGTAAGATACACATATATATCAGTGCTGTCAGCGTTAATCTTGTTAAAATGACGTTAACGCCATAACCATATACTCATACGTGTGTGTGTGTGGATACATATTTGGATGGGTGGATATTTATTTTGTTTTTCTCTTGGTGTTGTCGTAATACTATTTACTTGACTTTATCTTAATGTGTACTTCATTTTGAGTAGCTCACACTTGGATGTGCGAGGTATACTGCAGCTTGTAGTCTTGGATACGTTTAAGACATTTTGTTATAAGGTTGAATGAAGTCAGCAGTCATGTATTGTGACCTCCTTTCTATAGATCAAATGGGGAGGTGCGTTTCAGGATGGGGCCGGTTCTACAGTTGGAGAAGAGGTGGAGCAAGTAAACAGTTTCCTGTCTAGGGCGCCCATCACAACGAAGTACATGTCTAAACCAGGTGTGTGTCTGTGTGAGATTCCACTCAGTCTCCTGCTCATTCATTCTCATTTGTATACTAACTGAAATGCAGGGCGAACAGACATGCTGAGCCTCCTGGCTTTGGGCTGGAACAAAAGGAAAGTGGAACAACTGGGCCGCACTTTGAGCCAGAGATATCTAAAGGTCATTTTTTCAACACCCATTTTAATGTGTGTGGTAATGGGGGAAAACACCAGTACTCTAAAAATGTCCATATGAATGACATTTATTAATGTATTCTTAGATCATAAGGATCCTTAGAGAACAAGTGGAGAGCCTGAATGCGATCAGAAATGAGCTGGTTGTGGATGACGACACACTGCAGCAATGGGTGGCCGATGTGCAGCAATGGGCTGAAGGTGAGTCTCAATATAATGCACTCGTGTATAACAACAGGACCCACCATGGCCTCATTAAAGAACTTAAGATCTTTCTGACAGTGTCAACAAACAATGAAAAATAAGCCTTGTAAAAGCAGAATTGATGGCAGAGTCGTTGCGTTTGATCAAATTGGATTGGACCTGGGTTGAAGTGATGTCGTACTAGTTGGTTTTATAAAGCTGAACACCAACATACTTGTTATCTCATGATAATGCAGCACATGAAGGCTCCAGATGTCTTATAATGAATATCATCAAGTCAGTGATTACAGAGTCCACTGTAGTTTGGTGACTGTTACTCATCCTGTGTTCTGATTAATATTCCTCTCACTTAGAAACGGATCAAACTGATGGCAGCCTTGGAGCGTTGCAGGCACGAGTAGAGGAGCTTGTCGTCATCATCAGAGTGCGAACACAAAGTCTTTACACACAAAATGGTGTCACAGTTTCTTTGAAATGGACCGTTTGATGCTCAGTTTGTACAGCTCGTACAGCTACTTTGTAAACAGAATAAAATCAGATCCAGGTTTGTTTGAGCTGGATGTGATTTGTTCTAGCAAACAAATTGATGAGTGTAGATTAAAATGTAAATATATGCATTATGTGAAGGTGTTCCTTTTTATGATTATTTACAGATAGCAACAAGAGGCGACACAGAATTCACAAGGTCATCTTAGATGAGAAGAAACGCTTGGCGGCTGCTGTTGACGACTACAACAAGCTCGCTGAACCAACAAAGCAAATCGTATCCAGTGATGCCCTCATGCAGACCGACGTTTGGCCCTGGCAGAGCACAAGTGAACGTAAGCTCTTGATTTCTAAATATCCTTTTTAAACAAACTCCCAGTATCTGAGCAGTAGTTGAATGTTTTGTTCTTGAATCATAATATGCTGCTATGTTTTCCCATCTGATGTTGTTAAACTGCAGCTGCTGCTGACCTCCGGACAAAGAGAAAGGTCTTTGAGAAGGTGATGGCTGTGAGGCGCCTGAGAGAGGAGGAGATGATCCTTTGCAGGGAGATGCAGCATCACTGGACAGTGTTGCGAATGCGATCTGTGGTGTTGGGGACAATCTCCTCAGACTGTAAGCACATCTTTTATTTATTTATACATTTGGTGATGAATTGATTGAAAATAATAGCAGATGCTAAAGTCTTACTGGATCTTTTACCTATATTTGGGTTGCTAGCTAACACTGCCTTCTCCCTTAAAAAAAAGTTTAATTACATGATCCTAACTCCTTGTGTTTATGAGGTGAGGGTTGTTTGTTTGTTTTACTTATATTTAATAGTTTTGTTGTTTTTACAGCCTCCCTTGTTGGCATGTCGGAGGATGCACAGAAAGGACTCCATAGCCTGGTTTAAAACAACAAAGTGAACTGAAAGCTGAAACGCTCAAAGTAAAGGACGTGTACAAGAGAATCCTCAGCCACCAACCACTCCTGGAAATGGACTCGGAGGAGGAGGAGGACGTTCCAGACGATGCTGCTGAGAGTGATTTGAGCACTTCTGATGAAGACTGATTGTGTCATCGTTGATGTTTTGTTTGCTAGAATAAAAAGTTAATCACATCTGTTTAATGTGATTTTTATAATGTCTGTTTCAGAAATTGCTTATCAACAGACATTTTACATGTTGAGAAGAAAAATGTAATTCCCTTGGTGCAGTTGTTTACCCTGAATCATTCTTTCCCATCTAATTTAATGACTAGTGCACATGTTCAGATACAATAACATAATTTAATTCATGGGATGCTTTCTGGGCTGCTCAAATTACCACAAAATGTAAAAGCACCAGGCAGCACACTCACAAGGACATTTTTTGTTCAGTGTTTTGTTGAAGAAATCAACAAGTACAACTGAGATGTTTGCTGTAGTGGTGTGTTTGTTAAGAAGCATGCCAGCACACTGGTGAACTGACAGTCCCAGAATGCACCCGAGCCAGTGACTCGCCCCAGAACAAATGACATTAATTATCTAGAAAGACAACCGTGATCAAAGAGTAAGTAAAAGAGTAGGAAACAAAAGATAAGGAAAGGTACTGTGGGGTAGGAAAGAAAGGCCAGAGCTGTGCAAAATGACCTCCAGCAGGCCACAAATATGCACGTCTGTTCAAACGGTCAGATACTGACTCCATGAGGGTGGTATGAGGGCCCGACGTCCACAGGTGGGGGTTGTGCTTACAGCCCAACACCGTGCAGGATGTTTGGCATTTGCCAGAGAACACCAAGCTTGGCAACTTTGCCACTGGCGCCCTGTGCTCTTCACAGATGAAAGCAAGTTCACACTAAGTACTTGTGACAGAGTCTGGAGACATATTGGAGAACCTTCTGCTGCCTGAAACATCCTCCAGCATGATGGTTGGGCAGTGAGTCACTAATGGTGTGGGGTGGCATTTCTTTGGGGGACCGCACAGCCCTCCATGTGCTCGGCAGAGGTAGCCTGACTGCCATTAGGTGCTGAAATTAGATCCTCAGACCCTTTGTGAGACTATATGCTGGTGCGGGTGGCCCTGGGTTCCTCCTAATGCAAGACAACGCTAGACCTCATGTGGCTGGAGTGTGTCAGCAGTTCCTGCAAGACGAAGGCATTGATGGACTGGCCCGCCCGTTCCCCAGACCTGAATCCATTTGAGGACACCTGGGACATCATGTCTCACTCCATCCACCAACTGCACCACAGACTGTCCAGGAGTTGGCAGATGCTTTAGTCCTGGAGTCTGGGAGGAGATCCATCAGGAGACCATCTGCCACTTCATCAGGAGCATGCCCAGGTGTTGTAGTGAGGTCATACAGGCATGTGGAGGCCACACAGACTACAGAGCCTCATTTTGACGTGTTTGAAGGACATTACATCAAACCAGATGAATGATTCTGTATTGCACTGATTAAGGAACCAACCCAATAGCAGCTAAAGGCATCCTCTTCACATTACTTCACTCAGTAAGTTTATACTATGTTTAATGTGCATTTTCTTCATCAGTTTAGAACATAACATGTTAGCGCTCCCTGGTTCTTTTTGGAGACAGATCCTGAGACAGCAGGCAGCTTTGGAGAACTCATGCCAGCTGTGGTCATTAAGGAATACTTTGATTTAATATTGATTTCATGACAACTATCCTCAGGCACATATTCCTGGATATACACAATGACACGAGTAAACTCCCATTTTAGAATCATGGCCTTCTTCGATCTGACTTACTGCCTCAGACTTTGGCCCTGTGTCCCCAAAACTACAGAGAATCCATGACACTGGGTAAGAGGCCTTGATCATGTTATAAGTGAGAGAGTTTGGTGTAACAGTGGTCGAACATGCCAAATCAATCCACAACATACTGCCATTCCCCAGCTGTAACCTGCATATGCATCAAACCAAAACCCAGTACCACAGCCACATGATAGACATACAGATGAGGTTAAAGGGCTGTGTCATGTTGCCAGATAGCTTCATCCCAAAAAAGATCAGCATTCTTCAAAAACAAAAGTTTGTGAATATTTGCTGTATTGCCAGGCCTGAACCAACCTGTTAAACTTATCAAATTATTGTCATAGATATGAACCTATTGACTGAAACGGAATAATCCATTCAAGCCTCCATCATCATCCAAGATCACTGTTAGTATTCAGATTATTTTATCTCTATTTTCCTCTAGAATGTTTTGAAAATCAGTATTTGATCAACAGACTTTTTAAAAGTGTATTTTGATCCTATTGTTTACACGTGTAATTGCATTTTTATTGACATTTTGACAGGAAAACCATTAATCAAATTGTATCTTTGGTATCTAATAATAATATTAACAATAAAAGTAATGTTACATATGCAATATGCACACAATAATGATGTGCAAACAAACAAGAATAATAGAAAAAAATGACAATTAAAAGAAAAAAAATAATACCCTGTATATAAAAACCACATATGACCACGACTCCAAATGTGCAATTGTCACTGCATCTAAACATGACAGATGACATATTACAAACAGGTAGAAACGTATAATATACAACATGTTGTGAAGCTGGTACTGGTGCAGTTAGCTTTGCTTTAGGCTCCCATACACAGCACTGCTGACCCTAATCACCTCATACAAGATGTTACTTACTTTACGTGCAGTGCAGTATTGCTTTAACTTGCAATATGTTACAATAGCCAAGTCACTTCTATATTTATGAGCATGTAGACAATAATGTTGGCTGATATGTAAAACTATGAGATATCGAGTGCTGGGAAGATATTATTGATGGATCAGATTCATGAGTGTTTTATGTACTTAAGCCACAGTTAGAGAGTGAAACAGAGACTGACACTGGTTAGAATTGTACAGTAAATATTTTATTTTGAACTTTTATGCTGAACTACAAACTGTGAACTGTGCGGTCTCTGCCACCTGTGGTGCCTGGTTTACTGTGTGTAAAACTGCGCAGGTTCCCATGTGTCATCCCACACTTTGCCACTGTCAGGAGAAAAACACAACAAACAACAACCACACACACACTAACCCCCAGCAGTCTGGTCCTATGACAGCATAACTAAGAGCTGAGCTGAACCAGCCCTAACTATAAGCTCTATAAAGAAGTGAAGTCTTACGCCAACTCTTAAAAGTGTTGACCATGTCCACCTCCAAAACTCATAATGGACTTTGGAGGTGGACAGCTATCAAGCTCCTCACAGAAGAGCAGCTTGACAGCTAAAAGCTCCCAATTTACTTTAGTCCAAATACATGAGTTCAAATTGAGGTGATAACTATTTATCAACAATATGAATGTCTGTTCCCGTCCAACAAAGCTGTTACTACATACCATGTTGAGCAGGGCTTCCACTTGACTTTAACTTCTTCTTTTTCCTGAAAAACATGATATAAACAAACAATTAAAGACATGCAAGTTGCATACAAAAAGGAGCCTACAAACATTTGTGTACTATTGAATGGCTCAATATATTATACAATTAGTTTACAAAAACATAAGAACCACTACAATGCTTGTACTGCCAGCATCGAGTGCATGTCAGCAAAGCAACACTGCTTACATTGTGGCTCACAAGCAAAACTAACTGAAGCAGATGTTACTGAATGGGAAGGAGCACCTCCACATCAATCACTCCTTCTGAGCATGATGTCAGGAGGACTTTAAAGAACGTAAACATCAGGAAGGCAGTTCGACCAGGTCGTATCAGGTGGTATGTTCCTATTTAATGTCCTATTTGGAGCGAAATCCAGACTCAGTGGCTGAATTAGTGAAGATTCATCAAATACAAAAGCTTATGGATAGTCAGTCAGGCACAGTTCAAATCCGGGAAGTCCAAAGATGCAAACAAATCTGCACAGCAGCAGGCTAAATTACTTACATTTACAACTCTCCTGTCTACTATCTCTTCATATTTGAAAATCTTCTGTGTACGGTGTTTTCAGCATTCTGAAAAATAACAAAGGAAATATTTACATGAGGTCTGTAAAACTGAAGAAAATGAAAGAATGAAACAAAATGAAAAAAGAAATCTTATCAAACTTAACGAACCTGTCATGTGTTTTGTACATTTACAATAACATAACGTCTAACCTTTCCTTTTCCTTTTTTTGGTTGGGACATCCGAGGTGTACGCCGTAGAAATCGAGGGAGATGCAGGAAGTGGAGATGGAGAGGAAGATGCAGGAGGAAGCAGAGATGAAGAGGAGGATGCAGGAGGAAGCAGAGATGAAGAGGAGGATGCAGGAGGAAGCAGAGATGAAGAGGAGGATGCAGGAGGAAGCAGAGATGAAGAGGAGGATGCAGGAGGAAGCAGAGATGAAGAGGGGGATGCAGGAGGAAGCAGAGATGGAGAGGAGGATGCAGGAGGAAGCAGAGATGAAGAGGAAGATACAGGAGAAAGCAGAGATGAAGAAGAGGATGCAGGAGGAAGCAGAGATGAAGAGGGGGATGCAGGAGGAAGAACAGACAAAGAGGATGCAGGAGGAAGCAGAGATGAAGAGGAGGATGCAGGAGGAAGCAGAGATGAAGAGGAGGATGCAGGAGGCTGACAGAGGAAGATGTTGGTTCAGGCTCTAAATGAAGAATAAATTGCTGGTTTAGAGCCTCTGGGTCTGGGACTGGTCCAGCATCCACACTGTCAGCAGAGGATGGTCCAGCTGCTGGTGGAGAACTTTTAGCAGGAGGTGAAACTTGTAATTCTGCAAAATTTTAAATACTAAATATTCATTAAAAGGGGTTGAAAATGTACAGGACACATAAACACATAATAAGTAGTGATTTGCATGTTTTCAGTTAGGTTTTTACTAAAGTTACAACTTGTAAATATTGGCATCAAGTAAGTCATCTCACACCCTCACTGACCCAAATCATTCAGTACAAGTGCCCTCGGGGGTAGTGTGACATCTGTAGTGCTTTTCTACATTGTACATTAATAAATTAATGAGTGTGACTATAAATCCAGAGAGCTAATGACTTTTATCCTCTGATGACACTACTTTCCTGAATTTGTAGTGCACAACATTTGACACTTCAACCTAGTACTGTGACTTCAGAGTTCTGTACAGTGGTGATGCTAACGACCTCAGGGAGGTAATCAGGTGACCTCTTAAGAAGTATATAAGTGTATAAGAATCTTTGTGTTCATATTGGTAACATGTTTACATATGTACTTGTTATACTAGAAAGTCTCAAAGAGAAGTATCAGGTGTGGTGTTCGAGAAGATTTGTACAATTACATTTGTATAAACATGAGTGTGAAAGACCATAATATACACACACACACACACAAATACAAAATTGTTAAGTCAGGTAACAGCAGAGGTTCACGATGGCTAGCTTTGGTGATGTGAACACCACATGGGGAGGTAATAAGGCAGATATAACACTATTTTCATGTTAGCCACAGGACATGTAGGGCAGCTGTCACCTCACAGCAAGAAGGTTACTGGTCTGAACCTTGGCTGAATAATAGAACAGAACAGAACAGAATAGAGTAGAGTTGAATAGAATAGAACAGAATAGAGTAGAGTTGAATAGAATAGCTGGTGACTCTGAACTATCCTCGTCTTCACCATCTTGTTTGTCTCTATGTACCTCGTGGTGAACTGCCTACTTATCTAGGGTGTACCATGAGTATCACCCAAAGACAGCTAGGATAGGCTACCTGATAAGGACACCTGGTTACAGATAATGGACAAAGCATATCTTACTTCTCAGAAGGTGTTCATAAAGCTTCCTCATCTTCATGAGGATGTCACGTGCAGCACCTTCCGCTGGTTCGATGTGAGAGATCACGTCCCCTACTATACGGCCCTTACGGTCAAACTGTCCAAGAAACAGAATTGGCTGGTAGCCCAGGGCGTGTAGTTTTGAAACCTGCAAGAACAACAAAGAAAAACATGCAGCCAGTCTTTCATGTAAGCAAACGGATGTATAACAAACCTTTAAGTTTCACATCTTTGTTGTTTTATTGTTGTAGATAGTTAAAAAGTATTTATGGTGACCAAACCTGTAAATGTATGATAAAGTCCATCTTGAAATGTTTTGTCTCAATTAAGAGATTACAAGAGAGCCGGAGATCGACAGACGGATTGGGGCTGCAGCTGCAGTAATGCGGACGCTGCACCGGTCCGTCGTGGTGAAGAGGGAGCTGAGTGTAAAAGCGAAGCTCTCAATTTACCGGTCGATCTACGTCCCTACCCTCACCTATGGTCACGAGCTGTGGGTAGTGACCGAAAGAACGAGATCGCGGATACAAGCGGCAGAAATGAGCTTCCTCCGAAGGGTGGCTGGCCTCTCCCTTAGAGATAGGGTGAGAAGTTCGGCCATCCGGGAGGGGCTCAGAGTAGAGCAGCTGCTGCTCCACATCGAAAGGAGCCAGCTGAGGTGGTTCGGGCATCTGACAAGGATGCCCCCTGGGCGCCTCCTGGGTGAGGTGTTCCAGGCATGTCCCACCGGGAGGAGGCCCCGGGGCAGACCCAGGACACGCTGGAGAGATTATATCTCTCGGCTGGCCTGGGAACGCCTTGGTGTTCTCCCGGATAAGCTGGAGGAGGTGGCTGGGGAGAGGGAGGTCTGGGCCTCTTTGCTTAGGCTGCTGCCCCCACGACCCGGCCTCGGATAAAGCGGATGAAGATGGATGGATGGATGGATGGAGATTACAGTCGTAAATATTGAGTAAATTGCGAGAATAGGGTTAAAAATACTGAATTAATTACAGAAAAGATGCACTGCTAAAATAGAGCAGTACTAACAGTAGCTGGGTGGCCAAGCAAGTGACTTACACAGGAGAATACATTACAAAAGGAAACATTAAATAAACTTTTGCAGAAGTAGTTCTCTTGGTACACAGACTGCTCTGTGAAAACATTTCAAGTTTGATATCAGCTGATTAATATTTTCAGTGAGGTAACCCATGAATCGAGTGAAATTATTCTGTTTGCCCTCTAAGACCAACCTGCAATTGTTTTGTTGTGAAGTAGCCTGTCAGAAACTGCACATGACAAACTTTGCCAGCTTGCCCCCTCCATCCATCCATATGGATAAACAAAAAAACGACACATTTAAAATGTAACCTAAACCATTTAGGCAACCCCACTCTCCATCAATTCCGACCTTTTTGCATACACTATTGAAAATATCACGTTATGCTATAGGCTACATGCCGTTAGGCAGAGGGCTCTTTTGAGCCCATTTTTCGTTACAAATTTTAGGATGATCTCATGGAAATCTGTGAATAAATACAAAGTTTTCAAACTGAAGTCAGTGACGGGAAGACATCACACTTTTTAGAGATGGAACTGCAGAAAAACCTAAAACCTTGACATGATTATGAATAATAGAATTATGGACGTTTCTCCGTTTTTGTGGATTAGCCTTTCCATAACTAACGTCAACTACTGTCCTACTTTGGTAAGATTGAAATTAATGTCTTTGACTGTCTTTAGTAGGTGTCTCCTGTGAGAAAGTTAGAACACCGTCCAACTGTCTAAAGATGCAGTCTTTAGCCTAACTGGTTGTTACTGACTCAGCGATGCTCGCAGACATTTACGCACTGTGTTGTAACCTGATTGTGACAGAACAGTGACGTTGTTATTGGTAGTTTGAAGGGTACGGTGTTGGGGGTGGTGCATGTTAAAAGTTTTGAGAAGCACTGGTTAGACATGTTAATTGTTTTTGGTGTAACATATTGGCAACATTAACACATTAATTTGCTAAAGGAAAAATAGGCAGTTCCCAATTGCCTGTGAAAACGACCATTCTGCCCTGTTCTTGTAATGACCACAGTCAGTCTTATTCGTTCTCATACATTTTGGTCTATTTATTTACTAATTTCAGCAAGCATAATGCCTAGGAAAGAGAGGCTGAGAAAGGAGAAAGAAAGGGATCTACAACAGGCAGCCCAGGGAAGCAGTTCTCTGCTCTCTTGGATGAAAGCAAAGGAAAATGAAGATGAAAGGTCAGAGTCAAGGGCAGAGTCAGGTTCTATTTTAATGTTTTAATGTAACCTGCTCCTTGCAGTTAATTCTATTGGAAAATCTTAAAAGCTGTTCACACTTAGTTTTTAATGAACTTAATCAGCAGGCATTGAGCTAACTATTATTTTGTACCTACGAAAGTTATTTCTATGTTACAAGACTTGCAGTATGGGTTATTATTAAAACTATCTGTTTAAGCTTATTATTATGATAAATAATAATACTACTATTATTATTATTGTTCGATTGTAGTCAGTCACAGCAGGGAAGCAGCTCTATGCCATCTACCAGCATAGCAGAAGAGGGAGATATAGAAACAGATGAAGCCGCGACCAATGCAGCAACAGGTTCAGTTAGGCCTACAGACACTGATGTAGTGCTCTCTGAAGACCACAATGAGGAAGAACAGATCGATCACATAATGTCAAAGTTAGCAGCTTTACAATACCCAACAGATCCAACACACATCCATACATTTAAAATAAAGCGCAATGACAGATACGTTTCAATGTGCTGCAATGTGGGCCCATGTCAGCCTGATATACCTTACCCAAAAACTGAGGGGAGATCATTCCAGAAACAGTGGTTTTCTGCTAATGTGTGGCTGGTTTTCCACATATGCAAAAAGTGCCCTTTTTTCCCCCTGGAGCACTTGCCCCCCAAAATGTCTGTGCACGCCACTGTGCAACTGTAATCATGTTATACACATATGGCATTTTTGTGCTAATTAAAGAGTTGAAGCTCGGTCAAGTTAATTAATGGTCTGAAGCTTCGGTCAGCGCGACGTCTGGCCGATCAACAGGAAGTTAAGGTGACCTGGAGCCACGACAGGATTGCGTACATTCTTACAATTCACCACATATTATATAGGAATAGAATAAAGGCCTGTGTGTGTTCAGCAGCCTGCTGCATTGGAGTTTGCCTGGTAACAGATGACTCAAACAGAGTCAGGAAGTATACTTCTAAAATGTCTTTGTTTGTCGAGTGAGGTCATGCACTGAGGTCAAGACACATAGTCTGCCTGCACACATGCACAGTATAAAGACTTGTTTTGCTTGTAAACGGCATGCTCATGTTCTGTTCTGAAGTGCAGTAAGTGAAATAACAGGAAGCATCAGGCGGTGGCGAGAAACAGAGGAAGGAACTGTTCTTTTTTAGAATATGGAATTACTGGAATTGATGCATGTTATTTATCTGCTTTGACGCATAATGTTCGTCATCAACTATGTTATATATATGACACCCCATTTATTGTTCTGGGAAGATCGGTGCTGTTTGAGTGATCGTGCTCGGCTTCCCACATATATGTGCTTTAATAAAATCATTGTTTTGACGTACAATGGACCTCCAGTCGTTTGTCTCTCACCTCAAATACGAATTCGGGACAGTCTGATTGGTTGGAACCGAGCGCAGCCAAAACTAACAGGAATGGTGGATAAAACTATAAATGTGTTTTACGTGTGAAATAAAATAATAAACCCAACCAAGGTTTATGTACGTTTATGCGCACTTTCAGATCGTGAATCAATTTGGAAAACATTGTGTGATGGCCACAACATGAAGCGATTTTATTGTTGAATTATCAGTGACACGTTCATGTGTTTTTGTTGAGAAATGTTAACGATGTCATTAAAAGAAAGCTTTGAATTAGGGAGAAAAACACGTCGGGGGAGAGGGTCCCCGGTTCTCCAGTTAGATTGTGCTTCATGTTTCGCCGTGACGGGGTTATTATTGGAGTAAATCATTGACTATAGAAAAGATGGACGACGCGACACCGCCTCCTCCCATTGTGCAAAAATGAAGCCAAAATATCCCGCTTGTGGAGGCTGCCATCTTGCAAATTTGGAGCCAGAGTCTGCGCAGTAGTGACTTGAGGTGGAGCGACTGTGTAACGCTCCCGCCCACACACCCGCTGGACGTGACCGCAAACACGCCCCCCTACACCTTTTACGTAGCCCGGCTGCTCGAGTTCTTTTGCTGGTTTTTCCCGTGACTGACATGAAGTGTGCCCCCCCCACCTTCTTCAAATCCAACAAAAGTGGTATCAAACATTTATGCTACGTTTGTGCTGTAAAATTTTTTGTTTGTGCTGCTATCATTTTAAAGATATTCAAGAAAATTTCTAGAGGTCCCCAGAGGTCAACCAGCCCCCCCACATTAATTAAATCAAACAAAACTGGTGTCAATCAACTGTGCTACGTTTGTGCTGGTTTGTGCTGCTAAAATTGTCGTTTGTGCTGCTTCTGTTTTAAAGATATTAACGAAAATGTAAAGGTCAAAAGGTCTCTTCAGTATCCTTCCTGATGGCAGCAAACTGAAGACGCTGTTGAAGAGATGAGTGGAGTCACCTGTAATGAAGAGGACCTTTCGAATGAGGCAGGCGCAGTAGATCTCCTGGGGAGGGAGGCAAGAGAGGATCCTGCAATCCTCTCCAATGGTCTCACTACCCGTTGTCATAGTTTTCCTGCAGGACCCAGTGCAGGAGTCATACCACACAGTGATGCAGTTGGTGAGGATACTCTCAATGGTGCTCTTTAGAAGGTGCTCATAGTGGGGGTTGAATCTCTTGTCAGCAGAGTGAAGAGAATTGTTATGTGCATTATTATTCAGCCCCCTTTGGTCTGAGTGCAGTCAGTGCCCATAGACATTGCCTGATGAGTGCTAATGACTAAATAGAGTGCACCTGTGTGTAATGTAATGTCAGTACAAATACAGCTGCTCTGTGATGGCCTCAGAGGTTGTCTCAGAGAATACTGGGAGCAGCAACACCATGAAGTCCAAAGAAACACTCTGATGGACGTGTGGACAGCAATGCTGCTTTGAGCAGTACCGATGTTTCAGGGCTGGATGACGTTTTTGGGTGGGGCATCTACATCCTGACATATCAAGGTTACTTTACTTTTAGGTCAATTTGCTTTACAGAAAAATAATAGCATTTGTCATCAAGATATTAATATGACTGCACTTGCTCAGGTTTGTCCGAATTTCAAACTGTTCTAAAAGTCTTTTGATTCAATTGAAGCTTTATTTATACAGGTCGGCTCATTGAGACTCAATGTCTCATTTACAAGAGAGACCTGTTCCAGACAAACATATTAAAATTACAACAATAAAAGAAAAGTTTTGTAATGTACTCAGTCACATTAAAAACGAGAACAAGTTCCCAGAGATGGTTTCACAAAAACATGTGTACGTCTTTTGAAGTCTGCAAGTGAAATCAACGGAGAGCCTTAAATCCTTCGGTTATGTTTTCCATGAAGACGGAGCAGAAAAGGGGAACGCCTTCTTCCCAAGCTCTTGTTGCGAGATCGATCAACTTTAGACCAGACAACAAAAACGACGGAGGCTCCGGAAATGTGCAATCAAACGATGAGTTTTATTATCACAGGAGAAAACATCAACATATGTCTTCTAATCAAAATACATGTTGTGAATACTTATAAAGCAGTGGGGTACACGCCCCCCCATGGCGTCAATGACAGATTAGAATAGGTTCCAGACATTAGTCACGGTTAATCGTACATCTTGTACATTTTTAGCAGACATAGAACTTCTCTTTTCTATAACCCCTTCCATACAAGGTAATAATCTTAAGCCCTCAGGGTCTCTGAGGCTAATTATTGACTCTGATCATCTGTTACCAAGTAGAATAAAGTGCAACAGGTTTGCAACAAGAAGCTGGAAACATTGGGGCCTCTGCTCAGGCCTATTCCTAGATTATATGTATTATATGTACTGTAAGCATGCATTGCAGTTATCCTTCTATGTTCTAGTTTCCCTCAGCATGTATCATCTGGACAGTCACACCAGTGAAGCTTAAAACCTTCTAGAATGGAACATCAACTGTAACCAAGCACATTCATGCATTGTGTATAAAATGAACTCAAACTGTAAATATAGAAAGGTCAATGTGATGACAGACATATTCAATGCAATATAAACCCTGTAGGAAATATTACTGATAAATGATACTGTAAAACATGTTATTAAAACATTTTTCATAAGGCAAATTATATGGTAGCAATAAAAGAATCTCTGAATCCCAACACTCTGCATGAACTGATGGAACAGTGGATGTAATGATGTCCTGAGACTGCAGGCTGTGACTAAACTGTTTGCCTAACATGTACTCTGATAAATAGGAGGCAGTAAACCAGAAACAGATTGATAGATAAAATGATACTAATGGACCATCCTGTGTAAGACCAATGAGGACCAGTTAACCAGAGAACACAGAGTACAGTGGTGTGTTAAAGGTTTACAGACAGTTATAAATCTTAATGCCCCATGATGGACAAAATCCAACAGATGAAGAGAGCGAGCAGAGTCATTCATATAAATCATGTCACTGTAATCCAGGGCAGGTAAAGAAAAGGTGGCAGCAACAAGCTTTTTCCTGTGAAACATGATCTGTTCCTGGAAGAGAAGCCCAACTTCAGCCTCAGTGTCTTTATTAGATGTTCAATGTGTGGCTTATAGGAACGACTGTCATCAAGCACAATACCGAGGTACAGCTGTGGTCAAAAGTTTACATACACTTGTAAAGAATATAATATAATGGCTCTACCGAGCGTCCCGTTATTTCTAAAACTCTGATTTTTCTCTGATAGAGCGATTGGAACAAATACTACTTTGTCACAAAAAACATTCACGAAGTTTGGTTCTCTAATGACTTTATTTTGGGTTAACAGAAAAAAGTGATCACATCTGCTGGGTCAGAAATATACATACAGCAGTGCTAATATTTGGTTACATGTCCCTTAGCCATTTTCACTGCAATTAGGCGCTTTTGGTAGCCATCCACAAGCTTCTGGCAAGCTTCTGGTTGAATCTTTGACCACTCCTCTTGACAGAATTGGTGCAGTTCAGTTAAATTTGATGGCTTTCTGACATGGACTTGTTTCTTCAGCATTGTCCACATGTTTTCAATGGGGTTTAAGTCAGGACTTTGGGAAGGCCATTCTAAAACCTTTATTCTAGCCTGACTTAGCCATTCCTTTACCACTTTTGATGTGTGTTTGGGGTCATTGTCCTGTTGGAACACCCAACTGCGCCCAAGACCCAACCTGTGTGCTGATGATTTTAGGTTATGTTGAAGAATGTGAAGGTAATCCTCCTTCTTCATTATCCCATTTACTCTCTGTAAAGCACCAGTTCCATTGGCAGCAAAACAGCCCCACAGCATAATACTCCCACCACCATGCTTGATTGTAGGCATGGTGTTCTTGGGGTTAAAGGCCTCACCTTTTCTCCTCCAAACATATTGCTGGGCATTGTGGCCAAAAAGCTCGATTTTTGTTTCGTCTGACCACAGAACTTTCCTCCAGAAGGTCTTATCTTTGTCCATGTGATCAGCAGCAAACTTCAGTCGAGCCTTAAGGTGCCGCTTTTGGAGCAGGGGCTTCCTTCTTGCACGGCAGCCTCTCAGTCCATGGAGATGCAAAACACGTTTGACTGTGGACAATGACACCTGTGTTCCAGCAGCTTCAAATTCTTGGCAGATCTGCTTTTTGGTGATTCTTGGTTGACTCTTCACCCTCCTGACCAATTTTCTCTCAGCAGCAGGTGATAGCTTGCGTTTTCTTCCTGATCTTGGCAGTGACGAAACAGTGCCATGCACTTTATACTTACAAACAATTGTTTGCACTGTTGCTCTTGGGACATGCAGCTGCTTTGAAATGGCCCCAAGTGACTTTCCTAACTTGTTCAAGTCAATAATTCGCTTTTTCAGATCCATGCTGAGCTCCTTTGACTTTCCCATTGTGGCGTTTGTGGGCGTTTGTATCCAATGAGCCCTATTTAACTGGCCTGAGAGAAGTCACCAGCTGTCGTCACTCATAATCACTCACAAGCAGTTAAGAGGCCATGCTATGAAGCTCAGTTCACTGACAACTTTCTAAGTCACCAAAATTGCTAATTCATGTTGCCGTATGATTATTTTTGACCCAGCAAATGTGATCACCTTTTTCTGTTGACCCATAATAAAGTCATTAAAGAACCAAACTTCATGAATGTTTTTTGTGACAAAGTAGTATTTGTTCCAATCGCTCTATCAGAGAAAAATCTGAGTTTTAGAAATAACGGGACGCTCGGTAGAGCCATTATATTATATTCTTTACAAGTGTATGTAAACTTTTGACCACAACTGTATGTGTACGAGGCCACAGTTTCAATAGAAATACTTTGAGCAGATACAGGAGAAGGAAATAAAGCCGGACCCTCTTTCTGTTTGTGAACAACATGACTTTGGTTTTTTCTACATTTAAAGCCAGTCTGAGCCAGCTGAGACTGAATACTATCAACAGCTGCTGTAATGGTTTGAAAACTATGTTGATGGTATAAAATGAACAGATGCATCTAGATTTTGTGCCCAGGACAGAACCCTGTGCACTCGTTTAGTGACATTTAAAAAGCTGGAAGAGAGACCATTGAGCTGAACGCACTGCTGATGTCCAAAAGAACATTAGAGAAGCAGCCAGCTGCTCGGTCTGAAAGGCCTATTTCCAGTAATCTATGACATAAAATGCTGTGGTCAGCAGCTCAGCTCATAAACCAAGGGACTGGGAGCAGCTGCTACTGAGTGTTGCTGGAGTTCCTGTGCTGTTAGATCCTCATCCTCTCCACGCAGCTTGGAAGTAGGTGAAGTTGTGCCAGAAGAGTTTTTGTTGTGGTCGACAGTGTCAAAGACTTTGATAGATCAATAAAAAGAGCTGCACAGTAGTTCTTTGCATCCAGCGCTTCATAGACGTCTTTGAGAACTTTTATCGAAGCAGTTCCAGTACTGTGCAGTTTCCTAAAACCAGACTGGAAGGGAGATAAAATCACATTTTCATCCAGATAACTTTGAAGTTGATTATTTACCAGCCTTTGAAGAACCTTAGATAAGACACAGAGTTTGGAAATTGGCCTGTAATTACTAACTGTTGAAGAATCACCAGCTTTCAGTGGGGGAGTACAGAGGCACACTTCCACATCTGTGGTAAAGCCTTCTGTTGTAGAGAAAGATTAAAAATATAAGACACTGGCTCAGCTATGATATTTGCAGCCAAGTGCAAGAAGGAAGGAGAACGATTGTGAGGACGAGTTTCTGGTGTTGGGGCTATTCAAAGCCTTACAAACCTCTTCTACTGTGACAGGTGTGAAGGAAAAGGTATCAGTAAGCAGGAACTACGAGCAGAGTTGTGTGCAAGAGGTTTACCATCAGATACTGTGCTGAACAAAGAACAACAAGCAACAAAGTGTTTGTTAAAGCAACATTTCAGTTTTGTCTGACACAGGAATGGAGTCGATATTTAAGTGAGGAGGAAGCTCTGAGGAGTCATAGCTGGCAGAGACACTTTATAGTTTGCCAAAACCTCCTACGGTCGTTTGGACTGTCAGTCGTTAAAGTAAAAAATAGTTATATTGGATCTTGATGATGGAGGCAGTAATCCGATTACACAGCTAATGAAAACGTAGCCAATCAGCATCAGAGCCAGACTTCCTGCCCAGGCCTGGTTTCTCTCATGTAGGAGATCGGCCGGTACTGAACCAAACCAGGCCTGTCCCGACCTTTCACCCTGACCTGGCAAAAAGGGGCGTGTCTGTCCACAAAGTAGACACAACTCTCCTGTAAATGTTCCCAAACTGACATTGTCAGCCTGTTTAATACGACCCCAGTTCAAACTGATGCGGGCTCGGAGCGTGAGATTTTAGTGTTTCTCACAGCACCAACTATGCAGTGATCACTCAGGTCGTTGGCAAAAACTGCAGATGTGGAAAACTTACGCAGCATATTAGTTAAAAAAGGTCAATAAGAGCAGATTTATCTGGGTGTTTAGGATCAAGGCGTGTGAGGCTTTAAATAATTTGAGTCAGTTTTAAAAACAAGCAGCGTGCCTTAAAATCATCAGACACAGAAGAAAGCCAGTCCCAATGAAAATCATCCATCTGAAAGACGTCATTAAAATGCAGCTCAGATAAAAGTTGAACCAGAGACGGTGATGTGCTGGGGGAAGCAGGTGGAGGCTGATAGCAGCCAACAACAGTCTGATTTCCAAACAGATCAATAGTTAAGGCCAAGATTTCAAATGGCTGAGGTGCAGATGGAGAGAACAAGACTTGAACAGCAAGACAGACCTTCACATAAACTTCCAGACCTCCGCCTTTTCTGGGACAGTCTGAGTGCTAAATGTTAAATCCATCAGTTGCTACGTTTTTATCCAGTAAAGATTTGGAAAGTCTCAGAAACAACAATGATACCAGCACCGCTTGAACAGGCCCAGATTCCAATCATATCCATGTTAGGAAGCACATGACGTGATGCACGTGTAACCCAGACAGTTTTTAACATCTGCTGGTGTTTCACATTCAGCCAGAGGCCCAGGGTTAGGTTGGATACCAGACAATAATAAAAGCATCGTTATTAGACTCTAGAGCTCGTTTATAGCCGACACCACATGTAGAGTTTAAGTTCACACAGAGACGATGACATTTTTCTAAAACCAGCAAACAATAAACAAGAAATGTAACAAGAGTTTCAGAAGAAGCTGTTTTACAGAGAAATGATTCCCTGAAGACAAAATTATTATTATCATCCTTTATTTCTCCAGGTGAAAATTTAATTGAGATTAAAAATGTTGTTTTCAAGAGAGACCTGGCATCATGGCAGAAAGAGTCAGAAATACATCATAATTCAAACAAATACAAAATAGGAGAAACATCCTACATAAACTTCATAAAGTTTCATTAACAGACTTTGAACAATGGACTTCAAACTTCCCCCCAAAACAACAGAAACACATTTGAAGATAATGAATGACATTTATCCCTCTAAAGAAGGAATAAGACTACGATTTAATATGAATGAGAACATGTTCATAAATGGATGCAACCAAAGATTTCATCAATCCCTGATTTAGAGACAACAGAACATTTGGTTTGATTTCACAAGATAAGAATGACGACTGAGTTGGAAGATTGTTTTATGTTTAGTCAAATCTTTCATACATAAAGTCGGATTACAAAATCATCCCCTAAATTTGTTGTTTTGTTCAAGGAATTGAAATTATAGAGAAAATCTGTGAAATGACTTAAAGAAAACGAACCACAAAAACTCTATGATGCTCTAAACCCCCTGGTTTAGGTCGGCAACCTTTCTGATGATGAGTGCATCTAAAATTTCCTCAGAAGTCAATGTGCCATATGATTGCATTAGCAATAAATTACACACTATATAGAACCACTTTATAGGATTATATTTGTGCGCAGATGTTTGCAGCTATCAGCGAATAGTTATCAGCTATTTTGAAACAAAAAAAGACTTTTTATCCATAACAGCAAATGAACTGTACAGCAGAAAATACAAATGCTATTTATGGTCTCCTCACAACAATGATAAGAAAAATAAACTGGGCCAAAATGGCATGTTTGTTAATACAGGGACACACATGTTAATGTGATCTCTGGTCTCCCACTCAGAGACACAGGTCTCCGAGTGTCCAGCATTCAGACCTGAGGACTCTCTTCATGTGAGAGAAAATCTGCTCACACAGATATTAGAATACTGTGTGAATACTGTCAATAAGGCCTCTGGAATGTTCTGAAGACAGTTAAACCTGTCAGGTAGTGATGTCCAGCAGGTGGAAATGCAGCTCCATGAACACGCACAGCTGTGGATTCCAGCTGTGTTCGTAGTTCTGTAAACTTTGACCCCACAGAGTCGAGCTTTTCAGTTCAATCAGCTGCATTTCGATGTCCTCTGTGTGCAGCCAGTTAATGCAACACAAATCCAGCTGCTCATTAAAGCTTTCTGGTTTGATCAGAAAAGAAAACATTGGTCCAAACACCTGAAAGTCCCAAAAACACATTGTGAATTCTGTCTCGAGTATCCGGATGTATCCGAGTATTTACGTGGTGCTGATGCTCCTGAAGCTTTTGAAGTGTCTGAATGTGCAACTTTCAACATCGCTTGAAAAAACTGACAGCTAGCAACGTCCCTCTCACCGGTAGGCTAAGTTATTTTTAGCCAATTACAAGTTGAATCTGGTAGTTGGGGTTGTTAGCTAAGATACTGTCATTAAGAAGAGGCACAACTATGTGAGCTAATTTGCAATGTGCACCGCTGGCCCGGCCATTTATTTCTAATGCACCTTCCCAGATTACTTCACTGCGTGTCGTGCCCAGGGCTGGACTGGGACAAAAAACAGCCCGGGCTTGACTAGAGAGACCGGCCCAACAGGTATTAAAGCCATAAAGCCTTTGAATGAAAACAAACGCTGTTGTTACAGTGATGTACAGTCTTGTTGGTATATGTAGGATTTCTATACATTTTACATCAGATGAAAACTTTGGTTGTAAGATTCAGATAATTATTTATTAAAAGCGAGACATTTTAACCCTTTAAGACCTACCATAGAACCAAGTCCGCCAGAGCTCATATTATATTTTTACATGCTGTAGTGCCATTTTTGGGAGCATTTCAAGTTGCTATACATCAATACAACCATTATAGCCCAAACTTTAATAATATGTCTGCATTAGGTGCATAGTAATTACATAAATTGCAAAAAAGTGCAATAAACTACAAAAAAATTGAAAATCGTTTTTGTTTTTTTAACATATATTTCTAGTTAGAGAAATTTAAGAGGCTTATCCCTCAAAACTGTAAATACAAAAAAGTTGCACAAACTAGTTTCCCACCACAGGAAATTTATTTTAAGTGTCTTCATAGTTTTATTTTTGAAATACACCAATTTTTATATACTGCAGGAAAAACGAAAATAAATATTATAGTGCAAATTTGCAAAATAACAGCATATGCATCAAAATAAACTATTTCCAGCAGTGCAATATGAGTCCTAAGCATCCCAGAAATGACACAGAAAGTCATGAAGTCAAACATAACTTTTAAAAACACAAGTATAAGCTCATGAGGCCACGATGGAAAAAAAAACTACATTTCCGCAATATGACGTCACTTCCGGTTTCGGGCAGGTCATGCGGTCATGTGATAGTTCACGCTGATGGACGTAGGAAGTGTTACAAACAGCTGATTGGATCGGCGAAGCGTGTTTCTGGAATATCATGTTTTTGTTGCTGCAAGTGATTTTTATGCAGTTTTTGCAAAGCTATATGTGGAAGGAAACTGTGACCTAGGACAAGCTGATGGCATAAGATGTAAGTACAACTCCTCCAGTTTCATATGCAAAAAAAATTATTGCGCTAGCTTACGTGGTTGCAGAGCTACCGGGATTTAAAAATAGTTACGCAAAACAGAGCGTGCCCGCTCCGATCGGCTGTAAAGGGTTAAATGAGAATAAGAAAGAAAAGTATTTCTTTGTGCCTTTCCCTGTTAATGCCCTACCTGGCCCTCTGGCAAAACTTTACTAGATCCGCCCCTGCACAGTTACCAGCTGTCAGCTACCTAAAAAAGGATCCTGGTGTTATTTGTCTCTCAGAAACAGTTCATAACTTCCCTTCAACTCATTCATGTCACCTAAAAGGTAAACCTGTTTCTCCATCACCTGCTCAGCTCTGATGATTCAGTAAGGACATCTCCTGGTTTCATCCTCATGTTTCCCTCTCACCACATATCCAAACCGACATCATGACCAGCAGCTTTACAGCTGTGGCTCCAGCAAACATCAGCTGATACTAGAAATTAATAATAAATAAATTCTAACAACAGCTGATCAAGCTTAAACGTGCTGCTGTTGTTTAGCACGACATCCGCTGGTTTCCTCTTTCTGGCTCAAATTCAGCAATAAAAAACACAAGAGAGATCATTGAAGAGATGAACTTACACACTTGCTTTACTTCTCTCTGGTATAACTTTCTCGGAGATGAAATGCCGATTTGGTAGCGAGGCTACTCAACCAGACCGCTGACAGGTCTTGCACGCCACAGCCGCTCTATCACGTGATGCACACTGCTCCAACGTGCTATGGTTATGAGCCAAGTTAGACCATGTCGCAAGTTTGCTGAGGTGCTTTTTTGATATTTAATGGATCGGATTACATTTTTTATTCCTCTCCGATATCCGATCCATTAATTTAGGTCAGTATCGGACCGATACGTAATATTGGGTCGGTCCATCTCTAATACATTGTATACATTGTACCATAGGCCAAGGTGTCTCAATTTTTCAATTTTTTTAATAATATTTTGTACTTTTCAAAGACTCTTCTATTTTTGGAGTGTTTTTTTATGCATCTGTATTATGTTATACAAACACTTTAAAAGTGAATCTCTGTCCAAAAAATGCACTCAGTTTACTTTTTACTCACTATGAGCAACATTCATTATTCTTCTGCAATAATTAAGGTTTGGATATGTATTTTTTGTTTTACGTTCCAATCCATTCTTCTTTGGCAGTAGGCGACTTTAGCAGCATTTAAATAACCTTCATCAGATTTGATGGTTTTGTTACAGACTTTTCAAAAAAGTGTTTTGCTTTTCTTTCACAAATGTGGGGATTAAATTGTGTTAAAATGTACAAAACAGTGATGTCATGTTTTGTGACGAGGACCCAGGCACAGAGAGAGACTTGATGGATTTAATAATCTTATGATTTAATAAAGAAATTTGCAGACTTGCACAGAGAGGGTAAAATTATGACGACTGATAATGGGGATGAAGACAACAGACCATGAGGACAGGGAGGAACAGAGGGAACTTGGGACAACTGGACACATTTAAGGATGCAGGGACTGAAAGAGACAGGGAAGACATCTCATCGTGACAACTAAAGTTTACCTTGCCTGGATGGGCAGCTCTCTGGGTGCTCAGCACCCCCAAAGCTCTGATCCTAGAATTGCCCCTGATAGCCACCATCAAACAACTAAGTTTTTTTTACACATCGACCAGCATCCGGCCAATCCATCACCTTCCATCGTTTATACCGTTACAAAAACAATAATAATCATGAAAAAAATCAGCGGCCCATAAAAATGAAAAATCACCATCAGTATGCCCGATGGGCAGTCCAGTTATGGTCGTGCCATCAGTTAACCCTTCACGTGCCAGCTGTGACACGCGTGCAAAGGGTTGCCGAACCCCTGCTCTAAAGCATCTGATTTGGATTCCTGAGATCAAATATATTTTCCTTTGGCTTTGTTTTCTTCCCATTCGTGGCTTTAATGTAGTGTTACATCCTGTTTGTTTGCTTCCATCTGTATACATGTCCAGATTCACTGTTATGTTTCTATTCTTACATTGCTGTGTGATCACTGTTCCCTCTGCTGACTGATGTGACCTTTTGTATCTTACACTGAAACTTGTAATATTTGTATCTGCGCCTAAAAGATAAAAAGTTTTCCATGCTAAAACACAGCTCCACCTCCTGCAGTTCTCCCTCTGAACCACTAGATGTCTCTGTTATCTAAATGAAGACGTGCAGCACAGCAACCACAGCAGCGCTCAGATCACACGTGTCCTGTTATTATGTATAAAAGGATGAAACAGGTGAGACAGGTGGGATCAATATTAATGTTGTGGAAATATATGAAAAAGCAACAGAAGAGTGAAAACATTTCGTGTTTCTAGAAAGATCTTTCAGCTCACAGCTGCTCACAGACTGTATTTACAAGTGACAAACTGCAACTCTACAGTACATCTACAGTATATATCAAATATATTCTGTATTCAAATCTATTGAGTGATGTTTGAAAGTCTTTCCAGGTGAGTTTGATCCAGGAGGGTCTGAAGCCAGAGTCAGACAGAGACTGTGCAGAGACTGTAGAAGGACAGAGCAGCAGCAGAGCAGTCCAGATACACTGATGATCCTCTGTCAGATCCAGAGGGACACACAGGGATGATGCTGGACTCTACATTGTGTCTGACAGTGGAGCTGTTCTCAGAGCAGTTCACTCTGCAGCACTGACAGTCATCTGCACTTCTTCTCATTCCTCTGTCAGTCACTGCTGGATGAAGCTCTCCTCTCCACCTCCCAGTAACATGGCCCAGTCAGAGCGTCTCTACACACAAGCTGCTGCTGCTTCAACCTCTCTGGATCATCAGGACACAGCTCCTCCTCTCTCAGCACACACACCGTCCTGTTTACCATCATCAGCTCCACCTGCAGAGAGAAGAAGGAAGAGCAGAGGAGATAAACGAGTGTTTCCAGAGACTCTTCATCAGCTGTCAGTCAGTGACGCAGCACATCCAGTATAAAGAGCAGCAGGGACTTCAGTGCTGGGACTGTACTAGGACTCATTGTTGCTTCACTTTTTCTAATCTTTGGATTTTTATTGAAGTTGATGAAAATGTTTTTCCCTCCTAGTTTGAGTTTGGACTTTCATTCATTAGAAGAACCTTGGTGTGTCCACTCTGAGCTCTGTAGGAACCCCAACAACAAGCCCAACAATCCAGATGGACGGTTCCAGCTGTTAACTGGAGGAATTCCATCCAAACATCGGCTCTCACTAAATTCTTCCTCACCTACAGACTGTGTTCTTCACTGCCTTAAACTTGGAAATGAATGCAGTCATTGGTCTGCGTGCTGCTTTGTTCAGAGAGCTGATTGGCTGTTGACAGTGTTTGATCAGAGCGTGTCAGCCGTTACTATGGTGACCATAAAGGTCAGAAACAGGAAGTGTTTGTGTCCAATCCTGAAGCCTGTCACCATTCTCCTCTCACAGCTTCACTGAGAAGCTGCAGCTTTACAGGAAACACTGGATCTTTGTTTCATACTGACTGTGTTTAGTACAATACTGCTGACAGCACCACCCACTCACTCCATCACTCTACTTAGAGCAGAGTCTCCAGTCTGTAGTCTGGACTCTGCTGAAGATCAGACAGCTGCTTCACATCTGGATCCTTCAGGTTGTTTCCCCACAGGATCAGCTCTCTCAGATGGGAGGGGTTGGACTTCAGTGCTGCTGCCAGATAATCACAGCTGATCTCTGACAAACCACAGACACTCAATCTGTATAAAGAATGAAAGATGTAAGTTTATTAGACAAAGTGTGAGCTTGAAATCGTTCAGTGTTTCATCATCTGTTCACAGCTGAAGAAGGTTCAGAATGTACCGTATTTTCACAACCATAAGGCGCACTTAAAAGTCTTAGATTTTCTTCAAAAAGTACGGCGCGCCCTATAGCGCAGTGCGCCCTATGTGTTGTAAGGAGGACGTAGTAGAGAACACCATGAGAACGTTAAAGGGTGAAGTGTGGGCGTTGATCGTATATACCGGGACAATCGCACATACCTGTTCTTTTATACAGGTATGTGCATTATGCAGGACACCGTTGTTTTAACAACCCTGAAAATGGCAAAGAGACATGCTTACGAAGCACAGTTTAAACTGAAGGCCATCAGCTACGCGGAGGAACATGGAAATCGAGCAGCGGGGAGAGAATTTAAGATTAATGAATCGATGGTTCGCAAGTAGAGGAAGCTGGAAAACAAGCTCCGACAGGTCAAGAAGACGCAGCTGAGTTTCCGCGGACATAAGGCGATCATCGAGCAAAGAACGAGCGGGAGAAGCGTTTCGACAGTCACCATTCGGCTAAAAGCAGTTTCACTTTCACTTTTTATGAAACGGTGCCATTTTTCCATCCGGACCAGGACTACGGTAGCGCAGCAACTTCCAGCGGATTATAAGGAAAAGCTGGCCATCTTCCGCTCCTACTGCAGCAAACACATCGGCGACAAACACATCCAGCGATGGATGACCGATGGAGACCACAGTTTCACCAAGAGTGGAAGGCAGCGCCGGGCGAGTTACGCCACAATTTGCCAATGGATTGTAGATGCTTGGGCTAACATGTCTGCTGGCACTGTTGTTCGAGCTTTCGCAAAAGCCGGCATCGTTTCCGAGGAGCCGCACGGCACGGAAAGTGACTCTGACAGTGAAGAAAGTGAACCTGGCATGTTTGATGGAGATTTAGCGCAGCTGTTCAATTCAGACACAGAGGATGAGGACTTCGATGGGTTTGATGATAAAAATGTGAGTACAAAACTTTGTTTTGCTCCTGCTTTATTTTTAAATACGCACACTTGTATGCTTGTGTGTTGTTGATGATGACGATTATCGGTAATAAAAATGTGAGTAAGGTACCGAACTCAGGTTTGCTCCCGCTTTATTTTTAAATACGCATACGGTACTTGTATGCGCCCTATGATCCAGTGCGCCTTATGTGTGTGTTAAATACAGTAATGGCACATATAACTGAGACTGCGCCTTTTAGCACAGTGCGTCTTATGGTCGTGAAAATACGGTAGAAGTTTAGAAAATGGAAACTCCAAACAGCTGAAGCCAACAGGAAGTAGCTTCAAACAGGAAACTGTGCAGAATTTCATACTATATGTCCTGATGCAGCCAGTTGGATTTTGGAGATTTGAATCTCTGTTCTGTGACTAAGTCCTTGAATCATTTCTTCCAGTATGTCCAACAAGACAGACTAAGTATTGGACATGTGTTGTGGCTCCATTAGGGGAGCTTCTAAATGTGATGTGATGGCCCCTCTGGGTCTGTCAGGTCACAGGACTGAAGAGAGCTCAAACTGGGCACACAGTTGTTCCAGTCTGGACCAAAGACTCTATACTGGGACTGAGGGACTGCTTTGACTGCACCCACTGGGACGTTTTAAAGGCTCATGTTCTCATGACCTGCTCTTGATCCTGATATTATTGCGAATTACAGACCTATTTCCAAACTGCCTTTTATCTCAAAGATTCTTGAAAAGGTAGTTTACAAGCAATTAATGTCCTTCCTAGAAGAACACGGTATTTTAGAAGTTTTCCAATCTGGTTTTAAAGCTTTACATAGTACTGAATCTGCCCTTTTAAGAGTTTTTAATGATGTGTTTTTGGCAAATGACTCAGGTGACTGTGTTATTATTGTGCTGTTAGATTTAACTGCTGCTTTTGATACAGTGGATCATAATATTTTAATTTCCCGTTTAGAGCAGTTGGTGGGTATGCGGAGTACCGCACTGCAGTGGCTCAGATCCTATTTGGCAGAGCGAACTTTCTCTGTGAAACTAGGGGAGTTTGTATCCTCTACTGCTTCTCTTCAATGTGGGGTTCCACAGGGTTCAGTTTTAGGCCCGCTTCTTTTCTCTCTATATCTCCTACCCCTTGGGTCTATTTTCAGGAAACATGGGATTTCTTTCCACTGCTACGCCGATGACTCCCAGATTTATTTCCCACTTAAAAAGATAAATGGCTTCTCAGTAGACCCGCTGCTCAGATGCCTTGATGAAATAAGGACTTGGATGGCTTTGAACTTTTTACATTTTAATGAACAGAAAACAGAAGTGATGGTTTTTGGTGGCGCTTCTGAGGCCACTATTATAGATCTTGGTTCACTGGCACAGTATGTTAAACCAGTCATCACTAATCTGGGAGTTAAAATAGAGGCAAATCTTAAACTTGAAAGCCAGGTCAGAGCTGTTGTAAGATCTAGCTTTTTTCATTTGAGGGAATTAGCCAAAATAAAGCCTATCTTATCGAAACAGCATTTTCAGACAGTAATCCATGCCTTTGTTACTTCTAGGCTGGATTATTGTAACGCACTTTATTTTGGGGTTAGTGATGCGTCCATTAGGCGCCTGCAGGTTGTGCAAAATGCTGCAGCACGTCTTTTAACTGGAACAAAAAAGTTTGAGCACATTACCCCTATTTTAATTTCACTCCACTGGCTACCTGTACATTTTAGGATTGTTTTTAAAATTCTCTTATTTGCTTTTAAATCTCTTAATGGCCTGGCCCCCCCCTACCTCTCGGAGCTACTACAACCATATACACCTGCCCGTTCCCTTAGGTCCGCCAATCAGCAACTCCTTAAGGTACCGAAAACTAAGTATAAACTTAAAGGTGATCGTGCTTTTGCTGTAGCTGCTCCAAAGTTGTGGAATGATCTGCCCTTGCATGTTAGGCAGGCCTCTTCTCTCTCTGAATTTAAAAGTCTTCTTAAAACATATTTATTCGCTGAAGCCTTTGGCATTGATTAGAGGGGTTGACTCAATTTGTTTTAACATGTTTCAATTTATTGTATCTATTTATTTTATTGTATCTCATTTTAATTTTCTTTACGTATGCTATTAACATGTACAGCACTTTGTGAAACTCTGGTTTTATGTTAAAGTGCTTTAGAAATAAAGTTGGTATGGTATGGTATGGTATGATTTCTACTTACATTTCTTTCTGGGAAAAATGGGGATTACTTTGAAAACAGGAAGTATTTTCCCCAGTAAGCAGCCCTGGATTAGTAAATCACTCCAACATGTTCTCAGGCAGAAGAAGCTGTCTTGTTATGAGGGAGAGAAGAAAAAGATTGAGGCACAGAAACTTGTTGATAGAGAGATAAAGCAGCTAAAATCAGGTGTAAAAGTAAAGCAGAGGATGAGCTGAATAAAGGACACTCAAGGCTGGCTTGGAAAGGAATGAAGTCCATGGTGGGGATGCAGAACAAGGAGCAAAGATGAATGTGATGCTGAATCAGCAGAAGACTTGGACTCATTTGATTGCAGCTTTGATATCATTGATTTCAATGAAGAGCTTTGTGATTGTAGCAAAGGGCTGGTAGCTCTGAGAGTCCCACTGATGAGGTGTTTGTGTGGAAATCTCTTAGTGGGACCAAAGAGAGAAAAAGCCCTGGTCCTGATGCTGTGGGAGGGAAATGATTGAAGTGTGCTGTGAGGAACTGACTGGGAGACTTTCACACATTTTCCAGTCCTCCTTGGAACAACAGGAAGTTCCCAGCATATGGAAACAAAGGTTAAGTGTCCTATGGCACTCAGTGATGATGGTGCTGTGGCCCCACCACCTCCACCTCTTTGTAAAGGAACTAACTGTAATCTGAAGCTTCAAATGGAACTAAGACTTCCTCCACTAGGTGGCAGTGTCTGATGAGAAAGTGTTAGTGGAGCTGGCCTGGAGTCAGAAACAGGAAGATGCAGGATTTGGGCTGAAATGGGGAAAAGTGGTTCGCACTAGTGCCTTAAAGCAAGAAGGTTGTAGGTTGAAGCTTGTTGGCCTTTCTGTGGAGGTTGGATGTTCTCCCACAGTCCAATGAAATGCTGCTTAGGTTCATTGGTGCTTCCAAATTGGCTGTAGGTGTGGATGTGAGAGAGTGCTTCTCTGTCTCTCTCTGTTGGCCCTGTGATGGACTGCTCACCTGTGCAGGTGGACCACGCCTCTTGCCCTATGACAGCTAGGGCACAGGCTGCAGCCCTGTGAGCCTAAGCTCAATAAACAGTTAGCAAAAATGATCCATAGATGGCCTGAAATCCCCCAGTTAGCAGTTTGGTAGATAGCTATGACATGCTAATCCCATCCAGCAGCTGTATTCTACCTGTAAGCTGATCCCTGCTGAGCCAAAGCACTTTTTCATATACAAATTACAACCTTTAATAGAAACCTATTGGTCAGCATCTTATTAGCCTGCTGTTAGCTTCATTCCACAGAAAACTGAGAGAAACTAACAGAGTTGATAAAGAATAAAGAGAAATGTGCTGATTTAAAGCCTTTGAAGTGCTTCAGATGATCTCTGTCCACTTCTGTCCACTCATTCATTCATGTAAGCTTTCTAATGCAGCTTTGATCTTCACAGTCTGCTTCATGAAACTCATTCTAACCCTGAATGTCAGAGTGTTCCTCCTTCTCTTTCCCATCATTCATGCTGGCAGTGGAGGAGATTTGGATGTTGGACTGTGTTTTGGATGATGTGTGTATGTTAGTGTTGGACTGCTGTCTGTAAAGCAAACGCACATTTTGCTTTGGATTTCAGTGTCAGGCAGACTTTAAGGTGGAATGAAGAGTTGGAGAGTTTCACAGTGAATTATCCAGTGGAGGATTTTTCTTCTTCTTTGAAGGTTTGAAATGTGAACATTGTTCTGCTGCAGTCAATGGACTAAACCAGAGAAGAAGAAAACAGACTTTACCATGAAGATCCTCAGTGTGGATCAGTATAATATCAGCCTGATGTCTGCAGTTTAGTGTCAGCACAACTTTCACATCATATTCATCTCAGCACAACTAAAACATGCTGACTGAACTCAGAGTTTCAAGTCCACATCCTGGACTCTCCAGGAAACCACACAGATGCTTCACTCCTGAATCCTGCAGCTTGTTGTTCAGGCTCAGCTCCAGCTGTCTCAGATGGGAGGGGTTGGACTTCAGTGCTGCTGCCAGATAATCACAGCTGATCTCTGACAAACCACAGTCGATCAATCTGTATAAAGAATGAAAGATGTAAGTTTATTAGACAAAGTGTGAGCTTGAAATCATTCAGTGTTTCATCATCTGTTCAGAGCTGAAGAAGGTTCAGAATGTAGAAGTTTAGAAAATGGAAACTCCAAACAGCTGACAGAGTTCATACGCCTTTGTCAGGGTCAAATTCAAGCAAGACCATGTGAAAATTAAAACACATCATCCTAGGTGAACTTAAACACCTTTGTTCCCCTTTTGTTAAGACACAGAAAAGTACACCACACAAAAATACTGCAAAAGGAAACGGTCGCCTTATATACATAGTGTATAAACTCAAAATGCACATTTCACTTCAAATTAAGATTAAGGCTTTGAACAGATCACATAGTTCAGTTCAACATATAAGACTTTAAGAATGCACAAGCATCTACTTAAAATCTATTTAATTTATCATCCATGATATTATTTTGTACAATTCCAATGTATTTTGTTCATCTCCCTAAAATAAACAGGCAGTCTTAAAGTATGAAATATTCATATACAAACACATATAAATGTGTGTACTGTCTCAGTGGCTGATAGTACCCCACAGGCCTCAGTGTGAGCTTGAAGACATTTATAATGTTTAAGTAGTTTAATGTGCAGGTGCTGACGATAAACACATTTTGAATGAAAGCCGGGGAACTTTGGTAGCACAGAAACAAGTGGCTATTCTTTGTGACTATATGGATCACTCACAATACCATTATTTCACACAAAGGCACCAAATTAATACTCAAAAAAGCTGCAGCAATACACACAAATATAAACAGTACTTGGTGACAACTTTGCTTTTAGCCTTTAACCCTTCTTGACTACTTTTGATGTGGCCTCTATATTTTACCTTTAAAAACAGTTCATCTTGCCAATCTGTTATTTTCTCATTTTGACCAACTGTATCAGCACAATTTATCTAAATTCAGACAAAATTTAAAATACAAGTAGAAAGTGATATTTTGACTGTAAAAACCACACACATGTTTAACGAATCATCTTCATAACTTGAAATGCAAATAGAGATTGTACACTTTTAAAAATACGCACACGTTTTGCAAACAACAAAGTTATATGGTACTATTTACCAAAAAATGCAGCCAAGGCTCAGACGTTTTTCATATAATCATTTCAAACTATTTACAGAACAATCAGGTGTCAAACAATAGTTTGTGTCACTCTAACACATATGAGAACAGCACAGGGATAAACCTGCAGGTCTGACAGCAGGTGTGTCACTCAGCGTTTACACTGCAATCTGCCTTTGTTGGCTTTAAGGCAGCAACTGTGACGATCACTAGTAGAACTGACACACAAAACAAAACAACAGCTACACACTAAATACACAAGACAACAAACTAACTTGAGACCAAACACGGTAAACGTCACAAATCTCTCACGTATCAAAACTCTCTCTCTCTTTCGCTCACTCGCTCTCTCTTGCCGGTCACTCCTAAAACTTCCCCCTTTTGCTAAACAACCAAATGTCATGTTTCCATATCATTTTTGATTGGTCGACATGGTACATTTTCCCACCTATAGGGCTTTGGAGCATGATGTCACGGGAGATGGGCCATGCCCCCTTCCGCCATGACAGTAGGCCAGCCAAAGGATACCATTTCAGCTATGGATCGTACGTGTTGTGTTGTCGGTTGCAACGTTAGATCACACGATCGTGAAGGCAAGAAGCTGGATAATGGGCTCTCTTTTCATCGTTTTCCATCCTGGAGGCAACGTGAGGGATCCCATGTATCCGATATTACTAAACAAAGACGTCAGGCTTGGATTGCAGCGGTGAGACGAGGGGATATCGAGTTCTCTGCAATCCCCAGCTTTTTGTTGGTTTGCTCACGGCATTTTCTTTCCGGTGAGTTCTAAATTAATTCATATCACTCTTGAAAGGCTTTTAGTGTGATTTTCAACGTGCTGAGGTCATAGATAATGAGATAAAACATGCTAATGTGTGATGCTGCAGAACCACATCATGTCGACTGAGTAGCTTATGATTTGGCATTATTGCAGGCAAACCAGCATATGAAATGGATGTAACAAATCCAGACTGGGCACCAACACTGCACATGGGGCATGACGACATACCTGTATCAGACTCGGACCGGCACTCAAGGCGTACGCAACGGAAGCGAAAAAGAGCACCCATCGGAGGTAAACAACCCCCCCCCCCTCTAAAAACATACTAAATTGCTATCACTGTACACTAATCCGCACATAACTTCCAGATGAATCACACACCTGTCATTGGAATATTGGTGTACATTTACCTTATGTCTAATTTTATCTTACAGGCTTTCGTTATGCAGCTGCAGAGTCTGAAGGTGTGCCCCGTGCAGAAGTGATTGATGAAGATCTGACAGAAGACCAACAGCAAAATCACAATGTCATGGAGGCAGTGGACAGCAGTTGTGTTGGACAAGTGGAGGTTGAGGTACCAGCTGCAAATGTGGATATACTGAAGAAATGTAAACCTTTTAAAATGATGACAGATTACAAACCCTCAGCTGTGTCTGTAATCAAACCTCTGTAACTTTGCTTCACTTCAGCAGCATCAGCTCATGTTCACATGTTGATTCATGGTTTGCTTCAGTTTTTGATGGACTGCAGAATATTTTGAAGGTTATCTGCTATAAAAAGCCAGAACAGGAAAATCTGCTTCATGTGTTTCTGTTTGATCCTCAGTGACTTTGACACAAAGGCCTCTGCTGTGATGATCACACCTCTGATCAAGTCTCACAGTGTCAGCTTTGTTTTTATACATATGGATATGTGCTGATAAATGATCAGAATTATAATATTTCCCACTGTCTGCTGTGTGCCGTGACCTTTGACCTGCTAAAGACAGTCAGCTGTGGATTATTCATTGTTGTGTCTGATACTTAGAACTGTGAGGAAGAACACTACACAGTTCATCAGGGGACTCTCTGAATCAGGAAAGGTGGGCAGGCCGCGTGTGGGCCGCGGGCCATACGTTGAGTCTCACTGTTTGAAATGTGAACATTGTTCTGCTGCAGTCAATGGACTAAACCAGAGAAGAAGAAAACAGACTTTACCATGAAGATCCTCAGTGTGGATCAGTATAATATCAGCCTGATGTCTGCAGTTTAGTGTCAGCACAACTTTCACATCATATTCATCTCAGCACAACTAAAACATGCTGACTGACCTCAGAGTTTCAAGTCCACATCCTGGACTCTCCAGGAAACCACACAGATGCTTCACTCCTGAATCCTGCAGCTTGTTGTTCCTGCTCAGCTCCAGCTGTCTCAGATGGGAGGGGTTGGACTTCAGTGCTGCTGCCAGATAATCACAGCTGATCTCTGACAAATCACAGTCCCTCAATCTGTATAAAGAATGAAAGATGTAAGTTTATTAGACAAAGTGTGAGCTTGAAATCATTCAGTGTTTCATCATCTGTTCAGAGCTGAAGAAGGTTCAGAATGTAGAAGTTTAGAAAATGGAAACTCCAAACAGCTGAAGCCAACAGGAAGCAGCTTCAAACAAACACAATAAGAGAAAAAACTCTGAATGTTTCACATTAAAGTCGTACATTTATCATAAAAACAGGACAAAGACTTGAAAAAGTCGTGTTTTTCCTTCCAGGAACCACAAAGCTTCACTTTTAAAGGTGAAGTGTGAAAGAAATGGACATATTTGAAGTCCAACACCTTTTTCCAGTCACATTATTAAAGCAGACAAACTACAAGCTCATTTTCATTCCAACAAGTCATCTTCTGACCTGGACTAACAACACTGGTCTCTATGTGCAGCTGGCTGTGAGACCAGTGCTCAGGGAGCGTCTACAAAGTGCAACACTGAAAGAACATCACACACTCATTTGCTTCCATCATCCAACCTGAAGAGGAAACAGAGACGCCTCCCCTTCAAAGTAAAAGCTGCTCCTTTTGGACACAGTATCAAAGAAAGTCTACAGTATAACATAGAAAAGACAGAACAAAGTTTTGGTTGTTTTTAAATTGTGCAGAAATGAAACTACACTAAGCTCAATTATGTGACAGACATTTCATCCCATGTCAGTTTGGCCTCATCCTGGGCCGGATTATCCAGCACACACTCTGACCACAGGCCCAGGGGCCACGCACAGCTGGGCTCCATCCAAGAGACAGGAAACAAACCAACACAATTACTCACAAGTGCCGGCCATTCTATCTACCGAGGGAATATACAGCCATACTACTGTGCGCTGTGTACATCCCTCCCTCCTCCAATGTCAACAACAGGAATGAGGCACTGAATGAACTGTACCAGCACATCAGTGAGCAGCAGACAGCCCATCCTGATGCTTTTCTCATCCTGGCTGGGGATTTCAATCATGCAGACTTAAAGTGCGTATTTCCAAAAATACAACAACACATAGACTTTCCAACAAGGGGAAATAACACACTGGACTTTGTTTACACCACCCAGAGAGGAGCTTACAAAGCTTTTCCCCTCCCCTACCTCGGCGCCTCAGACCATATCACTGTCATGCTAATGCCTGCCTACAGACCGCTCGTTAAAGTCACCAAACCGGTTCGTAAGCGGATAAAAGTGTGGCCAGAAGGGTCTTCAGAGGCTTTACAGGACTGCTTCAACACCACAGACTGGAACATGTTTAAGCAGGCTGCCACCTATAACAACACCACTGACCTCCAGGAGTACGCAGAGACTGTTACTGCCTACATCAACAAGTGTATTGAGGATGTAACAGTCACGAAAACCATAACTGTCCGGGCCAATCAAAAACCATGGATGACAGGAGAGGTCTACAGGCTGCTGAAAGCTCGGAATGTTGCCTTCAGAGATGGAGACGAGGCGAGCCTGAGGACAGCTAGGGCCAACCTTTCCCGTGGCATCAGAGAGGCTAAGAGACAGTACTCCAGGAAAATATCTCATCACTTCAAAGACAGCAGAGACTCACGGAGCCTGTGGCGGGGCATTCAGACCATCACAGATTACAAGCCCCCACCACAGACCTGTGATAGCACTATCCCCCTGCTGAACGAGCTGAACACTTTCTTTGCTCGCTTTGAAGTCCAAAACAGCACCACCGCACAGAAGACCCCACCCCCTCCTGGTGACCAGGTGATGACTCTATCCCCGGACAGCGTGAGGAGATCCCTCAGCAGGATCAATGCACGTAAAGCTCCGGGTCCTGACAACATTCCTGGTCGTGTACTGAGAGACTGTGCAGTGGAACTCACTGATGTCTTCACAGACATCTTCAACATATCACTCATCCAGGCTGTCGTCCCCACATGTTTTAAAGCCACCACAATCATTCCGGTTCCAAAAAAGTCATCTCCCTCCTGCTTTAATGACTACCGTCCTGTTGCACTTACTCCCATCCTGATGAAGTGCTTCGAACGACTAGTCATGCAACACATCAAGACTGTCCTGCCCCCCTCCCTGGATCCCTTCCAGTTTGCGTATAGGCCCAACCGCTCAACCGATGATGCCATCTCCACTGCACTCCACTCGGCACTCACACACCTGGACAAAAAAGACTCATATGTTCGAATGCTGTTCATAGATTTCAGTTCAGCATTCAACACTATAATCCCCCAACAGCTCACTCAAAAACTGGTCCAGCTGGGGCTCAACACCTCACTGTGCAACTGGCTGTTGGATTTCCTCACCGGAAGACCTCAAGCAGTACGGGTCGGCAGTAATACATCCAGCACCATCATTTTAAACACGGGGGCCCCGCAGGGATGCGTGCTGAGCCCCCTCCTCTTCACTCTGCTGACCCATGACTGCACTCCATCATACAGCTCCAACCTCTTCATCAAGTTTGCGGTCGACACAACGGTGGTGGGTCTCATTAGCAACAGGGATGAGACCGACTACAGAAGTGAGGTGAGACGCCTGGCCACGTGGTGTGCTGACAACAATCTCTCTCTGAATGTGGAGAAGACGAAGGAGATTGTTGTGGACTTCAGGAGAATGCACACCCAACATGCTTCTCTGACCATTGACGGAGCATCTGTGGAGAGAGTGAGCAGCACCAAGTTCTTGGGTGTGCACATCACAGAGGATCTCTCCTGGACGTACAACACCACAGCACTGGCCAAGAAATCACAGCAGCGTCTCTTCTTTCTCCGCAAACTAAGAAGAGCAGGAGCACCAGCCCCCATCATGTACACTTTCTACTGAGGCACCATCGAGAGCATCCTGTCGAGCTGCATCACTGTGTGGTTTGGAGCCTGCAATGCGTCCTGTCATAGAACCCTCCAACGCATAGTGAGAGCTGCAGAGAGGATCATTGGTGTCTCTCTCCCCTCCCTCCAGGACATTTACAGCACCCGTCTCACTAAAAAAGCCCTTTGCATAGCGGCTGATCCCACGCACCCAATGCAAAGCTTCTTCAAGCTGCTGCCGTCGGGGAGGAGACTGCGGAGTCTCCAGGCCAGGACCAGCAGACTGAAGGACAGCTTCATCCATCAGGCTGTCAGGAAGCTTAACTCCCTCCCGATTCTGCCCCCTCTCCCTCTTCTCCTCCACGGTCTCACTGAACTCTGTCACACACACACACACACACACACACACACACACACACACACACACACACTCTCTGACTCACTCACTGCCCTGCACCAGTTACCAGTCACTTTGTGGAGCATTGGACTGCCATTACCTCATAAGACTTTGTTGTTACACTTTCTCTTACCGTACATTACTAAATCTCCATTTGCACTATTTGCCTATTTGCACTACTCTGCCTGGTTTGCACTCAATGTCATTTACCCATTATATTGTATATTGTATAGCTTTATTGTTATATGTAAAATTGTATTGTATTTATTTAAATTTTTACTTTTTAATTATTTTACTTGCATTTTTAATCACTCTTATATTTAAATGTTCATTTGCTATTTTATCTAGGGATTGAGAGTAACGAAGTTTCTATTCTCTGTATGTCCTGTACATGTGGCAGAATTGACAATAAAGTTGACTTTGACTTTGATAATAAAAAGCACCATGTGATCTTCTTACATCTTCAAGACAAACATAGTAAAAACATGAGCACATTTGTTTCCTGATAAAATGATGTGACAGGTAGAACAGAGTAAAGTGGTGGTGTTACAGCCTTTCTCCCCTCTGCTGCCGAGGCTGTTAGTCTCTCCCAAACTCAGCTACAGGACTTCCAAATGAATGAAAGCAGCAGAAGTGGCTTTACAAATGAAAGAGGAAGAGGAGAAGAAGAGGAGAGGGAGGACACCCTGACCATTACTCCAGCTGAAAACATCACACTTCCATTAAAGTTGGTGAGGAAATGTTGAGCAGGATGAGCTGCTGGCTAATCTGGAGACTGTAGCAGCAGCTCACAGTCACAGTGGATTTCCACTCATGAAAAAGCTCTGGCTGCTTCATTTCTCATCTCATATCAGAGACTTTAATGCTTCACTGAAGCTGTACTGTGCTGCTTCCATATCCCAGTGAGGCCTCCATAATGATTTCAGCTGTTCTGTACACACACTGTGTGCCCTGTATGGCTCAAAGTCTCTGCAGCCTGTTTTTACCTGCTATCATCAGATCTTCATCATCCTCATTCACATCCCTCACACACTCTACAGCCTCATCAGCACTGATTTCATCTTCACTGACTGATGGAGCACAACATGAACCTGTGGAGGCTGAAACACTGTCCTGTCAAACATCTCCCCGTCACCACTCCACTTCTGTCAGCCTTTAAATGAACCCTGCTCAAGTCTGTCACTTCTGTTTGGAGCCAAAAGGAAAAACTGTTGTTCAGTCGTTTGGAAAGACAACATTTCTGAAAGCACTCAAACTTCTTCACATTTGTCTTCAGAAACATCCTGAACATTTAGGAACTAAAGAAAGTTTCAAACATCAATCAAAGACCTGAAATATAGAAAAACAACAACAGCCGCAGTCAGTGAACTCACCTCAGAGTCTCCAGTCGACAGTTTGGACTCTCCAGTCCAGCACACAGAAGCTTCACTGTTGAATCCTGCAGCTTGTAGTTGTTACTCATGTTCAGCTCTGTCAGATGGGAGGGATTGGACTTCAGAGCTGAGGCCACAACTTCACAGTGAGACACTGAGAGTCGACAGTGAGTCAGTCTGTGATGATAGAAAATATAAAATGTGTTATTATAAAAGCAGAAAATCTGCATTATAAACACAGACTGAATGTATATGAAGACAAAACAGAGTGAGGTCATAATCTGATGAATCTGCTCTTCACATCTGTGCTTCAGCTCCTCTTACTGTGTTTGACATGACACAACGATTGAGTCTCTCTCAGACCTGCAGACTTTTAATGAGAATCTTTGTTTGGCTTTAATCTGCAGATGAAGGAGGACGATGGTGTCACATTTAGGCTTCCATAATGTCCACAGTCTGTCACTCAGATCTGATCCAGAGTCAGAGTGAAGACACACATTTGGACTGTTTCCTGTTTTGACTCCAGAACATTTTGAATGAGTTCAGCTCAGGGAAGAGTTCCAGCTGGAAAGATGATCTCTGTTTGCTACCTGCTGTCAGGTACGACTGTTCACGTCCACACGCAGGAAAAACCTGCTGACTGTTACCAAACGGAGCAGAAATCTCATCACTGGACAATAATGATGAATGAACTCAGAGCTGCTGATATCAGATCTGATTTCAGGGGAACTAAACACAGAAATGATTGGCTCATTTGAGCTTTCTGAGCCATTATCTGCTGGTGTGTCGCTAGTTGGCAGAAAATGATTTGTATTCCTGTTCAGGGCTTCAGTGTTTATGAGTCCAGATCCAGGTGACAGCAAGTCAAAATGATGTTACCTGTCTGTGTCCAGCAGCAGCCTGTATTCACTTTGAATATTGTTATAACCTGACATGGATCAGTTTGTCTTTGATTGGTTTGTAAATGTCACTGTTTCCATTGGACCTGAGTGACGTACAAAGACAGAGAGGGAGAGAAAGGAGAGAGAGGATGGAGACAGCAAAGAGAGAGCAAACACAAACAGGTGAGAGTGGACAGGTGACCAAGGTCAGCAACCAATCAGAGAGCTTCTGTTTGACCCACAGTCACTGATGATGACTGCACATAACCAAGCAGTGTGTTACTCTGATATCAAATATGGATCCTGCTCTTATAATAATGATCATCAGATGATATTATTGTGTTATTTTGTAGCTGAATACGATGTTTGTGTGATTATCAGTGAAAGAAGCAGTGAGGAGGATGGAGAGAGAGAGAGGACAGAGGGTGAAGTTAGAAACACTAAAAGGATTTTTCATGGATTTCATGGATGATTTGAGTGATTTCCAGCACGACACTTAAACATGTCAGTGGACGTCCTAAAGAACATATTCACTGATATGAAACGTGTCATTGAACAGGATTAATATCAGTGGAAACATGGTGGAAACAGCTGTGACTGCATGGATGTGACACACTTCAAATCTGTTCTCCACTCTTGGATTTGGGATCCATGGAGCTGCTGCTGAGTCTGTACTATAAAGGAATGGTGTGGAAGGTTGCAGCGTACGGACGCAAACAATTTGTGGTTACAATCTGATTTTATTTTCAACATTAAACTACTAACCTACACTGATCAATGATGTTAATGATCACATCTGGACTCACCCAGCCTTTCTGCAGTTCCTCACAGCTGGAATCAGTCTCTGTCGTCCCCGCTCTGATGTTTTGTACTTCTGCAAGTCCAACTCACCCAGAACCTCCTCTGACATCTGCAGCATGAAGGCCAGAGCTGAGCACTGGATCTCAGAGAGTTTCTTCACTGATCTGTTCTCTGACTTCAGGAACTCTTGGATCTCCTGATGTACTGAGAGGTCGTTCATCTCCATCAGACAGTGGAAGATGTTGATGCTTCTGTCAGGAGAGATTTCATCACTGTTCATCTTCTTCAGGTTGTTGATGACTCTCTGGATGGTTCCTGGACTGATCTCTGTCTGATCCAGCAGACCTACTAAGAGTCTCTGGTTGGACTCCAGACAGAGGCCATGAAGGAAGCGAACAAACAGGTCCAGGTGGCCATTTTTACTCTGGAGGGATTTCTCCATGGCTCTGCTCAGAAATACATCAAGTGATTGGAGATCTTTGTTATCAAAAACACTGAACATCCTCCTCATTAAAGATTCTGATTTTAGAAACATCTTCAGCACCTTTGTCTTCCTGTTGGTGTGACAGTGGAACATGTAGACAGCAGCCAGAAACTCCTGAATGCTCAGATGAACAAAGCAGTAGACTGGTTTCTGGAAGATCACACACTCTCTTTTGAAGATCTCTGTACAAACTCCTGAGTACACCGAGGCCTCTGTCACATCCAGACCACACTGCTCCAGGTCTTCTTGGTAGAACATGATGTTTCCTTTCTCCAGATGTTCAAATGCCAGCCTCCCCAGCTTCAGAAGAACTTCCCTGTCAGCCTCCGTCAGCTCCTGTGGACTCGTCTCACGTCCCTCATGGTACTTGTTCTTCTTCCTCTTTGTCTGAACCAGCAGGAAGTGTGAGTACATGTCAGTCAGGGTCTTGGGCAGCTCTCCTCTCTGCTCTGTAGTCAACATGTGCTCCAGAACTGTAGCAGTGATCCAGCAGAAGACTGGGATACTACACATGATGTGGAGGCTCCTGGATGTCTTCATGTGGGAGATGATTCTGCTGGACAGCTCTTCATCACTGAATCTCCTCCTGAAGTACTCCTCCTTCTGGGCGTCAGTGAAGCCTCGTACTTCTGTTAGCCTGTCAACACATGTAGGAGGGATCTGATTGGCTGCTGCAGGTCGGGAAGTTATCCAGACGAGAGCCGAGGGAAGCAGATTCCCCTGGATGAGGTTTGTCAGCAGCTGGCTGACTGATGACTTCTGTGTGACATCCGACAGCAGCTTCCTGTTGGTGAAATCCAATGAAAGTCTGCTTTCATCCAGGCCGTCAAAGATGAACAAAAGCTGAGAGACAGCCAGCTTCTCTGCTGTGACCTTCTGTAATGTTGGATGGAAAACATGGAGCAGCTCCAGAAGACTGTACTGCTCATCTCTGATCAGGTTCAGCTCCCTGAATGAAAGCAGAACCACCACACTGAAATGTTGGTTCTCCAAGCCCTCTGCCCAGTCCAGAGTGAACTTCTGCATTGAGAAGGTTTTTCCAACACCAGCCACGCCGTTGGTCAGAACCACTCTGATGGGTCTCTGTTGGTCAGGTAAGGCTTTAAAGATGTCCTGGCACCTGATCGGAGCGTCATGGAGGGCGTCCATCTTGGAAGCTGTCTCCAGCTGCCTCACCTCATGTTGGGTATGAACCTCTTCACTCTGTCCCTCTGTGATGTAGAGCTCAGTGTAGATGGTGTTGAGGAGGGTTCTACTTCCTGTTTCATCACTTCCTTCAGTCACACGTTCACATCTCCTCCTCAGACTGATCTTATGTTCATCTAAAACCTCCTGCAGACCAACATCTGCTGAAAGAAAGAAAAACAATGAGACTAAAGAGAAAGAAAAGTCTTCAATGTCTGAACAACACAAGAAGTCCAGTTTTCAGAAATGAGTCCATCAGCAGACAGATGTTCAGTCTTACTTTCTACACAGCTGCTCTGACTGGCTGTCTGCAGTCCAGCTCTGCTTCTGGATCTTTCTCCACACTGTGCAGAAGCTCTGATGGTGACACAGAAAAGTCACAGTGGAGATACTTCTGTCCACCTTTGATTAGACTCATTATAAAAAGGAAAACAAAGTTTGAACACAGTCATGTTTCCAGTTCACTGACTTACATTTATTCCATGGACACTCACTCTAACCTGAACCACAGCTACAACCCAACATTGTTCAGGCCTCATCTCCTCCTTTCCTGACTGTAGAGGTTAAATATGCAACAACCAACAAATAAAAGAATTTGGTTCATTTCAAAGAAATTCACACGGTGACCAAGTAAAGTAACCATAGTAAAGGAGACAACATCCCGTTGATGGTGGGATTATTTGAAAGATTTGCTTTAGTCACGTCACCAAATGCAGTTGAACCACCCGTGGATCCATGTTTGACCATTCTACCACTCTGAGCTCTGCTTTTTAATCATTTTATTATTATCATCATTCATTTATTCATTCTTTGGAGGGGGGCTATTTCCTAATGCCGCCCTAATAAGCTGATGTTCAAGGGGAAATATAACAGAAACTCTTTCGGTGTTATTCATTAATAAATTAACAGATAAACTGTGAAGAAGAAAAAAACTGAGATTTAAAGGAGAGAGTGAGAAACTTGATCATCCATCCTCATAATACATGTTTATCAGTATCTGCTGTGACCATACTGCAGTAATAACTACAAGTCTACATTTCTGTGACTGTTGATCAATCACAGCAGGAATCTGAGCTCATCTCTGCACACAGAGCAGCTTCAGCTCTGGGATAAACTGCTCGCTTCACGTCCTTCTCAGCTCACAGACACTCATCCTGATATTTTCCTTTAACATTTGATGGTATAATTCATCTGAGTTTACACTTTATCTGCATAAATACAGAAAAACAGACCCAAACACCAGAAACCATCAGTTTCACCATGTAGAATATATTGTTGTTTCCTTGCTTTTAATTCAGAGAAAAACTCTGATTTGGATTTTCTCTGTTCTCTTTGCCACAGCCCATCCCAGCAGCAGCTGAAGCAGCTGACTGTCACAACACTGAATAACACTTTAGGAGGAATTTCAGAGGTCAGTAAAGCTCCAGCTTCAACATCAGTTAATTAATCATAGTTCATCATAAATGTTAACCTGGCTGGCACACATGTTAATGTTAGCCATTTAAATATTAGCAGTTAGCTGAGGCCACAAGAAGAAGAGGCCCTAGAAGAACAATGGATGATAAGATTAGATTTTCAAGACTAGGCAGAGACGTGTTTTCCTTTACTGTCTCTTACAGAGGAGGGAGCAGATACCAGACGAGGTCACGGAGGTACGGGGAGGATTCGCAGCAGACAGCAAGACTGCCACGTCCATGCGAGAGAGCGATGGCTACGATAATCTCTGTTTTTGTCTCCCTATATAATGTTGTACAGCCCATGTGAGGGTTAACACAAACATCAGTCCTTCTACTTCAGTATGTTTGACACTTTGTTAACTTTACTGTTAACGAGTTTTCATGTTTCTGTAATCCACCAGTGTGCTCATGCTTTTTTAAGTGAAAACATATTTTTAAAGATCAAATATAATTATGTTTGTTATTTGTGGATTTTAAATGTCCTTGACAGAGACAGATGATAATCATTATCCTGAACTGTGGTCTCAGGTTTGGTCGAGCTAGCACAAAGAATGGCTATGTTGAACTTCCTCCTGGGATCTACACTAAGAAGTGAGTCCAACATTAGCAGGGTCTCTTTCCTTTATCTGGATTCACTTTAGCATTCACAGTCACGTGAAGCTTGTTATTAACTCGATAAGTCAACCCAGGGTTTCAGCTGAGCGCTCACATGAAACACATGGTGTTGGCAGCATCTGATCAATCATATTCATGGAGACGTGTATCAGCAACAGAGCAGCTGAGTTTGCAGAAGGAAGTCAAACTAAACCACAGGAACAATATGAGGAGATTACACACATAATAAAATACTAGCAGTAACACAGCTGCTGCAGACAAATCAGTCGTGTGATCGTGTGTGAGAGGTGAAGGACTGTAAAGGAGTTTGGTGTTAAAAGCTCTGTATGAATGTGGGAGACTTTGAAGGGCTTTAAAAAGGCCAATATAAAATAAAAGACAGCAAAATTGCTGAGTGTGAAAGTCACCAGACTTATCAGACCTCTGTGATTAAGACCTGTAAGAACACCTATTTGTACTTGTTGGCATTATATCAAACACACACGTATATTAAGCCTTTGTTTGAACTCTGGTTGAATTTGTTACTTTCAGACTGTGAAACATCACAGAGTCTGCAGCTGCAGATCTTTTATTCACCTGGAAATTTACTTTAAATGTTAGATGGAAAATGTATTGCTCAGTTTAACCAGAGTAAGAACAAGAATCCATAAACCTTCATAAAGACAAACATCTCCCAGAACATTGAGCTGCTGAAGTGTCACTGAAGGGAAAAACTATTTGTCCTCCTCCATCCAGCAACACCTGAAACACCTGAGTGGAAGCTCCTCCCTACACTGTGTTTGAAGCAAAGCACAAAGGAGACACCTGCTGGAGCAGCTGGAGTCCTACAGACACTCAGCCTCTTCACTACACAAACACCTCCTACAACATCCACTCTTTCCACTCTGACTGCTGTGTTTGTGGAAACACTCCAACACACACCGCTTCACATACCAACATAGAAATGTGTGAAAAAGAGCTGAGCTGATATTAAACATGAGGATTTATTCAGAAATACAGAGTCAGGAACAACATCTAGACACACATTACCTCTCAGCAGCAGAAGAACAGCCTTTAAAGTCTATAACAGCACCCTTCGACATGTTGCTCTTTAAGGAAACACAGCTGGGTTCAGGTCCAGGAGATTCTGGCCTCTTATTGATCCTAAAAGAAAAACAATAAATGTAACAGCTTCATGAGATAGGAAGGAAAAACTGGAAATATTAAATTAAAGACATGATGAACAATCTCATAAAAATAATGTACTTACTCTTTGTCACATAACAGTCTTTTGTTAAATTTTTCACCAATTTCCTTCGACCTGTTGCTCTTTAAGGAAACACAGCTGGGTTCAGGTCCAGGCTCTGGATTAGTTTCAGGGTTATGTCCAGCTGAGCCTGGTACGCCCCACAGCTCTGGGCTTTAAAACAACACACACAGAGGTATGAGTGTGAATAATGATGGAGCAGTGATGTGGGTGTTTAGCTGTGACATGGAGAAGAGTCATGGACAGTTAGAGATGGTCATCTCACCTCTGAGCTTTGGTCTGGCTCTCATGTTCCCCACACAGAGTGCTTTTAGAGGGAGGGACTCCCTCCTCTCTGTCCTCACAATGATCCATGCTGCTCAATTCACATCAGCTCACACACACTTTCTACCTTCACCTGCAGAGGAAACACAAATCATTCATGTGCACATCAACTGAGAGCTGCAGAGGTCGTGTCTGATGTGTTGGAATAACATCCATCTGAGACGCAGCTTTCATTTCAGTAACAGTGCCCAGGACCAAGCTGACTGCTTACAGAGAGTTCATACTGTAACTGCTAGCTGCTCTTTGGGCTCCGCCTCCAAGACTGTGTTGTAGGTTGAATGGCTTCTTTGTGAGCACAGCTGCTGAGTTATTGCATTTATGTGCAAGGAATTTAATTGTACCCTTGAAATGAAATTATTTGCTCGGATCATGTTTTTGCTAATGCTTGTGTTATGACATAAAAAACAAACAAACTGTAGGACAGGTGAGAAGTGGGAGGAGATTTTCAAATTAATTTGTAGCTGTTTATCTTTGTCTTGTCAGAGTTAAATGTATCTTATATCTCCCTTTTTTCACTGAGCAGTTTCAACTTCATTAAAAATAGAATGATATTTTTTTAAGTCTGCAACTTGTGGATTATCAATAAAGTGCATTTATTTTTCAACATGAATAGTGTACCACTCTTCAACCTTCTGCATGACTTGACTTTGTTTTCTTTTCAAACATACTTTACTAAGAGCATAAACAGGACATAATGCCAGCATAAAGATGATGATTGGTGATGGGTGTGCCTCCCACAACCCTTCGCTGGAACAGAGACAATTCAACTACAACAGCAAAAAGCTTTGAACACCAGGCAGAGCTCTTTGAGTGTCTCGTGCATGAGGGAGAGAACTGGACAAAACTCATACTGGAGACATACAAACACATCTGTGTTTGTATGTGTGGGGGTCAAGATGTGACCCCATAAACAACTTCCCTAAACCTGCAGTCCAGCTATTGTTGGGATTTAAATATATATTCTTAATTCTTATTTTCTCATTATATTTTTTTATTTATTTTAATATGAGAGGCCTTCAGAAACTGAGCTCAGAGGAGACAAGACTAGGTTAAGGCATAAAACAATAAAAGAAGGTATGACCTCTCACATGATCCCAAGTTGTGTGTGCATGCCAGAGCACTCTGGAAGGCACACAGAGTCTTTACAGACTACTAAGGATCAAACCTCTATCATCATGCAATCGATTACAAAACTCTAAGCATATATGAGTAGATATTTCTAGGCATAAATGACAATCAACAATATTAACCTTACAATTGGCATCAGGGATTTACTTTTAGGCAATAGGGCAGTTTTACTTGCTGCTCAGCAAAAACATATTTATGTTACAGTTTTTTCATTTAAGAACAGCTTAAAGACTCTCAGCTTTTATACTGAAGCCCCTGTAAATAGTTGGACAAAAAAATAATTTTCTCACAAGTGTTCATGTTCATGTTCCTTTATTCACAGATTATTTCACAGATAGAGACTGAATAACATTTGTAACCCGGCACTTTGCAAAAACCAATGACTTTAAATAAGTATTGTATTATTTTAAAAGTTGGAATATAGTATAAATACTATGCCTAACCAGAAACTTGTGACTTTTATTAAAAAAATATTTTTTAAAAATTGATCGTTTAAATGCATTTATCTTTAAATAGTTTTTGTCATTAACCAAAATGCAGTGAGTTTATTTTCGAAATGTAAAACCTGTCAAACTCGTTTATGGTGTGAACAAAGCGGACATTTTATGACGCAGTATTTTAAAGCAGAGTCAGACATGAGAATCTAGAAACTATCAACTACATGTAGGTAAAAGACTAACTTGTGACTTTTTTTAGCTTGTGCTGTTTCCATGAATACAAAGACAAATTGTTAAAGGAGGAAACAAAGCAAACTTACAGTTTCTTCACACACCAACAAGCTCCGCTCCACACCTGGACACTAAACACGGACACACAGGTGAGCTTCTTCCGGGAAGGAGGCGGGACTCCACCTGAAGCTCACAGGTGGGAGGGGCTCAGCTCTGTGTGTGCTGATGTGTTAACTTTAAAAATATGCCGTCTGACTGCTCAGACTGAGTCAGAGTAAAGTTCACATGCTGACGTGTGGAGACATGAAACCTTGTTGTAGCTGCAGGTGTGAACACACTGATCCCAGATCAGCTCTGCTGTATTTGTAACATGAACATTTCTGCTGCAAAGCTTCAAATGTTCAGCATGTTTCTCTGCTTCCAGTCTATAGATCCAGTCACTTTCTACCTTCACCTGTGCAGCAGAGGCGGAGGCAGACATTTGAAACCAAGCATCCAATCAGTGAGCAGCATCAACAACTGAGCTTCATTCAGACTCTGTTATTGAAGATGTTGTTGGTACAAAGTTCATCTGCTGCTCACATGAATCCTGTGATGAAAGCTTTATTTCACTGATGTTTCTTCAAAGCTCATTTCAACCTGTTGAAGTCATGAATGAAAGTGCAGACTGAGAGTGGATCACATGATGTTTGAGGTGTGTCATGTGACATGTTCAGTATTGTCACACATGTCTAGTTTGTCCCTGATATCATAACTGCTCAAACACTGATGATTATATTTGAAGAATTATTACTTTTGGCAGCAAAGTTTGAATTGAGCTCTCTGTCTGTGCGGTTTTGTCGCCCTCTGGAGGTCAAAACACAAACTGCATGATGTCACTGGTTACAGTGACATCATGCAGATATATATACATATATATACATATATATATACACACATATACATATATCACTGACTTTCAGCTTGTTGTGTTTGTGGATGTATGACTGACTTTAATTATTAAACATTCGCACATAAATAAGTGACGTCATATTCAGTACTTTTGACAGTTCACTCTTCGGCCGCTCCATCTTATTAGGGAAATTCCATGTACATAAATGTAAATTTCAAAACTCAACCCCATCATTTAATTTGTTTTTGATTGAAATTGAATATTACTTAAACTCTCTTAAATTAACTTCCAATAAAAAAGGTTTATCATTGATTTAAATTCATTCAGAAATGTTTAACGAATGAGCTGTCACAACTTTCAAGTACAAAGTTGTTATGAAGTCTATCACATTCCCCCCCCTTTTTTTTTCTTTTTTTTATCCTTTATTTATTTATCCTTCTTATTTCATTGTACTGTATATTAAAAAAATATCCACACCCACCGCTGCGCTATGAATTGTGGGATATATGGGACCACGAAGCGTACACCGGACCACGCTTGATATTTGGGGAAATCGACGGCGCATTTGGAGTATGCATTTGAAGTACACTTCGAATCGGGACAGCCGTCGTCGCGTGGCGGTGACGTAACCGCACTTAAAATGCGTACTTCAAGCATGCAGACCCTGAATTGGGACAGAGCCATCAAGCCATCCTGTCACACTGAGCATGTGCAAACACAGCAGCCAACATCCTGTTGCACTGAGCATGTGCAAACACAGCAGCCAACATCCTGTTACACTGAGCATGTGCAAACACAGCAGCCAACATCCTGTCACACTGAGCATGTGCAAACACAGCAGCCAACATCCTGTCACACTGAGCATGTGCAAACACCGCTCTCAGCTTCAATCACTCACAAGCTCCACCCTCCACTTAAAAGCCCAGAACAAAACTTGTGACCAACACATCACAGACAGAGGTGATGTTCATGCTCTGTTTCTGGGTGGGAAACTCACCTGTGGGTGTGGCTGTTCCTCCCCTACAATCTCTGATGTCACAGCTGCTAAATTAGACTGAACTGAAGCCAGACTCAAACAGAAAACATCCTCAAAGACTTAGAGAGAGCGCTGCTCCATCTCTGGACCCAAAATATATGTTCCACCACCACGCTGCAATGCATCTTGGGATAGGGTGGGCCCACCTGTGCTTCAAATCCAGGGAGAAGGTGGACATGTTTGTGGGAGGCTAGGATTCTGGACGCCCTTTGCAGCCACACTGTGATGTCATGGACCTTCAGAGGAAGCAGAGGCTGAATTTAAACACACCTGCTGACTTCATGTGTTCTGCTCTGACAGCTGCCATGTGTCACAGCGTGGATAATAAATCCATCAAACTTCACTCAGCTCCAATAACACCATCAGTGTTTGATGTCCAGAGGATTCATCAGCTTTAACTATGATAGAAGCAGGAAGTTAAGATGAAGATGATAAACCACACTGAGCGACACACTGCGAGCAGGTTCGCAGAGATCTGAGCAAGAGCGAATGAAAAAACTGAGCGAGAGGGGCTGTTATTAAATGAATGAAGTCCTCACCTCCCAGCTTCAGTCAGACTGGTTCACCTGTCCCCACACCAGTCACACCACTGGCTGAGAACATGGATCAGCACTTGCACTTGAGCACATGGATAATGTAACTTGGAGCTCTTTTGGTTCAGAGACAGCAAGCAGTTAGGCAAAGAGAGAAGAACTCAGCCTGTGGGATTCACTGAAAGATGTCATATAAATCCTCAGCACCATCCACAAGCATTTGCATTATTTGCAAAGAACATGGAGAACATCGGTGTATGAACGCAGCAGTACTCGTCTATATTGGAAAACAACATTTACAGCTACATTTACCAGAGGATCACAGACCCGCGCAGTAAACACAAGAGAGATAAACATGTTTGTGAACACAGGTTTGTTCTTACAGATTTATGACTTAATGCCAAACTATTCTGATCTCATTTTAAAATGAAACATGTCCATGTAATGACTGCATTAACCTGATGGGCCTGAGGTCAAGTTTAGGATATAATGTTCATTTCGCCAAAAGATATTTCAGATTGGTCGTACCTGATAAGTAGAAAAAGTAAAAATGATCTTTGAATGGTGTTTTTGTGTTTATTTATTTCTAAATGCTTGGACTGGCCAAAATGAAAAGGTTTAGCAATGAGTACATGGCAGGCACAGCTCAGGTTTGAAAGTCTGAGAGGCTGAGACAGATTGTGCATGTGCACAGAGGGTTAGTGGATATATTGGCAAGAGGAGGATGAAGTCAAAGTCAAAGTCAAAGTCAACTTTATTGTCGATTCTGCCACATGTACAGGACATACAGAGAATAGAAATTGCGTTACTCTCAATCCCTAGATAAATAGCAAATGAACATTTAAATATATTTAAATATAAAAGTGATTAAAAATGCAAGTAAAATAATTAAAAAGTAAAAATTTAAATAAATACAATTTTACATATAACAAGAAAGCTATACAATATACAATATAATGGGTAAGTGACATTGAGTGTAAACCAGGCAGAGTAGTGCAAATAGGCAAATAGTGCAAATGGAGATTTAGTAGTGTACGGTAAGAGAAAGTGTAACAACAAAGTCTTATGAGGTAATGGCAGTCCAATGCTCCACAAAGTGACTGGTAACTGGTGCAGGCCAGTGAGTGAGTCAGAGAGTGTGTGTGTTTGTGTGTGTGTGACAGAGTTCAGTGAGACCGTGGAGGAGAGAGGGGAGAGGGGGCAGAATCGGGAGGGAGTTAAGCTTCCTGACAGCCTGATGGATGAAGCTGTCCTTCAGCCTGCTGGTCCTGGCCTGGAGACTCCGCAGTCTCCTCCCCGACGGCAGCAGCTTGAAGAAGCTTTGCATTGGGTGCGTGGGATCAGCCGCTATGCAAAGGGCTTTTTTAGTGAGACGGGTGCTGTAAATGTCCTGGAGGGAGGGGAGAGAGACACCAATGATCCTCTCTGCAGCTCTCACTATGCGTTGGAGGGTTCTATGACAGGACGCATTGCAGGCTCCAAACCACACAGTGATGCAGCTCGACAGGATGCTCTCGATGGTGCCTCTGTAGAAAGTGTACATGATGGGGGCTGGTGCTCCTGCTCTTCTTAGTTTGCGGAGAAAGAAGAGACGCTGCTGTGATTTCTTGGCCAGTGCTGTGGTGTTGTACGTCCAGGAGAGATCCTCTGTGATGTGCACACCCAAGAACTTGGTGCTGCTCACTCTCTCCACAGACGCTCCGTCAATGGTCAGAGGAGCATGTTGGGTGTGCATTCTCCTGAAGTCCACAACAATCTCCTTCGTCTTCTCCACATTCAGAGAGAGATTGTTGTCAGCACACCACGTGGCCAGGCGTCTCACCTCACTTCTGTAGTCGGTCTCATCCCTGTTGCTAATGAGACCCACCACCGTTGTGTCGTCCGCAAACTTGATGAAGAGGTTGGAGCTGTATGATGGAGTGCAGTCATGGGTCAGCAGAGTGAAGAGGAGGGGGCTCAGCACACATCCCTGCGGGGCCCCCGTGTTTAAAATGATGGTGCTGGATGTATTACTGCCAACCCGTACTGCTTGAGGTCTTCCGGTGAGGAAATCCAACAGCCAGTTGCACAGTGAGGTGTTGAGCCCCAGCTGGACCAGTTTTTGAATGAGCTGTTGGGGGATTATGGTGTTGAATGCTGAACTGAAATCTATGAACAGCATTCGAACATATGAGTCATTTTTGTCCAGGTGTGTGAGTGCCGAGTGGAGTGCAGTGGAGATGGCATCATCGGTTGAGCGGTTGGGCCGATACGCAAACTGGAAGGGATCCAGGGAGGGGGGCAGGACAGTCTTGATGTGTTGCATGACTAGTCGTTCGAAGCACTTCATCAGGATGGGAGTAAGTGCAACAGGACGGTAGTCATTAAAGCAGGAGGGAGATGACTTTTTTGGAACCGGAATGATTGTGGTGGCTTTAAAACATGTGGGGACGACAGCCTGGATGAGTGATATGTTGAAGATGTCTGTGAAGACATCAGTGAGTTCCACTGCACAGTCTCTCAGTACACGACCAGGAATGTTGTCAGGACCCGGAGCTTTACGTGCATTGATCCTGCTGAGGGATCTCCTCACGCTGTCCGGTGACAGAGTCATCACCTGGTCACCAGGAGGGGGTGGGGTCTTCTGTGCAGTGGTGCTGTTTTGGACTTCAAAGCGAGCAAAGAAAGTGTTCAGCTCGTTCAGCAGGGGGATAGTGCTATCACAGGTCTGTGGTGGGGGCTTGTAATCTGTGATGGTCTGAATGCCCCGCCACAGGCTCCGTGAGTCTCTGCTGTCTTTGAAGTGATGAGATATTTTCCTGGAGTACTGTCTCTTAGCCTCTCTGATGCCACGGGAAAGGTTGGCCCTAGCTGTCCTCAGGCTTGCCTCGTCTCCAACTCTGAAGGCAACATTCCGAGCTTTCAGCAGCCTGTAGACCTCTCCTGTCATCCATGGTTTTTGATTGGCCCGGACAGTTATGGTTTTCGTGACTGTTACATCCTCAATACACTTGTTGATGTAGGCAGTAACAGTCTCTGCGTACTCCTGGAGGTCAGTGGTGTTGTTATAGGTGGCAGCCTGCTTAAACATGTTCCAGTCTGTAGTATTAAAGCAGTCCTGTAGAGCCTCTGAAGACCCCTCTGGCCACACTTGTATCCGCTTACGAACCGGTTTGGTCACTTTAACGAGCGGTCTGTAAGCAGGCATTAGCATGACAGTGATATGGTCTGAGGCGCCGAGGTGGGGGAGGGGAAAAGCTTTGTAAGCTCCTCTCTGGGTGGTGTAAACAAAGTCCAGTGTGTTATTTCCCCTTGTTGGAAAGTCTATGTGTTGTTGTATTTTTGGAAACACGCACTTTAAGTCTGCATGATTGAAATCCCCAGCCAGGATGAGAAAAGCATCAGGATGGGCTGTCTGCTGCTCACTGATGTGCTGGTACAGTTCATTCAGTGCCTCATTCCTGTTGTTGACATTGGAGGAGGGAGGGATGTACACAGCGCACAGGAGTATGGCTGTATATTCCCTCGGTAGATAGAATGGCCGGCACTTAATAACCATTAACTCCAGCACTGGTGAGCAGTGTTTGCAGACCGCAACAGCATCGCGACACCAGGCATCATTGATGTAAACACAAAGTCCTCCCCCGCGGGTCTTACCTCCCGCGACGATGACTCTGTCAGCACGGTAGCATGTTAGCTGGTCGAGCTGAATGGCGCGGTCCGGGACACTGTCGCTGAGCCATGTTTCCGTGAACACAAAAGCACAGCAGTCCTTTACATTCCTTTGAGATGAACGTAGCACTCCGATGTCGTCCAGTTTATTTTCTAGCGAGCGTACGTTGGCCAGAACGATAGAGGGGATGGCGGGTTTGTGTGGGCTAGCCGCTAGCCTAGCTCGGATGCCACCGCGCTTACCCCTCTTCTGCTTCCTCTCACACCGCTTGAGGCGCATCCATTGTGGGCGAGGTGCGGGAGTGGGGGTCGGTGATTGAGTAGGCCTTCGGAGCAGACCCAGATCTTTCAGCTTCTCGGTGTCCACAGAGTTTAACTTAAAAAGTTTGTTTCTGCCGATGTCGAGAAGAAGTGTTCGGGCATATCCTCGCTTGCACACAGATAGACGCGACAAAGACTTACAAAAACACTGCAACTTACAGGACGAAAAACACGAAAAAGTAGTTTGTTTGGGAGAGAGAGAAGCCGCTGCGTGTGCACGCGCCGCCATGTTGGATCCTCTCTGAAGGTGAAGGTGGAGCTACCATCATCACCATGTCGCCATATGAGGGCAGTGGGTCTCAGGAGGTTCATAAAAACAATTGTGGGATGACTCACTGTCTTACTTTTCTGGAGGTCATTTAATACTTTAGGTTCAACATTTTCCAACCTGATATCGTAACGACATCAGAAATGAGTCATTCTGTTATGCTGCTGTATCATCGATTGATATAAATTCATGTTTCTGTAGCTAATCCAAAAAAAATCATTGTTGTCTTCATACATTGACAATAATTCTTTACTCCTAAAGCTTCAAACGAGCAGGTTCATATCTCAGTATTTCACCAACAACTGAGGACACTAGAGTGTCATTCCTCAGTGCAACACAATGCAGATCATACAGTTTAACAGCATTTGACACATTTCTCTATATAAAAATGTTTCAGGCTAAAAAGTCCGTAAATGTTGACACTAGATCATATTTTCTACTCTTATGTGCACTGGAGTGGGTTGGTGATCAGTCTGTGAGGTGCTATCTAATGATCTACCAACCAAGTTAATAATCCTGTCATAAGATTTGGTTCCATCAATGACAGAAATGGATGAACCAGTGTTGATGTTTGGTTTCAGACTGATGGCACAATGATTGTGAGCATGGATGCCGACTTTGGCCTTGGAAGAAAAAGAAGAAGTATTATTGAGCGCTTTCATGGAAACATCATGTCTGTAAGAGACAAAGATGTAGAGGAATATCTGCTGTCTCATCCTGATAGCTCCAAACCAGCTGAGCTGAGGAAATGTTGAAGGAAATTTCATGTCACTGCTCCATCACTAGTGAGGTGTTCTCCTAAATAAGTCATAGTTTTAAATGGATTGGTTATGTAAGAGACAACATTTGAAGTATTTGTGATGGAAACAGATGTTTTTGAATGTGCAGATGTTGAGTGTCCCCCCCCCCCCCCCCCCCCACACACACACACACCCCTATTTTTTATTTTATTTTAAAGATAATTTCTGTCATGTTAAAGTTATTATGGTTGATTGAGGACTACTATTTCCTTTTGTAATTAGGATTGTAGCAACTTTAAAGCTGGAAATTTACTTCAGTCACAAAACCAGCCAAAAACACAGGATGTAACTGGTGTAACTGGTGTAACTGGTGTATTTGGAGCCTCCTGTCGTCATGAAATTCCCCTCATGTTTTTGAACATGATTCATGGAGAATGCTGAGTTGTTAATCAATGCTTACGTCATTAAACTACAGTCAACAATGTCACCAAATGTTTCCCAAAAATATTATTTCTCTTATCGACTCGAAACCATTGAGATGATCTTTTTTTTAAACAGGCGAGCAGATCCAACGTATGTCATCAGTGAGCTGGTGAAAAGATACCAGGACAAGAACATCAAGCTGAATTTCACATACGACACCGTGTGTGTGCCGTCCTCACATATACATGTGAGTATTTTCTTTTACTATATGACACAAGAACAACATTTCCTGTTTATAAAACACTGTTTGGTGTTTATCAGAGAAATGGAGGAGGAACACCTCGAGGTATTTCCCTGGCTGTCCATGTTTATGGACATAAACTGCAGTGCCAGCTATGATTTATTGGTCAATGTACACAAACTGACACACATGTCATCCTAAGCACATGCACACACTATTCAGTCCATACTTTGATAAACTCTTGTACAGTAAACAGTAAATATGTGTTAATCAGAAATCTTTTAGAGCACACGACGGCTTCCTGGGTTTGGGCTGAACGATGGAGAAGGCATGGAGAGGTTCTGCTCCTTCCTCAGAAGATCTGCAGGAGTCACAAAGAGATGACTCCATCAGATCGACTGGAAATTCTGACTGATGCATTATTGCATTATGGGAGGAGGAATTCATCGGATCTAGGTACACATGTTTCTGTATTAGTAGTTAAAATGACTCATTTACATTCAAACTGAGAGAGCTGACAGTTTTCTCTTCCATGTTTGTCCAAGTGACTATTTCAGAACAAGACATCTAACAGTGGATGGAAAGAGAGACAGAAGCTGACAAACATGCACTTTTGAAAACGAGACCCAAAGGTTTGTTGATTTTGCCTGATTTGTTTCTTATTGGGTACTCAGGAAGCTGACAGTGGCTACTTCCTGTCTTTAGATTCTGTTCCCAGATGGAAGAGGAAGTATGTCATGAAACTGGTCGGGCATTGCACAGCTACAAGCATTTCACCTCATGTCATACTGTGTATGGTTTTGTGTGTGTGATAAATACAATTTGAACTTGAATTTGAAACTGGTTCAATTCAACCAGCTCAGGTAGGATTGAATTAAACTATATTTAGTGTTTTGTTGATATTCCAATCGTAACAGTTCAAATGTTAGCAAACATAAAGGTTAACAGTTGTGCTTAGTTATGTCGACTATATGATGGGAAAACCTTGCAGTCAGTTTTACATGTGCGTTTTTAAATGTAGATCCCTGAATCACGAGTCACCCACTGCAGACCAAACACAGGAAGTTAACGTGTTAATGTTACCATTTCCAATTACGGTGCCATTCATCTAATCTGGAAATGTTTGTTTTGGGGCGGTGTTGATCTTCCTATTGTGTTTAGGCCAGAGAGTGCTCTTCAAACTACTGACAGACACGCCCACATTACAAGCAGATGGTGTGAGTCTGATTTGATTTTCCAGTCAACGCTGAGAGACTGCGAGCAAGAAATGAAGCAAGGAAGAAGGATCGCTCTACTCAATCTCAAGCACTTTTTCATTGTCACAGAGGGAAACATTGTATTTTCTGCGTCACTTCCTCACAGAAAAGATATTTGTACCCATTCTGCAGGTAAACTGTTGATGGGACAATAAACAAATTTCACTTTGCAAAATGTTCTGCAGGGAGGTTGTGGTTGCTTCTTTCGACTACCATGACCTCGATGACTGAGAACCTAAGCAGACACGTTCTCAGGGAAGGGCTCCACACTTATTGTACTGATTTAACTGAGCTTATTGTCATCAAGCAAAGTTTGCTTTAATGTGTCTCTATTGACAACACAAAGAATTTTTGTCACTAGTTATAAAATGTAGAAATCTTCAAATATATCTGAAGTGCTTGGTGTAAATTCAATGATTCAAGCTCCAGTTGGTTGTCATCTTCATTGAAAAATAAATATGAATAAATGATTATAATATATAATAAATAATATCATGTGTTGTTGGTGTTTTCTGTAAATGTCTTTTTGAATGCAAATGCTTTGTTTGAGACAGACAGGGAGTCGCTATAAAGCTGTCCAATCAAATCCACGTCTGTAACAGAGACTGAAGAAGATTGTAACAGAGTCCAACAGTCTGCAGTGGCTACCACAGGCCACCGTCTTCACATCACAATTCCAACATGTCTGTGAAGTCTCCTTGCCCTTGGGCTCATGCCTCGATGAACAAGTAGGTAGAGTTCAAATGTGGGTTTTCAGTGAATGTATAAGTGCAATTTACTGTTACTGCTGCTGTTTGTGTTTTGTCAGGTTTGTTTCATTAACATTTCTCAGACAGAAGAAGGTGATATTCCAACAGAGCTGAAAAGAAGAGCCGTCGATTCCTTACATTTGAAGAGCAGAGCAGCTGAAGAGAAGCTGTGACTCCAACGTGAGATGGACCCTGTGATTCATCACCTCCACCAGCAACACACTGACCTGCATTCATCCATAGATGCCACTCAGGACCCTGGTTCCACAGCTGTTCTTGTTCACAGCTGCGTCCAGTTAGAGAGGAAACTGTATAATGCAATGATGATGTTCCAGCGTCATGTTATTGCTCCTCCTCCACATGCTTACCTGCCACAGTTTAACTCCGCCTCTCAGACAGTCATGTCACCTGATCTGCACGTTTTGCTGTACGATGACGTCATCTTGACGTTGACGAGGAGAAAAACTAGTTTTGTCCTGCAGATGGCGATCTTGCACCGTGTTCAGAGAGCCGACACTTTGATGATGCTGGTCTACTCAACTTACTTTTAGCCTGGGTTGGACTCTACAGTGGGGCAAAAAAGTATTTAGTCAGCCACCGATTGTGCAAGTTCCCCCACTTAAAATGATGACAGAGGTCAGTAATTTGCACCAGAGGTACACTTCAACTGTGAGAGACAGAATGTGAAAAAAAAATCCATGAATCCACATGGTAGGATTTGTAAAGAATTTTTTCGTAAATCAGGGTGGAAAATAAGTATTTGGTCACCTCAAACAAGGAAAATCTCTGGCTCTCACAGACCTGTAACGTCTTCTGTAAGAAGCTTTTCTGTCCCCCACAATGCCCAGCTGCTGCTCAGCAGAAAAAAAAGGAGTGAGAGTTATGAAAACTTCAATCGCCACTATAAAATTATTTGGACTGCACTGAGGACGTGTACATTTCCATTTTGGATTAACTCATCCTTTAAAAACATCTCATAGCAATTAGTTTTACTTGCATTACTTTTTTGTACTTACTAAGCATTTCAGGAAAACCTCTGTTGCATCCTCTCTGAGGAAAATGGGCTGGCCTCTCAGTGCCGGTGGGACACCATGTCAGATGCCTAAAAAGTATTCAGTGGAAAACAAGAATTTAAATTAGTGTAGTAACATGGTGTACTATACACAATGCAAAATCAGAACTCTCATAGTAATGAAAATAAAGCACAGGTCAGACCCAGCAACACACAAAACTTACAAAAAAAACAACAACAACATCATGTTAACAATTTTACTTTCTATTTACAAATTAAAAGAAATACTGCCAAATAAGAACAAAGCAATGACTGATGACATTAATTTTTACTGACATGTCCACCGATGTGTTTTGTTTGAAGCCAACATCTTTTTCAGTTTCTGTTAAGAGAAAAGTATACTCTCTTCTAAAAATTTCAGATAAAGAAGCACTTCACTCACCTGTTCATCAAGTTTATGCAGGAGGTCTTCCATCTCCTCACAAAGAGCTCCCTTCTTAGACCGGTACAGTTTCAGCAGGCCAGGCACAAATTTGTTAAGGGATGCATTGAAGGTCCCCAGGAGGTCTTTGCTTGTGATCCGATGAAATTTTTCAAATATCAAAACAAGACATTCACCAAAATATTGTCATTTATTCATCACAGAAAATTCCTGGGTAGCGGTCTTGGACAGTCTGCACCATGTTACAGTGGGGCAAAATAGTATTTAGTCAGCCACCGATTGTGCAAGTTCCCCCACTTAAAATGATGACAGAGGTCAGTAATTTGCACCAGAGGTACACTTCAACTGTGAGAGACAGAATGTGAAAAAAAAATCCATGAATTCACATGGTAGGATTTGTAAAGAATTTATTCGTAAATTAGGGTGGAAAATAAGTATTTGGTCACCTCAAACAAGGAAAATCTCTGGCTCTCACAGACCTGCAACGTCTTCTGTAAGAAGCTTTTCTGTCCCCCACTTGTTACCTGTATGAATGGCACCTGTTTGAACTCATCATCTGTATAAAAGACACCCGTCCACAGCCTCAAACAGTCAGACTCCAAACTCCGCCATGGCCAAGACCAAAGAGCTTTCGAAGGACACCAGGAAAAGTATTGTAGACTTGCACCAGACTGGGAAGAGTGAATCTACAATAGGCAAGCAGCTTGGTGTGAAAAAATCAACTGTGGGAGCAATCATCGGAAAATGGAAGACATACAAGACCACTGATAATCTCCCTCGATCTGGGGCTCCACGCAAGATCTCATCCCGTGGGGTCAAAATGATCATGAGAACGGTGAGCAAAGATCCCAGAACCACACGGGGGGACCTGGTGAATGACCTGCAGAAAGCTGGGACCAAAGTAACAAAGGTCACCATCAGTAACACACTACAACGGCAGGGAATCAAATCCCGCAGTGCCAGACGTGTTCCGCTTCTGAAGCCAGTGCATGTCCAGGCCCGTCTGAAGTTTGCCAGAGAGCACATGGATGATACAGCAGAGGATTGGGAGAATGTCATGTGGTCAGATGAAACCAAAGTAGAACTTTTTGGTATAAACTCAACTCGTCGTGTTTGGAGGACGAAGAATACTGAGTTGCATCCCAAGAACACCATACCTACTGTGAAGCATGGGGGTGGAAACATCATGCTATGGGGCTGTTTTTCTGCCAAGGGGACAGGACGACTGATCCGTGTTAAGGACAGAATGAATGGGGCCATGTATCGTGAGATTTTGAGCCAAAACCTCCTTCCATCAGTGAGAACTTTGAAGATGAAACGAGGCTGGGTCTTCCAACATGACAATGATCCAAAACACACCGCCCGGGCAACAAAGGAGTGGCTCCGTAAGAAGCATTTGAAAGTCCTGGAGTGGCCTAGCCAGTCTCCAGACCTCAACCCCATAGAAAATCTGTGGCGGGAGTTGAAAGTCCGTGTTGCTCGGCGACAGCCCCAAAACATCACTGCTCTCGAGAAGATCTGCATGGAGGAATGGGCCAAAATACCAGCTACTGTGTGTGCAAACCTGGTAAAGACCTATAGTAAACGTTTGACCTCTGTTATTGCCAACAAAGGTTATGTTACAAATTATTGAGTTGTATTTTTGTTATTGACCAAATACTTATTTTCCACACTGATTTACGAAAAAATTCTTTACAAATCCTACCATGTGGATTCATGGATTTTTTTTTCACATTCTGTCTCTCACAGTTGAAGTGTACCTCTGGTGCAAGTTACTGACCTCTGTCATCATTTTAAGTGGGGGAACTTGCACAATCGGTGGCTGACTAAATACTTTTTTGCCCCACTGTATATGAGCAGCTTCCACTCTGGTTTCACTGTTAAATACACTTGTTTGATTTCACTTGTAAAAGCTGAAAAATAAATATTTTAATGCAAAAATATTTGTTGGTACATTTTCTGAGAGTCAAATATCTTGTTTGATTTGAGGAATGAACTGTTAAGGTGGAAAAATGAATCAGGTTAAAATAGTGGTGCTTTAAATCAGTGAAGATGTATAATGTAATTTAAAATGTTGATAATGGTTGTAGTGGGCTTGTAATGTAAATGTGGTCTGATTAAATGTGACAATAATGGTGATGCTGCATAAACCTGATAAAACAGTTCTATTAGTGGGTCTGTGTGATCAGCATCAGTGGGTTAAGTTGAGGCCTTGACTAGTAGAACGTCATGTTGGTGTATGACAACACATGAGCCAACATCAGACTCCGAGCGCTACGATGCTCAAGATCAGAAGATCCAGTGTGACATCATCGTTACCTGGCAACAGCAGCCCTCAGCCCATCTGACTTTATTGGAGGATATTTACACCAGCAACACTGTTTAGTTTGATATGACGGATTAACAACATGCTGTGATATCCAGTTCATCTGTAATAGATACTGGATCTAATCAGTCAGCAGATATTTGATCACCTTATTTATAACTACACTAGAAACAAACACAACTGTGTCGGTGATTCATGCAAACTTGCATATCAGCCTTTTAAGGTTTTGTAGTATTGAGAACAAAGAGGTTGTGTTAGGGCTGAAGAGCGCGACTTGTTCTCCTCTGCAGGTCATCAAATGCACCACAGAAGTTTGTATTTGCAGAAGCCTGTATATGTTTGATGGCTTTATTATTCTCTGTTCAAAGACAGTAAATGTGGAAAATGTCTCATGTAGTATCAGCGTCATTTAAAAATGACTGCAAACATTTAGAGAACATGTGCTGCTGTTTGTCCTACATTTCCAACACTGAACTAAACCTGAAAACGTGATGGCAGGTGGCAGATTGGAGTTCACATGAAATATCGGCTGCATGAAGACTGGAAAATATAGATGATAAAAATATGCAGCCAAACATTTGTGGACATGGATAAACTATCTGATCCAAAAAGCAGGAAGTGACACAGCTAGAAAATGAAAGTGTGTAACAGCTGAAGTCAAATGTAATGCAGAGTTGAATCTGCACTTGGATCCATCTGTGAAAGGTCCACATGTAGGGATTACATGAGTCATGATGTTTGTCAGTCCAGCTTGATAACTCCATCTACTGTGGGCTACATTTACTGGGCTGGTAGTTCCATAGTGATGGAAAGAAACTATTCAATGTGCATATTTTAAAATCAGAGGCTCTTCTAACACAGGAGCCATGTTGAGTTTAGATTCCAGCCGACCACCGGCAGTCTGAAATGGAATGAAGCCCATTGACAGCGAGCAGGTCTAAACAGGAATGGAACGCATCCATGGATAATACACCACTTTATTTGAAGACATCTGTAGCACTGCCTCAGTTCTGGATGTTTCCACAGACTCCTCTGGCCTCTGTGCACCTAAAGAAAAGGTCAAAGGTCAGCAGCACATGTAGTTGGGATAAGTCTTCATTTACAAACAACAGTCGCACTGTGACAAAGTGGAGGAGCAGTTGCAATGCTCTCCATTTGTCCCATATGTGTTTACCTTTTCTTGCACATTGTACACATTATTCTGTTTCTATGTATTTGCTATGATTTGCTATTTGTCAAGTAACATTGCTTCACTCACTATCCCGGGTTTGTTTGTGTAAGCGTTCTGTTGCCGGCAAATCAAACATTCTGCAAATTAAGACAAATACTAAGTTATGTTTCTTTATATTTTATTATGTTACAGATTAAGTCATTTGTTCATACTTACTTTGTTTGTCTTTTCAGTCGTCCTAAGGGTCAGGTGTGGGGAAACGCCCGCCTGGGATTTCCTCATTTTAAAGTCCTGATGATGTCACATATGACATCAGCAGGTCAAACAAAGTGGAGGGGTTTCTTTTTCCATAGAGATGCTTCCTTTTGTTTGTGTTAAGGTTTAAAGGGATTTGTTGAATGTTTTTCCTTTCGTTAATACTGCCATTTAGTTGTGTAAATGTGCATGTTAGAAGTGTGTAGAGGTTTTGTGTTTTTTGGATAATCTGTGTAGCGTTTTAGATCCCTCAGTTGAGTGAGTGGCACTGGCTGGGCAATTGCAGGGAAATTGGTGGTCCTATTTAAAGCCAGTCTCTATCAGATGCAGGAGAGAGGAGAGGTGAGCTGTGTCACCAGATCCATGTTATGTTGAGTTTTGTTAATAGAGTTTATTTGGGGAGGAAGTTTTGTTAAGTTACATTAAATTAACTTCACTGTAAATAAGTTGCTCACCTTGGAAATCTGAAATGTCTGCTTCCCTACCACCTTCCTGGACGTTCGAGTCTGACTACTTCACACGCACAAACTATACAATTATTTTCCTCCAATTTTCACTTGCAGAAATGGTCCTGTGTGATTTCTAGGCTGTGATATGAAAAACTAGTTCCTAATGGCAGCGATTCACTCAGTAAACATGTGTTTCCTTCACCAACCTCACACACAGATCCAATAAGATCAGGAAGTGGGCAGTATAGTACAATATGTGTTATTTTGTGCTGCACTGCCCAAACTAAAGATCTGCTGAAGTGTTGGAAATGATTCAGATGTTTATTTTGGACGATACAGCAGAAGATCAGACATGAAAGTGGAGATAACACGGAAGACCTGCAGCAAAGGAATACCACGCAACAGTCGCGCATTTACATACAACGATAATAAATAAAACATTTACCTCATTGGCCTCACTCAAAGGGAATAAACTTTCATTTTTACGGGGTGGGGAGGTCCAAAAAAAGGCACTCTTTATTTATCTTTCTGCACACGTGCAAACCTCGTGGCTCGTCTCTTAATTAGCTTGCTGAGTGTGACAGCCAAAAAATGCCCTCTTAGCCACAACACAACTTTAGAAAAGGTTCCTATCTAATTGCACAATTAGCACAAATAACACATTTAAACATATAAATCTAATCAACAAACATGAATTACTATTTATTTCTTAATATTTCAACTCAGGGGCGACTTTAGCCCATTTTTGGGAAATGAGACGCAGCAGAGCGGAGGTGTAAGTGCCTGGCTTAAAACAGGACATATTAGCTACATTTAACCTTCAGTTACTCTTTAGATAGTTAGGTAGGAGTCAGACCGTGTTTCTTTTTAGCTGAAAAACATTACATCAGGTAACCTGCAGTGTTGAAAATGTGTTTTCCGGCGATGTTTGCTACCCTACAATCCGTCCTGCTCTGTAGTAAAATCAGCGAGATTTGACCGTCCTGTTGCTCCCATTGAAATGCATACAGCCTATTTAAAATCTAAAACTTAAAATTGTCCGTAGCCTGCTGTTGTTACCACTGTGCTGTTTGAAATGGATACTTACTAGCTAACTGACTGGATCAGAATCAGAAAGGGTTTTATTACCAAATGTTGAGCAGGTTTACAACATTAGGAAATTGCTGCGGTGCTTCAGTGCAAACATACTGTCATAAATTACGCTTAAATAGACATGAAAAAATAAAAATAAGAATTAAAAGTGCTACGTAGAAAGATATATACATGAGTGCAGGTGGTGATCAGTGCAAACATGGAATGATGCAGTGAACACAGCGTAGGGTCATGTGTTAGTGGTGGGAACAGTCATACGGTTATTGTTCATGTGTCCAACAGCAGAGGGGAAGAAACTGTTGTTATGGCGAGAGGTTCTGGTGCGAATGGACCGGAGCCTCCTGCCTGAGGGGAGCAGATTGGCTCAGATTGGCTTTGTTAAAGTCCCCAAGAGCAATAATGAGAGAGTCCGGGAATGTCCGCTCCATGTGCAGTATCTGCTCCGCGAGTGCGCACTGAGCTGCCTGCGCATCCGCATCTGGCGGGATGTGAACAGCGGCCAGGATGAATGAAGCAAACTCCCGCGGAGAATAAAACGGTTTGCAGTGAATAAAAAGGTATTCCAGAGAGGAAGAGCAGTGCTGAGCAATCACTGTTACATCTGTGCACCAGCCACTATTAATGTAGAAGCAGACACCTCCACCTTTGGTCTTACCAGAGAGAGAGGCCTGCCGGTCCGCGCGCAGCAGATGAAAGCCCTCCAGCTTGAGCGCGCAGTCCGGGATGTCCTCACAGAGCCACGACTCCGTAAAACATAAGACACAGGAGGAGGCAAAGTCTCTGTGCATGCTTCTCACCAGGGCCAGCTCGTCTATCTTATTCCTGAGTGAGCGTACATTGGAAAGGAAGATCCCAGGAAGAGCAGTTCGCAGTCCGCGTCTCCTCAGACGCACGAGTGCGCCGGCTCGCTTTCCTCTCTTTCGGCGTCTCACTTTCCTGATCAGAGTCTGCAGTAAATCTGCCGCAGATGCGACAAATATTGGAAGTAAATCCACAGGTGTTGTAGTCCTGTAGTTAAGAAGCTCTTCTCTGGTGTAAGAATATCCAGAGGAGTGCCCAGACACAGAAGTTATGCACAAAAACAAAACAGAAGTAACGCACTGAAGCACCAGGGCATCCATACGCGGCGCCATCTTGGATTTGGATGCCCATTAACCTTGTGTGTGTGTGTGTGTGTGTGTGTATGTGTGTGTGTGTGTGTGTGTGCGTGTCTGTGTGTGTGTGTGTGTCTGTGTGTGTGTGTGTTTGTGTAGAGAGAGACAGCCAGGTTCATAATGGATATAAGGAAGTTTTTTCCAAAAAAAGGAGCCACATTCAGGTAAAAGTGTAAAATCAAATGATCCGTCAATCAAGAATAATGTTGGATCAGTGTTTCAGTATTTATATCTTTTATGTGGTTGGGTTATTTGCCTTTTGGTTGAAAGTACACTGAGAGAGGACTTTTTGTTAGTGATCTTAATAGGGCTTTGGAATTGACGTCACGCCGCAATGCATTGTGGGAGCGCAGCGCCATTTTCGGGGTCTACGAATCAAAACAAACACACTGTGTTGGAACGACGACTACAAGAAAGATGCTTAAGAGCCTCTCAAAAGAGAATGAACTGTATAGAGACCGATTGCGTCCAGAGGCGAAGCAGCGGTACTTGCAGAAAATAGCGTGCATTGGAAATGTGGACCCGTATGAAATACGGCCGTGGAGTAGAAACCCCGAACACCTAGCGCTATTGACGTAGCCTGACATATTTTCGTACCTTATCTGTGGAGTCAGCGCGTACAAGTCGTCATTCAAACAAAGGTAAGTCAGCTCGAGTACAGCGTGTGAAATGCGTTTGATTTCCCTGCAAACATTCACATTAGTGCAGCATAAATTCATTCATGAGGGGAAATTACAGTGAGAACATGTGGAGGCTGTTAGAGGGATAACAGTGAGTTCAGTGGATTGATGTGACATTGTCCTGAAGGATTTAGTTATTCTCTATGGTTAAAGAAATTGCAATGATTTATTAATGTTTATTATAAATAATTCTAATTATACATCTTGCTGCCATGTTTGTATCCTGTGTCACTAAAAATACATTTTATTTTAGTTTTATACATTGATTAATGACCTGCAGAATCTCCTTATCATATTAAGTGATTCATAATTGTCACTTTATGCTTTCTCCATCTCTAAAGTGATGACATCCTTGCATTACATGCTTTAGGTTCATTTTCTGCAGGCAGGATTCTGACAGAGAACAGGCAGATTTACACTATAACATGCAGCGTTCTATAGATGGACACATAAAGAAATGAAAAATGACATGTGCTAACTTTCTAAACACTTTGTTACATTTATGATAAAGTAGATTAAACAGATTTACGTCGGCCTTGGCTCATAGTTCTTGTCTTTAAATGAACTTTGTCTGTGTGTGTTTCAGGTCCTGCACTCTAAGACTGAATGAACCAGCATTGCAGCCATGGGTCACTGTGAGCATCACAGGGAAGGTTGAAGCCGCCCACTGCACCTGTATGGCCGGAGTCGCAGAGACCTGCAGCCATGTCGCTGCTCTTCTGTTGAATGTAGAAGCAACAGTGTTGATCTGTGGCACAATGACTGTTACAGATGAACCTGCATACTGGGTTTTGCTGGGTAATATGACCAAGATACAGCCAGAGGTTGGCCATAAGATGGACTTCTCCTCAGCTGCCCAAAAAAAAGGCTCTTGATCAAAACATAAACAGACCATCCGTAGTGACAGGTAAAAGGAGCCGTCCTCAAAACAGAAAACTCCCACCTGCTACTGTGGAGGAGTTGTCACTGCTATTGGATACTTTGCTGGAACACAGTAAAGCTGTGGGTCGTGGGAATGACCCATAATGTTTTATCTAGGGGTCTAGATTTATGCCTGTAGTGCACTGCCGTGTAAATAATTTGCATTTACTGAATATCTACTGACTGAGTCCCACTGTTCAAAAGTTGAATAAAGAAACAAACAAATTTTTGCCTCTTTTTTTTTTTATTAAAACCACCTTATAGAGCATCACATCAGTAACAGTGTAGAATCCATGTCATTTATAGTTTACAAATGACAAAATGTTGACACAAAATCATGAGTGTTTACATGATATCACCCACTACTAACATTACTTTATTTACTGTATCTTTTGAAAAAATACAGCAATTTTAACAGCACAATACTTAAGAATATTTAACAGGAGCAGGTTTCATTCTTCCCTGGTTTTATTATCACACTGTTCACCAAAACGCAGCAAACCTTCACCATCTTATCCAGAAGGGTCACCTCTTCACCCTCACATGGAAGTAGTAATCTGATCAGCTGATGTTTCCTCTCTGCAGAACGTCTGCTGAAGAGCAGCGCCAGCACAGTGATTGTGTGCATGCTGAGAGTGAGAGGCAACTGTCAGGTTTCCTTTGAGCTTGAAAAGGCTCTTGAAAAAGGGTATCAGATTGTCTGCATCGCTGAAGTTTGGCACCTCCCTAATAAGACTGACACACTGTTTAAGCCGTATGTCAAAACATTTTTGAAATTCAAGCAGCAGGCATCTGGATACCCGAAAAATGTCAAAACAGCTGAGGAGCAGCAGAAGTTTGTTCAAGACTATTATGAGAGAGAAGGCATCAGACTTGACCCTGCTAAGATTTGTGTAAACAAAGCAATCAGAAGTTGTAATAAACTGCTTCTGAACTCTCTCTGGGGGTGATTAAGTATGCGAACCAATATGCCATCTTGCGAGCTGATTACAGACCCTATCAGATTCACACAGCTGATGTTCAGTGACCATTATGACAGACGCCAGTTTTGTTTCATCTCTGATGATGTTGCAGTGGTTCAGTGGTGTCACGCTGATGGTAGAGGGTCGCGGGTGAAGGATGTGAATGTCTTTGTCGGTGCTATGACTACGGCCTATGCGAGGCTCACTCTGTATGACTTGTTAGACAAGCTGCAGGAACGCATTCTTTACTGCGACACAGATTCAGTTATCTTCACCTCTCATCCCGGGGAGTGGGTACCCCCTTTAGGACCATACCTCGGTGAGCTGACTGATGAGCTCAATGATGGCGGGTCTGGAGAGGATGATCACATTACTGAGTTTGTCTCTGGAGGTCCAAAATGCTATGCTTATTACACAAAACAGGGCAAGACTCAGGTTAAGTGTAAAGGTGTAACACTCAATGATGTTAATTCTAAAGTTGTTACCCACGAATCGTTGAAAGGCTTAGTCAAGGCATTTGTGGCCAACAGGGATGCGCGTTTAGTTGCAGAGTCTGACACCATCAAACGCAATAAGAAGAGGTTTCATCTCAGGAATGAAACAGTTGTAAAAAAAGTTCAGGTGGTCTATAACAAGAGAAGGGTGCTGCCTGACTATACAACACTCCCTTATGGATACTGATCAGGATCAAGCCTTTGATGGGAGGCTCGAGCACACTTTAGTTTAGTTATTAGCGGGCCGAGTAATTGTGGAAAGACTTTCTTTGTCAAAAGCATCATTGAAAAAGCATCTACTATTATTTCAGCCAAAATTGACAATATTGTTTACATCTACTCCTGCTGGCAACCTTTATACAATCAACTTCTTCAGATAAGAAAAATCACCTTTGTGAATGGTATACCGGAGTCTCTGAGTGACGATGTCCTTTTACCTCCGGATAAGAAAAACTTGCCCATTATCGACGATGTGATGAATACTGCGTCTGACAGCATAGAAGTTCAAAATGTGTTCACACAATACGTTCATCATAGGAACTTGAGCTGCATGTGTTTAGTTCAGAATTTCGTTCAACACTAATTATTTAACTCTGTTTAACAACCCCAGAGATAAATATCAAATATCAGTTTTAGGTAGACAGATGTTTCCAGGTAATACAAAATACTTCTTAGAAGCTTTTAATGATGCCACATCCACCCCATATGGGTATCTTCTAATCGATTATAAATCTAAGACGCCTGACTATTTAAGACTCAGAACCAATTTGTTGTGAGATCGTCAAGTTGTTTATATCCCCAAAAAACAGCTAAAGCTGTAAAAAGGATGTCGTATTCACGGATGCAGAGAAACATTGCACTGTTGGAGTTGTTGTATAAATCCCCACCCAGCGTACGGAGGAATATTATTTGTAATGCGAGCATGGATTTTATTAATGCTCTGTGTGAGATATCGCTCAATGTTTTGAAAGGTGTTATCCCGCTGACTGATCAACAGTACAGACAGCTAAAAAAGAAAAAAAGTAATCAGGCTGGTTGCAGACAAAAAGGTCAAAAGTTTGAAAAAGAGAAGATCCATCAACCAATCTGGAGGATTTTTGCTACCATTATTAGGGGCTGCCATACCCTTCATCACCAGTCTTATAGCAAATAGGTGAAAATGGAGCACACACAGAAAATGTTTTTGGTCCCGCAGCATCAGTTGGACATGTTAAACCATCAGCAGCAACAACATACAGGCTCCGTCAGACATGTAGAGCAAAACGAGCGAGACAAAGCTATGGTTGAAGTGCTGCAGCTGCAGATTTGGATGTGTATGAGAGGCTAAAAAGTATTCTGCCATTCTTCAGAGATACCGTTCACTTGTGAAACAAGGCATGAGTGAAAAAAATGTGCTAACACTATCTTTGCCTTCTGAAACCGGTCAGGATGCATCTGACCGCCAAAGCAATGTTGGTGGTGACAGACAAAAAGACATGTTTGCAGATGAGATTTTGTCCTATATGGCAAAAAGGAGCAGAAAAAATGCAGAGCTTATTTTAACAGCGCTCACTCGTGCGTCGGGAGTTTCTTGGAATGATAGGGGTGAGATTATTATTGACAACCAGAGAATCAGAGGTTCGCATCTCTATGATTTGATCCAAAGTGCAACAGCAACACGTAGAGCAACAGATGTTTCATGGCCTGCAGGGTGGTCAACATTTTTAAAAACACTCGCCCGCTTAAATGTTCCTCTGTCTGCTTTTCCTAATGCTGAGGTGAGGAGGACTATTAGCCAATATAAAGGCGACACTGGCGACCCGAGTGTGGAAACAAATGGTTTGCACAAGAAGCGGTCACTGAGCGATCAAAGCTTATTTACCACACATAAAAAATCAAGGCAGAGTAGAAGCGGGTGGATCGATTTTTAATGAATTTTAAAATTATGTTTGTTTTTCTTATTCTTGGAAAAAAGATCATTTAGCCTCGCATTTGTTTCCCTTTTTATATACTACTACTTATGTGTTTTTGTCTTATTTATGTCTATATTGTTTTGTTAAACAGATGACAGTTTTACCCTTTTTACTACTTTTTGAACTGTATGCTGATGTTTAAAGATTGTATTATTACTAAATAATGTTTTTAACAATGAGGTGAAAATAAATATCAGATGAAACGATATTCTCTTCTGTTATCTTTTATTATTTGTTACTTGAATCAGTATCCGCGCTGCACACAATCAAAGTTATTTTCAAAACATACAGAAACAGGTCTTATTTTGTTAACAAAATGACAAACCATTGCATCGTTACAAACAAGGTTATCACTGTACATATTAATTAGTCTTGAATAAGACGCTCCTTTTTGGACATGATATAGAAAAAGCACACAGTGTTGTCCGCAGGTTACCGAAAAGTCCTTCTGAACCTGTCTCCCAGAATACAATATCCGAGCGGTGTTTTTTAAAAGAAAAAGTTTTATCTCGGGTGAAAACGTATCAGGTGAGTTACCGAAGCTGTCAAAAAAGTGCCCTTGCTTGTCTTTTGTGATATAGAACGCCAACCAGTGCTTCCCAGGTAAGTCTGATGGATCTGTATTCAGAATGCCCATGCATGGATATCTGATGGGCTTTGTTGGCAGCTGGTCACATGCTAAGACGCCTAGAAGATGAGCCCTGTTACTAATCCTTTTAACAATGCTGGTTAGTTCTATTGTATTCATTTTGAATCTTTAGTAGTCGTCCAGCAGCACTTGTCTCATATTAGATATTTGGATGACTGAATCAAATACAGAGTAACACACCAGGTTCGTTGTTCGGGGTAGCGGATTTCTGAAACGGGTTTCCAGCCTCACGTTCCCTGTTTGAACTAATGATACATTCCCTGAATGTCCTTCATCAGCTTCCAGATTGAAACAGAATAATGTGTAGCCAATGTCCTCACGTGTTATGGCCAATGGTCTATCCTTTAAATGTCTTCCAGTGGTTTGTATCAGCTGATAAAATTCTCTGGTGTAGTGTTTTCTCTGAAAATTTGGCTGGAATTGTTTGGCCGGACACGACTGTCCATCAGCGTATAAACACATGAATTCTATATCACAGTTTTAAAATTAAATGGATTACGTGTAAAAGAACCAGGATAAGCTTCGTTATCCACGAAGGCGATGATGACAAATTTAGGCAACCTGCCCATAAATAAATTAGTTGATATTCTTGCCCCAGCAGGTGTAGAGAAGGTCTTTAAAGAAACTCTGCCTACAGCATATTTTGCATTTGCATGATGCAGCGCCTTGCCGTGTGCCAGCCTGACACTTGGTGAGACACTGATTCTTTTCACAAATAAGCTGGCAGAGACTATTTTAACTTGATACGCGGTGTTAGCTCCAGTCATGAGAGCAAATTCGTCTTTAGAGCGCACAAATTTCAGCGACAGATCGATTCCATTAAGTAATAATTTTTCTTGAAAAAACAGGTCTGCGTGTACTGGAGCAATCAATTCAACAATACTGCTATTCGCTGTATAAGTACCTCTGGTCACCAGACCCTGGCTCTCCCCTTCTATACATGTATCATTCATGTGCGAGGCTGTGTCTGTACAGAATAAAGCGCTGCTGAACTGTGTGTCTAAAGTCTGCTTATTATAATTGATAAGACATTCTATTATGCCTCTGTATGGATACGTGTTGGATGATTGGCTCATCAAGCGATCCCCCAAATTTACATCTACCTGACTAAATAAGGTGCAACCTGGATAATTAACAAGTCCCACGTTTGCATCCCTGCCTAAGTTTGTGCTGTCAGCATCTGTGATTCTTACTCGTGTGTAGATATAGGAATCGTTTAGATCCAGGTAATCCTCTCCGGACGATGAGATTTAAACTCGATTGGACCTCCGTCTGTGATTGCAGAAACTGGTGGAATTTCAATAAAGGTCGTTTTCTCTATGGATGCTTGTGTGTGTGGGACAGTAAAAAGATCGAGCTCTGTTTTTAGACATTCTCTGATTGGTTGTGTAACAGAGCCATTTAGAAGATGTCACATGCTGTAGTTTTTGAACGACTGGTTCTGGGTCTTTTCACTCCGCGTGGTTGTCTCCGTTTGGTGGCTTTCCTGACAGCTTTTGGTCGTTTTACGCTTTTTATGTGGCGGTGTATCACGCATGCGTGCAGTGGGAGGGGTCTTAGAAGGTTTGGGTGTATACACATACAAGCCGTTGCCATCCTGCTCAGTAGATGTTGGCTTGGTTATGTTGGATATCACATCAGACACTATGCCTGATGTTGCTGTTTTTAGGTGGGGTTTGACTATGCTGACTCCTTTTTTAAACAACAGTACAGTAATTCTAAACAGGCTGCTGAACAAACCTCCCAGACCTGCGCCATATTGCGTGCTAGTCCCAATATAACCATTCAATTCGCCACCAGCCTGATTTAAATAACATCTTACATATTTTGCTTCATCTGTGTTGTAGACAGACATCCTTATTTTTTACAAATGGTGTCTTATGGGTCAGAAGTGGAGCTTGACAAACACCTTCCTGTATAAAAAGGGTATGTGTTGATTTTGGTCGTCTTTCAAATCAATTTCTATGTCATGGATTAAGGATTTCGAGACTGGTGTGTAGTGTGGGCTGTCAAATTGAAGAATGGCTACCCGACGGTCATCGTCTGTTATATTTATTACTCTTAATAGCCGCGCATGGGCGTCACCCACAAGCTGGTAATCAACGATATCTGCATAAATAAAAATGTTCTATTTTCTGCCGTATACGTCTGCAGGATGTGGTGCGTATGTGTTTTTATAATGAAGTACAAACGGGTCTTCTGATTTGAATCCTAAGATTCCTGCCAGTCTCCCTCTAAATGTGAGAACTGTGCCCCTAGGGCCCATAACACTAACATAGTTACTAACTTCACTGTATTGTGTTTTAATGTCGGTGTTATGTTTTAATGTTTTATTATCTGCGCCACAGATGCATAATGCCCCACAGACAGCTCAATCACGGTTATGGACAATGCTCCATCTTTGACTGGATCATAAATTTCCACTCGCGAATCTGATTGTGGAAAAGACAACCATAGTCTTGGGTATTGAAATTCTATAACACCGCCCTCATACGGTTCATTTAAAACAATAGGTTTTGCTAGCTTTGTTCTAAAATTAGATTTCTTATTGCCTGGATAAACATGTGCTGAAGCATTCGAGAAGAGGCTCACATAAAAGCCTGCGTTGTTGTTGTTCGTTTTATCCATTCCTTCCTTCCTTCCTCAGTCTTTGTCTAGTGCAGAATGAAAGTATGCAGAGCCGCGGCGTCTCTGTTAATCACACTTCAACGATGTCTTTTTCAGGGATCCATGAATTCAAATGAGAAGGCCAACCGAGCCATTTGACCAGCGCTAACTTTTTTCCGTCCTCTTTTTTTCTGCCAAGTATTTTCTCTATTTTAAACCTTTTGTTTTTGTCAATAGTCACCTGCTGTATCTCAGGTTCATAAAATACACCTTTCACTGCAGCTCCTGTGAGATCCTCCAGTTTGTATACGGGAGGATCTCTTCCTAAACGCTCATTTATGGTAAAGTACTCGTCTGTGTAGGTCTGATGGTAACCCTTTCAGAATATGCCTCGCAGTTTAGATATTCTCACTGTATCGCCCACATTAAATTTAAAAGTCACCGGTTTTTGGGGTTTCATTTTGTACAGGGTGTTAAAGACTGCTTTCTCATTATCTTTGCACACCTCGGTGGGGGTCATTTTGATAGAGCTGTGATAAGACAGGTTATAGGACTGTACAAGATCTTGGATCACATTAACATATCTTGGCGAGTTAACTGATGTTAAGTATTTCCACATTTTCCCCTTTAAGGTGCGGTTAAAACGCTCTACCACACATGATTTCATTTCACTAAAGGTTGAAAAATGTGTGATGTTATGCTGCTCCATTAGTTTTTAAAATGTTTATTATAAAATTCCTTCCCTAAATCTGTTTGGAGTTTTTCAGGCACACGGCCCTCTCTCAGAATATCACCAAAAGCCTCAGCAACAGCCTGTCCTGTCTTGGTTTCAAGGCACCTAACCCATGCATACTTAGAAAACACATCTATGCATGTCAATAAGTACCTAACATTATCATTATCCGCAGAATATTCACGCATGTCAACCAAACCAGCTTGAAACTGTTTGTCAGTCCCATCCATCCATCTTCATCCGCTTTATCCGAGGCCGGGTCGCGGGGGCAGCAGCCTAAGCAAAGAGGCTCAGACCTCCCTCTCCCCAGCCACCTCCTCCAACTTATCCGGGGGAACACCAAGGCGTTCCCAGGCCACCCGAGAGATATAATCTCTCCAGCGTGTCCTGGGTCTGCCCCGGGGCCTTCTCCCGGTGGGACATGCCTGGAACATCCCACCCAGGAGGCGCCCAGGGGGCATCCTTGTCAGATGCCCGAACCACCTCAGCTGGCTCCTTTCGATATGGAGCAGCAGCTGCTCCACTCTGAGCCCCTCCCGGATGGCCGAACTTCTCACCCTATCTCTAAGGGAGAGGCCAGCCACCCTTCGGAGGAAGCTCATTTCTGCTGCTTGTATCCGCGATCTCGTTCTTTCGGTCACTACCCACAGCTCCTGGCCATAGGTGAGGGTAGGGACGTAGATCGACCGGTAAATTGAGAGCTTCGCTTTTACACTCAGCTCCCTCTTCACCACGACGGACCGGTGCAGCGTCCGCATTACTGCAGCTGCAGCCCCAATCCGTCTGTCGATCTCCGGCTCCTTTCTCCCATCACTCGCGAACAAGACCCCGAGACCCCTGTCACCATTCTCCTCTCACAGCTTCACTGAGAAGCTGCAGCTTTACAGGAAACACTGGATCTTTGTTTCATACTGACTGTGTTTAGTACAATACTGCTGACAGCACCACCCACTCACTCCATCACTGTACTGACCACAAAGACTCCAGTCTGTAGTCTGGACTCTGCTGAAGATCATACATCTGCTTCACGTCTGGATCCTTCAGGTTGTTTCCTGACAGGACCAGCTCTCTCAGATGGGAGGGGTTGGACTTCAGTGCTGCTGCCAGATAATCACAGCTGATCTCTGACAAACCACACCACCTCAATCTGTATAAAGAATGAAAGATGTAAGTTTATTAGACAAAGTGTGAGCTTGAAATCATTCAGTGTTTCATCATCTGTTCAGAGCTGAAGAAGGTTCAGAATGTAGAAGTTTAGAAAATGGAAACTCCAAACAGCTGAAGCCAACAGGAAGCAGCTTCAAACAGGAAACTGTGCAGAGTTTCAGGCTATATGTCCTGATGCAGCCAGTTGGATTTTGGAGATTTGAATCTCTGTTCTGTGACTAAGTCCTTGAATAATTTCTTCCAGTTGGTCCAACAAGACAGACTAAGTATTGGACATGTGTTGTGGCTCAATTAGGGGAGCTTCTAAATGTGATGTGATGGCCCCTCTGGGTCAGGTGTAAGCCATAGGTGTCAAACTCTGGCCAGCGGGACAAATTTTGGCCCGCGAATCCATAAAAAATAACTATAAAACAAGAAATGCAGAAAACAGGAGCTTTCTGGACAGGTGGGAGAATATGATGAAAATTTGATAAATGATAAAATTTAATTCAGAAGGCTGCAAATACATTTTTTTTTCAAGAAATGAATTCCACTGATGTGTTATTTAATGTGTGTAATATTAAGTTATATATATGGTTATATAAGTTATATATATTGTTTAGTATTAAGCTTTGCTTGTTCCATATTCAGTTTTTCAGCAAAACTTGTTTGAGTCCATAAGAAAAGATTCCTTGTTATATTTGGAGGAAGATTTTTTTTCAATGAATATTAATGTTAGCCCGCGACTTTGATCCAGTTTTGAATTTTGGCCCACTGTGTATTTGAGTTTGACACCCCTGATGTAAACTTTCTAATACAGCTTTGATCTTCACAGTTTGCTTCATGAAACTCATTCTAACCCTGAATGTCAGAGTGTTCCTCCTTCTCTTTCCCATCATTCATGCTGGCAGTGGAGGAGATTTGGATGTTGGACTGTGTTTTGGATGATGTGTGTATGTTTGTGTTGGACTGCTGTCTGTAAAGCAAACGCACATTTTGCTTTGGATTTCAGTGTCAGACAGACTTTAAGGTGGAGTGAAGAGTTGGAGGGTTTCATAGTGAATTATCCAGTGGAGGATTTTTCTTCTTCTTTGAAGGTTTGAAATGTGAACATTGTTCTGCTACAGACAATGGACTAAACCAGAGAAGAAGAAAACAGACTTTACCATGAAGCTCCTCAGTGTGGATCAGTATAATATCAGCCTGATGTCTGCAGTTTAGTGTCAGCACAACTTTCACATCATATTCACCTCAGCACAACTAAAACATGCTGACTGACCTCAGAGTTTCAAGTCCACATCCTGGACTCTCCAGGAAACCACACAGATGCTTCACTCCTGAATCCTGCAGCTTGTTGTCATACAGGTCCAGCTCTCTCAGATGGGAGGGGTTGGACTTCAGCACTGTTGCCAGATAATCGCAGCTGATCTTTGACAAACCACAGCGCCCCAATCTGTATAAAGAATGAAAGATGTAAGTTTATTAGACAAAGTGTGAGCTCGAAATCATTCAGTGTTTCATCCTCTGTTCAGAGCTGAAGAAGGTTCAGAATGTGGAAGTTTAGAAAATGGAAACTCCAAACAGCTGAAGCCAACAGGAAGCAGCTTCAAACAAACACAACAAGAGAAAAAACTCTGAATGTTTCACATTAATGTCGTACATTTATGTAACCCGGGTTTAAAAGATGCATAAATAGTAAAAGATAAGTGAAGTCTGAGAATATAAATATCAAAGAGTTCATTTATTTAAATTTTCTTGTTTATTAAAAAGGTAAAAGTTCATGTAAAATTATTAAAAACATGTTTGCATTGTTTAAAATAAGTTATCTTTCTTTTCTTGTGAATTGTTTGTGAGAACTGTAATTTCCTACGGGGATAAGGTCGGTGAAGGTAACACAGGGTGGAGAAGGAAAAGGGAAAAAGAGACGAGAGCGCGAGAAGAGGTGGTGCGTGAGTTACACGGAGCATCCGGAGAAGTTAGCTTGTTTTTTATGTACTAAGAGTAAGTGTGTTTTGACTTTTCGGACAGATAAGTCACAGTGTCGGTAAGCTAGTGACATAACACGTAAAGTTTCAGCGTGAGTCTGCTGGACTGTGTGCTTTGTTTCTTGCGGCTGTGCACGCATTAAGTTAAAGTGAGGCTAACCCAGCCGTTCGCTAATAAGGACTACTGTAGGCTGCCGTTTCGCTATAGTTGTGGAACGTAACAAGCTGCAGAGGATCGTTACCGAACTGGATAACGACGGACACACCCCAGATAGTCACTCTGAGTGCCCGCGTCACTCAGAGTACCTCTGGCAACGTGGGAAGCTAAAACAGGTAGCTTGTGGAGCACGTGGAGATCACGGACCTTCCTCATCTTTGTGCTACTGCATTCAGAGCGGAGTGTTTCTGACGGAGCTGAAGACAACTTGTTACCTGGATTAAGCTGGTGGGAATTGCACGTTTCACAAGGTACTGAGTTTATTTATTTATTTTTTGCTCGTTGAGTGAAGAACTTCCGGTTGGGAGATCGTTTTGGATTTATACTGGAGCAATACAGGCCTGCAACGTAGGGTTTATCTCTGCCGGCTTTAGGTTTAGTTTGGGACTATAATTGTTTTATCACTGGTGGTTTACACTGTATGTGTGGAGATTCTGTGTACAGTGGGTAAATTGCTGTGTGTGTTTTTGGTTTGCCTGAATACTGAAATCTGCCATTTTATTATTTTCTTGTTTTCATTGTTTGGTAAATTAAAGGAGGGTTGCAATGCTCTACTTTACATGGTGTATGACATGATTTACTGCACTATAGACACTAGTGTTAATTTTCGCGTGTAGTGCTACTGTTAAGGAATAAGCTTCATTGATCCCAGAAACAAAAGAGAAGTTAATTTAAAACATCGTACGAGAGTACACTAGAAAAAGAACCCAAAGCCCATTTATTTAATGGTATTGAGTAAATGAGGGCTACATTTATCATAAAAACAGGACAAAGACTTGAAAAAGTCATGTTTTTCCTTCCAGGAACCACAAGGCTTCACTTTTAAAGGTGAAGTGTGAAAGAAATGGACATATTTGAAGTCCAACACCTTTTTCCAGTCACATTATTAAAGCTGACAAACTACAAGCTCATTTTCATTCCAACAAGTCATCTTCTGACCTGGAGTAACAACACTGGTCTCTATGTGCAGCTGGCTGTGAAACCAGTGCTCAGGGAGCATCTACAAAGTGCAACACTGAAAGAACATCACACACTCATTTGCTTCCAGCACTTTCACACAAACATCTACTGTCATTATTTCACCAAACTCTGTGGATCCTTTATTGCAAATTCAAATGGGATCAAATGGTCAGACAAAAGAGGGTTATGAGGAAATATGATGAAATGTTGTGTATTAGCAGAAAGTTATTGAATCATTTTCCTCAGAAACGAAACAAAATGATTGACAAACATGTTTTTACAAACTCAGTGTTGGACTTGGATCAGCAGGATAAGCTGATGTTTAAAGGCATTTGAGTCTCGCTGTATGAGAGTCCAGTTATTACTCAATATTTATGGATGATGTTCTTTCAGTGTTGCACTTTGTAGACGCTCCCTGAGCCTCACAGCCAGCTGCACATGGACCAGCTGACATTACCCAGCATTAGAGGCGGCTGTAAAAAAATGGATTTTCCTATTTAAATGGTTTTAATTTGAATAAAGCGATGTTGATTCATTCAATCCTGAATCGATTTTTAATATAAATGTATTTTGCCAGAATCTCAGGTTATAGCTCCCAAAAGTATTTCAAGAACAACCAACCATAAAAAACAGTAAATGAGAGCAGCTAAACACACAAAGATGGAAACACAGAGCGTGGATCGTTCACTCGACGGCACGTACACGAACACGCCGTCGGGGCTGAAAGTGCACAGCTCACAGATCCTGAAGCTGCAGGTTTCATCTGTCTCCAACCAAAACTGACTGAACCAGCAGCAGAAGAAGATCCAAACTACGCTTTACGTTTGATGAACATCGTCATGAATTCTCTCTGACTTTGACGTTTACTTCCTGCACAGCTCTCTCTCTCAGTGTACTTCAAGAACAGTTTACCTTCAAAAATCTGTTTCCTGCATTATTCACTGCTTATTACGCACCAGTCTGCTGTTGTGTTCACTGCTGTCGGCCTCCGAAAACAAAGCCTCATTTCTGCTGTTCAATACTGAAGAAATTTAAACCTTTTAAAATGATGACAGATTACAAACTTTCAGCTGTGTCTGTAATCAAACCTCTGTAACTTTGCTTCACTTCAGCAGCATCAGCTCATGTTCACATGTTGATTCATGGTTTGCTTCAGTTTTTGATGGACTGCAGAATATTTTGAAGGTAATCTGCTATAAAAAGCCAGAACAGGAAAATCTGCTTCATGTGTTTCTGTTTGATCCTCAGTGACTTTGACACAAAGGCCTCTGCTGTGATGATCACACCTCTGATCAAGTCTCACAGTGTCAGCTTTGTTTTTATACATATGGATATGTGCTGATAAATGATCAGAATTATAATATTTCCCACTGTCTGCTGTGTGCCGTGACCTTTGACCTGCTAAAGACAGTCAGCTGTGGATTATTCATTGTTGTGTCTGATACTTAGAACTGTGAGGAAGAACACTACACAGTTAATCAGGGTCCCCTCTCTCTGAATCAGGAAAGGTGGGCAGGCCGCATATGGGCCGCGGGCCATACGCTGAGTCTCACTGTTTGAAATGTGAACATTGTTCTGCTGCAGTCAATGGACTAAACCAGAGAAGAAGAAAACAGACTTTACCATGAAGATCCTCAGTGTGGATCAGTATAATATCAGCCTGATGTCTGCAGTTTAGTGTCAGCACAACTTTCACATCATATTCATCTCAGCACAACTAAAACATGCTGACTGACCTCAGAGTTTCAAGTCCACATCCTGGACTCTCCAGAAAACCACACAGATGCTTCACTCCTGAATCCTGCAGGTAGTTGTTCCAGCTCAGGTCCAGCTTTCTCAGATGGGAGGGCTTGGACTTCAGAGCTGCTGCCAGATAATCACAGCTGATCTTTGACAAACCACAGTCCCTCAATCTCTATAAAGAATGAAAGATGTAAGTTTATTAGACAAAGTGTGAGCTTGAAATCATTCAGTGTTTCATCATCTGTTCAGAGCTGAAGAAGGTTCAGAATGTAGAAGTTTAGAAAATGGAAACTCCAAACAGCTGAAGCCAACAGGAAGCAGCTTCAAACAGGAAACTGTGCAGAGTTTCAGACTATATGTCCATATGCAGCCAGTTGGATTTTGGAGATTTGAATCTCTTTTCTGTGACTAAGTCCTTGAATCATTTCTTCCAGTTGGTCCAACAAGACAGACTAAGTATTGGACATGTGTTGTGGCTCCATTAGGGGAGCTTCTAAATGTGATGTGATGGCCCCTCTGGGTCTGTCAGGTCACAGCACTGAAGAGAGCTCAAACTGGGCACACAGTTGTTCCAGTCTTGACCAAAGACTCTATACTGGGACTGAGGGACTCCTTTGACTACACCCACTGGGACTTTTTAAAGGCTCATGTTCTCACTTAGAACATTGATTTCTACTTACATTTCTTTCTGGGAAAAATGGGGATTACTTTGGAAACAGGAAGTATTTTCCCCAATAAGCAGCCCTGGATTAGTAAATCACTCCAACATGTTCTTAGGCAGAAGAAGCTGTCTTGTTATGAGGGAGAGAAGAAAAAGATTGAGGCACAGAAACTTGTTGAAAGAGAGATAAAGCAGCTAAAATCAGGTGTAAAAGTAAAGCAGAGGATGAGCTGAGTAAATGACACTCAAGGCTGGCTTGGAAAGGAATGAAGTCCATGGTGGGGATGCAGAACAAGGAGCAAAGATGAATGTGATGCTGAATCAGCAGAAGATTTGGACTCATTTTATTCCAGCTTTGATATCATTGATTTCAATGAAGAGCTTTGTGATTGTAGCAAAGGGCTGGTAGCTCTGAGAGTCCCACTGATGAGGTGTTTGTGTGGAAATCTCTTAGTGGGACCAAAGAGAGAAAAAGCCCTGGTCCTGATGCTGTGGGAGGGAAATGATGGGATGGGCACCAGTATCTGGTGCCATTATGGCACCAATTCTGACATAAACGGTAGTAACCAGACCGAAAAGCAGCACACATGTCGGTGCTTTATTTCGGTCCTTTTTTATCCTGACATGTCATACACTTTGGATTCTAGCCAATCATTTTACCTTTCCAAGGACAGTAGGCAGACCCAGGTAACTACGTTCTTTAGAGCAGAGCTACAGATTAAAAATGTCCAAGGCGAAGCGGTCAAAAGTCTGGCTGTACTTCTCAGCAAAAGATGCAAACTCAGCAGCCTGCAACAAGTGCTTTAAGGCAGCAGTCCCCAACCCCCGGGCCTCGGACCGCTAACGGTCCGTGAGTCGTTTGGTACTGGGCCACGAGAGTTGAGGCTCAGGTGTGAAATGTATCGTTTTCAGGGTTTTTATCAGTTTTCAGCGTTATTTTGTTATCATTTTTATCGTTTACTCGGTTTTCCTTGGTCTTTTCACGTGTTATATGAATAAATTTCTTTTTTTCGGTACCGGTGCTAGTTTTATTTTGTTGTATTTATCCGCGACACCTTAAAGGCCGGTCCATGAAAATATTGTCCGGCATAAACCGGTCCGTGGCGCAAAAAAGGTTGGGGACCGCTGCTTTAAGGTGATACTGTGCAAAGGAGGTAACACCCAGTGTTGGGGAGTAACGGAATACGTGTACCGCCGTTACGTATTTAAAATAAAAAATATGAGTAACTGTATTCCGTTACAGTTACGGTTTAAAAAGGTGGTATTTAGAATACAGTTACTTTGTTGAAATAAATGGATTACATGGTTCCTGATTCATATTGTCGCGGGTCAGGACTGTTTAGGTTTTGTTTGACAGCTACATTCTGTCGTTCCAGGCGGCAGCGTTACGGTTGCCATGGTTACAGGGTGTCGCTCTCTCTGCAACTGTATGTTTCCTGGGTGAGAGAGCGCCTTTTTGTTGTTGTTGTTGTGCTAAGCTAATAGGCAGAATGCTACAGGCATAGCCCTAAAGAATGTAGCCTCATGGACAGTGTAGTCCGTGCTGCAGGGAGAATGGACTGCCATACCCGTTATGTGTCTGTGAGCGTGAGGAGGGAGAAAAAGGAAAAGTATGAGTTGTCATCGAGCAGAAACGGGAGCTGGAAGCATGTTAACATAATAATAACCACTGCAGCCAAAAAGAGTGCCTGATAAGCCCAGTTGTAAGTAAGCTATTAAGACTTGACTGTACGCTGTGTTTGTGTTTTCCTCTGAAACAATAAGTTCCGTTGGAGCAGCCTTTCTCTTTCTCTCGCTAGCAAACTTGACCCAGACAACAAAGTAAAGCTAATTTTTGGCTACAAACCGCGGACCTTCAGTAATAGTAATAAATCACATTCATGTAGTTGTAAACAGCATGATAATATATTCACGGTGCCCCTGAGAGGCCAATAGGACTGCAACTTCAGAAAACACTTGCAAAAAGAAAAATGCTGCAAAAAGAAAAATGCTGCAAAAAGAAAAACACTTGCACATATTTATGTGCAAATGTTTAATAATGAAGAACATTAAAATATTACTGTTGGCCACATGCCGGCCAAGTTATGTGACATTAGCGAAGTTTGTACTTTCAGCGTTTACTTTGTTTTAAAGCCTTTACTTTATGCGCCGTTTCATAGTCGACCTTAATCTTACAGAGAATCTGATGATTTTGTGGATAATTAAAGTCAGTCATATATCCACAAACACAACAAGCTGAAAGTCAGTGATGCTGCTCGGTTTGCAGTCCTGAATATCACAGCACAAGCAGGATTCACTGCACTGTTAATGTTAGCTATGTTATATTGCTGCCTCTGTTCGGTGGTGTCGAGCCAAACGGACTTTAACGTGTGTTTGAACGAGCTGACGGTTCACTCGTTAAGCTGAAAGAAAGATGCTTTAATCACAGCAGTCACACATGTGTCCACTGCACCATCTGGAACTCTTCTTGTTTAGCACTCGTAATAACACAAACACTAAATCCTGCTTCTCTGGTGCTGTTGTGTAGCAGTGTGTACACCTGAGACTGTCACCTGTCTGTCTGTCCTGCACTCTCTCTCTGTTTCTTTCTCTCTGATTGTGTAATAAAAGTATAAACATGTGTTTATAAGTCACACTTGTGTTTGAATCCTGCAGCTTATCACACATTTGATTTCCATGTGTGACGACTGCAAGTGTCCAGAGTGAGGACAGACTGAGGGACCCACTGCTGCACATCATCTGTGAGGCTTTGCAGCCCTGACAAACTCAGCAGTGTGTGAGAAAGAGGAGGATGAAGAGCCAGCAGCAGCTGACAGATGGAGAGAATAGACAGACTGTTCCCTGTTTGTGAAGGACTGCTAGGAAAGTTTAACATAACTGTCTGTGCTGAATCAGTCTTATTAGGTAATGTTCAAATAATGTTATCATTCCAGTGTTTTCAGTGTGGGAGAAAGTACTCAGGGCCTTCAAGTTACACACTATGAAAGGCAGCAACAAGTTTAATATTCAGAAACCTAAAGTATGTATCAGCAGCAGGATGGAGCTAAAAATAAATGTTTGTTTCAGTTCTTTGAAGCTTTGAGTATTTTGGATCAGTAGCACTGCTGTGTTTGTTGCATCATATTGTTGTAATTGTTTTTATGTGTTCTGCCTTTTATAACTTAAGTTGGATATTATAGATGTAAACTGCCGTACAGCTCCCTCTAGTGGCTGCTTTGTAATATGGGTTTGGTTACTTTGGGAAGGGAAAAAATGAGAACGTGAAGAAGAAATAAAAGATGGCGGAAAGTGATACCGTAATGTTATCGTTCTAAGCTGATACAGACCTTAAAATGTTGTTGCCTTGGACAAGATATGTCTGTAAGTATGAGTGTCGATAAAATAATTATTATCTTTTGTTTTGTGTAAAAATGGTACGATAATTTGTACATTTGAAAGTTTTATCTTGTTAGCTTGCAGTAAGAGTGTAACATGCTAGTTTACAATGTTAGTTAGGTAATACAGTATTTTGTACTTTCAGTTTTACGATGGTCAAAGAGAAGGCAAAAGTCAGAGGCCATTCTTCAATAAATCAGCGCAAAAAGGAAATAAGTCTGGTTATTGGAGCATCGTTATCTCGCTGTCTAGCTGGTGAAACTAAGAGACTCAGGGCGAGTACAGCATTATATGGTTTACACATTCTGAGCTAAGTTGATCCATAGTGTTAAATCATATTCTATAAGGATGTTATGTGTTTGTATACTTTCTGCCCAGTTTGACCCATTTAGCAGAAGTCAGCCTGTTTAAGGCTCTGATATCTATTCTGTATGACTTAAAGCAGTTATGACATGGTCTGATTTTCTCACCCAATAAAGGAATATTTAATATATCATTCTATCAGAAACAGTTTTCACAGCTCGTGCATTTTCTTTTTACACATATATGTAAGCACTGAGCCAAATTTAGTAATGCCAACATATTAAAAGAACAATATTTGTCTCATATATAATACATCTATAGATACGCTGTCAAAGATACTCGTCTTTGAGTGAAGATTTAAGGTGATAGGAAATATAAATAAATGCAACTTGAATCTTTACTGAAGCTCAGTATTTGACACGGAGTTAAAACTCACTGCTGTAATAACTAATAATGATTAATATAACTATAATATTGGCCATATTATATTTACATTACCAAAGTGAGATGACTTTAGTCTCATGAACAACATTAAATAATTGTTATTTACTAGCTAATCTTAAAATGACTGTTCAGCACAGAAATGAAGCCCAACAATCATGTTTTACAGTCCTGTCGTCTCAGCCTCAGATACTTATTAAATCACACAAAGCTCATGTAGAAACAAATGTACAAAATATGTTCTCCTTCATTTCTGTCAAACAAAGCTGTATGAAACGTTTCCAGCTGTTAGTATCATGGTTGCTATACAACCTGGGCATCGCCACGGAGGCTAGACCGTCCCATTTCACAAGCCTACAAGCCTCGCACTTCCAAGATGAATAAACAGTTAGCAAAAATGATCCATAGATGGCCTGAAATCCCCCAGTTAGCAGTTTGGTAGATAGCTATGACATGCTAATCCCATCCAGCAGCTGTATTCTACCTGTAAGCTGATCCCTGCTGAGCCAAAGCACTTTTTCATATACAAATTACAACCTTTAATAGAAACCTATTGGTCAGCATCTTATTAGCCTGCTGTTAGCTTCATTCCACAGAAAACTGAGAGAAACTAACAGAGTTGATTAAGAATAAAGAGAAATGTGCTGATTTAAAGCCTTTGAAGTGCTTCAGATGATCTATGTCCACTTCTGTCCACTCATTCATTCATGTAAGCTTTCTAATGCAGCTTTGATCTTCACAGTCTGCTTTATGAAACTCATTCTAACCCTGAATGTCAGAGTGTTCCTCCTTCTCTTTCCCATCACTCATGCTGGCAGTGGATGTTGGACTGTGTTTTGGATGATGTGTGTATGTTTGTGTTGGACTGCTGTCTGTAAAGCAAAAGGACATTTTTCTTTGGATTTCAGTGTCAGACGGACTTTAAGGTGGAATGAAGAGTTGGAGAGTTTCACAGTGAATTATCCAGTGGAGGGTTTTTCTTCCTCTTTGAAGGTTTGAAATGTGAACATTGTTCTGCTGCAGTCAATGGACTAAACCAGAGAAGAAGAAAACAGACTTTACCATGAAGATCCTCAGTGTGGATCAGTATAATATCAGCCTGATGTCTGCAGTTTAGTGTCAGCACAACTTTCACATCATATTCATCACAGCACAACTAAAACATGCTGACTGACCTCAGAGTTTCAAGTCCACATCCTGGACTCTCCAGGAAACCACATAGATGCTTCACTCCTGGATCCTGCAGGTCGTAGTTGTTACTTAGGTCCAGCTCTCTCAGATGGGAGGGGTTGGACTTCAGTGCTGCTGCCAGATAATCACAGCTGATCTCTGACAAACCACAGCCCCTCAATCTGTATAAAGAATGAAAGATGTAAGTTTATTAGACAAAGTGTGAGCTTGAAATCATTCAGTGTTTCATCATCTGTTCAGAGCTGAAGAAGGTTCAGAATGTAGAAGTTTAGAAAATGGAAACTCCAAACAGCTGAAGCCAACAGGAAGCAGCTTCAAACAAACACAACAAGAGAGAAAACTCTGAATGTTTCACATTAAAGTCGTACATTTATCATAAAAACAGGACAAAGACTTGAAAAAGTTGTGTTTTTCCTTCCAGGAACCACAAGGCTTCACTTTTAAAGGTGAAGTGTGAAAGAAATGGACATATTTGAAGTCCAACACCTTTTTCCAGTCACATTATTAAAGCAGACAAACTACAAGCTCATTTTCATTCCAACAAGTCATCTTCTGACCTCGACTAACAACACTGGTCTCTACGTGCAGCTGGCTGTGAGACCAGTGCTCAGGGAGCGTCTACAAAGTGCAACACTGAAAGAACATCACACACTCATTTGCTTCCAGCACTTTCACACAAACATCTACTGTCATTATTTCACCAAACTCTGTGGATCCTTTATTGCAAATTCAAATGGGATCAAATGGTCAGACAAAAGAGGGTTATGAGGAAATATGATGAAATGTTGTGTATTAGCAGCAATTTATTGAATAATTTTCCTCAGAAACCAAACAAAATGATTGACAAACATGTTTTTACAAACTCAGTGTTGGACTTGGATCAGCAGGATAAGCTGATGTTTAAAGGCATTTGAGTCTCGCTGTATGAGAGTCCAGTTATTACTCAATATTTATGGATATGTTCTTTCAGTGTTGCACTTTGTAGACGCTCCCTGAGCCTCAAAGCCAGCTGCACATGGACCAGCTGACATTACCCAGCATTAGAGGCGGCTGTAAAAAAATGGATTTTCCTATTTAAATGGTTTTAATTTGAATAAAGCGATGTTGATTCATTCAATCCTGAATCGATTTTTAATATAAATGTATTTTGCCAGAATCTCAGGTTAAAGCTCCCAAAAGTATTTCAACAACAAGCAAACAGATAAAACAGTAAATGAGAGCAGCTAAACACACAAAGATGGAAACACAGAGCGTGGATCGTTCACTCGACGGCACGTACACGGACACGCCGTCGGGGCTGAAAGTGGACAGCTCACAGATCCTGAAGCTGCAGGTTTCATCTGTCTCCAACCAAAACTGACTGAACCAGCAGCAGAAGAAGATCCAAACTACGCTTTACGTTTGATGAACATCGTCATGAATTCTCTCTGACTTTGACGTTTACTTCCTGCACAGCTCTCTCTCTCTCTCAGTGTACTTCAAGAACAGTTTACCTTCAAAAATCTGTTTCCTGCATTATTCACTGCTTATTACGCACCAGTCTGCTGTTGTGTTCACTGCTGTCGGCCTCCGAAAACAAAGCCTCATTTCTGCTGTTCAATACTGAAGAAATTTAAACCTTTTAAAATGAGGACAGATTACAAACTCTCAGCTGTGTCTGTAATCAAACCTCTGTAACTTTGCTTCACTTCAGCAGCATCAGCTCATGTTCACATGTTGATTCATGGTTTGCTTCAGTTTTTGATGGACTGCAGAATATTTTGAAGGTTATCTGCTATAAAAAGCCAGAATAGGAAAATCTGCTTCATGTGTTTCTGTTTGATCCTCAGTGACTTTGACACAAAGGCCTCTGCTGTGATGATCACACCTCTGATCAAGTCTCACAGTGTCAGCTTTGTTTTTATATATATGGATATGTGCTGATAAATGATCAGAATTATAATATTTCCCACTGTCTGCTGTGTGCCGTGACCTTTGACCTGCTAAAGACAGTCAGCTGTGGATTATTCATTGTTGTGTCTGATACTTAGAACTGTGAGGAAGAACACTACACAGTTAATCAGGGTCCCCTCTCTCTGAATCAGGAAAGGTGGGCAGGCCGCGTGTGGGCCGCGGGCCATACGTTGAGTCTCACTGTTTGAAATGCGAACATTGTTCTGCTGCAGTCAATGGACTAAACCAGAGAAGAAGAAAACAGACTTTACCATGAAGATCCTCAGTGTGGATCAGTATAATATCAGCCTGATGTCTGCAGTTTAGTGTCAGCACAACTTTCACATCATATTCATCTCAGCACAACTAAAACATGCTGACTGACCTCAGAGTTTCAAGTCCACATCCTGGACTCTCCAGGAAACCACACAGATGCTTCACTGCTGAATCCTGCAGCTTGTTGTTGTCACTCAGGTCCAGCTCTCTCAGATGGGAGGGGTTGGACTTCAGTGCTGCTGCCAGATAATCACAGCTGATCTCTGACAAACAACAGACGCTCAATCTGTATAAAGAATGAAAGATGTAAGTTTATTAGACAAAGTGTGAGCTTGAAATCATTCAGTGTTTCATCATCTGTTCTGAACTGAAGAAGGTTCAGAATGTAGAAGTTTAGAAAATGGAAACTCCAAACAGCTGAAGCCAACAGGAAGCTGTCATGGTCCTGCGGCCATGACTCAGGGACTTTGTGTTTGTGTTCCTTATTGTTATCATTCTCTTTATTATTCTTGGGCTGTTTTGGGATGGTTTGTGTTTTGGGATTTTAGATACTGGGTTTTGGGTTTGTGCTCCCTCTATTGGTCCCTGGTGTTAGTGTTCCCCTGTCTCGTCAGGTTAATCAGGTCCAGCTGTGTCTCCCACCTGTGTGTGATTTCCCAGTGTCTCTCTGTGTATTTATAGTGTGTGTTCATCCTCTGTGTTCATACCTGGTGTAATCCCCTGCGTGCTCTCCCTGCCGTTCTCCCTTCATGCTCAGGTTTGCTATTTCTTTGTGTAGTTTCTCCCAGTTAGTTCATCCTTAGTTCTGTTTTACCATCCCCACTTTATATTTGTTATTATCAATAAATCACCCTCACAACTGAGAAGTGCTGCGTTTTGAGTCCTCCTTTCCACTCTTCACACGGCCGCTGCCCCGGACCGTGACAGTACGACGCGACCACAATGTGGACCCAGCAGCGCTTAACCCATCCAAGGAGCTACGGGAGAATCTAATCGATGCCACGCAGGAGCTTATTGACCTGTGGTTGGAAAACCCGGGCGGGGAGTCCCAGCGCGCTATAGAGAGGCGGCTACGGCGTCTGGTGACCGGTCTCCCATGGCTTCTAGGCTCGCTATGTCCGTGGGAGCGGGAGTTTCTCCTTTTGGACCTTGGACTACACCCCCCGTCTGCGTTTACTTTCGAGCAGCCCGATGCGGTGAGTGAGCGGGTTTCATTGCTTTCCCCAGTTTCCGGGACTTTGTTTTCTGGGGCTATTCAGAGCGGGATGGGAGACTGTACGGATCGCTTACCTACCTTCGTGGTAACGGATCCTTCCCAAGTGGGCGTGTACAAACCCGCTGCCAAACTGACAGACTGTGTCTCTGCCGCTCCTTCTGAGCCAGGACTTTATTGCCATTCTCCGGCTCAGTTCTGTGTCCAGCTACAAGCTTCCCAGTCTGTAGCTCCACCGTTAGCCTCCCTAAGGGCACAATTACCTGTTCTGCCGCCGCTCCAGTCAGCCACTCAGCCACCACCACCGCTAGCATCGCCGCAACCCGTAGTTCAGTTAATGGCTGAGTCGCAACATGCACACTGTTTTTCCACCGCTGTTTCTAAGCAGGGAGACAAACTGTTTCACAACGGACCTGTTCCTCAACAGCTGGCAACATTAGTGACTGTTACTCACTCCGGGGCTTCCCCAGAGGCTGGGTTGCTGCCCTCAGCTTACTCTGGACCCCTGGTGGCCAAGATGCCAGCTGTGAACTGCACCGGGCTATCACTGCCTGAGCAGGGTCAGTGCTCTGCGCACCTGCAGCCCTCCTTATGTGTGCCGGAGGCCCATGTGCCTACTGGTTTTGTTTCACGTGTGCCAGAGGCCCGTGTGCCTACTGGTTTTGTTTCATGTGTGCCAGGGGCCCCGGTGCCCGCTGGTTCTGCGGCTGTTTTCGCTGGGGGGCCCGAGGAGCCCATCCAGCCTCCTGTTTCGCTAGCTGGGGGGCCCGAGGAGCCCGTCCAGCCTCCTGTTTCGCTAGCTGGGGGGCCCGAGGAGCCCGTCCAGCCTCCTGTTTCGCTAGCTGGGGGGCCCGAGGAGCCCGTCCAGCCTCCTGTGGCTGCCTCACCACCTCTGGCTGCCTCACCACCTCAGGCAGTACCACCACCTGCGGCTGCAGCGCCACCTCAGGCAGTACCACCACCTGCAGCATCCACGCCTGGTCCAGCTTCGGCTTCATCTTCGTCTGGTCCAGCTACAGCTTCATCCACGTCTGGTCCAGCTTCAGCTACAGCTTCATCCACGCCTGGTCCAGCTTCGGCTTCAGCTTCGCCTGGTCCGGCTTCAGCTTCGCCTGGTCCAGCTTCATCCACGCCTGGTCCAGCTTCAACTTCATTTTCGCCTGGTCCAGCTTCAGCTTCATCTTCGTCTGGTCCAGCTTCAGCTACAGCTTCATCCACGCCTTGTCCAGCTTCGGCTTCAGCTTCGCCTGGTCCGGCTTCTGCTTCAGCATCGCCTGGGCCAGCCTCTGCTTCAGCGTCCTCATCAGCCTCGCCTGGCCCAGCCTTCGTGTCTGCTTCATCGTCCTCATCAGCCTCGCCTGGTCCAGCCTTTGTGTCTGCATCCTCATCTCCGCCTGCTGCGGTCCCGGCTTCCGTGCCCTCAGCCTCGCCTGGCCCGGCCTCGATTGGGTCTGGAGCTAAACGGCCATTTTCTGGACCGCTGGCTAGGCTACTGGCCGGGCGCCATCGCCTGAGCGGCCGCCGTTGCCTTCCGCACGGCCGGCCCCCGGACCGCCATCGCCTGAGCGGCTGCCGTTGCCTTCCGCACGGCCGGCCCCCGGACCACCAACGCCTGAGCGGCCGCCGTTGACTTCCGCACGGCCGGCCCCCTGAACTTTTTGCGCGCCGTCACGGCCTTCTTCGTGGACGGCCTCCCGAACTCTTTATGCGCCGCCACGGCCTTCTTCGTGGCCGGCCGCCTGAACTGTGCTTCGGACTCTGCTCCCCTGTGAGTTTTGTGAACATTTGTTTGGGACTCTGGGGCCTCCGTTTTGGTCATGGCCCGGTCCCTCCGTCCTGGGCCCCCTGCCGCCTGCCCGGGTCTGGTGGTGTGTTTCTGTGGCTGTCAGGGGCGAGCCCTTGAGGGGGGGGGGGTACTGTCATGGTCCTGCGGCCATGACTCAGGGACTTTGTGTTTGTGTTCCTTATTGTTATTATTCTCTTTATTATTCTTGGGCTGTTTTGGGATGGTTTGTGTTTTGGGATTTTAGATACTGGGTTTTGGGTTTGTGCTCCCTCTATTGGTCCCTGGTGTTAGTGTTCCCCTGTCTCGTCAGGTTAATCAGGTCCAGCTGTGTCTCCCACCTGTGTGTGATTTCCCAGTGTCTCTCTGTGTATTTATAGTGTGTGTTCATCCTCTGTGTTCATACCTGGTGTAATCCCCTGCGTGCTCTCCCTGCCGTTTTCCCTTCATGCTCAGGTTTGCTATTTCTTTGTGTAGTTTCTCCCAGTTAGTTCATCCTTAGTTCTGTTTTACCATCCCCACTTTATATTTGTTATTATCAATAAATCACCCTCACAACTGAGAAGTGCTGCGTTTTGAGTCCTCCTTTCCACTCTTCACACGGCCGCTGCCCCGGACCGTGACAGAAGCAGCTTCAAACAAACACAACAAGAGAAAAAACTCTAAACGTTTCACATTAAAGTTGTACATTTCTCATAAAAACAGGACAAAGACTTGAAAAAGTCGTGTTTTTCCTTCCAGGAACCACAAGGCTTCACTTTTAAAGGTGAAGTGTGAAAGAAATGGACATATTTGAAGTCCAACACCTTTTTCCAGTCACATTATTAAAGCTGACAAACTACAAGCTCATTTTCATTCCAACAAGTCATCTTCTGACCTGGACTAACAACACTGGTCTCTATGTGCAGCTGGCTGTGAGAGCAGTGCTCAGGGAGCGTCTACAAAGTGCAACACTGAAAGAACATCACACACTCATTTGCTTCCATCATCCAACCTGAAGAGGAAACAGAGACGGCTCTGCTTCAAAGTAAAAGCTGCTCATTTTGGACACAGTATCAAAGAAAGTCTACAGTATAACATAGAAAAGACAGAACAAAGTTTTGGTTGTTTTTAAATTGTGCAGAAATGAAACTACACTAAGCTCAATTATGTGACAGACATATCATCCCATGTCAGTTTGGCCTCATCCTGGGCCGGATTATCCAGCACACAGTCTGACCACAGGCCCAGGGGCCACGCACAGCTGGGCTCCATCCAAGAGATAGGAAACAAACCAACACAATAATAAAAAGCACCATGTGATCTTCTTACATCTTCAAGACAAACATAGTAAAAACATGAGCATATTTGTTTCCTGATAAAATGATGTGACAGGTAGAACAGAGTATAGTGGTGGTGTTACGGCCTTTCTCCCCTCTGCTGCCGAGGCTGTTAGTCTCTCCCAAACTCAGCTACAGGACTTCTAAATGAATGAAAGCAGCAGAAGTGGCTTTACAAATGAAAGAGGAAGAGGAGAAGAAGAGGAGAGGGAGGCCACCCTGACCATCACTCCAGCTGAAAACATCACACTTCCATTAAAGTTGGTGAGGAAATGTTGAGCAGGATGAGCTGCTGGCTAATCTGGAGGCTGTAGCAGCAGCTCACAGTCACAGTGGATTTCCACTCATGAAAAAGCTCTGGCTGCTTCATTTCTCATCTCATATCAGAGACTTTAATGCTTCACTGAAGCTGTACTGTGATGCTTCCATATCCCAGTGAGGCCTCCATAATGATTTCAGCTGTTCTGTACACACACTGTGTGCCCTGTATGGCTCAAAGTCTCTGCAGCCTGTTTTTATCTGCTATCATCAGATCTTCATCATCCTCATTCACATCCCTCACACACTCTACAGCCTCATCAGCACTGACTTCATCTTCACTGACTGATGGAGCACAACATGAACCTGTGGAGGCTGAAACACTGTCCTGTCAAACATCTCCCCGTCACCACTCCACTTCTGTCAGCCTTTAAATGAACCCTGCTCAAGTCTGTCACTTCTGTTTGGAGCCAAAAGGAAAAACTGTTGTTCAGTCATTTGGAAAGACAACATTTCTGAAAGCACTCAAACTTCTTCACATTTGTCTTCAGACACATCCTGAACATTTAGGAACTAAAGAAGGGTTCAAACATCAATCAAAGACCTGAAATATAGAAAAACAACAACAGCCGCAGTCAGTGAACTCACCTCAGAGTCTCCAGTCGACAGTTTGGACTCTCCAGTCCAGCACACAGAAGCTTCACTGCTGAATCCTGCAGCTTGTAGTTGTTACTCATGTCCAGCTCTGTCAGATGGGAGGGGTTGGACTTCAGAGCTGAGGCCACAACTTCACAGTGAGACTCTGAGAGTCGACACTCAGTCAGTCTGTGATGATAGAAAATATAAAATGTGTTATTATAAAAGCAGAAAATCTGCATTATAAACACAGACTGAATGTATAAGAAGACAAAACAGAGTGAGGTCATAATCTGATGAATCTGCTCTTCACATCTGTGCTTCAGCTCCTCTTACTGTGTTTGACATGACACAACGATTGAGTCTCTCTCAGACCTGCAGACTTTTAATGAGAATCTTTGTTTGGCTTTAATCTGCAGATGAAGGAGGACGATGGTGTCACATTTAGGCTTCCATAATGTCCACAGTCTGTCACTGAGATCTGATCCAGAGTCAGAGTGAAGACACACATTTGGACTGTTTCCTGTTTTGACTCCAGAACATTTTGAATGAGTTCAGCTCAGTGAAGAGTTCCAGCTGGAAAGATGATCTCTGTTTGCTACCTGCTGTCAGGTACGACTGTTCACGTCCACACGCAGGAAAAACCTGCTGACTGTTACCAAACGGAGCAGAAATCTCATCACTGGACAATAATGATGAATGAACTCAGAGCTGCTGATATCAGATCTGATTTCAGGGGAACTAAACACAGAAATGATTGGCTCATTTGAGCTTTCTGAGCCATTATCTGCTGCTGTGTCGCTAGTTGGCAGAAAATGATTTGCATTCCTGTTCAGGGCTTCAGTGTTTATGAGTCCAGATCCAGGTGACAGCAAGTCAAAATGATGTTACCTGTCTGTGTCCAGCAGCAGCCTGTATTCACTTTGAATATTGTTATAACCTGACATGGATCAGTTTGTCTTTGATTGGTTTGTAAATGTCACTGTTTCCATTGGACCTGAGTGACGTACAAAGACAGAGAGGGAGAGAAAGGAGAGAGAGGATGGAGACAGCAAAGAGAGAGCAAACACAAACAGGTGAGAGTGGACAGGTGACCAAGGTCAGCAACCAATCAGAGAGCTTCTGTTTGACCCACAGTCACTGATGATGACTGCACATAACCAAGCAGTGTGTTACTCTGATATCAAATATGGATCCTGCTCTTATAATAATGATCATCAGATGATATTATTGTGTTATTTTGTAGCTGAATACGATGTTTGTGTGATTATCAGTGAAAGAAGCAGTGAGGAGGATGGAGAGAGAGAGAGGACAGAGGGTGAAGTTAGAAACACTAAAAGGATTTTTCATGGATTTCATGGATGATTTGAGTGATTTCCAGCACGACACTTAAACATGTCAGTGCACAAACCACACAACCACCACTTCCCCTGCCAGTGGCGGACTCCCTCAGGTGTCGGTGCGTTGGTGGTTCTTTGTATCTGGGGGTGGGCGTCCGGGTACACACCGGCTCACTCCTTGGCGGCCGCTTATTGGGGCTCGCTCGGGCCATTTCGGAGGTGGGGTGCCCCCGGCCTCTCGGCCTGGGGCTCGGTCACTCAGGCACAGCTGGCTGCCGGCGGAGCTCACGGGCGCGTCACTGCAACTCCCCCTGGCTTCTGCTCCGCGGCTGCTGAATGAGCCCTCAGCTGGGACTCTCCTTAGCTCTAACTGGGACAGTGGCGCAGCTGCCCCTCTGTGGGTCTTCCTTGGTCTCTTGTGTTCTGGGGGCCTCTGGATGTCTGCAGTTTTGATCTCCTCCATACCTGCTTGATACCATAAAAGACAGGGCTGTGGCTCCCCACACTCCCTAGCAGATCATTACATGGAGAAACCTTTGGAATGCAAGCATGCTGATCCACACAGGTATGCACACAGGTGTACACACGGGTATTCACAGACGCGGACTACAGCTTTCTTGGCTGCTGCCTCAAAGCACATTGTGCGCTGTCTATCTTGCGTGCTGCACAATATCGTTTATTATTTAGTAACTATTGATATCTATGACTAGCTAGTTTATTGTGATGGTGCTTTTTTTTTCTATTATTATGTTGCTCTTTGTTGTTTGCTGTCTCCTCTGTTTTTTTTTTTTTCTCCATACAGGTGACCCAGGAGTTTTTTTTTGTTGTTTGTTTGTTTTTTTTTCTCTCTTTCCCCCCTTCTCACCGTCTCTTCTCCCCTTTGGTTTTCTTTCTTTCTCTCCCCCTCTTTCTTTCATTCTTTCCCCCTGTCCTATCCCACAGTTATGTCTATCCCGTTTGCAACTGAAAATAAAATAAATTCATAATTATAATAAAGGTCAACCAAATGGACCAATATGGCAAGGCCATGATGATCCACTTGGTAAAATAAATCCACTTGGCATCTTTCTTGGCCTCAAGAGAACAATTCTGATGGCTATAGATCCAAACGGGACAAAAAAAAAAAAACAAAAAAAAAAAAAACATGTCAGTGGACGTCCTAAAGAACATATTCACTGATATGAAACGTGTCATTGAACAGGATCAATATCAGTGGAAACATGGTGGAAACAGCTGTGACTGCATGGATGTGACACACTTCAAATCTGTTCTCCACTCTTGGATTTGGGATCCATGGAGCTGCTGCTGAGTCTGTACAATAAAGGAATGGTGTGGAAGGTTGCAGCGTACGGACACAAACACTTTGTGGTTACAATCTGATTTTATTTTCACCATTAAACTACTAACCTACACTGGTCAATGATATTAATGATCACATCTGGACTCACCGAGCCTTTCTGCAGTTCCTCACAGCTGGAATCAGTCTCTGTCGTACCCGCTCTGATGTTTTGTACTTCAGCAGGTCCAACTCATTCAGAACCTTCTCTGACATCTGCAGCATGAAGGCCAGAGCTGAGCACTGGATCTCAGAGAGTCTCTTCTTTGATCTGTTCTCTGACTTCAGGAACTCTTGGATCTCCTGATGTACTGAGAGGTCGTTCATCTCCATCAGACAGTGGAAGATGTTGATGCTTCTGTCAGGAGAGATTTCATCACTGTTCATCTTCTTCAGGTTGTTGATGACTCTCTGGATGGTTCCTGGACTGATCTCTGTCTGACCCAGCAGACCTACTAAGAGTCTCTGGTTGGACTCCAGACAGAGGCCATGAAGGAAGCGAACAAACAGGTCCAGGTGGCCATTTTTACTCTGGAGGGATTTCTCCACGGCTCTCCTCAGAAATACATCAAGTGATTGGAGATCTGTGTTATCAAAAAAATTGGAAAACATCTTGGTCAAAGATTTTGGTTTAAGGAAGTTCTCCAGCACCTCTGTCTTCCTGTTGGTGTGACAGTGGAACATGTAGACTGCAGCCAGAAACTCCTGAATGTTCAGATGAACAAAGCAGTAGACTGGTTTCTGGAAGATCACACACTCTCTTTTGAAGATCTCTGTACAAACTCCTGAGTACACCGAGGCCTCTGTCACATCCAGACCACACTGCTCCAGGTCTTCTTGGTAGAACATGATGTTTCCTTTCTCCAGATGTTCAAACGCCAGCCTCCCCAGCTTCAGAAGAACTTCCCTGTCAGCCTTTGTCAGCTCCTGTGGACTCGTCTCACGTCCCTCATGGTACTTGTTCTTCTTCCTCTTTGTCTGAACCAGCAGGAAGTGTGAGTACATGTCAGTCAGGGTCTTGGGCAGTTCTCCTCTCTGCTCTGTAGTCAACATCTGCTCCAGAACTGTAGCAGTGATCTAGCAGAAGACTGGGATACTACACATGATATGGAGGCTCCTGGATGTCTTCATATGGGAGATGATTCTGCTGGACAGCTCTTCATCACTGACACTCCTCCTGAAGTACTCCTCCTTCTGGGCATCAGTAAAGCCTCGTACTTCTGTTAGCCTGTCAACACATGTAGGAGGGATCTGATTGGCTGCTGCAGGTCGGGAAGTTATCCAGACGAGAGCCGAGGGAAGCAGATTCCCCTGGATGAGGTTTGTCAGCAGCTGGCTGACTGATGACTTCTGTGTGACATCAGACAGCAGCTTCCTGTTGGTGAAATCCAATGAAAGTCTGCTTTCATCCAGGCCATCAAAGATGAACAAAAGCTGAGAGACAGCCAGCTTCTCTGCTGTGACCTTCTGTAATGTTGGATGGAAAACATGGAGCAGCTCCAGAAGACTGTACTGCTCATCTCTGATCAGGTTCAGCTCCCTGAATGAAAGCAGAACCACCACACTGACATGTTGGTTCTCCAAGCCCTCTGCCCAGTCCAGAGTGAACTTCTGCACTGAGAAGGTTTTTCCAACACCAGCCACGCCGTTGGTCAGAACCACTCTGATGGGTCTCTGTTGGTCAGGTAAGGCTTTAAAGATGTCCTGGCACCTGATTGGAGCGTCATGGAGGGCGTCCATCTTGGAAGCTGTCTCCAGCTGCCTCACCTCATGTTGGGTATGAACCTCTTCACTCTGTCCCTCTGTGATGTAGAGCTCAGTGTAGATCCTGTTGAGGAGGGTTCTACTTCCTGTTTCATCACTTCCTTCAGTCACACGTTCACATCTCCTCCTCAGACTGATCTTATGTTCATCTAAAACCTCCTGCAGACCAACATCTGCTGAAAGAAAGAAAAACAATGAGACTAAAGAGAAAGAAAACTCTTCAATGTCTGAACAACACAAGAAGTCCAGTTTTCAGAAATGAGTCCATCAGCAGACAGATGTTCAGTCTTACTTTGTACACAGCTGCTCTGACTGGCTGTCTGCAGTCCAGCTCTGCTTCTGGATCTTTCTCCACACTGTGCAGAAGCTCTGATGGTGACACAGAAAAGTCAAAGTGGAGATACTTCTGTCCATCTTTGATTAGACTCATTATAAAAAGGAAAACAAAGTTTTAACACAGTCATGTTTCCTGTTCACTGACTTACATTTATTCCATGGACACTCACTCTAACCTGAACCACAGCTACAACCCAACATTGTTGAGGCCTCATCTCCTCCTTTCCTGACTGTAGAGGTTAAATATGCAACAACCAACAAATAAAAGAATTTGGTTCATTTCAAAGAAATTCACACGGTGACCAAGTAAAGTAACCGTAGTAAAGGAGACAACATCCCGTTGATGGTGGGATTATTTGAAAGATTTGCTTTAGTCACGTCACCAAATGCAGTTGAACCACCCGTGGATCCATGTTTGACCATTCTACCACTCTGAGCTCTGCTTTTTAATCATTTTATTATTATCATCATTCATTTATTCATTCTTTGGAGGGGGGCTATTTCCTAATGCCGCCCTAATAAGCTGATGTTCAAGGGGAAATATAACAGAAACTCTTTCAGTGTTATTCATTAATAAATTAACAGATAAACTGTGAAGAAGGAAAAAACTGAGATTTAAAGGAGAGAGTGAGAAACTTGATCATCCATCCTCATAATACATGTTTATCAGTATCTGCTGTGACCATACTGCAGTAATAACTACAAGTCTACATTTCTGTGACTGTTGATCAATCACAGCAGGAATCTGAGCTCATCTCTGCACACAGAGCAGCTTCAGCTCTGGGATAAACTGCTCGCTTCACTGCATTTCGTTGCCCTGTACCTGTGCATGTGCAATGACAATAAAGTTGAATTCTATTCTATTCTATTCTTCTCAGCTCACAGACACTCATCCTGATATTTTCCTTTAACATTTGATGGTATAATTCATCTGAGTTTACACTTTATCTGCATGAATACAGAAAAACAGACCCAAACACCATAAACCATCAGTTTCACCATGTAGAATATATTGTTGTTTCCTTGCTTTTAATTCAGAGAAAAACTCTGATTTGGATTTTCTCTGTTCTCTTTGCCACAGCCCATCCCAGCAGCAGCTGAAGCAGCTGACTGTCACAACACTGAATAACACTTTAGGAGGAACGTCTTGATGCATTCTCAATTATCCAGGAAAGTAAATCTCCAAAAGTTGATTTTGTTCATCTGGACGTAGCGTAAATGTGGTTATCCCAGCTGGACTTTTGTCAAAGCTGGAAAGGCACCTAAAGAAAGCTCCAGCCGATCCAGGAGAGAAGGACTACCGCTGCCTAAGAGAAAACCTGTAGTGATCCCATATGTGTCAGGAGTATCGGAGCAGTTGAGATGCATTTTTTCTAAACACCGGGTCTCTGTGGCTTTTAAACGACAAAACACACTGCACCAAAAACTTGTACACCCCAGGGATCGGGTCCCCCGACACAAACAGAGTAACATAGTGTACGCTGTTAAGTGCAGGAGGATTGTCAGGATTTATACATCGGAGAAACCAAACAATCAGGCTACAACACAGAAGAGCTTCCTCGTCAGCCAGGACTTTGCCGTCTATTTACACATACAGGCCAGTGGACACTCTTTCAATTATGAGGATATAACATCCTGGACAGGGAGGAACGCTCGTTGGAGGGCGGAGTCAAGGAGGCCATTTACGTGAAAAGGCAAAGACTATCTTTGAGTCGAGGAGGGGGCCTAAGGGTACAACTGTCACCATCTTACAATGCTGTGATTGCAACCATTCCCCAGCTCTCTATGAATGGGACTCATGGCCATCATTCAATGGCCTTTGATCAGTGGTCATGAGAATTGCATAATTAAGATCAATGGACTGACCTCCCAGCCCATTGTTCCTTCAGTGGGCTGGTTTCAGTCATTATGCATCATCACCTGGATGATGACGAAACGTTTCTCCCACAAAACGCTACGTCCAGATGAACAGAATCAACTTTTGGAGAATGTTGAATCAGTATTTCAGCTTTAAGAGGGTATTTTAACACAAACATCAGTCCTTCTACTTAAGTATGTTTGCCTCTTTTTTTATGCCTAAATTAACTTTACTGTTAATGAGTATTCATGTTTCTGTAATCCACCAGTGTGCTCATGCTTTTTTAATTGAAAAGATATTTTAATCATCAAATATAATTATTTTTGTTATTTGTGGATTTTAAATGTCCTTGACAGAGACAGATGATGATCATTATCCTGCACTGTGCTCTCAGGTTTGGTCGAGCTAGCACAAAGAATGGCTTGCTATGTTGAACTTCCTCCTGGGATCCACACTAAGAAGTGAGTCCAACATTAGCAGGGTCTCTTTCCTTTATCTGGATTCACTTTAGCATTCACAGTCACGTGAAGCTTGTTATTAACTCGATAAGTCAACCCAGGGTTTCAGCTGAGCGCTCACATGAAACACATGGTGTTGGCAGCATCTGATCAATCATATCCATGGAGACGTATATCAGCAACAGAGGAGCTGAGTTTGCAGAAGGAAGTCAAACTAAACCACAGGAACAATATGAGGAGATTACACACATAATAAAATACTAGCAGTGTGACAAAGTGGGTGAGAAGACCATTTGTCTACATTCTTAGTTAACATTCTTGTTTTGATTTAACCATATTTCACATGTAATAGGCAAACATCTACTATCCCGGGTTTGTTTATGTTCTGCACTTTTACAGATTGTATAATATAACATCTTGGTTTAAATCAATTCATACAAGTTTGTTAAGTTAACATGTTATTTATTTCAACTGTTAATTTGTATTGTTTGAACTTACCTTTACCTACCTGTCTTCCAGAAGCAAAAGGAGGAAATATAGTTCTACTTCCTGCTTTATACCTTCTGGGTTCATCTGAGGTCACAGGAAGAGACCAAGGGCAGGAGGGGAAGAATTCTTATAATTTAATAAAGTTGATTTTAAAGGGTTTATAAAGAAATGGAGTTAATGTTGTGATATGTAGTGATTACACCAGAGTTTATGTTGCCAGTCAAGAGGAGTAGTAGAGGATGAATATAATCATGTTCATCTCACCTACCTACTGAATGGAATAGTCCCCTTGATTAAGGGGACTATTTAAGCAGACAAACTCAGGTGTTTCAGAAGAGAGGTTCAGGTCAGTGTAGCTGTGTGCAGTTTGGCCTTAATTTCCGTTGTTTTAAGTTCAGTTATGTTTATTTGAATTGAGTTAATTATAGAGTTGAGTTTCTTATTTGTTTCTTTGTAAATATTGTTGGGCCACAGAATGGTGAATAAATCACTTGCTACACTGGGCAGCATCAGTCTCCTGCACTTCTTTGACCGCTTAAGTCGAGTCCTACCACAAGCAGTAACACAGCTGCTGCAGACAAATCGGTCATGTGATCGTGTGTGAGAGGAGAAGGGCTGTAAAGGAGTTTGGTGTTAAAAGCTCTGTATGAATGTGAGAGACTTTGAAGGGCTTTAAAAAGGCCAATATAAAATAAAAGGCAGCAAAATTGCTGCCTGTGAAAGCCACCAGACTTATCAGACCTCTGTGATTAAGACCTGTAAGAACACCTATTTGTACTTGTTGGCATTATATCAAACACAAACGTATATTAAGCCTTTGTTTGAACTCTGGTTGAATTTGTTACTTTCAGACTGTGAAACATCACAGAGGCTGCAGCTGCAGATCTTTTTTCACCTGGAAATTTACTTTAAATGTTAGATGCGGTTTTCGTCCTGGTCGCGGAACATTGGACCAGCTCTTTATCCTCTCGAGGATACTTTAGGGTGCATGGGAGTTTGCCCAACCAGTCTACATGTGTTTTTTGGACTTGGAGAAGGCATTCGACCGTGTCGCTCGGGGTGTCCTGTGGGAGGTGTTGCGGGAGTGTGGGGTGTCTGGCCCATTGCTACGGGCCATTCGATCCCTATACAACCGTTGTAAGAGCTTGGTTCGCATTGCCGGCAATAAGTCGGACTCGTTCCCGGTGGGTGATGGGCTCCGCCAGGGCTGCCCTTTGTCTCCGGTTCTGTTCATAATTTTTATGGACAGGATTTCTAGGCGCAGCCAAGTGGCGGAGGGCTTTTGCTTTGGTGGCATCAGAATCTCATCTCTGATTTTTGCAGATGATGTGGTTCTGTTGGCTTCATTGGGTGAGGGCCTCCAGCTCGCACTGGAACGGTTCGCAGCCAAGTGTGAAGCAGCGGGAATGAGGATCAGCACCTCCAAATCTGAGGACATGGTTCTCAGCCGGAAAAGGGTGGAGTGCCCACTCCGGGTCGGGGATGAGTTCCTGCCCCAAGTGGAGGAGTTCAAGTATCTCGGGGTCTTGTTCGCGAGTGATGGGAGAAGGGAGCCGGAGATCGACAGACGGATTGGGGCTGCAGCTGCAGTAATGCGGACGCTGCACCGGTCCGTCGTGGTGAAGAGGGAGCTGAGTGTAAAAGCAAAGCTCTCAATTTACCGGTCGATCTACGTCCCTACCCTCACCTATGGCCAGGAGCTGTGGGTAGTGACCGAAAGAACGAGATCGCGGATACAAGCGGCAGAAATGAGCTTCCTCCGAAGGGTGGCTGGCCTCTCCCTTAGAGATAGGGTGAGAAGTTCGGCCATCCGGGAGGGGCTCAGAGTAGAGCCGCTGCTGCTCCACATCGAAAGGAGCCAGCTGAGGTGGTTCGGGCATCTGACAAGGATGCCCCCTGGGCGCCTCCTGGGTGAGGTCTTCCAGGCATGTCCCACCGGGAGGAGGCCCCGGGGCAGACCCAGGACACGCTGGAGAGATTATATCTCTCGGGTGGCCTGGGAACGCCTTGGTGTTCCCCCAGATAAGCTGGAGGAGGTGGCTGGGGAGAGAGAGGTCTGGGCCTCTTTGCTTAGGCTGCTGCCCCCGCGACCCGGCCTCGGATAAAGCGGATGAAGATGGATGGATGTTAGATGGAAAATGTATTGCTCAGTTTAACCAAAGTAAGAACAAGAATCCATAAACCTTCATAAAGACAAACATCTCCCAGAACATTGAGCTGCTGAAGTGTCACTGAAGGGAAAAACTATTTGTCCTCCTCCATCCAGCAACACCTGAAACACCTGAGTGGAAGCTCCTCCCTACACTGTGTTTGAAGCAAAGCACAAAGGAGACACCTGCTGGAGCAGCTGGAGTCCTACAGACACTCAGCCTCTTCACTACACAAACACCTCCTACAACATCCACTCTTTCCACTCTGACTGCTGTGTTTGTGGAAACACTCCAACACACACCGCTTCACATACCAACATAGAAATGTGTGTGAAAAAGAGCTGAGCTGATATTAAACATGAGGATTTATTCAAAAATACAGAGTCAGGAACAACATCTAGACACACATTACCTCTCAGCAGCAGAAGAACATCCTTTAAAGTCTATATCAAAAACCTTCGAGTTGTTGCTCTTTAAGGAAACACAGCTGGGTTCAGGTCCAGGAGATTCTGGCCTCTTATTGATCCTAAAAGAAAAACAATAAATGTAACAGCTTCATGAGACAGGAAGGAAAAACTGGAAATATTAAATTAAAGAAATGATGAACAATCTGAAACTCATAAAAATAATGTACTTACTCTTTGTCACATAACAGTATTTTGTTAAAGTTTTCAGTAATATCCTTCGAGTCGTTGCTCTTTAAGGAAACACAGCTGGGTTCAGGTCCAGGTTCTGGATTAGTTTCAGGGTTATGTCCAGCTGAGCCTGGTACGCCCCACAGCTCTGGGCTTTAAAACAACACACACAGAGGTATGAGTGTGAATAATGATGGAGCAGTGATGTGAGTGCTGAGCTGTGACATGGAGAAGAGTCATGGACAGTTAGAGATGGTCATCTCACCTCTGAGCTTTGGTCTGGCTCTCATGTTCCCCACACAGAGTGCTTTTAGAGGGAGGGACTCCCTCCTCTCTGTCCTCACACTGATCCATGCTGCTCAATCCACATCAGCTCACACACACTTTCTACCTTCACCTGCAGAGGAAACACAAATCATTCATGTGCACATAAACCAAAATCCTCCTTTCCATCGTGTGTGCTGTCCAAATATCAGCTGAATGCAGTCAGACAGCAGTGTGAGGCACAGGAAGCTGCCATCAGCTGCTCTACTTCTACTATCAGTCCACTAGATGGAGCCATGAAGCACACACTGATTCACTGTGACTGGAAGTTTAAGTACATTAAGCCTCCACTCATCTACATTGTGCTTACAACCCACTGCCCCCCATCTTCCACCCCCATCAACCTCCTGGGGCCAGGAATGACTGGAACTGAATTGGAAACGGGCGTAATCAAACATAAATCTGTTATTCTTATCCAACCTGTCTGCCTGGACACAGTTTGCTGACCAATCATGGAGCCTATGATTCGCTTTGACAACAACTTCATGAATGTGGAAATGAAACTGAGTGTCAGCTGAGTGTCGAGCAGAAGAGGAGTCAGAGAAAAGTGACAGAGCTGCTGACTTTACAAAGAAAACTAAAACCATGTTGAAGAGATTAAACAGATAATACAATCTAACAACAACAACACAGCTGCTGCTCCACACAAAACACATGTATGAGGGTGTGACAGGAAAAGCACTGAACAGAAGTTTACTATTAAAAATGCAGCATGTTGTAAAAAGTTTGGTCAGTGAGACTGAAAAATGGCTGCATGAGTTACTATTGTGAACAAACCCCTATAAGAACCCTGATATTACCTGAATAAGATCAAATCCTGATATGTAGTGCAGACCTTGGTAAGAGATACGGTCCAACTGGAATATAAACCTTTGGTGTGTTTAATCCAGTCAGTCTCTGAGTAACTCCACTCCTCTGCTTTCTGTTGGAAGAGACACAAAAGTTTGTAGCACGATCCTTTTCCTCAGAGGCCTGTGTTGAATTTATATTATATCTCTGATAAAAAATAATTCACAAAGTCTGCTCTGTCCTCCTGTCCTCCCTGCAGTCTCTGTGAGCTCCGCAGAGTGATTATAAAGACCCGGAGCTCAGAGTTTCTCCAACACCGTGGTCAAGTGTGAGCCACGCCTGCCACCCGTTATCTGCCAAACTTGAGCTTCAACGCTAAGTTTTACGGTAGTGCTGCTTCTTATCCCTTTTTGCTGATCACACACATAACAACACACATGATTTTCAGGAAGTTAACAGAAATAAAGCCACAGTGTCATTTGTTTTTCACTCAAGTTGTCTTTTCTTCTTAATTTTTCTGGTAATGCTTTTTCATTCATGATTCATTTAAATTTAAAATAACTTCAACAAATGTAAAATATTTCTGAAAATCATCTTTTATAGTTGAAATTCAGTTCTCATTTGGCTCTTTCATGCATCCATAGTTTCACCTCAAACTGCCGCTTGAGACACGAGAAATTAAAGAACAACTCTGTTCAAACGGAGAAACTTTGAAGGAACTCAATGTCATTTAAATGGTTTCAGGTGGGTGTATGAAGGTTCTGTATTAAATCATATATGATAGTTGACATGAAATTCTGAATTCATCTTCTTGGACACCCACACTGCATAATTCTGTAGAAATGAAATTAGTCATTTCTAATCAATTTCAACATCAAATATCAAATTTCAACATCAAAATGCGTAAAAATGATTCTTGATAGCTGACCTTAAAGTCTCTGTGCATTCTTTCTCTGGGTTACCTTCTCTATATATTTGCAGTTTAACCACCAAAAGCTGCAAGGTTTCAGAAAAATAAAAGGAACGTTCTACTCAAATTTAATAAGATTAATTTAATAAACAATAGAAAAAAAACTTTGACAGTTGTCATAAAATTCTTAACAAACTCCTCTTCTGTCTGTAGCTCAGGAGTTAGAGCAGGTCACGAAGTAACTGGAAGGTTGGTTGTTTGATACGAGATACTAACCCCAAGATAGAAAACTCTTCTGCACAGGAAAAGTCCTTGAATGAGTCGTTTGTATGAAGCACTTTGAATGCTCAGAGTAGAAAAGCACCATATCAGAACCAGCCTCACCCACTTGTGATGGGTGGGTGGCTGTGGCTCAGGTGGTAGAGCAGATCAGCTGCTGATTGGAAGGTTGGTGGCTCGAACCTTGGCTTCCCCAGCCTGCATGCCAAATATCCTTGGGCAAGATACTAACCCCAAGTTGCCCTCTGATGATTAGTTTGCACTTGTGTTTAGAAGTGCTTGTGTGAATGAGGCCTGTTGTATAGAGCACTTTGAAAACTCCAGGAGAGTAGAAATGCACTATATAAGAATCAGTCCATTTACTACATGTCCGCAAAGTTTCATCTCCAACCACTGCAATATTATTTGTTAGGATCGCTGTTCTCTCCGGGTACTCCGGCTTCCTCCCACCGTCCAAAGACATGCAGCTTGTGGGGATATTTAGTTGGATAATCCAAATTGCCACTAGGTGTGAATGTGCGAGTGAATGTGAGTGCGAATCGTTGTCTATCCCTGTGTGTTGGCCCTGCGACAGATTGGCAACCTGTCCAGGGTGTACCCCGCCTCTCGCCCTATGACAGCTGGGATAGGCTCCAGCGCCCCCGCGACCCTGAAAAGGATAAGTGGAAGCGAATGGATGGAGGCTCGCTGTTTTTTTCCTCAGGGTTTTGTGATGCCTTTTTGTTTTTGAGAGTCTTTTGTGTTTTAGTTTGGCTCTTTGTATATAAGGATGGTTAATAGTTTGCTTTAGGATTTACTATATCCCATGTACCCTGTTTTCATATTGTAGTTTGTCTTCTTGGTTTTGTAACACTAAATATCTGCTTTTGTGATCCCTTTCTGTACTTCAGTTATGTCCCTTTGTCTGTCTTGTCTCTCTGTTTGTCTGTCATTGTCTGATTTCCCCATCTGTCATGTTTCCCATTCACTTATATTTCCCTTTCTGTTTTCTACATGTCTGCGTATGTCTCTGTGTATCATTTCCTCTTTTTTTATCGTCTCATGTCTTGTGAACTTAGCTTTGAGTTTTACTTCCCCCATTTGGTTAATGATTTGTTCCCATCAGTGTCTCAGTCTCGTCTGCATTTATCCATCTCATGTTCCCCTGTTCAGTCTGTTCTCCTCTATGTAATTTAAGCCTTGTTCTCCATGTTTTCCTGTTTTATTGTTTTAACTGTTGCTTCCTGTGACTATTGTAGTTTTCTCCTGCATCATGTCTCTCACCCGTTGCCTCTCGTCTCATTATCCAGTGTGTATTTATTGTCCCCGTCTTCTTGTGTACTTTGTGCTTTCCTTGCTCTGTGTTCCCATGGTTTTGGGGGCGGTGGTGTGGGATTGATTAAGGAAATGGCTGAGTTAATAGGAATGACCAAAATGAGAAAAATAAATCGATCTTCAATAAGAGAAAGGATTATTCTAAGAAGGAATATTTTTGATGGATCAGAATTATATAATGAAATATGAACAGAATCTTTTGTTAATCATTGTTTATTAACTGAACCTTGTTGAATTTGAGTAGAACTGTTTTTTAATTTGGCAGAAACACGGCAGCAGTTTGAAATGAAACTATCCAGGCTGTAGAGCAGACAAGCAAAATCAAGAATCCACTGAGATTTTCATGACAATAACTAAGAAGGATTTCTTAAATGAATTGTTGATACGCTGTTATAATAATCCACTGAGCTTATTGAATTTGGGGAGAAATGTCCTTTAATGTGCAATCACACAGTGGGCTGAGATGAAACTGCACACAGTGTGGGCGTCCCAGAAGAGAAATCAGTTAAAAATTTAGTGTCAGCTAGTAAGCAAGAATTTAAAAAATATTTTTACAGATATCAAATTTGTTCTGTTATATAAAACTGTAATTTATACTAGTCAGATGGATCATCAACGATCATCAATCAGTGCAGTACCAGAAAAATTCAGACAGACACACAAACACACACATGCACAATTTTACTGTCTTAACACAGTATCATAAATCTAAGTAGAATATGCTATAGTCCTTTAAATACCAATTTAAATATATTTCAAAAATATATTACAGCTTTTTTCAGTCTGTTGAACAAAAATCCCCAAAGAAGAAGAAGCACTACCATAAAACTTTGTGTAAAAGTGCAAGAAAGTTTAAGAGGCTTACAAATGACGGCTCACATAACTGCGGTGTTACAAGTCAACCTCGTTCATATCTGTCATCATGAACAATGCTATGGTTTGTGCTGGAGCGAAGCTGCACACAGCTGATATTATCAGAAACAATACATACTGATTTGATTACCTTCACACGCAGATTCACACAAAGACGACCAGCTGCATCAGCGAAGTTTAGAGAACAGACAGTGAAACTTAAAAAAAGGAAACAGACAGATTTGTGGGAATGCTGGGGCTGGGAACATTAGTAATTAGAAACACAAAATGTTTCTAAGCATTTGTAAATGTTTGTTGGAGGGTTTAGAGGAGCTGAATCATTTTGAGTGAAAGTTAAAGTCAAACACACTCTTAGTAGAGAGAGACTGTGTCTGCAGATCAAACAGGTCTCACTGTGATGTCCCTTTAGTCAGACTCTGTCTCTGCTACATTAATGACTGAAAGTTGTCACGTTCTTATTTAGTTAATACTCTTTAAACCAGGTATACACTTTTAGTTTAATACATTATAGATTCTCTGATGAAGAAATACGGTATATATATGTAACCTGATGAAGCGGTATCTAAAATGTTTTTATGTTTGACATACCAAGACTGTTTCACACTGCAGGAGTTGCAGATGATAAAACAAAGACTGTAAAGCTAAGCAGTTTGTTTGCTGTTTATCACTGCCTGTCCATTAGTCAAATTAATATTACTTTTATCAAAAATAATTTCCCGTCTGTATTTGGTCTTCCTCCATAGTCGCCATAGTCACGCGTCTCGCGTCCTGTGTTCAGTGTGTTCAGTTTTGCTTTCTCCTGTTTCATCACATCTAATTTGTTCCTGCTGTGTCCTCATGAGTAGTAATATACCTATACCTATTTTTGCCCCCCCACACCCCAAGGGCATTTTCCCCCCTCCCTATCCCCTGCCGCGTCCATGTGCGTGTGCACGTGCGCGAGAACGGACTTTTTGCATGTGCGTGTGTGTCCAGGGGTCATATGAGTTCACATGTGTTTAATAGAGTATTATTTAATGAAACCATTATGTGTTTTAATTAAACTCTTTTTAAAGGATTGTATAGGTCTCAGAGTTCTGTTATTTAGACATAGGTGATTTAATTTAACTACTTTAGGGGTATTTTAACTAGTTAGGAGCCTTTTGCATTTTCTTCAGTGCTATTTAGGAGCAAATAACAGGTATCCCTTTAGAAATAAACAGTGATACTTCTAAAAACCGTGTATTCCCACACAGCATTTAATTTAGCTAGTTTAGGAAGATTTCACTTTTCTAATAGTTTCACAGGCTAGTAGTTTTTTAAATAGAGCACCACAAACAACATTTATCCCTTTAGAAATAAACTGTGATACTTCTAAAAGTACATATTCACACTAGAGCTGTATCAACCTCAATGTGGCTTTAATGCAACTAGTCTTATAATTATCTACTAGTCTGCAACAGTTAGACTCGCTGATTACACATAGATGATTTAACTACTTTAGGGGCATTTCACGTTTCTAAAAGTTTCACAGGCCAATAGTTGTAAATAGAGCACCGCAAACAACATGTATTTCTTTTAGAAATAAGCTGTGATACTTCTAAAAAACACATATTCCCACACTCTGTAACAGTTAGGCTCCCAACAGTCTGCAAAAGAAGTCATGAAGCAAACAAAAGAGGCTCCTTATCAAGAGCATCCCAGCCCAAAGGTGTATATTCACAAACAGTTAATGGCTTTAATGCAACTAGTCTTATCATGTCAGAGGCCAGCAGAAACCATGACCAACAGAGTCTCCAAAGACTTTCCACCTTTCTTCCTTACAGCATACTCTTATATCTCTACATCTCAGAGGACAACTGAAAGTAGCCCCACCTATATAAAAACACCCCATCAGACACACAGTATTTTCCTCAGCACTTCACAATTGCCGCAAGGTATATCGTTTTAACTTTTTATTTTTTCACTTGAATGTGCGTTGGAGCCGACTTTGCTACCCGCACAGAGCGTTTCTGACAGTCGGGCGCTGCTTATACAATAGAGAAAAGCAACAATACAGAGTGTTTCTCTGCTCCAAGAAATCCGAGGGCCTTTCACAAGGTAAGCATGTCTGTTATACCCAGGGCATAAATGTCTGTATGTCAGTGCTGATTATTCAAAACCTGTTTAAAACGTGACACATATGTTGTCCGAAAACATTTCCTCTAAATTTGCAAAGTTACTGATTTAAAAAATATATATTTTTGAATTTTTAGTTGCATGTCAAACATATGATAGACTCTTGAGCATATTTATATAGCTAAATTCACAATGGTATAACCGTGCTAAATAAAAGAGGCCCAAGCACCAATGCACTCTAATCCACTCCGCTAAACTGTATGTTGATAAGTACATGAAGCGTACCTCTACCTCTACAGCTGAAAACAGTTTGTATCCGCACTCTGAGGGTCTGCTGAATTGTTTTTACAGTTTTTTACAGACGCTAGGACACATTTCTCAATACTTAGGTCACTTTTGCAAAACTTTTCACACAATTCCCCTAACTGACCCTCAGCTTGGCAAAGCAGTTCATTCCACATTCAAAATGCACTACAACTACCAAAACACTTCATTCAGGTCTCAAATAAAAACATTCCTCCAGAACACTAGCAAAGGTTGACAGCCGACAAACACACTTTGTCACCCACAAAACAATGACCTAAAAAACACTAACAACATGTAGCATTACACAGTGTTTTCCTGTGTAAAACAAGGACACATCTCTGTTTATAATTTCAATATATGTTACTGGAATGAATCAGACATCATGTATTTATGTTTATGTATTTTTATTTTTTTGCACTAAGTAATCCCAAAATACAAGAATTCGTATACACACCATCCACTGATACATATACAATAGTAATGCTAATCTACTCGGTCTTCCCTATTTGGCCACAGATTCTCATCCACATCACATCTTATGTCATCTAGGGTAATACACCTAGGAAAGAATCTTCTGGCATGCCAGAATTGAAGGAGTTGAAAAATTGAAGGAGTAACAACTGTGTAGATGTTCATCTACAATGAGAATCAGCTGTGGCTGGTTAAACTGCATTGTTAGATTTAAAATATGTTTCAATAAAATATTGCCGTTGGATTTTGCTGTCTTTTCAAGTTTTGCATTGTGTTATTGTTTTGACCATGAGTTTAACAGTTTTGAAAACAGTATGTAAGCACATGCAAAATGTCCTGTCCGTACAAAGGTTTTTGGCAGTTGTTGTGTCTGAGTGAGAAGATGATTCATGAAATTTGAGAGATGTAGTCATTGAATGCATTTTGTGCCAAAACAATGATAACTGGTCCTCAGTTTAGCCCACATAGACTTCTGTTGTGCTCACTGTGTGAGGAGTTTTGCAAACGCTACCTAAGTATTGGGAAATGTGTCCTAGCATCTGTAAAAAACTGTAATACGGCACTTTCTGACGAACAGCAGATGATGAAATCCTCTTTATTGTAGAAACTGTCCCTAAGCTATTGTTGCTCATACTTACTGAGGTCCCTAGCTACTTCCTTACTATGTCAGTAAACTTTTTTGAAAAGTAAGCTGTTGTAGATTTAAAGAAACATCTTAATTGAAGCAAAGGCAAGAAAAAAAAAACTGGAATGAATTTTATGTGACTGTTCATATTAAAGCCAACAAGTGAAAATCCAAAAACGGCTTCAATCCTTTGTATTAATGATCTCCCCCCCCCCCCCCCCCTCTCTCTCTCTCTCTCTGTGAGTGTGTGTGTGAGTGTTTTCATGACAAGTGACAGCGCAGACAACTACTAATGAGAGAGCATGTTTTATCATCATAAAGACTGTGATATGAAGCATCGTTAAAGTGTCACTTCAGTAATGTTGACTCTTGTTTTTAATAATGACTTTAAAACACTAAACTCTAATTTCTGTGGTTTATTTTAAGTTTACAGAATATAACATGTGGTAAGACGATGAGTTTTACTTCTCTCATATTTTGAACTCGTAACATTTTGGGGGCTCGTCCTGTGGTATTGGGATGGAAGTGTGAGGAGTGGACGGTCCGAGGTGGTCGAGCGGGCAGGCACGGACCAGGGATCTGATGTGAGTGGGCTCCGCGGGTGCATCTAAAGGTAAGGCACTGCCTGTTGAGTTGATTCCCAAATTGTGCCAAATTGGGCTGCATTAAATTAAAAGTCTACTCACTGACGTTCCTGGTGGGTGTCTGTTTTGATTTTGATGATAATCACCGTGTGTTATGCAGTTAAAGTTGCTTAAGAGTATTTAAAGAAGTTGAAAAAGTATGAAGGTAATAATGTTGGGTTTGAGTCCCTGGATATTGAGTTAAAGGCTCAGGTAGTTTGGTAGGGAATTGGCTATGTGTTGTTATAGAAATTAGGTCAGAAACTGTTCCCAGAAGTAACAGAGACTGTTTAATTGGTCGTAAAAAAGTTAACTTTCTTCGGTTGGACCCGTTATGATAAATTTGTCAAAATCGGTTAGGTGAAAATTATTATAGGACGGCACTGGAAGTTGCTAAGAAGCGCATAGCCCAGGGGTTACGCCCCCCTCCTGGCCGTGGACGCGCGGCTTTGACCTGTCGTCGAACAGGGATAGTTCAGTTTGGCTTATCTGTGGGGTACAGGGCATCCTGAAATAAGCTAGGAGTTACCGAGTCTCCTCATCGTTGGAAACGGTGTCATGTGCTTTTTTGGATACAGTTAAATTGAGTTAGGGACTTTAGGGATGAGGCCAGATACAGTTAGAGTCTGATACTGGTTAATTGATTACAAAAAAGTGTGACTTTCTTCGGTTGGACCCGTTAACTTAAATTTGTCAAAGTTGTTAGGTGCTGAATCTGTCAGGCCTGTCAGTGGTTGTAAATATAAGACGTCTTTGTAATATAAAATAATAGAGTTTTGCCTGAGCTTTGTGTGAGACTCTGTGTGACCTGCAGCTGCAGCGCTGCGAGCTATTTTTAGACGGTGTGTGAACATGCAAATGAGCTGGTGGCTGGGAGGAGAATGGAGCTTTTCACTTCCTGCCCAGAGTGTGTGAGCCTTATAAGCAGAAGGCGTATTATTGCTGAAACCCTGTAAATAAGCTGCTGGTTTTGATGTTATAACAATGTAAATGGCTTCTAATTTAAAAGAGTGGTTTCAATAATTTTCAGACACACCTTGCAAATGTGCTTATAATGAGTTGGCACTCGGCCTTTTGAAGGTCAGAAGCTTCGTTCGGCGTGATTGTCCGGACTGATAAAGTGTAGGAAACGCCTTGAGTGCAGAGGGCTAAATGCAAACACGCTTACACACACATAGGTTATGATTAGAATAGGTCCCTAGAAGGCTTTGAATGTTTTAAACCAAGTCTGAATCACTAGAAGGTTAGTAGTTAACTACAGTAGATTTATGTAATGTAAAAAGCATTTAAGACTGAGTAACTTCAGTTTTTGAGGAGGATAAGAGAGTGTTCCTAGATCAGAGTAAGCTGCTGTGAGTCAATTGAAAACAATTTAATCAAATCCTAAATATTTTATACTGATAACACAACTGATTTTAAGCCATACCTTGAGTAAGTAAAGTTCGTGAAGTTTTATGAGCTGCCATGACACAGACAAAGTGGAGTGTTTCACCCTAAAAGGATGAAATGATGCTCTGCCTTTGTAGTCAAGTTTAAACATAGGCCGTAAATAAATATGAGCCACTAATAAGCGTGACTTAATTAAGAACTGCAAAAAAATAAAGCAAATTGGGTGAGTGACCCAGATAACAATAATTTATGAACACGCAATAAAGTGGACCTGTTAGAACCCTATTGATATTTGTTCCTTCAACAATAAATGATTATATTGTGTCCCATGCATTAAACAGTCCCATTTAACACTGATAACTTGCTATTTATATAAAACACAACCAAACATGGCAGCGCTGTATTCTGCCACTTGTTATATAGAAATTACTGAAATGGAGGGTTTGCGGGAGGTCAGCTGTGAGTGTCACGTTGTCGCACACGAAGGTGATGCACCTTATGAGATGACAGTGTGGTCTGAGATTGAGATGCATGAATTAAATGCCTATGTGCAACGTTGTCTTCTCCTATTTCGAGGCTTAAAGGAGATAACTGAGAATGAAAATGATCCAAATTGGGTGCCTACAGACGCGGCTCACTTTGCCTATGCTGCGATAGAGTCTGTAGTAGACGGTTTTGATTTTGATATGCTTGCTTGGGAAATAATGTAATTATTTGTGGAGATGTCTCCAAGTGATTAGTAGATTTAAAGGAGACAAATGTGTGCTTGAAAGTGTGTGATTGAAATTGAGTGTGTGGGTGTGTGTTTGGAAGGCTTTGAAACATAGGTTTGAAATGAATAAAGCTAATCACAGTATAATGGTTTGACATTGAAGTAGAGCGAGCTATACAGCTAAATATTGAGGAGAGTGGATTTAATTGATCCATTGCTCCCTCGCTCGGTAAATAACACGGTGTATTTGTCAGTGTGCGAGCAAACATGATATTGCTTTGGGGCAATTATCTGTGAAAAACTTAAGGCTGTGTGAATGCATTTGAGCTGTGTTATTGTTTTGTGCCCCAAAGTCAACATGTAGTGTGTATGATTTTATAACATTTATATTACAGAGTGAAAAGTGTTCATTATAAGTGAATATTGAAAGAGGCTTGGTTAAGTTTTGACACACTGCGTTGGCTGTGTGTCTTACCAAGCAGATCACAAGGAGACAGTGACCCTTGGAGGAGTGAAAGTAATTCTGAAAGTTAACAGGCAGACGCTGCGGGCTGACCCAAGGGGAGGAGCCGTATAACGTCACAAAAAAGGGAGGTAAGCCTGTGTTCTAGGATAATGGCTGACGGCCCGAGCATGACACCTACTGGACACAGAGGCTATAAGCCTCTGAAGGAGCAGCAGGAACAGCTAAAAAGAGCCATTCGCCTGGCTTTTCCTGGATCATCAAAATTAGCTGAGAAGGAATGCAAAGCAATGGAAGCTGAGCTAAGCAAACTTATTGCTTCCCAACAGAGAGGGCTGGATGACAAAATAGCCCTAAGTCTTGTGCTCAAAATAGAAGGAGAGAGATGTGAGCAGCAACTGGAACAACTGCAAACCGAGGCAGAGAAACGTTCAATTAACTGGAGAATTAACCAACAAATCAAGAAACTACAGCAAACTCATGCAAAGTGTTGCAAGTGGATGTTCTTGTGGAACGGAGCATCTTCCTGGATGGAGGAGGATGACACAGCTGAAATAGAAGATATGGAGAGCATAGTGGAGGCTTTGAAACAACTGAAAAAGCAAAATAAGAAGCTGGAAGACCAAATGAAGAACTGGATTCCAAAACCAGGAGATGCTAATAAGTATCACACAGCAGAGATACTTCCTTGGGCCACATTAACATCTAATGCTGTAGGACGAACACATATGATGCCTGTGATGACCCTTAGGGGAGGACAAGTTCATGGCCCAGATGGACAGACTGCAGTGGTTGTTGGAGGAGTAGCTGATGTTGAATACACCAGGGCACCACTGGTGTTTCATAATGAAGGGCCTATGACAGTTAAATGTCAGTCCCTGAGTGGGGGAGGGAAAGAGATAGCAGCAGCAGCTGACGAAGGCTTGACCTTGCCTTCCTGTTCACATGAGAGAGGAGACAGGCCAGAACCCGAAGCAACAAGAGAGAGCCTGCCAGACCAGAGTGGAGAAGCGGATCGGACCCCAACAAACGAAGAAATGATTTCACCGGTGGAAAGGATGGCACAACCGGCTTTCATTGAGCTGCCAACACCAGCAAGAGAAGAGCAGGCCCAGACCAGCAGGTCAAAACATTCCAAAGCAACGGCCAAGTCAGATACATGGGCAGGAGAAGTATTCGGACGAATGCTTGAAGCCCCGCAAGGGCTATTGGAAGTATTAAATACGCTGAAGGCCGTAAAGGACAAAATGACCAAAGCCACGGCAGAAGAGGAGAGCGACAATGATTCATCTACCTCAGAGGAGGAAGATGATGATGAAGACAAAGACAGAGGAGGAGTCACGTCAGAGCCAAGTACTGCCAGGAATCTTAGGTCAACAAAATTGAAAAAAGAACAGAGACAGAGGAGGCCTATTTTTAAGAGTTCAAAAGGCAAGGGAAAATTGGGACAGTGTAAAACTGTGACCAAAAGAGAAAAAGCTACGGGCCCTCATTATAATTTGCCTTTAGTGGCTGGTGCAAAAAATGAACCAGTGTACCGCGCATACAAAGTAAGAGATTTGGAGGCATTGGTTAAACAGCTTCCACCTATAACTGGAGGAGGAGCAAGGTGGTTGCGTGAATTAGGCAGGCTAACGGAAGGAGAAGAGCTTGCGATTGGTGATTTTCGCACCATTTCTGCGCAATGTATGCTCGGTGGTGGGCTAGCAGATGTAGAGGCCATAGCTCGCACAACTCGCTATGCAAATGATTTGCCTTATCCTGAAGTGCAATGTGCTTTGTCTGACGCAGTCCGTGAGAAGTACCCAACCCCTAACACAGGTGCCATACCTAAAATAATTTGGGACCCCCAAAACACACCTAGAGAGTTTTTAGAAAAAGCCAGAGATCAGTGGTTGTTAGAAACAGGTACTCATCCGGGTAGAGAAGGTGAACATCGAGCGTGGTTCCGTTCAGCGGTGCTGGCAGGGCTGCCAAACCAGGTCATAGAAGATCTAGAGAAAAATCCAGATTTTGCCGTAGCAGATTCGGTGCAGTGGGAAAGACACGTCTCACATCGTTTACAGCTGGAGCAGGACAGGGCGAACAAGCAGAAAAAAGAGTTGGAGGAGGCACAAGCGTCTCTGCTCAAACTACAGTTGGCGGAGGCCAGAAACAAAGCCTGTGAGAAGAAGAAAGAGGAAAAAGAAAAAACAGAAAAAATGATGATAGTTGCGACCCAGCCTGGTGCTGGGCCTGAATGGCCAGACAGTGGCCTGGGTCCCTGCACTAATGACGGATGGCCCGCCAATGCACCAAGGCAGAACCAACCCACAGGGAATTGGGGAACCGGTGGATCGAACAGAGGGCGTGGTGGCTCAGTGGGGGGAGTACAAAGAGCTCGTTACACGGGGAATCTCAGCAGGGCGCCTTGGAATGTCTGCTGGAGGTGTGGAGCAGAGGGTCATTGGATCAGAGATTGCCCAGAACGTCGGCAGAACTATCAATGAAGAGGCTACCAATCCCAGGCATGCGGAGCTCCGAGAGCAAGAGATGGCTATAGGGGAGCATATCAGGCCCCAAACCCGAGTGCAGCACCAGCCGCGCAATATCCAGTGGCTGACTGGAGAGAGGACCAGTACTGAAGAGGACCCGGAGGGACCAAACAGCATGGGAATGGCAGATCCCATGCTGTCAATGACTGTGGAAGGGACAGAATTGCCCTTTTTAGTAGACACTGGAGCAACATATTCAACCTTGAGAGCAGCACCAGACAGTGCAACGTTGTCCTGCCACACAGTGAGCGTGGTGGGTTTTTCCGGGATCCCAATCACTCTGCCAGTGACTGACCCAGCTTTGACAAAGCTGGGCAAGCAGACTTTGAAACACAACTATGTGGTGTCATCGCAAGCGCCAGTAAATCTCATGGGCAGGGACCTGCTCGTGAAGTTGGGCGCCACAATCACATGTTCAGCAGATGGATTATCTGTGACTCTGCCAGGAGGACAGCATTTCCCGTGCCTGGGAACAAATTCAAAGACTCAATATCTGCTTCAAGACTGTGAAAGAGCAAAAGCCGACATGTACTGGGGGAGACTAGTGACGGAGGACGTTCTGAGGCAGTTTCAGCTGTGGAGACCCTGGATAATGAGCTTGGCAGTTTACTCCCCTCCGCGCGACCCTTACCACGTCACCCTGTTTTATGATAAAGATAATGACGACACTTATCGTGAATTATTTCAGTCTGATCTTGAGGGTCAGACATGGAATGTGCAAACACATGACATCTACATCGGACCAGAAGGTGTAGCCGCGGCTGTGAAATTAACTGATGAACAACTGCTTTGGTACAATATGGGAGAAAATTCGGCACCCCACATTACATTGGCGGTCCACCAAGGTCTTGGTGCAGGTGATCTAGGTCCAATGGTCAGGCGAGCACTGGACGACACAGGGTGGCAAAGAACCCAAATTCCTAACTTATCTTATGCTCCAAATTGTAAAACCTATTGCATAACTTGTGCCTGTGATGATACAGTGATCTTGGAACATAAAGAAATTTCAAAAACACATGGTGAGGAGTGTGTAGATCATCCTCATGCAGTTGCTGCACTGTCAAATCTCCCCGACAGTCTATGGTCAAAAGGGCCCACGGATGTTGGCCTAGCTGAGTGTCCTCCTGTCTTGTTCCAGCTTAAGTCAAACACACCAATTAATAGACCACAGTATAAACACAAACCTGAAGCGGAGGAAGGAATTACAGAAACAATAGAAGGCCTGCTAAGGGCCGGGGTGTTAGAGCCCTCTCACTGACTGTGGAACACACCAATTCTACCAGTGGAAAAACATGGAACAGGAAAATACCGCATGGCACATGACTTGAGAGCCATTAATGAAATATTACTCTCTACCACTGCACCTGTACCAAATCCGTACACAGCTTTATCAGCTATCACGTGTGACCAAAAGTGGTTCACATGCATTGACTTGGCAAATGCATTCTTTTGTTTTCCTCTGCATGAGTCACTCAGAGACATTTTTTCATTCACATACAGAGGCCAACAAATCAGATACACACGTTTGCCACAAGGCTTTGCACTTTCTCCAGGCATTTTCAATCAGGTGCTTAAAGAAGCCCTGTCGTCATGTAATTTGCCTGATGATTGTACATTAATACAATATGTTGATGATCTTCTCATTGCAGCCCCATCAGCAGCGGATTGTACAGCGGCGTCGTTCGTTGTGTTGAATAGGTTGGCGGAATGCGGCTTTAAAGTAAGTAAAGAAAAGCTGCAGTTAGTTCGCCCTGAAGTGACCTTTTTGGGCCGGGTAATCGCACACAAATCAGTGGGCTTGATGAACACACACAGAGACCAAATTCTGACACACCCAAAACCGCGAACTGTGAGAGAAATGCTTTCTTTTCTTGGTTTAACAGGTTACAGCAGGCAGTTCATTCCGGATTACGCAGGCAAAACTGCCGCTTTAAGGGGCCTAATGAAGCAAGTTGGCGTTCGAAACCTTAAGGCTGAGTTGCCTTGGACGCCTGAAGCTGAAGCCGCATTTATTAGGGTAAAACAGGATTTGTCAAGGGCCTCAGATTTAGCCACACCCAATTATGATGAGCCGTTCTATTTGGATGTTTCTGAAACAAACTCAATTGTAAATGGAGTGTTGTTTCAGAAAAAAGGGGGGGGGGGGGGGGTAGAGATGTGCTCATGTATGTTAGTGTAAAACTACATCCAACAGAAGCAAAGCATCCTACATGCACACAACATGCAGCAGGGGTCGCTAAAATTATCCAAAAAACAGCACATGTAGTGAGAGAACACCCACTAAAAATACTTACTACACATACTATAGTGGCATACGTGAATTCACAAGCATTTTGTATGTCACCACGGGCACAACAGAGACTGAGCAAAGTCTTAGAGGCCCCAAATTTGACATTCACACATGAAGGAATTAACATGGCAGATTTAATGGGAGTAGGGGAACCACATGACTGCGCTAAAAGAGCACAGATTGAGGAAAAGATTAGAGAGGACCTGAAGGCCGAACCCATACCGGGAGCTGAGGACTGGTTTACCGATGGATGTTGCCACCGAGATGAAGGAGGACTGAAAGCAGGGTATGCGGTGGTTTGCAGAGTAGAAGGAGATTATCAGGTCAGAGAAAAAGGGAGAATTGAGGGAAAGCAGTCGGCCCAGAGAGCTGAAGTGATAGCCCTAGCTCGAGCCTTGAGACTAGCCAAGAACAGGAGAGTGAACATCTACACCGATTCGGCATATGCATTTGGAGCAGCGCATGTGGAGCTGCCTCAGTGGAAAAGAGCAGGATTCAGAACAGCAACCAATGCACCTATTTCCCACAAACATGAAATGGAGGAACTGGCAAAGGCCTTGGCTGACCCAGATGAGGTGAGCATCATAAAATGCAAAGCTCACTCCCAAGGAACCGGCATGGTGGAAAAAGGAAACCAGAGAGCAGACGAAGCCGCGAAGGAGGCCGCAGGCTACAAAGGACGGAGACAAATGATACAGGTAACTCCAGAAGAGGAGATATCTGTTGACCTGATTGAGGAAGTCAAACGGGCCCAGGAGGAGGCATCCCCAGAGGAAAACGGGGTGTGGAAAAACAAAGGAGCCTGGCAGGATGGACATCTGTGGAGGGGGCCAGACGGGCGCCCCGTGCTGACAGCCAAAATGGCAGAACAGAAGGTGGATGAAGCCCACGGACTTGCCCACGTGGGGATAGCCCAGATGGAAAGAAATTTGTGTCATTGGTGGCATCCTGAGCTGCGAGGAATGATAAGAGAAAAGGCCAGGATGTGCTTAATCTGTGGGGCACACAATCCTAAGCCGGCAGTAAAACCGGAAGTGGGTAAGTTTCGGCCCCCTGAGAGGCCGGGAGAGGAGATTGTTATTGATTTCACTGATATGATTGATTCCGGGCCTGGCGGTGTAAGATATTTGTTGGTGTGTGTAGATGCTCTGACCGGCTGGCCAGAGGCGTGGGCTACAAAAAAGGAGGATGCTAAGACTGTCATTAAGTGTTTAATCAATCATTACATTCCCCGTCATGGGTTCCCCAAAAGAATTAGATCAGATAATGGAACCCATTTTAAAAATCAAGATTTGGCAAAAGTAGAAAAAATGTTGGGCGTCCAGCATAAATTTGGAACAGTCTATCATCCTCAGTCTCAGGGAAAAGTAGAAAGAATGAACCTAAATTTGAAAAACAAATTGGAAAAAATCTGCGCGCAAACAGGGCTAAATTGGGTCGCAGCCCTGCCGGTTGCTTTGATGACCATAAGATGTTCTGTTAATCAATCCACAGGTTTTACACCATACGAGCTGCAAACCGGGAGACAGTTTCCGGCACCTTGGATGGTGGGCTCGGTTGAACGGGACAAAAAGGGGAACCGGTCCCATGCAGACTACTGGAACGAGTTAAAGGCGCTCGTGTCCAGTTTCACAAAACAGGCGGCTTGTAAAGGGCCCACAGGAGAAGGAGAGGTCCCGGACGCGAAGGCAGTGTGGCTGAGAGTCATCAAACGCAAGTGGAAGGAACCCCACTGGATTGGTCCATATGAGGTGTCGGCTCGGACGGCGACAGCAGTCCAACTGAAGGGGAAAGGCGAGACCTGGTATCACTGGACGCAGTGCGCGGCCGCGCACGAGGGCTTGGTGGGGAAGGATCAATCTCCACCCAACACAGGTGAAATTGAGAGGCAGAATAAACCCTCACACCTGTGCAACGGGCCGACCGGTGGTCTACCCGGAAGGTCGAAGAAAGAAGAGCAGCCTAGGAGGAGATCGCCGCGCCAACGAAAAGGAGCGGTACCATACTGAACACTTAGAACAAGAGAGAGGCTCTGATAAAGGGCTTTGAACTTTTTACTACACCATAACATTCACATACCACCATGCCATCACAACAATCAGACACTAGTGATGAAAGAAGAGTTTCAAAAGCCATCACAATGTTCAAAATTATTATGAGTTTGATGTCAATTATGTTGCTAATCATGGCTATTTGTTTTTTGATTTGTTTGTTGCAGACCGACCCGGGAAACCAGTCTGAGCACGGAGGCCATGCCAGTCCGGCGTTGTTGGATACACCAATTACATCACGCGTGATCTATAGTGATTTAAAGCTGCGGGCAAGAGTGAAGCGCGAGGTCTCTGGTAAAAAGGATGAGTGTCTCAGCACATATGGTGGTTTAGAATTAGATTATGTCATTGGCTCCACAACTTCTTTTACGTTTGATCTGTGTGATGTTGTTAATTGCAGGGATGTCGGCAGTGCCTGGAGGGGATATAATGTGTGGGTCTGTTGGGATTATTCAGTTAGTACGCACTGCTAGAGGGGAAATCGTCCTTATGGCAGCTGGTGCCGTAATTGGGACCAGGTAAGGGGTTACACTGGGCAAAATTGGGAACCGTTAGAATTAGGATCAGAAAACGAGCTTAAACTACAGAGGGATTTCAGCCCCTCTGGAAACGCGTTAACCTTATCATTGGGGAATTGGCATCGCAAACAATCTATGTATTTAATTTTGGGGGTGGAAACAGCGGGGGTTGATCCAAAAGGGTTAATTAAGGTTAATTTCCTAGAAAAAACGAATCGCGTACCGCCAGGTAGAGAAGAAAGGACCACTCGCGTGATTTCCAGTCCCACCAGCTCTGTTGCATCTTTGACAGGACTGGAGGGGAGCGGGTCGTCGGAAGCTACAACAGAAGAGCACGAACCAAGGGAGAGGCGAGTAGTGTCGGTGGACTACACCACCTTGAAACCTCAGGATTTGATTGAACGCGCTACCGGGTTCAGTGACAGTAACATCTGGCTGGACTGGATAGCCCAAAATGCTAGAGAACAAAAAGTGGCTAATTGTGTAGCTTGCGCTTCTGCAAGGCCGCGTTTATTTATAGAGCCTGCACCTCTGTATCCAGAGGATTCGTGGGGCTATAATTGTATGTTGCAAATAACTAGAGGAGCTGTGAATACGGGGAACTGCACTGTGTTGTCCAGTCTATTTCCCCCTATTGGCAAGCTCACGCAAGTAGGGCCGTTTATGCCCCGGAAAGATAATTATACGTGCTTTAAGTTTTCCACAGATAAAGTTAAATATCGGTTGGGGGAAATTGACCCCAGTTGGTGTTTGGTCACCCAGACGGGGAGGACCACCAACAATGTGAGTGATGCAGGCACCCTAATTGGGACTTGGGCTAAGAGCGGGCTGTATTACTATTGCGGGCACAGGACTCTACTGGTTCGTGTTCCTCTTGGGAGCGTGGGGACGTGCGCGATGGTGAGACTAGGAGCGCCACTTATGCTAATCGGAAATAAGGTAAAATCAATTCCCCCACACAATACGCGCACATTGGCAGCCAGGCGCAAAAGACACATTTTGAGGAAGAGAGGAATTCATGACACACACGCCTATGACCCTAGGATGAATTCCCCCACCTGGATCGACTCCATTGGAGTGCCCAGGGGGGTTCCAAATGAATTTAAACTTGTTGATCAAATAGCAGCCGGGTTTGAAAATATTCCAATAATTTCTGCTTTCTTTCCAGTGACCCCAAACAAGAATGTAGATAGGATTAACTATGTTCATTACAATGTGCTGAGGCTCTCTAACCTGACCAGAGACGGCATGGAGGGGTTGGCGGAGCAGGTGGGTCCGACCTCGTTAACCCTTTAAGACCTACCATAGAACCAAGTCCGCCAGAGCTTATATTATATTTTTACATGCTGTGGAGCCATTTTTGGGAGCATTTCAAGTTGCTATACATCAATACAACCATTATAGCCCAAACTTTAATAATATGTCTGCATTAGGTGCATAGTAATTACATAAATTGCAAAAAAGTGCAATAAACTACAAAAAAATTGAAAATCGTTTTTGTTTTTTTAACATATATTTCTAGTTAGAGAAATTTAAGAGGCTCATCCCTCAAAACTGTAAATACAAAAAAGTTGCACAAACTAGTTTCCCACCACAGGAAATTTATTTTGAGTGTCTTCATAGTTTTATTTTTGAAATACACCAATTTTATATACTGCAGGAAAAACGAAAATAAATATTATAGTGCAAATTTGCAAAATAACAGCATATGCATCAAAATAAACTATTTCCAGCAGTGCAATATTAGTCCTAAGCATCCCAGAAACGACACAGAAAGTCATAAACTCAAACATAACTTTTTAAAACACAAGTATAGGCTCATAAGGCCCCGATCGTAAAAAACTACATTTCCGCAAAATGACGTCACTTCCGGTTTTGGGCAGGTCATGCGGTCATGTGATAGTTCGCGCTGATGGACGTAGGAAGTGTTACAAACAGCTGATTGGATCGGCGAAGCGTGTTTCTGGAATATCATGTTTTTGTTGCTGCAAGTGATTTTTATGCAGTTTTTGCAAAGCTATATGTGGAAGGAAACTGTGACCTAGGACAAGCTGATGGCATAAGATGTAAGTACAACTCCTCCAGTTTCATATGCAAAAAAAATGATTGCGCTAGCTTACGTGGTTGCAGAGCTACCGGGATTTAAAAATAGTTACGCAAAACAGAGCGTGCCCGCTCCGATCGGCTGTAAAGGGTTAATGGGAGTGCAGAATAGAATGGCCCTTGATATGTTGTTAGCGGAAAAAGGGGGCATTTGTTCTATGTTTGGCGATCAGTGTTGCACCTTTATTCCAAATAATACTGCTCCAGATGGTTCGGTGACCAAGGCTCTGGAGGGCCTAAGGGACCTGTCTGAAAGTATGCATGATCATTCCGGTGTTGATAGTCCGTTGGAAGGCTGGCTGACCTCAGTGTTCGGACGGTGGAAGGGGGTTATCGCTTCGGTCATGTTTTCTTTGTCTGTTGTGGTGGGTATTATGGTTATTTGTTGTTGTTGTCTCATCCCTTGTGCCAGAAGAATGTTCAAAAGTATGTCTGTGAGGGCAGTGGACTCTGGAGTTATTACTCCAATGTCCATGATGCCAATGATGCATGTAGAACTGAATGTGTAGGCCAAGGAGGGACACAACTGTTTTGTGACCTCTGGATTCTCCAGAGGTCAACAGAGGGAATTGTAGAATAAGGAGGGGATGTTTTTCTCATTATCATTCATTATTTTAATATGGCATTATTAGTTCATCAGAAGTATATAACCAGCTTTGCATTAAACATAAATTGAAGTTTTTGACCTTATATTATTCTTTGCATTACAGTGATGGTTTTAACTTTAGTTTGATCTTTTCCTTACAGGTACCAGAATAATAACATGATTTTTCATTGTAGATGTAACCATGATCATTCCATACACATTGCAGTTTGTTGCTTATTCTAGAGTTGTGCTCAAGTTAATTAAAGGTTAAAAGCTACAGCCAGCGTGATGTCTGGCTGATCTATGGAGGGCAAAGGTTTTGAGCTTGGAAGGCCGCACGCGCTTACACAGCACTTATACGATGTTATTCTTGGTGATTTTGTGCTTAGTCATGTTTTAATATTTTTAAGTAGAAGTAGCTGATCCAGCAATATTCATTTAATATCATATGCTTGATTTAGAGCAATACACACTGATGGTCTTAATAAATGAAAGAGTCCTTGTAGCTACCATGTTGTGTCTTAGTAGGGGTACAGACGGTTCCAGGAGACGGGGGCAGTCAGCGTCTGCCCTCGGGAAGGAGATAATGTTATTTTTGTGTTAAATAAAATTGTCAACATTGATTGTATTACACCTGTCACTACGCATGAAGGGGCGTTCTAATACCCTGATTTCATAAAACTATGGTGATGTGTTTTTTGAGGTGAGATCTGAGACTGTCTGCATACAGTGTCCATCTCCCACGTGTGACCATTAAAATCATCGTTTGACTCAACCCGACCGGACCAGTGTTGTTATTGTGGGTTTTTCCTCTGGTGTCCATCCCCAATATTTTGAACTCGTAACACCCCCCACCCCCCTATCCAACCCCTGTGGCTTGTCACGTGCTCTAATGTTGTGATGTGGACATTAATGTGCTCTCTGTGCAGAGGAGTTTTTTTTTTTTTGTTTCCTGTTCTCTTGCTGTCCTCCCATAGGTGCCCAGCGTGAGAAGAGGTCTCTTTTTTTCCTCTTGTACCTTTCCCCATTGTTGTGTAATTTTTCAGTGTTATTCTCTGCAACGCTGCCGATCTCCGACTGTATTCCCATGTGATGTCTTTGTTGTGTGTGTAAGTCGGGGGGGGGGGGGGGGGGGGGGTCCTATTCCTCTACGGGGCAACCTGCATATGATCAATAAAGCATTATTCAACTTCAACTTCAACATAAACTTCCAGACCTCCGCCTTTTCTGGGACAGTCTGAGTGCTAAATGTTAAATCCATCAGTTGCTACGTTTTTATCCAGTAAAGATTTGGAAAGTCTCAGAAACAACAATGATACCAGCACCGCTTGAACAGGCCCAGATTCCAATCATATCCATGTTAGGAAGCACACGACGTGATGCACGTGTAACCCAGACAGTTTTTAACATCTGCTGGTGTTTCACATTCAGCCAGAGGCCCAGGGTTAGGTTGGATACCAGACAATAATAAAAGCATCGTTATTAGACTCTAGAGCTCGTTTATAGCTGACACCACATGTAGAGTTTAAGTTCACACAGAGACGATGACATTTTTCTAAAACCAGCAAACAATAAACAAGAAATGTAACAAGAGTTTCAGAAGAAGCTGTTTTACAGAGAAATGATTCCCTGAAGACAAAATTATTATTATCATCTTTATTTCTCCAGGTGAAAATTTAATTGAGATTAAAAATGTTGTTTTCAAGAGAGACCTGGCATCATGGCAGAAAGAGTCAGAAATACATCATAATTCAAACAAATACAAAATAGGAAAAACATCCTACATAAACTTCATAAAGTTTCATTAACAGACTTTGAACAATGGACTTCAAACTTCCCCCCAAAACAACAGAAACACATTTGAAGATAATGAATGACATTTATCCCTCTAAAGAAGGACTTAGACTACGATTTAATATGAATGAGAACATGTTCATAAATGGATGCAACCAAAGATTTCATCAATCCCTGATTTAGAGACAACAGAACATTTGGTTTGATTTCACAAGATAAGAATGACGACTGAGTTGGAAGATTGTTTTATGTTTAGTCAAATCTTTCATACATAAAGTCGGATTACAAAATCATCCCCTAAATTTGTTGTTTTATTCAAGGAATTGAAATTATAGAGAAAATCTGGGAAATGACTTAAAGAAAACAAACCACAAAAACTCTATGATGCTCTAAACCCCCTGGTTTAGGTCGGCAAAACTTTACTAGATCCGCCCCTGCACAGTTACCAGCTGTCAGCTACTTAGAAAAGGATCCTGGTGTTATTTGTCTCTCAGAAACAGCTCATAACTTCCCATCAACTCGTTCATGTCACCTAAAAGTTAAACCTGTTTCTCCATCACCTGTTCAGCTCTGATGATTCAGTAAGGACATCTCCTGGTTTCATCTTCATGTTTCCCTCTCACCGCATATCCAAACCGATATCATGACCAGCAGCTTTACAGCTGTGGCTCCAGCAAACATCAGCTGATACTAGAAAATAATATTAAATAAATTCTAACAACAGCTGATCAAGCTTAAACGTGCTGCTGTTGTTTAGCGCGACATCCGCTGGTTTCGTCTTTCTGGCGCAAAGTGGATGATAAAAAAACAAGAGAGAAAAGCCGATCAGCTGATCATTGATCAGTTTCATGATTGAAGTAGCAACAGGAGAGGGAGGGGAGAGAATGACAGTGTAAAGACACAGAATAAATCCAGCTTTGTGTCTTTTCCATTCTAGCTGAAGTCTGGGACAAACTGTGTTCCTTCTCAGCTCAACACGAAAGGCGTAATATTTTCTCTGAATACGAGACGATTCTGTTTTTTACAGGACGGTTGGAAACTCTACTAAAATAAAGTTCACTATCAGTAACATCATAGCACCACCCAGCTGTAGAGAAACTCCGTCATGCTAGCTAGTACGCAGTACGAGTTATTGTAACTGACTGTAAAAAGTCAGCACAAGGAAAATAAACTCCACCTAAACTTGGTGAGATCAAATATATTTTCCTTTGGATTTGTTTTCTTCCCATTTGTGGCTTTAATGTAGTGTTACATCCTGTTTGTTTGCTTCCATCTGTATACATGTCCAGATTCACTGTTATGTTTCTATTCTTACATTGCTGTGTGATCACTGTTCCCTCTGCTGACTGATGTGACCTTTTGTATCTTACACTGATACTTGTCATATTTGTATCTGCGCCCAAATATAAAAAGTTTTCCATGCTAAAACACAGCTCCACCTCCTGCAGTTCTCCCTCTGAACCACTAGATGTCTCTGTTATCTAAATGAAGACGTGCAGCACAGCAACCACAGCAGCGCTCAGATCACACGTGTCCTGTTATTATGTATAAAAGCATGAAACAGGTGAGACAGGTGGGATCAATATTAATGTTGTGGAAATATATGAAAGAGCAACAGAAGAGTGAAAACATTTCGTGTTTCTAGAAAGATCTTTCAGCTCACAGCTGCTCACAGACTGTATTTACAAGTGACAAACTGCAACTCTACAGTACATCTACAGTATATATCAAATATATTCTGTATTCAAATCTATTGAGTGATGTTTGAAAGTCTTTCCAGGTGAGTTTGATCCAGGAGGGTCTGAAGCCAGAGTCAGACAGAGACTGTGCAGAGACTGTAGAAGGACAGAGCAGCAGCAGAGCAGTCCAGATACACTGATGATCCTCTGTCAGATCCAGAGGGACACACAGGGATGATGCTGGACTCTACATTGTGTCTGACAGTGGAGCTGTTCTCAGAGCAGTTCACTCTGCAGCACTGACAGTCATCTGCACTTCTTCTCATTCCTCTGTCAGTCACTGCTGGATGAAGCTCTCCTCTCCACCTCCCAGTAACATGGCCCATTCAGAGCGTCTCTACACACAAGCTGCTGCTGCTGCTTCAACCTCTCTGGATCATCAGGACACAGCTCCTCCTCTCAGCACACACACCGTCCTGTTTACCATCATCAGCTCCACCTGCAGAGAGAAGAAGGAAGAGCAGAGGAGATAAACGAGTGTTTCCAGAGACTCTTCATCAGCTGTCAGTCAGTGATGCAGCACATCCAGTATAAAGAGCAGCAGGGACTTCAGTGCTGGGACTGTACTAGGACTCATTGTTGCTTCACTTTTTCTAATCTTTGGATTTTTATTGAAGTTGCTGAAAATGTTTTTCCCTCCTAGTTTGAGTTTGGACTTTCATTCATTAGAAGAACCTTGGTGTGTCCACTCTGAGCTCTGTAGGAACCCCAACAACAAGCCCAACAATCCAGATGGACGGTTCCAGCTGTTAACTGGAGGAATTCCATCCAAACATCTGCTCTCACTAAATTCTTCCTCACCTACAGACTGTGTTCTTCACTGCTTTAAACTTGGAAATGAATGCAGTCATTGGTCTGCGTGCTGCTTTGTTCAGAGAGCTGATTGGCTGTTGACAGCGTTCGATCAGAGCGTGTCAGCCGTTACTATGGTGACCATAAAGGTGACAAAAAGGCAGAAACAGGAAGTGTTTGTGGCCAATCCTGAAGCCTGTCACCATTCTCCTCTCACAGCTTCACTGAGAAGCTGCAGCTTTACAGGAAACACTGGATCTTTGTTTCATACTGACTGTGTTTAGTACAATACTGCTGACAGCACCACCCACTCACTCAATCACTCTACTGACCTCAGAGTCTCCAGTCTGTAGTCTGGACTCTGCTGAAGATCAGACAGCTGCTTCACATCTGGATCCTTCAGGTTGTTTCCTCTCAGGTCCAGCTCTCTCAGATGGGAGGGGTTGGACTTCAGTGCTGCTGCCAGATAATCACAGCTGATCTCTGACAAACCACAGAGCCTCAATCTGTATAAAGAATGAAAGATGTAAGTTTATTAGACAAAGTGTGAGCTTGAAATCATTCAGTGTTTCATCATCTGTTCAGAGCTGAAGAAGGTTCAGAATGTAGAAGTTTAGAAAATGGAAACTCCAAACAGCTGAAGCCAACAGGAAGCAGCTTCAAACAGGAAACTGTGCAGAGTTTCAGACTATATGTCCTGATGCAGCCAGTTGGATTTTGGAGATTTGAATCTCTGTTCTGTGACTAAGTCCTTGAATCATTTCTTCCAGTTGGTCCAACAAGACAGACTAAGTATTGGACATGTGTTGTGGCTCCATTAGGGGAGCTCCTAAATGTGATGTGATGGCCCCTCTGGGTCTGTCAGGTCACAGGACTGAAGAGAGCTCAAACTGGGAACACAGTTGTTCCAGTCTGGACCAAAGACTCTATACTGGGAGAAGAAAAAGATTGAGGCACAGAAACTTGTTGAAAGAGAGACAAAGCAGCTAAAATCAGGTGTAAAAGTAAAGCAGAGGATGAGCTGAATAAAGGACACTCAAGGCTGGCTTGGAAAGGAATGAAGTCCATGGTGGGGATGCAGAACAAGGAGCAAAGATGAATGTGATGCTGAATCAGCAGAAGACTTGGACTCATTTGATTCCAGCTTTGATATCATTGATTTCAATGAAGAGCTTTGTGATTGTAGCAAAGGGCTGGTAGCTCTGAGAGTCCCACTGATGAGGTGATTGTGTGGAAATCTCTTAGTGGAACCAAAGAGAGAAAAAGCCCTGGTCCTGATGCTGTGGGAGGGAAATGATTGAAGTGTGCTGTGAGGAACTGACTGGGAGGTTTTCACACATTTTCCAGTCCTCCTTGGAACAACAGGAAGTTCCCAGCATATGGAAACAAAGGTTAAGTGTCCTATGGCACTCAGTGATGATGGTGCTGTGGCCCCACCACCTCCACGCACTAGTGCCTTAAAGCAAGAAGGTTGTAAGTTGAAGCTTGTTGGCATTTCTGTGGAGGTTGGATGTTCTCCCACAGTCCAATGAAATGCTGCTTAGGTTCACTGGTGCTTCTAAATTGGCTGTAGGTGTGGATGTGGCGCTGTCACTTGGTGTTCGCTCGCTCTGTGGTAGAGTATCACTTCCTGTTCCTGCTCAAACACAGTGGTGTTTCTGAGTAGCTTATTTGCTTAGCAATTTAATTAACAACTTTTAAATACATTCTTCTTTCATAGTATAATCTTCACGTGCTTCATCCGAAGCACACTTTCTGTGTACTCACTACCTAATTTATAGCCAAAGTATTCAATCACTGTCTCTGCACTGTCTCGCTAGCTTAGCTTAGCTCGTAGCCGACTCATTAGCACCATGGCTACTTCACCTGTCCCTCCTGCACTTTCTTGCTCATTGTGTCAGATGTTTAGTTACTCCTCGGCTTCCTTTAGCAGTAATGATATCTGTAATAAATGTAGCATATTTGCAGCCCTGAGGCCAGGATTACTGAATTGGAGACTCGGCTTCGCACCCTTCATTCACCCACAGCTAGCCAGGCCCCTGTAGCTGGTGCAGCCGAAAATAGCGTAGGCCCCGCTAGCTGTTCCCCGGCAGGTCCCAAGCAGCTGGGGAATCAGGGCGGCTGGGTCACGGTGAGGAGGAAGCATAGTCCTAAACAGAAGCCCCAGGTACACCACCAACCCGTTCATGTGTCTAACCGTTTTTCCCCACTCGGCGACACACCCGCCGGGGGTCAAACTCTGGTAATTGGCGATTCTGTTCTCAGACATGTGAAGCTAGAGACACCGGCAACCATAGTCAATTGTCTTCCAGGGGCCAGAGCAGGCGACATTGAAGGAAATTTAAAACTGCTGGCTAAGGGTAAACGTAAATTCAGTAAAATCATAATTCACGTCGGCAGTAATGACACCCGGTTACGCCAATCGGAGGTCACTAAAATCAATATTGAATCGGTGTGCAACTTTGCTAAAACAATGTCGGACTCTGTAGTTTTCTCTGGTCCCCTCCCCAATCAGACCAGGAGCAGTGTTGGGACTAACGCGTTATTAAGTAACGCGTTACAGTAACTACGTTATTATTGTGGTAATGAGCACGGTAACTAGTTATTATGCCAAAATCAGGAACGCGTTACTCGTTACTGGGATTTAGATAGGGTCGTTACTCGTTACTTCGTGTGGTGGCTATCGCGGAGCTTCCACAGATTCAGTAACATTAGCAAGTGGTGGAGGCCAGCAGGTGGATGAAGGAAAAGGGACGCAGAAGGAAAAGAGACCCGAGGCGGCCGCCGGTCCAAGTGTGAACTGAACTTCAGGTAAGAAGTTATGACCTGCAGTCTATCTGGGTCAGATATAAACCAAGTTTAGGTGGAGTTTATTTTCGTTATTCTGACTTTTTCCGTACTGCGTGCTAGCTAGCATGACGGAGTTTCTATACACCTGGGTGGGTGCTATGAAGTTAATGATGTTGAACTTTATTTTGTTCATAAGTTATTAGAGTTGCCAACCGTCCCGTCTGGTATTCATAGAAAATATTACGCGTTTCTTATTGAGGTGAAAAGGAACAGTTTGTCCCGTAATTCAGCTACAATGAAAAAGGCACAAAGCTGGAGTTATTCTGTGTCTTTGCTGCACAGCTGCCTCTTCTTTTATTCTCCCCCTCCCTCTCCCGTTTCTACTTCAATCATGAAAACTGATCAATGATCAGCTGATCAGCTTTTCTCTCTTGTTTGTTTATCGCTCACTTTGCGCCGAAAGAGGAAACCAGCGGATGTCGCGCTAAACAACAGCAGCACGTTTAAGCTTGATCAGCTGTTGTTAGAATTTATTTAATATTAATTTCTAGTATCAGCTGATGTTTGCTGGAGCCACAACTGCAAAAAAGCTGCTGGTCATGATATTGGTTTGGTTATCTGGTGAGAGGGAAACATGAAGATGAAACCAGGAGATGTCCTTACTGGATCATCAGAGCTGAACAGGTGATGGAAAAACAGGTTTACCTTTTAGGTGACATGAATGAGTTGATGGGAAGTTATGAACTGTTTCTGAGAGACAAATAACACCAGGATCCTTTTTTAGGTAGCTGACAGCTGGTAACTGTGCAGGTGCGGATCTAGCAAAGTGTTGCCAGGGGGGCAGGTAGGGCATTAACAGGGAGAGGGGGGCACAAAGAAATACTTTTCTTTCTTATTCTCATTTAAAATGTCTATCTTTTACAAAATAATTATCTGAATCTTACAACAAACGATTGATAGATTGATGCATATATACCATCAAAACAGTGTACATCACTGTCACAACAGCGTTTATTTTCATTCAAAGGCTTTATGATTTTTCCTATAATGGTGTATCTCTGGTCAAAATGCCCAGGACGATTTTTTTGTCCCAGTCCAGCTCTGTATGCAGCTCATCTGCAGTCTGGTGTTACCTACATCTTCCTATTCAGAAGGCAGAATTTCCGAGTTCTGAGTACAATCGAAAGCATCACGACTGCAGTTTTTGTGTTGGATGTAAAAGGCGCACATGACACTGTGACGTAGGCTAGAATCATGGCAGCAGTCAATGACGGTCCAGGCGTGGGATTTCTCTCGTGGAAATATGCACATTATCTTTTCCTTTCTATTGGTAGGTGGCACAGTGCACTTGTGGCAAGTAAGCAAGCTAGAAGACTGGCAAAGTTATGGAAGAAACACATTAACAAGAGAATTCTGAGTAAAACCAAAGTTACTTTCCCTAGTAACTAGTTACTTTGAAAGTAACGAGTAACTTGAAGTAACTGAATTACTTTTGAGAGAAGTAACTAGTAATGTAACTAAGTTACTATTTTAAAGTAACTTACCCAACACTGGTAATGACTTCATGAACTTCTTCACAAATAAAATTTTTATCATTAGAGAAAAAATTACCAATAATCATCCCACAGATGTAATATTATCTACAGCTACTCTTAGTACTATTGATGTTAAGTTAGACTCTTTTTCTCCAATTGATCTTTCTGAGTTAACTTCAATAATTACTTCCTCCAAACCATCAACGTGTCTTTTAGACCCCATTCAAACAAAAATGCTCAAAGAAGTCCTGCCATTAATTAATGCTTCGATCTTAAATATGATCAACCTATCTCTAATAATCGGCTATGTACCACAGGCCTTCAAGCTGGCTGTAGTTAAACCTTTACTCAAAAAGCCATCTCTAGACCCAGCAGTCTTAGCTAATTATAGGCCAATCTTCAACCTTCCTTTCATATCAAAAATCCTTGAAAGAGTAGTTGTCAAACAGCTAACTGATCATCTGCAGAGGAATGGTTTATTTGAAGAGTTTCAGTCAGGTTTGAGAGCTCATCACAGCACAGAAACAGCTTTAGTGAATGTTACAAATGATCTTCTTATGGCCTCTGACAGTGGACTCATCTCTGTGCTTGTCCTGCTAGACCTCAGCGCAGCATTCGATACTGTTGACCATAATATCCTATTAGAGCGATAAAAACATGCTGTAGGTATTACAGGTACTGCGCTGCAGTGGTTTGTATCATATCTATCTAATAGACTCCAATTTGTGCATGTAAATGGAGAGTCCTCTTCACACACTGAGGTTAATTATGCAGTTCCACAGGGTTCAGTGCTAGGACCAATTCTGTCCCCCCAAGATGGCGCCGCGTATGGATGCCCTGGTGCTTCAGTGCGCTACTTTTGTTTTGTTTTTGTGCATTTCTTCTGTGTCTGGGCACTCCTCTGGATACTCTTACACCAGAGAAGAGCTCCTTAACTGCAGGACTACAACGCCTGTGGATTTATTTCCAATATTTGTCGCATCTGCGGCAGATTTACTGCAGACTCTGATCAGGAAAGTGAGACGTCGAAAGAGAGGTAAGCGGGCCGGCGTACTCGTGCGTTTGAGGAGACGCGGACTGAGAACGGCCCTTCCTGGGATCTTCCTTTCCAATGTACGCTCACTCGGGAATAAGATAGACGAACTGGCCCTGATGAGAAGCATGAACAGAGACTTTGCCTCCTCCTGTGTCTTATGTTTTACGGAGTCGTGGCTCAGTGAGGACATCCCGGACTGCGCGCTCAAGCTGGAGGGCTTTCATCTGCTGCGCGCGGACCGGCAGGCCGCTCTCTCCGGTAAAACCAAAGGTGGAGGTGTCTGCTTCTACATCAATAGTGGCTGGTGCACAGATGTAACAGTGATTGCTCAGCACTGCTCTCCCTCTCTGGAATACCTTTTTATTCACTGCAAACCGTTTTATTCTCCGCGGGAGTTTGCTTCATTCATCCTGGCCGCTGTTTACATCCCGCCAGACGCGGATGCACAAGCAGCTCAGTGCGCACTCGCAGAGCAGATTCTCCACATGGAGCGGACATACCCGGACTCTCTCATCATTGCTCTTGGGGACTTTAACAAAGCCAATCTGTGCCATGAGCTTCCGAAATACAAGCAGTATATTAAATGCCCGACCAGAGAGGAGAGGACATTGGACCACTGCTACAGCACGATCAGCGGGGCCTATCGCGCAGTGCCCCGCGCTTCACTCGGACTTTCTGACCACGTCATGATCCACCTGATCCCCACGTACAGACAGAGGCTGAAGCTCTCCAAACCTGTCGTGAGGTCCAAAAAACTGTGGAGCAACGAGGCTGTGGAGGAGCTTCGTACGTGTTTGGAGACCACAGACTGGGACACAATGAAGGCTGCTTCTAACAGCTTGGACGAGTTTACGGACACTGTCACCTCCTATATCCACTTCTGTGAGGACAGCATTGTGCCATCACGCACCAGGGTGAGTTATAACAATGACAAACCCTGGTTTACTCCTAAACTCAAGAAGCTGTGGCTGGAAAAGAGAAAGGCGTTCAGAAGCGGAGACAGGGACCGCTACAAAGAGGCCAAGTACAGGTTCACTAAAGAAGTGGACATTGCCAAACATCAGCACTCTGAGAAGATGCAGCAGCAGATCTCAGAGAATGACTCGGCCTCTGTGTGGAAAGGTTTTAGGAATATCACAAACTACAAGCCTAAAACCCCCCACTCCACTGATGACTTGCTCTTGGCCAACACCCTTAACGACTTCTATTGCCGTTTTGACGAGCCATCAGGCAGCCTTCACACCTCCAACGGCCCCAACAATAGAGGCACTCTGGACACTCATTCCCCCACCTCTCCCCCCTCCATAGAGCCATCACCACCTTCAAACTGTTCACCTGCAACACCCGCCTCCTCACCCCACACAAAAGAGGATTTCACACCACCTCCTCCCACCACAACTCTTCATATTCATGAAGCAGATGTGAGGAAGCAGTTTAGGAGTCTGAATGCTCGGAAAGCTCCCGGCCCAGACGGTGTGTCTCCTGCCACCCTCAGACACTGTGCAAACGAGCTGGCCCCAGTGTTTTCTGGCATTTTCAACTCCTCACTGCAGGCATGTCATGTGCCTGCCTGCTTCAAGTCCTCTACCATAATCCCTGTCCCCAAGAAACCTAGGATCACTGGACTAAATGACTACAGACCCGTGGCTCTGACATCTGTGGTCATGAAGTCATTTGAGCGCCTGGTTCTCTCCTATCTCAAGACCCTCACGGCCCCCCTCCTGGACCCCCTGCAGTTTGCATATAGAGCCAACAGGTCTGTAGACGACGCCATCAACATGGCCCTACACTTCATCCTGCAGCATCTGGACTCCCCAGGAACCTACGCCAGGATCCTGTTTGTGGACTTCAGTTCTGCCTTCAACACCATCCTTCCAGACCATCTCCGAGGCAAGCTTTCCCAGATGAATGTGCCTGATCCCATCTGCCGGTGGATCACTGACTTCCTGACGGACAGGAAGCAGCATGTGAGGCTGGGAAAGAATGTCTCGGTCTCCCGGACCATCAGCACCGGCTCCCCTCAGGGCTGTGTTCTTTCTCCTCTGCTCTTCTCCCTGTACACCAACTGCTGCACCTCCACCCACCAGTCTGTCAAGCTAATCAAGTTCGCAGATGACACCACCGTTATTGGGCTCATCTCGGACGGGGATGAGTCTGCCTACAGGAGGGAGGTTGAACGTCTGGTGACCTGGTGCAGCCACAACAACCTGGTGCTGAATGCCCAGAAGACAGTGGAGATTATTGTGGACTTCAGGAAGCACACAGCCCCACTCCCCCCCCATCATCCTGACTGACACCCCCATCACCTCTGTGGACTCATTCCGCTTCCTGGGTACCACCATCACCCAGGACCTGAAGTGGGAGCCCACCATCACCTCCGTCATCAAGAAAGCCCAGCAGAGGATGTACTTCCTGAGGCAGCTGAAGAAATTCAACCTGCCAACACGGACGATGATGCAGTTCTACACTGCAATCATCGAGTCCATCCTCACCTCCTCCATCACCGTGTGGTACGCTGGAGCCACTATCAGGGACAAACAGAGACTGCAGCGTGTTGTGCGCTCTGCTGAGAAGGTGATTGGCTGCAGACTCCCATCTCTGCAGGACCTGTACACCTCCAGGACACTGCGGCGTGCAGCCCGGATCTCAGCTGACCCTTCTCACCCTGGACACAGTCTGTTTGACCTGCTCCCCTCAGGCAGGAAGCTCCGGTCCATTCGCACCAGAACCTCTCGCCATAAGAACAGTTTTTTCCCCTCTGCTGTTGGTCACATGAACAATAACCATATGACTGTCCCCGCCACTAACACATGACCCTACGCTGTGTCACTGCATCATTTCATGTTTGGCACTGATCACCACCTGCACTCATGTATATATCGTTCTACGTAGCACTCATAATTCTTATTCCCATGTATATATCTCATGTATATCTCATGCACATATCTTTCTACATAGCACTTTTAATTCTTATTCTTACTTTTATTTATTTTTTTCATGTCTATTTAAGTGCTATTTATGACACTATGTTTGCACTGAAGCACCGCAGCAATTTCCTAATGTTGTAAACCTCAACATCTGGCAATAAACCCCATTCTGATTCTGATTCTGATTCTGATTATACATGCTTCCCTTAGGCAGTATCATTAGAAGACATAGCATACATGTTCACTGCTATGCTGATGACACCCAGCTCTATCTGTCCATGAAGCCAGATAACACACACCAATTAGTTAAACTGCAGGAATGCCTTAAAGACATAAAGACCTGGATGGCCGCTAACTTTCTGCTTCTTAATTCAGATAAAACTGAGGTTATTGTACTCGGCCCTGAAAAGCTTAGAAATATGGTATCTAACCAGATTCTTATTCTGGATGGCATTACCTTGGCCTCCAGTAACGCTGTGAGGAACCTTGGAGTCATTTTTGACCAGGACATGTCCTTCAACGCACATATTAAACAAATATGTAAAACTGCTTTCTTCCATTTGCGCAACATCTCTAAAATTAGAAATATCCTGTCTCAGAGTGACGCTGAAAAACTAGTTCATGCATTTATTACTTCCAGGCTGGACTACTGTAATTCATTATTATCAGGATGTCCAAAAAACTCGCTGAAAAGCCTTTAGCTGAAGCATTTTGGATTAGCTGGAGTCCTGACAGGGACTAGAAAGAGAGAGCAGATTTCTCCTGTTTTGGCTTCCCTTCATTGGCTTCCTGTTAAGTCCAGAATTGAATTCAAAATCCTGCTCCTCACATACAAGGTCTTAAATAATCAGGCCCCATCTTATCTTAATGACCTTGTAGTACCATATCACCTTATTAGAGCACTTCGCTCTCGCTCTGCAGGCCTACTTGTTGTTCCTAGAATATTTAAAAGTAGAATGGGAGGGAGAGCCTTCAGTTTTCAGGCCCCTCTTCTGTGGAACCAGCTTCCAGTTTGGATTCGGGAGACAGACACTATCTCTACTTTTAAGATTAGGCTTAAAACTTTCCTTTTTGCTAAAGCATATAGTTAGGGCTGGACCAGGTGACCCTGAATCCTCCCTTAGTTATGCTGCAATAGATGTAGGCTGCCGGGGGATTCCCATGATGCATTGAGTTTTTCCTTTCCAGTCACCTTTCTCACTCACTATGTATTAATAGACCTCTCTGCATTTAATCATATCTGTTATTAACCTCTGTTTCTCTTCCACAGCATGTCTTTATCCTGTCTTCCTTCTCTCAGCCCAACCGGTCGCAGCAGATGGCCGCCCCTCCCTCAGCCTGGTTCTGCCAGAGGTTTCTTCCTGTTAAAAGGGAGTTTTTCCTTCCCACTGTCGCCAAAGTGCTTGCTCATAGGGGGTCATATGATTGTCGGGTTTTTTTCTGTATCTATGAAGCGCCTTGAGGCGTCTTTTGTTGTGATTTGGCGCTATATAAATAAAATTGAATTGAATTGAATTGAATTGAATTGAATGTGAGAGAGTGGTTCTCTGTCTCTCTCTGTTGGCCCTGTGATGGACTGCTCACCTGTGCAGGTGGACCACGCCTCTTGCCCTATGACAGCTAGGGCACAGGCTGCAGCCCTGTGAGCCTAAGCTGAATAAACAGTTAGCAAAAATGATCCATAGATGGCCTGAAATTCCCCAGTTAGCAGTTTGGTAGATAGCTATGACATGCTAATCCCATCCAGCAGCTGTATTCTACCTGTAAGCTGATCCCTGCTGAGCCAAAGCACTTTTTCATATACAAATTACAACCTTTAATAGAAACCTATTGGTTAGCATCTTATTAGCCTGCTGTTAGCTTCATTCCACAGAAAACTGAGAGAAACTAACAGAGTTGATAAAGAATAAAGAGAAATGTGCTGATTTAAAGCCTTTGAAGTGCTTCAGATGATCTCTGTCCACTTCTGTCCACTCATTCATTCATGTAAGCTTTCTAATGCAGCTTTGATCTTCACAGTCTGCTTCATGAAACTCATTCTAACCCTGAATGTCAGAGTGTTCCTCCTTCTCTTTCCCATCATTCATGCTGGCAGTGGAGGAGATTTGGATGTTGGACTGTGTTTTGGATGATGTGTGTATGTTTGTGTTGGACTGCTGTCTGTAAAGCAAATGCACATTTTGCTTTGGATTTCAGTGTCAGACAGACTTTAAGGTGGAATGAAGAGTTGGAGAGTTTCACAGTGAATTATCCAGTGGAGGATTTTTCTTCTTCTTTGAAGGGTTGAAATGTGAACATTGTTCTGCTGCAGTCAATGGACTAAACCAGAGAAGAAGAAAACAGACTTTACCATGAAGATCCTCAGTGTGGATCAGTATAATATCAGCCTGATGTCTGCAGTTTAGTGTCAGCACAACTTTCACATCATATTCATCTCAGCACAACTAAAACATGCTGACTGACCTCAGAGTTTCAAGTCCACATCCTGGACTCTCCAGGAAACCACACAGATGCTTCACTCCTGAATCCTGCAGGTTGTGGTTGCAGCTCAGCTCCAGCTGTCTCAGATGGGAGGGGTTGGACTTCAGTGCTGCTGCCAGATAATCACAGCTGATCTCTGACAAACCACAGCCCCTCAATCTGTATAAAGAATGAAAGATGTAAGTTTATTAGACAAAGTGCTTGAAATCATTCAGTGTTTCATCATCTGTTCAGAGCTGAAGAAGGTTCAGAATGTAGAAGTTTAGAAAATGGAAACTCCAAACAGCTGAAGCCAACAGGAAGCAGCTTCAAACAAACACAACAAGAGAAAAAACTCTGAATGTTTCACATTAAAGTCGTACATTTATCATAAAAACAGGACAAAGACTTGAAAAAGTCGTGTTTTTCCTTCCAGGAACCACAAGGCTTCACTTTTAAAGGTGAAGTGTGAAAGAAATGGACATATTTGAAGTCCAACACCTTTTTCCAGTCACATTATTAAAGCAGACAAACTACAAGCTCATTTTCATTCCAACAAGTCATCTTCTGACCTCGACTAACAACACTGGTCTCTATGTGCAGCTGGCTGTGAGACCAGTGCTCAGGGAGCGTCTACAAAGTGCAACACTGAAAGAACATCACACACTTATTTGCTTCCAGCACTTTCACACAAACATCTACTGTCATTATTGTCACCAAACTCTGTGGATCCTTTATTGCAAATTCAAATGGGATCAAATGGTCAGACAAAAGAGGGTTATGAGGAAATATGATGAAATGTTGTGTATTAGCAGCAAGTTATTGAATCATTTTCCTCAGAAACCAAACAAAATGATTGACAAACATGTTTTTACAAACTCAGTGTTGGACTTGGATCAGCAGGATAAGCTGATGTTTAAAGGCATTTGAGTCTCGCTGTATGAGAGTCCAGTTATTACTCAATATTTATGGATGATGTTCTTTCAGTGTTGCACTTTGTAGACGCTCCCTGAGCCTCACAGCCAGCTGCACATGGACCAGCTGACATTACCCAGCATTAGAGGCGGCGGTAAAAAAATGGATTTTCCTATTTAAATGGTTTTAATTTGAATAAAGCGATGTTGATTCATTCAATCCTGAATCGATTTTTAATATAAATGTATTTTGCCAGAATCTCAGGTTAAAGCTCCCAAAAGTATTTCAACAACAAGAAAACAGATAAAACAGTAAATGAGAGCAGCTAAACACACAAAGATGGAAACACAGAGCGTGGATCGTTCACTCGACGGCACGTACACGGACACGCCGTCGGGGCTGAAAGTGGACAGCTCACAGATCCTGAAGCTGCAGGTTTCATCTGTCTCCAACCAAAACTGACTGAACCAGCAGAAGAAGAAGATCCAAACTACGCTTTACGTTTGATGAACATCGTCATGAATTCTCTCTGACTTTGACGTTTACTTCCTGCACAGCTCTCTCTCTCTCAGTGTACTTCAAGAACAGTTTACCTTCAAAAATCTGTTTCCTGCATTATTCACTGCTTATTACGCACCAGTCTGCTGTTGTGTTCACTGCTGTCGGCCTCCGAAAACAAAGCCTCATTTCTGCTGTTCAATACTGAAGAAATTTAAACCTTTTAAAATGATGACAGATTACAAACTCTCAGCTGTGTCTGTAATCAAACCTCTGTAACTTTGCTTCCCTTCAGCAGCATCAGCTCATGTTCACATGTTGATTCATGGTTTGCTTCACTTTTTGATGGACTGCAGAATATTTTGAAGGTTATCTGCTATAAAAATCCAGAACAGGAAAATCTGCTTCATGTGTTTCTGTTTGATCCTCAGTGACTTTGACACAAAGGCCTCTGCTGTGATGATCACACCTCTGATCAAGTCTCACAGTGTCAGCTTTGTTTTTATACATATGGATATGTGCTGATAAATTATCAGAATTATAATATTTCCCACTGTCTGCTGTCTGCCGTGACCTTTGACCTGCTAAAGACAGTCAGCTGTGGATTATTCATTGTTGTGTCTGATACTTAGAACTGTGAGGAAGAACACTACACAGTTAATCAGGGTCCCCTCTCTCTGAATCAGGAAAGGTGGGCAGGCCGCGTGTGGGCCGCGGGCCATACGTTGAGTCTCACTGTTTGAAATGTGAACATTGTTCTGCTGCAGTCAATGGACTAAACCAGAGAAGAAGAAAACAGACTTTACCATGAAGATCCTCAGTGTGGATCAGTATAATATCAGCCTGATGTCTGCAGTTTAGTGTCAGCACAACTTTCACATCATATTCATCTCAGCACAACTAAAACATGCTGACTGACCTCAGAGTTTCAAGTCCACATCCTGGACTCTCCAGGAAACCACACAGATGCTTCACTCCTGAATCCTGAAGCTTGTTGTTGTTACTCAGGTCCAGCTCTCTCAGATGGGAGGGGTTGGACTTCAGTGCTGCTGCCAGATAATCACAGCTGATCTCTGACAAACCACAGCTCTCCAATCTGTGTAAAGAATGAAAGATGTAAGTTTAGTAGACAAAGTGTGAGCTTGAAATCATTCAGTGTTTCATCATCTGTTCAGAGCTGAAGAAGGTTCAGAATGTAGAAGTTTAGAAAATGGAAACTCCAAACAGCTGAAGCCAACAGGAAGCAGCTTCAAACAAACACAACAAGAGAAAAAACTCTGAATGTTTCACATTAAAGTCGTACATTTATCATAAAAACAGGACAAAGACTTGAAAAAGTCGTGTTTTTCCTTCCAGGAACCACAAGGCTTCACTTTTAAAGGTGAAGTGTGAAAGAAATGGACATATTTGAAGTCCAACACCTTTTTCCAGTCACATTATTAAAGCAGACAAACTACAAGCTCACTTTCATTCCAACAAGTCATCTTCTGACCTGGACTAACAACACTGGTCTCTATGTGCAGCTGGCTGTGAGACCAGTGCTCAGGGAGCATCTACAAAGTGCAACACTGAAAGAACATCACACACTCATTTGCTTCCATCATCCAACCTGAAGAGGAAACAGAGACGCCTCCCCTTCAAAGTAAAAGCTGCTCCTTTTGGACACAGTATCAAAGAAAGTCTACAGTATAACATAGAAAAGACAGAACAAAGTTTTGGTTGTTTTTAAATTGTGCAGAAATGAAACTACACTAAGCTCAATTATGTGACAGACATTTCATCCCATGTCAGTTTGGCCTCATCCTGGGCCGGATTATCCAGCACACACTCTGACCACAGGCCCAGGGGCCACGCACAGCTGGGCTCCATCCAAGAGACAGGAAACAAACCAACACAATAATAAAAAGCACCATGTGATCTTCTTACATCTTCAAGACAAACATAGTAAAAACATGAGCATATTTGTTTCCTGATAAAATGATGTGACAGGTAGAACAGAGTAAAGTGGTGGTGTTACAGCCTTTCTCCCCTCTGCTGCCGAGGCTGTTAGTCTCTCCCAAACTCAGCTACAGGACTTCCAAATGAATGAAAGCAGCAGAAGTGGCTTTACAAATGAAAGAGGAAGAGGAGAAGAAGAGGAGAGGGAGGCCACCCTGACCATCACTCCAGCTGAAAACATCACACTTCCATTAAAGTTGGTGAGAAAATGTTGAGCAGTCACAGTGGATTTCCACTCATGAAAAAGCTCTGGCTGCTTCATTTCTCATCTCATATCAGAGACTTTAAAGCTTCACTGAAGCTGTACTGTGATGCTTCCATATCCCAGTGAGGCCTCCATAATGATTTCAGCTGTTCTGTGCACACACTGTGTGCCCTGTATGGCTCAAAGTCTCTGCAGCCTGTTTTTATCTGCTATCATCAGATCTTCATCATCCTCATTCACATCCCTCACACACTCTACAGCCTCATCAGCACTGACTTCATTTTCACTGACTGATGGAGCACAACATGAACCTGTGGAGGCTGAAACACTGTCCTGTCAAACATCTCCCCGTCACCACTTCTTTCAGCCTTTAAATGAACCCTGCTCAAGTCTGTCACTTCTGTTTGGAGCCAAAAGGAAAAACTGTTGTTCAGTCGTTTGGAAAGACAACATTTCTGAAAGCACTCAAACTTCTTCTCATTTGTCTTCAGACACATCCTGAACATTTAGAAACTAAAGAAAGTTTCAAACATCAACCAAAGACCTGAAATATAGAAAAACAACAACAGCCGCAGTCAGTGAACTCACCTCAGAGTCTCCAGTCGACAGTTTGGACTCTCCAGTCCAGCACACAGAAGCTTCACTGCTGAATCCTGCAGGTTAAGGTTGTAACTCATGTCCAGCTCTGTCAGATGGGAGGGGTTGGACTTCAGAGCTGAGGCCACAACTTCACAGTGAGACTCTGAGAGTCCACACTGAGTCAGTCTGTGATGACAGAAAATATAAAATGTGTTATTATAAAAGCAGAAAATCTGCATTATAAACACAGACTGAATGTATATGAAGACAAAACAGAGTGAGGTCATAATCTGATGAATCTGCTCTTCACATCTGTGCTTCAGCTCCTCTTACTGTGTTTGACTTGACACAACGATTGAGTCTCTCTCAGACCTGCAGACTTTTAATGAGAATCTTTGTTTGGCTTTAATCTGCAGATGAAGGAGGAAGATGGTGTCACATTTAGGCTTCCATAATGTCCACAGTCTGTCACTGAGATCTGATCCAGAGTCAGAGTGAAGACACACATTTGGACTGTTTCCTGTTTTGACTCCAGAACATTTTGAATGAGTTCAGCTCAGTGAAGAGTTCCAGCTGGAAAGATGATCTCTGTTTGCTACCTGCTGTCAGGTACGACTGTTCACGTCCACACGCAGGAAAAACCTGCTGACTGTTACCAAACGGAGCAGAAATCTCATCACTGGACAATAATGATGAATGAACTCAGAGCTGCTGATATCAGATCTGATTTCAGGGGAACTAAACACAGAAATGATTGGCTCATTTGAGCTTTCTGAGCCATTATCTGCTGCTGTGTCGCTAGTTGGCAGAAAATGATTTGCATTCCTGTTCAGGGCTTCAGTGTTTATGAGTCCAGATCCAGGTGACAGCAAGTCAAAATGATGTTACCTGTCTGTGTCCAGCAGCAGCCTGTATTCACTTTGAATATTGTTATAACCTGACATGGATCAGTTTGTCTTTGATTGGTTTGTAAATGTCACTGTTTCCATTGGACCTGAGTGACGTACAAAGACAGAGAGGGAGAGAAAGGAGAGAGAGGATGGAGACAGCAAAGAGAGAGCAAACACAAACAGGTGAGAGTGGACAGGTGACCAAGGTCAGCAACCAATCAGAGAGCTTCTGTTTGACCCACAGTCACTGATGATGACTGCACATAACCAAGCAGTGTGTTACTCTGATATCAAATATGGATCCTGCTCTTATAATAATGATCATCAGATGATATTATTGTGTTATTTTGTAGCTGAATACGATGTTTGTGTGATTATCAGTGAAAGAAGCAGTGAGGAGGATGGAGAGAGAGAGAGGACAGAGGGTGAAGTTAGAAACACTAAAAGGATTTTTCATGGATTTCATGGATGATTTGAGTGATTTCCAGCAGGACACTTAAACATGTCAGTGGACGTCCTAAAGAACATATTCACTGATATGAAACGTGTCATTGAACAGGATTAATATCAGTGGAAACATGGTGGAAACAGCTGTGACTGCATGGATGTGACACACTTCAAATCTGTTCTCCACTCTTGGATTTGGGATCCATGGAGCTGCTGCTGAGTCTGTACAATAAAGGAATGGTGTGGAAGGTTGCAGCGTACGGACACAAACACTTTGTGGTTACAATCTGATTTTATTTTCAAATTTAAACTACTAACCTACACTGATCAATGATGTTAATGATCACATCTGGACTCACCCAGCCTTTCTGCAGTTCCTCACAGCTGGAATCAGTCTCTGTCGTCCCCGCACTGATGTTTTGTACTTCTGCAGGTCCAACTCATCCAGAACCTCCTCTGACATCTGCAGCATGAAGGCCAGAGCTGAGCACTGGATCTCAGAGAGTTCCTTCTCTGATCTGTTCTCTGACTTCAGGAACTCTTGGATCTCCTGATGTACTGAGAGGTGGTTCATCTCCATCAGACAGTGGAAGATGTTGATGCTTCTGTCAGGAGAGATTTTATCACTGTTCATCTCCTTCAGGTTGTTGATGACTCTCTGGATGGTTCCTGGACTGATCTCTGTCTGACCCAGCAGACCTACTAAGAGTCTCTGGTTGGACTCCAGACAGAGGCCATGAAGGAAGCGAACAAACAGGTCCAGGTGGCCATTTTTACTCTGGAGGGATTTCTCCATGGCTCTCCTCAAAAATACATCAAGTGATTGGAGATCTTTGTTATCAAAAAGACTGAAAATCATCTTGGTGAAAGATTCTGATTTTAGAAACATCTTCAGCACCTCGGTCTTCCTGTTGGTGTGACAGTGGAACATGTAGACAGCAGCCAGAAACTCCTGAATGCTCAGATGAACAAAGCAGTAGACTGGTTTCTGGAAGATCACACACTCTCTTTTGAAGATCTCTGTACAAACTCCTGAGTACACCGAGGCCTCTGTCACATCCAGACCACACTGCTCCAGGTCTTCTTGGTAGAACATGATGTTTCCTTTCTCCAGATGTTCAAACGCCAGCCTCCCCAGCTTCAGAAGAACTTCCCTGTCAGCCTCCGTCAGCTCCTGTGGACTCGTCTCATGTCCCTCATGGTACTTGTTCTTCTTCCTCTTTGTCTGAACCAGCAGGAAGTGTGAGTACATGTCAGTCAGGGTCTTGGGCAGTTCTCCTCTCTGCTCTGTAGTCAACATGTGCTCCAGAACTGTAGCAGTGATCCAGCAGAAGACTGGGATACTACACATGATGTGGAGGCTCCTGGATGTCTTCATGTGGGAGATGATTCTGCTGGACAGCTCTTCATCACTGAATCTCCTCCTGAAGTACTCCTCCTTCTGGGCGTCAGTGAAGCCTCGTACTTCTGTTAGCCTGTCAACACATGTAGGAGGGATCTGATTGGCTGCTGCGGGTCGGGAAGTTATCCAGACGAGAGCCGAGGGAAGCAGATTCCCCTGGATGAGGTTTGTCAGCAGCTGGCTGACTGATGACTTCTGTGTGACATCAGACAGCAGCTTCCTGTTGGTGAAATCCAATGAAAGTCTGCTTTCATCCAGGCCGTCAAAGATGAACAAAAGCTGAGAGACAGCCAGCTTCTCTGCTGTGACCTTCTGTAATGTTGGATGGAAAACATGGAGCAGCTCCAGAAGACTGTACTGCTCATCTCTGATCAGGTTCAGCTCCCTGAATGAAAGCAGAACCACCACACTGACATGTTGGTTCTCCAAGCCCTCTGCCCAGTCCAGAGTGAACTTCTGCACTGAGAAGGTTTTTCCAACACCAGCCATGCCGTTGGTCAGAACCACTCTGATGGGTCTCTGTTGGTCAGGTAAGGCTTTAAAGATGTCCTGGCACCTGATTGGAGCGTCATGGAGGGCGTCCATCTTGGAAGCTGTCTCCAGCTGCCTCACCTCATGTTGGGTATGAACCTCTTCACTCTGTCCCTCTGTGATGTAGAGCTCAGTGTAGATCCTGTTGAGGAGGGTTCTACTTCCTGTTTCATCACTTCCTTCAGTCACACGTTCACATCTCCTCCTCAGACTGATCTTATGTTCATCTAAAACCTCCTGCAGACCAACATCTGCTGAAAGAAAGAAAAACAATGAGACTAAAGAGAAAGAAAACTCTTCAATGTTTGAACAACACAAGAAGTCCAGTTTTCAGAAATGAGTCCATCAGCAGACAGATGTTCAGTCTTACTTTGTACACAGCTGCTCTGACTGGCTGTCTGCAGTCCAGCTCTGCTTCTGGATCTTTCTCCACACTGGGGACAGGAGGAGTCTCCTGATGAAGCAGACTGGTCCCAGTATGAGGAGATGCACTGTCTGCAGAACCAGTGTCCACAGCTGGTAGAGACTGGATCCTTCAGGACGTCCTGACACAAAGCACAGCAGGACAGCTGCTCCTCCTCACAAACACCACTCCTCTTCCTCTCTCTGTGAACAAATTTCTTCATCACTAAAACATTTACTGTCAGTGAAAAACATCCAGATGTGACCAAACTGCAGTTCCTCACAGTTCCTTTGATTTCATCAACACTAATGAGCTGCTCTTCCTGTCTGCCTGTTTTATTAAACACTGAGTGATGAATACAAACTCAACACTTCCTGCAGACTTCCTGACTTCACAATAAAAGCTTTCCATCAGAGAGACACAGTTATGACTTTCACTGTTTTACAGCCGCTGTGTGCAGATTATCTGGGTCAGTTCACTCTGAAGCAGCTTAGAAGAGTCCGTGTAGAGCCGTGGTCTGACACACAGAGACTTCTGATTTTCTCTATTTAAACAAACATGGAGAGCTCTCCTGGCTTGCTTAGTCTTTGCTCTGTACTGCAGTACTTGCACTGGTTTCACTGGACAAGTCTGCATGTGAATCTACAACTGATCTGACATTGTGGCACAAACACAGTAAACAAACACTACGAGCACCTTGTTTCATGTGCAGTGGCTTTCTTCTCATTCTGTTACTGAACACTGTATGAAAAGCCTCTCACTGCCAGCATCCTTCCAGCCCCACGACAACAAGACCAACTCACATCTTCACAACACCAAGAATTTTTCCCCTTTTCTTTGGAGAAACTGAGAAGTCAATAGGATTGTAGCTCAAACTTGCCCACAGTCCTGCTTCATCACTGCTCACTCCTACCTGTGTTGGTGCTCAGTGGACAGTCATTAGGGTTGCCAACTCCCTGAAAAATAAATAAGGGACACCTCGTGGCCAGGGCCGGGCAACCTCGTTGTCTTCACCCTTCCCAGTGTGGTAGCTCTTTTTTGTGTGTGTGAAATTATTTTTTAACCATTTGACTTGAATTTGATTTAAGCAGATGCATATTCTTTGTGATATGACCATATGGGAAACAAATGATCATTTGGCCATTTATTTTTAGCTCAAAATGACAACATTAACACAGTAAAACAGGTCTCTTTCTTAAACAGAAGCCTGTCATGCTTAACTTTTGAGAATAAAAGTAAATCTTTCTTTAAAAGAACTCTGTCCTGCTTAACTTAAAATTATATAAATTAATAGAAAGCAATAGAACGAAAAATATTCTTGTAACAGTGCACATTTAGTGCATTTAGTACAATTGGCTTCAGTTGAGGTATTATTTCAGCTTTTCTAATGCTAATCAGCTGCTCCTGTTTGTAAACCCGCTTGTTCCCATGATTACGCATCATAACTCATCATCATTATTCATCTCTGTATTACTTTTATGTATTAGTCATCTATTTGTTGTAATCATCTATCCTTGCAGTTGTTTATTACACAAAATAAACTATATTATCACACTTATAGCCAGCCACATAGCACTGATATTCACTGCACATGCCCATTTTAACCTTAACCAGAGGGTTTAAAAAACAAACCAGTGTTTACATACCATATCTGCTTCTGCCGTGGCCTGGTGGACAAGAAATTGGTTAAGGGTTCCCCGAGCTTTCACGCCCCTCATGTTCTTCATGTGCCCACCACTAGAAGCATGCCTATGGAAAAAGTGCGCCGGCACACAGTGCAGTGCGCTTTATAGGTGTTATGGTGAGCTTTTCCAGCCAGGTGTTTCCCTTTTCCCATTCCTCCCTGTGCTTTTGCAGCCTTTTTTTCTTTCTCTGAGGGGAACAAACATTGCTGCTGTAATGCTGGGCTCACACTGTGCGATTTTTGGCCCATTTTGAGACGATTTTTGAGTCGTGCGACCGATTTGGTGATCGGCCCGATTTTGGCCTTTGTAAATGACCCAGATTATTTGTTTATTTGATATTTTTCAACAGTTAAATCCCTGAACGAATTATACCTTATAATATAGATTAGACTCTTATTTTGAAATTCGGAACGGGTAACTTCCGGGAAGGAAGATCGTACTGCAACTGCTTGCCGCAGAAAGGATTAGTGAGAAGGTTATCGGTTTCCATCCATCTTTAAAATTAGCATCTAGCTGGAAGGCGAACAGGTATGTTTGTGTGTTGTACTTGTTGTTCGCATTTCGGACAATTTGTAAATGTATTACTTGATTGTTAATAAGTTTATGAGCGATCTAGCAGGCTGATGCTAGCACCTCCTGTGCCTTTTCTGTGAATTGATTAGCATAACAGAAACGTGGTTATATCAAGTGAATGTTTATTTGTTTTATGTTATGATTACAGCTCTTACGATGTGTCTATGGCAATTTGTGAATAAATAGGTTGGAATACCCCACCATGGTCCATCCGTAACGATCATTGAGTGCATCGTCTGAATAAAGTCCGGCTGGAATGCTACAGTAAGAGCTGATCCCCCGCATCATCCTGCTGCCATTCTGCACCACGGAACAACGAGGATGAGTCATGGAGCTGTGTTGCTATTCGTCCGGGATTGACAAGACATTACACGGAGCAACTCAGTGCCATTCTATGGGTCTTCTAGACAGAGACTTTAGACTCATCATGCAGCTGGCTTAATGGTTTGATGTGACGGTCAGAACAGGTATGGAACATTTCATTCTAATAGACAAGGAAAGGACATTCATTCTCATCAGTGGTGGTTAAAGGGAGAGAGAAGGTCGTCAACTACTGTGGACATCTGCTACATTAAGACACAACGGACACGAAGTAATAACGAGTGAATAATTTTGTTTACTGGCATTTACCACCACTACTGTATATTTATAATTCTTTCTACCGACCCAAAGGGGGGTGAAAGAGGGGCATTTAGTTCAATTTGTAACTGTACAATAGTAATGGTGTATTGATCTGTGTTTAGCATAAGAGGTTTACTTTACCACATCAGTTTGCAACAGCTAGCAGGTTGAATTCATTATTTTATACATTTCTTCTCAATGTTGTGTTGGTTATCTGCCTCTATTTCAACTTGGTTTAAAGTGCAAAGATTCTCCTCCCTTCTGTTAATGCAGCCTGTAAGTTATAGTAACTACAAGCAGCTCATTAACTAAAGCCTGCAAATTAGATAAGTAAATAACATAAACATCAAGGAAATGGAGACTCCCTCCTCACAAACAGAACTAGAGCATTAGATAGTCGACCTGCAGAATAAAATCAAAAGGCTTAAGGCGTCTCTTGAAGACACATCAGAAACTACGGAAATAGAACCTTTGGAGAAGGAAATTCAACGCAGAGAAGAAACGTTGAACAACTTACAAGGCGAGCTTAAGGAAGGCCTCCGACGCTCCACTCGAACAAAAATCCCAACTCCAAAGGCGCTCGAAATGCAACAGGAGGAAGCGAGAAAAAGGGAAAGAAGGTTCATCTCAACGTACGAAAGATGGAAGATTCGAGCCCGAGAGTCAAGAGAGCAGCTCAAGTTAGACATTAGTAAAGGCGAACTGGCATCTTTGATGGATTCTTTGGAGAAAGAGAAAGAAACTGTGTTAAACACTTACCTTGAAATACGAAGTCACATTACACCTTCTCCAGAATTAAGACGTCACGTTGACAGCTGTGAGGCAGTTACAGCCGAAATTATGAAAGTTACCTACGAGAGAATGTCAGATCTCGATGGTGATTATGATGCAGAACAAGTACATTGCCGTCTCAGGGAGCTGCTTAAGAACAGCTACGCACGCTCCATCTATGGATCCACTGCATCTAGAGTGACAAAGTCAATTCGTAGTCACAAAAGCACTACTCTAACACTCAAACAGGCAGATGCAGCAGCAGAGCTAGCTGCTAAGGAAGTCGAATTTGAAGGGTTGCTGGAAGAAGAGAGACAAATGGAGAAGATAGAGGAACAGCAGAGAAAAATGGAAGTAGAGAAGCGCAGACTTGAACGCCTTCAAGCAGAAAAGAATTTGAGGGCTGCTCAGGCCAAACTGCAAGTCTACAGCCAGGTAGCCTCGCAGGAAGGCAGTCTCCATTCCTCTAATAGTTCAGTGGGAAATCATCATGTTCCCCCTGCTATCAACCCTCCAACTCCCACCGTCACAGCATCGCCACCCGACCTAAACGTGTCATCCCTTGCCCAAGCCCTACAAGACAGTATGGCTCTAAATAGACTTCCAGTTCCAGAGCCGTCTGTATTTAGTGGGGACCCCCTTCAGTTCATCGAGTGGAAAACTTCATTCATGTCACTTATTGACAAAAAGGCCATCTCCCCAGCAGACAAACTTTATTACTTGAGGAAGTATGTAGGCGGCCCAGCTCGTAAAACATTAGAAGGAACTTTCTATAGGAATGACAGCGACGCCTATAAGGATGCGTGGAACAAACTAGATAACAGATATGGCCAAACCTTTATTATACAGAAAGCCTTCAGAGATAAGCTCACGGATTGGCCAAAGATCCAACCAAGAGATGCAGAAGGATTAAGAGACTTCTCAGATTTCTTAAACGCTTGCCAAGATGCAATGACACATGTGAAGAGCCTCGAAATACTGAACGACTGTGAAGAGAATAAGAAGCTAATCCTTAAACTACCAGAGTGGATAGCATCTCACTGGAACAGGAAGGTTACTGAAGCCTTAAAGGGCAATAAGGAATTCCCCAGTTTTAAGGACTTCGCCGCATTTATGGCGACAGAGGCAGAGATTGCTTGCAATCCAATCACCTCAGCTTATGCCCTCCGCAGCTCTGAGTCGAGCACTGCAAAACAAGGCAGCAGAGACCCTAAGAGGAACAAGGCAAGCGTTCTAAACACACAAACTGAGGCTGACACCGAGAGGCTCAAGCCAGTTAAAGGAAAGGAAAGGTCTCCTTGTGCCTTCTGTCAAAATAATCAACACAGACTACATGGATGTCCCAAGTTTATTGCTAAAACTCTGGAGGAGCATCGAGATTTTGTCAGAGAACATAAGCTCTGCTATGGCTGCACCAAACCTGGACATAGTGCAAAAGACTGTCGACATCGACACTCATGCAACACGTGCAAGGGTAAACATCCCACTTGTTTACACGATGACAACTATTTAAAGAAGGAAAGAGTTCTGCCACAGGAAACCACTATCCTGAGCAACGCCGGCCAAACGGAGGCTGCTGCAACCTCAATGTCAGTGATTACTGGACAGCCAACTAACACATCAATGATTGTGCCTGTGTGGGTGTCAAAAAAGGATGCAGGAACTGAGAAACTGGTTTACGCCTTGCTGGACACGCAAAGCGACACGACGTTTGTTGACCAGGAACTGAGTGATGTATTAAAGGCAGATTCCTGTCCAGTTAAGCTGAAGTTAACTACTATGATTGGACGCGACGTGATCGTAAAGAGCCAAAGAGTCTCAGGGCTTTGTGTTCGAGGTTATCGCTCTTCCCTCCTCATCGACCTTCCTCCTGCTTATACCAAGGATTGCATACCAGTAAACAGAGCCCATATCCCAACATGCGAGACAGCTAAAAGGTGGAATCATCTCTCCAAGGTCATAGAAGAGATTCCACCTCTACAGGACTGTGAGGTTGGTTTATTGATAGGCTATAACTGCGCACGAGCAATGGCACCGAGAGACGTCATAACGGGAGGAGACGATGAGCCTTACGCAATTCGTACTGACTTAGGATGGAGCATAGTTGGTGGTACGTCGACATGCCCCGACACCTCAAGTACGGCGGGACAGTGCTTCCGAGTTGCAGTCAGGGAGCTCCCACCAGTCACTCTGGCAGATGCCATTCGCATTCTAGAGTCTGACTTTAAGGATGCTAAGGAAGACGGCAAACCAGTGTCTCAGGAGGACATCCTGTTCCTGCACAAACTCAAGAACCACATCGAAAAGAACAGTCTAGGTCACTACGAGATGCCGTTACCCTTTAAGGAGAGACCTACCTTACCTGACAACAAACAGCTTGCAGTCATACGTCTGAGCCATCTAAAGAGGAAGCTGTTAAAGGATGAAGGGTACAAAGAACAGTATATCAAGTTCATGGAGGAGGTCATAGAAAGGGGTGATGCAGAGGAAGTCCACGATGATGGGAAAGAGGGCGAAAAATGGTACATACCTCATCACGGTGTATTCCACGACAAGAAGCCAGGCAAACTGCGCGTGGTGTTCGACTGCTCTGCCAAGTACCAGGGAACCAGTTTGAATGATCATCTGCTCACTGGTCCTGACCTGATGAACAATCTCAACGGTGTACTTCTTCGCTTCCGGTTGCACTCCACTGCATTGATGTGCGACATAGAGAAAATGTTTCACCAATTTCATGTGAAGAAGTCAGACCAGGATTACCTGCGCTTCCTTTGGTGGAAGAAAGGAGATCTCGGTGCACAGCCCCAAGAATACCGTATGAGGGTGCATATCTTTGGCGCAGCCTCATCGCCTGGCTGTGCGAACTACGGATTGAAGCATTTGGCTACAGAAAATAAAGACCAATACCCATTAGGCTCTCAGTTCATTCTGAGAAATTTCTATGTCGACGATGGAGTCACAAGTACAGACACCTCAGAGAAGGCTATCAAGTTAGCAGAAGAAGCCAGAAAACTTTGTGCCCTGGGTGGTCTTAGACTCCACAAGTTTGTGTCCAATGACAAAGCTGTCCTGGTAAGCATACCAGCAACTGAACGTGCATCAGACATTAAAGACCTCAACCTTGCCTTTGATAACTTACCTTCAGAGAGAGCGTTGGGTATCCAATGGCACGTCGAATCAGACTGCCTGAAGATCAGCACCAACCTTAAGGAACAGAATGCAACACGTCGAGGCATATTGTCCATTGTTGCATCCCTGTACGATCCCTTGGGTCTCATAGCCCCCTTTTTGCTCATTGGAAAGGAAGTGCTGCAGCAAATGTGCTGCCATGGAACAGGTTGGGACGACCCTCTAACCAACGAACTTCGTCCACGGTGGGAGAAATGGAAAAACGACCTCAACAACTTGGAGAGGATAAATATACCCCGAAGTTATGCCCCGGCAGATTTCAGAAGGGTTATTAAACGTGAGTTACATCACTTCTCCGACGCAAGCACTACTGGCTATGGACAGTGTTCATATCTGAGGCTTAGCAATGAAGAAGGAGACATCCACTGTGCTCTAGTCATGGCCAAATCTCGCGTCGCCCCAACAAAGGTCACCACGATCCCAAGATTAGAGTTGACGGCTGCAGTCATCTCTGTGAAAACCAGCAATGTTTTGAAGGAAGAACTTGGATATGCGGACATTGAAGAGCATTTTTGGACCGATTCCAAGGTTGTACTAGGGTACATCAATAATGAGGCTCGACGTTTTCATACATACGTAGGCAACCGTATCCAGAAGATACATCTCTACACGAATCAAAGGCAATGGAGATACGTCCCTACTGACCAGAATCCTGCGGATCGTGCCTCTAGAGGTTGTTTTGTCCATGAGCTAATATCATCGGACTGGTTTACCGGCCCTGCATTTCTATGGGAAAAGGGAGTTGACCTCTCAGAAGAGGTGGCTCCGGAACTGTCAGTCGGAGATCCAGAAGTTAAGGAAACACGGACTCTAAACACGGAAACTGTAGAACAAGATTCTCTTACTTATCGGCTGGCAAAGTTCTCATCCTGGACTCGCGCCATCTGTGCAGTGGCTCGCATTCTTCGAAGGATTAACAAGGATAAGTCAATCGGCCTCTCTACAGTGCAGGAAAGAGAAGAAGCCGAGCGCCTCATCATCAAAGATCTGCAGAGACAAACATATTCGGAGGAAGTGCAGCTACTGAAGAAAGGTTGTCAGCTGCCACCTCATAACAAGCTACATCACCTCAACCCCTTCTTGGACAACAATGGTGTGATTAAGGTGGGAGGTCGACTCCGTGATTCAAACCTTCCTCTCTCAGTTAAACACCCTACCATCATTCCAAAGGAACATCATGTTACAAGGATGATCATAGCATACTGTCATGAAGAAGTCAAGCATCAAGGCAAGGGGATGACTCTCAGTGCAATTAGGACAAGAGGTTACTGGATACCAGGAATTGGTAGGACGGTTGCATCCTATCTTCGCCGATGTGTAGTTTGTCGGAAGCTTCGGAGACGGACAGAAGAACAGAAAATGGCCGATCTCCCTCCAGAACGAGTAAATCCATCTCCACCCTTCACCTACTGTGGAATGGATTGCTTTGGACCCTTCTATAGCAAGCAAGGACGTAGTGTGCGAAAACGATATGGTCTCCTTTTCACCTGCTTCTCCTCCAGAGCCATCCATATTGAAATGCTGGAGGATCTATCTACAGACTCATTCATAATTGGACTGCGCTGCTTCATTGCTATACGTGGAGCCGTGCGCCAGATCAAATCTGACCAAGGCAGTAACTTCCTAGGAGCCAAGAATGAACTGCAGGACGCCCTCGCGGAATTAGATGGTGATAAACTGACAAACTTCCTTTCTAAGAAGTAGTGTGACTTCATTCTAAATGCTCCTGTCTCAAGTCTTGTTGGTGGAGTGTGGGAGCGTGTAATTAGAACAGTCAGGAGTGTTCTCAACGCGACCCTTGGACTCGCACCTGGAAATCTACCTGATGCTTCCCTCCGAGCATTCTTCTATGAAGCAATGACGATAGTTAATAGTCGTCCTCTCACTATTGAAAACCTACATGATCCCAACAGTCTTGAACCACTGACACCAAACCACTTACTTACCCTGAAGTCTACCACGGCCCTTCCTCCCCCCGGCAAGTTCATAAGGGAAGATATGTATGCGAGAAAAAGATGGCGCCACGTACAATATTTGGCCGAGCAGTTCTGGAGCCGTTGGCGGAAAGAGTACTTAGCCAACATTGCCTTTAGACAACGCTGGCACACCCCAAAGAGAAACCTACAGATCGGGGATATAGTCATAATGAAGGATGAAGACTTGCCCAGAAATGAATGGAGGTTGGGAAGAGTCGTGGAGACTACAATGGACAGAGATGGACTGGTTAGGAGAGTGAAGCTACGTCTAGGTGACAGGAAACTTGGCAAAAATGGTGAACGTCTTACTAAACGGCCAGTTCAAAAACTAGTCTTATTGTTGGAAGGTGACTAGTCCATTCCTTGCATACTATGCTTCTGTTGTTTGGTCATTATTTGTATTATGAAATCATTGTGTTCTTTCTTCCTATGTTTATGGAGTTATGTTTTTGAACACTAATGATTTGGTGGGAGTGTAAATGACCCAGATTATTTGTTTATTTGATATTTTTAAACAGTTAAATCCCTGAACGAATTATACCTTATAATATAGACTAGACTCTTATTTTGAAATTCGGAACGGGTAACTTCCGGGAAGGAAGATCGTACTGTAACTGCTTGCCGCAGAAAGGATTAGTGAGAAGGTTATCGGTTTCCATCCATCTTTAAAATTAGCATCTAGCTGGAAGGCGAACAGGTATGTTTGTGTGTTGTACTTGTTGTTCGCATTTCGGACAATTTGTAAATGTATTACTTGATTGTTAATTAGTTTATGAGCGATCTAGCAGGCTGATGCTAGCACCTCCTGTGCCTTTTCTGTGAATTGATTAGCATAACAGAAACGTGGTTATATCAAGTGAATGTTTATTTGTTTTATGTTATGATTACAGCTCTTACGATGTGTCTATGGCAATTTGTGAATAAATGGGTTGGAATACCCCACCATGGTCCATCCGTAACGATCATTGATTGCATCGTCTGAATAAAGTCCGGCTGGAATGCTACAGCCTTCATCGTGCATCATGTAGTATACGTGGGGTAACGAGAAGCGATTAACACCTCGAGCAGCTCCCGATCATCAATCGCTCGTGAGCCGCTCACACTGCTCACGCGCAAACACGTAAACGTCAGTGAAAAAGACGGAGCAGCACGGCTGTGCAGCGTGTGATCTGGACACAAGCGATGGAGGCACAGTGTGAGCACTCAGGTCGCATCAGAGCATCGGGCGGTATAGTGTGAGACCTGCATCGTGACCTACCAACTTCTAACCCCTGCGAGTCAATCGTGCAGTTTGAGCAGGAGCTGAATAACGTGACTGAAAAAATCGCACAGTGTCTGCCCAGCTTTAGGTGTACTGTCGTCCGAGACTTGCACCGCAGTGTCGGCGTTTGTTTCCCTGTTGGCCATGCTTCTTGTTGTGGTCATCTGTTGTCTTCCGGTATTTTCTCCGCAAGCGACCTTTCCTCGACCAATGAGATGAGCGGTAATCTGACTTGTCATTCTCGAATTGTCATAAGTGTGCTGTCAGCTCATTGGTCACAAAGCAGGAGAGGGGCTGGGAATTATGCTTTCAAACAAAGCGTTAATTCCATTAACATTTATAGACTACTTTTGATTCTCGCTGTATTACGGGACAAAGTGCGTCCCTTATTAGCTCAATACGGGACGTGTGCTTTTGTTTCTAAATACGGGACGATTCCGTTTTTTAAGGGACGGTTGGCAACCCTAACAGTCATAGCCTGCTGCTAGCATGAATGCTAAACGTACTGCTGTGGATGATCAGCAGAAAAACATGTGGTCAGTTTGACTGTTTGCTGTATTTAAAGTGTTTTTCTCAGTTCGTCTGTATTCAAAGTGCATTCGGGGCTTTAGCTGACAGCTCTTTGTGCTAACAAACTAAACTCTCTTAGTTTAAGCCAGCAGACTTTACCAAACACAAAGCCTGCTGCTGCCTCCATGGGTTAGCTTGTGTGACTGGTGTTTACAGCAATGAAATCTAAATCACACTAATGTGTCCTCCAAGGTGTTTGGTGGGAGCACTGAGTGAAACATAAGAGCTCTGGTTAAGCCTCATCAGCTGGATAGGCTGTCCACCCTAGTCCAGGCTGTAACTCAAATCTCTGATTGGCTTTCTAACAATTACCTTGTTAGAACAAGACAGAGACCATGATCATAGCTCCTCCTGATCTATATTCTAAAATCAGTCAAGTTGTTGCCCCTTTCTGTTCTTCTGCTGAGCCAAATATTCAAAATCTTGGAGTAATATTTGACTCTTCTTTGGGCCTTGATTCACATGTAAAGTCTCTGTCTCGTTCCTGTTTCTTTCATTTAAGGAATATTTCTAAACTGCGACATATGGTCTCCTTAGCTGAACTGGAAAAAATTGTCCATGAATTTGTGTCATCGCGTTTAGATTATTGTAATTCCCTGTTTACCAGCTTGGATAAATCATCTCTTTCTCGCCTCCAAGCTGTACAAAACGCAGCAGCCAGACTACTAACTCGCTCTACCCAGCGAGCTCACATCACTCCTATTTTATGTTCTTTACATTGGCTCCCAATAGATTTTAGAATTCGTTTTAAATGATTGTTTTAACATACAGAGCACTAAATGGCCCCAGATTATTTATCCAAGCTTCTCACTAAATACACTGCTGCTCGCTGTCTCCGCTCACAGACTCAGAGTTTGTTGGTTGCTCCCAGAACACGTCTGCAGACGAAAGGGGGCGGAGCCTTTCAGTCTGTGCCACCAAGGCTGTGGAACAGTCTACCTCTACAACTACGTTTGGTTGACTCTGTGGAATCCTTTAAAAAACAGTTAAAAACTTTACTGTTTAAACAAGCTTTCTGTTGACCAATGCTGTTTACATTTTTATATTTTTCATTTACATTTAAACTCTATATTGTGTATATTGTGCATTTTGCTATTTATCGTACTGTTTATTTTAGTCTCTGTGTGCAGCACTTTGTGACTACCTGTCTATGAAAAGCGCTTAATAAATAAACTTTACTTACTTACTTACTAAAATAACAAACAGGGCTGTGAGAGCAACTGAAGTGATAAAAATACTGTTTAAAGATAAAAAACACTTTGATGTTCTCTCGTCACCTAACAAAGTCCAAACCCTGTGAACTATTTTAGCTTTAATAATTGTGGATTCAGGTATCCTGAACCCATCTTTGGACATTTGTAATGAAATATTTTAAAACTCCATCAGAGACTCCTGATGTGGCTGTTTGGAGAAGGAAAAGAGGGACAAAGTGGAGCGTCGAGCTGAGGCTTCATTCACTGCAAACCTACAGTTATGTTTACTTATTTCTGCTGTTTGCATGTTCACAGCTGAAATAAAGCTGCCTCTTTGACTTCATCCTGTTGTGTTTGGGTCCAATCCTGCCTGCCACACAGCGCTACAGGACAAAGTCTAATATTTTTATCTTTTTAATGAATCTTTGGTCATATTTATCCAGGAAAACACAAACATGTAAAGGAGTCATCACAGTTCTCTGACCTCGTTGGTTCAGGTTCAGCACTGAAGTGTGGAGGGTGACGTTTGGACCGGTCACTCCTCACAGACGGACAGCTGGATCCTGCAGACTGTGACCTCTGACCTCTGCAGACACAAACATGTTTTATTCAATGATCAATTCTCTGATAAAGTGATTGAAGCAGCTGTGGTCACACAGACTGCAGATAATGCAGCTGTTTCCTGTCAGTAACAGTCCTCTTAGATTAGAGTTCAGCTTTTTACAGGAAAACAAATGTCCCTGAATGCAACAGTGAGACACAGTCTGCCTGTGTGGCTGTGATAGCTGCCGTTAGGAGCGCTCATGTGTTTGCAGTTAGACGAGGAGATGTTACCATCATGGACACGTTAACAAATCCTGCAGCATCACGTGGCACAAACACTTTGTGTTCCTGTCATCTGCAAGCAACAGGAAGTTCATTAATAAAGGCGGGATGGAGACGCGACTGTGATGGTTCTCCTTCATCCAGCTGTTACACACATCTGGGCTCACACGACGAGCCTTTGTCTAATACAGCAGCTGCTCTCTGAACACTTTTCTGAAGAGGAGCTGCACAAACCTTTGTTTGCTTTCTAGAGCAGCGTATCAAAGTCAAACTACCCACTGCTAGCAGCTGTTTCTATCATAGTTTAGGATCCAGATGTGTGAGGTCTAAATTTACACCTCTGATTAAAATACATAGTTAAAAACAGCCAATTGTGTCCAAATGTGTCTTAAACCAGATAAACTGACAGTTACAGCTGAGCCTGTGTGTCCTTGGAGACACTGCTCTCCTACAGAGATGCATTTTAGAAACCAGGAAACATCAAAATCATTTAAATCAGAGAGTTCTTGTTACTAACAGCTCACCTCTCTGCAGCAGAGACTTTAAACTCAATGATGGCATCTTTAGACGCGTCACTCTTACAGGACACAGAGCTGGGTGGAGGTCCAGGCGGGTTCCTGTGAATAATGATGGAGCAGTGATGTGAGTGCTGAGCTGTGACATGGAGAAGAGTCATGGACAGTTAGAGATGGTCATCTCACCTCTGAGCTTTGGTCTGGCTCTCATGTTCCCCACACAGAGTGCTTTTAGAGGGAGGGACTCCCTCCTGTCTGTCCTCACACTGATCCATGCTGCTCAATTCACATCAGCTCACACACACTTTCTACCTTCACCTGCAGAGGAAACACAAATTATTCATGTGCACATAAACCAAAATCCTCCTTTCCATCATGTGTGCTTTCCAAATATCAGCTGAATGCAGTCAGACAGCAGTGTGAGGCACAGGAAGCTGCCATCAGCTGCTCTACTTCTACTATCAGTCCACTAGATGGAGCCATGAAGCACACATGATGCATTCACTGACACACACTGATTCACTGTGACTGGAAGTTTAAGTACATTAAGCCTCCACTCATCTACATTGTGCTTACAACCCACTGCCCCCCATCTTCCACCCCCATCAACCTCCTGGGGCCAGGAATGACTGGAACTGAATTGGAAACGGGCGTAATCAAACATAAATCTGTTATTCTTATCCAACCTGTCTGCCTGGACACAGTTTGGTGACCAATCATGGAGCCTATGATTCGCTTGGACAACAACTTCATGAATGTGGAAATGAAACTGAGTGTCAGCTGAGTGTCGAGCAGAAGAGGAGTCAGAGAAAAGTGACAGAGCTGCTGACTTTACAAAGAAAACTAAAACCATGTTGAAGAGATTAAACAGATAATACAATCTAACAACAACACAGCTGCTGCTGCAGACAAAACACATGTATGAGTGTGTGACAGGAAAAGCACTGAACAGAAGTTTACTATTAAAAATGCAGCATGTTGTAAAAAGTTTGGTCAGTGAGACTGAAAAATAGCTGCATGAGTTACTATTGTGAACAAACCCCTATAAGAACCCTGATTTTACCTGAATAAGATCAAATCCTGATACGTAGTGCAGACCTTGGTAAGAGATACGGTCCAACTGGAATATAAACCTTTGGTGTGTTTAATCCAGTCAGTCTCTGAGTAACTCCACTCCTCTGCTTTCTGTTGGAAGAGAAACGAAAGTTTGTAGCACGATCCTTTTCCTCAGAGGCCTGTGTTGAATTTATATTACATCTAAGATAAAAAATAATTCACAAAGTCTGCTCTGTCCTCCTGTCCTCCCTGCAGTCTCTGTGAGCTCCTCAGAGTGATTATAAAGACCCGGAGCTCAGAGTTTCTCCAACACCGTGGTCAAGTGTGAGCCATGCCTGCCACCCGTTATCTGCCAAACTTGCGCTTCAACGCTAAGTTTTACGGTAGTGCTGCTTCTTATCCCTTTTTGCTGATCACACACATAACAACACACATGATTTTCAGGAAGTTAACAGAAATAAAGCCACAGTGTCATTTGTTTTTCACTCAAGTTGTCTTCTCTTCTTAATTTTTCTGGTAATGCTTCTTCATTCATGATTCATTCAAATCTATTCAAATATTTCTGAAAATCATCTTTTATAGTTGAAATTCAGTTCTCATTTGGCTCAGCTGCTCTTTCATGCATCCATAGTTTCACCCCAAACTGCTGCTTGAGACACGAGAAATTAAAGAACAACTCTGTTCAAATGGAGAAACTTTGAAGGAACTCAATAAGGTCATTTAAATGGTTTCAGGTAGGTGTATGAAGGTTCTGTATTAAATCATATATGATAGTTGACATGAAATTCTGAATTCATCTTCTTGGACACCCACACTGCATAATTCTGTAGAAATGAAATTAGTCATTTCTAATCAATTTCAACATCAAATATCAAATTTCAACATCAAAATGCGTAAAAATGATTCTTGATAGCTGACCTTAAAGTCTCTGTGCATTCTTTCTCTGGGTTACCTTCTCTATATATTTGCAGTTTAACCACCAAAAGCTGCAAGGTTTCAGAAAAATAAAAGGAACGTTCTACTCAAATTTAATAAGATTAATTTAATAAACAATAGAAAAAAAACTTTGACAGTTGTCATAAAATTCTTAACAAACTCCTCTTCTGTCTGTAGCTCAGGAGTTAGAGCAGGTCACGAAGTAACTGGAAGGTTGGTTGTTTGATACGAGATACTAACCCCAAGATAGAAAACTCTTCTGCACAGGAAAAGTCCTTGAATGAGTCGTTTGTATGAAGCACTTTGAATGCTCAGAGTAGAAAAGCACCATATCAGAACCAGCCTCACCCACTTGTGATGGGTGGGTGGCTGTGGCTCAGGTGGTAGAGCAGATCAGCTGCTGATTGGAAGGTTGGTGGCTCGAACCTTGGCTTCCCCAGCCTGCATGCCAAATATCCTTGGGCAAGATACTAACCCCAAGTTGCCCTCTGATGATTAGTTTGCACTTGTGTTTAGAAGTGCTTGTGTGAATGAGGCCTGTTGTATAGAGCACTTTGAAAACTCCAGGAGAGTAGAAATGCACTATATAAGAATCAGTCCATTTACTACATGTCCGCAAAGTTTCATCTCCAACCACTGCAATATTATTTGTTAGGATCGCTGTTCTCTCCGGGTACTCCGGCTTCCTCCCACCGTCCAAAGACATGCAGCTTGTGGGGATATTTAGTTGGATAATCCAAATTGCCACTAGGTGTGAATGTGCGAGTGAATGTGAGTGCGAATCGTTGTCTGTCCCTGTGTGTTGGCCCTGCGACAGATTGGCAACCTGTCCAGGGTGTACCCCGCCTCTCGCCCTATGACAGCTGGGATAGGCTCCAGCGCCCCCGCGACCCTGAAAAGGATAAGCGGAAGCTGATGGGGGATCGCTGTTTTTTTCCTCAGGATTTTGTGATGCCTTTTTGTTTTTGAGAGTCTTTTGTGTTTTAGTTTGGCTCTTTGTATATAAGGATGGTTAATAGTTTGCTTTAGGATTTACTATATCCCATGTACCCTGTTTTCATATTGTAGTTTGTCTTCTTGGTTTTGTAACACTAAATATCTGCTTTTGTGATCCCTTTCTGTACTTCAGTTATGTCCCTTTGTCTGTCTTGTCTCTCTGTTTGTCTGTCATTGTCTGATTTCCCCATCTGTCATGTTTCCCATTCACTTATATTTTCCTTTCTGTTTTCTACATGTCTGCGTATGTCTCTGTGTATCATTTCCTCTTTTTTATCGTCTCGTGTCTTGTGAACTTAGCTTTGAGTTTTACTTCCCCCATTTGGTTAATGATTTGTTCCCATCAGTGTCTCAGTCTCGTCTGCATTTATCTATCTCATGTTCCCCTGTCCAGTCTGTTCTCCTCTATGTAATTTAAGCCTTGTTCTCCATGTTTTACTGTTTTATTGTTTTAACTGTTGCTTCCTGTGACTATTGTAGTTTTCTTCTGCATCATGTCTCTCACCCGTTGCCTCTCGTCTCATTATCTCGTCTCGTGTATTTATTGTCCCCATCTTCTTGTGTACTTTGTGCTTTCCTTGCTCTGTGTTCCCATGGTTTTGGGGGCGGTGGTGTGGGATTGATTAAGGAAATGGCTGAGTTAATAGGAATGACCAAAATGAGAAAAATAAATCGATCTTCAATAAGAGAAAGGATTATTCTAAGAAGGAATATTTTTGATGGATCAGAATTATATAATGAAATATGAACAAAATCTTTTGTTAATCATTGTTTTTTAACTAAACCTTGTTGAATTTGAGTAGAACTGTTTTTTAATTTGGCAGAAACACGGCAGCAGTTTGAAATGAAACTATCCAGGCTGTAGAGCAGACAAGCAAAATCAAGAATCCACTGAGATTTTCATGACAATAACTAAGAAGGATTTCTTAAATGAATTGTTGATACACTGTTATAATAATCCACTGAGCTTATTGAATTTGGGGAGAAATGTCCTTTAATGTGCAATCACACAGTGGGCTGAGATGAAACTGCACACAGTGTGGGTGTCCCAGAAGAGAAATCAGGTAAAAATTTTGTGTCAGCTAGTAAGCAAGAATTAAAAAAATATTTTTACAGATATCAAATTTGTTCTGTTATATAAAACTGTAATTTATACTAGTCAGGTGGATCATCAACGATCATCAATCAGTGCAGTACCAGCAAAATTCAGACAGACACACAAACACACACATGCACAATTTTACTGTCTTAACACAGTATCATAAATCTAATTAGAATATGCTATAGTCCTTTAAATACCAATTTAAATATATTTCAAAAATATATTACTGCTTTTTTCAGTCTGTTGAACAAAAATCCCCAAAGAAGAAGAAGAAGCACTACCATAAAACTTTGTGTAAAAGTGCAAGAACGTTTAAGAGGCTTACAAATGACGGCTCACATAACTGCGGTGTTACAAGTCAACCTCGTTCATATCTGTCATCATGAACAATGCTATGGTTTGTGGTGGAGCGAAGCTGCACACAGCTGATATTATCAGAAAAAAATACATACTGATTTGATTACCTTCACACGCAGATTCACACAAAGACGACCAGCTGCATCAGCGAAGTTTAGAGAACAGACAGTGAAACTTAAAAAAAGGAAACAGACGGATTTGTGGGAATGCTGGGGCTGGGGAACATTAGTAATTAGAAACACAAAAAGTTTCTAAGCATTTGTAAATGTTTGTTGGAGGGTTTAGAGGAGCTGAATCATTTTGTGTGAAAGTTAGAGTCAAACACACTCTTAGTAGAGAGAGACTGTGTCTGCAGATCAAACAGGTCTCACTGTGATGTCCCTTTAGTCAGACTCTGTCTCTGCTAGATTAATGACTGAAAGTTGTCACGTTCTTATTTAGTTAATACTCTTTAAACCAGGTATACACTTTTAGTTTAATACATTATAGATTCTCTGATGAAGAAATACGGTATATATATGTAACCTGATGAAGCGGTATCTAAAATGTTTTTATGTTTGACATACCAAGACTGTTTCACACTGCAGGAGTTGCAGATGATAAAACAAAGACTGTAAAGCTAAGCAGTTTGTTTGCTGTTTATCACTGCCTGTCCATTAGTCAAATTAATATTACTTTTATCAAAAATAATTTCCCGTCTGTATTTGGTCTTCCTCCATAGTCGCCATAGTCACATCATTGTGTTTTGTTGATGTTTCCCCTCCTTGTGATTCATTCAGTGTTCCCATGTCTGTTTCGCCCCCGGTCCCTGTGTGTCGAGCCGAGTCTCTTAGTTTGTATCCTGTTTTATTTGGAAAGTCTCGTGTCCTGTGTTCAGTGTGTTCAGTTTTGCTTTCTCCTGTCTCATCACATCTAATTTGTCCCTGCTGTGTCCTCATGTGTTTCCACTTCCCTTATCATCCCTCTGTGTATATATTGTGTGACTTTCCTTTTGTTCAATGTCCCTACATTGTTTAGTTTCACTTTAGCCATGGCATCATTATGTTCATTTCAGTCAGCTGTTCCCCCGTGTGTTTCCACTTCCCCTGATCACCTCCTGTCTGTATTTAAGTCCTCTGTCTTTCTTTATTCAGTGTCAGGTCGTCTGCGTTGCCTCCCTTCAGGTCTTATCACAGTTGATTCAAAGTTATCACAGTTTTGTCACAGTCAGTTAGTTTTCCTAGTTTGGTTTCAGTTTAGTTTTTGCCACTGCTCATGATGCTTTCATTTTGTATTCACGTTTATAGCCTAAATAAACAGCTTGCCTTTTTAAAAAAAAACTTAGTTCTGCCTCCTTCCCTGTCTGCACTTGGGTCCACTTCATCATAACACCGGTGTACCCCACCATGACAGTTATGTCCAAGTTTTCCATGTTCCCAGTGTTTAGTTTCCCCACTTTAGTCTTGGTTAGTTTTCCTTTAGTTTGCTCCTGCCTTTTGTTTTGTTTTGCTCACCAGCCTTGAATAAACCGTTTGCTTTTGGTTAAACTTTTGTTTCCATGCGTCTGCTTCTGGGTCCACACTTCAAACTCCACATAGTCCACAGCCCACACTGTGGCTGGGGTCAGGTCACAGAGTTTTGGACTTTAACTGGCATTTTATGCAAGGTTTCATTTTTTTCCTGGAATTTACTTCCCATGTTTTGCTGGCTGTGTGTTATGACTCTGGAAATTATTCTAAAAAATATTAATTTGTGATTGTTTCATGACCAGATCCTACAGACTCTTTACAGTCATTATGGGATGGTTTTACAGGTGGAGGACACTGATATTTTTCCTCCTCATACCAGTGTCACTACTGGTATGAGGAGAGACCAGTAACCTGTACTTGTATCTGACAAAACAATCAGAAACAGATTTTATAAGGGTGGCCTGAGGGCCTGATGTCCTCTAGCAGGCCCTGTACTCACTGACTGGAACCATGCATGATTGACATTTGCCATAGAATACCAGAATTATCAGGCCACCACTGGCAGACTGTGTTTTTCACCCTGAACACATATGACAGATATGAAAGGGTCCAGAGAAGTTGTAACATCGTTCTGCGTGGCCAGTTTGATAGTGGGCCAGTAATGACCCAAGAGGCATATCAGTGGAGGGAGGCACAGACATCTATGGGCTGGCAGCATCACCCTGACTGCAATTACCGTATTTTCACGACCATAAGGCGCACTTAAAAGTCTTAGATTTTCTTCAAAAAGTGCGGCGCGCCCTATAGCGCGGTGCGCCCTATGTGTTGTAAGGAGGACGTAGTAGAGAACACCATGAGAACGTTAAAGGGTGAAGTGTGGGCGTTGATCGTATATACCGGGACAATCGCACATACCTGTATAAAAGAACAGGTATGTGCATTATGCAGGACATCGTTGTTTTAACAACCCTGAAAATGGCAAAGAGACACGCTTACGAAGCACAGTTTAAACTGAAGGCCATCAGCTACGCGGAGGAACATGGAAATCGAGCAGCGGCGAGAGAATTTAAGATTAACGAATCGATGGTTCGCAAATGGAGGAAGCTGGAAAACAAGCTCCGGCAGGTCAAGAAAACGCAGCTGAGTTTCCGCGGACATAAGGCGAGGTGGCTCGAGTTGGAGGAAAGACTCGAGCGGTGGATCATCGAGCAAAGAGCGAGCGGGAGAAGCGTTTCGACGGTCACCATTCGGCTAAAAGCAGTTTCACTAGCTGAAGAGATGAACATTGAACATTTCCAAGGAGGTCCGTCTTGGTGCTTTCGTTTTATGAAACGGTGCCATTTTTCCATCCAGACCAGGACTACGGTAGCGCAGCAACTTCCAGCGGATTATAAGGAAAAGCTGGCCATCTTCCGCTCCTACTGCAGCAAACACATCGGCGACAAAAACATCCAGCCCAGCCACATCACAAACATGGACGAGGCCCCGCTCACTTTTGACATCCCGGTGAGTCACACTGTGGAGAAGAAGGGGACCAACACGGTAGCGATACGCACAACGGGGTATGAAAAGTCTTCTTTTACTGTTGTGCTTGGCTGCCATGCTAATGGACAGAAACTGCCGCCTATGGTGATTTTTTAGCGAAAGACTTTGCCTAAAGAGAAGTTTCCAGCAGGAATCATCATTAAGGCAAATGAAAAGGGCTGGATGGATGAGGAAATGATGAAAGAGTGGCTGAGGGAGGTGTATGTAAGGAGACCAGGTGGTTTTTTCCACGCATCACCATCGCTGTTGATCTGTGACTCTATGCGTGCCCATCTCACAGCCGATGTGAAAAAACTTGTGAAGCAAATGAACTGTGAGCTTGCTGTCATTCCGGGAGGCCTGTGAACCGCCCGTTCAAAGTAAGGCTGCGAGCGGCCTGGGAGCGATGGATGACCGGTGGAGACCACAGTTTCACTAAGAGTGGAAGGCAGCGCCGGGCGAGTTACGCCACAATTTGCCAATGGATTGTAGATGCTTGGGCTAACATGTCTGCTGGCACTGTTGTTCGAGCTTTCGCAAAAGCCGGCATCGTTTCCGAGGAGCCGCACGGCACGGAAAGTGACTCTGACGGTGAAGACAGTGAACCTGGCATGTTTGATGGAGATTTAGCGCAGCTGTTCAATTCAGACACAGAGGATGAGGACTTCGATGGGTTTGATTGATGATAAAAATGTGAGTACCAAACTTTGTTTTGCTCCTGCTTTATTTTTAAATACGCACGCTTGTATGCTTGTGTGTTGTTGATGATGACGATTATTGGTAATAAAAATGTGAGTACCAAACTCAGTTTTGCTCCTGCTTTATTTTTAAATATGCACACTTGTATGCTTGTGTGTTGTTGATGATGACGATTACCGGCAATAGAAATGTGAGTAAGGTACCGAATTCAGGTTTGCTCCCGCTTTATTTTTAAATACGCATACGGTACTTGTATGCGCCCTATGGTCCAGTGCGCCTTATGTGTGTGTTAAATACAGTAAGGGCACACATAACTGAGACTGCGCCTTTTAGCACAGTGCGCCTTATGGTCGTGAAAATACGGTAGGCATCAGGATGAAGTTTCTGGACCTCTGGACTGATTACCAAACTCTACGCTGGTGCAGTGGTTGCTCCTCCTGCTGCAGGACAATGACACCAAACACACCTCCAGGCTGTGTGAGGGCTGTTTGACCAAGAAGGAGCGTGATGGAGTGCTGACCAGATGGTCTGGCCTCCACAGTCACCTGACCAAAACCCAGTGGAGATGGTTTGGGATGAGATGGAGCACAGAGTGAAGGCAAAGGACCAACAAGTGCTCAGCATCTCTGGGAACTCCTTCAAGACTGTTGGAAACCATTTCAGGTGATGACCTCATGAAGCTCATGGAGAGAACGCCAAGAGTGAGCAAAGCACTCTTGGCAAACATTAAATTTTAGTAAGCTCTTTGGGATCCACTAAGGTTTTTGAAATTCCGTCATATTTTGTTTGAGATATCTTTTTTTCTCTGCTAATCAAACTGGAGAGTCTGACTGTAATGTGCCGGCGAGTCAGACTCAATTTTATTTTTAGTTTGGAAACTGAACAGACTTTCAGTAAAAATAATGATTCAGCAATGTACAATGTTGGGAACTAATACATTTATAACTATTTTCTAAAGGATCATTTAATGCCACTACAGGCAAGCTAAAGTCTAGCTATCATTTCATAATTCCCACAGCAAAAGTAAGGTGACAGGTGACCACAATGTGGCAACAAGACTGAATTAAGACTGGAAACCTGCACCATCATCTCATCCATCCTCTCAGTTTGCAAAGTAGACCTACACCATTGTCTCAAAGGTATACTCTTCTGTTGGATAATTTGTTAGTTTGTTAAAAACCGACAGAGGAAGCTGTACAAACACATCACATGTCAGTTGTCAGCAGAAGTGTAGAGGGGACAAAATGTAAGCGCTGAGAACTTCAGAATCTGAGATTTGTCCAGATTTGTAGAGGAACAGATCAGATTTATTTTGTTTATATCATGTTCAGTCTTTCAAAATTAGAAAAGGCAGAATTTGTGTTGTTCAAACACACTGATTCCACAAAAAGACACAAATGTGAAATTGCCTAGCTAACAGTTACAGAGTGTTACGAGTTCAAAATTGGGGATGGAGACAAGAGAAAAAACCACAATAACAACACTGGTCCGGCCGGGTTAAGTCAAACGATGATTTTAATGATCACACACGTGGGAGATGGACACTGTATGCAGACAGCCTCAGATCTCAAAATGGTGGAGCATTGATCAAACTCTTATAGCCTCTGGTGCCCCCACCTTATCATAAAAGCCTAAACATTCACTTGCTTTCTCTCACACGGCGCCTAAGCTACGACCTTGGCTCCCTGTTTATCTGCTCCTGCTGAGATGGGGCAGAAAACTCCAGCATGTTCTCTTCTAATCAGACAAATAAGGCGATGACTTTCTGCAAACAGTATTTCTTATAACATCATAAAACAATATCATTCATCCACAATAAATCAGCAGTCTAATGTAATGCAAATCAGTTTAACTAATGCAATAGTTATCAGCTTCTTCTAATTCAGGAGAATAATGCCAACTAAAACTACCTAATAATTCACAATCTTTAATTAGGCGTCTAACATGGCATAAAATAATATTATAATCTAACACTATGCATTGTATAATAGCCAGTGAGGGGACAGACATGGCAAATGGTGCAACATGTCAGACTGTGGGATTATACATTTGTTAGTTTTTCTATTGGCCTCTTCAAAAGGTAAGTTTTATTCCATATTGTCATTTTTGGTTTTTTAAGTTATTTATTGTGACAGGAAAACAAAACAAAACAAGAAGCTCCTAAAAAGGTCATAAATGTGAGAACTTTTCCAAAGAAATCTCAGTCAGTTATGCCTGAGATAGAGAGATGATTATAACAGAGTAAAGATAGCATTAAAATGTTGGTGACAGAAGTACTGCTAAAATCTCAACAAGCCAAAGTTACATACATGTTAAAGGGAAAGATCAAACAGTACTGAAATGAAGAAGTGGGCATTACGGGGCTTCCCCAGTGAAATAACTGAACTTGGAGCACAAAATAATAAATAACATACCAGTAATGTGCGGAGGGAAGGCTTCTGAGAAAATGTATAAGTTCACAGGGAATTTCTACAATAGCACGAGTTAGATGTGGGCAGATTGATGCAGTTATCAATAGTATTGATACCAATGCTGGTATTGTTACTGGAGATATACTACTGCAATAGGATTGGTACTTTGTTTCTGTCCTGTAAGTTCAGTATGTACCTCAGTGAATTCTGTTATGTAGTTGTTGTTTTTTTCTTTAAATGAAACATAAAACACGGACTATGAAAGCCTCTTATTTTGTTTGTGCAGCTCTAACAGCAGTGATACAAGCACAGCAGACTGTGCTGGCTGCAGTGGGAGAAGATGCTGAATTCAGCTGTCAGCTCTCGGAGACTAAATACATCCTTCAGGTCACATGACAGAAAATCTTACAAGATGTGGAGACAAATGTTGACACCTACAGCTTTACTGAATTTTCAAAATGCAGAAAAAAATGACTGAGTTTGCTGATTAAAACACTGATGAAACTCTGCACTGGGAAGTTTTTGTACTTTACTTGGTACAGTTGATCATTCTAACATGCCTTGGAATGTCACACAAGGAAGGGAGATTCTTCCTTCCTTCGGGGACATTTGAGTTTTCAATAATTTGGCTATTGTACGACGTTGTTTCAATACGTGGTACAATAGCCAGTGGGGACACAGAGACGTGCACCATGTCAGACTGTGGGATTCTGTGTTTGTTTTTTCTTTTTATGGCCTTTTCAAAAGGTAAGTTTTATTCCGTATTGTTGTTTTTGTTTTTTAAAGTTATTTATTGTGACAAGAGAAAAAAAAAGAAAACAAGAACCTTCACTCGTAATAATTAAAAATTGATCCTAAAATGTGAGAACTTTTCTCTGAAGTGACAAAGAGATTGTCTTTAGACAGAATTAGAGGGAGATACAATTACTGAAGAGTTTAGATTTTGTTTGAATGAGTGACAAAACGTTTCTCCCACTGAACACTCAGCCTAATAAAAAAGAACAAAATCAACTTTCTGTGTCATGAGTTGTTCATCATTCAGATTAATGAGACTGTTTTGAGAGCTGTGTGAAAACAGCTTTAGACTGTTTTGTTAAAGGTTGCCCCATGCCTATTCATATTATGATGAAAGCAATAGATAAACCACATGTTTGTGTGTTATGTATGTATGGTTGGTAAATTAACAAAAATTGGGTTGTATGTGGCCTACAATGTAAAAGACGTTTCACAACCCCAATGTAGTTAAAAACAAGAAGGCACTCATTTCCATTAGACAGAGACGGAGTTCAGGTCATAAGTAGTTTACTGACAATTATTTAACATTTGAAATTAAAAGATCCGTCAGTCCATTCACATATATACTGTTCAGAGAAGGAATGTAGTTTAGAGCAAAGTGTAGTAGTGTGAAGTGGCTAAACACACTCACCAATTGTTCTAAAATAAACAATTTATCAAAACATTAACAGTCTTTCACACATACATACGGTTTATACACTATTTTAAAAAGAAGGGGTTGAAGACCTGATTGATTACAAAAAGTCTATTAAAATGTTCTGGGTAACCACAGAAATCTTAGTCAGTTATGTCTGAGAGAGAATGTTTATGACAGAAGTAATGCCAAAATCTCAACAAACCAAAGTTACATACATGCTAAAGAGAAAGATCAAACAGTGCTGAAATTAGGAAGTGGGCAATATAGGGCTTCCCCAGTGAAATAACTGATCTGAAATAATTGAGGCACAAATTAATAAATAACATACTAGTAATCCACAGAAGGGGAGGCCTCTGGGAAAATGTAGAAAATCAATGGGAATTTCTACAGTAGCACGAGTTACCAGTCAATACCAGTCCTGGTATTGGTTATGTTGAAGTGATGGGTTTGTTACGCCCCTAGTCTAGGCGGGTAGGGACGCACATAAGGTTGGAGAAGAGAGAGACAAATCCCCGCCCTGGTTCCCAAGCCAAACATCCAAACCAGTTGTGAGTAAAAAAAGTGATTTTATTTAAGGACAAGAAGCATAGCTCCAGGGTGAGCCCAGGCCAAAATAATAAACAAAACCAACTAAGTCCCACCAGAAAAGACTAACTAAACCCTAAGAAAGAAAAAAGAACAAACAAATGACAGAGCTATCCCTCGCTCCCTGACCAAGAAAACAGGAGAAAACGATTCCAAAAGAAAAGGCAGCTCACCCCTTCCGCTTCAGCCCACGAGTGCCTAAGCTCTCAGCTAATGCACTAGGAGCGGCTTTTACAATTCACACTCCCACAAATACACAAGATAAACACAGGCTGGGAAAACCAGGGTCAGGACTGCGACGGCTGTCAGGCTACTCGCTCGTTCCACACTCTCTCTCTCTCTCTCCCTGGAGCTGTCAGAGCGGCTTTTTGAATGTGGTCACCTGTTCCATGGTCCAATCAGCTGCTCACTACTCTTCATTAGGGGAGGGACCTGTAAAGAGTCTTAAACACAGTAAAGAGACACAGAACAAACAGCCCACACAGTGTTCTTATGGCCACAGCCGTAACACCCCCCTTCCCAAAATCAAAGACATCTCCTTTGCAGATGTTTTGGACAGTCATGTTTAAGGGAAAACACGGGATAGGGCATCCGCTAACACATTCTCTGTGCCCTTTTTATAACGGATTTCCAAATTGAAGTCCTGCACCAGGAGGGACCACCTCATCAGCCTTTGGTTCGAGTTCCGCATCCGCATTAGGAATACCAAGGGATTGTGGTCGGTATAAACAATCACAGGCGAGGGACTGCCACCGACATACACCTCGAAATGCTGCAATGCAAACAGCAGAGAGAGGGCCTCTTTCTCAATCGTGCTGTACCCTCGCTGATGGACATTGAATTTCTTTGAGAAATAGCCGATTGGGTGATCCACACCATGATGGTCTTCCTGCAGCAATACGGCACCTGCCCCGTTTGCACTGGCGTCCACTTCCAACTTAAAAGGGCGTGCAAAATCAGGGGCGGCCAGCACTGGCGCACTGCACAGGAGAGTCTTAACAGCCCGGAACGCACTCTGACACGCAGAGGTCCACACAAAAGGTCTCAACACACTAGTGAGGCTAGTGAGAGGTGCGACCACGTCCGCGAAGTTTTGACAGAAACTCCGGTAGTAGCCCACCATGCCGAGGAAACGGCGAAGCTCACGCCTAGTCTGAGGGGCAGGAAAATCCAGTATGGCCTGGATTTTGGCCGAGATAGGGCGCACTTGCCCCTGACCCACCTGCTTTCCTAAGTACGTTACCATGGCTTTACCAAAATCACACTTGGCGAGGTTGAGGGTGAGGGATGCCCTTTCCAAGCGATGGAACACATCAGTGAGTGTCTCCATATGCTCTGACCAGGTGTCTGAATAGACGACAATGTCATCCAAATACACTTCACACTTGCAGACGCCGCCCAGCACAATATTCATGAGCCGTTGAAATGTGGCGGGAGCGTTGCGCAACCCGAAAGGCATGACAGTGTACTGGAGAAAATGGTCAGGAGTAACAAAAGCAGAGATTTCGGCCGCACGTGATGTTAGGGGAACTTGCCAATAGCCCTTTAACAAGTCCAGCTTGGTAACGAAGGTCGCAGAACCGACCCTATCAACACAATCCTCCATTCTGGGCAGAGGATAGGAGTCAGGCTTGGTCACACTGTTCACCTTCCGAAAATCTGTACAAAACCGTGGGGTCTTATCCGCTTTAGGCACTAGGAGACATGGGGAACTCCACGCACTAGAGCTAGGGACAGGAAGACAATTCTCCAACAGATAAGAGACTTCTGTCTGGAAAAGAGCACGCTTAGTGGGATTCACCCGGTAGGCATGCTGTTTGATTGGAGGATGGTCCCCCACATCGATATCATGCTCCAACACGGTGGTACAGGATGGAGTGTCCGAGAAAAGATTAGGATGATTTTCAATCAACCGACACACGTCATTTCGGACATCATCGTCTACCCCAGTTAAATGTGACCTTAAATCACGTAGGATTTCAGAATTCCTAAGTCGTGCGCAGCCCACAGCACAACCGAAAACCAAATCGTCACCTACTGGGTCATACCGAGTTTCGGAAACCGGCACCCCCACAGTCGCAACTGTTGACACACCACCAGCAAAGTAGGGCTTCATCATATTAATATGACACACACGGCACTTTTTCCTTCGCTTTGGGGTGTCGATGACATAATCCGTGTCACTCAATTTCGCCTGCACTGTATACGGACCACTGAACTTGGCCTGGAGGGAAGATCCAGGGACCGGTAAAAGTGTTAAAACTTTATCACCAACCTCAAATTTTCGCTGCACAGCCTTCACATCAAACTTCCTCTTCATCCTACCTTGTGTTGCACTGAGAGCATCCCGTGCAATTGCGCACGCTTTATGCAAACGCTCTCTGAAAGAGCTCACATAGTCTAACACATTTTCCTTAGGGGCAACAGTGTCGGACAGGAAGTTCTCCTTAAGCAATCGCAAGGGGCCACGCACTGTGTGACCGAACACCAGCTCAGCAGGGCTAAATCCTAACGACTCCTGCACACTTTCTCTCACTGCTAAAAGAAGCAGCGGCAACCCCTCATCCCACTCCTTTTGAGACTCAAGGCAAAATTTCCGCATCATCGATTTCAATGTCTGATGAAACCGCTCGAGCGCACCTTGCGACTCCGGATGATAGGCACTAGATTTCCGATGTTTAATGCCAAGTGACTGCAAAACCTGAGCAAAAATCCTAGACATGAAATTAGAGCCTTGGTCAGTTTGAACAGCTTTTGGTAAACCAAAAATAGAGAAAAAGTTCACCAATGCCTTAACAACTGGTTTAACCTTAAGGGTGCGCAACGGAATTGCCTCGGGAAAACGGGTAGCAACACACATCAGAGTCAAGAGGTACTGGTGACCCGATTTTGTTTTAGGGAGCGGACCAACGCAGTCGATGAGGATGTGTTCAAAAGGTTCCCCTAAAACTGGAATAGGGTGTAATGGAGCGGGTGGAATGACTTGGTTAGGCTTACCACTAATCTGACAGGTGTGACAAGAACGACAATACTGAGCAACGTCATTCTTCAATCCTGGCCAAAAGAAATGACGCAGAATGCGGTGATAGGTTTTCCTAATACCTAAATGTCCAGAAAAACTGTCATGGGCAAGACCAAGAACTTTGGGTCGGTACTGTTGAGGCACCAGAACCTGTTTAAACACATTCCAACCCAAATCACCAGCTGTAGGCGGATACCAAGTACGCATCAACACGTCATCCTCGACACTATAAACACGAGGGTACTGGTCGCTAGAGTTGGCAGCGGAAAAACAACTCACAAGAGTTGGGTCACTCTGCTGTGCCGAAACCAACTCCTTTTTGTTGATTTCCAAAGACAGTTGAGGTGTCACTGATGGGCTAATAGGCAGCATCGCCTCAGAGTCACCCGTCAGTGGAACACGGGTTTCAGATTCAAACTCCGGCCCACCACCAGCACAGAGAAAAGAATCAGATAAATCCACGTCACCGTACTTGCGCCTATGCGCACGAGTTACCGCGCAAGCAGGAAAAACAGAGGAGGAATGCTCCTCAGCGACAGGGTTAGGTAATGAAATATCAGGCACCGGTATCTCAACCACTCTCGGGGTAGAAAACACTTTTCCGTTAGCCAAATCATTCCCCAGAATCATCGCAACTCCGGGCACTGGCAACTGGTCGCGCACGCCAACCGGTACCGAACCCGAAACGAGCGGCGATTGAAGAAACACATTGTGCAGTGGCACACGCAGTACATCCATTTTTACACCCCAGACAAGAGCATCCGAACCACAAAAAGAGTCATCAGAAAAAGGTAGAATACCCTTCAAAATAAGAGTCTGCGCGGCCCCAGTGTCACGCAGAATCATGATCGGCACCCGATCCTCCTCTTTTTCATTCAACGAAACAAACCCCTCCGACACAAAAGGGCGGTAGCTCTCATCAAAGCCTTCACTTCCCACTCCATTGCTAGGTGAAGTGGAAGCTGACATAGAACGAACAAAACCCACACTTTTCGGCTTCCTCACCGTGTTGGCCTGCTCCCTGCGCTGTAGTGATGGGCAAGCAGCAACGAGGTGCCCGATTTCATGACAATAAAAACATTTGCGATCTGACATAGGAATAGCAGCAGAACGTGTCTGGCGCTTAGGGGAAACCCTATAACTTCTGACAGGACGAGGTGAGGAAGTGTACTCACGGCGCTCTGTCGAAAGTGCAGCACGATGAGTTAACACAAACTCGTCGGCAAGGACCGCGGCTTTAGACAGTAACCCCACCTTCTGCTCATTAAGATACACGACAATGTTTTCAGGGAGACATGTCTTGAACTCTTCCAGCAGGATCAACTCCTTTAGCTGAGTAAAGTCCTCCGCGTGACTGGCAGCCACCCACTTGTCAAATAAGACAGTTTTCTCACGTGCAAATTCCACAAACGTTTGACTATCAAACTTGCGACAGGCACGAAACTTCTGTCGATACGCCTCTGGGACAAGTTCATAAGCCCGCAAAATAGTGGATTTGACAACCTCATAATCCAAGCTGTCCGCAATAGAAAGACTCGCACAGACCTCCTGCGCTCTTCCTATTAATTTGCATTGCAGCAACAGACTCCAGACGTCCTTTGGCCATTTTAAAGTGGTTGCGATGCGCTCAAAAGCAGTGAAATATGAGTCAACCTCTCCTTCCCTAAAAGGAGGTACCAAAACAATCTGTTTGCTAGCGTTAAACTGGTCTATGGTGGGAGTGTCGGGGAGTGTACTTACAGGAACGGGAGCAGCGTCACTCGCTCGAGAACGATCAAGCTCCATAGCTCGAATGCGGAGATGCATGAGCTCGACTTCCTTAGCCTTAGCCGCCAACTCCACCTCCTTCAAGCGAAGGGCAAGCCTGAGATCCTCCGTCACCAAACCCGCCCCAACCTGGCCAGCCGGGTCAAATACAGGAGACTGAATGGCGACAGGAGCTTCCGCCCCCGACGGCACCCGCCCCTTGGAAAGCTTCGGGACGGCCCCAGCAGCTTCCGCCCCCACTGCCGTCTCCAAACTCCCAGACCCACTCGGCGAGGTTTTCTGCCCCCCAAACACTCCCCTGTCCACCAGTCTCTCCACCAGTGTTTAATTTCCGCCTTCTTAGCATTCAACGGAACATCCACCCTGAATAAGTTAGCCACTACCAACAAATCTGCTTTTGTGCACCGCTCCAACTTTTCAATGGAGGGACGTTGCGCAAAATCATCCATGTCAAACGACATCACGAGCAAAGCGAAAAAGGAAAACACAACTCCGCAGACACCCAACCGCATCCGCGCACTCCAGAGCCGCAAAACTCGCGCACGACGTTTCCCCCCCACCACAAACGCAAAAAGGAAACGAACCAATCACACGAACGAAAAGGGACGAGCCCCCATTTATGTTACGCCCCTAGTCTAGGCGGGTAGGGACGCACATAAGGTTGGAGGAGAGAGAGACAAATCCCCGCCCTGGTTCCCAAGCCAAACATCCAAACCAGTTGTGAGTAAAAAAAGTGATTTTATTTAAGGACAAGAAGCATAGCTCCAGGGTGAGCCCAGGCCAAAATAATAAACAAAACCAACTAAGTCCCACCAGAAAAGACTAACTAAACCCTAAGAAAGAAAAAAGAACAAACAAATGACAGAGCTATCCCTCGCTCCCTGACCAAGAAAACAGGAGAAAACGATTCCAAAAGAAAAGGCAGCTCACCCCTTCCGCTTCAGCCCACGAGTGCCTAAGCTCTCAGCTAATGCACTAGGAGCGGCTTTTACAATTCACACTCCCACAAATACACAAGATAAACACAGGCTGGGAAAACCAGGGTCAGGACTGTGACGGCTGTCAGGCTACTCGCTCGTTCCACACTCTCTCTCTCTCTCTCCCTGGAGCTGTCAGAGCGGCTTTTTGAATGTGGTCACCTGTTCCATGGTCCAATCAGCTGCTCACTACTCTTCATTAGGGGAGGGACCTGTAAAGAGTCTTAAACACAGTAAAGAGACACAGAACAAACAGCCCACACAGTGTTCTTATGGCCACAGCCGTAACAGGGTTTTATAATTCATTTTTGGTCCACTGAAGGGATTGTTTTGTAACCCCAATATTGATATTTTGTAAATAAAAATATGACCTCAATTAAACCTTTAAATTCCCTGCACTTGTCCTAGATATCTACATGATGTCCAAAAAATATACATCAAGTCCAAGGTTCTAATGTTGAACGCCATATTGATGTCCAGCTTAAATCATGGTTGGACCTCCAAATTGTTGAAAAAGTTCAAATGCAGTACAGACCTCCAGAATTGGTCATGGACCAACAGAACCAATATAGACACGATCTGTACATCTATCTGACTTTCTTTGTTTAGTTGGTAGCTAACTGAATTGTCTTACTTTGTTTTTAATAGATGAAAGAAAATGTACCTGAAACATACAGTATGAAACAACGAGTGTCAGGTTTATATTTATAGTCTACATCACATTTAAGTGGTACCCATATGTCAGTTTGTTTGAGCCTAAAACACAGACTACTCCATGACCCAAATTATTGTTTAATCCTTCCCATCAATACCTCTCAGTTCCACATCTCTAACTCATGTTATTCTCCATGCAGCTCTAACAGCAGTGGTCCAAACACAGCAGACTGTGCTGGCAGCAGTGGGAGAAGATGCTGAATTCAGCTGTCAGCTCTTGGACACTAAAGACGTCCTTCAGGTCACATGGCAGAAAATCTCACGTGATGTGGAGACAAATGTTGCCACCTACAGCAAGTACTATGGTCAGAGAGTGAATGATGGCTTTAACGATAAAGTCAAGTTTAAATACACTGGACTACAGAACTGCTCCATAGTCATCAGGAATGTGACGGAGCAGGATGAAGGATGCTATCACTGTCTGTTTAACACTTATCCTGAAGGCTCCTTCACTGGTAGAACCTGCTTCCAAGTCTATGGTAAGAACTTTTGCATTAATGTGTTTAAATGTGCTAGAAACTGATTTCCTTTCAACAACATATTCCTTGCAATATCTCCTGATCCTTCACAGAGCTGCATGAACCTGTTGTTGATGTCAGAGAGTCAAACTCTGCTGAAGAGTGGGTTGTTTCCTGTTCAGCCACTGGTCGACCTGCTCCCACTGTAACACTCTCACAACAAGACCTCAACTTCTCACAGTACAACACTGTCAGTGTGTCCAACACCAACGCTACATTCACTGTCACCACTACAGCTGTGCTCTCAGGTTCACGTAAACACAGCACACAGGTGGGATGTGCAGCACGAGTGCTCTCTGCTCCTCACAGAGAGGTGATGGAGACGATTCCTGAGGTCCAAAAAACATCTGTTGGTGGTGAGAAACTCTTTCTGTATACCACAGACTAGACTAGAGACGGATGATACTTGGGTAAATTTGACTGGAATCTAATAACAATGACTTCAGTACTTCATGAGTGATGTATTATTGTTGGTCAGCGTCACGTTTTTCTGTTTTTTTCACAGATTTTCCCTCAATCACTGTAATAGCTGCAGCAGTGCTGGTGTTGGGGTTTGTCTTTTTCTGTTGCTCCACTATGCTGCTTGAAGAAAAGTTACCTTTTCACTTTCTAGTATGTCGTTTTGTAATGTGTCTTATCTTATTAACATGATAGTGATTTATTGATTCTAACCCTAAATCTATCTAGTAATGTCTGCACATATTTTCAGTACTGATTTTAAAGTGTTTTAATCCTTCTGTCACTCAGGGAACCCAATAAGGATTCAAATACTTCAAAAGTCAACCAATGACATTGATGTGTAAGACTATTTAATAATTATTTATTTTTTATATTTCATTTATTCATTCATTCTTTGCACTGTGATTTAACCCATCTTTGTGTAAAGCAGGGGTGTCAAACTCCAGGCCTTGAGAGCCAGCGTCCTGAAGCTTTGAAATGTATCTCTGCTGCAACACACCTGAATAAAATTATTAGGTCATTAGCATGACTCTACCCTACTCAAGTAAATTTAAATAAATGTAAGTACATACCACCAGGTAGCTCCACTCGTACCCAGTGTAACGGGAAGTGAGAGGGTTAGGTTTTGGCGCTTTGAATGTTCAGTTGTGTGATGCAGCGATTAACGTTTGAGTAAAATATTGGGCTCCCTCGTGTCTTCCCTACATTCCTCCACAATGTACGTTTTTGCAAAAATGTACTTCTAGAAGTACTTTTATTGCACGATGTTCATTCACTCATGAGCTGCTGCAACATGAATCAAATGGCTGAACTGCCACCTTGGCGTGCAGTCAAGTTCTACAGTCTGCTAATGATCTAATAATAAGTATTAATATTCCTCACTCACCTTACTAAATGTTTGTGAACACAGCCAGAAACATTTGCATCACAAACACAGACTAGTGTTTATTAGCAGAAGCTTTTGGGTGGTTGCTCTCAAACCTGTGTACAAGTTTAAGCATTAATGGTCCCTTCACTGATTTCCAGGTATCCAATGTCAGGGCTAACAGATGGATTCAGACGCAGGCAGCGTCCTGGCAAGCAAAGGGTTGACAATTTATTAACACAGAAGGGAAACCACAGTGATGTGTATATACAGTGAATGGGGCAGGGCTTCAGGGCTCCAGGGGAAGGAATCCACACTCGCTCCCCACTCGGCCCAAACTCCGCCACTCCTCTTCTTACGCACACTCGCTTCTCCACAGCCACTCTCGCTCCAATTTCCACTTATGTTGACACACACAGGGATCACAGGTCAGGGTCCGCCACCAGTTCCGGGGAGATCTAAACACAAAGAGTCCAATTAGATCAATACGCCACACAACACTGAGAGAGTTTGTCTTAGGAGAGCTGAGAGCACGAACATGGGAGGTTCAACATTCCAGTGCCGAATACTCCGTGCCGCAGCGTTAAATAGGCAAGGGGGACGCCGCCTGATCAGCAACAGGTGTAGAAATCACCGCAGATACGTGGGCCAAGGGTGAGAGCCCACAATGAGCTCCACCCAGGGAAGCAGGAGAGAAAACAAAACAAACCTGTGGCCAACATGAGCGAGCCGGAGAGGCACAGGGACCATGACAACCAATACCAAGTGCACAAGTTCACCCCAGATGGTTCCTCTTCTCTGTAACTTGGAGGATGTGGAGTAGGCTGTATTTTAATCAAAGACATATCAATCAATCAATCAATCAATCAATCAATCAATCAATCAATCAATCAATCAATCAATCAATCAATCAATCAATCAATAACCATGTCTAAAAACAACACAGGTTGACCAAAGTGCTGTACACAGTAAAAGAAAAAGTAAAAAGTAGAAACAAATACACACAATGAACAAAACAAAAAATAATCCCAAATTTCGTTTTTTTTTCTGAAGGGGTCAAACACTTTTATGCAAGAATGACAGCGAGGTGAAAAACCTTCACCCGCAAGAAAACTCGAGCTGTGACTCATAGTACGAACACACACCTCACAGTAACACACTTTAATTGTTTAATGTGAACTTTTTGCCAAGCTAGCTAATTCTGACCAACACACCAGACACAGAAGATAAAGGAACGATGTTTTACTGTTAGAGACAGAAAGGTTAAAACATTTTGGCAGAGGGCTAAAAGGGGCTAAAATTACCCAAAAAGAAATTCCATTTGACCAAAAACACTTAATTTTTAAAACATTAAGTATATAGTTATGAATAATGAACAAATAATTAACAAACTGGGGTTTATAAATCGTGTAACACATCCTTATGGTAAGAAATTTTACCTTAATGCGTTACATGTGTTAGAAGTCAATGTATCTTTAACAATATACTCCTTATTTTATATCTCCTGATCCTTCACAGAGCTGCATGAACCTGTTGTTGATGTCAGAGAGTCAAACTCTGCTGAAGAGTGGGTTGTTTCCTGTTCAGCCACTGGTCGACCTGCTCCCACTGTAACACTCAGTGTCTCACAACAACACCTCAACTTCTCACAGTACAACACTGTCAGTGTGTCCAACACCAACGCTACATTCACTGTCACCACTACAGCTGTGCTCTCAGGTTCACGTAAACACAGCACACAGGTGGGATGTGCAGCACGAGTGCTCTCTGCTCCTCACAGAGAGGTGATGGAGACGATTCCTGAGGTCCAGCAGACGTCAGATTATCAGTGATGGTGAGAAACTGAGATGCAATAACAATGCATTGTGGTAGTATGCATTTTCTCTTTGATCAATAATTGATGTATTCGTTTTGATCAGTGTCACATTTTTCCTGCTTTTTCACGTTTCCTCCTGGATCATTGTATTAGCTGCAGTATTGGTGATGATGGTCTTTGTCAGTGTTGCTGCTCTGCAGTAGGCTACTCTTTAAAGAAAAAGACCAGATAACTTTCATTTTTGATTTCTTGTCATTTTTTTCTACACCAAAATCTATCCAATAATATCTGCATAACATTTTCTACTTGTGATTTAGTTATTAATTCTTTGCTTCATGATTCAATCGGTCTTTGTCTAGTATTAAATTTTATGTTTCCCATTTAATCCCACTGGCTTTAAAGTGTTTCACCAGATTTTTACAAAGTATTTCCAGTCTTTTGTTGTCTCTGTCCCAAATGTTCTGAAATGTGTTGCATGTATTAAAAGAAGTTGGACTTTACCAAAAAATGTACTATGTACTTATAAACTTACATTTATGAAAGCTGAACAAACATTGATGTACTTGACTTTTGTAACAGTGAAAAGGCGATCTGTTTTTATTGATAAATATATATGTTTGCATTACTGTTATTTAGATTGCCATGTTAGAACGTAGCAAACAACATTGTTTGTTCCTCTATGGTTTCTTTATTTTTACAAATCTAAATGTTTTTTGTCAAAAGATTAATAATTTCATATTGAGGTCAGACGGTCAGCAGTTTTGATGTTTTTGCAGAGATTTTATTTTTTGCAAAATAGCACAAGTAAACATTAAAAGTAGTTCCTAAATCAAGGCATTTATTATTAAGGCGGCCATTATTATGGCCCTGTGTGGAAAAAGTGATTGCCCCCTAAACCTAATAACTGGTTGGGCCACCCTGAGTAGAAACATCTGCAATAAAGCGTTTGGGATAACTGGCAATGAGTCCTTTACGAGGTGGTGGAAGAATTTCTGCCCACTCATCTTTGCAAAATTGTTGTAATTCAGCCACACTGGAGGGTTTTTGAATATGAACCACCTTTCCAAGGTCACAGCACCTCAATCAGATTCACATATGAACTTTGGCTAAGCCATTCCAAAGTCTTTCTTTTGTTTTACTTAAGCTGCTTAGAGGTGGACTTGTTGGTGTGCTTTGGATCAAGTGCACTTCAGCTTGTGGTCGTGAACAGATGGCCAGACATTCTCCTTCAGGATCCCAGAAACTGGATTCTGTTCATCTTGACGTTGCATCTCCAGACTGAGAGATCTCAGTTACTTTGTTTCTTATTTGCTTCTGAATTTCCTTGGTGTGTAGTTTTTGAGGATCTTTTGGTCTACTCTACTTTGTCAGACAGGTCCTGTTTAAGTGATTGATTCAGCACAGGTTTGGCATTAATCGGGCCTGGCTATGACTATGGAAAAATTGTATATTTTCTATTGATAAATGCAAATATTTTATGTCTGTTATGTGCATTGCAGTGTGGAGAATATAAGGAAAAAAATTGTGTGGTTTACATTGTTTCTTCCTCTTAGATTTCTTGATTTTTTTTTAAAATTGCAATAACTTTATGTTAATTTCAGTGCACTTTCACATTTCTTTAAATTCAAACTACAGTCCTGTGAATAACTAGAAACACTTCTAGCAGCACAAATGTGAGCTAATTGTTTTCTGCTTGACTTTATCAGTCTCTCACAGAGGTGTGGACTCGAGTCACATGACTTGGACTCGAGTCAGACTCGAGTCATTAATTTTATGACTTTAGACTTGACTTGAAAAAATGTTCTAAGACTTGTGACTTGACTTGGACTTTTACACCAATGACTTGGGACTTGAATTGGACTTGAACCGGTTTACTTGAAAAGACTTGATATTTTACCCCAAATACAAAATTTAACATGCATATTATATAGAGATTGAAAATGTGACGTCATTCACGGGTAGAACCGCAAAGGATTCTGGGAACTCGTGGCAAGCGGTACTAGCGCAGCAGGCTTTCAATTAAAATCAGTTATACAGCGATAAAAAGAAACACAAGAAGCCGTTGTATTATTAACTGTAATAGCCGGTCGCATGACAGCCACGGGAAGCCGACGGGTAAAGAGATCGGTTGTTATCGGATTACGTCGTTGAAGAGAAATTGTTCAAGCCATGTTTCCGAAGTAACAAAGACGCGACGGGTGGCCTGGATTGCAGCCATTCAAAGGTCAAATATAACGTCCCAGAACTCTCCAGCTCACAGGTTAGTCTGCTCCAAGCATTTACACGAAGGTCAGTGTTTTTTAGTAGTTAATACGTCATTTTCATAACATAATTGGTGATATAGGTTACAAGCAAGTCTGGCGCTGAACAGAAATTGTCGCGCTATGCTCCTTTATTTATTGTGCATAAATAGTGAATTGTCCTGACACAATATTGCGTTTCGCTTCTGTTATTATGGTACATTGACAAAAACATATACTTTTATTCACAGGATAAAACAGGTTTTTTGTATCACTAATTGCCCAGTACGATTACAGCATACAGTATTATTGTCACTGCTACATTTCTGTGATGCTACCAGAAATTATTTCCACTACTAATTAATTACCGTTGAGCTCAAAGGTCCTATTAATAAACGGTTAACGAATGTGTATTTATGACGACGATTTGTGAGACTGGTAAACTTATGATATGTACGATGGTCTTTACTTTCTACACGGTGCATTTCAAGGTCCTGCACCCATCCGTCGGTAAACTGTACCTGGGCTTGTTGCAGTGACCTGAAGTTACTAAACTTCATGAGTGTATGCACTCACTCCAAGAACCGTATGATTATAAATATGCATATAAATATGCTAGGATGAGATAGCTGACTTCATCTAACTAGCAAATGTTGTCCAGGCTACGTTGGTGATACAGTTTTTTTTAATGTATATGATATTTTTGTCATGCGATTTTAAAGCCGGTCTTACAAGCGCATCCAAGAATAACATGCAGCTTATCTCAGAAATGTCGGTGAAAATTATTCTTGGAGCTAGGTTTAATTGAGCTGCATTTTAAAGAGGTGCAATTTCACAATTTGTGTATATTTTCTAAGTTCACTATTTTGTCATGTGTTGAGAAAAACACAGATTTTAAAATTACATGGTCTAATATTTACATTTAGCATAACTGCAACATTATTTTTTCGTTGTTTTTTTTTTTTTAAAGACTCGAAAGGACTTGAAATTCAAAGTTTCAGACTTGTGACTTGACTCGGACTTTTACACCAGTGACTTGAGACTCGACTCTGACTTGCCTGACATTACTTGAGACTTGACTTGAGACTTGAGGATAAAGACTTGAGACTTACTTGAGACTTGCAAAACAATGACTTGGTCCCACCTCTGGTCTCTCATATTGTTGTGGAGGAATGTTGGCCCACTCTTCATTACAACGTTGCTTTAGTTCTTTGAGGATTGTGGGCATTTATTTAAGCACAGCTCTCTGAATGTCCCAGGTTGAGGTCTGGACTTTGACTGGACCTTGCTTTTCAGCTATTCTGCTGTAGATTTGCTGCTTTGTTTGGGATCATTGTTCAGCTGCAGTTTCCAAAACTCAGTTGAATTTCCTCAAAAAAGAGACATCAACACCTCAGCCAACCCATCTGCCTCTGAAGATGATCTTCAAATAACGGAAGGGACCATTTTAGGAGATCACCACGTGGTAGAGGCCTTCCTTGGAGAAGGAGGCTTTGGTTTGGTAACCAGATGTCGCGATACAAAAAACAACAAAACAGTTGCCATTAAAGTCAACAAGAGCGACCCTGAAATTCTGCTCCAGGCAAAACTGGAAATTTTCATCCTGGAGCAGCTACGACGCTTGGATCCAGACAGGTGCAACATTGTCGAATGGAACGGCTATTTCCTCGATGGAGAGCGCATTTGCTTGAATTTCGAACTCCTCGACCAAAGCCTGTGGGACTACATTGGGGACCGGAATAACCGAGGTCTCCCAATGAGAGAACTCAGGCCAATTTTGCATCAGCTCGCAAATGCTCTGTTCCACCTGGGTTCTGTGGGAATAGTGCATGCTGACCTCAAACCTGGAAACATCATGGTTGTGAACCGCAGTGAGTCTCCCGTCAAAGTCAAACTCATAGACTTTGGCCTCGCATGTCCTGCTTCTGCAGTGATTCCTGGTGACCGTGTGGGGACAATTGGTTATTGTGCACCTGAGATTATGCTTGGCATTCCATACAACGAAGCAATCGACATGTGGTCTCTGGGGCTGGTAGCTGTGGAGCTTGCTACAGTGGTGCCTCTCTATCCTGGGGAAGACGATTATGATGTTTTGAAATTCATAATTGAAACCCAGGGTCAGCTGCCAGATCATCTTCTAGAGTCTGGCTTGTACACAGACTGCTATTTCATCGAGGATAACTACAACAAACAGCGCTGGACATTTAAGACCCAAGAACAATTTCAATACGAGACAGATTATCGATCCAAGGAAACTCGATATATAAAACTTAAGCGTCTCGATGACCTCGAACAACTGCTGAAGGTTAGGCGAGGACCGGAAAATGGCCAGTCATTATTTGTAAGGCTAATGAAAGAAATGTTGGCCTTGGATGCAAATCAGCGCATAACACCCTCGGAGGTTCTGAAGCATCCCTTTTTCGACCCTGGCCTCTCAAGGAGAACCCCCTGCACGGACATGAATAGTACAGGGGGAGAACTCCTTGTGCTCTCTCAGCAGAAATCATCGTTTGGGTGGCCAGAATTCTAGGGGAGCTAGAAATTCTTGTGGAAAAAAAGCCCAAAACAATAACATCAACAAAAACAACCAATGAATGTGGTCTTAAACTTGGGCACAATTTGGCTTGAAATCCATCAACTAATCTCTCAATATTCAAAGCGGAACAGCAGACAACTTACCATCACATCAGTCCTTCAATCAGACCTACAACAAACGTCTTCCTTCTCTCACCCCAACCGGTCGCAGCAGATGGCCGCCCCGACCCGAGCCTGGTTCTGCCGGAGGTTTCTTCCTGTAAAAAGGGAGTTTTTCCTTCCCACTGTCGCCAAAGTGCTTGCTCATAGGGGGTCATATGATTGTTGGGTTCTCTGTATGTATTATTGTAGGGTCTACCTTACAATAATACATACAGCCTTGAAGTGACTGGTGATGTGATTTGCTGCTGAATGAATTCGGAACTAATTGGAAATCTGGATATTAATTAAATAAACCTGCTTTGAGCATCAATTAATTGTTGTTTGAAATTCTTTATAAATATATACCGTATTTTCACGACCATAAGACGCACTGTGCTAAAAGGCGCAGTCTCAGTTATGTGTGCCATTACTGTATTTAACACACACATAAGGCGCACTGGATCATAGGGCGCATACAAGTACCGTATGCGTATTTAAAAATAAAGCGGGAGCAAACCTGAGTTCGGTACCTTACTCACATTTTTATTACCAGTAATCGTCATCATCAACAACACACAAGCATACAAGTGTGCGTATTTAAAAATAAAGCAGGAGCAAAACAAAGTTTGGTACTCACATTTTTATCATCAATCAAACCCATCGAAGTCCTCATCCTCTGTGTCTGAATTGAACAGCTGCGCTAAATCTCCATCAAACATGCCAGGTTCACTTTCTTCACTGTCAGAGTCACTTTCCGTGCCGTGCGGCTCCTCGGAAATGATGCCGGCTTTTGCGAAAGCTCGAACAACAGTGCCAGCAGACATGTTAGCCCAAGCATCTACAATCCATTGGCAAATTGTGGCGTAACTCGCCCGGTGCTGCCTTCCACTCTTGGTGAAACTGTGGTCTCCATCGGTCATCCATTGCTGGATGTGTTTGTCGCCGATGTGTTTGCTGCAGTAGGAGCGGAAGATGGCCAGCTTTTCCTTATAATCCGCTGGAAGTTGCTGCGCTACCGTAGTCCTGGTCCGGATGGAAAAATGGCACCGTTTCATAAAAAGTGAAAGTGAAACTGCTTTTAGCCGAATGGTGACCGTCGAAACGCGTCTTCTTGACCTGTCGGAGCTTGTTTTCCAGCTTCCTCCACTTGCGAACCATCGATTCATTATTCTTAAATTCTCTCGCCGCTGCTCGATTTCCATGTTCCTCCGCGTAGCTGATGGCCTTCAGTTTAAACTGTGCTTCGTAAGCGTGTCTCTTTGCCATTTTCAGGGTTGTTAAAACAACGATGTCCTGCATAACGCACATACCTGTTCTTTTATACAGGTATGTGCGATAAAGTCAACGCACACACTTCACCCTTTAGCGCTCTCATGGTGTTCTCTACTACGTCCTCCTTACAACACACAGGGCGCACTGCGCTATAGGGCGCGCCGTACTTTTTGAAGAAAATCTAAGACTTTCAAGTGCGCCTTATGGTTGTGAAAATACGGTAAATATAGTGCCACTCTTCTACTGTTTAAATTGCAACTGTTTAAAACTGACTAATTTATTCATACACTTGAGCATAAACACACGCACAATAAATGGCCTGTATTTGTGCAGCGCTTTACTTAGTCCCCAAGGACCCCAAAGAGCTTTACACTACATTCAGTCATTCACACATTCACACACACATTCACACACTGGTAATGGCAAGCTACATTGTAGCCACAGCTGCCCTGGGGCGCACTGACAGAACATTGCAGAACCTTCAGCACCTCGTATGAAAAATATTTGACTGTGTGCATGCTTTTAGCGCTGTTTGGATTTGAGAAAATCTAAAATAAATCGAAATTTGCTTTTAGAAGTTGTTTTATAAAGTTCAGTGGTATATTATGCATACAATAGGACATCTATTTAGATTTACATCTTCCACAGAAAAAACTGCACATTACTGAAACTTAGTATACTGGACTTTGTTGTTGTCCCACACAGGTTCAATTTCGAGTGGTAGATGGCTCAGTGCTCAGTCAACCAAGATTTTATGATAGTGGGCACAATGAGATAGATAAGCTGCTTGTAAACAGTACTTTTATGCTCTCTTTTTCCATTTGGATAAGAAAGAAAGAACCAGGAAACAAAGGCAAACAAATAATCTGTGCCTTTATCCCAGATTCACATTATAGGAACAGCTGCTCAATGACCACTGTAGTCTTTGCTTACAGCACTTTTATCTAGATCTATGCAAAGTGATCCACTACACCTACTTTTACAGTTAAATCATTTTATGAGCACTGATGCCATTTTAATCTGAGTTTCTACTCAAATACAACCAGTAAAGAAAAACACAGTCTGTGACGTTTGTTTTGAAGGAAAAGGTATTCCCTGCAAATGTTTATCTGTGTGAGACTATTCAGAAAACAGTAATTTTGTTTTATAGGTGAGACACTTTGCCTCTTTTTTCCTTGTTCTACGTTTGTCTTTTGTCCGATTACTCTGGAACACAAGATGGAAAACTGATATTCTCATGTTAAAAATATAGAAAAAATAATAATAATAAATGTTAACTTCTCATGCCTCTAAGCACAAGCAGGAGCAGCGGCGCCCTCTGCAGTTTGTGTGTGGAAGTGCAAAAGCTTACAGCACCTGTTATTCCCAGGCGGTCTCCCATCCAAGTACTGACCAGGCCCGACCCTGCTTAGCTTCCGAGATCAGACGAGATCGGGCAAGCAAGATCGGGAAGCAGAGATGAAGAGGAGGATGCAGGAGGAAGCAGAGATGAAGAGGAGGATGCAGGAGGAAGAACAGACAAAGAGGATGCAGGAGGAAGGAGAGACAGAGAGGAGGATGTAGGAGGAAGCAGAGATGAAGAGGAGGATGTAGGAGGAAGCAGAGATGAAGAGGAGGATGCAGGAGGAAGCAGAGATGAAGAGGAGGATGCAGGAGGAAGAACAGACAAAGAGGATGCAGGAGGAAGGAGAGACAGAGAGGAGGATGTAGGAGGAAGCAGAGATGAAGAGGAGGATGTAGGAGGAAGCAGAGATGAAGAGGAGGATGCAGGAGGAAGCAGAGATGAAGAGGAGGATGCAGGAGGAAGAACAGACAAAGAGGATGCAGGAGGAAGGAGAGACAGAGAGGAGGATGTAGGAGGAAGCAGAGATGAAGAGGAGGATGTAGGAGGAAGCAGAGATGAAGAGGAGGATGCAGGAGGAAGCAGAGATGAAGAGGAGGATGCAGGAGGCTGACAGAGGAAGATGTTGGTTCAGGCTCTAAATGAAGAATAAATTCCTGGTTTAGAGCCTCTGGGTCTGGGACTGGTCCAGCATCCACACTGTCAGCAGAGGATGGTCCAGCTGCTGGTGGAGAACTTTTAGCAGGAGGTGAAACTTGTAATTCTGCAAAATTTTAAATACTAAATATTCATTAAAAGGGGTTGAAAATGTACAGTACACATAAACACATAATAAGTAGTGATTTGCATGTTTTCAGTTAGGTTTTTACTAAAGTTACAACTTGTAAATATTGGCATCAAGTAAGTCATCTCACACCCTCACTGACCCAAATCATTCAGTACAAGTGCCCTCGGGGGTAGTGTGACATCTGTAGTGCTTTTCTACATTGTACATTAATAAATTAATGAGTGTGACTATAAATCCAGAGAGCTAATGACTTTTATCCTCTGATGACACTACTTTCCTCAATTTGTAGTGCACAACATTTGACACTTCAACCTAGTACTGTGACTTAAGAGTTTTGTACAGTGGTGATGCTAACGACCTCAGGGAGGTAAGCAGGTGACCTCTTAAGAAGTATATAAGTGTATAAGAATCTTTGTGTTCATATTGGTAACATGTTTACATATGTACTTGTTATACTAGAAAGTCTCAAAGAGAATTATCAGGTGTGGTGTTCGAGAAGATTTGTACAATTACATTTGTATAAACATGAGTGTGAAAGACCATAATACACACACACACACATATATACAAAATTGTTAAGTCAGGTAACACCAGAGGTTCACGATGGCTAGCTTTGGTGATGTGAACGCCACATGGGGAGGTAATAAGGCAGATATAACACTATTTTCATGTTAGCCACAGGACATGTAGGGCAGCTGTCACCTCACAGCAAGAAGGTTACTGGTCTGAACCTTGGCTAAATAATAGAATAGAATAGAACAGAATAGAGTAGAGTTGAAATGAATAGAACAGAATAGAGTAGAGTTGAAATGAATAGCTGGTGACTCTGAACTATCCTCGTCTTCACCATCTTGTTTGTCTCTATGTACCTCGTGGTGAACTGCCTACTTATCTAGGGTGTACCATGAGTATCACCCAAAGACAGCTAGGATAGGCTACCTGATAAGGACACCTGGTTACAGATAATGGACAAAGCATATCTTACTTCTCAGAAGGTGTTCATAAAGCTTCCTCATCTTCATGAGGATGTCACGTGCAGCACCTTCCGCTGGTTCGATGTGAGTGATCACGTCCCCTACTATACGGCCCTTACGGTCAAACTGTCCAAGAAACAGAATTGGCTGGTAGCCCAGGGCGTGTAGTTTTGAAACCTGCAAGAACAACAAAGAAAAACATGCAGCCAGTCTTTCATGTAAGCAAACGGATGTATAACAAACCTTTAAGTTTCACATCTTTGTTGTTTTATTGTTGTCGATAGTTAAAAAGTATTTATGGCGACCAAACCTGTAAATGTATGATCAAATCCATCTTGAAATGTTTTGTCTCTCAGTTAATAGTCGATTAAATTAAAAATCAGAAGTAGCTTAAATTAAAATAGTTGAAGTTTTTTCTAGTTTGATGTCTTTAGTGTGATGATGTTATTCTGATGTGAATAACTTTTTTATTTATGCTCTTTTATAAATTAATATTTTATGCGTATATACATGTCTTGTTAGTTTCTTACTTCATGATATACAAGAAAACATTGACAACTGTGATTAATAAAGAATCGTCTAGCAGACCAACCACTTATTAGATCAGAACTTTTAAACTTACTGACAACTGGGCTGAATTAACCACCCTGCTCGCATTTCTGTTGTTTTTAACAGAGGCAGCCCAGTTGCTGTTTTTAAACTGTTCTGGGTTTTTTCCAATCCCTCCTTTACGTTCAGGCTGCCCAGGCATCCACTGCATGTCTTCCTGTTGCAGGTGTTTGCAGCCTGACAGGAAGGGCATGGTTTGGTTTTTGGCTTTGTCATTTCTGCAAATGAAAATGGAACATGTAGGGATTATTTCAGGTCTGTTTTGGTGAAACGATTACAAAAATAATTTGTGACCAAAGAAATAAATAATATAATAATAGGCAGTATTACACCATATTTAGAAAAAAAAATCAATTAAGAGATTACAGTCGTAAATATTGAGTAAATTGCGAGAATAGGGTTAAAAATACTGAATTAATTACAGAAAAGATGTATTGCTAAAATAGAGCAGTACTAACGGTAGCTGGGTGGCCAAGCAAGTGACTTACACTGGAGAATACATTACAAAAGGAAACATTAAATAAACTTTTGCAGAAGTAGTTCTCTTGGTACACAGACTGCTCTGTGAAAACATTTCAAGTTTGATATCAGCTGATTAATATTTTCAGTGAACATGCAAATTACCAACAGTTTATCACAACTTACTTAGCTAGGATCTGCCTCGTGTCGAGAAACCACTTGGCAGCAGGACCGTGAGTTGAAACATACATTTACTACGACTCCCAAGATGCATTGCAGTAAAAGCCATCCAATCGCCTTGCTTAAAATCTGTTGACAAAGGCGCGCTGCAGATAAATATTGCAATTTGTAAAAAAAAATAGAAAATAAATAAATGATAATTAAAAAAAAATAAAATGACCAATTTGTAATGACACCATTAAACACTGGGCCAGTTTATTTTCGTATTATGATGATAATTATCGCTGGTTATTATTTTAGAACAAATACAGGAATAACGGGTAGCGTCAAGCTGCTGATTGTCTTCATTTCCATAGCAACGGCGGTTGAGGATTATGGGTATGCAGTTATGGGATTAGTGCGCCGTTAGCCTAAATTGGTCTTGTCGAGATGAGAATATTATTTTACTGTTACTATTCATAACCATTATTATTACTGTTGCATCACTTATCATTTATCATTATCATTTTGTCAGAGCATTTATTGAAACTGTTGATGTTACATTAAAGTCTGTATTTCAGGTGTGAGTATAATTACATAACAATCTTTCATTGCAGGTGCAACTGTAATCATGTTATACACATATTGCATTTTTGTTCTAATTAAAGAGTTGAAGCTCGCTCAAGTTAATTAATGGTCTGAAGCTTCGGTCAGCGCGACGTCTGGCCGATCAACAGGAAGTTAAGGTGACCTGGAGCCACGACAGGATTGCATACATGCTTACAATTCACCACATATTATATAGGAATAGAATAAAGGCCTGTGTGTGTTCAGCAGCCTGCTGCATTGGAGTTTGCCTGGTAACAGATGACTCAAACAGAGTCAGGAAGTATACTTCTAAAATGTCTTTGTTTGTCGAGTGAGGTCATGCACTGAGGTCAAGACACATAGTCTGCCTGCACACATGCACAGTATAAAGACTTGTTTTGCTTGTAAACGGCATGCTCATGTTCTGTTCTGAAGTGCAGTAAGTGAAATAACAGGAAGCATCTGGCGGTGGCGGAGGAACAGAGGAAGGAACTGTTCTTTTTTAGAATATGGAATTACTGGAATTGATGCATGTTATTTATCTGCTTTGACGCATAATGTTCGTCATCAACTATGTTATATATATGACACCCCATTTATTGTTCTGGGAAGATCGGTGCTGTTTGAGTGATCGTGCTCGGCTTCCCACATATATGTGCTTTAATAAAATCATTGTTTTGACGCACAATGGACCTCCAGTCGTTTGTCTCTCACCTCAAATACGAAATCAGGACAGTCTGATTGGTTGGAACCGAGCGCCGCCAAAACTAACAGGAATGGTGGATAAAACTATAAATGTGTTTTACGTGTGAAATAAAATAATAAAGCCAACCAAGGTTTATGTACGTTAAATCTGCGCACTTTCAGATCGTGAATCAATTTGGAAAACACTGTGTGATGGCCACAACATGAAGCGATTTTATTGTTGAATTATCAGTGACACGTTCATGTGTTTTTGTTGAGAAATGTTAACGATGTCATTAAAAGAAAGCTTTGAATTAGGGAGAAAAACACGTCGGGGGAGAGGGTCCCCGGTTCTCCAGTTAGATTGTGCTTCATGTTTCGCCGTGACGGGGTTATTATTGGAGTAAATCATTGACTATAGAAAAGATGGACGACGCCACACCGCCTCCTCCCATTGTGCAAAAATGAAGCCAAAATATCCCGCTTGTGGAGGCTGCCATCTTGCAAATTTGGAGCCAGAGTCTGCGCAGTAGTGACTTGAGGTGGAGCGACTGTGTAACGCTCCCGCCCACACACCCGCTGGACGTGACCGCAAACACGCCCCCCTACACCTTTTACGTAGCCCGGCTGCTCGAGTTCTTTTGCTGGTTTTTCCCGCGACCCCCCACCTTCTTCAAATCCAACAAAAGTGGTATCAAACGTTTATGCTACGTTTGTGCTGTAAAAATTTTTGTTTGTGCTGCTATCATTTTAAAGATATTCAAGAAAATTTCTAGAGGTCCCCAGAGGTCAACCAGCCCCCCCACATTAATTAAATCAAACAAAACTGGTGTCAATCAACTGTGCTACGTTTGTGCTGGTTTGTGCTGCTAAAATTGTCGTTTGTGCTGCTTCTGTTTTAAAGATATTAACGAAAATGTAAAGGTCAAAAGGTCTCTTCAGTATCCTTCCTGATGGCAGCAAACTGAAGACGCTGTTGAAGAGATGAGTGGAGTCACCTGTAATGAAGAGGACCTTTCGAATGAGGCAGGCGCAGTAGATATCCTGGGGAGGGAGGCAAGAGAGGACCCTGCAATCCTCTCCACTGCTCTCACTACCCGTTGTCATATTTTTCCTGCAGGACCCAGTGCAGGAGTCATACCAAACAGTGATGCAGTTGGTGAGGATACTTTCAATGGTGCTCTTTAGAAGGTGCTCATAGTGGGGCTTGAATCTCTTGTCAGCAGAGTGAAGAGAATTGTTATGTCCATTATTATTCAGCCCCCTTTGGTCTGAGTGCAGTCAGTTGCCCATAGACATTGCCTGATGAGTGCTAATGACTAAATAGAATGCACCTGTGTGTAATGTAATGTCAGTACAAATACAGCTGCTCTGTGACGGCCTCAGAGGTTGTCTCAGAGAATACTGGGAGCAGCAACACCATGAAGTCCAAAGAAACACTCTGATGGACGTGTGGACAGCAATGCTGCTTTGAGCAGTACCGATGTTTCAGGGCTGGATGACGTTTTTGGGTGGGGCATCTACATCCTGACATATCAAGGTTACTTTACTTTTAGGTCAATTTTCTTTACAGAAAAATAATAGCATTTGTCAACAAGTTATTTATATGACTGCACTTGATCAGGTTTGTCCGGATTTCAAACTGTTCTAAAAGTCTTTTGATTCAAATCTGGGGCTGTGTTATTGAAAGCAGCAGAGAAATCGATGAACTGAAGTCCTTTACTCTCTACGTGTTTGACAATCAGGTGAAGTAGAATCAAAAGCGCGTCCTCCACTCCTCTATTGGGCTTATGTGCAATCTGCATTGAATCAAGCTCAAGTTCAGTGTCTTCCATAATCACATTTCTGATGATTTTTTCAAAGACTGAGGTGAGGGCAGCAGGCCTGAAGTCGTTTAGAACTTTTGGACGACTAGATTTAGGACCAGGAACCACAACAGCTTCTTTCCAAAGAGAGGGCATGAACGATTTATTCAGAATAACCTAAAATACAGGACTGAGTTGTCTGTGACGGTTCTCAGTCATCCAGGTCATTGTAGACTAAGGAGCTTGCAAAGAAAAGCGTCTGGACTTCTTTGAGTTGCTTGAAGACGTTTCACCTCTCATCTGAGAAGCTTCTTCAGTTCTAAGGGTCAGTTGGTGGGGAGTCCCAGATTTAAACCCAGTGGGAGTTTCCCCCCAAAGAGGGACAAAGGACCCCCTGATGATCCTCTACGTAATCACATGAGCCAAGGTGTGAAAGCGGGTGGGGGTCCTAATCAGCCAGGGTTTCGGGTGAGCTCATTGTGAAACCTGGCCCCACCCTATCATGTGATTTCCTGAGGTCAGATGGCCCAGGATGTGAGTGGGCGTTAAGGCGTCTGGGGAGAGAACTCAAAACTGGATTATAGATTATTTATATTATATATTGATATTATTTATCTGAATATTTATCTATCATAACTGTTTCTACACTCACTTTATATGAGTGCTTGTTGTTTCTTGTATATTTGCTGCTATAACAACTCAGTTTCCCTCCTGGATTAATAAAGTTTCTCTGATTCTGAAATACAGTGAGCCATTATATTTGTAGTTTCTAACTAACAATATAAAGGCTCTGCAACCGATAGTGCCACAGCACGTCCCACTGGCAGCTGAAGGAACTTTTAAACAAAGGACTTTGTAATTGAAGCTTTATTTATACAGGTCGGCTCACTGAGACTCAATGTCTCATTTACAAGAGAGACCTGTTCCAGACAAACATATTAAAATTACAACAATAAAAGAAAAGTTTGTGTAATGTACTCAGTCACATTAAAAACGAGAACAAGTTCCCAGAGATGGTTTCACAAAAACATGTGTACGTCTTTTGAAGTCTGCAAGTGAAATCAACGGAGAGCCTTAAATCCTTCGGTTATGTTTTCCATGAAGACGGAGCAGAAAAGGAGAACGCCTTCTTCCCAAGCTCTGCATGGACTGATGGAACAGTGGATGTAATGATGTCCTGAGACTGCAGGCTGTGACTCTGATAAATAGGAGGCAGTAACCCAGAAACAGATTGATAGATAAAATGATACTAATGGACCATCCTGTGTAAGACCAATGAGGACCAGTTAACCAGAGAACACAGAGTACAGTGGTGTGTTAAAGGTTTACAGACAGTTATAAATCTTAATGCCCCATGATGGACAAAATCCAACAGATGAAGAGAGCGAGCAGAGTCATTCATATAAATCATGTCACTGTAATCCAGGGCAGGTAAAAAAAAGATGGCAGCAACAAGCTTTTTCCTGTAAAACATGATCTGTTCCTGGAAGAGAAGCCCAACTTCAGCCTCAGTGTCTTTATTAGATGTTCAATGTGTGGCTTATAGGAACGACTGTCATCAACCACAATACCGAGGTATGTGTATGAGGCCACAGTTTCAATAGAAATACTTTGAGCAGATACAGGAGAAGGAAATAAAGCCGGACCCTCTTTCTGTTTGTGAACAACATGACTTTGGTTTTTTCTACATTTAAAGCCAGTCTGAGCCAGCTGAGACTGAATACTATCAACAGCTGCTGTAATGGTTTGAAAACTATGTTGATGGTATAAAATGAACAGATGCATCTAGATTTTGTGCCACACCGTTGACATAAGTAGCCCAGGACAGAACCCTGTGCACTCGTTTAGTGACATTTAAAAAGCTGGAAGAGAGACCATTGAGCTGAACGCACTGCTGATGTCCAAAAGAACATTAGAGAAGCAGCCAGCTGCTCGGTCAGAAAGGCCTATTTCCAGTAATCTATGACATAAAATGCTGTGGTCAGCAGCTCAGCTCATAAACCAAGGGACTGGGAGCAGCTGCTACTGAGTGTTGCTGGAGTTCCTGTGCTGTTAGATCCTCATCCTCTCCACGCAGCTTGGAAGTAGGTGAAGTTGTGCCAGAAGAGTTTTTGTTGTGGTCAACAGTGTCAAAGACTTTGATAGATCAATAAAAAGCTGCACAGTAGTTCTTTGCATCCAGCGCTTCATAGACGTCTTTGAGAACTTTTATCAAAGCAGTTCCAGTACTGTGCAGTTTCCTAAAACCAGACTGGAAGGGAGATTAAAATCCTATTTTCATCCAGATAACTTTGAAGTCATCATCAGACACAGAAGAAAGCCAGTCCCAATGAAATCCATCCATCTGAAAGACGTCATTAAAATGCAGCTCAGATAAAAGTTGAACCAGAGACGGTGATGTGCTGGGGGAAGCAGGTGGAGGCTGATAGCAGCCAACAACAGTCTGATTTCCAAACAGATCAATAGTTAAGGCCAAGATTTCAAATGGCTGAGGTGCAGATGGAGAGAACAAGACTTGAGCAGCAAGACAGACCTTCACATAAACTTCCAGACCTCCGCCTTTTCTGGGACAGTCTGAGTGCTAAATGTTAAATCCATCAGTTGCTACGTTTTTATCCAGTAAAGATTTGGAAAGTCTCAGAAACAACAATGATACCAGCACCGCTTGAACAGGCCCAGATTCCAATCATATCCATGTTAGGAAGCACACGACGTGATGCACGTGTAACCCAGACAGTTTTTAACATCTGCTGGTGTTTCACATTCAGCCAGAGGCCCAGGGTTAGGTTGGATACCAGACAATAATAAAAGCATCGTTATTAGACTCTAGAGCTCATTTATAGCTGACACCACATGTAGAGTTTAAGTTCACACAGAGACGATGACATTTTTCTAAAATCAGCAAACAATAAACAAGAAATGTAACAAGAGTTTCAGAAGAAGCTGTTTTACAGAGAAATGATTCCCTGAAGACAAAATTATTATTATCATCTTTATTTCTCCAGGTGAAAATTTAATTGAGATTAAAAATGTTGTTTTCAAGAGAGACCTGGCATCATGGCAGAAAGAGTCAGAAATACATCATAATTCAAACAAACACAAAATAGGAGAAACATCCTACATAAACTTCATAAAGTTTCATTAACAGACTTTGAACAATGGACTTCAAACTTCCCCCCAAAACAACAGAAACACATTTGAAGATAATGAATGACATTTATCCCTCTAAAGAAGGACTTAGACTACGATTTAATATGAATGAGAACATGTTCATAAATGGATGCAACCAAAGATTTCATCAATCCCTGATTTAGAGACAACAGAACATTTGGTTTGATTTCACAAGATAAGAATGACGACTGAGTTGGAAGATTGTTTTATGTTTAGTCAAATCTTTCCTACATAACGTCGGATTACAAAATCATCCCCTAAGTTTGTTGTTTTATTCAAGGAATTGAAATTATAGAGAAAATCTGTGAAATGACTTAAAGAAAACAAACCACAAAAACTCTATGATGCTCTAAACCCCCTGGTTTAGGTCGGACACCTTTCTGATGATGAGTGCATCTAAAATTTCCTCAGAAGTCAATGTGCCATATGATTGCATTAGCAATAAATTACACACTATATAGAACCACTTCATAGGATTATATTTGTTTGCAGATGTTTGCAGCTATCAGCGAATATTTATCAGCTATTTTGAAACAAAAAAAGACTTTTTATCCATAACAGCAAATGAACTGTACAACAGAAAATACAAATGCTATTTATGGTCTCCTCACAACAATGATAAGGAAAATAAACTGGGCCAATATGGCATGTTTGTTAATACAGGGACACACATGTTAATGTGATCTCTGGTCTCCCACTCAGAGACACAGGTCTCCGAGTGTCCAGCATTCAGACCTGAGTACTCTCTTCATGTGAGAGAAAATCTGCTCACACAGATATGTAGAGCAGAATACTGTCAATAAGGCCTCTGCAATGTTCTGAAGACAGTTAAACCTGTCAGGTAGTGATGTCCAGCAGGTGGAAATGCAGATCCATGAACACGCACAGCTGTGGATTCCAGCTGTGTTCGTAGTTCTGCGGACTTTGACCCCACAGAGTCGAGCTTTTCAGTTCAATAAGCTGCATTTCGATGTCCTCTGTGTGCAGCCAATTAATGCGACACAAATCCAGCTGCTCATTAAAGCTTTCTGGTTTGATCAGAAAAGAAAACATTGGTCCAAATACCTGAAAGTCCCAAAAACACATTGTGAATTCTTTCTCGAGTATCCGGATGTATCCGAGTATTTACGTGGTGCCGATGCTCCTGAAGCTTTTGAAGTGTCTGAATGTGGAACTTTCAACATCGCTTGAAAAAGCTGACAGCTAGTAACGTCCCTCTCACCGGTAGGCTAAGTTATTTTTAGCCAATTACAAGTTGAATCTGGTAGTTGGGGTAGTTAGCTAAGATCCTGTCATTAAGAAGCGGCACAACTAATGTGTCTATGTGAGCTAATTTGCAATGTGCACCGCTGGCCCGGCCATTTATTTTTAATGCACCTTCCCAGATTACTTCACTGCGTGTCGTGCCCAGGGCTGGACTGGGACAAAAAATTCAGCCCGGGCATTTTGACTAGAGAGACCGGCCCACCAGGTATTAAAGCCATAAAGCCTTTGAATGAAAACAGTCACTGTTGTGACAGTGATGTACAGTCTTGTTCCTGGTGTTATTTGTCTCTCAGACACAGTTCATAACTTCCCTTCAACTCATTCATGTCACCTAAAAGGTAAACCTGTTTCTCCATCACCTGTTCAGCTCTGATGATTCAGTAAGGACATCTCCTGGTTTCATCCTCATGTTTCCCTCTCACCACATATCCAAACCGACATCCTGACCAGCAGCTTTACAGCTGTGGCTCCAGCAAACATCAGCTGATACTAGAAAGTAATATTAAATAAATTCTAACAACAGCTGATCAAGCTTAAACGTACTGCTGTTGTTTAGGGCGACATCCACTAGTTTCCTCTTTCTGGCACAAATTCAGCAATAAACAAACAAGAGAGAAAAGCCGATGTTACGTTTCGGTGTTGTCAGTGTGTTGTTTTTGGCGTGACTGTTATGTGTTTCCTGTTTTACTTTGAAAGTCTGTGTTATCTTAGTGTGTTCAGTTTACGTTTCCCTGTCTCGTCAGTTCTGAGTTGCCCCAGCTGTGTTTCCCTCTTGTTGTCCATTTCCTGATTGCTCCCTCTATGCATTTAAGCCCTCTGTGTCAGTTTGTCATGGTCGCGATCTCCCCTGTGTTGTAAATAGTTTGGTGTGTTGTTGTAAATAGCTAGTTTGTTGTAAATAGCTGTAAATAGATTTGTCGATACTTTTGTTTTGGGATACTTTCGTTTTGGGATTGTTGTGGAGCACCGTAGTAGTTTTTTAATGTTTTTTTTTCTTTATTTTTATTTTTCCTGTGTTATACTCCGGTTGCCTAGGCCGGGGTGTAACACCGATCAGCTGATAATTGATCAATTTCATGATTGAAGTAGCAACAGGAGAGAGAGGGGAGAGAATGACAGTGTAAAGACACAGAATAAATCCAGCTTTGTGTCTTTTCCATTCTAGCTGAAGTCAGGGACAAACTGTGTTCCTTCTCAGCTCAACACGAAACGCGTAATATTTTCTCTGAATACAAGATGATTCTGTTTTTTACAGGACGGTTGGAAACTCTACTAAAATAAAGTTCACTATCAGTAACATCATAGCACCACCCAGCTGTATAGAAACTCCGTCATGCTAGCTAGTACGCAGTACGAGTTATTGTAACTGACTGTAAAAAGTCAGCACAAGGAAAATAAACTCCACCTAAACTTGGTTTATATCTGACCCAGATAGACTGCAGGTCATAACTTCTTACCTGAAGTTCAGTTCACCTGACACTCGGACCAGCGGCCGCCTCGGGTCTCTGCTCCTCCTGGGTTGCCGACCCCTGCTCTAAAGCATCTGATTTGGATTCCTTGTCATATTTGTATCTGCGCCTAAATATAAAAAGTTTTCCATGCTACAACACAGCTCCACCTCCTGCAGTTCTCCCTCTGAACCACTAGATGTCTCTGTTATCTAAATGAAGACGTGCAGCACAGCAACCACAGCAGCGCTCAGATCACACGTGTCCTGTTATTATGTATAAAAGCATGAAACAGGTGAGACAGGTGGGATCAATATTAATGTTGTGGAAATATATGAAAAAGCAACAGAAGAGTGAAAACATTTCGTGCTTCTAGAAAGATCTTTCAGCTCACAGCTGCTCACAGACTGTATTTACAAGTGACAAAATGCAACTCTACAGTACATCTACAGTATATATCAAATATATTCTGTATTCAAATCTATTGAGTGATGTTTGAAAGTCTTTCCAGGTGAGTTTGATCCAGGAGGGTCTGAAGCCAGAGTCAGACAGAGACTGTGCAGAGACTGTAGAAGGACAGAGCAGCAGCAGAGCAGTCCAGATACACTGATGATCCTCTGTCAGATCCAGAGGGACACACAGGGATGATGCTGGACTCTACATTGTGTCTGACAGTGGAGCTGTTCTCAGAGCAGTTCACTCTGCAGCACTGACAGTCATCTGCACTTCTTCTCATTCCTCTGTCAGTCACTGCTGGATGAAGCTCTCCTCTCCACCTCCCAGTAACATGGCCCAGTCAGAGCGTCTCTACACACAAGCTGCTGCTGCTTCAACCTCTCTGGATCATCAGGACACAGCTCCTCCTCTCTCAGCACACACACCGTCCTGTTTACCATCATCAGCTCCACATGCAGAGAGAAGAAGGAAGAGCAGAGGAGATAAACGAGTGTTTCCAGAGACTCTTCATCAGCTGTCAGTCAGTGATGCAGCACATCCAGTATAAAGAGCAGCAGGGACTTCAGTGCTGGGACTGTACTAGGACTCATTGTTGCTTCACTTTTTCTAATCTTTGGATTTTTATTGAAGTTGCTGAAAATGTTTTTCCCTCCTAGTTTGAGTTTGGACTTTCATTCATTAGAAGAACCTTGGTGTGTCCACTCTGAGCTCTGTAGGAACCCCAACAACAAGCCCAACAATCCAGATGGACGGTTCCAGCTGTTAACTGGAGGAATTCCATCCAAACATCTGCTCTCACTAAATTCTTCCTCACCTACAGACTGTGTTCTTCACTGCTTTAAACTTGGAAATGAATGCAGTCATTGGTCTGCGTGCTGCTTTGTTCAGAGAGCTGATTGGCTGTTGATAGTGTTTGATCAGAGCGTGTCAGCTGTTACCATGGTGACCATAAAGGTCAGAAACAGGAAGTGTTTGTGTCCAATCCTGAAGCCTGTCACCATTCTCCTCTCACAGCTTCACTGAGAAGCTGCAGCTTTACAGGAAACACTGGATCTTTGTTTCATACTGACTGTGTTTAGTACAATACTGCTGACAGCACCACCCACTCACTCCATCACTCTACTTACACCAGAGTCTCCAGTCTGTAGTCTGGACTCTGCTGAAGATCAGACAGCTGCTTCACATCTGAATCCTTCAGGTTGTTCCAGCTCAGCTCCAGCTGTCTCAGATGGGAGGGGTTGGACTTCAGTGCTGCTGCCAGATAATCACAGCTTATCTCTGACAAACCACAGAGCCTCAATCTGTATAAAGAATGAAAGATGTAAGTTTATTAGACAAAGTGTGAGCTTGAAATCATTCAGTGTTTCATCATCTGTTCAGAGCTGAAGAAGGTTCAGAATGTAGAAGTTTAGAAAATGGAAACTCCAAACAGCTGAAGCCAACAGGAAGCAGCTTCAAACAGGAAACTGTGCAGAGTTTCAGACTATATGTCCTGATGCAGCCAGTTGGATTTTGGAGATTTGAATCTCTGTTCTGTGACTAAGTCCTTGAATCATTTCTTCCAGTTGGTCCAACAAGACAGACTAAGTATTGGACATGTGTTGTGGCTCCATTAGGGGAGCTTCTAAATGTGATGTGATGGCCCCTCTGGGTCTGTCAGGTCACAGCACTGAAGAGAGCTCAAACTGGGCACACAGTTGTTCCAGTCTGAACCAAAGACTCTATACTGGGACTGAGGGACTGCTTTGACTGCACCCACTGGGACTTTTTAAAGGCTCATGTTCTCACTTAGATCATCGATTTCTACTTACATTTCTTTCTGGGAAAAATGGGGATTACTTTGAAAACAGGAAGTATTTTCCCCAATAAGCAGCCCTGGATAAGTAAATCACTCCAACATGTTCTCAGGCAGAAGAAGCTGTCTTGTTATGAGGGAGAGAAGAAAAAGATTGAGGCACAGAAACTTGTTGAAAGAGAGACAAAGCAGCTAAAATCAGGTGTAAAAGTAAAGCAGAGGATGAGCTGAATAAAGGACACTCAAGGCTGGCTTGGAAAGGAATGAAGTCCATGGTGGGGATGCAGAACAAGGAGCAAAGATGAATGTGATGCTGAATCAGCAGAAGACTTGGACTCATTTGATTCCAGCTTTGATATCATTGATTTCAATGAAGAGCTTTGTGATTGTAGCAAAGGGCTGGTAGCTCTGAGAGTCCCACTGATGAGGTGTTTGTGTGGAAATCTCTTAGTGGGACCAAAGAGAGAAAAAGCCCTGGTCCTGATGCTGTGGGAGGGAAATGATTGAAGTGTGCTGTGAGGAACTGACTGGGAGATTTTCAAACATTTTCCAGTCCTCCTTGGAACAACAGGAAGTTCCCAGCATATGGAAACAAAGGTTAAGTGTCCTATGGCACTCAGTGATGATGGTGCTGTGGCCCCACCACCTCCACCTTTTTGTAAAGGAACTAACTGTAATCTGAAGCTTCAAATGGAACTAAGACTTCCTCCACTAGGTGGCAGTGTCTGATGAGAAAGTGTTAGTGGAGCTGGCCTGGAGTCAGAAACAGAAAGATGCAGGATTTGGGCTGAAATGGGGAAAAGTGGTTCGCACTAGTGCCTTAAAGCAAGAAGGTTGTAGGTTGAAGCTTGTTGGCCTTTCTGTGGAGGTTGGATGTTCTCCCACAGTCCAATGAAATGCTGCTTAGGTTCATTGGTGCTTCTAAATTGGCTGTAGGTGTGGATGTGAGAGAGTGCTTCTCTGTCTCTCTCTGTTGGCCCTGTGATGGACTGCTCACCTGTGCAGGTGGACCACGCCTCTTCCCTATGACAGCTAGGGCACAGGCTGCAGCCCTGTGAGCCTAAGCTGAATAAACAGTTAGCAAAAATCAGAATCAGAATCAGAATACTTTATTCATCCCGAGGGAAATTAGGGGTTACAGCAGGCAGCACGCTAATGGCGCATGCGCACTCACAAAGGAACCTTCTGACCAACTTTACACAAACATCACATTGGGCAGACATGTCAGAAGGTAGGCTGATAGGAAAAAAACAAACGAAAATACACTACATGAGGTAAGAGGAGGAGAAAAAAAACTCCACTCAGACTGAGCTCCTAGTGGGAGAACAGTTTGATAACAGAAAAAACACCTCAGCACAAAAGCACATGACTATCAATACACCATAGAAACACGAGACAAGCAACAGGGGCGGGTAAAGGGTAAGAGAGAGCCGGCGTAGACAGCGCATCCGGTCCTGCAGCATCTGTGCTGGTCCAGTTGACTGCTATCTTCCCCGGTAGGGCACAAGCATCGAAGGCGTTGGAAAGGGAGGGGGATGAGTGAGTGCTTATCAGTGTAAGTGTGTGTGCGTGGGTGTCCATAGTTTAGCTGAGACAGTGTCCTTCGGCCTATCAGGCTAAGTAAACAGTCCTCCAGCCAATCCAGGTGTCCTTGCATGGGATGGGAAGAATAGCCGTAACACAGTCGTTATCAGGGAGTGATTGTTCGGCTCCAGCCTTGGGCCTGCAGCTGGCGCCGTTATGGGGGTCCGCAATCTCAATGTTGATTTTGTAAATTTCCATGCGAGCAGCCCAGGAGAATTTTTGGCTGCCCTAACACTCCGACACTGGCCTCTCGATCTCCCGTTGGAGAGCCACGATCCTCCCCATGATGTTATCAAGCTTCTGTTCCATGGTGTTGCCATTCTTTTGATTCTGAGACCTCACAGCTGCAGTGATCCGTTCCGTGATGTCATCCAACTGTCGCTCAAGGGTCTCATTTTGAGCAGGCCTCTCTCTGATGTATCCCCCCATACGCTCAATGTTGTTGCTTTGAGCCTTCACAGCATCTGTAAGCATCTCCAAGGTGTTGACCATATTACGTTCGTTGTGAGAGGTCGCGCCTCGTCTCATCTCTTCAATGATCCATAGATGGCCTGAAATCCCCCAGTTAGCAGTTTGGTAGATAGCTATGACATGCTAATCCCATCCAGCAGCTGTATTCTACCTGTAAGCTGATCCCTGCTGAGCCAAAGCACTTTTTCACATACAAATTACAACCTTTAATAGAAACCTATTGGTCAGCATCTTATTAGCCTGCTGTTAGCTTCATTCCACAGAAAACTGAGAGAAACTAACAGAGTTGATAAGGAATAAAGAGAAATGTGCTGATTTAAAGCCTTTGAAGTGCTTCAGATGATCTCTGTCCACTTCTGTCCACTCATTCATTCATGTAAGCTTTCTAATGCAGCTTTGATCTTCACAGTCTGCTTCATGAAACTCATTCTAACCCTGAATGTCAGAGTGTTCCTGATAGGTTTGTGGCTTGAACCCATCCGCTGGAACGTTGAAGACACTATAATTACACTGCAAAGCAAGACACGAAGTAGGCAAAGTTCTTCATGTTACTCGTGCACGGGAGAGACCGGACAGAGCGCCGTCCCTTCGCTTGACCCCAGTTGCTCTCGTCCGTTCTCCCGTACCACTATCATTTTATTGAGGTTACATGAATATGCATAGGTTCATTAACATATGACGTCTACATACACACAAAGAGTACCTTGCCTGTGTGTGTGTGGTGGATGTGCGTGTGTGTGTGTGTGTGTGTGTGGGGGGGGGGGGGGGGGGTACTGCTGATCAAAGGGTCATAAAAGCACACAAGCAAACATCCTTGGTCAGGAAGAGGGTAGACCCCCCCTCATCCTAGATAACACAGTAAGGAAGTCCAGCAGTTCATTTATACACAAAAAGCACTTAGACTAGAACAGACGTAACTACGTTAATCCTACCATAACACAATTAAACAAGGTACGAACTTTCCCATGCTCCCAGGATGTAGGTGTGCATTCTAATGTGGAATAACAGGCCTCTGTAGCCTGTTAAAGATCACACAACTTATCACTACACAATTGATTATACACCTATAAGCATCTATGGTTAAATATTTCTAAGCATAAATGACAATCAACAATACAAACTCTAACAGTTCCTCCTTCTCTTTCCCATCATTCATGCTGGCAGTGGAGGAGATTTGGATGTTGGACTGTGTTTTGGATGATGTGTGTATGTTTGTGTTGGACTGCTGTCTGTAAAGCAAACGCACATTTTGCTTTGGATTTCAGTGTCAGACAGACTTTAAGGTGGAATGAAGAGTTGGAGAGTTTCACAGTGAATTATCCAGTGGAGGATTTTTCTTCTTCTTTGAAGGTTTGAAATGTGAACATTGTTCTGCTGCAGTCAATGGACTAAACCAGAGAAGAAGAAAACAGACTTTACCATGAAGATCCTCAGTGTGGATCAGTATAATATCAGCCTGATGTCTGCAGTTTAGTGTCAGCACAACTTTCACATCATATTCATCTCAGCACAACTAAAACATGCTGACTGACCTCAGAGTTTCAAGTCCACATCCTGGACTCTCCAGGAAACCACATAGATGCTTCACTCCTGAATCCTGCAGCTTTTTTCTTCTCAGGTCCAGCTGTCTCAGATGGGAGGGGTTGGACTTCAGTACTGCTGCCAGATAATCACAGCTGATCTCTGACAAACCACAGTCCCACAATCTGTATAAAGAATGAAAGATGTAAGTTTATTAGACAAAGTGTGAGCTTGAAATCATTCAGTGTTTCATCATCTGTTCAGAGCTGAAGAAGGTTCAGAATGTAGAAGTTTAGAAAATGGAAACTCCAAACAGCTGAAGCCAACATGAAACAGCTTCAAACAAACACAACAACAGAAAAAAAACTCTGAATGTTTCACATTAAAGTCGTACATTTATCATAAAAACAGGACAAAGACCTGAAAAAGTCGTGTTTTTCCTTCCAGGAACCACAAGGCAAGGCAAGGCAAGGCAAGGCAAGGCAAGGCAAATTTATTTCTATAGCACAATTCAACAACAAGGTGATTCAAAGTGCATTAGAAACAAAAACAAATAAAAAGCATGATTTCAAATTGATTAAAACAAGCAAACAAACGAACTAACTAATTAACAAACAAACAAACAAAACAGTATATAAAATCAAAACAGATAAAATCAGAACAGTAGATAAAATCAGTAGTTAATGTAAGTTTTGAAATTTAAGCTTAAAAGTGTGGATTTGGTGCTTTATTCAAAAGCAGCTGAGAACAGGTGAGTCTTCAACCTGGATTTAAATAAACTGAGTGTTTCAGCTGATCTGAGGCTTTCTGGGAGTTTGTTCCAGATATAAGGAGCATAAAAGCTGAATGCAGCTTCTCCGTATCTGGTTCTGACTCTGGGAACTGATAAAAGACCGGATCCAGATGACCTGAGGGATCTGGAAGGTTCATACTGGGTCAGGAGGTCATTGATGTATTTTGGTCCTAAACCATTCAGAGCTTTATAGACCAGCATTAGAACTTTAAAGTCTATCCTCTGACGGACAGGCAGCCAGTGTAAAGACCTCAGAGCTGGACTGATGTGGTCCACTTTTTTGGTCTTAGTGAGGACTCGAGCAGCAGAGTTCTGAATGAGCTGTAGTTGTCTGACTGATTTTTTAGGTAGACCTGTAAAGATGCTGTTACAGTAATCAAGCCTACTAAAGATGAATGCATGGACTAGTTTTTCCAGGTCCTGTTGGGACATCAGATCTTTTATCCTTGAAATATTCTTGAGGCGATAGTAAGCTGACTTTGTTATTGTCTTAATGTGTTTTTCTAAGTTTAGGTCTGCATCCATCACTACACCCAAATTTCTCGCCTGGTTTGTGGTTTTTAGATGTATAGATTGAAGTTCTCTGGTGACCTGTAATCGTTTTTCTTTGGCGCCAAAGACTATTACCTCAGTTTTGTTTTTGTTTAGCTGGAGAAAATTGTGGCACAACCAGTCATTAATTTCCTCAATGCATTTACCAAGAGCCTGTACAGGGCCTTGGTCTCCTGGTGACATTGTGATATATATTTGTGTGTCATCTGCATAGCTATGATAGTTTATTTTGTTGTTCTTTATAATCTGTGCCAGTGGGAGCATGTAAATGTTAAACAGAAGGGGTCCCAAGATGGAACCTTGGGGAACTCCACATGTGATACTTGTCTGCTCGGATGTGAAGTTACCTATTGATACAAAGTATTTCCTGTTTTCTAAGTATGTCTTGAACCAGTTTATTACAGTTCCTGAAAGACCTGTCCAGTTCTCCAGTCGTTTGAGTAATATGTTGTGGTCAACTGTATCAAATGCTGCACTGAGATCCAGTAAAACTAAGACTGACATTTTTCCACTGTCTGTATTCAGACATATGTCATTAAACACTTTTGTCAGAGCGGTTTCAGTGCTGTGGTTCTGTCTAAAACCTGACTGGAAGGCATCGTAGCAGTTATTCTGTTTTAAGAAGTAATTGAGCTGTTGAGAAACTGCTTTTTCAATGATCTTACTTAAAAATGGGAGATTTGAGATCGGCCTGTAGTTTTTCATTTGTGTCTTGTCAAGATTGTCCTTTTTCAGTATAGGTTTGATTACAGCAGTTTTTAGTGGTTCTGGAAACACACCTGACATTAAGGAAAAGTTGACGATCTGTAACAGGTCTGACTCTAAAGTCTTTAAGACCTTTTTGAAAAAACTTGTTGGCAGGACATCTAAACAGCAAGAGGAGGAGTTCAGTTGACCTAAGATGTCCTCCAGGTCTTTGCTGTTAATTGGGTGAAACCTTTTGATGGTGTTTAAACAGTTTTTCGGTGGACACAGTACATATCCCGGATCTGCTGTTGATGTACCAACTGCTTGTCTAATCTTTTGGATTTTGTCTGTGAAGAATTTGGCAAAGTCATTGCAGGCCATGGTTGAATGAAGTTCAGCTGCCACTGGCACAGGAGGGTTTGTTAGCCTGTCAACTGTAGAAAATAAGACCCGAGCATTATGGCTGTTTTTAGTGATGATGTCAGAGAAGTAGGACCTTCTTGCACTTCTCAGTTGTAAATTATAATTGTGAAGTTTCTCTTTATAGATGTCATAATGAACCTGGAGGTTTGTTTTTCTCCATCTGCGCTCAGCTTTCCTACACTCTCTTTTTTCATTTTTCACTAGTGTGGAGTTTCTCCATGGAGACTTCTTCTTTCCAGAGATAACCTTCACCTTAATGGGGGCAATAGTATCCATTACATTTAACAGTTTTGTCACGGGTCTGGGTCCGTTGGACCCAGTATGTGGAGTTTCATGTTTTTGTTATTCCATGTTTGAGGTTATTATGTTTTGGTTTTAGTTTGCATCAGGGATTGTTTTCTTGTTGTGTTTATGATGATGATTATGATGTTTATGATTTGAGTTTCATGTTTAAGGATTTGTTCTCGGTTGTATCTCACATTTAGTTTAGTTCAGGTTCCATATGTCATTCTGTCTGTCTCTCAGTGTCAGGTCTGCGTCTTGGTGTGGTGTTCTCATTTCCTGTTTTATTGTGAAGGTCTGGGTCTCATGTGAGTGTGTTCAGTTTTACCTCTGTCTCGTCTTGTTGATCATTCCCAGCTGTGTCCACCACCTGTGTGTAATTCCCCTGTGTTTCTCTGGGTGTATTTAAGTCATGTCCTCCGTTATTGTAGTTGCTGGTCCGTCTGTGTATTCCACCCTGCCTCATCTGTGTATCTACCATGTCTCACCCGTGTGTTCTCCCTGCTGTCCATCATCATTCTCCTCTGCTCATTCAGGTTTGTGCTTTGTAGTTTTAGTTGTTTCCCAGTATAGTTTAGTTCTCCGTGTTGCCGTTTGCCTCTCCTTTTGTGTTCAATAAATCACCTTTTACACCTTCACGACTGCCTGCGTGTGGATCCTCCTTTTCCTCCTCCACACGGCTCCTCTCACTCGCCGTGACAGTACGGACCAGCTACATATGGATCCAGTGGCAGTCACCCCACCCTGGGAGCTTCAGGAGGCCGTTATCCGCTCCGCCTCTAAGTTGGTTTACCGGCTGCTTGAGCATGAGGGAGGGGCGCCTCTTCACTCCGTGGAAGCCGATCTACAACACCTCCTTACCTGTTATCCCTGGCTATTGGACTCACTACACCCACTCGTGCAAGACTTCATCCTTCACGAACTTCACCTACACCCACCAGCCGCTACTGCTTCCCAACCCAGCCGGACGTCGGAGGTTTTGCCCGGCCCGCCGGAGGTGTTGCCCGGGAGGAAGCGACGATCGCGCCGTCGGCGCGTCGCCCCACAGCTGGAGAATAGGACTTCGGAACTGCCGGCTGTGGTGAGTGGAAAAGACGCTCCATCTGTTTCACCAGTTCATGTGACTGTTTATACCGGGGCTGGGTTTGTTGAGTTAGCTCCCCAGCCAGAAGCTCAGTTAGCTGCCCAGCCGTCACCTCCATCACATTCAGCCTCACTACCCATAGCCCAGTTACAGTCTCAGCCAGACTTAGTAGACACTATGTTACAGTCCATAGCCCAGTCAATAGCTCAGTTGGTAGAAGACTCATCAGCCTTATTATCAACTCAGCCACCTATTCAGCCATCATCTTCACCAACTCCTCCTGCACAACAAGTTAAGTCCATTCAACCCGAAAAGAACTGTTTTTCATCTGTTCATTACAAGCAGGGAACACACTCCACACAGACTTTAACTGGTTCATTTAAGCTGGCCATCTCAGAGACAGTTGCTCCCTCTAGGGCCTCCCCAGAGGCTGGGTGCCAGTCACCAGCCACCTCTGGACCCCTAGAGGTCGAGATGCCAGCACCAGTGGCTTCATTAGAGGACTTTACTGAGCAGTCTCAGCCGTCATCCCCTGCTGAGAGCTCCAGTGAGTCCGCCCCTCTACCCCTGTCCTCTGCTGGAGGACCAGAGGGACCCATTCAGCCGTCAATCTCAGCTGGAGGGCCTGAGGAGCCCGTCCAGCCTCAAGTTTCGTCTGCTGGGGGTTCTGGAGAAGCCAGCCAGCCTCATATTTCGTCTGCTGGGGGTTCTGGAGAAGCCAGCCAGCCTTATGCTTCGTCTGCTGGAGGGCCCGAGGAGCCCACCCAGCACCGCGCCTCGTTAGCTGAGGGTCCTGGAGGACCCAGCCAGCACATCCTCACACCTGCTGACGGTCCTGGAGGACCCAGCCAGCACATCTCCACATCACCTCCTGCAGCATCGCTGCCGTCAGGTTTCGCAGCCGTCAGGTTTCGCAGCCGTCCCGCTGCCGTCAGGTTTCGCAGCCGTCCCGCTGCCGTCAGGTTTCGCAGCCGTCCCGCTGCCGTCAGGTTTCGCAGCCGTCCCGCTGCCGTGTCTTCATCCACGCCTGGTCCGGCCTCCGTGTCTTCATCCACGCCTGGTCCGGCCTCCGTGTCTTCATCCACGCCTGGTCCGGCCTCCGTGTCTTCATCCACGCCTGGTCCGGCCTCCGTGTCTTCATCCACGCCTGGTCCGGCCTCCGTGTCTTCATCCACGCCTGGTCCGGCCTCCGTGTCTTCATCCACGCCTGGTCCGGCCTCCGTGTCTTCATCCACGCCTGGTCCGGCCTCCGTGTCTTCATCCACGCCTGGTCCGGCCTCGGCTCCGCCTTCGTCTGGTCCCGCCTCATCTGATTCTGCGGTTGCCACGCCGCCGTCGGAGCCAGCTCGACCCGTTCTGCCTCGCCTCTGCCGGCCGTCTTTTGGGCCTCTAAGATGGCATCATGGCCTTCGGGGACGGCCTCCGGAAAGAGTTTGTCGCCGCCGCTGGCATCGCGGCCGTCCTCCGGACCTGCTCGGTGGCCACCACTACCTTCCAAGAGGTCGGCCCCCAGAACTGTTTGCCCGTCGCCGCCGTTGCCATGTGCACGGTCGGCCCCCAGAACTGTTTGCCCGTCGCCGCCGTTGCTGTGTGCATGGTCGGCCCCCTGACTGTGTTGTGGACTAGTGAACAGTCGTGTTTTGGTTCTGGTTTCTCGTGCACCTGGTTTTTTGTGTTTCGGGCCCTCCTTCCTGGGCCCCCTCCGCCCGCCCTGGCTTGGTGCTTGTGCTTTTTGTTTGGGGCTGTCGGGAGCCAGCCCTTTGAGGGGGGGGTACTGTCACGGGTCTGGGTCCGTTGGACCCAGTATGTGGAGTTTCATGTTTTTGTTATTTCATGTTTGAGGTTATTATGTTTTAGTTTGCATCAGGGATTGTTTTCTTGTTGTGTTTATGATGTTTATGATTTGAGTTTCATGTTTAAGGATTTGTTCTCGGTTGTATCTCACGTTTAGTTTAGTTCAGGTTCCATATGTCATTCTGTCTGTCTCTCAGTGTCAGGTCTGCGTCTTGGTGTGGTGTTCTCATTTCCTGTTTTATTGTGAAGGTCTGGGTCTCATGTGAGTGTGTTCAGTTTTACCTCTGTCTCGTCTTGTTGATCATTCCCAGCTGTGTTCACCACCTGTGTGTAATTCCCCTGTGTTTCTCTGGGTGTATTTAAGTCATGTCCTCCGTTATTGTAGTTGCTGGTCCGTCTGTGTATTCCACCCTGCCTCATCTGTGTATCTACCATGTCTCACCTGTGTGTTCTCCCTGCTGTCCATCATCATTCTCCTCTGCTCATTCAGGTTTGTGCTTTGTAGTTTTGTTTCCCAGTATAGTTTAGTTCTCCGTGTTGCCGTTTGCCTCTCCTTTTGTGTTCAATAAATCACCTTTTACACCTTCACGACTGCCTGCGTGTGGATCCTCCTTTTCCTCCTCCACACGGCTCCTCTCACTCGCCGTGACAAGTTTTGCATTAAAGCTATTGACGAGCTCATTGACTGAACCTTTGGACAGGTCAGGTGTTAATGGGAAGACCTGGTTAAAGATCTCACTACTGTCTTCAGTTAGACACAGTTTTGTGATCACTGCTGTTGATATATTTGTGTGGGCTGAGATTTTACTTTCAAAGAAAACACAGTAATGATCAGACAGGCCCATATCAGACACAGTAATGTTTGAAATGCTCAGGCTCTTGGAGATCAGTAGGTCAAGAGTGTGTCCTCTATTATGTGTGGCCTCTGTTACATGCTGAGTCAGCCCAAAGTTGCCCAGAGTGTTACTCAGGTCTTTAGTCCCTTTGTCCTGAGGGTTGTCCACATGGATGTTAAAATCCCCAACAATAATTACACAGTCGAAATCAACACAGATCACAGACAGCAGTTCACTGAGGTCATTACAAAAGTCTGCAGTATTTGGGAGGCCTGTAAACATTAAGAAACACAACTTTGGATGGGGCCTTCAGCTGTAAAGCCACATATTCAAAAGACTGAACTTCCAGGAGATAGCTGCTTACATTGAAATGATTTATTAAATAAGACAGCAACCCCTCCTCCTCTCCTGCTCACCCTGGCCTCACTGATAAAACTGTAATTAGGAGGGGTCATCTCGATGAGAACAGCTCCACTGTTACTTTGGTCCAACCAAGTTTCAGTTAAAAACATAAAATCAAGGCTGTGCTCAGTGATTAAATTATTAATTAAAAATGTTTTCCCAGCTAAAGATCTAACGTTTAATAAAGCCAACTTAAGTGTTTTAGAGGCATTACTTGTCCTCTCGTGTTTGGGAGCAGTCTGTGGCACACAAGGTATGTTTACTATATTTAAAGATCTTTTAGAGTGCAGCTCTCTGTGTTTTGACCAGGCCACATGTCTCCTTCTGTCACCTAAAAGTACAGAGATTTTAAAACCTTCTAGTAAACAGGGTCCCAGCTTCTCCTGGGAAAAGTCACCACTGCCATAATCCTCGCAGCTCGGACCCTCCACACATCAGACTGCGGAGACAAAGCATGAAGGTGGTAAGGAGGAACTAAGGGGGGCGAGGCTGGGCAATGTGACTTCGATTGCTCTGAGGGTGGGGCTCGGTGGCAAACCTTTGGCTGCTTTGGTGGGGGGTTTATTGGGGACAAAGAGGGATTGGGCCGGGGGGTAGATCTGAGCCCAGCATTGACCCGCTCCATCATCTCCTCAGTGAATTTCAGGTGTGGGGAGGAGGGAGAAAGGGAGGGGGAGGAGGGTGATGGGGGTGATGGCCTGTCAGGGGTTTGGGGGACTGGGGAAGATCCTGGTCCTGGTCGTTGGTGTTGTTGAGAGAGTTGGAGGCAAATAGGGACCCCTCTTCTTGCCTCTTCTTGCCTCAGATGTCTCTCCTTTCTGAGGCTCTTCCCGGGTGGGGGCAGATGGAGCTCCTCCTCAAGGTTTCTGCTGGGCTTTTTCTGTTCTTGGAGTACTGTTTGTTCCTCTTTATGAGATAACTCCTCGTTTATCTCAGCCTTGGCACCAAGCACAGATGGATGACGTATGGAATAAAACAAGTTGGAGGTGAACAGTTTCACCGCTGACTTGTTAAAATTAAAGCCATTTGCTTTAAACAGATGCCTGCGTTCCCAAAAAATATTAAAGTTGTTGATAAAATGCACTGAGTGGTCAGCACATGCTGATATAAGCCATTTATTCAGTGTAAACAACCTGCTGAATCTCTCGTCTCCTCCTCTGACCGGCGGTACAGGTCCACTGATGAATACAGCTGCATTCAGAGACTTTACAGTGTTTAATAATCCAATAAAGTCCCGTTTCAGAACCTCTGATTGTTGTTTGGACACATCGTTTGACCCTGTATGCAGGACAATGTTTGTCACAGTTGGATATTCATCTGCAATTTGAAGAATTCTCTCCTTCAGGTTGTTGACCATGTCATTAGGAAAGCAGAGGACTTTAGTGTTCTTACCGCACATGCTTTGTACATCCTTTACGGCAGAGTCACCCACAATCAGCGTTTCAGGCCTAGCCTTTAGCTTTCCCTGTGGCCTTTCACTTTTCAACAGATTTTCAGACCTTACTTCGCTGCTTTTAGATGGATGGTTGTCCGATATAGATCCAGGGTCCCTTGATAGTGGAACAAATCTGTTCTGCAGTTTCACATTCAGTTGTTTTGAAAGTTTGTTGTTAACCTTCCTATTCACGGTTGTCCAGTCCTGTTTCCTCTCGTATACAGGGGTAGAAGAGCTTCTCTGTCTCGTAGGAAGTGAAGGCCAGTCGGTTTCAGAGATTTCAGCTCGCTGTGCCCTGCCTGTGATACGTCCTCCCCCTTCCAGGAGACATGATTTATCTCTTGGTTTTGCACCAAGACAGTCCAAGGGGGGATTATCGCTTGAGGATTTATAATAGTGCACAAAGTCTACTTTCTTGGTCATGTTATCTGTGCTCCTTAGCTGTGTGCTAGCTTGCTCATCGCCATTGTTTTGAGTCAAAGGCAAGGTTGTTTCATTTCCACACAGTCCATTTACCTCCACATTTACTTCTAAGCGATGCATTTTTGTCTCCAGTGCTGCAATCTTCTGCAGGAGGCTGCACTCAAAAAAATGAATGAGGGGGATTGTTCAGTGTATATTAATTATTTATTTTCATTTTACTTAAAATATATGTTTTTGTTAAGTTAACATATGTTTTTCTAATCAAGTCTGAGTAATAGACACAATTACATAATGTACATAATACTAATGTGTTACTTGATGGCATAATATTTAAGTTAAGTCAATTAGGATCGATATACCTTGTATATCCACAAGGTGGCAGTAATGCAAAAACAGTTGTAATGAAACCGCGCAGGACAAGAAGGTTTCACGGCTTGTACCTGCTCATGCGCAAGACTTCAAATTTAATTGAAAAACGCTGTTTTGGCGCCAAGCTGCTGTTTCTTTGAGAGGTAAGACCATTTTTTTCTTTGACTATGTTGTGTAGTATCTAGATGTCGAGCATGGTTATATTTTGCGTTTGTCTTATAAGACATGTTATATCGTTTGCGTTCGCTTGTTCTACATTAGTTTTACTGGGTCCTGGACATGCTTATTTTGTGGACTGTGTAAGAAACATTTTTATTGTTTTTTGTTTTATTAAGGGATTAGCTACAGGGGTTCATGGGGTTATTTTTTCAAGGGGTTATTTTTCCATTTGCTTTCTTGGGATTCCTTTTCTGTAATCCAAGAGTCGGAAATATCGAATAGGATAGCAAGGATAGCATAAAGTGACATTTAAAATCCAAAAAGTCAAGGGCGAAAGCCACTGTGACACCATTGTTATGCTCTATCAGTAATCTGTATTATGTAAAAATGGTCTGTAAATACAGCATGTTTCCTAGCGGAGTTATACATATCAACATAGTTATAAATTACAGTTTGTTAAATCACACACTTAATTTTTTAAATAAAATTATTCAAGACATATGAGTGGACAGACAATGGAGGTCGACAGACCTGGTGATAATTGCTTCTATAGAAAGTTAGCACATGGCAGTGTCAATCTCTTGCTTTTCTTCTGAGTAGTATTTTATTTAGTTGTAATTCAAACAATAATTTGCTTCTTGAAATTAAGTAATGAATTTCTTGTTTTACTTTATAAATCTCAGATCCTGCCTTTACCTGCTCCCTCCTATACTGATGTGGTGTATGTGGTACTGCTGAGCTTGTATGTGGTATGTGAACTGTTATACTTTTAAAAACAAAACTGTTTTATAAGTTAAGTTTTCTTTAGTGACCCATCCCATGCCCCTGTTATTTCTTCTCCACATCTGAACCATTGTAAAGGTTGCAGTTCAAAGGCCTGAGGCATGAAATTCTTTTCAGATCAGCTGTGATCAGTATTTTTTGAAACTTATAAATAAATATAATATAAATATAATAAAAGCTGTAATGGCTCCTTTAGCATTTTGTGTAAATGTTTGTGTTAAAATTATAGCTTTAATGAGGTCTTTCTACATTAGTTTTAGTTATAAAGTATGTATATGTGTACATATAGTATGTATATTTACAGTACAGTATGTTGTGTTTGTTGACATGTTTTCAGGTGGAAGCAGAATATGTGAGGATTACTACTGCTCCACTTGTTCCAAGGCGTTTTACACAACTTGACCAATACACTGACCAGCTCATAAAAGTCTTCAAGAAAAAAGGAGGTTTTGCAGGGAAGAAAATTAGACAAACTTTGGCCCCTGCCACACAGGTGCGTTATTCTGTTGGTAGCAAAATATTATGGCTAATAAGATCATTTTCAAATTTAAACAGCTAGTGTATGGTAGCTGCACAGTGCACTTACATTTATATTAAGCAAGACAAAGTTTGGTACTCAAAACGTTGGAAAACTTAAATTACCTAAACATATGTAAAATCTGATCCCTCAATTTAGGTTAAACCAGAAGTGAATGTTTTTATGTTATGTTTTGAATGCAAAGAAGATGATGTATTAGTTTGTATGTCATTCATTTTGCATATAATGTGAGTTTGTGTCATCCTAAAGTATTTCTGTTTTCGCTTCCTGTATCTCTGCCACTCTCTACAGAAGGAAACTATTGAAAAGGGGAGGGAGTGTGTCCTCAGGGCACTACCTTTTTACCTGAATGAAGACCCAGGCATCCTCTTCAAAGAATAATTGGTTGGTAATTTTAGTTTAGTTTTTTATCTGTATTAAACCAAATTTTGAATAACTAATGTTGTTGCATGTTGTAATGTTGTTGTTGTTGTTGTAATTTGCATGGAATCTGTTTAAATGTTTTGGGAAATCTTCTTGTATACCCAAACTATTTATATTTATTGTTGAATCTGTAGGCTAAAATAGTGGCGCACTGGGGTGCATGTTCCTAATATTGTGTTTACGTCATTAAAGGGTAGCTTTGGCCCTTTTTCTTTCTTTTTTTAAAACTGGATGCCATTTTTCTATGTTTTTGTGTCTAAGCTACAGCTGTTCAGAGGGAGCTGGAACAAATTACCCTTGCTATCTTTACCATCGAAAGAGTTGATGCCAGCACTCCTCCAGCCGATGTGGGTATAACCATCTAGCGTGTCCTGCATGACCTGGAAGACCTGGCCTCTGCATGTGCACTCTTAATGGGTGGGATATATGCACTGAATCTCAGTTAACCTCGAGACTGAAAGCTTTCTTTGAAGTACTTCAGAAGCTCTTCCTTCATCTGTATGTCAGCAGACTCTTGACCAAGGTACAGTTGCTCAAGAATAAACTGAATGAATAAGCCAACCCTTAATTTGGATGATGAATGTTCTGTCAGATGGACAGAAGTTTTTTGGAGGCTGAATGGGAATAAAATGGTAATTTGTAAATGACAGATAAAGGGAAAATTACATTTAAGAGAAATTTAGAACATTTTGAAAAGTTTGTAAACTACTACAATTTGAGAGATTTTACTCTTGTGTGTGTGTGTGTGTGGGGGGGCTAGTAAGAGACCATCAAAAGTATTGAGATTTAAAGGATTTAATTGAGAGATGATACTGCACCAGAAATGTTGAAGGGTGGTGTGTATATTAGCGTTCAAGGCATATTGTTATGAGGTGGAAATATGTTCATATTCAGTTTGTGTTACATTGTGTGCATTGTAAAGGTAATTGTAATACATACTAAGAATAAGGGTAAGTTAGGAATGCAGGATGAATGTATAATTTGCGGACTTTTAAAGACGAACAATTGTTTCCATGTTAAAATGTTTACAACTCAAGCTTTTTGCCCAAACACTGGTAAAATAAACGTTGGCAGTGGCAAGTGTTAAATGGTTACTGCTGTGCTGTTGCAAAAAACTGAACGCTGACAAACTGTTTTATTCAAAGGAGCTTGCAAAGAAAAGCGTCTGGACTTCTTTAAGTTACTTGAAGACATTTCACCTCTCATCCGAGAAGCTTCTTCAGTTCTAAGGTCAAATGGTGGAGAGTCCCAGATATAAACCACAGAGGGACAAAATGACCCCCTGATGATCCTCTAATCGCCTGAGCCAAGGTGTGAAACTGGGTGTGGGTCCCAATCAGCCAGAGTTTCGGGTGAGTTCATTGTGAAACCTGGCCCCACCTTATGCGAATTCCTGAGATCAGATGGCCCAGGATGTGAGTGGGCGTTAAGGCGTCTGGGAAGGGATCTCAAAACTGGATTATAGATGGCAGAGAGTTGGTGTCGTAAACCCCCGCCTCAGTGGACATAGATGGCTTCTAAGAAGCCATCTATGTCCACTGTGAGCGACCATCTTTGAACATCTGATCTCAGGAATTCGCATAAGGTGGGGCCAGGTTTCACAATGAACTCACCCGAAACTCTGGCTGATTGTGACCCACACACTTTTTTACACCTTGGCTCAGGCGATTAGAGGATCATCAGGGGGTCCTTTTGTCCCTCTGTGGGGGGTATCTCCCACTAGGTTTATATCTGGGACTCTCCACCATTTGACCTTAGAACTGAAGAAGCTTCTCGGATGAGAGGTGAAACGTCTTCAAGTAACTTAAAGAAGTCCAGACGCTTTTCTTTGCAAGCTCCTTTGACTACGATGACCTGGATGACTGAGAACCTTCACAGACAAGCTGTTTTATTGTTAGACCATAATGTTGGCATGTTTTATTAACGTTTTATTTGGGATGGTGATATAATTTTCTTTGATTGCTAATATCATTGGACTACTTATTATTATTATTATTATTATTATTATTATTATTATTACATTAAATTTTTTTTTTAATTGTGGCTGTTGAGGTGGACACTTCACTTTGCATTGTTAAAGGAAAGCACTTCATTGGCGTTGTGTTACTGGACTGACCCTAAGCAATCATTGCAAATAGCAACTTTGCTATCCATTTTAGACACTAAAAGAAAAAACACTCCACAGACCTTACTACCATCACATGTGCATAACTCAAGTGTCATCTTATCAATGTGTTATGTGAGCTTCAATGGGGTTTTTTTCTCTTCTATTTCTGGCAGATACAGACATTTAATTTAAAGTCGTGATGTTGCATCTGTCTACATACTGTTAATTACTAACCCTAATGAGCTGTTGTGTTTTATTTTGGACTGGGTTTGCACAAATGCTCACTGAATGTGTTGGCAATAAAAGAAATTTTAAAAAATAAGTTGGATGTACTTAATTCATTTATGTGGAACCTGTTGACAAAATAGATTTATGTAAAACTAATAAAGCACAAGGTGGCTGAAAATATAATATTTGAATTAATCTAACTTAAATTTAACATTTTACTGCCACAAATAAGAAATGTGTTGAAGTAACTAATCTAAACTATCTAACCTGTAAATATATCATCTATGTTCATACAACATAAGTTGATTTAGTTAGTCTTAAATATATCTTGTTAATCTTAAGTAGTTTTTTTTAAATTAGATGAACTAAAGATTTTTGCTTTAAACTAACATAATTCAATTTCGTGGAACCTGTTGACAAAATAATTTTAATTAAAGTCAACGTTTCATTTTTTTGAGTGTGTGGTAGTCATCTGTGGAGAGGGAAGGCATCTTGTTGCTAGTTAGCCTAGCGGTTAGCACCTATCTAGGCTATTGAGGCTGCTCGGTGCCCAGACGCTGTAATCAGGCTTCAGCTGTGTCTAGGCCACAGACACACGGAGCGCTGAGGATAAGGTAACTATAAAAATGTTGCTGTTTCTGTTAAGAACACTTTAGTCCTAATGATCTATAAGTGTCCAGAAGCTATCGCAGGTAAGCTCATATGGGAAAAAAGGGAAAATATCAGCATAAAAATCGGTAAAAATTATTAAAAGACGCAAAGCATTTAAGAGCAAAGAGATGAAGCGTCCACACTCACCTAAATATTGAATATTATTGTGCAGCACGTAAGCTCGACAGCGCACAGTGTGCTTTGAGGTAGCAGCCAAAATGCAAGGCAAGTTTATTTATATCGCACAATTCAACAACAAGGTGATCCCAAGTTCTTCACAGAACATTAAAAAACAAAAACAGATAAAAAGCATGATTTAAACGTGACGTGCCCGTGAGCTCCGCCGGCAGCCAGCTGTGCTAGAGTGACAGAGCCCCAGGCTGAGAGGCCCCGACAAGCAGTACCTGGACGCCCATCCCCGGACACAAAGAACCACCAATGCACCGATGTCTGAAGGCATCTGCCACTGGCAGGGGACGTGGTGGGGGGAGATAGGCCTCCATACCTTGGAGGGCCTGAGATGTCCCCAGAGAGGTGGCGTCTGATACCCGACCTGACATATGGAAACAGACAAACAGGCACACACAGATACAAACATCCATTCCCACCCTCATGCTCTCATATGCAATTACTCAGCAGCAGGTAAGCGCATAGCCCCTCCTGGTAGCCCTCAATGTCTACGTGTATTTAAAATTGAGAGGTGGGCAACGGCGCCAGGGGTGAGGTTGTACACCCTGATGTGATTCTGATCTTGGAAACATTAAAGACATTCATAGCCAGACTGCTGACTTTGTGTTTTTATTCAGTCGCCTAACAGAAGTGCAGTGAGAAACGATTTACCCCATCCTGATTTCTTAGCTATTTGCATATTTGCCACACTTACGTGTTTCAGATCGTGAAGCAAATATTTATGATAGATAAAGATGACCAGAGTCAGTATAAAATAAAGCTTTTACATGTATTGCTGGGAGGTCGGCAGCTCCCTCCACTGCTTGGCCCTCTGTGAAAAACAACTGGGATCCAGCTTCCCTGTGAGGCTGAATTATATAAGCGGAAGAAAATAGATAGAAGGATGGATTGTATTTTGTGTACAATCGTTGAAGTGTAAAAAGGGTTGGCCCTCCGTGGTGCCCTAAGCAAAGTTTGATTTTTGGGGCCCTTTAATAGTGCCAATAATAGTGATTAATGATCACCTACTATAAATGTATTTCATTTTCTAATGTTGATGTTGTTGTAATCCACAGTGAAAAATGTCATAAAAACAGATAACAAATTTGCAACTTTCATGAAAAATGTTTTCATTAATATTTAAAAAAAAAAAAAAAAACTAAGCAAAACACCTCCCCCTGCTGGCCACACAGAGAAACAATAGATAAAACCTGAGAGCTGCACAGCTGCAGCAGTGTGGTTTACGTCATTCTGTTGTCAGCCTGTTTTACACATCGGTGGTTTCTTATTGACGTGTGAAAAGATCTGAAATCGTAGTAAATTGAGCTGCTATTGTGGGCTGGGGATGATTTACACTTAACATTTTAATAACTGGGTACTGAATGTCAGAGGCCCAATGTTCCCTCTAATTTTTCACGTGTCTGAGCGAACACACAAACTCCCTGAGCGGTTCCTTGGACCACTGTGAGCGACAGCAGACGTGTGCACTGTGGTCACGCCGGCATCGAATCCATCCAAGTTTCACGGTTTATTAAAATAATCCAATTACAGCGCTTACATTTATGTTAGACTACTTTTAATGAACTGCTTCAGCCCATTTACAATGAAAATGTAAAAGAAATCTTGTTCATGACCTGTGTAGTATGTTAACACTATTGGAAGTACAAATAACTTGAACTCCAATTTAGAAAACACAACTTTTTTTTTTTTTTTTTATAAAGCTCTGACTTGTATTATGAGTCTGTGGTCTGGGAGAGAGTCTGTAACTCTCTGTCTGCAAAATACAGGATATAATGACCAATGCTGGGCAATTAATCAATCAATCAATCAATTCTTATTTATTTATAAAGCACTTTTCATACAAAAAAAGTAGCACAAAGTGCTTTACATGGTTAAAAGCAGCCCACCCCGCCCTCCAACTAACCCCCCACACTCTCATTAACATAAACAATCATGAATACACACATCTGTCCCCCCCCCCCAGCCAGGCTGAGAGGACCCCCCAGAGCCCCAGCAGCCACGGTCGATCACAGCCCCGGTACAGAGAGCCCCCTCCGAGGAAACACTGGAGATATGACGCAATAGGATATATACAGGGTAAAAAGATAAAGTAAATAAGAACGGGTTACAATATAAATATAAATATAAATAGAGTAAGATAAAAAATGAGTAAGAATAAAATCAATAAATATTAGGTAAAACCTAAATTAATAAATAGAATAACAGGATAGAATAAATAAGCATAAAATAAATAAACGTTAGGTGAAAGCTAAATTAAAAAGGTGGGTCTTGAGCCTGTTCTTAAAAACATGTACGTTCTCTGCGGCCCTGAGCTCCTCCGGCAGGCTGTTCCACAGACGAGGACCATACCACTGAAAAGCTGCCTCTCCGTGAGTATGTGTCCTGACTTTGGGAACAGTCAAAAGGCCAGTGCCAGAGGACCTCAAGGTCCGCGAGGGTTCATATGGTAAAAGCAGATCTGAGAGATAAGAAGGCCCAAATTCAAATTCAAATTTTATTTGTCACGTACACAGTCGTACACAATCGTACACAGATATGCAGTGAAATGCTTGGACAACTGCTCGTGACCTAAAGAAAAAAAAAAAAAGGAAAAGGCTATGAATAAGACAGGAAATAAATATGAAAAATTAAAAAGGGTAAATTTAACTAGGAAGGAATAAAATATAAATTAAGGTTAAAAATGAAATAACTGTACAACACAAATTAGAATGAAGGGTAAATTTAACTGGGAGAATAAGATAAAATATATAAATTAAAGTTGAAAATAAAATAACTGTACAACAAAATACACAATATAGAACTATATAAGAATGTATGAAGAAATATAAATAAATAAATATATACACAATAACAGCAGCTGTACAAGTATTAACTGGAAATGAAGAATATAGTGACCAGTGTTGTGCAATCCACATTATGTCTTGTGCAGTGCAAATATGCTTAAAGTGATTTAAGTGAAAACAATGTCCAGAATGTCCAGTGTGTGTGTAAGAACTATATGTGTGGGTCAGTACTGTGTGGTGGTGTGATTGAGAGACCGTATTGCCTGCGGGAAGAAGCTCCTCCTCAGTCTCTCTGTGTTGGTCTTCAGGGAGCAGAATCGCTTTCCTGACCTCAACAGAGAGAACAGTCCGTTGTTGGGATGGCTGAGGTCCTTCACCATCTTCCTGGCCTTGGTCCAGCACCGCCTGCTGTAGATTGAGTGCAGGTCAGGGAGCTCGGAGCGGATGGTGCGCTCAGCTGACCGCACAACCCTCTGTAGAGCTCGTCTGTCCTGCATGGTGCTGTTCCCGAACCAGGTTGAGATGTTTCCCGCCAGGATGCTCTCTATGGTGCACGAGTAAAAGTTCCTGAGCACCTTGGAGGGCAGTTGGAAGTCTCTCAAGCGTCTGAGGTAGTGACGTTGACGGGCCTTTTTCACCACGGTGTTGATGTGACAGGACCATGACAGGTCCTGTGTGATGTGAACTCCGAGGTATTTGAAGCTGTCCACTCTCTCCACTGGGCACTCGTTGATGACGGGGGTCTGGTAGTTCCTCTCCTGCTTAGTGCTGAAGTCCACTATCAGCTCCTTTGTCTTACTGACGTTTAGAAGGAGGATGTTCCTCTTGCACCAGTTCTCCAGATTCCTAATCTCGTTCAGGTAGGCCGTCTCGTTGTTATCAGAGATCAGGCCCACCACGACGGTGTCGTCAGCAAACTTGATGATGGTGGTGGAGCTGGTAGTGGCCACACAGTCATGTGTGTACAGAGAGTACAGCAGGGGGCTCAGAACACACCCCTGGGGGGCTCCAGTGCTGAGAGTGGTGGAGGCTGAGACATGTCTGCCCATCCTCACTGCCTGTGGTCTGCCAGTTAGGAAGTTGGAGATCCACTGACACATAGATGAGCTGAGTCCCAGATGCTCCAGCTTGGTGGTGAGTGTGGAGGGAATTATGGTATTAAATGCAGAGCTGTAGTCTATGAAGAGCATTTTAACATAATTCCCCCTTCTAGTGTCCAAGTGAGTGAGTGATGTGTGGAGGAGATGAGAGATGGCATCGTCTGTGGAACGATTTGGACGGTAAGCGAACTGTGGTGGGTCCAGTGTGTCTGGTAGTGAAGAAATGATGAAGTCTCTGACCAGGCGTTCAAAGCACTTCATCACTACTGAGGTGAAGGCTACAGGGCGATAGTCATTGAGAGAAGCAGACCATTAAGACATTTAAAAACCAATAAAAGAACTTTAAAATCGATCCTGAAACACACGGGGAGCCAATGCAGCGATTCTAAAACCGGTGTACTGTGGGCCCGCCCTCTGGTCTTCGTCAGCACACGAGCTGCAGTTTTGTAAAAGTTGTAAGGGTGATATATTCTTTTTGGGGAGACCAGAGAGCAGGGCGTTACAGTAATCAATGCGACTGGTAATAAAAGCATGCATCAGCATATATAGCTTAATTTTTTTAATATTTTGTACACAATAACAGAATAATTTCAGAAAAACACAAAATGACTGGTGTCAATATTATTTGCCCCACAAAAAAGGTCGAATATAAAACAATATTGCAAATATTGCACAGTTGAAAAAAAAAAGCACTACAGCTCAGTTGTTCCCGCCATCCTTTGTCCTCCTGTTTCCCCTCCCTCTCCCCTCCAACGACGAGTTTGATGGTGTTACGGATTCAAATATTGGGGATGGATACAAGAGGAAAAACCACAATAACAACACTGGTCCGACCGGGTTGAGTCAAACGATGATTTTAATGATCACACGCGTGGGAGATGGACACCGTACGCAGACAGCATCAGATCTCAAAATGGTGGAGCATTGATCAAACTCTTATAGCCTCTAGTGGCCCCCACCTTATCATAAAAGCCTAAACATTCACATGCTTTCTCTCACACGGCGCCTAAGCTACGACCTTGGCTCCCTGTTTATCTGCTCCTGCTGAGATGGGGCAGAAAACTCCAGCATGTTCTGTTCTCTTCTAATCAGACAAATAAGGCGATGACTTTCTGCGAACAGTATTTCTTATAACTCAGCAGTATAATGCATCATGAAACAATATCATTCATTCACAATAAATCAGCAGTCTAATGTAATGCAAATCAGTTTAACAAATGCAATAGTTATCACCTTCTTCTAATTCAGGAGAATAATGCAAACTAAAACTACATAATAATTCACAATCTTCAATTAGGGGTCTAACGTGGCATAAAATAATATTATAATACCACATTGGCAAACTTCTCCCAATGTTTCCACTGAAGGGGTTGAAAGTTAAAAAGCGCCGAAGGTTAGGTTAGGTTTGGAGTAAATCATGGATGTGCGCACGTGTTTGTGTGCAGCTTGTAGTGAAAAACGTGCGTGCAGAATTCATGCAGACATGTGTAACTGGTCGTTTTGAGGTAGAAAAGAGTGATGCGCGGTCAAGCTGGTAGTTGAAAGTGTCAGTCAGAGTAGAAGAGCATTGTGTAAAAATGCAAGTAATAACAAAAAAGTGCAAGTCATTAATCGCATCACCCTGAAAAACCTGAGTAAGGAGTGTAGCTCCTGATGAAAGGAGGAGCACTGAAAACCAGGAAATGATGTTTCTGGAACAGTCTGATGACTGAAGCTGGATGTTTGAAGTCTCAGTGAACTGCTTGTCTTTTCCCCACAGCTCCTCCCTCAGCGATGTATATGGCTATATGTTATGAACAATGTGCTGATGTCCGTATCAGGTAACAAACAGCGTGACACAAATGGAGAACATTGTGTCCACTCGATAATATGCTGCTCTAAAAAGGCTCCATCCTGCAGGCAAGTCGGCCCAGCTTTACTCGCACAGCCTGCCAACTCTGTTTGAACAGAAAGGACATCTGCACAAGAAACACAGCAGCCTGTCGCTCAGCACCAACCGCCTCACTGAGCAGATCAGTCTCAGGTACGACATGCCATCACAGATGCAGGGAAACAGGAGCTGTAGGTGCAGCAGTGTTAATAATGTCATGTATGATGCTACCACTTGATTTTGAGGGAGGAGGATACTGTAAACCCAATTTTGTCTGCTTGTTCTGACCTGGATATTCTCTGTTGGCCACAGAAAGTTTACCATATCTGTAAAGATTCCTGACACTAAAGGTTGTAGGAGGTGCAGTGTAGGTAAGCAATGCCGAGTTACTCTGGTCAGTCTGTTTGTTCACAGAGAACAACTGCAGACACTTAGTCCTGCTCTCTCTGTTTCAGCAAGAAACCCATACACAGATAGCACATATCTGTGCGGGGCTGTCCCATCTGGCCTGGTTTTACTCTTGTGGTATGAGCCTCTTCAAAAGTTCATGCATCTAAAGGTTTGTACAGATATGTCGAACTTGCCACCCCGATTTCCACAATGCAAACCAGCCATTAGACCTGGATTACATAAAAGTAGACAGACAGCATATCAAAATCTGAAGCTGAAGAATGTAATAGATTTTTTTTAATAACATATGCATACTTTTTATTCAAGCCCAACAAGATTTTAGAGACTAAATAAAAGAAACGTTGTATAAACGCCGTCCAAAAACACCAACAGCACCTTCTCTGGGTCCAAGCTCGTGTAACTGAATGGTTACCATGTGTTTTCTGTGCTACAGGAACAGTGTTATCAGCACACAGTTCAACGCCAGCATGCACCATTAGATCACATAGCACAGATAATTGACAGTTTTTTTGTGAATGTCTCGCACATTTCATAACGATAATGTATGTACTGTGAGAACAGAGCTCTGTGTTAAGCCTGTCTGCAGTCCTAACACAGTGCTGCTTGGAGAAACACGCCTGTGCCACAACATTATGGAAAAGTGGCATCAGTTCAAAGACGTGCAGTTAGGGGATGGATGGATGGATGGATGGATGGATGGATGGATGGATGGATGGATCGACGGGTGGATGGATGGATGGATGGATGGATGGATGGACGGGTGGATGGACGGGTGGATGGCTGGATGGATGGATGGATGGATGGATGGATGGATGGAGGGATGGGTGGGTGGGTGGATGGATGGATGGATGGACGGATGGGTGGACGGGTGGATGGATGGATGGATGGACGGGTGGATGGATGGATGGATGGACGGATGGATGGATGGATGGATGGGTGGGTGGATGTTTGGACGAACAGATGGATGGGTGGATGGATGGATGGATGGATGGATGGATGGATGGACGGCTGGACGGATGGACGGGTGGATGGATGGATGGATGGATGGATGGATGGATGGATGGATGGGTGGATGGCATCGGTTTATCTTTAATCTCAAGATTTAATAATCATACAAGAATTCTGTTGTGCTGTTTTTGATGGTTGTATGAACAGGTTCAGCTCAGGTTTAACAAGCATCACTTAACCATCCATGAGAATTTATTTAGTTTTTTTTGTTTTCCTTGGTGACTGTTTCACAGCAACTCGCCATCAGGCTCCCAGATTCTCTTCTCAGCTGTGTGTTGGAGTGAGAGACTGTAGTAATGATAAACCACCAACTGGCCAACAGCTCAGGTTTGATATTATAGAGCTGAACGGCGCTCCTGTTCCAGTGCCAGGTAGGACCGTTTCTGCGTGTCTCTGCTGACTTCCTGAAGCTTCAACTTGTTGCAACAAGCTTCCTTCTTTCCGTGCATCAGGAGATAGTGGAGCACTCAGAGTCGTGCAGGTAACCCAGCTGGACCGAGACACTGTTCTCATCACCTTGGAAAGTAAGTCCCCTCGCATATTGTGAGTCCTTCAAATGTCTTTCATGCTCATTCTCAATCTGTGTACTGTTTGGACAGGAACTGTAAAGATCGTGAACCTGCAAGGACTTCCATCCAGACAGCTGGCTGCAGAAATAGTCTTTGACTTCCCCATTGAAACACTAGGTAGAAATGATGATGTGACAAACAAAGTGAATGAGAGCTGATGTGTGTCCTGAAAGCTGAGTGACACCTCCTGTTCTGTCAGTCTGCTTGCAGGATAGTGTGCTGGCATTCTGGAAGCATGGCCTCAAAGGGAGGAGTTTCAGATGAGGTGATGAACTAGTAAATTCATCCAACGTTGGCTGAGCTCGTATCATGTGCTTATCATATTAGTTCTAAGTCATTACACATGTGAATTTTCACTTTATGTGCAGGTAACACAAGAAATTACAGATGAGAGTCGTGTGTTCAGAGTTCTGGGAACAAACAGGTATGTTAACTGTATGCTGACAAGAGCTATCAATCACTGTGAGAAACTAGTAATCCTAGTACATCAGAAGTAATCAGGATAGTATTTTTCTTGATACTATTGTTAATAGACCTGGAAGTGATTTTCAGAGTAGCATGTGGAAGTAGCATGAATACTGCTAGCATTAATGGTAGCATTAAAGCAGGAGTCACACTAGAGTGTTTGTTCTGTTGGTTACTCAGATCCAAGGATTTAGGAAATGCAGCCTATGTGTTTGCATGCAGCCCTCCAAAGAAAAACAGCCATTAAAGTTACCAACTACCGTCTACCTGACACTTTGTACAGAAAACTACTTTCCTTAGTGCTAATTTTCTTAATTCTAGTGCCAAATCACAACAATAGTCACTTCAAGACACTGTATATTTTAAGATAAAGGCCCTGCAATTATGGTGCACAAAGGTGAAAAACTCCCTTTTAGCAGGTGAAAACCTGAACCAGGCTGGGGGAGGGGCGGGCATCTGCTGCGATTGGTTGGGGGGGTGAGAGGAGGAAGACGGGACAAAGACAATCTGGGGAAGAGAGCCAGAGAATATTCTCAACTAATGATTGAATGCAGAGAGGTGTTTCAACAGATAGTGAGTGAAAAGGGTGACTGAAGAAGAAACACTTGGTGCATCACGGGAACCCGCCAGCAGCCTAGACTTAGGCTAACTAAGGGAGGATTCAGGGAAGAAAGGAAAGTTTGAAGCCTAATGTCAAAAGTAGAGAGGGTGTCTGTCTCCCAAACCCAAACTGGAAGCTGGTTCCACAGAAGTGGTGGCTGTAGTTCAGGTGGGGGAGCAGGTCACCTACTCCCCGTCTACATGCCAGATATCCTGCATGAAAGTTGCTCTTCGGTGCATCCGTCAGAGTATGAATGGGTGTGAACGGGTGAATGAGGCAAGCTTTGAGTGCTCAGAGTAGAAAACCACTATATAAGAACCGGTCCATTTACCATTTACCAAGAGGGGCCTGGAAACCGAAGGGTCTGGCTCCCATTTTACTTTTAAATACTTGGAACGAAGTGCTCTAATGGGGTGATATGGTACTATAAGGTCATTAAGATAAGACAGGGGCTGATTATTCAAAACCTTTTATGTGAGGATTTTGAATCTTTTATTCTGGATAAAACAGGGAGCCAATAAATGTTCTGTTTCTAGTCCCTGTCAGGACTCTCGCTGCAGCATGTTGCTCAGAGCAGTCTGGAATTGATTTTTGACTAAATAATTAAAACTAATAATAATATATTACTATATTATATTACTAACAAATCCAGGACACCCCTGTTGATCCAGCAGCTCTTAATGAAGTTTGTAATAAGAATCGTGGTGAGTTCATTAGAAATATTTCACTTTTCTTTTTTAAATCAGTCATTACTGGAATCATCTGAAGTGCAAAAACAGTGGGATTATATATGAGAAGGACGGACTCAAAGACTGTCGTGTATCACATATGTATTACATAGATGTCCAAAATCAATGCATCATTAATGAAACTGAAACAAAAGTACTGAATTTCATGTGGAAGACCAAACCTCAGCATTCAGGAAAGTCTTATACAGGAGCAAAGATAATGGACGTTACCCGGAGTTTTCCACTGTGAAACCAGGAATAACAGCTTAAAAATGTTTCTGTGATCTAAATCATTGTCAGCCTGGCAGGCAAATAGCGTGGACACCAAAGTTTGTGAACGTGATAACCTGAGAACAAAGACATGTAGGATTTTAAATCGGTACCATAGGTGTGTCTACTGGGAGGCTGAGGCTTAGCGCTGGTGGCTGCCAGTACTAAGTATTATTATACAACCCTTATTTAGTTGATCTTATCTTCTTTCCTTGTGTTTCAGTTAGTTTTTACTCAAACTGGGTGTAGAAGGAATCCCTGCAAAGGTTTCTTTTTCTTCTGTGTTATGTTTTATGTATTTCTCAGCTCTTTGCTTCCTTTTTTCTACTTTAAACTTGTTTGTATGCTGGTGTGTAAATGTTCACACTTATCATAAAGTTTAAAAAAGTAGTAGGCGTGGTGATGAGCAGGAACAGGAGTAAAACTCCAGTAAGTGTACCAGTACTGTACCAGTGTGTAGCATTAAAGTCAAACTACAGTGGTTGTAGTATCAGTAGAGTAGTGTTAGTACTAGAGGTGGGAGGAGTAGAAGCAGGTGGAGGCACTGGCTTTAGGTTAGTACTGCCCTTCTCTTGTTCTCCTTTACAACTCATCTCCTTCTCATTTGCTGACAATGTGCAGAGACATCCTCCTTTAGAGCACACCGACTGATGACCCGTCAGCACTGAGCAGCCTGTACATCCTGACAGGACACGAAAGCAGCTACTGAGAGAGGACACGGGGCTCATTCGACGGTGTTACCAAAGAAAAGCACAGCCTGTCTGTAACTGTGGGGTGGAAACGATGCTCTGTTTCACTGAGGCTGTGCCAGGAAACGGTTCAATGCTGGGAATGACAAATGTTAGGAAGGTATCCTGCTGACTGTCCAGCCTTCACCTGTACACAAGACACCTGTCAAGGTCCTCGCTGGGGTTATAGTTGATAAAGCTTTCTAGCTTTTCTTGTCTATTCAGCTTACCTGCTTAAATCAGACCTTTCTGTTAAAGCTAATGCAGACTCCACTGATCCGCCTGCTCAGTGTGGACGGGAGAATAACCTGAACATGGCCTCTGGGACATCATCATACTGATGTTATGAAGCGCTCAGTCAGGTTTTCTTCTTGATCAGACTGAGGGGCAGACTGAGAGTGTTTTGGTGCCTCAACATTCAGTCATATTCTGTAAAGCCATTTTCTGTCTGCATGCTGCACATAACCTCTTTGGACCAGAGTGCTGTGACACCTACACCTTACACCTGCAGGAGCTGCTCGGCCATAGAAAGCTGCTCTGTGAAGTGCACGGCTTTTTTGCCAGTGTTGAATTTATGGGTTTAATGTAATAACTAATTTTTCACATCATCGTCTGAGTCGTAATCCCAACGAGGAAACCTGGAATGTAAAACTTGATGGAAGCTCCAGCTGAAGAGTGAAGTGTCAGACTTTTAATGTATCTTTCAAGCATTAGCGTACTTACAATGGCAGAAACAGTGCCACGTCTAAAGCATAGGAGCCATCTTCATCTCATTCTTCCCATTTCATGCAAGTTTCTTCTCATCCTCAGATGGACAGAATTTGGTTTGCTGACTTCATTCAGTCACACCCTACTAGAGCATAAAAAGTGGAAATAAACTGGTCAGTAAGAAAGTGTGATGCTTGAAAGTATAGCGTAAGGACAGCAGCAGCACTGCATTTACAGCTGATATGATGACTTCAGCATCTTTAAAGAACTGTGAAGGAATTATCATGCTAACACAACCTTAAGCACGTGATGTGACCGTATACACTGCTTACACTTTCAGTATCCTTACTTAAAGAGAACATCTCAGAAAAAAGTACAGTTAGCAAGAAGCTTTGAGAACAAGGCAGTGTTATTGTATGCTAACCACCGTGGTGGTGTAGCTTGTCCTGATAAAAAGTGAATGTGGTCACATTATACTTGTTAACTAAAATGAAAAAAATAAAATAATTCCACTACATGGGTAAAGATATTTATGATATTTATGGAAAGGATACTATAAAAGTAACACTGGCCTTTCCATGAGAGAAACTTGAAGTACAGTATGCATGTTGAGATTAATGTTTTTTTAATATGTTTTTGCTACTATGTGAAGATGTGATGTTATTAACAACACAGAATAGACAGAAATAAAGATTTTCATATCTCTTGGAGTTTTATGAAGAGTTTGTTGGGTTGTTCTTCTTTGAATGTGTGGATCGATGCTTCTATGATTTATATCTTAATCCTTCAATTTGTAAAAAACATTTTGAATTCCGTTTGAGAAGATAAATGAAGGTTCTTGCGTTTAAGTGGAGGCTCTAGCAGACTGAGAAAATAACTGCACAACTGGTCAAAGGAGCTTGCAAAGAAAAGCATCTGGACTTCTTTAAGTTACTTGAAGACGTTTCACCTCTCATCCGAGAAGCTTCTTCAGTTCTAAGGTCAAATGGTGGAGAGTCCCAGATAACTGCATAACTGTGTTATTCCTGCACCCATAGCAGCAAGTAAGTGAAGGCAGTGATGAGGGCTGATGAGTTCTCAGATCACTCAGTCAGTCTCTGAACGTCACCTTTATTGTGATCGTGCACTTTAAGCTTTCATGCCTGTATTTTTGCACAATTGTGATAATACTGTATTGAAAGAAATCTGTGCACAGACGAACATGGGGTGGCTTTGCTCAGGTAGTAGAGGAAGGTGCTTCAATCCCCGTCTTCATGCCAAATATCCCTGGGCAAGATACCAACGCAGAGTTGCTCTCCGAATGTGTGTGAACATTACACAGAAAGTGCTTACAGAGAAAAGTGCTTGCGTACACCTGAATGAGGCAAGTTCTTTAAAGTGCTTTGAGTACTATATAAGAACCAGTCCATTTACATCGCCAAAACACTCAATACTCTCTTTACGAAGTTCTCTGTAGTTTGTTTCTCCAGCACCATATTTGACCGTGGTCAAGTGAGCCCTCACTTAGGACGACACAGTCAAGCCAGCCGCACCTAAAATGTTGTTGCACTATTCTTATGCACATTACGGTACGGGTGCCGACTGGCTTAGAAACACAGTCTTTTGTGTCCTGACACTATTGTACTTCACAATCCACTCCCAGTTTTGGTTCATCTCCATTTTTCACCCTGTGATCCACAGCAAAAATTACTGTACGATTCAGAGAAAATTTACAGTAAAATTTACCCAATATACAGTACTGTACTTTTAATATCCTCATCTTTGAGCTCAGATTACAGGAAAACTGTAAGAAGTGACACTGATATTTCACTAGATTCTGACTCTAGGCCATCTCCACTTTTTACCCTGTAATCCACACCCAAAATTACTGTACGGTTTCTGAGATTGCTGTGTTAACCCTCTCAAGGCAGGCGTTGCAGATTTGCAACAGTTAAAAGCTAACAACCTGATTACCCCACATACATATTTCATGAGTTTTTTTTACTCAGAAGTACCACTGCAGGTATTCTTTTGTGCATTAGCAACAAAAACTTAATTTGAGCCTGAGAGGGTTAAGCATGAGTATGACAAAGGCTAAGAAAATATACTGCCTACAATAATATCAAATTTAAACAACAAATTACAAAATTGCCACACCTGCTGTTATTGCCAGGTGTTCGATAGAGCATTATTTAGTCATAAAAAATACATATCATTGAAATATCATCAGTAAAAGAAATACTCTCACTATGTAAGACATGTTAGCAAATTCAGTTAATAAATAATGTATCAAATCTATACAGATCTTTGAAGGTATAATGCAAAGCATGTTTGTTTCTTATGGCTTACAAATGTGTTCGCCTTTAACATCATTTACATTTCATTTATACAGTTTCCAGTGTTGGGGAGTAACGGAATACATGTACCGCCGTTACGTATTTAAAATACAAAATATGAGTAACTGTATTCCGTTACAGTTACCGTTTAAAAAGGTGGTATTTAGAATACAGTTACTTTGTTGAAATAAAAGGGTTACACGGCGGTATTTTCCTGATTCATATTGTCGCGGGTCAGGACTGTTTAGGTATTGTTTGACTGTTATGTTCCGTTGTTCCAGGCGGCAGCGTTACGGTTGCCATGGTTACACGGTGTCGCTCTCTCTGCGACTGTGGCTGTGTCCCAATTCAGGGTCTGCACGCTTGAAGTACGCATTTTAAGTGCGGTTACGTCACCACCACGCGACGACGGCTGTCCCAATTCGAAGTGTACTTCAAATGCATACTTCAAATGCATACTCCAAATGCGCCGTCGATTTCCCCAAATATCAAGCGTGGTCCGGTGCACGCTTCGTGGTCCCATATATCCCACAATTCATAGCGCGGCGGTGGGTGTGGATAATTTTGCCGCAAAATACGGCAGAAGGGAGCAGAAGAGGTTTTTTTTTTTTTCCCAAACTTTATTGAAATTATAAAGCGAACAGTCAGTCATTCCAGTTCAGTTTGTACAGTAGACATGCAAGGCAAATATGAGTAACAGTATACAGTACAGTGAAATAAGAAGGATGAATAAATAAAGGGAAAAAAAGGGGGAATGTGACAGACTTCATAACAACTTTGTACTTGAAAGTTGTGACAGCTCATTCGTTAAACATTTCTGAATGAATTTCAATCAATGATAAACCTTTTTTATTGAAAGTTAATTTAAGAGAGTTTAAATAATATTCAATTTCAATCAAAAACAAATTAAATGATGGGGTTGAGTTTTGAAATTGACATTTATGTATGTGGAATTTCCCTAATAAGATGGAGCAGCCGAAGAGTGAACTGTCAAAAGTACTGAATATGACGTCACTTATTTATGTGCGAATGTTTAATAATTAAAGTCAGTCATATATCCACAAACACAACAAGCTGAAAGTCAGTGATGCTGCTCGGTTTGCAGTCCTGAATATCACGGCACAAGCAGGATTCACTGCACTGTTAATGTTAGCTATGTTATATTGCTGCCTCTGTTCGGTGGTGTCGAGCCAAACGCACTTTAACGTGTGTTTGAACGAGCTGACGGTTCACTCGTTAAGCTGAAAGAAAGACGCTTTAATCACAGGAGTCACACATGTGTCCACTGTACCATCTGGAACTCTTCTTGTTTAGCACTCGTAATAACACAAACACTAAATCCTCCTTCTCTGGTGCTGTTGTGTAGCAGTGTGTACACCTGAGACTGTCACCTGTCTGTCTGTCCTGCTCTCTCTCTTTGTTTCTTTCTCTCTGATTGTGTAATAAAAGTATGAACATGTATTTATAAGTTACACTTGTGTTTGAATCCTGTAGCTTATCACACATTTGATTTCCATGTGTGACGACTGCAAGTGTCCAGAGTGAGGACAGACTGAGGGACCCACTGCTGCACATCATCTGTGAGGCTTTGCACCCCTGATGATCCACCAGGACAAACTCAGCAGTGTGTGAGGAAGAGGAGGAGGAAGAGCCAGCAGCAGCTGACAGATGGAGAGAATAGACAGACTGTTCCCTGTTTGTGAAGGACTGCTAGAAAAGTTTACAATAACTAACCGTCTGTCCTGAATCAGTCTTATTAGGTAATGTTTAAATAATTTTATAACAATTTGTGGGAGAAAGCACTCAGGGCCTTCAAGTTACACACTATGAAAGGCAGCAACAAGTTTAATGTTCAGAAACCTAAAGTATGTATCAGCAGCAGAATGGAGCTAAAAATAAATTTTTGTTTCAGTTCTATGAAGCTTTGTGGAGCAGCTTTGAGTATTTTGGATTAGTAGCACTGCTGTGTTTGTTGCATCATATTGCTGTGATTGTTTATGTGCTTTATATATTCTGAGGTAAGTTGATCTATAGTGTTACATCATATTCTATAAGGATGTTATGTGTTTTAGACTTTCTGCCCAGTTTGACCCATTTAGCAGAAGTCAGCCTGTTTAAGGCTCTGATGTCTATTCTGTATGACTTAAAGCAGTTATGACATGGTCTGATTTTCTCACCCAATAAAGGAATATTTCATATATCAGTCTACTCTTCATTCTATCAGAAACAGTTATCACAGCTCGTACATTTGCTTTTTACACATATATGTAAGCATTGAGCCAAATTTAGTAATGCCAACATATTAAAAGAACAATATTTGTCTCATATATAATACATCTATATATACACTGTCAAAGATACTTGTTTTTGAGTGAAGATTTAAGGTGATAGGAAATAAATGCAACTTGAATCTTTAACTGAAGCTCAGTGTTTGACACGGAGTTCAAACTCACTGCTGTAATAACTAATAATGATTAATATAACTATAATATTGGCCATATTATATTTACATTACCAAAGTGAGATGACTCTAGTCTCATGAACAACATTAAATAATTGTTATTTACTAGCTAATCTTAAATGACTGTTCAGTACAGAAATGAAGCCCAACAATCATGTTTTACAGTCCTGTGGTCTCAGCCTCAGATACTTATCAAATCACACAGAGCTCATGTAGAAACAAATGTACAAAATATGTTCTCCTTTATTTCTGTCAAACAAAGCTGTATGAAACGTTTCCAGCTGTTAGTACCATGGTTGCTAGGCAACCTGGGCAGCGCCACGGAGGCTAGACTGTCCCATTTCACAAGCCTACAAGCCTCGCACTTCCGGCCTCAGCGGTCTTTGAGTACGCGGCCCTTGAGGACCGTTAAGGCTGCGTACTTTAAGGCTGCAGACCCTGAATTGGGATACAGCTGTACATACATGTCGGTCTGGTCCGTCGGGTTATTGTCTCCCCAGAAACATTTCCTTTGTGTTTTGTGTCCTTTTGCAGCATTTTTCTTTTTGAAGCGTTTTTCTTTTTGCAGGTGTATAGGAATTTCTTTTACTTATGTATTAATCACATTATTTTATTGTATGATACCTTGGTGCCACTGGATTTTAACATGTCTGACACCCATACAGTAAGACAAATGGTGGGGGTGTAGTAAGGAAGTTGGGGGAAGAAGACACTCCACACGAAGAGTCTTTTGTCTCTTTGAGGACTCTGGTAGGTAGCAAGGGAGTGTGAACCTCAAGGTGTGAAACAGCTGTGTACTGCCTTTTGTTCCTGGAGAAGGTATTTAACTGAGAGCCATGCTAGGCTCAGGGAGACTCTGCTGACCGTTTGTCCCGCGGTCGTGCAGGGGCTCCATCAAGCTTGGTTGTCCGTTTCTTTGTGTGTTTGGATTAAAGAATGTTAGCTACCGCTCACCGCTCGTCTGCAGGCTTTATTTAAATGGAAAACTTCCACAACACAGGTGTTTTTCTTTTTCCAGCATTTTTCTTTTTGCAGCGTTTTTCTTTTTGCAGCATTTTTCTTTTTCCAGCATTTTTCTTTTTGCAGCACTTTTCTTTTTGCAAGTGTCTTCTGAAGTTGCAGTCCGTTTGCCCTCTCAGGGCCACTGTATATATTAAGTAATCCAAAGTATTCAGAATATGTTACTCTCATTGAGCAACGTAACGGAATATGTTACAAAATACATTTTGGGGCATGTATTCTGTAATCTGTAGTGGAATACATTTTAAAAGTAACCTTCCCAACACTGACAGTTTTACAGACGAAACAAAATAGGTTTCCTGAACTGTTCTTCGTGGCCTAATTTTGAATCCTTTTGAGGGGGATGCATTATCCATGAAGGTGGGCAATTTGTTCATTGATCTCTGACCCTCGCTGACTCTGACGCCTCCTAATTCTGCTTCCAGCCTTGCTGATTAATTTGCTGTCACTGATGCTGTCACCAGTTGTACACAACATCTCTGTTTGTCCACCAGTCTAATCTGTAATTCAGGTGAACCCAGAATTACCTGCATCTTTGTAATGTTTCAGAAAATATACACTATATGTTGATGGGCTTTGTCCCACTTTTCTTTCCTTTATAAGTAAGAATCTCTATGGTTTTAATGACAATTCATATACAGTTTGTGGAGGACATTTTATTCAACACTCAAAAAAGTTCCTCACCAGCAGACTGTAGTACAATTTCAGCCCACAGTTAATAAACCCATCCAATGCAGCGTTATCAGAGAAATTATGCAAGTGTTATGTTTGTATGTACTGGTAATCTATTTATCATTTATCATGATTCCTGCTCTGATGATTACTTTCTTCTCCTTCTGTAATTTTAATAGATAAAGGATGTTGAACATTAAGCTCCAAACAGGATGAATGAGGAAGACCACAGAGGAGAATCGTGGATGTAGTGAAAGAATACATGCAGATGGTTTTTTTCATGGTGGAGGAGCAACTTCTGATACCATCTTAAAGAAAAAACACATAAAATTGAAGAGTAAAAATAATGACAACAATATGTCTAAATTTTTTATTAATTTTTTAGAGCAAATGCAGTCTTGTCATGGTCAGAGTTGCCCACTCATATTTAACTAATTCATACAATTACTGTCAGGGTCCCTGTGCCTACCCGGTCGGCTCAGTACGGCTACATATGTTTTGTATTCCTTTTTTTATTTTTTCCCTGCTCTCTCCTTTCCCCTCTTTCCCTCCTCCCTCTGCCTGGGCGGAGCTCACCTGCGGGCTCCTGCCCTTGGCCCACGCACCTGTGGCTCATCACGAGTGATCCAGCTCCTTTATAAGACGGCAGCCCTGTGTTTCTCGTCGCTGGACCATTGCCGACCCTCGTCAGTGTAACCCCAGCTCAATGACTTCAGAAGTGTTTCATAGCGATTTACCTAACTACCCATTCGTGTCTCTGTGTACAGATTCCCTGGACCTACCCCTGTGTTACCCGAGTGAGTGGAGTGTGAGGAGGAGTGGACGGAGAGTGTGCGAGTGTGAAGAGGAGTGGACGGAGAGTGTGCGTGTCTTTCCCGTTCGTGTGTGGACCCCCGGAGCCCGGCTTTCCCCTCACTTTTGTAAATAATAACCTGGTGCATCATAATAAAGACTCTTGTGCTTTCAAGACCTAGAGCCTGCGCGTGAGTCCGTTCAGTCCCGTTGTGACAATTACTGCATTTAAATGCTTATGTTCTAATAAAAGGCATTGTTTAATACTTCTGCCATGACAACCCAAATAAATCAATGAGAGGGAAACGGGAAGATTAGTCATCAGGCAAGGTTTACTGTTCATTTACCATGCCTTGATAACAGTAAGCTTAACAAAAGAAAAATGTTGGGGACGAGAAAAGGTGTTCTGTCAAAACATCCTACCGTAGCGTAAATTTATAGTCTTGTCTATCAATCCGTGCTAACTTATCAGAATATGCTACCTTACGTGGTTAATGGCTCCGTCGTATAGGTAGGATGTTCAGATGGCCGAATCACACTATTAAAACATGCTTCCTGCTTGGATTTATATAGGTAGCATGTTCAGATGGCCCAATCACACTATTAAAACATGCTTCCTGCTTGGATTTATATAGGTAGCATGTTCAGATGGCCCAATCACACTATTAAAACATGCTTCCTGCTTGGATTTATATAGGTAGGATGTTCAGATGGCCCAATCACACTATTAAAACATGCTTCCTGCTTGGATTTATATAGGTAGCATGTTCAGATGGCCCAATCACACTATTAAAACATGCTTCCTGCTTGGATTTATATAGATAGGATGTTCAGATGGCCCAATCACACTATTAAAACATGCTTCCTGCTTGGATTTATATAGTTAGGATGTTCAGATGACCCAATCACACTATTAAAACATGCTTCCTCCTGGGATTTATATAGGGTAGGATGTTCAGATGGCCCAATCACACTATTAAAACATGCTTCCTGCTTGGATTTATATAGTTAGGATGTTCAGATGACCCAATCACACTATTAAAACATGCTTCCTGCTTGGATTTATATAGGTAGCGTGTTCAGATGGCCCAATCACACTATTAAAACATGCTTCCTGCTGGGATTTATATAGGTAGGATGTTCAGATGACCCAATCACACTATTAAAACATGCTTCCTGCTTGGATTTATATAGGTAGCATGTTCAGATGACCCAATCACACTATTAAAACATGCTTCCTGCTTGGATTTATATAGGTAGGGTGTTCAGATGGCCAAATCACACAACATTAATTAAGGTGGGGGGTGGACAATGGCTATTACACTCGATGCACTCCAGCTGACGTACCTTGGTATTAATGACGACGTACTCACAGTTTGGCGGCTTGAAAATAGCCAAATCTTGCACCCAGCCATTTGTAAATTGGATGTGCGTCTCCAGTGACTTGTAATTACGAAACTGGTTCGCAGTGTGAGCGCTTACTCCACAAACAAGATACGTGAAGATATCAGGGTAGGACAGTGGCGGTAAGTCGTCTGGGTCTTTATTCCACTGCCGTATTTCATATGGGTCCAGATTTGCGATGCACTCTAATGTTTTTCGAGTGCTGCTGCTTCGCCTCTGGATGCAATCGGTCTCTATACCGTCCGTTTTCTTTTGAGCTGCTTTTAAGCATGTTTCTTGTCGTCGTCGTTCCAACACGGTGTGTTTGTTTTTAATTTGTGGACCCAGAAAATGGCGCAATACATTGCGGCGTGAACCAGGTGTAGGACTGAACTCTCCCACACACATCACATCACTATAAGACTGGACTCTCACACACATCACATCACCACACGCACTCTGGTTTTTCTTCATGTGCACTTACTTATAATCTCTTTCTGCTATTTGCACATTTTTACTGTAAATTTCTAAGTTAAATCTGTAAATTTTGTAATAACCTGTGATAGGTTTGTAGCGTAAACCTATTCGCTGGAACGTTAAGGACAATTTGCTAAACAGCAAAACAAGACACGAGTAGGCAAAGTTCTTCATGTTTCTCGTGCACAGGAGAGAACCGGACAAACGTCGCTCCTTCGCTTGACCCCAGTTGCTCTCGTCTGCTCCCCCGTAACACTGCTCTTTTATTGAGGTTACATGAATATACATGGATTCATTAACATATGACATCTACATACAAACAAAGAGTACCTTGCCTGTAAGTTTTGTAAGTGTGTGTGTGTGTGTGTGTGTGTGGGGGGGGGGGGGGGGGGGGGGGTTAGAGTGTGACCCCATAAATGACTTCCCTAACCCTGCTGGTCTGGAAGTCCAGGGCCCTGTTTCAGGAAGCCGGTTTAGTGCAAACTCTGAGTAAGTATACCCTGAGTTAACGAAAACTCTGGGTTTTCGGTTTCACAAAGCGAGTTTAGATTCATCCTGAGTGAGTTACTATGACGACACACTCCATGAAGCTAACCTGCCCCCTAGCAGGTTTACTTCAACTAACCCTGACGTTCTCCGCCTCTTTGTCGGAAACCTGACTGTAGGAAGTGTCAGACATGGCGTGCCCCTTCCTTGAAGAGCCAGTAGATGTTGAAGCCCAAATTCTCCGCAGAGCTCTCCGCCGGGAGAGAGTGATTAGAGCGCGTTTGGACATTTTATCATTTCCTGATGATTTTCTGTGTGAACGTTACCGTTTTTCAGCACAATCTATAATTTATTTGAATAACATCCTCAGGCCTAATATTGCTCATGTGACACATCGTGGACATTCTCTCAGTTCTGTACATATTATTTGTATTGCACTTCGGTTTTTTGCAAACGGGAGCTTTCTGTATAATATTGTCGCGGTCCGCTGTGACAGACCGTGTGGAGAGTGCGTGGAGGACTCAGGTGCAGACACGAGTGACACGGGAGTAAACTTTAAACAAAAGCGAGCCTTTTATTGTGGCTGGTAACGCAAGAGAAACAAACAAGAATAAGGGCAGCTCAAAAGCAATAACTAAACAGAAACCTAAACTGGGAATGAACTAAGGTAAGACTATGAATACAACAGACCGGGCATGGAAACATGGAGGGTGGGAACACAGACGACGCGACACAGACTGTACGAAACACAGAGACTAAATACACATGAGGGAAGATCAGGGGAAGTGGATGCACATGGGGAACACAGGTGACACTGATAATCATAACAAGACACGGCAGGAGTGAACGTAACACTGATGGGAGATGGGCAAAGTAAAGCAGGAAGTACACAGAGGTTCAAACAGGAGGAGAGAGAGCACGGGGAGAACGCAGACATAACGGGCTGGGGAAAACATAGAATAAAGCACAAAGAGAGACGAGGGCTCATAAATACACAGAGGGGCACACAGGGGGTAAGAGTCACGAAGGGAAAACACATAAGGAACAACGTAACAGATCAACCCAGGAAGCATGGCCTAAATAAAGAACAAAATACAAAAATACATGAAAACTAAGAATACTGGGCCCACATGGCCCAGGACCATGACAAATATTGGTGAAGCTGAGCACGTTTCCAAGGCTACCGTCTGTCGGGCAGTCAGGAATGTTACAGTTGCACTGAAACGTCTCCTGCACTCGTCTGTGGTGTTCCCCGGTCATAGACCCACAAGATTTATCAAAGAGAGATTCCACAAAATTGCAGGTATCAGGATGAACAAAACTCAATTCATGGTGTGGTGATACTTGAACTACTACTTAAATTTTACATTTATTTTCAGGGTTCCCAGGCGTGATTGGCTGTACAGATGGCACTCACATTCCAATCATTGCTCCTTCAGTAAATGAAGGAGACTATGTGAACAGGAAGTCTTTCCACAGCATTAATGTACAGGTATATAGTTCCCTGTAGCATTTCAAACTAACAAATTATTTCATTATAGTAATGGATGCTAATTTGTGTTCTCTGCACTGTGAAGATCATATGTGATGCTGCCAACATTATCACAAATGTGGAAGCCAACTGCTCAGCCTCTGTGAGTGGTGGTGGTGGAGGACCCCCACCTGTTTTTCGGGCCTCCGCTTTTTTTCTGTTGGCTATAACGGGTCACATTTGAGCATACAGAGTAAGCAAATATGTACTTGTAATGTGCTCAGATAATTTCAATAAGTGCTTACAGAAAGAAAATTAATGTAGCCTCTAACTGCAATTGATTTATATAGGACAAACAGATCAAGCACTATGGCTCATAATACAATTACACCTTACCTGTTTGGACTATATTTTTACATTTCGTTTTTACTTGCTGCCAGGAACGTTTGGGGCCTGTTGGGTTGCACCTGCGCTCACATCACATCACAAAATAAAATGTATAAAATAAAAAATAAAATAAAATATAATAAAATAACGTTTTAAATGGGTGGAAATCCCTAGATCAATGTTTAAATTAACACTCACGCATTGACTCTGTCGGCTATGTTTTGCCATGCATGCTCCCTTTGTTTTGCAGCTGAGGCTGTGTTACTTTTTTTCCGCAAAATTTGCATGTTATCGGCATATGCTGCCATCAGAATTTCGGCCTCAAGCGCTGTAAAATACATTGACTGAGCCTTCTTTCCCTCCGTCTCCATGGTGACTCGCTTAATCTGTGCTCCACTAATCAGGGCTTTATGTATCCTCCTTCACTCTGAGTTTTCTAAACCGGCTTCCTGAAATAGGGCCCAGCAGTTCATCTAAACAAAAGGCACTTAGACTAAAACAGATATAGATATGTTTATCCTACCATAAAACAGTAAGACAAGGTACGACCTCTCCCATGCTCCCAGGATGTAGGTGTAACCCAGTGTTAAAAACGGGATTAAAAGTATAAATATTCATACTCTCACGATGGGAATAAATATTGATAAAAACAAAGTTAATTATAATAAATACTGATAAAAAGCATGTAAACATAAGTTTAATATGTACATATGTATATGTGGTATATAGATGGTGTGGGGGCAGGACTTAGTCCTTTAGAGTGTGTTTGTCAGATCCACTGAGCGACCAATCATTGGCCAGTCTGACCCTCCCCCAGTCTGTGCGCTGCTGAGACACCTGTGTGCCTTCGTGTGCCAGTCAAATACGCCAGAGACACAGACGGTGAAAGATCAGTTTACCCGTGCGGCGAAGAAGCTAGCTGGATAGTGAAAGTCCTTTTTTCGGCGAGAATAATAAGAGTGATACTGTATTCCAGAGGCCGTGAGCCAACGTGAGCACTGTGAAGCCCTGTGTAGCATTTGTTGCTTCGCATGGTAAGTCCCAGGCAGTACACGTGCGCTAGCATAGCATGCTACTTGCCGCTAGCTCCGATGCTAACTTCCGTTAGCCATTTTGCGATGAAAGTGCCTTTTCCGAGGCTAAAGCAATTAGCACTGAGTCTGCTGCACTGAGTCTGCTGCACTTTATACGAGATGTTCTTTAAAGGTTTATGTCACATTACTGTGGTATTGATGTATAATGTATGGTTTTGTGCGATGTTGTTATGTTAGCACATGTTCACTTTTCTCATGGTGCTAATTATAGTTCTGCACAATTAAGTATTAGCAACGTGAAATTAAGTGCCTTCACCTGCACTGTACTTAGCTGAAACTTGATAAGTCTCAAGCCAATGTGTATTTCTAATGCACTGCTGAGCTGTATTTTGTATTATTTTAAATGTGTGTTTCCTATGCACTTTTTCCCTTTGAAATGAGAATAATTTGTTGTACAACATAGAATATTTTGAAAGAAATTTAGAAGCACTACAAGCAACCAGTAGTAATAATAAGTTACAGGCATGATAGCTTAAATGTTGAACTACTATGTTCTGGCCTGGTCCCCAGGTCAGGTTTTTTCCCTTGCTTATTTGAATTGGATTGGTTTTGAGGACCTGAGAAGAATTGAGGATCCCTTTTCCAGTACTGGATGGCGAGCCCAGCCCAAAGAGCCGGATGAACTGGTAGATTGTAACCCGACTGGTTACAAACACACTGAGTGACTATTGAACATTGAAAGACTGAAATTGACTTTTAAAAAAGACACAAAAGACAATATATCCTTGGGTCGACTATTTTTGGGGTTTATTTTATTTTGTTTTCAAGAAGAGCGCTCTACTTTTGTTAAATATGCACAACTCTAATAATTGCTAATAAATGCAATTGTATTTTCTACACCTACTGTGTACAAGTCCTCTGTTGTCATACACCCTTGGCTCCTACAACACTGTTTAAGTACACTTTTTTCATATTGCTTGGTCTTGTAATTTTCCAATAAAAACAGTTCATGCTTTGTGCATAACCTGTCTGATCTGGTCCATATTTCCCTTCTGTCCTCGTACTGTGGTTAAAGGTAACTATACTGCCGTACTACAGGCAAAGAAGGCAAGAAGTAGCACTAACAGGTCTAGTATTGCACCACCAGTGTTACATAAGTAAAAAAAAGTGGCGAGCCAGCCAGGAGCCTAGAGTGTTGTGACAACATTGGAATCCTCTTTGATCAAACGCTCGCATACTGTGAAAATTGGAACCAATTTTGTCGAGAAGTATGCCGTTAAAGTACCAAATGCCATTATTGTTAGCGGTGTTACAGATAGAGAGAAAGACAAAGAGGTATTTGAGTTTCTGGAGCAACATGGCACTATTCGTAGAGTACTCGCTGTCGATGATGACTCTTGTGCATTCCACAAAAGCCAGATTGTAGAGTTCGAGTCCGGTGCAGCCGTTGAAATATTAGTACCTAAGCTGCCTTACCTCTTACAGTCCACTGACAATCCAGATGTCAGTTACCGCATTCGAGCCTTAACTGACGTCTATACTAAGACCGTGGGGGGCAGTGTTACTGAGGCTTACATTAGCAACCTGAAGGGTTTAGCCAAGTTAAGTGGGAAGGATTTCGAAGAAGTGTTGCGGGAGGCCCTGTCCACAATAGGGAAGACCATTGAAGCTGCTGAGACAGCTGAGATAAACCCTGAAAATGATCCTGCTGATCAGACTTGCCCTGTGGTAGGATCCACACAACTTGGAGCCTCACCTTCAGTCTTAACTGAACTGCCTCACCCTCCTGAACCCATTCAGGGCACATTCCAACGCCCTATGAGACCAAACTTGACACCTCAAATGTTGAGTCCAACTGACCTCAACCCACCAGAGGTTCAGAAAGTAGTAGTCGAGCATGTTGTCAAGAGTGTTGAAAAGACATCACATGCTCACTCTACATTAAGACTCAGAGCTTTCTCTGGCAAGATGCCCAGACCTTACAGCGAAGCTGACTATGAAACATGGCGTTCTCATGTTGACTTGTTGATGGAAGATGCTTCTTTGTCTGAGTTGGAAAAAACTCGTAAAATTCTTGAAAGTCTCCTTGCTCCTGCTTCTGATGTCATCCGCCCTCTTGGGCCAGAAGCCACTCCTGCAGACTTTCTTAACCTTCTGGATTCAGCTTTTGGCACCGTCGAAGATGGTGAGGAACTGTTTGTACGCTTCATGAACACCCTCCAAGATCATGGTGAAAAGCCCTCTGCTTATCTGCTTCGTTTGCAGGTGGCAGTCAATCACACCGTGCGCAGAGGTGGGCTTGAACCACATGAAGTAAATAAGCAGCTTCTTAAACAGTTTTACAGAGGCTGCTGGGATGATAAATTGCTAACGGAGTTGCAATTGGAGCTAAAGCATAAGGAGTCACCCACTTATGCAGAGCTATTGCTTCTCTTGCGTACTGCAGAAAACCGACAAGAAGTTAAAAACACGCGAATGAAGAAACACTTTAGCGCCACGAAACCAAAAGCAGTGTCTCATGAACAGATGGTCACTGAAACAAATGCAGATGTTCGTCAAGCACAGTTAGATAGTCTAGAAGAGCTGAAAAAACAAGTTGCAGATCTAAAAAGCCAATTAGTTGCCGTTGTGAAGCCAAAGAAACAAGCAACACTGAAGACAAGGACAACAAGGAAACCTGAAAATAAAAAACCTGACCATGCCAAACCTGAAAACTCACCTCCACCCAGCCGCCCCAGTACTAGGCCCAAGCCCTGGTATTGCTTCCGCTATGGGGAAGATGGACATATAGTAGCCACTTGTGAGTCAGAGCCCAATCCTGCCCTTGTAGTTGCAAAACGAAAGGAATTAAGAGTGAGAAGGCAGATATGGGACAGGCAGAATGACCAGCTTTCTTTAAACTAAATTCTGCCTCCGTTGCGGGACAAATGTAGGCTGATGCTTTGTTAACCCGTCCCACCCAGGTTAAACAAAAAGCTTCACCTAAAAAGCATGCCAGCCTAAAGTCACACACAAGATCAGATTCCTTCGACTTTCCTAAAGGTCTAATTGGTACAAAGAGTACTGCACAAGTGAAAGTTAATGGTCACACAGTGAATTGTTTGCTAGATACTGGTTCCCAGGTGACTACAGTCCCCGAGTCCTACTATCGTCAGCATTTGTCCTCTCAAGAGATTAAGCCATTGTTTGAACTTTTAGAAGTTGAGGGTGCCAACGGTCAGTCTGTGCCTTACTTAGGCTACATTGAACTGCATGTCACTTTCCCAAAAGACTTCCTTGGCATTGAAGCTGAAGTGCCGACACTTGCCTTAGTTGTCCCCGATGTGCGCACAGCTTCTCAGTCCTTAGTGCTAATTGGGACAAACACATTAGATGTACTTTATGAGCTGTACTCTAACACATGCCATGAACTGCAGCTGAACCTGCCATATGGCTATAGGGCAGTTCTAAAAGCTCTTGAGTCACGACACAAACTGTCATGAATCGCTGTGCGGCAGGCAGGAGAAGGACCCAGGATGCAGACTCACAGACACGGGGATAAACTTAAAGAACACAGCTTTAATGCTGGCACGGCAGAATACAGGAAATACAGAACTAACTGGGAAAAAGTAAACTAACATTCGTAGGAAGGCACAGGAAGATCCACACAACATGAGGGACGACGTCACGCTGAACAGAGGGAGACGCAGACAGAAATACACAGAGGGTTAACGAGGAAAGTGGGAACACACGGGGAACACAGGTGACACTGATAATCATAACGAGACAGGGCGGGGTGAACTGAACATGACATGTACGGGCGTGAGAGTCACAAAGTAAACAGGAAGTGCACAGAGGTTCAGACAGGAGGAGAGAGAGCACGGGGAAAACACGGACATAACGGGCTGGGGAAACATGAAACAACCACAAAGGGAGACGAGGGCTCATAAATACATAGAGGGCACACAGGGGGAAGAGAGAGCACGGGGAGAACTTAGACATAATGGGCAGGGGAAACATGGAATAAAACATAAGGAGAGACGAGGGCTCACAGATACACAGAGGGGCACACAGGGGGTAAAAGCCATGAAGGGAAAACACTTAGGGAACAACACAACAGGGCAACTCAGAAAACATGGCCTAAGCAAGGAACAAAATACAAACATACAAGAAAACTAAGAACACTGGGCCAACATGGCCCAGGACCATGACAGTACCCCCCCCTCAAGGGCTGGCTCCAGACAGCCCAAACACAGAAAAACAAAACCAAACAGAAAACAACCCAGGGCGGGCGGCGGGGGCCCAGGACGGAGGGCTCGGAACAGAAAACAAAAGAAGAGCACAGCAAACACCGGAGCCCAAGAAAACAACCCAAACACAGAGCAGTTCAGGGGGCCGACCATGCGGAAGGCAACGGCGGAGACGTGGAAACAGTTCAGGAGGCCGGCCGTGCGCAAGGCAACGGCGGCGACGTGGAAACAGTTCAGGAGGCCGGCCGTGCGCAAGGCAACGGCGGCGGTGAAGGAGACAACGGAGCAGTTCAGGAGGCCGACCGCGCGGAAGGCAGCGGCGGCTCTCCAGTGTTAGGCGTGCTGGCCATGGCCCGGTTGTCACGGCGACGGATGGCTGGTACTGAATAGGACTCAGGTGCAGAAACCCAGAGCGGAGACGGTAGATGATTTAATAGTTTATTACGGTTAAGTGCAAGGGGAACAAAAAAGGGAAACGTGGCAAAGACAGAAAATGACGAGACGTGGAGCCTTGGTGTGGCGTGCCCAGGGGAACGTGGCTAGGGCGAGGGAACGAGGCCTGAGAAGTGGAACGGAGCTGAGTGGGGAACAGTCACACTGAGGGGAGAGGATATAGAAGTTAGGCAGGTAGTGAAGGCAGCTCAGAAGTGGCCAGTATAAGAGCAGCAATTCTTACTTGCAGTTAGGGACCTGGAGTGTTTGAGAGGGGGATGATGAAGATCCAGGGGAGGCTGAGTGGCTGAGTGGCGTGGCTGACCTGAGATCCGGGGCTCCAGATGGAGTGTGATGGCAGGAGGGCAGGCAGGTGAGGCACAGAGGGATTTCCAAAATGATCACTAGGTATTCCGAGTCCGGAGGTGGAGTGAGCCAGGGTGGGTACAGCAACTGTAGCACAAAAGAGTCTTTGTTAGTAAGATGAATCACAGCGAGAATTTGAAACACAAGACCTGTTACCAACATGGGTTGATGACGAACTGGCAGTGAGTGAACATCGATGTGTGGTTTAAATCCCTCTGGCTTGATAGCCTGCAATAGGCTCCAGGTGTGCAGGAGCTGGAGTTGGCCCTGCCCAGGGGCGGATCCCAGGTCAGTTCAGGAGCCTAATAGAAACTCCAGCCACCCACCGTAGACCATGACACCGGTGGGCACAGGACCAGTCGAGGCAGGACCAGGCGACGACGGGGCCGGACCAGGCGACGACGGGGCCGGACCAGGCGACGACGGGGCCGGACCAGGCGAAACAGAAGCCAAAGACGAAGCTGGGCCAGACGAGGACGAAGACTCTGAGGCTGGGCCAGACGAGGACGAAGACTCTGAGGCCGGGCCAGACGAGGACGAAGACTCTGAGGCCGGGCCAGAAGAGGACGAAGACTCGGAGGCCGGGCCAGACGAGGACGAAGACTCGGAGGCCGGACCAGACGAAGCTGCAGAGGCTGAGGCCGGACCAGGCGGAGCTGCAGAGGCTGAGGCTGGGCCAGGCGGAGCAGAAGCAGAAGCCAAAGCTGGACCAGAAGCAGAGGCTGAGACTGGACCAGGCGTAGCAGAAGCAGAGGCAGAGGCTGGCCCAGGCGTAGCAGAAGCACAGGCAGAGGCTGGCCCAGGCGTAGCAGAAGCACAGGCAGATGCAGCCGGACCAGGCGATGACGAAGACTCGGATGCAGCTGGACCAGGCGACGATGAGGCAGTCGCAGGTGGCGGCTGGACAGGCTCCTCGGGCCCTCCAGCTGATGCGGCGTGAGGCTGAACGGGCCCCTCGGACCCTCCAGCGGAGACAGGAGGCTGAACGGGCCCCTCGGACCCTCCAGCGGAGACAGGAGGCTGAACGGGCCCCTCGGACCCTCCAGCAGAGACAGGAGGCTGAACGGGCCCCTCGGACCCTCCAGCAGAGACAGGAGGCTGAACGGGCCCCTCGGACCCTCCAGCGGAGACGGGTGGCTGAACGGGCCCCTCGGACCCTCCAGCGGAGACGGGTGGCTGAACGGGCCCCTTGGACCCTCCAGCGGAGACAGGAGGCTGAACGGGCCCCTCGGACCCTCCAGCGGAGACGGGCGGCTGAACGGGCCCCTCGGACCCACCAGCGGAGACGAGGAGGTGCTGGCTGGGCTCACTGGAACCCCCAGCGGACGAGGTAGATGGCGGCACGGGAGCCGCGGAGTGCTGGATGAGCTCATCCGAGCTTCCAGCAGGAGCCGATGTAGAGCCAGAGAGAATTGGGACCCCGGGCTCAACGTTAAGCTGGCTAGAAAACTGCACTGCTACGGGGAACTGGGCCAAAGGTTCAGGTGCGAGCTGAGCTGCTGGACACACGGGGACCTGAGCTGCTGGACACACGGGGACCTGAGCTGCTGGACACACGGGGACCTGAGCTGCTAACGGTGGAGAAGTAAATGACTGCACAGGGGACTGAACTGATGTCTGTAGTAACGGTGGTGGTGAGAGTGGAGTGGGTGGTGGAGTTAATGGCTGTGCTAGCGGGGACACAGGAGACGCAGCTTGTAGCTGGGCAGCTAAGAGAGCTTCAGGAGGCTGGGTAGCTAATAAACTGTTCACATTTCCATCCGTAGCACAAAACACAACCCCTGAACGAATAGTCCCACGGTTCGACACAGAAAAAGAGTCCTTATTCACCATAGCCGGCGATGTACAAGTCTGAATGTCCGGCTGTGGGGTGGCGCGCTGGCGGCGTGATCGTCGTTTCCTTTTTGATGATGGTTCTGACGGGCCGAGCGGCTCCACATCCGGCCCTTCAGGCAGGTGGGTAGTAGCAGCTGGGGGATGAAGGTGGAGTTTGTTGTGGATTAAATCCTGTTCGAGTGGGTGGAGCGCACTGAGTAGCCAGGGAAGACCAGAGATTAAACGCTGTAGTTTGGTTTCCACAGCACGGCGAAATTCCTTCCCCTCATGTTCGAGCCACAGATGCAGGAGTCTTTCCACGGAGTAGATAATGTCCAGACGCAGTTCTTCTGGTGGGTTGAGTGCTGCTGGGTCCATATCTGGTGACGTCGTACTGTCATGAATCGCTGTGCGGCAGGCAGGAGAAGGACCCAGGATGCAGACTCACAGACACGGGGATAAACTTAAAGAACACAGCTTTAATGCTGGCACGGCAGAATACAGGAAATACAGAACTAACTGGGAAAAAGTAAACTAACATTCGTAGGAAGGCACAGGAAGATCCACACAACATGAGGGACGACGTCACGCTGAACAGAGGGAGACGCAGACAGAAATACACAGAGGGTTAACGAGGAAAGTGGGAACACACGGGGAACACAGGTGACACTGATAATCATAACGAGACAGGGCGGGGTGAACTGAACATGACATGTACGGGCGTGAGAGTCACAAAGTAAACAGGAAGTGCACAGAGGTTCAGACAGGAGGAGAGAGAGCACGGGGAAAACACAGACATAACGGGCTGGGGAAACATGAAACAACCACAAAGGGAGACGAGGGCTCATAAATACATAGAGGGCACACAGGGGGAAGAGAGAGCACGGGGAGAACTTAGACATAATGGGCAGGGGAAACATGGAATAAAACATAAGGAGAGACGAGGGCTCACAGATACACAGAGGGGCACACAGGGGGTAAAAGCCATGAAGGGAAAACACTTAGGGAACAACACAACAGGGCAACTCAGAAAACATGGCCTAAGCAAGGAACAAAATACAAACATACAAGAAAACTAAGAACACTGGGCCAACATGGCCCAGGACCATGACACAAACAGTCCAAAGACAGTAGTCTTGGTTTAGTGACGATGCACAACAAAGAGCCACAGTTGATTCCAGCAGGCCAAACTGTTGTTCTAGATGGTGCTGTAGCTGTGTCAGCCCGTAACGGTGAAAAGTCTGTCTTGTTAGAGTATCCACGAATGTCAGCCTTACCTGGTGACATCCTTGTGAAACCTTGTCTCATAGACCTACCTGAACGAGCACCTTACCTTGTTCCAGTTATACTTACCAATGAATCCGAACATGATGTGACAATCCCTCTAAATTGTGTCATCGGAGAAGTCAGTGCATATCAAAGAGTTCTATCTCACGAACACTCAGTGAGAACTCCAAGATTCCAAACTGAACAGAAGTCAAATGTAACATATAACTTTGACTCTTCCCCTATTAGCGCTGAATGGAAGGAGCGCATAACTGAAAAGCTAAGCCAAATGCCTGAAGTGTTTGCACAGAATGATCTTGACTTTGGAAAGACGGATCAAGTGAAACACACAATCAGATTGTCAGATGAAACACCGTTCAAGCATAGAGCGCGTCCCATACATCCGAACGACCTGGAGGCAGTCCGTAAGCACCTCAAAGAACTGCAAGAAGCTGGCGTGATCAGGGAATCTACCTCCCCTTTCTCTTCACCCATTGTAGTCGTGCGGAAGAAAAATGGTGAAGTCCGCCTCTGTATCGACTACAGAAAGCTTAACGCGCAGACTATAAAAGATGCTTACGCTCTCCCCAATTTGGAGGAAACGTTTTCCACCTTGATCGGGTCACAATGGTTCTCTGTCCTGGATTTAAAATCTGGGTACTACCAAATTGAGATGGAGGAGCTGGACAAACCAAAGACGGCGTTCGTATGTCCCATCGGCTTTTGGGAATTTAATAGAATGCCCCAATTACAAACGCCCCCAGCACATTCTAGCGGCTCATGGAGAAATGTATGGGCGACATGAACCTGCGCGAAGTGATCGTGCTTCTCGATGACATCATTGTATTCTCCAAAACACTTGACTCCAAAACACTTGATGAGGCTCGCTTAATGAAAGTTCTTGATCGCCTGAAAGAATATGGGCTCAAACTCTCACCCGAAAAATACAAATTTTTCCAAACTTCTGTCAGATATCTTGGGCATATTGTGTCCAGCAAGGGAGTGGAGACTGACCCTGAAAAGGTGGAAGCCTTAAGTACCTGGCCTGTGCCCCGTGATCTTAAACAGCTCCGCTCATTCTTAGGCTTTTCAGGGTACTACAGGCGGTTCATTAAGAACTATTCGAGTATCGTTAAGCCCCTCACCAACTTAACATCAGGCTACCCTCCTTTGCGCAAAAGGACAAAGCCTAAAGCTAAGTCTGTCCAGTACCATGACCCCAAGACACCTTTCAGCGAGCGATGGACTCCCTCTTGTGATTTTGCTTTCAAAACCATCATTGAAAAGCTCAGTACTGCGCCTGTATTGGGTTTTGCTGACCCTAAACTGCCGTATACGCTCCATACTGATGCCAGCACTACAGGGCTTGGCGCCGCGCTCTATCAAGAGCAGAATGGCCAGACCAGGGTGATAGCTTATGCAAGCCGTGGGTTGTCTAGGAGTGAATCTCGTTATCCCGCTCATAAGTTAGAGTTCTTAGCCTTGAAGTGGGCAGTAACAGAAAAGTTTGCAGATTACTTGGAAATCAGTTTACTGTCGTAACAGACAATAATCCTCTGACGTACATATTAACTACTGCTAAGATGGATGCCATGAGTTACAGATGGCTAGCTGCCCTGTCAACGTTTAGCTTTAAGCTCCAGTACAGAGCTCGACCGCATACAGCAGTTCACACAGATTCACCTGTCCCTACCTGACAGCAGTTTAAGTCCTGAAGTAGTGTCTGCTATTTGTGAGAAACACCTTGTATGCTGCTCTCAAAATGACACCATCCCCTTGGTTCACTCGCTAGCCATTTCTGCAGCTGCCATTCCAGGTGACTTTGTCAATGAAAATGACTGTGGTGGTCTTCCTGTTATGCCCCATATGTCCCCTGAACAGATCACAAACGAACAAAGAACAGACCCTTGTCTGAGGGAAGTTATTGCACAAATTGAAACTGGAGAAAAGGTCCCACCAACTGTGCGAGCTGAACTTCCTGACATCAACCTTCTACTCCGAGAGCTCAATCGATTGGAGATGCACAATAACATCCTGTATCGAACTCGCCAAGATGGAGATGTTTCCTACCAGCTTGTCTTACCTGAACAGCTCCATGACTCAGTCTTCCAAAGCCTCCACTGTGACATGGGCCACTTAGGCACTGAACGTACCTTAGATCTTGCCCGAACAAGGTTCTATTGGCCTCGCATGGCAGCATATATAGAACATAAGATGAAAACATGCAACCGCTGTGTAAGACGTAAAACTCCTCCAGAAAAAGCAGCTCCACTTGTGAATATCAAATCCACCAGACCCCTCGAATTAGTCTGCATGGACTTCCTGTCCATTGAGCCTGATCGAAGTAATGTAAAGGATGTGCTTGTATTAACCAATCATTTCACAAAATATTCATTAGCCATCCCTACCAGCAATCAGAAAGCTCAGACCGTTGCAAAAGCCCTTTGGGACAACTTCATAGACAACTTTCATACAATTGTACGAAAAACGATACAACTGGTTTTGCCCCATATGAGTTAATGTTTGGCCGTCAGCCAAGATTGCCAGTCGATCTAGCATTTGGGCTGCCCTTTAACAACAAAAGTTTCAAGTCGCATTCTCAGTACATAACAAAACTAAAGGCAACTCTACAAGAGACCTACAAACTAGCAACAGACCATGCCAACAAAATGGCAGAAAGAAACAAAACAAGATTTGATATGCGAGTGAAACCCTCAAAACTAGAGCCAGGTGACAGAGTTTTGGTGCGTGCAGTCCGTCTCAGAGGCAAGCACAAGCTAGCCGACAAGTGGGAGACTGATATTCACGTTTTGGTGACCCAAGCAGGTGACTTGCCCGTCTACAGTATAAAACCCCTAACAAAAGAGGGCCCAGTCCGCACAGTCCACCGCGATCTCTTGCTCCCTTGTGGTTTTCTTGCCCCTGTTGAGGAGAAACCTGTCCAACCAACTCATGTACGCAAACCAAAAACAAGGCAATCACCTAAACAACATGAGGAATGTGATCATTCAGAACTGGAAGATGAGGATGTCTGTTGGTTCAGAGAGGAACCTCTTCAAGAGCCCATAAAGGTCACTCGAGTCTATGAGATTCCCCAGCCAAAGACACACCCTAATGATCACGATCATGCTGAAACTCATTTGCCTGGAGGAGACAACTTACATGAACATGACAACCTGCCTGGAGGAGACAGCTTACATGAACATGACAACTGGCTTGGAGCTGACAATTTAACCGGATGTGACAACTTGCTTGGAGCTGACAATTTAACCGGATGTGACAACTTACCTGAATGTGGAAATCTACTTGGATGTGGAAGCCTAGAGGAGAGTGAAACCATGGTGGAACACTCAAACACTGACGATGAAAGCGAGAGTGACACTAACTTACCTGATGGACCTACCTGTGATGGGCCAGTGGAAGAAGAGAACTCAAATGATAATCAAGCAAACTCAAGTCAGTCAGATACTGAGAGTGAAGCCACAGCGACCATAAGGCGCTCAGAGAGAACAAGAACCCAACCAGAACGACTGCAATAAAGTCAGTTGGGAAATCCTCTCGTTTCCATTGCCCAGTCCCTGTTTCAAGGTCTAAGCCTAGCTTTTACCAATGCCTTGACAGAACAAGATTCTGTGGTCATCCCCATGAAGGCTGGTTCCCCTGTCATTACCGTTTAGCTATCCCATGCAAAGGGACTTGCATGATTCTAAGAGGGGATAGTGTAACCCAGTGTTAAAAACGGGATTAAAAGTATAAATATTCATACTCTCACGATGGGAATAAATATTGATAAAAACAAAGTTAATTATAATAAATACTGATAAAAAGCATGTAAACATAAGTTTAATATGTACATATGTATATGTGGTATATAGTCGGTGTGGGGGCAGGACTTAGTCCTTTAGAGTGTGTTTGTCAGATCCACTGAGCGACCAATCATTGGCCAGTCTGACCCTCCCCCAGTCTGTGCGCTGCTGAGACACCTGTGTGCCTTCGTGTGCCAGTCAGATACGCCAGAGACACAGACGGTGAAAGATCAGTTTACCCGTGCGGCGAAGAAGCTAGCTGGATAGTGAAAGTCCTTTTTTCGGCGAGAATAATAAGAGTGATACTGTATTCCAGAGGCCGTGAGCCAACGTGAGCACTGTGAAGCCCTGTGTAGCATTTGTTGCTTCGCATGGTAAGTCCCAGGCAGTACACGTGCGCTAGCATAGCATGCTACTTGCCGCTAGCTCCGATGCTAACTTCCGTTAGCCATTTTGCAATGAAAGTGCCTTTTCCGAGGCTAAAGCAATTAGCACTGAGTCTGCTGCACTGAGTCTGCTGCACTTTATACTAGATGTTCTTTAAAGGTTTATGTCACATTACTGTGGTATTGATGTATAATGTATGGTTTTGTGCGATGTTGTTATGTTAGCACATGTTCACTTTTCTCATGGTGCTAATTATAGTTCTGCACAATTAAGTATTAGCAACGTGAAATTAAGTGCCTTCACCTGCACTGTACTTAGCTGAAACTTGATAAGTCTCAAGCCAATGTGTATTTCTAATGCACTGCTGAGCTGTATTTTGTATTATTTTAAATGTGTGTTTCCTATGCACTTTTTCCCTTTGAAATGAGAATAATTTGTTGTACAACATAGAATATTTTGAAAGAAATTTAGAAGAACTACAAGCAACCAGTAGTAATAATAAGTTACAGGCATGATAGCTTAAATGTTGAACTACTGTGTTCTGGCCTGGTCCCCAGGTCAGGTTTTTTCCCTTGCTTATTTGGATTGGATTGGTTTTGAGGACCTGAGAAGAATCGAGGATCCCTTTTCCAGTACTGGATGGCGAGACCAGCCCAAAGAGCCGGATGAACTGGTAGATTGTAACCCGACTGGTTACAAACACACTGAGTGACTATTGAACATTGAAAGACTGAAATTGACTTTTAAAAAAGACACAAAAGACAATATATCCTTGGGTCGACTATTTTTGGGGTTTATTTTATTTTGTTTTCAAGAAGAGCGCTCTACTTTTGTTAAATGTGCACAACTCTAATAATTGCTAATAAATGCAATTGTGTTTTCTACACCTACTGTGTACAAGTCCTCTGTTATCATACACCCTTGGCTCCTACGAATCTAGAACCTGTCTGATCTGGTCCATATTTCCCTTCTGTCCTCGTACTGTGGTTAAAGGTGACTATTCTGCCGTACTACAGGCAAAGAAGGCAAGAAGTAGCACTAACAGGTCTAGTATTGCACCACCAGTGTTACATAGGTGTGAATGCCAGAACACTCTGGAATGCACACCAAGCCTTTGCAGACTATTAAGGATCAAACCTCTACCAATCTAAAACTAATTATAAAACTCTAAGCATATATAAGTAGATATTTCTAAGCATAAATGATAATCAACAATACAAAACCTGACAACCTGTAAATTGTAAATACTGTAAAACCACTGTCATTTAATGGTCGGGCATTGCACAGCTTCAAGCATTTCACCTCATGTCATACTGGGTATGGTTGTGTGTGTGACAAATAAAATTTGAATTTGAAAGTCTTTCCAGGTGAGTTTGATCCAGGAGGGTCTGAAGCCAGAGTCAGACAGAGACTGTGCAGAGACTGTAGAAGGACAGAGCAGCAGCAGAGCAGTCCAGATACACTGATGATCCTCTGTCAGATCCAGAGGGACACACAGGGATGATGCTGGACTCTACATTGTGTCTGACAGTGGAGCTGTTCTCAGAGCAGTTCACTCTGCAGCACTGACAGTCATCTGCACTTCTTCTCATTCCTCTGTCAGTTACTGCTGGATGAAGCTCTCCTCTCCACCTCCCAGTAACATGGCCCAGTCAGAGCGTCTCTACACACAAGCTGCTGCTGCTTCAACCTCTCTGGATCATCAGGACACAGCTCCTCCTCTCTCAGCACACACACCGTCCTGTTTACCATCATCGCCAACACCTGCAAAGAGAAGAAGGAAGAGCAGAGGAGATAAACGAGTGTTTCCAGAGACTCTTCATTAACTGTCAATCAGTGATGCAGCACATCCAGTATAAAGAGCAGCAGGGACTTCAGTGCTGGGACTGTACTAGGACTCATTGTTGCTTCACTTTTTTTCTAATCTTTGGATTTTTATTGAAGTTGATGAAAATGTTTTTCCCTCCTAGTTTGAGTTTGGACTTTCATTCATTAGAAGAACCTTGGTGTGTCCACTCTGAGCTCTGTAGGAACCCCAACAACAAGCCCAACAATCCAGATGGACGGTTCCAGCTGTTAACTGGAGGAATTCCATCCAAACATCTGCTCTCAATAAATTCTTCCTCACCTACAGACTGTGTTCTTCACTGCTTTAAACTTGGAAATGAATGCAGTCATTGGTCTGCGTGCTGCTTTGTTCAGAGAGCTGATTGGCTGTTGACAGCGTTTGATCAGAGCGTGTCAGCCGTTACCATGGTGACCATAAAGGTCAGAAACAGGAAGTGTTTGTGTCCAATCCTGAAGCCTGTCACCATTCTCCTCTCACAGCTTCACTGAGAAGCTGCAGCTTTACAGGAAACACTGGATCTTTGTTTCATACTGACTGTGTTTAGTACAATACTGCTGACAGCACCACCCACTCACTCCATCACTCTACTTACACCAGAGTCTCCAGTCTGTAGTCTGGACTCTGCTGAAGATCAGACAGCTGCTTCACATCTGGATCCTTCAGGTTGTTTCCGTACAGGTCCAGCTCTCTCAGATGGGAGGGGTTGGACTTCAGTGCTGCTGCCAGATAATCACAGCTGATCTTTGACAAACCACAGAGCCTCAATCTGTATAAAGAATGAAAGATGTAAGTTTATTAGACAAAGTGTGAGCTTGAAATCATTCAGTGTTTCATCATCTGTTCAGAGCTGAAGAAGGTTCAGAATGTAGAAGTTTAGAAAATGGAAACTCCAAACAGCTGAAGCCAACAGGAAGCAGCTTCAAACAGGAAACTGTGCAGAGTTTCAGACTATATGTCCTGATGCAGCCAGTTGGACTTTGGAGATTTGAATCTCTGTTCTGTGACTAAGTCCTTGAATCATTTCTTCCAGTTGGTCCAACAAGACAGACTAAGTATTGGACATGTGTTGTGGCTCCATTAGGGGAGCTTCTAAATGTGATGTGATGGCCCCTCTGGGCCTGTCAGGTCACAGGACTGAAGAGAGCTCAAACTGGGCACACAGTTGTTCCAGTCTGGACCAAAGACTCTATACTGGGACTGAGGGACTGCTTTGACTGCACCCACTGGGACGTTTTAAAGGCTCATGTTCTCACTTAGATCATCGATTTCTACTTACATTTCTTTCTGGGAAAAATGGGGATTACTTTGAAAACAGGAAGTATTTTCCCCAATAAGCAGCCCTGGATTAGTAAATCACTCAAACATGTTCTTAGGCAGAAGAAGCTGTCTTGTTATGAGGGAGAGAAGAAAAAGATTGAGGCACAGAAACTTGTTGAAAGAGAGATAAAGCAGCTAAAATCAGGTGTAAAAGTAAAGCAGAGGATGAGCTGAATAAAGGACACTCAAGGCTGGCTTGGAAAGGAATGAAGTCCATGGTGGGGATGCAGAACAAGGAGCAAAGATGAATGTGATGCTGAATCAGCAGAAGACAGGGACTCATTTGATTCCAGCTTTGATATCATTGATTTCAATGAAGAGCTTTGTGATTGTAGCAAAGGGCTGGTAGCTCTGAGAGTCCCACTGATGAGGTGTTTGTGTGGAAATCTCTTAGTGGGACCAAAGAGAGAAAAAGCCCTGGTCCTGATGCTGTGGGAGGGAAATGATTGAAGTGTGCTGTGAGGAACTGACTGGGAGATTTTCACACATTTTCCAGTCCTCCTTGGAACAACAGGAAGTTCCCAGCATATGGAAACAAAGGTTAAGGGTCTTATGGCACTCAGTGATGATGGTGCTGTGGCCCCACCACCTCCACCTCTTTGTAAAGGAACTAACTGTAATCTGAAGCTTCAAATGGAACTAAGACTTCCTCCACTAGGTGGCAGTGTCTGATGAGAAAGTGTTAGTGGAGCTGGCCTGGAGTCAGAAACAGGAAGATGCAGGATTTGGGCTGAAATGGGGAAAAGTGGTTCGCACTAGTGCCTTAAAGCAAGAAGGTTGTAGGTTGAAGCTTGTTGGCCTTTCTGTGGAGGTTGGATGTTCTCCCACAGTCCAATGAAATGCTTCTTAGGTTCACTGGTGCTTCTAAATTGGCTGTAGGTGTGGATGTGAGAGAGTGCTTCTCTGTCGCTCTCTGTTGGCCCTGTGATGGACTGCTCACCTGTGCAGGTGGACCACGCCTCTTGCCCTATGACAGCTAGGGCACAGGCTGCAGCCCTGTGAGCCTAAGCTGAATAAACAGTTAGCAAAAATGATTCATAGATGAATGTCAGAGTGTTCCTCCTTCTCTTTCCCATCATTCATGCTGGCAGTGGAGGAGATTTGGATGTTGGACTGTGTTTTGGATGATGTGTGTATGTGTGTGTTGGACTGCTGTCTGTAAAGCAAACGCACATTTTTCTTTGGATTTCAGTGTCAGACAGACTTTAAGGTGGAATGAAGAGTTTGAGATTTTCACAGTGAATTATCCAGTGGAGGATTTTTCTTCTTCTTTGAAGGTTTGAAATGTGAACATTGTTCTGCTGCAGTCAATGGACTAAACCAGAGAAGAAGAAAACAGACTTTACCATGAAGATCCTCAGTGTGGATCAGTATAATATCAGCCTGATGTCTGCAGTTTAGTGTCAGCACAACTTTCACATCATATTCATCTCAGCACAACTAAAACATGCTGACTGACCTCAGAGTTTCAAGTCCACATCCTGGACTCTCCAGGAAACCACACAGATGCTTCACTCCTGAATCCTGCAGCTTGTTGTTCCTGCTCAGCTCCAGCTCTCTCAGATGGGAGGGGTTGGACTTCAGCGCTGCTGCCAGATAATCACAGCTGATCTCTGACAAACCACAGCGACTCAATCTGTATAAAGAATGAAAGATGTAAGTTTATTAGACAAAGTGTGAGCTTGAAATCATTCAGTGTTTCATCATCTGTTCAGAGCTGAAGAAGGTTCAGAATGTAGAAGTTTAGAAAATGGAAACTCCAAACAGCTGAAGCCAACAGGAAGCAGCTTCAAAGAAACACAACAAGAGAAAAAACTCTGAATGTTTCACATTAAAGTCGTACATTTATCATAAAAACAGGACAAAGACTTGAAAAAGTCATGTTTTCCTTCCAGGAACCACAAGGCTTCACTTTTAAAGGTGAAGTGTGAAAGAAATGGACATATTTGAAGTCCAACACCTATTTCCAGTCACATTATTAAAGCAGACAAACTACAAGCTCATTCTCATTCCAACAAGTCATCTTCTGACCTGGACTAACAACACTGGTCTCTATGTGCAGCTGGCTGTGAGACCAGTGCTCAGGGAGCGTCTACAAAGTGCAACACTGAAAGAACATCACACACTCATTTGCTTCCATCATCCAACCTGAAGAGGAAACAGAGACGGCTCCCCTTCAAAGTAAAAGCTGCTCCTTTTGGACACAGTATCAAAGAAAGTCTACAGTATAACATAGAAAAGACAGAACAAAGTTTTGGTTGTTTTAAATTGTGCAGAAATGAAACTACACTAAGCTCAATTATGTGACAGACACTTCATCCCATGTCAGTTTGGCCTCATCCTGGTCGGGATTATCCAGCACACACTCTGATCACAGGCCCAGGGGCCACGCACAGCTGGCTCCATCCAAGAGACAGGAAACAAACCAACACAATAATAAAAAGCACCATGTGATCTTCTTACATCTTCAAGACAAACATAGTAAAAACATGGGCATATTTGTTTCCTGATAAAATGATGTGACAGGTAGAACAGAGTAAAGTGGTGGTGTTACAGCCTTTCTCCCCTCTGCTGCCGAGGCTGTTAGTCTCTCCCAAACTCAGCTACAGGACTTCCAAATGAATGAAAGCAGCAGAAGTGGCTTTACAAATGAAAGAGGAAGAGGAGAAGAAGAGGATAGGGACGCCACCCTGACTATCACTCCAGCTGAAAACATCACACTTCCATTAAAGTTGGTGAGGACATGTTGAGCAGGATGAGCTGCTGGCTAATCTGGAGGCTGTAGCAGCAGCTCACAGTCACAGTGGATTTCCACTCATGAAAAAGCTCTGGCTGCTTCATTTCTCATCTCATATCAGAGACTTTAAAGCTTCACTGAAGCTGTACTGTGATGCTTCCATATTCCAGTGAGGCCTCCATAATGATTTCAGCTGTTCTGTACACACACTGTGTGCCCTGTATGGCTCAAAGTCTCTGCAGCCTGTTTTTATCTGCTATCATCAGATCTTCATCATCCTCATTCACATCCCTCACACACTCTACAGCCTCATCAGCACTGACTTCATCTTCACTGACTGATGGAGCACAACATGAATCTGTGGAGGCTGAAACACTGTCCTGTCAAACATCTCCCCGTCACCACTCCACTTCTGTCAGCCTTTAAATGAACCCTGCTCAAGTCTGTCACTTCTGTTTGGAGCCAAAAGGAAAAACTGTTGTTCAGTCATTTGGAAAGACAACATTTCTGAAAGCACGCAAACTTCTTCACATTTGTCTTCAGACACATCCTGAACATTTAGGAACTAAAGAAAGTTTCAAACATCAATCAAAGACCTGAAATATAGAAAAACAACAACAGCCGCAGTCAGTGAACTCACCTCAGAGTCTCCAGTCGACAGTTTGGACTCTCCAGTCCAGCACACAGAAGCTTCATCCCTGCTTCCTGCAGGTGTTTCCAACTCATGTCCAGCTCTGTCAGATTGGAGGGGTTGGACTTCAGAGCTGAGGCCACAACTTCACAGTGAGACTCTGAGAGTAGACAGTGAGTCAGTCTGTGATGATAGAAAATATAAAAAGTGTTATTATAAAAGCAGAAAATCTGCATTATAAACACAGACTGAATGTATATGAAGACAAAACAGAGTGAGATCATAATCTGATGAATCTGCTCTTCACATCTGTGCTTCAGCTCCTCTTACTGTGTTTGACATGACAGAACGATTAAGTCTCTCTCAGACCTGCAGACTTTTAATGAGTCTTTGTTTGGCTTTAATCTGCAGATGAAGGAGGAAGATGGTGTCACATTTAGGCTTCCATAATGTCCACAGTCTGTCACTGAGATCTGATCCAGAGTCAGAGTGAAGACACACATTTGGACTGTTTCCTGTTTTGACTCCAGAACATTTTGAATGAGTTCAGCTCAGTGAAGAGTTCCAGCTGGAAAGATGATCTCTGTTTGCTACCTGCTGTCAGGTACGACTGTTCACGTCCACACGCAGGACAAACCTGCTGACTGTTACCAAACGGAGCAGAAATCTCATCACTGGACAATAATGATGAATGAACTCAGAGCTGCTGATATCAGATCTGACTTCAGGGGAACTAAACACAGAAATGATTGGCTCATTTTAGCTTTCTGAGCCATTATCTGCTGGTGTGTCGCTAGTTGGCAGAAAATGATTTGTATTCCTGTTCAGGGCTTCATTGTTTATGAGTCCAGATCCAGGTGACAGCAAGTCAAAATGATGTTACCTGTCTGTGTCCAGCAGCAGCCTGTATTCACTTTGAATATTGTTATAACCTGACATGGATCAGTTTGTCTTTGATTGGTTTGTAAATGTCACTGTTTCCATTGGACCTGAGTGACGTACAAAGACAGAGAGGGAGAGAAAGAAGAGAGAGGATGGAGACAGCAAAGAGAGAGCAAACACAAACAGGTGAGAGTGGACAGGTGACCAAGGTCAGCAACCAATCAGAGAGCTTCTGTTTGACCCACAGTCACTGATGATGACTGCACATAACCAAGCAGTGTTACTCTGATATCAAAAATGGATCCTGCTCTTATAATAATGATGATCAGATGATATTATTGTGTTATTTTATAGCTGAATACGATGTTTGTGTGATTATCAGTGAAAGAAGCAGTGAGGAGGATGGAGAGAGAGAGAGGACAGAGGGTGAAGTTAGAAACACTAAAATGATTTTTCATGGATTTCATGGATGATTTGAGTGATTTCCAGCAGGACACTTAAACATGTCAGTGGACGTCCCAAAGAACATATTCACTGATATGAAACGTGTCATGAACAGGATTAATATCAGTGGAAACATGGTGGAAACAGCTGTGACTGCATGGATGTGACACACTTCAAATCTGTTCTCCACTCTTGGATTTGGGATCCATGGAGCTGCTGCTGAGTCTGTACAATAAAGGAATGGTGTGGAAGGTTGCAGCGTACGGACACAAACACTTTGTGGTTACAATCTGATTTTATTTTCAAAATTAAACTACTAACCTACACTGATCAATGATGTTAATGATCACATCTGGACTCACCCAGCCTTTCTGCAGTTCCTCACAGCTGGAATCAGTCTCAGTCGTCCCCGCACTGATGTGTTGTACTTCTGCAGGTCCAACTCATCCAGAACCTCCTCTGACATCTGCAGCATGAAGGCCAGAGCTGAGCACTGGATCTCAGAGAGTTCCTTCTCTGATCTGTTGTCTGACTTCAGGAACTCTTGGATCTCCTGAAATAATGAGAGGTGGTTCATCTCCATCAGACAGTGGAAGATGTTGATGCTTCTGTCAGGAGAGATTCCATAACTGTTCATCTCCTTCAGGTTGTTGATGACTCTCTGGATGGTTCCTGGACCGTTCTCTGTCTGACCCAGCAGACCTACTAAGAGGCTCTGGTTGGACTCCAGACAGAGGCCATGAAGGAAGCGAACAAACAGGTCCAGGTGGCCATTTTTACTCTGGAGGGATTTCTCCATGACTCGTTTAAGGAAATCATCCAGAGAGGACTCTTTATATTTTTTCCCAAAGAAGTTCTTCAGCACCTCTGTCTTCCTGTTGGTGTGACATTGGAACATGTAGACAGCAGCCAGAAACTCCTGAATGCTCAGATGAACAAAGCAGTAGACTGGTTTCTGGAAGATCACACACTCTCTTTTGAAGATCTCTGTACAAACTCCTGAGTACACCGATGCCTCTGTCACATCCAGACCACACTGCTCCAGGTCTTCTTGGTAGAACATGATGTTTCCTTTCTCCAGATGTTCAAACGCCAGCCTCCCCAGCTTCAGAAGAACTTCCATGTCAGCCTTCGTCAGCTCCTGTGGACTCGTCTCACGTCCCTCGTGGTACTTGTTCTTCTTCCTCTTTGTCTGAACCAGCAGGAAGTGTGAGTACATGTCAGTCAGGGTCTTGGGCAGCTCTCCTCTCTGCTCTGTAGTCAACATGTGCTCCAGAACTGTAGCAGTGATCCAGCAGAAGACTGGGATACTACACATGATGTGGAGGCTCCTGGATGTCTTCATGTGGGAGATGATTCTGCTGGACAGCTCTTCATCACTGAATCTCCTCCTGAAGTACTCCTCCTTCTGGGCGTCAGTGAAGCCTCGTACTTCTGTTAGCCTGTCAACACATGTAGGAGGGATCTGATTGGCTGCTGCAGGTCGGGAAGTTATCCAGACGAGAGCCGAGGGAAGCAGATTCCCCTGGATGAGGTTTGTCAGCAGCTGGCTGACTGATGACTTCTGTGTGACATCAGACAGCAGCTTCCTGTTGGTGAAATCCAATGAAAGTCTGCTTTCATCCAGGCCGTCAAAGATGAACAAAAGCTGAGAGACAGCCAGCTTCTCTGCTGTGACCTTCTGTAATGTTGGATGGAAAACATGGAGCAGCTCCAGAAGACTGTACTGCTCATCTCTGATCAGGTTCAGCTCCCTGAATGAAAGCAGAACCACCACACTGACATGTTGGTTCTCCAAGCCCTCTGCCCAGTCCAGAGTGAACTTCTGCACTGAGAAGGTTTTTCCAACACCAGCCACGCCGTTGGTCAGAACCACTCTGATGGTTCTCTGTTGGTCAGGTAAGGCTTTAAAGATGTCCTGGCACCTGATTGGAGCGTCATGGAGGGCGTCCATCTTGGAAGCTGTCTCCAGCTGCCTCACCTCATGTTGGGTATGAACCTCTTCACTCTGTCCCTCTGTGATGTAGAGCTCAGTGTAGATCCTGTTGAGGAGGGTTCTACTTCCTGTTTCATCACTTCCTTCAGTCACACGTTCACATCTCCTCCTCAGACTGATCTTATGTTCATCTAAAACCTCCTGCAGACCAACATCTGCTGAAAGAAAGAAAAACAATGAGACTAAAGAGAAAGAAAACTCTTCAATGTCTGAACAACACAAGAAGTCCAGTTTTCAGAAATGAGTCCATCAGCAGACAGATGTTCAGTCTTACTTTGTACACAGCTGCTCTGACTGGCTGTCTGCAGTCCAGCTCTGCTTCTGGATCTTTCTCCACACTGGGGACAGGAGGAGTCTCCTGATGGAGCAGACTGGTCCCAGTATGAGGAGATGCACTGTCTGCAGAACCAGTGTCCACAGCTGGTAGAGACTGGATCCTTCAGGACGTCCTGACACAAAGCACAGCAGGACAGCTGCTCCTCCTCACAAACACCACTCCTCTTCCTCCCTCTGTGAACACATTTCTTCATCACTAAAAACATTTACTGTCAGTGAAAAACATCCAGATGTGACCAAACTGCAGTTCCTCACAGTTCCTTTGATGTCATCAACACTAATGAGCTGCTCTTCCTGTCTGCCTGTCTCATTAAACACTGAGTGATGAATACAAACTCAACACTTCCTGCAGACTTCCTGACTACACAATAAAAGCTTTCCATCAGAGAGAGACAGTTATGACTTTCACTGTTTTACAGCCGCTGTGTGCAGATTATCTGGGTCAATTCACTCTGAAGCAGCTTAGAAGTGTCCGTGTAGAGCCGTGGTCTGACACACAGAGACTTCTGATTTTCTCTATTTAAACAAACATGATGAAGATGAGCAGGTTTCTCTTCTAGTATAAACTCTGTGTCTCTGGCTCATGATGGCTTTTCAGGTTTTATGTTTTGCTCTCTCCTGCTAGCGTTTTGCCTGCCTGGGTAGAGCTTGTAATGGCCTCTCGCTCTTGGTCCACACAGCTATGATGATTACACCACCTGTTGCTGATTCACCTGGGCTTACCGGTAACCATTTAACGCTGCGGCATGGAGCAGTTTGTCGCTGGGACATTGACCCTCCTGTGTTCATGATCTCAGTTCTTTGCTAAGAAATCTCTCTCTAAATTCACCAGTTGGGTTAACTTTGAGTATACTTTGAGTAAATATTTCCCTGGACCTGGTTACAGACGCTTACCTGTGACTCCCATGTGTGACTGTGTGAGTGGAGAGCAGGACAAGAGTGACTGAAGAGGAGTGAGTGTGGACTCCCTTCCCTCTTTTCCCTGGAGCCCTGGACCCCCTCCCCAACTCACTGTACATATATAGAGCACTGTGGTTCACCCCTTTGGTAAATAACCTGTCACCTTTTTGTTTGTCAGAACTCAGTCTGTGCTTGAGTTCCTCTGTTAGCCATGACATTTTGTTGGTTCTCTCTCTTCAGGTCCCTGTAAGTGTTTGATCTAAAACATTATATTTATTCTGCTTTGATTGTTTTGTGTGCTGAGGGACATTGTTGCACGATCCACTTTTTCTTATCACTCAAATATCCTGATACTTTCAGAAAGTTGGAGAGCTCTCCTGGCTTGCTTAGTCTTTGCTCTGTACTGCAGTACTTGCACTGGTTTCACTGGACAAGTCTGCATGTGAATCTACAACTGATCTGACATTGTGGCACAAACACAGTAAACAAACACTACGAGCACCTTCTTTCATGTGCAGTGGCTTTCTTCTCATTCTGTTACTGAACACTGTATGAAAAGCCTCTCACTGCCAACATCCTTCCAGCCCCACGACAACAAGACCAACTCACATCTTCACAACAACAAGAATTTTTCCCCTTTTCTTTGGAGAAACTGAGAAGCCAATAGGATTGTAGCTCAAACTTGCCCACAGTCCTGCTTCATCACTGCTCACTCCTACCTGTGTTGGTGCTCAGTGGACAGTCATAGCCTGCTGCTAGCATGAATGCTAAATGTACTGCTGTGGATGATCAGCAGAAAAAGATGTTGTCAGTTTGACTGTTTGCTGTATTTAAAGTGTTTTTCTCAGTTCATCTGTATTCAAAGTGCATTCGGGGCTTTAGCTGACAGCTCTTTGTGCTAACAAACTAAACTCTCTTAGTTTAAGCCAGCAGACTTTACCAAACACAAAGCCTGCTGCTCCCTCCATGGGTTAGCTTGTGTGACTGGTGTTTACACCAATGAAATCTAAATCACACTAATGTGTCCTCCAAGGTGTTTGGTGGGAGCACTGAGTGAAACATAAGAGCTCTGGTAAAATAACAAACAGGGCTGTGAGAGCAACTGAAGTGATAAAAATACTGTTTAAAGATAAAAAAACACTTTGATGTTCTCTCGTCACCTAACAAAGTCCAAACCCTGTGAACTATTTTAGCTTTAATAACTGTGGATTCAGGTATCCTGAACCCATCTTTGGACATGTGTAATTAAATATTTTAAAACTCCATCAGAGACTCCTGATGTGGCTGTTTGGAGAAGGAAAAGAGGGACAAAGTGGAGCGTCAAGCTGAGGCTTCATTCACTGCAAACCTACAGTTATGTTTCCTTATTTCTGCTGTTTGCATGTTCACAGCTGAAATAAAGCTGCCTCTTTGACTTCATCCTGTTGTGTTTGGGTCCAATCCTGCCTGCCACACAGTGCTACAGGACAAAGTCTAAGATTTTTATCTTTTTAATGAATCTTTGGTCATATTTATCCAGGAAAACACAAACATGTAAAGGAGTCATCACAGTTCTCTGACCTCGTTGGTCCAGGTTCACCACTGAAGTGTGGAGGGTGAGGCATGGACCAGTCACTCCTCACAGACGGACAGCTGGATCCTGCAGACTGTGACCTCTGACCTCTGCAGTCACAAACATGTTTTATTCAATGATCAATTCTCTGATAAAGTGATTGAAGCAGCTGTGATCACACAGACTGCAGATAATGCAGCTGTTTCCTGTCAGTAACAGTCTTCTTAGATTAGAGTTCAGCTTTTTACAGGAAATCAAATGTCCCTGAATGCAACAGTGAGACACAGTCTGCCTGTGTGGCTGTGATAGCTGCCGTTAGGAGCGCTCATGTGTTTGCAGTTAGACGAGGAGATGTTACCATCATGGACACGTTAACAAATCCTGCAGCATCACGTGGCACAAACACTTTGTGTTCCTGTCATCTGCAAGCAACAGGAAGTTCATTAATAAAGGCGGGATGGAGACGTGCCTGTGATGGTTCTCCTTCATCCAGCTGTTACACACATCTTGGCTCACACGACGAGCCTTTGTCTAATACAGCAGCTGCTCTCTGAACACTTTTCTGAAGAGGAGCTGCACAAACCTTTGTTTGCTTTCTAGAGCAGCGTATCAAAGTCAAACTACCCACTGCTAGCAGCTGTTTCTATCATAGTTTAGGATCCAGGTGTGCGAGGTCTAAATTTACACCTGTGCTTAAAATAAATAGTTAAAAACAGCCAATTGTGTCCAAATGTGTCTTAAAACCAGATAAACTGACAGTTACAGCTGAGCCTGTGTGTCCTTGGAGACACTGCTCTGCTACAGAGATGCATTTTAGAAACCAGGAAACATCAAAATCATTTAAATCAGAGAGTTCTTGTTACTAACAGCTCACCTCTCTGCAGCAGAGACTTTAAAACCAATGGGGGAAGTTCTAGACCGGCAACTCTTGAAGGACACAGAGCTGGAATCTGAATCAGAGTCTGAATCAGGTTCAGGTCCATGTTGGTCCCTGTGAATAATGATGGAGCAGTGATGTGAGTGCTGAGCTGTGACATGGAGAAGAGTCATGGACAGTTAGAGATGGTCATCTCACCTCTGAGCTTTGGTCTGGCTCTCATGTTCCCCACACAGAGTGCTTTTAGAGGGAGGGACTCCCTCCTCTCTGTCCTCACACTGATCCATGCTGCTCAATTCACATCAGCTCACACACACTTTCTACCTTCACCTGCAGAGGAAACACAAATCATTCATGTGCACATCAACTGAGAGCTGCAGAGGTCGTGTCTGATGTGTTGGACTAACATCCATCTGAGACGCAGCTTTCATCAGTTCACTACAAAAAGTGTCACAGAGCCGAGTTCAGCCTCCAAATCCTCCATTACTGTAGTCCTACAAAGCAGCAGGTCAAACATGGCTGCAGAGAGCAGCTTTATGTCAGTAACAATGTCCAGGGCCGAGCTGACTGCTTACAGAGTTCATACTCTAACTGCTAGCTGCTCTGCTAGCTAAGCTAACTCAGTAACAGTGACTCTGACAGCAGTTACTGTGGAACAGCGGCCGAGCTCAGGACACATTCAGTGTGTTTAGTCTTAGTCCTGGACTCTGATCCAATGGATTCAATCCAGCTCAGAGTTTCATGTGTTCATCAGAATAAAATACATGTACTAATATAACAGAAGTAATGCTCTGAATGCAGGACTGTAATGGAGGATAAATAAGGTTTTTACAGCCTGAAAGAAACATTCAGTTCATATATTAGTAGACAGTGAAGCAGTTTTTAATACTGCAGCTGTTTCCTTCACCTGTGTGTGTGTGAGCCACACCTTCATGTGCTGCTTTAGAAATATGTGGTCTGACTGCTCAGACTGAGTCTAGGAGGACAGTTCACACGCTGGAGAAAGTTTTGTTTTCAGGCCCCTCTTCTGTGGAACCAGCTTCCAGTTTGGATTCGGGAGACAGACACTATCTCTACTTTCAAGATTAGGCTTCAAACTTTCCTTTTTGCTAAAGCATATAGTCAAGTCATATAGTCAAGGACTCCAGTCACCCCAGCCATAAACTGTTCAGACTGCTTCCATCAGGAAGGAGGTTCTGCAGCATCCGGTCCCGTACCAGCAGACTGAGAGAGCTTCTTCCACCAGGCCATCAGACTGCTGAACACGTCATAGACACCTCAGCTTCACTACTGGAACTTCAACATTATTCACTACATACCGTACAGTAATGCCACTGTTTTGCACATGTCTCAACTCTGTATATTTTATATATTTATTATTGTTTACTCTATTTAATTTGTAAAATATGTGTACACACACACACACACACACACACACACACACACACGTAGGAAAATATTTAGTATACACATCCAGAAATGCATATACTATTATATATTGTACATATATTTATTAGTTTCAGATGTAGCCATTCTTGTATTTTGCTTGTTTACATTATTGTATTTTGCACACCTCTGTTGCTTGTGAAGCTCGCACACAAGAATTTCACTGATGTGAATCACATGTGCTGTACCAATGTACCTGCACATGTGATGTGACAATAAAAGTGATTTGATTTGATTTGATTTGATTTATAGTTAGGGCTGGACCAGGTGACCCTGAATCCTCCCTTAGTTATGCTGCAATAGACGTAGGCTGCCGGGGGATTCCCATGATGCATTGAGTTTTTCCTTTCCAGTCACCTTTCTTACTCACTATGTGTTAACAGACCTCTCTGCATTGAATCATATCTGTTATTAATCTCTGTCTCTCTTCCACAGCATGTCTTTATCCTGTCTTCCTTTTCTCACCCCAACTGGTCACAGCAGATGGCCCCGCCCCTCGCTGAGCCTGGTTTTTCCTTCCCACTGTTGCCAAAGTGCTTGCTCATAGGGGTCATATGATTGTTGGGTTTTTCACAAATGCTCTAAAACTGTAGAAGAAGGTTGCATGTGATGAAAAAATATTTTACTATGACTTCACCAGTCTCTATCCCACAATGCAATCTAAAAAAGATTATCCTGTAGGACACCCTCAAATCATTTACAGAAACTTTGACAGCCTAGAAAATTATTTCGGCTTTGTTAAATGCTCAGAACTGCCGCCAAGAGGTCTTTTTCACCCCGTCCTTCCCTACAGGTGCCACGGCAAACTGATGTTTCCGCTCTGCAGCTTGTGCGCTGAAGACCAGAAGCAGCACACAGCATGTGGGCACAGTGACAGTGAGCGGGTGTTGAATGGCACATGGGTCTCATTTGAGCTTGAAAAAGCTGTTGAGAAAGGATACAGGATTCTATTGATGAGGTGTGGCACTTCCCCAACAACAAGACTGACACATTGTTTAAAGACTATGTGAAAGCCTTTCTAAAACTTAAACAGGAGGCCTCGGCGTATCCAGGACATGTGAAAACACCTGACGAGCAGCAGAAGTACATAGATGAGTATTATGAGAAGGAGGGAATAATGCTAGATCCGTCCGTAAATAAAGCTGTTCGAAACTGTAACAAGCTGTTGCTAAACTCGTTATGGGGTGGTTTCAGTATGAGGTCGAATATGGCGTCATCTGAGTTCATCACAGACCCTTCCAGGTTTAGCCAGCTAATGTTTAGCGACCAGGATGACGTGTGGCAGTTTTGTTTCATCTCTGACAACGTCGCCATGGTGCAATGGCGCCACTCTGATGGTAGAGCATCCCGCATGAAGGACGTTAATGTCTTTGTGGGGGCCATGACCGCTGCACATGCCAGACTCATATTGTATGATTTGTTAGACAACTTGCAGCAGTGCGTGCTGTATTGTGATACAGACAGCATCATTTTCACGGCACGCCCTGGTGACTGGATGCCTCCTCTAGGCCCATTTCTGGGGGAGCTCACCAGCGAATTAGATTCTGGAGAGGGAGGTGTGGAGGATCACATAGTAGATTTGTTTCCGGTGGGCCAAAATGCTACACAATATTTTTATTTTTGAAATGCACCAACTAATATTGTTTAAAAATCCAAGAGATAAATATCAAGTCATGCTTTTAGGTAGGCAAATCTTTCCTGGTAATACTAAATATATTATAGAAGCGTTTAATGATGCCACATCCACAACACACGGGTATGTTTTAATAGACTATAAAGCCAAGACTCCGGACTATTTAAGACCCCGAAGAAATTTACTGTCAGACCGTCCGGTTGTTTATATCCCAAAACAAAAAACAGTAAAGAGGTGAAAGGATGTCATCACGCATGCGGAGAAATCTGTCTCTGTTGGAGTTGATATACAAGTCTCCCCCGGCTCTACGCAGAGTTATTATTAGCAATGCAAACTTCATCAATGCATTGTGTGAGATAGCCTTTAACGTATTGCAAGGTAACATTCCACTGACAAATCAGAAGTACAAACAGCTAAAAAAAAAAAAATCTCTAATCAGACTGATTGCCGAAGAAAAGATCAAAACTTTGAAAAAGATAAAGACAATCAACCAATCTGGTGGGTTTTTACTAGCCTGATTAGGGGCTGCAATCCCTTTCATAACCAGTCTGATAGCAAACAGGTGAAAATGGAACATGTGCAAAAGATGTTTTTGGTGCCCCAACATCAGTTGGACTTATTGAAACAACCGCAGCAGTACACAGGCAACATCAGACAACATGCTCAGAAAGACTTGGACAAGGAGATGCTTCAAGTGTTACAAGAATCAGACATAGATGTGTATGAGAAAGCTAAAAAAATATGGTGATATTCTCCAAAGATACCTCACACTTGTGAGACAAGGTGCCCGTGAAAAGAATATATTGTCTTCATCCCTACCGGAACAATTTAACATGGATGTGCAAACCCAGCCTGTGGACACCCAACCTGTTTATGGTGATGCTGGGGTGAAGGATTTTATTGTAGAGAAAGTTTTGACACACATACCTAAAAGGAGAAGGAGAAATGCAGAACTCATTCTCTCGTTGGCCAGACTTGATTTCTTACAATGACAAAGGTGAAATTGTTGTTAATAAACACACCATCCCGGGTTCACACATTTACGACCTGATTAAAGCCGTCACAACCACACACACCGTCAGACCTATTGGCTGGACAGAGTTTTTAAAGACTGTTTCAGATTTTAACATACCGTTATCAGCCATATCCAACACCGGCATACGTAAGACCATTGCCATGTATAAAACTGATCTCACACTGACTGAAGACCCTGAAGCATTTGAGTGTAACTTTCATTCAAATTAAACTTTATACACAATTACAAAATGGAAAAATTACCAAATATTAAAACACTACAACCACTAAAGAAACAAATAAAACCAATCACAATCAACATCAAAATATGATAATAGAAACATAGAAGAGACATATCATTCAATTCATATACGTTCATGTGATCTCTACGTTCAAAAACCCAATAACCTTGAATCCTTCATTTAAATTACATTTAAATTCCAGCTGGCAGCTGTTGGAGTCAAATTGTTAAATGTTGTCATTGTGTTACTTAAATGTGTAAGTCTTAGTTCAAGCAGCAGGATCAAAGACATTCCTTTGTCTCTGACCACCTCTCCAACCAGTCTGTTGGTGGGGGAGGCTGTAGTGTTTTATTATAAGGACATCCTATCTGAAGGTTCTGTTTTCTTGGTTTATAAGGTTCCTACTTTTATGACCCTTTTGGTGAGCAGGAGGTCACACAAACGCACCCCCAAACACACACACACACACACACACACACACACACACACACACACACACACACACACACACACGCACAAAGACACACACGCATTCAAGCACATGCATATAGACACACATACATAAGGAGGTCTGGTTTTCCCGCCAGTTTCAAGGAGGGTTAAGGATGGTTTCTCCACCGAAAGGAGGTTTTTCCTCCGCCGCTGAGGGCGTTGAGTGTTTGGTTTCTCCACCAATATGTAAGGAGGATAGAGCTCTCATTGGTGCCTATTTTGTGTGTGAAAGCGTGTGTGAGTGAGTGCTGGCCAGACGTGGTCTGTGCGAGTGTGGCTGATTGTTGTCTTGCAATGGGGAATAAACTGGGTAATTCTGCCTTGAAAGGGGATGAAATATATTGCAAAGTATTTACTGGGCAGCACGTAGTATGTAGATCATTGAAGGAAGAAAGTAATGAATTTGTGCACAAAACAGATGGAACAGTGTGTGTGACTGTGTCTGACGTCACTGTGTGTGTGAGCCACAGAGAGGTGTGAAAGACAAACATTCAAACTCAGCCTGCAGTTCTGTTCTGTGATTCTACATTTGACTATCCGTTGAGTTTGGTGTGCACTTCTGCTTTGTTCAGATGCATTTAGATACATCACCTCCACTCTCCTGTCTTTCCTTCTCTACCATTGCCTCCTAACTGGGGATGGGTACCGGTATCCGATGCCATTATGGCACCGGTTCTGACATAAACGTAAGTAACCAGACTGAAAAGCAGCGCACATTTCGGTGCTTTTTTCGGTGCTTTTTTCCCTGAGATGTCATACACTTTGGATTCTAGCCAATCATTTTACCTTTCCAAGGATAGTAGGCGGGCCCAGGTACGTATGTTCTTTTAGAGCAGAGCTACAGATTAAAAATGCCCAAGGCGAAGCGGTCAAAGTCTGGCTGTACTTCACAGCAAAAGATGCAAACTCAGCATCCTGCAACAAGTGCTTTAAGGTGATACTGTGATACTGTGCAAAGGAGTTAACTGATGAAACAGGGAGGCTGTAGCTCAGGGGGTAGAGCTGGTCACCAACTGATCAGAAGGTTGATGGTTTGATCCCAGGCTCCTCCAGTCTGTGTGTCACATATCTTTGGGCAAACTAACCCCAACTTGTTCTCCGATGCATCCATCGGAGTGTGAATGTACTTAGAAAGCACTGAGTGTAGATAAAGTGCTTGTGAGAATGGGTGTGATTGGGTGAATGTGACATGGTGTATAGAGCGCTTTGAGTACTCCGGGAGAGTAGAAAAGCGCTATATAAGAATCAGTCCATTTACCATGAAACACCCGGAGACGTATAGCATTATGTAAAAGCCGAGAAATGCACCGTATGTGATAGCTTGCTGCGAGACCTCACACCGAGCACATCTACTGCGGGTGTGGTGCCTGTTATCAGACCCGGAGTTAGCAACATCCCCCAAGAACCCGAAGAGGAGAGTCCTGGCCCCTAGCCCTGCCAGTGTAGCAGAAATGATGACAGATGATGATGCAGCAGCAGCCGTTCTTTTCTGGGTGAGTAGCTTAATGTTGTTCGTGTGTAATTCACATTGAGTAGACTAACCACGTTATTACATTAATGTAAGGTGAACAAGCAAACACTGTCGTAGTTACATGTGTCTGTCTTCTTGTTTGATAGAGTGATACCATAGATGTCCTATAGCTGCAGAAAAAGCTAACATTGTTATCTTTTTACAACAAAACAGCTAAACATGAGAGGTTTTAGGACAAAGTTTGTGTTCTCCATTCTTTAAGCACTGATTCGAGCACCGATTAAGCACAGGCACCGTTTCAAAAGTACCGGTTGGGCACCGGTATCGGATAAAACCTAAACGATACCCATCCCTACTCCTAACATGCCTCCTTCCTCCTCTTCCTTTTCTTTCAGCCATCAATAGCATGACAGTCTTATTCATTATGATCCACACATTTTATTTGGTAAAGCTTTAGTTCAGAAGGCCCTTACTAATGCAACACTCCCCATTTACCCAGCCTGGCACTTGGAGTACACTGGCTTGTGGCCCCTTGTGCCAGCATTAGTGCTTTCATCCTTTCTGCTGCTCACAATTCACCGATCACACTTTGACTATTACCATTAAAACAAGAGTCAGATAATTTAGCAACAGAGCTACGATCCTTTAAATGTTAAAGTTTCATGATTCACGTGTGGATGTTGCATAAGAAAAGCATGATGTATAAAGTATAAGTGTTTCTGACCAGTTGTTCATGTTCCTTCATTTTTCCCTGAAATCTATCAAATACTGTCCAACAGACTGATGGCACAGCAGTTCAGAGGCTGCAGAGGCTGCAGAGGCTGCAGAGGCTGCGTCTGCATCGGAGAGCAACATGGGGTTAGTATCTTACCCAAGGACATCATGCAGTCTGGCATTAAACCACCAACCTTCTGGTTAGCAGGTGACCTGCTCGACCACCTGAGTTCCAGCCACCTTATCAAAGTGACCAATCACATTAGAAACCTGTCCTGCTTTGGGCTCCGCCTCCAAACCATCCAAAGCGGGTTTTATTTGCACCATGTATGCAGGTAAACTCAAACATCCATTCAGCTGCTTCAGAAGGAAAATGTCAGCTTGTGGTTTCAGTCACAGGAAACTCACAGGTTAGAGTCCAGCCAGAGGGCTGCTGTTGTTTATCTGTAAAGTCTTTCAATTTACAGAAATAAATAATTATGTGGACACATCTGGATCATCAGCAAACATGAAACCAGGTGACCACCAGGACCAAGCTGACTGCTGACACAGAGTTCATACTCTAACTGCTAGCTGCTCTGCTAGCTAAGTTAACTGATGTTAAAGGTCAGAGTAAAGAAATGACGTGATGCTGCTGGGAGTGACACCACAGACTAGCAGCATTTAGTTACTCAGCATATAATGCAGTTAATCTGAAATCTCTTTTTCTCTCTGAAACCAAGTGACAGCAGACTGTGGGATTGGAGTGTTATTTTATGCCATGTTATACCCCTAATTAAAGATTGTGAATTATTATGTAGTTTTAGTTTGCATTATTCTCCTGAATTAGAAGAAGCTGATAACTATTGCATTAGTTAAACTGTTGTTATTGTGGTGTTTCTCTTGTTTCCATCCCCAATTTTGAACTCGTAACAGCTTGGGGGCTCGTCCTGTGGTATTGGGGTGGAATTTAAAAGTTTGGACGGTCCGAGGTTGTTGAACGGACAGGCACGAGCCAGTGGTCTGATGTGAGTGGGCATAAGCCGGCTTTTCTAAAGGTAAGGCACTACCTGTTGAATTATTTCCAAAGTGTGCCAAATTGGATATGACTAAATTAAAGTCTACTCACTGAAATTACTGGTAGAGGGTCTGTTTTGATTTTGATGAGAATCACCGTGTGTTATGCAGTTAAAGTTGCTTAAGAGTATTTAATGAAGTTGAAGAAATATGAAAGTAATAATGTTGGGTTTGAGTCCCTGGATATTGAGCTGAAGGCTCAGGTAGTTTGGTAGGGAAATTAGGACAGAAACTGTTCTGGAGGAAACAGAGACTGGTTAATAGTTTTACAAATTAGGTCAGAAACTGTTCTGGAGGTAACAGATACTGTTTAATTGGTCGTAAAAAAGTTATCTTTCTTCGGTGAGACCCGTTATGGTAAAATTTCTCAAAATCGGTTAGGTGAAAATTGTTATAGGACGGCACTGGAGGATGCTAAGAAGCACATAGCCCGGGGGTTACGCCCCCTCCTGGTCGTGGACGCGCGGCTTTGACCTGTCGTCGAACAGGGATAGTTCAGTTTGGCTTATCTGTGGGGTACAGGGCATCCTGAAATAAGCTAGGAGTTACCGAGTCTCCTCACCGTTTTAAACAGTGTCATGTGCTTGTTTGGACAAAGTTAAATTGAGTTAGGTTCTTTAGAAATCAGGCCATAGGCTGTTCTGGAGGAAACAGATACTGGTTAATTGATTACAAAAAAGTTGGACTTTCTTCGGTTGGACCCGTTAACTTAAATTTGTCGAAATTTGTTAGGTGCTGAATCTGTCAGGCCTGTCAGTGGTTGTAAATATAAGACGTCTTTGTAATATAAAGTAATAAAGTTTTGCCTGAGCTTGGCGTGAGACTCTGTGTGACGTGCAGCTGCAGCGCTGCGAGCTATTTTTAGACTGTGTGTGAAGATGCAAATGGGCTGTGACATGCACAGAGGACTTTGCTTCCTGTTTAGCGTGTTATTGAGTTTTATAATTTTGATTTGCAAACAATGATACATGCCTGTAATTAAAACGCTGATTTTGCTGATTATGATACTACAAATAAGGTTTTGAATGACTAGGGTGTGAATGATGTTGGGTTTTAAAGCTGAAACTCAGAGAGGAGTGTGTTGGGAGACTGGCATGTAGTCTGCAGTGCAAAGGTGGGCGTCTTGCCTGCTAGTCTATTTAACAGTGATGAAAATGATATTAAATAAATCTCTCAGTGTGTTGATACAGGTGGCTATGGGGCTGGACCAACTGCCCCCACAAGCACGGCGGCCGAAGCAAAATTATAGTAATGGAAACCAAACTCAGCAAGAATCAGCAGCTGTGGAAAAGACAGCAGCTAGCAGAGAATTAAAGGAGAAATTAAGAGAAGTTTTAACACATAAAATTGCGGCCAACAGACTTGTGGAGGTTGGGAAGGCGCCTGGAGCATCACAACAAAAAGGTGAAACAAAAACACACACAAGCAGAGAAATGTGAGAGAGAGGCACGTGCTAGAGAAATGCCTCGTTTGAGAAAAAACGTTAAATTAGCCCATCTACAAACACACATACACGCAATGAAGAAACAGCTTACACCCATGAACACTTGAAGATTTTCCAGCAAGTAAAACAGTGAAACTTAACATACATCCGCCGTTAAATAATAAAGTTTATCCACTACTAATAAATAAACCCTCTGGGTTGCAGGACAACAACTTAACTTCAAAAAAAAAAAAAAAAATCACAACCAGTGATAACACGACAAATTTAGTGGTTAATAAAAGTCAAATTGTGACATGTTTTCTTCTGATTGATTAATACAAGTGATTACTAAATGAAAGAAAATTCCAATTTTTGTGCTTTTAAACATGATCTTAAGAATTTTAACATGTACATGTGTTGTCCTGTCAGCTTGGTGGGTCATGAGTGGATTATACAGAGAGAAAAAACAAAAAAGGGGGAGGGAAGGCTGACACAGGGCCTGGTCCCGTTGTTTCTCCCCCTCTGAATAACACAGCCAATACAACATCATTTTCCTGTTCGTTTGTTTTTGTTTTTGTTTGTCTTTGTTTTGTTTTGTTTTGTTTTTTCTCTTTATGCTTGATTACAGGCTGCTTTGTCGGCCCGGGAAGCCGAAGCTGACCCTGGACTCCTGCTCTCCCCTCTACCATCTTTGCTCTCTCCTCTACTATCTTTGATGTGACCCTGACCAAATGCTAAAGCAGCTGGACCCACAACAACAACTTGAAAATGTCAACAGTGCTGCAGGAAAATGATCTCATGCAGCAGAGACGGAGAGCGTTAAATCCAAGGCCCGTTTCACTACACGGGGAGATTTCCGTCAGCGTCTTTTCTTTCTGAGAAGACTGAGAAAGGCCCGGCTCCCACCACCGATTCTGACCACCTTATATAAAGGAATTATTGAGAGCATCCTGAGCAGCTATATCACTGTCTGGTTCGGGAACAGCAACATGCCAGACAGACAAGCTCTACAGAGGGTTGTGCAATCAGCTGAGCGCACCATCCGCTCCGAGCACCCTGACCTGCACGCAATCTACAGCAGGCGGTGCTGGACCAAGACCAGGAAGATCGTGAAGGACCTCAGCCATCCCAACAACAGACTATTCTCTCTGTTGCTGTGTACGTGACAAATAAACATCTGGATTTGGAAAACGAGGCACTCGCAAAGCCACCAGCATTGTGCCTGATCGGACACACCCCTCTCACACACTCTTTACATTCTTGCCATATGGAAAAAGACAGCGTCAGCTGACAGAGCTGTGACGAGACGCCCATTAAGCCCAGATGAAAAGAGAGGCCGAGCAAAACCATGCTGACCTTAACCACTCTGCATTAAAACTGTGCAGGACAGTGACGGACCAACAATGACCATCGGGCAGCAAGAAGGGCGTGCCAGAGAAAGGAGGAGTAACTGAGGTCAGGAGGCACCTCAGAATGGACAAAACACCAGGAGAAAATAAGCTGAAGGCACAGGTGTCGGGGCTCGGCCAGGAGCTGACCTCTGAGAAGGGCCGAACAGCAGAGCCGCAAAAGGACGTGGAGCAAAGCAAGGAAAACATCGACGGACTTCAATCTGAAGTGGACGGAAAAGATTGTGAGGTTTCTGCCCTCAGTAAGAGCTCAAGGCATCAGAGCAGAAACTGACCATGGCTCAGGAGGAGCTGGCTGATTATCGAACCCATCAGGCTTGGAGTCCCAGACACACGACTTGAAATCAGGCTCAGGACCTCAGCAAGGAGATGAGAATAAAGCAGAACGAGCAGCAGTGACAGCAGCTGAACTTTGACCTGAACAAAATCTTGAATTGGCTGGGAGAAACAGAGGAAGAGCTGGAGCAGCAGCGTAGACTGGAGCTTGACACTGACATCTAGACGACTGAGCTGCGTATCAAAACCCTGAAGGAGCTACAGAAGCAAAAGGGTCAAGCTAAAGAGGAGTGGAATAAGGAGAAGATGCAGGATACTGGAGAAAAGCACTGCCTCAATTGGGGCCAGAACCAGTATGGACAGAACTTTGAGCAGCAGCACCAACAGATGCAAACGGACTGAAAAGGAGGAGGGCAGGACCCCAGGGCACGCTTCAGGCCGTGGTTTACCCAGAACACCAGAACAGGAAAGTGATGAACACAGACACCCACACAAACACACACATCTACATGCATTGACTCAGAATGAAGAGAAACACATACGAACATATGCACTCGTTGATTGAGTGAGAAATGACACACACACCTGCAAAAAATCAATATGCTGATTCAATTCACTGAGAAGTGATCCACACACACACACATCTACAAGCTTGTGCAATAAAGAGTGACACACACACACGCTGATGCAATGAAGAATGCTTTACTAACAAATGCTGCACACAAACATCCGAATATGGAGTCGGTTACAACAATAAGAAGCCATTGATTGTTTATGGGTTAAATGCATTTCATGCCACACAGAGGGCATCTGTGTAGATTTAGGGGACAGGGTTTAAAGTAGTTTGGTGTGAAAACAATGTCTGTGCGTGATGTCTGTTTATGGCTTAAGGCCTCCACTGAATTGTGTACTGTGCTTCACACAGCCTGATAAGGAGCAGTGGTACAGAGTGAAAATGATGAGTGAATGATGTGAGTTTTATTTCGGAGAGAATATGAAAAGGTTGTGTTGATTTGACTCAGTTGTTTAAGTTTCTGCCAAAGCAAAACATTTGTGTGCAACCAGTGTCCACTATTGAATTAAGTCAATCCAACATGTCTTTGTCAAAAAAAAAAAAGGAGTTACGGTGCCTGTAGGCCTACACAGTATAGTGTGTGAAGTTTTGGTTGATTTTTGGGTTTTGTTTGACACTAGGTTGATTCTATCAGTGAGGTTTGGATTGTTCTCTTTCTCTAAGAGAGAGAAAGATGGTTTGAACTTTGGACATGTTTGCAATGGGCCCCAGTATCTGTTATTATATGAGTGTTTTATTGTTTACGTTTGTTTTCTTCTTTTGTTACAGTGCACTGAGATAAGAACATCAGAGAGGTGTGATCCACCGGTGGTGATATTTTGGTATTTTGTGAGTTCCTGATTTAACAAATCAGCTCTTTAATCCAGGCCTGAGAGATTGAACTTTAAAGCGCTATAAAATATTCTTATTGAAAACAGTCGCAAAGTATTTTTTTCTCCATGATTATAATGAGCTTGGGAGAAAAATTCACTTATATGGGACACTGATCCTGAAGCCTAAAAGGATTGCAGCGAGTCAATCCAGTCCAAAGAAGGAAAAACAAACAAGGAACTGTTTCCTTAAAATGATGACGTCATCTTGCTGGTGATGGAGCCTCGAATAGGCTGCGCGTGAGACTCCATTATCAGCAACTTCTGGTACGAATGTGTGTGGATGTATGCATGTGACTGGACTGGGATGGACTGACGACTAAAAGTTTTAACTGACTTGATACTGAGACAAAAACGGTGCCGACTTTAGGATTATTGAATGTCCACAGACAATTCACCCAGCCTGTAAAAGAAGGGTGGACGTTTTGTCTTGCTTTGTTTTGTTTGCAGGAACAGAAGAATGACAGAGACTAAAGAGCTGTAGCTTCACAGCAGTGTGAACTGCAGACTGAACCCTTTGGTTGCTAATTTTGAGTTACTGATGTTTGCATTAAGAAAATTGTATTTTAGTAGCTGTGTTTTAATTAAGGTATCACATTATATTGTTGGGAATGTTAAATGCTAAAGTGAAGAAAAGGTTTGATTCCACTCATGACTGAACATGTTATTATTAACCATAGTGGGTCACTGTAAAAAGTCAATTAATTTTTTAGAGGTAAAAAAAAACAAATAAAAAAAAACAAACAAACAAAAAACCCTCCACCGAGGTCTATGAATAACAGGGGAATGATAGACAGCCACACTCAAAATGGAGATATGTAATGAAAAACACTGGTCCCCGTCTTTTGGGCGCTTTCTTGAAGTAGTCAACAATTTAAAAGTAAGATAGAATAACAGGGGCATGTGCTGAGGGGTGGTGCTGCACAAGAACAAGAGTAAAATAAAGAAAATATTGTTTTTAGTTTTGAGAAGTGCAAATTAAAATGTACCATTACACTCAGAGGATCAATATGAAGTTTGATATTTGTTAATTTTGAATGAAGTACATGACTGGTGACTGTTCTGTCCTGAGCTTTTGTTTTTACAGCACCCGCTTGATCACACCAACAGTTTCTCGCCACCGAGGAGGGGTACTTGCAAAAAATAAAGAACGGGGAGGAATATCATCAAAACTGGAAAAAGGTAATCCCCAAAGGGGGTGATAACGCCATAACTTTCACTTATGGTCGAATTCTCAAAATTTGACCCTCGAAAAATTCTTCAAACATTTAGAGACAAAGTGGAGATTTAGATAAATATAATGTCGTAAACCACATAAGGATGAAGTATTTGATTCAATAAGATGGTGAAATAACAAGCAGCAAAATGTTGATCATGTTGATTATGTTTATTCAAGGGTGCAGAGAAGATTATTATTAGTAAAGACAACAAATGAAATAACGAAAACTAGAAGTGGAAAAAATTTGCATTAACGGTAATAAAATCAAAACAAAAAGGAATACTAACTAAAACTGCACTGAATGTTCACAAAACTGACTAAAATTAACTAGATTTATAGCAAAATGTGTTTGGTTGCATTGAGGCAGCCCTGCTATAGTGAAATTAAGGTAGTACGTTAGTCGAGTCGTCTGTGTTGCTGCTCCGTCCACGCGCAGAATCAGGTCAGGAAAAGTCGGGAGACAGCGCCAGAATAGAATTGAGGATGATGTTAATATGACTGTTTTGTAGACATAACAAGAGTCTTGTAGTGGAGAGGGACATAATGTCCTCCTGAGACCCAGAGAATAAGAAAAAACAGGGAGAAAATTTTTTTTTTCTTTTTTCTTTTAAATAAATCAAGTGTTATTAAAATAACAATCTCATAAGATGAAGATCAGGGACCAACCCAGAAGTCACTGACACTTCACTAGCTGTAAACTATTGGTTCAGGAATAAGTGATGGCACTGAACTTTCTACTTCACAAAAGTCAATTTATTTAGGATATCTGAGGAAGTACTGTGATTTTTATTTGGAGACACAACGGAACATTTGGCACTTCCCACATCTCACATGTGTTTTACTGTTGCAATCATTCTACAACTGAAATGCCTTGGACTGTTAACCATTTCAGGCAAGTGGAGTGAACCATATTTCGCTAGACTCTCATCAGATTGGGGCTTCCTTTTATTGATCTTTGGAGAGAAGTCTTCATTACTGGTACTATTCAGGTCTTGTTCACATGTTTGTCCCAGGTTTCTCAGCTAAGAGGAGCTTAAACTCCAGATACTGTGAGTTCTTTTCACACATTGAGATCACTGATAACTTTTAGCAACGACGTGATCTCGTAGAAACAATTAAGTGTTATGGATTCAACTATAATTGCGACTCTTATTTTTTACTTTACTGGAAAAGATTTCTGCATTTTACCCATATTTTATTTTTAACTCAAAATCAAAATTCCAGATTCTACTACATGTTGGTTTTGCACCAGATAGGATGACAGATTTCAGGTGGCCCTGTGTCTTTCTCTATTACATCTGCCACTGCATCTCGATAATCTTTGTGTGGCTTCTAGTGGGTCCTGACCCTCTCATATTTTGAAAAATCTATGCTTGAATCTCCCTTAATGATTGTGTTAAGAATTCTCTCCGCCTTTGTCAAAAGTTGTGTATTAGGAAAAAGTGAAATAATTATAAATATAAAGTCCCAATGTGTAGAGCACACATTAATAAATTAGTCATGTTCTCTGTGAAAGTAAATGAGCCTAATTCTTAAAGACCCCTGAAATTATTTACTAGATGTTTATTTTTTGAATAAAATAAAAATCTGAGTTTAACAAAACATTTTAAATGTAAATATCGAGCTTACCTTTCTTTCTTCCATAAAATGTGCTTGTGGGCACGCCAGCCATTTTGAAAAGGTGGGAAAAACAATTGGCAAGGCCACACCCCCACACATGTGATATAATTTTAAAGGTACCGTTGTCCTCTCTAAGAAACATCAGGACTTAGAGGAGTGGCAAGTAGAGTATGAGGGACATTTATAAAACTGAAAATCCCACAAACCTCGAAGTGCACTTGAAAAGCTCACACAAGAAGGTTAACCTAGCTTACCTAGAAGACCTCATCAGGGGGAGCACACTCCCCCTCCTTGAAGAGCTCCCCCACTTAACTCGCATCCCAAGAAAACAGCTAACCCCAGATAAGGCAGCGTGATGTATCCCGAGACAACAGGACTGGGACATCTAAATGAAGGTGTGAAACAATCGCCTTCAAAAGGTTATCAATTGACTTCAACCAAAATTAGGAACACTCGGTGCGGCAAGAATTAATAGTTATTAGTCTCAACACCCAAGGATAACCAGAAGAGCATGATTGATATGATGGAACTGAGATTTTGTTACACTTAATTTTTGCAAAACACAAATAAAACTAAATTGAAACTAAGGATTTTCAGAAAAATAAAAACTAGACTAAACTAGCAAAGAATTGGTAAAAACTAATTAGAACTGGAAAAAATTGAAAATCTGGAGTCGAAACTAAATAAAAAATAAAACCTAATGAAAATGGCGAAACGTTTAAAACCCTGGTGCAGAGATTGGCAAATCTGACCAGGAAAAGTATGAGATGGATTGTCAGGACAGTCAGCGTTAAAGCCACTTTTGACAGTCCATACTAGGATGGCATTGGACATCTTCGGGGCGGAGGAGGGTTGGTGTGACCAAGATGTGGTTTGGCTTGTTGTATGTATATTTGAGATTATGTGGCTCTGGATGGACCAGTTACCAGGGCATGGAAGGAGGACAGACTCATTAAAGGAGGAGAAGGCATTTCCTGGGATTGGAGATCCTCTGGGTGAGTGGTTGATTAAAAGCATGCATAAAATAGAAGTTATCTGTTGTTATTGATTGGTAATAGATTGATAATTGGCCACATTTACAGCTGTATTGACTTGTTGTGGACGTAGTCGACTTCAGGTTTAAACACTCTAATTAACAGGTTGAAAATAGTGACATTAAAGGAAGAGTATGCAGTGCCACCCTGTCAGACGCCAGTGATGGTGGAGCTCACTGATGAATCAGGTGAGCTGGATACATGGCTGATTCAAAACTAAGATCCCCCTGCTGTGGTCAGTAAGGGGAGAAAAAAGGGGGAAATAAAATCAAGAATAAAAGAGGCATTTATAAACGTTTATGGGTCAAGTGAAACGGGATAAAAGGGGGTTTTACTGTTATTTTAATATCAGCATTATTATTGTATGAGAATCATGCAACAAGCATTGCATCGATGATCATTTATTGAAGCTTTTGACCTTATACTAACATCTGTGTTCCTGTGATTGTTATAACTTCTGATGAATCTTCTATTTACAGGTGTTAGGATAATGATATAATTTTTCATTGCAGGTGTAACCATGATCATATTGCAACTTGTTGCTCATTGTAGAGTTGTGCTCAAGTTAATAAGGGTTAAAAGCTACAGTCAGCGCGAATGTCTGACTGATCTATTGAGGGAAAAGGCTTCGAGCATAGAAGGCCGCACGCGCTTACAAAACACTGATATCATGTTATTCTTTGTGATCTTTTCTTCAATTATGTCTTTAAGGTTAGTTTAAATAGTGGCAGTTAATTAAACGACATTTATTAAAATATTAAATACCTGAGTCAGAACGTTACACGCGGATCACCTTAAGAGTCTGGGAAACTTTGTAGCTGCCTAATTTTTTTTTGAACGTTCTAGCTCCGTTGATTTGACACATTGGAATGTGTCAAAAAAGGGGGGGAAAGTTGAGCTTTAACATGAAACAAGGATTATTTGAACATTTTATAATTTCATTTGTGTCTTTAATACCTTAGGAATGGTAAAGCTTAAGCTAATAGCGGTCCGAGAAGACGGACCTTTTAGAGAATCAGTGAAAAAGCATAAACTATCACTTTCATGTTTAATCATTACTCATTGAAATGAACTGAATAGCGTTTAGAAGATTTGTTAATTTCTTTGTCTTTTGTTAAAAAGAGGGGTTTCAATAATTTTCAGACACACCTTGCAAATGTGCTTATAATGAGTTGGCACTTGGTCTTTTGAAGGTCATAAGCTTCGTTCGGCGTGATTGTCCGGACTGATATATTGCAGGTATTGACTTTGAGTGCAGAGGGCTAAATGCAAACACGCTTACACACACATAAGATATGATTAGAATAAGTCCCTGGGACATTCTGAATGTTTTAGACCAATTCTGAATCACTAGAAGGTCAGTAGATGACAACATTAGATTATTAGGGTTAGGAAGAGGGGTGTTTTGGTTTTCTGTCTCTTACAGAGAAAGGAACAGACACCAGACGAGGTCACAGATATGCGAGGATCCTCCGTAGCAGAGACAGACACAGTGACTGCCGAGACATCAACTGGGTCCAAGGGTCATGGCGTTTGGGCTCCAGCTAGTCACCACAAAAGGATGGATCCCATAAACACAGCAATAACCATGAAGGGGTTGGCGGAAATCCGGGAACACCAGACCAACGAAGTTCGAGAGGCTTTTGGGCAAAAAGGGGACACCTTCCTGTTCCTTTTCTGGAGAATACACAGATCGTTGTTTGAAATCAGGGCAGAATAATCCCCTGATCTGTGTCACGACTGAAGGGTTGTCTAACCCCTAAGGTTGAAGAATGAAGAGCAGAGGATCACCCAACTGGACGACACTGGTAGCTGCAGCAATAAAATAAAGGCTGAAAGCTGTGGGAGACCTGGGGAGTGTCATCTGTACTCGCTATTGTTGGAATAATAGTTTTTCTTGCATCTGAACTGCGCAAACACAGAGGTCATCCCACATATGGTTCGCCCCTCAGGGGGACAAAGGACCTCAGGAGTGAGAAGAGATGAACCCGGCCACACTGAATTGAAGGGTGTTGGTGAGGTCATTATTTTAATGACCTCATCAAGGGGAATTGTGGGATTGGAGTGTTATTTTATGCCATGTTAGACCCCTAATTAAAGATTGTGAATTATTATGTAGTTTTAGTTTGCATTATTCTCCTGAATTAGAAGAAGCTGATAACTATTGCATTAGTTAAACTGATTTGCATTACATTAAACTGCTGACTTGTTGTGAATGAATGATATTGTTTTATGATGCATTATACTGCTGAGTTATAAGAAATACTGTTCGCAGAAGGTTATTGTCTAATTTGTCTGAGTAGAAGAGAACAGAGTGTGCTGGAGTTTTCTGCCCCATTTCAGCAGGAGCAGATAATCAGGGAGCCAAGGTCGTAGCTTAGGCGTTGTGTGAGAGAAAGCATGTGAATGTTTAGGCTTTTTATGATAAGGTGGAGGCACCAGAGGCTATAAAAGTTTGAGCAATGCTCCACCATTTTGAGATTTTGAGGCTGTCTGCATCAGTGTCCATCTCCCACGCGTGTGATCATTAAAATCATCGTTTGACTCAACCCGGCCAGACCAGTGTTGTTATTGTGGTGTTTCTCTTGTTTCCATCCCCAATTTTGAACTCGTAACAACAGAAACCTTATTTAAACACGAAATATTCACCGGCTTCACTTCCTGATCCAGGATTCAAAGAGGACGTTGCACTTACTCAGCTTCTTCCCATGAACGTCTTCCCTCTGCAGCTCTGCTGTCTGGGCCAGGTCTGTGTAGAAACAGAGACAATCTTCTGCTTCATCAGTCCTCTGTGTCTGCAGGCTGAAGTCACATTAAACACTTCACACCAGCAAAGAGTCTGAAGCTCACAGGTTAAAGGTCAGCTGCTGCACCTTGTGTGATATTGTTTGATCAATAATTAGCCTGCAGCAGGTTTCTGCTCCAACTCCAACACACTGAACAACCCTGAGAACAAATCAGAGGATGTGGGTGTGTCTGCAAGCTTCAATAGTATTAAACACCTCACACCAGCAATGAGTCTGAAGATCGCAGGTCAAAGGTCATAGGTCAGCTGCCACACTGTATATAATATTTCAATATGTATACAACCTGACTGCGGGCGTGTGTGCAGCCATAAACAGTTTAAACATTAAACACTGAACCATAAAAGAAGCTTAAGCTGCAGCTCACAGGTCAAAGCTCAGCTGCTGCACCCAGTTATGACTTTACATAAATCATCATGTTTTCCCTCTCAGCACTTGGGCTGTTTTGACTCAGCTACACTATGGCGAATGGCCAATGGTTCCACAGCTGTTCTTGTTCACAGCATCATCCAGTTAGAGAGGAAACTGTATAATGCAATGATGATGTTCCAGCGTCATGGTGCAGTTGTTGCTCCTCCTCCACATGCTTACCTGCCACAGTTTAACTCCGCCTCTCAGACAGTCATGTCACCTGATCTGCATGTTTTGTTGTACGATGACATCGTCTTGACGTTGACGAGGAGAAAAAGTAGTTTTGTCCTGCAGATGGCGATCTTGCACCGTGTTCAGAGAGCCGACACTTTGATGATGCTGCTCTACTCAACTTACTTTTATCCTGGGTTGGACTCTATATGAGCAGCTTCCACTCTGGTTTCACTCTTAAATACACTTGTTTGATTTCACTTGTAAAAGTTGGAAAATAAATATTAAATTATTTGTTGGTACATTGTTTTGAGGGTCAAATATTTTGCTTCATTTGAGGAATGAACTGTTAAGGTGGAGAAATGAATCAGGTTAAAATAGTGGTGCTTTAAATCAGTGCAGATGTATAATGTAATTTAACATGTTGATAATGGTTATAGCGGGCTTGTAATGTAAATGTGGTCTGATTAAATGTGACATTAATGGTGATGCTGCATAAACCTGATAAAACAGTTCTATTAGTGGGTCTATGTGATCAGCATCAGTGGGTGAAGGTGAGGCCTTGACTAGTAGAACGTCATGTTGGTGTATGACAACACATGAGCCAACATCAGACTCCGAGCGCTACGATGCTCAAGATCAGAAGATCCAGCGTGACATCATCGTTACCTGGCAACAGCAGCCCTCAGCCCATCTGACTTTATTGGAGGATATTTACACCAGCAACACTGTTTAGTTTGATATGACGGATTAACAACATGCTGTGATGTCCAGTTCATCTGTAATAGATACTGGATCTAATCAGTCAGCAGATATTTGATCACCTTATTTATAACTATACTAGAAACAAACACAACTGTGTTGGTGATTCATGCAAACTTGCATATCAGCCTTTTAAGGTTTTGTAGTATTGAAAACAAAGAGGTTGTGTTAGGGCTGAAAAGCCCGACTTGTTCTCCTCTGCAGGTCATCAAATGCACCACAGAAGTTTGTATTTGCAGAAGCCTGTATATGTTTGATGGCTTTATTATTCTCTGTTCAAAGACAATAAATGTGGAAAATGTCTCATGTAGTATCAGCGTCATTTAAAAATGACTGCAAACATTTAGAGAACATGTGCTGCTGTTTGTCCTACATGTCCAACACTGAACTAACCCTGAAAACGTGATGGCAGGTGGCAGATTGGAGTTCACATGAAATATCGGCTGCATGAAGACTGGAAAATATAGATGATAAAAATATGCAGCCAAACATTTGTGGACATGGATAAACTATCTGATCCAAAAAGCAGGAAGTGACACAGCTAGAAAATGAAAGTGTGTAACAGCTGAAGTCAAATGTAATGCAGAGTTGAATCTGCACTTGGATCCATCTGTGAAAGGTCCACATGTAGGGATCACATGAGTCCTGATGTTTGTCAGTCCAGCTTGAAAACTCCATCTACTGTGGGCTACAAATACTGGGCTGGTAGCTCCATAGTGCTGGAAAGAAACTATTCAATGTGCATATTTGAACGACTCATTGAACGACTGGCGACCTGTAGCCCTGACCCCCATCGTGAGCAAATGCTTCGAGAAGCTGGTCAGGGACTTCATCCGCTCTGCACTACCCGACTCACTAGACCCTCTACAGTTCGCATACCGCCACAACAGGTCCACTGATGATGCCATAGCCCTGACACTACATACTGCCCTGTCACACCTGGAGAAGAGAGACACGTATGTGAGAATGCTGTTTGTAGATTACAGCTCAGCATTCAATACCATCGTTCCCTCGAAGCTGGACAGGAAACTGCAGGATCTAGGACTGAGCAGCTCCCTCTGCAGCTGGATCCTTAGCTTCCTGTCTGACAGACGCCAAGTGGTCAGACTGGGCAGCATCACCTCATCCCCCATCACACTGAACACTGGTGCTCCACAGTGGTGTGTACTGAGCCCTTTCCTGTACTCACTCTACACCTACGACTGCACAGCCACTAACAACTCCAACATCATTGTGAAGTTTGCGGACGACACTACAGTGGTGGGTCTTATCACCAACGGTGATGAGACGGCTTACAGGGAGGAGGTCAGCGCCCTGACCCACTGGTGTCAAGACAACCATCTCACCCTCAACGTCGCAAAGACAAAGGAGTTGATAGTGGACTTCCGGAGGTGCAGAGAAGTACACACCCCCATCACCATCAACGGCGCTGCTGTGGAGAGAGTGAGCAGCTTCCGTTTCCTTGGAGTACATCTGGCTGAGGATCTTACGTGGTCAGTACACACAAACAAAACAGTGAAGAAGGCGCAGCAGCGCCTCTTCTTTCTCAGGAGACTGAAAAGATTCGGCATGAGCCCCCGCATCCTCAGGACCTTCTATCACTGTGCCATTGAGAGCATCCTCACTGGATGCATCACCACCTGGTTTGGCAACAGCACCGCCTACAACTGCAAAGCTCTCCAGCGAGTAGTGCGGTGCTCTGAACGGATAATTGGAGGTGAGCTTCCCTCCCTCCAAGACATCTACAGGAAGCGGTGCCTGAGGAAAGCGGGGAGGATCATCAAGGACTCCAGTCACCCCAGCCATAAACTGTTCAGACTGCTTCCATCAGGAAGGAGGTTCTGCAGCATCTGGTCCCGTACCAGCAGACTGAGAGACAGCTTTTTCCATCAGGCCATCAGACTGCTGAACACTTCATAGACACCTCAGCTTCACTACGGGAACTGCAACACTATGCACTCCACACTGTATATAAATGCCACTTGTTTTGCACATATTCAACTCTGTATATTTTTATATATTTTATTTATTATTATTATTATTTTTTTTTTTTACTATTTAACCCTTTAAGACCTACCATAGAACCAAGTCCGCCAGAGCTTATATTATATTTTTACATGCTGTGGAGCCATTTTTGGGAGCATTTCAAGTTGCTATACATCAATACAACCATTATAGCCCAGATTTTAATAATATGTATTCATTAAGTGCATAGTAATTACATAAATTGCAAAAAAGTGCAATAAACTACAAAAAAATTGAAAATCGTTTTTGCTTTTTTAACATATATTTCTAGTTAGAGAAATTTAAGAGGCTTATCCCTCAAAACTGTAATTACAAAAAAGTTGCACAAAATAGTTTCCCACCACAGGAAATTTATTTTGAGTGTCTTCATAGTTTTATTTTTGAAATACACCAATTTTTATACACTGCAGGAAAAACGAAAATAAATATTATACTGCAAATTTGCAAAAAAGCAGCATATGCATCAAAATAAACTACTTCCAGCAGTGCAATATGAGTCCTAAGCATCCCAGAAACGACACAGAAAGTCATAAAGTCAAAGATAACTTTTAAAAAGAGCAGTATAGGCCCTGAGGCCCTGATCGCAAAAAAGACTACATTTCCGCGAAAATGACGTCACTTCCGGTTTCAGGCAGGTAATGGCGGAAATCCAAATGTTCGCGCTGACGTCTATTCCAACGTAGGAAGTGTTTTGAACAGCTGATCAGATCGGTAAAGCGTGTTTCTGGAATATTATGTTTTTGTTCCTGCAAGGGCTTTTTATGCAGTTTTTGCAAAGCTTTATGTGGAAGGAAACCGTGACCTAGGACAAGCTGATGGCATCAGATGTAAGGACAACTCCTCCGGTTTCATATGCAAAAAAAATGTTTGCGCTAGCTTACGTGGTTGCAGTGCTACTGGGATTTAAAAATAGTTACGCATAACAGAGCGTTCCCGCTCCGATCGGCTCTAAAGGGTTAATTTGTAAAATGTGTATACACACACACACACACACACGTAGGATAATATTTAGTATACACATCCAGAAATGCATACACTATTATATATTGTACATATATTTATTAGTTTCAGATGTAGCCATTCTTGTATTTGCTGGTTTGTGTTGTTGTGTTTGCACATCTCTGTTGCTTGTGGGGCTCGCACACAAGAATTTCACTCGCATGTGCTGTGCCAGTGTGCCTGCACATGCGATGTGACAATAAAAGTGATTTGATTTGATTTGATTTTGATATTTCTAACACAGGAGCCATGTTGAGTTTAGATTCCAGCCGACCACCGGCAGTCTGAAATGGAATGAAGCCCATTGACAGCCAGCAGGTCTAAACAGGAATGGAACGCATCCATGGATAATACACCACTTTATTTGAAGACATCTGTAGCACTGCCTCAGTTCTGGATGTTTCCACAGACTCCTCTGGCCTCTGTGCACCTAAAGAAAAGGTCAAAGGTCAGCAGCACATGTAGTTGGGATAAGCTTTCATTTACAAACAACAGTCGCACTGTGACAAAGTGGAGGAGCAGTTGCAATGCTCTCCATTTGTCCCATATGTGTTTGCCTTTTCTTGCACATTGTACACATTATTCTGTTTCTATGTATTTGCTATGATTTGCTATTTGTCAAGTAACATTGCTTCACTCACTATCCCGGGTTTGTTTGTGTAAGCGTTCTGTTGCCGGCAAATCAAAACATTCTGCAAATTAAGACAAATACTAAGTTATGTTTCTTTATATTTTATTATGTTACAGATTAAGTCATTTGTTCATACTTACTTTGTTTGTCTTTTCAGTCGTCATAAGGGTCAGGTGTGGGGAAACGCCCGCCTGGGATTTCCTCATTTTAAAGTCCTGCTGATGTCACATATGACATCAGCAGGTCAAACAAAGTGGAGGGGTTTCTTTTTCCATAGAGATGCTTCCTTTTGTTTGTGTTAAGGTTTAAAGGGATTTGTTGAATGTTTTTCCTTTCGTTAATACTGCCATTTAGTTGTGTAAATGTGCATGTTAGAAGTGTGTATAGGTTTTGTGTTTTTTGGATAATCTGTGTAGCGTTTTAGATCCCTCAGTTGAGTGAGTGGTACTGGCTGGGCAATCGGAGGGAAATTGGTGGCCCTATTTAAAGCCAGTCTCTATCAGATGCAGGAGAGAGGAGAGGTGAGCTGTGTCACCAGATCCATGTTATGTTGAGTTTTGTTAATAGAGTTTATTTGGGGAGGAAGTTTTGTTAAGTTACATTGAAGCCTGTGATTTCTAGGCTGTGATATAAAAACTAGTTCCTAATGGCAGCGATTCACTCAGTAAACATGTGTTTCCTTCACCAACCTCACACACAGATCCAATAAGATCAGGAAGTGGGCAGTATAGTACAATATGTGTTATTTTGTGCTGTACTGCCCAAACTAAAGATCTGCTGAAGTGTTGGAAATGATTCATATGTTTATTTTGGACGATACAGCAGAAGATCAGACATGAAAGTGGAGATAACACAGAAGACCTGCAGCAAAGGGTCAGAGGTCAGACTGGGCCACTGGATTCAACAATGAGCCAATGATCATCAAGTACTGACTAAAGCAGAGCCCTGACGTTCTGACATTTATCACACAGTTAGAACAAATGTCTGCTGATGACTTCATCTCATGAAACGACTGATAGATGTCAATTCATTGATTAGCTGAGCTGCTGCTGCTGATCTTCTTCATCGTGCACAGAAACATTCAGCTTGTTTCAATCAGTAAATAACTTTGAACTGTTCCCACTCAAAATGCTGTCAGAACAATGATCATTGTTACTCCCCTCGAGTCTTAATAAAGCTCAACTTGTTCTGTGTGTTTAAACTGACATTTATTTCGGACAGGAGGATTCTTCCACATCTTAACATGTAATGATGTCCAACCACAGCCGATACGATGCCGTCAGAACTAAAAGGAAATGCAAACTTAAATGAATATTCTTACTAAAGTCCTTAAGCATTATATACAACGAAACATTCCAACAAAATGATCAATAAAGTACACATTACACCTCACACTGCGGCTATTGCGCTTGAATACCACGCAACAGTCGTGCATTTACATACAACGATAATAAATAAAACATTTACCTCATTGGCCTCACTCAAAGGGAACAAACTTTCATTTTTACGTGGTGGGGAGGTCCAAAAAAAGGCACTCTTTATTTATCTTTCTGCACACGTGCAAACCTCGTGGCTCGTCTCTTAATTAGCTTGCTGAGTGTGACAGCCAAAAAATGCCCTCTTAGCCACAACACAACTTTAGAAAAGGTTCCTATCTAATTGCACAATTAGCACAAATAACACATTTAAACATATAAATCTAATCAACAAACATGAATTACTATTTATTTCTTAATATTTCAACTCAGGGGTGCTTTGATTCATTTTGGGGGTGCTTCAGCTCCCCCAAAATGAATCAAAGCACCCCCAAAGATTTCTTACTTTTTTGACAATATTTGCTGTTTGTGTGACACACTACTAAAAATATAAAAAGCATACAGTATTTGGTTGAGACGTAACATTTTAACAACAAAAGTATAGATACCCCCCCTCCCATAATGGTTTGTTCCAGCTCACCTCTCCTCTACTCTGGCTCTAGCGCCCTTTCTGCCAGAGCGATGGTGGCTGAGACGCAGCGGAGCGGAGGTGTAAGTGCCTGCAGTGCCTGCCCACTGCACCTGTATGGCCGGAGACGCAGAGACCTGCAGCCATGTCGCTGCTCTTCTGTTTAATGTAGAAGCAACAGTGTTGATCTGTGGCACAAGGACTGTTACAGATGAACCTGCATACTGGGTTTTGCTGGGTAATGTGACCAAGATACAGCCAGAGGTTGGCCATAAGATGGACTTCTCCTCTTCAGCTGCCCAAAAAAAGGCTCTTGATCAAAACATAAACAGACCATCTGTATTGACAGGTAAAAGGAGCCGTCCTCAAAACAGAAAAATCCCACCTGCTACTGTGGAGGAGTTGTCACTGCTATTGGATACTTTGCTGGAACACAGTAAAGTTGTGGGTTGTGGGAATGAGCCATAATGTTTTATCTAGGGGTCTAGATTTATGCCTGTAGTGCACTGCCGTGTAAATAATTTGCATTTACTGAATATCTACTGACTGAGTCCCACTGTTCAAAAGTTGAATAAAGAAACAAACTAATTTTTGCCTCTTTTTTAATTAAAACCACCTTATAGAACATCACATCAGGTACAATGTAGAATCCATGTCATTTATAGTTTACAAATGACAAAATGTTTACACAAAATCATGAGTTTTTACATGATGTCACCCACTACTAACATTACTTTATTTACTGTATCTTTTGAAAAAATACAGCAATTTTAACAGCACAAGATTTAAGAATATTTAACAGGAGCAGGTTTCATTCTTCCCTGGTTTTACTACCACACTGTTCACCAAAACGCAGCAAACCTTCACCATCTTATCCAGAAGGGTCACCTCTTCACCCTCACATGGAAGTAGTAATCTGATTGGCATGGTGGTTTGTTTGAAGCAGGTCCCTTGTGTAGTGGTGGAACTCAGTCACGATGTGTTTCATCCATTTCATCGGCTGGTTTGCTGCAATAATGTCAAATAATTAGCAACTCTATAAATAGAAGGTAGTTCTGCAAAATCACTCAGTAGGATGTTTGTTCTAATTTGCTATGAGCTCAGAGCACATAGAAAATAAAACTAATAGGCTATAAAGAGAGATATGAACATATTTAGAACTTACCGGAATGAAAATGTCTGGAGCACCAACAGATATTTGGAGATGGAAGAGAACTGCACGTCAGCTCGTCTCACAGCTGCTATCCAGGCTGGACGCCTTCTTTTGGTAACATCGATACACGAGCTGCCTCATGTTGCTTCCAGGTTGGGAAAGAATGAAAAGATAAACCCTTTTCAAGCTTATTCTCTTGCCGGTCGTGTGATCGAACATTGCAGCCGACCACACAGCAAATACGAACCATGGCTGTTGTGTGTGCCTTCGCTCCCTTTTCACTTGCGCTAGACCCCCAAAATGGCAGATCGGGCCAAAATCCTTTCCACGCCCACCCCCGTGACATCACGCTCCAAAGCCCTATAGTATTTTTTTCATATTAATGTAATTTGTCATCTAATTGAATACAATCTATTTGTGTATGATTGTCAGTCCAAAGAGGGAGAGAGGAAAGAGAGGAACGTGAGGAGAAGCACAAGGTCAGGAAGAAGCAGGTAAGCAAACAGACAGGGAGCAGTGACAGGCACAACACAAACTGTTAAACTGACAAAGAAAGAAAAAACCTGATTTTACTCACAATCTGGAAGTTGTGTCCTCCCTATATTAAAGCTGCTGTACAGAATCTGCAAAACAAACTGGGTTGAAACATTTTTGACCCTCTTTAACAACATTCCAACATAACATGATCATTGATTGGGGAGATTAAAATTAATTATATATTTTTATGTGGTTCAGCCACAACTCTACTAAAACCTCAGCCAGTAATAGGTAGGCTAACTTTTGGACCGTCCAGTTGTCTGTATGACTGCCGCAGTACGTGCACCACATTTGCACACTATCAGAAAGCACCAAACAGCCCTGGTGGAGTGAGGAGCTGTAAAGAGAAGCAGAAGCTCTGTTTCTAAAAATGTTTTAAGCTTGTTTCAAAGATTCTGTACTGCAGCTTTAAATGTTTTCCAAAAGCACACAGACACTTATCAGTGTTTCTCACACTTTTTACAGTGTGGACCACCTGATAAAAATGTCAAGCTCTTCTAAGGACCACTATGAAAGCATGAAACTCATGAATCTTACAACACAAAATTAGTATTATTAAATTAGTAAAATTAGCATCTGCAGTAAAGATTTTTTCATACATTGTATACATTCTACCACAGGCAAAGTTGCCTCCATTTTTAGATATTTTTTTTTAAATATTTTGTAATAATTTATTTGTAATAATTTATTCTGTTTCGGGAGTGTTTTTTTATGCATCTGTATTATATTATACATACACATTAAAAGTGAATCTCTGTCCAAAAAATGCACTCAGTTTACTTTTTACTCACTGTGAGCATCATTCATTATTCTCCCCCAGTAATTAAGGTTAGGATATGTATTTCTTTTATTCTAATCCATTCTTCTTTTGCAGCATTTAAATAACCTTTATCAGATTTGATGGTTTTGTTACAGACTTTTCAAAAATAGTGTTTTGCTTTTCTTTCACAAATGTTGGGATTAAATTGTGTTAAAATGTACAAAACAGTGATGTCATGTTTTGAGACGAGGACCCAGGCACAGAGAGACTTGATGAATTTAAGAATCTTATGATTTAATAAAGAAATTTGCAGACTTGCACAGAGATGGTAAAATTATGATGACTGATAACGGAGACGAAGACAACTGACGATGAGGACAGGGAGGAACAGGGGTTTACATGCACCAAGGAGACAGTCAGAGAGAACTCGGGACAACTGGAGGCATTTAGGGATGCAAGGACTGACAGAGATGGGGAAGAAGTCTCATTGTGACGAGTAAAGTTTATCTTGCCTGGCTGGGCAGCTCTCCTGGTGCTCAGCACCCCCAAAGCTCTGATCCTAGAATCGCCCCTGTTTCAACTGCTTATTGTTTCAAACTTAACTATCTAATAAAATGAACTTAAATGCGAGAGTTGCCTATGACGGCAGCTGCAATCATTGTAGAACTCCACAAACATCACGTGTTGTTTTCCACATGTAAGATCAGCAAACATACAGAAACTTCCTGTTGCCACACACGGCCTCTAAAATCTCTTCCACGCTTTCTGTCTGAAGTCCACTCTCTGTGTCGGATCCACAGGAAACAACAAGATCTTATTAACATGGTTTTCAATGTGTCTCCTTACAAAAAGTCCAACCAATGAACAAATGTTTATATTTGTGGAGGCCGAACAAAAGCATGACACATTTCTCTGTTTCTATAAACTGGAGTCAAACACAAATATGAAGAGTTTCACTGACAGACTCCAAAATGCCCCCACAGTGGATCAAAGGGAAATCCTACAGTGTGGCCAGAGACTCTTAATGGCTCCAACATCAACACATCCACAATGTTGGATCCAGTTCTGCCTCACAGAGTTACTAAGACACACCCTCTGCCAGCATCACAACAGCTCCACCTGCTTCACCTGCCTCCTCAGCATCTGTACACCTGAAGAGAAAAGAAAGGCTCCAACAGCTCAAATCTACAAAGGATTCATGAAGTTTCATCCAACAATAACATGTTTGCCTTCCACAGTGTGCTGTTAGACACCACTGTACCTCTGCCATTTCAAAAAGAGCAGCTTGGGAACAATTTGGCTCCAAACACTTTGTGTTTAAGTTCTTTGTTTTCTTTGTGAAGCCGACAACATCTGGAGCTTTTTGACTCATAGAAACATCATTTTGCTCTTTAGATGACAGCAGATTGGGACTGAATAATCAATCACTATCAAAGCAATAAAGACAAACATGCTGATTTTACAGGAACTTTGTTGGAGAAGCTGCAAAGACATGAAACTGGTGGAGATCCCAAACCAGTTGATAGTGCTGGTTATTCCAAATAAAGCTGTTTTCCATTTGAGATGAAATGACTTTCTGTCCTGATATATAATAAAGATGTTGTTGTTTTTGAGCCCCTGTATTAAAAGTAGTTTAAAGTCAGCTTGAGTTTGATGTCTTTATGTCAAAGCTGCTCATGATGTTGAGCTGCTGATGGAATAAAAACAGTGAAAAATCTCCTCAATATAAAAGCATGTAGTCCAGACTTAAATGTCGCCTGTTGTTAGCTGAGGTCCACACACAGTGTTTGACAGTGTAAAGTGTGTGAAAGGGCTGCTGCTGGAGCTCACTAGGATGAGCAGGTGACCATGTGCCACGAGGTGGGGAGCAGCTGGCCTGGTTTTGATTCTGACCCGGGCCACGCCCCCTTTCTCTCTCCCTCTGCCTTGCTGTCACTTATCTTCACTGCTCTGTCCAATAAAGCTGAAAAAGGCCCCGAATCAAAGAAATCTGCTGCAGCCTCTGAAATGTCTTCTGTTTCCTTCCAGAGGCCGACGGCTTTTTCACCGTCATACATACATGAAACTATCAAAGCTGACAATCATTTCATTCCAATAACATCTAATGGTTCATATATATAGACACAGGACTACAAGTAAATGGCTCTCAGCATCTGGCTGTGGTAACAAATGTCCCTGTTTTGTGTTCAAATTGTGTGCATGTTTTAGACGTGTGTCACATGTAGAAACACAAAAATCCCACAATGACACAAAGATTGGTTTGACACAACTGTGCAGCTGTAAGTTGTTTCTAATGATTCATTGAAGCTCTTCTAACATTCTGGAGACGATCAGTACATGAATCTGTTCAACACGACAACAATTTGACTCATGAAGCATGAGATTCTGTTTGTCATCTTGTCCAAGTCACTAGTAAGATGAAAGTGACACATAGACTAGTGGACGAATATTATTTTGGAGGACAGATGGTTGCATCATAGAGGAGAAAACAGGACGCTGATGAGGAGTCTTGAATGAGTGAGCTGATTGTTGAGTTTCTGATGTGTGAAGAAGTTTTAACATGGCACACATTTGGTTACATGAGAAGAAAGTCGTTATGTGATGAGACAACAGGGTTATGTTGTGTGGTGTGAGGTGTGTGGCTGAGTGGATGAATGTTTGAGATTAATCTGGCTGATGATTTGTCTTTTGTTGCAAAGTTGAACCTACCAGTTAGGTTTGGTATGATTTCCCCTCCTGGGATGAAGAACACGTGTCATGACTTAACAAGGCCTTTCTTTCTTTCTTTCTTTTTATTCTGTTACTTTCACAGTGCACTGAAAGTTTGTTGCTAAATCTCTGTCATTTAAAGCACATCTGAACATTTGAACAGGAAGAACTACACAACATGTTGTCGGGAACGGTTGCAAAGTGAGTTTCTCCAAAATTAAAATGGGCTCAGGAGAAAACCACTTATTGGGACAATTAGGAAGCGAGTCCCTGTCTGAAAGGATGCAGCGGTGATCCAGTCTAAATTCTTTTTCTTTTTTTGAAATGGCGTCATATTGCTGAGGGTGGAAACGAAATGCGACGATAGATTCCACTATCAGCACTGAATGAATAAATGAATAAAAAATGAGTGAAAAAAATGGGGAACTGACTGGACTGCTGAAAGCTGACAAGAGTTGACTGACTTAACACCACTATGCAAAGGTTAACCCCCACCCAGATGTGACAAAGGGGTGGATGTATCTCTGTGTGTGTCTTTTGTTGCAGGAGCAGGAGGAGACCAGAGGAGGAAACTTTGGGTCACATGACTGTGTGAACTCTGCAAATTTAAGCTTTTAGCTGTAATTTTTCTGTGCGTCTGTGAATTTACCAGCAGTGTGTTATTCATGATCCTGTATTACTCACAATGCAGACGTCACTGTGAGAAAGTGTGTACACACCTGCGCAGCGCTAACATTTACATTACTTTTCTACAGCAGAGGGTTAATCATGTGATTTGATCATGTGATTTACAGCAGGACACAACTTAATAATGTTTTTCTACCACAGGATTACTGAGTTTTTATGTGAAGGAAACTGTGTTGACAGGCTGTATGTTGGTGATGAAATTACACTGTGTTGTTGAGGAATGTGAATATTACAGTGGAGATGTGAATACAGTGTGAGAGACATCCTGTGTTGAAGCCAGTGTTACTTCTTTTACAGCAGAGTGTTAACTTTATGACCTTTTACAGCACCTCTGGAGTCTGGTGACCCAGGCCTGACCTAGGATGCTACTGCTAATGTTTCTCTAATGTGCTTGTAAAGGATTCAGCACAGACAGACAAGTGACAACTGAGCAGATGTGCAGGGTTATAGAATAGTTAAAATGGGGCTCATTATCTGACCACTATTGAGCTCATAGTGATGAAACAAGTGAGCGACGAACTTAAGGACAGTCACTGATTACAATGTGGGATGAAGTTGAGATGATCGATGATTTGGAGCAAATTACGGCAAAAAGCAGGAGTTTAATGATTTAGAATTAACCTGCAATGATACTTGTCTCTGTGATGCTGAATACTTTATTACTCTTATGAGCTACAGTTGTTTGCAAATGTGAAGTTTGTTTTAACTTACAGGGTTTTGTCTACAGGCAAGGATACAGGCTCCGGGTGGAGCTGGGAGTTGAACAATCTTAACATTTAACCACTGACTAAGCAGCTTCCAACAAACACAACAAGAGAAAAAACTGAATGTTTCACATTAAAGTCGAACATTTCTCATAAAAACAGGACAAAGATGTGAAAAAGTCGTGTTTTTCCTTCCAGGAACCACAAGTCTTCACTTTTAAAGGTGAAGTGTGAAAGAAATGGACATATTTGAAGTCCAACACCTTTTTCCAGTCACATTATTAAAGCAGACAAACTACAAGCTCATTTTCATTCCAACAAGTCATCTTCTGACCTGGACTAACAACACTGGTCTCTATGTGCAGCTGGCTGTGAGACCAGTGCTCAGGGAGCGTCTACAAAGTGCAACACTGAAAGAACATCACACACATATTTGCTTCCAGCACTTTCACACAAACATCTACTGGGAGTTGAACAATCTTAACATTTAACCACTGACTAATGTTTCTTTGACACAGGGTTACAGGTTTGGAGTGGAGCTGCTCCAAGAGAAACCCTGGAGAATTTTTCAGAGAGAATGTGCAACATTCTCTCTGAAAAAATTTATCAGACAGGTTTTTGTTTTTTGTTTTCAAAGTTTAGACTTTGCTTCTATTGGACTTTTTATCAGTAACACGTGCTTACTTTTTGCAGGAACAGTTGAAACTAACATAAACAAATAACTCCAGAGGTGATAGTCAGCAGGGGGTTTACAAGTTGTGTGCTGCGTTGTCGGCGGTATAAGCTCGACCACTTGCAAGGTGAGCTGGCAGACATCACTGAATTCATCAGAGATGATCAGGTTCATTTTGACAAAGTGAGCAGATATTTAACCTCCTAGGACCTGGCGTCCACATATGTGGACATCACATTTTGGGTTGTTTAGACCAAAATACTACATTTTGCTCTACAAGGGCCTGATATCCACTCACAAGGATGTTATACTGCCACTGTGCTATCAAAATTTTAGACAAATATCCTCATATGTGGCTCTCATTTTTCTCAGAAACAAAAATTTGGTAAGAAAAAAAAAATAAACCTGGTAATTCTTTGTTTTTTACATTCATCAGGTCCCAATCAGCCCAAATATCAAAGAGAAATTAAAAATGAATGCCACGGAGGAGTTTGGGTCTTAGGAGGTTAAAGATTGTGCCACTACATTCTTGTCTAGAAGATATTAAAGTGTATTTGGTGACACACAAAAAAGGGTAAAGTTTAAGTATAGTTTGGGTCCACACATGTCCAAACCCTGGTGTGTAGGCCTACTTAGTTTTGAGAAATTGTCATGGGACCGGGGTCTGGGTGACCCAGGGCCTGTAAAAAGTTATGGACATGTGTGTTTTTGGTGCTGCTGTCTCCTGTTTCCATGTTTGTGTATCTAGGTGTGTGTGTGGGTGTGTCAGCCAGGAGCCTGGCCACACCTGCGGAGGAGAATTACTCACACCTGCAGCTGATCAAGCCTCGTCAGAGGAGCTACTTAGGAGTGTGGTGGAGCTCTCTCCGATGCTGGATCATTGCGTAACTTCACGTTAGTCTCTTGGCGAGTTAGTTAAGGTTAGTCTGCCGCATTGTGGTGTTGCTGATGGCTGCCTCTTTGTTATTCCCCAGGAGGAGTGTGGAGACGAGAGGGCAGCGAGCACGGGGTGCTCAGACACTGAGGAGCGGAGACAAAGACACTAACACTGGCAAGAGGACATGTCAGAGTCGGGAAGGCACTGGGGATTTATTGTTGTTTGGATTATTTTACATCACTGTAAATAAACGCACTGACCTCATCAAAGAGTCCAGCATTTGGGTCGTCCTTCCCCTCATCATAGTCTGCCACGCAGGCCGTGACAGAAAAGCCCACTAAAAGAACGCCCACCAGACCAAAGCAATGGTTTTGACTTGATCAGCATTAACCCCGCCCCCTGACTTTGATGGGTGAAGCTGACAAATAAAATGTATTTATGAACAGCGATGCAGGGCCAGGAGTAGCAACGTGAATTAAATAAATACATCATTAAATAATTCATTAAATGTGTCAGTAAAATAATTAAAATAGAAAACAAACCAATAATTGATTAAATATGTAATTAACTAATTTGAAGTGTACATAAACAAATAATGAAACATTTTAAATGAAATTAATGGATAATTCATTATTAATATATTTCTTTAATTGATTATGTACATTTTTAAATGAATTACTGAAATAATTAATTCATTAGTGATGTCTTTATTTAATAAAACCATAAAATTATTGCTAATTTACTCAAAATAAATTTAAGACATCAATATTAAAGGTTAAATTATGATAATGAATACATGCAACTATAACTGATGACATATAAATGAGGATTTCTTAAGCTAAAGCCAAAGTGCTGACTCATTTGACATGTTACTCTCAAACGTTTTCCCTAATAACAATAACATAATTACACTTTAGCCACAAGAGGGCAGCAGCATTAATATAAGTCACATGTATATAAAGGTACAGTGATTATATTACAGTGATTTTGACAAAAACAAAACAGAAGTTGATGGCAGTGTGTTTTTCCATGACAGAATAATTACGCACACCCCACTTTGTAGTTATTTATTTGTAAAAAATGTTTGGAATCATGTATGATTTTCGTTCCACTTCTCACGTGTTCACCACTTTGTGTTGGTCTTTCACGTGGAATTCCAATAACATTGATTCATGTTTGTGGCTGAAATGTGACAAAATGTGGGAAAGTTCAAGGGGGCCAAATACTTTTGCAAGCCACTGTAAAGTTCACTATCAGTAACATCAGAGCACCACCCAGCTGTATAGAAACTCCGTCATGCTAGCTAGTAGCAGTACGAGTTATTGCAACTGACTGTAAAAAGTCAGCACAAGGAAAATAAACTCCACCTAAACTTGGTTTATATCTGACCCAGACAGACTGCAGGTCATAACTTCTTACCTGAAGTTCAGTTCACCTGACACTCGGACCGGCGGCCGCCTCGGGTCTCTGCTCCTCCTGCCTCCCCTTTCCCTCATCCACCTGTTGCCTCTGTGGAAGCTCCGCCATAGCCACCACCAAACAACTGACTTATTTCTACACATCGACCAGCATCTGGCCAATCCACCATCTTTTATTGTTTATACTGTTAGAAAAACATTTAAAAAACATCATCGGCTCATAAAAATGAAAAATCACCATCAGTATGCCCGATGGCCAGTCCAGCTATGGTCATGCCATCAGTTAACCCTTCACGTGGCAGCTGTGACACGCGTGCCCAGGGTTGCCGACCCCTGCTCTAAAGCATCTGATTTGGATTCCTGAGATCAAATATATTTTCCTTTGGCTTTGTTTTCTTCCCATTTGTGGCTTTAATGTAGTGTTACATCCTGTTTGTTTGCTTCCATCTGTATACATGTCCAGATTCACTGTTATGTTTCTATTCGTACATTGCTGTGTGATCACTGTTCCCTCTGCTGACTGATGTGACCTTTTGTATCTTACACTGATACTTGTCATATTTGTATCTGCGCCTAAAAGATAAAAAGTTTTCCATGCTAAAACACAGCTCCACCTCCTGCAGTTCTCCCTCTGAACCACTAGATGTCTCTGTTATCTAAATGAAGACGTGCAGCACAGCAACCACAGCAGCGCTCAGATCACACGTGTCCTGTTATTATGTATAAAAGCATGAAACAGGTGAGACAGGTGGGATCAATATTAATGTTGTGGAAATATATGAAAAAGCAACAGAAGAGTGAAAACATTTCGTGTTTCTAGAAAGATCTTTCAGCTCACAGCTGCTCACAGGCTGTATTTACAAGTGACAAACTGCAACTCTACAGTACATCTACAGTATATATCAAATATATTCTGTATTCAAATCTATTGAGTGATGTTTGAAAGTCTTTCCAGGTGAGTTTGATCCAGGAGGGTCTGAAGCCAGAGTCAGACAGAGACTGTGCAGAGACTGTAGAAGGACAGAGCAGCAGCAGAGCAGTCCAGATACACTGATGATCCTCTGTCAGATCCAGAGGGACACACAGGGATGATGCTGGACTCTACATTGTGTCTGACAGTGGAGCTGTTCTCAGAGCAGTTCACTCTGCAGCACTGACAGTCATCTGCACTTCTTCTCATTCCTCTGTCAGTCACTGCTGGATGAAGCTCTCCTCTCCACCTCCCAGTAACATGGCCCAGTCAGAGCGTCTCTACACACAAGCTCCTGCTGCTGCTTCAACCTCTCTGGATCATCAGGACACAGCTCCTCCTCTCTCAGCACACACACCGTCCTGTTTACCATCATCAGTCCTTCCACCTGCAGAGAGAAGAAGGAAGAGCAGAGGAGATAAACGAGTGTTTCCAGAGACTCTTCATCAGCTGTCAGTCAGTGATGCAGCACATCCAGTATAAAGAGCAGCAGGGACTTCAGTGCTGGGACTGTACTAGGACTCATTGTTGCTTCACTTTTTCTAATCTTTGGATTTTTATTGAAGTTGCTGAAAATGTTTTTCCCTCCTAGTTTGAGTTTGGACTTTCATTCATTAGAAGAACCTTGGTGTGTCCACTCTGAGCTCTGTAGGAACCCCAACAACAAGCCCAACAATCCAGATGGACGGTTCCAGCTGTTAACTGGAGGAATTCCATCCAAACATCTGCTCTCACTAAATTCTTCCTCACCTACAGACTGTGTTCTTCACTGCTTTAAACTTGGAAATGAATGCAGTCATTGGTCTGCGTGCTGCTTTGTTCAGAGAGCTGATTGGCTGTTGACAGCGTTTGATCAGAGCATGTCAGCCGTTACCATGGTGACCATAAAGGTCAGAAACAGGAAGTGTTTGTGTCCAATCCTGAAGCCTGTCACCATTCTCCTCTCACAGCTTCACTGAGAAGCTGCAGCTTTACAGGAAACACTGGATCTTTGTTTCATACTGACTGTGTTTAGTACAATACTGCTGACAGCACCACCCACTCACTCCATCACTCTACTTACACCAGAGTCTCCAGTCTGTAGTCTGGACTCTGCTGAAGATCAGACAGATGCTTCACATCTGGATCCTTCAGGTTGTTTCCCGACAGGTCCAGCTGTCTCAGATGGGAGGGGTTGGACTTCAGTGCTGCTGCCAGATAATCACAGCTGATCTCTGACAAACCACAGTCACTCAATCTGTATAAAGAATGAAAGATGTAAATTTATTAGACAAAGTGTGAGCTTGAAATCATTCAGTGTTTCATCATCTGTTCAGAGCTGAAGAAGGTTCAGAATGTAGAAGTTTAGAAAATGGAAACTCCAAACAGCTGAAGCCAACAGGAAGCAGCTTCAAACAGGAAACTGTGCAGAGTTTCAGACTATATGTCCTGATGCAGCCAGTTGGATTTTGGAGATTTGAATCTCTGTTCTGTGACTAAGTCCTTGAATCATTTCTTCCAGTTGGTCCAACAAGACAGACTAAGTGTTGGACATGTGTTGTGGCTCCATTAGGGGAGCTCCTAAATGTGATGTGATGGCCCCTCTGGGTCTGTCAGGTCACAGCACTGAAGAGAGCTCAAACTGGGCACACAGTTCAGTTGTTCCAGTCTGGACCAAAGACTCTATACTGGGACTGAGGGACTGCTTTGACTGCACCCACTGGGACTTTTTAAAGGCTCATGTTCTCACTTAGATCATCGATTTCTACTTACCGTATTTCCCGGACTACAAAGCGCACCTGAATATTAGCCGCACAAGCTAAAATCAGGGGAAAATCCTGTTTTGTACATACATTAGCCGCACCTGACTAAAAGCCGCAGGTGTTTCAATGTTGACTTATCATATGTAAGAGAATATGCACAAAGGGAATTGTCAGGAAAGAGATGGCTGTTTGGAGACTCACCCCTTTTATTAATATTTTGAAAAATAAGTTATGGGTACATATTTGCACAACTTTTTAGGTATATGTACAAGTAGCGGTAATTACAAGTACGAAACATGTACTGTGCTTCATAAAAGAGTAACAAATGTAATACATAACAATAACCTACAGCACACCAGAAAAATAGATTCAGACTACCTTTTAGGCTCAGGTGGATGGATGGATGTTTTCACATTTTTTCCACGCTGTCAGATTCCACCGGTGGAGTTGAGCATAACTTGCTTTTCGCAAGTTTATTGCCGCACACCATCCACGACTCCCGCTGAACGCGTAGCGCTACTTTGAAGTTTGTTTTTCGTGCTACTTGTACGGCACTATGTTGCCTGGCGGATGGACATGTGACCAACATACCACTCTTGAACACCGATACTGTGTGTCTGATCACATGCCCTTCCGCCAGGCAACGTAGTGCCGTACAACAGCGGAACAAACAAAACAAATCGTCTTACGATATGACAAAAATCAGGGACAATCAATAGAAAAGCCGCACCTGACTAAAAGCCGCAGGGTTCAAAGCTTGTGGAAAAAGTAGCGGCTTATAGCCCGACAATTACGGTACATTTCTTTCTGAGAAAAATGGGGATTACTTTGGAAACAGGAAGTATTTTCCCCAATAAGCAGCCCTGGATTAGTAAATCACTCCAACATGTTCTCAGGCAGAAGAAGCTGTCTTGTTATGAGGGAGAGAAGAAAAAGATTGAGGCACAGAAACTTGTTGAAAGAGAGATAAAGCAGCTAAAATCAGGTGTAAAAGTAAAGCAGAGGATGAGCTGAATAAAGGACACTCAAGGCTGGCTTGGAAAGGAATGAAGTCCATGGTGGGGATGCAGGACAAGGAGCAAAGATGAATGTGATGCTGAATCAGCAGAAGACTTGGACTCATTTGATTCCAGCTTTGATATCATTGATTTCAATGAAGAGCTTTGTGATTGTAGCAAAGGGCTGGTAGCTCTGAGAGTCCCACTGATGAGGTGTCTGTGTGGAAATCTCTTAGTGGGACCAAAGAGAGAAAAAGCCCTGGTCCTGATGCTGTGGGAGGGAAATGATTGAAGTGTGCTGTGAGGAACTGACTGGGAGATTTTCACACATTTTCCAGTCCTCCTTGGAACAACAGGTAGTTCCCAGCATATGGAAACAAAGGTTAAGTGTCCTATGGCACTCAGTGATGATGGTGCTGTGGCCCCACCACCTCCACCTCTTTGTAAAGGAACTAACTGTAATCTGAAGCTTCAAATGGAACTAAGACTTCCTCCACTAGGTGGCAGTGTCTGATGAGAAAGTGTTAGTGGAGCTGGCCTGGAGTCAGAAACAGAAAGATGCAGGATTTGGGCTGAAATGGGCAAAAGTGGTTCACACTTGTCCCTTAAAGCAAGAAGGTTGTAGGTTGAAGCTTGTTGGCCTTTCTGTGGAGGTTGGATGTTCTCCCACAGTCCAATGAAATGCTGCTTAGGTGCATTGGTGCTTCTAAATTGGCTGTAGGTGTGGATGTGAGAGAGTGCTTCTCTGTCTCTCTCTGTTGGCCCTGTGATGGACTGCTCACCTGTGCAGGTGGACCACGCCTCTTCCCTATGACAGCTAGGGCACAGGCTCCAGCCCTGTGAGCCTAAGCTGAATAAACAGTTAGCAAAAATGATCCATAGATGGCCTGAAATCCCCCAGTTAGCAGTTTGGTAGATAGCTATGACATGCTAATCCCATCCAGCAGCTGTATTCTACCTGTAAGCTGATCCCTGCTGAGCCAAAGCACTTTTTCATATACAAATTACAACCTTTAATAGAAACCTATTGGTCAGCATCTTATTAGCCTGCTGTTAGCTTCATTCCACAGAACTTTCACATCATATTCATCTCAGCACAACTAAAACATGCTGACTGACCTCAGAGTTTCAAGTCCACATCCTGGACTCTCCAGGAAACCACACAGATGCTTCAATCCTGAATCCTGCAGCTTGTTGTTGCAGCTCAGGTCCAGCTGTCTCAGATGGGAGGGGTTGGACTTCAGTGCTGCTTCCAGATAATCACAGCTGATCTCTGACAAACCACAGCCCATCAATCTGTATAAAGAATGAAAGATGTAAGTTTATTAGACAAAGTGTGAGCTTGAAATCATTCAGTGTTTCATCATCTGTTCAGAGCTGAAGAAGGTTCAGAATGTAGAAGTTTAGAAAATGGAAACTCCAAACAGCTGAAGCCAACAGGAAGCAGCTTCCAACAAACACAACAAGAGAAAAAACTGAATGTTTCACATTAAAGTCGAACATTTCTCATAAAAACAGGACAAAGACGTGAAAAAGTCGTGTTTTTCCTTCCAGGAACCACAAGGCTTCACTTTTAAAGGTGAAGTGTGAAAGAAATGGACATATTTGAAGTCCAACACCTTTTTCCAGTCACATTATTAAAGCAGACAAACTACAAGCTCATTTTCATTCCAACAAGTCATCTTCTGACCTGGACTAACAACACTGGTCTCTATGTGCAGCTGGCTGTGAGACCAGTGCTCAGGGAGCGTCTACAAAGTGCAACACTGAAAGAACATCACACACTCATTTGCTTCCAGCACTTTCACACAAACATCTACTGTCATTATTGTCACCAAACTCTGTGGATCCTTTGTTGCAAATTCAAATGGGATCAAATGGTCAGACAAAAGAGGGTTATGAGGAAATATGATGAAATGTTGTGTATTAGCAGCAAGTTATTGAATCATTTTCCTCGGAAACCAAACATAATGATTGACAAACATGTTTTTACAAACTCAGTGTTGGACTTGGATCAGCAGGATAAGCTGATGTTTAAAGGCATTTGAGTCTCGCTGTATGAGAGTCCAGTTATTACTCAATATTTATGGATGATGTTCTTTCAGTGTTGCACTTTGTAGACGCTCCCTGAGCCTCACAGCCAGCTGCACATGGACCAGCTGACATTACCCAGCATTAGAGGCGGGTGTAAAAAAATGGATTTTCCTATTTAAATGGTTTTAATTTGAATAAAGTGATGTTGATTCATTCAATCCTGAATCGATTTTTCATATAAATGTATTTTGCCAGAATCTCAGGTTAAAGGTCCCAAAAGTATTTCAACAACAAGCAAACAGATAAAACAGTAAATGAGAGCAGCTAAACACACAAAGATGGAAACACAGAGCGTGGATCGTTCACTCGCCGGCACGTACACGGGCACACCGTCGGGGCTGAAAGTGGACAGCTCACAGATCCTGAAGCTGCAGGTTTCATCTGTCTCCAACCAAAACTGACTGAACCAGCAGCAGAAGAAGATCCAAACTACACTTTACGTTTGATGAACATCGTCATGAATTCTCTCTGTCTTTGACGTTTACTTCCTGCACAGCTCTCTCTCTCTCAGTGTACTTCAAGAACAGTTTGCCTTCAAAAATCTGTTTCCTGCATTATTCACTGCTTATTACGCACCAGTCTGCTGTTGTGTTCACTGCTGTCGGCCTCCGAAAACAAAGCCTCATTTCTGCTGTTCAATACTGAAGAAATTTAAACCTTTTAAAATGATGAAAGATTACAAACTCTCAGCTGTGTCTGTAATCAAACCTCTGTAACTTTGCTTCACTTCAGCAGCATCAGCTCATGTTCACATGTTGATTCATGGTTTGCTTCAGTTTTTGATGGACTGCAGAATATTTTGAAGGTTATCTGCTATAAAAAGCCAGAACAGGAAAATCTGCTTCATGTGTTTCTGTTTGATCCTCAGTGACTTTGACACAAAGGCCTCTGCTGTGATGATCACACCTCTGATCAAGTCTCACAGTGTCAGCTTTGTTTTTATACATATGGATATGTGCTGATAAATGATCAGAATTATAATATTTCCCACTGTCTGCTGTGTGCCGTGACCTTTGACCTGCTAAAGACAGTCAGCTGTGGATTATTCATTGTTGTGTCTGATACTTAGAACTGTGAGGAAGAACACTACACAGTTAATCAGGGTCCCCTCTCTCTGAATCAGGAAAGGTGGGCAGGCCGCGTGTGGGCCGCGGGCCATACGTTGAGTCTCACTGTTTGAAATGTGAACATTGTTCTGCTGCAGTCAATGGAGTAAACCAGAGAAGAAGAAAACAGACTTTACCATGAAGATCCTCAGTGTGGATCAGTATAATATCAGCCTGATGTCTGCAGTTTAGTGTCAGCACAACTTTCACATCATATTCATCTCAGCACAACTAAAACATGCTGACTGACCTCAGAGTTTCAAGTCCACATCCTGGACTCTCCAGGAAACCACACAGATGCTTCACTCCTGAATCCTGCAGCTTGTTGTTCCTGCTCAGGTCCAGCTGTCTCAGATGGGAGGGGTTGGACTTCAGTGCTGCTGCCAGATAATTACAGCTGATCTTTGACAAACCACAGAGCCTCAATCTGTATAAAGAATGAAAGATGTAAGTTTATTAGACAAAGTGTGAGCTTGAAATCATTCAGTGTTTCATCATCTGTTCAGAGCTGAAGAAGGTTCAGAATGTAGAAGTTTAGAAAATGGAAACTCCAAACAGCTGAAGCCAACAGGAAGCAGCTTCAAACAAACACAACAAGAGAAAAAACTCAGAATGTTTCACATTAAAGTCGTACATTTCTCATAAAAACAGGACAAAGACGTGAAAAAGTCGTGTTTTTCCTTCCAGGAACCACAAGGCTTCACTTTTAAAGGTGAAGTGTGAAAGAAATGGACATATTTGAAGTCCAACACCTTTTTCCAGTCACATTATTAAAGCAGACAAACTACAAGCTCATTTTCATTCCAACAAGTCATCTTCTGACCTGGACTAACAACACTGGTCTCTATGTGCAGCTGGCTGTGAGACCAGTGCTCAGGGAGCGTCTACAAAGTGCAACACTGAAAGAATATCACACACTCATTTGCTTCCATCATCCAACCTGAAGAGGAAACAGAGACGCCTCCCTTTCAAAGTAACAGCTGCTCCTTTTGGACACAGTATCAAAGAAAGTCTACAGTACAACATAGAAAAGACAGAACAAAGTTTTGGTTGTTTTTAAATTGTGCAGAAATGAAGCTACACTAAGCTCAATTATGTGACAGACATTTCATCCCATGTCAGTTTGGCCTCATCCTGGGCCGGATTATCCAGCACACACTCTGACCACAGGCCCAGGGGCCACGCACAGCTGGCTCCATCCAAGAGACAGGAAACAAACCAACACAATAATAAAAAGCACCATGTGATCTTCTTACATCTTCAAGACAAACATAGTAAAAACATGAGCATATTTGTTTCCTGATAAAATGATGTGACAGGTAGAACAGAGTAAAGTGGTGGTGTTACAGCCTTTCTCCCCTCTGCTGCCGAGGCTGTTAGTCTCTCCCAAACTCAGCTACAGGACTTCCAAATGAATGAAAGCAGCAGAAGTGGCTTTACAAATGAAAGAGGAAGAGGAGAAGAAGAGGAGAGGGAGGCCACCCTGACCATCACTCCAGCTGAAAACATTACACTTCCATTAAAGTTGGTGAGACAATGTTGAGCAGGATGAGCTGCTGGCTAATCTGGAGGCTGTAGCAGCAGCTCACAGTCACAGTGGATTTCCACCCATGAAAAAGCTCTGGCTGCTTCATTTCTCATCTCATATCAGAGACTTTAATGCTTCACTGAAGCTGTACTGTGATGCTTCCATATTCCAGTGAGGCCTCCATAATGATTTCAGCTGTTCTGTACACACACTGTGTGCCCTGTATGGCTCAAAGTCTCTGCAGCCTGTTTATATCTGCGATCATCAGATCTTCATCATCCTCATTCACATCCCTCACACACTCTACAGCCTCATCAGCACTGACTTCATCTTCACTGACTGATGGAGCACAACATGAACCTGTGGAGGCTGAAACACTGTCCTGTCAAACATCTCCCCGTCACCACTCCGCTTCTGTCAGCCTTTAAATGAACCCTGCTCAAGTCTGTCACTTCTATTTGGAGCCAAAAGGAAAAACTGTTGTTCAGTCGTTTGGAAAGACAACATTTCTGAAAGCACTCAAACTTCTTCACATTTGTTTTCTGACACATCCTGAACATTTAGGAACTGAAGAAAGTTTCAAACATTAATCAAAGACCTGAAATATAGAAAAACAACAACAGCTGCAGTCAGTGAACTCACCTCAGAGTCTCCAGTCGACAGTTTGGACTCTCCAGTCCAGCACACAGAAGCTTCACTCCTGAATCCTGCAGGTTGTAGTTGTTACTCATGTCCAGCTCTGTCAGATGGGAGGGGTTGGACTTCAGAGCTGAGGCCACAACTTCACAGTGAGACTCTGAGAGTCGACACTGAGTCAGTCTGTGATGATAGAAAATATAAAATGTGTTATTATAAAAGCAGAAAATCTGCATTATAAACACAGACTGAATGTATATGAAGACAAAACAGAGTGAGGTCATAATCTGATGAATCTGCTCTTCACATCTGTGCTTCAGCTCCTCTTACTGTGTTTGACATGACACAACGATTGAGTCTCTCTCAGACCTGCAGACTTTTAATGAGAATCTTTGTTTGGCTTTAATCTGCAGATGAAGGAGGAAGATGGTGTCACATTTAGGCTTCCATAATGTCCACAGTCTGTCACTGAGATCTGATCCAGAGTCAGAGTGAAGACACACATTTGGACTGTTTCCTGTTTTGACTCCAGAACATTTTGAATGAGTTCAGCTCAGTGAAGAGTTCCAGCTGGAAAGATGATCTCTGTTTGCTACCTGCTGTCAGGTACGACTGTTCACGTCCACACGCAGGAAAAACCTGCTGACTGTTACCAAACGGAGCAGAAATCTCATCACTGGACAATAATGATGAATGAACTCAGAGCTGCTGATATCAGATCTGATTTCAGGGGAACTAAACACAGAAATGATTGGCTCATTTTAGCTTTCTGAGCCATTATCTGCTGGTGTGTCGCTAGTTGGCAGAAAATGATTTGTATTCCTGTTCAGGGCTTCAGTGTTTATGAGTCCAGATCCAGGTGACAGCAAGTCAAAATGATGTTACCTGTCTGTGTCCAGCAGCAGCCTGTATTCACTTTGAATATTGTTATAACCTGACATGGATCAGTTTGTCTTTGATTGGTTTGTAAATGTCACTGTATCCATTGGACCTGAGTGACGTACAAAGACAGAGAGGGAGAGAAAGGAGAGAGAGGATGGAGACAGCAAAGAGAGAGCAAACACAAACAGGTGAGAGTGGACAGAGACCAAGGTCAGCAACCAATCAGAGAGCTTCTGTTTGACCCACAGTCACTGATGATGACTGCACATCACCAAGCAGTGTGTTACTCTGATATCAAATATGGATCCTGCTCTTATAATAATGATCATCAGATGATGTTATTGTGTTATTTTGTAGCTGAATACGATGTTTGTGTGATTATCAGTGAAAGAATCAGTGAGGAGGATAGAGAGAGAGAGAGGACAGAGGGTAAAGTTAGCGTTCCTACGGGAAAGTAACGGTAATCTAATTACCGTTTTTGCAATAGTAATCCCTTACTTTACTCGTTACTTGAAAAAAGTAATCAGATTACAGTGCGTTACTGCCCATCTCTGTTCTGTACACACACTGTGTGCCCTGTATGGCTCAAAGTCTCTGCAGCCTGTTTTTATCTGCTATCATCAGATCTTCATCATCCTCATTCACATCCCTCACACACTCTACAGCCTCATCAGCACTGACTTCATCTTCACTGACTGATGGAGCACAACATGAATCTGTGGAGGCTGAAACACTGTCCTGTCAAACATCTCCCCGTCACCACTCCACTTCTGTCAGCCTTTAAATGAACCCTGCTCAAGTCTGTCACTTCTGTTTGGAGCCAAAAGAGGTTAAAGATTATGCCACTACATTCTTGTCTAGAAAATATTAAAAGTGTATTTGGTGACACACAAAAAAGGGTAAAGTTTAAGTATAGTTTGGGTCCACACATGTCCAAACCCTGGTGTGTAGGCCTACTTAGTATTGAGAAAAGCCCACTAAAAGAACGCCCACCAGACCAAAGCAATGGTTTTGACTTGATCAGAATTAACCCCGCCCCCTGACTTTGATGGGTGAAGTTGACAAATAAAATGTATTTATGAACAGCGATGCAGGGCCAGGAGTAGCAACGTGAATTAAATAAATACATCATTAAATAATTCATTAAATGTGTCAGTAAAATAATTAAAATAGAAAAAAAACCAATAATTGATTAAATATGTAATTAACTCATTTGAATTGTACATAAATAATTGATGAATTATTTTAAATGAAATTAACTGATAATTCATTATCAATATATTTTTTTAATTAATTACTAAAATAAATAATTCATTAATGATGTATTTATTTAATACAACCATAAAATTATTGCTAGTTTAATCAAAATAAATTTAAGACATCAATATTAAACGTTAAATTATGATAATGAATACATGCAACTATAACTGATGATGTAAGAATTTGGATTTTTTAAGCTAAAGCGAAGGTGCTGACTCACTTGGCATGTTACTCTCAAATCCTCCCTAATAACAATAACATAATTACACTTTAGCCACAAGAGGGCAGCAGCATTAATACAAGTCACATGTATATAAAGGTACAGTGATTATATTACAGTGATTTTGACAAAAACAAAACAGAAGTTGATGGCAGTGTGTTTTTCCATAACATACCAACCAAATTAAATAATAAAAACTTCATAACTTACAGAGCTTTTTTAGAGGCTTTGACCACTGGCAGCAGCCTCAGAAGAGCCTCCTCTGAAGCAAAGTATTTCTGCAGGTCAAACACATCCAGATCTTTTTCTGATGACAGTAAGATGAAGACCAGAGCTGACCACTGAGCAGGAGACAGTTTATCTGTGGAGAGACGTCCTGATCTCAGGGACTGTTGGATCTCCTCCACTAGAGAACGATCATTCAGTTCATTCAGACAGTGAAACAGATTGATGCTTTTCTCTGCAGACAGATTCTCACTGAGCTTCTCCTTGATGTACTGAACTGCTTCTTGATTGGTCTGTGAGCTACTTCCTGTCTGTGTCATCAGGCCTTGCAAACGAAATTGATTAGTCTTCAGACCCAAGAGAAAACGAAGGAACAAGTCCAGGTGTCCATTGGGGCTCTGTAAGGCCTTGTCCACAGCACACTGGTAGAAGTATTTCTTTGAAGATTTTCTTGTTTGAAACACCTTCCAAGTTGTTTGTTGTTCTTCCAGCAGATTGAGTCCAGAGTTGATGAAGGTCAGGTGGACATGAAGAGCAGCCAGAAACTCCTGAACACTGAGATGAACAAAGCAGAACACCTTGTTCTGGTACAGTTGTTTCTCCTCTTTAAAGATCTGTGTGAACACTCCTGAGTACACTGAGGCTGCTCTGATATCGATGCCACACTCTGTCAGGTCTGGTTCATAGAAGATCAGGTTTCCTTTCTGCAGCTGATCAAAAGCCAGTTTTCCCAGTGACTCAATCATCTTCCTGCTCTCTGGACTCCAGTGTGGATCTGTCTCAGATCCTCCATCATATTTGATCCTCTTGACTTTGGCCTGAACCACCAGGAAGTGGATGTACATCTCAGTCAGGGTGTTGGGCAGCTCTCCTCCCTCTCTGGTTTCCAGCACATCCTCCAGAACTGTAGCACTGGGATGTGACACATGATGTGGAGGCTTCGAGCTTTCTTGATGTGGGAGATGATCCTGTTGGCCTGCTCCTCATCTCTGAATCTCTTCCTGAAGTACTCCTCCTTCTGTGGGTCAGTGAACCCTCTGACCTCTGTCACCACGTCGACACACTGAGGAGGGATCTGATTGGCTGCTGCAGGTCGTGTTGTTATCCAAAGGCGAGCAGAAGGGAGCAGGTTCCCCCTGATGAGGTTTGTCAGCAGCTCATCCAATGAGGTGGACTTTCTTGTTTCAGTCAGGATTTTAGTTTTGTTGAAGTCCAAATTAAGTCGACACTCATCCAGACCATCAAGTATGAACACAACCTGGAAGTCTTCAAGCCTGCAGATTCCTGATTCGTTAGTTTGATTAAAGAAGTGATGAACAAGTTCCACCAAGCTGAACTTTTCCTCTTTCAGCACATTCAGCTCTCTGAAAGTGAATGGAAATATGAACTGGATGTCCTGGTTGGCTTTGTCTTCAGCCCAGTCCAGGCTGTATTTCTGTGTTAAGACTGTTTTCCCAATGCCAGCCACTCCCTTTGTCAGCACTGTTCTGATTGGTTCGTCTCTTCCAGGTGAGGCTTTAAAGATGTCTTCTTGTCTGATTGTTGTTTCTGGTCTGTCTGGTTTCCTGGATGCTGTTTCAATCTGTCTGACCTCATGTTCCTCATTGACCTCTGCAGTCCCTCCCTCTGTGATGTAGAGCTCTGTGTAGATCTGATTCAGGAGGGTTGGGCTTCCTGCTTTAGCGATGCCCTCAAACACACACTGGAACTTCTTCTTCAGTTGGGCTTTAAGTTCACGTTTACGGAGTGAAGCAAATATTTCTGAAAATAAGAAATTCAGAAAAAAATATTATATAATAAATATCATAGCCTTTCAGTACCCTGAAAGGATGAATGTCTATTGGTCCATTTCTTGAGCCATTAGGAAAGATCAATATTCAGTCTTTAGAGAAATTCTCTTACTGCTCTGCAGATGGTCAGCCATCTCATGCTGCTTAAGTCTCCTCAAGAAGTGGAGTGTGATCTTCAGAAATGCTTCTCTGCAGCTTTTTCTTTCATCTTCATCCTCACCTTCAAACATCTCCTCATCCTCCATCTGGCTCTTTAAAGTTTCTGGGTGATCTGGACTCAGAAGCTTCTGGATCTTCTTCAGCTCGTTCTTCACAAACATGGTGATGTTGTCCTCCAGCCGCTGGAAAAGAAGACTATATGAATTACCCAGTGGTAAATGGACTGGTTCTTATATAGCTCTCTTTGATACTCTGTGCACACAAAGCATTTTATACAACATGCCTCATTCAACCAAGCACATTGTTCTATGCTTAAATACTTTCTTTCACACTCTGATGGATGCATCAGAGGGCAGCTTGGGTTTAGTACGTTACCCAGTACATTTGCCAGCCAGGGTTTGATTCACAAACCTTCTGACTAGTAGCTGACCTGCTCACCTCCTGAGCTACAGTCACCCCAATCTGACTGAAATCATGGAGCCCAAACTCTGATTTATGTTGGACACACTGACAATCCTCTGGTCCACAAAGTGCAGCATAGAGGTGACTGAAAAGAACAAATGTAAATGTAGTACTACAAACCATAACCACAGAGTCCAGGTGTGTTTGATGTTGCTGTGCAGACTGACCAGTGGAAACCTCTGCTCTCTGCTGGTCCACTCTGTGGAGGAGTAATGAATAATTAGCTCATGTTATGTCTGTCCACACACAGACACAAGCTAAAGGTCCATGAAGTGATGTTTGGATGGGTTCAGTCAATCAGATGACTGTCATGGTGAAGCTTTGCTAGTCCTGCTGATCCCACTGAGAATTAACAACTCCGTTTCCAGATGTCTGTAGTTTTCTGCTCAGTTTCTTTAGTCCCAACAGCTCTTACCATCTCCTGCATAAAGCTTTCCCTCCATGCTCAGATGCCCTGGAACAAGGTGCTCTCTTTATATGCTCACAACCACTAGCACTTTATATAGCCTCTGTAGAAATTATCCACACCCTCACTTATCTTAACTGCACTACTGTATAGCTCTGTGTAAATAATCATTCTGTACATACGATAATTTTTAACCCTACAACTGTTTACAACTTGCATAGTTCCCATTTCTGTATAGCTGTATATCTTAGATTTCTGTAAAGTTATTTCATATTCTGTATAGTTTTTCATACTTATATCCTGTTCATATCCTGTACATAGCTTGTACTCACTACAGCCTGTACTTAACTATAGTTATAGAATATTCACAACATACTTCATACCATGTACATTATAACATAATAGACTCATTTCTGTAATATACTTACATATCTACATTATTGCTAATATATATTGTAATATATCTATATCACTAAGCACTTCTGGATGGATGCAAACTGTATTTCGTTGCCCTGTACCTGTGCATGTGCAATGACAATAAAGTTGAATTCTAATTCTATTCTTATATCAGTGACTGGTTTAAAGTGCCAACTTGCAGTGCTCGCCAACCTTTGTGTCAGCAAAAGTAGTTCTAATGTTTCTTACATTTATTAAATTTTTTACATTTTTACACACACAAATCAATGAACGCAAAAACATAAACTTTTCAGATATTTTGTTTCACAATGTTACAAAACTCAGTTCACAACTACACAGTCTGATTTACAAGTACAAAATATTGATGACCACAGTTTGAGCCGATGTATGTCCCGAGTCTGTGGACTCAGTAGTTTTGTTTTGATTGTTCTTGTCTTTTGTTACAATTTCATTCTGATTAAGATTTTCTAGTTCTGAGGTTTTGGTTTCTGTGTTCCCTCTGTACTGTGTTAGTATTGTGTCTCTGTGTTCACTTCCTGTTTTATTTTGACAGTGCCATGTCCTATGTTAGTGTGTCTACTTTTGCTTCCCGTTGTCTGGTTATGTCCAATGAATCCTGCTGTGTCTCCCTTTTCTCATTCCCTGATGGCTCTTTTGTGTATGTGAGCCCTTTGTTTTCTCCTGCTTGTTGCTGGTTCGTCTGTGTTGTCTCCCCGTGTCTCCATTTAAGGTTTCAGGTTACTTTTTTAGTTTTTTCAGTAGAGGTTATCTTAGCTTCTGCACAGGCCATCTCCACTGCACTTCACCGTTTCAATAAAGCTCACTCACTTCACAGCAGTGTCGGCATCTTGGGTCCTTTATTAAATTCAACATGGCTCGCCCCGCTAGCCGTGACATAAGATGTGAAAACAATATCCAAAAAACATGAGGGACAAACAGGGAATAGTTTTAAGGTGCAGGGCCAACAAACTGAGTCTAGCCATGAACTCAGAGTCGATTGAATTAGCATTTTGAATTGGCTGATCTGAGTTACTTCAATCAAGTCTATGTTCACTTTGAGTTAAGACTATACATGATTAATGTAAAAGAAAAAAGCCATCATCAGCAACTTATTCTGATTTAGCAGGTTTTCAAATCTAAACGGTACCCATCCCTAGCTGGCTGTAGTTAAACCTTTACTTAAAAAGCATCCCTAGACCCAGCTGTCTTAGCTAATTATAGGCCGATCTCCAACCTGACAATCCTTGAAAGAGTAGTTGGGCGGAGACAATCAGGGACATTGTGATGATCTTAGGTTACAAACTACTGCAGTCAAGTCATTAAGGGAGACGGGATCAAACTGCTCTAAGACAGCTGAGCACACAGGAGAAAGACTCTGATCTGAGGCAGCAGTTGGCGAGACAAGAGCCCTAATAGATAGAAGCTTGTTGTTAAAAATGCTAAAAAATCATCACAAATACTTGGTGAAGAAATGACTCCAACATTATCACGTCAACGAAGAAAACGATTGAGAACATTAAAAAGTACCTGAGGCCTGTGACTGTTTACTGACACTAAGTTTAAGACAAACTGTGTCTGCAGGTTTTACAGCTTCTTGGTGAGCAGAAAGACAGAAAGTCCTTAAAATCTGTAGAGAAACATACAATCTGTCCTTTTTCCATCTCCTTTCAGCGCGTCTACAGTCACGTCTAAGGGAGCGCGTATGTTCATTCAACCACAGCTCTGATAAATGCTTAGCGCGCAGAGTCCTGAACGGAGCAATAGAGTCCAAAATATCAGTGCAGGTAGAATGAAGAAAGTCCGAAAGGTCCTCAACACTTTAACAGCTGGAGTTCATTATTCCAGAGTCCATAAAGGCAGCAGAAAAAGCGGCGCTGTTAGAGCATTAAGCGCTCGCTTTTTACGCGCTGAGGCGCACGGCTTATCTACCAAGCGGCGCATAGTTAGAGTGAACAACCAGTGTTGGTCAAGTTACTTGAAAAAAGTAATCAGTAACTAATTACTGATTACTTCCCCCAAAAAGTAATCCCGTTACTTTACTGATTACTTATTTTCAAAAGTAATTAATTACTTAGTTACTTAGTTACTTGGTTACATTTTAAAAACACGATTTACAACCTGAAGAGGTGATAAAGCTATAGATCTTTCAGCCCAATTCTACTTTTTCTGCATAATCCATCATACAAAATGTAATCAAATGGAAAAGTCTCTTTTTTTTAACTTGTTTTATTAGTTTTAATCTTTTAACTTTATGCATCAAGCAAAAATTTAATTATATGCAACATTCTCTGACTTGAATAAATTAGTTTAACATTTAAACCTATTTTCTACACATTCCAGCACACAAAATAAAATATTTGTTGTGTTTACACTCAGTCTTTCAAATAGATGCAAGTAAAACACAGCAGAAAATAAATAAAGTCAAAGACTCAGCGGTCCTGTTGCTCTATTTTCACCTGTAAAGCAGGAGTGGGGTAGGCGGAGTTTTACCCTGGTGCAGGTGTGCCGCGGTCAATGGAAGAATCCGTGAGTTTCTCTGTGAGTTTCCCATTACGTCATAGCACACTCAGTGCTTGCTCGGAAGTTTAGGGGTTTTTTTCGCTGTAAAAAGAAGTTTTCTTCCCACGCACAACGGACGCTAATGTTTTTGTCACTTTTTATGGAATCAAACTCAAAGTAAGGTCAGTGCTTCCACGCTTTAAACACTGCACGCTCATACTCTCTCCTGCACTCGATATATGATCCACTGTTGATCTGCACACAGCTGTTGTCACTAACGGCGCACTCGCTTACGTCACTGTCGTGAGACATTCTCGCAAAAAATCACGGTTTTAGTAACGCAGTAACGCAGCGTTCCTATGGGAAAGTAACGGTAATCTAATTACAGTTTTTGCAATAGTAATCCCTCACTTTACTCGTTACTTGAAAAAAGTAATCAGATACTACCCATCTCTGTGAACAACACAGGAAGATGATCGGAGATGCACAACTCAGATATTTCAGTGACGCACACATCCAGCCTGTGGGAAAGCTCCAAGTCTAGTGTGTGACCTTTTTCATGAGTGGGACCAGTAACCCACTGGGTCAAGTTAAAAGAGTCAATAATATTTAAAAAGTCCTTGACCAGAAGTTTAGAGTCACAGCAGACATGGATGTAGAAATCACCAAGGCAGCATCATCAGAAGACATAGCACACCCAGCTCTATCTGTCCATGAAGCCAGATAACACACACCTATGAGTTAAACTGCAGGAATGTCTTAAAGACATAAAGACCTGGATGGCCGCTAACTTTCTGCTTCTTAATTCAGATCAAACTGAGGTTATTGTACTCGGCCCTGAAAATCTTAGAAATATGGTATCTAAGCAGATTCTTACTCTGGATGGCATTACCTTGGCCTCCAGTAATGCTGTGAGGAACCTTGGAGTCATTTTTGACCAGGACATGTCCTTCAATGCACATATTAAACAAATATGTAAGACTGCGTTCTTCCATTTGTGCAACATCTCTAAAGTTAGAAATATCCTGTCTCAGAGTGATGCTGAAAAACTAGTTCATGCATTTGTTACTTCCAGGCTGGACGACTGTAATTCATTATTATCAGGATGTCCTAAAAACTCCCTGAAAAGCCTTCAGCTGATCCAATATGCTGCAGCAAGAGTCCTGACAGGGACTAGAAAGAGAGAGCAGATTTCTCCTTAATTCCCTTCATTGGCTTCCTGTTAAATCCAGAATTCAAAATCCTGCTCCTCACATACAAGGTCTTAAATAATCAGGCTGTGAGGAGAAATTGTAGAAGGCAAAGGAACTCAGACTCAAGATATATTTTACATGTGCACACATGGACGATCCCCCCTCATCGCCCGATCCATCCTGCAGCAACGTGTGCAGGACAGATGTGACAGAGAGGAAAGACCACCCAGGGCATCCAAAATGTCCTTTATTTATACTTAAAGCAAGTTTCCACAGCAGTAGGAGTGGAATGTATGGAACTGATAATTTTCCTGAAAAGGAGAAACTGTTCGCTTGTCAGCTGAAACAGGAGATAACTTTGTATGTATAGAAATGCAGACATTCCCATAAAAGGAGAGAAAGAAAGAGAGAGCGCCAGTCTGTCTGTTTAAAACCGGATGTCACCGCATTCCTCTACACATATGGCTTCCTGTGTTGGCTCCAATTCACAAACTCTTCTTCCTTTAAATGAAGCTACAACTAAGCATTAATCACAAAATTAGAAATCTTTCATCACAGGCCCCATCTTATCTTAATGACCTTGTAGTACCATATCACCCTATTAGAGCACTTCGCTCTCGCTCTGCAGGCCTACTTGTTGTTCCTACAGTATTTAAAAGTAGAATGGGAGGCAGAACCTTCAGTTTTCAGGACCCTCTTCTGTGGAACCAGCTTCCAGTTTGGATTCAGGAGACAGACACTATCTCTACTTTCAAGATTAGGCTTCAAACTTTCTTCTTACTTAACGATTAAGTCCCTGTATTCCACGGTTATATGGAAATCAGCCATTATAACTTGTGTCAAATCTACTTGTACCTCACAGTTTTCTAAGCACACAGAGAGCAATAAACCTCAGAGCAGCAGCACATCAGACTGTGCAAAAAATCTAGAAGAGAAAATATTTCGACCCATTTCTAAATGATTCTTGTGACCATGCTGCACCACAACACCTGATCTCTGGTTTCCTCATCTCTTCAATCCCACTTTAATACTTGACTAAACTCATTTTCCTGTTTAGGTGTTGAGGCAAAGCCGCCCATCTACAATGCAGGCAACAGCAAATTGAGCTATTTTTTATTCCCTTTGAGTTTTTTCTACTTTTGTGCTACAAAATGTTCAAGCTGATTAAATTCATTAGAATAAAAGTTCAGTTAATTTTCTCATATTAATGTTGGAGGTATAAATTCAGGTAACTTTGCTCAAAAAACTGGCAGAAATTTCCTTCAAAAATGGAGCTTTTACTTTAATACTGTGAGTACATTTCAGAGCCTGTACTCTTTTACCTTTACTTGAGTAAAGAAGCTGAATCAGTATTTCAGCTTTAACAGGGTATTTTAACACAAACATCAGTCCTTCTACTTAAGTATGTTTGACACTTTGTTTACGCCTAAATTAACTTTATTGTTAACGAGTTTTCATGTTTCTGTAATCCACCAGTGTGCTCATGCTTTTTTAAGTGAAAACATATTTTTAATGATCAAATATAATTATTTTTGTTATTTGTGGATTTTAAATGTCCTTGACAGAGACAGATGATAATCATTATCCTGCACTGTGGTCTCAGGTTTGGTCGAGCTAGCACAAAGAATGGCTATGTTGAACTTCCTCCTGGGATCTACACTAAGAAGTGAGTCCAACATTAGCAGGGTCTCTTTCCTTTATCTGGATTCACTTTAGCATTCACAGTCACGTGAAGCTTGTTATTAACTCGATAAGTCAACCCAGGGTTTCAGCTGAGCGCTCACATGAAACACATGGTGTTGGCAGCATCTGATCAATCATATTCATGGACACATGTATCAGCAACAGAGCAGCTGAGTTTGCAGAAGGAAGTCAAACTAAACCACAGGAACAATATGAGGAGATTACACACATAATAAAATACTAGCAGTAACACAGCTGCTGCAGACAAATCAGTCGTGTGATTGTGTGTGAGAGGAGAAAGACTGTAAAGGAGTTTGGTGTTAAAAGCTCTGTATGAATGTGGGAGACTTTGAAGGGCTTTAAAAAGGCCAATATAAAATAAAAGGCAGCAAAATTGCTGAGTGTGAAAGTCACCAGACTTATCAGACCTCTGTGATTAAGACCTGTAAGAACACCTATTTGTACTTGTTGGCATTATATCAAACACACACGTATATTAAGCCTTTGTTTGAACTCTGGTTGAATTTGTTACTTTCAGACTGTGAAACATCACAGAGGCTGCAGCTGCAGATCTTTTATTCACCTGGAAATTTACTTTAAATGTTAGATGGAAAATGTATTGCTCAGTTTAACCAAAGTAAGAACAATAATCCATAAACCTTCATAAAGACAAACATCTCCCCAGAACATTGAGCTGCTGAAGTGTCACTGAAGGGAAAAACTATTTGTCCTCCTCCATCCAGCAACACCTGAAACACCTGAGTGGAAGCTCCTCCCTACACTGTGTTTGAAGCAAAGCACAAAGGAGACACCTGCTGGAGCAGCTGGAGTCCTACAGACACTCAGCCTCTTCACTACACAAACACCTCCTACAACATCCACTCTTTCCACTCTGACTGCTGTGTTTGTGGAAACACTCCAACACACACCGCTTCACATACCAACATAGAAATGTGTGTGAAAAAGAGCTGAGCTGATATTAAACATGAGGATTTATTCAAAAATACAGAGTCAGGAACAACATCTAGACACACATTACCTCTCAGAGGCAGAAGAACATCCTTTAAAGTCTATATCAAAACCCTTCGAGTTGTTGCTCTTTAAGGAAACACAGCTGGGTTCAGGTCCAGGAGATTCTGGCCTCTTATTGATCCTAAAAGAAAAACAATAAATGTAACAGCTTCATGAGACAGGAAGGAAAAACTGGAAATATTAAATTAAAGAAATGATGAACAATCTGAAACTCATAAAAATAATGTACTTACTCTTTGTCACATAACAGTATTTTGTTAAAGTTTTCAGTAATATCCTTCGAGTCGTTGCTCTTTAAGGAAACACAGCTGGGTTCAGGTCCAGGTTCTGGATTAGTTTCAGGGTTATGTCCAGCTGAGCCTGGTACGCCCCACAGCTCTGGGCTTTAAAACAACACACACAGAGGTATGAGTGTGAATAATGATGGAGCAGTGATGTGAGTGCTGAGCTGTGACATGGAGAAGAGTCATGGACAGTTAGAGATGGTCATCTCACCTCTGAGCTTTGGTCTGGCTCTCATGTTCCCCACATAGAGTGCTTTTAGAGGGAGGGACTCCCTCCTCTCTGTCCTCACACTGATCCATGCTGCTCAATTCACATCAGCTCACACACACTTTCTACCTTCACCTGCAGAGGAAACACAAATCATTCATGTGCACATAAACCAAAATCCTCCTTTCCATCATGTGTGCTGTCCAAATATCAGCTGAATGCAGTCAGACAGCAGTGTGAGGCACAGGAAGCTGCCATCAGCTGCTCTACTTCTACTATCAGTCCACTAGATGGAGCCATGAAGCACACATGATGCATTCACTGACACACACTGATTCACTGTGACTGGAAGTTTAAGTACATTAAGCCTCCACTCATCTACATTGTGCTTACAACCCACTGCCCCCCATCAACCTCCTGGGGCCAGGAATGACTGGAACTGAATTGGAAACGGGCGTAATCAAACATAAATCTGTTATTCTTATCCAACCTGTCTGCCTGGACACAGTTTGCTGACCAATCATGGAGCCTATGATTCGCTTGGACAACAACTTCATGAATGTGGAAATGAAACTGAGTGTCAGCTGAGTGTCGAGCAGAAGAGGAGTCAGAGAAAAGTGACAGAGCTGCTGACTTTACAAAGAAAACTAAAACCATGTTGAAGAGATTAAACAGATAATACAATCTAACAACAACACAGCTGCTGCTCCAGACAAAACACATGTATGAGTGTCTGACAGGAAAAGCACTGAACAGAAGTTTACTATTAAAAATGCAGCATATTGTAAAAAGTTTGGTCAGTGAGACTGAAAAATGGCTGCATGAGTTACTATTGTGAACAAACCCCTATAAGAACCCTGATATTACCTGAATAAGATCAAATCCTGATACGTAGTGCAGACCTTGGTAAGAGATACGGTCCAACTGGAATATAAACCTTTGGTGTGTTTAATCCAGTCAGTCTCTGAGTAACTCCACTCCTCTGCTTTCTGTTGGAAGAGAAACGAAAGTTTGTAGCACGATCCTTTTCCTCAGAGGCCTGTGTTGAATTTATATTACATCTAAGATAAAAAATAATTCACAAAGTCTGCTCTGTCCTCCTGTCCTCCCTGCAGTCTCTGTGAGCTCCGCAGAGTGATTATAAAGACCCGGAGCTCAGAGTTTCTCCAACACCGTGGTCAAGTGTGAGCCACGCCTGCCACCCGTTATCTGCCAAACTTGAGCTTCAACGCTAAGTTTTACAGTAGTGCTGCTTCTTATCCCTTTTTGCTGATCACACACATAACAACACACATGATTTTCAGGAAGTTAACAGAAATAAAGCCACAGTGTCATTTGTTTTTCACTCAAGTTGTCTTTTCTTCTTAATTTTTCTGGTAATGCTTCTTCATTCATGATTCATTCAAATCTAAAATAACTTCAAAAAATGTAAAATATTTCTGAAAATCATCTTTTATAGTTGAAATTCAGTTCTCATTTGGCTCAGCTGCTCTTTCATGCATCCATAGTTTCACCTCAAACTGCTGCTTGAGACACGAGAAATTAAAGAACAACTCTGTTCAAATGGAGAAACTTTGAAGGAACTCAATAATGTCATTTACATGGTTTCAGGTAGGTGTATGAAGGTTCTGTATTAAATCATGATAGTTGACATGAAATTCTGAATTCATCTTCTTGGACACCCACACTTCATAATTCTGTAGAAATGAAATTAGTCATTTCTAATCAATTTCAACATCAAATATCATAACATTGCATGAAAATGCGTAAAAATGATTCTTGATAGCTGACCTTAAAGTCTCTGTGCATTCTTCCTCTGGGTTACCTTCTCTATATATTTGCAGTTTAACCACCAAAAGCTGCAAGGTTTCAGAAAAATAAAAGGAACGTTCTACTCAAATTTAATAAGATTAATTTAATAAACAATAGAAAAAAACCTTTGACAGTTGTCATAAAATTCTTAACAAACTCCTCTTCTGTCTGTAGCTCAGGAGTTAGAGCAGGTCACGAAGTAACTGGAAGGTTGGTTGTTTGATACGAGATACTAACCCCAAGATAGAAAACTCTTCTGCACAGGAAAAGTCCTTGAATGAGTCATTTGTATGAAGCACTTTGAATGCTCAGAGTAGAAAAGCACCATATCAGAACCAGCCTCACCCACTTGTGATGGGTGGGTGGCTGTGGCTCAGGTGGTAGAGCAGATCAGCTGCTGATTGGAAGGTTGGTGGCTCGAATCTTGGCTTCCCCAGCCTGCATGCCAAATATCCTTGGGCAAGATACTAACCCCAAGTTGCCCTCTGATGATTAGTTTGCACTTGTGTTTAGAAGTGCTTGTGTGAATGAGGCCTGTTGTATAGAGCACTTTGAAAACTCCAGGAGAGTAGAAAAGCACTATATAAGAATCAGTCCATTTACTACATGTCCGCAGAGTTTCATCTCCAACCACTGCAATATTATTTGTTAGGATCGCTGTTCTCTCTGGGTACTCCGGCTTCCTCCCACCGTCCAAAGACATGCAGCTTGTGGGGATATTTAGTTGGATAATCCAAATTGCCACTAGGTGTGAATGTGCGAGTGAATGTGAGTGCGAATCGTTGTCTATCCCTGTGTGTTGGCCCTGCGACAGATTGGCGACCTGTCCAGGGTGTATCCCGCCTCTCGCCCTATGACAGCTGGGATAGGCTCCAGCGCCCCCGCGACCCTGAAAAGGATAAGCTGAAGCGAATGGATGGAGGATCGCTGTTTTTTCCTCAGGGTTTTGTGATGCCTTTTTGTTTTTGAGAGTCTTTTGTGTTTTAGTTTGGCTCTTTGTATATAAGGATGGTTAATACTTTTCTTTAGGATTTACTATATCCCATGTACCCTGTTTTCATATTGTAGTTTGTCTTCTTGGTTTTGTAACACTAAATATCTGCTTTTGTGATCCCTTTCTGTACTTCAGTTATGTCCCTTTGTCTGTCTTGTCTCTCTGTTTGTCTGTCATTGTCTGATTTCCCCATCTGTCATGTTTCCCATTCACTTATATTTTCCTTTCTGTTTTCTACATGTCTGCATATGTCTCTGTGTATCATTTCCTCTTTTTTTATCGTCTCATGTCTTGTGAACTTAGCTTTGAGTTTTACTTCCCCCATTTGGTTAAAGATTTGTTCCCAACAGTGTCTCAGTCTCTTCTGCATTTATCTATCTCATGTTCCCCTGTCCAGTCTGTTCTCCTCTATGTAATTTAAGCCTTGTTCTCCATGTTTTCCTGTTTTATTGTTTTAACCCTTGCTTCCTGTGACTATTGTAGTTTTCTCCTGCATCATGTCTCTCACCCGTTGCCTCTCGTCTCATTATCCAGTGTGTATTTATTGTCCCCATCTTCTGCTGTACTTTGTGCTTTCCTTGCTCTGTGTTCCCATGGTTTTGGGGGCGGTGGTGTGGGATTGATTAAGGAAATGGCTGAGTTAATAGGAATGACCAAAATGAGAAAAATAAATCGATCTTCAATAAGAGAAAGGATTATTCTAAGAAGGAATATTTTTGATGGATCAGAATTATATAATGAAATATGAACAGAATCTTTTGTTAATAATTGTTTATTAACTGAACCTTGTCTCTTTACTACCTCAATTCTCAAAAGTTCTTGAAAAACTGTTTAAAAACAGACTGGAAAAATTTATAGATAAACATAAACTACTCACTGAGAGTCAGTACGGATTCAGATCAAGCAGATCAACATCATCGGCACTATTAGATTCAATAGAATACATCACAAATTCCATAGACAAAAAGCAATATGTGGCTTGACAAAGGCATTTGACACTATAGATCATGATATATTAATAAGAAAACTGGAACGTTATGGTGTCAGAGGGGTAGTTTTAGATTGGGTCCGGAGTTATTTAAGTGACAGAAAGCAGTTTGTGAAAATAAATGGTGGTTGCTCCTTATGTATGGACATTGCTTGTGGTGTACCCCAAGGGTCAGTTTTGGGTCCAAAATTCTTCAACTTGTACATTAACGACATTTGTAAAGTGTCCAAAGTATTAAAAATGGTTCTCTTTGCTGACGATACAAACATTTTTTGCTCTGGTGATGATCTGCAGAATTTATGGGAGGATATGACTAATGAAATAAGTAAAGTGAAGTTCTGGCTTGATAAAAACAAATTATCATTAAATTTGAATAAATCTAAACTGATGTTATTTGGAAATAGTAGTTTAAATACAAATGCAAAGATTCAAATAAATGGTGTTGATATTGAAAGAGTCAGTGAAAATAAATTTCTGGGGGTAATAATAGATGAAAAACTTAACTGGAGAGCTCACGTAAGATATATTCATTCCAAAGTATCACGAAGCATTGCAGTACTAAACAAGGCAAAACAGGTATTCGACAGAACATCACTTCATATTCTCTACTGTTCACTGGTTTCACCATACTTAAGCTATTGTGCAGAGGTCTGGGGCAATAACTATAAAACCACATTACATTCACTTTTTACTCTTCAAAAAAAAGCAATTCGAATCATCCACAATGCAGGTTATAGGGAACATACAAACTCACTATTTTTGGAGTCTGAAATATTGAAAATTGACGATATAGTGAAATTCCAAACAGCACAAATTCTATTCGAAGCAAAAAATAAAGAACTGCCAGGTAATATTCAGAGTATGTTTTTTTTGAAAGAAGGAAGTTATAATTTAAGGGGTTTTTGTAACTTCAAAACAATGAAGGTACGTACTACAAGAAAAGGCTTTTGTGTTTCTGTTCAAGGAGTGAAATTATGGAACAAACTGAATATGGAATTAAAGCAATGTCCAAACATAAAACTGTTCAAAAAGAGTTATAAAAATATGATCTTCTCGATCTATAAAGAAAAGGAAAATATTTAAATTAAGTGAATGTCTCTATTTAAAAACAAACAAACAAACAATAAATTCATGATGTGATATTATAGTATATAGTATATCAGAAATCTGTTCACTATTTTTATTAGAAATTATATCAGTAAGGAAGCTGACTAAATATTCACTGATAATTTAAGGGACAGGGGTGGGATTAAATAAGTGTATACTTCTTCCCACTCCCTTTCAACATGTAAATTAATCAGAATGTTTTTTGTATGTAATTTGTATAGTATTTTTTTCTCTCTTATTTCTTTTCTAAATGTACTTGTATATTGTTCACATGTTGAAATAAAATTACCAACCAACCAATTTGAGTAGAACTGTTTTTTAATTTGGCAGAAAAACGGCAGCAGTTTGAAATGAAACTATCCAGGCTGTAGAGTAGACGAGCAAAGTCAAGAATCCACTGAGATTTTCATGACAATAACTAAGAAGGATTTCTTAAATGAATTGTTGATACGCTGTTATAATAATCCACTGAGCTTATTGAATTTGGGGAGAAATGTCCTTTAATGTGCAATCACACAGTGGGCTGAGATGAAACTGCACACAGCTGATATTATCAGAAAAAAAATACATACTGATTCGATTACCTTCACACGGAGATTCACACAAAGACGACCAGCTGCATCAGTGAAGTTTAGAAGACAGACAGTGAAACTTAAAAAAAGGAAACAGACAGATTTGTGGGAATGCTGGGGCTGGGGAACATTAGTAATTAGAAACACAAAATGTTTCTAAGCATTTGTAAATGTTTGTTGGAGGGTTTAGAGGAACTGAATCCTTTTGAGTGAAAGTTAAAGTCAAACACACTCTTAGTAGAGAGAGACTGTGTCTGCAGATCAAACAGGTCTCACTGTGATGTCCCTTTAGTCAGACTCTGTCTCTGCTACATTAATGACTGAAAGTTGTCACGTTCTTTTTTAGTTAATACTCTTTAAACCAGGTATACACTTTTAGTTTAATACATTATAGATTCTCTGATGAAGAAATACGGTATATATATGTAACCTGATGAAGCGGTATCTAAAATGTTTTTATGTTTGACATACCAAGACTGTTTCACACTGCAGGAGTTGCAGATGATAAAACAAAGACTGTAAAGCTAAGCAGTTTGTTTGCTGTTTACCACTGCCTGTCCATTAGTCAAATTAATATTACTTTTATCAAAAATAATTTCCCGTCTGTATTTGGTCTTCCTCCATAGTCGCCATAGTCACATCATTGTGTTTTGTTGATGTTTCCCCTCCTTGTGATTCATTCAGTGTTCCCATGTCTGTTTCGCCCCCGGTCCCTGTGTGTCGAGCCGTGTCTCTTAGTCTGTATCCTGTTTTATTTGGACAGTCTCGTGTCCTGTGTTCAATGTGTTCAGTTTTGCTTTCTCCTGTCTCATCACATCTAATTTGTCCCTGCTGTGTCCCCATGAGTTTCCATTTCCCTTATCATCCCTCTGTGTATATATTGTGTGACTTTCCTTTTGTTCATTGTCAGGTTGTCTGTTTATTATGCGTTATGTGTCGGGGGTTGGATCTGTGACCCAGTATTTTGAGTTCACTGTGTGTGTTTTTGGAGGTCTTATATTAAATTGAATATATGCTTAGTTCTTGTGTTGCCATTATTAGTTAGGATTTAGTTGGGTGTTATTCTAGCTTAGGTTTCCATCTATGTCCCCTTCTGTGAGTCTGTTCTTGTCTTCTGTGGTAATTGTCATGTCTACATCTCTCAGTTTTTTCTTGGTTTATTTTGAAAGAGTCTTGTTTCTTTGTTCATTGTGTTTAGTTTCAGTTTAGCCATGGCATCATTATGTTCATTTCAGTCAGCTGTTCCCCGTGTGTTTCCACTTCCCCTGATCATCTCCTGTGTTAGGATGCCTGGGTCGTCGACCCAGGGTTTTTGAGTTTCTGATATTATTTATACTGTCTAGTTTTTGGTTTCTTTGAGTTCTATCTTATGGCTTAGGTCTCTGTCTTCTTTAGTTGCTCTGTCTCCCCTATCACCTGCATCCCCTTGTCTAGTTCGCGTCTATGTGTATCTTAAGTTCCTATATCCCGTGTTCAGTCAGTGTTTGTGTCTGCCCTGTTCCCACGTCTCTGTTCCCTTTGCAGTGCCTGCTTATGAGCCTGTGTCTTTGTTCAGTCTGTGTTATGCGTTTCCTGTTTTACTTTGAAGGTCTGTGTCTTATCTCAGTGTGTTCAGGTTACGCTTCTTTGGTCTCGTCAGTTCTGATTTTCCCCAGCTGTGTTTCCCTCCTGTTACCCATTCCCTGATTGCTCCCTCTGTGTATTTAAGCCCTGTGTTTCTCTGTGTCTGTGTCGCGATCTACCGTTTATTTTGCTGTGTGTTTTGTCAATCCACTGGTGTTAGTTTATTTTTGACCTTTTTCCAGTTATGTTATGTTTGAGTTCAGCATTAAAGCTGTTTTTGGTTTAAGTTCTGTCTCCGGAGTCTGCACTTTGGGTCCTATTCCTGCCTGTACACAGCCACACCTAACATCCTGTCTGTATTTAAGCCCTCTGTCTTTCTTTATTCAGTGTCAGGTCGTCTGCGTTGCCTCCCTTCAGGTCTTATCATAGTTCAGGGATCTAGAGTGCGACCAATTTGGTCGCAGATGCGACCAAATTTTTCAGTGGTGCGACTAAAAAAAATAATTGCCTGGGCCTTGGTGCTGTTGTTTTGGACTTTGTTTCTGTGTTTTGTTCCGTTGCTTTCCGGGCTCCAGTGTTTGCACTTTTTTTTGTTTTGTTGTTTCTGGCTCCTTGTTTTGTGGACTAAACCAATCAGAGATAGTCAGGGGCGGGACCTCTCTGATTGGCCGTGGTCCAGTTGGAAGTGCAGGTGGAAGAGAGAGGTGAGTAGCTTGAATAAAGCGATATCAATTCATTAACGGATTCCACACACAGACGTAAACATAGAGTGGACCCGACGCATCAGAATCAGCTTTGTCTTTCTCGGCTTTCTCACCCGACGGCCCGAACATGGACACGCTGTCGGAGCTTAGCGATTCTGATGCGTCGGGTCCGCTCTGTGTTTACGTCTTTTTTGCGCTGATTCTGAGCTGCAGGTTTTGTCTCTCTCCAGCCAAAATTCGCCGAGCCAGCAGCAAAAGAAGCAGCAAACCACGCTTCACATTTGATGTCATCATGAATTCCCTCTGACTTTTGCTGTTTTGCTTCCACCACGATAAAAATCACACTTCCTGCACAGCTCCCTCTCTCTGTGTGTACTTCAAGAACAGTTTCCCGTCTCAAATCTCTGTTTTCTGCATTATTCATTCACTTATTACCCACCAGTCTACCGTTGTTTACAGCGCTGTCTTTTTCTTTTTTCACTTGACCTTGGACAAGAAAGCCTAATTTCTGCTGTTCAATACTGAAGAAATTCAAACTTCTTAAAATTATGCAAAATTGCAGAATATTTTTAAGGTTATCTGCTATAAAAAGCCAGACCAGGAGTCTCACATGTATCACTACTGATAAATGATCAGAATTATAATATTTCTGACTGTCTGAGGCTAAATTGAATCGAATCAGGACTTTGAGAACCAGAATCAAATGGATTATAGAAATCAGTGATGATACCCAGCCCTAGTGAGTAGCTTAGGCCCGAGACAAGCGGATGTAGCTGTGTGTAATAAGAACAGATGAAAAGAACTATTGATAACTTTTTTGTTAAGTTAAGTTAAGGCCTGCCTTTGTTAAGTTAAGGCCTGATCCATCTGAAATTCATAGCCAGTGCTCTGCCATCAATCTTTGAATGCTGAAAAAGCACAGTGTATCCAGGAAACACATTATATGCTGCTGTCATGATTTGTTGTGTGGCAGGCAGGAGAAGGACCCAAGATGCAGACTCACAGACACGGGGATAAACTTAAAGATCACAGTTTTAATGCTGGCTAAAGGTGAAACACAAAAACAGTACTGAACTAAACTGGGAAAACTAAACATGAGATGTACAAGGAATCACGGGGAGAATAGCACACAACATGAGGGAGAACGCGACGCCGAACAGAGGGAGACGCAGACAGAAATACACAGAGGGTTAACGAGGAAAGTGGGAACACACGGGGAACACAGGTGACACTGATAATCATAACGAGACAGGGCGGGGTGAACTGAACATGACATGTACAGGCGTGAGAGTCACAAAGTAAACAGGAAGTGCACAGAGGTTCAGACAGGAGGAGAGAGAGCACGGGGAAAACACAGAGATAACGGGCTGGGGAAACATGAAACAACCACAAAGGGAGACGAGGGCTCATAAATACACAGAGGGCACACAGGGGGGTAAAAGCCATGAAGGGAAAACACTTAGGGAACAACACAACAGGGCAACTCAGGAAACATGGCCTAAACAAGGAACAAAATACAAACATACAAGAAAACTCAGAACACTGGGCCAACATGGCCCAGGACCATGACAGCTGCGATAAATGCACTGCCCAAGTGTCCCCTCTCCCCGCTGCCTTTCAGCAACAGACAGCAGCAAACAGGTCGTCAGAGGAGGCCGAGATGATGATTAAGCTTAACATTTTCAGTTTGTTAGTTAATAATTTAGAAATGAATATTGTCTGTAAGGACTGCTTTCCCCCCCAAAGAAAGTGCACATGTAAATTGTGGTGTTAAGCAATGCGGTCGAAAAATTTGAGTGCACCTAACTTTTGTGCCGGTACGCCTACATTTTTAAAGTTAGGCGTACTGGTGTGCCCATGTCAAAAAGTTAGTTTAAAGTCCTGTAGTTGATTCAAAGTTATCACAGTTTTGTCACAGTCAGTTTTCCTATTTTGGTTTCAGTTTAGTTTTTGCCACTGCTCATGATGCTTTCATTTTGTATTCATGTTTATAACCTAAATAAACGGCTTGCCTTTTTTTTCAAAACTTAGTTCTGTCTCCTTCCCTGTCTGCACTTGGGTCCACTTCATCATCACACCGGTGTACCCCACCATGACAGTTATGTCCAAGTGTTCCATGTTCCCAGTGTTTAGTTTCCCCACTTTAGTCTTGGTTAGTTTTCCTTTAGTTTACTCCTGCCTTTTGTTTTGTTTTGCTCACCAGCCTTGAATAAACGGTTCTCTTTTGGTTAAAGTTAACTTTTGTTTTCACGCGTCTGCTTCTGGGTCCACACTTCAAGCTCCACGTAGTCCACAGCCCACACTGTGGCTGGGGTCATGTCACGGAGTTTGGGACTTTAACTGGCTGGAACCATGCACGATTGACATTTGCCATAGAATACCAGAATTATCAGGCCACCACTGGCAGACTGTGTTTTTCACCCTGAACACATATGACAGATATGAAAGGGTCCAGAGAAGTTGTAACATCGTTCTGCATGGCCAGTTTGATAGTGGGCCAGTAATGACCCAAGAGGCATATCAATGGAGGGAGGCACAGACATCTATGGGCTGGCAGCATCACCCTGACTGCAATTAGGCATCAGGATGAAGTTTCTGGACCTCTGGACTGATTGTCAAAACTCTACGCTGGTGCAGTGGTTGCTCCTCCTGCTGCAGGACAATGACACCAAACACACCTCCGGGCTGTGTGAGGGCTGTTTGACCAAGAAGGAGTGTGATGGAGTGCTGACCAGATGGTCTGGTCTGGCCTCCACAGTCACCTGACCTTACTTACGATTAGTCCTGGGCACGCTCAGGAGGAGCTGGTCTGCCGACCTGAGGGACCGGGAAGGTATGTATGGATGAAGAAGCTCAGAGAGGTACACAGGGGCAGCATTGGACAAACATTTAAAAACAAATAAAAGCAGCTTAAAATGGATCCTAAAATGCACGGGCAGCCAATGAAGTGAATATAAAACTGGGGTGATATGCTCATATCTACGAGTGCCAGTTAAAAGGCGTGCAGCAGCATTCTGGACTAACTGCAGTCGAAAAACAGAAGATCGACTCACCCCAAAACAAAGAGAATTACAGTAATCCAGCCGAACAGTTACAAAAGCGTGGATTACTGTTTCAAATTGCTGTCTCGTAAGAAAGTGCTTAATTTTGGCCAGTTGCCTCAGATGAAAGAAACTAGACCTTACAACCAACCCGATCTGGCTTTCAAGCTTAAGCTCAGGATCCATTTTAAAACCCAGATTAACAATCTCTGGTTTACAGAATGATTTCAGGGATTGCAAATCAATACACAGAACAGCAGTGGAGGCAGGTCTGAACACCATTACTTCAGTTTTAGAATCATTAAAACAAAGAAAGTTTAGCGCCAACCACGACTTGACGTCCTCCAGACATGTTTGTAAACGATTTACAGATGACCCATCTTTCTTTTTAAGAGGAACATAAATCTGGCAGTCATCTGCATAACAGTGAAACAAGAGTCTGTGTTTTCTAAAAATTGAGCCCAACTGAAGTAAATAAAGTGAAAACAGGATAGGACCCAGAATGGAACCCTGTGGTACTCCATGAGACAACGGAGCACAGGAGGACTCACAGTTTCCTAAGCGAACTGAAAAGGTTCAGTTTGTTAAGTAAGACCTGAATCATTTCAGAGCTACACCTGTTATACCGACACACTGCTCCAAACGTGAGATTAAAATTTCATGGTCTACAGTGTCAAATGCAGCAGTTAAATCGAGTAAAATAAGAATGAGACCTTCACCAGAATCACATGATAAAAATATATTATTAAAAATTCTTAAAAGTGCTGATTCAGTGCTATGCATTGCTTTAACCCTTTAAAGCCGGTCGGAGCGGGCACGCTCTGTTCGTAACTATTTGTAAATCCTGGTAGCTCTGCAACCACGTAAGCTAGCGCAATAATTTTTTTGCATATTAAACCGGAGGAGTTGTACTTACATCTTAAGCCATCAGCTTGTCCTCGGTCAGTTTCCTTCCACATATGGCTTTGCAAAAACTGCATAAAAAGCACTTGCAGCAACAAAAACATAATATTCCAGAAACACGCTTTGCCGATCCGATCCCGCTGTGTGTAACACTTCCTACGACCATCAGCACGAACTAGCGCATGTCCGCCATGACCTGCCCGAAACCGGAAGTGACGTCATTTTCGCGGAAATGTAGTTTTTTACCATCAGGGCCTTATGAGCCTATACTGGTGTTTTTAAAAGTTATGTTTGACTTTCTGACTTTCTGTGTCGTTTCTAGGATGCTGAGGACTCATATTGCACTGCTGGAAATAGTTAATTTTGATGCAGATGCTGTTGTTTTTGCAAATTTGCATTATAATATTTATTTTCGTTTTTCCTGCAGTGTATAAAAATTGGTGTATTTCAAAAATAAAACTATGAAGACACTTAAAATAAATTTGCTGTGGTAGGAAACTATTTTGTGCAACTTTTTTGTATTAACAGTTTTGAGGGATAAGCCTCTTAAATTTCTCTAACTAGAAATATATGTTAAAAAACAAAAACGATTTTCAATTTTTTTGTAGTTTATTGCACTTTTTTGCAATTTATGTAGTTACTATGCACTTAATGCATGCATATTATTAACATCTGGGCTATAATGGTTGTATTGATGTATAGCAACTTGAAATGCTCCCAAAAATGGCTCCACAGCATGTAAAAATATAAAATAATCTCTAGCGGACTTGGTTCTATGGTAGGTCTTAAAGGGTTAAAACCAGATTGAAAAATCTCCTGCGCATTTTGTGCATTCAAGTATGAGATCAATTGGTCATATACAATTTTTTCCAAGACTTTAGATAAAAAGGGCAGCTTAGATATTGGTCTAAAGTTCTCAACAGCGTTTGTATCTAGCACAGGTTTCTTAAGAAGTGGTTGCACAATTGCATCTTTAAAATTCTTTGGAACCATACCTGAAGTAAGGCTGCTATTTAAAATGGTTAAAATGGTTGGACCTATGGTAGAAAAAACTTCTTTCAGAAAAAAGGGGAGGGATAGAATCATAAGGTGAGCCTACAGGCTTTAAATGATCCACCACCTCCTGTAGCTGAGCAAGAGTAACCGACTCAAACTGTTGAAAGACAGCTGAGCAAATTGGAAGATCAGGCGGGTCAGATGTGGGCAAAATAATCTGCACGCTAGCCGAGGCTACCTTGTTTATAAAGAAGTGCAGAAACCTTTCACACATTTCAAGTGAAGGCTCAAGACTAAGAGCAGAGGGATGGCTTAAAATAGTCTCAATTGACTTAAATAATATATGTGATTTCTGATAATTCACCATAATAATGTTTGCAAAGTGTTTCCGCTTTGCTTCTTTTATTGTAAGCTGATATAAAGCTCAGCACTCTCTTAAACTTTGTAAAGAGACCTGTAAGTTATCTTTTTTCCATCTCCGCTCAGCCCTACGACATTCACGCCTCGCAGCACGGGTTTCATCGTTCAACCAGGGTTCAAGCTTTGTCTTAGGATGCTTAATTTTTAGAGGGGCAACAATATCCAAGACAGTCTGACAAGTGGTATGAAACCAAAAACTCAGTTCCTCTACATATTGGAGTGTCTCAGGAATGGAGAACTGATTATTTTAAATCTGTTGTTACTGACCTTGGTTTTAAGTTGGACAGTGATTTTAAATTGGACAACCAAATCAGAGCAGTGGTGAAGTCCAGTTTTTATCATTTAAGGCGACTGGCAAGAGTAAAATCTTTTCTTTCGAGGCAGCACCTCGAAACAGTGATCCATGCTTTTATTTCTTCCCACCTGGACTACTGTAACTCACTTTATGTGGGGGTCAGTCAGTCATTGCTCTCACGTCGGCAGCTGGTTCAAAATGCGGCTGCACGACTCCTAACAGGAACTCGAAAAAGAGAGCATATAACCCCCGTGCTGGCCTCTCTGCACTGGCTGCCTGTGTCTTTTAGAGTTAATTTTAAAATTCTTATGTTTGTTTTTAAATGCCTTCACAGTCTTGCCCCGCCTTACCTCTCTGAGCTTCTTCATCCCCACATACCCTGTCGGTCTCTCAGGTCAGCTGACCAGCTGCTCCTGGAGGTACCGAGATCCAGGAGGAAGCTCAGAGGGGACAGGGCCTTCTCTATTGTGGCTCCAAAATTATGGAATAATTTGCCCATGCATGTTAGAGAGGCCCCTTCACTGTCCACTTTTAAATCACGTCTTAAAACCCACTTTTATTCCTTGGCTTTTAACCTCAGTGAGACTTAGTTTCTTTTTTAATGCAGTAGTTATTTAATTAATGATTTTACTCTTCTTTTATTTGTTTTTTATTTATATCTCATGTAATTTTATTTTACAGTTCCAATGTACAGCACTTTGTGTGAGCTGTGGTTGTTTTAAAGTGCTTTATAAATAAAGTTGATGATGATGATGATGATGATTATAGCAGGTGGAGAACCGTGCTGCCGTGGAAGAATTTAACAAACGAGATGTCTTTGCAGGGACAAGCCCCCTGAATTCATTTCTAGACAAAGAGATGTCAAACAGAACTGGCATATGATCAGAGAAAACAGGATCGGAGACTTTCAGATTAAAAACAGGCAATGAAACCTAAAACCAGATCGAGAGTGTGGCCACACTGTTGCGTGGGTGCAGACACACATCGAACTAAATTAAAAGAATCAGTAAGATTCAAAAAGTCTTTAACCATGGGCTTATCTGGACAGCACACATGAATATTAAAATCCCCAACAATAAGAAAGGAGTCATATTTTATCGTGACTTCAGTTAGAAATGCAGCAAATTCCTTTATAAAGTCTTTACTGTATTTTGGGGCCCTGTAAATTATTGTGCACAGTACGGGGGGAGAACAGGCTATTTCAAACAGTAACAATTCAAAACTGGAAAAATAAAATTCCAATGAAACCTGCTTGTACTTGTAGCGATCTCTGAAGATAGTATACTCCTCCACCTCGACCAGATCTGCGTGGGACATTAAAATAGCAGCAGTCCGAAGGCAAAAGTTCTGCAAACGCTCTGGAATCACCAGCAGTTATCCACGTCTCAGTTAAGCAGAGAAAGTCCAAGTAGTGTGACAAAAAATATTCCTTAAGGATAAAAGTCTTATTCGATACCGATCTGGCGTTTACCAGGCCAAATTTGGCCGGAGTTGAATAGTCACTAGACTTTGAAGCTCGCGCAACATAACGCAGGTTTTGCATACTCACTCCGCGCCGCCGTGGACAGGGAGGCAGGGAGTGGCCGGGCGGGAACAGCCCAGAGCCAGCGAGCGGCACCAGACACGCATAGGACGGCCTACGAAGATGCCAGTGGAAAGGGGCGCGACAGGTAACGCCAGGGACAGCACAACCAAACGCCAGACAGGCCTTCAGTTTCACCAATCTCCCACTCCTTTTGCCGCGACAGCGGCCCCGCTTCCGCGGAGACGGCACAGGTACACGGAGCAGGTGAGTAGGAACCAACGACAAGAGTGGAGGCGGTATTTTGTGTGCATTTCCCAGTCTACACACCGGCGTATTGGGAGATAGTCGGAGATCAAGTAAAACTTGGCGATCATAGACCAGCAGGGAGTCGACATCATAACAAAATAAAAACATTAAAACAGAAACATGGAGGAACAGACGGCAAGCCATACACATCGGCGCCATCTTACCTCTCATTGGAGAGAGAGGTGCAAACATGGGTGAAGTTAGGACTAGAGATGGACCGATCCGATATTACGTATCGGTATTGGTATCGGTCCGATACTGACCTAAATTACTGGATCGGATATTGGAGAAAAATCAAAAATGTAATCCGATCCATTAAATATCAAAAAAGCACCTCACAAAACTTGCAACATGGCGTAACTCGGCTCATAACTGTAGCACGTCGGAGCAGTATGGGTCATGTGATAGAGCGGCTGTGGCATGCGAGACCTGTCTGCGGTCTGGTTAAGCATTTGTAGCCTTGCTACCAAACCGGCATTTCACCTCTGAGGAAGTGATCCCAGAGAGAAGTAAAGCAAGTGTGCAAGTTCATCTCTGAATGTTTGTAAAGCATTCCCGCGTTAAGCTTAACAACCGATATATGGAGCGACTGCCTCTTCTCTCTCCCTCCCTCTCCTGCTATTGGCCCACTTTGCACCAGAAAGAGGAAACCAGCGGCTGAACAACAGCAGCATGTTTAAGTTTGATAATCTGTTGTTAGAATTTATTTAATATTACTTTCTACACCAGGATCCTTTTCTAAACAGCTGATGGCTGGTAACTGTGCAGGGGCGGATCTAGCAAAGTTTAGCCAAGGGGGCCGATAGGGCATGAACAGGGAAAAGGGGGCACAAAGACATACTTTTCTTTCTTATTCTCATTTAAAATATCTAGCTTTTAATAAATAATTATCTTAATCTTACACCCAAAGTTTTAATCTGATCTAAAATGTATAGAAGTCCATTACTGTATATAGTAACTATTAAGTCTAATATACCCTAGTAAGCTATAGTACTTTTTCCTTTGGGAAGGTACCATCTGTGCAGTCTGCAATTCTGTTGAAGAAAGATGTTGAATCTATTTAATTATTCTTGAAAAATAATTTATTTCTGTGCATTCTTCTAATTCAGGAGAATAATGCAAACTAAAACTACCTAATAATTCACAATCTTTAATTAGGGGTATAACATGGCATAAAATAATATTATAATCTAACACTATGCATTGTATAATAGCCAGTGAGGGGACAGACATGGCAAATGGTGCAACATGTCAGACTGTGGGATTATACATTTGTTAGTTTTTTCTAATGGCCTCTTCAAAAGGTAAGTTTTATTCCATATTGTCATTTTTGGTTTTTTAAGTTATTTATTGTGACAGGAAAACAAAACAAAACAAGAAGCTCCTAAAAAGGTCATAAATGTGAGAACTTTTCCAAAGAAATCTCAGTCAGTTATGCCTGAGATAGAGAGATGATTATAACAGAGTAAAGATAGCATTAAAATGTTGGTGACAGAAGTAATGCTAAAATCTCAACAAGCCAAAGTTACATGTTAAAGGGAAAGATCAAACAGTACTGAAATGAAGAAGTGGGCATTACGGGGCTTCCCCAGTGAAATAACTGAACTTGGAGCACAAAATAATAAATAACATACCAGTAATGCGCGGAGGGAAGGCTTCTGAGAAAATGTACAAGTTCACAGGGAATTTCTACAATAGCACGAGTTAGATGTGGGCAGATTGATGCAGTTATCAATAGTATTGATACCAATGCTGGTATTGTTACTGGAGATATACTACTGCAATAGGATTGGTACTTTGTTTCTGTCCTGTAAGTTCAGTATGTACCTCAGTGAATTCTGTTATGTTGTTGTTGTTTTTTTTTTAAATGAAACATAAAACACGGACTATGAAAGCCTCTTATTTTGTTTGTGCAGCTCTAACAACAGTGATACAAGCACAGCAGACTGTGCTGGCTGCAGTGGGAGAAGATGCTGAATTCAGCTGTCAGCTCTCGGAGACTAAATACATCCTTCAGGTCACATGACAGAAAATCTTACAAGATGTGGAAACAAATGTTGACACCTACAGCTTTACTGAATTTTCAAAATGCAGAAAAAAATGATTGAGTTTGCTGATTAAAACACTGATGAAACTCTGCACTGGGAAGTTTTTGTACTTTACTTGGTACAGTTGATCATTCTAACATGTCCCACAAGGAAGGGAGATTCTTCCTTCGGGGACATTTGAGTTTTCAATAATTTGGCTATTGTACGACATTGTTTCAATACGTGGTACAATAGCCAGTGGGGACACAGAGACATGCACCATGTCAAACTGTGGGATTCTGTGTTTGTTTTTTCTTTTTATGGCCTTTTCAAAAGGTAAGTTTTATTCCGTATTGTTGTTTTTGTTTTTTAAAGTTATTTATTGTGACAAGAGGAAAAAAAAGAAAACAAGAACCTTCACTCGTAATAATTAAAAATTGATCCTAAAATGTGAGAACATTTCTCTGAAGTGACAAAGAGATTGTCTTTAGACAGAATTAGAGGGAGATACAATTACTGAAGAGTTTAGATTTTGTTTGAATGAGTGACAAAACGTTTCTCCCACTGAACACTCAGCCTAATAAAAAAGAACAAAATCAACTTTCTGTGTCATGAGTTGTTCATCATTCAGATTAATGAGACTGTTTTGAGAGCTGTGTGAAAACAGCTTTAGACTGTTTTGTTAAAGGTTGCCCCATGCCTATTCATATTACGATGAAAGCAATAGATAAACCACATGTTTGTGTGTTATGTATGTATGGTTGGTAAATTAACAAAAATTGGGTTGTATGTGGCCTACAATGTAAAAGACATTTCACAACCCCAATGTAGTTAAAAACAAGAAGGCACTCATTTCCATTAGACAGAGACGGAGTTCAGGTCATAAGTAGTTTACTGACAATTATTTAACATTTGAAATTAAAAGATCCGTCAGTCCATTCACATATATACTGTTCAGAGAAGGAATGTAGTTTAGAGCAAAGTGTAGTAGTGTGAAGTGGCTAAACACACTCACCAATTGTTCTAAAATAAACAATTTATCAAAACATTAACAGTCTTTCACACATACATACGGTTTATACACTATTTTAAAAAGAAGGGGTTGAAGACCTGATTGATTACAAAAAGTCTATTAAAATGTTCTGGGTAACCACAGAAATCTTAGTCAGTTATGTCTGAGAGAGAATGTTTATGACAGAAGTAATGCCAAAATCTCAACAAACCAAAGTTACATACATGCTAAAGAGAAAGATCAAACAGTGCTGAAATTAGGAAGTGGGCAATATAGGGCTTCCCCAGTGAAATAACTGGTCTGAAATAATTGAGGCACAAATTAATAAATAACATACTAGTAATCCACAGAAGGGGAGGCCTCTGGGAAAATGTAGAAAATCAATGGGAATTCCTACAGTAGCACGAGTTACCAGTCAATACCAGTCCTGGTATTGGTTATGTTGAAGTGATGAGTTTTATAATTCATTTTTTGTCCACTGAAGGGATTGTTTTGTAACCCCAATATTGATATTTTGTAAATAAAAATATGACCTCAATTAAACCTTTAAATTCCCTGCACTTGTCATAGATATCTACATGATGTCCAAAAAATATACATCAAGTCCAAGGTTCTAATGTTGAACGCCATATTGATGTCCAGCTTAAATCATGGTTGGACCTCCAAATTGTTGAAAAAGTTCAAATGCAGTACAGACCTCCAGAATTGGTCATGGACCAACAGAACCAATATAGACACGATCTGTACATCTATCTGACTTTCTTTGTTTAGTTGGTAGCTAACTGAATTGTCTTACTTTTTTTTTATAGATGAAAGAAAATGTCCCTGAAACATACAGTATGAAACAATGAGTGTCAGGTTTATATTTATAGTCTACATCACATTTAAGTGGTACCCATATGTCAATTTGTTTGAGCCTAAAACACAGACTACTCCATGACCCGAATTATTGTTTAATCCTTCCCATCAATACCTCTCAGTTCCACATCTCTAACTCATGTTATTCTCCATGCAGCTCTAACAGCAGTGGTCCAAACACAGCAGACTGTGCTGGCAGCAGTGGGAGAAGATGCTGAATTCAGCTGTCAGCTCTTGGACACTAAAGACGTCCTTCAGGTCACATGGCAGAAAATCTCACGTGATGTGGAGACAAATGTTGCCACCTACAGCAAGTACTATGGTCAGAGAGTGAATGATGGCTTTAACGATAAAGTCAAGTTTAAATACACTGGACTACAGAACTGCTCCATAGTCATCAGGAATGTGACGGAGCAGGATGAAGGATGCTATCACTGTCTGTTTAACACTTATCCTGAAGGCTCCTTCACTGGTAGAACCTGCTTCCAAGTCTATGGTAAGAACTTTTGCATTAATGTGTTTAAATGTGCTAGAAACTGATTTCCTTTCAACAACATATTCCTTGCAATATCTCCTGATCCTTCACAGAGCTGCATGAACCTGTTGTTGATGTCAGAGAGTCAAACTCTGCTGAAGAGTGGGTTGTTTCCTGTTCAGCCACTGGTCGACCTGCTCCCACTGTAACACTCTCACAACAAGACCTCAACTTCTCACAGTACAACACTGTCAGTGTGTCCAACACCAACGCTACATTCACTGTCACCACTACAGCTGTGCTCTCAGGTTCACGTAAACACAGCACACAGGTGGGATGTGCAGCACGAGTGCTCTCTGCTCCTCACAGAGAGGTGATGGAGACGATTCCTGAGGTCCAAAAAACATCTGTTGGTGGTGAGAAACTCTTTCTGTATACCACAGACTAGACTAGAGACGGATGATACTTGGGTAAATTTGACTGGGATCTAATAACAATGACTTCAGTACTTCATGAGTGATGTATTATTGTTGGTCAGCGTCACATTTTTCTGTTTTTTTCACAGATTTTCCCTCAATCACTGTAATAGCTGCAGCAGTGCAGCTGTTGGGGTTTGTCTTTTTCTGTTGCTCCACTATGCTGCTTGAAGAAAAGTTACCTTTTCACTTTCTAGTATGTCGTTTTGTAATGTGTCTTATCTTATTAACATGATAGTGATTTATTGATTCTAACCCTAAATCTATCTAGTAATGTCTGCACATATTTTCAGTACTGATTTTAAAGTGTTTTAATCCTTCTGTCACTCAGGGAACCCAATAAGGATTCAAATACTTCAAAAGTCAACCAATGACATTGATGTGTAAGACTATTTAATAATTATTTATTTTTTATATTTTATTTATTCATTCATTCTTTGCACTGTGATTTAACCCATCTTTGTGTAAAGCAGGGGTGTCAAACTCCAGGCCTTGAGAGCCAGCGTCCTGAAGCTTTGAAATGTATCTCTGCTGCAACACACCTGAATAAAATTATTAGATCATTAGCATGACTCTACCCTACTCAAGTAAATTTAAATAAATGTAAGTACATACCACCAGGTAGCTCCACTCGTACCCAGTGTAACGGGAAGTGAGAGGGTTAGGTTTTGGCGCTTTGAATGTTCAGTTGTGTGATGCAGCGATTAACGTTTGAGTAAAATATCGGGCTCCCTCGTGTCTTTCCTACATTCCTCCACAATGTACGTTTTTGCAAAAATGTACTTCTAGAAGTACTTTTATTGCACGATGTTCATTCACTCATGAGCTGCTGCAACATGAATCAAATGGCTGAACTGCCACCTTGGCGTGCAGTCAAGTTCTACAGTCTGCTAATGATCTAATAATAAGTATTAATATTCCTCACTCACCTTACTAAATGTTTGTGAACACAGCCAGAAACATTTGCATCACAAACACAGACTAGTGTTTATTAGCAGAAGCTTTTGGGTGGTTGCTCTCAAACCTGTGTACAAGTTTAAGCATTTTAATGGTCCCTTCACTGATTTCCAGGTATCCAATGTCAGGGCTAACAGATGGATTCAGACGCAGGCAGCGTTCTGGCAAGCAAAGGGTTGACAATTTATTAACACAGAAGGGAAACCACAGTGATGTGTATATACAGTGAATGGGGCAGGGCTTCAGGGCTCCAGGGGAAGGAATCCACACTCGCTCTCCACTCGGCCCAAACTCCGCCACTCCTCTTCTTACGCACACTCGCTTCTCCACAGCCACTCTCGCTCCAATTTCCACTTATGTTGACACACACAGGGATCACAGGTCAGGGTCCGCCACCAGTTCCGGGGAAATCTAAACACAAAGAGTCCAATTAGATCAATACGCCACACAGCACTGAGAGAGTTTGTCTTAGGAGAGCTGAGAGCACGAACATGGGAGGTTCAACATTCCAGTGCCGAATACTCCGTGCCGCAGCGTTAAATAGGCAAGGGGGACGCCGCCTGATCAGCAACAGGTGTAGAAATCACCGCAGATACGTGGGCCAAGGGTGAGAGCCCACAATGAGCTCCACCCAGGGAAGCAGGAGAGAAAACAAAACAAACCCGTGGCCAACATGAGCGAGCCGGAGAGGCACAGGGACCATGACAGCCAATACCAAGTGCACAAGTTCACCCCAGATGGTTCCTCTTCTCTGTAACTTGGAGGATGTGGAGTAGGCTGTATTTTTATCAAAGACATATCAATCAATCAATCAATCAATCAATCAATCAATCAATCAATCAATCAATCAATCAATCAATCAATAACCATGTCTAAAAACAACACAGGTTGACCAAAGTGCTGTACACAGTAAAAGAAAAAGTAAAAAGTAGAAACAAATACACACAATGAACAAAACAAAAAACAATCCCAAATTTCGTTTTTTTTTCTGAAGGGGTCAAACACTTTTATGCAAGAATGACAGCGAGGTGAAAAACCTTCACCCGCAAGAAAACTCCAGCTGTGACTCATAGTACGAACACACACCTCACAGTAACACACTTTAATTGTTTAATGGGAACTTTTTGCCAAGCTAGCTAATCCTGACCAACACACCAGACACAGAAGATAAAGGAACGATGTTTTACTGTTAGAGACAGAAAGGTTAAAACATTTTGGCAGAGGGCTAAAAGGGGCTAAAATTACCCAAAAAGAAATTCCATTTGACCAAAAACACTTAATTTTTAAAAAATTAAGTATATAGTTATGAATAATGAACAAATAATTAACAAACTGGGGTTTATAAATCGTGTAACACATCCTTATGGTAAGAAATTTTACCTTAATGCGTTACATGTGTTAGAAGTCAATGTGTCTTTAACAATATACTCCTTATTTTATATCTCCTGATCCTTCACAGAGCTGCATGAACCTGTTGTTGATGTCAGAGAGTCAAACTCTACTGAAGAGTGGGTTGTTTCCTGTTCAGCCACTGGTCGACCTGCTCCCACTGTAACACTCAGTGTCTCACAACAACACCTCAGCTTCTCACAGTACAACACTGTCAGTGTGTCCAACACCAACGCTACATTCACTGTCACCACTACAGCTGTGCTCTCAGGTTCACGTAAACACAGCACACAGGTGGGATGTGCAGCACGAGTGCTCTCTGCTCCTCACAGAGAGGTGATGGAGACGATTCCTGAGGTCCAGCAGACATCAGATTATCAGTGATGGTGAGAAACTGAGATGCAATAACAATGCATTGTGGTAGTATGCATTTTCTCTTTGATCAATAATTGATGTATTCATTTTGATCAGTGTCACATTTTTCCTCCTCTTTCAAGTTTCCTCCTGGATCATTGTATTAGCTGCAGTATTGGTGATGATGGTCTTTGTCAGTGTTGCTGCTCTGCAGTAGGCTACTCTTTAAAGAAAAAGACCAGATAACTTTCATTTTTGATTTCTTGTCCTTTTTTTCTACACCAAAATCTATCCAATAATATCTGCATAACATTTTCTACTTGTGATTTAGTTATTAATTCTTTGCTTCATGATTCAATCGGTCTTTGTCTAGTATTAAATTTTATGTTTCCCATTTAATCCCACTGGCTTTAAAGTGTTTCACCAGATTTTTACGAAGTATTTCCAGTCTTTTGTTGTCTCTGTCCCAAATGTTCTGAAATGTGTTGCATGTATTAAAAGAAGTTGGACTTTACCAAAAAATTTACTATGTACTTATAAACTTACATTTATGAAAGCTGAACAAACATTGATATACTTGACTTTTGTAACAGTGAAAAGGCGATCTGTTTTTATTGATAAATATATATGTTTGCATTACTGTTATTTAGATTGCCATGTTAGAACGTAGCAAACAACATTGTTTGTTCCTCTATGGTTTCTTTATTTTTACAAATCTAAATGTTTTTGTCAAAAGATTAATAATTTCATATTGAGGTCAGATGGTCAGCAGTTTTGATGTTTTTGCAGAGATTTTATTTTTTGCAAAATAGCACAAGTAAACATTAAAAGTAGTTCCTAAATCAAGGCATTTATTATTAAGGCGGCCATTATTATGGCCCTGTGTGGAAAAAGTGATTGCCCCCTAAACCTAATAACTGGTTGGGCCACCCTGAGTAGAAACATCTGCAATAAAGCGTTTGGGATAACTGGCAATGAGTCCTTTACGAGGTGCTGGAAGAATTTCTGCCCACTCATCTTTGCAAAATTGTTGTAATTCAGCCACACTGGAGGGTTTTTGAGTATGAACCACCTTTCCTGTCATGGTCCTGGGTCGTGTGACCCAGTGTTTTGTGTTTAGTCTGTTTTGATGTTTATTGTTTGTTTAGGTTCTCTAAGGTAGTCCAGCCATTTGTATTTATTACCCTTGCATTAAGTCTCCCTTGCCCTTCGTGTGTTTATGTCTGTGTGTCTTGTACTGTCAAGTTCATGCTGTCAGTTATGTCATCTCCCCTTTACTAAGTTTCCCTGGGTCATGAGTCCTGTCTGCGTGGTTATGTTTAGTTCTTGTTATGTCTAATTTCCATGTTTCCTGTTTTACTTTGTAAATCTGTATTCATTGTCAGTGTATTCAGTTGCACCCTCCTGTCCTGTCGTTAGGTTCATGTGTGCCAGCTGTGATCCCATGTGTGGGCACTTCCCCTGATCATCCCTCATGTGTATTTAGTCTCTGTGTTTCTTACAGTCTGTGTCGCGTCGTCTGTGTTCCCACCCTCCATGTTTCCATGCCCGGTCTGTTGTATTCTAAGTCATAGCCTTACCTTAGTTCATTCCCAGTTTAGGTTTCTGTTTAGTTATTGCTTTTGTGCTGCCCTTATTCTTGTTTGTTTCTCTTGCGTTACCAGCCACAATAAAAGGCTCGCTTTTGTTTGAAGTTCACTCCCGTCTGCTCACTTGTGTTCGCACCTGGGTCCACCACACACACCACCGCACGGTCTGTCACAGCGGACCGTGACAGTACGACGCGACCATGCCGGACCCAGCGTCACAAGAACAGGAGATCATTCGGACAGTGGAGTCGCTATGTGGCAGTTGGCTGCAGTGTTCCGGGGAGGAGGAACGGGTTGAGCTAGCCCGCCAAGCAGGGGTATGCGTGTCCGCATTCCCCTGGTTATGGGAGACGCTGCATCCCCTCATCATAGACTTTCTCGCCTCCACTCTCCAACTCCGCCCGCGACAGCAGCTGCCCTGTAAGCGTGAGCCATCGCCTGAGCCATGCTGTAGCTCTGTTTCCCCGCTGCCTCGTGAGCCAGAAGCGGTCAGAATCGGTACGGTGCGGCTCACCGCCGACACACCCTCGGCTCACGCTCCATCGGCTTCCGCATCCCTGCCATCGCCTGACTGCACTACGCGGCTCAAGGAGATGCCAGCTGCTATTGACTTCGGTGAGGAGGAGCGGCAGCAGGTATTACGGGCGTATCGCGAGGACGAGCTCCGCTGGAAGCCCTGGCTCATCCCCGAGGAGGAGTTCTCGCCAACTGCCCCGCCTCGCACCTGCCGCCCGCCCTCGCCGCCTCGATCGGACTACTCGTCTCCTGCTGTCTTTCTGGCACGGATGTGGTTGGAGGACGAGGAGCCGGTCGCCATGGACAGTCAGGTTTTGTCCACAGCTGCTTCAAGGGGAAAGCGGCGTTCTCGCCGCCGTCGCGCACTGCTACGTCCTGTCTCGCCCTCCACGAAGCATCCCGAGGACGCTGTGGGGGTCCTGGATGTCGATCTCGAGGAGCAGCAGCACGCCGCAGGCGCACAGCTAGAGGAAGAGTTCGGGAGGGAGCCGTGGCTCGCTCCTGATCATGACGAGCGCTCTTTCCAGGGAACTCGACTGGCTCTTGGGGGTCCCCAGAGCTGCCAGGGACTTCCACCGCTCACCCCGCCCGCTTCCACGGATAGAAAGAAGCGGCACTCTCGCCGCCGGCGCTCTGAGCCTCAGCCCAAGGAGGTCCCTCAGTTATTGCCATCTGAGGCTTTGACTTCCATCAGCCATCCAGTCGTGAGTACCACTGCCTCAGTTTCTGACATTGTATCTAGCCCCATAGCCAAAGACCTCAAATCAAAGGAGAGTGTTTCAGGGGCTGCTGTGAATAAAGACTTCTTGTCTGACTGTGACCTGCCTGATTCGGCAGGTTACAGCATCCATGAACCAGTTAACAATCCTAACAGCAATAAAGATGACTGTGTCCTCAGCGTCATGACTTCTGAACCTGAATGTTGTGCTGATGCAAACAATAACTGTATTGTTCTCGAGTTGTTTAACCCTGGTACAGCAAGCTTTGAGCAGACAATTCCTGAACCTGGTACTATGAGCAACAGTTTTAACGTTGCCGTTAATGAAGATGTGTCTGTGCCCGCCGGCACTAACCTAGCACCCAGCTCTACACGGGTTTTTAGCGCAGTACAGGACAGATCGTCTGTAAAGTGCAACGCTGTAATAACCAACCCACCATTGTTTACAGCCACCAACCATTGTACTTCTGTGTTGTGTCTTCCTACCACGTCAAAGGGGTTTACTGAGTTAACTAGTGATGAGGACGTTAAGTCTCACACAGTGAACCTGCAGTCGGTGGATTTCTCTGAAATAATGTCGGATGCTGGGAGTAAAGGTTCAGACTCAAAGTATTCTGTATCATGTGACTTTCGAATTAATGTGTTGAAACCATCAGCGAGCAGCCCTAGTTGTGTGGGTGATCAAGAAGTAACTTCTGTTACCTCTGACAATTTAACAAATGCTACGCCACCTCATGCCAGGTTTGAAACGTTGTGTGAACAAGTTACCGAGTCTGAAGAGAGACTGCCTAGCTTTCCTCAGGGAGCAACTAAAGACTGTTTGTACTGCGCTGAGGTCTCTAGAGAGGTGGGGGCAGCAGCTGTCCAGTCCGCACCCGTCCTAGTTCTGTCCCAGACTCCTCCTATAACGGAGGTGAGTGACTGTGCTTTTTCATCTCATGAGCCTGTCATAGTGGAGTGTACTGGGTTACCCTTTTGTGGGCCGAGCTACGAAGAAACTGGTGCCAAAGACCGCTCTACCATTAACCATGATTTCATAGACATCCATGCTGTGGCCGACCCAACTCTGGTTAAGACCAAGGGCCAGTCAGAGTCGTGTTGTGATAATGAAAGGATTGTGTGTAACAGTTTTGATGAAGCGCACAATGAAATCACAAACCATGTTCTTGACTCTGTAGGATTCAGGGCTTCTTCTAGCGCAGCTCCCATAGCCGCACCACATGAAGCCCAGGTTCATGAGACAGCGAAAGGGGTTCACACGTCGGCTGTACAGTTTGCTTCTGAGCCTGCTGGGAATGGCGTGAGCTTTCTCTCCGCTTCAGACTGCTTTCTACCTCCGCTGCCTGTCTCCGCTGGAGGGTCCGAGGGGCCCGTTAAGCTTCCCGTCTCCGCCGGAGGGCCCGAGGAGCCCGTTCAGCAACCTCCCACGTCAGCTGGAGGGCCCGAGGAGCCCATCCGGCCTCATGCTTCGTCAGCTGGAGGGCCCGAGGAGCCCATCCGGCCTCATGCTTCGTCAGCTGGAGGGCTCGAGGAGCCCATCCGGCCTTATGCTTCATCAGCTGGAGGGCCCGAGGAGCCCATCCGGCCTCATGCCACGTCTGCTGGGGGGCCCGAGGAGCCCGTCCAGCACCAAGCCACGTCTGCTGGGGGGCCCGAGGAGCCCGTCCAGCACCATGCCACGTCTGCTGGGGGGCCCGAGGAGCCCGTCCAGCACCATGCCACGTCTGCTGGGGGGCCCGAGAAGCCCATCCAGCAGCCTTCCTCGTCTGCTGGTGGTTCAGGTGAACCACACCAGCCTCATGCCACGTCTGCTGGGGGGCCCGAGGAGCCCGTCCAGCACCATGCCACGTCTGCTGGGGGGCCCGAGCCGCCCATCCAGCACCATGCCACGTCTGCTGGGGGGCCCGAGCCGCCCATCCAGCCACCTTCTGCTCCTGCTTCGCCTGGCCAAGCCTCTGCTACGTCTGGTCCAGCCTCTGCCTCTGCTACGCCTGGCCCAGCCTCAGCGCCTGCTTCGCCGTCGCCTGGTCCAGCTTCTGCCGCAGCTCCTGCTTCGCCGTCGCCTGGTCCGGCTCCGTCGCCTGTGGCTGCCACGCCACCGCCTGGTGCTGCCTCGACTGGTCCTGTGTAGGGCTGAACGATATATAGCATTTGCGATAATATCGCGACATGATCAAGTGCAATTTTCTAACCGCAAAGGCTGCGATTATACTCTGGACATGTCCAAATTCATGGGCTGCATCCTCCTGAGGCCGCATTTGTAGACCGATTACGTCACAGCGACGCGCCGAAGGCTGTCCAAATTACTACCATATCCCAGAATTCATAGCGCGGTCCAGCCAAACTCCAGTTTCCAGCAATGGCGGCCGCTACTAAGTTTTAAAATTACTCATACTAATCTTTCTGGGTCACAAAATAAACTTTTAACATATTTTCAGGCGAGAAAGTAGTTGTGTAAACATCAAATATCTGCTCGGTTTATCAAGATATCCCATATTTGCAAAAGTGCTTCGACGTTTTCAGAGGCGTCTGCTACCCACCATCTCGACAGCTAGCCGGGAGCTCGAGGGTTACTGATGCGGCCGAGAACGGCACAACTCCCGGCACATCATTTTCAGATCACCGCGGAGTTTCGCTGCTCGGGTTAAACGTAATATATAAGTCACTTAGACAACCTAAAAATGTTATTGTTGGGCTTTTTTCAGTGTTTTGTTTGTTCGTGAGTAAATCGGTTTGGCTGAGATTAAAGTTATTAGATTAGATAAAATAAAACTTTATTAATCCCCCGGGTGGGTTCCTCCTTGGTTTTCACACAGCTGACTAAACGTCAAACAGAAAACTTATTAAACAGAAGTATGAGACAGTCGAGAATTTACACCAGTGTCTGGTTATATTTTAGATAGCAAGAAGCAGACGGCCGAGTTTAATAAACTCCACCGAGACAGCGGTGACGCTAATCAGAACTAGCCTTCTGATTAGCTAATCAGAAGGCTAGACCGTCCAATTTCACGCCTTTAAATTTTAAAGGCGTGTTTGTGTGTGTGTTTATACAATTGCTATTATGTTTGCACTTTATGTGTAATGTTACTGACTGCAGAGATCAGTAAGATGTGTGTATTTTTTATTTATTAGTTTTATTTATTTAATATTATTTTTTAATTGAATGACTGTCTAGTAGTTCACAGATGTCGAAAAACTGAGTGTGGTAAAGCCACTGATTTTTTTTATGTATATTTCTGCAATCTGCACATTGTACTGACTTTCATTTTAATGTTTACACCAGGGTTCCTTGTCAGCACTTTATGCTCAGATGTTTGTAAGCTAAAAATAAACTATTGTGTATGTTCAAATATACTGTTGTGATTGAAGAAGTTAAATAAAAATGTCAGTCATCAATTCATGAATCACCTCATGTCATCATAACAGAGGTCTGTCTTCCAGGAAAGAACAGTTTAAAATTAATGTAATATAGTATTGGCCATACTATATGATGTATTGCTTGTCTTTGTTTAATAATACAGAAGACAAAGACCTTAAAAAATAATCGCATATCGCATCGCAATCGCAATATTGGGGCAAAAAAATCGCAATTAGATTATTTTCCATAATCGTTCAGCCCTAGTCTTGTGCCCACCGGGCCTCGGCCGGTACGCCTGACACTGGAGGGCCACCGCTGCCTTCCGCGCGGCCGGCCCCCTGAGCTGCTCCACCGTCCCCTTCGCCGCCGCCGTTGCCTTCCGCACGGCTGGCCTCCTGACCGGCTCTGTCACCTGTGGCGCCCGCCTGGTCGGCCCCCCGACCATATGACCCTTGAACTCTTGTGCCCGCGGGCTCCGGGTCGGCCTCCCGAACTGCGCCGCCACTGCCTCTCACATGGACGGCCTCCTGATGGGAGATGGCGTGGCCTGTTGGGTTGCCAACCCCCGGGTCGGCCGCCTGAACTCATAAACTGTGGGCTGGTGTGTTGCCGCCCTCCGGGCCGACCCCCTGAACTATGTCTGGACTATTGTCACGTGCTCCAGTGTTTTCTGTTGGCTGTGTTTTTTCTTGTTCTGGTCCCTCCGTCCTGGTCCCCCGCCGCCCGCCCGGGCTCGGTGGTCTGTTTCTTTTGGTTTGGGGCTGTCTGGAGCCAGCCCTTGGTGGGGGGGTGGTGTCATGGTCCTGGGTCGTGTGACCCAGTGTTTTGTGTTTAGTCTGTTTTGATGTTTATTGTTTGTTTAGGTTCTCTAAGGTAGTCCAGCCATTTGTATTTATTACCCTTGCATTAAGTCTCCCTTGCCCTTCGTGTGTTTATGTCTGTGTGTCTTGTACTGTCAAGTTCATGCTGTCAGTTATGTCATCTCCCCTTTACTAAGTTTCCCTGGGTCATGAGTCCTGTCTGCGTGGTTATGTTTAGTTCTTGTTATGTCTAATTTCCATGTTTCCTGTTTTACTTTGTAAATCTGTATTCATTGTCAGTGTATTCAGTTGCACCCTCCTGTCCTGTCGTTAGGTTCATGTGTGCCAGCTGTGATCCCATGTGTGGGCACTTCCCCTGATCATCCCTCATGTGTATTTAGTCTCTGTGTTTCTTACAGTCTGTGTCGCGTCGTCTGTGTTCCCACCCTCCATGTTTCCATGCCCGGTCTGTTGTATTCTAAGTCATAGCCTTACCTTAGTTCATTCCCAGTTTAGGTTTCTGTTTAGTTATTGCTTTTGTGCTGCCCTTATTCTTGTTTGTTTCTCTTGCGTTACCAGCCACAATAAAAGGCTCGCTTTTGTTTGAAGTTCACTCCCGTCTGCTCACTTGTGTTCGCACCTGGGTCCACCACACACACCACCGCACGGTCTGTCACAGCGGACCGTGACATTTCCAAGGTCACAGCACCTCAATCAGATTCACGTATGAACTTTGGCTAAGCCATTCCAAAGTCTTTATTTTGTTTTACTTAAGCTGCTTAGAGGTGGACTTGTTGGTGTGCTTTGGATCAAGTGCACTTCAGCTTGTGGTCGTGAACAGATGGCCAGACATTCTCCTTCAGGATCCCAGAAACTGGATTCTGTTCATCTTGACGTTGCATCTCCAGACTGAGAGATCTCAATTACTTTGTTTCTTATTTGCTTCTGAATTTCCTTGGATTGCGCCATGATGTGTAGTTTTTGAGGATCTTTTGGTCCACTCTACTTTGTCAGACAGGTCCTGTTTAAGTGATTGATTCAGCACAGGTTTGGCAGTAATCGGGCCTGGCTATGACTATGGAAGAATTTTATATTTTCTATTGATAAATGCAAATATTTTATGTCTGTTATGTGCATTGCTGTGTGGAGAATATAAGGAAAAAAATTGTGTGGTTTACATTGTTTCTTCCTCTTAGATTTCTTGATTTTTTTTTTTAAATTGCAATAACTTTATGTTAATTTCAGTGCACTTTCACATTTCTTTAAATTCAAACTACAGTCCTGTGAATAACTAGAAACACTTCTAGCAGCACAAATGTGAGATAATTGTTTTCTGCTTGACTTTATCAGTCTCTCATATTGTTGTGGAGGAATGTTGGCCCACTCTTCATTACAACGTTGCTTCAGTTCTTTGAGGTTTGTCGGCATTTATTTAAGCACAGCTCTCTGAATGTCCCAGGTTGAGGTCTGGACTTTGCTTTTCAGCTATTCTGCTGTAGATTTGCTGCTGTGTTTGGGATCATTGTTCGACTGCAAGACCTAAACTTTACCTATTAAACAGTTAACTCTGTATTTTACACTTTATGTGAATATTGTTGCAGATTTCAATTATTAATGTTTTTATAACTTTGTTCTTTCTTATATTTAATATTATACAATATTTATACTTCATGTCTCTGTCTTCTTTTGAACACTCCAGCACAGCATCATTATAACTTTGTCCTCACTGACAATAAAGCTGTTTTATATATTTCATTGCAAATGTTTCAAGCAATTTGTAGCTGTATCTTAAGATATTTTGTTAATAATATAGTATTTTATATTGTTTTTTTCCCCATATTTGAGAAATATTTAACATGTAAAAGTCTGTTTATGTACAATTTGGTGATATTAGCCCTGATTATTGGAGGAACTTGTACATGAAGCAGATTTCTGAGACTTCAGATTTGAAGGTTGTTGTCATATAATCTAAATGATGGCAGATTAACGTTCCCTACCTCTGTCCTACAACCACAGGACTCCTTTGCATTCGACTGATAGAAATTTCAAGCTCAGTGTTAATGAAGATTTCAAAGGCCTTAGTGCAGGGGTAGGGAACGTCTAAAACCTGCAGGGACACCGGCCCTCGAGGTCTGGAGTTCCCTACCGCTGCCTTAGTGTGAAAGGAATGAAGCTGTAGCGCCTCCCAGTGGTTGAAAAGAGGTACACAAGAGGTTTTTGCAACCTGCTGTTTAATGAAGGTAATCAGCTGGGACAAAGGTACATTATGAGAATAATATCTCTGACAAACCTCTACCTCAATTAAAAGATGCATTTTGATTTACATGAATGCATTTCATCTTCTCTGCAAAGGCTACACAACCTTCTTTGCCATTTGAGTGTGCCCAGTCCAGCTGAAACCAGCTCATTACTGATGGCATGAAAACAATCTGTGAGGTAACATTTTTACTGTCATTCATTCCTGTTGAAAACTTGTCACGTGTGTGCTTAGGTTCTTCTCAATAATCCTCCCGTATCCTGTGTAAAAACTACCCGAGCTTAAAGTATACAGACTGCCGGGAGGGGCGAGATGGGAATTTTCATTGCATATATATATATATTAAAATACAGATAGCAGCAGCCACGAAAACATAGGCAAGAGAGAGCATAGCAGTGTCGTAGATGTAGCCAAATAAGACAGATAAATTAAGATGGAAAATCCCCAAAACAAAACCCAATCTTTAGTGTGGGAGCATTTCCATGTCATTCCCAAAGGTGTAATTATTTTCAGCGACTGCAAACTGAACACAAACTTTTCATAACTGAGTTTGTTTCTTCAGTTGTATTTTGGTAATGCTGTTGTACAGCAGGGAAGCAAACACAAGTGCTAACGCTAACAACATCCAATCAGGATTTATTGGTTAGATCAAAGCTAACATCTGCATTACATGTGAGCACTACACATGTTATTTAACATATAAGATTTTTACATCTTTCTCTTTCCCTCGAGAAGAACTGCTAAAACTGTAGAAATAACATTACAGAAAAGCAGGACATGCTCAAGCAAAACATTATAGAAAGTCTGTCACGGTTCTGGGTCAGTTTGACCCAGTATTTTGAGTTGTCATGTTTTTGCAGGTTTAGTTTAGTTCCATGTGTCATTTTCTGTCTCTCTCTCTATGTCGCGTCTGCGTCTTAGTGTGATGGTTTCTTGTTCCTGTTTTATTGTGAAGGTCTGCGTCTCATGTGAGTGTGTTCAGTTTGACCTCTGTCTCGTCTTGGTGATTATTCCCAGCTGTGTCCACCACCTGTGTGTAATTCCCCTGTGTTTCTCTGTGTATTTAAGTCGTGTCCTCTGTCATTGTAGTTGCTGGTCCGTCTGTGTATCCAACATGTCTCACCCGTGCGTTCTCCCTGCTGTCCATCTCCTCTGCTCGTTCTTGTCCAGGTTTGTGTGTTCTGTAGTTTAGTTGTTTCCAGTCTAGTTTAGTTCGTGCTCCATTTGCTGTTTGTCCATATTTATTTTTGTGTTCAATAAACCACCTTCACTTCTCCACTACTGCCTGCGATTGGATCCTCATTTATTATTTTCACACGGCTCTCCTCACCCGCCGTGACAGTACGGACCAGCCAGATATGGATCCAGCGGCAGTCACCCCACCCAGGGAGCTTCAGGAGGCCGTTATCGACTCTGCTTCTAAATTGATTTACCAGCTGTTAGAGCATGAGGGAGAAGTGTCTCTTTACACTGTGGAAGCCAACCTACAACACCTTATTTCCCGTTACCCCTGGTTATTGGACTCACTGCGTCCGCTCGTACAGAATTTTGTTCTTCACGAGCTTCACCTACACCCCCCCGCCGCTACCGCTCTCCTGCTCATGCAGTGATATCATCAGTGACAAGTCAGGTGATAGAGGCTAATGTAAAATGGTGTTTCAGTGAGGCAGAATTTATTATGACAATACATTTATTTTAAATACTCAGTATGAATTAAACAGGTTAAAGGTCAATGCTCTGTTGTAATATAAAGACAAAATGATTGACAGCAGCCCAGCAATATCAGTAAAATGCAAATTAGCCACATGGTGCAATGTAAGGAGCTCTGTGATTGGTTAGAAAAGGACAGACTGGCCACCTCGATTTTTCTTCACTGCACCAGGGGCGGAGCGTGGGGGTGGCTTACTGGGCTTAAGCCCGGGTTGTTTTGTCAGAAGCCCGGGGTCTTTTGGAGTGTAATTTTTTTCATAGTTAGATGCCTGGCTGACAACTGTATAAAACAAAAAGTACACACAATATTCGAAGCACATAGTGCACACCGTGGGAATTTACGACTGTGCATGATTCCCCCCTCATATTGGTATGATCCGAGCTCAGGCACTAAGCGACTGAGCGAGGGGGCGGGGTAGCTGCTGCCAGCAGTGAGTGCGCTGTTGGAGAAACGGAGCCAGCCATACTAAGGAGAGCTTAAGTTTGACCAGGTACCAAAGCAAATCATTCGTAGCGTACAAATAATGTAAATATGACGATGCATCACGAAAGATTGATATCAAACTGATCACTTGACCAATATTACGTTACTCGCTCTTCAAGTGAATCAACAAATGGCGAAATGAAAAGCCGAACAAATGCTATTTTTTTTAGAGTCTTAGCTTACGTGTGTTTATTTCATATTTTCAGTTCTTACCCTCCCCGACTAAATCGGATTCAGTTATGCACTGAAATATAAGAATGGACATTAGAGGGTTCTTTCAAAGAAAAAACTCAGGTAAATGTTATTTTATATATTATGCTTTGTATGTTGTTCAGTATATTTCTATGCAAAATAAGAGGGATTTCAGTACACAGCAGGATATTCACATCTGTAACCAGATATTTACACTTTAGGGAGAAAACATAAAACATTTTTACTGTACAACATCAATTTAGAGTAAACTTTTCTTTTAGATAAATATTGAAATATCTTTTGAATTAGTTAAATGTCAGAATAAAGAGAGACAGAGCTGTATTTTTTTATCACTTTCATCAAATTTAGGAGTACATGTACACTAAGTTTATTGTCAACTAATAAGAAACTCCAGACGATTCCATTCTGAGCTGAAGAAGCTTCTGATAGGTTAGTAGAGTCCATGTGAGTAAATTTTCTGTGACATGGGAAAATCAAAAGATGTCAACCAAAACACCAGGAAAAGAACTGTGGAGCTCCATAAGTGTGGCTCAGTTTGAATACAATTTGGTGCCATTTGCAATTAAGAAATACAGATAGTTTCTCTCTTTACTCTTAAAGTTAACAAATATGTTTTTTAGATTTATCAGTCTAAAAAATAAACATTTAGTCTGATTTGATGTTACAATTAAAAAAGTGTTTGTGTTTTGATCTGAAGAGTACATAAATATGTGGTTTCAACTGTATATTTGATGATTGTCAGCACAAAGAGAGAGAGAGGAACAGAGAGGGAGAGAGAGGAGAATGAGGACAGAACAGAGGTGGAACAAGAGCAGGTGAGACACACATGTTAGTCAAATGGTTGTTTACCAAAAGTATCACCGTCCTCATGTATCTCGTACCTAGTGTTTCTTTTTAGGTTTGTTATTTTTCAAATTCTATATTTATTAAGTTCTGCAGGCTTGTTTGCACAACAAGGCTAAATAATTATATAAACTTTTCTCAATCTAAATATTGTACTTTGGTAGAATTAAACAATAAATGTACTGCAGGTCTATGATGACTTTTAGTGCTACTATCATCTAGTTCTGATTCTGGTTCTGTCTTGGTTAAGTCCTCAGTAGTCCTGATTTTGAACTGTTGTAGTCCTGTTTTAATTCCGGATCAGTTCTGGGTCTGGTTGAATTGGGGTTTAGTCCTCATGTCTTGATGCAGCCCTGATTTTGTTCTGCCTTGCTGCCTAATTAAAAAACTAGTTTAAGGTGTCCTGCACATGTGATATATATTTTTCCCTATATGAAGTCATTGTTTTTTGAACAAAACTCAAAACAGAGCCAATTAATCTTTCAGTAATTTCTACCCCCCCCCCCCCCCCCCCCCCCAAAAAAAAAAAAAAAAATCCCACATGCATACTACCCTTTTGGGCTAAGCCCCGGGTGTTTCAAATGTCTGGCTCCGCCTCTGCACTGCACATTGATCCATAGCTTTGCTCTGTAAAGGCTAACAAAGTGCTTTTGCTTTACAAAGACATTCAGCGTCGGTATTCACTGTTTTAAAATGCCACTGAACACTGGAGTGAAATGGAGCCCTGATCCTCAGAGTTTTATTGTTGCTAACATTTCTTATAGATAGCACAGATAGTGCCCCACTGCAGTAATCACTCATGTCTAGATATTCCTGTTAAAAATGAGTTTTTCCTCCCCACTGTAACATGGCAAACATAGCAAACGGATAATCCAGCTGAAGCTTCAGACAGCCGTCAGACGGTGAAACACTGCCATCTGCTGGACTCGAATAACAAAGACGCTGCTTTGACGGGTGAGGGAGTTTCAACAAGTCTGCACCGACTCAAGCATCAAACTACAGAACTATTATAGCGGACATGGTGCTCTAATGACTGCTTCATTAACGCAGCTCAGAAAGGATAATAGAAACTCAATAAATTATGAAATACAAAACTTACTGGTTCACTGCACACACAAAACGTCTCTTATTAGCACAACACTGCTCAGGGCTCAGAGTATATTCCTTATAACCTATTAAACCTTAGCATGTTATTTTGAAGTGTTACAGGTGAAACAGCCAACCAGTGAAGTTACCTGTAATTTCAACATTGAGCTACAAAAATGCTTTTTTTTTTAATTTTTTTTTTAAATTTCTTTTTACAGTTTTGCAATTTTACACAAGTTTTATCATCAGTGTCACAATGACTGCTGCTAAAATTGAGTATGAGCTTTTTGTTGGTCTGATTAAAAGGTTAAATGTAAAAGCATAATTTAAACATGTGATGTGAGGTCATTAATTACAGTGCAGGTGTCCTGCTTTAGGATCATAAATTAATACTTCCAAAACAGTAAAGTTGTAGAGAATCTATGTTCATTATCGTTGCTAATCATGGAAAGACAAAGACGTCAGACTCTGCTGAAAAATATTACACCCTCCTACTCTCTGCACACAGCGGTCTGAGGGACCTTCCAGGATCGGGGATTTTATTTATTTTGTTCTTTTTTTGGTCTTACTGGTTAGTAGGTGGTGATTTTCTACCTGGGGATCTCACATTTGGAACATAAATTGCTTTGGAGCAGATTAGGTTCAAAGGATAACTTGGCTCTTGAAGTTAGCCGGATAAGACAGCGTTCTGCTTCACAGTTGAGGCCTCAGAGAGTTGTTGCTAACCAAAGTCTGTCTTGTACGGCCATGCAGCATCTTATGACATTTTGTAACCTGAGCAGTGAAATGATTGCTGTTTTAGTGCACATACACAGTGTGGGGATCAGTATCAGGACAATAAAGTTATGGTGCAAAAAGCTGCATCTGGTCAGAAGGAAAAGCACGCACACTTGGAAGACTTGACCATTTGCACAAAATGAATGGCTGACACTGGACAGATGAGAGAATGTGGATGGTCACACCCTCGTGCATTAAAGAGGGCTTTCAGTTCATTGAAAACACAAAACCAAACACACAAAAGACACAATGAGACAGCCGATCAGTTTGCTTCACTAAATCATCGACACAAGCCGTGTTGTAGAGGGTACTGCAGCCGTGGCAGGTTATCATCTTAATGTGGCCCTGACACTCCATCGTACGCCACAAAGCTGTGAATAAATGAAAAGCAAAGAGGCATCATCACTAACATAATAACTGTAGAAGTTATCCCGCTGCATTACATTTATCAGGATATCGTAATAAATGTTCATCATATGTTGCTTTGACCCATCATTGTTGTCATTAATATCGGTACGTGACACTGGACACTTCCTGTCATTCATATGTCCTGACTTTGTGATCAGTGTAGCAGCTTGAAAATAACTGCTTGGTTAACAGCAGGTGTACAGGCAGGTGCTCTGATCAAATAACATGTTTGGCTAAAGAAACACAAAATAAAAACATGTAAATAGGAACACCCACATCTCTACTTCTTCTTTTATTTTCCATTTCACACTTACAAAAAAGTTCTCCTGCGTAGGTGTTGAGACAAATATATGTCAATTTAATACTTCAGACAGGCCCCAGAGCAGGTCTGAACAATTAGTCCACTTAAAATCAAAACTGCAATTTGAAACCATGCAATTAGCAATTTTGCAAAGAAAACTTGGCTAGGCTAAGCTAAGCTAACTGTTAGACAAAGTAGAGGAGTTGGAAGAGTAAAGGATTCTGGTTAACTCCAGTTCAACTTAACATTAAATTAAACTGAATCTATTAAACTATTAGACTCAGACGAGGTCGGCACAGGGACAGGCCTCGGGGGTCCAGGCCCACCCGGTGAAGTCCTTCTTCCCCAACATCTTCTGATGTACTTCATTTATACATTTTGGTAATGAAGTACTTAAACTACCACCTCACTGATTAGTTATTGCAGTGTGAGCTCAGTTCAATTAATCAGGTCACAGTAGTTTAGCACTTCTACAGCAATCATGCAACCAGCAGGACTGAGGAGGACACTGGGTGGACGGGCTTTGCAGGTCAGACTTTGAAACTATCTTTTATTGCCATTACGCCAAAAGCAGTGAAATTATATGCTGTCCCATTCAGTGCAAATAAAGAATCTGTGTTTACTGACAGGACAAAGCACTGAACATGATTTCATCTGTTAACCTGGACAAAAACAATTCCTTATTATTTCTTTTTCTTAAGTAAAACCAGTAAAAGCTTCTACTTCAAAAATATGGACTTAACACTGAGATCCTGATATTTTAGACCAGTTGAATTTAGATGATCTTTTTTAGTTCATTCAGTTTGCTCTTTCTAACGACGACGGTCTTCATCAGTTTTAATGTCACTGTGACTCATATCTCTGCATGGCTGTTTTGTTCTGAGTGCACTGTGACAATTAAGTTAAGATCCGGTGATCAGCACAGCAGCCTGGGAGTGACTGCTTGGTTAACGACAAGGTTTACAAGACCTGATCAAATGTCACACTGGAAATATTTTGCAAGTGAAACAGCAAAAGCAAATGAAAAAATGTAAATATGTTAATTGGACCACCTACATTGTTTCGAGAGCAGGGGTGAACTAAAGAGTGCGACCCATCACTTCAGTTTCAGCATATAATTTCTATTTAACACTCAAAAAAATCTGTTGTACAAGTATTAAAAATATATTCACAAATGAAATTTACATGCCTGAGATGAAAACATTACTCATACAAGTTGTCAGGTAAAGTCTATAGCACTGTTACATCTAAATATGGACACTGAGCTGGGACTTAACGATGTCACAGATCTGAGCCTCTGCACCTTCACTATACGTTTGTGTATGTCAGGCCTGTCCTGTATCTCTCCACCACCTGATCCAACACACCACCAAATCCTGATCAGCTGATCATCTCTGCTCCTCTAATCACCTGAATATCCAAGTATCCGAAAGTGTCCATCCATCTGACAATACAATTGTAAAATCGATCATTGACCTGTGCCCTAATGTGTTCTGTGCCCTTGTGAACACACTTCCTTATGGAGTACGTTTATTAAGGACACTCTTTCATTAGCACACAGGTTCAATAACACAACAAATAACCTCCAATAAACCTTTTAATAAACTGTCATTGGAGGCTGATGTGTTCTCTCTTGGCTTGTTTTCTTGTTGTGTGCCACACAGAAAATAAATGCATGGTGTCTTAACTCACTGATACGGGGATATCAATGAGCACAGAGTCCAGCCAACGATGGCACAAAGTCAAACCTCCTTCAAGGAAACTGGAGAGTCCAACACTGGCATTGAGGCTACCCCAACAATATCAATATGGTGTAACCTCCTGCTCTAACTCAGGCTCCTTCCCCACAAGAAAGATGATATTTTATGTACTCGAAGTCAGACCTGGAATCTGCGGGTCAGACTTCCTGGGCCCCCGACCCCTGACCTCTGAGATTTTCATGTCTTGTATTTTATAATATTTATCTTTTGTTCTCCTGCCAAATTGCAAACACTGTCATCATGCCATATTGCACTGTTGTTCGATCAGCTTCATTAAATATACTTTTATATATACTTTTATCCTTTGTTTTGTTATACATCCATTTAAATCCTCATATGAAATTATTACAACCAACTGGTAGTAAAACAAAAATAAAAAGATTGTTCAACATTTTAACTGCAAATGGTCACTACACTCACTTTATTTGCCAAAAATTATACTTAAAAAGGGGAAAAAAGAAGTGTTAATAGTTTATTTGAAAGGTCAAAATATACCAACACATCTTTTTATTTTAAATCTATTTGTTTGTGCATTAATTTTTTTTCTAAAGCCAGATGTGGAAAAACAGGCTGCATCTACATGCAGGTTCTTGTGGTCAGTGGTCATCATATTTGCATTATCTTTCTGAGTCACAAGCAGGGAAGTGTTAAAGTTTCCTAGAAGTGGTGGGCCAGTGATGTAGGTGTGGATGCAAAGGATTATTTGAGGTGGTGCTGATCAGAAGTATAAAAATCAAAGTGTCCAGATCCAAACACACTTTGTTCCTCTGTGACAGAAGTGAACTAGAACTCACAGCAGCATCTGAACTGCAGAAGAGATCTCTGCTCATCTCCGTCTGCATTCCTCTTTTGGTAAGAACTTATTATGTATCATTTAAAATGAATTTCCTTTTAAAGCTGGGCAGCAGGCTCACGTTGAACATCTCCATAAACTGTCATAATTCTGCTGCTACACTAAACACTGCATTCGGTGAGCATACTAAACTTACGTAAGCTGTATATTTGCACGGTGAGAGACCTGTTTTTGCTGATTTGTGTTCAAATACAACAAGATCTTATTTAAACTGACTGTCAGATGTTGCCTATCCAGTTATGTAATGAACCCACTATATACATTAACCACAGACCCTTCACGACATCTTCATCACCTGCTGTTCCAGACAACCAACTTATACCTGAACCACTGCAGGTTAATCATCATCATTAGTAAAGGAAAAAAAAGGTGAGTGTCTTCATTTGGAAAAGCTTGAAATAAAAAATCCTATAAATTACACAAACAGATACGAATTGGAGGAAAATCCATAGTGTCTTGAGTTCTGTTTTATTTTTATTTTGCAGTGTGTCATTGTTACTACAGAGCACACTGAAACATGTGACAGGAAAGAATAACTGAGTGCAGAAAGGCATTTATATTAAATAGGATTTAAACTTTGTTCTTAATGAACCGGATCTATTATGACCTGGACTTTTATCTATAAAATGGGCTTGTGAAACCCAGAGAAAAACTCTCTCAATATATCTGTAGATATAAATATATATTTATCCAAATCACATCAAGTAAAAAAGGCAAAATGACAAAATTAAAAAAAAAAAAACAAAAAGTATAAATTAAACACAAAATTTTAAGGCAAAAACAAATATCTTGATGTCTTAATACGATGAATATAAAATATAAAGTAATACAACAAGGTTAAATATCTAAACATTTAAAGACAACTACTTCAGCTTTTCAAAGCTTCTTTTTCCAGTTGAAAATGACATCATCACGCCTGAATCTGCTTCCAGAAGCTGTCCAGATCAGGCTTGTTCAGGATATTTAGAAATCGTCCTAACAGTTGAAAAATAAAAAATAAACAGAGAACAAAGTAATATATATGATTAGAAATAAATAAAAAAGAAAACTATAAATAAAACTACTTCTTTCATTTAAAGAAAAAGGTCTATCAGTCCTCTTGTCGTGTGTGTTTGCAGCTCACAAAGACGACTTACTGAGCTTCAGGATCCAAAAGGATGTATCTGCCAAATTCTTAATGTGGAAAAATGTCCATGTGTTTTCTTCTCCAGGAGACGATGAAGACACTGTTTGTCTGCATGATGCTTGTGCTGCTCTTTGCTTCCGGATTTTCCAAAGTGAACAATTTTCAACCAAGCGAGCACCGACCTGAAGAAACACCTTATGAAAAGTTTAGAAGACAGCATGTAGATGCTAAGATGACTGAAAAGCTGTGTAACACAGAAATATCAAATAGGAATATCTACAAAATTGACAACAGTTGTAAGGAAACCAACACATTCATCCTCAGCATTCCAGCAAAGGTCAAATCCATTTGTAGAGGTGATGGGAGGTACGATGAAAATAGCGGCATGACGTATAATACCGCAACGTTTCGCATAATTAAATGTAAGCTAAAGCATCAGGGAGCCAGGAAACCCAGCTGCCAGTATGAAGGCAGGCTTCTCACTAACAGGATCATTGTCGTGAAATGTGAAGGGAAGTTACCTGTGCACTTCGATCGGGACCTTCTACCCTCTGAGCGCAACGATGGCGAGCAACTACACAGCAAATTCAAAAGTGTTAAATGTTTTGGTGTTAATAGTCTTCTTGCAAAAGTAGAGTTAATTTTACTCTGAGCAGAGTCACATTCTTTTAATGTAACTCTGAGGTGTAAAATGATAGTAGTTAAAATCGAGTGTTAAAAATGAGTGTTTCTATGTCAAATCTGGAGGTGTTACAATGGAAACATTAACTCTTGACCTCTTAACTCTGAACTCCTAGAGGGGCTATGACACCAACAGAGTAAATTCACAGACTCCGCCCCCAGCACGGCTCCAATCGAAGCTGAAGTGAAGCCGTTTCAGAACATTTTGCTCTACATATTTGAGTTGTTTGCCATGCTTGGTAAGTCATTCTTTCAAAGATTGTTTCAATTATTATCATGAGCTTTTACTTCTGTGGCTCTTTGGAGTTGAGACAAAGCTGTGTGAAAGGCATTAGCCATGTTGCTCGCTGATAGCATAATATTCTGTTTTAGCTAGCTGAAAGGTATTGTTTGCGGGCAAATACCACAGCCTTGAAAAAAAGCTTGCATGTGAATTTTCAGTCAAACTTTTGGTCAAATACACCTAAAACAATGTGTAGAATGTGAAATGTTGATATAATGGTGCTACTTGAAGCCTGAAAATGATCTCCCATAAAAAAAAAACCGAGCAAACAGCAGTAGCAGACGTCCTGACTGGATTCTACGTTAGCATAGATCCCTCCAGAGTTTTGTGCACACGGTTTAGGTAAAAATGAAAAAGGTTGAGGTTTTACATTTAGTTTAGTATTACCTGTTGCCTGTGTCTTTGTCTTTTGGGAAAATACTTTACACAAGTAATGGCTCAAAGAGGATTCCTTCTTTTTTTTTTTTACTGTGCTGCAATTGTTTACTGGATTATTTGTGCCATTAATTAGTGTCAACTAATTTTTATTCAATCTCCACACAGGATATGCTTGTGAAGATGGAATATGGGGGACAGCAGAAGTGTGTTGAAGTTCCACAAAGGGATGAATGAAGGACATGCATATTGTATTGAAGAAATAAGTGATGAGAATGCTGTTATTTGCATTTACCATGTCAGACCTTTTGATAAACACAATTCTAATGAAAGTGAGAACATGTACACTGTTACATCTTTCAGAAAATGTTTTGAAATTGTGGTGCACAGTTCAGAATAAATGTTTTTCAAAAACCATTGCGTCTTTTTAGTAAATGTTTATTTTCAAAAGAAATTTCTAGAAGTTCGGAACAGTAAAATTCCCGCTTTTTAGAATTAATTAGAAGATAACTCTTAAGTAGTTAAACTAAAATACTCTTTGAGAGTTAATATATAAACTCTTAACACTAAGTGTTAAATTATCAACTCCAGACAGATTTGGTGTTTAACACTAAATCAGAGTTAATGTACCAACTCTCCAAAAAGAGTTAAATTAACACTCTCTCTCTGGGGCTGGTAGCTGTGGAGCTTGCTACAGGGGTGCCTCTCTATCCTGGGGAAGACGATTATGACGTTTTGAAATTCATAATTGAAACCCAGGGTCAGCTACCAGATCATCTCCTAGAGTCTGGCTTGTACACTGACAGCTATTTCATCGAGGATAACCACAACGAACAGCGCTGGACATTTAAGACCCCAGAACAATTTCAATACGAGACAGATTATCGATCCAAGGAAACTCGATCGATAAAACTTAAGCGTCTCGATGACCTCGAACAACTGCTGAAAGTTAGGCGAGGACCGGAAAATGGCCAAACATTATTTGTAAGGCTAATCAAAGAAATGTTGGCCTTGGATGCAAATCAGCGCATAACACCCTCGGAGGTTCTGTAGCATCCCTTTCTTGACCCTGGCCTCTCAAGGAGAACCCCCTGGACTGACATGAATAGTACAGGGGGAGAACTCCTTGTGCTCTCTCAGCAGCCTTCAAGCTGGAAAAGTCATGGATCGCAAAAATTCAGCTGCAGTTTCCAAAACTCAGTTGAATTTCCTCAAAAAAGAGACATCAACACCTCAGCCAACCCATCTGCCTCTGAAGATGATCTTCAAATAACGGAAGGGACCATTTTAGGAGATCACCACGTGGTAGAGGCCTTCCTTGGAGAAGGAGGCTTTGGTTTGGTAATCAGATGTCGCGATACAAAAAACAACAAAACAGTTGCCATTAAAGTCAACAAGAGCGACCCTGAAATTCTGCTCCAGGCAAAACTGGAAATTTTCATCCTGGAGCAGCTACGACGCTTGGATCCAGACAGGTGCAACATTGTCGAATGGAACGGCTATTTCCTCGATGGAGAGCGCATTTGCTTGAATTTCGAACTCCTCGACCAAAGCCTGTGGGACTACATTGGGGACCGGAATAACCGAGGTCTCCCAATGAGAGAACTCAGGCCAATTTTGCATCAGCTCGCAAATGCTCTGTTCCACCTGGGTTCGGTGGGAATAGTGCATGCTGACCTCAAACCTGGAAACATCATGGTTGTGAACCGCAGTGAGTCTCCCGTCAAAGTCAAACTCATAGACTTTGGCCTCGCATGTCCTGCTTCTGCAGTGATTCCTGGTGACCGTGTGGGGACAATTGGTTATTGTGCACCTGAGATTATGCTTGGCATTCCATACAACGAAGCAATCGACATGTGGTCTCTGGGGCTGGTAGCTGTGGAGCTTGCTACAGGGGTGCCTCTCTATCCTGGGGAAGACGATTATGATGTTTTGAAATTCATAATTGAAACCCAGGGTCAGCTGCCAGATCATCTTCTAGAGTCTGGCTTGTACACAGACTGCTATTTCATCAAGGATAACTACAACAAACAGCGCTGGACAATTAAGACCCAAGAACAATTTCAATACGAGACAGATTATCGATCCAAGGAAACTCGATATATAAAACTTAAGCGTCTCGATGACCTCGAACAACTGCTGAAGGTTAGGCGAGGACCGGAAAATGGCCAGTCATTATTTGTAAGGCTAATGAAAGAAATGTTGGCCTTGGATGCAAATCAGCGCATAACACCCTCGGAGGTTCTGCAGCATCCCTTTTTCGACCCTGGCCTCTCAAGGAGAACCCCCTGCACGGACATGAATAGTACAGGGGGACAAAACCTTGTGCTCTCTCAGCAGCAATCATCGTTTGGGTGGCCAGAATTCTAGGGGAGTTAGAAATTCTTGTGGAAAAAAAGCCCAAAACAATAACATCAACAAAAACAACCAATGAATGTGGTCTTAAACTTGGGCACAATTTGGCTTGAAATCCATCAACTAATCTCTCAATATTCAAAGCGGAACAGCAGACAACTTACCATCACATCAGTCCTTCAATCAGACCTACAACAAACGTCTTCCTTCTCTCACCCCAACCGGTCGCAGCAGATGGCCGCCCCGACCTGAGCCTGGTTCTGCCGGAGGTTTCTTCCTGTAAAAAGGGAGTTTTTCCTTCCCACTGTCGCCAAAGTGCTTGCTCATAGGGGGTCATATGATTGTTGGGTTCTCTGTATGTATTATTGTAGGGTCTACCTTACAATAATACATACAGCCTTGAAGTGACTGGTGATGTGATTTGCTGCTGAATGAATTCGGAACTAATTGGAAATCTGGATATTAATTAAATAAACCTGCTTTGAGCATCAATTAATTGTTGTTTGAAATTCTTTATAAATATATACCGTATTTTCACGACCATAAGACGCACTGTGCTAAAAGGCGCAGTCTCAGTTATGTGTGCCATTACTGTATTTAACACACACATAAGGCGCACTGGATCATAGGGCGCATACAAGTACCTTATGCGTATTTAAAAATAAAGCGGGAGCAAACCTGAGTTCGGTACCTTACTCACATTTTTATTACCAGTAATCGTCATCATCAACAACACACAAGCATACAAGTGTGCGTATTTAAAAATAAAGCAGGAGCAAAACAAAGTTTGGTACTCACATTTTTATCATCAATCAAACCCATCGAAGTCCTCATCCTCTGTGTCTGAATTGAACAGCTGCGCTAAATCTCCATCAAACATGCCAGGTTCACTTTCTTCACTGTCAGAGTCACTTTCCGTGCCGTGCGGCTCCTCGGAAATGATGCCGGCTTTTGCGAAAGCTCGAACAACAGTGCCAGCAGACATGTTAGCCCAAGCATCTACAATCCATTGGCAAATTGTGGCGTAACTCGCCCGGTGCTGCCTTCCACTCTTGGTGAAACTGTGGTCTCCATCGGTCATCCATTGCTGGATGTGTTTGTCGCCGATGTGTTTGCTGCAGTAGGAGCGGAAGATGGCCAGCTTTTCCTTATAATCCGCTGGAAGTTGCTGCGCTACCGTAGTCCTGGTCCGGATGGAAAAATGGCACCGTTTCATAAAAAGTGAAAGTGAAACTGCTTTTAGCCGAATGGTGACCGTCGAAACGCTTCTCCCGCTCGTTCTTTGCTCGATGATCGCCTTATGTCCGTGGAAACTCAGCTGCGTCTTCTTGACCTGTCGGAGCTTGTTTTCCAGCTTCCTCCACTTGCGAACCATCGATTCATTATTCTTAAATTCTCTCGCCGCTGCTCGATTTCCATGTTCCTCCGCGTAGCTGATGGCCTTCAGTTTAAACTGTGCTTCGTAAGCGTGTCTCTTTGCCATTTTCAGGGTTGTTAAAACAACGATGTCCTGCATAACGCACATACCTGTTCTTTTATACAGGTATGTGCGATAAAGTCAACGCACACACTTCACCCTTTAGCGCTCTCATGGTGTTCTCTACTACGTCCTCCTTACAACACACAGGGCGCACTGCGCTATAGGGCGCGCCGTACTTTTTGAAGAAAATCTAAGACTTTTAAGTGCGCCTTATGGTTGTGAAAATACGGTAAATATAGTGCCACTCTTCTACTGTTTAAATTGCAACTGTTTAAAACTGACTAATTTATTCATACACTTGAGCATAAACACACGCACAGTAAATGGCCTGTATTTGTGCAGCGCTTTACTTAGTCCCCAAGGACCCCAAAGAGCTTTACACTACATTCAGTCATTCACACATTCACACACACATTCACACACTGGTAATGGCAAGCTACATTGTAGCCACAGCTGCCCTGGGGCGCACTGACAGAACATTGCAGAACCTTCAGCACCTCGTATGAAAAATATTTGACTGTGTGCATGCTTTTAGCGCTGTTTGGATTTGAGAAAATCTAAAATAAATCGAAATTTGCTTTTAGAAGTTGTTTTATAAAGTTCAGTGGTATATTATGCATACAATAGGACATCTATTTAGATTTACATCTTCCACAGAAAAAACTGCACATTACTGAAACTTAGTATACTGGACTTTGTTGTTGTCCCACACAGGTTCAATTTCGAGTGGTAGATGGCTCAGTGCTCAGTCAACCAAGATTTTATGATAGTGGGCACAATGAGATAGATAAGCTGCTTGTAAACAGTACTTTTATGCTCGCTTTTTCCATTTGGATAAGAAAGAAAGAACCAGGAAACAAAGGCAAACAAATAATCTGTGCCTTTATCCCAGATTCACATTATAGGAACAGCTGCTCAATGACCACTGTAGTCTTTGCTTACAGCACTTTTATCTAGATCTATGCAAAGTGATCCACTACACCTACTTTTACAGTTAAATCATTTTATGAGCACTGATGCCATTTTAATCTGAGTTTCTACTCAAATACAACCAGTAAAGAAAAACACAGTCTGTGACGTTTGTTTTGAAGGAAAAGGTATTCCCTGCAAATGTTTATCTGTGTGAGACTATTCAGAAAACAGTAATTTTGTTTTATAGGTGAGACACTTTGCCTCTTTTTTCCTTGTTCTACGTTTGTCTTTTGTCCGATTACTCTGGAACACAAGATGGAAAACTGATATTCTCATGTTAAAAATATAGAAAAAATAATAATAATAAATGTTAACTTCTCATGCCTCTAAGCACAAGCAGGAGCAGCGGCGCCCTCTGCAGTTTGTGTGTGGAAGTGCAAAAGCTTACAGCACCTGTTATTCCCAGGCAGTCTCCCATCCAAGTACTGACCAGGCCCGACCCTGCTTAGCTTCCGAGATCAGACGAGATCGGGCAAGCAAGATCGGGAAGCAGAGATGAAGAGGAGGATGCAGGAGGAAGCAGAGATGAAGAGGAGGATGCAGGAGGAAGCCGAGATGAAGAGGAGGATGCAGTAGCAAGCAGAGATGAAGAGGAGGATGCAGGAGGAAGAACAGACAAAGAGGATGCAGGAGGAAGGAGAGACAGAGAGGAGGATGTAGGAGGAAGCAGAGATGAAGAGGAGGATGTAGGAGGAAGCAGAGATGAAGAGGAGGATGCAGGAGGAAGAACAGACAAAGAGGATGCAGGAGAAAGGAGAGACAGAGAGGAGGATGTAGGAGGAAGCAGAGATGAAGAGGAGGATGTAGGAGGAAGCAGAGATGAAGAGGAGGATGCAGGAGGAAGCAGAGATGAAGAGGAGGATGCAGGAGGAAGAACAGACAAAGAGGATGCAGGAGGAAGGAGAGACAGAGAGGAGGATGTAGGAGGAAGCAGAGATGAAGAGGAGGATGTAGGAGGAAGCAGAGATGAAGAGGGGGATGCAGGAGGAAGCAGAGATGAAGAGGAGGATGCAGGAGGCTGACAGAGGAAGATGTTGGTTCAGGCTCTAAATGAAGAATAAATTCCTGGTTTAGAGCCTCTGGGTCTGGGACTGGTCCAGCATCCACACTGTCAGCAGAGGATGGTCCAGCTGCTGGTGGAGAACTTTTAGCAGGAGGTGAAACTTGTAATTCTGCAAAATTTTAAATACTAAATATTCATTAAAAGGGGTTGAAAATGTACATTACACATAAACACATAATAAGTAGTGATTTGCATGTTTTCAGTTAGGTTTTTACTAAAGTTACAACTTGTAAATATTGGCATCAAGTAAGTCATCTCACACCCTCACTGACCCAAATCATTCAGTACAAGTGCCCTCGGGGGTAGTGTGACATCTGTAGTGCTTTTCTACATTGTACATTAATAAATTAATGAGTGTGACTATAAATCCAGAGAGCTAATGACTTTTATCCTCTGATGACACTACTTTCCTCAATTTGTAGTGCACAACATTTGACACTTCAACCTAGTACTGTGACTTAAGAGTTTTGTACAGTGGTGATGCTAACGACCTCAGGGAGGTAATCAGGTGACCTCTTAAGAAGTATATAAGTGTATAAGAATCTTTGTGTTCATATTGGTAACATGTTTACATATGTACTTGTTATACTAGAAAGTCTCAAAGAGAATTATCAGGTGTGGTGTTCGAGAAGATTTGTACAATTACATTTGTATAAACATGAGTGTGAAAGACCATAATACACACACACACATATATACAAAATTGTTAAGTCAGGTAACAGCAGAGGTTCACGATGGCTAGCTTTGGTGATGTGAACACCACATGGGGAGGTAATAAGGCAGATATAACACTATTTTCATGTTAGCCACAGGACATGTAGGGCAGCTGTCACCTCACAGCAAGAAGGTTACTGGTCTGAACCTTGGCTAAATAATAGAATAGAATAGAACAGAATAGAGTAGAGTTGAAATGAATAGAACAGAATAGAGTAGAGTTGGAATGAATAGCTGGTGACTCTGAACTATCCTCGTCTTCACCATCTTGTTTGTCTCTATGTACCTCGTGGTGAACTGCCTACTTATCTAGGGTGTACCATGAGTATCACCCAAAGACAGCTAGGATAGGCTACCTGATAAGGACACCTGGTTACAGATAATGGACAAAGCATATCTTACTTCTCAGAAGGTGTTCATAAAGCTTCCTCATCTTCATGAGGATGTCACGTGCAGCACCTTCCGCTGGTTCGATGTGAGTGATCACGTCCCCTACTATACGGCCCTTACGGTCAAACTGTCCAAGAAACAGAATTGGCTGGTAGCCCAGGGCGTGTAGTTTTGAAACCTGCAAGAACAACAAAGAAAAACATGCAGCCAGTCTTTCATGTAAGCAAACGGATGTATAACAAACCTTTAAGTTTCACATCTTTGTTGTTTTATTGTTGTCGATAGTTAAAAAGTATTTATGGCGACCAAACCTGTAAATGTATGATCAAATCCATCTTGAAATGTTTTGTCTCTCAGTTAATAGTCGATTAAATTAAAAATCAGAAGTAGCTTAAATTAAAATAGTTGAAGTTTTTTCTAGTTTGATGTCTTTAGTGTGATGATGTTATTCTGATGTGAATAACTTTTTTATTTATGCTCTTTTATAAATTAATATTTTATGCGTATATACATGTCTTGTTAGTTTCTTACTTCATGATATACAAGAAAACATTGACAACTGTGATTAATAAAGAATCGTCTAGCAGACCAACCACTTATTAGATCAGAACTTTTAAACTTACTGACAACTGGGCTGAATTAACCACCCTGCTCGCATTTCTGTTGTTTTTAACAGAGGCAGCCCAGTTGCTGTTTTTAAACTGTTCTGGGTTTTTTCCAATCCCTCCTTTACGTTCAGGCTGCCCAGGCATCCACTGCATGTCTTCCTGTTGCAGGTGTTTGCAGCCTGACAGGAAGGGCATGGTTTGGTTTTTGGCTTTGTCATTTCTGCAAATGAAAATGGAACATGTAGGAATTATTTCAGGTCTGTTTTGGTGAAACGATTACAAAAATAATTTGTGACCAAAGAAATAAATAATATAATAATAGGCAGTATTACACCATATTTAGAAAAAAAAATCAATTAAGAGATTACAGTCGTAAATATTGAGTAAATTGCGAGAATAGGGTTAAAAATACTGAATTAATTACAGAAAAGATGTATTGCTAAAATAGAGCAGTACTAACGGTAGCTGGGTGGCCAAGCAAGTGACTTACACAGGAGAATACATTACAAAAGGAAACATTAAATAAACTTTTGCAGAAGTAGTTCTCTTGGTACACAGACTGCTCTGTGAAAACATTTCAAGTTTGATATCAGCTGATTAATATTTTCAGTGAACATGCAAATTACCAACAGTTTATCACAACTTACTTAGCTAGGATCTGCCTCGTGTCGAGAAACCACTTGGCAGCAGGACCGTGAGTTGAAACATACATTTACTACGACTCCCAAGATGCATTGCAGTAAAAGCCATCCAATCGCCTTGCTTAAAATCTGTTGACAAAGGCGCGCTGCAGATAAATATTGCAATTTGTAAAAAAAAATAGAAAATAAATAAATGATAATTAAAAAAAAATAAAATGACCAATTTGTAATGACACCATTAAACACTGGGCCAGTTTATTTTCGTATTATGATGATAATTATCGCTGGTTATTATTTTAGAACAAATACAGGAATAACGGGTAGCGTCAAGCTGCTGATTGTCTTCATTTCCATAGCAACGGCGGTTGAGGATTATGGGTATGCAGTTATGGGATTAGTGCGCCGTTAGCCTAAATTGGTCTTGTCGAGATGAGAATATTATTTTACTGTTACTATTCATAACCATTATTATTACTGTTGCATCACTTATCATTTATCATTATCATTTTGTCAGAGCATTTATTGAAACTGTTGATGTTACATTAAAGTCTGTATTTCAGGTGTGAGCATAATTACATAACAATCTTTCATTGCAGGTGCAACTGTAATCATGTTATACACATATTGCATTTTTGTTCTAATTAAAGAGTTGAAGCTCGCTCAAGTTAATTAATGGTCTGAAGCTTCGGTCAGCGCGACGTCTGGCCGATCAACAGGAAGTTAAGGTGACCTGGAGCCACGACAGGATTGCATACATGCTTACAATTCACCACATATTATATAGGAATAGAATAAAGGCCTGTGTGTGTTCAGCAGCCTGCTGCATTGGAGTTTGCCTGGTAACAGATGACTCAAACAGAGTCAGGAAGTATACTTCTAAAATGTCTTTGTTTGTCGAGTGAGGTCATGCACTGAGGTCAAGACACATAGTCTGCCTGCACACATGCACAGTATAAAGACTTGTTTTGCTTGTAAACGGCATGCTCATGTTCTGTTCTGAAGTGCAGTAAGTGAAATAACAGGAAGCATCTGGCGGTGGCGGAGGAACAGAGGAAGGAACTGTTCTTTTTTAGAATATGGAATTACTGGAATTGATGCATGTTATTTATCTGCTTTGACGCATAATGTTCGTCATCAACTATGTTATATATATGACACCCCATTTATTGTTCTGGGAAGATCGGTGCTGTTTGAGTGATCGTGCTCGGCTTCCCACATATATGTGCTTTAATAAAATCATTGTTTTGACGCACAATGGACCTCCAGTTGTTTGTCTCTCACCTCAAATACGAATTCAGGACAGTCTGATTGGTTGGAACCGAGCGCCGCCAAAACTAACAGGAATGGTGGATAAAACTATAAATGTGTTTTACGTGTGAAATAAAATAATAAAGCCAACCAAGGTTTATGTACGTTAAATCTGCGCACTTTCAGATCGTGAATCAATTTGGAAAACACTGTGTGATGGCCACAACATGAAGCGATTTTATTGTTGAATTATCAGTGACACGTTCATGTGTTTTTGTTGAGAAATGTTAACGATGTCATTAAAAGAAAGCTTTGAATTAGGGAGAAAAACACGTCGGGGGAGAGGGTCCCCGGTTCTCCAGTTAGATTGTGCTTCATGTTTCGCCGTGACGGGGTTATTATTGGAGTAAATCATTGACTATAGAAAAGATGGACGACGCCACACCGCCTCCTCCCATTGTGCAAAAATGAAGCCAAAATATCCCGCTTGTGGAGGCTGCCATCTTGCAAATTTGGAGCCAGAGTCTGCGCAGTAGTGACTTGAGGTGGAGCGACTGTGTAACGCTCCCGCCCACACACCCGCTGGACGTGACCGCAAACACGCCCCCCTACACCTTTTACGTAGCCCGGCTGCTCGAGTTCTTTTGCTGGTTTTTCCCGCGACCCCCCACCTTCTTCAAATCCAACAAAAGTGGTATCAAACGTTTATGCTACGTTTGTGCTGTAAAAATTTTTGTTTGTGCTGCTATCATTTTAAAGATATTCAAGAAAATTTCTAGAGGTCCCCAGAGGTCAACCAGCCCCCCCACATTAATTAAATCAAACAAAACTGGTGTCAATCAACTGTGCTACGTTTGTGCTGGTTTGTGCTGCTAAAATTGTCGTTTGTGCTGCTTCTGTTTTAAAGATATTAACAAAAATGTAAAGGTCAAAAGGTCTCTTCAGTATCCTTCCTGATGGCAGCAAACTGAAGACGCTGTTGAAGAGATGAGTGGAGTCACCTGTAATGAAGAGGACCTTTCGAATGAGGCAGGCGCAGTAGATATCCTGGGGAGGGAGGCAAGAGAGGACCCTGCAATCCTCTCCACTGCTCTCACTACCCGTTGTCATATTTTTCCTGCAGGACCCAGTGCAGGAGTCATACCACACAGTGATGCAGTTGGTGAGGATACTTTCAATGGTGCTCTTTAGAAGGTGCTCATAGTGGGGCTTGAATCTCTTGTCAGCAGAGTGAAGAGAATTGTTATGTCCATTATTATTCAGCCCCCTTTGGTCTGAGTGCAGTCAGTTGCCCATAGACATTGCCTGATGAGTGCTAATGACTAAATAGAGTGCACCTGTGTGTAATGTAATGTCAGTACAAATACAGCTGCTCTGTGACGGCCTCAGAGGTTGTCTCAGAGAATACTGGGAGCAGCAACACCATGAAGTCCAAAGAAACACTGATGGACGTGTGGACAGCAATGCTGCTTTGAGCAGTACCGATGTTTCAGGGCTGGATGACGTTTTTGGGTGGGGCATCTACATCCTGACATATCAAGGTTACTTTACTTTTAGGTCAATTTTCTTTACAGAAAAATAATAGCATTTGTCAACAAGATATTTATATGACTGCACTTGATCAGGTTTGTCCGGATTTCAAACTGTTCTAAAAGTCTTTTGATTCAAATCTGGGGCTGTGTTATTGAAAGCAGCAGAGAAATCGATGAACTGAAGTCCTTTACTCTCTACGTGTTTGACAATCAGGTGAAGTAGAATCAAAAGCGCGTCCTCCACTCCTCTATTGGGCTTATGTGCAATCTGCATTGAATCAAGCTCAAGTTCAGTGTCTTCCATAATCACATTTCTGATGATTTTTTCAAAGACTGAGGTGAGGGCAGCAGGCCTGAAGTCGTTTAGAACTTTTGGACGACTAGATTTAGGACCAGGAACCACAACAGCTTCTTTCCAAAGAGAGGGCATGAACGATTTATTCAGAATAACCTAAAATACAGGACTGAGTTGTCTGTGACGGTTCTCAGTCATCCAGGTCATTGTAGACTAAGGAGCTTGCAAAGAAAAGCGTCTGGACTTCTTTGAGTTGCTTGAAGACGTTTCACCTCTCATCTGAGAAGCTTCTTCAGTTCTAAGGGTCAGTTGGTGGGGAGTCCCAGATTTAAACCCAGTGGGAGTTTCCCCCCAAAGAGGGACAAAGGACCCCCTGATGATCCTCTACGTAATCACATGAGCCAAGGTGTGAAAGCGGGTGGGGGTCCTAATCAGCCAGGGTTTCGGGTGAGCTCATTGTGAAACCTGGCCCCACCCTATCATGTGATTTCCTGAGGTCAGATGGCCCAGGATGTGAGTGGGCGTTAAGGCGTCTGGGGAGAGAACTCAAAACTGGATTATAGATTATTTATATTATATATTGATATTATTTATCTGAATATTTATCTATCATAACTGTTTCTACACTCACTTTATATGAGTGCTTGTTGTTTCTTGTATATTTGCTGCTATAACAACTCAGTTTCCCTCCTGGATTAATAAAGTTTCTCTGATTCTGAAATACAGTGAGCCATTATATTTGTAGTTTCTAACTAACAATATAAAGGCTCAGAAACCGATAGTGCCACAGCACGTCCCACTGGCAGCTGAAGGAACTTTTAAACAAAGGACTTTGTAATTGAAGCTTTATTTATACAGGTCGGCTCACTGAGACTCAATGTCTCATTTACAAGAGAGACCTGTTCCAGACAAACATATTAAAATTACAACAATAAAAGAAAAGTTTGTGTAATGTACTCAGTCACATTAAAAACGAGAACAAGTTCCCAGAGATGGTTTCACAAAAACATTTGTACGTCTTTTGAAGTCTGTAAGTGAAATCAACGGAGAGCCTTAAATCCTTCGGTTATGTTTTTCATGAAGACGGAGCAGAAAAGGAGAACGCCTTCTTCCCAAGCTCTGCATGAACTGATGGAACAGTGGATGTAATGATGTCCTGAGACTGCAGGCTGTGACTAAACTGTTTGCCTAACATGGCTCATATCTGAAAAAAAAAAAAAAAATCACCATCAGTATGCCCGATGGCCAGTCCAGCTATGGTCGTGCCATCAGTTAACCCTTCACGTGCCAGCTGTGACACGCGTGCCCAGGGTTGCCGACCCCTGCTCTAAAGCATCTGATTTGGATTCCTGAGATCAAATATATTTTCCTTTGGCTTTGTTTTCTTCCCATTTGTGGCTTTAATGTAGTGTTACATCCTGTTTGGTTGCTTCCATCTGTATACATGTCCAGATTCACTGTTATGTTTCTATTCTTACATTGCTGTGTGATCACTGTTCCCTCTGCTGACTGATGTGACCTTTTGTATCTCACACTGATACTTGTCATATTTGTATCTGCACCTAAAAGATAAAAAGTTTTCCATGCTAAAACACAGCTCCACCTCCTGCAGTTCTCCCTCTGAACCACTAGATGTCTCTGTTATCTAAATGAAGACGTGCAGCACAGCAACCACAGCAGCGCTCAGATCACACGTGTCCTGTTATTATGTATAAAAGCATGAAACAGGTGAGACAGGTGGGATCAATATTAATGTTGTGGAAATATATGAAAAAGCAACAGAAGAGTGAAAACATTTCGTGTTTCTAGAAAGATCTTTCAGCTCACAGCTGCTCACAGACTGTATTTACAAGTGACAAACTGCAACTCTACAGTACATCTACAGTATATATCAAATATATTCTGTATTCAAATCTATTGAGTGATGTTTGAAAGTCTTTCCAGGTGAGTTTGATCCAGGAGGGTCTGAAGCCAGAGTCAGACAGAGACTGTGCAGAGACTGTAGAAGGACAGAGCAGCAGCAGAGCAGTCCAGATACACTGATGATCCTCTGTCAGATCCAGAGGGACACACAGGGATGATGCTGGACTCTACATTGTGTCTGACAGTGGAGCTGTTCTCAGAGCAGTTCACTCTGCAGCACTGACAGTCATCTGCACTTCTTCTCATTCCTCTGTCAGTCACTGCTGGATGAAGCTCTCCTCTCCACCTCCCAGTAACATGGCCCAGTCAGAGCGTCTCTACACACAAGCTGCTGCTGCTTCAACCTCTCTGGATCATCAGGACACAGCTCCTCCTCTCTCAGCACACACACCGTCCTGTTTACCATCATCAGCTCCACCTGCAGAGAGAAGAAGGAAGAGCAGAGGAGATAAACGAGTGTTTCCAGAGACTCTTCATCAGCTGTCAGTCAGTGATGCAGCACATCCAGTATAAAGAGCAGCAGGGACTTCAGTGCTGGGACTGTACTAGGACTCATTGTTGCTTCACTTTTTCTAATCTTTGGATTTTTATTGAAGTTGCTGAAAATGTTTTTCCCTCCTAGTTTGAGTTTGGACTTTCATTCATTAGAAGAACCTTGGTGTGTCCACTCTGAGCTCTGTAGGAACCCCAACAACAAGCCCAAAAATCCAGATGGACGGTTCCAGCTGTTAACTGGAGGAATTCCATCCAAACATCTGCTCTCACTAAATTCTTCCTCACCTACAGACTGTGTTCTTCACTGCTTTAAACTTGGAAATGAATGCAGTCATTGGTCTGCGTGCTGCTTTGTTCAGAGAGCTGATTGGCTGTTGACAGTGTTTGATCAGAGCGTGTCAGCTGTTACTATGGTGACCATAAAGGTCAGAAACAGGAAGTGTTTGTGTCCAATCCTGAAGCCTGTCACCATTCTCCTCTCACAGCTTCAGTGAGAAGCTGCAGCTTTACAGGAAACACTGGATCTTTGTTTCATACTGACTGTGTTTAGTACAATACTGCTGACAGCACCACCCACTCACTCCATCACTCTACTTACACCAGAGTCTCCAGTCTGTAGTCTGGACTCTGCTGAAGATCAGACAGATGCTTCACATCTGGATCCTTCAGGTTGTTTCCCCACAGCTCCAGCTCTCTCAGATGGGAGGGGTTGGACTTCAGTGCTGCTGCCAGATAATCACAGCTGATCTCTGACAAATCACAGCCCATCAATCTGTATAAAGAATGAAAGATGTAAGTTTATCAGACAAAGTGTGAGCTTGAAATCATTCAGTGTTTCATCATCTGTTCAGAGCTGAAGAAGGTTCAGAATGTAGAAGTTTAGAAAATGGAAACTCCAAACAGCTGAAGCCAACAGGAAGCAGCTTCAAACAGGAAACTGTGCAGAGTTTCAGACTATATGTCCTGATGCAGCCAGTTGGATTTTGGAGATTTGAATCTCTGTTCTGTGACTAAGTCCTTGAATTTCTTCCAGTTGGTCCAACAAGACAGACTAAGTGTTGGACATGTGTTGTGGCTCCATTAGAGGAGCTTCTAAATGTGATGTGATGGCCCTTCTGGGTCTGTCAGGTCACAGCACTGAAGAGAGCTCAAACTGGGCACACAGTTGTTCCAGTCTGGACCAAAGACTCTATACTGGGACTGAGGGACTGCTTTGACTGCACCCACTGGGACTTTTTAAAGGCTCATGTTCTCACTTAGATCATCGATTTCTACTTACATTTCTTTCTGGGAAAAATGGGGATTACTTTGGAAACAGGAAGTATTTTCCCCAATAAGCAGCCCTGGATTAGTAAATCACTCCAACATGTTCTCAGGCAGAAGAAGCTGTCTTGTTATGAGGGAGAGAAGAAAAAGATTGAGGCACAGAAACTTGTTGAAAGAGAGATAAAGCAGCTAAAATCAGGTGTAAAAGTAAAGCAGAGGATGAGCTGAATAAAGGACACCCAAGGCTGGCTTGGAAAGGAATGAAGTCCATGGTGGGGATGCAGAACAAGGAGCAAAGATGAATGTGATGCTGAATCAGCAGAAGACTTGGACTCATTTGATTCCAGCTTTGATATCATTGATTTCAATGAAGAGCTTTGTGATTGTAGCAAAGGGCTGGTAGCTCTGAGAGTCCCACTGATGAGGTGTTTGTGTGGAAATCTCTTAGTGGGAGCAAAGAGAGAAAAAGCCCTGGTCCTGATGCTGTGGGAGGGAAATGATTGAAGTGTGCTGTGAGGAACTGACTGGGAGATTTTGACACATTTTCCAGTCCTCCTTGGAACAACAGGAAGTTCCCAGCATATGGAAACAAAGGTTAAGTGTCCTATGGCACTCAGTGATGATGGTGCTGTGGCCCCACCACTTCCACCTCTTTGTAAAGGAACTAACTGTAATCTGAAGCTTCAAATGGAACTAAGACTTCCTCCACTAGGTGGCAGTGTCTGATGAGAAAGTGTTAGTGGAGCTGGCCTGGAGTCAGAAACAGGAAGATGCAGGATTTGGGCTGAAATGGGGAAAAGTGGTTCGCACTAGTGCCTTAAAGCAAGAAGGTTGTAGGTTGAAGCTTGTTGGCCTTTCTGTGGAGGTTGGATGTTCTCCCACAGTCCAATGAAATGCTGCTTAGGTTCATTGGTGCTTCTAAATTGGCTGTAGGTGTGGATGTGAGAGAGTGCTTCTCTGTCTCTCTCTGTTGGCCCTGTGATGGACTGCTCACCTGTGCAGGTGGACCACGCCTCTTGCCCTATGACAGCTAGGGCACAGGCTGCAGCCCTGTGAGCCTAAGCTGAATAAACAGTTAGCAAAAATGATCCATAGATGGCCTGAAATCCCCCAGTTAGCAGTTTGGTAGATAGCTATGACATGTTAATCCCATCCAGCAGCTGTATTCTACCTGTAAGCTGATCCCTGCTGAGCCAAAGCACTTTTTCATATACAAATTACAACCTTTAATAGAAACCTATTGGTCAGCATCTTATTAGCCTGCTGTTAGCTTCATTCCACAGAAAACTGAGAGAAACTAACAGAGTTGATAAAGAATAAAGAGAAATGTGCTGATTTAAAGCCTTTGAAGTGCTTCAGATGATCTCTGTCCACTTCTGTCCACTCATTCATTCATGTAAGCTTTCTAATGCAGCTTTGATCTTCACAGTCTGCTTCATGAAACTCATTCTAACCCTGAATGTCAGAGTGTTCCTCCTTCTCTTTCCCATCATTCATGCTGGCAGTGGAGGAGATTTGGATGTTGGACTGTGTTTTGGATGATGTGTGTATGTTTGTGTTGGACTGCTGTCTGTAAAGCAAACGCACATTTTGCTTTGGATTTCAGTGTCAGACAGACTTTAAGGTGGAATGAAGAGTTTGAGAGTTTCACAGTGAATTATCCAGTGGAGGATTTTTCTTCTTCTTTGAAGGTTTGAAATGTGAACATTGTTCTGCTGCAGTCAATGGACTAAACCAGAGAAGAAGAAAACAGACTTTACCATGAAGATCCTCAGTGTGGATCAGTATAATATCAGCCTGATGTCTGCAGTTTAGTGTCAGCACAACTTTCACATCATATTCATCTCAGCACAACTAAAACATGCTGACTGACCTCAGAGTTTCAAGTCCACATCCTGGACTCTCCAGGAAACCACACAGATGCTTCACTCCTGAATCCTGCAGCTTGTAGTTGAAGCTCAGGTCCAGCTCTCTCAGATGGGAGGGGTTGGACTTCAGTGCTGCTGCCAGATAATCACAGCTGATCTCTGACAAACCACAGCGACTCAATCTGTATAAAGAATGAAAGATGTAAGTTTATTAGACAAAGTGTGAGCTTGAAATCATTCAGTGTTTCATCATCTGTTCAGAGCTGAAGAAGGTTCAGAATGTAGAAGTTTAGAAAATGGAAACTCCAAACAGCTGAAGCCAACAGGAAGCAGCTTCAAACAAACACAACAAGAGAAAAAACTCTGAATGTTTCACATTAAAGTCGTACATTTATCATAAAAACAGGACAAAGACTTGAAAAAGTCGTGTTTTTCCTTCCAGGAACCACAAGGCTTCACTTTTAAAGGTGAAGTGTGAAAGAAATGGACATATTTGAAGTCCAACGCCTTTTTCCAGTCACATTATTAAAGCAGACAAACTACAAGCTCATTTTCATTCCAACAAGTCATCTTCTGACCTGGACTAACAACACTGGTCTCTATGTGCAGCTGGCTGTGAGACCAGTGCTCAGGGAGCGTCTACAAAGTGCAACACTGAAAGAACATCACACACTCATTTGCTTCCAGCACTTTCACACAAACATCTACTGTCATTATTGTCACCAAACTCTGTGGATCCTTTATTGCAAATTCAAATGGGATCAAATGGTCAGACAAAAGAGGGTTATGAGGAAATATGATGAAATGTTGTGTATTAGCAGCAATTTATTGAATCATTTTCCTCAGAAACCAAACAAAATGATTGACAAACATGTTTTTACAAACTCAGTGTTGGACTTGGATCAGCAGGATAAGCTGATGTTTAAAGGCATTTGAGTCTCGCTGTATGAGAGTCCAGTTCTTACTCAATATTTATGGATGATGTTCTTTCAGTGTTGCACTTTGTAGACGCTCCCTGAGCCTCACAGCCAGCTGCACATGGACCAGCTGACATTACCCAGCATTAGAGGTGGGTGTAAAAAAATGGATTTTCCTATTTAAATGGTTTTAATTTGAATAAAGCGATGTTGATTCATTCAATCCTGAATCGATTTTTAATATAAATGTATTTTGCCAGAATCTCAGGTTAAAGCTCCCAAAAGTATTTCAACAACAAGCAAACAGATAAAACAGTAAATGAGAGCAGCTAAACACACAAAGATGGAAACACAGAGCGTGGATCGTTCACTCGACGGCACGTACACGGACACGCCGTCGGGGTTGAAAGTGGACAGCTCACAGATCCTGAAGCTGCAGGTTTCATCTGTCTCCAACCAAAACTGACTGAACCAGCAGCAGAAGAAGATCCAAACTACGCTTTACGTTTGATGAACATCGTCATGAATTCTCTCTGACTTTGACGTTTACTTCCTGCACAGCTCTCTCTCTCTCAGTGTACTTCAAGAACAGTTTACCTTCAAAAATCTGTTTCCTGCATTATTCACTGCTTATTACGCACCAGTCTGCTGTTGTGTTCACTGCTGTCGGCCTCCCAAAACAAAGCCTCATTTCTGCTGTTCCATACTGAAGAAATTTAAACCTTTTAAAATGATGACAGATTACAAACTCTCAGCTGTGTCTGTAATCAAACCTCTGTAACTTTGCTTCCCTTCAGCAGCATCAGCTCATGTTCACATGTTGATTCATGGTTTGCTTCAGTTTTTGATGTACTGCAGAATATTTTGAAGGTTATCTGCTATAAAGAGCCAGAACAGGAAAATCTGCTTCATGTGTTTTTGTTTGATCCTCAGTGACTTTGACACAAAGGCCTCTGCTGTGATGATCACACCTCTGATCAAGTCTCACAGTGTCAGCTTTGTTTTTATACATATGGATATGTGCTGATAAATGATCATAATTATAATATTTCCCACTGTCTGCTGTGTGCCGTGACCTTTGACCTGCTAAAGATAGTCAGCTGTGGATTATTCATTGTTGTGTCTGATACTGTGAGGAAGAACACTACACAGTTAATCAGGGTCCCCTCTCTCTGAATCAGGAAAGGTGGGCAGGCCGCGTGTGGGCCGCGGGCCATACGTTGAGTCTCACTCTTTGAAATGTGAACATTGTTCTGCTGCAGTCAATGGACTAAACCAGAGAAGAAGAAAACAGACTTTACCATGAAGATCCTCAGTGTGGATCAGTATAATATCAGCCTGATGTCTGCAGTTTAGTGTCAGCACAACTTTCACATCATATTCATCTCAGCACAACGAAAATATGCTGACTGACCTCAGAGTTTCAAGTCCACATCCTGGACTCTCCAGGAAACCACACAGATGCTTCACTCCTGAATCCTGCAGCTTGTTGTTGTAGCTCAGGTCCAGCTGTCTCAGATGGGAGGGGTTGGACTTCAGTGCTGCTGCCAGATAATCACAGCTGATCTCTGACAAACCACAGCTCTCCAATCTGTATAAAGAATGAAAGATGTAAGTTTATTAGACAAAGTGTGAACTTGAAATCAGTCAGTGTTTCATCATCTGTTCAGAGCTGAAGAAGGTTCAGAATGTAGAAGTTTAGAAAATGGAAACTCCAAACAGCTGAAGCCAACAGGAAGCAGCTTCAAACAAACACAACAAGAGAAAAAACTCTGAATGTTTCACATTAAAGTCGTACATTTATCATAAAAACAGGACAAAGACTTGAAAAAGTCGTGTTTTTCCTTCCAGGAACCACAAGGCTTCACTTTTAAAGGTGAAGTGTGAAAGAAATGGACATATTTGAAGTCCAACACCTTTTTCCAGTCACATTATTAAAGCAGACAAACTACAAGCTCATTTTCATTCCAACAAGTCATCTTCTGACCTGGACTAACAACACTGGTCTCTATGTGCAGCTGGCTGTGACACCAGTGCTCAGGGAGCGTCTACAAAGTGCAACACTGAAAGAACATCACACACTCATTTGCTTCCATCATCCAACCTGAAGAGGAAACAGAGACGCCACCCCTTCAAAGTAAAAGCTGCTCCTTTTGGACACAGTATCAAAGAAAGTCTACAGTATAACATAGAAAAGACAGAACAAAGTTCTGGTTGTTTTTAAATTGTGCAGAAATGAAACTACACTAAGCTCAATTATGTGACAGACATTTCATCCTATGTCAGTTTGGCCTCATCCTGGGCCGGATTATCCAGCACACACTCTGACCACAGGCCCAGGGGCCACGCACAGCTGGGCTCCATCCAAGAGACAGGAAACAAACCAACACAATAATAAAAAGCACCATGTGATCTTCTTACATCTTCAAGAGGCTGTTAGTCTCTCCCAAACTCAGCTACAGGACTTCCAAATGAATGAAAGCAGCAGAAGTGGCTTTACAAATGAAAGAGGAAGAGGAGAAGAAGAGGAGAGGGAGGCCACCCTGACCATCACTCAAGCTGAAAACATCACACTTCCATTAAAGTTGGTGAGGAAATGTTGAGCAGGATGAGCTGCTGGCTAATCTGGAGGCTGTAGCAGCAGCTCACAGTCACAGTGGATTTCCACTCATGAAAAAGCTCTGGCTGCTTCATTTCTCATCTCATATCAGAGACTTTAATGCTTCGCTGAAGCTGTACTGTGATGCTTCCATATTCCAGTGAGGCCTCCATAATGATTTCAGCTGTTCTGTACACACACTGTGTGCCCTGTATGGCTCAAAGTCTCTGCAGCCTGTTTTTATCTGCTATCATCAGATCTTCATCATCCTCATTCACATCCCTCACACACTCTACAGCCTCATCAGCACTGACTTCATCTTCACTGACTGATGGAGCACAACATGAACCTGTGGAGGCTGAAACACTGTCCTGTCAAACATCTCCCCGTCACCACTCCACTTCTGTCAGCCTTTAAATGAACCCTGCTCAAGTCTGTCACTTCTGTTTGGAGCCAAAAGGAAAAACTGTTGTTCAGTCGTTTGCAAAGACAACATTTCTGAAAGCACTCAAACTTCTTCACATTTGTCTTCAGACACATCCTGAACATTTAGGAACTAAAGAAAGTTTCAAACATCAAAGACATGAAATATAGAAAAACAACAACAGCCGCAGTCAGTGAACTCACCCCAGAGTCTCCAGTCGACAGTTTGGACTCTCCAGTCCAGCACACAGAAGCTTCACACCTGAATCCTGGACCTCATAATTTCCACTCATGTCCAGCTCTGTCAGATGGGAGGGGTTGGACTTCAGAGCTGAGGCCACAACTTCACAGTGAGTCTTTGAGAGTCCACACAGAGTCAGTCTGTGATGATAGAAAATATAAAATGTATTATTATAAAAGCAGAAAATCTGCATTATAAACACAGACTGAATGTATATGAAGACAAAACAGAGTGAGGTCATAATCTGATGAATCTGCTCTTCAAATCTGTGCTTCAGCTCCTCTTACTGTGTTTGACATGACACAACGATTGAGTCTCTCTCAGACCTGCAGACTTTTAATGAGAATCTTTGTTTGGCTTTAATCTGCAGATGAAGGAGGAAGATGGTGTCACATTTAGGCTTCCATAATGTCCACAGTCTGTCACTGAGATCTGATCCAGAGTCAGAGTGAAGACACACATTTGGACTGTTTCCTGTTTTGACTCCAGAACATTTTGAATGAGTTCAGCTCAGTGAAGAGTTCCAGCTGGAAAGATGATCTCTGTTTGCTACCTGCTGTCAGGTACGGCTGTTCACGTCCACACGCAGGAAAAACCTGCTGACTGTTACCAAACGGAGCAGAAATCTCATCACTGGACAATAATGATGAATGAACTCAGAGCTGCTGATATCAGATCTGATTTCAGGGGAACTAAACACAGAAATGATTGGCTCATTTTAGCTTTCTGAGCCATTATCTGCTGGTGTGTCGCTAGTTGGCAGAAAATGATTTGTATTCCTGTTCAGGGCTTCAGTGTTTATGAGTCCAGATCCAGGTGACAGCAAGTCAAAATGATGTTACCTGTCTGTGTCCAGCAGCAGCCTGTATTCACTTTGAATATTGTTATAACCTGACATGGATCAGTTTGTCTTTGATTGGTTTGTAAATGTCACTGTTTCCATTGGACCTGAGTGACGTACAAAGACAGAGAGGGAGAGAAAGGAGAGAGAGGATGGAGACAGCAAAGAGAGAGCAAACACAAACAGGTGAGAGTGGACAGGTGACCAAGGTCAGCAACCAATCAGAGAGCTTCTGTTTGACCCACAGTCACTGATGATGACTGCACATAACCAAGCAGTGTGTTACTCTGATATCAAATATGGATCCTGCTCTTATAATAATGATCATCAGATGATATTATTGTGTTATTTTGTAGCTGAATACGATGTTTGTGTGATTATCAGTGAAAGAAGCAGTGAGGAGGATGGAGAGAGAGAGAGGACAGAGGGTGAAGTTAGAAACACTAAAAGGATTTTTCGTGGATTTCATGGATGATTTGAGTGATTTCCAGCAGGACACTTAAACATGTCAGTGGACGTCCTAAAGAACATATTCACTGATATGAAACGTGTCATTGAACAGGATTAATATCAGTGGAAACATGGTGGAAACAGCTGTGACTGCATGGATGTGACACACTTCAAATCTGTTCTCCACTCTTGGATTTGGGATCCATGGAGCTGCTGCTGAGTCTGTACAATAAAGGAATGGTGTGGAAGGTTGCAGCGTACGGACACAAACACTTTGTGCTTACAATCTGATTTTATTTTCAACATTAAACTACTAACCTACACTGATCAATGATGTTAATGATCACATCTGGACTCACCCAGCCTTTCTGCAGTTCCTCACAGCTGGAATCAGTCTCTGTCGTCCCCGCTCTGATGTGTTGTACTTCTGCAGGTCCAACTGATCCAGAACCTCCTCTGACATCTGCAGCATGAAGGCCAGAGCTGAGCACTGGATCTCAGAGAGTTCCTTCTCTGATCTGTTCTCTGACTTCAGGAACTCTTGGATCTCCTGAAATAATGAGAGGTGGTTCATCTCCATCAGACAGTGGAAGATGTTGATGCTTCTGTCAGGAGAGATTCCATAACTGTTCATCTCCTTCAGGTTGTTGATGACTCTCTGGATGGTTCCTGGACCGTTCTCTGTCTGACCCAGCAGACCTACTAAGAGTCTCTGGTTGGACTCCAGACAGAGGCCATGAAGGAAGCGAACAAACAGGTCCAGGTGGCCATTTTTACTCTGGAGGGATTTCTCCATGGCTCGTTTAAGGAAATCATCCAGAGAGGACTCGTTGTATTTTTTTCCCAAGAAATCCTCCACCACCTTTGTCTTCCTGTTGGTGTGACAGTGGAACATGTAGACTGCAGCCAGAAACTCCTGAATGCTCAGATGAACAAAGCAGTAGACTGGTTTCTGGAAGATCACACACTCTCTTTTGAAGATCTCTGTACAAACTCCTGAGTACACCGAGGCCTCTGTCACATCCAGACCACACTGCTCCAGGTCTTCTTGGTAGAACATGATGTTTCCTTTCTCCAGATGTTCAAACGCCAGCCTCCCCAGCTTCAGAAGAACTTCCCTGTCAGCCTCCGTCAGCTCCTGTGGACTCGTCTCGTGTCCCTCATGGTACTTGTTCTTCTTCCTCTTTGTCTGAACCAGCAGGAAGTGTGAGTACATGTCAGTCAGGGTCTTGGGCAGCTCTCCTCTCTGCTCTGTAGTCAACATGTGCTCCAGAACTGTAGCAGTGATCCAGCAGAAGACTGGGATACTACACATGATGTGGAGGTTCCTGAATGTCTTCATGTGGGAGATGATTCTGCTGGACAGCTCTTCATCACTGAATCTCCTCCTGAAGTACTCCTCCTTCTGGGCGTCAGTGAAGCCTCGTACTTCTGTTAGCCTGTCAACACATGTAGGAGGGATCTGATTGGCTGCTGCAGGTCGGGAAGTTATCCAGACGAGAGCCGAGGGAAGCAGATTCCCCTGGATGAGGTTTGTCAGCAGCTGGCTGACTGATGACTTCTGTGTGACATCAGACAGCAGCTTCCTGTTGGTGAAATCCAATGAAAGTCTGCTTTCATCCAGGCCGTCAAAGATGAACAAAAGCTGAGAGACAGCCAGCTTCTCTGCTGTGACCTTCTGTAATGTTGGATGGAAAACATGGAGCAGCTCCAGAAGACTGTACTGCTCATCTCTGATCAGGTTCAGCTCCCTGAATGAAAGCAGAACCACCACACTGACATGTTGGTTCTCCAAGCCCTCTGCCCAGTCCAGAGTGAACTTCTGCACTGAGAAGGTTTTTCCAACACCAGCCACGCCGTTGGTCAGAACCACTCTGATGGGTCTCTGTTGGTCAGGTAAGGCTTTAAAGATGTCCTGGCACCTGATTGGAGCGTCATGGAGGGCGTCCATCTTGGAAGCTGTCTCCAGCTGCCTCACCTCATGTTGGGTATGAACCTCTTCACTCTGTCCCTCTGTGATGTAGAGCTCAGTGTAGATCCTGTTGAGGAGGGTTCTACTTCCTGTTTCATCACTTCCTTCAGTCACACGTTCACATCTCCTCCTCAGACTGATCTTATGTTCATCTAAAACCTCCTGCAGACCAACATCTGCTGAAAGAAAGAAAAACAATGAGACTAAAGAGAAAGAAAACTCTTCAATGTCTGAACAACACAAGAAGTCCAGTTTTCAGAAATGAGTCCATCAGCAGACAGATATTCAGTCTTACTTTGTACACAGCTGCTCTGACTGGCTGTCTGCAGTCCAGCTCTGCTTCTGGATCTTTCTCCACACTGTGCAGAAGCTCTGATGGTGACACAGAAAAGTCAAAGTGGAGATACTTCTGTCCACCTTTGATTAGACTCATTATAAAAAGGAAAACAAAGTTTGAACACAGTCATGTTTCCAGTTCACTGACTTACATTTATTCCATGGACTCTCACTCTAACCTGAACCACAGCTACAACCCAACATTGTTGAGGCCTCATCTCCTCCTTTCCTGACTGTAGAGGTTAAATATGCAACAACCAACAAATAAAAGAATTTGGTTCATTTCAAAGAAATTCACACGGTGACCAAGTAAAGTAACCGTAGTAAAGGAGACAACATCCCGTTGATGGTGGGATTATTTGAAAGATTTGCTTTAGTCACGTCACCAAATGCAGTTGAACCACCCGTGGATCCATGTTTGACCATTCTACCACTCTGAGCTCTGCTTTTGAATCATTTTATTATTATCATCATTCATTTATTCATTCTTTGGAGGGGGGCTATTTCCTAATGCCGCCCTAATAAGATGATGTTCAAGGGGAAATATAACAGAAACTCTTTCAGTGTTATTCATTAATAAATTAACAGATAAACTGTGAAGAAGAAACAAACTGAGATTTAAATGAGAGAGTGAGAAACTTGATCATCCATCCTCATAATACATGTTTATCAGTATCTGCTGTGACCATACTGCAGTAATAACTACAAGTCTACATTTCTGTGACTGTTGATCAATCACAGCAGGAATCTGAGCTCATCTCTGCACACAGAGCAGCTTCAGCTCTGGGATAAACTGCTCGCTTCACGTCCTTCTCAGCTCACAGACACTCATCCTGATATTTTCCTTTAACATTTGATGGTATAATTCTTCTGAGTTTACACTTTATCTGCATAAATACAGAAAAACAGACCCAAACACCATAAACCATCAGTTTCACCATGTAGAATATATTGTTGTTTCCTTGCTTTTAATTCAGAGAAAAACTCTGATTTTGATTTTCTCTGTTCTCTTTGCCACAGCCCATCCCAGCAGCAGCTGAAGCAGCTGACTGTCACAACACTGAATAACACTTTAGGAGGAATTTCAGAGGTCAGTAAAGCTCCAGTTTCAACATCACTTAATTAATCATAGTTCATCATAAATGTGAACCTGGCTGGCACACATGTTGATGTTAGCCATTTAAATATTAGCAGTTAGCTGAGGCCACAAGAAGAAGAGGCCCTAGAAGAACAATGGATGATAAGATTAGATTTTCAAGACTAGGCAGAGACGTGTTTTCCTTTACTGTCTCTTACAGAGGAGGGAGCAGATACCAGACGAGGTCACGGAGGTACGGGGAGGATTCGCAGCAGACAGCAAGACTGCCACGTCCATGCGAGAGAGCGATGGCTACGATAATCTCTGTTTTTGTCTCCCTATATAATGTTGTACAGCCCATGTGAGGGTTATCCTCTCTGTGAACCAGATGCTTGATTTCACACAGAGGTCCACCAACTGACTTTGATCAGTTATGGAACGATTTACCTCGACAGGCTCCTTCATTCGCTGCTTTTAAACCTCCTTTAAAACACACTTTTACTCCCTGACCTTTGACCCAGTGTGACATGATGACTCACTACCTCAGACAGCTTAAAAATAGTCTTTTTGTTTTTTGGTGCTGCCTAAAAGAACCGTAAAATAAAAAGTTTTTGTTTATAAGTGCCATCACAGCATCAAATGACAGCCCCTTCCCAGTTACCAGAGTTGACCTCCCTGTATAAATGTTAAAATCCACTGTGTAGCCTGTGTTGTCAGATAGCACAAAAAGTTTTATCCCCCACTTTGTTGGCTTGCTTTTTATGTATTGCTTCAGGGCAACTCTGGCTTTAGTGGAAACCATGCGCTCATCCACAGAGAGGTTTTGCTGTGGGTGGTATACAGCTTTGCAGGATACACGTAAACTGTCATACAGGGGACGTAGTCTGTGCAGGCAGTCATAATCTGTAGTTCCTTTTTTTCTGTCATTGAGAGTGTCTTTCGCAGGGTCACTCATATGAATATTCCAAGTGATGGTGAGGAACCGGTCTCTGGTCATGACCTCAGAGGGATATTGCACATGAAAAATCGAATTCACGCGCCAAAAATCTCTCATTTTAGGCAGCTTTAGAACCCCCATGTAGAGTGTTATGCCAATGTAATGGTACAGTTCAGCCTCTGTGAGATCAGTCCATGTGAATTTTTTGCCTGCAGCAATATTTTTAGCTACATTTTTGTTTGTGTTGACACACAGTGTTCTTATAGCAGCATGGTCAAAGTATATCTTGAATAGTTCAGATGGCGATGGAAGGTCCACACATTCTGAAAATGGCAGCTGCACACCTGGCTTTCTTTTTGGACAGAAATTCGGTAGAGAATGAGGCAAGCTGTCAGGGTCCTTTTCACTCATCCAGGCAGCTGCATCACCGGGAAGTGACCTGGAGCGCTTGCCTCTTTTTGCCGGAGGACAAGTCATCCGTCTCCTTCCCCTCCCTCTGCTTCCCTCCGGAGTAGGGGCTGCTTCAGTTGAGCAGGAGACTTCAGTTCCCTCCTCTTCAACATTATCAACACTATACACAAAAGAAATTATACCATCTGTTCAATTTGTATAGCACGAGAGTTATATAACGGTGCGTAATTTGGGCAAAATTGTGTCGCGGTGCGAAATTCCTCTTTTGCACTGCAAACGTAATTTTTCCTACGTCTCTCTTCCATAAAAAACATTATTTTATTTCAAACAATATACATACTTGTCTTGGCAAGGGTCAATCCCTTCAACGAAGTCGGCCTCATCCTCACTGTCGGCAGAATCAGGATCCGACAAATGGCCAGAAGCTCCGTATTCAGGAGGGGCGGTAATCAGATCCAAAGCTTCGCGCAATGTGAAGTATTTGGTGTGTCTGGATTGTTGCTGCATAATAATGCAATGGGTGGATGTGTTTGAGTGTGTAAAAAGTGTGTGTTCTGTGTTTTGTACGTGTATGTTTCTAGAAAAAGCGACAATATACACGAGCGAGAGAAAAAACTAAATTTCCCGGGTGAAATGACGTCACTTCCTGTTGTTGTTGTACAGGTCCACGTGATAGGTCACGGTGACAACGTGACGAGGCATAATCAAAGTAGGAAGTGATGTGTACGGCTGATCAGATCGATAAAGAGTCTGGCTGAGGATTATGGTTTTTTTTTATTTGTTTGCTTTTTACATGATTTCTGCAAACATATTAGAGGAAGGAAACATCTCTCTGGGAAAAGCTGCATGTGCAATATGTAAGTACAAGTTCTCCAGTTTCATATGCAAAAAAAATTATTGCGCTAGCTTACGTGGTTGCAGTTCTACTGGGATTTAAAAATAGTTAGGCAAATCGGAGCGGGACCGCTCTGCTCGGTTCTAAAGGGTTAATAGACCTCTCTGCATTGAATCATATCTGTTATTAACCTCTGTCTCTCTTCCACAGCATGTCTTTATCCTGTCTTCCTTCTCTCACCCCAACTGGTCGCAGCAGATGGCCGCCCCTCCCTGAGCCTGGTTCTGCCGGAGGTTTCTTCCTGTTAAAAGGGAGTTTTTCCTTCCCACTGTCGCCAAAGTGCTTGCTCATAGGGGGTCATATGATTGTTGGGTTTTTCTCTGTATCTATGAAGCGCCTTGAGGCGACTTTTGTTGTGATTTGGCGCTATATAAATAAAATTGAATTGAATTGAAAATTGAATTGAATGGTCTTTTGTTACAATTTCATTCTGATTAAGATTTTCTAGTTCTGAGGTTTTGGTTTCTGTGTTCCCTCTGTACTGTGTTAGTATTGTGTCTCTGTGTTCACTTCCTGTTTTATTTTGACAGTGCCATGTCCTATGTTAGTGTGTCTACTTTTGCTTCCCCTTGTCTGGTTATGTCCAATGAATCCTGCTGTGTCTCCCTTTTCTCATTCCCTGATGGCTCTTTTGTGTATATGAGCCCTTTGTTTTCTCCTGCTTGTTGCTGGTTCGTCTGTGTTGTCTCCCCGTGTCTCCGTTTAAGGTTTCAGGTTAGTTTTGTAGTTTTTTCAGTAGAGGTTATCTTAGCTTCTGCACAGGCCATCTCCACTGCACTTCACCGTTTCAATAAAGCTCACTCACTTCACAGCAGTGTCGGCATCTTGGGTCCTTTATTAAATTCAACATGGCTCGCCCCGCTAGCCGTGACATAAGATGTGAAAACAATATCCAAAAAACATGAGGGACAAACAGGGAATAGTTTTAAGGTGCAGGGCCAACAAACTGAGTCTAGCCATAAACTCAGAGTTGATTGAATTAGCATTTTGAATTGGCTGATCTGAGTTACTTCAATCAAGTCTATGTTCACTTTGAGTTAAGACTAGGGATGGGTATCGAAAACCGGTTCTTGTTGAGAACCGGTTCCCACTGTTTCAATTCCTTGGAATTGTTTGCCATTTTTGCAAACGATTCCCTTATCGATTCCAGTCGCCCCGAATGATGTCACCACGTTGCGGAGCGTCATTTACCTGGCAGGAAACACGGTACCTAAGCGGCTCAAACGCTCAAAAGTTTGATTATACTTTACTAGAACGGATGACAACAGGGCAACTTGCAATACTTGCAAAGTAGATATTTCATTTAAGGGAGGAAACACTACGAATACGCAAAAGCATTTGCTCACAAAACACGCAATGACCTTAAATGAATGTCGTGTTTTTAATTCCGCTCCGGACTCGTGAATCTCAACCCAGCAGCAGCGGTAACGTTTGCACGTCATCGCCCGTTAATGCGGCAGATAAATAATCAACTAACAGTGCATATTATGTTAGCGCGATCTGCCTTATCTGCCATTACTGTGCGTTTAGGTGACCATGATGAGAGAGACAGAGTCTGGCTGGCGCTCGCTGGCAGTTCTCGCTGCAGTCTACCGGTAGCGTCTCCTTTCAAGCCAGGATAGACTAATGTCACCGAGCAGTGACTAAGTTTGTGGTCACAGGCTTGCACCCATTTGCCACAGCAGATGCCCCCAATTTCACTTTGGTAAGTGAATGTGTTTAATTGTAGGCAGGGACATTACTGGATATTCTTGTGTAATTGCTACAGAATAATTTATGTTACACTTTGTTATTGCTACAGGAGAATATTTATTTTATTATTTTACATTTACATTTTTTTCCTGGGGACCCTGTGACACCCATTGAAGAGCCGTAGGCTGTGGATCTCTTAAGATCTCACTGTTGGGTTTGTAAGGCCATGTTACTCCTAAATTTCTATCTTGTTCAAAGAGAAGATATAAAACAAACTTCTAAGCTAATCAACTTTAGTGTTCTCCTTTTTTAAACATAAGAATCGATAAAGAATCGGATCGTTAAACAGAATCGAAAATGGAATCGGAATCGTTAAAATCTTATCAATACCCATCCCTAGTTAAGATTATACGTGATTAATGAAAAAGAAAAAAACCGTCATCAGCAACTGATTCTGTTTTAGCAGGTTTTCAAATCTAAACGGTACCCATCCCTAGCTGGCTGTAGTTAAACCTTTACTTAAAAAGCATCCCTAGACCCAGAGGTGGGTGATAATGAGTTAAATTTACTCCGTTACGTTTACTTGAGTAAGTTTTTGAAAAAAAATTTACTTTTAAAGTACCTTTTGGTACTTTAATGGCACACATGTTAATGTTAGCCATTTAAATATTAGCAGTTAGCTGAGGCCACAAGAAGAAGAGGCCCTAGAAGAACAATGGATGATAAGATTAGATTTTCAAGACTAGGCAGAGACGTGTTTTCCTTTACTGTCTCTTACAGAGGAGGGAGCAGATACCAGACGAGGTCACGGAGGTACGGGGAGGATTCGCAGCAGACAGCAAGACTGCCACGTCCATGCGAGAGAGCGATGGCTACGATAATCTCTGTTTTTGTCTCCCTATATAATGTTGTACAGCCCATGTGAGGGTTATCCTCTCTGTGAACCAGATGCTTGATTTCACACAGAGGTCCACCAACTGAATTTGATCAGTTATGGAACGATTTACCTCGACAGGCTCCTTCACTCGCTGCTTTTAAACCTCCTTTAAAACACACTTTTTCTCCCTGACCTTTGACCCAGTGTGACATGTTGACTCACTACCTCAGACAGCTTAAAAATAGTCTTTTTGTTTTTTGGTGCTGCCTAAAAGAACCGTAAAATATCTGTCCTATATGCAGTTATGTTCATATATTTTTGTGCTACATCAGGAAACTCAAAAACATAGTTTGTAATATTTTAATCCTTATTTTTAAAACTGTTTTTGTCATTTTTCTTCTCCCATTGCATCAAAAATCATTATTTACACTGAATAAATGAGTCAGCAGCTCTCTTACATTGTTGCTGCAGGTTCATTACTGAAGTCTGGGGGTTCTTCTCTGGACCGGTCACTGCTCACAGACACACAGCTGGATGCTGCAGATCCTGCTCCATCCTCTTCCTCCATCTTCTTGATGTCAGGGTGGAGTTAGTCTGAGAGGCAAACACACACACTCAGAGGTGCTGTTGTACTGGAAGCATCACACTGACGGGTTTCTAAAGTTCTCATTGATCATTTCATGGAGTTTCTGTGGTAAACACTGTCCTGTGACGTATGTGTCATGGTGAGGGTCATGAGGGCTAACCAGCCCCACTCCTTACTCCTCATATTTCAGCCTGAAGCACAATAACAGCCTAAACCTAACCAGGAGGCTGTAACCTCAAAGGGACTTCATGGTTAGAAATAAAGGTTCAATGAAATGAAGCAGATCATAAAAACATGAGTTCCAACTTTAAAAGAAGCATCCACACGATGACGGCACAGCAGAGGAGCACTTTCTCTAACACACTGATTCAGTTCCACTGACACAAGGACACACACAGGAAGGCACACACACACAAGCCTTTATAAGAAACAACACAATCATCTGCGCTTGACTTGTCAATCCAAGTCCTTAGCCCATGAGCCCGCGGTATCAGACCACAGATATTCCCTTACTTTGAAAAAATAAAGCCAGTTTTCAGAACAGACCTGATGTTTATGCTACAGCCTGTTTACCAATATAATCAATATCAGATATCAGAGCAACAGAAACCTCGGTGATCAGGACGCTGGGACTGAGAACAGGAAGTGGCTCAAACGTCACAGTTTCATAACGTCACCCTGAACTCCACTCACGGAGTTTCTGTCTCCATTGTAGTTTTTAAAGTCCCGTGATAAAGGCGGGGCTTTCTGTGAATCCGCACGCTCATTGGCTAATAGCTCGAGATTGACACATCGTTATCCAATGAGCGTGCGGGAACTTCCGACATAAAGTTGTTTCCTTTGAAAAACCAAAGTCTGATTATTTTTGCCTCCACTGACGGAGCCTGTTGTTCCCGCCACAGAGACACAGTAATGTCAGAGCGGTGTTAACACTCACCCTGCCTCAGCACAGCTCTCACTCTCCTCCTGCTCTCTCACACTAAACGGAGGCTCAGCTAAACTCACTTCCTCTCTACTTACAGGAAACCAGCGCTCAGAGGAGCCGACCGGCCTCACATTTCACCCACAGACACGAACAGCGTGGAATTATTTTATGTCATAAGAAGAAACATATTCATGTTAACACTCACCTGCCTCAGCTCCACCTTCCTCCTCCTGCTTTCACTTTCACTGCTGCTCCCTAAACACAGAGGATGCTGGGACTTGTAGTTGTTTCCTTCCGGTGCGGTCTTCCTCTTTGTTTGTGTTCAAGATATTTCGATCATGTAAACATTAACAGAACACGTGAAGCCACACAGAGTTTGTATGTCGAGGTGGGTAGGAGGGTTTGAGGGTTTGGGAAGGGGTCAGAGGGAAGAGGTCTCTCAGTCTGGACAATCCACTTTTTTTTTTTTTTTATTGAAAGAAATTTTCATATACAAAACAAGTCAAGGAAACAGACCAGAATTGTAACAATTTACTTTATAAAGATGGTGAAGCAAGTCATTATAACTTTACAGGGAGAAAATAAAAGTTTATAGGGTAAAGTAATAAGGAACATAGACCTTTTGACACGGGCAGGAAAATTAGAATAGCAAGTATTTTGTGATTTTATAGTACAGCAGTTTTTTTATTCATATTTGAAATAAGCTTAAGTGACTTAAAATATTGACAAAAGTAATTCAAGAAGACGGTAAACATAGGAGACATAGAACATTCTTCCACTTACATAAATGAATGAAAAACTTACATAGCACTATTACAAAATTGACAACATCTGAGATTTCAGAATCCAGATTGTCCATAAAGGAAAGAACATCCTTAGATGTAAAGGAAGGTATATTGGAAATTCTGAGTGAAACCCAACAGTGTATTTCAAACCAAAAAGCATTAACATACTGACAAGTGAAAAATAGATTCTCTAATGTTTCTGGATCGGAAGAACAGAAAGCACAAGAGTCGGCCTCAAAATTAAACCTTTTATACAGGAGTTCTCCAACTGGATAAATGCCGGATATGATATATGATTCTGAAGTGTGTTTCTTTCATTTTAGGCGCAAGTGGGTATTTTAGGTAAAAAGAAAATGACTTTTCTTTCAACATACTATCAAGATCATGTCTGACATTGACATTGTAGTTGCAGAATACTATTTGCTTAAAGGTATTAGAGATTAATTTATTATTAAACTGTTTGTCCTTTATTGAGGTATTACCTATCGTCAGTGAAGGTAAGCATGTTCTTATTAGTGAATACTTTAAAGTATTGACGATAAGATTTAACAACAGTGTGGGTAGTGCTTTACAAACCTTATTATAATTATTAAATGAAATGTCTATTTTATACTTCAATAAATTCTTCATAAGTAAGCAAGTTTCTGTTTTTATCAAGCAGATCAACAACAAAACATACACCGCTATCATACCAATCTGATTTAAATAAGGACTTCTTATTGATGACTATAACCCTATTATTCCACAACACAGAATTGTGAGGTGAAAAATTGTGGATGAAAATTAGTTTCCCAAAATTCAAAGCTTGCTTATAGAAACTGGACAACTTAAGAGGAATCTTAGATATTTCATAATCACATCTGAGCAGAAAATCTAACCCCCCGACCTTATTAAAGAGTTTGTTTGGAATATGGTACCACATAGATTGAGGATAGGAAATGCAGTCTTTTATCCATCTGAGCCTGAATGCAGCAATAATAGATTCAAAGTCTAAAGCTTTCAAGCCCCCATTTTCATAATTGGGATTTGCGTATATAATGTGTTTTATTCTTCCAGATGAAGCTGAATATAATAGAATTGGACAGTTTAATCATTTAAGGAGATGTAAAAATTGAATAACAGGGGTATATGAGTCTTGAAAGTCCTTCTGCTTTAGACAGTAAGATACGGCCTAATATGGATAAATCACGTGTTAGCCAATGATTAAATATTTTTTCAACTACATTTAATCTAGGAGTTATGTTATTATTCTCTCGATCATTAGTATTTTTACTGATTATTAAACCAAGGTATTTTACCTCCTCTTTTACTGGAATATTATTAATAGTATTTTGATTACAGCTGTGTACAGCTAAGATTTCACATTTTTTAAGGTTTAGTGTTAAGCCAGATGCTTTTGAGAATGAAAGGATTTTATTAATTGCAGTAGAGACCATATTTACATTCCTTAGAAATAAGGCAGTGTCATCAGCAAATTGGCTAATTTTAAATTCTTTATCAAGAATGTTTATGCCTTCCAGATCTGAACAGAGTTTGATATAAATGGCAAGCATTTCTGCTGCAACAATAAACAATAACGGGCTAATAGGGCATCCCTGCCGAATACCACGATTAATTTTAAAACTATTAGAAAACCCTTGATTGAGTGCAATACTACTTGTTATATCTCTGTACAACATTTTCACTACACTAACAAATCTGGGACCAAAACCCACAGCCTCCAGAGCTTTAAATAAAAAATTATGCTCCAAAGAATCAAAAGCTTTAAAGAAATCAAGAAATAAAATAAGGCTATCATGAGGAATTAAATGATTGTAATCCAACATATCTAATACTAAACGGGTATGATCTGGACAATCCACATTGATGGCACAAGAGCATCTGGCTGCAGCCACAGGGGAGCGCCATATTGCGACCGGAAACACGTCACTTCAGTTAAATCGACTTTGACAGCGAAAACTAAATTGTATTTTTGTTACTATTGATGCTGCTGATAATTAAATTTGATTCTAAGTGTTTTTTTTTGACAATCTGGGTTCATTGAAAAAAATCACCATCCCTTCAGCTTGTTCGTGGCCAAAAGTGTCCATGTGTTATGTTTTTGTTTCTTTGCTACTTTTTCTGCATAAAGTTTTTTCATAAATATAAAATAGTCATTACTTTTTACATTTTTAATCCTTCAAACACCCTTTTCTAGTACAATGCACTTGTTTGAAGACAACCTCAAAACTCACCATTTCATATACCAGCAGTGCTACTGGACATTATTGTACAGTGGTCCCTCACTGTAACGCGGTTCACCTTTCGCAGACTTGCTGTTTCGCTGATTTTTTTTTTCTTTAACAGCACATTGTGTTGTGCGTTCTGATTGCTGTAGACCATTGTCAATCAATCTAGTGCCGCGTATTTTTGGTTTAATTATTTAAAATTTTAACTGAAAATTTATGCGAAGTAACGGTGCTGTTAATTCTCATGTTGGCAATGCTGATAATGTGGGTGATGACCGCGGTGAATGCAGTCACACACCATCCTCTACAGAATGGTTTGATGAAATTGGTGATATTGATGCCACACCTTCTGAAGGGCATTTTGACATCAATGAGCTTCTTTCACAATCTGTACTTTGGTATCAAGCAATTGACAGTGTTAATGACGACCTCCTATCATCACCTACTGCGCATTCTGATGCAGGTGAGAGTCTTATTGCTCGGTCCTCTGTTGGCCAAATTGAAATTTTGACATTTGACGACCTCCTATCGTCACCTACTGCGCATTCTGATGCAATTGGTAGTCTTGATGTTGTGTCCTCTGCTGACCATTTTGATAATACGAATGAAAGTGACACTGTGCAGATTGGCGGCAGCAGTGGTGATGGCAGCGGTGGGGTTAGGAGTAGGGACATGCCTCATTTTAATTCCAGAGAACTGCGTCAGCGTCTTGATTTTAGAGAGATCGTTCTAGATGATCTGCAACAGGTTCCCTGCAGGGTGCGAGAGAGTTTAGCTAATTTAGGTAATTAAATTTAATTTAATTCAATTGACCAAGCCTTAGACGATGCATGACATCTGTATAATCTGTATAATAACATCTGTATAATCCTCAAAATAGTAATAACAACCTGTGTTTTTGTTGGTGCTTGGCGCATGCTCTCAATGCTGAGGTGTCTGAGGATGAGAAACTACTCTGTGCAAAGCAGCTATACATTGATGCAGGGCTCGACCCCAGGCAGCAGGTTTCTTTCACCAATGTCAGCAGTTTTGAAAAACAGCTAAATGTTAAAATCGTTATTTTCCATCATACTGCAGGACGAAAACAGCTACAGTGTTTCAAAACACACGACACACCGCAGCCTCAAACCATATATATGTATTTACACGATGGTCATTATTATGTCATTGAAAGCACAACAGGGTTTTTTAGAGTTAGCTATTTTTGTAATTATTGTTATAGTACATATCAGACTCCACTGTGCCACACATGTAGATTCAGATGCAATGTATGCTTTACACTGTGTCAAAACTACCCGTCACAGACTGTGAAATGTGCAGACTGTAAACGTGTCTGTAAGTCGCAGCATTGCTACCATCAGCACAAACTAGTAGAACCGGTACATAATCTAATACCATGTGATCATATGAAATACTGTGAAACATGTGGTACGGTATACAGGAAGTCAGACAAATCAGAACACAAATGTGCCCCAAGTGCATGTACACTCTGTGGAGAACGCCTGGTAGACACTGGCATGAATCACGAGTGTTTTCTTCAGCCTGCTGAAATGAAACAACCTCATGAAAAATACATAATATAGGATTTTGAGACCCGGTATCATGACGGAAAGCATGAGGCCGTTTTTGTGTGCACAATGGATATGCATGGGAAAAAATTCTGTTTCAACACATTGAATTGTGTGTCTGCATTCGTTGGGCACTACAGAAGGCCTAAATACCGTGGCTATACATTTATAGCCCATAATTCTTCGGGTTTCGACAGCTATATTCTCCTGGAATACCTCGTTAAACAGGGTATTGCTCCGGGTGTAACAATGAGAGGGAGTCGTGTCGTTCTAATGTATGACAAATCCTATGATCAGAGATGGATGGACTCATTTAGCTCTCTGCCCATGCATTTGGCCAAAACACCTTCTGCCTTGGGATTCGAGGACCTTGAAAAAGGCTTCTTTCCACACACATTGAACACAAGGGCTGACGAATTCTATGTAGGTCCTTATCCTGCCCCATCTTTTTACGGGTATGAAAAAATGTCTGAATTTGAAAAGGAGAAATTTATGGCGTGGTACAAGCCTGCCTGCGAGAAACCATTTGATTTACAGGCTGAAATGCGTAAGTACTGCATTAATGATGTCGAGGTGTTGAGAATGGCTTGTAAAATATACCGCGAGACCTTGATGGAGTGCACGCAGATTGATCCATTTTCACACGCCATCCTGGCATCATACTGCATGGGGATTTTCAAAACCTTGTTTCTTCCAAAAGACACCCTGGCACTGACTCATCACGGTGCGTATGTTGATCAGAATAAGACATTTTCAGACGTGTCTCTTGAATGGCTTCAATACGAAACAAAACATTGTTATCAAGCATGCTCTCAGAGGCAGCGAACAAAAAGTAGGACCTTATTTTGTGGATGGATTTGATGCTTCCAGCAGAAGTGCATATGAATCCTTTGGGTGTTTCTATCACGGCTGTCTCCGCTGCTACCCGGAGAGTGATGTTAACCCTGCCGCCAAGCTGTCATATGGCGAGTTGTATCATGCAAGTTGTGAGAAGGTGAATGCTCTAAGAATGCATTATGGTCTTAATGTCGTGGTCATGTGGGGGTGTGATTGGTCATCATTAAAGTCGACTGATCAGTCAGTCAAGGACTTTATGCACAAATACAAAAAGCCTGAGCCTCTGGACCCTAGAGACGCGTTGTTTGGGGGAGGACTAATGCGATGAAACTGTACCACAAGGTTGATGATGGTGGAGATGAAAAGATCAGATACTATGATTTTACAAGTCTTTACCCCACTGTTCAGTGCACGAAACATTATCCAATAGGTCACCCTCAGATCATATACAATAATTTTGACAGAGTTGAAAATTATTTCGGGTTTGTTAAGTGCACTGTGCTTCCTCCAAGGGGTCTATTTCATCCTGTTCTGCCCTACAAGTGCCACAATAAGCTGATGTTTCCTCTCTGCAGAACGTGTGGAGGAGCTGCTGAGGAGCAGCAGAAGTTTGTTCAAGACTATTATGAGAGAGAAGGCATCAGACTTGACCCTGCTAAGATTTGTGTAAACAAAGCAATCAGAAGTTGTAATAAACTGCTTCTGAACTCTCTCTGGGGGTGATTCTGCATGTGAACAAATATGCCATCTTGCGAGCTGATTACAGACCCTGCCAGATTCACACAGCTGATGTTCAGTGACCATTATGACGTTCGCCAGTTTTGTTTCATCTCTGATGATGTTGCAGTGGTTCAGTGGTGTCACGCTGATGGTAGAGGGTCGCGGGTGAAGGATGTGAATGTCTTTGTCGGTGCTATGACTACGGCCTATGCGAGGCTCACTCTGTATGACTTGTTAGACAAGCTGCAGGAACGCATTCTTTACTGCGACACAGATTCAGTTATCTTCACCTCTCATCCCGGGGAGTGGGTACCCCCGTTAGGACCATACCTCGGTGAGCTGACTGATGAGCTCAATGATGGCGGGTCTGGAGAGGATGATCACATTACTGAGTTTGTCTCTGGAGGTCCAAAATGCTATGCTTATTACACAAAACAGGGCAAGACTCAGGTTAAGTGTAAAGGTGTAACACTCAATGATGTTAATTCTAAAGTTGTTACCCACGAATCGTTGAAAGGCTTAGTCAAGGCATTTGTGGCCAACAGGGATGCGCGTTTAGTTGCAGAGTCTGACACCATCAAACGCAACAAGAAGAGGTTTCATCTCAGGAATGAAACAGAGAAACGGAGCTTCTTTACACGTCCTAAACCCCCTGGGTGTGCAGGGTTGTGATATATTTTTCTCAGCGTGTTTTCCATAATCACTTTGACCAAACACAAATACAAATCACCAGAAAAAAGTGTTAGCATACGTTTTTATTTAATTTTCTGTGTAGTGCACAGTAAGGTTTTTATAACAGATGTACATTAAATCTTGTGTCTCCCAGACCAGTAGTTTCCAATCATGTGGAGCAGCGCTGATTTAACACTGCGGGTGTGATGATTGGTATTTAGCAGGTATCCGACATTCTCATCAGTGGTGCAAACAATGTGCGGCACTGATCTCAGTTCACACAGAAGATGCTCTGCAGTGCTGATGATTTGTGCTTTAGCCTCACTGACACTGTATGAGCAAACAAACAGACGGATGGCCGGGATGAATCGGGGCGTCCGGAGCTTTTCCATCACTATATTTAATTGAATAAACATACCCACATGGCCCGGAAGTGCCCCTTTTTTGGATGAGTGAACGCGCATGCATGAGAGTGCATGTGCACGTGCTCGTACGTGCGAAAGGTGCACCCCCCTCACAGAGGTGCCCTATATATTCTTCTGGAGGGTTTTTGCAGCCTTCATCAGAGTTTCACAAGCCAATAGGTACGGTTTTTAAGTCCTATGCATTTCTTGCTATGTACTATGAGTGTGTGCTGTTATTGTATATTTATTGTGTATCATTTAATTTCCAATTCTTTTTGTATATATTGTGTGTTTTTACTGTTAGTTCGGCTGTTGCCTGTGCAAAGGCCAGACTGTGTGTGACTGCCCAGCAGGTAACGTTGAGGTTTCACCCAGCGCAATTGTGGCTCTTGTAACCATAAATGGTAAGTTGCTCTTTTGTCACACAGTACATACACAATAGATGTGTTTGCAGGTTTTAGTGCAAATTGTACATTGCTACATTGTTTTGAATTACCCTCGGCCCGCAGTATATGTGGGCACCTGTCAAAGGTCATTTGGATTTACCAGACCGCTTTGAAAACAACATGAAATCTTCACAACATGAAAAAAATGTCTTTGTTGAGCCATGACTGGATTTCTCCTTATCCTTCCTAAAGGCCGTTATAACCTTGCACTGCCAGTGGTCAGCTGCACCAGCTGTGACCTAATGTGGTCCCCCTCAGTTAAGGACTTCCAGGGTGGTGGATATTGGCCTGGCACCTTAAATTTCTGCACCCTGTTTTCAATGGATGTCTTTCAGTCTTTCTATGACATTAAGAAGCTGCAGCAGGGATGTCACTTAAGGCCTTTGTCAAAGTGCTGGATGAAAGAACAGCCCATTTTGGAAGGGTGAGTTTCTAAATTTGTCAAGTTTAAGGAAATTGTGCAAATCAATGTTTATGATGACTGTCCATGAATATTCTGTTGTTTGTCCTCTACTTAAAAGACTGGCCGAATATCAGCTGATGTCTTCAGTAAAAGTTTCTTGGAGTGGAGTGCTGTAAAGTGTGAGGTGGACAGGATGTGCAAGGAGCCATGCTTTAGCTGCCCTGCCTGCACTCCAGACATGCTCGCCTTGTCAGTTGATGGAAACCGCAAGCTTTATCGCTTTCAATCAAATGCAAGGTACGTTATGCATTGTGGACATAAATCAAATATGGATTTGTACAAAAATTGTATTTTGATGTTTCTTTTCAAACAACTGTCACTGTGTTCGTTCAGCACTTCAGAGCAGGGGAACTTTGAAGGTGTCTTCATTGAGAAAGATGAGGAAGTTGCTGAGTTTGTGAAATACATCCAGAGACACACAAATGATGTAAGATACACATATATATCAGTGCTGTCAGCGTTAATCTTGTTAAAATGACGTTAACGCCATAACCATATACACATACGTGTGTGTGGATACATATTTGGATGGGTGGATATTTATTTTGTTTTTCTCTTGGTGTTGTCGTAATACTATTTACTTGACTTTATCTTAATGCATACTTCATTTTGTCACCGTGTGTATTTAAAAAATAAAAACATGGTTTTTATGAGGTGTTGTGTGAACGTGACTTAAGGCTAATTCAGCTAATTCTTTTGCATTTGTGTTAAAAAGTTTGTCCCTGATAGGGCGTAATCACGTCGTGTCTTTGAGTGTGTAGGTCCCAGGGAAAGGGTTGTGTGGATCTTCATCTTGGACCGCAGCAAAGGAGTCGAGCAAAAAGTCCACTGGGAAGTTGGATGAAGAGGGCATGGAAAGAGCTGTTTGTTTGCTGTTAGTCCTCCTAGCTGCATTGGACATGTTTCGAGGGGAGATCTTTGCTTACCCCCTTTTTCTCCAGAGGAAGTCTGCAGCTAGCGTCCCAGGACATATTATGTTCCTTTGCTCCAATGTGGCCTGTAAATATTTCCCATATTTAACCAACATGGCTCAGCAGCGCCCTGAGCTGAGGAACCTCTTGTCAATGCGTCCTTTTCTCTCCGTCATGCATGCAAAGGCTCACACTTGGAAATGCGAGGTATACTGCAGCTTGTAGTCTTGGATACGTTTAAGACATTTTGTTATAAGGTTGAATGAATTCAGCAGTCATGTATTGTGACCTCCTTTCTATAGATCAAATGGGGAGGTGCGTTTCAGGATGGGGCCGGTTCTACAGTTGGAGAAGAGGTGGAGCAAGTAAACAGTTTCCTGTCTAGGGCGGCCATCACAACGAAGTACATGTCTAAAGCAGGTGTGTGTCCGTGTGTGAGATTCCACTCAGTCTCCTGCTCATTCATTCTTATTTGTATACTAACTGAAATGCAGGGCGAACAGACATGCTGAGCTTCCTGGCTTTGGGCTGGAACAAAAGGAAAGTGGAACAACTGGGCCGCACTTTGAGCCAGAGATATCTAAAGGTCATTTTTTCAACACCCATTTTAATGTGTGTGGTAATGGGGGAAAACACCAGTACTCTAAAAATGTCCATATGAATGACATTTATTAATGTATTCTTAGATCATAAGGATCCTTAGAGAACAAGTGGAGAGCCTGAATGCGAGTAGAAATGAGCTGGGTGTGGATGACGACACGCTGCAGCAATGGGTGGCCGATGTGCAGCAATGGGCTGAAGGTGAGTCTCAATATAATGCACTCGTGTATAACAAAAGGACCCACCATGGCCTCATTAATGAAGATTTCAAAGGCCTTAGTGCAGGGGTAGGGAACGTCTAAAACCTGCAGGGACACCGGCCCTCGAGGCCTGGAGTTCCCTACCGCTGTCTTAGTGTGAAAGGAATGAAGCTGTAGCGCCTCCCAGTGGTTGAAAAGAGGTACACAAGAGGTTTTTGCAACCTGCTGTTTAATGAAGGTAATCAGCTGGGACAAAGGTACATTATGAGAATAATATCTCTGACAAACCTCTACCTCAATTAAAAGATGCATTTTGATTTACATGAATGCATTTCATCTTCTCTGCAAAGGCTACACAACCTTCTTTGCCATTTGAGTGTGTCCAGTCCAGCTGAAACCAGCTCATTACTGATGGCATGAAAACGATCTGTGAGGTAACATTTTTACTGTCATTCATTCCTGTTGAAAACTTGTCACGTGTTTGCTTAGGTTCTTCTCAATAATCCTCCCGTATCCTGTGTAAAAACTACCCGAGCTTAAAGTATACAGACTGCCGGGAGGGGCGAGACGGGAATTTTCGTTGCATATATATATATATATATATTAAAATACAGATAGCAGCAGCCACGAAAACATAGGCAAGAGAGAGCATAGCAGTGTCGTAGATGTAGCCAAATAAGACAGATAAATTAAGATGGAAAATCCCCAAAACAAAACCCAATCTTTAGTGTGGGAGCATTTCCATGTCATTCCCAAAGGTGTAATTATTTTCAGCGACTGCAAACTGAACACAAACTTTTCATAACTGAGTTTGTTTCTTCAGTTGTATTTTGGTAATGCTGTTGTACAGCAGGGAAGCAAACACAAGTGCTAACGCTAACAACATCCAATCAGGATTTATTGGTTAGATCAAAGCTAACATCTGCATTACATGTGAGCACTACACATGTTATTTAACATATATAACGTATAAGATTTTTACATCTTTCTCTTTCCCTCGAGAAGAACTGCTAAAACTGTAGAAATAACATTACAGAAAAGCAGGACATGCTCAAGCAAAACATTATAGAAAATCTGTCACGGTTCTGGGTCAGTTTGACCCAGTATTTTGAGTTGTCATGTTTTTGCAGGTTTAGTTTAGTTCCATGTGTCATTTTCTGTCTCTCTCTCTATGTCGAGTCTGCGTCTTAGTGTGATGGTTTCTTGTTCCTGTTTTATTGTGAAGGTCTGCGTCTCATGTGAGTGTGTTCAGTTTTACCTCTGTCTTGTCTTGGTGATTATTCCCAGCTGTGTCCACCACCTGTGTGTAATTCCCCTGTGTTTCTCTGTGTATTTAAGTCGTGTCCTCTGTCATTGTAGTTGCTGGTGCGTCTGTGTATCCACCATGTCTCACCTGTGTGTTTGTGCTCTGTAGTTTAGTTTAGTGATGGCCAAATGAAGCTTTCCGAAGCACTGAAGCTTGTATTGAAAAACGGTTCATTACTCGAAGCTTTTCAACACAGTCCTCTCTGGTGACATCTGGTGGTGAAAATTTTGAAGAGCAGCTTGAATCTGCAAAATAAAACGGACTGCTCAATTATCACTGCTCACTCAAGAGTGGAGTTCTCTCCGATATTGGTCCACCGTTCCGTTGCTTTGAACATGTAATTGGTTTTGTTTTCTCGATTGGGGGGCTGAAAAAAATGTAATGCGTATTTGCGTAATACATTTTGATCAATAAACTTTCCCTATTTAAACATGCACTATGGTGTGGCCTTTCTTTGCTCATAACTCCTTGATGTTGGTAAATACAATAAGTGAGCAATATATATAATATACATATGATAATGCACAGCACATTATGGAGTATGCCCCTGCTGTGAAGTCCTGCCTCCATCTACTTGTCGTTTAATCACTGGACAGCTTGACAGGTTCATACAAAATATTAGATTAGGCCAATTGTCCTATACATATTTTTGACCTAGGGGTGGGATTGATTGTGAACTGGAAAGGGAAAATGCTTAGGGGGCTGAGTACGGCTGCATCGTCACTGATTTGTAGAATCATTTTGATTCGATACAGGATCCGATTCAATTTGATTGGAATCTGGAAAGTTTTGCCTCAGTCAGAAATATTACAAGTCTGATCATTTAACAGTATATATCCATAATTTCGTATCTATTAAAAGAAAGCTGACACATGTGAGACTTAATTAGAGATGTAAACAGAGAGTTATGAAACCTGCAGCTGCAGAAGCCAGCGAAGAAAAAAAAGGCAAACACAGCGCGGACCTGACGACACACCAAAATCTGACTCTGACGCGTCGGGTCCGCACTCTGTGTTCACGTTTGTATGCAGAATCCGTAAACCTGCTCCCAGTTACTGTTTTAGCTGCATGGTGTTTGACGACATGTTGTGAGGTTTAACCTGAGATGCTGGCGTTTCAGGCATAATAACGTTAATTTACAAATCGACACGGGATTTTAATGAATCAATATCACTTTATTCAATTTAGCATGGATTGTAATCAGAAAAGCGATAATCAAAACCCACCCCTAATCAAGAACTTGCAAAGTAAAAACATGATCAATGTAAGGTAGCCCTTTTGTTATTTACATTTAAAAAGAGTATTAGTGTTACTGTGCGCTGGCTGAGTCTGTTTCTTTTCTTAGAAATAGTTTCTCCTGCCCTGGAGAAAATCCACTTGCATGGAACAGAAGAGGCTGTGGAGTGCAGGAACTACACTGCAAGCTGGTAGATATGCAGGTATTCCTGGGTCCTGCAGACTATCACCTAAAAACAATAAACAAAATGATTTTCTAAACTGTAGCAATGTAATGTACGTATAGTGTCAAATACATTGTTGTAGTCTTCATTAGCTTTAATTCACATGGAAGTGTTCCTAAAGTCATATGCTGTAATGATATTTACATTATGAAAACATGATTTTGGACATTTCAAGTTTTTCACTTCGGCAGATAAAATGAATTGAGCAAAATCAACTCAAAATATTCCCACACGCCAGAACGTCCTCTCTTCCTCGCTGGCTCCATATCTGTCAGTGGAATGATCACCTCTTCGCTCTCTGTCACCATCAACACACTCCACGAATCCCGTGGATGATTCACTTCCTTATATCCGTTTGAATCAGGTACCGAAGCAGTTACGTGCGTAATGAAGCTTCGGACGTCACTGGTCACGTGACTTTTGCCAAACGAAGCAAGCCTCGACACAGTGCTTCTGAACCAGTGTGTTGTTTTTTTCGACACACGCTCCGGAGCGTCAGCTTCAAGCGGGCCATCACTAGTGTGCGCACTGACGTCATCCGCGGTGCTCACACTGTCCGGTCTCATGGTGTTCGCTGTGTCGAATCTAGCGTAGAATACGTTTAGATCCTCACACAGAGAGGCCGTGGTCTGCGGTGTGCTGGTTTTCCCTCTAAAGTCTGCGATCGTGTTTAGTCCCTGCCACATACTCCGAGGGTTGTCAAACTGTTGCTCCACCCTGTCCCTGTACTCACGTTTGGCTGCTTTGATCGTCTTCCGGAGTTGGTAATGTGCGTGTTTGTAGTCCGATGTGTTCGCAGAGGCAAAGGCGGTGTTCCGTGCCTTTTAGACTTTGCGACTCGTTTTATTTCTCTATCTGATAAGAAAACTATTCAATCAGATAGTTATTTGTGGTGAATTAAATACGGTTACAGTTTGAAGAAGTTTTAAGCACCAAATCCGAAATCCAAGCACTGCAATATTAAAATCCAATTCAATTTCTTGTTTGCTCCGAAATCTACGACATGACTATATAGGGCTTTGGAGCGTGATGTCACGGGGGTGTGCGTGGAAAGGATTTTGGCCCGATCCGCCATTTTGGGGGTCTAGCGCAAGTGAAAAGGGAGCGAAGGCACACACAACAGCCATGGTTCGTATTTGCTGTGTGGTCGGCTGCAATGTTCGATCACACGACCGGCAAGAGAATAAGCTTGAAAAGGGTTTATCTTTTCATTCTTTCCCAACCTGGAAGCAACATGAGGCAGCTCGTGTATCGATGTTACCAAACGAAGGCGTCCAGCCTGGAGAGCAGCTGTGAGACGAGCTGACGTGCAGTTCTCTTCCATCTCCAAATATCTGTTGGTGCTCCAGACATTTTCATTCCGGTAAGTTCTAAATATGTTCATATCTTTATAGCCTATTAGTTTTATTTTCTATGCGCTCTGAGGTCATAGCAAATTAGAACAAACATCCTACTGAGTGATTTTGCAGAACTACCTTCTATTTATAGAGTTGCTAATTATTTGACATTATTGCAGCAAACCAGCGTATGAAATGGATAAACACATCGTGACTGAGTTCCAGCGCTACACAAGGGACCTGCTTCAAACATACCACCATGCCAATCAGATTACTTCTTCCATGTGAGGGTGAAGAGGTGACCCTTCTGGATAAGATGGTGAAGGTTTGCTGCGTTTTGGTGAACAGTGTGATAATAAAACCAGAGAAGAATGAAACCTGCTCCTGTTAAATGTTCTTAAGTCTTGTGCTGTTAAAATTGCTGTATTTTTTCAAAAGATACAGTAAATAAAGTAATGTTAGTAGTGGGTGATATCATGTAAACACATTATTTTGTGTGAACATTTTGTCATTTTTAAACTATAAATGACATGGATTCTACATTGGAACTGATGTGATGTTCTATAAGGTGGTTTTAATTAAAAAAAAAAAAAAGGCAAAAATTAGTTTGTTTCTTTATTCAACTTTTGAACAGCGGGACTCAGTCAGTAGATATTCAGTAAATGCAAATTATTTACACGGCAGTGCACTACAGACATAAATCTAGACCCCTAGATAAAACATTATGGGTCATTCCCACAACCCACAGCTTTACTGTGTACCAGCACAGTATCCAATAGCAGTGACAACTCCTCCACAGTAGCAGGTGGGATTTTTCTGTTTTGAGGCTCCTTTTACCTGTCAATACGGATGGTCTGTTTATGTTTTGATCAAGAGCCTTTTTTTGGGCAGCTGAAGAGGAGAAGTCCATCTTATGGCCAACCTCTGGCTGTATCTTGGTCACATTACCCAGCAAAACCCAGTATGCAGGTTCATCTGTAACAGTCCTTGTGCCACAGATCAACACTGTTGCTTCTACTTTAAACCGAAGAGCAGCGACATGGCTGCAGGTCTCTGCGACTCCGGCCATACAGGTGCAGTGGGCGGCTTCAACCTTCCCTGTGATGCTCACAGTGACCCATGGCTGCAATGCTGGTTCATTCAGTCTTAGAGTGCAGGACCTGAAACACACACAGACAAAGTTCATTTAAAGACAAGAACTATGAGCCAAGGCCGACGTAAATATGTACTTTATCTACTTTATCATAAATGTAACAAAGTGTTTAGAAAGTTAGCACATACATGTAATTTTTCATTTCTTTATGTGTCCATCTATAGAACGCTGCATGTTATAGTGTAAATCTGCCTGTTATGTCAGAAACCTGCCTGCAGAAAATGAACCTAAAGCATGTAATGCAAGGATGTCATCACTTTCAAGATGGAGAAAGCATAAAGTGACAATTATGAATCACTTAATATGATAAGGAGATTCTGCAGGTCATTAATCAATGTATAAAACTAAAATAAAATGTATTTTTAGTGACACAAGATACAAACATGGAAGCAAGATGTATAATTAGGATTATTTATAATAAATATGAATAAATTAGTGCAATTTCTTTAACCATAGAGAATAACTAAATCCTTCAGGACAATGTCACATCAATGCACCGAACTCACTATGTTATCCCTCTAACAGCCTCCACACGTTCTCACTGTAATTTCCCCTCATGAATGAATTTATGCTGCACTAATGTGCATGTTTGCAGGGAAATCAAACGCATTTCACACGCAGTACTTGAGCTGACTTACCTTTGTTTGAATGACGACTTGTACGCGCTGACTCCACAGACAAGGTACGAAAATATGTCAGGCTACGTCAGTAGCGCTAGGTGTTCGGGGTTTCTACTCCACGGCTGTATTTCATACTGGTCCACATTTCCAATGCACGCTATTTTCTGCAAGTACCGCTGCTTTGCCTCTGGACGCAATCGGTCTCTATACAGTTCACTCTCTTCTGAGAGGCTCTTAAGTATCTTTCTTGTAGTCGTCGTTCCAACACAGTGTGTTTGTTTTGATTCGTAGACCCCGAAAATGGCACTGCGCTCCCACAATGCATTGCGGCGTGACGTCAACTCCAAAGCCCTATACAGAAAAGCTTGACATGGTATGCAAAAAAAGACAAAAAAACCCCAAAAACAATACAAATACATGAACAAAAAATGTTTTAACTGTCAGTTATGTCATTTTAAAATTTTCCAAAACTAACATTTTCTTTGATTGACTGATATTAAATTGATTAGGGTCAAGTTTAGTGTGAACAATATTACACAAGCAAGCACGTGTGCGCATGCGCACATATTAGAATCCCTTCGATCGCTTGTGACTTGGTAACTTTGCTTTGATCCTTTCTGACGTCACAACTTTGCTTTGATCCCAAAACCCATAAATAGGAGCGCTCACCTGTTACTTTATGCTTAACGGACGTTGACCTGCAGCAACTAAAACCCTTTTGAGAAATTTTGAGAGCAATTTACGAGAGAAACCAAAACAAGTTCAGTTTTGTTTCTCACCAATCCACAGCGCAAACAGACACATTACACCATGTAAGCCAACCCATCCTTCGGCTCAGATGAGCTTGGAATATCTAAAGGGACCATTTTGGGAGATCACCACATGGTGGAGGCTCTCCTTGGAGAAGGAAGCTTTGGTGTTGTAACGAAATGTCGCGATACAAAAAAGAACCAAACTGTTGCTATTAAAGTCAACAAGAGCGACCCTGAAATTCTGCTCCAGGCAAAACTGGAAATTTTCATCCTGGAGCAGCTACGACGCTTGGATCCAGACAGGTGCAACATTGTCGAATGGAACGGCTATTTCCTCGATGGAGAGCGCATTTGCTTGAATTTCGAACTCCTCGACCAAAGCCTGTGGGACTACATAGGGGACCGGAATAACCAAGGTCTCCCAATGAGAGAAATCAGGCCAATTTTGCATCAGCTCGCAAATGCTCTATTCCACCTGGGTTCTGTGGGAATAGTGCATGCTGATCTCAAACCTGGAAACATCATGGTTGTGAACCGCAGTGAGTCTCAAGTCAAAGTCAAACTCATAGACTTTGGCATCGCATGTCCTGCTTCTGCAGTGATTCCTGGTGACCGTGTGGGGACAATTGGTTATTGTGCACCTGAGATTATGCTTGGCATTCCATACGACAAAGCAATCGACATGTGGTCTCTGGGGCTGGTAGCTGTGGAGCTTGCTACAGGGGTGCCTCTCTATCCTGGGGAAGACGATTATGATGTTTTGAAATTCATAATTGAAACTCAGGGTCAGCTACCAGATCATCTCCTAGAGTCTGGCTTGTACACTGACAGCTATTTCATCGAGGATAACTACAACAAACAGCGCTGGACATTTAAGACCCCAGAACAATTTCAATACGAGACAGATTATCGATCCAAGGAAACTCGATATATAAAACTTAAGCGTCTCGATGACCTCGAACAACTGCTGAAGGTTAGGCGAAGGTTAGGCGAGGACCGGAAAATGGCCAAACATTATTTGTAAGGCTAATCAAAGAAATGTTGGCCTTGGATGCAAATCAGCGCATAACACCCTCGGAGGTTCTGAAGCATCCCTTTTTCGACCCTGGCCTCTCAAGGAGAACCCCCTGCACTGACATGAATAGTACAGGGGGACAAAACCTTGTGCTCTCTCAGCAGCAATCATCGTTTGGGTGGCCAGAATTCTAGGGGAGCTAGAAATTCTTGTGGAAAAAAAGCCCAAAACAATAACATCAACAAAAACAACCAATGAATGTGGTCTTAAACTTGGGCACAATTTGGCTTGAAATCCATCAACTAATCTCTCAATATTCAAAGCGGAGCAGCAGACAACTTACCATCACATCAGTCCTTCAATCAGACCTACAACAAACGTCTTCCGTCTCTCACCCCAACCGGTCGCAGCAGATGGCCGCCCCGACCTGAGCCTGGTTCTGCCGGAGGTTTCTTCCTGTAAAAAGGGAGTTTTTTCCTCCCCACTGTCGCCAAAGTGCTTGCTCATAGGGGGTCATATGATTGTTGGGGTTTTCTCTGTATCTATGAAGCGCCTTGAGGCGACTTTTGTTGTGATTTGGCGCTATATAAATAAAATTGAATTGAATCTATTTAGATTTACATCTTCCACAGAAAAAACTGCACATTACTGAAACTTAGTATACTGGACTTTGTTGTTATCCCACACAGGTTCAATTTCGAGTGGTAGATGGCTCAGTGCTCAGTCAACCAAGATTTTATGATAGTGGGCACAATGAGATAGATAAGCTGCTTGTAAACAGTACTTTTATGCTCTCTTTTTCCATTTGGATAAGAAAGAAAGAACCAGGAAACAAAGGCAAACAAATAATCTGTGCCTTTATCCCAGATTCACATTATAGGAACAGCTGCTCAATGACCACTGTAGTCTTTGCTTACTGCACTTTTATCTAGATCTATGCAAAGTGATCCACTACACCTACTTTTACAGTTAAATCATTTTATGATCACTGATGCCATTTTAATCTGAGTTTCTACTCAAATACAACCAGTAAAGAAAAACACAGTCTGTGACGTTTGTTTTGAAGGAAAAGGTATTCCCTGCAAATGTTTATCTGTGTGAGACTATTCAGAAAACAGTAATTTTGTTTTATAGGTGAGACACTTGGCCTCTTTTTTCCTTGTTCTACGTTTGTCTTTTGTCCGATTACTCTGGAACACAAGATGGAAAACTGACTCATGTTAAAAATATAGAAAAAGGATTTTATCACCCATAAATGTTAACTTCTCATGCCTCTAAGGACAGCAGGAGCAGAAGTGCCCTCTGTAGTTTGTGTGTGGAAGTGCAAAAGCTTACAGCACCTGGTATTCCCAGGCGGTCTCCCATCCAAGTACTGACCAGGCCCGACCCAGCTTGGCTTCCGAGATCAGACGAGATCGGGCGTGTTCAATATCTGCGTCACCTCTTACAGTTTTCCTGTAATCTGAGCTCAAAGATGTCAATATGTAGAGTACAGTAAAGCAAAATGGGAAGATTTTACTATGAATTTTCTCAAAAAACGTAATTTTGGCTGTGGATCACAGGGGGGAAAGTGGAGATACACTAAAAATGGGAGTGGATTGTGAAGTAAAATATTGTCAGGACACAAAACACTGCGTTTCTAAGCTGGGCTTCACCGATACCGTAATATACGTAAGAGTAGTGCAACCACATTTTCGGTGCGGCTGGCGGTGCGGCTAGCTTGACTGTGACTTCGTAAGTGAGGGCTCACTTGACCGCAGTATACACGAGCTGCCTCATGTTGCTTCCAGGTTAGGAAAGAATGAAAAGAAAAACCCTTTTCAAGCTTATTCTCTTGCCGGTCGTGTGATCGAACATTGCAGCTGACCACGCAGCAAATATGAACCATGGCTGTTGTGTGTGCCTTCGCTCCCTTTTCACTTGCGCTAGACCCCCAAAATGGCAGATCGGGCCAAAATCCTTTCCACGCCCACCCCCGTGACATCACGCTCCAAAGCCCTATAGTATACAGGGAGCAGTGACAGGCACAACAGAAACTGTTAAACTGACAAAGAAAAAAAAAACAAAAACCTGATTTTACTCACAATCAGGAAGTTGTGTCCTCCCTATATTAAAGCTGCTGTACAGAATCTGCAAAACAAACTGGGTTGAAACATTTTTGACCCTCTTTAACAACATTCCAACATAACATGACCATTGATCGGGGAGATTAAAATTAATTATATATTTTTATGTGGTTCAGCCACAACTCTACTAAAACCTCAGCCAGTAATAGGTAGGCTAACTTTTGGACCGTCCAGTTGTCTGTATGACTGCCGCAATACGTGCACCACATTTGCACACTATCAGAAAGCACCAAACAGCCCTGGTGGAGTGAGGAGCTGTTTTCCAAAAGCACACAGACACTTATCAGTGTTTCTCACACTTTTTACAGTGTGGACCACCTGATAAAAATGTCAAGCTCTCCTAAGGACCACTATGAAAGCATGAAACTCATAAATCTTACAACACAAAATTAGTATTATTAAATTAGTAAAATTAGCATCTGCAGTAAAGATTTTTTCATACATTGTATAAGAGCCAACAACGCCGTTTTACCAATAACTAGTGATGTGACGTTCTGTATCGAGGCTTCGAAGCGTGTGTCGAGTAATGGAGGGGGCGTTTCCGCGAAGCGCGTATCGAGGCTTGCTTCATTTATGGGAGGAGCTGAAAATGATGACGTCCGAAGCCTCGCTGCCTGGCTGTACCATGTGACTGGTTCAGGAAGCGGTTCGAACTTTGCCGCGAGCTATGACAGCGATATAAACCCCTCAGACCCCATTCAAAATGTGGGCGTTTGATGGAGAGTTGCGGTTAGTGAGAGTTAGAGACAGTATCTCATAAGACTCTCCTTTTTGTTTAGATAACAACCTGTGGCGTCGCCTGGATGAGAGTGTCAGGCAGACACAGACACAAAATGTGACAGCAGACGCAAATATTGAGGTCCAACGGTACCTGATGGAGCCAAATATTGGAAGGCTGGAGGACCCCCTTAAATACTGGGAGAGACAGAAATATGTCTACCCTCACTTATATAAGTTAGCACTGACATACCTGTGTACCCCTGCGTCATCTGTGCCCTGTGAGCGAGTGTTTTCAAAGGCAGGGGAAATATTGTCCAAAAAAAAAAAAAAAAAAAACAATATCGCCTACGACCTGCCACAGTGGAGAAACTGTTTTTTTTTTTTTAAATAAAAACCAATGATGTGTCCCCTAAACACTAATCACTGTCCTTGCCTCAATGTTACAAAAGCACAACCACTGTCCACACCTCACCTCACAGTAGATGATCATTTCCATTTTAGGCATTTCCAAATAATCATTTTCCATACTGCCAGCATAAATATACACAGTATACTGCCATCACTACAATATAGATGTTTTACACACTCCTTTTGTTGTTGACATTTACAGGCTGTGTGCAAAATGCCACACGCTTTAAATTCATGCCAACTAATATTTTTACGTCCAGTAGGTGTCCTGCTAGAGCAAATGAAGCTTCAAGAAGCTTCGCGTTGGGGTGAACCAATTGGATGAAAAGCTTCAGTGCTTCATGAGGCTTCATCTGCCCATCACTACCAATAACACTCGGAAAAAGAGAAAAAAGGTTGCAACAACAAAGAACACAACAACCAAACAAAAACTCCACACCACAAGGAGGCACTTCCAGGGGCCCACAAGCTCACCCTATCACTAACAGCAGCTGGCTTTACTGCTGCCAAGGCCCACAAGCCCACACTACTCACGTACAGCAGCTATGCTGTTTGCACAACTCCACACTTCGAGCAGGCTAACCACAGACACAACACAGACACAACACAGACACAACACAGACACAACACAGACACAACACAGACACAACACAGACACAACACAGACACAACACAGACACAACACAGACACAACACAGACACAACACAGACACAACACAGACACAACACAGACACACCAGAGAACACCCCACACCCTGTTCACAGCTCATCCCCAGCTTATATGACCTCAGAGAGGTGATTGCTGACTGGGCCCAGGTGGCAAACGAGGCTAATCAGAAGCAGCTGTGTCCTGGGGAGAGAGGAGAGTGAGAGAGAGAGAGGGGGTAGGAGTAAGAGAGGAGGAGGCGGAGAAAAGCACCACACCCACACAAGGGCTGTATCAAGAGGCCCAGCTAGGGCCGTAACACCAATAAAGCTGAAAAAGGCCCCAAATCAAAGAAATCTGCTGCAGCCTCTGAAATGTCTTCTGTTTCCTTCCCGACGGCTTTTTCACCGTCATACATACATGAAACTATCAAAGCTGACAATCATTTCATTCCAATAACATCTAATGGTACATATACACTCAACAAAAATATAAACGCAACACCTTTGTTACTGCTCCCATTCCCCATGGGATGGACGTAGAGACCTAAAATTCATTCCAGATACACAATATAACCATCCCTCCCAAACAGTGGTCACAAATCAGTCCAAATGTGTGGTAGTGGGCACATCTGCCATATTGAGATAATCCATCCCACCTCACAGGTGTGCCACATCAGGATGCTGATCTGACATCATGAGTAGTGCACAGGTGTACCTCAGACTGCCCACAACAAAAGGCCACCCTGGAATGTGCAGTTTTGTCTCACAGCAAAATGCCACAGATGCCACAAGCAATGAGGGAGCGTGCAACTGGCATGCTGACAGCAGGAATGTCAACCAGATCTGTCGCCCGTGCATTGAATGTTCATTTCTCAACCATAAGCCGTCTCCACAGGCGTTTCAGAGAATATGGCAGCACATCCAACCGGCCTCACAACCGCAGACCTCGTGTAACCACACCAGCCCAGGACCTCCACATCCAGCAGGTTCACCTCCAAGATCGTCTGAGACCAGCCACCCAGACAGCTGCTGGAACAATTGGTTTGCACAACCAAACAATTTCTGCAAAAACTGTCAGAAACCGTCTCAGGGACGCTCAACTGCATGCCCGTCGTCCTCATCGGGGTCTTGACCTGACTCCAGCTCGTCGCCGTAACAGACTTGTGTGGGCAAATGCTCACATTCGATGGCGTCTGGCACGTTGGAGAGGTGTGCGCTTCACGGATGAATCATGGTTCACATTGTTCAGGGCAGATGGCAGCTGAGAATGTCCCAGTTCTTGCATGGCCAGCATACTCACCGGACATGTCACCCATTGAGCATGTTCGGGATGTGCTTGACCGGCGTATACGACAGCGGGTACCAGTTCCCACGAATATCCAACAACCTCGCACAGCCATTGAAGTGGAGTGGACCAACATTCCACAGGCCACAATTGACAATCTGATAGACTCCATGCGACGATGTGTTGCACTGCATGAGGCAAATGGTGGTCACACCAGATACTGACCGGTTCTGGGTCCCCAGACCCCCAATAGCGCAAAAAACTGCACATTCCAGGGTGGCCTTTTGTTGTGGGCAGTCTGAGGTACACCTGTGCACTACTCATGATGTCAGGTCAGCATCCTGATGTGGCACACCTGTGAGGTGGGATGGATTATCTCAATATGGCAGATGTGCCCACTACCACACATTTGGACTGATTTGTGACCACTGTTTGGGAGGGATGGTTATATTGTGTATCTGGAATGAATTTTAGGTCTCTACGTCCATCCCATGGGGAATGGGAGCAGTAACAAAGGTGTTGCGTTTATATTTTTGTTGAGTGTATATAGACACAGGACTACAAGTAAATGGCTCTCAGCATCTGGCTGTGGTAACAAATGTCCCTGTTTTGTGTTCAAATTGTGTGCATGTTTTAGACGTGTGTCACATGTAACACAAAAATCCCACAATGACACAAAGATTGGTTTGACACAACTGTGCAGCTGTAAGTTGTTTCTAATGATTCATTGAAGCTCTTCTAACATTCTGGAGACGATCAGTACATGAATCTGTTCAACACGACAACAATTTGACTCATGAAGCATGAGATTCTGTTTGTCATCTTGTCCAAGTCACTAGTAAGATGAAAGTGATACATAAACTAGTGGACGAATATTATTTTGGAGGACAGATGGTTGCATCATAGAGGAGAAAACAGGATGCTGATGAGGGGTCTTGAATGAGTGAGCTGATTGTTGAGTTTCTGATGTGTGAAGAAGTTTTAACATGGCACACATTTGGTTACATGAGAAGAAAGTCGTTATGTGATGAGACAACAGAGTTATGTTGTGTGGTGTGAGGTGTGTGGCTGAGTGGATGAATGTTTGAGATTAATTTGGCTGATGATTTGTCTTTTGTTGCAAAGTTGAACCTGCCAGTTAGGTTTGGTATGATTTCCCCTCCTGGGATGAAGAACACGTGTCATGACTTAACAAGGCCTTTCTTTCTTTTTTCCTTTTTATTCTGTTACTTTCACAGTGCACTGAAAGTTTGTTGCTAAATCTCTGTCATTTAAAGCACATCTGAACATTTGAACAGGAAGAACTACACAACATGTTGTCGGGAATGGTTGCAAAGTGAGTTTCTCCAAAATTAAAATGGGCTCAGGAGAAAGCCACTTATTGGGACAATTAGGAAGCGAGTCCCTGTCTGAAAGGATTCAGCGGTGATCCAGTCTAAATTCTTTTTCTTTTTTTGAAATGGCGTCATATTGCTGAGGGTGGAAACGAAATGCGACGATAGATTCCACTATCAGCACTGAATGAATAAATGAATAAAAAATGAGTAAAAATGGGGAACTGACTGGACTGCTGAAAGCTGACAAGAGTTGACTGACTTAACACCACTATGCAAAGGTTAACCCCCACCCAGATGTGACAAAGGGGTGGATGTATCTCTGTGTGTGTCTTTTGTTGCAGGAGCAGGAGGAGACCAGAGGAGGAAACTTTGGGTCACATGACTGTGTGAACTCTGCAAATTTAAGCTTTTAGCTGTAATTTTTCTGTGTGTCTGTGAATTTAACAGCAGTGTGTTATTCATGATCCTGTATTACTCACAATGCAGACGTCACTGTGAGAAAGTGTGTACACACCTGCGCAGCGCTAACATTTACATTACTTTTCTACAGCAGAGGGTTAATCATGTGATTTGATCATGTGATTTACAGCAGGACACAACTTAATAATGTTTTTCTACCACAGGATTACTGAGTTTTTGTGTGAAGGAAACTGTGTTGACAGGCTGTATGTTGGTGATGAAATTACACTGTGTTGTTGAGGAATGTGAATATTACAGTGGAGATGTGAATACAGTGTGAGAGACATACTGTGTTGAAGCCAGTGTTACTTCTTTTACAGCAGAGTTTTAACTTTATGACCTTTTACAGCACCTCTGGAGTCTGGTGACCCAGGCCTGACCTAGGATGCTACTGCTAATGTTTCTCTAATGTGCTTGTAAAGGATTCAGCACAGACAGACAAGTGACAACTGAGCAGATGTGCAGGGTTATAGAATAGTTAAAATGGGCTCATTATCTGACCACTATTGAGCTCATAGTGATGAAATAAGTGAGCGACGAACTTAAGGAAAGTCACTGATTACAATGTGGGATGAAGTTGAGATGATCGATGATTTGGAGCAAATTATGGCAAAAAGCAGGAGTTTAATGATTTAGAATAAACCTGCAATGATACTTGTCTCTGTGATGCTGAATACTTTATTACTCTTATGAGCTACAGTTGTTTGCAAATGTGAAGTTTGTTTTAACTTACAGGGTTTTGTCTACAGGCAAGGATACAGGCTCCGGGTGGAGCTGGGAGTTGAACAATCTTAACATTTAACCACTGACTAATGTTTCTTTGACACAGGGTTACAGGTTTGGAGTGGAGCTGCTCCAAGAGAAACCCTGGAGAATTTTTCAGAGAGAATGTGCAACATTCTTGTGCATGTCTCATTGTGTGGAGTTGACACATGGCGAGAGCCGTGTGGCAAAAGAGGAGTGTCCATATTTTAACTTGCAGATGTTGTGACGTGCCCTGAGAAGGAGTGACTGAAGGAGATCATCCACAAGATGGAAGCTGAGGCCTGGAGAGAGGCTTCAGGAGGATCATAGAGGAGCAGAGATCACCTTCAGCACAGCAGACATCCCACAGTGAGCTGTGCTACTGAGCTTCCAGAAGATCGTCGAGAGGAGACTTTGAACAGCAAACAACCAGAAGGAGTGAAAGAGATTCAACGTTGACGTTGAGGAAGACAACTAGGGTGTACGATGTGCTCTGCCCTAATTCTTCAGCGGCGTTGGAACAGAAGCAGAAGGATGAAGGGAGCGTGCCAAGCTCTAATCGACGGTGCAGAGAGGAAGTTCAGCTATGGAATTGTGATTCTGTGAACAGCACAGACGCCAGGGGACTGGGAAATAGCTGACAGCACTTTTCCCAAGGATGGAGATCACCTAAAGTGTGTCACTGTGCCATGCAGACTTGATACTGCAGAGGGGCTTTTGTTTACATTTGCATCATGTGTTACACTTTTTTAATCTTTAATTTTAAATTGAAACTAACATTTAAAAACATTTGGTACAATGTGGAAAGAGGAAGAGTATTTCCAGCAGGAGCAGAAACGTCTGACTCAGCATGACGATGCTGTTGGTGGATACTGAAGAGCTCAGCCTGTCAAGACAGGATTAGGTTATCGTTTTTAAACATGTTTATTCAATTATATTCTGAGGCCAGTTATCTGGTATAATCTTTGGAAGTCTATTAAAATAAAAATAAAATCAGATGTGTGGTCTTTTGGTTGTTGTTGTTTTGTTCAATAAGCAGATGTTGATGTTTCAGCAATGCAGTAACTTAAGTTTAAAAGGCTTGTTAGAAACTATGAAACACATCATACAGACTTGTGGACATTAGAAGACGACTAATAATCATCATGAATAAGACTAAAGGCAGGAAGGTGTCCTTTATAACTAATAATATTAATAACTAATAATATTAATATCATAGTCTGTCTGCAGCTGAGACAATACAAACTCAAACTGTGGGGAGAAGATTATATCACTTCAGTTTAAATTGACCTGGAAGCGCCACATTTTCACAGACTTCTTTATTTACAGCATTTTTTACGTGCTGTATAGATTATACAGTTAGGTCCATAAATATCTGGACAGAGAGAACTTAATTTCTCATTTTGGTTCTGTACATACACTAAAATCAATTTGAAATGAAACAACTCAGATGTGTTTGAAGTGCAGACTTTCAGCTTTAATTCAGGCGGTTGAACAAAGAGATGCAGAAAAATGTGAGGAACTAGTAGACTGTAGACTGGTAGACTTGTGCGTAACAAGCAAGCGAATAATGCAGAAAACAGGAAACTGTTCTTGAAGTACAGAGAGAGAGAGAGAGAGAGAGAGAGAGCTGTGCATGAAGTGTGATTTTATCCTGGTGGCAGCAAAACAATCAGAGGGAATTCATGACGATGTTTATGTGAAGCGTAGTTTGGAGCTTCTTTTGCTGCTGGTTTACTCAATGTTGTTTGGAGAGAGATCAAACCTGCAGCTTCAGAATCAGCACAAAAAGGGCGTAAACACAAAGCGCGGAGCCGCCGAAACATCAGAATCAGCGAGCTGTCGGCTTTCAGCTCGTGTCCGTGCAGTGAGGTGAGGAAGTCACATCTCACTGATTCTGATGCGTCGGCGGCTCCGCGCTTTGTGTTTACGTCTTTGTGCAGAATCCGTGTTCCTGCTCTCATTTACTGTTTTAGCTGTTTGGTGGATGTTGAAATTTTGGGAGGTTTAACCTGAGATTCTGGCGTTTTGGCCAAAATAAATTAATATTAAAAATCGATTCAGGATTTTAATGAATCGATATCACGTTATCCAAGCGAGAATCGATTTTAATCGATAAATTGATAATCAAAACCACCCCTGATGCATATACACGGGTCACACTGCTTATTGAAACCCCCCAAACATCAGATCTTAATCAGACAGGTTTTTGTTTTTTGTTTTCCAAGTTTAGACTTTGCTTCTATTGGACTTTTTATCAGTAACACGTGCTTACTTTTTGCAGGAACAGTTGAAACTAACATAAATAAATAACTCCAGAGGTGATAGTCAGCAGGGGGTTTACAAGTTGTGTGCCGCGTTGTCGGCGGTATAAGCTCGACCACTTGCAAGGTGAGCTGGCAGACATCACTGAATTCATCAGAGATGATTAGGTTCATTTTGACAAAGTGAGCAGATATTTAACCTCCTAGGACCTGGCGTCCACATATGTGGACATCACATTTTGGGTTGTTTAGACCAAAATACTACATTTTGCTCTACAAGGGCCTGATATCCACTCACAAGGATGTTATACTGCCAGTGTGCTATCGAAATTTTAGACAAATATCCTCATATGTGGCTCTCATTTTTCTCAGAAACAAAAATTTGGTAAAAAAAAAAAAAAAAATCTGGTAATTCTTTGTTTTTACATTCATCAGGTCCCAATCAGCCCAAATATCAAAGAGAAATTAAAAATGAATGCCACGGAGGAGTTTGGGTCTTAGGAGGTTAAAGATTATGCCACTACATTCTTGTCACTACATTCTTGTCTAACATTCTTGTCTAACTTCAAAAACCTTTCACAGGTGTTCCTCAGACACCTGTGAAAGGTCCTCACTAACTTCAGGCCTATTTCAAAGCTCCCCTTCCTGTCGAAAATTTTGGAAAAGATTGTGTTTGTTCAGCTGCAATCTTTTCTAAATGGACACAATGTTCTTGAGAGGTTTCAGTCTGGTTTTAAAACTCTTCATAGCACAGAAACTGCACTTTTAAAAGTTCTTAATGATCTTTTATTAGCCACAGACTCAGGTGACTCAGCTGTGCTTCTGCTTTTAGATCTGACCACTGCCTTCGATACTGTTGACCACAGCATTTTAATCTCACGGTTGGAGCATTGTGGCGTAAAGGGCACCCCATTAGAGGGGTTCAGGTCATACCTGTCTGACAGGACCTTCTCTGTGAGCTTTGGAGATTTTATCTCTTCCTCAGCTCCCCTTACTTGTGGTGTTCCCCAGGGATCTATACTGGGGCCAATATTGTTCTCCATTTATATGCTGCCTTTAGGTCTAATTTTTAGAAAATACAACATACTCAGATCTATCTTCAATTGAAGGGAAACAGTCCTGCCTCACTAGAACCCTTACTTCAGTGTCTCGGTGAAGTTAAATCCTGGATGGCCTCTAATTTCCTTAACTTTAATGAGAACAAAACCGAAGTGATAATTTTTGGACCAAGCGGCAATCTCAACACTTCTAATTTTAACCTGCACAGTCTTGAGCCTTTTGTCAAATCACATGCCAAAAATTTGGGGGTTATATTTGACAGCAATTTCACCTTTGAAAAACAAATTAGCTCAGTTGTACAGCGATCTTTCTTCAAACTGAGGCTTTTATCTAAGGTGAGATCATTTTTATCTTTTAAAAACTTTGAACGAGCGATTCATGCTTTTATTATATCCCAGCTGGACTATTGTAACTCCTTATATGCTGGAGTCAGCCAGACCTGCCTGGCAAGGCTGCAGTTGGTCCAGAATGCTGCAGCTCGTCTTCTGACACGTACTAAAAGATGTGAACACATTTCCCCGGTACTTGCCTCCCTTCATTGGCTCCCTGTCCGCTTCAGAATTAATTTTAAAATTTTATTGTTGACTTACAAAGCCCTGAATGGACAGGCTCCCGGGTATTTGTCTGACCTCTTGCAGACTTATACCCCCTTAAATCTCTTAGATCAAGTGATCTTTTGCTTTTAGCTGTACCAAGGTCGAGGCTGGTTCATAGAGGTGATCGAGCATTTGCAGTCGTAGCGCCTAAGCTGTGGAATAATTTACCCCTACACATCAGACAGGCTCCCACTGTCAATCTTTTTAAATCTTATCTTAAAACGCATTTTTATTTACTGGCTTTTAATACAGCATGAGAGTTGTTTGTTAATTTATATTTGGTGTTTGCTTTTAATACTCTAAGTTGTTTTATTATGTATGTTGTATTCTTGTACAGGACTTTGGTCAACGCTCCTGTTGTAATTAAATGTGCTATATAAATAATTAAACTATTAAACTATTAAACTATTGTCTAGAAGATATTAAAGTGTATTTGGTGACACACAAAAAAGGGTGAAGTTTAAGTATAGTTTGGGTCCACACATGTCCAAACCCTGGTGTGTAGGCCTACTTAGTTTTGAGGAATTGTCATGGGACCGGAGTCTGGGTGACCCAGGGCCTGTAAGAAGTTATGGACATGTGTGTTTTTGGTGCTGCTGTCTCCTGTTTCCATGTTTGTGTATCTAGGTGTGTGTGTGGGTGTGTCAGCCAGGAGCCTGGCCACACCTGCGGAGGAGAATTACTCACACCTGCAGCTGATCAAGCCTTGTCAGAGGAGCTACTTAGGAGTGTGGTGGAGCTGTCTCCGATGCTGGATCATTGCGTAACTTCACGTTAGTCTCTTGGCGAGTTAGTTAAGGTTAGTCTGCTGCATTGTGGCGTTGCTGATGGCTGCCTCTTTGTTATTCCCCAGGAGGAGTGTGGTGACGAGAGGGCAGCGAGCACGGGGTGCTCAGACACTGAGGAGTGGAGACAAAGAACACTAACACTGGCAAGAGGACATGTCAGAGTCAGGAACGCACTGGGGATTTATTGTTGTTTGGATTATTTTGCATCACTGTAAATAAACACACTGACCTCATCAAAGAGTCCAGCATTTGGGTCCTCCTTCCCCTCATCATAGTCTGCCACGCAGGCCGTGACAGAAAAGCCCACTAAAAGAACGCCCACCAGACCAAAGCAATGGTTTTGACTTGATCAGCATTAACCCCGCCCCTTGACTTTGATGGGTGAAGCTGACAAATAACAGCGATGCAGGGCCAGGAGTAGCAACGTGAATTAAATAAATACATGATTAAATAATTCATTAAATGTGTCAGTAAAATAATTAAAATAGAAAACAAACCAATAATTTATTAAATATGTAATTAACTAATTTGAAGTGTATATAAACAAATAATGAAACATTTTAAATGAAATTAATGGATAATTCATTATTAATATATTTCTTTAATTGATTATGTACATTTTTAAATGAATTACTGAAATAATTAATTCATTAGTGATGTCTTTATTTAATGCAACCATATAAATACCATAAAATTACTAATTTACTCAAAATAAATTTAAGACATCAATTTTAAAGGTTAAATTATGATAATGAATACATGCAACTATAACTAATGACATAAAAATGAGGATTTCTTAAGCTAAAGCCAAAGTGCTGACTCATTTTTCATGTTAATCTCAAACGTTTTCCCTAATAACAATAACATAATTACACTTTGTCATGTTTTTTGACTTTTCCAGTGCTTTCAACACCATCAGGCCGACCCTCCTGGGTGATAAGTTAGCAGCGATGCAGGTGGATGCTTCTCTGGTGTCCTGGATTGTTGATTACCTGACAGGAAGACCACAATATGTACGTCTCCCACAGTGTGTGTCTGACAAGGTGATCAGCAACACAGGGGCACCACAGGGGAATGTCCTCTCCCCCTTCCTCTTCACCCTCTACACCACAGACTTCAGCCACTGCACGGAGACCTGCCATCTTCAGAAGTTTTCTGATGACTCTGCGGTGGTTGGATGCATCAGCAGGGATGATGAGACAGAGTACCGGGCTGTGGTCGACTCCTTTGTCACGTGGTGTGAGCAGAATCATCTGCAGCTCAACGTGGCAAAGACCAAGGAACTGATCGTGGACTTCAGGAAGACCAGGAAACACTTGACCCCTGTTTCAATCCAGGGGGTCAGTGTTGACATTGTGGAGGACTATAAATACCTTGGAGTACACATTGACAATAAACTGGACTGGGCTAAAAACACCACAGCACTTTACAGGAAGGGCCAGAGTCGTCTCTATTTTTTGAGGCGACTGAGGTCCTTCAACATCTGCCAGAAAATGCTGAGGATTTTCTATGAGTCTGTTGTGGCCAGTGCGATCCTCTATGCTGTTGCATGCTGGGGGAGCAGGCTGAGGGTCGCAGATGCCAACAGACTCGATAAACTGATCCGTAAGGCCAGCAATGTTGTGGGGATGGAGCTGGACTCCCTCAAGGTGGTGTCGGAGAGGCGGATGCTGTCCAAGATAAAGACAATGTTGGATAACACCTCCCACCCACTCCATGACATGCTGGTCAGTCACAGGAGCTCGTTCAGTGAGAGACCGAGATTACCGAAAAGCACCACTGAACGACACAGGAAATCTTTCCTGCCTGTGGCCATCTCCCTGTACAACGCATCCACTTAACACACTGTTTACTGCTACAACTACACATGTTTCTTTTCCAACTATTTATGAGTGACTTATGTATGTATGTATGTATATATATGTATATATTGTACTATTCTTAGTTAGTGTATTGTCTGTCTTGTCTTAATGTTGGTTTAAAATGGAGCACTGTAACAAAAAATAATTTCCCCCAGGGATCAATAAAGTATTCTGATTCTGATTCTGATTCTTTAGCCACAAGAGGGCAGCAGCATTAATATAAGTCACATGTATATAAAGGTACAGTGATTATATTACAGTGATTTTAACAAAAACAAAACAGAAGTTGATGGCAGTGTGTTTTTCCATGACAGAATAATTACGCACACCCCACTTTGCAGTTATTTATTTGTAAAAAATGTTTGGAATCATGTATGATTTTCGTTCCACTTCTCACGTGTTCACCACTTTGTGTTGGTCTTTCACGTGGAATTCCAATAACATTGATTCATGTTTGTGGCTGTAATGTGACAAAATGTGGGAAAGTTCAAGGGGCCGAATACTTTTGCAAGCCACTGTAAAGTTCACTATCAGTAACATCACAGCACCACCCAGCTGTATAGAAACTCCATCATGCTAGCTAGTAGCAGTACAAGTTATTGTAACTGACTGTAAAAAGTCAGCACAAGGAAAATAAACTCCACCTAAACTTGGTTTATATCTGACCCAGACAGACTGCAGGTCATAACTTCTTACCTGAAGTTCAGTTCACCTGACACTCGGACCGGCGGCCGCCTCGGGTCTCTGCTCCTCCTGCCTCCCCTTTCCCTCATCCACCTGCTGCCTCTGTGGAAGCTCCGCCATAGCCACCACCAAACAACTGACTTATTTTTACACATCGACCAGCATCCGGCCAATCCACCATCTTTCATTGTTTATACTGTTACAAAAACATTTAAAAATCACCATCGGCCCATAAAAACTAAAAATCACCATCGGTATGCCCGATGGCCAGTCCAGCTATGGTCGTGCCATCAGTTAACCCTTCGCTTGCCAGCTGTAACACGCGTGCCCAGGGTTGCCGACCCCTGCTCTAAAGCATCTGATTTGGATTCCTGAGATCAAATATTTTTCCTTTGGCTTTGTTTTCTTCCCATTTGTGGCTTTAATGTAGTGTTACATCCTGTTTGTTTGCTTCCATCTGTATACATGTCCAGATTCACTGTTATGTTTCTATTCTTACATTGCTGTGTGATCACTGTTCCCTCTGCTAACAGCTTGTATCTCACACTGATACTTGTCATATTTGCATCTGCGCCTAAAAGATAAAAAGTTTTCCATGCTAAAACACAGCTCCACCTCCTGCAGTTCTCCCTCTGAACCACTAGATGTCTCTGTTATCTAAATGAAGACGTGCAGCACAGCAACCACAGCAGCGCTCAGATCACACGTGTCCTGTTATTATGTATAAAAGCATGAAACAAGTGAGACAGGTGGGATCAATATTAATGTTGTGGAAATATATGAAAAAGCAACAGAAGAGTGAAAACATTTCGTGTTTCTAGAAAGATCTTTCAGCTCACAGCTGCTCACAGACTGTATTTACAAGTGACAAACTGCAACTCTACAGTACATCTACAGTATATATCAAATATATTCTGTATTCAAATCTATTGAGTGATGTTTGAAAGTCTTTTCAGGAGAGTTTGATCCAGGAGGGTCTGAAGCCAGAGTCAGACAGAGACTGTGCAGAGACTGTAGAAGGACAGAGCAGCAGCAGAGCAGTCCAGATACACTGATGATCCTCTGTCAGATCCAGAGGGACACACGGGGATGATGCTGGACTCTACATTGTGTCTGACAGTGGAGCTGTTCTCAGAGCAGTTCACTCTGCAGCACTGACAGTCATCTGCACTTCTTCACATTCCTCTGTCAGTCACTGCTGGATGAAGCTCTCCTCTCCACCTCCCAGTAACATGGCCCAGTCAGAGCGTCTCTACACACAAGCTGCTGCTGCTTCAACCTCTCTGGATCATCAGGACACAGCTCCTCCTCTCTCAGCACACACACCGTCCTGTTTACCATCATCAGCTCCACCTGCAGAGAGAAGAAGGAAGAGCAGAGGAGATAAACGAGTGTTTCCAGAGACTCTTCATCAGCTGTCAGTCAGTGATGCAGCACATCCAGTATAAAGAGCAGCAGGGACTTCAGTGCTGGGACTGTACTAGGACTCATTGTTGCTTCACTTTTTCTAATCTTTGGATTTTTATTGAAGTTGATGAAAATGTTTTTCCCTCCTAGTTTGAGTTTGGACTTTCATTCATTAGAAGAACCTTGGTGTGTCCACTCTGAGCTCTGTAGGAACCCCAACAACAAGCCCAACAATCCAGATGGACGGTTCCAGCTGTTAACTGGAGGAATTCCATCCAAACATCTGTTCTCACTAAATTCTCCCTCACCTACAGACTGTGTTCTTCACTGCTTTAAACTTGGAAATGAATGCAGTCATTGGTCTGTGTGCTGCTTTGTTCAGAGAGCTGATTGGCTTTGTTTCATACTGACTGTGTTTAGTACAATACTGCTGACAGCACCACCCACTCACTCCATCACTCTACTGACCCCAGTTTCTCCAATCTGTAGTCTGGACTCTGCTGAAGATCAGACAGCTGCTTCACATCTGGATCCTTCAGGTTGTTGTATCTCAGCTCAAGCTGTCTCAGATGGGAGGGGTTGGACTTCAGTGCTGCTGCCAGATAATCACAGCTGATCTTTGACAAACCACAGTAACACAATCTGTATAAAGAATGAAAGATGTAAGTTTATTAGACAAAGTGTGAGCTTGAAATCATTCAGTGTTTCATCATCTGTTCAGAGCTGAAGAAGGTTCAGAATGTAGAAGTTTAGAAAATGGAAACTCCAAACAGCTGAAGCCAACAGGAAGCAGCTTCAAACAGGAAACTGTGCAGAGTTTCAGACTATATGTCCTGATGCAGCCAGTTGGATTTTGGAGATTTGAATCTCTGTTCTGTGACTAAGTCCTTGAATCATTTCTTCCAGTTGGTCCAACAAGACAGACTAAGTATTGGACATGTGTTGTGGCTCCATTAGGGGAGCTTCTAAATGTGATGTGATGGCCCCTCTGGGTCTGTCAGGTCTGAAGAGAGCTCAAACTGGGCACACAGTTGTTCCAGTCTGGACCAAAGACTCTATACTGGGACTGAGGGACTGCTTTGACTGCACCCACTGGGACTTTTTAAAGGCTCATGTTCTCACTTAGATCATCGATTTCTACTTACATTTCTTTCTGGGAAAAATGGGGATTACTTTGAAAACAGGAAGTATTTTCCCCAATAAGCAGCCCTGGATTAGTAAATCACTCCAACATGTTCTCAGGCAGAAGAAGCTGTCTTGTTATGAGGGAGAGAAGAAAAAGATTGAGGCACAGAAACTTGTTGAAAGAGAGATAAAGCAGCTAAAATCAGGTGTAAAAGTAAAGCAGAGGATGAGCTGAATAAAGGACACCCAAGGCTGGCTTGGAAAGGAATGAAGTCCATGGTGGGGATGCAGAACAAGGAGCAAAGATGAATGTGATGCTGAATCAGCAGAAGACTTGGACTCATTTGATTCCAGCTTTGAAATCATTGATTTCAATGAAGAGCTTTGTGATTGTAGCAAAGGGCTGGTAGCTCTGAGAGTCCCACTGATGAGGTGTTTGTGTGGAAATCTCTTAGTGGGACCAAAGAGAGAAAAAACCCTGGTCCTGATGCTGTGGGATGGAAATGATTGAAGTGTGCTGTGAGGAACTGACTGGGAGATTTTCACACATTTCCCAGTCCTCCTTGGAACAACAGGAAGTTCCCAGCATATGGAAACAAAGGTTAAGTGTCCTATGGCACTCAGTGATGATGGTGCTGTGGCCCCACCACCTCCACCTCTTTGTAAAGGAACTAACTGTAATCTGAAGCTTCAAATGGAACTAAGACTTCCTCCACTAGGTGGCAGTGTCTGATGAGAAAGTGTTAGTGGAGCTGGCCTGGAGTCAGAAACAGGAAGATGCAGGATTTGGGCTGAAATGGGGAAAAGTGGTTCGCACTAGTGCCTTAAAGCAAGAAGGTTGTAGGTTGAAGCTTGTTGGCCTTTCTGTGGAGGTTGGATGTTCTCCCACAGTCCAATGAAATGCTGCTTAGGTTCATTGGTGCTTCTAAATTGGCTGTAGGTGTGGATGTGAGAGAGTGCTTCTCTGTCTCTCTCTGTTGGCCCTGTGATGGACTGCTCACCTGTGCAGGTGGACCACGCCTCTTGCCCTATGACAGCTAGGGCACAGGCTGCAGCCCTGTGAGCCTAAGCTGAATAAACAGTTAGCAAAAATGATCCATAGATGGCCTGAAATCCCCCAGTTAGCAGTTTGGTAGATAGCTATGACATGCTAATCCCATCCAGCAGCTGTATTCTACCTGTAAGCTGATCCCTGCTGAGCCAAAGCACTTTTTCATATACAAATTACAACCTTTAATAGAAACCTATTGGTCAGCATCTTATTAGCCTGCTGTTAGCTTCATTCCACAGAAAACTGAGAGAAACTAACAGAGTTGATAAAGAATACAGAGAATGTGCTGATTTAAAGCCTTTGAAGTGCTTCAGATGATCTCTGTCCACTTCTGTCCACTCATTCATTCATGTAAGCTTTCTAATGCAGCTTTGATCTTCACAGTCTGCTTCATGAAACTCATTCTAACCCTGAATGTCAGAGTGTTCCTCCTTCTCTTTCCCATCATTCATGCTGGCAGTGGAGGAGATTTGGATGTTGGACTGTGTTTTGGATGACGTGTGTATGTTTGTGTTGGACTGCTGTCCAAACACACATTTTGCTTTGGATTTCAGTGTCAGACAGACTTTAAGGTGGAATGAAGAGTTTGAGAGTTTCACAGTGAATTATACAGTGGAGGATTTTTCTTCTTCTTTGAAGGTTTGAAATGTGAACATTGCTCTGCTACAGTCAATGGACTAAACCAGAGAAGAAGAAAACAGACTTTTCCATGAAGATCCTCAGTGTGGATCAGTATAATATCAGCCTGATGTCTGCAGTTTAGTGTCAGCACAACTTTCACATCATATTCATCTCAGCACAACTAAAACATGCTGACTGACCTCAGAGTTTCAAGTCCACATCCTGGACTCTCCAGGAAACCACACAGATGCTTCACTCCTGAGTCCTGCAGCTTTTTGTTGGAGCTCAGGTCCAGCTCTCTCAGATGGGAGGGGTTGGACTTCAGTGCTGCTGCCAGATAATCACAGCTGATCTCTGACAATCCAAAGTAACTCAATCTGTACAAAGAATGAAAGATGTAAGTTTATTAGACAAAGTGTGAACTTGAATTCATTCAGTGTTTCATCATCTGTTCAGAGCTGAAGAAGGTTCAGAATGTAGAAGTTTAGAAAATGGAAACTCCAAACAGCTGAAGCCAACAGGAAGCAGCTTCAAACAAACACAAGAAGAGAAAAAAACTCTGAATGTTTCACATTAAAGTCGTACATTTATCATAAAAACAGGACAAAGACAAAGACTGGACCAGCTGACATTACCCAGCATTAGAGGCGGGTTTAAAAAAATGGATTTTCCTATTTAAATGGTTGTAATTTGAATAACGTGTGGTGGATTTTTGTGTGATATGTATAACTATGTAACTATATACACTATATATCTATGTGCACTGAACATATATATTTTAACTTTCATGGAGAGTCCTAAGCACAAGACATTTTGCTTCACCGAGGTTTATTAAGGTGGTACAGTAACAGGGCAGTTAATACTGTTGAGAGTTCGCCTGAATAACTCACTCTCCAGCTCCGGTAACTAACCTTCCCTAATACACACTCAACGTCTTTCATGCAGCACAACCAAAACAGTAAACACATCACGATAAAATATCATACGATATAATCACACACACACACACACACATTGAACCTACACTGAAGTGTTTTTATATATGAGAAAGCATGTAACCTATGTAGTTATAAGATTATATGTTATAAGATTTAATAATTAGGATTAATGTGTGATCTTAGACCGTGTCATGACCTATTGTGATAAGCCAGAGCAAGGGGTAGTCGGAGTCCTGACTGGCATTTGGCCAAGACCTTGGCCGCTACCTGACCCCAGCAGCTGTGTTGGGCGTGTGGGAAAGTTACCCAGCAGCAGGGGGCGGGGATACTGGTCCTATTATCAGGGGACCAGAGGACACCCCCAGAGCTCTTTTTTCCTCCTGCTGCTGCTTCCTGTCTGTCTCTGTGTTACTCTGCTATGTGTGCTTAAGGCTGTACACCCCGGGGTTTTGCTTTGCTTGCTTTCTGCTATGTAATTCTCTTGCTAAATGTCTGTATGTATTTTTCCTGCTGTTCATATGACTCAGTGTATTAAACTCTGTTCCAAGAATTCTACTCTTTTCCAGAGCATCTTTTTGAGTGTCTTGATTTTAATTGGATCCAAAAGGACTGGATCTCCACATTGTTGGTGGGCAGAGCGTTCTCACTCCCGAGGCGTAACATGTCGACGTTTTGTCACGTCTCGTGGCGTTCCTGAGGAACGCGAAAGGAGACCTTTAGCGTTCTTATGGTACGCGGCGGGTTATGGCTGGAATCCAGTGCAATGACGCTCCCGCGGTAATAGACGTTCCAGCCCTGTATTCCAGCCCTAAACCTAACCTTATCCCTAGCCCTGACCATAACCTTATTCCTGACCTTAACCAGGACTATAATGATGTTAAATAGCGTGGTTCTAAGCGATTTGAAGAAAAAGAGCAAACATGTGTAGATTCAGTCCAGACGGTTCTCATATTTCCTCTTTTTTCCGAGGTCGTCATTTAGGAACGTGGTGGGTAGCCGAAAACGTAATATGGTGACGATTTGTCACCTAGCGTAAAATGTTACGCTTTGGGACTGAGAACAGGTTGTGGTGGGAGAAGGTTATCAGGATGGCTTCAAAATTTGCGACCACAAAAGCGATGTTGATTCATTCAATCCCGAATCGATTTTTAATATAAATTTATTTTGCCAGAATCTCAGGTTAAAGCTCCCAAAAGTATTTCAACAACAACCAAACAGATAAAACAGTAAATGAGAGCAGCTAAACACACAAAGATGGAAACACAGAGTGTGGATCGTTCACTCGACAGCACATACACGGACACGCCGTCGGGGCTGAAAGTGGACAGCTCACAGATCCTGAAGCTGCAGGTTTCATCTGTCTCCAACCAAAACTGACTGAACCAGCAGCAGAAGAAGATCCAAACTACGCTTTACGTTTGATGAACATCGTCATGAATTCTCTCTGACTTTGACGTTTACTTCCTGCACAGCTCTCTCTCTCTCTCAGTGTACTTCAAGAACAGTTTACCTTCAAAAATCTGTTTCCTGCATTATTCACTGCTTATTACGCACCAGTCTGCTGTTGTGTTCACTGCTGTCGGCCTCCCAAAACAAAGCCTCATTTCTGCTGTTCAATACTGAAGAAATTTAAACCTTTTAAAATGATGACAGATTACAAACTCTCAGCTGTGTCTGTAATCAAACCTCTGTAACTTTGCTTCACTTCAGCAGCATCAGCTCATGTTCACATGTTGATTCATGGTTTGCTTCAGTTTTTGATGGACTGCAGAATATTTTGAAGGTTATCTGCTATAAAAAGCCAGAACAGGAAAATCTGCTTCATGTGTTTCTGTTTGATCCTCAGTGACTTTGACACAAAGGCCTCTGCTGTGATGATCACACCTCTGATCAAGTCTCACAGTGTCAGCTTTGTTTTTATACATATGGATATGTGCTGATAAATGATCAGAATTATAATATTTCCCACTGTCTGCTGTGTGCCGTGACCTTTGACCTGCTAAAGACAGTCAGCTGTGGATTATTCATTGTTGTGTCTGATACTTGGAACTGTGAGGAAGAACACTACACAGTTCATCAGGGTCCCCTCTCTCTGAATCAGGAAAGGTGGGCAGGCCGTGTGTGGGCTGCGGGCCATACGTTGAGTATCACTGTTTGAAATGTGAACATTGTTCTGCTGCAGTCAATGGACTAAACCAGAGAAGAAGAAAACAGACTTTACCATGAAGATCCTCAGTGTGGATCAGTATAATATCAGCCTGATGTCTGCAGTTTAGTGTCAGCACAACTTTCACATCATATTCATCTCAGCACAACTAAAACATGCTGACTGACCTCAGAGTTTCAAGTCCACATCCTGGACTCTCCAGGAAACCACACAGATGCTTCACTCCTGAGTCCTGCAGCTTGTTTCCATACAGGTCCAGCTCTCTCAGGTGGGAGGGGTTGGACTTCAGTGCTGCTGCCAGATAATCACAACTGATCTCTGACAAACCACAGAGACTCAATCTGTATAAAGAATGAAAGATGTAAGTTTATTAGACAAAGTGTGAACTTGAAATCATTCAGTATTTCATCATCTGTTCAGAGTTGAAGAAGGTTCAGAATGTAGAAGTTTAGAAAATGGAAACTCCAAACAGCTGAAGCCAACAGGAAGCAGCTTCAAACAAACACAACAAGAGAAAAAACTCTGAATGTTTCACATTAAAGTCGTACATTTATCATAAAAACAGGACAAAGACTTGAAAAAGTCATGTTTTTCCTTCCAGGAACCACAAGGCTTCACTTTTAAAGGTGAAGTGTGAAAGAAATGGACATATTTGAAGTCCAACACCTTTTTCCAGTCACATTATTAAAGCAGACAAACTACAAGCTCATTTTCATTCCAACAAGTCATCTTCTGACCTGGACTAACAACACTGGTCTCTATGTGCAGCTGGCTGTGAGACCAGTGCTCAGGGACCATCTACAAAGTGCAACACTGAAAGAACATCACACACTAATTTGCTTCCAGCACTTTCACACAAACATCTACTGTCATTATTGTCACCAAACTCTGTGGATCCTTTATTTCAAATTCAAATGGGATCAAATGGTCAGACAAAAGAGGGTTATGAGGAAATATGATGAAATGTTGTGTATTAGCACCAAGTTATTGAATCATTTTCCTCAGAAACCAAACAAAATGATTGACAAACATGTTTTTACAAACTCAGTGTTGGACTTGGATCAGCAGGATAAGCTGATGTTTAAAGGCATTTGAGTCTCGCTGTATGAGAGTCCAGTTATTACTCAGCATTTATGGATGATGTTCTTTCAGTGTTGCACTTTGTAGACGCTCCCTGAGCCTCACAGCCAGCTGCACATGGACCAGCTGACATTACCCAGCATTAGAGGTGGGTGTAAAAAATTGATTTTCCTATTTAAATAGTTTTAATTTGAATAAAGCGATGTTGATTCATTCAATCCTGAGTCGATTTTTAATATAAATGTATTTTGCCAGAATCTCAGGTTAAAGCTCCCAAAAGTATTTCAACAACAAGCAAACAGATAAAAAAGTAAATGAGAGCAGCTAAACACACAAAGATGGAAACACAGAGCGTGGATCGTTCACTCGACGGCACGTACATGGACACACCGTCGGGGCTGAAAGTGGACAGCTCACAGATCCTGAAGCTGCAGGTTTCATCTGTCTCCAACCAAAACTGAGTGAACCAGCAGCAAAAGAAGATCCAAACTACGCTTTACGTTTGATGAACATCGTCATGAATTCTCTCTGACTTTGACGTTTACTTCCTGCACAGCTCTCTCTCTCTCTCAGTGTACTTCAAGAACAGTTTACCTTCAAAAATCTGTTTCCTGCATTATTCACTGCTTATTACGCACCAGTCTGCTGTTGTGTTCACTGCTGTCGGCCTCCGAAAACAAAGCCTCATTTCTGCTGTTCAATACTGAAGAAATTTAAACCTTTTAAAATGATGACAGATTGCAAACTCTCAGCTGTGTCTGTAATCAAACCTCTGTAACTTTGCTTCACTTCAGCAGCATCAGCTCATGTTCACATGTTGATTCATGGTTTGCTTCAGTTTTTGATGGACTGCAGAATATTTTGAAGGTTATCTGCTATAAAAAGCCAGAGCAGGAAAATCTGCTCCATGTGTTTTTGTTTGATCCCCAGTGACTTTGACACAAAGGCCTCTGCTGTGATGATCACACCTCTGATCAAGTCTCACAGTGTCAGCTTTGTTTTTATACATATGGATATGTGCTGATAAATGATCAGAATTGTAATATTTCCCACTGTCTGCTGTGTGCCGTGACCTTTGACCTGCTAAAGACAGTCAGCTGTGGATTATTCATTGTTGTGTCTGATACTTAGAACTGTGAGGAAGAACACTACACAGTTAATCAGGGTCCCCTCTCTCTGAATCAGGAAAGGTGGGCAGGCCGCGTGTGGGCCGCGGGCCATACGTTGAGTCTCACTGTTTGAAATGTGAACATTGTTCTGCTGCAGTCAATGGACTAAACCAGAGAAGAAGAAAACAGACTTTACCGTGAAGATCCTCAGTGTGGATCAGTATAATATCAGCCTGATGTCTGCAGTTTAGTATCAGCACAACTTTCACATCATATTCATCTCAGCACAACTAAAACATGCTGACTGACCTCAGAGTTTCAAGTCCACATCCTGGACTCTCCAGGAAACCACACAGATGCTTCACTCCTGAATCCTGAAGCTTGTTGTTGTTACTCAGGTCCAGCTGTCTCATATGGGAGGGGTTGGACTTCAGTGCTGCTGCCAGATAATCACAGCTGATCTCTGACAATTCACAGCCCCTCAATCTGTATAAAGAATGAAAGATGTAAGTTTATTAGACAAAGTGTGAACTTGAAATCATTCAGTGTTTCATCATCTGTTCAAAGCTGAAGAAGGTTCAGAATGTAGAAGTTTAGAAAATGGAAACTCCAAACAGCTGAAGCCAACAGGAAGCAGCTTCAAACAAACACAACAAGAGAAAAAACTCTGAATGTTTCACATTAAAGTCGTACATTTATCATAAAAACAGGACAAAGACTTGAAAAAGTCGTGTTTTTCCTTCCAGGAACCACAAGGCTTCACTTTTAAAGGTGAAGTGTGAAAGACATCAATTAAATTTTATTTATATAGCGCCAAATCACAACAAAAGTCGCATCAAGGCACTTCATAGATACAGAGAAAAACCCAACAATCATATGACCCCCTTTGAGCAGCACTTTGGCTACAGTGGGAAGGAAAAACTCCCTTTTAACAGGAAGAAACATCCGGCAGAACCAGGCTCAGGGAGGGGCGGGGCCATGTGCTGCAACCGGATGGGGTGAGAGAAGGAAGACAGGATGAAAGACATGCTGTGGAAGAGAGAATGTCAATGGAAAATTGTATTTAGTAGTCAGTATAATCTTTTAATGATATAAGTTTGTATATCCTCCTGAGACCCAGTAATTCATTTTTGTGCACTGTAGTACACATTTAGTTTTTGCTTGTAGCTCTCATACTCTGCTTGCCACTCATCTAAGTCCTGATGTTTCTTAGAGAGGACAACAGTACCTTTAAAATGATATCACATGTGTGGGGGTGTGGCCTTGCCAATTGTTTTTTTCCCACCTTTTCAAAATGGCTGGCATGCCCACAAGCACATTTTATGGAAGAAAGAAAGGTAAGCATGATATTTACATTTAAAATGTTTTTTAAAATCAGATTTTGATTAATTTTCAAAAATAAACATCTAGTAAATAATTTGAGGGGTTTTTAAGAATTAAGCTTATTTAGTTTCACAGAGGAAATGACTAATTTATTAATGTGTACTCTAGTGCACGTCGGGACTTTGTACTTATATTTATTTCACTTTTTCCTAGTAGACAACTCTTTGACAAAGGCAGAGAGAATTCTTAACAGAATAATTGAGGGGGATTCAAACATAGATTTTTCAGAAGATGAAAGTCATGTGAGCCAGATAGGAGAGGGTGAGAACCCAGGAGGAGCCACACGAAGATTATCAAGATACAGTGGCAGATGTAATAGAGAAAGACACAGGGCCACCGGAAATCTGTCGTCCTATCTGGTCCAAAACCAACATGTAGGAGAATCTGGAATTTTTGATTTTGAGTTAAAAATAAAATATGGGTAAAATGCAGAAATGTTTTCCAGTAAAGTAAAAAAAACAAGAGTCGCAATTATAGCTGAATCCATGACACCTGATTGTTTCTACACGATCACGTCTTTGCTGAAAGTTATCAATGATCTCAATGTGTGAAAAGAACTCACAGTATCTGGAGTTCAAGCTCCTCTTGGCTGAGAAACCAGGGACAAACATGTGAACAAGACCTGAATAATACCAGTAATGACGAGTTCTCTCCAAAAATCAAGAAAAGGAGGCCCCAACCAGATGAGAGTGTAACAAAATATGGTTCACTCCACTTGCCTGAGATGGTTAACAGTCCAAGGCATTTCAGTTGTAGAATGTTTGGGTGCAACAGTAAAACATATGTGAGATGTGGGAAGTGCCAAATGTTCCTTTGTGTCTCCAAATAAAAAAAATCACAGTACTTCCTCAGATATCATAAATGAATTGACTTTTGTGAAATAGAAAGCCCAGTGCAATTACTTGTTCCTGAACCAATGGTTTACAGCTAGTGAAGTGTCAGTGACTTCTAAGTTGACCCATGATCTACATTTTTATGATATTGTTATATAAATAAGTTTTAATATCCTGCTTACAAAAATTTCAGTGGAGCTTTTAATTTTCTTAAATAGCTCTTGAATTTTGTTAGTTTCACATTCGTGATCAATGAACTCCCCTTGTGCACTGTAGTGCACATGTTGTAAAATTTAAATAAAATTAGTTAAAAACAATTTTGTTTTTGTAATGTGTTTTTTACCATCCCAACACTTGATTTATCTGAAAAAAATCAAAATCAAAATACTTTTTTTTCCCTGGGTCTCAGGAGGATATGGTAGAATACTGCATGTAATCATTTGTGTTTAGAAGTATATAGTTGGTGGCATATTGAAAGAATGTCTCATCCTAGGAGGTCTGTAACATTCCAGAGTGTTCTGGCATCCACCCCCACATCCTAGGAGCATGGGATAGGTTGTACCTTGTCTTATTGTTTTACGGTAGGATTAACGTAGCTATGTCAGTTTTAGTCTAAGTGCCTTTTTTACATATAGATGAACTGTTGGATTTTCCAGACCAGCGGGAAGTCGTTTATGGGGTCTCACACACACACACACACACACACACACACACACACACACACACACACACACACACACACACACACGCACGCACGCCAACTGAAGTATATAAATAAAGACCAGGGCAGTCCTCAGGGCGAATCTTGGAGCCTCACTCTTGTGTGTGACCTCTGGAGGCTGCCCTTGCTAGCAAGAAAATCTGTGTGTTTCTCCTCTCTGATTCTCTGCTGAAGAAGTGTTTTAGAATATATCTCTTAACATTATTTGGTCCTTCGTAGCCGGATCAGAAAACATCAGAACTGTTATCTGTGACTCTGTTCCAAGATCCAGCACTGATTCCTGACGCTGTGGGAAGCCAGCACCGAAGTCTGTCGACAGCCCTCTTAGACGAGGAGAGAGCCCCAGGACGTTAATTCGGGTCTGGGTCCACGGCGGTGGGATTCAGTCTGATGATCCGAACCACCAGTGAGACATCCGAGAGTTAGAAACACTATTTTGGTATATAAAACGGCCGCAAAGGTTTAAAGTAACAAGATAAAATAGGTTGGGTTCGCCGAAAGGAACTGAATTAGACTTAGGTTTTAGAAGTAGCCGTAATTACTTCTTAACAAATTGTAAAAGCGCGCAAATGTCTATGTGTGTGTATGTGTCTGGAAGAAAGTTGATTTTACAGCACAATACACTGCTGAACTACTTCCATTTTTTGTTTTCTTTGCTGAGGCTCACGTACTGGTGACAAAGGAGAACGGTTGAGTTTCATCTCATAAAACTGATACCGCTTCACCGTTAGGGTGAAGTTGAAGGCCGTATCAGTAAACCACTCTGAAGTCAAGCGTGCCAACGACGGCCCAGCAAAATCTTTGAAAATGGGGAATAAACAAGTAAAATTAACACCTGGGGTCCGTTCTTCGTACCTCGCTTACTACATCCAAGATCAAATGACACATCCAAGATCAAATCATCGCACCAACTTTGAGCTCGCTATTCCGGTTCTCTGAACACACCTGTTGTTGACGATTAGTACAGCTGGATAAAGTAATGTGAGATCACTGGGTGGCTTAAAAGGGGCTACGCATCGATAGTAGAAACATTGATCGGCAACCCTTTGATTCGTCGGCGAAAATGTCGAAGGAGCGCGCTCAGTATTTTTCGGCAGCAGAGCAAGAACTCTTGATTGACGGATTTCAGGAGTTTCAGAGTTTAATTAAAACGCAAGGGAACACTGCAAAGGCTGCAAAAGCAAGGAAAGAGGGCTGGCAGAAAGTTGCTGAAAAATTAAACTCGTAAGTAATTTATTATATTACATTATATCCTCTTTCACATTAGAGCCACAACAGGACCCACTAGAACATGGGAACAAGTAAAAGTGAAATATCAGAATATTCTACAGAATGGTAATATTTATCACTTATATTGCTTTTAGTCTCTTGAAAAGAGACCCTGAAATAATCTCTTTGTTTATAACTCTCATGGTCCTGCGGCCATGACTCAGTGACTTTGTGTTGGTGTTCTCTATTGTTATTACTTTCATGATTATTCGTGGCTGTTTTGGGATGGTTTGTGTTTTGGGATTTTAGATACTGGGTTCTGGGTTTGTGCTCCCTCTATTGGTCCCTGGTGTTAGTGTTCCCCTGTCTCGTCAGGTTAATCAGGACCAGCTGTGTCTCCCACCTGTGTGTGATTTCCCAGTGTCTCTCTGTGTACTTATAGTGTGTGTTTGCCTCTGTTCCTCGTCGCGTCGTCTGTGTTTTTACCCTGTGAAATCCCCTGCGTGCTCTCCCTGCTGTTCTCCCTTCATGTTCAGGTTTGCTATTCCTCGGTGTAGTTTCTCCCAGTTTAGTTCATCCTTAGTTCGGTTTTGCCATCTCCACTTTATGTTTGGTGTTGTTAATAAATCGCCTCACGTCTAAATAAGTGCTGCATCTGAGTCCTCCTTTCCACTCTTCACACGGCTACTGACCCGGACCGTGACAATAACAGCAACCAAGAAAAGGGCAGAGCAAAAAAAGACAGGTGGTGGTCCTGCACCCCCTCGTCAACAAGTTGGTTAAGTAAATAATACCCTCACGGGAAAATCGATATCTCTCTATAAGCACACTGTCGCGATGAGCTAAAGGATCCTGTCTATCCCGCAATATACGCTGAATTCTGAAAACTCTCCTTATCAATCTTGCACCTTCCGCAATGGGTGGCTCGCGTATACGGACAGGACATGGCTGCGACAGACTTCCTAAATCCACCTTCGCTTTTATAGCCGTGGTCTCTCATCTTGAATACACGAAGTAATTTACTATTACTACTCTAAAATATGAATTACATCTGGAATATTCAAATACATGAAATAGAATGATTAATAGTACATTTCCCTTTTTTTAAGAAATGACCTGTATGTATCTGTATGAAATCAATAAAAGAATCAAATACTGCATTATCTTTAGTTACATTGATAATATTTATTTATGGAAAAACAGTGGAAAAATATCGCTGTTGCTTTCGTATAAATGAAGCGGATATACCTGAGTGGCCGTGATCTAATCCTGTTTACATAAAGTAAGCCTGCTCCCAAGCAGGTTTACGCTTACGGATCTGTTGCTATGGCAGCAAGTCCCGGATGAGCTTCGGAGAACCGAACGATCCAAGATCACGCCAAATCGTCAACAATCAAATCCAGCTAACTTACTTAGCGAGGTACGAAGAACGGACCCCTGATGAGAAATGTTTAGAAAAACAACAAGCCGGAGCAGGACTAATCCAAAAGAAAGGAAGAGGAATGCATATTGGAAGAGCAAGAGGTAGAGGCAGAGCTACACACACACCAAACAGTGGCTTTAGTGGCTGGAGCAGGGGCGGAGCGTGGGGGTGGCTTACTGGGCTTAAGCCCGGGTAGTTTTGTCAGAAGCCCGGGGTCTTTTGGAGTGTAATTTTTTCATAGTTAGATGCCTGGCTGACAACTGTATAAAACAAAAAGTACACATAATATTCGAAGCACATAGTGCACACTGTGGGAATTTATGACTGTGCGTGAATCCCCCCTGATATTGGTATGATCCGAGCTCAGGCACTAAGCGACTGAGCGAGGGGGTGGGGCAGCTGCTGCCTGTGAGTGCGCTGTTGGAGAAACGGAGCCAGCCATACTAAGGAGAGCTTAAGTTTGACCAGGTACCAAAGCAAATCATTCATACCGTACAAATAATGTAAATATGACGGTGCATCACGAAAGATTGATATCAAACTGATCACTTGACCAATATTATGTTACTTGCTCTTCAAGTGAATCAACAAATGGCAAAATGAAAAGCCGAACAAATGCTATTTTTTTAGAGTCTTAGCTTACGTGTGTTTATTTCATATTTTCAGTTCTTACCCTCCCCGACTAAATCGGTTTCAGTAATGTACTGAAATATAAGAATGGACATTAGAGGGTTCTTTCAAAGAAAAAACTCAGGTAAATGTTATTTTATATATTATGCTTTGTATGTTGTTCAGTATATTTCTATGCAAAACAAGAGGGATTTCAGTACACAGCAGGATATTCACATTTGTAACCACATATTTACATACACTTTAGGGAGAAAACATAAAACATTTTTACTGTACAACATCAATTTAGAGTAAACTTTTGTTTTAGAAAAATATTGAAATATCTTTTGAATTAGTTAAATGTCAGAATAAAGAGAGACAGAGCTGTATTTTTTATCACTTTGATCAAATTTAGGAGTACATGTACACTAAGTTTATTGTTAATTAATAAGAAAACTCCAGACGATTCCATTCTGAGCTGAAGAAGCTTCTGATAGGTTAGTAGAGTCCATGTGAGTAAATTGGTGGCACAGCTGTGGATGCATATAAGGCAAAACACAGAGCCTGTTTCTTTGACATGGGAACATCAAGAGATGTCAACCAAAACACCAGGAAAAGAACTGTGGAGCTCCATAAGTGTGGCTCAGTTTGAATACAATTTGGTGCCATTTGCAATTAAGAAATACAGATAGTTTCTCTCTTTACTCTTAAAGTTAACAAATATCTTTTTTATATTTATCAATCTAAAAAAATAAACATTTAGTCTGATTTGATGTTACAATTAAAAAAATGTTTGTGTTTTGATCTGAAGAGTACATAAATATCTGGTTTCCACTGTATATTTGATGATTGTCAGCACAAAGAGGGAGAGAGAGGAACAGAGAGGGAGAGAGAGGAGCAGAGAGGGAGAGAGAGGAGAATGAGGACAGAACAGAGATGAACAAGAGCAGGTGAGACACACATGTTAGTCAAATGGCTGTTTACCAAAAGTATCACCGTATCATAGGTCCTCATGTATCTCGTACCTAGTGTTTCTTTTTAGGTTTGCTATTTTTCAAATTCTACATTTATTAAGTTATGCAGGCTTGTTTGCACAACAAGGCTAAATAATTATATAAACTTTTCTCAATCTAAATAGTGTACTTTGGTAGAATTAAAAAATAAGTGTAGTGCAGGTCTATGATGATTTTTAGTGGTACTATCATCTAGTTCTGATTCTGGTTCTGTCTTGGTTAAATCCTAAGTAGTCCTGATTTTGAACTGCTATATAAGCGCTATATAAATACAGGCCATTTACCATTTACCATGTTGTAGTCCTGTTTTAATTCCGGATCAGTTCTGGGTCTGGTTGAATTGGGGTTTAGTCCTCGTGTCTTGATACAGCCCCGACTTTGTTCTGCCTCGCTGCTTAATTAAAAAACTAGTTTAAGGTGTCCTGCATACGTGATATATATTTTTCCCTATATGAAGTCATTCTTTTTTGAACAAAACTCAAAACAGAGCCTATCAATCTTTCAGTCATTTCTAACCCCCCCCCCCCCCCCAAAAAAAAAATAAAAAATCCCACATGCATACTACCCTTTAGGGCTAAGCCCCGGGTGTTTCAAATGTCTGGCTCCGCCTCTGGGCTGGAGGTGTGGAAAAGAGGGACATTTTGTACGTGACTGTAAGAAACAAAGAAGACAGTAACTCAGAATAGGATAGCAGCTCAGGTGAAGAGAGCAGTTCAGACTAGGAAGAACGTAATAATCCCTCATCAAGTGAAAATTAGAGATCAAAGTAATTTAAAGTAGTTTAAAAAGGGTTGGAAACAGACCCGACTGAATAGATATAAATACAAGAGGAATAAAGTAAAATAAACAAAAGGCTAAATTACAACTTATCTTTAATGTATTCAAACTAATAATAGCAAGGATAACAACCTGTAAACTGGTTTTAATAATGAAACATAGTTGGGATGAAGATCATGCCCAGAATAGAATGAATGAAAGCAGATAATTCACACAAACACATATTAAATGAAATAGAGAGATGCATAAGGTATATTAAGGTCGTGTCATTGTTCAGCCAAGGAAAGTGTGTGAAAAGGAAAATGTCTCCAGCTTAGGAAAGGGTGAAACTGCAGATCACCCACAGCCCTTGGTGGATACAAAATAAAATATAAATAACATATTGTAATATACCATTGCTGTTATATAAAAAAGAATAATAGCATTAATGATGAAATTAATATGAAGAGGCACCTCAGTCAGTTATGATGTGAGGTGGATAATTGTTGAAAGTAATCTGCATTAAGCTTAGGGTTGCTCAAATTAAGTACATATGAGATGAAGTGATATAGGTAAATATTTTAACTAATTACGTGTATAGAGGCACTTGACCTGTTTGAAAAACTGTCATCCTAATATGAGCCATTGTTGAGATATAGAGCACACCTATGAAAACAACTAATATGCTGAACCCTGTATGAAACAGCTGAAAACTACATGATGGAGAAGCTGAATTGAAGATGAAACCACTGTGAGGTTGTGTTGCGGTCTCTTCTGAGCTGATGAGCAAGCTACACATTATCAGATCGAGATCTGGCTGAGAACTCATAAAAGAGAGGGAAACAAAACTATGATAACTATGATAACTGGAGTGTGCAGCGTTTCCGTGAGTTCAGCTTCTTCTTTCAGATGCGCAGCAGTTTTCCTGCATCTTGACTCATATGTGTAGAGTGTTCATAGCCTCAGCATCATGTTCCTGTTTATTTGTTTTGTTGGGTTGAACAATAATTAAATAAACTTGTGATCATACTTATGGATCACCATGGCACATATCATCAGCCATGTGATTTATTTATGCAGATGAAAAAGTGAGTGTGAATGTGTCTGACGTCACAGTGTTTTTGTGCGTTGTGAAAAAGTACAGGGAGTGCAGAATTATTAGGCAAATGAGTATTTTGTCCACATCATCCTCTTCATGCATGTTGTCTTACTCCAAGCTGTATAGGCTCGAAAGCCTACTACCAATTAAGCATATTAGGTGATGTGCATCTCTGTAATGAGAAGGGGTGTGGTCTAATGACATCAACACCCTATATCAGGTGTGCATAATTATTAGGCAACGTCCTTTCATTTGGCAAAATGGGTCAAAAGAAGGACTTGACAGGCTCAGAAAAGTCAAAAATAGTGAGATATCTTGCAGAGGGATGCAGCAGTCTCAAAATTGCAAAGCTTCTGAAGCGTAATCATCGAACAATCAAGCGTTTCATTCAAAATAGTCAACAGGGTCGCAAGAAGCGTGTGGAAAAACCAAGGCGCAAAATAACTGCCCATGAACTGAGAAAAGTCAAGCGTGCAGCTGCCAAGATGCCACTTGCCACCAGTTTGGCCATATTTCAGAGCTGCAACATCACTGGAGTGCCCAAAAGCACAAGGTGTGCAATACTCAGAGACATGGCCAAGGTAAGAAAGGCTGAAAGACGACCACCACTGAACAAGACACACAAGCTGAAACGTCAAGACTGGGCCAAGAAATATCTCAAGACTGGTTTTTCTAAGGTTTTATGGACTGATGAAATGAGAGTGAGTCTTTTTTTTTTTTTTTTCGTGTCCCGTTTGGATCTTTAGCCATCAGAATTGTTGTCTTAAGGCCAAGAAAGATGCCAAGCGGATTTATTTTACCAAGTGGATCATCATGGCCTTGCCATATTGGTCCATTTGATTGACCTTTATTATAATTATGAATTTATTTTATTTTCAGTTGCTACAAATGGGACAGACATGACTGGGGGATAGGACAGGGAGAAAGAATGAAAGAAAGAGAGGGAGAGAAAGAAAACCAAAGGGGAGAAGAGACGGTGAGAAGGGGGGGAAGAAAGAAAAAAAACAAAAAAAAAAACACCTGGGTCACCTGTATGGAGAAAAAAAACAGAAGAGAAAGCAAACAACAAAGAGCAACATAATAAAAAAAACGGCACCATCACAATAAACTAGCTATCAGTAGATACTAAATAATAAACGATATTGTGCAGCACGCAAGATAGACAGCGCACAATGTGCTTTGAGGCAGCAGCCAAGAAAGCTGTAGTCCGCGTCTGTGAATACCCATGTGTACACCTGTGTGCATACCTTTTTTGGATCAGCATGCTTGTATTCCAAAGGTTTCTCCATGTAACGATCTGCTAGGGAGTGTGGGGAGCCACAGCCCTGTCCTCTATGGTATGAAGCAGGTATGGAGGAGATCAAAACTCCAGACATCCAGAGGCCCCCAGAACACAAGAGACCAAGGAAGACCAACAGAGGGGCAGCCGCGCCACTGTCCCGGTAAGAGCTGAGGAGAGTCCCAGATGAGGGCTCATTCAGCAGCCGCGGAGCAGAAGCCAGGGGGAGTTGCAGTGACGCGCCCGTGAGCTCCGCCGGCAGCCAGCTGTGTCTGAGTGACCGAGCCCCAGGCCGAGAGGCCGGGGGCACCCCACCTCTGAAGTGGCCCGAGCGAGCCCCAGGCTCCAGGCCCCGATAAGCGGCCGCCAAGGAGTGAGCCAGTGTGTACCCGGACGCCCACCCCCAGACACAAAGAACCACCAAGGCACCGACACCTGAGGGAGTCCACCACTGGCAGGGGAAGTGGTGGTGGGTGGAGATAGGCCTCCAAACCTTGGAGGGCCTGAGATGTCCCCAGAGAGGTGGCGTCTGATACCCAACCTGACATATAGACACAGACATAAGGCACACACAGACACAAACATCCATTCCCACCCTCATGCTCTCATATGCACTTACTCCACACTCAACCAATGTGGAGACAGACATAAAGAGACGCTGTACACACGATCACACTCCCCAAGCGTACTCTACAAACCGGGTCTACGTACCCTTGCCCCTGGAGGGGGGAACTGCACCCAGACCCAGGTGGTGTTACCCTTTTCCCTGCGGTGGGGAGAGGCAGACCGCCCTGACTCCGCAGCAGCAGGGAGGCCCCACACTCCAGACCGCAGTCGGACGGCCAACTCCTCCTAGCCCCCCCGCTCCAGCAGGCCGCAGAGAACGGGGGTGAGAGAAGACTCCAAACCTCCCTCCACCCGTTCATTGTAGTTGTGGTAGGATGAATGTTATCCCTCGGTCCAACCCACTTTCAGCCTGGCCCATTAGGGGGCGCTGGTATAAATAGTGGCCATTTGAGTGTCTCTGGGTCGCTTGCCTGTGATCTCCTTTTTGGTCACCTGACTTCCCCTCGGTGTGGTAGAGATCATTTGCGGGTTACTCTTCTGAAGCCTCCATCGCGGCTGGTCGTAGCTATAGAAGCCTCCTCTGAGCTATTCTGCTTGCATTCTATGACACGGCTTACTTGGAAGTGTGGGCCTTTTGCGCCAAGCTACGCGAACTGAAGTGCTGCTGTTTTGCCTTGCTGTGCTTTTACCGTCTGTTCCCGTTGTGAGAATTCTTTCCCTGCTGCTGTCAGCTTTTACAGTGGACGTCGGCGTGGACAACGGCCATATGCATGCCGGTTATCGGAGTCAGCTGGCGTGCATATTGATTGACTGTTAACTTTTCGTCGTGTGGACGGCAAGTCGGAGCAGTACGGCGATTCCGTTTGCTCCAGATTTTAGAGTTTTATCCAGATTGTATGTTGTTTTATTGTTTTTGATTTGTAGTTTGGATTTTTGTTACATCACTGGTGGGAGGCCCTTTTTCTAGCTGTAGATCACCAGTGTGGTCCTGCAGTTGGGTTATCCCCCGGTGCTACACATTAGTTTGTTGTAATATATTAACATTTTCTTTGTTTCTTTTATTCAGATGCGGAGTGCCGACGTGGAGGAGACTAGGGTGCCTTGGTGGTGGGATCCCTTGAGTGTACACACCTGCCTTGTCTAGTTTATTAGTGTGAGTGTGTGTGATAGTGTGTTGCACTTGTGTTTTGGTGTGTTTTCTTTCCTTAGTTTGTGTGTGGCATCCCTGCCCCTCCACTGGTAAGCCTCAGCTCTGAATACCTTTTTAAGCATATTTGTATTTGAATATTTATGATTGTGCTTTTATATGGTGTTTTAAATAATTATTAATAAATTGTTAATTTGTTGATCATTGAACCTCGTCTCTGGATTGAGTATAGCGAACCTAAGTGCCTTTCTGGTGATTAGTGTTACTTTCAGTATTCTCTGGGTGAAATTCCCAGGGTGGCGTTGTCCTTTCTAAAACTGCAAAGAGTATTTACTTTACTTCTACCTCGTCTCGCCACAAACTTGGCGTTGTTGTCGACAGGATATACTCTTTAAAACAGAGACGTGTGTTCTTCTTTTTTTGTTTGGTGTAACGTAAATTGTTTTTTTATATTATTTTGTACAGAATAAAGGCAAAGCAGCAGCTACTTTGGTGTGGGGTTTCACAGCTGTGTTACAGAGATGGAGGAAGAGTTGCAGGAACTCAGGGACTTGATCGCGCAGCTGAAAGCAGACAATGAGAGGCTGCGTCAGGAGAGGGCTGTTGGGTCAGGTACTAGTGCTACACCTTCTACTTCAACTGCTTCATCTGTTAACCCCCACACGGCTGGTGTCTATGTAGCAGAGAGACTAGTTTTTGTGCCCCGTGACAGAAAATGCCCTATATTTAGAGGAAAATCAGGTATAGGGTTGAATGAATGGTTGGAGGAAATAGAAGGTTGTGCTAGAGCACGTCATTTGTCTTTGGCTGATAAAGCATTTTTCCTGTTTGACCACCTAGAAGGAGAAGCACGTGAGGAGATTAAATATCGCTCTAGTGCAGAGAGGACTGATCCTGCTAAGATAATTACTATATTGCACGAACTTTATGGCTGTTCAGACTCCTATGTAGCATTGCAGGAAGCTTTCTTCTCTAGAAAACAGCAGGAAAGTGAGACACTGCAAGAGTTTTCCCTCGCTCTCTTGGGTCTTATGGAGAAAGTTAAATCGAGTGCCCCCAATGGCATGCCCAATGCTGATGTTTTATTAAGAGATCAATTTTTTGAACAGGTCTTAGATAGTACCTTGCGGCGGGAGTTAAAGCAGCTAGTAAGGAGGCAGCCAACACTGACATTGCTGGAGATTAGAGGGGAAGCTATTAGGTGGGAACGTGAAGGGTTGCCTAGTGGCGTTAGGCATAGAAGCAGTTCTGTCCCTTCTGTTTATGGCATTCAGTATGGGGTCCATAGCGGTCCTTCAGGAATAGCTCAGTCTACCCATTTGTCTGAGATGAGCGAGATGAAGGAATTGTTAAAGCGCCAGCAGGAGCAACTTAATCAGCTCACCCAGAGCATTGCTCGATTGCAGGGCCCCCATCGAATGTCTCGCTCAGGACGGGGCGATTCCATTATATGCCGTCGTTGTCAGCAACCTGGACATTTTGCTCGGGAGTGTGATGGGGAACGCGTTCCTCGTTCCCGGCCTCCTTCGCAGGCCCCTCTGCATAATCGCAGGCACTCTCCTTTAAATACGGCTTCGGAAAACTAGCACCCTCCGTATTGCCGAGCCACAGTTCGGGTGGGGTGTCTATTGGCTCAAGGGTTGTTTCTAATGGTCCAGAGGCAGTCTCGAAATTAATTTCATCCTGTCCTCATATAGATGTGGACATGGGCAGTATAAAAGTACCTTGTTTGGTTGATACGGGGTCCATGGTCTCTACCATTACTGAAAGTTTTTTCCGCCAGCATTTTGAGTCCTGGGGTCAAGAGCGTCTCCAAGCTTGTCATTGGTTGCAGCTTAAAGCGGCTAATGGGTTGTCCATTCCTTACCTTGGCTATATCGAGCTAAGTGTAGAGCTCTGTGACAAGTTTCTTCCACAGTGTGGCGTGTTGGTCGTTAAAGATCCTCCAGGTGCAGGACCTTCCACGGTTCCGGGTGTATTGGGGATGAATGTCATTCGGAAGTGTTACCACGAGCTTTTTGGGCAACACGGTGAAGCATTGTTTAGTTTGGGCTTTGTCACAGAGGCCCCTAAACCCCTTGTGCAGGCGCTGCAAGAGTGCCATGACGTTAGTGTAAGAGCCCCACTGGATTTGTCTGGCCATGTGAGAGTGAGGGGTAAGCGAGCATGTTGCATTCCGGGTGGTGTGATGAAAGTAGTGGCCGCCACCTGTTCGGAGCAATATTCAGGTGCCACCGTGTTATTTGAACCTAATGATGTTAACTTGCCTGCTGGACTTTTAGCATCCCCTGCATTGGTTCGAGTGGTTAGAGGTACTGCATACATACCAGTTATTAATGTAGGGACCACGGCAGTCTTGCTTCACCCCAGGACCGTTATAGGGACCCTGGAAGATGTTCATGTGGTCAGTTTGCCCGCTGGTGTGATAGAAATACCCCCTAACGTAGCCACAATGGCATCTCACACCGCCACTCCTACTGTGCAGGATCAGATGGAAGGGATTGACTTGTCTAAACTGTCAGCAGAGGAACAGGGACAGGTTAGGTCTCTCCTTAAGAAATACAGCTCTGTCTTTTCTGCTCATGACAGTGATTTGGGTTGCACTAACTTGATCTCCCATGACATTCCACTCTTAGACGATATCCCCGTGCGGCAGCGTTACAGGCGCATCCCCCCTTCAGAGTACGAGGTTGTGAAAGAGCATATCAACCAGTTGTTAGGGGCCAAGGTGATTAGAGAGAGTAGCAGCCCCTATGCTTCTCCCATTGTGCTCGTTAAGAAGAAGGATGGCAGCCCGCGCATGTGTGTTGATTATCGGCAACTGAACAACAAGACAAGGAAAGATGCATTCCCCCTGCCGCGCATTGAAGAATCTTTAGATGCGCTGACTGGTGCCCGTTGGTTTTCCACCATGGATTTAGCAAGTGGCTATAATCAAGTCCCAGTTACGGAAGAGGATAGGCCTAAGACTGCCTTTTGTACCCCTTTCGGCCTATTTGAGTGGAACCGAATGCCATTTGGGCTCTGTAATGCCCCTAGCACCTTCCAGAGACTAATGCAACGCCTTTTCGGTGATCAACAGTGCCAGTCTCTGCTTCTCTATCTTGATGACATTGTAATCTTTTCATCAACAGTATCGCAACATCTGGAGCGGCTGGATGTGGTGCTAGGTCGGCTTCAGCAGGAAGGTTTAAAAGCAAGGCTTGCCAAATGTGCCTTTTTCCAGCGGGAGGTTCGCTACTTAGGCTATGTCATCTCCGATCAAGGTGTTTCCACGGACCCTAGTAAGGTGGAAGTGGTGGCTAACTGGCAGCCTCCTAAGACTGTTTCGGAACTACGCTCCTTTCTTGGGTTTGCCAGCTATTATCGCCGTTTTGTATTCAAATTCAAATTCAAATTCAAATTTTATTTGTCACACACACACAACCATACACAGTATGACATGGGGGTGAAATGCTTGTAGCTGTACAATGCCCGATCATTAAATGACAGAAGAAAAGTTCTACAATATTTACAATTTACTACAAAAATTTACAAATTAACTTAGGAATTTACAGTAAAGAATGTGCAAATAGCAGAAGAGATTATAAAGATAAGGATTATAAATTATAGGAATTATAGGATTATAGGAAATGTGTGGTGGTGCGTGTGGTGACGTGTGTGAGAGTCCAGTCTTATAGTGACGTGTTTGGGAGAGTCCAGTCCTACACCTGGTTCAGGCCCCGAATAGCCTGGGGGAAGAAGCTCCTCTTCATTCTCTCTGTTTTGGCCTTAAGGGAGCGGAAGTGCTTCCCAGACCTCAACAGTGAGAAGAGTCCATTGTTGGGATGGGAGAGGTCCATCATAATCTTCCTAGCTTTGGACTTGCACCGCTTGGTGTAGATGGACAGCAGGTCAGGGAGCTCTGATTGAATGATGCGTTCTGCCGAGCGCACCACCCTTTGCAGATCTCGTCTATCCTGCTTGGTGCTGTTCCCAAACCAGGTGCAGATGTTTGCCGTCAGGACGCTCTCGATGGTGCAGGAGTAGAAGTTCTTGAGCACCTTCAGTGGCAGATGGAAGTCTCTAAGTCTTCTGAGGAAGAAGAGACGCTGACGGGCTTTCTTAACCAGGGTGTTGATGTGACAGGACCATGACAGGTCCTGAGTGATGTGGACACCCAGGTATCGGAAACTGTCCACTCTCTCCACTGGCGTGCCACTGATGATGAGGGGTTTGTAATTCCTCGCCTGCTTTGTAGTGAAGTCCACGATCAGCTCCTTAGTCTTGCTGATGTTTAGGAGGAAGTTATTCTCCTGGCACCAGGTCTCCAGGTTCCTAATCTCCTCCAGGTAGGCCGTCTCGATGTTGTCGGAGATCAGGCCCACAACAGCAGTGTCGTCAGCAAACTTGACAATGGAGGTGGTGTCGGATGTGGCTACACAGTCATAAGTGTACAGTGAGTACAGCAGGGGGCGCTGGCCAGTCGCCGTGTTTTATAACATGATTGACATGGCAGCACTGAATGCACATGTGCTGTATCAAGCAGGCACCGGGACGAAGGAAAGACGGGTGGACTTCCTGGTGGCGCTTGCAACAGAGTTGGCTCACTCTCATGTAGCTGCGAAGAAGGCAAGAAAAGATCAGTTGCTTCGGGCAGAACCCTCCACACCGAGCCCTGGAAAAAGGGCCACGTGTCAGGTCAAACACAGATGCAAAAAAAATCAGGCCACTGTGCGATGTGTTCACTGCTACAGGTACACATGTGGTAAATGCAGACGACAGATACCGTGGCAGTGCCAGGATTGTGAGTGATTGCTGAAAATGTTGAAATGTACTCACTCACTTTTTATCATTATTTGTAAATATGTGTACAAATGGTTGGTTTTTTGTACTGTTTTCATCAATAAATGTCAGCAACAAAGGACATACAAAGGACATGTGTTGATTTCTCCCTAAGATGGCAAACTGAAACACTCCACTCCCCCACCCCCTCAATCACTCACCCCCACTCCCCTCCCTCCAGAATTCCTAGGTAACGACCTAATATACATATGAATGACTCCAGCATTTGACTGACTGCTCTCCGGCTTTTAAAGGTAGAAATGCAAAATGATGACTCCGCGGGGGTCTAAGGTAGAAAACCAAAATGACTGCTCTCCGGGGGTCTAAGTGTTAAAACACAGCCCTGAGGCACTCCAGTGCTGAGTGAGATGGAGGGGGAGACTTGTTTTCCCACCCTCACTGATTGGGGTCTGTCTGTGAGGAAGTTGAGGATCCACTGACATAGTGATGAGCTGAGTCCTAGATCCGTCAACTTGGTGAAAAGCTTAGAGGGAATTATTGTGTTGAATGCTGAACTGTAGTCCACGAACAGCATCCTAACATAATTCCCTCTGCCAGTGTCCAGGTGACTCAGGGATGTGTGGAGCAGGTGAGATATGGCATCGTCTGTGGAACGATTAGTCCGGTAAGCAAACTGAAGTGAGTCGATGGTGGGAGGAAGTGAAGAAGTGATGTGATCTCTCATCAGTCTTTCAAAACACTTCATCACAATTGAAGTCAGTGCTACTGGACGGTAGTCATTGTGGCAAGCGGGCTGTTGTTTCTTTGGAACAGGGACAATAATGGACCGTTTGAAGCACGTGGGAACCACAGCTTGGGCCAGGGAGAGGTTGAAGATCTCCGTGAACACCGGTGCTAGTTGATCAGCGCAGGCTCTAAGGACCCGGCCAGGGATTGCATCTGGTCCTGCTGCCTTCCTGGTGTTCACCCTCCTGAAGGTGTTCCTCACGGCATGCTCTGTGATGACGAATGCATTTTCTTCACTGGTGCACTCCGAGCGCGCGCAGCCGTTTGTTGTTTTAATTGCTGCGGCGTCGAAGCGAGCATAAAACGTGTTCAGCTCATCAGCCAGTGAAGCATCGGCATTCATCATTGAAGAAGCTGGTCGTTTATAGTCCGTTATAGTCCACAGTCCTTTCCACAGGCTCCTAGAGTCGTAGCTGTGACTCTAGTTTTTCCCCGTAGCTCCGCTTTGCCTTTCGGACCGCGCTGCGCACGTTGTAGGACGCAGCCTTGTATAGGTCCATATTACCGGAGACGAGCCCTTCATTGTAGGCAGCGGTGCGTGATCTCAGAGCGTCGCGGATGTTTTTATTCACCCACGGCTTCTGGTTGGGAAACGTTCGGATGATAGTTCTTTCTGCTGTGTCGTCCGCTAGTTTCCCGATAAATCCCACAACCGCTTCCGTAAACATGTTGATGTCATCAGAGCTGCGCCGAAACATGTCCCAGTCTGCGTCATCCAGTGCGTCATCCAGTGCGTCCTGCAGCGCGGCCACCGATTGGTCCGTCCAGCGAGCGACCTCCCTCCTGATTGGTGGTTGCTGCTTTAGCCTTTGTTTGTAAGCAGGTATGAGGAAGATGGCGGAATGGTCCGATTTTCCAAATGCCGGCAGGGGCTGAGCCTTGTAACAGTTCTTGAACGGGGTGTAGCAGTGGTCTAATGTCCTCGTGCCCCGGGTGGGGCAGTTGATGTGCTGGTGAAGGTTGTGAAATGTCCGTTTGAGATTCACTCTGTTAAAATCTCCCATAACAATGAGTGCGGCATCTCGGTGAAGTGTTTGTTGATGTGTGAGAGCCTCATGTAGCTCACATAAGGCAGTGTCCGAGTCCGCGTGAGGCGGAATGTAAACAGTGCAGGCAATGACCGCAGTGAATTCCCGAGGGAGATAGAAAGGGCGACACTTAACGATCAAAAGCTCCAGATTGGGCGAGCAAGAGCGTGTGAGTGGGGAGATGTTTGTGCTGTCGCACCATCTGTTGTTCACCATCAAACACACTCCACCACCTCTTTTCTTCCCCGACTCCATTGTCCTGTCCATGCGGTAAACCGAAAAGAACCCCGTCGGCTGCACGGCGTGGTCTGGTATCGCTGGGTTCAGCCAAGTCTCGGTGAAGCAGAGGAGGTTGCAGTCCCGAATGTCTCTCTGGAACTTGATTCTGGCTCTGAGGTCATCAAGCTTGTTCTCGATGGATTGAACATTGGCTAGCAGGATACTGGGCATGGGTGCGCGGTGTGCGCGAGCCCGTAGCCTGTTCCTGATGCCGGCTCTTTTACCTCGAGGCCGTCGCTTAGGGTCGCGTCCTTTGTTCTCTCTCAGGATCTCCTTTGGCCAGGTTGGGTCCGGAGTTAAACATGGTGAAATGTTCGTGTACTGCAGACCAATAGAAACCAAAGTGTCTCTACTGTAGCGGATTTGTGTGTTTTGCATGATGCCCATGCAAGATTATCGCAGATATAGCAAAAAGTGACGAAAAAGTGGAGAAGTTAGGGCAGAGCATCCAGCACGGCAGCCGACCTCACCGGCGCCATTTTAGAAAAAAATGGCGCCGTAGAGGGTTTTGCCAAGTTGGCGGCACCTCTGCATAGACTGGTGGCAGAGTGGGGAAGCAGAAAATCAAAGAAGAGATCAGAGCATGGTGTAGCGGAGAACTGGACTGCAGAGTGTGCTCAAAGTTTTGAGACATTAAAGACTAAACTGACAACAGCACCAGTGCTTGCTTATGCAGATTTCTCTTTGCCTTTTATTTTAGAAGTGGATGCCAGCCATGCCGGCCTAGGGGCAGTGCTTTCCCAGGAGCAGGGAGGTAAGGTGAGGCCAATAGCCTATGCCAGTCGGGGTTTGAGGCCCCCTGAGCGCAATATGCTAAATTATAGCTCAATGAAGCTGGAGTTTTTGGCACTTAAGTGGGCCATGACTGAGAAATTTAGAGAGTACTTGTTGGGCCACAAGTGTATTGTTTACACCGACAACAATCCTCTTAGTCACTTGTCTTCTGCTAAACTTGGGGCTACTGAACAACGCTGGGCAGCTCAGCTCGCTTCGTTTGACTTTGACTTAAAGTACAGGTCAGGAAGGAGTAATAAGAATGCAGACGCTTTATCTCGCCAGCATCCACCTGATCCTCAGGAGATTAAAGCCATGGTTCCTGGTACAGCCTTGCCTGAACCTCTTCAACAAGCCTTGTGGCTGGGACCAGCTGAGGTATCACAAGCTGCCATTACAGTTTTGCCCCATCTCACTACTCCTGATCTTCATGCCCTCCAACAGGTCGACCCAGTGATAAAAGAGATCTTGGTGTTCTGGAGACGGAAGCAGCGACCCAGCTTTGAGGAGCGGCAGCAGCTTGCCCCACCTGCTCTGGTGCTGCTACGACAATGGGATCGTCTGATTGAAAGGGAAGGAGTTCTGTATCGTCAGGTTCATCGCCCTGACGGTGCCGAGGTGGTACTTCAGCTTTTGCTGCCTAGTGCACTGGTTGAGCAGGTGTTGACTCATGTTCATCAGGAGCATGGCCATCAAGGGGTGGAAAGGACCCTAGCGCTTCTCCGCTCACGGTGCTACTGGCCCGGTATGTCTGCTGAGGTAGCTCGTTGGTGTCAGAGATGTGAACGTTGCCAAATTGCAAAAGACACCCAACCAGCAGCTCAAAGTTTCATGGGACATTTGTTGGCTTCTCGACCAAATGAAATCTTGGCCATTGATTACACCCTGCTCGAACCTTCCCGGAATGGGCTGGAGAACGTTTTGGTGATGACTGATGTTTTCAGCAAGTATACATTGGCTGTCCCCACTCGTGACCAATGTGCGGCTACAGTGGCCCAGGTTCTCGTGACTGAGTGGTTTTCGAAGTTTGGTGTACCAGCGCGTATCCATTCCGATCAGGGTCGTAACTTTGAAAGCTCCCTGATCCAGCAGCTCTGCAGGTTTTATGGTATCGAGAAGTCCCACACTACTCCTTATCATCCGGCTGGAAATGGTCAGTGTGAACGTTTTAATAGGACTTTGCACAATTTGTTGCGGACCCTGCCAGTATCCAGAAAAAGAGACTGGAATGTATGTTTGCCCCAGTTACTCCACTGTTATAATACCACTCCCCATCAGGCTACTGGGGAAACCCCATTCTTATTGATGTTTGGGCAAGAACCCAGGCTGCCAGTGGACTTTCTGTTGGGCAGAGTACCGGACCCCATCAGTGGAGATGTGCACGAGTGGATTCAGGAGCATCAAGCCCGGCTACAGGTTGTACATGAAAGAGCCAAGGAACGATTGCAATTGGCTGCCGACCGCAGAAAGAGGCACCACGATAAAAAGGTGAAAGAGGCACCATTGAACAATGGCCAGTTGGTGTTCCTGCGCGATCTGAGTGGAAGAGGGAGATGTAAAATCCAAGATCGATGGAAACCCGTGGTATATAGAATCCTGAAGGCACCTAAAGGAGGTGGGGCAGTATATACCATTGCACCTGCAGATGATCCCAGCAGTGTGAAGCATGTTCATCGTACCTTGTTGAAGGCTGTGGTAACGGCAGCTACACCATCAGAAGGGCCTGCTCCAAGCAGTAGCTCACATGGCCCAGAAATATCCTCCCCAGAACCAGGACATGACTCATCACGTGACAGTGACCTGTTATTCCTGAGCATAGGAGCTCCTCAAGTAAATGTTTCACCATCTTACAGCCCAGTGGCAGTGATTCCAAGTAGCCCTGAGTTGTTGCTCCCGCCAGAAGACCAAACTTCCGATGTTCCAGCCACTTGTACAGTTACTCCGAGTGTAACACCAGTTCCATCTAGCTCTCTTCCTGCTCCCTCTACTAGTTCTGATACAAGAAATGTGGTGGTGCGAAAAACAACCCGGTCCACAGCTGGCCAGCATTCAAACATTCATCATCTCCCAAGACCAACAGGGGAGGTGGCACAAGGGGCTGCTAACGCTAGTTCTGAGCCTAGGGTACATGCTGTCTCTGCATTTTTTAGGCCTTGGGACTAATCTGGGTGTCTTTGTAATTCATCGTCGGGGCGACGATGCAAGAAGGAGGGATAGAATGTGGCAGGATGAATGTTATCCCTCGGTCCAACCCACTTTCAGCCTGGCCCATTAGGGGGCGCTGGTATAAATAGTGGCCATTTGAGTGTCTCTGGGTCGCTTGCCTGTGATCTCCTTTTTGGTCACCTGACTTCCCCTCGGTGTGGTAGAGATCATTTGCGGGTTACTCTTCTGAAGCCTCCATCGCGGCTGGTCGTAGCTATAGAAGCCTCCTCTGAGCTATTCTGCTTGCGTTCTATGACACGGCTTACTTGGAAGTGTGGGCCTTTTGCGCCAAGCTACGCGAACTGAAGTGCTGCTGTTTTGCCTTGCTGTGCTTTTACCGTCTGTTCCCGTTGTGAGAATTCTTTCCCTGCTGCTGTCAGCTTTTACAGTGGACGTCGGCGTGGACAACGGCCATATGCATGCCGGTTATCGGAGTCAGCTGGCGTGCATATTGATTGACTGTTAACTTTTCGTCGTGTGGACGGCAAGTCGGAGCAGTACGGCGATTCCGTTTGCTCCAGATTTTAGAGTTTTATCCAGATTGTATGTTGTTTTATTGTTTTTGATTTGTAGTTTGGATTTTTGTTACATCACTGGTGGGAGGCCCTTTTTCTAGCTGTAGATCACCAGTGTGGTCCTGCAGTTGGGTTATCCCCCGGTGCTACACATTAGTTTGTTGTAATATATTAACATTTTCTTTGTTTCTTTTATTCAGATGCGGAGTGCCGACGTGGAGAAGACTAGGGTGCCTTGGTGGTGGGATCCCTTGAGTGTACACACCTGCCTTGTCTAGTTTATTAGTGTGAGTGTGTGTGATAGTGTGTTGCACTTGTGTTTTGGTGTGTTTTCTTTCCTTAGTTTGTGTGTGGCATCCCTGCCCCTCCACTGGTAAGCCTCAGCTCTGAATACCTTTTTAAGCATATTTGTATTTGAATATTTATGATTGTGCTTTTATATGGTGTTTTAAATAATTATTAATAAATTGTTAATTTGTTGATCATTGAACCTCGTCTCTGGATTGAGTATAGCGAACCTAAGTGCCTTTCTGGTGATTAGTGTTACTTTCAGTATTCTCTGGGTGAAATTCCCAGGGTGGCGTTGTCCTTTCTAAAACTGCAAAGAGTATTTACTTTACTTCTACCTCGTCTCGCCACATAGTGTTGATGCATGTGTGTTCTAAGGTGCAATTAAAACCCAGGAGGGCATGGAGCTACCTGCCAGAGAGCAGCAGGTAAGCGCATAGCCCCTCCTGCTAGCCCTGAGAGTGAGTCTTGATGGGCCAGATGGATGGGCCCGTGGCTGGATTGGTAAAGGGCAGAGAGCTCCAGTCCGACTCAGACGCCAGCAAGGTGGAGGTGGAGTACTGGTTTGGGCTGGTATCATCAAAGATGAGCTTGTGGGGCCTTTTCGGGTTGAGGATGGAGTCAAGCTCAACTGCCAGTCCTTCTGTCAGTTTCTGGAAGACACCTTCTTCAAGCAGTGGTACAGGAAGAAGTCTGCATCCTTCAAGAAAAACATGATTTTCATGCAGGACAATGCTCCATCACACGCGTCCAAGTACTCCACAGCGTGGCTGGCAAGAAAGGGTATAAAAGAAGAAAAACTAATGACATGGCCACCTTGTTCACCTGATCTGAACCCCATTTAGAACCTGTGGTCCCTCATCAAATGTGAGATTTACAAGGAGGGAAAACAGTACACCTCTCTGAACAGTGTCTGGGAGGCTGTGGTTGCTGCTGCACGCAATGTTGATGGTGAACAGATCAAAACACTGACAGAATCCATGGATGGCAGGCTTTTGAGTGTCCTTGCAAAGAAAGGTGGCTATATTGGTCGCTGATTTGTTTTTGTTTTGTTTTTAAATGTCAGAAATGTATATTTGTGGATGTGGAGATGTCATATTGGTTTCACTGGTAAAAATAAATAATTGAAATGGGTATATATTAGTTTTTTGTTAAGTTGCCTAATAATTATGCACAGTAATAGTCACCTGCACACACAGATATCCCCCTAAAATAGCTAAAACTAAAAACAAACTAAAAACTACTTCCAAAAACATTCAGCTTTGATATTAATGAGTTTTTTGGGTTCATTGAGAACATGGTTGTTGTTCAATAATAAAATTATTCCTCAAAAATACAACTTGCCTAATAATTCTGCACTCCCTGTAATTGCCTCTGATTGTGAGAGCGGTGATTCTGCAGGTCACCAGCTATCAGAGAAGAAAAGTAAACCCATCATCCTGCCTGATTGGATGAATGGTACTGTGTTTCCAACAAGCTGCAAATTCACTGTGCATGTGAAAAGAACGTTTGAGGAGAACTGAGGAGACTGTTGGAGTTTGACATTTGCCACTTTTGGAGAAAATGGCAAGAAGAGACAGTGGCACACAGGACGAAGCTGAAAGAGAACTGCCGGCTATTGGACTGTTGAAGTGGGAGAGGATAACAGAATGAGAGTAAGTGAGAATGCTGTTGTTTAATGTTGGGAAATCAAAATTTGGGTTAGCAAACCTGGGAAAAACAAAACTGACTGCTTAAGTGGGAAAATTGTGAAGGAGTCTGAAACACTGCAAAAAGAAACATACAAAATCACACACACAAGCAGAACATGCATTAACCCTACTAACACTTCCAAACACAAGAGAGCTCATGAAGATTAGACAACATCTTAAGCATGTGAGTCTGTTTATCATCTTGTCCAAGTCACTTAGTGTGATGAGAAGTGATGCAAAGATCAGTGGACTCATAGCACATTAGTTAAGAAATGATCAAATAATAGCACAGAAGTGTGTAGGAAAGGCAGCTTTAAGAAATGCTCTGCTGGATATGCAGCTCCACAGACATGCATTAAACCTGCCTAATAACACAAACACATGCAATGAAAATTAGCTTGTTATCTCTCATCAGTGTTAAAATAGGGTAAATTTAGCAGACACTTGTTATCAAATGCTGAATTTATCCAATGCAAAAAAAATTGACTCTCTAGCTAGGTTGCAGGACAACAGTTTTAACTTTTGTGGGAAAAAAAGATTCTGGTTTGACCAACCAGTGATCAGACAATAAATTTAGTCATTGATATAGTAAATTGGGAGATGCTTTCCACCTGACTGATGCAGCACAAGTAATTTACTGTATGAGGGAAATTCTATTTTTGTGATAAAACTTTGAGCATGTATTTCTGTTGTCCTGTCAACTTAGTGGGTTAATAGCTGATATGCAAATTAGTTGATTGTTCTTAGATTAAGGAAAGGTGACTGAATTCTAGCACGAGTGAATGGGATGTGTTGGAGTTTGTTAGAGTGGAGACTCTAAAACACTGAGTTTCCTGTTTTGATGTGCGAGTGAATCCTGCACCCAGATACATGACTCTGAATACATAAGAACAAACGTCTTTTGTGAAATACCTGATGACATGTCACGCGTTTTATGATGACAGCAAAAAAGAAAAACTGGATAAAATAGATCTGTGGCCTAAATGAGTGAAAAGCACAGACCTGGAGATTAAACTCATATCTAATAACACATTAGGGTTATGTTGTGTGTTGTGTGGCTGATGGTTGGTTTGGAGTGAATCTAGCTGATGATTTTTCTTTTGTTGTGAAGTTGAGCCTGCCAATTAGTATGATGGTATGATAAACCATGCTAATGGTATGATTTACCCTCCTGAGATGAGGAGTTTGTGTCATGATTTAACAAGGCCTTTTTATTTTGATACTTTCACAGTGCACTGAAAGTTTTGTTCGATAATCTGTGTTTAAGCAGATCTGCACGTCGGGAATTAAAAATTCTACACGTTGTCGAGAAAATTGTTACAAATGAGTTTCTCCACATTAAAATGGGCTCGGGAGAAAGTCACTTATTTGGGACAATTAGAAAGAGAGTCCTTGCCTAAAAAGGATTCAGCGAGGTAATCCGATCTACAGTTGTTCTTTTTCTTTTTAAAATGACGTCATTTTGCTGAGAGTGGAAACTAAATGCAACGATGGTTTCCACTATCAGCAAAGAAAGAAAGAATGGATGAATGAATGAATGGAAATAAAAACAAACTGACTGACTGATAAAAGCTGACAAGACTTGACCACGACTCAAGGTTAACCTCCACCTAGTCAGGACAAAAGGGTGGATGGATTTATGTGTTTCTTTTTACAGGAGCAGAAAGATGACAGCAACATTTGAGGTTGCGTGATGATTTAACCTTTTAAATGCCACTTTCTGTGTCTGTGCATTTACCAGGGGTGTTATTCACTACCTTGTGTTTCTTACAGAGGTAACTGTGACAAAGTGTGCATACGCCTGCGCAGCGCTAACATTTGCATTTTCTTTTCTACAGCATTACAGTTCTTCATGTGTTTGATCATGTGATTTATAAGAGGACTAGTTAATGTTTTTCAACTACAGGATTTCTGGGTTTATGTGTGAAGAAACTGTGTTTACAGGTTATGAGTTGGTGATGCTGTTACACTGTGTTTTTGGGAAAATGTGAAGGTTACTTTGACAATGTGAATAACGTGAGAAATTTCCTGTGTTGAAACTAGTGTCACTTCTTTCCACAGCTATGGATGGTTGACTTTATGGTCTTTTTAAAGCACCTCTGGAACCTGTCGACCTGCGTCTGACCACCGGGATGGTCAATGTGTGTTGCTAATGTTTGTTTTTCTAAGAGTGCATGTAGAGGATTCAGCAGAAGCGGACAAGTGACATGAGAAAAACAAATAAGAGATGCAGTGTTTATGGAATAGTTTAATATGGGGCTCATTAGCTGGCCACTATTGAGCTAGTGATTGATGAGTGGAGTGACTTTGCTTAAGGAAAGTCACCGATTACATTAATGTTGACTGAGTACATGGCATGATCCATGTCTGAGGCAAATTATGGAAATAATTGTAGTTTACTGATTTGAGAAAACCTGCACATGACACTTGTCTTGCTGGTGCTGAATACTTTATTACTCTTATGATATAATTGTTTATAAGTATGAAGTTTTATTTCACTTCCAAATCTTGTTTTCCAGGCTATGATGGTGTGTATGGAGGCTCCTGGTGGAGCCAGTTTTTAAGCAAACTTAATATGCAAAACACACTAACATCTTTTATTGCGGGATTATAGGTCCAGGGTGGTGCTGCTCCAGAGGAGGAGACGCCCTGATGTTGCCTGGGATGTGATCTAGCTAACCTTTTTCTTTAAAACAGGAATCTGGTTTTGATGAGTTGACTCATGGGAGTGTCCATGCGTCAAGAGGAGGGGTCCAGAATTACATGAATTACATCGAAACTATGTTTTTTATGATTTTTGTGTGATTAACAGTTCATTTACGGGTATCAAACCTATGCAAGTGGTGCATCCATGTTTAGATGAGGCTTTGATGGCCTATAAGTGAAGTTCACTGAACTAAAAAATGTGGTTTGATGATTGTTGACATGCTCTCCAAATAGAAGTTTTTCCTCCTAGCAAGGAAATACTGGTGCAGCAGTCATCTCCTGAGAAATCTTCAGAGGCCCAGTGAGAAGCAAGAACCATTCCAGGCATAGCTGATAGCCCAGGCAGTGGTTGAGGTCAAAGGTCGGGTGGTTGGGACCCATCATGAGATCAGACTTTGGAGCCACAGCAAGGACAACGAAGCTGCATTGGAATGAGAGCTATGCCAGGGGGGATTTCCAGAGGCCAACAGAGGAGATTGTGGACGACAGATCGGCACCTGAAGGATGAGGGGAGCGTGCCAATCTCCATCGACAGCGCAGGGGAGTTCGAGGATGACATCATGATTCTGTGAAAGCACAGGAACCAGAAGCTATGGTGGTGTTGACAGCAGTTTCCTATGAATATCACCTAATGCTGTGTCACTGTACTGTGCATACGATGACACTCTGAAGACTGCTGGGATCGTAACAGCAGTAAGATAACTGGACCCAGCACCCTTTCCACAGAGGGGTTTTTCTGCAGAGGATGGACAATAGAAGAGCCATAAGTATTCCCATCGCAGGACGAAGGCCTGAAGTGAGGTGATGGAGGTTGATAGAAGCCATTTCAAGTGCTTCTGACCACTCCAACTGCCTGCAAAATAGCGGAGAGACCCTCCTGGATACATCAGAACCACTGCAAAAAGGTTGAGGTCCCAGAGGATTCCACTTCCTCCACAGAAATCAACTAGTAAGGGAAAGTTTCACCCTCACTTGGTTGCTTCAGTGGCGAGGGGGAAGTGCTGATTGGGCGCCCATAGGGAATTGCTCGCACTTCAACCTCCAGCCATTGGCCAACTCTAGAGTAACCAAGTAGTAGGGTGTGACGGACCTGTACGTAGCCATGGGAAGGTGGACCCTCCTGGTTACCTTGACTACGACGCTCACCTTTATAGGACCCCAGCTGATGCCGGGAACAGCTGAACCACGAGGCAGGCAGAAAGATGGACACACGACAACTCCCACCTAAGAGACATGACACAAGACCACATCCATCCGTGGATGAACAATGCCTGGTACCGCTATATCCACAACAGGATGAAGGCAGAATCGGCAAATACAGACTATTATGTCTGTTCTCATATGCCCAGCACGTCAACACACCCCACACTATATGTGTTCCTGGACCAACTCCCTGGGAAGAACCACTCCATGATACTAGCAGACAAAGGGGGACTTTGTGTCCTCTTCAACAACACCTGCTGCACTTACATACTGGACGATGTACACTCATTAAACATGACTGACGCCCTGAATGCTTTGAGACAGATCCAGCAGGCCCAAAATCAGGACTATGTAAGTGATACAAGTGACTGGTTTTCTTGGCTTTACACTGGCTCCTGGTTACAGGTGCTAAAAGGACCACTCATCGGAGTTGGGATATTTTTACTTTTATTTTGTGTCTTTGTAACATGTATACTGCCATGTCTAAAACTCATGATTAACCGCATAATATTTTCCACTGTTGCTGCATACATAGCCATGACAAGTGATGATAATGACTCCGACCTGTTGGAACATGAAGACTTTGTGTGATTAATGACGATGTGACAGAAAATGTACAACAAGGTGTTACATACTGATATCTCACTTAAAAGTTATACTGACAACAGGAGGGAATGTCAATGGAAAATTGTATTTAGTAGTCAGTATAATCTTTTAATGATATAAGTCTGCATATGGTAGAATACTGCATGTAATCATTTGTGTTTAGAAGTATATAGTTGGTGGCATACTGAAAGAATGTCTCATCCTAGGAAGTCTGTAACAACGTTGTGTACATTCCAGAGTGTTCTGGCATCCACCCCCACATCCTAGGAGCATGGGAATGGCTGTACCTTGTCTTATTGTTTTATGGTAGGATTAACGTAGCTATGTCAGTTTTAGTCTAAGTGCATTTTCTTATAAATAAACTGTTGGATTTTCCAGACCAGCAGGTTAAGGGAAGTTGTTTATGGGGTCTCACACACACACACACACACACACCTACACACACACACACACACACACACACACACACACACACACACACACACACACACACACACACACACCTACACACACACACACACACACACACACACACGCACACACGCCAACTGAAGTATATAAATAAAGACCAGGGCAGTCCTCGGAGCGAATCTTGGAGCCTCACTCTTGTGTGTGACCTCTGGAGGCTGCCCTTGCTAGCAAGAAAATCTGTGTATTTCTCCTCTCTGATTCTCTGCTGAAGAGGTGTTTTAGAATATATCTCTTAAGAGAGACAGAGATTAATAACAGGTATGATTCAATGCCGAGAGGTCTATTAATACATAGTGTGTGAGAAAGGTGACTGGAAAGGAAAAACTCAATGCATCATGGGAATCCCCCGGCAGCCTACGTCTATTGCAGCATAACTAAGGGAGGATTCAGGGTCACCTGGTCCAGCCCTAACTATATGCTTTAGCAAAAAGGAAAGTTTGAAGCCTAATCTTAAAAGTAGAGATAGTGTCTGTCTCCCGAATCCAAACTGGTAGCTGGTTCCACAGAAGAGGGGCCTGAAAACTGAAGGCTCTGCCTCCCATTCTACTTTTAAATACTCTAGGAACAACAAGTAGGCCTGCAGAGCGAGAGCGAAGTGCTCTAATAGGGTGATATGGTACTACAAGGTCATTAAGATACGATGGGGCCTGATTATTTAAGACCTTGTATGTGAGGAGCAGGATTTTGAATTCTGGATTTAACAGGAAGCCAATGAAGGGAAGCCAAAACAGGAGAAATCTGCTCTCTCTTTCTAGTCCCTGTCAGGACTCTTGCTGCAGCATTTTGGATTAACTGAAGGCTTTTCATGGAGTTTTTAGGACTTCCTGATAATAATGAATTACAGTCGTCCAGCCTGGAAGTAATAAATGCATGAACTAGTTTTTCAGCATCACTAAGAGACAGGATATTTCTAACTTTAGAGATGTTGCACAAATGGAAGAAAGCAGTCTTAAATATTTTTTTAATATGTGCGTTGAAGGACATGTCCTGGTCAAAAATGACTCCAAGGTTCCTCACAGCATTACTGGAGGCCAAGGCAATGCCATCCAGAGTAAGAATCTGGTTAGATACCATATTTCTAAGATTTTCAGGGCCGAGTACAATAACCTCAGTTTTATCTGAATTAAGAAGCAGAAAGTTAGCGGCCATCCAGGTCTTTATGTCTTTAAGACATTTCTGCAGTTTAACTAATTGGTGTGTGTTATCTGGCTTCATAGAGAGATAGAGCTGGTTGTCATCAGCATAGCAGTGAAAATGTATGCTATGTCTTCTAATGATACTGCCTAAGGGAAGCATGTATAATGTAAACAAAATTGGTCCTAGCACTGAACCCTGTGGAACTCCATAATTAACCTCAGTGTGTGAAGAGGACTCTCCATTTACATGCACAAATTGGAGTCTATTAGATAGATATGATACAAACCACTGCAATGCAGTACCTGTAATACCTACAGCATGTTCTAATCACTCTACCTAATAGGATATTATGGTCAACAGTATCAAATGCTGCACTGAGGTCTAGCAGGACAAGCACAGAGATGAGTCCAATGTCAGAGGCCATAAGAAGATCATTTGTAACCTTCACTAAAGCTGTTTCTGTGCTGTGATGAGCTCTGAAACCTGACTGAAACTCTTCAAATAAGCCATTCCTCTGCAGATGATCTGTTAGCTGTTTGACAACTGCTCTTTCAAGGATGTTTGATATGAAAGGAAGGTTGGAGATTGGCCTATAATTAGCTAAGACTGCTGGGTCTTGTGAGATTATAATATTATTTTATGCCATGTTATGCCCCTAATTAAAGATTGTGAATTATTATGTAGTTTTAGTTTGCATTATTCTCCTGAATTAGAAGAAGGTGATAACTATTGCATTTGTTAAACTGATTTGCATTATATTAGACTGCTGATTCATTGTGAATGAATGATATTGTTTATGATGCATTATACTGGTGAGTTAGAAGAAATACTGTTCGCAGAAAGTCATCGCCTTATTTGTCTGATTAGAAGAGAACAGAACATGCTGGAGTTTTCTGCCCTATCTCAACAGGAACAGATAAACAGGGAGCCAAGGTCGTAACTTAGGCGCTGTGTGAGAGAAAGCATGTGAATGTTTAGGCTTTAATGATAAGGTGGGGGCCACTAGAGGCTATAAGAGTTTGATCAATGCTCCACCATTTTGAGATCTGATGCTGTCTGCGTACTGCGTCCATCTCCCACGCCTGTGTTCATTAAAATCATCGTTTGACTCAACCCGGCCGGACCAGTGTTGTTATTGTGGTTTTTTCCTCTTGTATCCATCCCCAATATTTGAATCCGTAACAGTCTACAGATGCTTTTTGAGTAAAGGTTTAACTACAGCCACCTTGAAGGCCTATGGTACATAGCCGATTATTAGAAATGGGTTGATCTTGCCTTTAGACAACAATTCTGATGGCAAAGGAGCCAAACGGGACAGGCAGAAAAAAAAAAAAAAAAAAAAAGAAATAGGTTGATCATATTTAAGCTCGAAGAATTAATTAATGGCAGGACTTCTTTGAGCAGTTTTGTAGGAATGGGGTCTAAAAGACACGTTGATGGTTTGGAGGAAGTAATTATTGAAGTTAACTCAGAAAGATCAATTGGAGAAAAAGAGTCTAACTTAACATCAATGGTACTAAGAGTAGCTGTAGATAATATTACATCTGTGGGATGATTATTGGTAATTTTTTCTCTAATGATAAAAATTTTATTTGTGAAGAAGTTCATGAAGTCATTACTAGTTAACGTTAAAGGGATGGTTGGCTCAACAGAGCTCTGACTGTTTGTCAGCCTGGCTACAGTGCTGAAGAGAAACCTGGGTTTGTTCTTATTTTCTTCAATCAGTGACGAATAGTAAAATGTTCTGGCTTTGTGGAGGGCTTTCTTATCAAGCAAAAAACTATTTCTCCAGGCTAAATGATGATCCTCTAAATTTGTGACACGCCATTTCCTCTCCAGTTAACGAGTTATCTGCTTTAGGCTACGTGTTTGAGAATTATACCACGGAGTCAGGGACTTCTGATTAGAGACCTTAATTTTCACCGGAGCTACAGTATCCAGAGTCGTACGTAGTGAGGAGGTAAAATTATTAACAAGATAATCGACCTCTGTTGGGAAAGAAATGGACATATTTGAAGTCCAACACCTTTTTCCAGTCACATTATTAAAGCAGACAAACTACAAGCTCATTTTCATTCCAACCAGTCATCTTCTGACCTGGACTAGCAACACTGGTCTCTATGTGCAGCTGGTTGTGGGACCAGTGCTCAGGGAGCGTCTACAAAGTGCAACACTGAAAGAACATCACACACTCATTTGCTTCCAGCACTTTCACACAAACATCTACTGTCATTATTGTCACCAAACTCTGTGGATCCTTTATTGCAAATTCAAATGGGATTCAAATGGTCAGACAAAAGAGAGTTATGAGGAAATATGATGAAATGTTGTGTATTAGCAGCAAGTTATTGAATCATTTTCCTCAGAAACCAAACAAAATGATTCACAAACATGTTTTTACAAACTCAGTGTTGGACTTGGATCAGCAGGATAAGCTGATGTTTAAAGGCATTTGAGTCTCGCTGTATGAGAGTCCAGTTATTACCCAATATTTATGAATGATGGTCTTTCAGTGTTGCACTTTGTAGACGCTCCCTGAGCCTCACAGCCAGTTGCACATGTACCAGCTGACATTACCCAGCATTAGAGGTGGGTGTAAAGAAATGGATTTTCCTATTTAAATGGTTTTAATTTGAATAAAGTATTGAGACTGGAGAGATATTTTGCTGCTAATGTTAATAATCATCATCATTACCATTGAATTAATAATATAATCTACAGCATTGATAGTGCATTCAGATGTTTAAACATTTTGGTATCCAATTAGCCTTTATTACAGGTGCAGTTATAACCACTTTAAACTGTTGAGTTGAATCTATAATCTTAAATGCTTTTGAATGCTTGTTATAATCTTAAGTTTGTATGTGCTGATTTTGTTGATTCTGAGTACACTCTGTCCAAAGTCAGAGTGACAGGAAAAGTGAAACCGAAAGCAGAGTCTAAGTGCAGGTTATTCTGAGGAGCTGTTTGGACGAGGCTATTCGAATAACCAGGTTATTCAAATTGTCTGTTATACTTTTATATTCTTTTATTAAGCTTTTAGTAGACGTTCTTGAGTATAACATTTATTCAACATAGTACATATAGTTTCAGTTAGGTTATTGCACCTAAGGATGAGCCTCTGTTCTGGTGAAAGGTCAGAAGTGCAACGGGTGAGATGAGAGAGCATATAAGGACGACATGTACACACACACACACATTAGTTAGACTCATGTATAGGTGAAAGGTTAGTCATGTCTGCTTGTAACTGCGAAATTGTCACTGCAAAAGAGGAACAGTTTCATGTTGTCTCTGCAAAAAGAGGAACAGTTCCAGACGAGAACTGGAAGTCAAAAGGTTGACAGGAAATACCGGATATGAAGATAGAAGACAATGTTCTTTTTAAACTGTGTTAAAAGTCATTGTGGTTTTGATGTGACCTATGTATGAAGTGTATCTGTGACGCATGAGGGGGCGTCAGTAAATTCAAACCCTGAGGGTATAAAAAATCTGTTAATGTTTTGAGTAGTCGGAGATCAGCGCTGTCTGTGAACAGGCACTGGTCCCCCAACGCGTGTATTCATTAAAATCAATTGTTTGACAAAGATCTTTTGGACCATGGTTGTGTTTACTCTCCTTCCTCAATATCTGAACCTTAACAAAAGCGATGTTGATTCATTCAATCCTGAATAGATTTTTAATATAAATTTATTTTGCCAGAATCTCAGGTTAAAGCTCCCAAAAGTATTTCAACAACAAGCAAACAGACAAAACAGTAAATGAGAGCAGCTAAACACACAAAGATGGAAACACAGAGCGTGGATCGTTCACTCGACGGCACGTACACGGACATGCCGTCGGGGCTGAAAGTGGACAGCTCACAGATCCTGAAGCTGCAGGTTTCATCTGTCTCCAACCAAAACTGACTGAACCAGCAGCAGAAGAAGATCCAAACTACGCTTTACGTTTGATGAACATCGTCATGAATTCTCTCTGACTTTGACGTTTACTTCCTGCACAGCTCTCTCTCTCTCAGTGTACTTCAAGAACAGTTTACCTTCAAAAATCTGTTTCCTGCATTATTCACTGCTTATTACGCACCAGTCTGCTGTTGTGTTCACTGCTGTCGGCCTCCCAAAACAAAGCCTCATTTCTGCTGTTCCATACTGAAGAAATTTAAACCTTTTAAAATGATGACAGATTACAAACTCTCAGCTGTGTCTGTAATCAAACCTCTGTAACTTTGCTTCCCTTCAGCAGCATCAGCTCATGTTCACATGTTGATTCATGGTTTGCTTCAGTTTTTGATGTACTGCAGAATATTTTGAAGGTTATCTGCTATAAAGAGCCAGAACAGGAAAATCTGCTTCATGTGTTTTTGTTTGATCCTCAGTGACTTTGACACAAAGGCCTCTGCTGTGATGATCACACCTCTGATCAAGTCTCACAGTGTCAGCTTTGTTTTTATACATATGGATATGTGCTGATAAATGATCATAATTATAATATTTCCCACTGTCTGCTGTGTGCCGTGACCTTTGACCTGCTAAAGATAGTCAGCTGTGGATTATTCATTGTTGTGTCTGATACTGTGAGGAAGAACACTACACAGTTAATCAGGGTCCCCTCTCTCTGAATCAGGAAAGGTGGGCAGGCCGCGTGTGGGCCGCGGGCCATACGTTGAGCATCACTGTTTGAAATGTGAACATTGTTCTGCTGCAGTCAATGGACTAAACCAGAGAAGAAGAAAACAGACTTTTCCATGAAGATCCTCAGTGTGGATCAGTATAATATCAGCCTGATGTCTGCAGTTTAGTGTCAGCACAACTTTCACATCATATTCATCTCAGCACAACTAAAACATGCTGACTGACCTCAGAGTTTCAAGTCCACATCCTGGACTCTCCAGGAAACCACACAGATGCTTCACTCCTGAATCCTGCAGCTTGTTGTTGTAGCTCAGGTCCAGCTCTCTCATATGGGAGGGGTTGGACTTCAGTGCTGCTGCCAGATAATCACAGCTGATCTCTGACAAACCACAGCCCCTCAATCTGTATAAAGAATGAACGATGTAAGTTTATTAGACAAAGTGTGAGCTTGAAATCATTCAGTGTTTCATCATCTGTTCAGAGCTGAAGAAGGTTCAGAATGTAGAAGTTTAGAAAATGGAAACTCCAAACAGCTGAAGCCAACAGGAAGCAGCTTCAAACAAACACAACAAGAGAAAAAACTCTGAATGTTTCACATTAAAGTCGTACATTTATCATAAAAACAGGACAAAGACTTGAAAAAGTCGTGTTTTTCCTTCCAGGAACCACAAGGCTTCACTTTTAAAGGTGAAGTGTGAAAGAAATGGACATATTTGAAGTCCAACACCTTTTTCCAGTCACATTATTAAAGCAGACAAACTACAAGCTCATTTTCATTCCAACAAGTCATCTTCTGACCTGGACTAACAACACTGGTCTCTATGTGCAGCTGGCTGTGACCGAAAAGGCTGAGTAGCGAAAAGCGGGGGTCTGAAATGATGAAGCCGGGAGTCCGCTGCTCTCATCGGCTGGAGTGACCATTGCTATCGAGCGGGTGGGGAACAGACGTCTCCGAAAACGTTGGCAGACTTTTGCAAATATGCGATGTCTTGATAAACCAAGCAGATATTTGAAGTTTACACAGCTACTTTCTCACATGAAAATATGTTAAAAGTTTATTTTGTGACCCGGAAAGATTAATAAGAGTAATTTTAAAACTTAGTAGCAGCCGATATTGTTGGCAGCTGAAATTTGGCTGGGCCGCGCTATGACTTCTGACATATGGTGGGCCACGGAGGACACACCCGACCCATCCTTCACATTCGGGGAAATGAAGGACGCATTTGTCGGCTGCATTTGAAGGAGTCGACGAATACGGACAGCTTTCGTCTCCTGGCTGTGACGTAATCGGCCTTCAAATGCGGCCTCCGGAGGATGCAGCCGACGTTTTGGGACACAGCTACTAATTTGCTTCCATCATCCAACCTGAAGAGGAAACAGAGACGCCTCCCCTTCAAAGTAAAAGCTGCTCCTTTTGGACACAGTATCAAAGAAAGTCTACAGTATAACATAGAAAAGACAGAACAAAGTTTTGGTTTTTTTAAATTGTGCAGAAATGAAACTACACTAAGCTCAATTATGTGACAGACATTTCATCCCATGTCAGTTTGGCCTCATCCTGGGCCGGATTATCCAGCACACACTCTGACCACAGGCCCAGGGGCCACGCACAGCTGGCTCCATCCAAGAGACAGGAAACAAACCAACACAATAATAAAAAGCACCATGTGATCTTCTTACATCTTCAAGACAAACATAGTAAAAACATGAGCACATTTGTTTCCTGATAAAATGATGTGACAGGTAGAACAGAGTAAAGTGGTGGTGTTACAGCCTTTCTCCCCTCTGCTGCCGAAGCTGTTAGTCTCTCCCAAACTCAGCTACAGGACTTCCAAATGAATGAAAGCAGCAGAAATGGCTTTACAAATGAAAGAGGAAGAGGAGAAGAAGAGGAGAGGGAGGCCACCCTGACCATTACTCCAGCTGAAAACATCACACTTCCATTAAAGTTGGTGAGGAAATGTTGAGCAGGATGAGCTGCTGGCTAATCTGGAGGCTGTAGCAGCAGCTCACAGTCACAGTGGATTTCCACTCATGAAAAAGCTCTGGCTGCTTCATTTCTCAACTCATATCAGAGACTTTAATGCTTCACTGAAGCTGTACTGTGATGCTTCCATATCCCAGTGAGGCCTCCATAATGATTTCAGCTGTTCTGTACACACACTGTGTGCCCTGTATGGCTCAAAGTCTCTGCAGCCTGTTTTTATCTGCTATCATCAGATCTTCATCATCCTCATTCACATCCCTCACACACTCTACAGCCTCATCAGCACTGACTTCATCTTCACTGACTGATGGAGCACAACATGAACCTGTGGAGGCTGAAACACTGTCCTGTTAAACATCTCCCCGTCACCACTCCACTTCTGTCAGCCTTTAAATGAACCCTGCTCAAGTCTGTCACTTCTGTTTGGAGCCAACAGAGGTTAAAGATTATGCCACTACATTCTTGTCTAGAAAATATTAAAAGTGTATTTGGTGACACACAAAAAAGGGTAAAGTTTAATTATAGTTTGGGTCCACACATGTCCAAACCCTGGTGTGTAGGCCTACTTAGTATTGAGAAAAGCCCACTAAAAGAACGCCCACCAGACCACAGCAATGGTTTTGACTTGATCAGCATTAACCCCGCCCCCTGACTTTGATGGGTGAAGCTGACAAATAAAATGTATTTATGAACAGCGATGCAGGGCCAGGAGTAGCAACGTGAATTAAAAAAATACATCATTAAATAATTCATTAAATGTGTCATTAAAATAATTAAAATAGAAAACAAACCAATAATTGATTAAATATGTAATTAACTAATTAGAATTGTACATAAATAAATAATGAATTATTTTAAATGAAATTAACTGATAATTCATTATCAATATATATTTTTTTATTAATTATGTAAATGTTTAATTAATTACTGAAATAAATAATTCATTAGTGATGTATTTATTTAATAAACCATAAAATTATTGCTAGTTTACTCAAAATAAATTTAAGACATCAACATTAAAGGTTAAATTATGATAATGAATACATGCAACTATAACTGATGACATAAGAATTTGGATTTTTAAGCTAAAGCGAAGGTGCTGAGTCACTTGGCATGTTACTCTCAAATCCTCCCCAATAACAATAACATAATTACACTTTAGCCACAAGAGGGCAGCAACATTAATACAAGTCACGTGTATATAAAGGTACAGTGATTATATTACAGTGATTTTGACAAAAACAAAACAGAAGTTGATGGCAGTGTGTTTTTCCATAACATACCAACCAAATTAAATAATAAAAACTTTATAACTTACAGAGCTTTTTTAGAAACTTTGACCACTGGCAGCATCCTCAGAAGAGCCTCCTCTGAAGCAGAGTATTTCTTCAGGTCAAACTCATCCAGATCTTTTTCTGATGACAGTAAGATGAAGACCAGAGCTGACCACTGAGCAGGAGACAGTTTATCTGTGGAGAGACTTCCTGATCTCAGGGACTGTTGGATCTCCTCCAGTAGAGAACGATCATTCAGTTCATTCAGACAGTGAAACAGATTGATGCTTTTCTCTGCAGACAGATTCTCACTGAGCTTCTCCTTGATGTACTGAACTGCTTCTTGATTGGTCTTTGAACTACTTCCTGTTTGTGTCATCAGACCTTGCAAAAGAGTTTGATTAGGCTTCAGACCCAAGAGAAACCGAAGGAACAAGTCCAGGTGTCCATTGGGGCTCTGTAAGGCCTTGTCCACAGCACACTGGTAGAAGTATTTTTCTGTCTGAGAGCTTGTTTGTTGCTCTTCCAGCAGATTGAGTCCAGAGTTGATGAAGGTCAGATGGACATGAAGAGCAGCCAGAAACTCCTGAACACTGAGATGAACAAAGCAGAACACCTTGTTCTGGTACAGTTGTTTCTCCTCTTTAAAGATCTGTGTGAACACTCCTGAGTACACTGAGGCTGCTCTGATATCGATGCCACACTCTGTCAGGTCTGGTTCATAGAAGATCAGGTTTCCTTTCTGCAGCTGATCAAAAGCCAGTTTTCCCAGTGACTCAATCATCTTCCTGCTCTCTGGACTCCAGTGTGGATCTGTCTCAGCTCCTCCATCATATTTGACCCTCTTGACTTTGGCCTGAACCACCAGGAAGTGGATGTACATCTCAGTCAGGGTCTTGGGCAGCTGTCCTCCCTCTCTGGTTTCCAGCACATCCTCCAGAACTGTAGCAGTGATCCAGCAGAAGACTGGGATGTGACACATGATGTGGAGGCTTCGAGCTTTCTTGATGTGGGAGATGATCCTCCTGGCCTGCTCCTCATCTCTGAATCTCTTCCTGAAGTACTCCTCCTTCTGTGGGTCAGTGAACCCTCTCACCTCTGTCACCATGTCGACACACTGAGGAGGGATCTGATTGGCTGCTGCAGGTCGTGTTGTTATCCAAAGGCGAGCAGAAGGGAGCAGGTTCCCTCTGATGAGGTTTGTCAGCAGCTCATCCAATGAGGTGGACTTTCTTGTTTCAGTCAGGATTTTAGTTTTGTTGAAGTCCAAATTAAGTCGACACTCATCCAGACCATCAAGTATGAACACAACCTGGAAGTCTTCAAGCCTGCAGATTCCTGATTCCTTAGTTTGATTAAAGAAGTGATGAACAAGTCCCACCAAGCTGAACTTTTCCTCTTTCAGCACATTCAGCTCTCTGAAAGTGAATGGAAATATGAACTGGATGTCCTGGTTGGCTTTGTCTTCAGCCCAGTCCAGGCTGTATTTCTGTGTTAAGACTGTTTTCCCAATGCCAGCCACTCCCTTTGTCAGCACTGTTCTGATTGGTTCATCTCTTCCAGGTGAGGCTTTAAAGATGTCTTCTTGTCTGATTGTTGTTTCTGGTCTGTCTGGTTTCCTGGATGCTGTTTCAATCTGTCTGACCTCATGTTCATCATTGACCTCTGCAGTCCCTCCCTCTGTGATGTAGAGCTCTGTGTAGATCTGATTCAGGAGGGTTGGGATTCCTGCTTTAGCGATCCCCTCAAACACACACTGGTACTTCTTCTTCAGTTGGGCTTTAAGTTCACGTTTACGGAGTGGAGCAAATATTTCTGAAGATAAGAAATTCAGAAAAAAATATTACACAATAAATATCATAGCCTTTCAGTACCCTGAAAGGATGAATGTCTATTGGTCCATTTCTTGAGCTATTAGGAAAGATCAATATTCAGTCTTTAGAGAAATTCTCTTACTGCTCTGCAGATGGTCAGCCATCTCATGCTGCTTAAGTCTCCTCAAGAAGTGGAGTGTGATCTTCACAAATGCTTCTCTGCAGCTCTTTCTTTCATCTTCATCCTCACCTTCAAACATCTCCTCATCCTCCATCTGGCTCTTTAAAGTTTCTGGGTGATCTGGACTCAGAACCTTCTGGATCTTCTTCAGCTCGTTCTTCACAAACATGGTGATGTTGTCCTCCAGCCGCTGGAAAAGAAGACTGTATGAATTACCCAGTGGTAAATGGACTGGTTCTTATATAGCTCTCTTTGATACTCTGTGCACACAAAGCATTTTATAAAACATGCCTCATTCAACCAAGCACATTGTTCTATGCTTAAATACTTTCTTTCACACTCTGATGGATGCATCAGAGGGCAGCTTGGGTTTAGTACGTTACCCAGTACATTTGCCAGCCAGGGTTTGATTCACAAACCTTCTGACTAGTAGCTGACCTGCTCCCCTCCTGAGCTACAGTCATCCCAATCTGACTGAAATCATGGAGCCCAAACTCTGATTTATGTTGGACACACTGACAATCCTCTGGTCCACAAAGTGCAGCATAGAGGTGACTGAAAAGAATAAATGTAAACGTAGTACTACAAACCATAACCACAGAGTCCAGGTGTGTTTGATTTTGCTGTGCAGACTGTCCAGTGGAAACCTCTGCTCTCTCCTGGTCCACTCTGTGGAGGAGTAATGAATAATTAGCTCATGTTATGTCTGTCCACACACAGACACAAGCTAAAGGTCCATGAAGTGATGTTTGGATGGGTTCAGTCAATCAGATGACTGTCATGGTGAAGCTTTGCTAGTCCTGCTGATCCCACTGAGAATTAACAACTCAGTTTCCAGATGTCTGTAGTTTTCTGCTCAGTTTCTTTAGAATAGAATAGAATAGAATAGAATAGAATTCAACTTTATTGTCATTGCACATGCACAGGTACAGGGCAACGAAATGCAGTTTGCATCCATCCAGAAGTGCTTTAGTGATATAGATATATTACAATATATATTAGCAATAATATAGATATGTGAGTATATTACAGAAATGGGTCTATTATGGTATGTTATAATGTACACGGTATGAAGTATGTTGTGAATATTCTATAACTATAAGTATGTACAGGCTGTAGTGAGTACAAGCTATGTACAGGCTATGAACAGGATATAAATATGAAAAACTATACAGAATATGAAATAAATAACTTTACAGAATCTGAGATATACAGCTATACAGAAATGGGAAGTATGCAAGTTGTAAACAGTTGTAGGATTAAAGATTATCGAATGTACAGAATGATTATTTACACAGAGCTATACTGTAGTGCAGTTAAGATAAGTGAGGGTGTAGATAGTTTCTACAGAGGCTATATAAAGTGCTAGTGGTTGTGAGTGGTGGTTCAGTCCATGTTATTATTGTGTGTTTGAGGGTACAGTTGTCCATTGTGTGTGTGTGTGTGTGTATGTTCAGTCCATGAGTTTAACGTGGGTCAGATGTCAGGAGGCAGAGTTCAGGAGTCTGACAGCTGTGGGGAAGAAGCTGTTCCGGTACCTGGTGGTCTTAGTCCGGAGGCTCCTGTGGCGCCTCCCAGAGGGCAGGAGGGTGAAGAGTCCATGTGATGGGTGACTGGGGTCTTTGATGATTTTCCCAGCCCTTTTCAGACACCGCTTCCTGTAGATGTCTTTTATGGCAGGAAGTGGTGCTCCGGCGATGCGCTGGGCAGTTTTCACGACCCTCTGCAACGCCTTCCGGTCCGAGGCAGAGCAGTTCCCATACCAGACTGTTATACAGTTGGTCAGGATGCTCTCGATGGTGCAGCGATATAAGTTCACCAGAATGTCTGAGGACAGGTGGTTCTTCCTCAGAGTCCTCAAGAAGAAGAGGCGCTGGTGAGCCTTCTTGACCAGCTTGGAGCAGTTGGTCGTCCAGGTGAGATCCTCGGAGATGTGGACTCCCAGGAACTTGAAGCTGCTCACACGCTCCACAGCCGTCCCCTTAATGTGGATGGGTGGATGTGGGTCAGCACTCCTCCTGTAGTCCACGATGAGCTCCTTGGTCTTCTCGGTGTTAAGCAGCAGGTTGTTTGTGTCGCACCACTCAACCAGACGATCCACCTCCTCCCTGTAGGCGGCCTCATCGTTGTCACTGATGAGGCCAATCACCGTGGTGTCATCTGCAAACTTAATGATGGTGTTGGAACCATCAGCAGGTCTGCAGTCGTGGGTGAAGAGGGAGTAGAGGAAAGGGCTCATCACACAGCCTTGTGGTACACCGGTGTTCATCGTGATTGTAGATGAGCAGCGGTTATCCAGCCGGACATGTTGGGGGCGGTTGGTCAGGAAGTCCAGTAACCATTTGCAGATGAGGGAATTGATGCCCAGGTCTGTCAGTTTCCTGATGAGTTGTGAGGGGTGGATTGTATTGAACGCTGAACTGAAGTCTATAAACAGCATTCTGGCGTAGGTGTTGTTGTTGTCCAGGTGTGAGAGGACAGAGTGCAGTGCGATGGAGACTGCATCCTCTGTGCTCCTGTTCTGGCGGTTTGCGAATTGGTGGGGGTCCAGGGTGGGGGGGAGACAGGATTTGAAGTGTGCTAGGACCAGCTGCTCTAAGCACTTAGTGATGATGGGGGTGAGTGCTACTGGGCGGTAATCATTGAGGCAAGATGGGTTGCAGTTTTTGGGTATCGGGACGATGGAGGTGGATTTGAAGCAGGCCGGTACCACAGCGTGGGCCAAGGACAGATTGAATATGTCTGTGAGCACTCCTGCAAGCTCCCCAGAACACGCTCTGAGAACACGCCCGGGGATGCCATCAGGGCCTGCAGCCTTGTGGACATTGATCCTGCTCAGCACCGCTCCTACATCGGTGGGGGAGAGAGTCAGAGGTTGGTGGTCTGGCGTCATGTCTGCTTTGGTTGTGGTTGTGGGGTTCCCTCGCTCAAAACGAGCATAAAATTTGTTGAGCTCGTTGAGGAAGGAGACATCAGAGGATGCGGGGGAGGGTTTGGTGGTCCTGTAGTCTGCCACATGCGTCGGGGGTTGGAGTTGGAGAAGTGTTCTTCTACCTTCTTTTTGTAATGGTGTTTGGCTTTTTTGATGCCCTTCTTTAGATTAGCCCTGGCTGTGCTGTAGGCGTGTGCATCTCCTGACCTAAAGGCGGTGTCCCAACAGCTCTTACCGTCTCCTGCATAAAGCTTTCCCTCCATGCTCAGATGCCCTGGAACAAGGTGCTCTCTTTATATCAGTGACTGGTTTAAAGTGCCAACTTGCAGTGCTCGCCAAACTTTGTGTCAGCAAAAGTAGTTCTAATGTTTATTACATTTATTACATTTTTACATTTTTACACACACAAATCAATGAACGCAAAAACATAAACTTTTCAGATATTTTGTTTTACAATTTTACAAAATCAGTTCACAACTACACAGTCTGATTTACAAGTACAAAATATTTATGACTACAGTTTGAGCCGATGTATGTCCCGAGTCTGTGGACTCAGTGGTTTTGTTTTGATTGTTCTTGTCTTTTGTTACAATTTCATTCTTATTAAGATTTTCTAGTTCTGAGGTTTTGGTTTCTGTGTTCCCTCTGTACTGTGTTAGTATTGTGTCTCTGTGTTCACTTCCTGTTTTATTTTGACAGTTGTGGAGATCAGGGAAATTATTTTACTGCTATTGTTAATAATCATCATCATTACCATTGCATTAATAATATAATCTACAGCATTGATATTGCATTCAGATGTTTAAACAGTGTGTGTCTTTCAGAAAGACTAAGTTGCAGGCTGAAAGGAAATTGCAGGTTTGCAGAGTGTGCCTTTTGCAGAAGTGAAACCGAAAGCAGAGTCTAAGTGCAGGTTATTCTGAGGATTACATGTAAGGATGAGCCTCTGTTCTGGTGAAAGCTCAGAAGTGCAACGGGTGAGATGAGAGAGCATTTAAGGATGACACACACACACACACACACACACACACACACACACACACACTCAGTGCGGGTTTGGAGAAGCGGCAGTCAAAAGGTTGACAGGAAACATCTGCCGTGAAGACGAAGACAATTTTCTTTTCAAACTGTGTTAAAAGTCATTGTGGTTTTGAGTTGATGTATGCATATATTGTATCTGATGACGCATGAGGGGGCGCCATTAAATTCAAACCCTGATGGTATAAAATATCTGCTTATGCTTTGATTAATCGAAGATCAAGTGCTGTCTGCGTACGGCTGGTCTTACCACGCGTGTATTCCATTATGCCATGTCCTATGTTAGTGTGTCTACTTTTGCTTCCCCTTGTGTGGTTATGTCCAATGAATCCTGCTGTGTCTCCCTTTTCTCATTCCCCGATTGCTCTTTTGTGTATATGAGCCCTTTGTTTTCTCCTGCTTTTTGCTGGTTCGTCTGTATTATCTCTCCGTGTCTCCGTTTAAGGTTTCAGGTTAGTTTTTTAGTTTTTTCAGTAGAGGTTATCTTAGCTTCTGCACAGGCCATCTCCACTGCACTTCACCGTTTCAATAAAGCTCACTCACTTCACAGCAGTGTCGGCATCTTGGGTCCTTTATTAAATTCAACATGGCTCGCCCCGCTAGCCGTGACATAAGATGTGAAAACAATACCCAAAAAACATGAGGGACAAATAGGGAATAGTTTTAAGGTCCAGGGCCAACAAACTGAGTCTAGCCATAAACTCAGAGTTGATTGAATTAGCATTTTGAATTGGCTGATCTGAGTTACTTCAATCAAGTCTATGTTCACTTTGAGTTAAGATTATACGTGATTAATGTAAAAGAAAAAAGCCATCATAAGCAACTGATTCTGCTTTAGCAGGTTTTCAAATCTAAACGGTACCCATCCCTAGCTGGCTGTAGTTAAACCTTTACTTAAAAAGCATCCCTAGACCCAGCTGTCTTAGCTAATTATAGGCCGATCTCCAACCTGACAATCCTTGAAAGAGTAGTTGGGGGGAGACAATCAGAGGGGCAGTGTGATGATCTTAGGTTACAAACTTCTGCAGTCAAGTCATTAAGGGAGACGGGATCAAACTGCTCTAAGACAGCTGCGCACACAGGAGAAAGACTCGGATCTGAGGCAGCAGTCGGCGAGACAAGAGCCCTAATAGATAGAAGCTTGTTGTTAAAAAATGCTAAAAAATCATCACAAATACTTGGTGAAGAAATGACTCCGACATTATCACGTCAACGAAGAAAGCGATTGAGGACATTAAAAAGTACCTGAGGCCTGTGACTGTTTACTGACACTAAGTTTAAGACAAACTATGTCTGCAGGTTTTACAGCTTCTTGGTGAGCAGAAAGACAGAAAGTCCTTAAAATCTGTAGAGAAACATACAATCTGTCCTTTTTCCATCTCCTTTCGGCGCATCTACAGTCACATCTAAGGGAGCGCGTATGTTCATTCAACCACAGCTCTGATAAATGCTTAGCGCGCAGAGTCCTGAACGGAGCAATAGAGTCCAAAATATCAGTGCAGGTAGAATGAAGAATGTCCGAAAGGTCCTCAACACTTTAACAGCTGGAGTTCATTATTCCAGAGTCCATAAAGGCAGCAGAAAAAGTGGCACTGTTAGAGCATTAAATGGGAAATGGCCTGCATTTGTATAGCGCTTTTCTAGTCCCTAAGGACCCCAAAGCGCTTCACACTACATTCAGTCATTCACACACACAGTCACACACTGGCGATGGCAAGCTACATTGTAGCCACAGCTGCCCTGGGGCGCACTGACAGAGGCGATGCTGCCGGACACTGGCGCCACAGGGCCCTCTGACCACCACCAGTAGGCAAACATGGGGTTAGTATCTTGCCTAAAGATATTTGGCATGCAGCCAGGAGGCAGCCTGGGATCGAACCACTGACCTTCTGATTAGTGGCTGACCTGCTCTGCCACCTGAGCTACCTGGTTACATGAATATGCATAGGGTCATTAACATATGACGTCTACATACAAACAAAGAGTATCGTGTGTGTGTGTATGTGTGTGTGTGTGTGTGTGTGTGTGTGTGTGAGTGGGGGGGGGGGATCAGAGTGTGACCCCAAAAATAACTTCCCTAAACCTGCTGGTCTGGAAGTCCAACAGTTCATCTAAACAAAAGGCACTTAGCCTAAAACAAATATAGCCACGTTTATCCTACCATAAAACAATAAGACAAGGTACGACCTCTTCCCATGCTCCCAGGATGTAGGTGTGCATTCTAGTGTGGAATACACACCAAGCCTTTGTAGCCTGCTAAAGATCACACAGCCTATCACTACACAATTGATTATACACCTCTAAGCATATATGGTTAAATATTTCTAAGCATAAATGACAATCAACAATACATCAACCTAACACTGGACGACTGTAATTCGTTATTATCAGGATGTCCTAAAAACTCCCTGAAAAGCCTTCAGTTAATCCAAAATGCTGCAACAAGAGTACTGACAGGGACTAGAAAGAGAGAGCAGATTTCTCCTGTGTTGGCTTCCCTTCATTGGCTTCCTGTTAAATCCAGAATTCAAAATCCTGCTCCTCACATACAAGGTCTTAAATAATCAGGCCCCATCTTATCTTAATGACCTTGTAGTACCATATCACCCTATTAGAGCGCTTCGCTCTCGCTCTGCAGGCCTACTTGTTGTTCCTAGAGTATTTAAAAGTAGAATGGGAGGCAGAGCCTTCAGTTTTCTGGCCCCTCTTCTGTGGAACCAGCTTCCAGTTTGGATTCAGGAGACAGACACTATCTCTACTTTCAAGACTAGGCTTCAAACTTTCTTCTTACTTAACGATTAAGTCCCTGAATTCCACTGTTATATGGAAATTCAATTCAATTCAATTCAATTTTATTTATATAGCGCCAAATCACAACAAAAGTCGCCTCAAGGCGCTTCATAGATACAGAGAAAAACCCAACAATCATATGAACCCCTATGAGCAAGCACTTTGGCGACAGTGGGAAAGAAAAACTCCCTTTTAACAGGAAGAAACCTTCGGCAGAAAAAGGCTCAGGGAGGGGCGGCCATCTGCTGCGACCGGTTGGGGTGAGAGAAGGAAGACAGGATAAAGACATGCTGTGGAAGAGAGACAGAGGTTAATAACAGATATGATTCAATGCAGAGAGGTCTATTAATACATAGTGAGTGAGAAAGGTGACTGGAAAGGAAAAACTCAATGCATCATGGGAATCCCCCGGCAGCCTCCATCTATTGCAGCATAACTAAGGGAGGATTCAGGGTCACCTGGTCCAGCCCTAACTATATGCTTTAGCAAAAAGGAAAGTTTGAAGCCTAATCTTAAAAGTAGAGATAGTGTCTGTCTCCCGAATCCAAACTGGAAGCTGGTTCCACAGAAGAGGGGCCTGAAAACTGAAGGCTCTCCCTCCCATTCTACTTTTAAATACTCTAGGAACAACAAGTAGGCCTGCAGAGCAAGAGCGAAGCGCTCTAATAGGGTGATATGGTACTACAAGGTCATTAAGATAAGATGGGGCCTGATTATTTAAGACCTTGTATGTGAGGAGCAGGATTTTGAATTCAATTCTAGATTTAACAGGAAGCCAATGAAGGGAAGCCAAAACAGGAGAAATATGCTCTCTCTTTCTAGTCCCTGTCAGGACTCTTGCTGCAGCATTTTGGATTAGTTGAAGGCTTTTCAGCGAGTTTTTTGGACATCCTGATAATAATGAATTACAGTAGTCCAGCCTGGAAGTAATAAATGCATGAACTAGTTTTTCAGCGTCACTAAGAGACAGGATATTTCTAATGTTAGAGATGTTGCGCAAATGGAAGAAAGCAGTCTTACATATTTGTTTAATATGTGCGTTGAAGGACATGTCCTGGTCAAAAATGACTCCAAGGTTCCTCACCGCGTTACTGGAGGCCAAGGTAATGCCATTCAGAGTAAGAATCTGGTTAGAGACCATATTTCTAAGATTTTCAGGGCCGAGTACAATAACCTCAGTTTTATCTGAATTAAGGAGCAGAAAGTTAGCATCCATCCAGGTCTATATGTCTTTAAGACATTCCTGCAGTTTAACTAATTGGTGTGTGTCATCTGGCTTCATGGACAGATAGAGCTGGGTGTCATCAGCATAGCAGTGAAAATGTATGCTATGTCTTCTAATGATACTGCCTAAGGGAAGCATGTATAATGTAAACAGAATTGGTCCTAGCACTGAACCCTGTGGAACTCCATAATTAACCTCAGTGTGTGAAGAGGACTCTCCATTTACATGCACAAATTGGAGTCTATTAGATAGATATGATACAAACCACTGCAGTGCAGTACCTGTAATACCTACAGCATGTTCTAATCACTCTAATAGGATATTATGGTCGACAGTATCGAACGCTGCACTGAGGTCTAGCAGGACAAGCACAGAGATGAGTCCACTGTCAGAGGCCATAAGAAGATCATTTGTAACCTTCACTAAAGCTGTTTCTGTGCTGTGCTGAGCTCTGAAACCTGACTGAAACTCTTCAAATAAACCATTCCTCTGCAGATGATCTGTTAGCTATTTGACGACTACTCTTTCAAGGATTTTTGATATGAAAGGAAGGTTGGAGATTGGCCTATAATTAGCTAAGACTGCTGGGTCTAGAGATGGCTTTTTGAGTAAAGGTTTAACTACAGCCAGCTTGAAGGCCTGTGGTACATAGCCGATTATTAGAGATAGGTTGATCATATTTAAGATCGAAGAATTAATTAATGGCAGGACTTCTTTGAGCAGTTTTGTAGGAATGGGGTCTAAAAGACACGTTGATGGTTTGGAGGAAGTAATTATTGAAGTTAACTCAGAAAGATCAATTGGAGAAAAAGAGTCTAACTTAACATCAATGGTACTAAGAGTAGCTGTAGATAATATTACATCTGTGGGATGATTATTGGTAATTTTTTCTCTAATGATAAAAATTTTATTTGTGAAGAAGTTCATGAAGTCATTACTAGTTAACGTTAAAGGGATGGTTGGCTCAAAAGAGCTCTGACTTTTTGTCAGCCTGGCTACAGTGCTGAAGAGAAACCTGGGGTTGTTCTTATTTTCTTCAATCAGTGATGAATAGTAAGATGTTCTGGCTTTGCGGAGGGCTTTCTTATAAAGCAGAAAACTATTTCTCCAGGCTAAATGATGATCCTCTAGATTTGTGACACGCCATTTCCTCTCCAGATTACAAGTCATCTGCTTTAGGGTACGTGTTTGAGAATTATACCACGGAGTCAGGTGCTTCTGATTTCAGGCCTTAGTTTTCACAGGAGCTACAGTATCCAGAGTCGTACGTAGTGAGGAGGTGAAATTATTAACAAGATAATCGACCTCTGTTGGGGTAGCGTTCAGATAGCTGCTCTGCTCTGTGTTGGTACAGGGCATTGGAGATGATAACAGTGGGTGGATTATATTCTTAAACTTAGTTACAGCACTTTCAGAAAGACATCTACTTTGATAAAGTCTACTCTTCACCGCTGTGTAATCAATTATTGTAAATGTAAATGTTATCAGGAAATGATCAGACAGGAGAGGGTTTTCAGGAAACACTGTTAAATGTTCAGTTTCTATGCCATATGTTAAAACAAGATCTAGAGTGTGATTGAAGTGGTGGGTGGGTTCTTTTACATTTTGAGAGAAACCAATTGAGTCTAATAACAGATTAAATGCCATGTTGAGGCTGTCATTTTTAGCATCTACATGAATGTTAAAATCACCCACAATAATTATTTTATCTGAGCTCAGAACTAAATTAGATATAAAGTCTGAGAAATCAGACAGAAACTCTGTGTAAGGCCCAGGTGGACGATAGATGATAACAAGTAAGACTGGTTTCTGAGTGTCACAGCTGGGATGGACAATGTTAAGCATCAGGCTTTCAAATGAATTAAAAGTCTGTCTTGGTCTTTCATTAATTAATAGGCTGGTGTGAAAAATTGCTGCCACACCGCCCCCTCGGCCTGTGCTTCGAGATTTCTGGTAGTTAGAATGACTCGGGGGTGTTGATTCATTTAAACTAACATAATCATCCTGCTGCAACCAGGTTTCTGTAAGGCAGAGTAAATCGATTTGTTGATCAATTATTAAGTCATGTACTAACAGAGACTTGGAGGAGAGAGACCTAATATTTAATAATCCACGTTTCACTGTTTTACTCTTTGGTTCAGATGTGGATACTGTATTGTTCTTTCTTTGTGATTGTTTATGTTTAAGTTGTTTGTTGCTGGTTTTTAGTTTGTTTTTTGTCTTTTTGGAAGCTGACACAGTCTCTATGGAGATGGGTTTTTGGGGGGGTAGCAGGAGGAGAGAAGCTGCAGAGAGGCGTGTAAGACTGCAACTCTGCTTCCTGGTCCCAACTCTGGATAGTCATATTTTGGGGGGTTTAATAAATTTGTCCATATTTCTAGAAATGAGAGCTGCTCCATCCAAAGTGGGATGGATGCTGTTTCTCCTAACAAGACCAGGTTTCCTCCAGAAGGTTTGCCAATTATCTATGAATATGAAATCAGCCATTATAACTTGTGTCAAATCTACTTGTACCTTACAGTTTTCTAAATACACAGAGAGCAGTAAACGTCAGAGCAGCAGCACATCAGACTGTGTGCAAAAAATCTAGAAGAGAAAATATTTTGACCCATTTCTAAATGATTCTTGATACTCTTTTACCTTTACTTGAGTAAAGAAGTTGAATCAGTATTTCAGCTTTAAGAGGGTATTTTAACACAAACATCAGTCCTTCTACTTAAGTATGTTTGCCTCTTTGTTTACGCCTAAATTAACTTTGCTGTTAACGAGTTTTCACGTTTCTGTAATCCACCAGTGTGCTTATTCTTTTTTAAGTGAAAACATATTTTTAATGATCAAATATAATTATTTTTGTTATTTGTGGATTTTAAATGTCCTTGACAGAGACAGATGATAATCATTATCCTGCACTGTGGTCTCAGGTTTGGTCGAGCTAGCACAAAGAATGGCTATGTTGAACTTCCTCCTGGGATCTACACTAAGAAGTGAGTCCAACATTAGCAGGGTCTCTTTCCTTTATCTGGATTCACTTTAGCATTCACAGTCACGTGAAGCTTGTTATTAACTTGATGAGTCAACCCAGGGTTTCAGCTGAGCGCTCACATGAAACACATGGTGTTGGCAGCATCTGATCAATCATATTCATGGAGACGTGTATCAGCAACAGAGCAGCTGAGTTTGCAGAAGGAAGTCAAACTAAACCATATGAAAAATATGAGGAGATTACACACATAATAAAATACTAGCAGTAACACAGCTGCTGCAGACAAATCAGTCGTGTGATCGTGTGTGAGAGGAGAAGGACTGTAAAGGAGTTTGGTGTTAAAAGCTCTGTATGAATGTGGGAGACTTTGAAGGGCTTTAAAAAGGCCAATATAAAATAAAAGGCAGCAAAATTGCTGAGTGTGAAAGTCACCAGACTTATCAGACCTCTGTGATTAAGACCTGTAAGAACACCTATTTGTACTTGTTGGCATTATATCAAATACACACGTATATTAAGCCTCTGTTTGAACTCTGGTTGAATTTGTTACTTTTAGACTGTGAAACATCATAGAAGCTGCAGCTGCAGATCTTTTTTTTCACCTGGAAATTTACTTCAAATGTTAGATGGAAAATGTATTGCTCAGTTTAACCAAAGTAAGAACAAGAATCCATAAACCTTCATAAAGACAAACATCTCCCCAGAACATTGAGCTGCTGAAGTGTCACTGAAGGGAAAAACTATGTGTCCTCCTCCATCCAGCAACACCTGAAACACCTGAGTGGAAGCTCCTCCCTACACTGTGTTTGAAGCAAAGCACAAAGGAGACACCTGCTGGAGCAGCTGGAGTCCTACAGACACTCAGCCTCTTCACTACACAAACACCTCCTACAACATCCACTCTTTCCACTCTGACTGCTGTGTTTGTGGAAACACTCCAACACACACCGCTTCACATACCAACATAGAAATGTGTGTGAAAAAGAGCTGAGCTGATATTAAACATGAGGATTTATTCAAAAATACAGAGTCAGGAACAACATTCAGACACACATTACCTCTCAGCAGCAGAAGAACATCCTTTAAAGTTTACACCAATACCCTTCGACCGGTTGCTCTTTAAGGAAACACAGCTGTGTCCAGGAGATTCTGGCCTCTTATTGATCCTAAAAGAAAAACAATAAATGTAACAGTGTCATGAGATAGGAAGGAAAAACTGGAAATATTAAATTAAAGACATGATGAACAATCTGAAACTCATAAAAATAACGTACTTACTCTTTTGTCACATAACAGTCTTTTGTTAAAGTTTACAATAACACCATTGCTTAGTCTTTGCTCTGTACTGCAGTACTTGCATTGGTTTCACTGGACAAGTCTGCATGTGAATCTACAACTGATCTGACATTGTGTCACAAACACAGTAAACACAGTAAACAAACACAGTAAACAAACACTACGAGCACCTTGTTTCACCTTGCCTCTCACTGCCAGCATCCTTCCAGCCCCACGACAACAAGACCATCTCACATCTTCACAACACCAAGAATTTTTCCCCTTTTCTTTGGAGAAACTGAGAAGCCAATAGGATTGTAGCTCAAACTTGCCCACAGTCCTGCTTCATCACTTCTCACTCTTACAGTGGGGCAAAAAAGTATTTAGTCAGCCACCGATTGTGCAAGTTCCCCCACTTAAAATGATGAGAGAGGTCAGTAATTTGCACCAGAGGTACACTTCAACTGTGAGAGACAGAATGTGAAAAAAAAATCCATGAATCCACATGGTAGGATTTGTAAAGAATTTATTCGTAAATTAGGGTGGAAAATAAGTATTTGGTCACCTCAAACAAGGAAAATCTCTGGCTCTCACAGACCTGTAACGTCTTCTGTAAGAAGCTTTTCTGTCCCCCACTCGTTACCTGTATGAATGGCACCTGTTTGAACTCATCATCTGTATAAAAGACACCTGTCCACAGCCTCAAACAGTCAGACTCCAAACTCCGCCATGGCCAAGACCCAAGAGCTTTCGAAGGACACCAGGAAAAGTATTGTAGACCTGCACCAGACTGGGAAGAGTGAATCTACAATAGGCAAGCAGCTTGGTGTGCAAAAATCAACTGTGGGAGCAATCATCAGAAAATGGAAGACATACAAGACCACTGATAATCTCCCTCGATCTGGGGCTCCACGCAAGATCTCATCCCGTGGGGTCAAAATGATCATGAGAACGGTGAGCAAAGATCCCAGAACCACACGGGGGGACCTGGTGAATGACCTGCAGAGAGCTGGGACCAAAGTAACAAAGGTCACCATCAGTAACACACTACAACGGCAGGGAATCAAATCCCGCAGTGCCAGACGTGTTCCGCTGCTGAAGCCAGTGCATGTCCAGGCCCGTCTGAAGTTTGCCAGAGAGCACATGGATGATACAGCAGAGGATTGGGAGAATGTCATGTGGTCAGATGAAACCAAAGTAGAACTTTTTGGTATAAACTCAACTCATCGTGTTTGGAGGAAGAAGAATACTGAGTTGCATCCCAAGAACACCATACCTACTGTGAAGCATGGGGGTGGAAACATCATGCTATGGGGCTGTTTTTCTGCCAAGGGGACAGGACGACTGATCCGTGTTAGGGACAGAATGAATGGGGCCATGTATCGTGAGATTTTGAGCCAAAACCTGCTTCCATCAGTGAGAACTTTGAAGATGAAACGAGGCTGGGTCTTCCAACATGACAATGATCCAAAACACACCACCCGGGCAACAAAGGAGTGGCTCCGTAAGAAGCATTTGAAAGTCCTGGAGTGGCCTAGCCAGTCTCCAGACCTCAACCCCATAGAAAATCTGTGGCGGGAGTTGAAAGTCCGTGTTGCTCGGCGACAGCCCCAAAACATCACTGCTCTCGAGAAGATCTGCATGGAGGAATGGGCCAAAATACCAGCTACTGTGTGTGCAAACCTGGTAAAGACCTATAGTAAACGTTTGACCTCTGTTATTGCCAACAAAGGTTATGTTACAAAGTATTGAGTTGTATTTTTGTTATTGACCAAATACTTATTTTCCACCCTGATTTACGAATAAATTCTTTACAAATCCTACCATGTGGATTCATGGATTTTTTTTTCACATTCTGTCTCTCACAGTTGAAGTGTACCTCTGGTGCAAATTACTGACCTCTGTCATCATTTTAGGTGGGGGAACTTGCACAATCGGTGGCTGACTAAATACTTTTTTGCCCCACTGTACCTGTGTCTGTGCTCACTGGACAGTCATAGCCTGCTGCTAGCACGAATGCTAAATGTACTGCTGTGGATGATCAGCAGAACAAGATGTTGTCAGTTTGACTGTTTGCTGTATTTAAAGTGTTTTTCTCAGTTCATTTGTATTCAAAGTGCATTCGGGGCTTTAGCTGACAGCTCTTTGTGCTAACAAACTAAACTCTCTTAGTTTAAGCCAACAGACTTTACCAAACACAAAGCCTGCTGCTGCCTCCATGGGTTAGCTTGTGTGACTGGTGTTTGCACCAATGAAATCTAAATCACACTAACGTGTCCTCCAAGGTGTTTGGTGGGAGCACTGAGTGAAACATAAGAGCTCTGGTAAAATAACAAACAGGGCTGTGACAGCAACTGAAGTGATAAAAATACTGTTTAAACTCAACTTGGGATCAACTTGATCCCTATTTTCTTAAGTTGGCTGCAGATTTTATAGCAGAACCAATAACTTACATTTTTAATCTTAGCCTCTCGAAAAGTGAGATCCCTGTAATATGGAAATCTGCCTATGTTCGCCCTTTGCTGAAAGGAGGTGATCCTTCAGATGTTAATAATTACAGGCCCATATCTAAATTGTGCGTTCTAGCAAAAGTTTTAGGAAAGTTCATTAGTGAACAACTGAAAGACTTTTTGGACAAAAATTCAGTTCTTTCCCAACATCAGTCAGGATTCAGAAAACAACACAGCACAATAACTGCTGCTATTAAAGTGGTTAATGACATTGTTGATTCAATGGACTGCAAAAAATACTGTGCAGCTCTTTTTCTTGACTTGTCAAAGGCTTTTGATACAGTTGACCATGTTATTTTATTAAATAGACTAAACAATATTGGTCTATCTGTAAATGCTGTAAGTTGGTTTTCAAATTACTTGTCAGCAAGAAAACAACGTGTCCATGCTGCTGGGTCTTCTTCCTCTTTTCTCCCAGTATCCAAAGGAGTTCCGCAGGGCTCCATATTAGGACCATTGCTATTTTCTCTTTACATAAACAACCTTTGTGATAATTTGTCAAATGCAGCATTTCATCTTTATGCAGATGACACAATTATTTATTGTTCATCCCCTTCAGTAGCACAAACCCTGCAATTTCTGCAGTCTGCCTTTGATGTCGTTCAGTCCCATTTAACTCAACTTAAGTTGGTGTTAAATCCAGAGAAATCCAAGTTCATGTTATTCTCAAATGGCAAAGAGTTGTTAGCTACGTCTCCTAAGATTAAAACAATTCAAGGAACTGAAATTGAAATGGTCACATCTTACAAGTATCTAGGGATCATTATAGATCAGAATTTGTCATTTAAGTCTCACATTCAAAGGCTTGTGTCGAAGTTAAAACTAAAACTAGGTTACTTTTTTAGAAACCAATCCTGTTTCTCCCTCCAAGTGAGAAAACATTTGATTCGTGCAACCTTTTTACCTTCATTGGATTATGGTGATCTGCTTTTTATGAATGCACCTGACCACTACCTAAAGAGGTTGGATACTGTGTACCATTGTGCTTTACATTTTATTAATGGCTATGGAAATCATGTACATCATTGTTCTTTGTATGCTGCTGCTAAATGTCCATCTTTGCATATTCGCAGACTCTCCCATTGGTTGATCTTTATCTATAAATCTCTCCTTGGGCTGGTTCCATCTTATTTATGTGTTTATATGTGTAAAAACCACAACCAATACAGCCTTCGTTCGCACAAAATCATAGAATTGATTGTCCCAAAAATCAGAACAGAATTGGGGAAAAAGGCTTTTAAATACGCTGCCCCTGCTTATAATAATAATAATCTGCAGAAGGAACTGAAATTATCAGAATTGGTTACCTCGGGAGAGTTTAAGTAGGTCTTAAAGGAACGAGAGAACAGCTCTTTTACTCAGTGTGATTGTTTTTAATGTACTCTTAATTTGATCTGTTATTGTATATTTTACACATGTTGGTATGAGATATTCAGGGCTCTAGAGTGCGACCAATTTGGTCGCAAATGTGACCAAATTTTTCAGTGGTGCGACTAAAAATAAATATTTGGTCGCACCTGTGTGACCAACTGTTCAGGTAACAAAAAAAAAAAAAAAAAACACTCTGCAACTCTCCGTGTGGTCAACAACAGACACACATTATGCCCCTATCGTGGACTAAACCAATCAGAGATAGTCAGGGGCGGGACCTCTCTGATTGGCCGTGGTCCAGTTGAAAGTGCAGGTGGAAGAGAGAGGTGAGTAGCTTGAATAAAGTGATATCAATTCATTAACGGATTCCACACGAAGACGTAAACACAGAGCGGACCCAACGCATCAGAATTAGCTTTGTCTTTCTCGGCTTTCTCACCTGACGGCCCGTAGACGGATACGCTGTCGGAGCTCAGCGATTCTGATGCGTCGGGTCCGCTCTGTGTTTACGTCTTTTTTGTGCTAGATTCTGAGCTGCAGGTTTTCTCTCTCTCCAACCAAAATTTACCGAGCCAGCAGCAAAAGAAGCAGCAAACTACGCTTCGCATTTGATCAATGTCGTCATGAATTCCCTCTGACTTTTGCTGTTTTGCTTCCACCACGATAAAAATCACACTTCCTGCACAGCTCTCTCTCTCTGTGTACTTCAGGAACAGTTTCTCGTCTCAAATCTGTTTTCTGCATTATTCATTTGGTTATTACCCTCCAGTCTACCCTTGTTTACAGCACTGTCTTTTTCTTTTTTCACTTAAATGACCTCGGACAGGAAAGCCTAATTTCTGCTGTTCAATACTGAAGAAATTTAAACTTCTTAAAATTATGCAAAATTGCAGAATATTGCAGAATATTTTTAAGGTTATCTGCTATAAAAGCCAGACCAGGGAAATCTCCTTCATGTTTTTCTGTGTTTTATTCTCAGTTACTTTCACACAAAGGCGTCTGCTGTGATTTTCACAATTCTGATGAAGTCTCATGTGTATCAGTACTGATAAATGATCAGAATTATAATATTTCTGACTGTCTGAGGCTAAATTGAATCAAATCAGGACTTTGAGAACCAGAATCGAATGGATTATAGAAATCAGTGATGATACCCAGCCCTAGTGAGCAGCCTAGGCCCGACAGAAGTGGATGTAGCTGTGGGTAATAAGAAAAGATGAAAAGAACAATTGATAACTTTTTTGTTAAGTTAAGGCCTGAACCATCTGAAATTCATAGCCAGTGCTCTGACACGGTGCCATCAATCTTTGAAAGCTGAAAAAGCACAGTGTATCCAGGAAACACATTATATGCTGCAATAAATGCACTGCCCAAGTGTCCCCTCTCCCCACTGCCTTTCAGCAACAGACAGCAGCAAACAGGTCGTCAGAGGAGCCGAGATGATGATTAGGTTTAACATTTTCTAGAATATTGACAAAGCACTTTAAGCACACGTTTGTTAGTTAATAATTTAGAAATGAATATTGTCTGTATGGACTTCCCCCCCAAAGAAAGTGCACATGTAAAACTGCAGAGTTAAGCGATGCGGTTGAAAAATCTGAGTGTGCCTAACTTTTGTGCTGGTACGCCTAAATTTTTAAAGTTAGGCGTACCGGTGCGCCCATGTCAAAAAGTTAGTCTAGAGCCCTGATATTGTATTTGTTTTAAATGTTATATACCTATGTGGTATGTGACTTTTGTTGCCATGATGCCAGGTCTCTCTTGGAAATGAGATTTTTAATCTCAATGAGATTTTTTTACCTGGATAAATAAAGGACTAATAAAAATAAAGATGAAAAACACTTTGATGTTCTCTTGTCACCTAACAAAGTCCAAACCCTGTGAACTATTTTAGCTTCAATAATTGTGGATTCAGGTATCCTGAACCCATCTTTGGACATGTGTAATTAGATATTTTAAAACTCCATCAAAGACTCCTGATGTGGCTGTTTGGAGAAGGAAAAGAGGGACAAAGTGGAGCGTCGAGCTGAGGCTTCATTCACTGCAAACCTACAGTTATGTTTTCTTATTTCTGCTGTTTGCATGTTCACAGCTGAAATAAAGCTGCCTCTTTGACTTCATCCTGTTGTGTTTGGGGCCAATCCTGCCTGCCACACAGCGCTACAGGACAAAGTCTAAGATTTTTATCTTTTTAATGAATCTTTGGTCATATTTATCCAGGAAAACACAAACATGTAAAGGAGTCATCACAGGTCTCTGACCTCGTTGGTCCAGGTTCACCACTGAAGAGTGGAGGTTGATGTATGGACCAGTCACTCCTCACAGAAGGACAGCTGGATCCTGCAGACTGTGACCTCTGACCTCTGCAGACACAAACATGTTTTATTCAATGATCAATTCTCTGATGAAGTGATTGAAGCAGCTGTGATCACACCGACTGCAGATAATGCAGCTGTTTCCTGTCAGTAACAGTCCTCTTAGATTAGAGTTCAGCTTTTTACAGGAAAACAAATGTCCCTGGATGCAACAGTGAGACACAGTCTGCCTGTGTGGCTGTGATAGCTGCCGTTAGGAGCGCTCATGTGTTTGCAGTTAGACGAGGAGATGTTACCATCATGGACACGTTAACAAATCCTGCAGCATCACGTGGCACAAACACTTTGTGTTCCTGTCATCTGCAAGCAACAGGAAGTTCATTAATAAAGGCGGGATGGAGACGTGACTGTGATGGTTCTCCTTCATCCAGCTGTTACACACATCTGGGCTCACACAACGAGCCTTTGTCTAATACAGCAGCTGCTCTCTGAACACTTTTCTGAAGAGGAGCTGCACAAACCTTTGTTTGCTTTCTAGAGCAGCATATCAAAGTCAAACTACCCACTGCTAGCAGCTGTTTCTATCATAGTTTAGGATCCAGATGTGTGAGGTTTAAATTTACACCTCTGATTAAAATGAATAGTTAAAAACAGCCAATTGAGTCCAAATGTGTCTTAAAACCAGATAAACTGACAGTTACAGCTGAGCCTGTGTGTCCTTGGAGACACTGCTCTGCTACAGAGATGCATTTTAGAAACCAGGAAACAGAAAAATCATTTAAATCAGAGAGTTCTTGTTACTAACAGCTCACCTCTCTGCAGCGGACACAGGCTGGGATTTAAAATCAATGCCTCGATGATTGGACCGGTCACTCTTTAAGGACACAGAGCTGGATGGTTTCTGATTGACGCTAAAAATAAGTGAACATGAAACATGTGTAACATCCAATGTGTCCAATACATTACATAAAAAGTATAAATAAAGTATGTAAATAGTATATTATTTAAATTGTTAAATAGTAAAAAGCTGATTAAAATTTCAAACATTTTAATACTGACATGAACTTACTTTTCGTCTGATGACTTTTTTCGCCCTAAATTACGAAAGAAATGCTTCACCCGTTTGCTCTTAGAGGACACACTTCTGGGTGGAGGTCCAGGCTGGTTCCTGTGAATAATGATGGAGCAGTGATGTGAGTGCTGAGCTGTGACATGGAGAAGAGTCATGGACAGTTAGAGATGGTCATCTCACCTCTGAGCTTTGGTCTGGCTCTCATGTTCCCCACACAGAGTGCTTTTAGAGGGAGGGACTCCCTCCTCTCTGTCCTCACACTGATCCATGCTGCTCAATTCACATCAGCTCACACACACTTTCTACCTTCACCTGCAGAGGAAACACAAATCATTCATGTGCACATCAACTGAGAGCTGCAGAGGTCATGTCTGATGTGTTGGACTAACATCCATCTGAGACGCAGCTTTCATCAGTTCACTACAAAAAGTGTCACAGAGCCCAGTTCAGCCTCCAAATCCTCCATTACTGTAGTCCTACAAAGCAGCAGGTCAAACATGGCTGCAGAGAGCAGCTTTATGTCAGTAACCATGTCCAGGACCGAGCTGACTGCTTACAGAGTTCATACTCTAACTGCTAGCTGCTCTGCTAGCTAAGCTAACTCAGTAACAGTGACTCTGACAGCAGTTACTGTGGAACAGCGGCCGAGCTCAGGACACATTCAGTGTGTTTAGTCTGAGTCCTGGACTCTGATTCAATGGATTCAATCCAGCTCAGAGTTTCATGTGTTCATCAGAATAAAATACATGTACTAATATAACAGAAGTAATGCTCTGAATGCAGGACTGTAATGGAGGATAAATAAGGTTTTTACAGCCTGAAAGAAACATTCAGTTCATATATTTGTAGACAGTGAAGCAGTTTTTAATACTGCAGCTGTTTCCTTCACCTGTGTGTGTGTGAGCCACACCTTCATGTGCTGCTTTAGAAATATGTGGTCTGACTGCTCAGACTGAGTCTAGGAGGAAAGTTCACACGCTGGAGAAAGTTTTGTTCCTAACTTTGTCAGAGTTCGGCTCCAAAGACAAAGAAGACGGAGCTCACAGTCTGTAGATGGTCCTCAGTGTGTGTGTGAAGCCAAGAAAGCACACAGGAGTGTGTTTATGTCAGCAAATCAGTGTGTGTGAAGAGTCTGAGGGAGTGTGTGAATGAGACTAAACACTGAAACCAACAGTCCAAGAAAAGCGTCTGGATTTCTTTAAGTTTAACTTAAATAAATCCAGACGCTTTTCTTTTTGTCTCCATAATGTCTCCATAATGCTGCAATGTTATCTGCCCCAGAAACACTGTGCAGAAGCTCTGATGGTGACACAGAAAAGTCAAAGTGGAGATACTTCTGTCCACCTTTGATTAGACTCATTATAAAAAGGAAAACAAAGTTTGAACACAGTCATGTTTCCAGTTCACTGACTTACATTTATTCCATGGACACTCACTCTAACCTGAACCACAGCTACAACCCAACATTGTTGAGGCCTCATCTCCTCCTTTCCTGACTGTAGAGGTTAAATATGCAACAACCAACAAATAAAAGAATTTGGATCATTTCAAAGAAATTCACACGGTGTCCAAGTAAAGTAACCGTAGTAAAGGAGACAACATCCCGTTGATGGTGGGATTATTTGAAAGATTTGCTTTAGTCACGTCACCAAATGCAGTTGAACCACCCGTGGATCCATGTTTGACCATTCTACCACTCTGAGCTCTGCTTTTGAATCATTTTATTATTATCATCATTCATTTATTCATTCTTTGGAGGGGGGCTATTTCCTAATGCCGCCCTAATAAGCTGATGTTCAAGGGGAAATATAACAGAAACTCTTTCAGTGTTATTCATTAATAAATTAACAGATAAACTGTGAAGAAGAAACAAACTGAGATTTAAATGAGAGAGTGAGAAACTTGATCATCCATCCTCATAATACATGTTTATCAGTATCTGCTGTGACCATACTGCAGTAATAACTACAAGTCTACATTTCTGTGACTGTTGATCAATCACAGCAGGAATCTGAGCTCATCTCTGCACACAGAGCAGCTTCAGCTCTGGGATAAACTGCTCGCTTCACGTCCTTCTCAGCTCACAGACACTCATCCTGATATTTCCTTTAACATTTCCTCTAACCTTTGTACAGTTAAACCTAACAGTTACTACATGACGGAAACACCAACGTTATTTCTTTTATGCGTTTCTCAGGTCACGCTGATTATTGTACAAAAACCCAAACATCAGATGTTAATCGAAATTTTTTGCTCTCTCTCCTCCTTAAACATGTTTTTAATGTTAGTTATAATTCAGAATTGGCGACTGGAACACGTATGACACATACGAACATCAGGAAATAAAACCTCAGTAAATGAAGTCAGTGTACAGCGGGGGTTATTACAGCTGTGTACCGGGGCCTGCGCTTTGTCTGTGGTAATAAGAGCTCGATTGCTTGCGAGGCGAGCGGGTCTGTCCCACGCTTTGCCGTGAGACTGGGCTGGGCAGACATCTCCGAAATCATCGAAGCACTTTTGCAAAGAAGCTGTATCTTGACAAACCGACCAGACATCTGAAGATTAAACCGCTACATTCTCGGCTAAAAAAAAAAAATTAAAACGGTATTTGGTGAGAAACAAACAGGGTTTTTCAAAGTTCAGGGGCCCATTCTTCGTACGTCGCTTACTACATCCAAGATCAAATGACACATCCAAGATCAAATCATCGCGCTAACCGTGAGCTCGCTAATCCGGTTCCCCGAACACACCTGCTGTTGACGATTACTACAGCTGGACGCAGGAATGTGACATCACTGGGTGTCGTAAAAGGGGCTACGCATCGATAGTAGAAACATTGATCGGCAACCCGCTGATTGGTCGGCGAAAATGTCCAAGGGGCGTGCTCGGTATTTTCCGGCAGCAGAGCAAGAACTCATGAGTGAGGGATTTCAGGAGTTTCAGAGTTTAATTAAAACGCAAGAGAACACTGCAAAGGCTGCAAAAGCAAGGAGAGAGGGCTGGCAGAAAGTTGCTGACAAATCAAACTCGTAGGTAATTTAATAATAATAATAATAATGGATTGGGTTTATATAGCGCTTTCCAAGGCACCCAAAGCGCTTTACGATACCACTATTCATTCACTCCCACATTCACACACTGGTGGAGGCAGCTACGGTTGTAGCCAGGCTGCCATATCGCGCCATCGGCCCCTCTGGCCAACACCAGTAGGCGGTAGGGTAGATCTATCATATGACACTATATTGTCCAATATCATATGGCATTATATTATATTATAATATGTTATATTATATCCCCTTTCACATTAGAGCCACAACAGGACCCACAAGAACATGGGAACAAGTAAAAGTGGAATACAGGAGTATTCTACAGAATGGTAATATTTATCTCTTAGATTGCTTTGCGTCTCTTGGCAAGGTAATACTGGCCTGTAATACTCTGTTAGTTTGTTCATAACAGCAACCAAGAAAAGGGCAGAGGAAAAAAAGACAGGTGGTGGTCCTGCACCCCCTCGTCAACAAGTTGGTTAAGTAAATAATACCCTCACGGGAATATCGATATCTCTCTATGAGCACACTGTCGCGCTGAGCTAAAGGATCCTGTCTGTCCCGCAATATACGCTGAATTCTGAGGACTCTCCTTATCAATCTTGCACCTTCCGCAATGGGTTGGTCGCGTATACGGACAGGACATGGCTGCGACAGGCTTCCCAAATCCACCTTCGCTTTTATAGCCGTGGTCTCTCATCTTGATTACACGAAGTAATTTACAATTACTACTCTGAAATATGAATTACATCTGTAATAATCACATACATGTAATAGAATGTTAATAGTACATTTCCCTTTTTTAGGAAATGACCTGTATGTATCTGTGTGACATCAATAAAAGGATCAAGTGCTGCATTATCTTTAGTTACATTGATAATATTTATTTATGGTGAAACAGTGGAAAAATATCGCTGTTGCTTTCGTATAAATGAAGCGGACATACCTGCGTGGCCGCGATCTAATCCTGTTTACATAAAGTAAACCTGCTCCCGAGCAGGTTTACGCTTACGGCTCTGTTGCTATGACAGCAAGTCCCGGATGAGCTTCGGGGAACCGACTGATCCAGGATCACGCGAAATCGTCAACAATCTAATCCGGCTAACCTACTTAGCGAGGTACGAAGAACGGGCCCCAGTTCTGTTAGTTTCCACATGGTAGTTGTTGGTGTGCAGTAACGCCTTCTAAAGACAATGGCCACCAGGCCAAAGCAAAGCAATGGTTCTGTTAGGTGACGGCTGACGAGAACAAAGAAGCGTAAAATGAACACACTGAGATAAGAAAGAGACCTTCAAAGTAAAACAGGAAACACATAACACAGACTCACATGCAGGCACTACAGAGGGAACAGAGACGTGGGACCAGGGCAGACACAAACACTGACTGAACACGGGGATATAGGAACTAAGGATACACAGAGATGCGAACTAGACAAGGGGATACAGGTGATAGGGGAGACAGAGCAACTAAAGAAGACAGAGACATAAACCATAAGACAGAACTCAAAGAAACCAAAGACTAGAAAGTATAAATAATATAATAAACTCAAAAACCCTGGGTCAACGACCCAGGCATCCTAACAGGTTCTGACTCGATCAGCGTTAACCCCACCCCCTGGGTTTGATGGGTGAGGTTGACAGATAAAATAAATTTATGGTAAGACCTGAATGAGTCAACTGTGCCAAAATGAATTAATTAAATACACATTAAATAATTATTTAAATGTGGCAATAATTAATTAAAACTTGAAATAATTAATTAATTAAATGTGTCAAAAAATATTTATTTAATTATTTATTTCCCATTTTAATAAATTATTTCAAATTTAAATTTATTATTGCCACATTTAATTTATTACTTAATGGTGCATTTAATTAATTCATTATGGCAGTCCTGGCGTTCCATACTGTGGCTGGGTCGACTTTACTATATAGATATGTTTCACATGTTTCCATCTCAGCAGCCCCATTGACAGATCACAGTATTATTACTTTTAAACTTAACCCTGAAAATAAAACACAATTTAAAAAGGATTACTGGAAATTTAATGCAGATCTATTAATTGATGATGGGTATGTTAAGCAGTGTTGGGGAGTAACGGAATACATGTACCGCCGTTACGTATTTAAAATACAAAATATGAGTAACTGTATTCCGTTACAGTTACCGTTTAAAAAGGTGGTATTCAGAATACAGTTACTTTGTTGAAATAAATGGATTACACTGCGGTACTTTCCTGTTTCATTTTGTCGCGGGTCAGGACTGCTTGGGTTTTGTTTGACAGCTACGTTCTGTTGTTCCAGGCGGCAGCGTTACGGTTGCCATGGTTACAGGGCGACGCTCTCTCTCTCTCTGCAACTGTGTGTTTCCTGGGTGAGAGAGCGCCTTTTCGTTGTTGTTGTTGTTGTGCTAAGCTAACAGGCAGAATGCTACAAGCATAGCTCTAAAGAATGTAGCATCATGGGCAGTGTAGTCCGTGTTGCAGGGAGAATGGACTGCCATACACGTTATGTGTCTGTGAGCGCGAGGAGAGAGAAAAAGGGGAGTGGAAAGGTACGAGCTGTCGTCGAGGAAAAACGGGAGCTGGAAGCATGTAAATATAATAATAACCACTGCAGCCAAGAAGAGTGCCTGACGAGCCCAGTTGTAAGTAAGCTATTAAGACTCGACTGTGCACCGTGTTCGTGTTTTCCTCCGAAAACAATAAGTTCCGTTGGAGCAGCCTTTCAACACCTCTCTCTGTCTCTGGCAAGAAAAGTTGACCCACACAACAAAGTAAAGCTATTTTTCGGCTGCCAGCCGACAGGGACCCCGCCGTATTAGCCAGAGGTCCCTTTACTACAGTTCGGAGTCGCGGACCTTCAGTAATAGTAATAAATCACACAGCAATAGTACATTCACGTTGTTGTAAAAAGCATGATAATATATTAAGTAATCCAAAGTATTCAGAATACGTTACTGTCATTGAGTAACGTAACGGAATACGTTACAGAATACATTTTGGGGCATGTATTCTGTATTCTGTAATGGAATACATTTTAAAAGTAACCTTCCATACACTGATGTTAAGATAGTTAAAGAGCTCCTCCATAACATTTACAACAATGTAACAATTGGCAATTACAGACATAGATGGGAATTTTTTTAATTTTAAAGTCAAAGAATTTTAAATTACGTTTAGTAAAATGAAAAGTAGACAACAGAAGGAATTTGAAAGTAAATTACTTTACAATATAAATAACTATTGTAATAGACATTTTATGTCAGAGGCTGATAAGAAATCCCTGTTGTCTTTACAGGCTCAATTAGATGATCTATACAAGAAAAAGGCTCATGGAGCTTACATTAGAGCTCATGCAAAATGGATAGAAGAAGGTGAAAAAGTGCTTCATATTTCTACTATTTGGAGAAACGGAGGCAAGAAAAGAAATTTATTAATACATTAATCGTAAATGGGGAGGAATGCACAAATCACAAGACTATAGCGGAAGAAAAACATAAATTTTACTCAAATTTATACTCCTCGAAATATTTAATCACTGATTCATTAACTTTTTTGATCAGATTGAACCTTATACTCCAAAAATCGATTCTGTATTCAGAGAAATTTGTGATTCTGATATATCACTGGATGACTGAGATCAAGCCTTAAACAAACTGAAAATGGACAAAGCTCCTGGTCAGGACGGCTTGACTGCAATCTTTTATAAAGTCTTCTGGAAAGAAATAAAAGAGTTTTTCTTCAAAACTATTAATGAAATCATTAGTAATGAAATGTTAGCAACAACAATGAAAAAAATAATTCAAACGGCATTTGGTTTTATTTCCCCAAAATAATTTTTGAGAAGCACTGGATTTCTTATAAAGTGCGACTTTGAAATTTCCAAATTTCACAAACAAGTTCTCCAGTACTGGAAAATGATGTACAAGCATATTTTTTCTCCACATACAAATTCGATTTGGAACAACAGATGTATACGATAAAAGAAAATCCATCTTTTATAAGGATTGGATGGATCATGGAATTTGGACGGTTTTACACCTTTTAAACAATGACGGAAATGTGTTAACATATAACAAATTCATAGATAATTATGGCATATGGGACCAGGAAGCAGAGTTGCAGTCTTACACGCCTCTCTGCAGCTTCTCTCCTCCTGCTACCCCCCCAAAAACCCATCTCCATAGAGACTGTGTCAGCTTCCAAAAAGACAAAAAACAAACTAAAAACCAGCAACAAACAACTTAAACATAAACAATCACAAAGAAAGAACAATACAGTATCCACATCTGAACCAAAGAGTAAAACAGTGAAACGTGGATTATTAAATATTAGGTCTCTCTCCTCCAAGTCTCTGTTAGTACATGACTTAATAATTGATCAACAAATCGATTTACTCTGCCTTACAGAAACCTGGTTGCAGCAGGATGATTATGTTAGTTTAAATGAATCAACACCCCCGAGTCATTCTAATTACCAGAAATCTCGAAGCACAGGCCGAGGGGGCGGTGTGGCAGCAATTTTTCACACCAGCCTATTAATTAATGAAAGACCAAGACAGACTTTTAATTCATTTGAAAGCCTGATGCTTAACATTGTCCACCCCAGCTGTGAAACTCAGAAACCAGTCTTACTTCTTATCATCTACCGTCCACCTGGGCCTTACACAGAGTTTCTGTCTGATTTCTCAGACTTTATATCTAATTTAGTTCTGAGCTCAGATAAAATAATTATTGTGGTTGATTTTAACATCCATGTAGATGCTAAAAATGACAGCCTCAACATGGCATTTAATCTGTTATTAGACTCAATTGGCTTCTCTCAAAGTGTAAAAGAACCCACCCACCACTTTAATCACACTCTAGATCTTGTTTTAACATATGGCATAGAAACTGAACATTTAACAGTGTTTCCTGAAAACCCTCTCCTGTCTGATCATTTCCTGATAACATTTACATTTACAATAATTGATTACACAGCGGTGAAGAGTAGACTTTATCAAAGTAGATGTCTTTCTGAAAGTGCTGTAACTAAGTTTAAGAATATAATCCACCCACTGTTATCATCTCCAATGCCCTGTACCAACACAGAGCAGAGCAGCTATCTGAACGCTACCCCAACAGAGGTCGATTATCTTGTTAATAATTTCACCTCCTCACTACGTACGACTCTGGATACTGTAGCTCCTGTGAAAACTAAGGCCTCAAATCAGAAGTACCTGACTCCGTGGTATAATTCTCAAACACGTACCCTAAAGCAGATGACTCGTAATCTGGAGAGGAAATGGCGTGTCACAAATCTAGAGGATCATCATTTAGCCTGGAGAAATAGTTTTCTGCTTTATAAGAAAGCCCTCCGCAAAGCCAGAACATCTTACTATTCATCACTGATTGAAGAAAATAAGAACAACCCCAGGTTTCTCTTCAGCTCTGTAGCCAGGCTGACAAAAAGTCAGAGCTCTTTTGAGCCAACCATCCCTTTAACGTTAACTAGTAATGACTTCATGAACTTCTTCACAAATAAAATTTTTATCATTAGAGAAAAAATTACCAATAATCATCCCACAGATGTGATATTATCTACAGCTACTCTTAGTACCATTGATGTTAAGTTAGACTCTTTTTCTCCAATTGATCTTTCTGAGTTAACTTCAATAATTACTTCCTCCAAACCATCAACGTGTCTTTTAGACCCCATTCCTACAAAACTGCTCAAAGAAGTCCTGCCATTAATTAATTCTTCGATCTTAAATATGATCAACCTATCTCTAATAATCGGCTATGTACCACAGGCCTTCAAGCTGGCTGTAGTTAAACCTTTACTCAAAAAGCCATCTCTAGACCCAGCAGTCTTAGCTAATTATAGGCCAATCTCCAACCTTCCTTTCATATCAAACATCCTTGAAAGAGTAGTTGCATCTGCAGAGGAATGGTTTATTTGAAGAGTTTCAGTCAGGTTTCAGAGCTCATCACAGCACAGAAACAGCTTTAGTGAAGGTTACAAATGATCTTCTTATGGCCTCTGACAGTGGACTCATCTCTGTGCTTGTCCTGCTAGACCTCAGTGCAGCGTTCGATACTGTCGACCATAATATCCTATTAGAGCGATTAGAACATGCTTGTAGGTATTACAGGTACTGCACTGCAGTGGTTTGTATCATATCTATCTAATAGACTCCAATTTGTGCATGTAAATGGAGAGTCCTCTTCACACACTGAGGTTAATTATGGAGTTCCACAGGGTTCAGTGCTAGGACCAATTCTGTTTACATTATACATGCTTCCCTTAGGCAGTATCATTAGAAGACATAGCATACATTTTCACTGCTATGCTGATGACACCAGCTCTATCTGTCCATGAAGCCAGATGACACACACCAATTAGTTAAACTGCAGGAATGTCTTAAAGACATAAAGACCTGGATGGCTGCTAACTTTCTGCTTCTTAATTCAGATAAAACTGAGGTTATTGTACTCGGCCCTGAAAATCTTAGAAATATGGTCTCTAAGCAGATTCTTACTCTGGATGGCATTACCTTGGCCTCCAGTAACGCTGTGAGGAACCTTGGAGTCATTTTTGACCAGGACATGTCCTTCAATGCACATATTAAACAAATATGTAAGACTGCTTTCTTCCATTTGCGCAACATCTCTAAAATTAGAAATATCCTGTCTCAGAGTGACGCTGAAAAACTAGCTCATGCATTTATTACTTCCAGGCTGGACTACTGTAATTCATTATGTCCAAAAAACTCGCTGAAAAGCCTTCAGTTAATCCAAAATGCTGCAGCAAGAGTCCTGACAGGGACTAGAAAGAGAGAGCATATTTCTCCTGTGTTGGCTTCCCTTCATTGGCTTCCTGTTAAATCCAGAATTGAATTCAAAATCCTGCTCCTCAAATACAAGGTCTTAAATAATCAGGCCCCATCTTATCTTAATGACCTTGTAGTACCATATCACCCTATTAGAGCACTTCGCTCTTGCTCTGCAGGCCTACTTGTTGTTCCTAGAGTATTTAAAAGTAGAATGGGAGGGAGAGCCTTCAGTTTTCAGGCCCCTCTTCTGTGGAACCAGCTTCCAGTTTGGATTCGGGAGACAGACACTATCTCTACTTTTAAGATTAGGCTTAAAACTTTCCTTTTTGCTAAAGCATATAGTTAGGGCTGGACCAGGTGACCCTGAATCCTCCCTTAGTTATGCTGCAATAGATGGAGGCTGCCGGGGGATTCCCATGATGCATTGAGTTTTTCCTTTCCAGTCACCTTTCTCACTCACTATGTATTAATAGACCTCTCTGCATTGAATCATATCTGTTATTAACCTCTGTCTCTCTTCCACAGCATGTCTTTATCCTGTCTTCCTTCTCTCACGCCAACCGGTCGCAGCAGATGGCCGCCCCTCCCTGAGCCTGGTTCTGCCGGAGGTTTCTTCCTGTTAAAAGGGAGTTTTTCCTTCCCACTATCGCCAAAGTGCTTGCTCATAGGGGGTCATATGATTGTTGGGTTTTTCTCTGTATCTATGAAGCGCCTTGAGGCGACTTTTGTTGTGATTTGGCGCTATATAAATAAAATTGAATTGAATTGAATTGAATATCATGTACTCAAAGTAAATTCATTAAAGTTGTGAAAGCCATTCCTCCTGCAATGATTCAGATGTCTTTCCCCGATTGAACAACAACCTGTCAACAACATGCTGAGCTGTGACTCTTCTTCCCTCTAAAGTCCTGGTGTTAACGCTCACCCTGCATCAGCTTCACCTATTTTTAAATTGTTTTTACTTTTCAAACCGACGGATCATTTGAAGCCAACCATCCAAAAACTGCTTCAGCTGTGTTTGATGTTTATGCTACAGCCTGTTTAGAATGTGTTACATACTTAAAGGGATGTTTTGTTTTTTGTTTTTTAGGAAAAGAGTTCTTTATGCTCTTGGACTGGATTAACTTGCTGCAATCATTTTAGACAGGGACTTACAACCTGATCAGGTCCCCACAGGTCGGCTTTTCCTCAGCCCATTATAATCTGGAAAAGCTCATATTATATTTGTTCTCCCAAAATTTTTTACAACGCTGTTAATTCAATCTTTCAGGCCTGCTTAGAACAAAAATGAGAAAAAGAGAGCTGATTAGTAGCTCATCAAAGCACAAAACATCATCACCTGACAGGTTTTCTCTAAGTGGACTGTTACCATTTTAAAGGGCCCAGTTCTAACCATGTCCACGATTAATAAAACTCCCTCTATTAAAATAAGAAAACAACCCAAACCTAACTGTCAGAATCAACCCGTCACTAAAACAAAAACCCCAAAAATCTCAATCACAGAAAAGTTTTGCCTCAAGTTCTTCAGCTTCCTGACTGTCTGAGGTCAACAGACATAATTTCACCTACTAAATACACAGAAAATCTTGTTAAAAGCAGCACACTTTTGCACACTATTGATATTCTCATTAAGCCCTTTCTAAAGACGTTATAACAATCTATAATCACTAAATTCTAAATTTCTTTTAAATCAATAAATCAATATGAAGAACATGAAAGTAACTTGGGCTAAATGTGGAAGGAAAAATCTTCATTGCCATTTAGTAGTGCTGTATATTGCTGATTATCCTGATTTGTTGTTTAGTTTTGCATTGTTACATAAAGATACATGTTAGAGGGATTTTTGGGTTCTTGGCGCCCTCTTGTAAGAATAATTAGATTGCAGATAGGGAGCAGGTGCTGAGAAGAATTTTTTCTTCTTCCTGCGCCTTTTCACCCATGGGTGCAGTGTTATATTAATGGGAAGGAGGATCTGTATGTAGGAAACGAAACACTGTTGAACCACGTGTGAAATAAATAAATAAATGAAATGAAATATAATCAATATCAGATATCAGAGCAACAGAAACCTCGGTGATCAGGACGCTGGGACTGAGAACAGGAAGTGGCTCCAACGTCACAGTTTCATAACGTCACCCTGAACTCCACTCACGGAGTTTCTGTCGCCATTGTAGTTTTTAAAGTCCCGTGATAAAGGCAGGTCTTTCTGTGAATCCGCACGCTCATTGGCTAATAGCTCGAGATTGACACATCGTTATCCAATGAGCGTGCGGGAACTTCCGACATAAAGTTGTTTCCTTTGAAAAACCAAAGTCTGGTTATTTTTGCCTCCACTGACGGAGCCTGTTGTTCCCGCCACAGAGACACAGTAATGTCAGAGCGGTGTTAACACTCACCCTGCCTCAGCACAGCTCTCACTCTCCTCCTGCTCTCTCACACTAAATGGAGGCTCAGCTAAACTCACTTCCTCTCTACTTACAGGAAACCAGCGCTCAGAGGAGCCGACCGGCCTCACATTTCACCCACAGACACGAACAGCGTGGAATTATTTTATGTCATAAGAAGAAACATATTCATGTTAACACTCACCCGCCTCACCTCCACCTTCCTCCTGCTGCTGCTCTGAACGGAGGCTCAATACTTTCACTTTCACTGCTGCTCCCTAAACACAGAGGATGCTGGGACTTGTAGTTTTTTCCTGCGGTCTTCCTCTTTGTTTGTTTGTGTTTGTGTTCAAGTTATTTCGATCATGTAAACATCAACAGAACATGTGAAGCCACACAGAGTTTGTATGTCGAGGTGGGTAGGAGGGTTTGAGGGTTTGGGGAGGGGTCAGAGGGAAGAGGTCTCGGCAGTTGCAGGATCTATAACATTAGAATCTAAAAATGTGTCTCATATAGGTGTTGTTTTGGTACCTTACTCGTCACACAGTTTCAACAACTCCTTATATGGTACAAGTTCCTGTTTTCTTTCTGGCTTCCCGTATTTATATATTTATATATTTATATTTATAGATATTTGTATATTATATTTTTTTGTATATTTCTACACTAACTTCCTGTTTTTCAGTCTGGCTGAGCACTTAGTTTGTGAGTCAAAAGTGGCCTTGCTTTACAAACCTTCATTATTAAAGTACATAAAACAATATAATCAGAAAATAAGCACTAAGAATATATTAATTACATGACAGTTCTCCCCCTTTTCGTGTTTCCTAAGAAACACGACATAATTCCTAATTTATCCCATTCAGTTTACTTGCATGTTAAAAGGCTAAAATATAACAAAAGAGATTATGCTAAACAAAATGAAACCTTTCAATTGCCCAACCCTAACTGTCCCCTCAACGGGTTGTATGTTTTCAATGTTTCCTTATTATTCCGTCATAATTACTTCTATCCATAACAAATAAATCAAGCTCTAAGACAGCACCTGTGAAATGTCCTAAATCTACTTCCTACACCCCCTTTTTTACCCAGAATCTCAATTTAAACCCACTTCTGACTTCCCTCAGTGCTCACTGTAAACTCCAAACAGATACAATTAGCTTTTCTGGTAAAAGGTCCTAGATTATTTTGTCAATCTTTGGAAACATGCTCTATAGAGTTAACCCGTTTCATCTTCAAAACTTAGTCCTGGTTTCTTCGCCCCCTTTAACGCGTAGGGCATTTCCGGCCTGAACACTGTGTTTGGGCAATTTACATAACATAGAAATCCTACAACTATTCCTAAAGTCCCTCTCATTACTCTTCATTACTTTTATGCTCACATTTAACCTGTGTCTAACAAGCTTTTAATTTCCGAAACAACACATTTTCTGGAACTATGGTTCTCTGTGCTCTGTGCTTCTTTTTGGGTTCCCCTCTGGTTGGTTCCGTTCGGTCTGGGGCTTCCAGGATTCTCGCCAACAATGTGGTCGCTGTGGTCCTGAAATCTTCTCCTGTAAAGGATAGAAAACAAAACGCCTCTCTCTGCTACGCCTCAATAATCTACTGTGTTCATCTATTGTTCCCTTAATTATTCAAAGTTGGTTCACAATATCATGTTCTGGGCTCTATCCTTTATATTAACTTAACTTAATCTTTACTTAATCTTAATTTACTTAATCTCAATGTTCTTTATGTGTGTAAGCAACACTTTTAATTTTATTAAACACACCCAGGGTCAGATATACACCATCACCATATCAGCATAAAAAAAGACAGAGACGTTCCTTTTTCTGTCACATTCTTGCATACATGGCAATTTGTTTCACCTTCCAGATGTTTCCTGGGGACTTACAATTTCTTGACTCTTCTTCTGTCACTTGTTACTAGGCAGCTCAAATGCAGTTAGAAGCTAAATGAAATCCAGGCCCTCGGCCTGGCCTATGTTTAAATCGTTTGTGTTTGTAAGCGTGTATGCGGTTTAATCTTCTGCTGCTCCAAGTCACTTACACAATAGATCATTGGGACATCGTGCCAAACAAAGCTTAAGACCTTGAATAGACTGAGCATCAACACTTTCATGAGCACAATATGCAATGTGTGTATACAATGATTATAGCTGCACCTTTAATAAAAGTTTTAGTCTAATGCCAGTAGCTTTAATAAACATTTTAATGCAATGTTAATGATGAAGGCTATATTGTAGCAGTAAAGTATTTTCTTTATCCCCACATTCCCTCACTTGACCTTTCAAAAAGAAAGGTCACCACACTTCGTGTTGTGTCACTCCTTCGGCCGCTTCTAAGTTCATCAATGGCATCATGGCCACCGGAACCACCATTCCGGGGTCCACTGCCCTCGTTATTATCTTTTCCAGCAGTCCTCTGGCGCAAGGAATGAGAAAACAACCGCAGGTGACCAGTATCCCTAAAAAGCGGCAGTAGAAAACATTGCAGACATGAAAAACCCCTTCCATTTCCCAAACACCGAGGTCATCCAGCTGTCCAGCGGATTTTCAATTCCCGAGTGCTCATGCATGGTTTTAGACAGAGTTTTCAGCCCCTCCAGAGCTCGGGTTACTGAGCCATCTGGAGCAGTGTTGTTGGGGATAAAGGTACAACACACTGCTCCAAACATGGCACACACGCCCCCTTTCTCCGCCAACAACAGGCCATTCGATTTTCACTCCCATCAGCGAGGTTGGACCCAACTGTTCTGCGAACCCCTCCATGGCATCTCTGGTCAGGTTAGAGAGTCTCGGCACATTATAATGAACATAGTTTATGCGATCAACATTCTTATTTGGAGTTATCCATGTGAACACACGTTCAAATCCTGAAGCTATTTGGTCCACTAGTTTATATTTATCTGGAACTCCCCTGGGCACTCCTATTGAGTCAATCCAGGTAGGCGAGTTCATTCTAGGGTCATAAGCATGTATCCCCTGTGTCCCTCTCTTTGCCAAAATGTGTCTCTTACGTCTCGCTGCCAATGTGCATGTGTTGCGTTGTGGTATGGCTTTTACTTTGTTCCCGATTAGCATGAGTGGAGCTCCGAGTCGCACCATTGCGCACGTCCCTTCACTTCCCATATAGGCACAAACCAAAAGGGTGTTACGTCCACAATAATAATAGAGCCCACTTCTTGCCTATGTTCCAATTAAAGTGTTTGTTTGGCTTACATTGTTTGTGGTTCTCCCCGTGAGTGTGACAGAGCACCAACTTGGGTCAATCTCTCCCAACTTGTACTTTACCGTATCCGTTGAGAATTTAAAGCATGTGTAGTTGTTTCGCTTGGGCATGAATGGTCCTACTTGTGTTTGCTTGTGAATTAGGGGAAATGAGCTGGACAAGATAGTCCAGTTGCCAGTACTCACCGCTTCTGTAGTCAACCGCAACATGCAGTCATAGCCCCACTTGTCCTCTGGATACAGTGGTGCGGGCTCCGTGAACAAACGTGGTCTAGCTGAAGCACAGGCAACACAATCAGATACATGTTGTTCTTTAGCATTTTGAGCCACCCAGTCCAGCCAGAGGTTACTGTTACTGAAGCCGGTGACACGCTCAATCAGGTCCTCAGTCCTAGTGTAATCCACCGTCAGGACTTTTCTCCCTTTTGTTTCCTGCTCCTCTTAATGTAATGGTACATTTTATTTTACTTTATCAGACTTACCCAAAATATATATGCTTTCGTTACTTTGCTCCCGTCTCCCTCCACTACCAGCTCTTTTAATAATTTACTGTTTTAAAGGGAAAAAACCTTGGTCACTTGGACAAGTCTTTGTTATTCTATAACTGCATTTTTATATAAAAAGTCTAGCGATCCCCTATTTGACTCATAAATATTACTTTGGTTGTAATTATTTTCCTCTATCAAATTTAATTGACTTCTACAGTGGCCTGCTTTTGTTAATAGTAACATGAGTAACATCCAACATTTTCTCCCCTTTAGCATCTGGTATTTTCCCCACTATATAATGTACTACGATGATCTACACCCAGTCAATAAAACAGAATTTTCTCAAAGGAAATATCAGCAACCCAAAATCAGCAGCCCCAGAATTAAGTCTTCCACTCCTCCTGCTCATGGCAAAAGCAAAGCAAAACAAAGCAAAGCAAATCATCCCCTTTTTCTTGCCAGCGTGGTGAATTGTTTGTTAACATTTATTCATCCTACCCTTGGTCCAGTCTTTATCTCAGTGTCCAGTCAGTCCACCCTTTAGTCCACATCGTCAGTCCAGTCACAGTCCAGTCACAGTCCAGTCACGCACATTCACACCAGATATTGCTGATAGTGGAGACTCCTGCGCAAATAATCAGATTCTCCACCCTCAGCAACGTGAGCTCATTCATTTGTTTTATTGTGTGGATGCCCTTTGGGGCATCCACACAATTGTGCCACACTATTGAGTTCCTGTTTCTCTTTATTCTTTATTTTTCTTTTTCAAGTTGCTTCCGTACGTTTTTTGGACGTTGACTACTCCCTCAGTTTCCAGCCGATTTTCTCAGTTCAAACAAAAATTCTGCTGTTTCTGCTAATGGGTGCTATGACTTGTGGTGCTCATAACTTCTATACTTGTTGAGATATTAAATTTTTTATGCAATATCTTTTGCCCATTTCTTCCACATTATCAGTCTGGTCACTAGTTTTCCTTGCCCGGTTGATCTGTGTTTTAGCTCAGTGAGATGAGCAGCCGTTCTCAGACTGGGAGGCCCGGGTTCAAATCCCGCTTATGGCAACATTTCTTTCAGTTAACAGTTAAACTTTTTTAACTCTTTTCAACACAAATTTCAGCTTTTTCACCCCTTTTCAGCAAAATTTTCAGTTTTTTTCTGCTGTTTTCAGATAAAAAACTATTTTCAGCAGAAATTCTGCTCATTCACCTCCTTCCAGCGGAACGTTCTGCTTCTTTCCATCTTTTCTGCAGAAATTCTGCTGATTGAACTCTTTTCAGCAGAATTTTCACCTCTTTTCAGCCCAAATTCTGCTTATTCACCTCTTCTGCAAAATTTTCAGCCTTTTCACCTCTTATTAGCCCCAATCTCAGCTGTTTTAAGGAAAAAAAACCTTTTGAGCAGAAATTCTGATGATTCCCCTCTTTTCTGCAGAATTTTAAGCCTTTTCACCTCTCATCAGCACAATTCTCAGCAGCTTCTGCTAATTTCAGGAGAATTGTCAGTCTCTCCACCTATTCTTGGTGAGAATGAGTTTTAGCTCAGTGAGATGAGTAGCCGCCTTGAGACCAGGAGGGCCAGGTTTGAATCCTGCTCAGGGCAATTTATTTTTTCACCACTTTTCAGCAAAAATTTCTCCGTCTTTACCCCTTTCAGTAGACTTTTTTGCTTTTCACCAATTTCACAATTTCTGCTTCTTCAACTGTTTTCAGCAGAATTTTCAGTTTCTTCACCGCCATACAACTTTTTAACTTTTTCAGCTTTTTTCAGCAGACATCTTCAGCGTTAAGGCATCCACACAGCATTTTCGCAGGAAATGCAAATTTTTCTAGTTTTGTTTTGTTTTTTGTTTTTTAGGAAAAGAGTTCTTTATGCTCTTGGACTGGATTAACTTGCTGCAATCATTTTAGACAGGGACTTACAACCTGATCAGGTCCCCACAGGTCGGCTTTTCCTCAGCCCATTATAATCTGGAAAAGCTCATATTATATTTGTTCTCCCAAAATTTTTTACAACGCTGTTAATTCAATCTTTCAGGCCTGCTTAGAACAAAAATGAGAAAAAGAGAGCTGATTAGTAGCTCATCAAAGCACAAAACATCATCACCTGACAGGTTTTCTCTAAGTGGACTGTTACCATTTTAAAGGGCCCAGTTCTAACCATGTCCACGATTAATAAAACTCCCTGTATTAAAATAAGAAAACAACCCAAACCTAACTGTCAGAATCAACCCGTCACTAAAACAAAAACCCCAAAAATCTCAATCACAGAAAAGTTTTGCCTCAAGTTCTTCAGCTTCCTGACTGTCTGAGGTCAACGGACATAATTTCACCTACTAAATACACAGAAAATCTTGTTAAAAGCAGCACACTTTTGCACACCATTGATATTCTCATTAAGCCCTTTCTAAAGACGTTATAACAATCTATAATCACTAAATTCTAAATTTCTTTTCAAATCTGGACGACTGCACTTAGTCACAGACCTGGCCACTTTATTTAATTATCCCGTCTGTTACCAAGCCTTTCTTCTCACACAGTTACAGTGTCTCTTTCAGTGCAAGCTTCACTCATCCAGTCAGACAGGAAACACAAGTTCTCCTTTTTCTTTTCCTGTCCCCAGTCATTCAACTCATTTGCATACTGAGTCATATCTCAAGAAGTTGCCGTGACAAGAGAAATGCATATTTAAACATTACCACATTATTGAATTATTTTTATTTTCTTTCTACAGTAATCACTTGTTTTGATCAATCTGTACAGGAGCACTCCTAATTCACTATTCTAAAAACTACTTTAAGCTTTAATCACTTTTTCTTTTTCACAAAAATCACTCTACTGTCATGGAACTTCCCTGAGTTATTCCTCTGCTTCAGGGTTTAAGTGTGTTAAATTCACACTATTTTAACACTAATGAAAGATAACAAGCTGATTTTAATTGCATGTGTGTTATTAGTCATGTTTAATTGATGTCTGTGCAGTGGAGCTGCAGATCCACTAGGGCATGTTCTCAAAGCTGCTTTTCCTACACGTTTCCCTGCTATAATTGGATCATTTTTAACTACTTTGATATGAGTCCAATGATCTTTGTATCACTTTTTCATCACACTAAGTGACTTGGACAAGATGAGAAACAGACTCACATGCTGAAGATGCTGTCTAATCTTCATGAGCTCTCTTGTATTTGTAAGTGTTAGTAAGGTTAATACAGTTTCTGTTTGTGTGTGTGATTTTGTATATCGTTAGCTTCATAGCATAATTGCCTAAGTCATTTGACTAAGTCAATGACTTAGGCACTTATGCTATGAAGCTAACGATATGTTTCTTTTTGCAGTGTTTCAGACTCCTTCACAATTTTCCCACTTAAGCAGTCAGTTTTGTTTTTCCCAGGTTTGCTAACCCAAATTTAGATTTCCCACATTAAATAACAGCGTTCCTCTGTGTTCTCACCTCCTGCTCCCACTCCGTTGTCCTCTCCCACTTCAACAGTCCAATAATAGGAAGTTCTCTTTCTGCTTTGTTCTGCATTCTCCACTGTCTCTCTTTAACTGCCGTGTTATTGCTCTTTGGAGCTGCATTCCTCATCTTCAGTGAGGAGTGAGAGCTCGCTTGTCAGTTTTAGTGACACATGGCGCTGTAAACAATTCAGCCAGAAACTTGGCCTGAATGTTTCCATTGATGTTAACCTATAACTTGCTTCCGACTGCTGCATGTGGAAAATTGATCCAGGTCTGCTTTTCACCTAAAAGTGACAAAACGAAGACATTTTCATTATTATCATCACTGCTTAAACAACACACTTCTCTCTCTCCGGCCAGAAACTCCAATTTATGTCATGTATTCACATTCATGAGTGTAAGCCTGTCTTTGTTGCGTGTATGTTGTGTATTCATATTAATATTGAGTGTAAGCTGGTCTTCGTTGCCTCGATGTGTTTTTATAATGAGGTTTAATTCATGTATCCACTACAGAAGGCCTAAATACCGTGGCTATACATTTATAGCCCATAATTCTTCGGGTTTCGACAGCTATATTCTCTTGGAATACCTCGTTAAACAGGGCATTGCTCCGGGTGTAACAATGAGAGGGAGTCGTGTTGTTCTAATGCAGGGGTGCCCAATCCCGGTCCTCGAGAGCTACCGTCCTGCAGCTTTTAGATGCATCTTTGTTCCCACACACCCGAATCAAACGAATGGCTTGTTATCAGGCCTTTGCCAAACATGATGGCATGCTGAAGAGGTAATCAAACCATTTGATTCAGCTGTGTTGGAGTAGGGATGCATCTAAAAGCTGCAGGATAGTAGCTCTGAGGACTGGGATTGGGCAGCCCTGTTCTAATGTATGACAAATCCTATGATCAGAGATGGATAGACTCATTTAGCTTTTTGCCCATGCGTTTGGCCAAAACACCTTCTGCCTTGGGATTCGAGGACCTTGAAAAAGGCTTCTTTCCACACACATTTAACACAACACTAACAAATTCTATGTAGGTCCTTATCCTGCCCCGTCTTTTTACCGGTATGAAAAAAGGTCTGAATTTGAAAAGGAGAAATTGATGGCGTGGTACAAGCCTGCCTGCGAGAAACCATTTGATTTACAGGCTTAAATGCGTAAGTACTGCATTAATGATGTCGAAGTGTTGAGAATGGCTTGTAAAATATACCGCGAGACCTTGATGGAGTGCACGCAGATTGATCCATTTTCACACGCCACCCTGGCATCATACTGCATGAGGATTTTCAAAACCTTGTTTCTTCCAAAAGACACCCTGGCACTGACTCATCACAGTGCGCATGTTGATCAGAATAAGACATTTTCAGACATTTCTCTTGAACGGCTTCAATACGAAACAAAACATTGTTATCAAGCATGCTCTCAGAGGCGGCGAACAAAAAGTAGGACCTTATTTTGTGGATGGATTTGATGCTTCCAGCAGAACTGCATATGAATCCTTTGGGTGTTTCTATCAAGGTTGTCTCCGCTGCTACCCAGAGAGTGATGTTAACCCTGCCGCCAAGCTGTCATATGGCGAGTTGTATCATGCAAGCTGTGAGAAGGTGAATGCTCTAAGAATGCGATATGGTCTTAATGTTGTGGTCATGTGGGGGTGTGATTGGTCATCATTAAAGTCGACTGATCAATCAGTCAAGGACTTCATGCACAAATACAAAAAGCCTGAGCCTCTGGACCCTAGAGACGCATTGTTTGGGGGGAGGACTAATGCGATGAAACTGTACCACAAGGTTGATGATGGTGGAGATGAAAAGATCAGATACTATGATTTTACAAGTCTTTACCCCACTGTTCAGTGCACGAAAAATTATCCAATAGGTCACCCTCAGATCATATACAATAATTTTGACAGAGCTGAAAATTATTTTGGGTTTGTTAAGTGCACTGTGCTTCCTCCAAGGGGTCTGTTTCATCCTGTTCTGCCCTACAAGTGCCACAATAAGCTGAAGTTTCCTCTCTACAGAACGTGTGCTGAAGAGCAGCGCCAGCACAGTGATTGTGTGCATGCTGAGCGTGAGAGGCAACTGTCAGGTACTTGGGTTTCCTTTGAGCTTGAAAGGCTGTTGAAAAAGGGTATCAGATTGTCTGCATCACTGAAGTTTGGCACCTCCCTAATAAGACTGACACACTGTTTAAGCCGTATGTCAAAACATTTTTGAAATTCAAGCAGCAGGCATCTGGATACCAAAAAATGTCAAAACAGCTGAGGAGCAGCAGAAGTTGTAATAAACTGCTTCTGAACTCTCTCTGGGGGTGATTCTGCATGCGAACAAATATGCCATCTTGCGAGCTGATTACAGACCCTGCCAGATTCACACAGCTGATGTTCAGTGACCATTATGACGGACGCCCGTTTTGTTTCATCTCTGATGATGTTGCAATGGTTCAGTGGAGTCATGCTGATGGTAGAGGGTCGCGGGTGAAGGATGTGAATGTCTTTGTCGGTGCTATGACTACGGCCTATGCGAGGCTCACTCTGTATGACTTGTTAGACAAGCTGCAGGAACGCTTTACTGTGACACAGATTCAGTTATCTTCACCTCTCATCCCGGGGAGTGGGTACCCCCTTTAGGACCATACCTCGGTGAGCTGACTGATGAGCTCAATGATGGCGGGTCTGGAGAGGATGATCACATTACTGAGTTTGTCTCTGGAGGTCCAAAATGCTATGCTTATTACACAAAACAGGGCAAGACTCAGGTTAAGTGTAAAGGTGTAACACTCAATGATGTTAATTCTAAAGTTGTTACTCACGAATCGTTGAAAGGCTTAGTCAAGGCATTTGTGGCCAACAGGGATGCACATTTAGTTGCAGAGTCTGACACCATCAAACGCAATAAGAAGAGGTTTCATCTCAGGAATGAAACAGTTGTAAAAAAAGTTCAGGTGGTCTATAACAAGAGAAGGGTGCTGCCTGACTATACAACACTCCCTTATGGATACTGATCAGGATCAAGCCTTTGATGGGAGGCTCCAGCACCCTTTAGTTTAGTTATTAGCGGACCGAGTAATTGTGGAAAGACTTTCTTTGTCAAAAGCATCATTGAAAAAGCATCCACTATTATTTCAACCAAAATTGACAATATTGTTTACATCTACTCCTGCTGGCTACCTTTATACAATCAACTTCTTCAGATAAGAAAAATCACCTTTGTGAATGGTATACCGGAGTCTCTGAGTGACGATGTCCTTTTACCTCCGGATAAGAACAACTTGCTCATTATCGACGATGTGATGAATACTGCGTCTGACAGCATAGAAGTTCAAAATGTGTTCATAGGAACTTGAGCTGCATGTGTTTAGTTCAGAATTTCGTTCAACACTAATTATTTAACTCTGTTTAACAACCCCAGAGATAAATATCAAATTTCAGTTTTAGGTAGACAGATGTTTCCAGGTAATACAAAATACTTCTTAGAAGCTTTTAATGATGCCACATCCACCCCATACGGGTATCTTCTAATCGATTATAAATCTAAGACGCCTGACTATTTAAGACTCAGAACCAATTTGTTGTCAGATCGTCAAGTTGTTTATATCCCCAAAAAACGGCTAAAGCGGTAAAAAGGATGTCGTATTCACGGATGCAGAGAAACATTGCACTGTTGGAGTTGTTGTATAAATCCCCACCCAGCGCACAGAGGAATATTATTTGTAATGCAAGCATGGATTTTATTAATGCTCTGTGTGAGATATCGCTCAGTGTTTTGAAAGGTGTTATCCCGCTGACTGATCAACAGTACAGACAGCTAAAAAAGAAAAAAAGTAATCAGGCTGGTTGCAGACAAAAAGGTCAAAGGTTTGAAAAAGAGAAGATCCATCAACCAATCTGGAGGATTTTTGCTACCGTTATTAGGGGCTGCCATACCCTTCATCACCAGTCTTATAGCAAACAGGTGAAAATGGAGCACACACAGAAAATGTTTTTGGTCCCGCAGCATCAGTTGGACATGTTAAACCATCAGCAGCAACAACATACAGGCTCCGTCAGACATGTAGAGCAAAACGAGCGAAACAAAGCTATGGTTGAAGTGCTGCAGCTGCAGATTTGGATGTGTATGAGAGGCTAAAAAGTATTCTGCCATTCTTCAGAGATACCGTTCACTTGTGAAACAAGGCATGAGTGAAAAAAATGTGCTAACACTATCTTTGCCTTCTGAAACCGGTCAGGATGCTTCTGACCGCCAAAGCAATGTTGGTGGCGACAGACAAAAAGACATGTTTGGGATGAGATTTTGTCCTATATGGCAAAAAGGAGCAGAAAAAATGCAGAGCTTATTTTAACAGCGCTCACTCGTGCGTCGGGAGTTTCTTGGAATGATAGGGGTGAGATTATTATTGACAACCAGAGAATCAGAGGTTCGCATCTCTATGATTTGATCCAAAGTGCAACAGCAACACGTAGAGCAACAGATGTTTCATGGCATGCAGGGTGGTCGACATTTCTAAAAACACTCGCCCGCTTAAATGTTCCTCTGTCTGCTTTTCCTAATGCTGAGGTGAGGAGGACTATTAGCCAATATAAAGGCGACACTGGCGACCCGAGTGTGGAAACAAATGGTTTGCACAAGAAGCGGTCACTGAGCGATCAAAGCTTATTTACCACACATAAAAAATCAAGGCAGAGTAGAAGCGGGTGGATCGATTTTTAATGAATTTTAAAATTATGTTTGTTTTTCTTATTCTTGAAAAAAAGATCATTTAGCCTCGCATTTGTTTCCCTTTTTATATACTACTACTTATGTGTCTTTTTCTTATTTATGTCTATATTGTTTTGTTAAACAGATGACAGTTTTCCCCTTTTTACTACTTTTTGAACTCTGTGCTGATGTTTAAAGATTTTATTATTACTAAATAATGTTTTTAACAATTAGGTGAAAATAAATACCAGATGAAACGATATTCTCTTCTTTTATCTTTTATTATTTGTTACTTGAATCAGTATCCGCGCTGCACAAAATCAAAGTTATTTTCAAAACATGCAGAAACAGGTCTTATTTTGTTAACAAAATGACAAACCATTGCATCGTTGCAAACAAGGTTATCACTGTATATATTAATTAGTCTTGAATAAGACGCTCCTTTTTGGACATGATATAGAAAAAGCACACAGTGTTGTCCGCAGGTTACCGAAAAGTCCTTCTGAACCTGTCTCCCAGAATACAATATCCGAGCGGTGTTTTTTAAAAGAAAAACTTTTATCTCGGGTGAAAACGTATCAGGTGAGTTACCGAAGCTGTCAAAAAAGTGCCCTTGCTTGTCTTTTGTGATATAGAACGCCAACCAGTGCTTCCCAGGTAAGTCTGATGGATCTGTATTCACAATGCCCATGCATGGATATCTGATGGGCTTTGTTGGCAGCTGGTCACATGCTAAGACGCCTAGAAGATGAGCCCTGTTACTAATCCTTTTAACAATGCTGGTTAGTTCTATTGTATTCATTTTGAATCTTTAGTAGTCGTCCAGCAGCACTTGTCTCATATTAGATATTTGGATGACTGAATCAAATACAGAGTAACACACCAGGTTCATTGTTCGGGGTAGCGGATTTCTGAAACGGGTTTCCAGCCTCACGCTCCCTGTTTGAACTAACGATACATTCCCTGAATGTCCTTCATCAGCTTCCAGATTGAAACAGAATAATGTGTAGCCAAAGTCCTCGTGTGTTATGGCCAATGGTCTATCCTATAAATGTCTTCCAGTGGTTTGTATCAGCTGATAAAATTCTCTGGTGTAGTGTTTTCTCTGAAAATTTGGCTGGAATTGTTTGGCCGGATACGACTGTCCGTATAAACACATGAATTCTATATCACAGTTTAAAAATTAAATGGATTACGTGTAAAAGAACCAGGATAAGCTTCGTTATCCACGAAGGCGATGATGACAAATTTAGGCAACCTGCCCATAAATAAATTAGTTGATATTCTTGCCCCAGCAGGTGTGGAGGTCTTTAAAGAAACTCTGTCTACAGCATATTTTGCATTTGCATGATGCAGCGCCTTGCCGTGTGCCAGCCTGACACTTGGTGAGACACTGATTCTTTTCACAAATAAGCTGGCAGAGACGATTTTAACTTTATACGCGGTGTTAGCTCCAGTCATGAGAGCAAATTCATCTTTAGAGCGCACAAATTTCAGCGACAGATCGATTCCATTAAGTAATAATTTTTCTTGAAAAAACAGGTCTGCGTGTGCTGGAGCAATCAATTCAACAATACTGCTATTCGCTGTATAAGTACCTCTGGTCACCAGACCCTGGCTCTCCCCTTCTATACATGTATCATTCATGTGCGAGGCTGTGTCTGTACAGAATAAAGCGCTGCTGAACTGTGTGTCTAAAATCTGCTTATTATAATTGATAAGACATTCTATTATGCCTCTGTATGGATACGTGTTGGATGATTGGCTCATCAAGCGATCCCCCAAATTGACATCTACCTGACTAAATAAGGTGCAACCTGGATAATTAACAAGTCCCACGTTTGCATCCCTGCCTAAGTTTGTGCCGTCAGCATCTGTGATTCTTACTCGTGTGTAGATATAGGAATCGTTTAGATCCAGGTAATCCTCTCCGGACGATGAGATGTAAAACTCGATTGGACCTCCGTCTGTGATTGCAGAAACTGGTGGAATTTCAATAAAGGTCGTTTTCTCTATGGATGCTTGTGTGTGTGGGACAGTAAAAAGATCGAGCTCTGTTTTTAGACATTCTCTGATTGGTTGTGTAACAGAGCCATTTAGAAGATGTCACATGCTGTAGTTTTTGAACGACTGGTTCTGGGTCTTTTCACTCCGCGTGGTTGTCTCCGTTTGGTGGCTTTCCTGGCAGGTTTTGTTGTTTTACGCTATTTATGCGGCGGTGTATCACGCATGCGTGCAGTGGGAGGGGTCTTAGAAGGTTTGGGTGTATACACATACAAGCCGTTGCCATCCTGTTTAGTAGATGTTGGCTTGGTTATGTTGGATATCACATCAGACACTATGCCTGATGCTGCTGTTTTTAGGTGGGGTTTGACTATGCTGACTCCTTTTTTAAACAACGGTACAGCAATTCTAAACAGGCTGCGCAACAAACCTCCCAGACTTGCGCCATATTGCGTGCTAGTCCCAGTATAACCATTCAATTCGCCACCAGCCTGATTTAAATAATATCTTACATATTTTGCTTCATCTGTGTTGTAGACAGACATCCTTATTTTTTAAAAATGGTGTCTTATGGGTCGGAAGTGGAGTTTGACAAACACCTTCCCGTATAAAAAGGGTATGTGTTGATTTTGGTCGTCTTTCAAATCAATTTCTATTTCATGGATTAAGGATTTCGAGACTGGTGTGTAGTGTGGGCTGTCAAATTGAAGAATGGCTACCCGACGGTCATCGTCTGTTATATTTATTGCTCTTAATAGCCGCGCATGGGCGTCACCCACAAGCTGGTAATCAACGATATCTGCATAAATAAAAATGTTCTATTTTCTGCCGTATACGTCTGCAGGATGTGGTGCGTATGTGTTTTTATAATGAAGTACAAACGGGTCTTCTGATTTGAATCCTAAGATTCCTGCCAGTCTCCCTCTAAATGTGAGAACTGTGCCCCTAGGGCCCATAACACTAACATAGTTACTAACTTCACTGTATTGTGTTTTAATGTCGGTGTTATGTTTTAATGTTTTATTATCTGCGCCACAGATGCATAATGCCCCACAGACAGCTCAATCACGGTTATGGACAATGCTCCATCTTTGACTGGATCATAAATTTCCACTCGCGAATCTGATTGTGGAAAAGACAACCATAGTCTTGGGTATTGAAATTCTATAACACCGACCTCATACGGTTTATTTTGCTAGCTTTGTTCTAAAATTAGATTTCTTATTGCCTGGATAAACATGTGCTGAAGCAGGGACGTGCAGAGGGGGGGGGGCTAGAGGGGCTTGAGCACCCGCCCCTTTCCTGATGAGTGCCCAAAGTGCCCTTTTGTTGAGGCAACTTTTAAATTTTTTTTATTTTTTTTTTTATGTGTGTGTGCATGCGGAGTCCTGTCTGTGCCCCTCAACAATAATATTTAACTATTAATCACAGTTTTGCTAAATAAAAGGATCTGGCTTGCATCAGTCACATGATCACTATTATCCAATCATCGCCCTCGACGGCAGAACGCGCTGGTTACGAGCCGGGAACGAGCTCACAAAGAGCACGCGCATTTTTAGCGGTCCGGAGCTGTAAGAGAAACACAAGTTAACTCAGAGACACAGACTGATGCGACACAACCAGTAAGTAGGTGTACAGCGCACACTGTAGTGTGTAGCACCCAGGAGTATTAGCTTATTACGTACACGTTGGTAAGCTGTCTGGTTGCAACTGACGAACTGAAACAAACGAGCGTGCTGTGTGTGCAACAGCGCGACAAACATTACCTGTCCTTTTATTAACTGCACAGTAGTGCTGGTCATAGCTGCTGGCTACCTGTGTAAGGCTGTCATGGGTCTGTAGCTCTGTCACCGTTTTAGGGAACATATTTAGTTTTAAAGTGGAGGGATTATATTTCACTAAAAAATGATCTAATATGCATGTCCACATAATAATTATTGTAATTATAATATATTAAACACACGCTGTATTTTAAAGAACATACATTAAGAAGCAGATTATATTAGATTTATATTTTAAATAAGACAAAAGTTGGATGTTACAGCAGTAAAATGATTGTATCTCTACAGTTTAAACATGTAATAAGCTTTGCCCCTGCACAGAGTGGATAGTGAAACAAATGGAATCATCATAAATACATTATTTCATATTTATTACTTCCCCCTCCTCATTGCTTTATTATTGTAGCTCTAGTAATAAATAATAATGTAAGGATGCCCATAGTATATACAGTATTCTGAAGAAGGTCTAAAATGTCACTGTGTGTGCATGTGTGTGTTTTATTTAGCTGGATTTAAAAAAATATTACTCATGATATAACATTGTCCAGACATGGCTGGTAAGGACATGAGGAGGAAACAGTAGGCGCTGTATGAGGCTACTAAAGGCAGTGCTATAACATTTTTCTGTCATCATTTTATTATAGATTAAGTGCAAGAGTTGTTAGGTGTGGATAATTAGATTATAGTTTATTGCAATAACAAGTTGTGCCTTGTTCTCAGATAGACAGCAAGTGGAGAGTGATATATGAAATGATGGGAAGGAAGGAAGAAGAGAAGCAAAGAGTGATTCACAGGCAGAGCCGAGTTTATGTCACAGTTTTTTGTTGCCTTATGGTTCCAAGCGCTGTCACCAATCTTTGCATTTTGTTATTATCTCATGACACTTGTTTAATCAGCTACCATCTCTCCTGTGGACTTTTTAATGTCTACAGTCTCAGATCAACACAGCCCTGCCCTTCCCATACTAGATTCTTGATGAATGTGTGTTGTTGTTATTCAGCCTGGTTCAATGTGCCCCTTTTTAACTTTGAGCACCCGCCCCTTTAAACCTCTCTGCACGTCCCTGTGCTGAAGCATTCGAGAAGAGGCTCACATAAAAGCCTGCGTTGTTGTTGTTCGTTTTATCCATTCCTTCCTTCCTTCCTTCCTCAGTCTTTGTCTAGTGCAGAATGAAAGTATGCAGAGCTGCGGCGTCTCTGTTAATCACACTTCAACGATGTCTTTTTCAGGGATCCATGAATTCAAATGAGAAGGCCAACCGAACCATTTGACCAGCGCTAACTTTTTTCGGTCCTCTTTTTTTCTGCCAAGTATTTTCTCTATTTTAAACCTTTTGTTTTTGTCAATAGTCACCTGCTGTATCTCAGGTTCATAAAATACACCTTTCACTGCAGCTCCTGTGAGATCCTCTAGTTTGTATACGGGAGGGTCTCTTCCTAAACGCTCCTTTATGGTAAAGTACTCGTCTGTGTAGGTCTGATGGTAACCCTTTCAGAATATGCCTCGTAGTTTAGATATTCTCACTGTATCGCCCACATTAAATTTAAAAGTCACCGGTTTTTGGGGTTTCATTTTGTACAGGGTGTTAAAGACTGCTTTCTCATTATCTTTGCACACCTCGGTGGGGGTCATTTTGATAGAGCTGTGATAAGACATGTTATAGGACTGTACAAGATCTTGGATCACATTAACATATCTTGGCAAGTTAACTGATGTTAAGTATTTCCACATTTTCCCCTTTAAGGTGCGGTTAAAACGCTCTACCACACATGATTGCATTTCACTAAAGGTTGAAAAATGTGTGATGTTATGCTGCTCCATTAGTTTTTTTAAATGTTTATTATAAAATTCCTTCCCTAAATCTGTTTGGAGTTTTTCAGGCACACGGCCCTCTCTCAGAATATCACCAAAAGCCTCAGCAACAGCCTGTCCTGTCTTGGTTTCAAGGCACCTAACCCATGCATACTTAGAAAACACATCTATGCATGTCAATAAGTACCTAACATTATCATTATCCGCAGAATATTCACGCATGTCAACCAAATCAGCTTGAAACTGTTTGTCAATCCCGTTAACCAAAACTCTATTTCTGTATCCTTGCATTTCTGTATCCTCTATCCTTGCAGGTTTATGAAGAGTATATGTGTCATCTCCTTTTAAAAACGCTCCACGTCAGGTAATGACGGCTTTAAGCCTGTTGCCTCACTGACAGCGATACGGAGCTTCTTTACACTTCCTAAACCCCCTGGGTGTGCAGGGTTGTGATATATTTTTCTCAGCATGTTTTCCATAATCACTTTGACCAAACACAAATGACCAGAAAAAAGTGTTAGCATATGTTTTTATTTAATTTTCTGTGTAGTGCACAGTAAGGTTTTTATAACAGATGTACATTAAATCTTGTGTCTCCCAGACCAGTAGTTTCCAATCATGTGGAGCAGCGCTGATTTAACTCCGCGGGTGTGATGATTGGTATTTAGCAGGTATCCGACATTCTCATCAGTGGTGCAAACAATGTGCGGCACTGATCTCAGTTCACACAGAAGACGCTCTGCAGCGCTGATGATTTGTGCTTTAGCCTCACTGACGCTGTATGAGCAAACAAACAGATGGATGGCCGGGATGAATCGGGGCGTCCGGAGCTTTTCCATCACCTCATCATAGTAGGTCTCGAAGAAAAACACAGGCAGCTCAAACAGGCAACTGTGTTGTAACTGGCTGGGGTGACCGGATTGGCATCCATAACATATCTCCTGCACATACTCATTCAGTGCCGTCGACAGCAGGTGGAAGGTTGCGAGTTTAATGTTGAGTTCCGTTTCCTCAGACGGGTGTGATCCTGCAGAGTCCTGTGAGCATCCTGGAGAGGGGGGCGGAGTCGGTGGGGTCTGGATTAGCAGTGCTGGAGGGGGAGACTCTGAGCGGTCCACAATATGGCAGATGTTGTCTGTAAAAGAAATCCACGCATTGCATTTTTTAAAAATATCGGGTATAATGCCAACGTCTCTCACACAGAGACAACCTACCATTTTTTTTTTCTTTTTTCAGTCCTCAGGGTTTTTGATGATTTTTGGCCTGAACATGGCAGAAGGTAAACCAATCTTCGGGCCATGTGCGAGCTGATCATATACAAGACGCTTCCTAATATTCTCATAAGAAGAGTTGACCTTGTCTCTCTTGATAGTCTTATCGACCTCATTAAACACCCGCTGCAGTGCTCTCCAGTCTGACCACTGAATAAAAAACAAATCCTTAAACCATGATAAACGTTCTTCAAGGGTGAGGGGGTATGGGTTCAACCTCCAGTTTTCAAGGCCCCTGTCCTCAATTACACCCTCCCTGTCTTCACACACACTAAGAAAAATGAAGTTGTCACCAGGACGATTGAAACGGTCCGCTTCTACACGGTAGAGTTCAGGTCCTGTTGGACTGACCCATTGCGAAACATAAAGCATCTCCGGGAACCCCGGTTGATCCAGGTCCGGACAGACGACTGAGCGAAACAGTTTCCAATTTTTGATAGACATAGAGTGTGTCCCGCCAACTCCCCAAATTCAACCAGACCCAGGACTGATCCAGAACTAAAACAGGACTACAACAGTTCAAAATCAGGACTACTTAGAATTTAATCAAAACAGAACCAGAATCAGAACTAGATGATAGTAGCACTAAAAATCATCATAGACCTGCACTACACTTATTTTTTTAATTCTACCAAAGTCCACTATTTAGATTGAGAAAAGTTTATATAATTATTATAATTTGAAAAATAACAAACCTAAAAAGAAACACTAGGTACGAGATACATGAGGACCTATGATACGGTGATAGTTTTGGTAAACAACCATTTGACTAACATGTGTGTCTCACCTGCTCTTGTTCATCTCTGTTCTGTCCTCATTCTCCTCTCTCTCTCCCTCTTTGTGCTGACAATCAAGCCAAACACCAACATCATCAAATAGACAGTTGAAACCAGATATTTAAACACTCTTCAGATAAAAACACAAATACTTTTTTAATTGTAACATCAAATCAGACTAAATGTTTATTTTTTAAGGTTGATAAATATAAAAAACATATTTGTTAACTTTAAGAAAGAGAGAAACTATCTGTATTTCTTAATTGTAAATGGCACCAAATTGTATTCAAACTGAGCCACACTCATGGAGCTCCACAATTCTTTTCCTGGTGTTTTGGTTGACATCTCTGGATGTTCCCATGTCACAGAAACAGGCTCTGTGTTTTGACTTATATGCATCCACAGGTGTGCCACCAATTTACTCACATGGACTCTACTAACCAATCAGAAGCTTCTGCAGCTCAGAATGGAATCGTCTGGAGTTTTCTTATTAATTAACAATAAACTTAGTGTATATGTACTCCTAAATTTGATGAAAGTGATAAAACAGCTCTGTCTCTCTTTATTCTGACATTTAACTAATTCAAAAGATATTTCAATATTTATTTATCCAAAACAAAACAAGTTTACTCTAAATTGATGTTGTACAGAAAAATTTTTCTTGTGTTTTCCATAAAGTGTATGTAAATATCTGGTTTCAACTGTGAATATACTGCTGTGTGTTGAAGTTCCTCTTGTTTTGCATAGAAATATACTGAACAACATACAAAGCATAATATATAAAATAACATCTACCATAGTTTTTTCTCTGAAAGAAGCTCCACATGTCCATTCTTGTATATCAGTGCATTACTGAAACCGATTTATTTAGCCGTGGAGGGAAACAACTGAAATATGAAATAAACACACATGTAAGCTAAGACTCTCTAAAGAAACAGCATTGTTGTTGTTCGGCTTTTCATTTCGCCATTTGTTGATTCACTGTAAGAAAGAGAAACGTAATATGGGCCAAGTGATCAGTTTGATATAAATCTTTTGTGATAAACCGTCGTATTTACATTATTTGTACAGCACGAATGATTTGCTTTGGTACCTCCAGTTCTCCTCTGTCTGCCTGGCTGCGCTTCTCCAACAGCTCACTCACAGGCAGCAGCTGCCCCGCCCCCTCGCTCAGTCACTTAGTGCCTGAGCTCGGATCATACCAATATTAGGGGGGATTTACGCACAGTCGTAAATTCCCACAGTGTGCACTATGTGCTTCGAATATTGTGTGTAGTTTTTGTTTTATAAAGTTGTCAGCCAGGCATCTAACTATGAAAAAATTACACTCCAAAAGACCCCGGGCTTCTGAACAAACAACCCGGGCTTAAGCCCAGTAAGTCAACCCCGCTCCGCCACTGATCTACACACAGGGTAGACTCTTGATGGAGTGATGAAGATCGGATATCTGCAGACATACCTAGGGGGTCAGAGGTAGTGATATGCGATACCACTGATTTTCTTTCCGATCCGATACCAAGTAATATTCAGGGTGGTATCGACGATACTGATCTGATACCAATACTTTGTACAAAAACTTATTTTATTTATTGTATCTCAAATTATAGCATCATAATGATTACAGGACATCAGATTTCTTGTTCTTATCACTTAATAATGCAGAGTTCATCATATAGAAATAAGAAAACTGAAGTTGTGCGCTGTTTGAACACCTTGCCTGCCTGCAGCACTAAAGGACTCCGTGAGAGACGTCTGTCTCGCCCTAGCAGCGTCGTCCCTGTCCCTGTCCTCCTCTTCAGTTCGCCTCAACATACGCTCGTTATATTCTGTGATATGATTTACTCTGAGGTGTTTGCAAGGTTAGTGATGTTGCCACAACCATACATGCCAACCCTCCCGATTTTTCCGGGAGAATCCCAAACTCCAGTGCCCCTCCCGAAAATCTTCCGGAGCCACCATTCTCCCGAATTTCTCCCACCCGGACAACAAAATTGAAAAACCATATCGCAGAATTTATAGCGCGGCCCAGCCAATTCCAGTTTCCAATATTACTCATATTTCTCTTTCTGGGTCGCAAAAAACTTTTAGCATGTTTTCAGGTGAGAATGTAGCTGTGTAAACTTCAAATATCTGAGCCGACCGACACATCGTCTTCAAACCCCCGCGGTCTTTCGCTACTCGGGTTAAACATCATATATAAGTCACTTTGATAACTTAAAAATGTTATTGTTTGGCTTTTTCAGTGTTTTATTTGTTCGTGAGTAAATCAGTTTGGCTGAGATTAAAGTTATTAGATTAGATTAAATTAAATTTAACTTTATTAATCCCTCAGAAGGGTTCCTCCGGGGTTTTCACACAGCTGAATAAACATTAAACAGAAGAGTTTACATCAGCGCCCGGTTATATTTTAGATAGCAAGGAGCAGACGGCAGCTTCACTCCACCGAGGGAGCTAGTGACGTGCTACCCGGCTTTCTTTAGACCGCCAAGGCCGGGTCCTCAGGTGGAAGCAGCCTCTGAATTTGGACACACCCGCTGTTTCCGGCCAGCCGATAATAACGGTGACATTTAACGTATTTTACCCGATAAATAAACCCTGTAAAATGTATTTATCACCCCCCAACAGCCCTTTTGAATGTCTCCCTTATTCTGAAGTTTCAAGGTTGGCAAGTATGGCCACAACACCTCACTTTTTTGCCACATGTATTGCTGCACAGTAGTTCTTTGCATCCAGCGCTTCATAGACGTCTTTGAGAACTTTTATCGAAGCAGTTCCAGTACTGTGCAGTTTCCTAAAACCAGACTGGAAGGGAGATAAAATCCTATTTTCATCCAGATAACTTTGAAGTTGATTATTTACCAGCCTTTGAAGAACCTTAGATAAGACACAGAGTTTGGAAATTGGCCTGTAATTACTAACTGTTGAAGAATCACCAGCTTTCAGTGGGGGAGTACAGAGGCACACTTCCACATCTGTGGTAAAGCCTTCTGTTGTAGAGAAAGATTAAAAATATAAGACACTGGCTCAGCTATGATATTTGCAGCCAAGTGCAAGAAGGAAGGAGAACGATTGTGAGGACGAGTTTCTGGTGTCGGGGCTATTCAAAGCCTTACAAACCTCTTCTACTGTGACAGGTGTGAAGGAAAAGGTATCAGTAAGCAGGAACTACGAGCAGACTTGTGTGCAAGAGGTTTACCATCAGATACTGTGCTGAACAAAGAACAAGAAGCAACAAAGTGTTTGTTAAAGCAACATTTCAGTTTTGACACAGGAGTGGAGTCGATATTTAAGTGAGGAGGAATCTCTGAGGAGTCACAGCTGGCAGAGACACTTTATAGTTTGCCAAAACCTCCTACGGTCGTTTGGACTGTCAGTCGTTAAAGTAAAAAATAGTTACATTGGATCTTGATGATGGAGGCAGTAATCCGATTACACAGCTAATGAAAACGTAGCCAATCAGCATCAGAGCCAGACTTCCTGCCCAGGCCTGGTTTCTCTCATGTAGGAGATCGGCCGGTGCTGAACCAAACCAGGCCTGTCCCGACCTTTCACCCTGACCTGGCAAAAAGGGGCGTGTCTGTCCACAAAGTAAACACAACTCTCCTGTAAATGTTCCCAAACTGACATTGTCAGCCTGTTTAATACGACCCCAGTTCAAACTGATGCGGGCTCGGAGCGTGAGATTTTAGTGTTTCTCACAGCACCAACTATAACTCAGGTCGTTGGCAAAAACTGCAGATGTGGAAAACTTACGCAGCATATTAGTTAAAAAAGGTCAATAAGAGCAGATTTATCTGGGTGTTTAGGATCAAGGCGTGTGAGGCTTTAAATAATTTGAGTCAGTTTTAAAAACAAGCAGCGTGCCTTAAAATCATCAGACACAGAAGAAAGCCAGTCCCAATGAAAATCATCCATCTGAAAGATGTCATTAAAATGCAGCTCAGATAAAAGTTGAACCAGAGACGGTGATGTGCTGGGGGAAGCAGGTGGAGGCTGATAGCAGCCAACAACAGTCTGATTTCCAAACAGATCAATAGTTAAGGCCAAGATTTCAAATGGCTGAGGTGCAGATGGAGAGAACAAGACTTGAGCAGCAAGACAGAGCTTCACATAAACTTCCAGACCTCCGCCTTTTCTGGGACAGTCTGAGTGCTAAATGTTAAATCCATCAGTTGCTACGTTTTTATCCACTAAAGATTTGGAAAGTCTCAGAAACAACAATGATACCAGCACCGCTTGAACAGGCCCAGATTCCAATCATATCCATGTTAGGAAGCACACGACATGATGCACGTGTAACCCAGACAGTTTTTAACATCTGCTGGTGTTTCACATTCAGCCAGAGGCCCAGGGTTAGGTTGGATACCAGACAATAATAAAAGCATCGTTATTAGACTCCTGAGCTCATTTATAGCTGACACCACATGTAGAGTTTAAGTTCACACAGAGACGATGACATTTTTCTAAAACCAGCAAACAATAAACAAGAAATGTAACAAGAGTTTCAGAAGAAGCTGTTTTACAGAGAAATGATTCCCTGAAGACAAAATTATTATTATCATCCTTTATTTCTCCAGGTGAAAATTTAATTGAGATTAAAAATGTTGTTTTCAAGAGAGACCTGGCATCATGGCAGAAAGAGTCAGAAATACATCATAATTTAAACAAATACAAAATAGGAAAAACATCCTACATAAACTTCATAAAGTTTCATTAACAGACTTTGAACAATGGACTTCAAACTTCCCCCCAAAACAACAGAGACACATTTGAAGATAATGAATGACATTTATCCCTCTAAAGAAGGACTTAGACTACGATTTAATATGAATGAGAACATGTTCATAAATGGATGCAACCAAAGATTTCATCAATCCCTAGACATACCTAGGGGGTCAGAGGTAGTGATATGCGATACCACTGATTTCCTTTCCGATCCGATACCAAGTAAAATTCAGGGTGGTATTGGCGATACTGATCCGATACCGATACTCTGTACAAAAACGTAGTATTTCATTGCATTTCATAATACAATATATAATTTTATTATGTAATTGTAATAATAACATAACCATATTGCTTCATAATGATTAGAGGACATCAGACAACTTGTTTTTATTTCTTAATAATGCAGAATAATCATATAGAAATAAAAAAAACTGACGTTGTGCGCCATTTGAGCATGTTGCCTGCCTGCAGCACTAAAGGACTCTGCGAGAGACGTCTGTCTCGCCCTAGCAGCACCTGTCCCTGTCCTCCTCTTCAGTTCATCTCAACATAAGCTTATCATATTCTGTGATGTGATTCACTCCGAGGTGTTTGACGAGGTCAGTGGTGTTGCCACAACAACGTGTCCACACATGACTCTGTTTGCGCTCAGCCATTGTTGTGAGTGTGCACGCCAGGGGCTGCGACACATTTATACAGCCGTATTCCGCATATGACTATGAAAGGCATAAGAGGAAGTAGTTCCTTCCAAATTAGACGATCCGAATTGTATAGTTTCTTTCCACTGCATTCATTTTAATGGAAAAACTACAAATTTACCCCAGAGTACTAAAATATCGATATTATAATATGAGAATCGATTCTAGAACATAAATTGCTGGTATCGGAAGAATCGATATTTCAGTATCGATCCGCACACCACTATTGATTTCACAAGATAAGAATGACGACTGAGTTGGAAGATTGTTTTATGTTTAATCAAATCTTTCATACATAAAGTCGGATTACAAAATCATCCCCTAAATTTGTTGTTTTATTCAAGGAATTGAAATTATAGACAAAATCTGTGAAATGAATTAAAGAAAACAAACCACAAAAACTCTATGATGCTCTAAACCCCCTGGTTTAGGTCGGCAAAACTTTGCTAGACCCGCCCCTGAGCAGTTACCAGCTGTCAGCTACTTAGAAAAGGATCCTGGTGTTATTTGTCTCTCAGAAACAGTTCATAACTTCCCATCAACTCATTCATGTCAACTGAAAGGTAAACCTGTTTCTCCATCACCTGCTCAGCTCTGATGATTCAGTAAGGACATCTCCTGGTTTCATCTTCATGTTTCCCTCTCACCACATATCCAAACCGACATCATGACCAGCAGCTTTACAGCTGTGGCTCCAGCAAACATCAGCTGATACTAGAAATTAATATTAAATAAATTCCAACAACAGCTGATCAAGCTTAAACGTGCTGCTGTTGTTTAGCGCGACATCCGCTGGTTTCCTCTTTCTGGCGCAAAGTGGATGATAAAAAAAACAAGAGAGAAAAGCCGATCAGCTGATCATTGATCAGTTTCATGATTGAAGTAGCAACAGGAGAGAGAGGGGAGAGAATGACAGTGTAAAGACACAGAATAAATCCAGCTTTGTGTCTTTTCCATTCTAGCTGAAGTCCGGGACAAACTGTGTTCCTTCTCAGCTCAACACGAAACGCGTAATATTTTCTCTGAATACGAGACGATTCTGTTTTTTACAGGACGGTTGGAAACTCTACTAAAATAAAGTTCACTATCAGTAACATCATAGCACCACCCAGCTGTATAGAAACTCCGTCATGCTAGCTAGTACGCAGTACGAGTTATTGTAACTGACTGTAAAAAGTCAGCACAAGGAAAATAAACTCCACCTAAACTTGGTGAGATCAAATATATTTTCCTTTGGCTTTGTTTTCTTCCCATTTGTGGCTTTAATGTAGTGTTACATCCTGTTTGTTTGCTTCCATCTGTATACATGTCCAGATTCACTGTTATGTTTCTATTCTTACATTGCTGTGTGATCACTGTTCCCTCTGCTGACTGATGTGACCTTTTGTATCTTACACTGATACTTGTCATATTTGTATCTGCGCCTAAAAGATAAAAAGTTTTCCATGCTAAAACACAGCTCCACCTCCTGCAGTTCTCCCTCTGAACCACTAGATGTCTCTGTTATCTAAATGAAGATGTGCAGCACAGCAACCACAGCAGCGCTCAGATCACACGTGTCCTGTTATTATGTATAAAAGCATGAAACAGGTGAGACAGGTGGGAACAATATTAATGTTGTGGAAATATATGAAAAAGCAACAGAAGAGCGAAAACATTTCGTGTTTCTAGAAAGATCTTTCAGCTCATAGCTGCTCACAGACTGTATTTACAAGTGACAAACTGCAACTCTACAGTACATCTACAGTATATATCAAATATATTCTGTATTCAAATCTATTGAGTGATGTTTGAAAGTCTTTCCAGGTGAGTTTGATCCAGGAGGGTCTGAAGCCAGAGTCAGACAGAGACTGTGCAGAGACTGTAGAAGGACAGAGCAGCAGCAGAGCAGTCCAGATACACTGATGATCCTCTGTCAGATCCAGAGGGACACACAGGGATGATGCTGGACTCTACATTGTGTCTGACAGTGGAGCTGTTCTCAGAGCAGTTCACTCTGCAGCACTGACAGTCATCTGCACTTCTTCTCATTCCTCTGTCAGTCACTGCTGGATGAAGCTCTCCTCTCCACCTCCCAGTAACATGGCCCAGTCAGAGCGTCTCTACACACAAGCTGCTGCTGCTTCAACCTCTCTGGATCATCAGGACACAGCTCCTCCTCTCTCAGCACACACACCGTCCTGTTTACCATCATCAGCTGCACCTGCAGAGAGAAGAAGGAAGAGCAGAGGAGATAAACGAGTGTTTCCAGAGACTCTTCATCAGCTGTCAGTCAGTGATGCAGCACATCCAGTATAAAGAGCAGCAGGGACTTCAGTGCTGGGACTGTACTAGGACTCATTGTTGCTTCACTTTTTCTAATCTTTGGATTTTTATTGAAGTTGATGAAGATGTTTTTCCCTCCTAATTTGAGTTTGGACTTTCATTCATTAGAAGAACCTTGGTGTGTCCACTCTGAGCTCTGTAGGAACCCCAACAACAAGCCCAACAATCCAGATGGATGGTTCCAGCTGTTAACTGGAGGAATTCCATCCAAACATCTGCTCTCACTAAATTCTTCCTCACCTACAGACTGTCTTCTTCACTGCTTTAAACTTGGAAATGAATGCAGTCATTGGTCTGCGTGCTGCTTTGTTCAGAGAGCTGATTGGCTGTTGACACTGTTTGATCAGAGCGTGTCAGCCGTTACTATGGTGACCATAAAGGTCAGAAACAGGAAGTGTTTGTGTCCAATCCTGAAGCCTGTCACCGTTCTCCTCTCACAGCTTCACTGAGAAGCTGCAGCTTTACAGGAAACACTGGATCTTTGTTTCATACTGACTGTGTTTAGTACAATACTGCTGACAGCACCACCCACTCACTCCATCACTCTACTTACTCCAGAGTCTCCAGTCTGTAGTCTGGACTCTGCTGAAGATCAGACAGCGGCTTCACATCTGGATCCTTCAGGTTGTTTCCTCTCAGCTCCAGCTCTCTCAGATGGGAGGGGTTGGACTTCAGTGCTGCTGCCAGATAATCACAGCTGATCTCTGACAAACCACAGAAACTCAATCTGTATAAAGAATGAAAGATGTAAGTTTATTAGACAAAGTGTGAGCTTGAAATCATTCAGTGTTTCATCATCTGTTCAGAGCTGAAGAAGGTTCAGAATGTAGAAGTTTAGAAAATGGAAACTCCAAACAGCTGAAGCCAACAGGAAGCAGCTTCAAACAGGAAACTGTGCAGAGTTTCAGACTATATGTCCTGATGCAGCCAGTTGGATTTTGGAGATTTGAATCTCTGTTCTGTGACTAAGTCCTTGAATCATTTCTTCCAGTTGGTCCAACAAGACAGACTAAGTATTGGACATGTGTTGTGGCTCCATTAGGGGAGCTCCTAAATGTGATGTGATGGCCCCTCTGGGTCAGGTGTAAGCCATAGGTGTCAAACTCTGGCCAGCGGGACAAATTTGGCCCGCGAAGCCATAAAAAATTACTATTAGAGCTGACCTGCCAGTATTATACAGTGCCTGTACTGCTAATACTACAATTCCCAGAATGCTCTGTTGGTGTTTTGGCACGTCAGTCATGACAGGACCCATTAGCACCCTCTCCTCTGTTGACCATAGTCATAGCAACCATGCAAATACTGCCATGCTACCTATCCCAAAATGGAAAAAAAGACATGCAGAAAACAGGAGCTTTCTGGACAGGTGGGAGAATATGATGAAAATTTGATAAATGATAAAATGATAAAATTTAATTCAGAAGGCTGCAAATACATTTTTTATTTAAGAAATGAATTCCACTGATGTGTTATTTAATGTGTGTAATATTAAGTTATATATATGGTTATATAAGTTATATATATTGTTTAGTATTAAGCTTTGCTTGTTCCATATTCAGTTTTTCAGCAAAACTTGTTTGAGTCCATAAGAAAAGATTCCTTGTTATATTTGGAGGAAGATTTTTTTTCAATGAATATTAATGTTAGCCCGCGACTTTGATCCAGTTTTGAATTTTGGCCCACTGTGTATTTGAGTTTGACACCCCTGATGTAAGCTTTCTAATGCAGCTTTGATCTTCACAGTCTGCTTCATTCTAACCCTGAATGTCAGAGTGTTCCTCCTTCTCTTTCCCATCATTCATGCTGGCAGTGGAGGAGATTTGGATGTTGGACTGTGTTTTGGATGATGTGTGTATGTTTGTGTTGGACTGCTGTCTGTAAAGCAAACGCACATTTTGCTTTGGATTTCAGTGTCACACAGACTTTAAGGTGGAATGAAGAGTTGGAGAGTTTCACAGTGAATTATCCAGTGGAGGATTTTTCTTCTTCTTTGAAGGTTTGAAATGTGAACATTGTTCTGCTGCAGTCAATGGACTAAACCAGAGAAGAAGAAAACAGACTTTACCATGAAGATCCTCAGTGTGGATCAGTATAATATCAGCCTGATGTCTGCAGTTTAGTGTCAGCACAACTTTCACATCATATTCATCTCAGCACAACTAAAACATGCTGACTGACCCGAGAGTTTCAAGTCCACATCCTGGACTCTCCAGGAAACCACACAGATGCTTGACTCCTGGATCCTGCAGCTTGTTGTTCCAGCTCAGGTCCAGCTGTCTCAGATGGGAGGGGTTGGACTTCAGTGCTGCTGCCAGATAATCACAGCTGATCTCTGACAAACAACAGCCCCACAATCTGTATAAAGAATGAAAGATGTAAGTTTATTAGACAAAGTGTGAGCTTGAAATCATTCAGTGTTTCATCATCTGTTTAGAGCTGAAGAAGGTTCAGAATGTAGAAGTTTAGAAAATGGAAACTCCAAACAGCTGAAGCCAACAGGAAGCAGCTTCAAACAAACACAACAAGAGAAAAAACTCTGAATGTTTCACATTAAAGTCGTACATTTATCATAAAAACAGGACAAAGACTTGAAAAAGTCGTGTTTTTCCTTCCAGGAACCACAAGGCTTCACTTTTAAAGGTGAAGTGTGAAAGAAATGGACATATTTGAAGTCCAACACCTTTTTCCAGTCACATTATTAAAGCAGACAAACTACAAGCTCATTTTCATTCCAACAAGTCATCTTCTGACCTGGACTAACAACACTGGTCTCTATGTGCAGCTGGCTGTGAGACCAGTGCTCAGGGAGCGTCTACAAAGTGCAACACTGAAAGAACATCACACACTCATTTGCTTCCAGCACTTTCACACAAACATCTACTGTCATTATTGTCACCAAACTCTGTGGATCCTTTATTGCAAATTCAAATGGGATCAAATGGTCAGACAAAAGAGGGTTATGAGGAAATATGATGAAATGTTGTGTATTAGCAGCAAGTTATTGAATCATTTTCCTCAGAAACCAAACAAAATGATTGACAAACATGTTTTTACAAACTCAGTGTTGGACTTGGATCAGCAGGATAAGCTGATGTTTAAAGGCATAAATGATATTTTTGATGTTTCTCAAGTACTTAAACTCATACTGTTCGCAGATGACACCAACATATTTTTCAGTAGCGATGATTATACTGATCTTGTAATGACCGTAAACAGGGAGCTAAAATTAATAAAAAAATGGATGGACATAAATAAATTATCATTAAATATAAATAAAACTAAAGCAATGTTTTTTGGTAATTTAAAATATAATATAGAATTACCAATTATCATTGAAGGTGTACCAATTGATAATGTGAGTGAAAACAAATTTTTGGGAGTCGTAATTGATAATAAAATTTCATGGAAACCCCACGTCAGACACATAAAAACCAAAATTTCTAGAAGCCTCGCAGTTTTGAACAAAGTGAAACAATTCCTTGATAAAGATGCACTTCGTACTCTGTACTGTACCCTGGTTCTTCCATATCTTACATATTGTGTGGAAGTGTGGGGAAATACATATAAAAATACAACTAATCCATTAGTCACAGTACAGAAACGAGCACTGCGTATTATTCACAAGGCTGGTTATCTAGATCATACTCACAAATTCTTTCTTCAGGCAAAGTTACTTAAATTCCAGGATCTGGTTAATTACAATACATCCATAATGTTGTATAAAGCTTTTACTAAACTTTTACCGGCAAATTTACAAACTAGATTTGAAATTCGAGAAAAGGTTTATAATGTGAGAGGCTTTGGAGAATTCAAATTACCCAGAACTCGAACAACCCGTAAAGGCTTTTGTGTGTTTGTATGTGGTGTGAAAATCTGGAACAGTCTGAGTTTACAATTGAAACAATGCAAAAATATTCATAGATTTAAATTTCTCTACAAACAGTTGGTCTGGTCACAGTATACTCAATGATGGTTTTTAGTGTGCTCTGTAATGTCTGTCCTCTTACCATTGCTGGTATGGATTCCAAAATAAAAAAAAATGAAAAAGTGTGCGTATGTATGTACATATATGTACTTGTGTGTGTAGATATATATGTATGTATATGTATGTGTGTTTGTTACTTGTAGTTATTACTGCCTGTTACCTGTGGTAATGCAATTTATAATTTATATATTCTGTATTCAGTTATGAAGGCTCTAATTGTTGGTTGCGAGCTGCCGCTTAGATGCTTGTATGTGCCCGGGGCTGTTGATGGGTCTGTATGCAATGATGGGCGTAGCTGCGGGAAGTTTATTGTTTTTTTTGTTGATGAGTGAGTATAGGGGTGGGATTTAATAAGTTTTCTTCGTCCCACTCCTTTTTCAGGCAATTTTTGTTTTTTGTTTTGTGTATTTTATGTTCAATATAGGTATTTGTTGTGCCTGAAAATGAACAAATAAATGAAAATGAATGAAATGAATGAATGAGTCTCGCTGTATGAGAGTCCAGTTATTACTCAATATTTATGGATGATGTTCTTTCAGTGTTGCACTTTGTAGACGCTCCCTGAGCCTCACAGCCAGCTGCACATGGACAAGCTGACATTACCCAGCATTAGAGGCGGGTGTAAAAAAATGGATTTTCCTATTTAAATGGTTTTAATTTGATTAAAGCGATGTTGATTCATTCAATCCTGAATCGATTTTTAATATAAATGTATTTTGCCAGAATCTCAGGTTAAAGCTCCCAAAAGTATTTCAACAACAAGCAAACAGATAAAACAGTAAATGAGAGCAGCTAAACACACAAAGATGGAAACACAGAGCGTGGATCGTTCACTCGACGGCACGTACACGGACACGCCGTCGGGGCTGAAAGTGGACAGCTCACAGATCCTGAAGCTGCAGGTTTCATCTGTCTCCAACCAAAACTGACTGAACCAGCAGCAGAAGAAGATCCAAACTACGCTTTACGTTTGATGAACATCGTCATGAATTCTCTCTGACTTTGACGTTTACTTCCTGCACAGCTCTCTCTCTCTCAGTGTACTTCAAGAACAGTTTACTTTCAAAAATCTGTTTCCTGCATTATTCACTGCTTATTACGCACCAGTCTGCTGTTGTGTTCACTGCTGTCGGCCTCCCAAAACAAAGCCTCATTTCTGCTGTTCAGTACTGAAGAAATGTAAACCTTTTAAAATGATGACAGATTACAAACTCTCAGCTGTGTCTGTAATCAAACCTCTGTAACTTTGCTTCCCTTCAGCAGCATCAGCTCATGTTCACATGTTGATTCATGGTTTGCTTCAGTTTTTGATGGACTGCAGAATATTTTGAAGGTTATCTGCTATAAAAAGCCAGAACAGGAAAATCTGCTTCATGTGTTTCTGTTTGATCCTCAGTGACTTTGACACAAAGGCCTCTGCTGTGATGATCACACCTCTGATCAAGTCTCACAGTGTCAGCTTTGTTTTTATACATATGGATATGTGCTGATAAATGATCATAATTATAATATTTCCCACTGTCTGCTGTGTGCCGTGACCTTTGACCTGCTAAAGACAGTCAGCTGTGGATTATTCATTGTTGTGCCTGATACTTAGAACTGTGAGGAAGAACACTACACAGTTAATCAGGGTCCCCTCTCTCTGAATCAGGAAAGGTGGGCAGGCCGCATGTGGGCCGCGGGCCATACGTTGAGTCTCACTGTTTGAAATGTGAACATTGTTCTGCTGCAGTCAATGGACTAAACCAGAGAAGAAGAAAACAGACTTTACCATGAAGATCCTCAGTGTGGATCAGTATAATATCAGCCTGATGTCTGCAGTTTAGTGTCAGCACAACTTTCACATCATATTCATCTCAGCACAACTAAAACATGCTGACTGACCTCAGAGTTTCAAGTCCACATCCTGGACTCTCCAGGAAACCACACAGATGCTTCACTCCTGAATCCTGCAGGTTGTCGTTGTTACTCAGGTCCAGCTCTCTCAGATGGGAGGGGTTGGACTTCAGTGCTGCTGCCAGATAATCACAGCTGATCTCTGACAAACCACAGCTCCACAATCTGTATAAAGAATGAAAGATGTAAGTTTATTAGACAAAGTGTGAGCTTGAAATCATTCAGTGTTTCATCATCTGTTCAGAGCTGAAGAAGGTTCAGAATGTAGAAGTTTAGAAAATGGAAACTCCAAACAGCTGAAGCCAACAGGAAGCAGCTTCAAACAAACACAACAAGAGAAAAAACTCTGAATGTTTCACATTAAAGTCGTACATTTATCATAAAAACAGGACAAAGACTTGAAAAAGTCGTGTTTTTCCTTCCAGGAACCACAAGGCTTCACTTTTAAAGGTGAAGTGTGAAAGAAATGGACATATTTGAAGTCCAACACCTTTTTCCAGTCACATTATTAAAGCAGACAAACTACAAGCTCATTTTCATTCCAACAAGTCATCTTCTGACCTGGACTAACAACACTGGTCTCTATGTGCAGCTGGCTGTGAGACCAGTGCTCAGGGAGCGTCTACAAAGTGCAACACTGAAAGAACATCACACACTCATTTGCTTCCATCATCCAACCTGAAGAGGAAACAGACACGGCTCCCCTTCAAAGTAAAAGCTGCTCCTTTTGGACACAGTATCAAAGATCGTCTACAGTATAACATAGAAAACACAGAACAAAGTTTTGGTTGTTTTTAAATTGTGCAGAAATGAAACTACACTAAGCTCAATTATGTGACAGACATTTCATCCCATGTCAGTTTGGCCTCATCCTGGGCCGGGTTATCCAGCACACACTCTGACCACAGGCCCAGGGGCCACGCACAGCTGGGCTCCATCCAAGAGACAGGAAACAAACCAACACAATAATAAAAAGCACCATGTGATCTTCTCACATCTTCAAGACAAACATAGTAAAAACATGAGCATATTTGTTTCCTGATAAAATGATGTGACAGGTAGAACAGAGTAAAGTGGTGGTGTTACAGCCTTTCTCCCCTCTGCTGCCGAGGCTGTTAGTCTCTCACAAACTCAGCTACAGGACTTCCAAATGAAAGAGGGAGACCACCCTGACCATCACTCCAGCTGAAAACATCACACTTCCATTAAAGTTGGTGAGAAAATGTTGAGCAGGATGAGCTGCTGGCTAATCTGGAGGCTGTAGCAGCAGCTCACAGTCACAGTGGATTTCCACTCATGAAAAAGCTCTGGCTGCTTCATTTCTCATCTCATATCAGAGACTTTAAAGCTTCACTGAAGCTGTACTGTGATGCTTCCATATTCCAGTGAGGCCTCCATAATGATTTCAGCTGTTCTGTACACACACTGTGTGCCCTGTATGGCTCAAAGTCTCTGCAGCCTGTTTTTATCTGCTATCATCAGATCTTCATCATCCTCATTCACATCCCTCACACACTCTACAGCCTCATCAGCACTGACTTCATCTTCACTGACTGATGGAGCACAACATGAACCTGTGGAGGCTGAAACACTGTCCTGTCAAACATCTCCCCGTCACCACTCCACTTCTGTCAGCCTTTAAATGAACCCTGCTCAAGTCTGTCACTTCTGTTTGGAGGCAAAAGAGGTTAAAGATTATGCCACTACATTCTTGTCTAGAAAATATTAAAAGTGTATTTGGTGACACACAAAAAAGGGTAAAGTTTAAGTATAGTTTGGGTCCACACATGTCCAAACCCTGGTGTGTAGGCCTACTTAGTATTGAGAAAAGCCCACTAAAAGAACGCCCACCAGACCAAAGCAATGGTTTTGACTTGATCAGCATTAACCCCGCCCCCTGACTTTGATGGGTGAAGCTGACAAATAAAATGCAGCGATGCAGGGCCAGGAGTAGCAACGTGAATTAAATAAATACATCATTAAATAATTTGTTAAATGTGTCAGTAAAATAATTAAAATAGAAAACAAACCAATAATTGATTAAATATGTAATTAACTAATTAGAATTGTACATAAATAAATAATGAATTATTTTAAATGAAATTAACTGATAATTCATTATCAATATATTTTTTTAATTAATTACTGAAATAAATTATTCATTAGTGATGTATTTATTTAATAAACCATAAAATTATTGCTAGTTTACTCAAAATAAATTTAAGACATCAATATTAAAGGTTAAATTATGATAATGAATACATGCAACTATAACTGATGACGTAAGAATTTGGATTTTTTAAGCTAAAGCGAAGGTGCTGACTCACTTGGCATGTTACTCTCAAATCCTCCCTAATAACAATAACATAGTTACACTTTAGCCACAAGAGGGCAGCAGCATTAATACAAGTCACGTGTATATAAAGGTACAGTGATTATATTACAGTGATTTTGACAAAAACAAAACAGAAGTTGATGGCAGTGTGTTTTTCCATAACAAACCAACCAAATTAAATCATAAAAACTTTATAACTTACAGAGCTTTTTTAGAGGCTTTGACCACTGGCAGCAGCCTCAGAAGAGCCTCCTCTGAAGCAGAGTATTTCTGCAGGTCAAACACATCCAGATCTTTTTCTGATGACAGTAAGATGAAGACCAGAGCTGACCACTGAGCAGGAGACAGTTTATCTGTGGAGAGACGTCCTGATCTCAGGGACTGTTGGATCTCCTCCACTAGAGAACGATCATTCAGTTCATTCAGACAGTGAAACAGATTGATGCTTTTCTCTGCAGACAGATTCTCACTGAGCTTCTTCTTGATGTACTGAACTGCTTCTTGATTGGTCTGTGAGCTACTTCCTGTTTGTGTCATCAGGCCTTGCAAACGAGTTTGATTAGTCTTCAGACCCAAGAGAAAACGAAGGAACAAGTCCAGGTGTCCATTGGGGCTCTTTAAGGCCTTGTCCACAGCACACTGGTAGAAGTATTTCTCTGAAGATTTTCTTGTTTGAAACACCTTCCAAGTTGTTTGTTGTTCTTCCAGCAGATTGAGTCCAGAGTTGATGAAGGTCAGGTGGACATGAAGAGCAGCCAGAAACTCCTGAACACTGAGATGAACAAAGCAGAACACCTTGTTCTGGTACAGTTGTGTCTCCTCTTTAAAGATCTGTGTGAACAGTCCTGAGTACACTGAGGCTGCTCTGATATCGATGCCACACTCTGTCAGGTCTGATTCATAGAAGATCAGGTTTCCTTTCTGCAGCTGATCAAAAGCCAGTTTTCCCAGTGACTCAATCATCTTCCTGCTCTCTGGTCTCCAGTGTGGATCTGTCTCAGATCCTCCATCATATTTGATCCTCTTGACTTTGGCCTGAACCACCAGGAAGTGGATGTACATCTCAGTCAGGGTGTTGGGCAGCTCTCCTCCCTCTCTGGTTTCCAGCACATCCTCCAGAACTGTAGCAGTGATCCAGCAGAAGACTGGGATGTGACACATGATGTGGAGGCTTCGAGCTTTCTTGATGTGGGAGATGATCCTGCTGGCCTGCTCCTCATCTCTGAATCTCTTCCTGAAGTACTCCTCCTTCTGTGGGTCAGTGAACCCTCTCACCTCTGTCACCATGTCGACACACTGAGGAGGGATCTGATTGGCTGCTGCAGGTCGTGTTGTTATCCAAAGGCGAGCAGAAGGGAGCAGGTTCCCTCTGATGAGGTTTGTCAGCAGCTCATCCAATGAGGTGGACTTTCTTGTTTCAGTCAGGATTTTAGTTTTGTTGAAGTCCAAATTAAGTCGACACTCATCCAGACCATCAAGTATGAACACAACCTGGAAGTCTTCAAGCTTGCAGATTCCTGATTCGTTAGTTTGATTAAAGAAGTGATGAACAAGTTCCACCAAGCTGAACTTTTCCTCTTTCAGCACATTCAGCTCTCTGAAAGTGAATGGAAATATGAACTGGATGTCCTGGTTGGCTTTGTCTTCAGCCCAGTCCAGGCTGTATTTCTGTGTTAAGACTGTTTTCCCAATGCCAGCCACTCCCTTTGTCAGCACTGTTCTGATTGGTTCGTCTCTTCCAGGTGAGGCTTTAAAGATGTCTTCTTGTCTGATTGTTGTTTCTGGTCTGTCTGGTTTCCTGGATGCTGTTTCAATCTGTCTGACCTCATGTTCCTCATTGACCTGTGCAGTCCCTCCCTCTGTGATGTAGAGCTCTGTGTAGATCTGATTCAGGAGGGTTGGGCTTCCTGCTTTAGCGATGCCCTCAAACACACACTGGAACTTCTTCTTCAGTTGGGCTTTAAGTTCACGTTTACGGAGTGGAGCAAATATTTCTGAAGGTAAGAAATTCAGAAAAAACTATTATATAATAAATATCATAGCCTTTCAGTACCCTGAAAGGATGAATGTCTATTGGTCCATTTCTTGAGCTATTAGGAAAGATCAATATTCAGTCTTTAGAGAAATTCTCTTACTGCTCTGCAGATGGTCAGCCATCTCATGCTGCTTAAGTCTCCTCAAGAAGTGGAGTGTGATCTTCAGAAATGCTTCTCTGCAGCTCTTTCTTTCATCTTCATCCTCACCTTCAAACATCTCCTCATCCTCCATCTGGCTCTTTAAAGTTTCTGGGTGATCTGGACTCAGAAGCTTCTGGATCTTCTTCAGCTCGTTCTTCACAAACATGGTGATGTTGTCCTCCAGCCGCTGGAAAAGAAGACTATATGAATTACCCAGTGGTAAATGGACTGGTTCTTATATAGCTCTCTTTGATACTCTGTGCACACAAAGCATTTTATACAACATGCCTCATTCAACCAAGCACATTGTTCTATGCTTAAATACTTTCTTTCACACTCTGATGGATGCATCAGAGGGCAGCTTGGGTTTAGTACGTTACCCAGTACATTTGCCAGCCAGGGTTTGATTCACAAACCTTCTGACTAGTAGCTGACCTGCTCACCTCCTGAGCTACAGTCACCCCAATCTGACTGACATCATGGAGCCCAAACTCTGATTTATGTTGGACACACTGACAATCCTCTGGTCCACAAAGTGCAGCATAGAGGTGACTGAAAAGAACAAATGTAAACGTAGTACTACAAACCATAACCACAGAGTCCAGGTGTGTTTGATGTTGCTGTGCAGACTGACCAGTGGAAACCTCTGCTCTCTGCTGGTCCACTCTGTGGAGGAGTAATGAATAATTAGCTCATGTTATGTCTGTCCACACACAGACACAAGCTAAAGGTCCATGAAGTGATGTTTGGATGGGTTCAGTCAATCAGATGACTGTCATGGTGAAGCTTTGCTAGTCCTGCTGATCCCACTGAGAATTAACAACTCAGTTTCCAGATGTCTGTAGTTTTCTGCTCGGTTTCTTTAGTCCCAACAGCTCTTACCATCTCCTGCATAAAGCTTTCCCTCCATGCTCAGATGCCCTGGAACAAGGTGCTCTCTTTATATCAGTGACTGGTTTAAAGTCACAACTTGCAGTGCTCGCCAAACTTTGTGTCAGCAAAAGTAGTTCTAATGTTTATTACATTTATTACATTTTTACATTTTTACACACACAAATCAATGAACGCAAAAACATAAACTTTTCAGATATTTTGTTTTACAATTTTACAAAATCAGTTCACAACTACACAGTCTGATTTACAAGTACAAAATATTTATGACTACAGTTTGAGCCGATGTATGTCCCGAGTCTGTGGACTCAGTGGTTTTGTTTTGATTGTTCTTGTCTTTTGTTACAATTTCATTCTTATTAAGATTTTCTAGTTCTGAGGTTTTGGTTTCTGTGTTCCCTCTGTACTGTGTTAGTATTGTGTCTCTGTGTTCACTTCCTGTTTTATTTTGACAGTGCCATGTCCTACGTTAGTGTGTCTACTTTTGCTTCCCCTTGTCTGGTTATGTCCAATGAATCCTGCTGTGTCTCCCTTTTCTCATTCCCTGATGGCTCTTTTGTGTATATGAGCCCTTTGTTTTCTCCTGCTTGTTGCTGATTTGTCTGTGTTGTCTCCCCGTGTCTCCGTTTAAGGTTTCAGGTTAGTTTTTTAGTTTTTTCAGTAGAGGTTATCTTAGCTTCTGCACAGGCCATCTCCACTGCACTTCACCGTTTCAATAAAGCTCACTCACTTCACAGTAGTGTCGGCATCTTGGGTCCTTTATTAAATTCAACATGGCTCGCCCCGCTAGCCGTGACATAAGATGTGAAAACAATATCCAAAAAACATGAGGGACAAACAGGGAATAGTTTTAAGGTGCAGGGCCAACAAACTGAGTCTAGCCATGAACTCAGAGTTGATTGAATTAGCATTTTGAATTGGCTGATCTGAGTTACTTCAATCACGTCTATGTTCACTTTGAGTTAAGATTATACGTGATTAATGTAAAAGAAAAAAAGCCATCATCAGCAACTGATTCTGATTTAGCAGGTTTTCAAATCTAAACTGTACCCATCCCTAGCTGGCTGTAGTTTAACCTTTACTTAAAAAACATCCCTAGACCCAGCTGTCTTAGCTAATTATAGGCCGATCTCCAACCTGACAATCCTTGAAAGAGTAGTTGGGGGGAGACAATCAGAGGGGCAATGTGATGATCTTAGGTTACAAACTACTGCAGTCAAGTCATTAAGGGAGACGGGATCAAACTGCTCTAAGACAGCTGAGCACACAGGAGAAAGACTCGGATCTGAGGCAGCAGTCGGCGAGACAAGAGCCCTAATAGATAGAAGCTTGTTGTTAAAAATGCTAAAAAATCATCACAAATACTTGGTGAAGAAATGACTCTGACATTATCACGTGAACGAAGAAAGCGATTGAGGACATTAAAAAGTACCTGAGGCCTGTGACTGTTTACTGACACTAAGTTTAAGACAAACTGTGTCTGCAGGTTTTACAGCTTCTTGGTGAGCAGAAAGACAGAAAGTCCTTAAAATCTGTAGAGAAACATACAATCTGTCCTTTTTCCATCTCCTTTCAGCGCATCTACAGTCACGCCTAAGGGAGCGCGCATGTTCATTCAACCACAGCTCTGATAAATGCTGAGTGCGTAGAGTCCTGAACGGAGCAATAGAGTCCAAAATATCAGTGCAGGTAGAATGAAGAAAGTCCGAAAGGTCCTCAACACTTTAACAGCTGGAGTTCATTATTCCAGAGTCCATAAAGGCAGCAGAAAAAGCGGCGCTGTTAGAGCATTAAGCGCTCGCTTTTTACGCGCTGAGGCGCACGGCTTATCTACCGAGCAGCGGAGCGTTACAGTGAACAATACAGGAAAATGATCGGAGATGCCCAACTCAGATATTTCAGTGACGCACACATCCAGCCCGTGGGAAAGCTCCAAGTCTAGTGTGTGACCTTTTTCATGAGTGGGACCAGTAACCCACTGGGTCAAGTTAAAAGAGTCAATAATATTTAAAAAGTCCTTGACCAGAAGTTTAGAGTCACAGCAGACATGGATGTTAAAATCACCAAGGCAGCATCATCAGAAGACATAGCACACCCAGCTCTATCTGTCCATGAAGCCAGATAACACACACCTATGAGTTAAACTCCAGGAATGTCTTAACCCTTGTGTGGTGTTCATATTTTTGTTACTCAGCCAGTGTTCATGGGTCTGGTGGACCCGCTAGAGTTTTGGCTTTCCAAATTAACACTATCAAACAATTTCATGTTAAATTACGCAACAGATGTTTACTTCATCCCAATTACAAGCCAAATGAACAGCAAACATGGTTAATTTTTTCCCTTTACCTTTGCTAGATCACATTTATCAATTAATGTGCTTCTCGTTTTTTTTTTTTGTTTGTTTTATAAAATGTTATAAAAAAATAAATCAGTTATAATCAAGTGGAGTGAGTGGAAAGACACAACACATTTACACGTGAAGCAATATGTTTCACAACTAAATGGGATCAGCTGCTCATCAATGGTGACATTAGGCCCAGGGTTGTAAAACAGGGGGAGGTGGTGCACACACTTATCCCACACTGTCCTGATGGCAGCTAGCTTGTCTCTCTGCCGTCGAGCTGGTCTGTCGTCTCGGTTATCAAAACGGATAATCCTGGAAATTTTGTGGAAGTTTTCCAGAGACATTGATGCACGGAAAGGTTCTTGCTGGTTTCTGCATCCCACAGGGATTCTGTGGATTCCCCTTTGGACCTGAAAACTCCTGCAAGGATAAGAACCCCAAAGTACGCCTTTGTGGTTCTTAGATGAATTTGGTCCATCTCCTTCCACCTCTCTCCAAAAACACACCTTCCTTCTAGATTACTGCAATCCAGAATAATTTTCTGGATGGAATCTGGGATGAAAAGCTCAAATGAAGACTTGATGTCCTGCACATGAGTAACTGTCAGCCGTGTTGGCCCTGGCTTATCACAGTAACAGCTCTGCATTTCTTGGGCAAGAAGACCATTCAATTTCACCAGTTATTGACATCCATATTTCTTCACTTGCTGTCTGGTGGGCTTGTTCTGGTCCTGGAGCTGGCTGCAGATGGGGTACTCGTCTTCGTTTTGTTACTAAATGGTGCTCAACCTCATCCTCTTCTTCAAAGTCCCTGTCAGACTCTTAATTTTCAGAAATGTGAAATATTCTGAAACCTCTTTGTCAACATCATCATCCGAAGCCCCTCTCTCTTCCAAAATCAATTGGATGGCACTCGCAGCAGATAATCTTTTGCCATCTTGATCAGTTGTGATAAAGAACCACACTGGCAAAGTCTTATTTATAGTATTATGCCCCTAATTTGCAGGTGGGACAGGGTATGAGAAAATAAAATTTGGATCCCTCAAGAAAGAGGGTAAAATGTGCGGGAATGTAAGAGCAGACGGTGTTGATAGTTGAATTTTCAACAATGTTGCAACTTTGTGCGCGAGCAGGAGGGGAAGAAAACACTATCAGCAGCACCAGAAAGGAGGAAGACAGAGTGTGGGAACACAGGACCTACACTTTCAACACTTTTATTAGACCTGGGTCCAGTGGACCCGAACACCTTGTATGTAATGTAAATGCGTGGGGGGAGGTACAGTATGAGGTCATTGAAAATTAGTTCGGATTTATGTTCTTCACAGAAAATAAGCCAAAGCCAATGAATTTCAGGTTGAAAAAATAATTAATTGTTTAATTTTTCTTTTGAAAAAAAGTGAAAACGGGTCTCACAGACCCGAACACCATACAAGGGTTAAAGACATAAAGACCTGGATGGCTGCTAACTTTCTGTTTCTTAATTCAGATCAAACTGAGGTTATTGTACTCGGCCCTGAAAATCTTAGAAATATGGTATCTAACCAGATTCTTACTCTGGATGGCATTACCTTGGCCTCCAGTAATGCTGTGAGGAATCTTGGAGTCATTTTTGACCAGGACATGTCCTTCAATGCACATATTAAACAAATATGTAAGACTGCTTTCTTCCATTTGCGCAACATCTCTAAAATTAGAAATATCCTGTCTCAGAGTGACGCTGAAAAACTAGTTCATGCATTTATTACTTCCAGGCTGGACGACTGTAATTCATTATTATCAGCATGTCCTAAAAACTCGCTGAAAAGCCTTCAGCTGATCCAAAATGCTGCAGCAAGAGTGCTGACAGGGACTAGAAAGAGAGAGCAGATTTCTCCTTTATTCCCTTCATTGGCTTTCTGTTAAATCCAGAATTCAAAATCCTGCTCCTCACATTCAAGGTCTTAAATAATCAGGCCCCATCTTATCTTAATGACCTTGTAGTACCATATCACCCTATTAGAGCACTTCGCTCTCGCTCTGCAGGCCTACTTGTTGTTCCTAGAGTATTTAAAAGTAGAATGGGAGGCAGAGCCTTCAGTTTTCAGGCCCCTCTTCTGTGGAACCAGCTTCCAGTTTGGATTCAGGAGACAGACACTATCTCTACTTTCAAGATTAGGCTTCAAACTTTCTTCTTACTTAACGATTAAGTCCCTGTATTCCACGGTTATATGGAAATCAGCCATTATAACTTGTGTCAAATCTACTTGTACCTCACAGTTTTCTAAGCACACAGAGAGCAGTAAACCTCAGAGCAGCAGCACATCAGACTGTGCAAAAAATCTAGAAGAGAAAATATTTCGACCCATTTCTAAATGATTCTTGTGACCATGCTGCACCACAACACCTGATCTCTGGTTTCCTGACCTCTTCAATCCCACTTTAATACTTGACTAAACTCATTTTCCTGTTTAGGTGTTGAGGCAAAGCCGCCCATCTACAATGCAGGCAACAGCAAACGGAGCTATTTTTTATTCCCTTTGGGTTTTTTCTACTTTTGTGCTACAAAATGTTCAAGCTGATTAAATTTATTAGAATAAAAGTTCAGATAATTTTCTCATATTAATGTTGGAGGTAGAAATTCAGGTAACTTTGCACAAAAACTGGCAGAAATTTCCTTCAAAGATGGAGTTTTTACTTTAATACTGTGAGTACATTTCAGAGCCTGTACTCTTTTACCTTTACTTCAGTAAAGAAGCTGAATCAGTATTTCAGCTTTAAGAGGGTATTTTAACACAAACATCAGTCCTTCTACTTAAGTATGTTTGACACTTTGTTTACGTCTAAATTAACTTTACTGTTAACGAGTTTTCATGTTTCTGTAATCCACCAGTGTGCTCATGCTTTTTTAAGTGAAAACATATTTTTAAAGATCAAATATAATTATTTTTGTTATTTGTGGATTTTAAATGTCCTTGACAGAGACAGATGATAATCATCATCCTGCACTGTGGTCTCAGGTTTGGTCGAGCTAGCACAAAGAATGGCTTTGTTGAACTTCCTCCTGGGATCCACACTAAGAAGTGAGTCCAACATTAGCAGGGTCTCTTTCCTTTATCTGGATTCACTTCAGCATTCACAGTCACGTGTCACAAGTCACAAGCTTCTTATTAACTCGATAAGTCAACCCAGGCTTTCAGCTCAGCGCTCACATGAAACACATGGTGTTGGCAGCATCTGATCAATCATATTCATGGAGACGTGTATCAGCAACAGAGCAGCTGAGTTTGCAGAAGGAAGTCAAACTAAACCACAGGAACAATATGAGGAGATTACACACATAATAAAATACTAGCAGTAACACAGCTGCTGCAGACAAATCAGTCGTGTGATCGTGTGTGAGAGGAGAAGGACTGTAAAGGAGTTTGGTGTTAAAAGCTCTGTACGAATGTGGGAGACTTTTAAGGGCTTTAAAAAGGCCAATATAAAATAAAAGGCAGCAAAATTGCTGAGTGTGAAAGTCACCAGACTTATCAGACCTCTGTGATTAAGACCTGTAAGAACACCTATTTGTACTTGTTGGCATTATATCAAATACACACGTATATTAAGCCTCGTGGACAGTCATAGCCTGCTGCTAGCATGAATGCTAAATGTACAAGATGTTGTCAGTTTGACTGTTTGCTGTATTTAAAGTGTTTTTCTCAGTTCGTCTGTATTCAAAGTGCATTCGGGGCTTTAGCTGACAGCTCTTTGTGCTAACAAACTAAACTCTCTTAGTTTAAGCCAGCAGACTTTACCAAACACAAAGCCTGCTGCTGCCTCAATGGGTTAGCTTGTGTGACTGGTGTTTACACCAATGAAATCTAAATCACACTAATGTGTTCTCCAAGGTGTTTGGTGGGAGCACTGAGTGAAACATAAGAGCTCTGGTAAAATAACAAACAGGGCTGTGAGAGCAACTGAAGTGATAAAAATACTGTTTAAAAGATAAAAACACTTTGATGTTCTCTCGTCACCTAACAAAGTCCAAACCCTGTGAACTATTTTAGCTTTAATAACTGTGGATTCAGGTATCCTGAACCCATCTTTGGACATTTGTAATTAATTATTTTAAAACTCCATCAGAGACTCCTGATGTGGCTGTTTGGAGAAGGAAAAGAGGGACAAAGTGGAGCATCGAGCTGAGGCTTCATTCACTGCAAACCTACAGTTATGTTTCCTTATTTCTGCTGTTTGCATGTTCACAGCTGAAATAAAGCTGCCTCTTTGACTTCATCCTGTTGTGTTTGGGTCCAATCCTGCCTGCCACACAGCGCTACAGGACAAAGTCTAAGATTTTTTACCTTTTTAATGAATCTTTGGTCATATTTATCCAGGAAAACACAAACATGTAAAGGAGTCATCACAGTTCTCTGACCTCGTTGGTCCAGGTTCAGCACTGAAGTCTGGAGGGTGATGTTGGGACCGGTCACTCCTCACAGACGGACAGCTGGATCCTGCAGACTGTGACCTCTGACCTCTGCAGACACAAACATGTTTTATTCAATGATCAATTCTCTGATAAAGTGATTGAAGCAGCTGTGATCACACAGACTGCAGATAATGCAGCTGTTTCCTGTCAGTAACAGTCCTCTTAGATTAGAGTTCAGCTTTTTACAGGAAAACAAATGTCCCTGAATGCAACAGTGAGACAGTCTGCCTGTGTGGCTGTGATAGCTGCCGTTAGGAGCGCTCATGTGTTTGCAGTTAGACGAGGAGATGTTACCATCATGGACACGTTAACAAATCCTGCAGCATCACGTGGCACAAACACTTTGTGTTCCTGTCATCTGCAAGCAACAGGAAGTTCATTAATAAAGGCGGGATGGAGACGCGACTGTGATGGTTCTCCTTCATCCAGCTGTTACACACATCTGGGCTCACACGACGAGCCTTTGTCTAATACAGCAGCTGCTCTCTGAACACTTTTCTGAAGAGGAGCTGCACAAACCTTTGTTTGCTTTCTAGAGCAGCGTATCAAAGTCTACCCACTGCTAGCAGCTGTTTCTATCATAGTTTAGGATCCAGATGTGTGAGGTCTGAATTTACACCTCTGATTAAAATACATAGTTAAAAACAGCCAATTGAGTCCAAATGTGTCTTAAACCAGATAAACTGACAGTTACAGCTGAGCCTGTGTGTCCTTGGAGACACTGCTCTGCTACAGAGATGCATTTTAGAAACCAGGAAACATCAAAATCATTTAAATCAGAGAGTTCTTGTTACTAACAGCTCACCTCTCTGCAGCAGACACAGGCTGGGATTTAAAATCAATGCGTCGACGATTGGACTGGTCACTCTGTAAAGACACAGAGCTGGATGGTTTCTGATTGACGCTAAAAATAAGTGAACATGAAACATGTGTCACATCCAATGTCCAATACATTACAAAAAAAGTATAAATAAAGTATGTAAATAGTTTATTATTTAAATCGTTAAATAGTAAAAAGCTGATTAAAATTTCAAACATTTTAATACTGACATGAACTTACTTTTCGTCAGATGACTTTTTTCGCCCTAAATTACGAAAGAAATCCTTCACCCGTTTGCTCTTAGAGGACACAGAGCTGGGTGGAGGTCCAGGCTGGTTCCTGTGAATAATGATGGAGCAGTGATGTGAGTGCTGAGCTGTGACATGGAGAAGAGTCATGGACAGTTAGAGATGGTCATCTCACCTCTGAGCTTTGGTCTGGCTCTCATGTTCCCCACACAGAGTGCTTTTAGAGGGAGGGACTCCCTCCTCTCTGTCCTCACACTGATCCATGCTGCTCAGCTCACATCAGCTCACACACACTTTCTACCTTCACCTGCAGAGGAAACACAAATCATTCATGTGCACATAAACCAAAATCCTCCTTTCCATCATGTGTGCTGTCCAAATATCAGCTGAATGCAGTCAGACAGCAGTGTGAGGCACAGGAAGCTGCCATCAGCTGCTCTACTTCTACTATCAGTCCACTAGATGGAGCCATGAAGCACACATGATGCATTCACTGACACACACTGATTCACTGTGACTGGAAGTTTAAGTACATTAAGCCTCCACTCATCTACATTGTGCTTACAACCCACTGCCCCCCATCTCCCACCCCCATCAACCTCCTGGGGCCAGGAATGACTGGAACTGAATTGGAAACGGGCGTAATCAAACATAAATCTGTTATTCTTATCCAACCTGTCTGCCTGGACACAGTTTGCTGTTTGCATGGAGCCTATGATTCGCTTGGACAACAACTTCATGAATGTGGAAATGAAACTGAGTGTCAGCTGAGTGTCGAGCAGAAGAGGAGTCAGAGAAAAGTGACAGAGCTGCTGACTTTACAAAGAAAACTAAAACCATGTTGAAGAGATTAAACAGATAATACAAGCTAACAACAACAACACAGCTGCTGCAGACAAAACACATGTATGAGTGTGTGACAGGAAAAGCACTGAACAGAAGTTTACTATTAAAAATGCAGCATGTTGTAAAAAGTTTGGTCAGTGAGACTGAAAAATGGCTGCATGAGTTACTATTGTGAACAAACCCCTATAAGAACCCTGATATTACCTGAATAAGATCACATCCTGATACGTAGTGCAGACCTTGGTAAGAGATACGGTCCAACTGGAATATAAACCTTTGGTGTGTTTAATCCAGTCAGTCTCTGAGTAACTCCACTCCTCTGCTTTCTGTTGGAAGAGAAACGAAAGTTTGTAGCATGATCCTTTTCCTCAGAGGCCTGTGTTGGATTTATATTACATCTAAGATAAAAAATAATTCACAAAGTCTGCTCTGTCCTCCCTGCAGTCTCTGTGAGCTCCGCAGAGTGATTATAAAGACCCGGAGCTCAGAGTTTCTCCAACACCGGGGTCAAGTGTGAGCCACGCCTGCCACCTGTTATCTGCCAAACTTGAGCTTCAACGCTAAGTTTTACGGTAGTGCTGCTTCTTATCCCATTTTGATGATCACACACATAACAACACACATGATTTTCAGGAAGTTAACAGAAATAATGTCATTTGTTTTTCACTCAAGTTGTCTTTTCTTCTTAATTTTTCTGGTAATGCTTCTTCATTCATGATTCACTCAAATCTAAAATAACTTCAAAAAATGTAAAACATTTCGGAAAATCATCTTTTATAGTTGAAATTCAGTTGTCATTTGGCTCAGCTGCTCTTTCATGCATCCATAGTTTCACCTCAAACTGCTGCTTGAGACACGAGAAATTAAAGAACAACTCTGTTCAAACGGAGAAACTTTGAAGGAACTCAATAATGTCATTTAAATGGTTTCAGGTAGGTGTATGAAGGTTCTGTATTAAATCATATATGATAGTTGACATGAAATTCTGAATTCATCTTCTTGGACACCCACACTGCATAATTCTGTAGAAATGAAATTAGTCATTTCTAATCAATTTCAACATCAAATATCATAACATTGCATCAAAATGCGTAAAAATGATTCTTGATAGCTGACCTTAAAGTCTCTGTGCATTCTTCCTCTGGGTTACCTTCTCTATATATTTGCAGTTTAACCACCAAAAGCTGCAAGGTTTCAGAGAAATAAAAGGAACGTTCTACTCAAATTTAATAAGATTAATTTAATAAACAATAGAAAAAAAACTTTGACAGTTGTCATAAAATTCTTAACAAACTCCTCTTCTGTCTGTAGCTCAGGAGTTAGAGCAGGTCACGAAGTAACTGGAAGGTTGGTTGTTTGATACGAGATACTAACCCCAAGATAGAAAACTCTTCTGCACAGGAAAAGTCCTTGAATGAGTCATTTGTATGAAGCACTTTGAATGCTCAGAGTAGAAAAGCACCATATCAGAACTAGAGATGGCACGATACCACTTTTTTATGTCCGATACCGATACCGATATCGTAAATTTGGATATCTGCCGATACCGATATGAATCCGATATAGTGTTTTTTAATCAACAAAACTGTTTTTTTAAATATCTTGCTGCATTTTGTATAAGTTCATACTCAAGTTTAAAACAACAACTACACTAAAGCTATTCTGTTATACGTGTATGCAAAAAAAATATTTCATAGTTCAGCAATACTGATCAATCTAATAAACTTAAACCTACACCATCCTCCCTATTCTGGTATTTTAAAGGGCACTTAGCGTAAATATTAAGCAACCTAACTAATAGGGTTCCAACTCCCAGCAACAACAAAAATAAATAAATAAAAAATAGGGAACCACCCCTCACGCTCCATCTCATGATGCTTAATCGACGTAATCAACCTTAATTTGATGCAGTGTGAAAGAAAATGCACAGAAATCAATTATTTTTCAAGAAATATTAAATAGATTCAACATCTTTCTTCAACAAAATTGCAGACTGCACAGATGGTACCTTCCCAAAGGAAAAAGTACTATAGCTTACTAGGGTATATATATTAGACTTAATAGTCACTATATACAGTAATTGACTTCTATTCCTTTTACATCAAATTAAAACTTTGGGTGTCAGATAATTATTTATTAAAAGCTAGACATTTTAAATGAGAATAAGAAAGAAAAGTATGTCTTTGTGCCCCCTTTTCCCTGTTAATGCCCTATCGGTCCCCCTGGCTAAACTTTGCTAGATCCGCCCCTGCACAGTTACCAGCGTCAGCTACGTAGAAAAAGATCCTGGTGTAGAAAGTAATATTAAATAAATTCTAACAACAGCTTATCGAGCTTAAATGTGCTGCTGTTGTTCAGCCGCTGGTTTCCTCTTTCTGGTGCAAAGTGGGCCAAAAACAAACAAGAGAGACGGACTGGCGACAGAAAAGCCGATCAGCTGATCATTAAGCAGTTTCATGATTGAAGTAGCAGCAAGAAGAGGCAGTCACTTGTTAAGCTTAACGCAGGAATGCTTTACAAACATTCAGAGATGGACTTACACACTTGCTTTACTTCTCTAGGGGATAACTTTATCAGAGATGAAATGCCGGGTTGCTAGCGAAGCTCCAAATGCTATCCAGACTACCGACAGGTCCCGCATGCCACAGCCACTCTATCACGTGATGCATACTGCTCCGACGTGCTGACATTCTGAGGTGAGTTACGGCGTGTTACAAGTTTTGCGAGGTTCTTTCGTGATATTTAATGGATCGGATTACATTTTTTATTTTTCTCCGATATCCGATCCAGTAATTTAGGTCAGTATCGGACCGATACCGATACGTAATATCGGATCGGTCCATCTCTAATCAGAACCAGCCTCACCCACTTGTGATGGGTGGGTGGCTGTGGCTCAGGTGGTAGAGCAGATCAGCTGCTGATTGGAAGGTTGGTGGCTCGAACCTTGGCTTCCCCAGCCTGCATGCCAAATATCCTTGGGCAAGATACTAACCCCAAGTTGCCCTCTGATGATTAGTTTGCACTTGTGTTTAGAAGTGCTTGTGTGAATGAGGCCTGTTGTATAGAGCACTTTGAAAACTCCAGGAGAGTAGAAAAGCACTATATAAGAATCAGTCCATTTACTACATGTCCGCAAAGTTTCATCTCCAACCACTGCAATATTATTTGTTAGGATCGCTGTTCTCTCCGGGTACTCCGGCTTCCTCCCACCGTCCAAAGACATGCAGCTTGTGGGGATATTTAGTTGGATAATCCAAATTGCTACTAGGTGTGAATGTGCGAGTGAATGTGAGTGCGAATCGTTGTCTATCCCTGTGTGTTGGCCCTGCGACAGATTGGCAACCTGTCCAGGGTGCACCCCGCCTCTCGCCCTATGACAGCTGGGATAGGCTCCAGCGCCCCCGCGACCCTGAAAAGGATAAGCGGAAGCGAATGGATGGAGGATCGCTGTTTTTTTCCTCAGGGTTTTGTGATGCCTTTTTGTTTTTGAGTCTTTTGTGTTTTAGTTTGGCTCTTTGTATATAAGGATGGTTAATAGTTTGCTTTAGGATTTACTATATCCCATGTACCCTGTTTTCATATTGTAGTTTGTCTTCTTGGTTTTGTAACACTAAATATGTGCTTTTGTGATGTCTGCGTATGTCTCTGTGTATCATTTCCTCTTTTTTATCGTCTCATGTCTTGTGAACTTAGCTTTGAGTTTTACTTCCCCCATTTGGTTAATGATTTGTTCCCATCAGTGTCTCAGTCTCGTCTGCATTTATCTATCTCATGTTCCCCTGTCCAGTCTGTTCTCCTCTATGTAATTTAAGCCTTGTTCTCCATGTTTTCCTGTTTTATTGTTTTAACTGTTGCTTCCTGTGACTATTGTAGTTTTCTCCTGCATCATGTCTCTCACCCGTTGCCTCTCGTCTCATTATCCAGTGTGTATTTATTGTCCCCGTCTTCTTGTGTACTTTGTGCTTTCCTTGCTCTGTGTTCCCATGGTTTTGGGGGCGGTGGTGTGGGATTGATTAAGGAAATGGCTGAGTTAATAGGAATGACCAAAATGAGAAAAATAAATCGATCTTCAATAAGAGAAAGGATTATTCTAAGAAGGAATATTTTTGATGGATCAGAATTATATAATGAAATATGAACAAAATCTTTTGTTAATCATCGTTTATTAACTGAACCTTGTTGAATTTGAGTAGAACTGTTTTTTAATTTGGCAGAAACACGGCAGCAGTTTGAAATGAAACTATCCAGGCTGTAGAGTAGACGAGCAAAGTCAAGAATCCACTGAGATTTTCATGACAATAACTAAGAAGGATTTCTTAAATGAATTGTTGATACGCTGTTATAATAATCCACTGAGCTTATTGAATTTGGGGAGAAATGTCCTTTAATGTGCAATCACACAGTGGGCTGAGATGAAACTGCACACAGTGTGGGTGTCCCAGAAGAGAAATCAGTTAAAAATTTAGTGTCAGCTAGTAAGCAAGAATTTAAAAAATATTTTTACAGATATCAAATTTGTTCTGTTATATAAAACTGTAATTTATACTAGTCAGGTGGATCATCAACGATCATCAATCAGTGCAGTACCAGCAAAATTCAGACAGACACACAAACACACACATGCACAATTTTACTGTCTTAACACAGTATCATAAATCTAATTAGAATATGCTATAGTCCTTTAAATACCAATTTAAATATATTTCAAAAATATATTACAGCTTTTTTCAGTCTGTTGAACAAAAATCCCCAAAGAAGAAGAAGCACTACCATAAAACTTTGTGTAAAAGTGCACGAAAGTTTAAGAGGCTTACAAATGACGGCTCACATAACTGCGGTGTTACAAGTCAACCTCGTTCATATCTGTCATCATGAACAATGCTATGATTTGTGCTGGAGCGAAGCTGCACACAGCTGATATTATCAGAAAAAAATACATACTGATTCGATTACCTTCACACGCAGATTCACACAAAGACGACCAGCTGCATCAGCGAAGTTTAGAAGACAGACAGTGAAACTTAAAAAAAGGAAACAGGAATGCTGGGGCTGGGGAACATTAGTAATTAGAAACTCAAAATGTTTCTAAGCATTTGTAAATGTTTGTTGGAGGGTTTAGAGGAACTGAAACATTTTGTGTGAAAGTTAAAGTCAAACACACTCTTAGTAGAGAGAGACTGTGTCTGCAGATCAAACAGGTCTCACTGTGATGTCCCTTTAGTCAGACTCTGTCTCTGCTACATTAATGACTGAAAGTTGTTACATTCTTATTTAGTTAATACTCTTTAAACCAGGTGTACACTTTTAGTTTAATACATTATAGATTCTCTGATGAAGAAATACGGTATATATATGTAACCCGATGAAGCGGTATCTAAAATGTTTTTATGTTTGACATACCAAGACTGTTTCACACTGCAGGAGTTGCAGATGATAAAACAAAGACTGTAAAGCTAAGCAGTTTGTTTGCTGTTTATCACTGCCTGTCCATTAGTCAAATTAATATTACTTTTATCAAAAATAATTTCCCGTCTGTATTTGGTCTTCCTCCATAGTCGCCATAGTCACATCATTGTGTTTTGTTGATGTTTCCCCTCCTTGTGATTCATTCAGTGTTCCCATGTCTGTTTCGCCCCCGGTCCCTGTGTGTCGAGCCGTGTCTCTTAGTTTGTATCCTGTTTTATTTGGACAGTCTCGCATCCTGTGTTCAGTGTGTTCAGTTTTGCTTTCTCCTGTCTCATCACATCTAATTTGTTCCTGCTATGTCCCCATGTGTTTCCATTTCCCTTATCATCCCTCTGTGTATATATTGTGTGACTTTCCTTTTGTTCATTGTCAGGTTGTCTGTTTATTATGCGTTATGTGTCGGGGGCTGGATCTGTGACCCAGTATTTTGAGTTCACTGTGTGTGTTTTTGGAGGTCTTATATTATATTGAATATATGCTTAGTTCTTGTGTTGCTATTATTAGTTAGGATTTAGTTGGGTGTTATTCTAGCTTAGGTTTCCATCTATGTCCCCTTCTGTGAGTCTGTTCTTGTCTTCTGTGGTAATTGTCATGTCTACATCTCTCAGTTTTTTCTTGGTTTATTTTGAAAGAGTCTTGTTTCTTTGTTCATTGTGTTTAGTTTCAGTTTAGCCATGGCATCATTATGTTCATTTCAGTCAGCTGTTCCCCTGTGTGTTTCCATTTCCCCTGATCATCTCCTGTCTCTATTTAAGCCCTCTGTCTTTCTTTATTCAGTGTCAGGTCGTCTGCGTTGCCTCCCTTCAGGTCTTATCATAGTTCAGGGATCTAGAGTGCGACCAATTTGGTCGCAGATGCGACCAAATTTTTCAGTGGTGCGACTAAAAAAAAAAATTTGGTCGCACAGGTGCGACCAACTGTTCGGGTAACTAAAGTAAATAAATCTCTGCAACTCTCTGTGTGGTCAACAACAGACACACATTATGCCCCTATTGTGGACTAAACCAATCAGAGATAGTCAGGGGCGGGACCTCTCTGATTGGCCGTGGTCCAGTTGGAAGTGCAGGTGGAAGAGAGAGGTGAGTAGCTTGAATAAAGCGATATCAATTCATTAACGGATTCCACACAAAGACGTAAACACAGAACGGACCCGACGCATCAGAATCAGCTTTGTCTTTCTCGGCTTTCTCACCCGACGGCCCGAACACGGACACGCTGTCGGAGCTTAGCGGTTCTGATGCGTCGGGTCCACTCTGTGTTTACGTCTTTTTTGCGCTGATTCTGAGCTGCAGGTTTTGTCTCTCTCCAGCCAAAATTCGCCGAGCCAGCAGCAAAAGAAGCAGCAAACCACGCTTCACATTTGATGTCATCATGAATTCCCTCTGACTTTTGCTGTTTTGCTTCCACCACGATAAAAATCACACTTCCTGCACAGCTCCCTCTCTCTGTGTGTACTTCAAGAACAGTTTCCCGTCTCAAATCTCTGTTTTCTGCATTATTCATTCACTTATTACCCACCAGTCTACCGTTGTTTACAGCGCTGTCTTTTTCTTTTTTCACTTGACCTCGGACAAGAAAGCCTCATTTCTGCTGTTCAATACTGAAGAAATTCAAACTTCTTAAAATTATGCAAAATTGCAGAATATTGCAGAATATTTTTAAGGTTATCTGCTATAAAAAGCCAGACCAGGAGTCTCACATGTATCACTACTGATAAATGATCAGAATTATAATATTTCTGACTGTCTGAGGCTAAATTGAATCGAATCAGGACTTTGAGAACCAGAATCAAATGGATTATAGAAATCAGTGATGATACCCAGCCCTAGTGAGTAGCCTAGGCCCGAGAGAAGCGGATGTAGCTGTGGGTAATAAGAACAGATGAAAAGAACTATTGATAACTTTTTTGTTAAGTTAAGTTAAGGCCTGCCTTTGTTAAGTTAAGGCCTGATCCATCTGAAATTCATAGCCAGTGCTCTGCCATCAATCTTTGAATGCTGAAAAAGCACAGTGTATCCAGGAAACACATTATATGCTGCGATAAATGCACTGCCCAAGTGTCCCCTCTCCCCGCTGCCTTTCAGCAACAGACAGCAGCAAACAGGTCGCCAGAGGAGGCCGAGATGATGATTAAGCTTAACATTTTCAGTTTGTTAGTTAATAATTTAGAAATGAATATTGTCTGTAAGGACTGCTTTCCCCCCCAAAGAAAGTGCACATGTAAATTGTGGTGTTAAGCGATGCGGTCGAAAAATTTGAGTGCACCTAACTTTTGTGCCGGTACGCCTACATTTTTAAAGTTAGGCGTACTGGTGTGCCCATGTCAAAAAGTTAGTTTAAAGTCCTGTAGTTGATTCAAAGTTATCACAGTTTTGTCACAGTCAGTTTTCCTATTTTGGTTTCAGTTTAGTTTTTGCCACTGCTCATGATGCTTTCATTTTGTATTCATGTTTATAACCTAAATAAACGGCTTGCCTTTTTTTTTCAAAACTTAGTTCTGTCTCCTTCCCTGTCTGCACTTGGGTCCACTTCATCATCACACCGGTGTACCCCACCATGACAGTTATGTCCAAGTGTTCCATGTTCCCAGTGTTTAGTTTCCCCACTTTAGTCTTGGTTAGTTTTCCTTTAGTTTACTCCTGCCTTTTGTTTTGTTTTGCTCACCAGCCTTGAATAAACGGTTCTCTTTTGGTTAAAGTTAACTTTTGTTTTCACGCGTCTGCTTCTGGGTCCACACTTCAAGCTCCACGTAGTCCACAGCCCACACTGTGGCTGGGGTCATGTCACAGAGTTTGGGACTTTAACTGGCTGGAACCATGCATGATTGACATTTGCCATAGAATACCAGAATTATCAGGCCACCACTGGCAGACTGTGTTTTTCACCCTGAACACATATGACAGATATGAAAGGGTCCAGAGAAGTTGTAACATCGTTCTGCATGGCCAGTTTGATAGTGGGCCAGTAATGACCCAAGAGGCATATCAATGGAGGGAGGCACAGACATCTATGGGCTGGCAGCATCACCCTGACTGCAATTAGGCATCAGGATGAAGTTTCTGGACCTCTGGACTGATTGTCAAAACTCTACGCTGGTGCAGTGGTTGCTCCTCCTGCTGCAGGACAATGACACCAAACACACCTCTGTGTGCTGTGTGAGGGCTGTTTGACCAAGAAGGAGCGTGATGGAGTGCTGACCAGATGGTCTGGTCTGGCCTCCACAGTCACCTGACCTTACTTACGATTAGTCCTGGGCACGCTCAGGAGGAGCTGGTCTGCCGACCTGAGGGACCGGGAAGGTATGTATGGATGAAGAAGCTCAGAGAGGTACACAGGGGCAGCATTGGACAAACATTTAAAAACAAATAAAAGCAGCTTAAAATGGATCCTAAAATGCATGGGCAGCCAATGAAGTGAATATAAAACTGGGGTGATATGCTCATATCTACGAGTGCCAGTTAAAAGGCGTGCAGCAGCATTCTGGACTAACTGCAGTCGAAAAACAGAAGATCGACTCACCCCAAAGTAAAGAGAATTACAGTAATCCAGCCGAACGGTTACAAAAGCGTGGATTACTGTTTCAAATTGCTGTCTCGTAAGAAAGTGCTTAATTTTGGCCAGTTGCCTCAGATGAAAGAAACTAGACCTTACAACCAACCCGATCTGGCTTTCAAGCTTAAGCTCAGGATCCATTTTAAAACCCAGATTAACAATCTCTGGTTTACAGAATGATTTCAGGGATTGCAAATCAATACACGGAACAGCAGTGGAGGCAGGTCTGAACACCATTACTTCAGTTTTAGAATCATTAAAACAAAGAAAGTTTAGCGCCAACCACGACTTGACGTCCTCCAGACATGTTTGTAAACGATTTACAGATGACCCATCTTTCTTTTTAAGAGGAACATAAATCTGGCAGTCATCTGCATAACAGTGAAACGAGAGTCTGTGTTTTCTAAAAATTGAGCCCAACTGAAGTAAATAAAGTGAAAACAGGATAGGACCCAGAATGGAACCCTGTGGTACTCCATGAGATAACGGAGCACAGGAGGACTCACAGTTTCCTAAGCGAACTGAAAAGGTTCAGTTTGTTAAGTAAGACCTGAACCATTTCAGAGCCACACCTGTTATACCAACACACTGCTCCAAACGTGAGATTAAAATTTCATGGTCTACAGTGTCAAATGCAGCAGTTAAATCGAGTAAAATAAGAATGAGACCTTCACCAGAATCACAAGATAAAAATATATTATTAAAAATTCTTAAAAGTGCTGATTCAGTGCTATGCATTGCTTTAACCCTTTAAAGCCAGTCGGAGCGGGCACGCTCTGTTTTGCGTAACTATTTGTAAATCCCGGTAGCTCTGCAACCACGTAAGCTAGCGCAATAATTTTTTTGCATATGTTAAGGTTCAAAAATATTGGAGATGGACACCAGAGGAAAAACCCACAATAACAACACTGGTCCGGTCGGGTTGAGTCAAACGATGATTTAATGATCACACACGTGGGAGATGGACACTGTATGCAGACAGTCTCAGATCTCATCTCAACAAACACATCTCCATAGTTTTATGAAATCAGGGTATTAGAACGCCCCCTCATGCGTAGTGACAGGTGTAATACAATCAATGTTGACAATTTTATTTAACACAAAGAATAACATTGTCTCCTTCCCGAGGGCAGATGCTAACTGCCCCCCGTCTCCTGGAACCGTCTGTACCCTGCTAAGACACAACATGGCAACTACAAGGACTCTTTCATTTATTAAGACCATCAGTGTGTATTGCTCTAAATCAAGTATATAATATTAAATGAATATTGCTGGATCAGCTACTTCTACTTAAAACATATTAAAACATGACTAAGCACAAAATCACCATGAATAACATCTTATAAGTGCTGTGTAAGCGCGTGCGGCCTTCCAAGCTCAAAGCCTTTGCCCTCCATAGATCAGCCAGACTCGCGCTGGCTGTAGCTTTTAACCTTTAATTACCTTGAGCACAACTCTAGAATGAGCAACAAACTGCAATGTGTATGGAATGATCATGGTTACATCTGCAATGGAAAATCATGTTATTATTCTGGTACCTGTAAGAAAAGATCAAACTAAAGTTATCACCATCACTGTAATGCAAAGAATAATGTAAGATCAAAAACTTCAATTTATGCTTAATGCAAAGCTGGTTATATACTTCTAATGAACTAATAATGGCATATTAAAATATTAAATGATAATGAGAAAAACATCCCCTCCTTATTCTACACATATTAAACCGGAGGAGTTGTACTTACATCTTAAGCCATCAGCTTGTCCTCGGTCACAGTTTCCTTCCACATATGGCTTTGCAAAAACTGCATAAAAAGCACTTGCAGCAACAAAAACATAATATTCCAGAAACACGCTTTGCCGATCCGATCAGCTGTGTGTAACACTTCCTACGACCATCAGCACGAACTAGCGCATGTCCGCCATGACCTGCCCGAAACCGGAAGTGACGTCATTTTCGCGGAAATGTAGTTTTTTACCATCAGGACCTTATGAGCCTATACTGGTGTTTTTAAAAGTTATGTTTGACTTTCTGACTTTCTGTGTCGTTTCTGGGATGCTGAGGACTCATATTGCACTGCTGGAAATAGTTTATTTTGATGCAGATGCTGTTGTTTTTGCAAATTTGCATTATAATATTTATTTTCGTTTTTCCTGCAGTGTATAAAAATTGGTGTATTTCAAAAATAAAACTATGAAGACACTTAAAATAAATTTGCTGTGGTAGGAAACTATTTTGTGCAACTTTTTTGTATTAACAGTTTTGAGGGATAAGCCTCTTAAATTTCTCTAACTAGAAATATATGTTAAAAAACAAAAACGATTTTCAATTTTTTTGTAGTTTATTGCACTTTTTTGCAATTTATGTAGTTACTATGCACTTAATGCATGCATATTATTAAAATCTGGGCTATAATGGTTGTATTGATGTATAGCAACTTGAAATGCTCCCAAAAATGGCTCCACAGCATGTAAAAATATAAAATAATCTCTGGCAGACTTGGTTCTATGGTAGGTCTTAAAGGGTTAAAACCAGATTGAAAAATCTCCTGCGCATTTTGTGCATTCAAGTATGAGATCAATTGGTCATATACAATTTTTTCCAAGACTTTAGATAAAAAGGGCAGCTTAGATATTGGTCTAAAGTTCTCAACAGCGTTTGTATCTAGCACAGGTTTCTTAAGAAGTGGTTGCACAATTGCATCTTTAAAATTCTTTGGAACCATACCTGAAGTAAGGCTGCTATTTAAAATGGTTAAAATGGTTGGACCTATGGTAGAAAAAACTTCTTTCAGAAAAAAGGGGAGGGATAGGATCATAAGGTGAGCCTACAGGCTTTAAATGATCCACCACCTCCTGTAGCTGAGCAAGAGTAACCGACTCAAACTGTTGAAAGACAGCTGAGCAAATTGGAAGATCAGGCGGGTCAGATGTGGGCAAAATATATTTATAAAGTCTTTACTGTATTTTGGGGCCCTGTATATTATTGTGCACAGTACGGGGGGAGAACAGGCTATTTCAAACAGTAACAGTTCAAAACTGGAAAAATAAAATTCCAATGAAACCTGCTTGCACTTGTAGCGATCTCTGAAGATAGTAGCTACTCCTCCACCTCGACCAGATCTGCGTGGGACATTAAAATAGCAGCAGTCCGAAGGCAAAAGTTCTGCAAACGCTCTGGAATCACCAGCAGTTATCCACGTCTCAGTTAAGCAGAGAAAGTCCAAGTAGTGTGACAAAAAATATTCCTTAAGGATAAAAGTCTTATTCGATACCGATCTGGCGTTTACCAGGCCAAATTTGGCCGGAGTTGAATAGTCACTAGACTTTGAAGCTCGCGCAACATAACGCAGGTTTTGCATACTCACTCCGCGCCGCCGTGGACAGGGAGGCAGGGAGTGGCCGGGCGGGAGCAGCCCAGAGCCAGCGAGCGGCACCAGACACGCATAGGACGGCCTACGAAGATGCCAGTGGAAAGGGGCGCGACAGGTAACGCCAGGGACAGCACAACCAAACGCCAGACAGGCCTTCAGTTTCACCAATCTCCCACTCCTTTTGCCGCGACGGCGGCCCCGCTTCCGCGGAGACGGCACAGGTACACGGAGCAGGTGAGTAGGAACCAACGACAGGAGTGGAGGCGGTATTTTGTGTGCATTTCCCAGTCTACACACCGGCGTATTGGGAGATAGTCGGAGATCAAGTAAAACTTGGCGATCATAGACCAGCAGGGAGTCGACATCATAACAAAATAAAAACATTAAAACAGAAACGTGGAGGAACAGACGGCAAGCCATACACATCGGCGCCATCTTACCTCTCATTGGAGAGAGAGGTGCAGACATGGGTGAAGTTAGGACTAGAGATGGACCGATCCGATATTACGTATCGGTATCGGTCCGATACTGACCTAAATTACTGGATCGGATATCGGAGAAAAATCAAAAATGTAATCCGATCCATTAAATATCAAAAAAGCACCTCGCAAAACTTGCAACATGGCGTAACTCGGCTCATAACTGTAGCACGTCGGAGCAGTATGGGTCATGTGATAGAGCGGCTGTGGCATGCGAGACCTGTCTGCGGTCTGGTTAAGCATTTGTAGCCTCGCTACCAAACCGGCATTTCACCTCTGAGGAAGTGATCCCAGAGAGAAGCAAAGCAAGTGTGCAAGTTCATCTCTGAATGTTTGTAAAGCATTCCCGCGTTAAGCTTAACAACCGATATATGGAGCGACTGCCTCTTCTCTCTCCCTCCCTCTCCTGCTATTGGCCCACTTTGCACCAGAAAGAGGAAACCAGCGGCTGAACAACAGCAGCATGTTTAAGTTTGATAATTTGTTGTTAGAATTTATTTAATATTACTTTCTACACCAGGATCCTTTTCTAAACAGCTGATGGCTGGTAACTGTGCAGGGGCGGATCTAGCAAAGTTTAGCCAAGGGGGCCGATAGGGCATGAACAGGGAAAAGGGGGCACAAAGACATACTTTTCTTTCTTATTCTCATTTAAAATATCTAGCTTTTAATAAATAATTATCTTAATCTTACACCCAAAGTTTTAATCTGATCTAAAATGTATAGAAGTCCATTACTGTATATAGTAACTATTAAGTCTAATATACCCTAGTAAGCTATAGTACTTTTTCCTTTGGGAAGGTACCATCTGTGCAGTCTGCAATTCTGTTGAAGAAAGATGTTGAATCTATTTAATTATTCTTGAAAAATAATTTATTTCTGTGCATTCTTCTAATTCAGGAGAATAATGCAAACTAAAACTACCTAATAATTCACAATCTTTAATTAGGGGTATAACATGGCATAAAATAATATTATAATCTAACACTATGCATTGTATAATAGCCAGTGAGGGGACAGACATGGCAAATGGTGCAACATGTCAGACTGTGGGATTATACATTTGTTAGTTTTTCTAATGGCCTCTTCAAAAGGTAAGTTTTATTCCATATTGTCATTTTTGGTTTTTTAAGTTATTTATTGTGACAGGAAAACAAAACAAAACAAGAAGCTCCTAAAAAGGTCATAAATGTGAGAACTTTTCCAAAGAAATCTCAGTCAGTTATGCCTGAGATAGAGAGATGATTATAACAGAGTAAAGATAGCATTAAAATGTTGGTGACAGAAGTAATGCTAAAATCTCAACAAGCCAAAGTTACATACATGTTAAAGGGACAGATCAAACAGTACTGAAATGAAGAAGTGGGCATTACGGGGCTTCCCCAGTGAAATAACTGAACTTGGAGCACAAAATAATAAATAACATACCAGTAATGCGCGGAGGGAAGGCTTCTGAGAAAATGTATAAGTTCACAGGGAATTTCTACAATAGCACGAGTTAGATGTGGGCAGATTGATGCAGTTATCAATAGTATTGATACCAATGCTGGTATTGTTACTGGAGATATACTACTGCAATAGGATTGGTACTTTGTTTCTGTCCTGTAAGTTCAGTATGTACCTCAGTGAATTCTGTTATGTAGTTGTTGTTTTTTTCTTTAAATGAAACATAAAACACGGACTATGAAAGCCTCTTATTTTGTTTGTGCAGCTCTAACAACAGTGATACAAGCACAGCAGACTGTGCTGGCTGCAGTGGGAGAAGATGCTGAATTCAGCTGTCAGCTCTCGGAGACTAAATACATCCTTCAGGTCACATGACAGAAAATCTTACAAGATGTGGAGACAAATGTTGACACCTACAGCTTTACTGAATTTTCAAAATGCAGAAAAAAATGATTGAGTTTGCTGATTAAAACACTGATGAAACTCTGCACTGGGAAGTTTTTGTACTTTACTTGGTACAGTTGATCATTCTAACATGTCCCACAAGGAAGGGAGATTCTTCCTTCCTTCGGGGACATTTGAGTTTTCAATAATTTGGCTATTGTACGACGTTGTTTCAATACGTGGTACAATAGCCAGTGGGGACACAGAGACGTGCACCATGTCAAACTGTGGGATTCTGTGTTTGTTTTTTCTTTTTATGGCCTTTTCAAAAGGTAAGTTTTATTCCGTATTGTTGTTTTTGTTTTTTAAAGTTATTTATTGTGACAAGAGAAAAAAAAAAGAAAACAAGAATCTTCACTCGTAATAATTAAAAATTGATCCTAAAATGTGAGAACTTTTCTCTGAAGTGACAAAGAGATTGTCTTTAGACAGAATTAGAGGGAGATACAATTACTGAAGAGTTTAGATTTTGTTTGAATGAGTGACAAAACGTTTCTCCCACTGAACAATCAGCCTAATAAAAAAGAACAAAATCAACTTTCTGTGTCATAAGTTGTTCATCATTCAGATTAATGAGACTGTTTTGAGAGCTGTGTGAAAACAGCTTTAGACTGTTTTGTTAAAGGTTGCCCCATGCCTATTCATATTACGATGAAAGCAATAGATAAACCACATGTTTGTGTGTTATGTATGTATGGTTGGTAAATTAACAAAAATTGGGTTGTATGTGGCCTATAATGTAAAAGACGTTTCACAACCCCAATGTAGTTAAAAACAAGAAGGCACTCATTTCCATTAGACAGAGACGGAGTTCAGGTCATAAGTAGTTTACTGACAATTATTTAACATTTGAAATTAAAAGATCCATCAGTCCATTCACATATATACTGTTCAGAGAAGGAATGTAGTTTAGAGCAAAGTGTAGTAGTGTGAAGTGGCTAAACACACTCACCAATTGTTCTAAAATAAACAATTTATCAAAACATTAACAGTCTTTCACACATACATACAGTTTATACACTATTTTAAAAAGAAGGGGTTGAAGACCTGATTGATTACAAAAAGTCTATTAAAATGTTCTGGGTAACCACAGAAATCTTAGTCAGTTATGTCTGAGAGAGAATGTTTATGACAGAAGTAATGCCAAAATCTCAACAAACCAAAGTTACATACATGCTAAAGAGAAAGATCAAACAGTGCTGAAATTAGGAAGTGGGCAATATAGGGCTTCCCCAGTGAAATAACTGGTCTGAAATAATTGAGGCACAAATTAATAAATAACATACTAGTAATCCACAGAAGGGGAGGCCTCTGGGAAAATGTAGAAAATCAATGGGAATTTCTACAGTAGCACGAGTTACCAGTCAATACCAGTCCTGGTATTGGTTATGTTGAAGTGATGGGTTTTATAATTCATTTTTGGTCCACTGAAGGGATTGTTTTGTAACCCCAATATTGATATTTTGTAAATAAAAAATATGACCTCAATTAAACCTTTAAATTCCCTGCACTTGTCATAGATATCTACATGATGTCCAAAAAATATACATCAAGTCCAAGGTTCTAATGTTGAACGCCATATTGATGTCCAGCTTAAATCATGGTTGGACCTCCAAATTGTTGAAAAAGTTCAAATGCAGTACAGACCTCCAGAATTGGTCATGGACCAACAGAACCAATATAGACACGATCTGTACATCTATCTGACTTTCTTTGTTTAGTTGGTAGCTAACTGAATTGTCTTACTTTTTTTTTATAGATGAAAGAAAATGTCCCTGAAACATACAGTATGAAACAATGAGTGTCAGGTTTATATTTATAGTCTACGTCACATTTAAGTGGTACCCATATGTCAATTTGTTTGAGCCTAAAACACAGACTACTCCATGACCCGAATTATTGTTTAATCCTTCCCATCAATACCTCTCAGTTCCACATCTCTAACTCATGTTATTCTCCATGCAGCTCTAACAGCAGTGGTCCAAACACAGCAGACTGTGCTGGCAGCAGTGGGAGAAGATGCTGAATTCAGCTGTCAGCTCTTGGACACTAAAGACGTCCTTCAGGTCACATGGCAGAAAATCTCACGTGATGTGGAGACAAATGTTGCCACCTACAGCAAGTACTGTGGTCAGAGAGTGAATGATGGCTTTAACGATAAAGTCAAGTTTAAATACACTGGACTACAGAACTGCTCCATAGTCATCAGGAATGTGACGGAGCAGGATGAAGGATGTTATCACTGTCTGTTTAACACTTATCCTGAAGGCTCCTTCACTGGTAGAACCTGCTTCCAAGTCTATGGTAAGAACTTTTGCATTAATGTGTTTAAATCTGCTAGAAACTGATTTCCTTTCAACAACATATTCCTTGCAATATCTCCTGATCCTTCACAGAGCTGCATGAACCTGTTGTTAATGTCAGAGAGTCAAACTCTACTGAAGAGTGGGTTGTTTCCTGTTCAGCCACTGGTCGACCTGCTCCCACTGTAACACTCTCACAACAACACTCTACCCTACTCAAGTAAATTTAAATAAATGTAAGTACATACCACCAGGTAGCTCCACTCGTACCCAGTGTAACGGGAAGTGAGAGGGTTAGGTTTTGGCGCTTTGAATGTTCAGTTGTGTGATGCAGCGATTAACGTTTGAGTAAAATATTGGGCTCCCTCGTGTCTTCCCTACATTCCTCCACAATGTCCGTTTTTGCAAAAATGTACTTCTAGAAGTACTTTTATTGCACGATGTTCATTCACTCATGAGCTGCTGCAACATGAATCAAATGGCTGAACTGCCACCTTGGCGTGCAGTCAAGTTCTACAGTCTGCTAATGATCTAATGATAAGTATTAATATTCCTCACTCACCTTACTAAATGTTTGTGAACACAGCCAGAAACATTTGCATCACAAACACAGACTAGTGTTTATTAGCAGAAGCTTTTGGGTGGTTGCTCTCAAACCTGTGTACAAGTTTAAGCATTAATGGTCCCTTCACTGATTTCCAGGTATCCAATGTCAGGGCTAACAGATGGATTCAGACGCAGGCAGCGTTCTGGCAAGCAAAGGGTTGACAATTTATTAACACAGAAGGGAAACCACAGTGATGTGTATATACAGTGAATGGGGCAGGGCTTCAGGGCTCCAGGGGAAGGAATCCACACTCGCTCCCCACTCGGCCCAAACTCCGCCACTCCTCTTCTTACGCACACTCGCTTCTCCACAGCCACTCTCGCTCCAATTTCCACTTATGTTGACACACACAGGGATCACAGGTCAGGGTCCGCCACCAGTTCCGGGGAGATCTAAACACAAAGAGTCCAATTAGATCAATACGCCACACAACACTGAGAGAGTTTGTCTTAGGAGAGCTGAGAGCACGAACATGGGAGGTTCAACATTCCAGTGCCGAATACTCCGTGCCGCAGCGTTAAATAGGCAAGGGGGACGCCGCCTGATCAGCAACAGGTGTAGAAATCACCGCAGATACGTGGGCCAAGGGTGAGAGCCCACAATGAGCTCCACCCAGGGAAGCAGGAGAGAAAACAAAACAAACCTGTGGCCAACATGAGCGAGCCGGAGAGGCACAGGGACCATGACAGCCAATACCAAGTGCACAAGTTCACCCCAGATGGTTCCTCTTCTCTGTAACTTGGAGGATGTGGAGTAGGCTGTATTTTAATCAAAGACATATCAATCAATCAATAACCATGTCTAAAAACAACACAGGTTGACCAAAGTGCTGTACACAGTAAAAGAAAAAGTAGAAAGTAGAAACAAATACACACAATGAACAAAACAAAAAATAATCCCAAATTTCGTTTTTTTTTCTGAAGGGGTCAAACACTTTTATGCAAGAATGACAGCGAGGTGAAAAACCTTCACCCGCAAGAAAACTCGAGCTGTGACTCATAGTACGAACACACACCTCACAGTAACACACTTTAATTGTTTAATGTGAACTTTTTGCCAAGCTAGCTAATCCTGACCAACACACCAGACACAGAAGATAAAGGAACGATGTTTTACTGTTAGAGACAGAAAGGTTAAAACATTTTGGCAGAGGGCTAAAAGGGGCTAAAATTACCCAAAAAGAAATTCCATTTGACCAAAAACACTTAATTTTTAAAAAATTAAGTGTATAGTTATGAATAATGAACAAATAATTAACAAACTGGGGTTTATAAATCGTGTAACACATCCTTATGGTAAGAAATTTCACCTTAATGCGTTACATGTGTTAGAAGTCAATGTATCTTTAACAATATACTCCTTATTTTATATCTCCTGATCCTTCACAGAGCTGCATGAACCTGTTGTTGATGTCAGAGAGTCAAACTCTACTGAAGAGTGGGTTGTTTCCTGTTCAGCCACTGGTCGACCTGCTCCCACTGTAACACTCAGTGTCTCACAACAACACCTCAGCTTCTCACAGTACAACACTGTCAGTGTGTCCAACACCAACGCTACATTCACTGTCACCACTACAGCTGTGCTCTCAGGTTCACGTAAACACAGCACACAGGTGGGATGTGCAGCACGAGTGCTCTCTGCTCCTCACAGAGAGGTGATGGAGACGATTCCTGAGGTCCAGCAGACGTCAGATTATCAGTGATGGTGAGAAACTGAGATGCAATAACAATGCATTGTGGTAGTATGCATTTTCTCTTTGATCAATAATTGATGTATTCATTTTGATCAGTGTCACATTTTTCCTGCTTTTTCAAGTTTCCTCCTGGATCATTGTATTAGCTGCAGTATTGGTGATGATGGTCTTTGTCAGTGTTGCTGCTCTGCAGTAGCTACTCTTTAAAGAAAAAGATGAGATAACTTTCATTTTTGATTTCTTGTCATTTTTTTCTACACCAAAATCTATCCAATAATATCTGCATAACATTTTCTACTTGTGATTTAGTTATTAATTCTTTGCTTCATGATTCAGTCGGTCTTTGTCTAGTATTAAATTTTATGTTTCCCATCATCCCAATCATAGAGCACTGGGTGTGCCGGGTACACACCCAGTGCCCCAGTGCTTAGCGGGGCACACCCAGTGCCCCAGTGCTTAGCGGGGCACACCCAGTGCTCTATGATTGGTGCACAATCATCTCAATGATTGTTCACCAATCAGAGCACTGGGTGTTTTTTGTACTGGGTATATATATGACACAATCTCACTGCACTTAGCCTAACCCTTCATTGCCTCCTCGACCTCCTCGACCTCCTCGACGGACCTCCTCTCCAAGGAAAGAAAATGCAGTGAAGACTAACTACTCAGCAGGCGTTGGAAATGATCCTGACGGAAGTCGACCCTTGTGACTCGGATGGAGAAGACATAGAAGTTCAGCCGGATTCGGACTCAGAGCTGTCTGATCAGTCTTCCGGTTAGTTTCATTTCATGTTATTTCCTTTTTCATTTCAAACAAGTAAGTGGATGTAGTTAGTAAGTAAGATATTTCAGACATTATTCTGATACAGAGGAGGAGATACTGGAATTATAATTAGTTTCCATGCATGCATTTGTGATTTTGTTTGACCTTCCCATTGCTCACAATTTGAATTTGTTCACACTGCAGATGAGGAGACTGCTTCTCCACCGAAAAAGAGAGCTTGTTTGGGGACTGAGACAGCGAAAGATGGCACAGTGTGGCGTGAAGAACATGTGGGGACCCGTCTCCCTTTCACCCCAATAGAAGCGTACGCTGCAGATGGAGAGCCAACGGCTAAGGCCAGGAGAAGTATCTTGAGTCGCCTTCAGAGCTTCCTGTGTTTCATCACTCTTGACATGCTTCGTACCATTCAAGAATGGACTATTCAACATGCACAGCAAACGGAGCATGTTCATTGGTACATGGACCTCCCTGAACTAATGGCATTTATTGCAATTGTCATCTTGCGGGGGGTTTACAGGGTTCCATCGGTAAATGACTGCTGGTCAGCAAACCTGGGAAACCCACAGATAATTGGAACTATGGCACGAAACCGCTTCCAAGACATCATGCAACACCTACGCTTTGATGACAAGTCCACCGATCGAGCAAAGACTGATAAGTCCGCTGCAATTTCCAGTGTGTGGGGATCATTTGTCACCAACTGCATCACGTGCTACAACCCTGGTCTACATATCACCGTTGATGAACAGCTTTTCCCATCAAAGACTCGGTGTTGTTTCCTGCAGTATATTGCAAGTAAACCAGACAAGTTTGGGATCAAGTTTTGGGTGGCTTGCGACCTAAAATCCAAGTACATTTGCAATGTCTTCCCATATCTTGGCAAGGACCCCAATCGTCCCACTGGGGAGAGACTTTCTGAAAATGTAGTAATGAGGCTGATGGAACCATTCCTAGACAAGGGCAGAAATGTTACCACGGACAATTTCTTCACATCGCTTTCACTTGCGGAAAAACTTCTTAGACGGAAAACCACCATCCTCGGCACAGTCAACAAGATTCGCAGGGAAATTCCTCAATCCACTAGACAGACAGATCGCAATGAATTCACCACTAAGGTATGTTGCAGGTCTTTTGTGGTTCTATGTTTATGTGTTTCATTGTGTGTAAAAGGGCGATGGAAATAACAATTTATCGTATTTCTTAGATGTTTTCAACCTCTGCTGCCACGCTGACGGCATATGCGGCCAAACGGAAGAAGAAAGTCTATATTCTTAGCAGCATGCACAGCATGGTTCAGACCGATAACACTACCAAAAGGAAGCCAAACACTGTCACCCTTTACAACAAAACAAAGTGTGGCGTGGATGTGATGGACCAGATGGTTCGGGAGTACACGGTCCGCAAAGGAACACGGCGCTGGCCAGTTGCCGTGTTTTATAACATGATCGACATGGCAGCACTGAATGCACATGTGCTGTATCAAGCATGCACCGGGACAAAGGAAAGACGGGTGGACTTCCTGGTGGCGCTTGCAACAGAATTGGCTCGCTCTCATGTAGCTGCGAAGAAGGAAAGAAAAGAACAGTTGCTTCGGACACAACCCTCCACACCGAGCCCTGGAAAAAGGGCCACGTGTCAGGTCAAACACAGATGCAAAAAAAATCAGGCCACTGTGCGATGTGTTCACTGCTACAGGTACACATGTGGTAAATGCAGACGACAGATACCGTGGCAGTGCCAGGATTGTGAGTGATTGCTGAAAATGTTGAAATGTACTCACTCAATTTTTGTTATTATTTGTAAATATGTGTACAAATGGTTGGTTTTTTTTTCTAGTTTCATCAATAAATGTCAGCAACAAAGGACGTGTGTGTTGATTTCTCCCTAGATGGCAAACCGAAACACTCCACTCCCCCACTCCCCTCCCTCCAGAATTCCTAGGTAACAACCCAATATACATATGAATGACTAGCCAATTTAGCTTCCACTTCCAGCATTTGACTGCTCTCCGGCTTTAAAAGGTAGAAACGCAAAATGATGACTCCGCGGGGGTCTAAGGTACAGTCGAAAAATGACTGCTCTCTGGGGGTTTAAGTTTAATCCCACTGGCTTTAAAGTGTTTCACCAGATTTTTACGAAGTATTTCCAGTCTTTTGTTGTCTCTGTCCCAAATGTTCTGAAATGTGTTGCATGTATTAAAAGAAGTTGGACTTTACCAAAAAATGTACTATGTACTTATAAACTTACATTTATGAAAGCTGAACAAACGTTGATATACTTGACTTTTGTAACAGTGAAAAGGCGATCTGTTTTTATTGATAAATATATATGTTTGCATTACTGTTATTTAGATTGCCATGTTAGAACGTAGCAAACAACATTGTTTGTTCCTCTATGGTTTCTTTATTTTTACAAATCTAAATGTTTTTTGTCAAAAGATTAATAATTTCATATTGAGGTCAGATGGTCAGCAGTTTTGATGTTTTTGCAGAGATTTTATTTTTTGCAAAATAGCACAAGTAAACATTAAAAGTAGTTCCTAAATCAAGGCATTTATTATTAAGGCGGCCATTATTATGGCCCTGTTTGGAAAAAGTGATTGCCCCCTAAACCTAATAACTGGTTGGGCCACCCTGAGTAGAAACATCTGCAATAAAGCGTTTGGGATAACTGGCAATGAGTCCTTTACGAGGTGGTGGAAGAATTTCTGCCCACTCATCTTTGCAAAATTGTTGTAATTCAGCCACACTGGAGGGTTTTTGAGTATGAACCACCTTTCCAAGGTCACAGCACCTCAATCAGATTCACGTATGAACTTTGGCTAAGCCATTCCAAAGTCTTTATTTTGTTTTACTTAAGCTGCTTAGAGGTGGACTTGTTGGTGTGCTTTGGATCAAGTGCACTTCAGCTTGTGGTCGTGAACAGATGGCCAGACATTCTCCTTCAGGATCCCAGAAACTGGATTCTGTTCATCTTGACGTTGCATCTCCAGACTGAGAGATCTCAATTACTTTGTTTCTTATTTGCTTCTGAATTTCCTTGGATTGCGCCATGATGTGTAGTTTTTGAGGATCTTTTGGTCTACTCTACTTTGTCAGACAGGTCCTGTTTAAGTGATTGATTCAGCACAGGTTTGGCAGTAATCGGGCCTGGCTATGACTATGGAAAAATTGTATATTTTCTATTGATAAATGCAAATATTTTATGTCTGTTATGTGCATTGCCGTGTGGAGAATATAAGAAAAAAAATTGTGTGGTTTACATTGTTTCTTCCTCTTAGATTTCTTGATTTTTTTTTTAAATTGCAATAACTTTATGTTAATTTCAGTGCACTTTCACATTTCTTTAAATTCAAACTACAGTCCTGTGAATAACTAGAAACACTTCTAGCAGCACAAATGTGAGGTAATTGTTTTCTGCTTGACTTTATCAGTCTCTCATATTGTTGTGGAGGAATGTTGGCCCACTCTTCATTACAACGTTGCTTCAGTTCTTTGAGCTTTGTGGGCATTTATTTAAGCACAGCTCTCTGAATGTCCCAGGTTGAGGTCTGGACTTTGCTTTTCAGCTATTCTGCTGTAGATTTGCTGCTGTGTTTGGGATCATTGTTCGACTGCAAGACCTAAACTTTACCTATTAAACAGTTAACTCTGTATTTTACACTTTATGTGAATATTGTTGCAGATTTCAATTATTAATGTTTTTATAACTTTGTTCTTTCTTATATTTAATATTATACAATATTTATACTTCATGTCTCTGTCTTCTTTTGAACACTCCAGCACAGCATCACTATAACTTTGTCCTCACTGACAATAAAGCTGTTTTATATATTTCATTGCAAATGTTTCAAGCAATTTGTAGCTGTATCTTAAGATATTTTGTTAATAATATAGTATTTTATATTGTTTTTTTCCCCATATTTGAGAAATATTTAACATGTAAAAGTCTGTTTATGTACAATTTGGTGATATTAGCCCTGATTATTGGAGGAACTTGTACATGAAGCAGATTTCTGAGACTTCAGATTTGAAGGTTGTTGTCATATAATCTAAATGATGGCAGATTAACGTTCCCTACCTCTGTCCTACAACCACAGGACTCCTTTGCATTCGACTGATAGAAATTTCAAGCTCAGTGTTAATGAAGATTTCAAAGGCCTTAGTGCAGGGGTAGGGAACGTCTAAAACCTGCAGGGACACCGGCCCTCGAGGCCTGGAGTTCCCTACCGCTGCCTTAGTGTGAAAGGAATTAAGCTGTAGCGCCTCCCAGTGGTTGAAAAGAGGTACACAAGAGGTTTTGCAACCTGCTGTTTAATGAAGGTAATCAGCTGGGACAAAGGTACATTATGAGAATAATATCTCTGACAAACCTCTACCTCAATTAAAAGATGCATTTTGATTTACATGAATGCATTTCATCTTCTCTGCAAAGGCTACACAACCTTCTTTGCCATTTGAGTGTGTCCAGTCCAGCTGAAACCAGCTCATTACTGATGGCATGAAAACGATCTGTGAGGTAACATTTTTACTGTCATTCATTCCTGTTGAAAACTTGTCACGTGTTTGCTTAGGTTCTTCTCAATAATCCTCCCGTATCCTGTGTAAAAACTACCCGAGCTTAAAGTATACAGACTGCCGGGAGGGGCGAGACGGGAATTTTCATTGCATATATATATATATATATATATATATATATATATATATATATATAGCAGCAGCCACGAAAACATAGGCAAGAGAGAGCATAGCAGTGTCGTAGATGTAGCCAAATAAGACAGATAAATTAAGATGGAAAATCCCCAAAACAAAACCCAATCTTTAGTGTGGGAGCATTTCCATGTCATTCCCAAAGGTGTAATTATTTTCAGCGACTGCAAACTGAACACAAACTTTTCATAACTGAGTTTGTTTCTTCAGTTGTATTTTGGTAATGCTGTTGTACAGCAGGGAAGCAAACACAAGTGCTAACGCTAACAACATCCAATCAGGATTTATTGGTTAGATCAAAGCTAACATCTGCATTACATGTGAGCACTACACATGTTATTTAACATATATAACGTATAAGATTTTTACATCTTTCTCTTTCCCTCGAGAAGAACTGCTAAAACTGTAGAAATAACATTACAGAAAAGCAGGACATGCTCAAGCAAAACATTATAGAAAATCTGTCACGGTTCTGGCTCAGTTTGACCCAGTATTTTGAGTTGTCATGTTTTTGCAGGTTTACTTTAGTTCCATGTGTCATTTTCTGTCTCTCTATGTCGAGTCTGCGTCTTAGTGTGATGGTTTCTTGTTCCTGTTTTATTGTGAAGGTCTGCGTCTCATGTGAGTGTGTTCAGTTTTACCTCTGTCTCGTCTTGGTGATTATTCCCAGCTGTGTCCACCACCTGTGTGTAATTCCCCTGTGTTTCTCTGTGTATTTAAGTCGTGTCCTCTGTCATTGTAGTTGCTGGTCCGTCTGTGTATCCATCATGTCTCACCCGTGTGTTTGTGCTCTGTAGTTTAGTTGTTTCCAGTCTAGTTTAGTTCGTGCTCCATTTGCTGTTTGTCCATATTTATTTTTGTGTTCAATAAACCACCTTCACTTCTCCACTACTGCCTGCGATTGGATCCTCATTTATTATTTTCACACGGCTCTCCTCACCCGCCGTGACAGTACGGACCAGCCAGATATGGATCCAGCGGCAGTCACCCCACCTAGGGAGCTTCAGGAGGCCGTTATCGACTCTGCTTCTAAATTGATTTACCAGCTGTTAGAGCATGGGGGAGAAGCGTCTCTTTACACTGTGGAAGCCAACCTACAACACCTTATTTCCAGTTACCCCTGGTTATTGGACTCACTGCATCTGCTCGTACAGAATTTTGTTCTTCACGAGCTTCACCTACACCCCCCCGCCGCTACCGCTCGCCTGCTCATGCAGTGATATCATCAGTGACAAGTCAGGTGATAGAGGCTAATGCAAAATGGTGTTTCAGTGAGGCAGAATTTATTATGACAATACATTTTTTTAAATACTCAGTATGAATTAAACAGGTTAAAGGTCAATGCTCTGTTGTAATATAAAGACAAAATGATTGACAGCAGCCCAGCAATATAAGTAAAACGCAAATTAGCCACATGGTGCAATGTAAGGAGCTCTGTGATTGGTTAGGAAAGGACAGACTGGCCACCTCGATTTTTCTTCACTGCACATTGATCCATAGCTTTGCTCTGTAAAGGCTAACAAAGTGCTTTTGCTTAACAAAGACATTCAGCGTCGGTATTCACTCTTTTAAAATGCCACTGAACACTGGAGTGAAATGGAGCCCTGATCCTCAGAGTTTTATTGTTGCTAACATTTCTTATAGATAGCACAGATAGTGCCCCACTGCAGTAATCACTCATGTCTAGATATTCCTGTTAAAGGGAGTTTTTCCTCCCCACTGTAACATGGCAAACATAGCAAACGGATAATCCAGCTGAAGCTTCAGACAGCCGTCAGACAGTGAAACACTGCCATCTGCTGGACTCGAATAACAAAGACGCTGCTTTGACGGGTGAGGGAGTTTCAACAAGTCTGCAACGACTCAAGCATCAAACTACAGAACTATTCTAGCGGACATGGTGCTCTAATGACTACTTCATTAACGCAGGTCAGAAAGGATAATAGAAACTCAATAAATTATGAAATACAAAACTTACTGGTTCACTGCACACACAAAACGTCTCTTATTAGTACAACACTGCTCAGGGCTCAGAGTATATTCCTTATAACCTATTAAACCTCAGCATGTTATTTTGAAGTGTTACAGGTGAAACAGCCAACCAGTGAAGTTAACTGTAATTTCAACATTGAGCTACAAAAATGCTTTTTTTTTTTAAATTTCTTTTTACAGTTTTGCAATTTTACACAAGTTTTATCATCAGTGTCACAATGACTGCTGCTAAAATTGAGTATGAGCTTTTTGTTGGTCTGATTAAAAGGTTAAATGTAAAAGCATAATTTAAACATGTGGTGTGAGGTCATTAATTACAGTGCAGGTGTCCTGCTTTAGGATCATATATTAATACTTCCAAAACAGTAAAGTTGTAGAGAATCTATGTTCATTATTGTTGCTAATCATGGAAAGACAAAGACGTCAGACTCTGAAGAAAAATTTTACACCCTCCTACTCTCTGCACACAGCGGTCTGAGGGACCTTCCAGGATCGGGGATTTTATTTATTTTGTTATTTTTTTGGTCTTACTGGTTAGTAGGTGGTGATTTTGTACCTGGTGATCTCACATTTGGAACATAAATTGCTTTGGAGCAGATTAGGTTCAAAGGATAACTTGGCTCTTGAAGTTAGCCGGATAAGACAGCGTTCTGCTTCACAGTTGAGGCCTCAGAGAGTTGTTGCTAACCAAAGTCTATCTTGTACGGCCATGCAGCATCTTATGACGTTTTGTAACCTGAGCAGTGAAATGATTGCTGTTTTAGTGCACATACACAGTGTGGGGATCAGTATCAGGACAATAAAGTTATGGTGCAAAAAGCTGCATCTGGTCAGAAGGAAAAGCACGCACACTTGGAAGACTTGACCATTTGCACAAAATGAATGGCTGACACTGGACAGATGAGAGAATGTGGATGGTCACACCCTCGTGCATTAAAGAGGGCTTTCAGTTCATTGAAAACACAAAACCAAACACACAAAAGACACAATGAGACAGCTGATCAGTTTGCTTCACTAAATCATCGACACAAGCCGTGTTGTAGAGGGTACTGCAGCCGTGGCAGGTTATCATCTTAATGTGGCCCTGACACTCCATCGTACGCCACAAAGCTGTGAATAAATGAAAAGCAAAGAGGCATCATCACTAACATAATAACTGTAGAAGTTATCCCGCTGCATTACATTTATCAGGATATCGTAATAAATGTTCATCATATGTTGCATTGACCCATCATTGTTGTCATTAATATCGGTACGTGACACTGGACACTTCCTGTCATTCATATGTCATGACTTTGTTTTCAGCTGGTGCTAATTGGCCACACCTAGTCAGGTTTTCCATTTTAGGATGAAACCTCTTCTCACCCACACTCTGTTATTCATCTCTGTTTTTATGTTGCGGCTTTTGAGCCGGGTCGTAACATAAGTGGTGGCTCGTCCGGGATCTTTGGACATTTTAGTGGAGACTGAATGTCAGTTTGTTTTGCTTTTAAGTGGGTGAGTGATGGTGTTCAGTGTAATTGAGCAAACTCCCTTTAGTAAGTGTGTTTCAGCTGGGTGGCTGTGCTGCCCTTCCATCGAAGCACTTGTTTGTTGTTTTGCTTTATTGTTTTAGTTTATTGTGTTTGGTGGCTATCCTAGGTGGGGGTACGCTTCAGAGTTTGGTAGGAGACTATATCTCTGGTCTGCTGCCTGCTCTCGAGTTCGCGTTTAAAGTTGCCTCGAGCCTGGTACACCACTGAAGACTAGGGTAGGAAAAGTAAGGGTTTTGTTGTTTTTAGTGTTTTAGGCTGAGAGTTGCACATAGTAAATCAGTGGCACCAAACTTGGTAGGTTTGAGACTATTCATGATTATGGTCTGTAGCCGAGGCAGGTAGGCTGTTTTTAACTTGGCATTGTGTGTACACCATGTGTGTGCATATGTCAGTGTTGATAGATGCTAATGAGATCCTTGTGAGGTGAGCGTTTTGTGATGTGACCTTTAGTGTTGTGGGGAATATGGCTATTTTGTTGGATCACCTGTGAGTGTTGTTGGCCATGTGATGGCAATAACACTGTGGGGTGCTGAGCCACCCTTGATGTGATCATTGTGTGGCCATAGCTCTCCATTTTGTGGTTGGTCACTAGTGTGCTTGATTTACTGAACTTTTTGGATTAAAGTAACTTGTTGTGGTATAGGGCCACTTGTATGTGACTGTGTGGTGGAGACAACAGATCACTTGTGATTATTTGTTGCTACTTTTGGTTTTGTGTTGTAGCAGGTCAGGTAATCATTTTGGGTTTGACTGTTGTGCTCCTTTGTGTTGGTCACATGTTACTTTTTGTGTTTAGTGTGGCAACTTCAGATCCTCATGTAGGGGCATCCATGCTTAAAGATGCCAACTTACTTTTGAGGGATCAAGGCTTCAGAGGGACTTTTAATTTGTTTAGGAGTCCTAGAGGAACCCTTTTAAGGGAGGAGGTGTTACGTCCCTCTGCAGCTTCTAATCGTCTCAGTGTTTTCAGCTGGTGCTAATTGGCCACACCTAGTCAGGTTTTCCATTTTAGGATGAAACCTCTTCTCACCCACACTCTGTTATTCATCTCTGTTTTTATGTTGCGGCTTTTGAGCCGGGTCGTAACACTGAAGATTACAAAGATCAACATGAAGACCAGTCTGTGCATTCAAAGCAGTGACAGAAAAGAGTGTAGGGCATTAACCCCCACTCACTGAAATGGCATCCAAGATGCCTTCATAACTTGAAGAAAAGGAAAGAAAAAAGGCAATAAAATGCAACAGCTTTTAAATTTGGTTTTATTTGTAGAGTAAATGTAATAGCGTACATGTTAAATAAACATTTAATTCCCACGAAACATACTAATGATATGGCAGACAACAAAACAGGTAAAAGAAACAATCATATTTATTCATTTTCATTAATTTAAAATACCCTTTTCAGAAACATAATCCAACATTGGTGGAAAAAAGTTACTTAATTTCTACTTTGTTGTTGTCCGAATGACGCAGTCGTTCACCTGTGGGGGAGAAAACAAAACAAAATTGTCAAAAATGTTAAAGTTACAGTGAAACTTCAAATCCTTGTACAATTCAGTGGTATTTATACTGTAAACTTAATCCCTATGCTGTAAGCTGACATGTAACTCTAGGAATCACTCATTTCATCCACCTTTGCCACCATTTTCCATATTAATTAGAAGAAGAAATGAAATAAATGAATCGATTAGCTCAAAGAAATTCCACTGCAGATGAGTGTTTTGGTGGTTAAACTGCAAAGCAAGCCACGCACATGGTGCAGGCCACTTCTGTGGGCTCCATCAGGGATTTATGTGACTAGTCGACTAATTGTCACTAGTCTGTATCAGACTTACCAGTCGTTCAATCTAATTGTTAAAATTTTAATTGATGCCCAATGCTGGTACATTGTGTTCTAAATGTTAGGCAGCGATCTACCACCAGATGGTGCACTGTTGTTGAGAAACGCCATAAATCTATTAATCTACCCTGATCTTCTTGTTAACACTGAGATCGCAGATACACGCAGAGGAAATTAGTTTCCTGAAAGGTGGAAAACCTCTCCTTTAGGAGAGCAGTTAAGTCAATGGGGGAGGGGCTCAGAGTAGAGTCACTACTCCTTCACATCAAAAGGTGACAGCCACCTTCGCCAGGAGGCTGTTCCAGCTGGGCACGTCCTACCAGTAGGAGGCCCCAGCATCCTTGGTCATGCTAGCCAGTTTACATCTATTAGCTGTGGTCAGGAGTGGTCCTTCCTGCTGCCCCCACAACCTGACTAGAAAACAGCTGTATAATGTATTACCTGAATCATTCTCGCCACACTTAGACGTACTTTTAGATTCTCAAATGATTGTCATATTTTAATAGAACATCTTTTGTAGTAACGCATTTTCATTTGTATTTAACAGAATGTGATGAATGGTTTAAGATACCTCTGCGTCTAGTTTGACAGTTTCTATTAATCAGTTCTGATAATTAACTCAATATCTGAATGTTCCTTAGTTTTACATTAGTTGGTTAGTCTAATTATTTCCCCCTCGATTAGTCGACTAGTAAATAAGATGCCAGGAACATCCCTACTCTTCAGACAAAATGTGAGTATGAATTACATACCAAGGTATTAAAATGGATATGGAGTATGGCTTTGGTTTACCATAAACAGCTGATGTAAGGACATCATTAATGTACTCTGTCCAATGAACACTGGAAACAAGACTGCACTGACCTTGCTGGCAAACCTCAATGAGTTCAGAGTTTCCCCAAAGCTGTCGGGCTCCGGAGCAATGTTAACAAACATCAAGCTGCAAATAAAGACATCCAAAATTCAGAGTCTGCAGCTCTGTCTCTTGGCTGTCTCGGCAGGTCTCCATCACTTTGTATTTCCCCTCCAAGTTGGTGAGCTCCTTCTGAAGAAAGTTCTTATCGCTCAAGACTTTCTCCAGCTCATCCTGGACTCCTGCCAACACCTGCAGCTTCCTCTCATACTCTCTAAAAATCCCAGAAGATAAAAGCAAAGTCAAGTTGTCAATAGTTAACACGACAATTTCAGGAGTAAAATTCCTAACTGAACGTTTATTTTCCAAATGAAATAGTCCTCATACCCGATCTGGCTCCTCTGTATCTGAAGCTCCTTCTCCACTTGCACAATTTTTCTTTGGCTCTGGGACACTGAATCAGGAAAATGAGGTTCTCCAAGACTCTGAGTTTTAACTTTTATTTGGTAGTTACGGACCATGTCGCTGACCTTGCCCTTCAGATCGCAAGGTTTTAGCTTTTGTGTTCCACCTGTACACAAACGCAACATTTTCAATTTGGTTTTTTTTGGTATGTTAAGAAAAACTATTCTACAGAAGCAACCTTTAAACTTCAAATGCATTGTTACGTCTCCCCGAGGGCAGGAGGGGGTAACACAACAACTCCGGAAACTCAGTACAGGGGTTATGAAATAAAAGGTTTAATGGCAGCGCTCTCACAAAATAAACAACCCAGACTCAAACAACAAATGTGGGGGAAAAAGGGACAGTTAGGTTGTGCCAAAAAAAAAAAAAAAAAAAAAAACACCAAAAAGACAAAACCAAAACTTAGCTGAGCTGAACTATTATCCTAGAAAAGCAACAAACAGGAGAGAAAAACCATAAACCTCAACTTAAAACAAGCTAAAAAATTACATGGGTGGCACCAACCTACTTACCTAGTGTTTCTAACACAAAGACTCTACATGAGTAAGTGTATGGGGTCCCCAAACTTACCTAGTCCACTTTACTCCCACCACAATCATCAAACAAAAGAAAGACAGCAGGAAAACATCACACATGTGTCAAACAATTCAAGGAGGGAAGAGAGCCACACCCAGCCACAGGTGAGTCTCCTTATCAAGGGTTTCACTCCTGGGTTGTCCAATCAGGGCCTCCCTCCTCTAATTAGTTGGATGTCACACAGATTGACATCAGCCTGCAGTCTGCGACCTAAGGGAATGGCAGAGTTTCCCCAAAGCTGTCGGGCTCCGGAGCAATGTTAACAAACATCAAGCTGCAAATAAAGACATCCAAAATTCAGAGTCTGCAGCTCTGTCTCTTGGCTGTCTCGGCAGGTCTCCATCACTTTGTATTTCCCCTCCAAGTTGGTGAGCTCCTTCTGAAGAAAGTTCTCAGTTTTGTCATGCTCTTCCGCTTATCCTTGGGTATTGAGACTATTAACTCTTGCAGCACTGGGTGTTCCTAATTTTGGTTCAAGTGAATTGATAAACTTTTTGAAGGCGATTGACTCACACAGTTATGTAGATGTCCCAGTCCTGTTGTCTCGGGATGCATCACGCTGCCTTATCTGGGGTTAGCTGTTTTCTGGGGATGTGGGTTGAGTGGTGGAGCTCTTCAAGGAGGGGGAGTGTGCTCCTCCTGATGAGCTCTTCAAGGTAAGCTGAGTTAACCTTCTTGTGTGAGCTTTTCAAGTGCACTTCAAGGTTTGTGGGATTTTTAGTTTTATAAATGTCCCTCATAACCCCCTGATGACCCAGTAATTCATTTTTGTGCACTGTAGTACACATTTAGTTTTTTCTTGTAGCTCTCCTACTCTACTTGCCACTCCTCTAAGTCCTGATGTTTCTTAGAGAGGACAACAGTACCTTTAACATTATATCACATGTGTGGGGGTGTGGCCTTGCCAATTGTTTTTCCCACCTTTTCAAAATGGCTGGCGTGCCCACCAGCACATTTTATGGAAGAAAGAAAGGTAAGCTTGATATTTACATTTAAAATGTTTTGTTAAACTCAGATTTTTATTAATTTTCAAAAATAAACATCTAGTAAATAATTTGAGGGGTCTTTGAAGAATTAGGCTTATTTAGTTTCACAGAGGAAATGACTAATTTATTAATGTGTGCTCTAGTGCACGTTGGGACTTTGTACTGATATTTATTTCACTGTTTCCTAGTAGACAACTCTTTAACAAAGGTGGAGAGAATTCTCAACAGAATAATTGAGCGAGATTCAAACATAGATTTTTCAGAAGATGAGAGTCATGTGAGCCAGATAGGAGAGGGTGAGAACCCAGGAGGAGCCACACAAAGATTATTGAGATGCAGTGGCAGATGTAATAGAAAAAACACAGGGCCACTTGAAATCTGTCGTCCTATCTGGTCCAAAACCAACATATAGGAGAATCTGGAATTTTTGATTTCGAGTTAAAAAAACAATATGGGTAAAATGCAGAAATGATTTCCAGTAAAGTAAAAATAAGAGTCGCATTTATAGCTGAATCCATGACACCTAATTGTTTCTACAAGATCATGTCGTTGCTAAAAGTTATCAGTGATCTCAATGTGTGAAAAGAACTCACAGTATCTGGAGTTCAAGCTGAGAGGCTGAGAACCCTGGGACAAACATGTGAGCGAGACCTGAATAATACCAGTAATGAAGAGTTCTCTCCAAAAATCAAGAAAAGGAGGCCCCAATCAGATGAGAGTGTAGAATAATATGGTTCACTCCACTTGCCTGAAATGGTTAACAGTCCAAGGCATTTCAGTTGTAGAATGGTTGGGTGCAACAGTAAAACATATGTGAGATGTGGGAAGTGCCAAATGTTCCTTTGTGTCTCCAAATAAAAATCACAGTACTTCCTCAGATATCATAAATGAATTGACTTTTGTGAAATAGAAAGCCCAGTGCAATCACTTGTTCCTGAACCAATGGCTTACAGCTAGTGAAGTGTCAGTGACTTCTAAGTTGATCCCTGATCTACAGTTTTATGATATTGTTATATAAATAAGTTTTAATATCCTGCTTACAAAAATTTCAGTGGAGCTTTTAATTTTCTTAAATGGCTGTTGAATGTTGTTAGTTTCACATTCGTGATCAATGAACCCCCCTTGTGCACTGTAGTGCACATGTTGTAAAATTTAAATAAAATTAGTTAAAAACAATTCTGTTTTTGTATTGTGTTTATTTTACCGTCCCAACACTTGATTTATCTGAAAGAAAAAAGAAAAAGAAAAAATGAAAATACTTTTCCTTTTTTTTTCTTTCCCTGGGTCACAGGTAGGGATGGGTACCGGTGTCCGGTGCCATCATGGCACCGGTTCTGACATAAACGGTAGTAACCAGACCGAAAAGCAGTGCACATTTCGGTGCTTTATTTCGGTGCTTTTTTTTCCTGAGCTGTGATACACTTCTAGCCAATCATTTTACGTTTCCGAGGATAGTAGGCGGGGCCAGGTACGTACGTTCTGTTAGAGCAGAGCTACAGATTAAAAATGCCCAAGGCTAAGCGATCAAAAGTCTGGCTGTACTTCACAGCAAAATATGCAAACTTAGCAGCCTGCAACAAGTGCTTTAAGGTGATACTGTGCAAAGGAGGTAACACCTCAAATCCGATGAAACACCTGGCGACGCATAGCGGTTTTTTTTAAAAGCCGAGAAATGCGCCGTATTTGATGGCAGCAGCAGCCGTTCTTCTCTGTTGTTCGCGTGTAATTTACGCTGAGTAGGCTAACCACGTTATTACATTAATGCATGTAAGGTGAACTAGCAAAAATCATCATAGCTACATGCGGCTGTCTTCTTGTTTGATGGCAGATACTCCCTTCACCCTGGCCAAAAAGGCTAAAATGACCAAAGAAAAAGAGGGAAACAGCTAAACATGAGAGGTTTTTGGACAAAGTTTGTGTTTTTTCCATTGTTTAAGCACTGCTTCCAGCTAAGAGTGATACCATATATGCCCCATAGCTGCAGAAAAGTCTAACATTGTTATCTTTTTACATAAAACCAGCTGAATATGAGAGGTTTTTGGACCAATTTTGTGTTCTCCATTCTTTAAGCACCGGTTTGAGCACCGTTTGAGCACCGGCACCGTTTCAAAAGTACCGATTTGGCACCGGTATCGGATAAAACCTAAACGATACCCATCCCTAGTCACAGGAGGACATTGTGTCTCTTTCCACTACAAGACTCTTCCTATATCTAAAAAACAGTCATATTCAAAGTCATCCTAAATTGGACTCTAGCGCTTTCTCCTGACTTTTCCTGACATGATTCTGCGCGTGGACGGAGCAGCAACACAGACGACTCGACTAACGTACTGCCTTGACTTTACTATTGCAGGGCACGCACACATCAATGAAACTAAACACATTTTGCTATAAATCCAGTTAATTTTAGTTAGTTTTGTGAACATTCATTACAGTTTTAGTTAGTTTTCCTTTTTGTTTTGATTTTATTTCCGTTAACGCAAATGTTTTTCCACTTCTAGTTTTCGTTATTTCATTTGTTGTCTTTAATAATAATAATAACCTTGCTCTGCACACTGCAATAAACATAATCAACATGATCAACATTTTACTGCGTGTCAATTCACCATCTTATCGATTCAAATGCTCCATCCTTATGTGGTTTGTGACATTATGTTTATCCACTCTGTCTCTAAATGTTTGAAGAATTTTTCATCTAAATGCAAATGGAAACTAAAAATGAAAACATAGATAACTGAGCTGAACTTCATAGATCTGAAAGTTGACCAATGCATACATAGTGCTAAAAATCAGGTATCGGGAAAACAAATTATTTTATATTATGCTGAAGTCAATTGTTATCCTTTTTTAAAACTATATCATATAATAAAGTCTGTTTTGAAGTTTACTATGGTAAAAAAATATATTTTAAGGCTCTTCAGATATACTGTAACTTCATAGGTATGAACCATCAAAGCATTTTCATCATAAATATAAAACTTCATTAGGTAGATCTGTTCAAATACTCATTAATGCAAATATCTGATCAACCAATCACATGGCAGCAACTCAATGCAGGTGTAAAAGGTGAGGTCTAAAAAGAACCTTTAAGAAAATATGAATCCATCTTAATCAGTCTTTAATTATGAAGCAATCGCCTAACTCCCTCTGACAAACAGACCTGTGGCAAAATTTATAAACCACTTTTGACTTTTTCCAAGGTGAACATTGTCTGGCAGCAGGTGCCCTTCCCCTCCCAGATCACGGCTCATATCTGATTTTCAGCTCTAAAGTTTATTTTTCTCTTCATAACAACTGTGCAAAGGATGATTTCTGAGGATGATGACTCATTTAAAATGCTTGGATGCTGACAATTATGCAGAGTCAGGCATGGAAAGGCTGCTCTTTGTGACAGGTGGGTGCTGTCATACATGGGTGTAGCTGCCAGCTGTCCTCGAGGCTTCACCTCTGCTAAACGTGTGTCTCTGAACTTGACCTCGTCTCATAAACTCTCCTGTGATTTTTATTTTGCATCCTTGGTTATTCAAATGAATGATTAATATATTAATATGAATCTATACAGATTTGTCCACACTGGATATGACAGTAAGAGTTAGTAAAGCTTTGTTAACGTGTCCCTCTACAGCCTGTTGTTTCTTAGTTTCACCAGTGAAACTGAATTAAAAACAAAACATAGATGACATATTGTCGCCTAGGCAACCACCAAGCTCCCAGTGCCTACAGACATTCACTAAAACATGCTGGTCATTGGATCGTTTGAATAAATACCTTTAACTAAATATCAATGTTTTTGACATGTCTTAGTTTACATTATTACACAGTTATTATGAGAGAGCATGTCTAATATTTTTCCACTAAACAGTCGTCTTCTCCTTTGGTTAGGTTTGTTTGTAACGACCATTTATAAAAACTTGTGTTTTGCTTTTGTTTTATTTTTAACTGCAATTCTGGTCGAGTAGCTTTTATAGTGTTAATTCAACATATACTACAAAATAAAATAACTTTTTTTAAAGTACATTTGTGGACATTTTATTTTCAAATTATCCAATCACAGAATCAAATGCACAAAGCCTGTGATGTCATCAAAGGCACAAAGCTTGTGATGTCATCACATTCTGTCATTGGAAGGAGAAATTCAGTCAACTGTAGCAACTCTTTGGTGGCAGAACTACAAAACAACCTGTTTGTTAAAACCAAGATAAGGAAGACACAGAGACGCTGAAGTAGACGCTAAAGCAGACGCTGAAGCAGACGCTGAAGCAGACGCATATAAAATGGCAGAAGCACAGATGGAAGTGGTCGTGAGCCCAAATATAACAGTTTTGCAAAGATCGGAAAATGACCTCAAAAAACCCCAAACACCAAATCCTGAAACACGTCCTCTGACACAAGTTCAAACAGAAGTGGTCGTGAAAGGCAAGAAAAAAAGGGGGCAAAAACAGAAAAGAGTGGCTGAAGAACCCAGACGACCGATTACTCGGGCGTATGCTCGGGCTCTTCTAGAAGCCCAAAACAACGTGGCTGATGGAAGCAACCTGAGAAATGAAGAAGTGTCAGGAAACCCTGAAGGAACCTCTGAAAGGGAAAACCCTGAATCCCTCCCTATGTCAGAACCAAAGGACGACGTGAATATGGAGACAGAGGCAAACATGAATAACGCCAGTGGACAAAACCCTGGGCCAAATGGAGGGACGTGGCAACATCAGCCAAATCCCAGATTTATACCCCATCGTGGCAGAGTCCAGTATGATTCATGTTGTGAGATTGCTGCTCTCAGGCATCAACTACAAGCTTCCCAAAACCACCAGAACGAGCTTTACTGGAAACTGGTAGCTGCTAATAAGAGGGCTTCTTATTACCAGTCTAAGGTGACCAAACTTCATGCACAGATGATCGCCGACAAAAAACAGCATGAAGAAACAATTAAAGAGCTCATAGAGCAACTGGAGGAGGCTAATGATAATAATAATCCTGATAAGAGCAAAACAGAGGTTCAAGCAAAGGACAACCAAGCAGTTGTCATGCTGGATGACATGATCCGTGTCCTGCACGAAGACGTCAGCGACCCTACCACAGAGCAGTGTGTGGATTCTTCTACACAAACCACAGAGGCTTCACACACGGACTGTGTAGGTCTGAAGGAGGCTCAATTTGAAGTCCAATACAAGACTCAACAAGAGCAAATAGGAACACTCCAACAACAGCTCCTAGAAGCTCAACACCAACTCAAGGAACAGGAAGACAAACATAGGCAGGACCAGGAGACACTGAACATGGAAATCAGTGAGCTTAAATCCCAGCTCTGCTCCAACAAGGAGCTTCATGACATGAAAGTAGAGACTCTTTATCAAGAGTTGAAAGAAGTCAAAGCGTCCTACATTAAAATCACACAGGAGCAAAATGAACGAAATTCCAACACAGCAAATGGAAAATCTGAGCTTCTGGTGGAAAAAGACACCAAAGAACAGGACAAGGAAGAAGAAGAAGACTCCCTGACATCAACTGAGATGTCTCTGCATGACTCTCTACAACAAACAGAAGACAGAGAGAAAACGATAACTACCAATCCAGCTGAACTCGAAACTGAAGCTAAGACTGTGCCAGAGAAAAAACCCAAGAAGAAGAAGAGGAACTGGCTGCGTCGGCTTTTCAGCTGTACCAGTCCACAGACAGACTGATTTACACAACTGTGGAAAAACTAAATAAATACAAAAAAAATAAATACATTGGAAAATATAGATGTGTCATTATTTCATATAGATTTCAAATAACATACCATTTGATGTCAACATGTTTTAGTTGCATTTGCAGTGCTCGTGCTGTTATATTCTTATGATTCTGTTCATTTTATGAGTGTATCCTTCAGCCTTGCTTCACATATTTACTGCTGCTTGATCAGCTTTAGTCCTGCTAGCATCAGCACAGGTAGAAACAGATCACACATCAGAGAATCGGCCGTGCATCTAAATGCAAATGGAAACTAAAAATGAAAACATAGATAACTGAGCTGAACTTCATAGATCTGAAAGTTGACCAATGCATACATAGTGCTAAAAATCAGGTATCGGGAAAACACATTATTTTATATTATGCTGATGTCAGGGCTCTGAGTGCGGGCAGGTGGAAATGTGGATCCAAATGCAGGACTCCGAGACGAAATGTAACTAAAACCACAGCTTTTATTACTCGCATGAAACAAAAACAGAAACCAAACCATGAAACCAAGCAGGAACACACAGGCAGGGTCTGAGGGTACGACGCGACACCAAGCATGGGAAAACACAGGGCTTAAATACACAGGGTAGTAATGAGGGAATGGGCCACAGAAGGGAGACACAGCTGGGGGAGCTGAACTTCATAGATCTGAAAGTTGACCAATGCATACATAGTGGCAACACATTATTTTATATTATGCTGAAGTCAATTTTTATCCAATTTTATAACTATATCATATAATAAAGTCTGTTTTGAAGTTTACTATGGTAACAATTCATCTTTTTAGGCTTTTCAGAAACACTGTAACTTCATAGGTATGAACCAAAAAACCATTTTCATCATGAAAATAAAAAATAAATCTAAAGGAGATAAACATCACAACTGTTCAACCAAGCATTAAGTCCATTTTGAAACAAAGAACGATGTACACTCAGCCAATCACATGGCAGCAACTCAATGCAGTGTAAAAGGTGAGATGTAAAATAAAACAATTAAAAATAGTAATTAATCTTAATCAATCTTAAAATATGAAGCAATCTTCTAACTCCCCTTTACATACAAAGCTGTGGCCAACCTTACAAACCATTTAGAATTTTTTCCAGCCGAGGCGTTCAAAATAACCAAACTGCTAATAGTCACGGTTTAATTTGGGCAGCTGCCTGCCTAATATAATGTAAAATCATCACAATATTTTACACAAAGAGAGTAAATGTATCCTTGTACTCAGCTAAGACAGCTGGGCTGCTGTGGCTTGTGTTTATGTTCAGAGTGACATCTGATTTAAAAGCAGACTGTCATGGTTGCGGCTGTGTGCAGGCAGGATGAGGACCCAAACGCAAGCTCACGGAGGCAGGAATGAACTCAAAACACAGCTTTATTGCTGGAGAGAGAAACCATACAACCTAAACGAGGAAACTATAACGTAATACACAGAGAAACACACGGCCATGAATGAGGGAGAACGCGACACAGAACTGAGGGAGACGCAGACATAAATACACAGAGGGTTAACGAGGGAAGTGGGAGCACACGGGGAACACAGCTGACACTGATAATCATAACAAGACACGGCAGGAGTAAACGCAACACTGACGGGAGACTGTCAAAGTAAAACAGGAAGTACACGGAGGTTCAGAGAGGAGGAGAGACAGCACGGGGAGAGCACGGACATAACGGGCTGGGAAAACATGGAATAAAACTCAAGGAGGGGAAACGAGGGCTCACAGATAAACAGAGGGGCACACAGGAGGTAATCAAATAAGGAACATCTTAACAGAAACCATGGCATAAATAAAGAACAACACACAAAACATATGAAAACTAAGAATGCTGGGCCAACATGGCCCAGGATCATGACAGACAGCAAAAGACACTGAGCAGCATATCAGTCAGCATGGGAAAAATGCCATAGATTTAAGGAACCAGGCTAAAATAATTGGTTTCTAGTGGGTTCTATTGTAAGTGCTCTATATTTCAGCATGACATACTGTATGCATCCTACACTGAGAACCCTTGAAGCTGATCATCAGGGTATGCTGTGTACTTCTTACACAGAAGATAAAATAACATGCAAAGATTTTAGATGGTTGTGGTTGGTCCTTACACACAGATGTAAGGTAAAAAAAAAAATCACCCACAATGGATCGTTCACAGACGCTGGTCCAGTGGAACCCACTTCCACAAAGGCTGCACCTGCTCTGGCAGAACAGGAAGCATCAACTACATAGTAGCTATTTTCATAATTAAGACATCAACTATAGGTGTTCCCAAAATGTGCCATGTTGTCTGCACACCTGACAGTTCAATAAGTCCTGTGTTGATTACAGATGGTGGTTGTTTCCAGAAACAGCACTTGCATAAAATAAGTACAGAGCACTTTATGAGCCACCCTGCTTCTTTAATGAGCATTTAGGTTGTTTGTATTCAGTGTTCACAGATAATATGCTCATTAAAAGGGGGGATCCACTATGTCCTTCTTCACAATCCTGTCTGCCAACTTTAAGAAGAAATCAGAGTGACGCAGAAGCTTTAAAACAGTGTTCAGAATAATCAGTGATGCTTTTATCTGAACTGATGACAGATAAAGATGAACATGAGTGTGGCAGAAGAGTAAGTTCTCCCTCTTTCTTGGAAGTATACAAAAGTCTGTTGTTTATAAAAAGTTAATAAACAAACAACAAGTTCTTACAGAATGAGACGTGAAGCCTGGAGATGAGCAGTTCAGACACGCTGTTATTAAATTCTACCTGAGCAGGTTATAGTTCACCTCAGTTACGGAAGAACAAATAACACTTGGCTCTGGGAGCTTCAGTTTTTATACACTGTCGTAGCACCACCCTAAGCCATCATTTGCATCAACACCTACATCACTAGCCCAGCAGTTCTAAGAAACTTCTCTGTTTGTGGTTCAGAACCTAATGTGACACCAATGAGCACAACAGCATGCAGCTGCAGGTTGTTGTTCATACCTGGCTTTACAATAAAGAGCCATGTTTGCAGGCAGCTATTTGAAGTTTTGTGTAAAATATCATTTTTATAGAAATAAACCAAATGTGTTTAAATATATTAAGTAAACAATCAGAATAAGAACATTTTGAAATAAAATCCAAAAACTGCATCTGGCTTAGTTTTTGTTGAATAAATAATGACTCTGTGTAATATGTCATGTATTGTATATGTAAGTTGTATTTGTACAATGAAGCCAGGCTTTCTTTGTGTTAGCTGCCTGACAAAACCTAAAACTCTAGTCAGAGATTGCAGGTGTCACAACAGACATGATCAGCTTTCTCTGTCGATCCTATCTTTCTGTTTCACACTCTGTGCACTCATATAAAAAATCTTTAAAAAAACAATCACATGACTCTTCTTCCACACAACATGATCCCTGAGTGCCGCCTGCTCCAACCAGACATGTTCTCACAGCGACGATGGTGATAATTAAAATCTACAAAGAACGTGATAAACATTATTAAAATGCAGCACTGTTAAAGCAACGTGATTAATGCTGCATTAAAATGAGCCTTTAGCACATAGAGATGATTCAACAGTTTCATTTGAGTTCATTATTTCTAAGGCAGATGCTACACCAGTGAAGGTGCATTTAGTTTTCACACACTGCTTCTGCATTGTGTCTTAGTTTTAGTGGATTAAATAATGACACAGTGTTTGTTTGTTTTTCTTTAGTAACAAATGACCTCAGACCAGCTTATAATATTTTATAAACAAATAAGCATAAATGCATAAACTCAGCCTGGAATCACATGGGATAAACATGGGATGTGCATTTTTTTATTTGTTTTGTGTTACTGAGTCTTGCAAGAATGCCAACCTTACCAGCAGCAGCTTGGTTTTTTTGTTTGTTGTTTTTTTAATTGAATGAGTGCTGAAAGTTGAGCAACAGCTGTGACAACGAGAGAAGATGGAGCCAATTAGAAACAACTGTGAAAATGTACAATACAAAAAAATCCCACAATAACAAAAATGATGGCCATCATTGCCATCATTTTTGTTATTGTGGGATTTTTTTCAACATTCACTGAAAATCACTTCTCTCATATTTCCTCTTTATTATTTTCATCACTGTTTAAGAAACGTAACAAAGTCTTATAAAGCATCTAAACCAGCATCATGAAGTGATGTTTAAAGATGGCAGCAAGCTTACAGCATCTCTCAACTCAAGAGCAACATTCAAAGTGCACAGGCTGAAGGAAAGTATTGATTTTATCACATGCAATTACAATACGCCTTTTCATCTGTATCTGGATGTACAATGGGTATCGGTTGTTTGTCCCAGCAGTTTACAATACAGAATGTGCACGTCTGTGGGGCTTTTATAAAGATTTCTATTTGCATTGATACAATTGCTTGGATCACAAATTGTTCTAACTTGATTAAAGTCACCAATGATAAAGGTATTCTTGCGCTTACAGTTACCATTATTATCTCTGTTTGCTATCAGATCATCACATCCCCCTTGTGGGATCATGTTGATGATATGCTGGTTTTCGAATTTCTGAACACGTCCGTTAGTCATGCAGAGCACAGTGCCAGAGAGCGCCACCAGCAGGAAAATGGAAGTCTTCATTGTATTTCTATATCGAAAAAGTAAACAGAGTGAATATATAAATCAGTATTATTTCATTTCATTTATTAACTTGTTTATTTTTGTTTCCTAAATGTTAATCGTGCTTAACTATTAAAGTAAAAATACAGATAGATAGGAAACTCTCTGAAAAGTCAAACTGTTTTCAGTGAGTTTATATATTTGCCAGAGGAAAGGTCAGAATCTGCATATCTGACCACTTTGAATCAATTTATATCTAAACAGAAATCAGTAAAAGTTCAAATCAGTTTCATCAATATCCTCACTTATGAGGATATTGATATCCGTATAACTGGAGTTATTATAGATTTTCATACATGACATTTCTGAAAAAGGCGAGGGTGTCAGGGTCCCTGTGTCCACCCGCTCGCCTCAGTGTGGCTACATGTGTTTTTTTGTTTTGATTTTGTCCCCGCTCTCTCCCTCCCTCCTTCTCTCACTGCCTGGGCGGAGCTCATCTGTGCGCTCCTGCCCTTGGCCCACGCACCTGGTGACACCTGTGGCTCATCACCCAACAGTGTTCCAGTCCCCTTATAAGATGGCAGCCCTGTATTTCTCGTCGCTGGACCGTTGCCGACTCTCGTCAGTGTTAACCCCAGCTCAGTTCGTTCTCGTGTTTCCCTAGCGATCTTCTTACAGTAACCTTTTGCATCTCTGTGAATAGATTTCCCTGGACCTGCCCCTGTGTTACCTGAGCGATCAAGTGTGTGAGGATTGGAGCGAGCTTTTGTGTTTCTTGTGGAGTGTGAAGAGGAGCGTGGAGCGTGGATGGAGTGAGGACTTTGGAGCGTGTGTGGACTGCAAGTGTCTTTCCCCCCTCCTGTTCGTGTGTGGATTCCCGGAACCCGTCTTTTCCCCACTGTGTAAATAGATCACCTGGTGCTTCTGTAAATAAAAAACCTTTATTGTTCCCTACTCAGAGCCTACGCGTGAGTCCGTTCAGTCCCGTTGTGACAGAGGGTAAGGACGTAAATCGACTGGTAAAGAGGGACTGGTGAAGAGTCTGCAGCCGCAGCACCAATCCATCTGTCCATCTCCTGTTCCCTTCTCTGATCACTCGTGAACAAGACTGCGAGTTTTGTAACTTAATAAAAGCAGTAATTTGTTTGCCAGAGTGCCCCTTCCACGTCACACCCTGTTCTTTCCTTTTTGTCTTATATGGAAATTCACTTTGTGGAGCTTTTTGGGAAATTGTTAAACTTCAGGAAGATTCTGAACATGCCCCATCGTTTAGCCAGCTCTTTGGAGCTAAGCAGGTTCAGGCCTGTTGTTGTAAGTTTTATAAAACGATCTCATTTAAACGAATAATCCAGCTGAAGCTTCAGACAGCCGTCAGACAGTGAAACACTGCCATCTGCTGGACTCGAATAACAAAGACGCTGCTTTGACGGGTGAGGGAGTTTCAACAAGTCTGCAACGACTCAAGCATCAAACTACAGAACTATTATAGCGGACATGGTGCTCTAATGACTGCTTCATTAACGCAGCTCAGAAAGGATCAAACATATCAATAAATTATAAAACACAAAACGTCTCTTATTGCCCAGGGCTCAGGAAGTGAGTGACCACTTAAGTGTGTTCAACAGGAAGCTAAAGACTGGTGCTGTTAAAGTGTTCAAAAAACAGCAGGAGCTCGGTGTGAGGCCACAGTGGGCCAAAAAACACAAGATGACCTCCAGCGAGGACAAAATGTATCTGGACGTCTCTGTGAGCATCTGTCTCACTGTGTAAGTGTAGCACAGTGTCTGTGTGTGCATGGCTGGGCAAGAGAGACAGCACAACTGAAAGCCAGCACTCAGACGAGGACCCGGTGCATCGTCTGTCTCATCTCAGCCAGTTTACTTACAAACTCTTTAAGTTTGAATTTTAAAGCCGACAATGTGCACAGGGCAGTGATATTTAAAATGAAGGTAAACTATTCCAATCTCTGCAGCCCCAATTGTGTATCTCACACACACACACACACAGTCCTGAATTCATTACTGAAGTCTCATCCAGACGTTCAATGTGCTCTGTAATTAAATTGAGACGTGGGGTCAAAATTCCCACCTAGATTGAGTGAGATGAAATAGAAATCGGCTCTCCTCTAACTGACTTTATAGAAATAATTACATAAGCTGCATTTATAACTGTTATTAAATAACAGCAGCACACGAGAACTAAAGTGTAATCCCAGCACATTTCGCTTCGCTTGCACTGATTCTTTAGAGATGACGACCGTGGTGGGTAATTAAGGGCAAACAATATACAAGTGGCGTGAAAAATGGAGGCTGCATTACCTTTCCAAAGCTTCCTTTCCCGATGGCCCGCAGTATCTGGAAGTGGTCAAAGTTTACTGTGGAGAAAATGAGAAGCAGTTAGTGAGAACGTGTCAGTTTGAGCTGAGCTATAAAACAGGGAACATGACATGTACAGCACCGTGCAAAAGTCTTGAGCCATCCCTCATTTGCTTCCAGGGATCCGGACTTCCCTGTAATCTTTAAAGTGGTATTAAGGAATAGCTCTCCAGGCTTTTTAAAGTGTTTCTGATTTTTAATCCAGGGCTTGTATTTGACCACTTTTTGTCTGTTAAGACCCTTCACACTAATCTCTGAAACATTCAAACATAAACAGACACCTAAGTCACGGAAAGGACCAGAAAACTTAACAAAGAACCAATTTTAAATTGTATCTTTACACATTTACTTGCAGCCTATTGCAAAAAAACAAAAGCCCACATCATTTGTTCTCACTTCTTTAGTTGAAGAATGCAGTTAATAACACCGTTAACACAGACTGACCTGGCAAAACACGAAAAAATAAGGGGGTTGTTCAAGACTTTTGCTCGGTACTGTATGAGAAATGGAAATGTGCACTTCACAATGTATCGCTGCACTTCGGCAGTACTGTGCAGATTAAATGTTTTTTCCTTCCCGATGCATGTGAAAGGTTAAGACTTACATCTCCAAATGTACTGGAACTGATTTGAACCAGAGGACTCAGCCACACTGTTACTATGTACTGCATAAACACGTTTACCGATGAAGGTAAATCAGACGCTGTCCTGACTGTGTGGCTAAATTTTGTGCTGAAAGCATCAAATCAATTGAATATCATTAACTTGCTATGAGAGGTTTTTACTCCAAGTGTGACTTTTTCTGGGTTCATACACCTTTCAGGGTCAAATTCAAGCACTTTGTGAGCACGTTTAATGTCCATTTTCAACATTTTCCAGCATATTACCATAAAAAGGATGCATATTTCACTTCGCATCACCTGAATAAGACCACGTGAAAGGCCAAATTAATAATAAGTCTTCTCATCAGATATTGATGCTTCTTTCTTATGTGACACAAAAAACAGGAGGAGACAGATCTTTGCTTGTGTTGTTTTTTAAGTTCATTCATTCAAAACTAACTGTAAGACGCTTAACTACATTGCAGTCTGTGTTATTGCTGTAGACCTAATTATCACCTTTAAAGTGTTTGTGCTAATAACATCATGTAGAGTAAGACAGGCATAGAGAACAGCACTGACTGGGAGAGGCTTTGAACAGATGACATACTCAGATCAATTCAACACTTTAGACTTTAAAAATGCACAAGCGTCTTTCAAAAACCCATTTATTTAATCTATCATCATTGATATTATTATGTACAGTTATAATGTACTGTTCATCTCCCTTAAATAAACAGGCAGTGTGAAATAGTCACTTGTCTACTGTCTCAGTGGCTGATAGTGCCCCACAGGCCTCAATGTGAGCTCGAAGCCATCATGTTTCAATTGTTTAATGATAAACAGATTTTGAATGAAAGCGAGGAAACTTCGGTAGCACAAAAAAGTGCCTATTCTTTGTTCCCATATGGTTCAGTCATATTACCGTCATTTCCCCCTAAGCTGTTCCCAAAGACACCAGGTTAATACTCGAAAAGGCTGCAGCGATACACAAAAATATCATCAATATTCTGTTTACTTGGTGACAACGTCGCTTTTAGCCTTCAATCAGAAAGCCTGACGTTGGCTAGTTAAGCATCGGGCTAACGTTTAACGCTTTCACTTGCAAGAGCACCTGGCTGCAGCCACTGTGGACCTCCACAGTAACCGGAAACACGTAACTTCAGTTAAATCGACTTTGACAGCGAAAACTAAATTGCGTTTTTGTTACTATTGATGCTGCTGAGAAATAAAAATGGTTTTAAGTGTGGTTTTTTTTTAACACTCTGGGTTTGTTCATAAAAATTCCCCTAAATTGTTCGTGGCACAAAAGTGACACTTGCTGTTTCGCTGATTTATTTATTTTTTTACAGCACATCGCGTTGTGCGTTCTGATTGCTGTAGACCATTGTCAATCAATCTAGTCCAGTGTCTCCTGTACAGGAGCGGTCCCTAATAGGCCCACGGACCGGTTCGTGAGTCTTTTGGTACCGTTCCGCGAGAGTTGATCCTCCGGTGTGAAATGTATGGTTGTAGTTGTGTGTCTTATTTTGAAAGAACTATTTACGCGTTACCATAGCGACCAGAGAGCGTTAAGAAGCAGAGAGGAGGATGTCACTGTCATTGTTGTTGGCGCACAGCTCAAGTCACGTTTATTATTATATTTACAAAATACCACAGTTTCTTTTTTTTATTCTTTTGTTGTATTTATCCGCGACACCTTAAAGGTCGTTCCCTGAAAATATTGTCTGACATTAAAGTGGTCTGTGGTGCAAAAAGGTTGGGGACTCCTGCTGTACAGTACAGAATGCGTTTAGCTTGTCGAATTTACATAAATCTTCGATCGCTAGCAGTGTAACTCTGAAGTGCTGTACTGTATGTTTGTACGTTTTCTCCCAAACAAACACAACAATGCCAACGAAACGTTTTGCACCCTCAAATGCACCTTCAGGTTTCATTCCATGATACTGGAGTCATGTTTCTACGAAGGTTTGAACTCTAAGAGTGTTTAAACAAAAGAGAAAAGTGTGAAAATGTTCATGCCTGTCTGAGAAAAGTGTATAAAGCATGTAGTGAGGGGTTTTACAGTCTTAACATCTATAATAATTGTAAAAAATAAAGTTGGCTACTTCGTGGATTTCACCTACCGCGGGTTATTTTTTGAACGTAACACCAGCGATAAACGAGGGGCTGCTGTATTAGTAATAGTAGTGTCTGGGACATCTAATTGATTAACATCAACATTGATTATTATGCACTATTATTTTTGTTCAAGGAGAGCCAAAAATATAAAACTCTCTCTCAGCTTGTTTGTTGCCAAAAATGGCCACTTTTTGTGTATGTTCACAAAATGCTATAAAATGTATATTTCTTAAAACATTTATCTACTTTTGCCGACGTGACTCTTTAAAATAGCACCAGTCCTTTTCATCAAAATCAAAATTGTATCTGAGCATCGGGGAAAAGGCTGTCTTGCAATTGTTGAGGTCACTAGTGTGTGCCCCATTTCTTCCAGGATCACTCTCTTTATAGGTTTTAGTGGACTCCTAGTACTGTGAAGTGGTTTCATGGTACAAAGGGATTGTATTCCAAGATCTGGGAGACTGTAGAAATGAGCAGTGATGCCCTTCCTACCATCTTTCCAGAAAAATAAGTGATCTGGAAGCTGTTAGGCTTACTTACAGCAGCAGCACTTTCTGCACCTGCATAAACTCCAGGACACATTTACTAACAGTGTTTGTTGCTGTATGTGCTGCAGCTTTGAATTTTTTGATAATATATATTTTGTTAATATTTTGGCTATGGTGTCTTGTTTTGAAATGTACAAGAGTAAAAGTGTTTTTAGCAGGTGCTTCAAAGCTAAGTTTGACTGGGAAACTCAAAGCTCAATAGGCTGTATCAACAGAAATTCACTGCAGCCTATGTAATATTTCATGCGTCATAATTTATTCTACTCTATCTTGCAAATACATATTTGTGTGGCAATGTCATGCACAACACACACAACTATTAGATCCTTAAGATCAAACCCGTGTCATTCTTTTGGTCCACTGCAGTGCAGTAGTCAAAAAAAATAATAAGTGACGTGTCCACAGATGGCCAGGATAGAGCCCAGAGTGTTAATGTTTAAAATGTATAAAAATATTATTGATTGCAATTCTTTACTGTTAATATCAACAATAAGCTTTTTATTTTGAAATTACAAGTTTAAAAAAAATGCTGTTACATTTACATTTAATGCTGTTACACTGTAATCCTTTATTATAAGTATGGACACAGAATAAAGTGAACAACATTTTGAAATAAGTTTAATTGGAATTTTGTACTACGCAAAAAACAAAACAAAAAAACAACAACAACATATTAAACAAACAAACACAGCCAGTGCCTTCATTTGTCCATTACATGTCAAACATAGCACTGACCCTTAGCCCCTGCTCATCAGCACATGCTTTCAAAAAGAGCTCCATGTCCTCTGCAAACTGAAAAACAAAGAGGAACAAGTCCCTTGCTCCAGTGTCTTCTTCCTCTGACATGTCTCTTAAGACCCTCTGCTGGTCCCCTTGATTTAAGGACAGATATTTGGGCATTGTTACATGTCCACGGAAAAGTGCCTTATTTTGGACAACCCAGTGCACAGCAGGACGCAGATCTTCAACAACTGCTGGCTCCTGTGTCAGGCAAATGGGGATGAAAACATAGTTATTTCTCTGTTGCAGAACAGTTTTTTAACAGTTATTCAAATTTCACTAACCATGTAATTACACTACTGTTTAAATTGAATACTGACCTGACTGCCTTCCTGGAACTTGCGCTTTTTCAGTCTGAAAATGGGCACGTGTTGTCCTTCAAGCACAGCTTTGGCTTCCTCTCTCCAGTGTGCAAATAGCTTGCCAGAGCTACGAAGAGTAAGGCCACAGTGAGGCATGTCATTTTCATGGACTTTCCATCAGCTGCAGTTTTATTGAACACAGAGGGTAGAGCCAATGAATGTTCTAACAAAGACTCAGAAAATGGTTCAGATACCGAAGACAAAACCTTGGGGGGGAAACGGGGCTCCTCGAAGAGTACTGCCGGAGGAATACGGGTCTCCTCGGAGAGTTCAGCGGGGAGCAGTCCTGATAATGGTGGCTGACTTGGCATTGAAGAATGCTGACAAGACAATAAATGCCTTGCCATATCCCCACGCCATATGATTGTAATCTTACAGACAGGGCGGTGAAAGTGTCCTGCAATTCTGGCTTTAAGCCCGAATTCCAGATTGATGTGTGCATCTAAAACAGAGAGAGAAACAGATAAACACCATATATACATTTAAGTTAAGGATTTAGCAGAAATAACAATTTACAGTTGGCATGTAATAGATTTGGGAAGAAAATCCTTGAAAAAACCCCCACAAATATTTTAAAAGACACTTTAATCTGTGAGACATGTTTCTATTGACATATAACAGTCAATTGAACAGGGGCTAACTAAAATCTGGGCAATAAAAAAGCTGTACAGAAAAGAATAACGAATAGAAGTATTGATAAATATCTAAATCTGTTTGTGACGAAATTTACAGTGTTGACGCTAACCAAAGGTGTCACAAGTACACACGTTCCTTACTACAGTTTAGATACCTCTGTTTAGACAGCACTGACTCGACTTTTTAGTCAAGTCGAAGTAAGAAGTACAGGGTCTAAAATATAATTTATGTACAAAATTTTGAAGTAATCTTGCGTCCAAAGCACGCGTGTGGGGGGCTGATTTACAAATGTACGGATTACAAAGTACAGATACGCGTGCTAAAATGTGAGAAGTAGAAGTATAAAGAAGTATACAGTAGGCACAAAAAAGTACAGCAGTAAAGATACCAGAAAATTCTACTTAAGTACAGTATTGAAGTATTCGTTATTTTGCATCTCTGACGCCAACAATAAATCATACTCTAATGCAAAATGTGGTTTTTGCTTCTTCTCGCCCACAGAAGCCGTTAATCCAGCTCTCTTACTTAAACCAGGCCCAGGAAAAAGCATATTTGTGTGTTTCTCTGCCATGGAGCACGATGAAAAAACATTAAAATAAATTGTAACGCTAAATAAGTGGCAACATGATCATTGTAAGAAAACTAGACGATTCCTAGAATTATAAAATCACTAACGGCAAATTTATTTAAGAAAGACTTAACCAACCTTTGTGATCAACTTGCAAGACTTCCACGGTATCCATGCGTGTTTACGGCTAGTGTGGAGGTCACGTGCTTCCGGCTACTGTGGAGGTCACGTGTTTCCGGTTAGTGTGGAGGTCACGTGTATCCGGTTACTGTGGAGCTCCACAGTGGCTGCAGCCAGACCCTTCTCTTCACTTGAGGGAAGTAACTCGTATTACTGCTACTGCTGTGTAATCTTGGTTCAATTCACAGCATATTCTACAAGTTACCCTGCAATAACTAACTGTTAGAATAGCGCCACCGTATTGTATCGCACTGAGTGCACTTCAATCCTTTATTCCGCGAGTTTGCTAGCTAGCAAAATAATAATACCAATTTTAAACAAATAACATGTGTAACGTACACACTCGAGAAAATTATCTACTAGTACTTACGCAAACTCCCCCGTTGTGAAAACGTACAAATCCTTCTTGTATTTTTCGTTTTCCAGCAAACACTCATTAAAACGGCCTCCAGGCACATTAGCGCATTCACCCCCGACTGATCAGGGAGGGGGTGAGGGGTCACACATTGAAACAGACTAACGTGCAGAGGTACAGCCCAGGCAGAGAAATGTTGCTTTTAGACTTTGCGACTCGTTTTATTTCTCTATCTGATAAGAAAACTATTCAATCAGATAGTTATTTGTGGTGAATGAAATACGGTTACAGTTTCAAGACGTTTTAAGCACCAAATCCGAAATCCAAGCACTGCAATATTAAAATCCAATTCAATTTCTTGTTTGCTCCGAAATCTACGACATGACTATATACAGAAAAGCTTGACATGGTATGCAAAAAACCCCCCGAAGACAATACAAATACAAATACATGAACAAAAAATGTTTTAACTGTCAGTTATGTCATTTTAAAATTTTCCAAAACTAACATTTTCTTTGATTGACTGATATTAAATTGATTAGGGTCAAGTTTAGTGTGAACAATATTACACAAACAAGCACGTGTGCGCATGCGCACATATTAGAATCGCTTCGATCGCTTGTGACGCGGTAACTTTGCTTTGAACCTTTCTGACATCATAACTTTGCTTTGATCCCAAAACCCATAAATAGGAGCGCTCACCTGTTACTTTATGCTTAACGGACGTTGACCTGCAGCAACTAAAACCCTTTCGAGAAGTTTTGAGAGCAATTTACGAGAGAAACCAAAACAAGTTCAGTTTTGTTTCTCACCAATCCACAGCGCAAACAGACACATTACACCATGTCAGCCAACCCATCCTTCGGCTCAGATGAGCTTGGAATATCTAAAGGGACCATTTTGGGAGATCACCACATGGTGGAGGCTTTCCTTGGAGAAGGAAGCTTTGGTGTTGTAACGAAATGTCGCGATACAAAAAAGAACCAAACTGTTGCTATTAAAGTCAACAAGAGCGACCCTGAAATTCTGCTCCAGGCAAAACTGGATCCAGACAGAGATGCTTGGATCCAGACAGGTGCAACATCATGGTTGTGAACCGCAGTGAGTCTCAAGTCAGAGTCAAACTTATAGACTTTGGCATCGCATGTAACACCTCTGCAGTGATTCCTGGTGACTGTGTGGGGACAATTGGTTATTGTGCACCTGAGATTATGCTTGGCACTCCATATGATGAAGCAATTGACATGTGGTCTCTGGGGCTGGTAGCTGTGGAGCTTGCTACAGGGGTGCCTCTCTATCCTGGGGAAGACGATTATGACGTTTTGAAATTCATAATTGAAACTCAGGGTCAGCTACCAGATCATCTCCTAGAGTCTGGCTTGTACACTGACAGCTATTTCATCGAGGATAACCACAACGAACAGCGCTGGACATTTAAGACCCAAGAACAATTTCAATACGAGACAGATTATCGATCCAAGGAAACTCGATCGATAAAACTTAAGCGTCTCGATGACCTCGAACAACTGCTGAAAGTTAGGCAAGGACCGGAAAATGGCCAAACATTATTTGTAAGGCTAATCAAAGAAATGTTGGCCTTGGATGCAAATCAGCGCATAACACCCTCGGAGGTTCTGAAGCATCCCTTTTTCGACCCTGGCCTCTCAAGGAGAACCCCCTGCACGGACATGAATAGTACAGGGGGAGAACTCCTTGTGCTCTCTCAGCAGCCTTCAAGCTGGAAAAGTCATGGATCGCAAAAATTCAGCTACAGTTTCCAAAACTCAGTTGAATTTCCTCAAAAAAGAGACATCAACACCTCAGCCAACCCATCTGCCTCTGAAGATGATCTTCAAATAACGGAAGGGACCATTTTAGGAGATCAACACGTGGTGGAGGCCTTCCTTGGAGAAGGAGGCTTTGGTTTGGTAACCAGATGTCGCGATACAAAAAACAACAAAACGGTTGCTATTAAAGTCAACAAGAGCGACCCTGAAATTCTGCTCCATGCAAAACTGGAAATTTTCATCCTGGAGCAGCTACGACGCTTGGATCCAGACAGGTGCAACATTGTCGAATGGAACGGCTATTTCCTCGATGGAGAGCGCATTTGCTTGAATTTCGAACTCCTCGACCAAAGCCTGTGGGACTACATTGGAGACCGGAATAACCGAGGTCTCCCAATGAGAGAACTCAGGCCAATTTTGCATCAGCTCGCAAATGCTCTGTTCCACCTGGGTTCTGTGGGAATAGTGCATGCTGACCTCAAACCTGGAAACATCATGGTTATGAACCGCAGTGAGTCTCCCGTCAAAGTCAAACTCATAGACTTTGGCCTCGCATGTCCTGCTTCTGCAGTGATTCCTGGTGACCGTGTGGGGACAATTGGTTATTGTGCACCTGAGGTTATGCTTGGCATTCCATACAACAAAGCAATCGACATGTGGTCTCTGGGGCTGGTAGCTGTGGAGCTTGCTACGGGGGTGCCTCTCTATCCTGGGGAAGACGATTATGATGTTTTGAAATTCATAATTGAAACCCAGGGTCAGCTACCAGATCATCTTCTAGAGTCTGGCTTGTACACTGACTGCTATTTCATCGAGGATAACTACAACGAACAGCGCTGGACATTTAAGACCCAAGAACAATTTCAATACGAGACAGATTATCGATCCAAGGAAACTCGATATATAAAACTTAAGCGTCTCGATGACCTCGAACAACTGCTGAAGGTTAGGCGAGGACCGGAAAATGGCCAAACATTATTTGTAAGGCTAATCAAAGAAATGTTGGCCTTGGATGCAAATCAGCGCATAACACCCTCGGAGGTTCTGAAGCATCCCTTTCTCGACCCTGGCCTCTCAAGGAGAACTCCCTGCACGGACATGAATAGTACAGGGGGACAAAACCTTGTGCTCTCTCAGCAGCAATCATCGTTTGGGTGGCCAGAATTTTAGGGGAGCTAGAAATTCTTGTGGAAAAAAAGCCCAAAACAATAACATCAACAAAAACAACCAATGAATGTGGTCTTAAACTTGGGCACAATTTGGCTTGAAATCCATCAACTAATCTCTCAATATTCAAAGCGGAGCAGCAGACAACTTACCATCACATCAGTCCTTCAATCAGACCTACAACAAACGTCTTCCTTCTCTCTTTTTTTTTTTTTTTTTTTTCTTTTTAAATGACATCAGAAACAGCAGTATGCGACATTACGTGATGGCAGAGCTTCAGTTCATCCTTTCCTTCCCAGGAGTTTTTTTTTTTTTTTTTTTTTTTTTTTAATAAATAGGACAGGGGGAATGAATGAGAGAAAGAGGGGGAGAGAAAGAAAGAAAACCAAAGGGGAGAAGAGACGGTGAGAAGGGGGGGGAAGAGAGAGAAAAAAAAAAAAAACTCCTGGGTCACCTGTATGGAGAAAAAAACAAACAAACAAAAAAAACAAACAGAGGAGACCGCAAACAACAAAGAGCAACATAATAATAGAGAAAACAAAGCACCATCACAATAAACTAGCTAGTCATAGATATCAATAGTTACTAAATAATAAACGATATTGTGCAGCACGCAAGATAGACAGCGCACAGTGTGCTTTGAGGCAGCAGCCAAGAAAGCTTTAGTCCGCGTCTGTGAATACCCATGTGTGCATACCTGTGTGGATCAGCATGCTTGCATTCCAAAGGTTTCTCCATGTAATGATCTGCTAGGGAGTGTGGGGGGGGCACAGCCCCGTCCTCCAGGGTGTGAAGCGGGTATGGAGGAGATCAAAACTCCAGACATCCAGAGGCCCCCAGAACACAAGAGACCATGGAAGACCCACAGAGGGGCAGCCGCGCCACTGTTCCAGTAAGAGCTGAGGAGAGTCCCAGATGAGGGCTCGCCCAGCAGCCGCGGAGCAGAAGTCAGGGGGAGTTGCAGTGACCCGCCCGTGAGCTCCGCCGGCCCCCAGCTGTGCCTGAGTGACCGAGCCCCGGGCCGAGAGGCCGGGGGCACCCCACCTCCAAAGGGGCCCGAGCGAGCCCCAGGCCCCAGGCCCCGACAAGCGGCCGCCAAGGAGTGAGCCGGTGTGTACCCGGACGCCCACCCCCAGACACAAAGAACCACCAACACACCGACACCTGAGGGAGTCCGCCACCGGCAGGGGAAGTGGTGGTGGGTGGAGATAGGCCTCCAAACCTTGGAGGGCCTGAGGTGTCCCCAGAGAGGTGGCGTCTGATACCCAACCTGACATATAGACACAGACATACAGGCACACACAGACACAAACATCCATTCCCACCCTCATGCTCTCATATGCACTCACTCCACACTCAACCAACGTGGAGACAGACATAAAGAGACGCTGTACACACAATCACACTCCCCAAGCGTACTCTACAAACCGGGTCTAGGTACCCTTGCCCCTGGAGGGGGGAATTGCACCCAGACCCAGGTGGTGTTACCCTTTTCCCTGCGGTGGGGAGAGGCAGACCACCCCGACTCCGCAGCAGCAGGGAGGCCCCACACCCCAGACCGCAGTCGGACGGCCAACTCCTCCTAGCCCCCCCGCTCCAGCAGGCCGCAGAGAATGGGGGTGGGAGAAGACTCCAAACCTCCCTCCACCCGCTCATTGTAGTGTTGATGCATATGTGTTCTAAGGTGCAAAAAACCCAGGAGGGCATGGAGCTACCTGCCAAGGAGCAGCAGGTAAGCGCATAGTCCCTCCTGCTAGCCCTCAATGACTAAGTGTATTTAAAATTGAGAGGTGGGCAACGACGTCAGGGGTGAGGTATACACCCTGATGGTAATTTGGACTCCGTGATTGTGCCCACCCCCAAGATCCTATATGTATGTGTAATGAGAGTGTGAATAATGTGAATGTCTAAGTTGTGGGATAAAATTGAGGCAGAGGCAGCCAGAAGGGGACAGAGGGGGGGGGTCTTCCTTCTCTCACCCCAACCGGTCACAGCAGATGGCCGCCCCGACCTGAGCCTGGTTCTGCCGGAGGTTTCTTCCTGTAAAAAGGGAGTTTTTCCTTCCCACTGTCGCCAAAGTGCTTGCTCATAGGGGGTCATATGATTGTTGGGTTCTCTGTATGTATTATTGTAGGGTCTACCTTACAATAATACATACAGCCTTGAAGTGACTGGTGATGTGATTTGCTGCTGAATGAATTGGGAACTAATTGGAAATCTGGATATTAATTAAATAAACCTGCTTTGAGCATCAATTAATTGTTGTTTGAAATTCTTTATAAATATATAAATATAGTGCCACTCTTCTACTGTTTAAATTGCAACTGTTTAAAACTGACTAATTTATTCATACACTTGAGCATAAACACACGCACAGTAAATGGCCTGTATTTGTACAGCGCTTTACTTAGTCCCCAAGGACCCCAAAGAGCTTTACACTACATTCAGTCATTCGCACATTCACACACACATTCACACACTGGTAATGGCAGCTACATTGTAGCCACAGCTGCCCTGGGGCGCACTGACAGAACATTGCAGAACCTTCAGCACCTCGTATGAAAAATATTTGACTGTGTGCATGCTTTTAGCACTGTTTGGATTTGAGAAAATCTAAAATAAATCGAAATTTGCTTTTAGAAGTTGTTTTATAAAGTTCAGTGGTATATTATGCATACAATAGGACATCTATTTAGATTTACATCTTCCACAGAAAAAACTGCACATTACTGAAACTTAGTATACTGGACTTTGTTGTTGTCCCACACAGGTTCAATTTCGAGTGGTAGATGGCTCAGTGCTCAGTCAACCAAGATTTTATGATAGTGGGCACAATGAGATAGATAAGCTGCTTGTAAACAGTACTTTTATGCTCTCTTTTTCCATTTGGATAAGAAAGAAAGAACCAGGAAACAAAGGCAAACAAATAATCTGTGCCTTTATCCCAGATTCACATTATAGGAACAGCTGCTCAAAGACCACTGTAGTCTTTGCTTACTGCACTTTTATCTAGATCTATGCAAAGTGATCCACCACACCTACTTTTACAGTTAAATCATTTTATGAGCACTGATGCCATTTTAATCTGAGTTTCTACTCAAATACAATCAGTAAAGAAAAACACAGTCTGTGACGTTTGTTTTGAAGGAAAAGGTATTCCCTGCAAATGTTTATCTGTGTGAGACTATTCAGAAAACAGTAATTTTGTTTTATAGGTGAGACACTTGGCCTCTTTTTTCCTTGTTCTACGTTTGTCTTTTGTCTGATTACTCTGGAACACAAGATGGAAAACTGATATTCTCATGTTAAAAATATAGAAAAAGGATTTTATCACCCATAAATGTTAACTTCTCATGCCTCTAAGCACAAGCAGGAGCAGAAGTGCCCTCTGCAGTTTGTGTGTGGAAGTGCAAAAGCTTACAGCACCTGGTATTCCCAGGCAGTGTCCCATCCAGGGCCGTGCAGAGAGCTTTAAAGGGGCGGGTGCTCAAAGTTAAAAAGGGGCACATTGAACCAGGTTGAATAACAACAACACACATTCATCAAGAATCTAATATGGGAAGGGCAGGGCTGTGTTGATCTGAGACTGTAGACATTAAAAAGTCCATAGGAGAGATGGTAGCTGATTAAACAAGTGTCATGAGATAATAACAAAATGCAAAGATTGGTGACAGCGCTTGGAACCATAAGGCAACAAAAACTATGAGAAATAAACTAGACTCTGCCTGTGAATCACTCTTTGCTTCTCTTCTTCCTTCCATCCCATCATTTCATATATCACTCTCTACTTGCTGTCTATCTGAGAACAAGGCACAACTTGTTATTGCAATAAACTATAATCTAATCATCCACACCTAACAACTCCAGCACTTAATCTATAATACACTCAACAAAAATATAAACGCAACACCTTTGTTACTGCTCCCATTCCCAATGGGATGGACGTAGAGACCTAAAATTCATTCCAGATACACAATATAACCATCCCTCCCAAACAGTGGTCACAAATCAGTCCAAATGTGTGGTAGTGGGCACATCTGCTATATTGAGATAATCCATCCCACCTCACAGGTGTGCCACATCAGGATGCTGATCTGACATCATGAGTAGTGCACAGGTGTACCTCAGACTGCCCACAACAAAAGGCCACAGTTCTCCCTCTGAACCACTAGATGTCTCTGTTATCTAAATGAAGATGTGCAGCACAGCAACCACAGCAGCGCTCAGATCACACGTGTCCTGTTATTATGTATAAAAGCATGAAACAGGTGAGACAGGTGGGATCAATATTAATGTTGTGGAAATATATGAAAAAGAAACAAAAGAGTGAAAACATTTCGTGTTTCTAGAAAGATCTTTCAGCTCATAGCTGCTCACAGACTGTATTTACAAGTGACAAACTGCAACTCTACAGTACATCTACAGTATATATCAAATATATTCTGTATTCAAATCTATTGAGTGATGTTTGAAAGTCTTTCCAGGTGAGTTTGATCCAGGAGAGTCTGAAGCCAGAGTCAGACAGAGACTGTGCAGAGACTGTAGAAGGACAGAGCAGCAGCAGAGCAGTCCAGATACACTGATGATCCTCTGTCAGATCCAGAGGGACACACAGGGATGATGCTGGACTCTACATTGTGTCTGACAGTGGAGCTGTTCTCAGAGCAGTTCACTCTGCAGCACTGACAGTCATCTGCACTTCTTCTCATTCCTCTGTCAGTCACTGCTGGATGAAGCTCTCCTCTCCACCTCCCAGTAACATGGCCCAGTCAGAGCGTCTCTACACACAAGCTGCTGCTGCTTCAACCTCTCTGGATCATCAGGACACAGCTCCTCCTCTCTCAGCACACACACCGTCCTGTTTACCATCATCACCACCACCACCTGCAGAGAGAAGAAGGAAGAGCAGAGGAGATAACGAGTGTTTCCAGAGACTCTTCATCAGCTGTCAGTCAGTGATGCAGCACATCCAGTATAAAGAGCAGCAGGGACTTCAGTGCTGGGACTGTACTAGGACTCATTGTTGCTTCACTTTTTCTAATCTTTGGATTTTCATTGAAGTTGCTGACAATGTTTTTCCCTCCTAGTTTGAGTTTGGACTTTCATTCATTAGAAGAACCTTGGTGTGTCCACTCTGAGCTCTGTAGGAACCCCAACAACAAGCCCAACAATCCAGATGGACGGTTCCAGCTGTTAACTGGAGGAATTCCATCCAAACATCTGCTCTCACTAAATTCTTCCTCACCTACAGACTGTGTTCTTCACTGCTTTAAACTTGGAAATGAATGCAGACATTGGTCTGCGTGCTGCTTTGTTCAGAGAGATGATTGGCTGTTGACAGTGTTTGATCAGAGCGTGACAGCTGTTACTATGGTGACCATAAAGGTCAGAAACAGGAAGTGTTTGTGTCCAATCCTGAAGCCTGTCACCATTCTCCTCTCACAGCTTCACTGAGAAGCTGCAGCTTTACAGGAAACACTGGATCTTTGTTTCATACTGACTGTGTTTAGTACAATACTGCTGACAGCACAACCCACTCACTCCATCACTCTACTTACAGCAGAGTCTCCAGTCTGTAGTCTGGACTCTGCTGAAGATCAGACAGCTGCTTCACATCTGGATCCTTCAGGTTGTTTCCTCTCAGGTCCAGCTGTCTCAGATGGGAGGGGTTGGACTTCAGTGCTGCTGCTAGATAATCACAGCTGATCTCTGACAAGCCACAGACACTCAATCTGTATAAAGAATGAAAGATGTAAGTTTATTAGACAAAGTGTGAGCTTGAAATCATTCAGTGTTTCATCATCTGTTCAGAGCTGAAGAAGGTTCAGAATGTAGAAGTTTAGAAAATGGAAACTCCAAACAGCTGAAGCCAACAGGAAGCAGCTTCAAACAGGAAACTGTGCAGAGTTTCAGACTATATGTCCTGATGCAGCCAGTTGGATTTTGGAGATTTGAATCTTTGTTCTGTGACTAAGTCCTTGAATCATTTCTTCCAGCTGGTCCAACAAGACAGACTAAGTATTGGACATGTGTTGTGGCTCCATTAGGGGAGCTTCTAAATGTGATGTGATGGCCCCTCTGGGTCTGTCAGGTCACAGGACTGAAGAGAGCTCAAAGTGGGCACACAGTTGTTCCAGTCTGGACCAAAGACTCTGTACTGGGACTGAGGGACTGCTTTGACTGCACCCACTGGGACTTTTTAAAGGCTTATGTTTGCACTTTTTCACATACAAATTACAACCTTTAATAGAAACCTATTGGTCAGCATCTTATTAGCCTGCTGTTAGCTTCATTCCACAGAAAACTGAGAGAAACTAACAGAGTTGATAAAGAATAAAGAGAAATGTGCTGATTTAAAGCCTTTGAAGTGCTTCAGATGATCTCTGTCCACTTCTGTCCACTCATTCATTCATGTAAGCTTTCTAATGCAGCTTTGATCTTCACAGTCTGCTTCATGAAACTCATTCTAACCCTGAATGTCAGAGTGTTCCTCCTTCTCTTTCCCATCATTCATGCTGGCAGTGGAGGAGATTTGGATGTTGGACTGTGTTTTGGATGATGTGTGTATGTTTGTGTTGGACTGCTGTCTGTAAAGCAAACACACATTTTGCTTTGGATTTCAGTGTCAGAAAGACTTTAAGGTGGAATGAAGGGTTGGAGAGTTTCACAGTGAATTATCCAGTGGAGGATTTTTCTTCTTCTTTGAAGGTTTGAAATGTGAACATTGTTCTGCTGCAGTCAATGGACTAAACCAGAGAAGAAGAAAACAGACTTTACCATGAAGATCCTCAGTGTGGATCAGTATAATATCAGCCTGATGTCTGCAGTTTAGTGTCAGCACAACTTTCACATCATATTCATCTCAGCACAACTAAAACATGCTGACTGACCTCAGAGTTTCAAGTCCACATCCTGGACTCTCCAGGAAACCACACAGATGCTTCACTCCTGAATCCTGCAGCTTGTTGTTGTAGCTCAGGTCCAGCTGTCTCAGATGGGAGGGGTTGGACTTCAGTGCTGCTGCCAGATAATCACAGCTGATCTCTGACAAACCACAGCCGCTCAATCTGTATAAAGAATGAAAGATGAAAGTTTATTATACAAAGTGTGAGCTTGAAATCATTCAGTGTTTCATCATCTGTTCAGAGCTGAAGAAGGTTCAGAATGTAGAAGTTTAGAAAATGGAAACTCCAAACAGCTGAAGCCAACAGGAAGCAGCTTCAAACAAACACAACAAGAGAAAAAACTCTGAATGTTTCACATTAAAGTCATACATTTCTCATAAAAACAGGACAAAGACTTGAAAAAGTCTTGTTTTTTCCTTCCAGGAACCACAAGGCTTCACTTTTAAAGGTGAAGTGTGAAAGAAATGGACATATTTGAAGTCCAACACCTTTTTCCAGTCACATTATTAAAGCAGACAAACTACAAGCTCATTTTCATTCCAACAAGTCATCTTCTGACCTGGACTAACAACACTGGTCTCTATGTGCAGCTGGCTGTGAGACCAGTGCTCAGGGAGCGTCTACAAAGTGCAACACTGAAAGAACATCACACACTCATTTGCTTCCATCATCCAACCTGAAGAGGAAACAGAGACGGCTCTCCTTCAATTTAAAAGCTGCTCCTTTTGGACTCAGTATCAAAGAAAGTCTACAGTATAACATAGAAAAGACAGAACAAAGTTTTGGTTGTTTTTAAATTGTGCAGAAATGAAACTACACTAAGCTCAATTATGTGACAGACATTTCATCCCATGTCAGTTTGGCCTCATCCTGGGCCGGATTATCCAGCACACACTCTGACCACAGGCCCAGGGGCCACGCACAGCTGGGCTCCATCCAAGAGACAGCAAACAAACCAACACAATAATAAAAAGCACCATGTGATCTTCTTACATCTTCAAGACAAACATAGTAAAAACATGAGCATATTTGTTTCCTGATAAAATGATGTGACAGGTAGAACAGAGTAAAGTGGTGGTGTTACAGCCTTTCTCCCCTCTGCTGCCGAGGCTGTTAGTCTCTCCCAAACTCAGCTACAGGACTTCCAAATGAATGAAAGCAGCAGAAGTGGCTTTACAAATGAAAGAGGAAGAGGAGAAGAAGAGGAGAGGGAGGCCACCCTGACCATCACTCCAGCTGAAAACATCACACTTCCATTAAAGTTGGTGAGAAAATGTTGAGCAGGATGAGCTGCTGGTTAATCTGGAGGCTGTAGCAGCAGCTCACAGTCACAGTGGATTTCCACTCATGAAAAAGCTCTGGCTGCTTCATTTCTCATCTCATATCAGAGACTTTAATGCTTCACTGAAGCTGTACTGTGATGCTTCCATATTGCAGTGAGGCCTCCATAATGATTTCAGCTGTTCTGTACACACACTGTGTGCCCTGTATGGCTCAAAGTCTCTGCAGCCTGTTTTTATCTGCTATCATCAGATCTTCATCATCCTCATTCACATCCCTTACACACTCTACAGCCTCATCAGCACTGACTTCATCTTCACTGACTGATGGAGCACAACATGAACCTGTGGAGGCTGAAACACTGTCCTGTCAAACATCTCCCCGTCACCACTCCACTTCTGTCAGCCTTTAAATGAACCCTGCTCAAGTCTGTCACTTCTGTTTGGAGCCAAAAGGAAAAACTGCTGTTCAGTCGTTTGGAAAGACAACATTTCTGAAAGCACTCAAACTTCTTCACATTTGTCTTCAGACACATCCTGAACATGTAGGAACTAAAGAAAGTTTCAAACATCAATCAAAGACCTGAAATATAGAAAAACAACAACAGCCGCAGTCAGTGAACTCACCTCAGAGTCTCCAGTCGACAGTTTGGACTCTCCAGTCCAGCACACAGAAGCTTCACACCTAAATCCTGCAGCTGGTTCTGACTCATGTCCAGCTCTGTCAGATGGGAGGGGTTGGACTTCAGAGCTGAGGCCACAACTTCACAGTGAGTCTCTGAGAGTCGACACTCAGTCAGTCTGTGATGATAGAAAATATAAAATGTGTTATTATAAAAGCAGAAAATCTGCATTATAAACACAGACTGAATGTATATGAAGACAAAACAGAGTGAGGTCATAATCTGATGAATCTGCTCTTCACATCTGTGCTTCAGCTCCTCTTACTGTGTTTGACATGACACAACGATTGAGTCTCTCTCAGACCTGCAGACTTTTAATGAGAATCTTTGTTTGGCTTTAATCTGCAGATGAAGGAGGAAGATGGTGTCACATTTAGGCTTCCATAATGTCCACAGTCTGTCACTGAGATCTGATCCAGAGTCAGAGTGAAGACACACATTTGGACTGTTTCTTGTTTTGAATCTGACTCCAGAACATTTTGAATGAATTCAGCTCAGTGAAGAGTTCCAGCTGGAAAGATGATCTCTGTTTGCTACCTGCTGTCAGGTACGACTGTTCACGTCCACACGCAGGAAAAACCTGCTGACTGTTACCAAACGGAGCAGAAATCGCATCACTGGACAATAATGATGAATGAACTCAGAGCTGCTGATATCAGATCTGATTTCAGGGGAGCTAAACACAGAAATGATTGGCTCATTTTAGCTTTCTGAGCCATTATCTGCTGGTGTGTCGCTAGTTGGCAGAAAATGATTTGTATTCCTGTTCAGGGCTTCAGTGTTTATGAGTCCAGATCCAGGTGACAGCAGGTCAAAATGATGTTACCTGTCTGTGTCCAGCAGCAGACTGTATTCACTTTGAATATTGTTATAACCTGACATGGATCAGTTTGTCTTTGATTGGTTTGTAAATGTCACTGTTTCCATTGGACCTGAGTGACGTACAAAGACAGAGAGGGAGAGAAAGGAGAGAGAGGATGGAGACAGCAAAGAGAGAGCAAACACAAACAGGTGAGAGTGGACAGGTGACCAAGGTCAGCAACCAATCAGAGAGCTTCTGTTTGACCCACAGTCACTGATGATGACTGCACATAACCAAGCAGTGTGTTACTCTGATATCAAATATGGATCCTGCTCTTATAATAATGATGATCAGATGATATTATTGTGTTATTTTGTAGCTGAATACGATGTTTGTGTGATTATCAGTGAAAGAAGCAGTGAGGAGGATGGAGAGAGAGAGAGGACAGAGGGTGAAGTTAGAAACACTAAAAGGATTTTTCATGGATTTCATGGATGATTTGAGTGATTTCCAGCAGGACACTTAAACATGTCAGTGGACGTCCTAAAGAACATATTCACTGATATGAAACGTGTCATTGAACAGGATCAATATCAGTGGAAACATGGTGGAAACAGCTGTGACTGCATGGATGTGACACACTTCAAATCTGTTCTCCACTCTTGGATTTGGGATCCATGGAGCTGCTGCTGAGTCTGTACAATAAAGGAATGGTGTGGAAGGTTGCAGCGTACGGACACAAACACTTTCTGCTTACAATCTGATTTTATTTTCAACATTAAACTACTAACCTACACTGATCAATGATGTTAATGATCACATCTGGACTCACCCAGCCTTTCTGCAGTTCCTCACAGCTGGAATCAGTCTCTGTCGTCCCCGCTCTGATGTGTTGTACTTCAGCAGGTCCAACTCATCCAGAACCTCCTCTGACATCTGCAGCATGAAGGCCAGAGCTGAGCACTGGATCTCAGAGAGTTCCTTCTCTGATCTGTTCTCTGACTTCAGGAACTCTTGGATCTCCTGAAATAATGAGAGGTGGTTCATCTCCATCAGACAGTGGAAGATGTTGATGCTTCTGTCAGGAGAGATTTTATCACTGTTCATCTCCTTCAGGTTGTTGATGACTCTCTGGATGGTTCCTGGACTGATCTCTGTCTGACCCAGCAGACCTACTAAGAGTCTCTGGTTGGACTCCAGACAGAGGCCATGAAGGAAGCGAACAAACAGGTCCAGGTGGCCATTTTTACTCTGGAGGGATTTCTCCATGACTCTCCTCAGAAATACATCAAGTGATTGGAGATCTTTGTTATCAAAAAGACTGAAAACCATCTTGATTAAAGATTCTGATTTTAGAAACATCTTCAGCACCTCTGTCTTCCTGCTGGTGTGACAGTGGAACATGTAGACAGCAGCCAGAAACTTCTGAATGCTCAGATGAACAAAGCAGTAGACTGGTTTCTGGAAGATCACACACTCTCTTTTGAAGATCTCTGTACAAACTCCTGAGTACACCGAGGCCTCTGTCACATCCAGACCACACTGCTCCAGGTCTTCTTGGTAGAACATGATGTTTCGTTTCTCCAGATGTTCAAACGCCAGCCTCCCCAGCTTCAGAAGAACTTCCCTGTCAGCCTCCGTCAGCTCCTGTGGACTCGTCTCACGTCCCTCATGGTACTTGTTCTTCTTCCTGTTTGTCTGAAGCAGCAGGAAGTGTGAGTACATGTCAGTCAGGGTCTTGGGCAGCTCTCCTCTCTGCTCTGTAGTCAACATGTGCTCCAGAACTGTAGCAGTGATCCAGCAGAAGACTGGGATACTACACATGATGTGGAGGCTCCTGGATGTCTTCATGTGGGAGATGATTCTGCTGGACAGCTCTTCATCACTGAATCTCCTCCTGAAGTAATCCTCCTTCTGGGCGTCAGTGAAGCCTCGTACTTCTGTTAGCCTGTCAACACATGTAGGAGGGATCTGATTGGCTGCTGCGGGTCGGGAAGTTATCCAGACAAGAGCCGAGAGAAGCAGATTTCCCTGGATGAGGTTTGTCAGCAGCTGGCTGACTGATGACTTCTGTGTGACATCAGACAGCAGCTTCCTGTTGGTGAAATCCAATGAAAGTCTGCTTTCATCCAGGCCGTCAAAGATGAACAAAAGCTGAGAGACAGCCAGCTTCTCTGCTGTAACCTTCTGTAATGTTGGATGGAAAACATGGAGCAGCTCCAGAAGACTGTACTGCTCATCTCTGATCAGGTTCAGCTCCCTGAATGAAAGCAGAACCACCACACTGACATGTTGGTTCTCCAAGCCCTCTGCCCAGTCCAGAGTGAACTTCTGCACTGAGAAGGTTTTTCCAACACCAGCCACGCCGTTGGTCAGAACCACTCTGATGGGTCTCTGTTGGTCAGGTAAGGCTTTAAAGATGTCCTGGCACCTGATTGGAGCGTCATGGAGGGCGTCCATCTTGGAAGCTGTCTCCAGCTGCCTCACCTCATGTTGGGTATGAACCTCTTCACTCTGTCCCTCTGTGATGTAGAGGTCAGTGTAGATCCTGTTGAGGAGGGTTCTACTTCCTGTTTCCTCACTTCCTTCAGTCACACGTTCACATCTCCTCCTCAGGCTGATCTTATGTTCATCTAAAACCTCCTGCAGACCAACATCTGCTGAAAGAAAGAAAAACAATGAGACTAAAGAGAAAGAAAACTCTTCAATGTCTGAACAACACAAGAAGTCCAGTTTTCAGAAATGAGTCCATCAGCAGACAGATGTTCAGTCTTACTTTGTACACAGCTGCTCTGACTGGCTGTCTGCAGTCCAGCTCTGCTTCTGGATCTTTCTCCACACTGTGCAGAAGCTCTGATGGTGACACAGAAAAGTCAAAGTGGAGATACTTCTGTCCACCTTTGATTAGACTCATTATAAAAAGGAAAACAAAGTTTGAACACAGTCATGTTTCCAGTTCACTGACTTACATTTATTCCATGGACACTCACTCTAACCTGAAGCACAGCTACAACCCAACATTGTTGAGGCCTCATCTCCTCCTTTCCTGACTGTAGAGGTTAAATATGCAACAACTAACAAATAAAAGAATTTGGTTCATTTCAAAGAAATTCACACGGTGACCAAGTAAAGTAACCGTAGTAAAGGAGACAACATCCCGTTGATGGTGGGATTATTTGAAAGATTTGCTTTAGTCACGTCACCAAATGCAGTTGAACCACCCGTGGATCCATGTTTGACCATTCTACCACTCTGAGCTCTGCTTTTGAATCATTTCATTATTATCATCATTCATTTATTCATTCTTTGGAGGGGGGCTATTTCCTAATGCCGCCCTAATAAGCTGATGTTCAAGGGGAAATATAACAGAAACTCTTTCAGTGTTATTCATTAATAAATTAACAGATAAACTGTGAAGAAGAAAAAAACTGAGATTTAAAGGAGAGAGTGAGAAACTTGATCATCCATCCTCATAATACATGTTTATCAGTATCTGCTGTGACCATACTGCAGTAATAACTACAAGTCTACATTTCTGTGACTGTTGATCAATCACAGCAGGAATCTGAGCTCATCTCTGCACACAGAGCAGCTTCAACTCTGGGATAAACTGCTCGCTTCACGTCCTTCTCAGCTCACAGACACTCATCCTGATATTTTCCTTTAACATTTGATGGTATAATTCATCTGAGTTTACACTTTATCTGCATGAATACAGAAAAACAGAGCCAAACACCATAAACCATCAGTTTCACCATGTAGAATATATTGTTGTTTCCTTGCTTTTAATTCAGAGAAAAACTCTGATTTGGATTTTCTCTGTTCTCTTTGCCACAGCCCATCCCAGCAGCAGCTGAAGCAGCTGACTGTCACAACACTGAATAACACTTTAGGAGGAACGTCTTGATGCATTCTCAATCATCCAGGAAAGTAAATCTCCAAAAGTGGATTCTGTTCATCTGGACGTAGCATAAGTGTGTCCCAGCTGGACTTTTGTCAAAGCTGGAAAGGCGCCTAAAGAAAGCTCCAGCCGATCCAGGTGAGAAGGACAACCGCTGCCTAAGAGAAAACCTGTAGTGATCCCGTACGTGTCAGGAGTATCGGAGCAGTTGAGATGCATTTTTTCTAAACACCGGGTCTCTGTGGCTTTTAAACCCAAAAACACGCTGCACCAAAAACTGGTCTACCCCAAGGATCGGGTCCCCCGACACAAACAGAGTAACATAGTGTACGCTGTTAAGTGCAGGAGGATTGCCAGGATTTATACATCGGGGAAACCAAACAACCTCTGGCCACAACACAGCAGAGCCACCTCATCAGGCCAGGACTCTGCAGTCTATTTACACCTACAGGCCAGTGGACACTTTTTCAATGATGAGGATGTAACATCCTGGAGGAACGCTGGTTTGAGGGTGGAGTCAAGTAGGCCATTTAGTGAAAAGGGAAAGACCATCTCTGAAACGAGGAGGGGGCCTAAGGGTACATCTGTCACCATCTTACAATGCTGTGATTGCAGCCATTCCCCAGCTCGCTGTGAATGGTACTCATGACCATTGATCAGTGGTTGTTGATCAATGGTCATGAGAATTTGCATAATTAAGATTAAGGAACTGACCTCCCAGCCCATTGTTCCTTCAGTGGGCTGGTTTCAGTCATTATGTAAATGTCCTGTTTATAAGATTGAAACCTGCAGTCAGGTGAGACTGAAGGAGTCACCTGGATGAGAGACGAAACGTTTCTCCCACAAAACGCTACGAACAGATGAACAGAATCAACTTTTGGAGAACGTTGAATCAGTATTTCAGCTTTATGTCTGTCTCCACGTCGGTTGAGTGTGAAGTGCATATGAGAGCATGAGGGTGGGAATGGATGTTTGTGTCTGTGTGTGCCTGTATGTCTGTGTCTATATGTCAGGTTGGGTATCAGACGCCACCTCTCTGGGGACATCTCAGGCCCTCCAAGGTATGGAGGCCTATCTCCCTATATAAAAAATTCAGGAGACTAATTTTCCATGAAGTATATTTGGGAAACATGTACAATTACTTTTTAATTATTCAATAAATAATGTTTGATTAAAACCTAACTATGAATGTGTTTCAGGGAACGCTGAGGATAACTGCATTGCACCTTGTCCCTGTGTATGAGCCCTTAGTGCGCAGGGAGCCACCAGCCACCCGCACAGTGCAGAGATGGTCAGAGGAGAGCGAGGAGGCTCTTAAGGACTGTTTTGAGTCGACTGTGTGGGAGGTGATCTGTGACGACCACGGAGAGGACATCGACGGCCTTACTACATGCATTACTGACTATATTAATTTCTGTGTGGATAACACCGTACCTACCAGGACTGTACGGTGTTTCTCCAACAACAAACCTTGGATTACCCCAGAAATTAAAGCTGTCCTCAAGCAGAAGAGGAGGGCCTTCAAATCCAAAGACAAAGAGGAGTTGAAAAGGGTGCAGAGAGAGTTGAGGGGACTGATAAGGAATGGGAAGGACAGCTACAGGCAGAAGATGGAGAAACAGCTTCAGCAAAACAACGTTGGTGAAGTCTGGAGAGGCCTCAGAACCATCTCGGGCCACAAACAGCAGAACTCTCTGCCTGGGAGGGATGTGAGATGGGCAAATGAACTGAATCATTTCTTCAACAGATTTGATTCAGCCATGAGGCAGTCTGCAACATCGGCTGCAGACTCACCCACCCCCACTGCTGCTGTTCCACCTCTGACACCTCAGACACTTCACACCTCTTCTATTCACCCTGCTCACTCCCCCCCACCCCCAACTGCAGCATCTAATACACACTCAACACAAGGCTCCAGCCTGTCTCTCTCAACCACCCAGGTTAGGAGGGAACTGAGGAGGATTAATGGCAAGAAGGCAGCGGGTCCAGATGGCATCAGCTCGAGGGTCGTCAGGTCCTGCGCGGACCAACTGTGTGGGGTGATGGAGCACCTCTTCAACCTGAGCCTGAGGTTGGGAAGAGTCCCACAGCTCTGGAAAACCTCCTGTGTTGTTCCAGTGCCAAAGACTTCACGCCCCAAGGACCTCAACAGCTATAGGCCGGTGGCTCTGACATCCCACCTGATGAAGACCCTGGAGCGGTTGGTCCTGGCTCAGCTTCGGCGCCTAACAAGCTCATCACTGGACCCACTTCAGTTTGCCTACCAGCCTGGCATTGGAGCGGATGATGCCGTTATTCACCTCCTACATCGTTCCCTCGCTCACCTGGAGACCGCTGGAAGCACTGTGAGAATCATGTTCTTTGATTTCTCCAGTGCCTTCAACACCATTCTTCCCTCGGTTCTGAAGGACAAGCTGGAGAACTCTGGAGTGGACCATCACCTCACTACCTGGATTTTGGACTACCTCACCGACCGACCACAGTATGTGAGGACTCAGGGCTGTGTGTCGGACAGGGTCGTCTGCAGTACGGGGGCCCCACAGGGAACGGTTCTGGCTCCGTTCCTCTTCACCATCTACACTGCAGACTTCTCCCACAACTCCACCCAGTGCTTCCTGCAGAAGTTCTCTGATGACTCTGCAATAGTCGGCCTCATCACTGATGGGGAAGACAAGGAGTACAGAGGTCTGACCCAAGACTTTGTGGACTGGTGCCAGCTGAACTACCTCCAGATCAACGCCAGTAAAACCAAGGAACTGGTGGTAGACTTCCGCAGGCACAAGCATTCTCCACTGCAACCACTGAACATCCAGGGTATGGACATTGAGGCTGTGGACAGCTACAGGTACCTTGGTGTTCATCTGAACAATAGACTTAACTGGAATCATAACTCAGACGCCCTCTACAGGAAAGGGCAGAGCAGGCTGTACTTGCTGCGGAGACTCAGGTCGTTTGGAGTGGAGGGCCCACTCCTGAAGACCTTCTATGACTCTGTGGTGGCTTCTGCTATCTTTTATGGTGTGGTCTGCTGGGGCGGCAGCATCTCTGCTGGGGACAGGAAGAGACTGAACAGGGTGATCCGAAGGGCCAGCTCTGTTCTAGGATGCCCTCTGGACCCAGTGGAGGTGGTGAGTGACAGGAGAATGGTGGCTAAGCTGTCATCCCTGTTGGACAACATCTCCCACCCCATGCAGCAGACTGTGACAGCACTGAGCAGCTCCTTCAGTGGGAGACTGCGGCACCCACGGTGTGGGACAGAGAGATTTCGCAGGTCTTTCCTCCCCACTGCTGTCAGCCTCCACAACAAAGACTTTACCTGAACAAACACACAATCCACACATGTGCAATAACACTAAGTGCAATAATCTTTTCTGGCATCGTTGTATTTTTACTCAGTTGTATATAGCATTTGTATTCTATTTTTATCTTATTGTATATTTTTATTCTATTTTATTCTACTGTATATAGTATATTATTTTTATTCTATTCTGTACAGCTGTGTACTGTATTTATTCTTATCGTATTCAAATTTTTGCTTCATAACTTTTGCACTGTCCACTTCCTGCTGTGACAAAACAAATTTCCCACGTGTGGGACTAATAAAGGTTATCTTATCTTATCTTATTGTTTGCTCCATGTTAGATGCTAATGCTGACCGCAGCATGATTGAAATGGTAAAGCAAAACAAAAGAAAAGAAACACATAAGTCTTAGTATCATTACTTGCCAATCATGATAAAAATGTTGACTAATAGTATTCACCAAACAGAATATGAGTGTTTTATTTTTCCTTTCCAGGTGCAGTGTGAATCTTGCCAAAGATGGGCACATTTTGAATGTGAAAAATATAAAGAGAGCAACGAAGAATATAAATGCAAAAAATGTAAGGAAAACACAGAACAACTTCAAATAAAAACAGCTGTCTTTTCCCCTCCATGTGTGTTTGTATTCTTTGTCAACATTAGATGATTGTGTGCAGGAAGCATGTTTTAATAGTGTGATTTGGCCATCTGAACATGTTACCTAAATAAATCCAAGCAGGAAGCATGTTATTAACGTCCTAGCGAAATAACTCAAAGTTTTGAAGTGATTGGGCCATCTGAACATGCTACCTATATAAATCCAAGCAGGAAGCATGTTTTAATAGTGTCATTGGGCCATCTGAACACGCTACCTATACAACGGAGCCATTAACCACGTAAGGTAGCATATTCTGATAAGGTAGCACGGATTGATAGACAAGACCATAAATTTACGCTACGGTAGGATGTTTTGACAGAACACCGGGACAAACTGTGTTCTTTCTCAGCTCAACACGAAATGCGTAATATTTTCTCTGAATACAGAACAATTCAGTTTTTTACGGGACGGTTGGAAACTCTACTAAAATAAAGTTCACTATCAGTAACATCACAGCACCACCCAGCTGTATAGAAACTCCGTCATGCTAGCTAGTAGCAGTACGAGTTATTGTAACTGACTGTAAAAAGTCAGCACAAGGAAAATAAACTCCACCTAAACTTGGTTTATATCTGACCCAGATAGACTGCAGGGCCCTATTTCAAGAAGCCGGTTTAGTGCAAACTCTGAGTAAGTATACCCTGAGTTAACGAAAACTCTGGGTTTTCGGTTTCACAAAGCGAGTTTAGATTAATTCTGACTGAGTTACTATGACACTCCGTGAAGCTAACCTGCTCCCCAGCAGGTTTACTCCAACTAACCCTGACTTTCTCCGCCTCTTTGTCGGAAACCTGACTGTAGGAAGTGTCAGACATGGCGTGCCCCTTCCTTGAAGAGCCAGTAGATGTTGAAGCCCAAATTCTCCGCAGAGCTCTCCGCCGGGAGAGAGTGATTAGAGCGCGTTTGGACATTTTACCATTTCCTGATGATTTTCTGTGTGAACGTTACCGTTTTTCAGCACAATCTATAATTTATTTGAATAACATCCTCAGGCCTAATATTGCTCATGTGACACATTGTGGACATTCTCTCAGTTCTGTACATATTATTTGTATTGCATTTTTTTGCAAACGGGAGCTTTCTGTATAATATTGATGACGCTGAGCACGTTTCCAAGGCTACCGTCTGTCGGGCAGTCAGGAATGTTACAGTTGCACTGAAACGTCTCCTGCACTCGTTTGTGGTGTTCCCCGGTCATAGACCCACAAGATTTATCAAAGAGAGATTCCACAAAATTGCAGGTATCAGGATGAACAAAACTTAATACATGATGTGGTGATACTTGAACTACTACTTAAATTTTACATTTATTTTCACGGTTCCCAGGCGTGTATAGATGGCACTCACATTCCAATCATTGCTCCTTCAGTAAATGAAGGAGACTATGTGAACAGGAAGTCTTTCCACAGCATTAATGTACAGGTACATAGTTCCCTGTAGCATTTCAAACTAACAAATTATTTCATTATAGTAATGGATGCTAATTTGTGTTCTCTGCACTGTGAAGATCATATGTGATGCCAACATTATCACAAATGTGGAAGCCAACTACTCAGCCTCTGTGAGTGGTGGTGGTGGAGGACCCCCACCTGTTTTTCGGGCCTCTGCTTTTTTTCTAGTGGCTATAATGGGTACATTTGAGCATACAGATTAAGCAAATATGTTCTTGTAATGTGCTCAGATAATTGCAATAAGTGCTCACAGAAAGAAAATTAATGTAGCCTCTAACTGCAATTGATTTACATCGGACAAACAGACCAAGCACTATGGCTCGTAATACAATTACACCTTACCTGTTTGGACTATATTTTTATATTTCATTTTTACTTGCTGCTAGGAACGTTTGGGGCCTGTTGGGTTGCACCTGCTCTCACATCACATCACAAAATAAAATGTATAAAATAAAAAATAAAATAAAATATAATAAAATGACGTGTTAAATGGGTGGAAATCCCTAGATCAATGTTTAAATTAACACTCACGCATTGACTCTGTCGGCTATGTTTTGCCATGCATGCTCCCTTTCTTTTGCAGCTGTGGCTGTGTTACTTTTTTTCCGCAAAATTCCGCATGTTATCGGCATATGCTGCCATCAGAATTTCAGCCTCAAGCGCTGTAAAATACATTGACCGCGCCTTCTTTCCCTCCATCTCCATGGTGACTTGCTTAATCTGTGCTCCACTACTCCACTAATCAGGGCTTTATGTATCCTCGTGCGCGCGCTTAACTTGGGGTTAAAGCAACTCCGCGTTGATTGAACTAATTGTTATCAGCCTTTCTGAAACCGAATATTCCGAGTTGGACAGTTCGGGGTTACTCAACCCTGAGTATCGTTTTTCACTCTGGGTTTTCTAAACCGGCTTCTTGAAATAGGGCCCAGCAGTAGAAATCAGTCCAATAACAAGGTGTGTAACATCTAGCAGGGTGACAGAAAAACCCAGGGTAACTTCTAAGGACCTCAATGTCTCTCTCACATTGTGTTTTTTAAACATGCTTCCATTTGTCACTTCAGTCTTTACTCTGAAATACAGGAAGAGAAATCATGGCTGAAATAATTTCTCATAAAACCAGGGGTGTGGTCCAACAGTCAGTTTGGTGAGGAAGGTTCCTAACTGAGAAAAGTGACCCAGAAGTATCTGTGTAGCAGCCACAATGAATCAAGATCATGAGCTTTATTAACTGATCAAAGTATCTTCTTTCATCTTCTGTATCATTCAGTTTGCATTGGTAATGCCCATTATTGTAATGCTTTTTTAAGACGAGCAAAACTTTATTTCACTTTGGGTTAGCTGGGATAAGTGATGGATGGAGGGAATTTTACTTCAGCCACAGAAATCCTAAACAGGAAGGAGGAGCAGAGTTACAGTGGATCACTATCCAGCAGGGAAACAAGGTTTATTTCAATTTCTTGGCCATGAGTGAGATTTACTGAGTGGGCAAATTAGGGAGACGACACCATCAGATCCCGAGCCCTCCATGTGTTAATCAAGAGACGGCTGCTGTGCTACATCCATAAATAATGAATAAATTAGGAGCTAAAGCTGAAAGGACAGTTTATTTGTACCATCTTCACGTGAACACATTCAAGAACATCACAGATGAAGAAACATTAAAAACTTCCACACTACATAAAGCAAGAAAAATAGTTTTTCTTTCAGGTGGTTTCAGAAAAACAGAAACATCAAACATCTCCAAGACTCTCTTTGAAAGAACTAAAAACCTTTGTTCTCATGGTCCAATCATGAGTGAACTCCCCGATTAAGCCTTGTGTGCTAAAACATGTCAGAGTTTTAAAGGTTAAACATGAGTTTCCAAAACGTTTTGCTGGAGAACAATGAACTATTTGACTGAGTTTCAATCATTTACAGACGAGCAAAATCAGGACAGAGAAAAAAGGACAAAACTGACTCAGTAAAAAACAGAAAAGAAGATCCCATGTAGATCTGTATTATGTAGAATTTCAGCCCAGCAACCAGTTCAGTTCAACACAAGTTTAAATGATTCTATCTGAACTCTGTGGAGCCTGATCTCAAGCTTTTTGAGTCTGACACAGAAACCAGAGGATCTTTCTGTGTCTTCAGATTCACTGTGATCCAGTGATGGGAGTGATTTCAGCCCTGAGTGATCGCGCTGATGTTTGCACAGAGCAGACAATGAGGTGAATGTTTGGGCACATTGGTAACAGTGAAACAGTTTATTAGTAACGTGGGATCGTTTGTGTGCAGAGTATGAACTGAGATTCCTGAAGCTCTTGTCACACTGGTCACAGCTGTAGTTTCCTTCCATGTGTGTACGTTCATGAATGTTACGATGATCTGACCGTGAGAAGCTTCTCTCACAGTGTCTGCACTTGTGTGGTTTCTCTCCTGTGTGGACTCGTTTGTGTGATTTAAGCTGACCTGCAGTGGTGAAGGATGACCCACACTGATCACAGAGGTGCTTTTTAACCCCACTGTGAATCAGTTCATGTTGTTTTAAATCACTTGGTGTGGTGAAGCTTCTCCCACATTCTTTGCAGTATTTCCGTTTGTCTCCAGTGTGTCTACGTTGATGTCTTTTTAGGGTCTTTTGCCAACTGAAAGTTTTTCCACAGAGGTCACAATGAAAGTCTTTCCCACCACCACAGTGATGACAGGGTTGAGAACTGGATCCATCTGTGTCGCTCTGCTTCTAAACAAAGACACAAAGACAGTGTAAGTCAGTCCTTCAACATTTGTATCCTGAACGTCGCCTGAAATAAAGAGCATCTCTGCAGACGTCCAACTACATTTGACTGTTTCAGTTAACACACTCAGTTTACTGGGCTGCAATAACTACAATACTACCACCATAATACTACAGTAATACTAAAATCATAACTGAAAGGAAAATCTGAATAATCACTCAGAGCTGCTTTTCCATGCAGTAGAATTGCTAACATGCTAACACAGTTTAATGAGCAGAGTTGTTCCAAACAGTCAGGCTAAAATGACAAGATAACAATATAAATACATACCTCACAGTAGCTGCACTTGTAGAGTCTCTTTCTGGTGTGGATCTCTTGGTGTAGGCTCAGGTAACGTGGAGATTTAAAAGTCTTCTCACACAGGTCACATTGATAAGGTCTCTCCTCAGTGTGGGTAAACATGTGTTGTTGTAAGTGTGCGTCTGTTGTAAAGTATTTGCCACACTGTTCACAGCAGTACACATCATGTCTGGTGTGAATGCGTAGGTGTGTATTTCGGCTCCCTCTCTGGCTGAAAGTTTTTCCACAGATGTCACAGCTGTATGCCTTAATTCCAGAGTGGGTAACTAGATGACTCTGTAAGCTGTTACTGTGAGTAAAAGCTCTGCCACACTGATCACAGCTGTATGGCTTAATTCCAGAGTGGGTAACTAGATGCCTCTGTAAGCTGCTACTGTGAGTAAAAGCTCTGCCACACTGATCACAGCTGTACGCTTTAACTCCACTGTGGATGAGTTGGTGTTGTTTTAGGGAAGGCTTGAAGGAAAAAGACTTTCCACACAAGTCACAGCTGAACGGTCTCTCTCCAGTGTGGCTGACCTGATGCTGTTTTAGTGAAGCTTTCAGAGTAAAACCCTTCCCACACAAGTCACAGCTGAACGGTCTCTCTCCAGTGTGGATGACCTGATGCTGTTTTAGTGAAGCTTTCAGAGTAAAACCCTTGCCACACAAGTCACAGCTGAACGGTCTCTCTCCAGTGTGGATGACCTGATGCTGTTTTAGTGAAGCCCTCACAGTAAAACCCTTCCCACACTCGTCACAGCTGTATGGCTTAATTCCAGAGTGGGTAACTAGATGCTTCTGTAAGTGGCTACTTTGAGTAAAAGCTCTGCCACACTGATCACAGCTGTACGCTTTAACTCCACTGTGGATGAGTTGGTGTGTTTTTAGGGAACCCTTGAAGGAAAAAGACTTTCCACACAAGTCACAGCTGAACAGTCTCTCTCCAGAGTGGATGACTTGATGCTGTTTTAGTTTAGCCCTCACAGTAAAACCCTTCCCACACTCGTCACAGCTGTATGGCTTAATTCCAGAGTGGGTAACTAGATGCCTCTGTAAGTGGCTACTGTGACTAAAAGCTCTGCCACACTGATCACAGCTGTACGCTTTAACTCCACTGTGGATGAGTTGGTGTTGTTTTAGGGAATCCTTCAAGGAAAAAGACTTTCCACACAAATCACAGCTGAACGGTCTCTCTCCAGTGTGGATGACCTGATGCCGTTTTAGTTTAGCCCTCACAGTAAAACCCTTCCCACACTGATCACAGCTGTATGGCTTAATTCCAGAGTGGGTAACTAGATGACTCTGTAAGCTGCTACTGTGAGTAAAAGCTCTGCCACACTGATCACAGCTGTATGGCTTAATTCCAGAGTGGGTAACTAGATGACTCTGTAAGTGGCTACTTTGAGTAAAAGCTCTGCCACACTGATCACAGCTGTATGGCTTAATTCCAGAGTGGGTAACTAGATGCTTCTGTAAGTTGCTACTTTGAGTAAAAGCTCTGCCACACTGATCACAGCTGTACGCTTTAACTCCACTGTGGATGAGTTGGTGTCTTTTTAGGTGACCCTTCCAGGAAAAAGACTTTCCACACAAATCACAGCTGAACGGTCTCTCTCCAGTGTGGATGACCTGATGCCGTTTTAGTTTAGCCCTCACAGTAAAACCCTTCCCACACTCGTCACAGGTGTGTTTTTTCTCTCCCTTTCTTCTGTGAGGTTTGTCGGCTTCCTGAGAGCGCTGACTTCTGGCTCCATGTTGGTCCTGCAGTGACAGAGATACAAACAGAGGCAGTGAGTGAAATGCAGTCGTGGAACAAACTCAACCTTCAAACTCCATTAACACTAGTTTTAAACCTGAAGGTGGAGCGTGGCACCAAACACCTTAAAGGTCTCTTATCCCCACCTGCTGGTAGTTCTAACACATTACATCCAACCTGCTGTTAAAGATAATTCATGACTGTTCAAACACTAAAATCATGCACACACACACACACACACACACACACACACACACACACACACACACACACACACACACACACTATTTTATAATTTAGATTATTTTGTTGTTTCCTATTACATATTTCTATAATTTGTATAGATTTATACAGAATTATTCAGTGATAATAAATCCTATGTTTGTTTATTCTAAAGGAACCCCGTTAGCTTCCACAACAGATGTTGCTCGTCTTCCGTCAAATACTCACATAAAATATTACACAATAAAGTGGATTCAAGATATCCACATAATTTCACTCTTACATCCACAGTGAGGTTTCACAATTGTTAAAATATAAGCAATCAATAATAATAATAATAATATCAATAACATTGAGGCACATTACACAAATTTCAAAAACAAATCGTGTCTTACAATATTTACAACTAAAAGCTCTGTAAATCGGCTTTTAAGTCTTCATTGAAGTTTTGAATAATTCTCTAATTTTTTAAGGCAACTTATTCCACTTAAAAGTTGCTCTAAATGTAACAGTTTTACAAAACGTTACTTTTAACTCGAGCATTTACTAAATTGCAGTTTGTTGAAAACTGTGTAATATGATGATGTATTTCATCTGGATACTGCAGCTGAGCAGATTAAATGTGGTGTGTTTAACAGAATTGCTTTCTTTAGAACTACAAGTAAGCCATAGAATATTTTAGCCTGTACAGGAAGCCAAGAAAGGTTATTATGCATTTGATCAATATTAGTATAGTATGAACATCTTCACACTAATCTGGACGCCTTATTCTGGACTAACTGAAGTCTGTTAAAATCTGTCTTATTAGCTGCTGACCAAATGATTGAACAATACTCCAGATGAGACATTACTAGTGCATTAATGGCATCTTTCATAATGAAGAAGTGATACACAAAGAGCATTTCATAGCCATAGCTATGCCTTGTCGGCAGAGTTATGTGACATTAGTGATGTTTGTACTTTCAGCGTTAACTTGGTTTTAAACCCTTTACTTTATACGCCGTTCAATAGTCGACCTTAATCTTACAGAGAATGTGATGATTTTGTGGATAATTAAAGTCAGTCATATATCCACAAACACAACAAGCTGAAAGTCAGTGATGCTGCTCGGTTTGCAGTCCTGAACATCACGGCACAAGCAGGATCCACTGCACTGTTAATGTTAGCTGTGTTATATTGCTGCCTCTGTTCGCTGGTGTCGAGCCAAACGCACTTTAACGTGTGTTTGAACGAGCTGACGGTTCACTCGTTAAGCTGAAAGAAAGATGCTTTAATCACAGCAGTCACACGTGTCCACTGCACCATCTGGAACTCTTCTTGTTCACACTCGTAATAACACAAACACTAAATCCTGCTTCTCTGGTGCTGTTGTGTAGCAGTGTGTACACCTGAGACTGTCACCTGTCTGTCTGTCCTGCACTCTCTCTCTGTTTCTTTCTCTCTGATTGTGGAATAAAAGTATGAACATGTGTTTATAAGTTACACTTGTGTTTGAATCCTGCAGCTTATCACACATTTGATTTCCATGTGTGACGACTGCAAGTGTCCAGAGTGAGGACAGACTGAGGGACCCACTGCTGCACATCATCTGTGAGGCTTTGCACCCCTGATGATCCACCAGGACAAACTCAGCAGTGTGTGAGGAAGAGGAGGAGGAAGAGCAGACAGATGGAGAGAATAGACAGACTGTTCCATGTTTGTGAAGGACTGCTAGGAAAGTTTAACATAACTGTCTGTGCTGAATCAGTCTTATTAGGTAATGTTCAAATAATGTGATCATCCCAGTGTTTTCAGTGTGGGAGAAAGTACTCAGGGCCTTCAAGTTACACACTATGAAAGGCAGCAACAGGTTTAATATTCAGAAATCTAAAGTCTGTATCAGCAGCAGAATGGAGCTAAAATAAATGTTGGTTTCAGTTCTATGAAGCTTTGAGTATTTTGGATCAGTAGCTGCTGTGTTTGTTACATCATATTGCTGTGATTGTTTATATGCTTTATATATTCTGAGCTAAGTTGATCTATAGTGTTACATCATATTCTATAAGGATGTTATGTGTTTGTAGACTTTCTGCCCAGTTTGACCCATTTAGCAGAAGTCAGCCTGTTTAAGGCTCTGATATCTATTCTGTGTGACTTAAAGCAGTTATGACATGGTCTGATTTTCTCACCCAATAAAGGAATATTTCATATATCAGTCTACTCTTCATTCTATCAGACACAGTTATCACAGCTCGTACGTTTGCTTTTTACACATATATGTAAGCATTGAGCCAAATGTAATAATGCCATACTGAAGGAACAATATTTGTCTCTTATATATGATACATCTATATACACACTGTGAGTGTATATAGATGTATCTGTGAGTGAAGTGATTAATATGATAACTATAATATTGTCCATATTATATTTACATTACCACAGTGAGATGACTTTAGTCTCATGAACAACATCAGCTAATTGTTATTTACAGCTAATCTTAAACGACTGTTCAGCACAGAAATGAAGCCCAACAATCATGTTTCACAGTCCTGTGGTCTCAGCCTCAGATACTCATCAAATCACACAGAGCTCATGTAGAAACAAATGAACTAAATATGTTCTCCTTCATTTCTGTCAAACAAAGCTGTATGAAACGTTTCCAGCTGTTAGCATCATGGTTGCAAGGCAACCTGGGCAGCGCGATGGAGGCTAGACGTCCCATTTCACGAGCCTACGAGCCTCGCACTTCGGCCTTAGCGGTCTTTGAGTACGCGGCCCTTGAGGACTTTAAAGCTGCAGAACCTGAATCGGGATACAGCCATGATGATCTCCAGCCTCGTGCTCGCCAACATTCTCACCTGAGTTAAGAAGACGATCACTGAAATGGTCTCAGCAGGTCCTTTGATGACAGCAATGAAATGCAGTGGTAAGGCTTTTTGGGGATTAAGTTAGTTTTCATGGCAAAGAAGGACGATGCAGTTCATCTGATCACTCCTCATAACATTCTGGAGTGCAGGCAAAATGCTATTATAAAAACTTAAGCAGCAACTTCTCCAGGTTCCAATATTTATGCAATTCTCAAACCTTTTGGCCACGACTGTATAACCTCTTCTGAAGTTTAGTGGATATTATACATGGTTATGCTCAGGATGTGTCGGCCAGTTTCCACTGGAAACGCCTTTTGGTTAAACTGTCAGCGAGGAATTTGCATTTGCACTGTTACATTTTTATATAACTTTAATGCACATAAACAACAGCTGCTTGTTTCAGTGAAAATACATTGATGGGTTTTTAATAAAGTTGTGCAGCTGTAAAGTATTTTGTCTGGTGTCAATTCTATCGTCAGCTACATCGTTATGGCAAATGTTCAAATGTATATGGTGATAAATATCTGTGGTCATATGGTCCTGCTCTGTCTGTCACCTTCTGTGTTGAGCTCATTGTTTCCTCTGTAGTGGCTGAGCTGAGTCCAAGTAGCTGAAAATGTTCCTCTGCTGCTCCGTCAGACTCTCCTCCTCCTGCTGATCAGCTGGGACACAAAACAGATCTTTGTTAGGCTCCACACTGCACTGAAGAGTCAAAGTGTCTCATATGTTCATCTGACAAGTAAAAGAACACATTTTTGTTTCCCGAGGTGGGCAACTTGTTGGAAACAAACACAAAAGGTTTGAGCACTGATACCTGCCATTGCTGGCATTGAAAGATGCAACGCCAGCAATGTGGATTGTCAAGACTCAAACCAATCATCAAGCAAAGACAACAGGGATCATTTGTTTCTGTTTATTTAGCATTCACAGCATTTGTAGTTGCCTTCTGTGCAGGGGAAGTCCACGCACACTGTGTGGTACCGCCATCCGCAGAAGGTGCATTCAACCTCTGTAAGAGAAACGAGATTGTCTGAGACTGAAATGATATTCACTAAAGAAGTGGTGATTTGTAAAACTTCAAGTGTATGATAAGGTGAAAACAAATACACAACTGCATGTCATGTAGTTGAAGCTTTTTCTTCTTTTGGAAGACCGGAAAACACTGAAAGTTACGAATTAGTCCTTTATTTATCCAGGTAAAAAAAAAAAAATCTCATTGAGATTAAAAATCTCATTTCCAAGAGAGACCTGGCGTCATGGCAACACAAGTCACATACCACACAGGTATATAACATTTAAAACAAATACAATATCCCAACATGTGTAACAAATGTATTGTGCTTGAAACAAATTCAGAATAGGTGATAAAGCCAGCTGCACATGTGTGTCACGAGTAAATCTGGCTGTATAACAAACAGAAACAAGTGATCCCTGCTGTCTTTGCTCAATGGTTGGTTTGAGTCTTGACAATCCACATCGCTGGCATCTTTCAACATGTTTGAATGCACCAGTGTAAGTGCAGCCACTCAGACTCTGCTCAATGTGTTCATAGAAACAGGTGCAGATGTGTCACGAGTTCATCCAGCAGTAGCTATGGCACTTGGCCACAGGTGGCAGCAGTGGACTGACCTGCATTTGAGACTGCTCCAGCTGCTCTGTGACAGTCAGCAGATCTGCTACAAATTGCAGATCATATGCAAGTTTTGGAAATGACATTATAAATATTCCTAACTTAGCCACGGCAGCCATGTTGATGTATTACCTATATTGGCTGAAAATGTTCATTTGCAGAGAAAAGACACAGGCAGACACTGCTTACAGGATGTTACATGTTATTATGTGATGTTATTGAAATCATCATGAATAACAGGAGTGGTGATTTGTAAAACTTCACATTTTGATCCGGGACGTACTCTGCATAAAAACAAGCGCTCACTCTTCCTGCTCAACAAATGACAAGGGCGGAGCCTTATACCACGTGATACAGAAGCTGTGCCATGTGATGCTAAAATTAGCAGGGAAAAAACAACGGAGAGCACGTCAGGGATGACGAGAAAGTGACAGGAGAAAATCCGTCCCGGTCAACCACCCAAACATCAATAACGGGAACCTTATACAGCGCTTCCCTATACACGTCGAACTCCCGCAGGCACAAAGACATTACGGAGGCTATCACTTATCACCTGACCAAAGATATGGCTCCATCAACACTGTGCAAAACGAGGGATTTAGGAAAACGATCAACACCCTAGACAAATGCTACACAGTGCCGTCCCGCAACTATTTTTCTATTGTTGCACTACCTGCTCTGTACACGCAGCGTCGAGCAACGATGGAGACGGAATTTCAAGCACTACAACATTTTGCGGCAACAACAAAACGTGAGACATTTGTTGTTTTTATGTTTATTTATTGTTATGAGAGAATCATGATCTCAATTCTAAGCCAAAAAATCATGATTCTCATTTTATGCAAAATCGTGCAGCCCTAACATTAACACAAAACTATTGTTTCACCAGAGAAACACACATGAAGAGAGAGAGAGAGACAATAACAGCTACCAAACAGTCGTCATAATTCGTCACACAATGAGAAAAGGACAAATCAACAAGTAACAATGACTAATTAATATTAAAATCTGTAACATAATGTATTGTTTGGAGTTTAGTCTGATTGGTTCAGGATGAGAAGCCATTATCCAATCACACGTCTGCTTACCTGCATCTTTTCTCTTCTTTCTAACCTGAGCACCTGATGGCTTTGAACTTTTGTTGTCCATCTTCCATTGGTTTGAATTTTGCGCTCCAGTACAAACACAAATCCCCCAACCCGAGGATCAGCACAATTAACCTAACAGACCTTAGTTCACAGATTCACTTTGTCTAAGGTTGATTTCTGGGATTTCACACAACCCAGGATTCAGATCGTGAATCCATGATGGGCTTGGATTTACATCATTATAAATGAAATGTGCTCTACTTGGAAGCAGCCGGCCCCGCCCCTTTTGACGGGTTGTGTGAGACTTTAAATCATCAAACTGTAAATTATAAATTTAAATTGTTATTGATCCTTTACCCCGAGTCCTAAAGTGTAGATTTATTTTCTTACTCTTCTTATATTTATTGTTTGTTTACTTGCACCGCTGTAACTGCAGCCTCGTCGTCTCGTCTCTCTATATGCTGGACTGTCTGTAGCGGAGATGACAATAAAGTTTATTTTGACTTCAGCAGCGCGCAGGCGCACCGAGGGCTCTCGCGCTCACTTTATAGAATTTAGAAAAAACATCGGTGCAGATTATAAGTCTGTATCATAATATCTGTTTGTTGTTTTTATTTTGTTTTGCGAGTTGGTTATTAGATGCCGCTCCAGCCAGCCAGAGACTCCCCGCCGCCCCGCCCTCTCCTCCCTGTGCCGCCAGCAGCAGGCGCACCTCGCAAACGGAGGGCGCCCTTACTCCCAGCAAATGGCTGATAGAAAACCGATCGGTGCCTACGAATTTCCCAATATGCGCTGGCATGACGTCGGGGAAGCATGGGTACGACCGATTATTTTATTTTTTTCTTGCCCGTGATGCCCCCCCACCACGACGCATTCTATTGGTTTGCACACTTACACACACCCAGCTGTGGTTTCCTGTTTTGCTGGACTCTGGAGAGCCCCGCCTTTAACGCTCTTCTCTCACAGAGAGCAACAGAAAACTTGGAAAAACTCCAGATTGACTGAACTCAGTTCAAAGTTACCTTGACACCTTTAGATGTGAGAAGTAGTGATGGTCCGCTTGAAGCTGACGCTCTGGTGCGTGGGTCAGAAAGATCAACGCGCTGCTTCAGAAGCACCGTGTCGAGGCTTGATTCGTTTGGCCAGAGTCACGTGATCAGTGACGTCTGAAGCTTCGTTTAGAACGTACCTTTTTTTAAATCGAACTTTATTGAAACTCAATGAGTATACAACATACAAACAGATGAAGTTTACAAAAGAACAGAACATGAACATACAGAACCAGGATTAAAAAAATTATGATATGAGTAGGCGAAAAAAATCAACATATAAATATTGTTCTGAGAGGCTTTTTGTTGGTTGAGTCTGAAATTGATTGTATGTACAATTCATATCCTTATAAAAAGGCAGAAATATGGTGTTTTATTAATAAACTTACATTCATGGATATAAAATAGCTAAAAGTATTAACAAAATTTTTTATAAAAAAAACATTTATCATTCTTCCTGGGGAACTTAAAGAAAAAGAATAAAACATTTTCCCATCGTAAAGAAAACTCCCTTAAACTATAGACAATAACAAAACTGCTAAATTCTTCCAGAATCTCTGTGTAGAGGAACCAAAAGAGATGTGCCACAGTTTCTGGATGATCTGATGATATGAGATTTCCTTCACCTTGTTCACAATTAGATATTTATGGGATCATCCAGACTGTCTTCCAGGTGATATCTGGAACATGTCGGTTCCAGTAAGATATTCTATATATGGGAGAGACATGATATCTTCTTGGAATAAACTACGTATTCTCTTATTGCTGTTACCAAGTTCCTGTGAAAAGCAGATTTTTCCCACTGCTGACTCAGCTGGATCAGGGAGAGTGACTGAGGCAGATATTGAGCTGTCAGTGTTTTTATATAACATTAAAGTCCCTGAGGGTATGGCACCAAGCACCATTGAGAATTCCACAACACTGACGGGAAAATTATATAGTGTAAGGAATTCATTGTAAGTAAGTAGTACTCCCTCGATAAATTTTAAAACTTAGTAGCAGCCGCCATTGTTGGCAGCTGAAATTTGGCTGGGCCGCGCTATGAATTCTGGGATATGGTGGGACACGAAGGACACACCCGACCCATCCTTCAAATTCGGGGGAATGAAGGACGCATTTGAAGGAGTCGAGGAATCGGGACAGCCTTCGTCGCCTGGCTGTGACGTCATCGGCCTTCAAATGCGGCCTCCGGAGGATGCAGCCGACGTTTTGGGACACAGCTTGTGTGTCTTTGTTGGACAGAGTCATGTGACCTCCCAGGGACTACACATGGAAATGAGCAGTTTAGCTCAAATCTGGCAGGTTTCCATCGTCTGTTTTTGTCCTTATGTCCATGAACATGAACACTGTCCCTGTCAAACACGTCCAGATAATCTGATCCAGTGTTGTTCTTCTGTGGTGTTTGTGATGGAGCAGCAGCTGCTGATCCTGATGTCCTCCACCAAGGGGGCAGCAAATTCAGCTGACTGTCATCATTTATTAAAAAGATGTAACAATGTGACATAATGCAATATAATAGTGTCAGTTACACATTGTGGGTTGCACTGTGGCCAGAATGGACATTACCTCCTGCCTAATGGAAGCTGTCAGCCATCCTGCAACCATGAATTAGATAAGCAGAAGTGAAGGGATTGTTAACAACAATTTAATAATAAAATGTAATGTGATAGTTGCACTTTATTAGCTACCCACAATTGTATGAATAATAACCATGAATGCACTGCATGCTCATAGCAAGTTCTTTAGGTTTAAAGTGAGATCCTGCTTTAAAGGTCGCTTCATCTGCTGGGAATGACATGTTTCTTCTAGTATGTAAGGCTCAGCCGATCTTACTGGGACTTACTTTTGTAGATCCACATGCTCTAAACCTGGTGCTCCATGATTGGTGCAGAAGCTTTAAGCTACTATTAACAAATAATGACCATGGACTTAGTTGTTACTACAATAACTTATCATTGAGCAACTTGTATATTTAATTTTACTTGTAAAACTATGCAAGTAGAATTCAATGGGGCACAGTGAGCTGAGCACAGGCCCACTCTGTGACACTCAGAGGTTTGTGGATATCATACTGAGAGTATTGGACACAGTGCAGCCAGCTTGCAGCCACTTTCCCACCACTTTAGCACAATGTTTACATGAGACTCAGCCACACTAATGTTCCTGGGCAGACATGTGGTGCAGCATGGCTGATGGCACTGTACCTGCAGCTGTCATGGACAAGAACCACTCAATACCTCACCCAAGCCAAGCCTGTGCTGATGTTGTGATCTGAGACCAAGACACTAACCCAGGATCATGATATGATGTTGTGAGAGTTTCACTAAGAATTAGCTCTGATTACAAGATTTCAATCTATCGTAACTCTAATTTGTATTTACTTCAGTTTGTTCATCTTGGAGCTGTGTGCAGCTGAGGACAGTCTTATTATTACCAGGTGAGGATATGTAACAGCCACAGTCTGTAGAGATGATGTCACCATGGAGTGGTGATGTCACTGGAGCTGCCAATATGTGCTCCAGCCAAAGCTACACCAGAGGGTTGTGCTGTGTAACAGGTTGGTGCAGGTGGTGTTATCTACATTTGAACATTAGGCAACAGTCTCATGAAGACACTTTATATTGTTCACTAAAGACCAACAATAACAGAGACAAAGGGAGAGAGCAGAACTAGTGCTAACAATTAGCACTGCTAGCCTGCCCACCAACACCAGCTAATGTTATAAAAACGATGATCAATGATTTTGCTGTAACGGCTCCAGCTGTCTGTGTCAGGGACACGTTGGAGATGAAGTGAGTGATCCAGTGACAAAGGTTTGGAAACCTGCAGTCAGCTGAGACTAAAGGAGTCACCTGACCGAGAGACGAAATGTTTCACTGAGAACGTCCAGATGAACAGAATCAACCTTTGGGATAATCTGTTACACACATCCATGTTTCACTTACTGCATTATATTTCCTCATTGCTGTGCACACAGGCCTGTGGCTTATAACCAACTCCAAGTTCAGACTCAGAGGCTGCTGAAGCTGTTTTCTGGAACAGAGACGTGTTGGATATAAAACCAACTCTTCTTTATGTGTCAGCACTGAGGAAAGGAGCAGCTTCGTTTCTAAGTGTATGAAGGACTGTAGCAGTGTGTGTGTGAGCTTTATTTCACAGACAGAACCATGTCAAAAACACAACTTCAGGTAAAAACAATACAAAATCAAAGAGTCTGATCAGAAGGATTAAACAGAGGAGTGTGGGACTGTTTTTAACAGACAGCAGGTTAAGTCAGGCTGGAGGAGTAAACTGAGCCTCGGTGTGAGCAGCAGTGTGTTTGACAGGAAGCTGAGATAAACAGTCTGGAGCCCATTTAGTGCTTCATATGAAAGTGTGAGGATTTTAAAGCAAATCTAAAATCAAGCAGGAGTCAGTGTGAGAATGATTTGTGGTTTTCCTCAGTCAGATGCTGGGAGTTTCAGTTCATCCATGTTCAGCGTGCTGTGGTTTGTGTAACAGGAGAATATGACAGTATAAATCAAGTCTTCATGTCACTGAAAGCCTCCACAGTCTGCTATGGAGGTGCATCAGTTTGGATTTACAAGAATAACATTTCTTAAACCTGCCACAAGATGGCGCTCCAACAGAAGGGATGTCCACAGTGTAACACAGACACACACATACTGTGTGAATGTGTGAGTGAATGGGCTTTCAACACAAGGCTTCTGCTGCTACCTTTAATTACATAATTAGCTAACAAGAACAAATTGTTAATTACCACCAAAGAACGGCTCCAGATTTTAGCTGCTGACCATTTTGTGAAACGTTGATTACATCAACTTATTGTTGATTTTTCAACCTTAATATCAGCTGCTTTAAAGGAGCCTCGTTCTCTCGCAGTAACAGTTTTCTTCACTAGATGCAGTGCAGGCACAGTCTGTGTTTCTAAACTACACACTAATGTTCATTGTTGTGCAGCTAAATCCTCCCTCTGGATGGGAAGAATCCCTGTCAGGCTTCAAACACCTGGCTTGGTGTTCTGGAGCTAATGTGTCACCTGTGAGGACTCTGAGATGAACACACAGCAGACACTTAAGTTCTCCGTCTGTGTGTCCTCAGTTTCCCAGCATGCCTTGGCTGTGGTGGTGGAGGTGAATGAGGGGGAACATCTGTCCTGCTGCTCTGTCAGCACTCAGGTTTCATACCTGGTGATCTCAGAGGACAAAGCGGCGTTACAGCAGCGCACGTTGATGAGACCTGATGCTCTGAACAGTTCAGACTTCAGCCTCACTCAGAGAAAACAAACGACTGACTGTCAGCAGCAACTACACCTGCTCCATCAGTGACGGAGAGAAGAACTGAGACTGAGAGACATACAGCTGCAGGTCAAAGGTCAGAAACGCCCGCTCTTTGTACGGGTCAGGAGTTAGTACTGCAGAGGTCAGAGGTCAGCTTGCTGACAAACCATTTGAAACAGTTTGGAGCTAAAACCACAACAGCAGAGGAAAGAAGAGACACTGCAGAGATGATGCAAAATATTGTGTTTTGTTCTCAGCTGTCAAAAAGTGTAACACACGTGTTCCAGCACAGCCTTTGTGTACTTTCACTTCTCCATACTGTCCATTGGAAATCCTGTTTGTTAGTTTTTTATTTCAGTCCATGTGTCCAAAGCAAACTTCTGTCCCACACTTTCTCTGCTGACTCTTCACCGATGCTCAGATGATCTCAGATGATTTCACCAGAACTCATCAAAATTCGGGCTCCACAGAAACCCAGACGTCACTAAACAAGTGTAACAAGCAAAGTGAAAACTCGTCATTCAGCTTTATTGACCAAAGATAAGCTCACATGTCACCTCATGACACAGACACTTATTTCCACAGCATGCACGAGGACTGACAATAAGTTTCTATATTTTTTTTTTCTTCTTTTTTTTTGTCCCGTTTGGATCTTTAGCCATCAGAATTGTTGTCTTAAGGCCATGAAAGATGCCAAGCGGATTTATTTTACCAAGTGGATCATCATGGCCTTGCCATATTGGTCCATGTGATTGACCTTTATTATAATTATGAATTTATTTTATTTTCGGTTGCTACAAACGGGACAGACATGACTGTGGGATAGGACAGGGGGAAAGAATGAAAGAAAGAGAGGGAGAGAAAGAAAGAAAACCAAAGGGGAGAAGAGACGGTGAGAAGGGGGGGAAGAGAGAAAAAAAACACAAACAAAACACCTGGGTCACCTGTATGGAGAAAAAAAAACAGAAGAGAAAGCAAACAACAAAGAGCAACATAATAAAAAAAACAGCACCATCACAATAAACTAGCTAGCAGTAGATAACAGTAGATACTAAATAATAAACGATATTGTGCAGCACGCAAGATAGACAGCGCACAATGTGCTTTGAGGCAGCAGCCAAGAAAGGTGTAGTCCGCGTCTGTGAATACCCATGTGTACACCTGTGTGCACACCTGTGTGGATCAGCATGCTTGTATTCCAAAGGTTTCTCCATGTAATGATCTGCTAGGGAGTGTGGGGAGCCACAGCCCCGTCCACCAGGGCATGAAGCAGGTATGGAGGAGATCCAGGCCCCAGATATCCAGAGACCCCAGAGTACAAGGACCCAAGGAGGACCACCAAAGGGGGGGGAACCGTGCCACCCTCCTGGGAAGAGCTGAGTAAAGCCCCAAAGGAGAGGTCACCCCGCAGCTACGGAGCAGAGGCCAGAGGGGGTTGCAGTGGCGTGCCCGCGGGCTCTGCCGGCAGCCAGCTGTGCCAGAGAGGACCGAGCTTCAGGCCCAGAGGCCTGAAGCTCGGTCCTCTCTGGCACAAAGAGAGGTTTCCACCAAGGAAACTAGCTAACAGGTGGAGCGACACCACTGCGTACCAAAGGTTATAAAGTTAACCACACAGCAGACACTCTCGGTGCGTCAGCTGTGTGGAATCGAGTTGTTCTTGCATTAATACGCATACTGAAGGAACTGCCATGAGAAAGGTGAACTGAAGCTTTGATGCTAAAGTTAAGAACCTTTTGTTCACACTGGCAAGTGTTCAATGTTACCATTTATGCCAGTTTATTAATAAAGTACTTTTAAAAACAGCAGCAGGGCTGACAAAAGTGCAATAAAACCAAAAATCTATGAAACAGCAAATAATGAAATATTTTCATTTCAAGACCTTTTTATTAACTCTTCTCCGGCCTTTATAGCACATTTACTTGTCTTACACTCTTTCAGTTGATGTGAGTGACCAATATCTAATTCATTAGCTCACTAGTGCTTTACTGTTATATTCAGTCTGCTGACTGAGCTCAGGTGACATTAAAAAAATCGCTAGTGAATGAAATGTGAAAACAAAAATCATTGTGATCAAAGCTCTCTTGTTTGCTCTGAGGCACTAAAGCCTGCACAGGTAATAAGCTTCTTGGCTTTAAGTGAGGATTTCCATTCGTTTGCAAGCAAATGAAGAAACAAAAGTTTGTACGGACTTTAGCGCCCTGTTGTCCTCATGTATGGACGTCACATTTTATTTTACCGCCCATCTAGTTTCGTAACCACATGTCCAACTTAGGGTTGCAGGAAGGGGAGCTTCAGTACATGTTCACGTACTGTGTTGTGTGATATACTATAAGTGTTTTTCCCATAAGTATTTGGACAATGAACTCTGCTGTAGCTGTGTCTCTGTCCAAAGTAAAACAATCAGGATGTGTTGAAGTGCAGAATCAGAGTTTTAATTCGAGGGATTTAACAAAAGAACTGCTTTAACTGCTTACTGGCTGCGTTCAGCTGTTACTCACAGGGCACCACAGTGGGTGACTGTTCATGTGTGATTGGACACATTTTTAGGCCTGATGCCATTTCTGACACAACCCAAAAGAGATGTTTTGTCTCCTCCTGAGATTCAGCTGCTGAGCTTCCACTTGGTAGGCAAATGTGTAAAGAACTATATTCAGGGGCGTTTTTAGCCCGTTTTGGGGGGTGCTTCCCAAAATGGATCAAAGCACCCCCAAAGATTTCTTACTTTTTTGACAATATTTGGTGTTTGTGTGATACACTACAAAAAATATAGAAAGTATACAGTACTTGGTTGAGATGTAATCTTTTAACAACAGAAGTATAGATAACCCCCCTCCCAGAATGGTTTGTTCCAGCTCGCCTCTTCCCTGCTCTGGCTCTGGTGCCCTTTTTGCCAGAGAGATGGTGGCTGAGACGCAGCAGAGCGGAGGTGGAAGTGCCTGGCTTAAAACAGGACATGTTAGCTGCATTTAACCTTCAGTTACTCTTTATATAGTTGGTAGGAGTCAGACCATGTTTCTGTTTACCTGAAAAACATTACACCAGGTAACCTGCTGGGTTAAAAACGTGTTTTCTGACGATGTTTGTCCGTAGCTGCTGTTGTTACCACTGTCCTGTTAGAAAAGGAAGGAATGAGAGAAGCTGCTCACTTTGTCATATGTGCCGATATTAAACCCAAGGTACTTACCAGCTAACTGACTGGATTCCCATTAACCTTATGACTCCTGTTGTGTGTGTGTGTGTGTGTGTGTGTGTGTGTGCATGCGTGTGTGTGTGTGTCAGTCAGGTTCATAAAGGATATAGGGACATTTTTTCAAAAAAAGCAGCAACATTCAGGTAAAAATGAAAGAACAAATGATCCGTCAATAAAGGATAATGTTGGATCAGTGTTTCAGTATTTATGTCTTTTATTTGATGTTCATGTGTTTGGTTATTTGCCTTTTGGTTGAAAGTACACTGAGGGAGGACTTTTTTATTAGTGATTTCAATAGTCCTTATATGAAAGAGACAGGAGAGGAACTTCTCTTCCAGTATGGTAAGACTCGTCAGCAGCAGACCAGGGAGGAGGCTCCTATCGCAGACCTGTCTCCTCCTGACAGCGCGTCGCCGCACAGTCCCGCCCCACTCCACACCTGAACACGGACTCCCTCGTCTCACCGTCAGATGCAGGCAGAAGGGCATCCCTGCCCTGTTGTGCATTGCAGCCATTGCCACCCACTGTTGCTGTTCCTGCGTTGGGACTGGATCGCCGAACGACTCGCGGCACAGTCAGGCAGCAGTTCCTTCCACACACGTGTGGGCTTGCACGCATTCCTTTTTCTCCTGCTCACCTTTCGTGCGTCACTCCTCTTTTTGTCTCTGCGCTCACTATCCCCTTTAACAGGTCAACCTGGCGGCTGATAGGCCACCTTGGGGAACGCCCCCACCTCACAGGTGCCTACAATTGTCTGTTTAGTCCACAGTGGATTAAAGGGACATGGTACAACATTAACACACATAATATAAATATAAGGATAAAACCATGCCACCATATCAATAAACAAACATGCAATATAAATATCACAATAAAATCATGCAAATAAAATCAACACTATGTACCAATACACAGACTGATAAAACATAAAAACACAAATTTCCACTGTGTGACATCTGCGTGTGATTATCAGTTCAAAGAGGGTGAGAGGAAAGATGGGAAAGAACAAGGTCAGGAAGAATCAGGTAAGGAAACAGACAGGGAGCAGTGACAGTTACAACAGAAACTGTTAAACTGCTTGAGAGAGTTGATCACCAAACACTGATAGATTTGCCAACCTGAAGGTGAGGTGACGTTAAAATAAAAGAAACAATCTGCAGAGCCAAGACAAGGCTAATCAAAAGGTACTGGCTGAAGCATGTTTATTAAATTGTGTTAAAATGTACAAAACAGTGATGTCATGTTTTGAGACTTGATGAATTTAAGAATCTTATGATTTAATACAGAAATTTGCAGACTTGCACAGAGAGGGTAAAATTAGGATGACGGATAATGGAGACAAAGACAACGAGGACAGGAAGGAACAGGGGTTTAAATGCACCAAGGAGACAGTCAGAGAGAACTTGGGACAACTGGAGGCATGTAGGGATGCAGGGACTGACAGAGACAGGGAAGACGTCTCATCGTGACGAGTAAAGTTTATCTTGCCTGGCTGGGCAGCTCTCTGGGTGCTCAGCACCCCCAAAGCTCTGATCTTAGAATCGCCCCTGGTTGAGACGCATTTTCTCTAAACACCGGGTCTCTGTGGCTTTTAAACACCTAAACACGCTGCACCAAAAACTGGTCCACCCCAAGGATCGGGTCCCCCGACACAAACAGAGTAACATAGTGTACGCTGTTAAGTGCAGGAGGATTGCCAGAAGAGCCACCTCGTCAGGCCAGGACTCTGCAGTCTGTTTACACCTACAGGCCAGCGGACACTCTTTCAAGGATGAGGATGTAACATCCAGGACAGGGATGAACGCTGGTTTGAGGGCGGAGTCAAGGAGGCCATTCACGTGAAAAGGGAAAGACCATCTCTGAATGGAGGAGGGGCCTAAGGGTACATCTGTCACCATCTTACATGCTGTGATTGCAGCCATTCCCCAGCTCTCTGTGAATGGGACTCATGGACATGGATCAGTGGTTGTTGATCAATGGTCATGAGAATTTGCATAATTAAGATTAAGGAACTGACCTCAGCCCCAGTGGGCTGGTTTCAGTCATTATGCAAATGTCCTGTTTATAAGATTGAAACCTGCAGTCAGCTGAGACTGAAGACGTCACCTGATGATGACAAAACGTTTCTCCCACAAAACGCTACGTCCAGATGAACAGAACCAACTTTTGGAGACTCGTCTCTTGTACTGACTCACAGTTTTGTGTCTCTTGCAGCTGTTTCATCGGGCATGTTTGTTGTGACCCAGAGTCCAGATGTTTCTGTCATGGAGGGAGAGACCGTAAGCATCACCTGCTGCTGGACAAGAACGTCTGAAAGATTCAGAGTGGCCTGGCTGAAAAATCAAACAATAATTAAGAGAGAGACCAACGCAAATCAATCTCCAAGTCTCTGAAAAAGGAGGCAAAGACTCATCTTTGAACATTTCAAACATCAGAGGATTCAGGAACATACATCTGTAAAGTGACTGTGGAGATTCCACCTTTAACTGTGTCTAAAGGAAATGGGACCATCATCACAGTCAGAGAGAAGACGGTGAATAACAACAACAACAACCACACAGACTCCAGTGAGTGAACACGTTCAGTTTGGTGACCAACACGCCTCCAAAATATGTCAACGTCACCTTTTACAGATTAAACGCTGTCACATGAAAGTCTAGTCTGTCACGTGTCTGTGCTGTTACCGTACACGTGGCAGCCTTCAGTCGTCTGAAGGGAGGATTAATAAACATTGAATCCTCCAAACCAGAGCGATGAAACTACCTGAACGTCTGTCAGCTGAAAACCTTCAAACTTACAGACGTTTGTGACGACTGGCTTAGAAAAAACTTTACAAACTTGTTCAGCGTTTTTGGTTTTGTTTTAAATTTATGTGATGATTCCAAAAACACTGCTGATTAAAAATGAATGATTGACTTTTGACTGATTGTCTCATTTAATGAATTAATTAATACTTATCATAGTAAACTCCTCTGGGTTACCATAGTAACACGACCAGTAAAGATGCTTTGGCATGCAGACTGGAGCAGCAGGGATCAAACCACCGACCTTTCTATTGTCAGGTGACCTGCTCCACCTCCTGAGCCCCACTTCTCATGACAAATGACTTCCTTTTCCTTTTCTTTTATTCTCACTGACACTTGAGGATTGATCATGTTTGATTAGAGCTGCTGCTTATTCTGCAGCCACAGGATGTGCCAAGGCTCAGGGAGGGGCAGCCATGTGACCAGTTCGTCTGAGAGAAAGAAGACATCAAAGACGTGCTGTGGAAGAGCCAGATATGAATAGTAACTCATGATTAAACACGTAGAGGTGTATTAACACACAGTGAGTGAAGAAGAAACACCCAGTGCCTCATGGGAGTCCCCCAGCAGCCTACACCTATTGGGTGGTTGTTACATGTACAAGATTCAAACTTGTGATTTGAACTAAATAATTTCATGTTTCTGTCGTGAACATAATTAAATCCTGGAGCATCTGCATGAAATTCAGACACTTAATTCTTGTTCTTGTTGAGATGGCAGGATACAATCTAGTAAGAGTGGTTAGTTACCTGGACTCACGAAGTTCACAAGATCACATTAGATGTCAAACTGCAGGAAAATCACTGGAGTTTTCAGCAGCAGACAACTACGCCCACAACAACAGATTTTTTTGAGTGTAACTAAGGGAGGATCCAGGGTCACCTGGTCCAGCCCTAACTATATGCTTTAGCAAAAAGGAAAGTTTGAAGCCTAATCTTGAAAGTAGAGATAGTGTCTGTCTCCCGAATCCAAACTGGAAGCTGGTTCCACAGAAGAGGGGCCTGAAAACTGAAGGCTCTGCACGTGGGGTCAAAAATGACCCCAGGGGTTGTTTTTCTCCAAAATCTTTAAAATGCAAAGTTGTAATATATTCATATTCCAGGTATTCCTCATAAAATATGTTTGTAACATGAGGCCATTTGCATTTTTATTTATTTTTTCATTAATTAAAAAATTGCAGTTTTTGTATCACTACCCCACTCTTCCACAAGTGGGGTTAAAAATGACTCCAAGCAGTTATTCTATGGTTTCTAGTTTCGATCCCTTGCCCTTCATGTTGCTCTGTGTCCCCTCTGTTCTGTGTAGTCTGTGTTTGCATGTTTGAGTTCCCCTCTGTGTCTCTCGGTTCTTAGAGTCCTCTGCCTTATGGTTTATGTCTCTGTGTTTCTTAGTTGCTGTCTCCACTGTGTCAAGTTTGCGTCTCGGTGTGATCCTTCCTGTTTTACTTTGAAGGTCCGTGTCTTATGTGAATGTGTCCTGCTTTGCTTGTCTCGTCAGTCCTGATTTCTCCCAGCTGTGCCCTCCTTCTGTGTCTCATTCCCCTCGTTACTCCCCAGTGTATTTAAACCCTGTGTTTCTCTGAGTCAGTGTCGTGTCGTCCCTCATGCTGTGTGTGATTCTCCCCGTGTCTTCTGGTATGTGTTATAATTAGCATTTCCCAGTTTAGTTTTGTATTGCTTGTGTTCTGTTTTCCAGCAATAAAGCTGTGCTTTTGAGTTCAACTTCTGTCCCCGTGAGTTTGCGTTTGGGTCCAATCCCTGCCTGCCACACAGCGTTTCATGACAGTACGACGTGACCACAACATGGACCCAGCAGACTTACCCGGGGAGAGCGATCTGATACGTGTCCAACGCCTAGTCGAGTGGATAACCCACACTTCAAATACATGGGCAAAGATTGTGGGAATAAATGCTATCGAAGCAATCCTCGGAGGAAATTCCCATCTCCACCAGGTCAGAGGATGTGTGGACTTATTGGCCAATTTGAGGCGGCGCGAGCTCGGAAAAAATCAGACTTGGCCCAGCAGCAACAGACAACAGCCACCCTGCAGCAGCCACGTCAGCCACACCGGCCGGAGCCGTCTGCGAGGAAGAAACGACGATCACGCCGCCAGCGCGCCACCCCACAGCCGGACGTTCGGACTTGTACATCGCCGGCTGTGGTGAGTAAGCACTCTTTTTCTGTGTCGAACCGTGGGACTAATCATTCAGGGGTTGTGTTTTGTGCTACGGATGGTAATGTGAACAGTTTATCAGCTGCCCAGCCTCCTGAAGCTCTCTTAGCTGCCCAGCTACAAGCTGCGTCTCCTGTGTCCCTGCTAGCACAGCCATTAACTCCACCACAAGCTCCATTTTCACCTCTACCATCGCTTCAGTCATCAGTTCGGTCTGCTGCTCAGTCACCCTTAAGCTCCATCTTCCACACTACCATCTGTTTCTCTTCCGCCACAACCATCACTACACTCAGCCATTCAGGCTGCTACTCAGTCAGTCATTCAACCTATAGCCCTGCCATTAAGACACTCTGTAGCTGAGCCATTAGCCATCCAACCCGCAGCCAATTCAGCTGCTCCTCCACCCGTTACACCTCCACCACAACAGTCACTGCAGTCTCCAGTTCAGTCTCCTGCAGCTCAGCTTTCCCCAGTGCAGTCTCCAGTGTCCCCAGTGCAGCCTCCCTTAGCACAGTCATCCACTCAACCACCAGCACCACAACCGTCACTACCTCTAGTTCATTCCCCTGTGAAGTCATTAACTCCACCACCTACTCCACTCTCACCACCACCGTTACTACAGACATCAGTTCAGTCCCCTGTGCAGTCATTTACTTCTCCACCATTAGCAGCTCAGGTCCCCGTGTGTCCAGCAGCTCAGGTCCCCGTGTGTCCAGCAGCTCAGGTCCCCGTGTGTCCAGCAGCTCAGGTCCCCGTGTGTCCAGCAGCTCAGGTCCCCGTGTGTCCAGCAGCTCAGGTCGCACCTGAACCTTTGGCCCAGTTCCCCGTAGCAGTGCAGTTTTCTAGCCAGCTTAACATTGAGCCCGGGGTCCCAATTCTCTCTGGCTCTACATCAGCTCCTGCTGGAAGCTCGGATGAGCTCATCCAGCACTCCGCGGCTCCCGTGCCGCCATCTACCTCGTCCGCTGGGGGTTCCAGTGAGCCCAGCCAGCACCTCCTCGTCTCCGCTGGAGGGTCCGAGGGGCCCGTTCAGCCTCCTCGTCTCCGCTGGAGGGTCCGAGGGGCCCGTTGCTCCACCAGCGTCATCAGCTTCAGCGTCGCCTGGTCCAGCTTCTGCTTCGGCTTCGTCAGCCTTGTCTGGTCCAGCCTCCTCCGAGCCTTCATCCCCGTCTGGTCCTGCCTTGCCTGGTCCTGTGCCCACCGAGCCTCGGCCAGTACGCCTGACACTTAAGAACCGCCGCTGCCTTCCGCGCGGCCGGCCCCCTGAACTGCTCCGTCGTCTCCTTCGCCGCCGCCGTTGCCGTCCACATAGTCGGCCCCCTGAACTGCCCTGTGTTTGGGCTGTTTTCTTGGGCTCCGGTGTTTGCTGTGCTCCGCTTTTGTTATCTAAAGTAACACGGCTGCTATGAGGCCAGCTAGGATCCCTGTGGCCCTACAAATGATCCCGGACGGATGGGATGAAGAGCCCATTGGAGGCATTGACTCAGAACTGAAAATTAATGAAAAAATAAATAAAAATGCAAAGGGCCTCATGTCACAATCATGTTTTATGAGAAATACCTCAAATATGAAAATATTACAACTCTTCGTTTTAAAGATTTTGAAGAATAACAGAGTTTATAGCAAAATGCATTGTTTCTATTTGGGGTCATTTTTGACCCCACTCGTGGAAGAGTGTAGGTATTGGTAGGTTGTGCATCCAAGGGTTAAATACTCTAGGAACAACAAGTAGGCCTGCAGTGTGAGAGCAAAGTGCTCTAATAGGGTGATATGGTACTATAACAGGGGTCCCCAACTCCTGGGGCCTGTTCTTCGTACCTCGCTAAGTAAGTTAGCTGGATTTGATTGACGATTTCGCGTGATCTTGGATCGTTCGGTTCCCCGAAGCTCATCCGGGACTTGCTGTCATAGCAACAGAGCCGTAAGCGTAAACCTGCTCGGGAGCAGGTTTACTTTATGTAAACAGGATTAGATCGCGGCCACGCAGGTATGTCCGCTTCATTTATACGAAAGCAACAGCGACATTCCGCCACTGTTTCACCATAAATAAATAACATCAATGTAACTAAAGATAATGCAGCGCTTGATCCTTTTATTGATGTCACACAGATACATACAGGTAATTTCCTAAAAAAGGGAAATGTACTATTAACATTCTATTACATGTATGTGATTATTACAGATGTAATTCATATTTCAGAGTAGTAATTGTAAATTACTTCGTGTAATCAAGATGAGAGACCACGGCAATAAAAGCGAAGGTGGATTTGGGAAGCCTGTCGCAGCCATGTCCTGTCCGTATACGCGAGCCACCTATTGCGGGAAGGTGCAAGATTGATAAGGAGAGTTTACAGAATCCAGCGTATATTGCAGGACAGACAGGATCCTTTAGCTCAGCGCGACAGTGTGCTCATTGAGAGATATCGATATTCCCGTGAGGATATTATTTACTTAACCAACTTGTTGACGAGGGGGTGCAGGACCACCACCTGTCTTTTTTTTTTTTTTTTTTTTTTTTTTTTTTTTTGCTCTGCCCTTTTCTTGGTTGCTGTTATGAACAAACAAACAGATTATTTCAGGGTCTCTTTCCAAGAGACGAAAAGCAATATAAGAGATAAATATTACCATTCTGTGGAATATTCTTATATTTCACTTTTACTTGTTCCCATGTTCTAGTGGGTCCTGTTGTGGCTCTAATGTGTAAGGGGATATAATATAACATATTATAATATTGGATAATATAGTGTAATATAATAAATCTATGGATAAATAATAAAGTGACTGAATAGTGGTATTGTCATGCGCGTTGGGTGCCTTGAAAAGCGCTATATAAATCCACTCCATTATTATTGTTATTATTAAATTACTTACGAGTTTAATTTGTCAGCAACTTTCTGCCAGCCCTCTCTCCTTGCTTTTGCAGCCTTTGCAGTGTTCCCTTGCGTTTTAATTAAACTCTGAAACTCCTGAAATCCCTCACTCAAGAAAATACCGAGCGCGCCCCTTCGACATTTTCGCCGACCAATCAGCGGGTTGCCGATCAATGTTTCTACTATCGATGTGTAGCCCCTTTTACGACACCCAGTGATGTCACATTACTGCGTCCAGCTGTACTAATCGTCAACAACAGGTGTGTTCGGGGAACCGGATTAGCGAGCTCACGGTTAGCGCGATGGTTTGGTCTTGGATGTGTCATTTGATCTTGGATGTAGTAAGCGACGTACGAAGAACGGGCCCCTGGACTCCGGTCCAAATCCAGACCCCAAGAGGATTTTGTCCGGATCACAAAGCAGTTTCTCATTTACCGCGTAGTTGGATAGTTTCTTCCTGCCGGCTGCCGTGGCTGACTTTTGAACTGGCGCGACACGCAGCTATGCAGGTTAGCATCATGCTGGTCCACTCTCCCAGCAAGCTGTTGGCGGTAATGCACCACCAACTGCCAATAAAACGACAAAGAAGAACAAGCTATGTGGGTATGTGAGTTGATAGGTTACTATCTTGGGCGCTTGCGCTTGCTGAGTGGATGAGTAAAAGAAGATGGCTTTGTCAAAAATACTTATAAAGTTATAAAGAGAGGAAGTCTGAAGAGCTGTTATGAAATCAAACATAAGAACTTCAACCAAAACTGTACACCTGGGTCTGACGGTAGAACAAGAAGAATAAATGAGGTATGAGCGGCTACACGGCTGATAACAGTCTGTGACAGCACAACAGCATACGAGTGTTCACTGTGAGCACGGTGGATTTTAGGAGGACACAAGACTTTCACTGACTGGAAAATGATAAAGAGTGAAAGGAAGCTGCAGCAGAAACACTTTTTAGTTTGGAAGAGAAACAATGTAACACTTTTAGATGGAAACAAAGTAAAGTGCAACAATTTACCTTCAATAAAAAATAAATTACATCCTTACTAAAACTATAAACATTTGAACCGTTTGATACTGAAAAATAAAATGAAATAAACTCCATAAACAATCAAAATGAATTCAAACTGATCAGCAACATTAACTCAGGAGCACAATATATGAAACACTTTAACCTACAAAACAAAAACGAATCAAACAGTTTGTGCTGATTTCTTTCTTTGATCAAAATAACAAAGTCAGCATTAATGGCTCCGACGAGCACGTTTTGCAGTGCACAGCTTTTCAAAGCAGCTTTGAAGCAGGATCCTGCAGCTCTCAACTCCTGCTCAGTGTTTAGCTGGGACCTGGACTTGTTACTTGTAACGCGTTACTGTAATCTGATTACTTTTTTCAAGTAACGAGTAAAGTAAGGGATTACTATTGCAAAATCTGTAATTAGATTACCGTTACTTTCCCGTAGGAACACTGCGTTACTAAAACTGTGATTTTTTTTTTTTTTTTTTTTTCGAGAATGTCTCATGACAGTGATGTAAGCGAGTGCGCCGTTAGTGACAACAGCTGTGTGCAGAGCTACAGTGGATCATATATCGAGTGCGGGAGAGAGTATGAGCGTGCAGCGTTTAAAGCGTGGAAGTACTGACCTTACTTTGAGTTTGATTCCATAAAAAGTGACAAAAACATTAGTGTCCGTTGTGCGTGGGAAGAAAACTTCTTTTTACAGCGAAAAAAAACCCCTAAACTTCCGAGCAAGCACTGAGTGCGCAACGACGTAATGGGAAATTCACAGAGAAACTCACGCGGATTCTTCAACTGACCGCAGCACACCTGCACCAGGGTAAACCTCCGCCTACCCTGCTCCTGCTTTACAGGTGAAAATAGAGCAAAAGGACCGCTGAGTCTTTGACTTTATTTATTTTCTGCTGTGTTTTACTTGCATCTGTTTGAAAGAGTGAGTGTAAACACAAAAAATATTTTATTTTATGTGCTGGAATGTGTAGGAAGTAGGTTTAAATGTTAAACTAATTTATTCAAGTCAGAGAATGTTGCATATAATTAAATATTTTGCTTGATGCATAAAGTTAAAAGATTAAAACTGATAAAACAAATTAAAAAAAGAGACTTTTCCATTTGATTACATTTTGTATGATGGATTATGTAGAAAAAGTAGAATTGGGCTGAAAGATCTATCGCTTTATCACCTCTTCAGGTTGTAAATCGTGTTTTTAAAAGTAACTAAGTAATTAATTACTTTTGAAAATAAGTAATCAGTAAAGTAACGGGATTACTTTTTTGGGGGAGTAATCAGTAATTAGTTACTGATTACTTTTTTCAAGTAACTTGACCAACACTGCCCGGGAGGGGCCATGCTAACACCTGCTGCTCTCTGGCAGCAGCACCATGCTCTCCTTTGTTTTAAATGCACTTTAGACAAACACGCAGCAACACTACACATGAGCAGGAGGAGGGAGGTATGGGGTCTTCACACACCCCCGTTCTCTGCTAGCCATTGGGGCGGGGGGGCTGGGAGGAGATGTTGGCTGTCCGATTGGCCTCCCTGCTGCTGCGGAGCCTGGGACGGTCTGCTTGCCTCCACCCCGGGGGGAAGGGTAACATCTCTTGGGTCTGGGTTCTGTTTCCCCCTCTGGGGGCGAGGGTACCTGGACCCGGGGTATAGAGTATGTTTGGGGAGTGTGATTGTGTGTACATGTCCATTTATGTCAGTCCTTACGTTCGGTGAGTGCTGAGTGTTTGTATATGTGTGCATGAGGGTGGGAACTCATGTTTGTGTCTGTGTGCGCCTGTTTGTCTGTGTCTATATGTCAGGTCGGGTCTTAGACTCCACCTCTCTGGGAACTCCCAGGCCCTCCAAGGCCTATCTCCCCTCACCACACTCCCTGCTGGTGACTGATGCCCTCAGGGGTCGGTGCATTGGTGGTTCTTGGTGTCCGGGGCTGGGCGCTCAGGTATGTACCGGCTCACTCCCGGTGGCTACCTGGTGGGGCCTGGCGCCTGTTGCTCGGTCAGGCCTCCTCCGGGGTGCGGGGGGCCCTCGGGCCTCCGGCCTCTGGGCCTGCGGCTCGGTTCACTCTGGCACAGCTGGCTGCCGGCGGAGCCGTTGGGCACGCCGGTGCAGCCCCCTCTAGCTTCTGCTCGGTGGCTACTGGGTGACGCCTCGTCTGGGGATCCTCAGCCCTTCCCATGAGGGTGGCACAGATGCCCCTCCGGTGGTCCTCCTTGGGCTCTCGCACTCTGGGGCCTGGATCTCCTCCATGCCTGTTTCATGCCCTGGGGGACGGGGCTATGGCTCGCTACATCCTCTTGCAGACATTACATGTGGAAACCATTTGAATACAAGCGCGCTGATCCACACAGGTGTGCACACGGGTGTTCATTGTTCGTAGACTTAAATTACACCTTTCTTGGCTGCTACTTCAAAGCACATTGTGCGCTGTCTGTCCTGCGTGCTGCACAACACATTATTTGACCACAAGTGTCTGTGAAGGTTCTCAGTCATCCAGGTCATCGTAGTCAAAGGAGCCTCTGTCAGCAAAGAGGCACAGAAAAGAAGATCAGACACCAGCGAGGGAGGATAAGAAGGACAGACGCAACAACATTGTCATCCCCTATGTAGCCGGTGTATCAGAAAAACTCAGGAGAGTTTTCTCCAAGCATGACATCCCGGTGTATTTCAGACCCAGCAACACGCTCAGACAAAAACTGGTTCACCCGAAAGACAAAACGCCAAAACACAGACTTAACAATGTGGTGTATACTGTACAGTGCAGCGAGGAATGCCCAGACCTCTACATTGGAGAGACCAAACAGCCACTTCACAAGCGCATGGCACAACATAGAAGAGCCACCTCCACAGGACAAGACTCAGCAGTCCATCTGCATCTTAAGGATAAAGGACACTCTTTCGAGGATGCCAATGTTCACATTTTGGACAGAGAGGACAGATGGTTTGTGTACAAACACATCACATATCAGTTGTCAGCAGAAGTGTAGAGAGAACAAAATGTAAGCGCTGAGAACTTCAGAATCTGAGATTTGTCCAGATTTGTAGAGGAACAGATCAGATTTATTTTGTTTATATCATGTTCAGTCTTTCAAAATTAGAAAAGGCAGAATTTGTGTTGTTCAAACACACTGATTCCACAAAAAGACACAAATGTGAAATTGCCTAGCTAACAGTTACAGAGCTACATGATGATAATTATATGTGAAGACATCTGCTTTTTTAAAATATAGCTCCATGCTTGCATTTACATCTGTGACCATCGGAGAGCAGTAAGCACTCATTAGTCTGTTCCTCTTTACTGATGTCAGTGTTTCTGTCAGTTTAATAATATCTGTGTTCAAATATGTTTCAATTAAGTTCAGTATTCCAACATTGAAATGAACTTTATCATCTCAGCTGAACTGATTTTCAGAGAAACACTGCATACTGATGTCTGTGAAGCTTTGACAGAAAAACAGTTTAAAACAGCAAGTGATTGAATCCATGAATCTAAAAATGTGTTTGAGTGAAAGAGACAGACGTGTACAGACTGAACTATCTGTTCAACAATCAGAGTGTTAAAGGACACTAACATGACACTCTTTAAACTAAACTACACACAGACACACTGAGGCACCACATGAGACTGTAAATCCAGGATAAAGAGGTTCAGTGAATGTGGTGTGGAAGGTGTGGAGGTGGATCAGAGAGTCAGAGGAGACTCTGTAGAAGGACACAGTGCCAGCAGGACAGTCCACATACACTGCTACTCTGTTAGAGACAGAGGAGGAGGAGGAGGAGATGGGTGTTTCTCTGTTATTGTGCCACACAGAGGAATAATGATCAGAGCAGAAAAGACTCCAGGACTGATCATTTCCACCAAACACACACTCATCACTCCTTCCTTTCCTTTTGATTCCTCTGTAACTCACTGATATCTAAGCCCTCCTCGTCCACTCGACCTCCCAGTAACAGCGACCAGTCAGACCATCTCTACACAGCAGCTGTTCACAAACATCAAATCTGTCTGGATGATCAGGATATGACTGAACCTCCTCCACACGTGTCACCTTCCTGTTGTTGTCAGACAGTTGGAGCTTTGTGTTCACTGTGTTTGTGTCGATTGTGAGTTGACAGTAATCTGATGGAGAGAACAAACACAATCCAGCTGCAGTTATTGATCCATCATCTGTTCATTGATTGACACTTTGATGATGACTCCTCACATAAGAATGATGAAGATGGTTGAATGTGTGCTGCTTTGTTTTCATGAATCCCATTAAAAACACACTTACACTTCCTCAGACCTCCTGGTCTCAACCATCGGACTCCAGCAGGCTCCACCCTGAAAGGAGGAGGGGGGTCAGAGCAGCACAGTCAGCATGCACACATGGACATTACATGGCTCTCACACACACACTGTTACACACTGATAAAGGAACAGTCCAACATTTTGACACATAAATGTTTAAACTTCAAAAGAGCAAAACTCATAATCACATCACATTTAATCTCCTTTATTAAGCACGATGTCCAGGGAGCATTGACATGTGCCACAGTCAAGGTTCAACACACTGTGACATTCATGCTGTCAGGGAGTGGGTGCATATTAAATGTAAAGACTGGGACTGGCCACAAAAACTGATTCAGTACAGGTAGAGGGCTGCAGCCAGTGCATCACATATTTTAAGCTAATGCAGCGGTCATCACACCACATACTGCTTTCTATGTAAAGGAGCCTTCATTCTCAGATTAGGGCTGTTTGTGACCATAAAGTCTGTCTCACAAGGGCAGCCACTGGTCCAGGCGAGGATGCCTCCACAGTGGGATGTCTGAGGGTGCAGACATGGGTGAAGTTAGGACCAGGTGCCAGTGGACCTGTGTACCTCTGGAGATAGGAGTTATTGTTTCACTCCACCAAAAGCAGGAGAGAAAGATGTTTGTTAATAATCCTTCTAATTAATAAATGCTCTGTAGAGCAAATTTGTTCAAGGTAAACAAACATAAATGATGGAAACAGCATCAACCAAACACAATGCTGCACTCTTGCAGGAGGAGGTTGTGATTTGATGCATGTGATGAATATATTTATTTCTTGTTCTCGTAACAGGAAAATTATCTTTTATTTTTGTATATTTATACTAACATAAGTGCATTTAAAGGCTCGTCATCGTGATTTATTTATTCAGAAATGATATCAAACAATAATACAGGGAAACCTTGAATTAAATGACACAATTCTTGGTCATTGATGGTTACAGCTAACAGTGTCTCTGGGACCACTTTGGACAGCATTTGACTGAAGTGCTGGTTGGCTGCAGGGCCACCATGAAGGCTCTTTCTGGAGCTCTCAGTGCTGCAACACATATCCTGCAGTGCAGGCTGCAGGGTAACAGGACCAGTGGTTGTTAATGCTACATCCACTTTACAGTCAAAAACACCCACTAGTATGATTTTATCCTTTGAGACCCCATACAGACATCTACTGTTTAAGTTAGACCAGAATGGGAAAATGTTCCTATATGTGTGATTGTTCAAATAACACTGGTTTCCAGCATTACGTAATCAGACAGAGCCAGTTTCCTCATCTATCAGACACTGTTTGTGGCTGTAACGGCCATCTACATACCTCAGAGTGTCCAGTCTTAGCTGCTCAAGCATCTTCACTCCTGCCTCTCCTGGGTTATTGTAGCTCAGGTCCAGCTCTTTCAGATGGGAAGAACTGGAGCTAAAAGCTGAGACCAGAGACTTGCAACCTTCCTCTGTGACCAGGCAGCCTGACAGCCTGCAGACATGACAAATACTCTTAGAGAAGAGAAAAATAGCTAAATGCAAACAGGAAATTGCAGCCAAAAATGAAACAGGAGTTAAAAATAGCCATTAGTCAATCCAAACCTTAGATTGTAAACCTCTAAACCTCATCTACTGAACATTTCAAGAACGCTGACCTGAGTGTTTCTGTCACAGTTCTGGGTCGGTTCGACCCAGCATTCGAAGTTTATTATGTTTTGGTTTATTTTTGAATGATCGTTTTGTTACTCTTGTGCTTTGTTGATTATTATTATTATTATTATTATTATTATTATTGGAAATCTATGTGTCTGTTTATTCATGTTTTAGGAATTATCCTTCGGTTGTGTCTGTATAGTATAGTTTGTTAAGGTTCAAAATATTGGGGATGGAGACAAGAGAAAAAACCACAATAACAACACTGGTCCGGCCGGGTTGAGTCAAACGATGATTTAATGATCACACACGTGGGAGATGGACACTGATGCAGACAGCCTCAAAATCTCAAAATGGTGGAGCATTGCTCAAACTTTTATAACCTCTGGTGCCTCCACCTTATCATAAAAAGCCTAAACATTCACATGCTCTCTCTCACACAGCGCCTAAGCTACGACCTTGGCTCCCTGTTTATCTGCTCCTGCTGAAATGGGGCAGAAAACTCCAGCACACTCTGTTCTCTTCTACTCAGACAAATTAGACAATAACCTTCTGCGAACAGTATTTCTTATAACTCAGCAATATAATGCATCATAAAACAATATCATTCATTCACAACAAGTCAGCAATTTAATGTAATGCAAATCAGTTTAACTAATGCAATAGTTATCAGCTTCTTCTAATTCAGGAGAATAATGCAAACTAAAACTACATAATAATTCACAATCTTTAATTAGGGGTATAACATGGCATAAAATAATATCATAATTTTACAATTCCCCCTGATGAGGTCATTAGAATAATGACCTCACAAACACCCTGTAGCCCAGTGTGGCCGGGTTCATCTCTTCTCACTCCTGAGGTCCTTTGTCCCCCTGAGGGGCAAACCATATGTAAGATGACCTCTGTGTTTGCGCAAGTCAGGTGCAAGACAAACTATTACTACAAGGATAGCAGGTCCAGATGACACTCCCCTGTTCTCCCACAGCTTTATTTGGTGTTCCCTGATACCATTCAGACGTAGACTAGAACCTCTGTCCGAAGAGCTCTTAACCTTTATTTTATTGCTGCAGCTACCAGTGTCGTCCAGTTGGGTGATCCTCTGCTCTTAATTCCTCAACCTTAGGGGTTAGACAACCCTTCAGTCGTAACACAGATCAGGGGATTATTCTGCTCCGATTTCAAACAACGATCTGTGTATTCTCCAGAAAAAGGAACAGGAAGGTGTCCCCTTTTTGCCCAAAAGCCTCTCGAACTTCGTTGGTCTGGTGTTCCCGGATTTCCGCCAACCCCTTCATGGTTATTGCTGTGTTTATGGGATCCATCCTTTTGTGGTGACTAGCTGGAGCCCAAACGCCATGACCCTTGGACCCAGTTGATGTCTCGGCAGTCACTGTGTCTGACTCTGCTACGGAGGGTCCTCGCATCTCTGTGACCTCGTCTGGTGTCTGTTCCTTTCTCTGTAAGAGACAGAAAACCAAAACACCTCTCTTCCTAACCCTAATAATCTAATGTTATTATCTACTGACCTTCTAGTGATTCAGAATTGGTCTAAAACATTCAGAATGTCCCAGGGACTTATTCTAATCATATCTTATGTGTGTGTAAGCAGTGTTTGCATTTAGCCCTCCGCACTCAAGGCATTTCTTACACTTTATCAGTCCGGACAGTCACGCCGAACGAAGCTTCTGACCTTCAAAAGGCCGAGTGCCAACTCGTTATAAGCACATTTGCAAGGTGTGTCTGAAGATTATTGAAACCCCTCTTTTTAACAAAAGACAAAAAATTAACAAATCTTCTAAACGCTATTCAGTTCATTTCAATGAGTAATGATTAAACATGAAAGTGATAGTTTATGCTTTTTCACTGATTCTCTAAAAGGTCCGTCTTCTCGGACCGCTATTAGCTTAAGCTTTACCATTCCTAAATTATTAAAGACACAAATGAAGTTATAAAATGTTCAAATAATCCTGGTTTGATGTTAAAGCTCAACCTTCCCCCCCTTTTTTGACACATTCCAATGTGTCAAATCAACGGAGCTAGAACATTCAAAAAAAAAATTAGGCAGCTACAAAGTTTCCCAGACTCTTAAGGTGATCCGCGTGTAACGTTCTGACTCAGGTATTTAATATTTTAATGAATCTCGTTTAATTAACTGCCACTATTTAAACTAACCTTAAAGACATAATTTAAGAAAAGATCACAAAGAATAACATGATATCAGTGTTTTGTAAGCGCGTGCGGCCCTCCATGCTCGAAGCCTTTCCCCTCAATAGATCAGTCAGACATTCGCGCTGACTGTAGCTTTTAACCCTTATTAACTTGAGCACAACTCTACAATGAGCAACAAGTTGCAATATGTATAAAAATGATCGTGGTTACACCTGCAATGAAAAATTATATCATTATCCTAACACCTGTAAATAGAAGATTCATCAGAAGTTATAACAATCACAGGAACACAGATGTTAGTATAAGGTCAAAAGCTTCAATAAATGATCATCGATGCAATGCTTGTTGCATGATTCTCATACAATAATAATGCTGACATTGAAAATAACAGTATAACACCCCCTTTTGTCCCGTTTCACTTGACACCTAAACGTTTATAAATGCCTCTTTAATTCTTGATTTTATTTCCCCCTTTTCTCCCCTTACTGACCACAGCAGGGGGATCTTAGTTTTGAATCAGCCATGAATCCAGCTCACCTGATTCATCAGTGAGCTCCACCATCACTGGCGTCTGACAGGGTGGCGCTGCATACTCTTCCTTTAATATCACTATTTTCAACCTGTTAATGAGAGTGTTTAAACCTGAAGTCGACTACGTCCACAACAAGTCAATACAGCTGTAAATGTGGCCAATTATCAATCTATTACCAATCAATAACAACAGATAACTTCTATTTTATGCATGCTTTTAATCAACCACTCACCCAGAGGATCTCCAATCCCAGGAAATGCCTTCTCCTCCTTTAATGAGTCTGTCCTCCTTCCATGCCCTGGTAACTGGTCCATCCAGAGCCATATGATCTCAAATATACATACGACAAGCCAAACCACACCTTGGTCACACCAACCCCCTTTCCACCCCCAAGATGTCCAATGCCATCCTAGTATGGACTGTCAAAAGTGGCTTTAACGCTGACTGTTCCGACAATCAATTTTATAACGTTCCTGGTCAGATTTGCCAATCTCTGCACCAGAGTTTTAAACGTTTCGCCATTTTCATTAGGTTTTATCTTTTATTTAGTTTCGACTCCAGATTTTCAATTTTTTGCCAGTTGTAATTAGTTTTTACCAATTCTTTGCTAGTTTAGTCTAGTTTTTATTTTCTGAAAATCCTTAGTTTCAATTTAGTTTTATTTGTGTTTTGCAAAAGTTAAGTGTAACAAAATCTCAGTTGCATCATATCAGTCATGCTCTTCTAATTATCCTTGGGTGTTGAGACTAATAACTATTAACTCTTGCCGCACCGAGTGGTCCTAATTTTGGTTAAAGTTAATTGATAACCTTTTGAAGGCGATTGTTTCACACCTTTATTTAGATGTCCCAGTCCTGTTATCTCGGGATACATCACGCTGCCTTATCTGGGGTTAGCTGTTTTCGGGGGATGCGGGTTGAGTGGGGGAGCTCTTCAACGAGGGGGAGTGTGCTCCCCCTGATGAGGTCTTCTAGGTAAGCTAGGTTAACCTTCTTGTGTGAGCTTTTCAAGTGCACTTTTAAAGTTTGTGGGATTTTTTTTGTTTTATAAATGTCCCTCAAGACCCCCTGATGACCCAGTAATTCATTTTTGCGCACTGTAGTACACATTTAGTTTTTTGCTTGTAGCTCTCATACTCTACTTGCCGCTCCTCTAAGTCCTGATGTTTCTTAGAGAGGACAACAGAACCTTTAAAATTATATCCCATGTGTGGGGGTGTGGCCTTGCCAATTGTTTTTCCCACCTTTTCAAAATGGCTGGCGTGCCCACAAGCACATTTTATGGAAGAAAGAAAGGTAAGCTTGATATTTACAATTAAAATGTTTTGTTAAACTCAGATTTTTATTTTATTCAAAAAATAAACATCTAGTAAATAATTTCAGGGGTCTTTAAGAATTAGGCTCATTTACTTTCACAGGGAACATGACTAATTTATTAATGTGTGCTCTACACATTGGGACTTTATATTTATATTTATTTCACTTTTTCCTAATACCCAACTTTTGACAAAGGCGGAGAGAATTCTTAACACAATTATTAAGGGAGATTCAAACATAGATTTTTCAAAATATGAGAGGGTCAGGACCCACTAAAAGCCACACAAAGATTATCGAGATGCAGTGGCAGATGTAATAGAGAAAGACACAGGGCCACCTGAAATCTGTCGTCCTATCTGGTGCAAAACCAACCTGTAGTAGAATCTGGAATTTTGATTTTGAGTTAAAAATAAAATATGGGTAAAATGCAGAAATCTTTTCCAGTAAAGTAAAAAATAAGTGTCGCAATTATAGTTGAATCCATAACACCTAATTGTTTCTACGAGATCACGTCGTTGCTGAGAGTTATCAGTGATCTCAACGTGTGAAAAGAACTCACAGTATCTGGGGTTTAAGCTCCTCTTGGCTGAGAAACCTGGGACAAACATGTGAACAAGACCTGAATAATACCAGTAATGAAGACTTCTCTCCAAAGATCAATAAAAGGAAGCCCCAATCTGATGAGAGTCTAGCAAAATATGGTTCACTCCACTTGCCTGAAATGGTTAGCAGTCCAAGGCATTTCAGTTGTAGAATGATTGGGTACAACAATGAAACAGATGTGAGATGAGGGAAGTGCCAAATGTTCCTTTGTGTCTCCAAATAAAATCAGTACTTACTCAGATATCCTAAATAAATTGACTTTTGTGAAATAGACAGTTCAGTGCCATCACTTATTCCTAAACCAATAGTTTACAGCTAGTGAAGTGTCAGTGACTTCTGGGTTGGTCCCTGATCTTCATCTTATGAGATTGTTATTTTAATAACACTTGATTCATTTAAAAGAAAAAAGAAAAAAGAAAAAAGAAAAAACGAAAATAATTTCTCCCTGTTTTTTTCTTATTCTCTGGGTCTCAGGAGGACATTACGTCCCTCTCCACTACAAGACTCTTGTTATGTCTACAAAACAATCATATTAAAATCATCCTCAATTCTATTCTGGCGCTGTCTCCCGACTTTTCCTGACCAGATTCTGCGGGTGAACGGAGCAGCAACCCAGATGACTCGACTAACGTACTACCTTAATTTCACTATAGCAGGGCACGCACACATCAATGCAACCAAACACATTTTGCTATAAATCCAGTTAATTTTAGTTAGTTTTGTGAACATTCAGTACAGTTTTAGTTAGTATTCCTTTTGTTTTGATTTTATTACCGTTAACGCAAATTTTTCCACTTCTACTTTTCGTTATTTCATTTGTTGTCTTTAATAATAATAATCTCCTCTGCACCCTTGAATAAACACCATTAACATGATCAACCTTTTGCTGCTTGTTACTTCACCATCTTATTGAATCAAATACTTCATGCTTATGTGGTTTACGACATTATATTTATCTAAATCTCCACTTTGTGTCTAAATGTTTGAAGAATTTTTGAGGGTCAAATTTTGAGAATTTGACCATAGTGAAAGTTATGGCATTATCACCCCCTTTGGGGATTACCTGTTTCCAGTTTTGATGATATTCCTCCCCGTTCTTTATTTTTGCAAGTACCCCTCTTCGGTGGCGAGAAACTGTTGGTGTGATCAAGCGGGTGCTGTAAAAACAAAAGCTCAGGACAGAACAGTCACCAGTCATGTACTTCATTCAAAATTAACAAATATCAAGCTTCATATTGATCCTCTGAGTGTAATGGTACATTTTAATTTGCACTTCTCAAAACTAAAAACAATATTTTCTTTATTTTACTCTTGTTCTTGTGCAGCACCACCCCTCAGCACATGCCCCTGTTATTTTATCTTACTTTTAAATTGTTGACTACTTCAAGAGAGCGCCCAAAAGACGGGGACCAGTGTTTATCATTACATATCTCTATTTTGAGTGTGGCTGTCTATCATTCCCCTCTTATTCATAGACCTCGGTGGAGGGTTTTTTTGTTTGTTTGTTTTTTTTTTCTAAAATTAATTGACTCTCTATAGTGACCCACTATGGTTAATAATAACCTGCTCAGTCATGAGTGGGATCAAACCTTTTCTTCACTTTAGCATTTAATATTCCCAACAATATAATGTAATACCTTAATTAAAACACAGCTACTAAAACACAATTTCCTTAATGCAAACATCAGTAGCTCAAAATTAGCAACCAAAGGGTTCAGTCTGCAGTTCACACTGCTGTGAAGCTACAGCTCTTTAGTCTCTGTCATTCTTCTGTTCTTGCAGACAAAACAAAGCAAAACAAAACATCCACCCTTCTTTTACAGGCTGGGTGAATTGTCTGTGGACATTCAATAATCCTAAAGTCAGCACCGTTTTTGTCTCAGTATCAAGTCAGTTAAACTTTTAGTCGTCAGTCCATGACTTTTAGTCGTCAGTCATATGCATACATCCACACACATTCATACCAAAAGTTGCTGATAATGGAGTCTCACGCGCAGCCTATTCGAGGCTCCATCACCAGCAAGATGACGTCATCATTTTAAAGGAAACAGCTCCTTGTTTGTTTTTCCTTCTTTGGACTGGATTGACTCGCTGCAATCCTTTTAGGCTTCAGGATCAGTGTCCCATATAAGTCAATTTTCTCCCAAGCCCATTATAATCATGGAGAAAAAATACTTTGCGACCGTTTTCAATAAGAATATTTTATAGCGCTTTAAAGTTCACTCTCTCAGGCCTGGATTAAAGAGCTGATTTGTTAAATCAGGAACTCACAAAATACCAAAATATCACCACCGGTGGATCACACCTCTCAGATGTTCTTATCTCAGTGCACTGTAACAAAAGCAAACACAGACGTAACCAATTAAACACTCATATAATAACAGATACTGGGGCCCATTGCAAACATGTCCAAAGTTCAAACCATCTTTCTCTCTCTTAGAGAAAGAGAACAATCCAAACCTCACTGATAGAATCAACCTAGTGTCAAACAAAACCCAAAGATCAACCAAAACTCCTTTTTGCACCAACAAAACATGTTGGATTTACTTGACTCAATAGTGGACACTAGTTACACACCACTCTTTACCTTGGCAAAAACGTAAACAACTAAGTTGAATCAACACAACCTTTTCATAATCTCTTCAAAATAAAACTCACACCATTCATTCATCATTTTCGCTCTGTACCACTGCTCCTTGTTATACTGTGTGAGGCACAGTAAACAATTCAGTGGAAACTTTGAGCCATAAACAGACATCACGCACAGACATTGTTTTCATTATCAAAGTGCTTCAGACCATGTCCTCTAAATCTACACAAATGCCCTCTGTGTGGCATGAAATACATTTAAGCAATAAATAATCAATCAGTTCTTGCTGTTGTAACCAACTCCGTATTTGGATGTTTGTGTGCAGCATTTGTTAGTAAAGCATTCTTCATTGCATCAGCGTGTGTGTGTGTGTGTGGATCACTTCTCAGTTAATTGAATCAACATTTTAATTTGTGTGTGTGTGTGTGTCATTTCTCCCTCAATCAACGAGTGCATATGTTCATATGTATGTTTCTTTTCACTCTGAGTCGGTGCATATAGATGTGTGTGTTTGTGTGGGTGTTTGTGTTCATCACTTTCCTGTTGTAGTGTTCTGGGTAAACCACGGCCTGAAGCGTGCCCTGGGTCCTGCCCCCCTTTTCAGTCTGTTTGCATCCATTGGTGCTGCTGCTCAGAGTTCTGTCCATACTGGTTCTGGCCCCAATTGAGGCAGTCCTTTTCTCCAGTGTCCAGCATCTTCTCCTTATTTCGCTCCTCCTTAACTTGACCCTTTTGCTTCGGTCTTCCTTCAGGGTTTTGATACGCAGCTCAATTGTCTGGATGTCCGTTTGTTGCTTGCAGAAGTGCGACTGCTGTCCGTTTGTTTGCAGGTGGAACGGCTGACATCCAGAAGGTGTATAGGAGAGTCTGCAGCTTCCACCTCCCCAGTGGAAGACCTCAATCTTTGTTCTGTTAGATTTACACAGGCCTCAAGGCTCTCTGGGATCCCTTCTTGCACTCTCAAGCCCACGGCTGAGGTCGTAGTCGTGGTCCCATTCCAGGGGAATGGAATCCATGGTTGTTTGGGTGTCTCGGCCCGAGCGTTCAGTCCAGAGCTGGGCAGCCCAGGACGCTGAGGGATCGGAGGATGGCAGAGGCGACAGGAAGCCATCCCCCTAACGTTCGCTCCATAGCAGACCGGACAAATCACACTGCTCATCTAGCTCCAGGATGCTCCGGCCTGATTTCAAGTCCGGTGTCTAGGACTCCAAGCCTGATGGGTTCGATTTTCAGCTAGCTCCTCCTGGGCCATGCTCAGTTTCTGTTCTGATGCCTCGAGGTCTTATTGAGGGCAGAAACCTCAGAGTCTTTTCCGTAGAAATCAGATTTAAGTCCATTGATGTTTTCCTTGCTTTGCTCCACGGCCTTTTGCGGCTCTGCTGTTCGGCTCTTCTCAGAGGTCAGCTCCTGGCCGAGCCCCGACACCTGTGCCTTCAGCTTATTTTCTCCTGGTGCTTTGTCCATTCTGAGGTGACCTCAGTTACTCCTCCTGTCCCTGGCACGCCCTTTTTGCTGCCCGATGGTCATTGTTGGTCCGTCACTGTCCTGCACAGTTTTAATGCAGAGTGGTTAAGGTCAGCATGGTTTTGCTCGGCCTCACTTTTCATCTGGGCTTGATGGGCGTCTCGTCACAGCTCTGTCAGCTGAAGCTGTCTTTTTCCATATGGCAAGAATGTAAAGAGTGTGTGAGAGGGGTGTGTCCAATCAGGCACAATGCTGGTGGCTTTGTGAGTGCCTCGTTTTCCAAATCCAGATGTTTATTTGTCACGTACACAGCAACAGAGAGAACAGTCTGTTGTTGGGATGGCTGAGGTCCTTCACCATCTTCCTGGCCTTGGTCCAGCACCGCCTGCTGTAGATTGAGTGCAGGTCAGGGTGCTCGGAGCGGATGGTGCGCTCAGCTGATTGCACAACCCTCTGTAGTGCTTGTCTGTCCGGCATGGTGCTGTTCCCGAACCAGACAGTGATATAGCTGCTCAGGATGCTCTCAATAATTCCTTTATATAAGGTGGTCAGAATCGGTGGTGGGAGCCGGGCCTTTCTCAGTCTTCTCAGAAAGAAAAGACGCTGACAGAAATCTCCCCGTGTAGTGAAACGGGCCTTGGATTACTGCTCTCCGTCTCTGCTGCATGAGATCATTTTCCTGCAGCACTGTTGACATTTTCAAGTTGTTGTTGCGGGTTCAGCTGCTTTAGCATTTAGTCAGGGTCACATCAAAGATGGTAGAGGAGAGAGCAAAGATGGTAGAGGGGAGAGCAGGAGTCCAGGGTCAGCCTCGGCTTTTCCGGGCCGACAAAGCAGCCTGTAATCAAGCATAAAGAGAAAAAACAAAACAAAACAAAAACAAAAACAAACGAACAGGAAAATCATGTTGTATTGGCTGTGTTACTCAGAGAGGGGAAAAACAACGGGACCAGGCCCTGTGTCAGCCTTCTCTCCCCCTTTTTTTTTTTTTTTTTTTTTCACCATATAATCCTCTCATAACCCACCAAGCTGACAGGACAACACAGGTACATGTTAAAATTCTTAAGATCATGTTTAAAGCACAAAAATGGAATTTTCTTTCATTCAGTACTCACTTGTATTAATCAATCAGAAGAAAACATGTCACAATTTGACTTTTATTAACCACTAAATTTGTCGTGTTATCACTGGTTGTGATTTTTTTTTTTTTTTTTTTGAAGTTAAGTTGTTGTCCTGCAACCCAGAGGGTTTATTTGTTAGTAGTGGATAAACTTTATTGTGTAACGGCGGGTGTATGTTAAGTTTCACTGCTTTAAACTTGCTGGAAAATCTTCACGTGTTCATGGGTGTAAGCTGTTTCTTCATTGCGTGTATGTGCGTTTGTACATGGGCTAATTTAACGTTTTTTCTCAAACGAGGCATTTCTCTAGCACGTGCCTCTCTCTCACATTTCTCTGCTTGTGTGTGTTTTTGTTTCACCTTCTTGTTGTGATGCTCCAGGCGCCTTCCCAACCTCCACAAGTGTGTTGGCCGCAATTTTATGTGTAAAACTTCTCTTAATTTCTCCTTTAATTCTCTGCTAGCTGCTGTCTTTTCCACAGCTGCTGATTCTTGCTGAGTTTGGTTTCCATTACTATAATTTTGCTTCGGCCGCCGTGCTTGTGGGGGCAGTTGGTCCAGCCCCATAGCCACCTGTATCAACACACTGAGAGATTTATTTAATATCATTTTCATCACTGTTAAATAGACTAGCAGGCAAGACGCCCACCTTTGCACTGCAGACTACATGCCAGTCTCCCAACACACTCCTCTCTGAGTTTCAGCTTTAAAACCCAACCTCATTCACACCCTAGTCATTCGAAACCTTATTTGTAGTATCATAATCAGCAAAATCAGCGTTTTAATTACAGGCATGTATCATTGTTTGCAAATCAAAATTATAAAACTCAAAAACACGCTAAACAGGAAGCAAAGTCCTCTGTGCGCGTCACAGCTCATTTGCATGTTCACACACCGTCTAAAAATAGCTCGCAGCGCTGCAGTGCGCTGTCGTCACACACAGGGTCACACAAAGCTCAGACAAAACTCTTCTATTTTATATTACAAAGACGTCTTGTATTTACAATCACTGACAGGCCTAACAGATTGAGCACCTAAGAAATTTCGACAAATTTAACCATAACGGGTCCAACCGAAGAAAGTTAACTTTTTTGTAATCAATTAAACAGTATCTGTTACTTCTGGAACAGTTTCTGACCTAATTTCTAAAATCCCTAACTCAATTTAACAGTATCCAAACAAGCACATGACACCGTTTAAAACGGTGAGGAGACTCGGTAACTCCTAGCTTATTTCGGGATGCCCTGTACCCCACAGTTAAACCAAAACTGAACTACCCCTGTTCGCCGACAGGTCAAGACCGCGCGTCCACGGCCAGGAGGGAGCGTAACCTCCGGGCTATGTGCTTCTTAGCATCTTCCAGTGCCGTCCTATAACAATTTTCACCTAACTGATTTTGAGAAATTTTACCATAACGGGTCTCACCGAAGAAAGATAACTTTTTTACGACCAATTCAACAGTCTCTGTTACTTCTGGAACAGTTTCTGACCTAATTTGTAAAACTATTAAACAGTATCTGTTACTTCTGGAACAGTTTCTGTCCTAATTTCCCTACCAAACTACCTGAGCCTTCAGCTCAACATCCAGGGACTCAAACCCAACATTCTCTGTTACTTCTGGAACAGTTTCATATTTCTTCAACTTCATTAAATACTCTTAAGCAACTTTAACTGCATACCACACGGTGATTCTCATCAAAATCAAAACAGACACTCTACCAGTAATTTCAGTGAGTAGACTTTAATTTAGTCATATCCAATTTGGCACATTTTGGAAATCATTCAACAGGTAGTGCCTTACCTTTAGATAAGCCGGCTTTTGTCCACTCACATCAGACCACTGGCTCGTGCCTGTCCGTTCGACAACCTCGGACCGTCCAAACTTTTAAATTCCACCCCAATACCACAGGACGAGCCCCCAAGCTGTTAAGGTTCAAAATATTGGGGATGGAGACAAGAGAAAAAACCACAATAACAACACTGGTCCGGCCGGGTTGAGTCAAACGATGATTTAATGATCACACACGTGGGAGATGGACACTGATGCAGACAGCCTCAAAATCTCAAAATGGTGGAGCATTGCTCAAACTTTTATAACCTCTGGTGCCTCCACCTTATCATAAAAAGCCTAAACATTCACATGCTCTCTCTCACACAGCGCCTAAGCTACGACCTTGGCTCCCTGTTTATCTGCTCCTGCTGAAATGGGGCAGAAAACTCCAGCACACTCTGTTCTCTTCTACTCAGACAAATTAGACAATAACCTTCTGCGAACAGTATTTCTTATAACTCAGCAATATAATGCATCATAAAACAATATCATTCATTCACAACAAGTCAGCAATTTAATGTAATGCAAATCAGTTTAACTAATGCAATAGTTATCAGCTTCTTCTAATTCAGGAGAATAATGCAAACTAAAACTACATAATAATTCACAATCTTTAATTAGGGGTATAACATGGCATAAAATAATATCATAATTTTACAATTCCCCCTGATGAGGTCATTAGAATAATGACCTCACAAACACCCTGTAGCCCAGTGTGGCCGGGTTCATCTCTTCTCACTCCTGAGGTCCTTTGTCCCCCTGAGGGGCAAACCATATGTAAGATGACCTCTGTGTTTGCGCAAGTCAGGTGCAAGACAAACTATTACTACAAGGATAGCAGGTCCAGATGACACTCCCCTGTTCTCCCACAGCTTTATTTGGTGTTCCCTGATACCATTCAGACGTAGACTAGAACCTCTGTCCGAAGAGCTCTTAACCTTTATTTTATTGCTGCAGCTACCAGTGTCGTCCAGTTGGGTGATCCTCTGCTCTTAATTCCTCAACCTTAGGGGTTAGACAACCCTTCAGTCGTAACACAGATCAGGGGATTATTCTGCTCCGATTTCAAACAACGATCTGTGTATTCTCCAGAAAAAGGAACAGGAAGGTGTCCCCTTTTTGCCCAAAAGCCTCTCGAACTTCGTTGGTCTGGTGTTCCCGGATTTCCGCCAACCCCTTCATGGTTATTGCTGTGTTTATGGGATCCATCCTTTTGTGGTGACTAGCTGGAGCCCAAACGCCATGACCCTTGGACCCAGTTGATGTCTCGGCAGTCACTGTGTCTGACTCTGCTACGGAGGGTCCTCGCATCTCTGTGACCTCGTCTGGTGTCTGTTCCTTTCTCTGTAAGAGACAGAAAACCAAAACACCTCTCTTCCTAACCCTAATAATCTAATGTTATTATCTACTGACCTTCTAGTGATTCAGAATTGGTCTAAAACATTCAGAATGTCCCAGGGACTTATTCTAATCATATCTTATGTGTGTGTAAGCAGTGTTTGCATTTAGCCCTCCGCACTCAAGGCATTTCTTACACTTTATCAGTCCGGACAGTCACGCCGAACGAAGCTTCTGACCTTCAAAAGGCCGAGTGCCAACTCGTTATAAGCACATTTGCAAGGTGTGTCTGAAGATTATTGAAACCCCTCTTTTTAACAAAAGACAAAAAATTAACAAATCTTCTAAACGCTATTCAGTTCATTTCAATGAGTAATGATTAAACATGAAAGTGATAGTTTATGCTTTTTCACTGATTCTCTAAAAGGTCCGTCTTCTCGGACCGCTATTAGCTTAAGCTTTACCATTCCTAAATTATTAAAGACACAAATGAAGTTATAAAATGTTCAAATAATCCTGGTTTGATGTTAAAGCTCAACCTTCCCCCCCCTTTTTTGACACATTCCAATGTGTCAAATCAACGGAGCTAGAACATTCAAAAAAAAAATTAGGCAGCTACAAAGTTTCCCAGACTCTTAAGGTGATCCGCGTGTAACGTTCTGACTCAGGTATTTAATATTTTAATGAATCTCGTTTAATTAACTGCCACTATTTAAACTAACCTTAAAGACATAATTTAAGAAAAGATCACAAAGAATAACATGATATCAGTGTTTTGTAAGCGCGTGCGGCCCTCCATGCTCGAAGCCTTTCCCCTCAATAGATCAGTCAGACATTCGCGCTGACTGTAGCTTTTAACCCTTATTAACTTGAGCACAACTCTACAATGAGCAACAAGTTGCAATATGTATAAAAATGATCGTGGTTACACCTGCAATGAAAAATTATATCATTATCCTAACACCTGTAAATAGAAGATTCATCAGAAGTTATAACAATCACAGGAACACAGATGTTAGTATAAGGTCAAAAGCTTCAATAAATGATCATCGATGCATGTGTCATTTTCTCTCTCAGTGTCGAGTCTGCAGCTTTGTGTAGTGTTTTCTTGTTTCCTGTTTTATTGTGAAGGTCTGCATCTCATGTGAGCGTGTTCAGTTTTACCTCCCTTGTCTCGTCTCGTTACTGCCAGCTGTGTCCACCACCTGTGTGTAATCTCCCTGTGTTTCTCTGTGTGTATTTAAGTCGCGTCTTCTTCATTGTAGTTGCTGGTCCGTCTGTGTATCCACCGTGTCTCACTGTGAGAGTGTGATCTAGATAAAATATCATCTCTATAGACGTTAAATCATGTGGAGGGTTAATTAATCATCAATAATCAATTAGTCATCATTAAATAATTAAATGTCATTAATGAATTAAGTTCAAAATACTTAATAAATTAAATACATACATCATTGATTTAACGCCAAGTAATTTCCAATAAATTCATTTCAAATTTATTGATTTTAAATGTATTTAATTAATCACTTATTGACACAGTTAATCATTTATTTAAGAATCTATTTATTTAATTCATTTGGGCCCTTCTAGCCCTGCAGCTGTGCATGTGCTTACATATCCACTGGTATGTGTCCTACAGGTATTCTCACAGCAGTGCTCTGAACATTAAATGACCAGCAGATGTCATTTCTTCATAATAAGCAGTTAAACTTTGTGTGATCTGCCTTTGGGTGAAGCAACAAAGACAGAAAAATTGGACACATTCACAGAGCTTTACCACACCATCACTAGACAACAATGGAATTATTTTAACTAAAAACAAATAATCAGAAAGTCTTCTGCCTGGTCTCGTACCTCTGTGTTTCTGTAACATGAATAATGAGCTGAAATCTCCTCACGACACCACCGATCAGCTCAAAGGGCCCTCGAGTTTACCTGCATGCATCCTGTTCACCTGTCAGCTGTTTAACACCTGCTGCTTATTCAGCAAACACGCCCACATTACCTGGTGACAGTCACAGTTTAATGCGGGCCGCTGTTTGTCAATATAAAAGAATTTAGTTCTAATATTGTGCACACAATTTGCAAATGTACCATAGTTTTAGGCCAATAAAGCACACTGTCGATTTTTGAGAAAATTAGAGGATTTTAAGTTTGTCTAAGAGTGCGAAAAATATGACAGCTTGTTTCCTCAGAGCACAGCTGCTGGAGCTTGTGTTTACCCTCAAAGTGTCACGATGTACAAAGGGGACTCACGCGCTGGACTCCAGGGATGATGCACACTAGAAAATTTATTAAAGAACAATGTCCAATGAGTGTATATACCTTTTGCTATGTACAAAAGGTGAGGGGGGCAGGGCTCCGGGGAGAATCCAGGGGAACACCCTCGTCTCTCCACACAATCCAAACACGAACCTACTCGCACACTCGTCGCTCAGGGAACACCAGGGAAACAGTCCAGGGAGTCTGTACACAAAGAAACGCTTGTTAGATTCCAAACACACACTGCAGGGGAAAACACTTGCTTAGACGCTCGACTTTCACTGACGCGATCCTCACAACGATCCAGCGAAGAACAGCCGTTGCTTCCTGGCTTAAATATCGTCCACACTGATGAGGCACAGGTGTTTCTTCCTCCGAGGGCGTGGGCCAAGGGCGTGAACCAGGGGCGGAGCGTGGGGGTGGCTTACTGGGCTTAAGCCCGGGTTGTTTTGTCAGAAGCCCGGGGTATTTTGGAGTGTAATTTTTTTCATAGTTAGATGCCTGGCAGACAACTGTATAAAACAAAAAGTACACACAATATTCGAAGCACATAGTGCACACTGTTGGAATTTACGACTGTGCGTGAATCCCACCCGATATTGGTATGATCCGAGCTCAGGCACTAAGCGACTGAGCGAGGGGGCGGGGCAGCTGCTGCCCGTGAGTGCGCTGTTGGAGAGACGGAGCCAGCCATACTAAGGAGAGCTTAAGTTTGACCAGGTACCAAAGCAAATCATTCGTACTGTACAAATAATGTAAATATGACGGTGTATCACGAAAGATTGATATCAAACTGATCACTTGCCCAATATTACGTTACTTGCTCTTCAAGTGAATCAACAAATGGCGAAATGAAAAGCCGAACAAATGCTATTTTTTTTAGAGAGTCTTAGCTTACGTGTGTTTATTTCATATTTTCAGTTCTTACCCTCCCCGACTAAATCGGTTTCAGTTATGCACTGAAATATAAGAATGGACATTAGAGGGTTCTTTCAAAGAAAAAACTCAGGTAAATGTTATTTTATATATTATGCTTTGTATGTTGTTCAGTATATTTCTATGCAAAACAAGAGGGATTTCAGGACACAGCAGGATATTCACATTTGTAACCAGATATTTACACTTTAGGGAGAAAACATAAAACATTTTTACTGTACAACATCAATTTAGAGTAAACTTTTGTTTTAGATAAATATTGAAATATATTTTGAATTAGTTAAATGTCAGAATAAAGAGACAGAGCTTTCTGTTTTTTATCACTTTCATCAAATTTAGGAGTACATATACACTAAGTTTATTGTTAATTAATAAGAAACTCCAGACGATTCCATTCTGAGCTGCAGAAGCTTCTGATAGGTTAGTAGAGTCCACGTGAGTAAATTGGTGGCACAGCTGTGGATGCATATAAGGAAAAACACAGAGCCTGTTTCTGTGACATGGGAAAATCAAGAGATGTCAACCAAAACACCAGGAAAAGAACTGTGGAGCTCCATGAGTGTGGCTCAATTTTGAATACAATTTGGTGCCATTTGCAATTAAGAAATACAGATAGTTTCTCTCTTTACTCTTAAAGTTAACAAATATGTTTTTTATATTTATCAATCTAAAAAAAAATAAACATTTAGTCTGATTTGATGTTACAATTAAAAAAATGTTTGTGTTTTTATCTGAAGATTTTGTAAATATCTGTATATTTGATGATTGTCAGCACAAAGAGAGAGAGAGGAACAGAGAGGGAGAGAGAGGAGAATGAGGACAGAACAGAGATGAACAAGAGCAGGTGAGACACACATGTTAGTCAAATGGTCGTTTGCCAAAAGTATCACCGTATCATAGGTCCTCATGTATCTCGTACCTAGTGTTTCTTTTTAGGTTTGTTATTTTTCAAATTCTATATTTATTAAGTTCTGCAGGCTTGTTTGCACAACAAGGCTAAATAATTATATAAACTTTTCTCAATCTAAATATTGTACTTTGGTAAAATTAAAAAATAAATGTAGTGCAGGTCTATGATGATTTTTAGTGCTACTATCATCTAGTTCTGATTCTGGTTCTGTCTTGGTTAAGTCCTCAGTAGTCCTGATTTTGAACTGTTGTAGTCCTGTTTTAATTCCGGATCAGTTCTGGGTCTGGTTGAATTGGGGTTTAGTCCTCGTGTCTTGATACAGCCCCGACTTTGTTCTGCCTTGCTGCTTAATTAAAAAACTAGTTTAAGGTGTCCTGCATATGTGATATATATTTTTCCCTATATGAAGTCATTCTTTTTTGAACAAAACTCAAAACAGAGCCAATTAATCTTTCAGTCATTTCTACCCCCCCCCCCCCCCCCCAAGGGGAAAAAAAAATCCCACATGCATACGACCCTTTTGGGCTAAGCCCCGGGTGTTTCAAATGTCTGGCTCCGCCTCTGGCGTGAACCCATAATGAGTTCAGCCCTGGCGAGAGAGAGAGAAATGGGAAATGTCAGTCTGGCACGATTCATTCACGGACTGGACCGCTGATATACACCATGAATGTTGGAGCCAAATTAGTCTGGCATAGACATGTTGATCAGATTCTAGATGCAGAATGTCACGTGGTTCCAGAGCAACCTGAGAGCACACATCTACACCTCAAGATTCAGAAGAGTTTGCCCTCGCTTCACCACCTGAGGTTCAGGGTTTACGTGAAACCACCAATTCAATTCAATTCAATTCAATTGTATTTATATAGCGCCAAATCACAACAAAAGTCGCCTCAAGGCGCTTCATAGATACAGAGAAAAACCCAACAATCATATGACCCCCTATGAGCAAGCACTTTGGCGACACCAATGTTCAAACACCTGAACTTTCCACACAGAGCACTATGGACTCTGACCAAACAGGCAGACGTTACCCTGAGAGAAATCCCAGAGCACCCCAGAGACTGAACTTATAGGTTTCCAGTTCATTTTGTAAGGAAAGCAGTTAAAATGTTTAAGAGGAAACAACCTAACTCTGTGTTGTAAATCACTGAGTAGGTGTCATATTTCAGTTTAAGTACAATTATTGGGTTACGGCATTTACCTGAAAATACCTTAATTGTTTGATACTTAATGTGTTCATCAAAGCTGGATGGGAGGAGCTGTTATGTATTTAGTAAAATCAGTTTATATTTTGTGATAAAGTAGAGAACACCAAGTGTGGTGCATGTGCGCATTGATATGCCTGTGCCTTTCCACAACATGGTTAATAAAGTAAGTTACTAACAACCAAACAGGTGTTGTTACTTTACCAGTTAAGTTATAAGAGAGAACATAACAAACTGGTTGAGATCCTGGATTAAAGAGGGAATGGGAAGGGAAGAGGAATACAGAGGGCTGATTGGTCGGTTCGTGAGGTGGTGTGAGGAGAATCACCTGAAACTGAATGTGGCCAAAACAAAGGTGCTGGTGGTGGACTTTGGCAGAAACAGATCCCTCCTCTGTCTGCACTGGTGGGAATGATGTTGAAATAGTCACATCCTTTAAGTATCTGGGAGTTCATCTGGATCACAGGTTGGAGTGGTCTGCCAACATGGACGCTGCCTACAAAAAGGGTCTGAGCCAGCTTTACTTTCTACGAAGGCTCAGATGGTAAATGGACCACCTGGAGGAGGTGATCTGTGACACACTGCTGTCAATCATGGACAATGACTCTCACCCCCTCCATGATACACTGGACAATCTGCACAGCAGTTTCAGCAACAGGTTCCTTCAACCCTGCTGTCTGAGGGAACGTTACGTCAATGCAGCTTGTCACTTTGTACACCACAATATATTTGCACACATACTTATCCTTTTATACTGGTATGTATATTTATACCTATATTTCTGTATTTCTCCATTTATCTGAATATTTATCTATCATAACTGTTTCTACACTCACTTTATATGAGTGCTTGTTGTTTCTTGTATATTTGCTGCTATGACAACTCAGTTTCCCTCCTGGATTAATAAAGTTTCTCTGATTCTGAAATACAGTGAGCCATTATATTTGTAGTTTCTAACTAACAATATAAAGGCTCAGCAACCGATAGTGCCACAGCACGTCCCACTGGCAGCTGAAGGAACTTTTATACAAAGGACTTTGTAATTGAAGCTTTATTTATACAGGTCGGCTCATTGAGACTCAATGTCTCATTTACAAGAGAGACCTGTTCCAGACAAACATATTAAAATTACAACAATAAGAGAAAAGTTTGTGTAATGTACTCAGTCACATTAAAAACGAGAACAAGTTCCCAGAGATGGTTTCACAAAAACATGTGTACGTCTTTTGAAGTCTGCAAGTGAAATCAACGGAGAGCCTTAAATCCTTCGGTTATGTTTTCCATGAAGACGGAGCAGAAAAGGAGAACGCCTTCTTCCCAAGCTCTGCATGAACTGATGGAACAGTGGATGTAATGATGTCCTGAGACTGCAGGCTGTGACTAAACTGTTTGCCTAACATGTACTCTGATAAATAGGAGGCAGTAACCCAGAAACAGATTGATAGATAAAATGATACTAATGGACCATCCTGTGTAAGACCAATGAGGACCAGTTAACCAGAGAACACAGAGTACAGTGGTGTGTTAAAGGTTTACAGGCAGTTATAAATCTTAATGCCCCATGATGGACAAAATCCAACAGATGAAGAGAGCGAGCAGAGTCATTCATATAAATCATGTCACTGTAATCCAGGGCAGGTAAAAAAAGGTGGCAGCAACAAGCTTTTTCCTGTGAAACATGATCTGTTCCTGGAAGAGAAGCCCAACTTCAGCCTCAGTGTCTTTATTAGATGTTCAATGTGTGGCTTATAGGAACGACTGTCATCAACCACAATACCGAGGTATGTGTACGAGGCCACAGTTTCAATAGAAATACTTTGAGCAGATACAGGAGAAGGAAATAAAGCCGGACCCTCTTTCTGTTTGTGAACAACATGACTTTGGTTTTTTCTACATTTAAAGCCAGTCTGAGCCAGCTGAGACTGAATACTATCAACAGCTGCTGTAATGGTTTGAAAACTATGTTGATGGTATAAAATGAACAGATGCATCTAGATTTTGTGCCACACCGTTGACATAAGTAGCCCAGGACAGAACCCTGTGCACTCGTTTAGTCACATTTAAAAAGCTGGAAGAGAGACCATTGAGCTGAACGCACTGCTGATGTCCAAAAGAACATTAGAGAAGCAGCCAGCTGCTCGGTCTGAAAGGCCTATTTCCAGTAATCTATGACATAAAATGCTGTGGTCAGCAGCTCAGCTCATAAAGCAAGGGACTGGGAGCAGCTGCTGCTGAGTGTTGCTGGAGTTCCTGTGCTGTTAGATCCTCATCCTCTCCACGCAGCTTGGAAGTAGGTGAAGTTGTGCCAGAAGAGTTTTTGTTGTGGTCAACAGTGTCAAAGACTTTGATAGATCAATAAAAAGAGCTGCACAGTAGTTCTTTGCATCCAGCGCTTCATAGACGTCTTTGAGAACTTTTATCGAAGCAGTTCCAGTACTGTGCAGTTTCCTAAAACCAGACAGGAAGGGAGATAAAATCCTATTTTCATCCAGATAACTTTGAAGTTGATTATTTACCAGCCTTTGAAGAACCTTAGATAAGACACAGAGTTTGGAAATTGGCCTGTAATTACTAACTGTTGAAGAATCACCAGCTTTCAGTGGGGGAGTACAGAGGCACACTTCCACATCTGTGGTAAAGCCTTCTGTTGTAGAGAAAGATTAAAAATATAAGACACTGGCTCAGCTATGATATTTGCAGCCAAGTGCAAGAAGGAAGGAGAACGATTGTGAGGACGAGTTTCTGGTGTTGGGGCTATTCAAAGCCTTACAAACCTCTTCTACTGTGACAGGTGTGAAGGAAAAGGTATCAGTAAGCAGGAACTACGAGCAGAGTTGTGTGCAAGAGGTTTACCATCAGATACTGTGCTGAACAAAGAACAAGAAGCAACAAAGTGTTTGTTAAAGCAACATTTCAGTTTTGACACAGGAGTGGAGTCGATATTTAAGTGAGGAGGAATCTCTGAGGAGTCACAGCTGGCAGAGACACTTTATAGTTTGCCAAAACCTCCTACGGTCGTTTGGACTGTCAGTCGTTAAAGTAAAAAATAGTTACATTGGATCTTGATGATGGAGGCAGTAATCCGATTACACAGCTAATGAAAACGTAGCCAATCAGCATCAGAGCCAGACTTCCTGCCCAGGCCTGGTTTCTGTCATGTAGGAGATCAGCCGGTACTGAACCAAACCAGGCCTGTCCCGACCTTTCACCCTGACCTGGCAAAAAGGGGCGTGTCTGTCCACAAAGTAGACACAACTCTCCTGTAAATGTTCCCAAACTGACATTGTCAGCCTGTTTAATACGACCCCAGTTCAAACTGATGCGGGCTCGGAGTGTGAGATTTTAGTGTTTCTCACAGCACCAACTATGCAGTGATCACTCAGGTCGTTGGCAAAAACTGCAGATGTGGAAAACTTACGCAGCATATTAGTTAATAAAGGTCAATAAGAGCAGATTTATCTGGGTGTTTAGGATCAAGGCGTGTGAGGCTTTAAATAATTTGAGTCAGTTTTAAAAACAAGCAGCGTGCCTTAAAATCATCAGACACAGAAGAAAGCCAGTCCCAATGAAAACCATCCATCTGAAAGACGTCATTAAAATGCAGCTCAGATAAAAGTTGAACCAGAGACGGTGATGTGCTGGGGGAAGCAGATGGAGGCTGATAGCAGCCAACAACAGTCTGATTTCCAAACAGATCAATAGTTAAGGCCAAGATTTCAAATGGCTGAGGTGCAGATGGAGAGAACAAGACTTGAGCAGCAAGACAGAGCTTCACATAAACTTCCAGACCTCCGCCTTTTCTGGGACAGTCTGAGAGCTAAATGTTAAATCCATCAGTTGCTACGTTTTTATCCAGTAAAGATTTGGAAAGTCTCAGAAACAACAATGATACCAGCACCGCTTGAACAGGCCCAGATTCCAATCATATCCATGTTAGGAAGCACACGACGTGATGCATGTGTAACCCAGACAGTTTTTAACATCTGCTGGTGTTTCACATTCAGCCAGAGGCCCAGGGTTAGGTTGGATACCAGACAATAATAAAAGCATCGTTATTAGACTCTAGAGCTCGTTTATAGCTGACACCACATGTAGAGTTTAAGTTCACACAGAGACGATGACATTTTTCTAAAACCAGCAAACAATAAACAAGAAATGTAACAAGAGTTTCAGAAGAAGCTGTTTTACAGAGAAATGATTCCCTGAAGACAAAATTATTATTATCATCTTTATTTCTCCAGGTGAAAATGTAATTGAGATTAAAAATGTTGTTTTCAAGAGAGACCTGGCATCATGGCAGAAAGAGTCAGAAATACATCATAATTCAAACAAATACAAAATAGGAAAAACATCCTACATAAACTTCATAAAGTTTCATTAACAGACTTTGAACAATGGACTTCAAACTTCCCCCCAAAACAACAGAAACACATTTGAAAATAATGAATGACATTTATCCCTCTAAAGAAGGACTTAGACTACGATTTAATATGAATGAGAACATGTTCATAAATGGATGCAACCAAAGATTTCATCAATCCCTGATTTAGAGACAACAGAACATTTGGTTTGATTTCACAAGATAAGAATGACGACTGAGTTGGAAGATTGTTTTACGTTTAGTCAAATCTTTCATACATAAAGTCGGATTACAAAATCATCCCCTAAGTTTGTTGTTTTATTCAAGGAATTGAAATTATAGAGAAAATCTGTGAAATGACTTAAAGAAAATATCAGCTGTGGATTCCAGCTGTATCTTACACTGATACTTGTCATATTTGTATCTGCGCCTAAAAGATAAAAGGTTTTCCATGCTAAAACACAGCTCCACCTCCTGCAGTTCTCCCTCTGAACCACTAGATGTCTCTGTTATCTAAATGAAGACGTGCAGCACAGCAACCACAGCAGCGCTCAGATCACACATGTCCTGTTATTATGTATAAAAGCATGAAACAGGTGAGACAGGTGGGATCAATATTAATGTTGTGGAAATATATGAAAAAGCAACAGAAGAGTGAAAACATTTTGTGTTTCTAGAAAGATCTTTCAGCTCACAGCTGCTCACAGACTGTATTTACAAGTGACAAACTGCAACTCTACAGTACATCTACAGTATATATCAAATATATTCTGTATTCAAATCTATTGAGTGATGTTTGAAAGTCTTTCCAGGTGAGTTTGATCCAGGAGGGTCTGAAGCCAGAGTCAGACAGAGACTGTGCAGAGACTGTAGAAGGACAGAGCAGCAGCAGAGCAGTCCAGATACACTGATGATCCTCTGTCAGATCCAGAGGGACACACAGGGATGATGCTGGACTCTACATTGTGTCTGACAGTGGAGCTGTTCTCAGAGCAGTTCACTCTGCAGCACTGACAGTCATCTGCACTTCTTCTCATTCCTCTGTCAGTCACTGCTGGATGAAGCTCTCCTCTCCACCTCCCAGTAACATGGCCCAGTCAGAGCGTCTCTACACACAAGCTGCTGCTGCTTCAACCTCTCTGGATCATCAGGACACAGCTCCTCCTCTCTCAGCACACACACCGTCCTGTTTACCATCATCAGCTGCACCTGCAGAGAGAAGAAGGAAGAGCAGAGGAGATAAACTAGTGTTTCCAGAGACTCTTCATCAGCTGTCAGTCAGTGATGCAGCACATCCAGTATAAAGAGCAGCAGGGACTTCAGTGCTGGGACTGTACTAGGACTCATTGTTGCTTCACTTTTTCTAATCTTTGGATTTTTATTGAAGTTGATGAAGATGTTTTTCCCTCCTAGTTTGAGTTTGGACTTTCATTCATTAGAAGAACCTTGGTGTGTCCACTCTGAGCTCTGTAGGAACCCCAACAACAAGCCCAACAATCCAGATGGACGGTTCCAGCTGTTAACTGGAGGAATTCCATCCAAACATCTGCTCTCACTAAATTCTTCCTCACCTACAGACTGTGTTCTTCACTGCTTTAAACTTGGAAATGAATGCAGTCATTGGTCTGCGTGCTGCTTTGTTCAGAGAGCTGATTGGCTGTTGACAGCCGTTACTATAGTGACCATAAAGGTCAGAAACAGGAAGTGTTTGTGTCCAATCCTGAAGCCTGTCACCATTCTCCTCTCACAGCTTCACTGAGAAGCTGCAGCTTTACAGGAAACACTGGATCTTTGTTTCATACTGACTGTGTTTAGTACAATACTGCTGACAGCACCACCCACGCACTCCATCACTCTACTGACCTCAGAGTCTCCAGTCTGTAGTCTGGACTCTGCTGAAGATCAGACAGCTGCTTCACTCCTAGATCCTTCAGGTTTTTGTAGTACAGCTCCAGCTCTCTCAGATGGGAGGAGTTGGACTTCAGTGCTGCTGCCAGATAATCACAGCTGATCTCTGACAAACCACAGCTGTACAATCTGTATAAAGAATGAAAGATGCAAGTTTATTAGACAAAGTGTGAGCTTGAAATCATTCAGTGTTTCATCATCTGTTCAGAGCTGAAGAAGGTTCAGAATGTAGAAGTTTAGAAAATGGAAACTCCAAACAGCTGAAGCCAACAGGAAGCAGCTTCAAACAGGAAACTGTGCAGAGTTTCAGACTATATGTCCTGATGCAGCCAGTTGGATTTTGGAGATTTGAATCTCTGTTCTGTGACTAAGTCCTTGAATCATTTCTTCCAGTTGGTCCAACAAGACAGACTAAGTGTTGGACATGTGTTGTGGCTCCATTAGGGGAGCTTCTAAATGTGATGTGATGGCCCCTCTGGGTCTGTCAGGTCACAGCACTGAAGAGAGCTCAAACTGGGCACACAGTTGTTCCAGTCTGGACCAAAGACTCTATACTGGGACTGAGGGACTGCTTTGACTGCACCCACTGGGACTTTTTAAAGGCTCATGTTCTCACTTAGATCATCGTTTTCTACTTACATCTCTTTCTGGGAAAAATGGGGATTACTTTGGAAACAGGAAGTATTTTCCCCAATAAGCAGCCCTGGATTAGTAAATCACTCCAACATGTTCTCAGGCAGAAGAAGCTGTCTTGTTATGAGGGAGAGACGAAAAAGATTGAGGCACAGAAACTTGTTGAAAGAGAGATAAAGCAGCTAAAATCAGGTGTAAAAGTAAAGCAGAGGATGAGCTGAATAAAGGACACTCAAGGCTGGCTTGGAAAGGAATGAAGTCCATGGTGGGGATGCAGAACAAGGAGCAAAGATGAATGTGATGCTGAATCAGCAGAAGACTTGGACTCATTTGATTCCAGCTTTGATATCATTGATTTCAATGAAGAGCTTTGTGATTGTAGCAAAGGGCTGGTAGCTCTGAGAGTCCCACTGATGAGGTGTTTGTGTGGAAATCTCTTAGTGGGACCAAAGAGAGAAAAAGCCCTGGTCCTGATGCTGTGGGAGGGAAATGATTGAAGTGTGCTGTGAGGAACTGACTGGGAGATTTTCACACATTTTCCAGTCCTCCTTGGAACAACAGGAAGTTCCCAGCATATGGAAACAAAGGTTAAGTGTGCTATGGCACTCAGTGATGATGGTGCTGTGGCCCCACCACCTCCACCTCTTTGTAAAGGAACTAACTGTCATCTGAAGCTTCAAATGGAACTAAGACTTCCTCCACTAGGTGGCAGTGTCTGATGAGAAAGTGTTAGTGGAGCTGGCCTGGAGTCAGAAACAGGAAGATGCAGGATTTGGGCTGAAATGGGGAAAAGTGGTTCGCACTAGTGCCTTAAAGCAAGAAGGTTGTAGGTTGAAGCTTGTTGGCCTTTCTGTGGAGGTTGGATGTTCTCCCACAGTCCAATGAAATGCTGCTTAGGTTCATTGGTGCTTCTAAATTGGCTGTAGGTGTGGATGTGAGAGAGTGCTTCTCTGTCTCTCTCTGTTGGCCCTGTGATGGACTGCTCACCTGTGCAGGTGGACCACGCCTCTTGCCCTATGACAGCTAGGGCACAGGCTGCAGCCCTGTGAGCCTAAGCTGAATAAACAGTTAGCAAAAATGATCCATAGATGGCCTGAAATCCCCCAGTTAGCAGTTTGGTAGATAGCTATGACATGTTAATCCCATCCAGCAGCTGTATTCTACCTGTAAGCTGATCCCTGCTGAGCCAAAGCACTTTTTCATATACAAATTACAACCTTTAATAGAAACCTATTGGTCAGCATCTTATTAGCCTGCTGTTAGCTTCATTCCACAGAAAACTGAGAGAAACTAACAGAGTTGATGAAGAATAAAGAGAAATGTGCTGATTTAAAGCCTTTGAAGTGCTTCAGATGATCTCTGTCCACTTCTGTCCACTCATTCATTCATGTAAGCTTTCTAATGCAGCTTTGATCTTCACAGTCTGCTTCATGAAACTCATTCTAACCCTGAATGTCAGAGTGTTCCTCCTTCTCTTTCCCATCATTCATGCTGGCAGTGGAGGAGATTTGGATGTTGGACTGTGTTTTGATGATGTGTGTATGTTTGTGTTGGACTGCTGTCTGTAAAGCAAACACACATTTTGCTTTGGATTTCAGTGTCAGACAGACTTTAAGGTGGAATGAAGAGTTGGAGAGTTTCACAGTGAATTATCCAGTGGAGGATTTTTCTTCTTCTTTGAAGGTTTGAAATGTGAACATTGTTCTGCTGCAGTCAATGGACTAAACCAGAGAAGAAGAAAACAGACTTTACCATGAAGATCCTCAGTGTGGATCAGTATAATATCAGCCTGATGTCTGCAGTTTAGTGTCAGCACAACTTTCACATCATATTCATCTCTGCACAATGAAAATATGCTGACTGACCTCAGAGTTTCAAGTCCACATCCTGGACTCTCCAGGAAACCACACAGATGCTTCACTCCTGAATCCTGCAGCTTGTTGTTGGAGCTCAGCTCCAGCTCTCTCAGATGGGAGGAGTTGGACTTCAGCGCTGCTGCCAGATAATCACAGCTGATCTCTGACAAACCACAGCACCTCAATCTGTATAAAGAATGAAAGACGTAAGTTTATTAGACAAAGTGTGAGCTTGAAATCATTCAGTGTTTCATCATCTGTTCAGGGCTGAAGAAGGTTCAGAATGTAGAAGTTTAGAAAATGGAAACTCCAAACAGCTGAAGCCAACAGGAAGCAGCTTCAAACAAACACAACAAGAGAAAAAACTCTGAATGTTTCACATTAAAGTCGTACATTTATCATAAAAACAGGACAAAGACTTGAAAAAGTCGTGTTTTTCCTTCCAGGAACCACAAGGCTTCACTTTTAAAGGTGAAGTGTGAAAGAAATGGACATATTTGAAGTCCAACACCTTTTTCCAGTCACATTATTAAAGCAGACAAACTACAAGCTCATTTTCATTCCAACAAGTCATCTTCTGACTAGGGCTGGACAAAACGATTATTTTCCTAATCGATGAATCTAGCGATTAATTTTTCGATGCATCGATTAATCTGGACGATCTGATTTCCTCGTGTCAGCATTGTTCCCACATCATCATAATTAATGTTGTTCCAGGTTCAACATTGCAAGTGACCAATCACCTTCTTGTGACGTCATTCCTTTGCGACTTCGAAATACCCGCCTTCGAGTATTTCGAAATACAAGTGAAGAAGCGAAAAACCGCCGCCTGTCCGCCGAATTTGAAGTCAATTTAGGATACTTTCCTTTAATAAACGGTAAGCATTATACATATGTTCCTCACTTGGCTTGCTGTTTGTTTGCTAGCGATAGGCTACTTGACGACAGCATTAGCTAACCAGTGTTCTCTAGACCAGCGTTCCCCAACTTTTTGGGTGTTTCGTGGCCCGGGGGTTGGGTCAGGCAAAATTGCAGTAGCTTCCCTGATCATTTTACAAACATAAGTGAAGAGAATCTGGACTAAAAGGCCTAGACTTATGGTTGTGTGCTGAATCTATGAATCAAACTATCACCTGGAAACATAATTAACTGGTCCATAGCTGTGAAACTGGACATGAGTTCTTGATTCTATGGAGATTAACAGTAATCCAGAAATTTACAAATTTGTCCTGGTACATCGCGTAAATGTTGTCCCAGGGACATCGCGTAAATGTTGTCCCTGGGACATTGTGTAAATGTTGTCCCTGGGACATCGTGTAGAAGTTGCCCTGGGACATCGTGTAAATGTTGTCCCTGGGACATCGTGTAAATGTTGTCCCTGGGACATCGTGTAATTGTTGTCCCTGGGACATCGTGTAGATGTTGTCCCTGGGACATCGTGTAAATATTGTCCCTGGGACATCGCGTAAATGTTGTCCCTGGGACATCGCGTAAATGTTGTCCCTGGGATATCGCGTAAATGTTGTCCCTGGGATATCGCGTAGATGTTGTCCCTGGGACATCGTGTAGATGTTGTCCCTGGGACATCGTGTGATAGCTTGTAAATAATGGAATGAAAATTATTGATTGTTATTAACTTGTGAAAAAGAAGTGTAACAAATCCACATGTTATGTTCTTACACCCTTACAGAAACTGTGACTCCTTCACAATGTCAGGTAAATGTCAACTCATGTTGAATAATCAACCAATCAAGCCTTTTATTATCACATGCAATGTTATTGTACAATTTACTTAATGAATCGTGTTCCTTAGTTCTGTTTTTATTTATATGTATTTATTTATTTGTTTTATAAGGTAATAGATGGCCTAATCTATTTGCAGTGTGAGGTATGTTGAAAAGCTTGTTTGATCATAATGACATAGCATGTTTACGTTTTTTGTAATGTATTTGAAAACATAGGTGTATTTATGTTATTTTTATAGAATTTCCCTCACATTTATCCAATACCAAGCCAAATCACTGGAAAAATTTTGGATGGGTCCACAAGAGCACAAAGTGCATACTTTTTGAAGGTATGACTTGGACTGTGGTAACTATGTTCTTATCACAAAGGGTTTATAAGTTGCCACTATAAACAAACAGCATTTTCCAAAATTGAAGCCTTGTCAGAAGAACCTGAAAAATACCTTTCTGAAACCTTTTCTGTGTAAAGACTTGTTCAAAAGCAATGCACACAGATTAAAACATTTCTGTCTTGGCCAACTGATAAAGAACACCAAAAACTGAGTGGTGCGTGTTGAGTCTGTGGTCTTGATTTGTTTTGTACACACTATAGAAATTAATTAATGTAAACCAAAAATGACACTTTCTATATGTTTGTGTATCTGCAGAATTAATTATAAGTCTCACCTGACAAGCTTTTGCAGTTTTGCAGTGTCATTCTTGACAGAAAAACATACTTGTCACATTATTTTTATTTCCAGAAAAACATCTTTCAGATGTATGAGAAATTGATTGGAGCCTGTCTGGAAAACGGCAGCCACTGGACCTTGTTTGTAAGTTGCACAGATTTTGCACTCTCTCTAGTGCATGATACTTTTCAGTGTCCCTCATTAGGAAAGCTCAAGGCCCAAGCCTACCATATCCATCTTTTTACAAAACAGTTTTGTGACATACCCAAGAGGACCATAGTCTATATGAATTCATTTGGCGAGTCGGAGGTCAGAAAAAGTGCAGTGTTGAAAAACTGGAGGTAATTAATTAACATATTTAACATAACATATTTAATTTAATTGAAATCATTACCGAACGTGGTTATTGATTTCTCTATATGCTTTTTATTTGTAATAACTGCGATCTCTCAGCTCATTTGCTTCAGCAAGAGGCTGCGCTGGAGAGTGGACCTTGTCACATGTGAGCCACCCACATCAACAGGATGGGAACTCATGTGGAGTGCATGTCATAATGGTACTGAAAACTATAGCTTTAACCTATATAAGTAATGTTTACATTTTTGCCTATTCAGTTTTTAAAGCCTTAGAGGCAGGATGGTAAAATCTCAATTTTTTTTGTAGATTGAACCATTTCAGCAGTAATGCTTTGCTTTGGTTGCTCTGTTTTTTTTTTTTTCTCGGGGGGGGGGGGGGGGGGGGGGTTAAAAACAAACAAACATTTCTTTGTTAATCTAATTCTTCGTCAATTATTAGTTTGCCCAATCTCTCATTGACGGTAAAACACAAGTGGAGGAGTACAACACTGAAATCACAAAGCTCAGGTCCCGACTTTGCCACTACTTATTTTCCTCAATAGGTAAAGATAAAATTAGCTGCCTTCTTTTTCTCTAACATTGGAAAATGTAACTTGTACTTAAACAAATTATATTTTGCAGATCGAACTAGGAAGTGCAGTCAGTGCTGGTGTGTGATTGCAGCCAAAGACCGGGTACACTATGACATGTCCTTAGCCATATAGATTGTTTATTTAATGGACTTTGTTCATTTGTTTTTTGTTTGTTTATTTCTTCTTCTTTTTTTTTTTTTAAATTCACAGGTGCAGTGCCAGAAATGTGGTGCATACAAGCACATGCGTTGTTCAAAGTCTGTTTGTGGCATCTGTATCTTCTGTGAGAGTAAGTCACAATATAACTAAACAATGTCCAAAAATGTTTAAAGTGAATTTTTTTTTCGTAATTTTGCCTTTGCACACCAGGACTGTGTAATTAAAGTGGACGTTTCAAGATCCAGTTTTTACACAAAACTATTTTAGACATAACTGTGTCGTATTGTGGGGATTTCTCTTCACAATTAAATTGATATAGTGCTGTTTATATCATTCTTCTTTATGTAACAGCACAGTGCAGCACAGCAGAGGGAAAGGAGTTGTGCAGCATAGTGGGTGGCTATACAGGAGGAGCAATAGAAGTAGCCAGTGAAGAATGTCATCAGGGAAAGCATCAGGCAGCGAATGACAAAGGAAAAGTTCCTAAGGGAGAGAACATCTGCAGCAAATCGACAAGTAACAGTGAGATAGGAAGACTGACAGTCAGAGATGAAGGTACACAGACTGAAGACAAAGAAAAAGAAACAGAAGTATACGGCACAAGTCTGAGTACAGATAATGCTGCTGCTGATGATGTTGACAGGATCGATGCAGATACAGAATTCCAAACTGATTCAGAAGGAACTAGTACAGTTTACAGAGTGCATGGTCGCTTATCTGTACCAAGCTCAAAAAAGAAAACCTACACAATAACAGAAGACGAGATCAAGCGCAGAATCAACGCAGAGAACATGTCAGTTCATGTTTTCAGAGGTTTGATTGGGGTAGATATACATTTCGTGATTTTGATGTCACCTGAAATAAATCCGGGTTACTCGTATCAATGAAGTGACAATGTGGCTGGAAATTGTGCATTTGCTGCAACATATACACAATTACACCATGTAAACAAAAGCATTTAACTTTGTGCGCATGTGTGTGTCTCTCTCTGCTCTTTTGGTGTTTGCACTTTTTCTTTTTTAGGGCCGTAAAGCCAAACTGCCCGCAATGATTCTTGACAGGCCTAAGAAGGCCAAAACTAAAGTAACGGTGTTTAGTGTTCTGAGTGAAGAGGAGGCTGGGGAGCTAGCCCTCGGGTTTGCCGGAAGATTGGCCTGCGATGTCACAACAGACATGGTCTGTAAAGGCATCGACCATTCAAGTGCTGATATGACAAAGTAAGTTAGTAAAACAATATGAAAGTTGTATCTTTTTTGGTATTATTTGTCATTTCCCCGTATTTGGGTTATTGGTGTAACATTGTTAATCTTACTTTCTAATAACAGACAGACTCTTCTCAAAATCCAACACAATCTTAAACATGAGCTGACTGATTCCTCAACCTTCAGTTTGCTGACACACACCTTTGGCCCCGCTGCACTGGATTCTGTCATTTCATTCCTGTGTGAAAAACTTGATCTTGTCTCTTAAATAATGAAACCTTTTGTGACTTTTGTTTGTTCTGTAAATCAGAATCTTGAAAATTGTTCATTGTTGTTCTAAGTTTGTGTTAACTATTTGGCAAAAATGATTGGTTCCTAATCCAAACAGCATAATGACTGTTCTAACACATATCTTAAAAATGCTACAAAGAAAGAAAATTATCACATATGTTTCAATATGAATGTAATTGTGTCACACTCGGTTTGTAGTAACTTTCCTGTTTTATTTTGAGTTTTGGTATGTTTACACTGTTATTTTTATTTCCCGTGTGTTCGTCTTCCCTTATTAGTTTTACTGTATTTAATTAGTCTGATTTAATAACTTATAATTATTTACTTTCCAGTGTTTATATATGCTCCTCGTTTGGATTATTGTTTGTTTGAGTTCTGCCTGTCTTTTCTATTAAAGATTTGGACTTTTGGACTATTAGTGGACCTCGTAGGTTTTTATTCTGTTCAATTGGTAATTGACTGGGTTTAATTTAGTGGCCTGGAAAACAGGCCGGAGGGGTCTGGTCATTTTAACCCCCTAAGACCCGAAATCTTCCATGGCATGCATTTTTAATTTCTCTTTGATATTTGGGCCGATTGGAACCCGATGAATGTAAAAAGAAAGAATTACCAGGTTTTGTTTTTTTTACCTAATTTTTGTTTCTGAGAAAAATGAGAGCCACATATGAGGACATTAATTTGAAATTTCGATAGAACAGTTGCAGTATAATGTCCTCATAACTGTATATCAGGCACTTGTTGATCAAGATTTAGTATTTTGGTCTAAATAACCCAAAATGTGATGTCCACATGTGTGGACGCCAGGCTGGAGTAAAGTGTTAGAGCTATTTATACCTATGTAAACTTTTATACACTGGTTTTTACCTGTCTTGTTTCAGAAAGGTTTAAAAGGGTAATGTCCACAGTTTATTTGTTTATTTATTTGTTTGAATTCAACATATTTTATTAAAGTAATTGAGCTTGAACACAGAAAAAACTGAATCAAATAATCATAAAATCAAATCACTTGCATATACTGAAGTCTAATCTACTCTGAGCTAATGCCGGTTTCCAACACTAATGATCGGGTGAAGGAGAGAGATGAGGGTGTGCACGGCCACTGGTGCTCTTATCCCTGTTCTTTGTGATACAATCCAACAGGAAAGCAGTCAAACCCTTGGACATTAGCCAAGTTAACGTTCACAAATATATACACACAGAGGAACTCTGAGCCCCAATGTCAGCATTAGCACAAACATGCCACTTCATACCAAATCTCAGTGTGAGGTCAGGTGTTAGTCTCATTCCATTATTCTGGCTATATTTTCTTACTCATTACTATTAAACTTATACTTAAGACTAACTATTAACAAAATCACACCCCAATAACTCTGTTATTACACTTTGTATTTAATCATAAAAAGGCTGGATGTTGAAACCTTTTACTTCTATTTTGTATGAGCCAGGATTCTCAACAGCTGATACTCTATGTCCAAAAAGTGACAGGTATCGTTTTATGGAGCAAAAAACTTAAGAGCGCATATTTTATAAATAATACCAACAATTACAAATGCAGACCTTTAATAGTAATAAGTAATCCTTTATTTATAATGCATAGCAATATAAAAATAGTAACATATGAAAATATTACAATGGGCACAGATGAATTTGTATCAAAAACAGCAACCAAGCCAAAGTAATGAATAACACACATAAATAACAACTGCTTGAGAGACCAAACAATTTCTTTTCATCTGTTCCTTGGCAGAAAGTTAGGACAGCTATTCAGCTTTAGGTTTCAATAAACAGAAGTAATGGATGCAGTCCCTTTGAAATGTCACACAAAAGTCTACTTATGCATATACTTAGCTTTAACTCTTCTCTTTTTTGTTTTGTATTCCAAAAGGTTTTCATTTTCTCCAGAGGATGTCTCTCTTTCAGTGGTTATCGACTGTTCACATTCATTTTCAGACTGTTGGAATGTCGATGCTGGCCGAACGTTTCTTGCTAGAATACAATGGCCTAATTTTGCGTGCATTCTCTGTCGTCTTTATTTCGTACTGGCATATACTTTTGCCTACTTGTTTTGTTTTTAAGACATTTGTATGCAGTTCATCTATCATTGGAGTAATACCCTCTGGAATGAATGCCCACTGTTTAACTGTGTCTAAAACAGCATTTAGTTTTCCAACTGCATCTTCTGTGCATTTTTTGTCTGTGCTTTCAACTACAGGAGTGTCATTCAAAGTTGATAGAGGACTTTTCAGAGAGTTTTTCATTTTTTTAAAATGGCTACAAGCCACCTTCAGGCAAGCACATGTGTTATAGTGAGAGAACGTACAACAAGTGCACTGAAGTGTTTCAGCCGATGCAAAAAAACACAGATTTCCAAACAAACTTGGCATTTTTATCACTTTCAAGTCCTCACAGTGTACAAAGTAATGCCTTTCTTTCACTGCAATTCTTGCCAAGGTCTGTTTCCATGTTTGGATAGATGTCATTGTCAGCCTCTGCTAATTTTGCAAGTAACACTAGATGCTTGCAAAGAAGTCCTCGTAAGCCATATGTACAGTTGCAGTAGGACTCAACAGGGCAGACATCATACACCATGTCTTCTCTTGACTCAGATGGGACTTGATATGCATTAACTCCATGGCTGTTCTTGACTGTAATTTTAAGAGCCCAACCACTTTCCATCAGTCTTGAAGCAGAGTCTGAAACTTGAGACAAGGTGTCAGCAAACCTGTTTTTCATGCGGCCCACATCTTGCAGGGTTTTTATGACTGAGAAGTAGTCGTCGGCCTTCCCTAGGAGCACTTCAATCAGATCATCCAGACGCCTATTCTTGTAGCCAGATAAAAACTGGTATTTCAGGCGGTGGAAAAATCTGAAAAACAGTTATTTGAAATGATTAGTAACTGTAATTGAAGGAATTTAAAGTTTTAATCAAGACTGTATTATTTTTAAAAAAAATTGGAATACCTATTGCACACGTCTTTTATAAAGGAATGCTCTGTGCCGGTTTAGCTGATTTAGGCAAATCCACCTACTCTGTTTTTTGTTGTGATAACATAAAAAACGCTGCTAGAATTTAAAGGATTTGCCTAAAACCTGTTCTGGCAATGACATGACGAACCTACTCAGTTTAGCCTCTTGGATTAAAGCATAATATCTTTTTTTCAGCAATACAATTGAATGAGGTCAAAATAATAAATCATACCTTTCAATCACATTGTTTGTTTCAGAACGAGCGTGACTGAAGCGACGGCCGTAGTCACACCACATGTGGCCAATGCCTTCCCAGTGCTTCTGAAAATACTGGCACACCAAAGGGTATTGCTTAAATGTCTGGCAGAACTCTGCTGATGTGGCTTTAAAGTCGTCCTCCTAAGAGAATTGGATGCAACAGAATATATTTCAATCCATTTAACAGACCTATTGAAATCTTTAATATTATGTATTGAAGGCCTTTTCCTTTTATTGAATAACATTAAGAATTTTAAGTTATTAATAATATGTCGTGTTTTTGTATTAAGAAGCAATTATTTCTTCCCTTACAATGGCTAAGAAGGAACACTAAACCTATAAGCATATTTGGTTTCAGCATCTGTCTGTGAAAGAATCCCACTCACAAGTTCTACTGCACAGTGGGTGACACAATGATGTTCTGCACAGCTTAAGTACTTGTTTTGATAAGCAAGATAAGAAGCCAGTTTTAGAAATTGTTTCAAAAATCTATTTTGTATCTCTCTGTAACTTTTTTTAGCAACTGAAAGTTATTATGCTCTTAGTGTAATCAAGAAATCAAAATGTGAAATAGACAAATTACACTTACAGATGTGCAAGCTTTCAGCTTACAAAAGAAAGAAATGATTTCATTTCTCTTTTGGGTGTTAGAAAGCCCATGGACCCCGGACTCTGATTTTGAAAGCCATCGATTAACAGCCTGTGAATGTAAGAGAAAAAAAGTTAATCTGGAGAGAGAGACAGAGGAGCAGCTGTACAAAAAGCATAAAAGAAAGCTGACGTCCAAAAATAACTTTGTCACTCACTGGACAAGAGGACCTGTGCATTACAGAAATCAACCAGGCAAACATATTTTTAAATGTCAAAAAGAGCTTTGGGAAGCAGCCACCAGAAGATGAGTGCACTGTGGTCTTAAATGGATGGACATAGTCACTCAACATTTTATCCCTTTATATTCATTAACCTGAGTAGGTGAATATCACAATGAGGCAAATCATAACAACAGGACCCTGTTGTAAAAACGTGTTTCAGGTGCATCTTAGACAACGTGAAAAGAAAACAATGTGGTTTACCTGCAAGACATGGTACCAGCATAGAAGGATAGCTGACTCTGGAAAAACCTTCTGCAAAGCATTTATTTCCGCAAAGTCTTTGTCAACCATAAATGCTCTACAGAAAAAAAGAAAACACTAAATGAGATTAAACAGTATGAAAATGTTTTTGCTATCTCAAAGCACCACTTCAATGCCAAATTAAACATTTCAACTCACAAGTAGATATATAAAATACTGCATACAGCCTATAGGAATAACTTTAACAACTGGAAAGGAAAGTTTTTTGCAGCCCATGCTGCAGCTATAGCATTAGATTCTGGCATGTTATAACTTTTTTGAAAAGGAATTATTTCAAAATTAATAGCTGTCAATGTATTATTTACCTCGGGGAAGTTGGGAAATGCTCACAAACTATTCCAAGAACAGTTTCCAGGGTTTTCTGACTTTCGTTGCTGACAATAGCATAGGCCACAGGGGGCCTGTTCTTCGTACCGCGCTAAGTGAGTTAGCTGGATGAGATTGTTGACGATTTCGCGTGATCCTGGATCGTTCGGTTCCCCGAAGCCCATCCGGGACTTGCTGTCATAGCAACAGAGCCGTAAGCGTAAACCTGCTGGGGAGCAGGTTTACTTTATGTAAACAGGATTAGATCGCGGCCACGCAGGTATGTCCGCGTCATTCATACGAAAGCAACAGCGATATTCCACCACTGTTTCACCATAAATAAATAACATCAATGTAACTAAAGATAATGCAGCACTTGATCCTTTTATTGATTTCACACAGATACATACAGGTCATTCCCTAAAAAAGGGAAATGTACTATTAACATTCTATTACATGTATGTGATTATTACAGATGTAATTCATATTTCAGAGTAGTAATTGTAAATTACTTCGTGTAATCAAGATGAGAGACCACGGCTATAAAAGCGAAGGTGGATTTGGGAAGTCTGTCGCAGTCATATCCTGTCCGTTTACGCGAGCAACCCATTGCGGAAGGTGCAAGATTGATAAGGATAGTCCTCAGAATTCACCGTATATTGCGGGACAGACAGGATCCTTTAGCTCAGCGCGACAGTGTGCTCATAGAGAGATATCGATTTTCCCGTGAGGGTATTATTCACTTAACCAACTTGTTGACGAGGGGGTGCAGGACCACCACCTGTCTTTTTTTTTTTGCTCTGCCCTTTTCTTGGTTGCTGTTATGAACAAACAAACAGAGTATTCCAGGGTCTCTTTCCAAGAGACGACAAGCAATATAAGTGATAAATATTACCATTCTGTAGAATATTCTTATATTTCACTTTTACTTGTTCCCATGTTCTAGTGGGTCCTGTTGTGGCTCTAATGTGAAAGGGGATATAATATAACATATTATAATATAATATAATGTAATATAATATTGGATAATATGGTGTGATATGATAAATCTACCCTACCGCCTACTGATGTTGGCCAGAGGGGCCGATGGCGCAATATGGCAGCCTGGCTTCTGTCAGTCTGCCCCAGGGCAGCTGTGGCTACAACCGTAGCTGCCTCCACCAGTGTGTGAATGTGAGAGTGAATGAATAGTGGCATTGTAAAGCGCTTTGGGTGCCTTGAAAAGCGCTATATAAATCCACTCCATTATTATTGTTATTATTATTATTATTAAATTACTTACGAGTTTGATTTGTCAGCAACTTTCTGCCAGCCCTCTCTCCTTGCTTTTGCAGCCTTTGCAGTGTTCCCTTGCGTTTTAATTACACTCTGAAACTCCTAAAATCCCTCACTCAAGAGTTCTTGCTCTGCTGCCGAAAAATACCGAGCGCGCTCCTTCGACATTTTCGCCGACCAATCAAAGGGTTGCCGATCAATGTTTCTACTATCGATGCATAGCCCCTGTTGGGCCACCCAGTGATCTCACATTACTTCATCCAGCTATACTAATCGTCAACAACAGGTGTGTTCGGGGAACCGGAATAGCGAGCTCAGAGTTAGCGCGATGATTTGGTCTTGGATGTTTCATTTGATCTTGGATGTAGTAAGCGACGTACGAAGCACAGGGCCAGGGACTCCATGCCCATGATCATCTCTTACAACAAGTGTGAATAAGGGAAATGAATACTGGTTAACGCAGTGCGTGGTGTCAACAAATACTAACTGTTTTGCATAGTTCTCCATGTTTGATTTCATTACAGGTGTCTGCAAAATAATCATTAGTTCTTGGTCAGATGTGTATGGTTGATAGAAGAGAACATGTTCTTGATGTTTTCCATTAAGTAAGGTATGTACACATTGACTGTCTCCACAGTTAAAGTGCTTCTTCCTCATCATGCAGGTTCTAACACTGTCAATGTCACGTGGTGTGACAAAATGCTCTCTGTTGTGAAGATCTCTGTGTCCATGTTCTTTGGCCCATTTATGACATTCGGTTAGTATGATGGCTGGCTTAGTTCCAAGGGAAAGCAGTTCCTCAATCTTCCTCCTCAAATCACTGGAAATATTGTTGAAATGTGCGTCTTTTGGGTCCGAAGGATCATGCCCATCATGCTTATCATATGTACGCTGCACGATGACTGTGTGGTCTTTCCAACATTTGAGTACTTTAAATGAAACATAGGCCTTACAGCCCACTGCTCTGTAGCTGTTTCGACTTTTTTCCCCAGCTCTGATGCAGTTGAATTTGTAATAGTCTCTTTTCCTGTCTTTACCTGAGGCAACATTTAAACATTTATAATGTCCATGAAGGGTTAATGAGTTCAATTTTTCTAACACAACACTGAATGGGTCCTCCTGGCATTGTGACACATGCACACAAAGTTGTGTGTCTTTTCCAGTTCTTTTTTTTTCGTCATTCAGAACACTTCTTCTAATTATGTCGTCCATTTCTGGTGGAAAAATAGCGAAGGTTTAATTAGTCAATATTCATTAATTCATTTTAACTTGTTTTGGGGTTTTTTGCAATACAATGTAAATATTAAATATAATATTAAAAAAATATATATATAAAATAATATAAAACAAACAGGGGCTAAAAGAAGCTAAACTTTCATATGGTATGTCTCTGGCAACTTTAACATGATGTCCCAGGGACAACATCTACACGATGTCCCAGGGCAACTTCTACATGATGTCCCAGGGACAACATTTACGCGATGTCCCAGGGACAACATTTACGCGATGTCCCAGGGACAACATTTACGCGATGTCCCTGGGACAACATTTACGCGATGTACCAGGACAAATTTGTAAATTTCTGGATTACTGTTAATCTCCATAGAATCAAGAACTCATGTCCAGTTTCACAGCTATGGACCAGTTAATTATGTTTCCAGGTGATAGTTTGATTCATAGATTCAGCACACAACCATAAGTCTAGGCCTTTTAGTCCAGATTCTCTTCACTTATGTTTGTAAAATGATCAGGGAAGCTACTGCAATTTTGCCTGACCCAACCCCCGGGCCACGAAACACCCAAAAAGTTGGGGAACGCTGGTCTAGAGAACACTGGTTAGCTAATGCTGTCGTCAAGTAGCCTATCGCTAGCAAACAAACAGCAAGCCAAGTGAGGAACATATGTATAATGCTTACCGTTTATTAAAGGAAAGTATCCTAAATTGACTTCAAATTCGGCGGACAGGCGAATTGACTTCAAATTCGGCGGACAGGCGGCGGTTTTTCGCTTCTTCACTTGTATTTCGAAATAATCGAAGGCGGGTATTTCGAAGTCGCAAAGGAATTACGTCACAAGAAGGTGATTGGTCACTTGCAATGTTGAACCTGGAACAACATTAATTATGATGATGTGGGAACAATGCTGACACGAGGAAATCAGATCGTCCGATTAATCTAACGATTCATTTTTCAATCCGATTCGATTTCGATTCGATTCGATTAACGATTTCTTTCCCCATTATTTGACTTGTATAGCAATTTCACATTTATTAATTTATGTATATAAATGAAAAACACAAATTTATTCATTTGAAGACCTTTTAATAAAAAAAAAAATTGCAAAATAAAGTTGTAGAGGTCGTACAATCAATACAATAGAGATAGCATTTAACAAGAAATGAATTGTGCAAACATATATAAAATTAAGGAAAAGTTAACAAAACATTTCAAATAAATAGCAACAATCGTGTCTTTAAATAAACAAAATGTAACATTCACTTTGCTTTCTGCCAAAAAGTGCTCTTCGTTCACAAAACAAAATCCACAATAACATTGTACTACAATCTTCTGTTTTTAACAAAAAATTAAATGTTTTGAAAAACAAATATAACAAAGGAAATCATAGCAAAAAATTAATAATATACAAACAGCAGCAATGGCGTCTTTGAACAAATAATGAAATGACAAGTTACCCCTAAGTAGGACTCTGTGACCAGACTTGTCCAAGCATCAGTGGTAAGGGAGATTTTGGATGTGGCTTTTTTTAGTTCATTCCTTAGTTTCTCCACTGAAGTTTCATACTTTCTCTCCATCATGCTTGTAAAATGACGCCTAGACGGCAGAGTGTAACCTGGTTGGAAAGTGGTCAGCATTTCTTTGAATCCCTCACCGACAGCAAGTGGTCTCTTGTCTTTTAAAATCATAGCTAAGACGCTCTCAGTAAGTACAGCCACCTCCTGGGGGGTGCATGGTGTACTTCTTCTCTGACAGTAGTCCTCCAGACTTTTCTGTTTATTTCTGAAATCATAAATCACACACAGCACACAGATGAATTCGAATAATTACAAAATACTTATATGGAAAGCATAATATCAAAATAATTTGATAAGGATCTGGTTGAGATAGATAGATACACACACACTGTTATGCCATGTGCTTTCATAGCATAACAGTAAGAGGTTAATAATAATCCCCAATGTTGAACATATGATATGCAGTAATCATGATGGCTGGAAAAGATAATGTTTAAACAGCCATAGCTGATGGCACCTTTACTGGTGCACTGCTTTCTAGTCATTAGATGGCATAACTTTGACCTATAAGATCAAGCTGGAGAAGCATAATGTATAAAAACAGCGTTCAAATAGGATGAAACACATTAAATTTGACAAATCAAGAGTTCATTGTCATTTTGCTTTTGCAAGCACTTTAACAATGTTGTAACAGTGTCCACGACGGCTACGTTTAGCAGGTGGTGCATTATCCTTGTTAACATTTCTCCTGCGGCCACATTTTTGTCTTTCGCCGATTCTGATAATCAGCCTGCGTGCATTCCGACTCATTTTGCCAGCATGGGCCACAAACAAAAAAACAATAACAACAGCAGTTGCTATATGTTACTGCTCAGCAGCTTAAATGAGTTTTGCATTTACGGAGGTTGGGTGTTTATCTGTGTCTATGAGTGAGTGTACGTCTACGTGGGGGTGGGGGGGGGGGGGGGGGGGGGCGGTCTGGATGAATTAACGGGTAAAAACTAGCGTTAGTAAAAAAGTTGAAAACTTACGGTGGTTTGTCCTTTGCAGAAGCTGCTCCTGGCTGCCGTCGTTTGAGGTGCTGGTGCATAGCCGTCGTGCTTTTATGATAGGCCATTTCCACCTCACAAAGCCGGCAAACGACTGAATCACTTCCTTTTCTGTTAAAATATCCCATACTGTAGAACTGCGTGTTCGGGTGGAGTGATTTAACTGCCTCACTCATGATTCCGCTACTCGCTGCCGCCATGTCTTTTTTTGAAAGTGACGACGCATCGACGCAGATTTTTTTACGTCGACGCGTTGTCCCAGCCCTACTTCTGACCTGGACTAACAACACTGGTCTCTATGTGCAGCTGGCTGTGAGACCAGTGCTCAGGGAGCGTCTACAAAGTGCAACACTGAAAGAACATCACACACTCATTTGCTTCCAGCACTTTCACACAAACATCTACTGTCATTATTGTCACCAAACTCTGTGGATCCTTTATTGCAAATTCAAATGGGATCAAATGGTCAGACAAAAGAGGGTTATGAGGAAATATGATGAAATGTTGTGTATTAGCAGCAACTTATTGAATCATTTTCCTCAGAAACCAAACAAAATGATTGACAAACATGTTTTTACAAACTCAGTGTTGGACTTGGATCAGCAGGATAAGCTGATGTTTAAAGGCATTTGAGTCTCGCTGTATGAAAGTCCAGTTATTACTCAATATTTATGGATGATGTTCTTTCAGTGTTGCACTTTGTAGACGCTCCCTGAGCCTCACAGCCAGCTGCACATGGACCAGCTGACATTACCCAGCATTAGAGGCGGCTGTAAAAAAATGGATTTTCCTATTTAAATGGTTTTAATTTGAATAAAGCGATGTTGATTCATTCAATCCTGAATCGATTTTTAATATAAATGTATTTTGCCAGAATCTCAGGTTAAAGCTCCCAAAAGTATTTCAACAACAAGCAAACAGATAAAACAGTAAATGAGAGCAGCTAAACACACAAAGATGGAAACACAGAGCGTGGATCGTTCACTCGACGGCACGTACACGGACACGCCATCGGGGCTGAAAGTGGACACCTCACAGATCCTGAAGCTGCAGGTTTCATCTGTCTCCAACCAAAACTGACTGAACCTGTCACGGTTTGCGGGGCAAGCCGTGTGGATTTGTAGTAAGGACCCAAAAGGCGGCAGCTCTGGTGCAGGTGAGTGTTTAATTACAGCAGTGGGTACAAACAGCAACGGGGTGTGAACATGAAACCGAAACCTAAACTGGGTAAACTAACAACACAAACCAGGAATGACGGTGCAGGGAGGTCCGGGGAAATACATACAGGGAGACCGAGGAGAAACAACACAGACGAACCAGCAACTACTATGACAGAAGACACAACTTAAATACACTCAGAGAACACAGGGGGATTACATACAGGTGGGGACACAGCTGGGAGTAATTAACATGACGAGACTAGGGAGGCAAACTGAAAACACTCACATAAGACACAGACCTTCACAATAAAACAGGAACTTACACATGAAAGGACACAAACTAAGAAACGCGGACTAGATACAGGAACACACGGGCAGAACAGAGTAAACACTAACCAGAGGAAGAACAGAACCAAAATCGCGAAGAGAAAACACAAAACGCTGGGTCAAAAGGACCCAGGATCATGACAGTACCCCCCCCCCCTCAAAGGCTGGCTCCAGACAGCCCAACAAGAAACAAAACAGCCAGAAAAAACAGAAAACAACCCGACCAGGGCGGGCGGCGGGGGCCCAGGAAGGAGGGCTCGAAGCAAAACAAAACCGGAGCACCAGAAGGCCAAAAGACAAAAACAAAAAACGAGCCCAAAACCAAAAGAAACGAAGCACACCAAAACACAGGAAAAAACAGAGTCCAAAACAGAAGAGTTCAGGGGGCCGACAGCACAGGAGTCCAAAACAGTTCAGGGGGCCGGCCAGGGGGCCGACAGCACAGGAGTCCAAAACAGTTCGGGGGGGGCCGACCGTGCGGACGGCAACGGCGGCGACGTGGATACAGTTCGGGAGGCCGGCCGTGCGGACGGCAACGGCGGCCACTCAGGCGATGGCGGTCCGGGGGCCGGCCGTGCGGAAGGCAACGGCGGCCACTCAGGCGATGGCGGTCCGGGGGCCGGCCGTGCGGAAGGCAGCGGCGGCCACTCAGGCGATGGCGGTCCGGGGGCCGGCCGTGCGGAAGGCAACGGCGGCCACTCAGGCGATGGCGGTCCGGGGGCCGGCCGTGCGGAAGGCAACGGCGGCCACTCAGGCGAAGAGGGTCCGGGGACCGGCCGTGCGGAAGGCAACGGCGGCCACTCAGGCGATGGCGGTCCGGGGGCCGGCCGCGCGGAAGGCAACGGCGGCCACTCAGGCGAAGAGGGTCCGGGGGCCGGCCATGCGGAAGGCAACGGCGGCCACTCAGGCGAAGAGGGTCTGGGGGCCGGCCGTGCGGAAGGCAACGGCGGCCACTCAGGCGAAGAGGGTCTGGGGGCCGGCCGTGCGGAAGGCAACGGCGGCCACTCAGGCGAAGAGGGTCCGGGGGCCGGCCGTGCGGAAGGCAACGGCGGCCACTCAGGCGATGGCGGTGCAGTTCAGGGGGCCGGCCGCGCGGAAGGCAGCGGCGGCGCTCCAGTGTCAAGCGTACTGGCTGAGGCCCGGTGGGCACAGGACCAGACGAGGCAGGACCAGGCGATGACAGGGCCGGACCAGGCGATGACAAAGCAGGAACAGACGGACCAGGCGAAGCACAGGCGGAGGCTGGGCCAGGCGAGGCTGAAGACACGGAGGCTGGGCCAGGCGAGGCCGAAGGCTCTGATGAGGCTGGGCCTGGCGAGGCCGAAGGCTCTGATGAGGCTGGGCCTGGCGAGGCCGAAGACTCTGATGAGGCTGGGCCTGGCGAGGCCGAAGGCTCTGATGAGGCTGGACCAGGCGAAGCACAGGCTGAAGCCGGACCAGGCGAGGACGAAGACTCGGATGAAGCTGGACCAGACGAGGACGAAGACTCGGATGAAGCCGGACCAGACGAGGACGAAGACGAAGACTCGGATGAAGCCGGACCAGGCGACGCCGAAGCGGCCGCAGGTGGCGGGGCAAGATCACATCCGGCGAGTCGGGCAGCGAGGCAGGAGTGGCTGAGAGAAGGTGCGGTGTGAGCCGGAGAAAAGCCTGCATGGTCGGAGGAAGCGAGTCCAATAGCCATGGCAGGCCGGAAAAGAGCCGTTGCAGCCGGTCTTCTGCTGCGCGGCGAAGCTCTTCCGGGGGATGTTCCAGCCATAGGCTGAGAAGGATCTCCACATTGTATGTGATGTCGTCCTGGAGCTCCTCGGACGGATTTACTGCCGCTGGGTCCATGGTGGCTGGTTCGTTCTGTCACGGTTTGCGGGGCAAGCCGTGTGGATTTGTAGTAAGGACCCAAAAGGCGGCAGCTCTGGTGCAGGTGAGTGTTTAATTACAGCAGTGGGTACAAACAGCAACGGGGTGTGAACATGAAACCGAAACCTAAACTGGGTAAACTAACAACACAAACCAGGAATGACGGTGCAGGGAGGTCCGGGGAAATACATACAGGGAGACCGAGGAGAAACAACACAGACGAACCAGCAACTACTATGACAGAAGACACAACTTAAATACACTCAGAGAACACAGGGGGATTACATACAGGTGGGGACACAGCTGGGAGTAATTAACATGACGAGACAAGGGAGGCAAACTGAAAACACTCACATAAGACACAGACCTTCACAATAAAACAGGAACTTACACATGAAAGGACACAAACTAAGAAACGCGGACTAGATACAGGAACACACGGGCAGAACAGAGTAAACACTAACCAGAGGAAGAACAGAACCAAAATCGCGAAGAGAAAACACAAAACGCTGGGTCAAAAGGACCCAGGATCATGACAGAACCAGCAGCAGAAGAAGATCCAAACTACGCTTTACGTTTGATGAACATCGTCATGAATTCTCTCTGACTTTGACGTTTACTTCCTGCACAGCTCTCTCTCTCTCTCAGTGTACTTCAAGAACAGTTTACCTTCAAAAATCTGTTTCCTGCATTATTCACTGCTTATTACGCACCAGTCTGCTGTTGTGTTCACTGCTGTCGGCCTCCCAAAACAAAGCCTCATTTCTGCTGTTCAATACTGAAGAAATGTAAACCTTTTAAAATGATGACAGATTACAAACTCTCAGCTGTGTCTGTAATCAAACCTCTGTAACTTTGCTTCCCTTCAGCAGCATCAGCTCATGTTCACATGTTGATTCATGGTTTGCTTCAGTTTTTGATGGACTGCAGAATATTTTGAAGGTTATCTGCTATAAAAAGCCAGAAGAGGAAAATCTGCTTCATGTGTTTCTGTTTGATCCTCAGTGACTTTGACACAAAGGCTTCTGCTGTGATGATCACACCTCTGATCAAGTCTCACAGTGTCAGCTTTGTTTTTATACATATGGATATGTGCTGATAAATGATCAGAATTATAATATTTCCCACTGTCTGCTGTGTGCCGTGACCTTTGACCTGCTAAAGACAGTCAGCTGTGGATTATTCATTGTTGTGTCTGATACTTAGAACTGTGAGGAAGAACACTACACAGTTAATCAGGGTCCCCTCTCTCTGAATCAGGAAAGGTGGGCAGGCCGCGTGTGGGCCGCGGCCATACGTTGAGTCTCACTGTTTGAAATGTGAACATTGTTCTGCTGCAGTCAATGGACTAAACCAGAGAAGAAGAAAACAGACTTTACCATGAAGAGAAGGTGATTGGCTGCAGACTCCCATCTCTGCAGGACCTGTACACCTCCAGGACACTGCGGCGTGCAGCCCGGATCTCAGCTGACCCTTCTCACCCTGGACACAGTCTGTTTGACCTGCTCCCCTCAGGCAGGAGGCTCCGGTCCATTCGCACCAGAACCTCTCGCCACAAGAACAGTTTCTTCCCCTCTGCTGTTGGACACATGAACAATAACCACATGACTGTCCCCGCCACTAACACATGACCCTACGCTGTGTCACTGCATCATTTCATGTCTGGCACTGATCACCACCTGCACTCATGTATATATCTTTCTACGTAGCACTCATAATTCTTATTCTCATGTATATATCACATGTATATCTCATGCACATATCTTTCTTTCTACATAGCACTTTAATTCTTATTGTTTGCACTGAAGCACCGCAGCAATTTCCTAATGTTGTAAACCTCAACATCTGGCAATAAACCCATTCTGATTCTGATTCTGATTCTGATTCTGATTCTGAAGATCCTCAGTGTGGATCAGTATAATATCAGCCTGATGTCTGCAGTTTAGTGTCAGCACAACTTTCACATCATATTCATCTCAGCACAACTAAAACATGCTGACTGACCTCAGAGTTTCAAGTCCACATCCTGGACTCTCCAGGAAACCACACAGATGCTTCACTCCTGAATCCTGCAGCTTGTTGTTGTCACTCAGGTCCAGCTGTCTCAGATGGGAGGGGTTGGACTTCAGCGCTGCTGCCAGATAATCACAGCTGATCTCTGACAAACCACAGCCCCACAATCTGTATAAAGAATGAAAGATGTAAGTTTATTAGACAAAGTGTGAGCTTGAAATCATTCAGTGTTTCATCATCTGTTCAGAGCTGAAGAAGGTTCAGAATGTAGAAGTTTAGAAAATGGAAACTCCAAACAGCTGAAGCCAACAGGAAGCAGCTTCAAACAAACACAACAAGAGAAACAACTCTGAATGTTTCACATTAAAGTCGTACATTTATCATAAAAACAGGACAAAGACTTGAAAAAGTCGTGTTTTTCCTTCCAGGAACCACAAGGCTTCACTTTTAAAGGTGAAGTGTGAAAGAAATGGACATATTTGAAGTCCAACACCTTTTTCCAGTCACATTATTAAAGCAGACAAACTACAAGCTCATTTTCATTCCAACAAGTCATCTTCTGACCTGGACTAACAACACTGGTCTCTATGTGCAGCTGGCTGTGAGACCAGTGTTCAGGGAGCGTCTACAAAGTGCAACACTGAAAGAACATCACACACTCATTTGCTTCCAGCACTTTCACACAAACATCTACTGTCATTATTGTCACCAAACTCTGTGGATCCTTTATTGCAAATTCAAATGGGATCAAATGGTCAGACAAAAGAGGGTTATGAGGAAATATGATGAAATGTTGTGTATTAGCAGCAAGTTATTGAATCATTTTCCTCAGAAACCAAACAAAATGATTGACAAACATGTTTTTACAAACTCAGTGTTGGACTTGGATCAGCAGGATAAGCTGATGTTTAAAGGCATTTGAGTCTCGCTGTATGAGAGTCCAGTTATTACTCAATATTTATGGATGATGTTCTTTCAGTGTTGTGTAACGCAAAGTTATTTTAAGGACTAGTTTATGTCAATGGATGAATTTACTGACTGACGCGCAGAAGAAATAGTTCTTTATGGAGCCTAGATGGTGTGAATGATGAGACCCTAAGGAGGAATACCTTAAAAGTGAACTTTAAAAAGAAAAGGACCAAAAAAGGACTCTTAGCAAAAGGACTCTTGCACAGAAAAATCACAGCATTGATTTATTATTTAATTGTGGACATTTACGTTGTGTGTTGTATTAATTATTTTGTTCCATTTCCCCTTTCCCCTATTTATTCAATATATTTTTGGTACAAGACATTGCAGTCTTTGGTCTCATCATTCACACCATCTAGGCTCCATAAAGAACTATTTCTTCTGCGCGTCAGTCAGTAAATTCATCCATTGACATAAACTAGTCCTTAAAATAACTTTGCGTTACACGTGGCGAGCCAGCCAGGAGCCTGATGGGTGAATGAGTGGGGTTTTTTTGTGTGTTATTTGATGTAATTTGGTATTTGGTATTTTCTGTGGGTTTGATAAGGTCCGCGACAAGAAAAAATGAAGTTTATTCAGGAAAGTGGGGTCAATGTTAGTAGTAATATAGCTGTACCTCTCTTTGCCCCCCCACACCCCGAGGGCATTTTCCCCCCTCCCTATCCCCCGCCGCGTCCATGTGCGCGTGCGCGTGCGCGAGAACGGACTTTTTGCACGTGCGTGTGTGTCCAGGGGTCATATGAGTTCACATGTGTTTAATAGAGTATTATTTAATGAAACCATTATGTGTTTTAATTAAACTCTTTTTAAAGGATTGTATAGGTCTCAGAGTTCTGTTATTTAGACATAGGTGATTTAATTTAACTACTTTAGGGGTATTTTAACTAGTTAGGAGCCTTTTGCATTTTCTTCAGTGCTATTTAGGAGCAAATAACAGGTATCCCTTTAGAAATAAACAGTGATATTTCTAAAAACCGTGTATTCCCACACAGCATTTAATTTAGCTAGTTTAGGAAGATTTCACTTTTCTAATAGTTTCACAGGCTAGTAGTTTTTTTAATAGAGCACCACAAACAACATGTATCCCTTTAGAAATAAACTGTGATACTTCTAAAAGTACATATTCACACTAGCGCTGTATCAACCTCAATGTGGCTTTAATGCAACTAGTCTTATAATTATCTACTAGTCTGCAACAGTTAGACTCGCTGATTACACATAGATGATTTAACTACTTTAGGGGCATTTCACGTTTCTAAAAGTTTCACAGGCCAATAGTTTTAAATAGAGCACCGCAAACAACATGTATTTCTTTTAGAAATAAGCTGTGATACTTCTAAAAAACACATATTCCCACACTCTGTAACAGTTAGGCTCCCAACAGTCTGCAAAAGAAGTCATGAAGCAAACAAAAGAGGCTCCTTATCAAGAGCATCCCAGCCCAAAGGTGTTTTCTCACAAACAGTTAATTCCCACACGCTGCAACAGTCATATTCCCACACTCTGTAACAGTTAGGCTCCCAAAAGTCTGTAAAAAGGTATGAAGCAAACAAAAGATGCTCCTTATCAAGAGTATCCCAGCCCAAAGGTGTATATACACAAACAGTTAATGGCTTTAATGCAACTAGTCTTATCATGTCAGAGGCCAGCAGAAACCATGACCAACAGAGTCTCCAAAGGCTTTCCACCTTTCTTCCTTACATCACACTCTTTTATCTCTATATCTCAGAGGTCAACTGAAAGTAGCCCCACCTATATAAAAACACCCCATCAGACACACAGTATTTTCCTCAGCACTTCACAACTGCCGCAAGGTATATCGTTTTAACTTTTTATTTTTTCACTTGAATGTGCGTTGGAGCCGACTTTGCTACCCGCACAGAGCGTTTCTGACACTCGGGCGCTGCTTATACAATAGAGAAAAGCAACAATACAGAGTGTTTCTCTGCTCCAAGAAATCCGAGGGCCTTTCACAAGGTAAGCATGTCTGTTATACCCAGTGCATAAATGTCTGTATGTCAGTGCTAATTATTCAAAACCTGTTTAAAACGTGACACATATGTTGTCCGAAAACATTTCCTCTAAATTTGCAAAGTTACTGATTTAAAAAATATATATTTTCGAATTTTTAGTTGCATGTCAAACATATGATAGACTCTTGAGCATATTTATATAGCTAAATTCACAATGGTATAACCGTGCTAAATAAAAGAGGCCCAAGCACCAATGCACTCTAATCCACTCCGCTAAACTGTATGTTGATAAGTACATGAAGCGTACCTCTACCTCTATAGCTGAAAACAGTTTGTATCCGCACTCTGAGGGTCTGCTGAATTGTTTTTAATACGGCACTTTTTGACGAACAGCAGATGATGAAATCCTCTTTATTGTAGAAACTGTCCCTAAGCTATTGTTGCTCATACTTACTGAGGTCCCTAGCTACTTCCTTACTATGTCAGTAAACTTTTTTGAAAAGGAAGCTGTTGTAGATTTAAAGAAACATCTTAATTGAAGCAAAGGCAAGAAAAAAAAACTGGAATGAATTTTATGTGACTGTTCATATTAAAGCCAACAAGTGAAAATCCAAAAACGGCTTCAATCCTTTGTATTAATGATCCCCCTCTCTCTCTCTCTCTCTGTGAGTGCGCGCGCGCGTGTGTGTGTGTGTGTGTGTGTGTGTGTGTGTGTGTGTGTGTGCCCTCACAGAAGGAAGGTCACAGCAGGAGCTTTTCTCAAACGCATTACCAATCAGTTTTTTACAAGATGTGTAGCTCACACAACTATAAATGTATAAATGTATACAAGTATACATTTCTTTGCGATACTTTATAAATATGAAGCTAAAGATTTGAGTTCGTGCACATTGTGAAGCAAGAATCTAAATATTTGTGTCACACTGATTTCTATAAAAGCGTGTTGTTTATGGGGATAATGCAACAAATCTTTTGTGCGTCCTATTAATGATCAATGATAATTGAAGAGGAACCCAGGCTCAGGACATTTTCATGGCATGTGACAGCGCAGACAACTACTAATGAGAGAACATGTTTTATCATCATAAACACGGTGATATGAAGCATTGTTAAAGTGTCACTTCAGTAATGTTGACTCATGTTTTTAATAATGACTTTAAAACACTAAACTCTAATTTCTGTGGTTTATTTTAAGTTTACAGAATATAACATGTGGTAAGACGATGAGTTTTACTTCTCACTGACCGTGTTATGTGTATCTATTTATCATGTATGCTACTTTGCTCTGTGGACTGTAAAATGTTTCATTGTGTTCATGAAATAAACCAGACTTTCACTGTCTGCATCTTTTACTGTTTTTCTGCTTTTGTTCACTCCAAGTTTGACAAACCTACAGATATCCAGAGTTAACTCACTAACAATGTGGAGCAGTCTCAGTGTATTTAGCTGCTTTTTCCCTGAACACAACCAACTGAGAGAAACGCCTGTAGGCCTCACTTTGGTCATTTTGAACGCTGAAGGAGATTTGTTCCATAGACACCTTATACTAGTGTTTCCTGCATTTAATCCATCACTACTATGTTCTATATAAATCCAGATTCCTTTTATAGTTTGCAGTGAAATTTGTTAAACCACTGCTTAATGGGACAGAAGTACAAGTCGCTCTTTACTAACACATTTGTAGATGAGTTTAATGCTGAACAACACAGCTAGCAGTCTCACACACTCTTTAGGTTTTTCAAGTTATGTGTGTAAGGGTTTAGTCTATCAAACCTTACCCTTTTCTCCCCAGTATCACAACAGTATGACTCCCAAAGTACGGCTCAGTAAACAACCAATGATTCTAAAGACAGAACAGAAAGATACAGTTGGAAGATGAATGATTGCGTTTTTATGATGTGTAGTAAAACGACCCCCTCTTCTTCTTCTCTGTGTTGGTGTTGTTGTTGTTCGTGTGTGTGTGTGTGTGTGTGTGTGTGTGTGTGTGTGTGTGTGTGTGTGTGTGTGTGTGTGTGTGTGTGCCTTAGAAGTCAAATAATACATTAGCCATACTTAAAAAAAACATCTGAATTTCATTTAGAACTGAGATTCTAAGTTGTAAGCAGAAATCTTATGCACAGCCAGAAACATGTTTCCCCACTTTCACAATGCTGAGGTGTCAAATCCACAACCCCCAACAAATGGTTTGTTACACGCGGGTGTGAAGGGCAAGCTTTACTTACACAGCCTCACACACAGTAGATTTTTAAAGTTGTTGGGTACAGGGGTTTAGCCACAGATGCAACATCCACTTTTGATAAAGATCCCTCCACCTGTTTATTTCTTAAGAAATTAAGCATCTTTATTAAGCTCTTATTTATAATTGTCTACACAATAATAGACACCGTGTGCTCTGTGACATTATAGTCTTCTACTTCTGCTTCCATCGGTTTGCATTTTAAACTCCCAGCCTTTCAGTTTGTTATGAACGACTTTATATCACAAAATGTTAGAAATATAAAGTGAACCATGCGACTTTTTTTTTTTATTTTCTGTTTGATGGAAGGACTTAAGACGCGAGTTATTTAAACAATTCTAAATGACCGTGTGATGGCCATAGTACTTTACGTGGGCCAAATGTGTTAAGGATAATGTTTATCAATGTAAAATTGCAAAGAACCTTTGAATAGATTATAACATTTTGTAAACAGTTACCTCAGAAGCTGCACTGGTAGATCTATGTATGTAAGGTAAAACTATCCACAGTACTTCCACTTAAGTAGCTAAACACATAAAGTCACCCAATAATAACCAATAATAATAACCAATAATCCACTACTCCTTGAAAAAGTAGCACAAACAGACAACTGACTGAGCAATGATAAGTAGAGCTACCCGAGGCCGAGACTCAAGCAGAAGAAAATTAAAAGTTGTTGTTTTTGTGGCTCGAAAAATTAAAGAAAGTATGTTTAATAATTCAACAAGACCCGCACCTTCAACACATGTACATTCAAATTTTGGAACAGGCTCATCATTGCTGCTGTTCAATAGTTTTTATCCGTTCGAAAAAGTCATTTTACGGCTTTAATGTTTCCAGCTGATAAGGAGAATGAGTGCATTTCAAATGAGCGTTCAAAGGCTTTAAACATCTGCTTTGTCTGTAACGACAGTATCAAACTACAGAGCATTGTTTTTACTAAAATTCAACATTTTCAGATGAAAATTTGGCTGCTTTTTGTTTTTTTCACTGTAACACCCACCTCAATGCCACTTTTAGGATATTCTTGGTGATCCCACCATTTTCATATTTTTGCTTCTGGCACTGAGGGTATCCAATACGCATGTTGTCACTGTGTTTTTGTACTACCAGCTGTGAGGGCTCTGCTTTTGCTTTGAGTAGTCTGTTTTTATTTTGTCTCGTGACTGTGTGTGGGTTTTTTTTCAAACGAGATCCTCGTCAGTTTTGATTTTGTTACCACAAACTTTGTGTGAAGTTCACAACAGAGGTAAAGAGATTTAAACACCCCAGTTTAAGGAGGCAGGCAGGGGTTGGACCACCTGCACAGGGCTGGTGAAGCAGAGAGTGTCCAGGGAGATGTGCAACAGAAGCAGAGGGAACATTTTACTAGATGATAAATGACGGAATTAGGTGATTAAGGATTTGTTGACAAGATTAAAAGACACGTCCGTCAGAGTTCAACAACATTACAGTTTGATTAAATAAAACGTTTTTAAACTACACAAGGGTCATTTTCTCCTCTGATAGTAAGCATATTAAACATGTCAAGAAAGAAAGAGTATAAAGAAAATAGTAAACGTGTGTCTAATTAAACTCTTCCTGTGAACCTTATATCATCCTTTAATATGTTCGGTGTTACAAACTTGAAGAAGCACAGAAAAGATCATCAGACATTAATCTAATCAGTTTTCAGCCTTCATTCATATTGAAAAGTTGAAATCTTCCCTGCTAGACCCAAGTGCAGCGTTTAACACCGTTGGCCAGAACATTTTATTACAGCTATTATTAAATGGAGAGTCCTCTTCACACACTGAGGTTAATTATGAAGCTCCACAGGCTTCTGTGCAAAGACCAGTTCTGTTTACATCATACGCGCTTTAGAAGACATAGCATACATTTTCACTGCTATGCATAAGATACCCGCTTTTATTGGTTAAACTGCCGGGATGTCTTAGACACATAATGAGCTTTAATTTTCTGCTTCTAAGTTCAGATAGAACTGAGGTTATTGTAACGGGGCGTAAAAATCTTAGAAACACTGTGGCTAACAAGATCCTTACTCTGGACGGCATCGCCTTGAGCCGCCTGTTGTAGTGATTTGGCACATTATAAGTAAAATTGAAACATACAATCCTATAGCACAACATCAACATTTATTTATATACAAAAATAAAAATGCTTTTTCAGAAAAGAATTGTAACTTCACAATTCATCACCTCAATTCATCGTCTCTATCTGCAGGTTTTACACACTTACATACACACACACAGTTAATGTCCCACTATTTAGAAAGGTATAGGCGTCATCGTGTGATTATTTTATGTGTAGTTGTTTTTTTCCTGTGTAATAATATTCAACATTGCTGTCAATACATTTGTCAAAAAATGCCTCTCTGTGCAAAATGGGTTTAAAAACATAAACAGCTGTGGGATCCTGTTTGTCCGTGATTTAGACAGGGGGAACAAATCGTGGCAGGATCAGCCTGATGTTATTTGGATCCCACTGTAACTTCACTGTATAAAGAGCTAATATCTCCAAAATGTCAGGAGTAGTTAGTCATTACAACAAGTGTTTGTGAAATAAAAAGCAAGAATGTGGGACAGTTTGTCCGTGATTTGGAGAGCCCAGTGCTGCTCCTGACGCAGGGAAAACCAATTCTGCAGGGGAGACCTACATTGGCACTTGTGCAGGTGAAGCCAAAGGGAAGATATGCTTCACCATATTTCCTAGTCTTTGGCTTGGAAGGAAGTTGGTTTGGATGCTTCATCTCTCCCTTTGCGTTTTTTTGTCAATTATGCTAGCAGCATCCAAGCATTCTTTCTTTTTTTTTTCCTTTTCATACCGTGTCCCCCCCCCCCCCCCCCCCCCCCCCCCCGCAATGGCTCTGCGCCCCCCCAGAGGGCCCCAAACTTTGGAAAGCTCTGTACTAGCTAAGCTTAAAAATAAAGTTGGATATAGAAATATAGCCCAACAATCATGTTTTTACAGTCCCTTGGTCTCAGCCTCAGATACTCAACAAATCAAAACATCTGATAAAAAAACATTTTTTTCCTTCATTTCTGTCAAATAATTCTGTATGAAATGTTTCTAGCTGTTAGTGTCACGGTTGCTAGGCAACCTGAGCAGTGCGATGGAAGTTAGATCATTTTGCAAGTCTCGGACTTCCGCCCTTCTCGCTCTTCGGAGTACTCCGAAGTGTGCAGCCCCTGAATTGGGACACAGCTATCGCCAGTTTGACTGAGCCTCTGGTGGGCCTTCACCATCAAAGACTCAGAAACAAACTGTGACAGGAAGAGATCTGGCAGGCCCAAAGACACAACTGAATCAGAGAACAATTTTCTGAGAGTTAACAGCTTGCGTGATAGGCGGCTCACAGGACAACAGCTTCAATCGCAGCTTAATAATGATCCTAGTAAGTCTCAGTTTCAGCTGTGAAGAAAAGACTTCGACTTTGTACAGAGTGAGAGGCACCCGGAACCAAACAGCTACCACAGCATTCTGCAGCATCATACAATACAGAGGCTGCAGCTGCAGATCTTTTATTCACCTGGAAATTTACTTTAAATGTTAGATGGAAAATGTATTGCTCAGTTTAACCAAAGTAAGAACAAGAATCCATAAACCTTCATAAAGACAAACATCTCCCAGAACATTGAGCTGCTGAAGTGTCACTGAAGGGAAAAACTATTTGCCCTCCTCCATCCAGCAACACCTGAAACACCTGAGTGGAAGCTCCTCCCTACACTGTGTTTGAAGCAAAGCACAAAGGAGACACCTGCTGGAGCAGCTGGAGTCCTACAGACACTCAGCCTCTTCACTACACAAACACCTCCTACAACATCCACTCTTTCCACTCTGACTGCTGTGTTTGTGGAAACACTCCAACACACACCGCTTCACATACCAACATAGAAATGTGTGTGAAAAAGAGCTGAGCTGATATTAAACATGAGGATTTATTCAAAAATACAGAGTCAGGAACAACATCTAGACACACATTACCTCTAGGGGTGGGTTTTTATAATCGATTCATCGATTAAAATCGATTCTGGCTTGGATAACGTAAAATCGATTCATTAAAATCCTGAATCGATTTTTTAATATAAATTTATTTTGTCCGATATGCCAGAATCTCTGGTGACATCTCACAAAATTTCAAGAACCACCAAACAGTAAATGAGAGCAGGAACACGGATTCTGCACATAGACTTAAACACACAGCGCGACCCGCGGATCAGAATCAGTTAGATGTCGCCTTTCTCACAGTCGGGGCTGAAAGCCGACAGCTCGCTGATCCGGGTCGGCGCTTTGTTTTCACGCCCTTTAAGCGCTGATTCTAAAGCTGTTAGTTTGATCTCTCTCCAAACAATATTGACCAAACCAGCAGCAAAAGAAGATCCAAACGCTTCACATAAACATCGTCATGAATTCACTCTTTTACTGTTTTGCTTCCATTGCAATGCGCAGCTCTCTCTCTCTCCCTCTCTCTCTCCCCCTCTCTCTTTCTCTCTCTCTCTCGAACAGTTTCCCTTTCTTCATTATTCGCTTGCTTGTTACAAGCAAGCGAATTGTTACAAGTCTACTGTTGCTTACAGCGCTGTCGGCCGCTGTTTTTTTCCCTTTTACATTCTTCCGAAAAGAAAACCTCATTTCTGCTGTTCAATACTGAACAAATTTAAACTTTTTAAAATTATTCAAAATGCATAATGTTTAGCCGTGTCTCTAATAAAACCGCTGTAATGTCAGAGGTAATGTTCATTAATTAATGGTTTTCTTTCGTTTTTGATGTACTGCAGAATATTTTTATAAAATCCCAGGCCAGGAAAATCACCTACATGTTTTTCTGTGTTTTATCTTCAGCTACTTTGACACAAAGGCATCTGCTGTGATGCTCACACCTTGGATAAAGTCTTGCGAGTGTCAGCTTCCTTTTTATAGATACAAAAATATGTAAATGTACTGATCTGAATTATAATATTTCTGACTGTCAAAATTTCCCAGATTTAAATCTAATCGAATCGAATTAAATCGAATCGTGGATCGAATCGATTCGGGACCTTGTGAATCGGAATTGAATCGATTCTAGAAATCAGTGACGATACCCAGCCCTAATTACCTCTCAGCAGCAGAAGAACAGCCTTTAAAGTCTATAAGAAAATCCTTCGACACGTTGCTCTTTAAGGAAACACAGCTGGGTTCAGGTCCAGGCTCTGGATTAGTTTCAGGGTTATGTCCAGCTGAGCCTGGTACGCCCCACAGCTCTGGGCTTTAAAACAACACACACAGAGGTATGAGTGTGAATAATGATGGAGCAGTGATGTGAGTGCTGAGCTGTGACATGGAGAAGAGTCATGGACAGTTAGAGATGGTCATCTCACCTCTGAGCTTTGGTCTGGCTCTCATGTTCCCCACACAGAGTGCTTTTAGAGGGAGGGACTCCCTCCTCTCTGTCCTCACACTGATCCATGCTGCTGAAAACATCCAGATGAACAGAATCAACTCTTTGGGGATTTACTGGATGATTGAACATCAAGACACTTTTTAATATTTTACTAATTTCTGAAGCTTTTCACCAACTTTGTTCAAATTGGTCTGCTGTCATTTTATTGTTGACAAAAAGAGATTTTGAGTTTGAGTGTTGACGTTTCCATGTGGGACTGTTGCTGCAACACCAGGATGTTACTACAGAATACACTTTATATTGTGAGCACTTGGATGTTAGTCCAGTGGTCCTAAACTGACACACCTGCACCTGGATTCATTCTGACCAGATTTTAACCCAACAGTGTTTCATACTTAATACATCAGACACAAACTCTGCAGCTGTCATTGTGTGCAGTGTGTGTGCAGTGTGTGTGCAGTGTGTGTGCAGTGTGTGTGCAGCGGGTCACTGTGTCCTATGAGTGTTATACTACAATAAACAGAGCCTGACCGCGGGCATAAAGAGGGCAAAAACCCACTTATGCTCTAAAGATGAAGTTCTGTTTCTCTTCAAATGAGCCTCAGAGCATGTGGAGGGTCATTGAACGCATCACAAATGACCTCAAGAACAACAGGCTGAAGAACATAAAAACAAACGCAGAGTTTCTGTCTGATGGTTTGAACATGAAACAGGAATTATTGAGCAAAAACGGCCAGTTTACTAATTTATGATCAATCATCAACGCATTCACCTACAATACACGAATGAACATCACCAGTTAAACTGAAAATAACCTGCATACAAATACGACAGCAGACTATAGCGAACGAGCAGAGAAATGCATTTTATAGATGAAGTGTTGGCAGCGACTCTTAGGACAGCCCTGTCTCACTGTCAGCAGTTAAACAACATCCACACACTGGAAGCCCGTTTCCGTCACTAAAAAAGGATCCAGAACTCGAAATTTCGACTTATTTTCTCGTAATTTCAACTTATTAACTTGGAATTTTGAAAAAACTAACTCAAAATTAAGAGTTAGTGCTGTCAATCAGTAATTTACGTGAATGACGTAATTTCCTTGTTACCCGGAAGCTGAAGCCCTCAGCTACAAATGCTACAGCTAAGATACCAGAATTACAGCCAGTCATAAACGCACAAGTCGCTGATTATTGTCTGTGTGGCTTCACAAATGATGAAATCCTTCTGTTATCAGCTGAATCACATGGCGTTAATATCAGCTAACGTACTCTCGAAAGCGCCGATTTGTTGCGATGCAGGTTTGAGTGCGCATTGTAGCTGGATTACTGATTGGCAGAACTAACTCGACATTTCGAGAATGGATCCTTTTTTGTGTCGGAAACGGGCTTCCATAACAGACTGATGGAGGCAGGAGAAGCTGCCTACAGACATCAGTCAGTGGATCCACAGTAACATCGAGTTCAGCTGCTGATCATCAACTGTTTCTGTCTCGTTCCCAGACTCTGAGCTCACATAAAACGAAGCAGATTTATGCTGAAACTAAGCTGCACACAGCTGATGTCAGCCAGGAAAACAGTACAGACTGCTAACGTTACCTTAACATGGAGACGATCAACTGCGCCACAACATTCACGAAAGCGACGGAAGGAAACGCCCAGAGAGGCGTTTGAGGGACGGTCAGAGTCAGGAACCTCAGAAACGCATCAGGCTGGATTTAATTCTGTTTTCATCTTTAGAAACTTCTGGAAATAGTTATAAAAACGCTGCGTAATAAAGAAAAATAGTGTAGATTAGTTTGAGTTGTGTTTAGCTGAGCTGTGTCTTTAATCTGAAGTTCATTTTGTGGAGGAGCAGCAAGACTTTCAGTGTTACTCTCAGAGAAAGCCTCCCAAATGTCTGTTGTCTTAATAGTGGAATTATCTGGAAAATGAACCAGTTCTTATGAGCTGCTTTTCTGTATGAGCAGTCAAAGCATTTTATACAGCGTGCTTCATTCACACAAGCACTTCTTTTTCTAACAATGACACTATGATGGATGCATCGGAGAGGAAGTCGGGGTTCCACATCTTGCCCAAGGATACCGTGGCGTGCAGACTGGAGCAGCCAGGGATCAAACCTCCAACCTTCCAGTTAGTAATTCTACCTGCTGAGCTACAGTCTGTACTTCCTGAACAACACACCCTCCTTTTGTTTCTTTATTTCCAGTAGCAACCAGGACCATAATGAACCCTGACTCCCACAGACACTCAGGATCCACCTGCCCAGTAAGTCACCCGCTAACTGCAACTATCAGAGCCCTGACCTTCTGCAGAGACGAGTCACACTGAACACAGCAAGTGTCCCTGCTCTCAGATACAAAACCTGCCTTTAAAAGTTCACAGTAATGAAATCAGCAGTTCTGATTCTAGAATCTGTAGTCTCACACACTTTTGTTGTTTTGGTTCACATCGGTTGATATTCTGCTGCAAACAACTAATGAGAACATTTTATAAACCTTTGAGTGTCCATCAGGATCCTGTAGAAACAGCTTCCATCTCAAACACTAAACATCATTATTTACATTCTGTTTATTTATTTTTTTTTTTAAAGTCACTCTAGCACAGATTTCTTTAGCCGAATGTCTTTCTGTGTCTTCCATACAAACATTAAACATGAAAACACTCAACACAGCAACACTGAAAGCATTTGAGTGTAACTTTCATTCAAATCAAACTTTATACACAATTACAATAATGGAAAAAAGACAATCTAAATAGTAATACACAACAACCACTGCAGAAATAAATAAAAGAAAACCAAACACAATCCAGACATGAATACACAAATATATTTAAATCTATATATTTATACATTTTAATATGATGTAAAAGAAAACAAATACGAAACCTATCAAACTACCAATATAAAAAAAACAAGACTAGAATCAGAGAGACTTTATTTATCCCCAAGGGCCAATTAACATACAACAGAGCAGCATGACGTTGAAGATCAGCACAATAAAAGTGAGATAATAAATACACAGAATATACAGTTTTAAAATTACACAGTTTTAAAATTAAAGTGACTGAAGGTGAATAAATAACTGTAAGTGACTAAAAGTGAGTAAAGTGTTGGTAGTATAAGAGAGTAGTTTATGTTTCTGTGGGAAATGTTCTTATCAGCTGGAGTTAAAAAGCAGAGCTGCTTTGGGGACAAAGGTGGCGCTCCTCCTCCTCTCAGTCCTGCAGGAAATGCAGCGGAGGCGTCGCCCAGAGGGGAGACATTGAAATGCAGGGTGAAGAATGTGAGAGGGGTCGTTGATGATTTTGGCTGCCTGTCTAAGGGCCTGTTGATGAAAACCTGCCAGAGTTCTGACAGGCAGGCCAATGATTTTAGAGCACACTGATGCTGCAGTCTGTTCCTGTATGAAGGCTGAGGGAGTGGGACCAGCAGCTGATGGAGAAGGTCATGATGCTTTCCAGGAAGATGTAGTAAAAAGTCATCATGATGGGTGTGCTGACTCCAAAGGAGTTGAGTTTCCTAAGGAGGTTTAGCCACCATGTCCCCTGCATGCTGGTAAGGCCTGGTTAACACACACATCAGCGTGAACAAAGTGGGAAATGTGTTTCTTCTAATTTTGTTACCATTTTTATTTAAGAAAAAAGCATTAAAAGTGCCAGGACACGTGTAAGTAAGTAAATGCCAAACACAGCTTCTTATCATTGCAAACTCTTATGGCTGCAAATGTTTTACAATAAAAGCAAACGTAAGCATTTGTGAAAACAAGAAACAGCTCAATGATTTGCTAAATTTGTACTGTAGCATCCATCAAGAGGGTTTCCCAGGTTTTCACTAATGCTGCAGTTTGTGGAGTTTATATGATCAACATAGTTTTTGGGTTAAAGGTTAAAAGTATAAAGTTATGGCTCACTTGCTTAGAGTTGTATTATATGGGAAACAGTGCTTACAGACTGACATAGTTGGATTTCTTTTGCTTCAAATGTATGCTTTTATTTTGATAGTCTGGCAGAGACAGGAAGTTAGCTGCCTCTCAGTCTCTCTGTTTGAACTGAACTTTGTAAGACTTTGATCCTTCTGGATTCAGGCACGTGTAGCTGCTCTGGACATTTGTACGGAAATATTTAAAACTGGACTCCTGCTGATTTTTGGAGAAACAGGGACTCAGTGGAGCGTCGAGCTGAGGCTTCATTCACTGCAAAGCTACAAAGTGCATTCATTTATCTTAACAAGCAAAGTTGATGTGACTGAAAAAACAAATATTTCTATTTTTCTGAACTTTCATCAGCTTGCTGAGCAGAAACATCTATGAAGAGTCCAGTCAGTGATTATTACTCATTAGAAGGGAAGATGAAGAATCCTGGTGTTGGAAGCTCACACTGTCTGCACTGTGCATGCAAAGTCCACTGAATGAATGAACCAGTGAATGTAGGAAGTGCCCACTGTTTCTGTAAGTATGGGAGGACCCACCTCTCTCTGCAGATGTCCCTGACACAGGCGGCCCTGGCCAGGATCTGCTCCCACTGGGCGTCCCTCCCCAGCACCACCCTGCTGTCCTGCTGGCTCATTAGACGCTGCAGCTCTGGGTAGACCCGGTCCTTACAGACATGACCAAAGCAGCACACAATCAAAGACAAACAGAAGCTTTGAACACATGAATATGACATTTATAGTAATGCGTTATTATTGCAAACCTGTTTTTTCCACAGAGCGGTCATGAGGCGCAGTCCCACTGCTCTCAGCTTGGGGGAGCCGGCCAGCATGTGCAGACTGTGCAGCACGATCGGGAAGCAAAGCTGGAATATTACAGCACATATGATCAGAGCCAAGTTTACAAGAGAAACACACGGTTACAGCTGAAGAAGGCAGATGTTAGACGATGACTGCTGGTTTGGAGAGTCCAGCTTCCTGACAGAGTGCTTTATACTACAGTGCACTGCATCTATCCCACACAGAGGCTGCTGTGGTGGAGTCCAATCCCAGCTCCTACAAACTGGGTACAAGAAACACTGTCTGTGTTCACACAGAGAAAACTGTGTGGAAGACGTGGGAATTTCTCTTTGCTCCTTTGTCAAAGTGCTAAACATCGAGAGGGGAACATTTCAGTTATGTGCACAAACTGATTTACCAACATTATCCACACACAGTGTCCTGCTAATGGTTCTAATATTTAGCACAGTTTGTTTAATGCAGTGTTTGATTTGTTGCTCTTGATATTGTGCCATTCATTTGTGCACAGAGATGGCGTCACAGAGATTTGATGGACATCAGTCTGATCTCTGCTTTTACACTGATAAACCTCAAACACATCTTTGTTTATTAGGTTCATTTCAGGACCACAGACAGCGTAGGACGATCAGCTGTGCTTTATGGAGCTACATAAACTCAGCTGCATTTGATGTGACAGACATGAGCTGTAGATCACAGATACACACACCCCATCAGCACAGATGTGTTAGTGGTGCTGTTAACACCAGCTGGAGACATTTACAGTTTGTTTTATCCCTCAGGTGTTGTCTAAATACAAGAATGTATGTGTAGGTAAAATACAGTGGGTTGCAAAAGTATTGGGCCCCCTTGAACTTTCCCACATTTTGTCACATTTCAGCCACAAACATGAATCAGTTTCATTGGAATTCCACGTGAAAGACCAACACAAAGTGGTGCACACGTGAGAAGTGGAACGAAAATCATACATGATTCCAAACATTTGTTACAAATCAATAACTGCAAAGTGGGGTGTGTGTAATTATTCAGCCCCCTTTGGTCTGAGTGCAGTCAGTTGCCCATAGACGTTGCCTGATGAGTGCTAATGACTAAACAGAGTGCACCTGTGTGTAATCTAATGTCAGTACAAATACAGCTGCTCTGTGACGGCCTCAGAGGTTGTCTAAGAGAATATTGGGAGCAACAACACCATGAAGTCCAAAGAACACAGCAGACAGGTCAGGGATAAAGTTGTTGAGAAATTTAAAGCAGGCTTAGGCTACAAAAAGGTTTCCCAAGCCTTGAACATCCCACGGAGCACTGTTCAAGTGATCATTCAGAAATGGAAGGAGTATGGCACAACTGTAAACCTACCAAGACAAGGCCGTCCACCTAAACTCAGGCCGAACAAGGAGAGCGCTGATCAGAAATGCAGCCAAGAGGCCCATGGTGACTCTGGACGAGCTGCAGAGATCCACAGCTCAGGTGGGGGAATTTGTCCATAGGACGACTATTAGTCGTGCACTGCTGTCAGGGACCAAGCAGTAAAGCATAAAGGACACAGGTGGTTTTAATTCAAAAAAGGGGTTTTATTGACCCAAAAATATGAAAATATATTTAACAAAGCCAAAACTTGAAACCTGGCCCCACCTTATCATGCGAATTCCTGAGATCAGATGGCCCAGGATGTGAGTGGGCGTTAAGGCATCTGGGAAGGGATCTCAAAACTGGATTATAGATGGCAGAGAGTTGGTGTCGTAAACCCCCGCCTCTGTTCAAAGATGGTCGCTCACAGTAGACATAGATGGCTTCTTTCACTCCTCTTTCAAACCATCTGTCCTCTCTGTCCAAAATGTGAACATTGGCATCCTCGAAAGAGTGTCCTTTATCCTTAAGATGCAGATGGACTGCTTAGTCTTGTCCTGTGGAGGTGGCTCTTCTGTGTTGTGCCATGAGCTTGTGAAGTGGCTGTTTGGTCTCTCCAATGTAGAGGTCTGGGCATTCCTTGCTGCACTGTACAGCATACACCACTCAGGAATTCGCATGATAAGGTGGGGCCAGGTTTCACAATGAACTCACCCGAAACTCTGGCTGATTGGGGCCCACACCCAGTTTCACACCTTGTCTCAGAGGATCATCAGGGGGTCCTTTTGTCCCTCTGTGGGGGGTCACTCCCACTAGGTTTATATCTGGGACTCTCCACCATTTGACCTTAGAACTGAAGAAGCTTCTCGGATGAGAGGAGAAACGTCTTCAAGTAACTTAAAGAAGTCCAGACGCCTTTCTTTGCAAGCTCCTTTGACTACGATGACCTGGATGACTGAGAACCTTCACAGACATAAAGCTGAGCGATGACACGTTTAATGCTGTCGAGCCAAAAACATCACTTTGAATCAACATCACTGCAGTAAATCATCATTTAGGTTTCATAGTGGTTAGCTTCTGGCTTTTCCTGTAACAAAGACCTGCTGCTGCACGTTTAACATGACAAGTACGAGCGAGCAGAGATCTCCAGAGGACTCAAATATGCCAACAACCTTCAACCAGTGCATCCAAACACCAGTGTGTGCAGCACTCTGGGAGCAATTAGAGCAGAAGGTGAATCCTCTGGGGCCCGGTGCACGCTTGAGTAATGAGGGGTAAACTTCACACTTCATCTGCAGCTAGTGACTCCAACACGAGTCCAGAGGGAGGTCTGTCCCCTTAGAGCACTCCCTAACCTCTCCCTTTATACGGCAGCAGATTAGCAGCAATCACACAGCAGTGACAGCTTTTATCTTCCTGCTGATCTGAACCATTTCAAAGTCATGTGTTGGTGCCAAAACACCAGGTTATCAACATGTGTTTACTGCTCTTAGAAAGACAAACACAAGCTAGCTCCCTTACATACAACATATCTACATGTCAGAGGGAACAACATGCATTACTTTATATTCAGTCCACAGATTTAAGAGAACAGTTGTGTGGGTTATCTACCTGGCAGGGGTCGGCAGCAGCGACAGCCTGGCTTGCTTTCAAAGCCAGCTGGCAGATGTTTTCCTGACCCATGATGATGAGATAAGTCACAATCAGGACAAGAGAGGAGGACAGGCGCTGGCTGGACGACAGGGCGGAGCTGACCGCCAACAGCCAATCGGTCGCTGCTGCTGGATTGTTGGCCACTTTGCGCAGTACCGACAAATAGGGATGGGTATTGATAAGATTTTCACGATTCCGGTTCCATTTTCGATTCTTTATCGATTCTGTTTAAAAAAGGAGAACACTAAGGTCGATTAGCTTAGAACTTTGTTCTATATCTTCTCTTTGAACAAGGTAGAAATTTAGGAGTAACATGGCCTTACAAACCCAACAGTGAGATCTTCAGAGATCCACAGCCTACGGCTCTTCAATGGGTGTCACAGGGACCCCAGGAAAGAAAAATGTAAATGTAAAATAATAAAATAAATATTCTTCTGTAGCAATAACAAAGTTTAACATAAATTATTCTGTAGCAATTACACAAGAATATCCAGTAATGTCCCTACAATTAAACACATTCACTTACCGAAAATCGGTGCCAGCCTTTGACCACAAACTGAGTCACTGCTCGGTGACGTTCGTCTATCCTGGCCTGAAAGGAGACGCTACCGGCAGACTGCAGCGAGAACTGCCAGCGTCTGAGCCAGACTCTGTCTCTCTCATCATGGTCACTAAATGCACAGTGATGGCAGGTTTGTAATAAGGCAGATCGCGCTAACATAATATGCACTGTTAGTTGATTATTTACCTGCCGCATTAACGGGAGAGGACGTGCAAACGTTACCGATGCTGCTGGGTTGAGATTCACGAGTCCGGAGCGGAATTAAAAACACGACATTCATTTAAAGTTATCGTGTGTTATAATATATATGATATATAATATATATAATATAAAGTTCTTCCTCTCAAACAAATATTCCCAAATGTTTGTCCCAAACAAAGGAAACCAAGATTACCCTTCAGCCATCCACCCACTAACTAAACAACACTTTGGTTTTCTTATATATTTTAATAAGAATTTATGCTTCTTGATGTTATGCAAACGGAATATTTTGCACAAATAGAGTTTGAGTTGGACTGAATGAATTTCACTTAACCTGATAATAATATTGATAATAATAACAATTATTTATTACATATACTAAACAATGAGGGGATGAGCAGAATCAGTAAACACATATTGTTTTTGAATACTATTAATATACTAACACAGTAACCCAAGCCCCTCCCCAAACACACCCAGTCCCACCCACCTGCTGTTACCATAACGATAAGCCGGGCTGTACTGTCCACCTGCTACCAGCAGCCTGTTTACTGGCTCCCAAAAACAGGAACAGGTAAGTCAGCACCTGTTCATCTTATCAACAGCTTATTTACTACAATATGTAGAACAGAGTTACTGACCAGTCAGAGCAGCGTGACAGTGCACACACACACACACACACACCACACACACACACGCACACACGCAAAACACACACACACACACACACACACACACGCAAAACACACGCACACACACGCAAAACACACACATACGCACACACACACACGCATAACACACACACACACGCAGACACACACACACACGCAAAACACACACACACGCACAAACACATGCAAAACACACACACGCACACACACGCAAAACACACACACGCAGACACACACGCAAAACACACACACGCAGACACACACGCACACGCAAACACACGCACACGCAAACACACGCACACGCAAAACACACGCACACACACACGCAAAACACACGCAAAACACACACACACGCAAACACACGCACAAGCAAACACACACGCAAAACACACACTCAAAACACAAACACACACACATACACACACGCACACACACACACACACACACAAAACACACACACACACACGCACGCACACACACACACAAGCAAACACACGCACACACACGCACACGAAAACACACACACGCACACACACACTCACGCAAACACACACACACGCACGCAAACACACGCGCACACACACACACACGCAAACACACACACGCACACACACACGCAAAACACAAACGCAAAACACACACGCACAACCACACGCACACACACGCAAACACACACACGCACACACACACGCACGCAAACACACGCGCACACACACACACGCAAACACACACACGCACACACACACGCAAAACACACACGCACAACCACACGCACACACACGCAAACACACACGCACACACACGCAAACACACACACACGCACACACACACGCAAACACACACACACGCACACGCAAACACACACACACACACACGCACACACACACGCACACACACACACGCAAACACACCCACACACACGCAAACACACACACACGCAAACACACACACGCACACACACATGCACGCAAACACACGCACACGCAAACACACACGCAAAACACACACACGCACACACACGCACGCAAACACACACACGCACTACCCCACGCACACACACACGCGCACACACACGCACACACACACACGCACACACACACGCACACACACGCAAACACACACACGCACACACACGCAAACACACACACACGCACACGCAAACACACGCACACGCAAACACACACGCAAAACACACACACGCAAACACACACACGCACACACACACACACGCACGCAAACACACACACTCAAACACACGCACACACACACACGCAAACACACACAAGCAAACACACACACGCACTACCACACGCACACACACACGCGCACACACACGCACACACACACACGCAAACACACACACACACGCAAACACACACACACACACACACGCAAACACACACACTCAAACACACACACGCACACACACGCGCACACACACACACACAAGCACACACACACGCACACATACACACACACGCAAACACACACACGCACACACACACACACACACACGCACACACACACACACGCGCTCACACACACGCAAACACACCCACACACACGCAAACACACGCACACACACACACACGCAAACACACACACACACGCACACACACACACACCCACGCGCACACACACGCACACGCACACACACTCAAAAACACGCAAACACACACACGCACTACCACACGCACACACGCGCGCACACACACGCAAACACACACACGCAAACACACACGCAAACACGCACACACACACGCACACATACACACACACGCAAACACACACACACACCCACACACACGCAAACACACGCACACACACGCGCACACACACGCAAACACACACACACACGCACACACACACGCACACACACACACGCAAACACACACACACACACACACTTACACACGCACACACACGCGCGCACACACACGCAAACACACGCACACACACACACACACACGCAAACACACACACACACACACGCACACACACGCGAACACACACGCACACACACACCCACGCGCACACACACGCACACGCACACACACACACACACACATCACTGCACTTTAAATCTGAACACTTTCAAACGTGTCACCAACATAAAGAAGACGTTCCAACAACATAAAGAAAGCCTTCATTATATTTGAGGTGATGCTGAAAATAAGCTCAGTCCTGTTTCATGGCTGTGAATGGTTTGAAAGTCTGAAACCAAACAGTGCCAGCGGTTTCTACAGGATGTTGCCTATACAGCAAACAATACAGGCTGTGCTGTAATGCTAGGTCTGCACTAGCAATACAAGCCAGAACAATGCATGAGCACGATGCTTTAGAAATGACACCACGGAGGCTTTGCTGTGCAACACTCAGACTGCACGAGCCCGACGGGCCTGACGGGCCGCGGCTTTTTGGGAGAGCACTCAGCGGCACAGTGGCAGCCTGTGATTGCTGTGGTGGAGCCCTGAGGTCATCACAGTCGGGGCTTTGATGGGCAGAGCTTTGACTTTTCTGTGTAAGTACATGAGATTTATGGCAGTTACTTTTCATTTTGATATGTTCTCGTTTATTCTTGTGTTAGTTTATAGAAATGCTTTAGTCACTCTGGGGTCACCACAGCAGGAAGCTCCATTTGTTTCATATGGCAGCTTTTATTTTTTAAAGCTTCTTATTTGCCTTTAAAAAGTGACTTTGTCACTTCCTGAGCCAACGTGTTACCATGACACTAAGGAGGCACACTGGGAATACTGGGAATACAGTTTTAGACCTGAGGCATCATCTGCAAAGGATTTTCATCAAGGTAATAAAAACAATCTTTATATTTAAAATGAATCTGTCCAATAAATGTGGTGAGAGCATTAAAATATTTCTGAGAAATGAAAGCAATACTTTTGTTAAAGCTTCAAATCTGTACTTGAATCATGATTTAAACTGTGGTTGTGAACAGGGAATAAAATGATGTAATGAGGTGATGTTGCTCCTCCTCACCTCAGAGACATGTGATCAGTCTGGATGAAACTTTATATGAACTTACATGACGTGTACATTGTTGTTTCCAAATGCATTTTGCTAAACTATTTTAGTACTGTGGCAGTGTGTTGTCATGTATATCTATTAATAAGTGTTCAAACAGAGATGCTAACAGTGCCTGATTACGTCATCTTATATAAGAAATATGTAGCTTTCAAAGAGAACACATGGTGATAGATGATGAAGTCTCCCAGCAGCCCTCCTACTGCAGTGTTACTGGGATACGGCTCAGAGACACCTGATCCAGTTCTAACAATAAGCTTTAGAGAAAAAACACGAAAACTAAATGGGGAGTTTCGTGAATCCAAGCTGGGAGCTGGTCCACAGGAGATGGGCCACTGAGAGACAGCTGAAGGCACTGCTGAAGGCACTGCCTCCTATTCTACCTAGCAACAACAAATAAAGCTGCAGTCTGAGGAGGGAGTGCTCTATCAGTATAACTTTGTACTACAAGCTTTTTAAGAGACGACAGAGGCTGATTATTCGAGACCTCGTCTGTCAGAAGGAGGACTTTAAATCTTGGATTTAACAGGGAGTCAGTGAAGAGGAGCTAATGTGTGACAGATATGCTCTCTTTCTACTTCCTGTTGGTACTCGTGCTGCAGCGTTTCAGGTTAACTGGAGGCTTTGAGGCTTTTCATGGCACCTGTCTGATAACACTGACTCACAATCGTGCAGCTAGAATCACTCTCAGCTTAGTTCACAGACCTACGTGGTTGTTTGTGCACACTGATTGATATATTCTGCTCAAAGATGGCTCCTCACAGCTTCACTGGAGGCCACGATTATGCTGTTTCTAAGAGTTTTAGGGCCGAGCACAACAGCCTCTGTCTGGATTTAGAAGCAGGAAATTAGAGGTCACCAGGTCTTTTAGGTCTCTGTGATCAACAAATCACAACAACAGTCACGTGAAGGCACAGACCAAGAAGTACAGAGAAAATCCCACTAACCGCTCAACCCCAATGAGCAAGCCCTCGGCCACAGCAGGAAGGAAAATCTCCCTTTTAGCCGAAACAGACTGGAGGACGGGCAGACGTCTGACCGACTGGTGGAGAGGGAGGGACTCACATGGTGGATACTCATCTCTCACAGACGGTGAGAGGACAAAGACAAAAGTGTCACCTCATATCAGGCGGCACCTCCAGGGCTGAAAACTGAAACCTGTGCAGAAGTGCCAAAAACTGCAATTCCCCTAACGGCCCCTGGAGCCTGCATCCAAAAGTGAGACAACCCCAACAGCCCCCTATATGAGCACTGTCACAGTTTACAGCTGTAGCTTTTTACCAGGCCTCACCTCTGCCCATCCAAGTGACCCACCTGTGTCACACACACTGTGAAGCTAAGCAGTGTGTCACTATGAAAGCTCCTGCTTCTTCCATGGTTTATATACACATGCTGTGTGGATCTGTGTCTGAAGGAGCACAATACATTGGGACGCACACTCATTGTGTCCCAAGTGTCACTTTCAAACTATAAAATACAAAAATGAAATCAGCAGCGTTGCTCTGTTGGTCTCTAAGAGGACATCAGGCTGACATCTACTGTTATTAAATTAGTGCGACACACCATGATGAGCTGCACTCACACTGATACAGCCACATAGTACGTGACAGCTCAAATAATTAATCAGGAGTAATCCCCCAGATATATAACAACGCTCAATCTGGAAATGGCAAAGCCGACCACCCAAGACAGAGCAGCATGTTTGTTTACTGAGGTACGCCAGCTCGTCCTGGTGTTTCCTACATTTCCCACAGGCCAAAGCGCTTCACCACAAAGTTTCAGTACACACGAGGCCATCCACAGTTATCTGGTGATCGTAATACGGAGAAAACTAACTGTAAAGTCGTCCGGACACAACTTAGCACTGAACAGGACCTGCTAATAGCAGCTTAGCATCAACACAAGCTAATGCTAACGGTATACAGCTGACGGCAGGTTCACTGTAACAGATACGCGGCTGTAACTGTAACTGCAGCAGGCTAAGAAAGACTAAGGAAGCTCAGTTAAAGTTATACATGCTGTTCAAAAACCTTTACCTCCTCCTAATCTCATGAACCCATACTTTACTCATAACGCAACATAGAAAACAAATGAGCTCATTGTGAATTTGGTGGCAGCAACATCCCAAAAAGCTTGCAGCATGGCCATGTTTCCAACATCACCTCTACTTTCAACAACCATCCATAAACACCTGGGAACTGAGGTGTGCCACACATGTAGATTCAGATGCAATGTATGCTTTACACTGTGTCAAAACTACCCGTCACAGACTGTGAAATGTGCAGACTGTAAACGTGTCTGTATGTCGCAGCATTGCTACCATCAGCACAAACTAGTAGAACCAGTACATAATCTAATACCGTGTGATCCTATGAAATACTGTGAAACATGTGGTACGGTATACAGGAAGTCAGACAAATCAGAGCACAAATGTGCCCCAAGTGCATGTACACTCTGTGGAGAACGCCTGGTAGACACTGGCATGAATCACGAGTGTTTTCTTCAGCCTGCTGAAATGAAACAACCTCATGAAAAATACATAATATATGATTTTGAGACCCGGTATCATGACGGAAAGCATGAGGCCGTTTTTGTGTGCACAATGGATATGCATGGGAAAAAATTCTGTTTCAACACATTGAATTGTGTGTCTGCATTCGTTGGGCACTACAGAAGGCCTAAATACCGTGGCTATACATTTATAGCCCATAATCCTTCGGGTTTTGACAGCTATATTCTCCTGGAATACCTCGTTAAACAGGGTATTGCTCCGGGTGTAACAATGAGAGGGAGTCGTGTCGTTCTAATGTATGACAAATCCTATGATCAGAGATGGATGGACTCATTTAACTCTCTGCCCATGCGTTTGGCCAAAACACCTTCTGCCTTGGGATTCGAGGACCTTGAAAAAGGCTTCTTTCCACACACATTTAACACAAGGGCTGATGAATTCTATGTAGGTCCTTATCCTGCCCCGTCTTTTTACGGGTATGAAAAAATGTCTGAATTTGAAAAGGAGAAATTGATGGCGTGGTACAAGCCTGCCTGCGAGAAACCATTTGATTTACAGGCTGAAATGCGTAAGTACTGCATTAATGATGTCGAAGTGTTGAGAATGGCTTGTAAAATATACCGCGAGACCTTGATGGAGTGCACGCAGATTGATCCATTTTCACACGCCACCCTGGCATCATACTGCATGGGGATTTTCAAAACCTTGTTTCTTCCAAAAGACACCCTGGCACTGACTCATCACGGTGCGTATGTTGATCAGAATAAGACATTTTCAGACGTGTCTCTTGAATGGCTTCAATACGAAACAAAACATTGTTATCAAGCATGCTCTCAGAGGCGGCGAACAAAAAGTAGGACCTTATTTTGTGGATGGATTTGATGCTTCCAGCAGAAGTGCATATGAATTCGTTGGGTGTTTCTATCACGGCTGTCTCCGCTGCTACCCGGAGAGTGATGTTAACCCTGCCGCCAAGCTGTCATATGGCGAGTTTTATGATGCAAGTTGTGAGAAGGTGAATGCATTATGGTCTTAATGTCGTGGTCATGTGGGGGTGTGATTGGTCATCATTAAAGTCGACTGATCAGTCAGTCAAGGACTTTATGCACAAATACAAAAAGCCTGAGCCTCTGGACCCTAGAGACGCGTTGTTTGGGGGGAGGACTAATGCGATGAAACTGTACCACAAGGTTGATGATGGTGGCGATGAAAAGATCAGATACTATGATTTTACAAGTCTTTACCCCACTGTTCAGTGCACGAAACATTATCCAATAGGTCACCCTCAGATCATATCCAATCATTTTGACAGAGTTGAAAATTATTTCGGGTTTGTTAAGTGCACTGTGCTTCCTCCAAGGGGTCTATTTCATCCTGTTCTGCCCTACAAGTGCCACAATAAGCTGATGTTTCCTCTCTGCAGAACGTCTGCTGAAGAGCAGCGCCAGCACAGTGATTGTGTGCATGCTGAACGTGAGAGGCAACTGTCAGGTTTCCTTTGAGCTTGAAAAGGCTATTGAAAAAGGGTATCAGATTGTCTGCATCGCTGAAGTTTGGCACTTCCCTAATAAGACTGACACACTGTTTAAGCCGTATGTCAAAACATTTTTGAAATTCAAGCAGCAGGCATCTGGATACCCGAAAAATGTCAAAACAGCTGAGGAGCAGCAGAAGTTTGTTCAAGACTATTATGAGAGAGAAGGCATCAGACTTGACCCTGCTAAGATTTGTGTAAACAAAGCAATCAGAAGTTGTAATAAACTGCTTCTGAACTCTCTCTGGGGGTGATTCTGCATGTGAACAAATATGCCATCTTGCGAGCTGATTACAGACCCTGCCAGATTCACACAGCTGATGTTCAGTGACCATTATGACGTTCGCCAGTTTTGTTTCATCTCTGATGATGTTGCAGTGGTTCAGTGGTGTCACGCTGATGGTAGAGGGTCGCGGGTGAAGGATGTGAATGTCTTTGTCGGTGCTATGACTACGGCCTATGCGAGGCTCACTCTGTATGACTTGTTAGACAAGCTGCAGGAACGCATTCTTTACTGCGACACAGATTCAGTTATCTTCACCTCTCATCCCGGGCAGTGGGTACCCCCTTTAGGACCATACCTCGGTGAGCTGACTGATGAGCTGGAGAGGCGGGTCTGGAGAGGATGATCACATTACTGAGTTTGTCTCTGGAGGTCCAAAATGCTATGCTTATTACACAAAACAGGGCAAGACTCAGGTTAAGTGTAAAGGTTCAATGATTTTAATTCTAAAGTTGTTACCCACGAATCGTTGAAAGGCTTAGTCAAGGCATTTGTGGCCAACAGGGATGCGCGTTTAGTTGCAGAGTCTGACACCATCAAACGCAATAAGAAGAGGTTTCATCTCAGGAATGAAACAGTTGTAAAAAAAGTTCAGGTGGTCTATAACAAGAGAAGGGTGCTGCCTGACTATACAACACTCCCTTATGGATACTGATCAGGATCAAGCCTTTGATGGGAGGCTCCAGCACCCTTTAGTTTAGTTATTAGCGGGCCGAGTAATTGTGGAAAGACTTTCTTTGTCAAAAGCATCATTGAAAAAGCATCCACTATTATTTCAGCCAAAATTGACAATATTGTTTACATCTACTCCTGCTGGCAGCCTTTATACAATCAACTTCTTCAGGTAAGAAAAATCACCTTGGTGAATGGTATACCGGAGTCTCTGAGTGACGATGTCCTTTTACCTCCGGATAAGAACAACTTGCTCATTATCGACGATGTGATGAATACTGCGTCTGACAGCATAGAAGTTCAAAATGTGTTCACACAATACGTTCATCATAGGAACTTGAGCTGCATGTATTTAGTTCAGAATTTTGTTGAACACTAATTATTTAATTCTGTTTAACAACCCCAGAGATAAATATCAAATTTCAGTTTTAGGTAGACAGATGTTTCCAGGTAATACAAAATACTTCTTAGAAGCTTTTAATGATGCCACATCCACCCCATACGGGTATCTTCTAATCGATTATAAATCTAAGACGCCTGACTATTTAAGACTCAGAACCAATTTGTTGTCGGATCGTCAAGTTGTTTATGTCCCCAAAAAACGGCTAAAGTGGTAAAAAGGATGTCGTATTCACGGATGCAGAGAAACATTGCACTGTTGGAGTTGTTGTATAAATCCCCACCCAGCGTATGGAGGAATATTATTTGTAATGCAAGCAGGGATTTTATTAATGCACTGTGTGAGATATCGCTCAATGTTTTGAAAGGTGTTATCCCGCTGACTGATCAACAGTACAGACAACTAAAAAAGAAAAAAAGTAATCAGGCTGGTTGCAGACAAAAAGGTCAAAAGTTTGAAAAAGAGAAGATCCATCAACCAATCTGGAGGATTCTTGCTACCGTTATTAGGGGCTGCCATACCCTTCATCACCAGTCTTATAGCAAATAGGTGAAAATGGAGCACACACAGAAAATGTTTTTGGTCCCACAGCATCAGTTGGACATGTTAAACCATCAGCAGCAACAACATACAGGCTCCGTCAGACATGTAGAGCAAAACGAGCTAGACAAAGCTACGGTTGAAGGGCTGCAGCTGCAGATTTGGATGTGTATGAGAGGCTAAAAAGTGTTCTGCCATTCTTCAGAGATACCGTTCACTTGTGAAACAAGGCATGAGTGAAAAAAATGTGCTAACACTATCTTTGCCTTCTGAAACCGGTCAGGATGCATCTGACCGCCAAAGCAATGTTGGTGGCGACAGACAAAAAGACATGTTTGCGGATGAGATTTTGTCCTATATGGCAAAAAGGAGCAGAAACAATGCAGAGCTTATTTTAACAGCGCTCACTCGTGCGTCGGGAGTTTCTTGGAATGATAGGGGTGAGATTATTATTGACAACCAGAGAATCAGAGGTTCGCATCTCTATGATTTGATCCAAAGTGCAACAGCAACACGTAGAGCAACAGATGTTTCATGGCCTGCAGGGTGGTCGACATTTTTAAAAACACTCGCCCGCTTAAATGTTCCTCTGTCTGCTTTTCCTAATGCTGAGGTGAGGAGGACTATTAGCAAATATAAAGGCGACACTGGCGACCCGAGTGTTGAAACAAATGGTTTGCACAAGAAGCGGTCACTGAGCGATCAAAGCTTATTTACCACACATAAAAAATCAAGGCAGAGTAGAAGCGGGTGGATCGATTTTTAATGAATTTTAAAATTATGTTTGTTTTTCTTATTCTTGAAAAAAAGATCATTTAGCCTCGCATTTGTTTCCCTTTTTATATACTACTACTTATGTGTTTTTTTCTTATTTATGTCTATATCGTTTTGTTAAACAGATGACAGTTTTACCCTTTTTACTACTTTTTGAACTCTATGCTGATGTTTAAAGATTTTATTATTACTAAATAATGTTTTTAACAGTTAGGTGAAAATAAATACCAGATGAAACGATATTCTCTTCTGTTATCTTTTATTATTTGTTACTTGAATCAGTATCCGCACTATACACAATCAAAGTTATTTTCAAAACATGCAGAAACAGGTCTTATTTTGTTAACAAAATGACAAACCATTGCATCGTTACAAACAAGGTTATCACTGTACATATTAATTAGTCTTGAATAAGACGCTCCTTTTTGGACATGATATAGAAAAAGCACACAGTGTTGTCCGCAGGTTACCGAAAAGTCCTTCTGAACCTGTCTCCCAGAATACAATATCCGAGCGGTGTTTTTTAAAAGAAAAACTTTTATCTCGGGTGAAAACGTATCAGGTGAGTTACCGAAGCTGTCAAAAAAGTGCCCTTGCTTGTCTTTGTGATATAGAACGCCAACCAGTGCTTCCCAGGTAAGTCTGATGGATCTGTATTCACAATGCCCATGCATGGATATCTGATGGGCTTTGTTGGCAGCTGGTCACATGCTAAGACGCCTAGAAGATGAGCCCTGTTACTAATCCTTTTAACAACGCTGGTTAGTTCTATTGTATTCATTTTGAATCTTTAGTAGTCGTCCAGCAGCACTTGTCTCATATTAGATATTTGGATGACTGAATCAAATACAGAGTAACACACCAGGTTCGTTGTTCGGGGTAGCGGATTTCTGAAACGGGTTTCCAGCCTCATCGTCTGTTATATTTATTGCTCTTAATAGCTGTGCATGGGCGTCACCCACAAGCTGGTAATCAACGATATCTGCATAAATAAAAATGTTCTATTTTCCGCCGTATACGTCTGCAGGATGTGGTGCGTATGTGTTTTTATAAAGAAGTACAAACGGGTCTTCTGATTTGAATCCTAAGATTCCTGCCAGTCTCCCTCTAAATGTGAGAACTGTGCCCCTAGGGCCCATAACACTAACATAGTTACTAACTTCACTGTATTGTGTTTTAATGTCTGTGTTATGTTTTAATGTTTTATTATCTGCGCCACAGATGCATAATGCCCCACAGACAGCTCAATCACGGTTATGGACAATGCTCCATCTTTGACTGGATCATAAATTTCCACTCGCGAATCTGATTGTGGAAAAGACAACCATAGTCTTGGGTATTGAAATTCTATAACACCGACCTCATACGGTTCATTTAAAACAATAGGTTTTGCTAGCTTTGTTCTAAAATTAGATTTCTTATTGCCTGGATAAACATGTGCTGAAGCATTCGAGAAGAGGCTCACATAAAAGCCTGCGTTGTTGTTGTTCGTTTTATCCATTCCTTCCTTCCTTCCTCAGTCTTTGTCTAGTACAGAATGAAAGTATGCAGAGCTGCGGCGTCTCTGTTAATCACACTTCAACGATGTCTTTTTCAGGGATCCATGAATTCAAATGAGAAGGCCAACCGAGCCATTTGACCAGCGCTAACTTTTTTCGGTCCTCTTTTTTTCTGCCAAGTATTTTCTCTATTTTAAACCTTTTGTTTTTGTCAATAGTCACCTGCTGTATCTCAGGTTCGTAAAATACACCTTTCACTGCAGCTCCTGTGAGATCCTCCAGTTTGTATACGGGAGGGTCTCTTCCTAAACGCTCCTTTATGGTAAAGTACTCGTCTGTGTAGGTCTGATGGTAACCCTTTCAGAATATGCCTCGTAGTTTAGATATTCTCTCTGTATCGCCCACATTAAATTTAAAAGTCACCGGTTTTTGGGGTTTCATTTTGTACAGGGTGTTAAAGACTGCTTTCTCATTATCTTTGCACACCTCGGTGGGGGTCATTTTGATAGAGCTGTGATAAGACAGGTTATAGGACTGTACAAGATCTTGGATCACATTAACATATCTTGGCGAGTTAACTGATGTTAAGTATTTCCACATTTTCCCCTTTAAGGTGCGGTCAAAACGCTCTACCACACATGATTTCATTTCACTAAAGGTTGAAAAATGTGTGATGTTATGCTGCTCCGTTAGTTTTTTAAATGTTTATTATAAAATTCCTTCCCTAAATCTGTTTGGAGTTTTTCAGGCACACGGCCCTCTCTCAGAATATCACCAAAAGCCTCAGCAACAGCCTGTCCTGTCTTGGTTTCAAGGCACCTAACCCATGCATACTTAGAAAACACATCTATGCATGTCAATAAGTACCTAACATTATCATTATCCGCAGAATATTCACGCATGTCAACCAAATCAGCTTGAAACTGTTTGTCAGTCCCGTTAACCAAAACTCTATTTCTGTATCCTTGCATTTCTGTATCCTCTATCCTTGCAGGTTTATGAAGAGTATATGTGTCATCTCCTTTTAAAAACGCTCCACGTCAGGTAATGACGGCTTTAAGCCTGTTGCCTCACTGACAGCGATACGGAGCTTCTTTACACTTCCTAAACCCCCTGGGTGTGCAGGGTTGTGATATATTTTTCTCAGCGTGTTTTCCATAATCACTTTGACCAAACACAAATACAAATGACCAGAAAAAAGTGTTAGCATACGTTTATATTAAATTTTCTGTGTAGTGCACAGTAAGGTTTTTATAACAGATGTACATTAAATCTTGTGTCTCCCAGACCAGTAGTTTCCAATCATGTGGAGCAGCGCTGATTTAACTCCGCGGGTGTGATGATTGGTATTTAGCAGGTATCCGACATTCTCATCAGTGGTGCAAACAATGTGCGGCACTGATCTCAGTTCACACAGAAGACGCTCTGCAGCGCTGATGATTTGTGCTTTAGCCTCACTGACGCTGTATGAGCAAACAAACAGACGGATGGCCGGGATGAATCGGGGCGTCCGGCGCTTTTCCATCACCTCATCATAGTAGGTCTCGAAGAAAAACACAGGCAGCTCAAACAGGCAACTGTGTTGTAACTGGCTGGGGTGACCGGATTGGCATCCATAACATATCTCCTGCACATACTCATTCAGTGCCATCGACGGCAGGGCCCTATTTCAGGAAGCCGGTTTAGAAAACTCAGAGTGAAAAACGATACTCAGGGTTGAGTGGCCCCGAACTGTCCAATATTCGGTTTCAGAAAGGCTGATAACAATTAGTTCAATCAACGTGGAGTTGCTCTAACCCCAAGTTAAGCGTGCGCACGAGGATACATAAAGCCCTGATTAGTGGAGCACAGATTAAGCGAGTCACCATGGAGACGGAGGGAAAGAAGGCGCGGTCAATGTATTTTACAGCGCTTGAGGCCGAAATTCTGATGGCAGCATATGCCGATAACATGCAAATTTTGCGGAAAAAAAGTAACACAGCCTCAGCTGCAAAAGAAAGGGAACATGCATGGCAAAACATAGCCGACAGAGTCAATGCGTGAGTTTTAATTTAAACATTGATCTAGGGATTTCCACCCATTTAACACGTTATTTTATTAAATTTTATTTCATTTTTTATTTTATAAATTTTATTTTGTGACGTGATGTGAGCGCAGGTGCAACCCAACAGGCCCCAAACGTTCCTGGCAGCAAGTAAAAATGAAATATAAAAATATAGTCCAAACAGGTAAGGTGTAATTGTATTATGAGCCATAGTGCTTGGTCTGTTTGTCCCATGTAAATCAATTGCAGTTAGAGGCTACATTAATTTTCTTTCTGTGAGCACTTATTGAAATTATCTGAGCACATTACAAGTACATATTTGCTTACTCTGTATGCTCAAATGTGACCCGTTATGGCCACTAGAAAAAAAGCGGAGGCCCGAAAAACAGGTGGGGGTCCTCCACCACCACCACTCACAGAGCCTGGCCACTTGGCTTCCACATTTGTGATAATGTTGGCAGCATCACATATGATCTTCACAGTGCAGAGAACACAAATCAGCATCCATTACTATAATGAAATAATTTGTTAGTTTGACATGCTACAGGGAACTATGTACCTGCACATTAATGCTGTGGAAAGACTTCCTGTTCACATAGTCTCCTTCATTTACTGAAGGAGCAATGATTGGAATGTGAGTGCCATCTATACAGCCAATCACGCCTGGGAACCGTGAAAATAAATGTAAAATTTAAGTAGTAGTTCAAGTATCACCACATCATGAATTAAGTTTTGTTCATCCTGATACCTGCAATTTTGTGGCATCCCTCTTTGATAAATCTTGTGGGTCTATGACCGGGGAACACCACAAACGAGTACAGGAGACGTTTCAGTGCAACTGTAACATTCCTGACTGCCCGACAGACGGTAGCCTTGGAAACGTGCTCAGCGTCACCAATATTATACAGAAAGCTCCCGTTTGCAAAAAACCGAAGTGCAATACAAATAATATGTACAGAACTGAGAGCATGTCCGCGATGTGTCACATGAGCAATATTAGGCCTGAGGATGTTATTCAAATAAATTATAGATTGTGCTGAAAAACGGTAACGTTCACACATCATCAGGAAATGATAAAACGCGCTCTAATCACTCTCTCCCGGCGGAGAGCTCTGCAGAGAATTTGGGCTTCAACATCTACTGGCTCTTCAAGGAAGGGGCACGCCATGTCTGACACTTCCTACAGTCAGGTTTCCGACACAGAGGCGGAGAAAGTCAGGGTTAGTTGAAGTAAACCTGCTAGGGGGCAGGTTAGCTTCACGGAGTGTGTCGTCATAGTAACTCACTCAGGATTAATCTAAACTCGCTTTGTGAAACCGAAAACCCAGAGTTTTCGTTAACTCAGGGTATACTTAGTCAGAGTTTGCAGAGTTTGCACTAAACAGGCTTCCTGAAATAGGGCCCAGGTGGAAGGTTGTGAGTTTAATGTTGAGTTCTGTTTCCTGCAGAGTCCTGTGAGCATCCTGGAGAGGGGGGCGGAGTCGGTGGGGCCTGGATTAGCAGTGCTGGAGGGGGAGACTCTGAGCGGTCCACAATATGGCAGATGTTGTCTGTAAAAGAAATCCACACATTGCATTTTTTAAAAATATCGAGTATAATGCCAACGTCTCTCACACAGAGACAACCTACCATTTTTTTTTCTTTTTTCTGTCCTCAGGGTTTTTGATGATTTTTGGCCTGAACATGGCAGAAGGTAAACCAATCTTCGGGCCATGTGCGAGCTGATCATATACAAGATGCTTCCTAATATTCTCATAAGAAGAGTTGACCTTGTCTCTCTTGATAGTCTTATCGACCTCATTAAACACCCGCTGCAGTGCTCTCCAGTCTGACCACTGAATAAAAAACAAATCCTTAAACCATGATAAACGTTCTTCAAGGGTGAGGGGGTATGGGTTCAACCTCCAGTTTTCAAGGCCCCTGTCCTCAATTACACCCTCCCTGTCTTCACACACACTAAGAAAAATGAAGTTGTCACCAGGACGATTGAAACGGTACGCTTCTACACGGTAGAGTTCAGGTCCTGTTGGACTGACCCATTGCAAAACATAAAGCATCTCTGGGAACCCCGGTTGATCCAGGTCCGGACAGACGACTGAGCGAAACAGTTTCCAATTTTTGATAGACATAGAGTGTGTCCCGCCAACTCAACCAGACCCAGGACTGATCCAGAACTAAAACAGGACTACAACAGTTCAAAATCAGGACTACTTAGAATTTAATCAAAACAGAACCAGAATCAGAACTAGATGATAGTAGCACTAAAAATCATCATAGACCTGCACTACACTTATTTTTTTAATTCTACCAAAGTCCACTATTTAGATTGAGAAAAGTTTATATAATTATTATAATTTGAAAAATAACAAACCTAAAAAGAAACACTAGGTACGAGATACATGAGGACCTATGATACGGTGATACTTTTGGTAAACAACCATTTGACTAACATGTGTGTCTCACCTGCTCTTGTTCATCTCTGTTCTGTCCTCATTCTCCTCTCTCTCTCCCTCTCTGTTCCTCTCTCTCCCTCTTTGTGCTGACAATCAAGCCAAACACCAACATCATCAAATAGACAGTTGAAACCAGATATTCAAACACTCTTCAGATAAAAGCACAAATACTTTTTTAATTGTAACATCAAATCAGACTAAATGTTTATTTTTTAAGGTTGATAAATATAAAAAAACATATTTGTTAAATTTAAGAAAGAGAGAGAACCTATCTGTATTTCTTAATTGTAAATGGCACCAAATTGTATTCAAACTGAGCCACACTCATGGAGCTCCACAGTTCTTTTCCTGGTGTTTTGGTTGACATCTCTTGATGTTCCCATGTCACAGAAACAGGCTCTGTGTTTTGCCTTATATGCATCCACAGCTGTGCCACCAATTTACTCACATGGACTCTACTAACCAATCAGAAGCTTCTGCAGCTCAGAATGGAATCGTCTGGAGTTTCTTATTAATTAACAATAAACTTAGTGTATATGTACTCCTAAATTTGATGAAAGTGATAAAAATAGACAGCTCTGTCTCTCTTTATTCTGACATTTAACTAATTCAAAAGATATTTCAATATTTATTTATCCAAAACAAAACAAGTTTACTCTAAATTGATGTTGTACAGAAAAATTTTTCTTGTGTTTTCCATAAAGTGTATGTAAATATCTGGTTTCAACTGTGAATATACTGCTGTGTATTGAAGTTCCTCTTGTTTTGCATAGAAATATACTGAACAACATACAAAGCATAATATATAAAATAACATCTACCATAGTTTTTTCTCTGAAAGAAGCTCCACATGTCCATTCTTGTATATCAGTGCATTACTGAAACCGATTTATTTAGCCGTGGAGGGAAACAACTGAAATATGAAATAAACACACATGTAAGCTAAGACTCTCTAAAGAAACAGCATTGTTGTTGTTCGGCTTTTCATTTCGCCATTTGTTGATTCACTCTAAGAAAGAGAAAGTAATATGGGCCAAGTGATCAGTTTGATATCAATCTTTTGTGATAAACCGTCGTATTTACATTATTTGTACAGTACCAATGATTTGCTTTGGTACCTCCAGTTCTCCTCTGTCTGCCTGGCTGCGCTTCTCCAACAGCGCACTCGCCGGTACCAGCTGCCCCGCCCCCTCGCTCAGTCACTTAGTGCCTGAGCTCGGATCATACCAATATTAGGGGGGATTTACGCACAGTCGTAAATTCCCACAGTGTGCACTATGTGCTTCGAATATTGTGTGTAGTTTTTGTTTTATAAAGTTGTCAGCCAGGCATCTAACTATGAAAAAATTACACTCCAAAAGACCCCGGGCTTCTGAACAAACAACCCGGGCTTAAGCCCAGTAAGTCACCCCCCCGCTCCGCCACTGATCTACACACAGGGTAGACTCTTGATGGAGTGATGAAGATCGGATATCTGCAGACATACCTAGGGGGTCAGAGGTAGTGATATGCGATACCACTGAGTTTCTTTCCGATCCGATACCAAGTAATATTCAGGGTGGTATCGACGATACTGATCTGATACCAATACTTTGTACAAAAACTTATTTTATTTATTGTATCTCAGATTATAGCGTCATAATGATTACAGGACATCAGATTTCTTGTTCTTATCACTTAATAATGCAGAGTTCATCATATAGAAATAAAAAAACAGAAGTTGTGCGCTGTTTGAACACCTTGCCTGCCTGCAGCACTAAAGGACTCCGTGAGAGACGTCTGTCTCACCCTAGCAGCGTCGTCCCTGTCCCTGTCCTCCTCTTCAGTTCGCCTCAACATACGCTCGTTATATTCTGTGATATGATTTACTCTGAGGTGTTTGCAAGGTTAGTGATGTTGCCACAACCATACATGCCAGCCCTCCCGATTTTTCCGGGAGAATCCCAAATTCCAGTGCCCCTCCCGAAAATCTCCCGGAGCCACCATCCTCCCGAATTTCTCCCACCCGGACAACAAAATTGAAAAACCATATCGCAGAATTTATAGCGTGGCCCAGCCAATTCCAGTTTCCAACAATGGCGGCAGTTTTAATATTACTCATATTTCTCTTTCTGGGTCGCAAAAAACTTTTAGCATGTTTTCAGGTGAGAATGTAGCTGTGTAAACTTCAAATATCTGAGCCGACCGACACATCGTCTTCAAACCCCCGCGGTCTTTCGCTACTCGGGTTAAACATCATATATAAGTCACTTTGGTAACTTAAAAATGTTATTGTTTGGCTTTTTCAGTGTTTTATTTGTTCGTGAGTAAATCGGTTTGGCTGAGATTAAAGTTATTAGATTAGATTAAATTTAACTTTATTAATCCCTCGGGAGGGTTCCTCCGGGGTTTTCACACAGCTGAATAAACGTCAAACAGAAAACTGATTAAACAGAAGAGTTTACATCAGTGCCCGGTTATATTTTAGATAGCAAGGAGTAGACGGCAGTTTCACTCCACCGAGGGAGCTCGTGACGTACTACCCGGCTTTCTTTAGACCGCGAAGGCCGGGTCCTCAGGTGGAAGCAGCCTCTGAATTTGGACACACCCGCTGTTTCCGGCCAGCCAATAATAATGGTGACATTTAATGTATTTTACCCGATTAAATAAACCCTGTAAAATGTATTTATCACCCCCCCCAACAGCCCTTTTGAATGTCTCCCTTATTCTGAAGTTTCAAGGTTGGCAAGTATGGCCACAACACCTCACTTTTTTGCCACATGTATTGCTGCACAGTAGTTCTTTGCATCCAGCGCTTCATAGACGTCTTTGAGAACTTTTATCGAAGCAGTTCCAGTACTGTGCAGTTTCCTACAACCAGACTGGAAGGGAGATAAAATCCTATTTTCATCCAGATAACTTTGAAGTTGATTATTTACCAGCCTTTGAAGAACCTTAGATAAGACACAGAGTTTGGAAATTGGCCTGTAATTACTAACTGTTGAAGAATCACCAGCTTTCAGTGGGGGAGTACAGAGGCACACTTCCACATCTGTGGTAAAGCCTTCTGTTGTAGAGAAAGATTAAAAATATAAGACACTGGCTCAGCTATGATATTTGCAGCCAAGTGCAAGAAGGAAGGAGAACGATTGTGAGGACGAGTTTCTGGTGTTGGGGCTATTCAAAGCCTTACAAACCTCTTCTACTGTGACAGGTGTGAAGGAAAAGGTATCAGTAAGCAGGAACTACGAGCAGACTTGTGTGCAAGAGGTTTACCATCAGATACTGTGCTGAACAAAGAACAAGAAGCAACAAAGTGTTTGTTAAAGCAACATTTCAGTTTTGTCTGACACAGGAGTGGAGTCGATATTTAAGTGAGGAGGAAGCTCTGAGGAGTCACAGCTGGCAGAGACACTTTATAGTTTGCCAAAACCTCCTACGGTCGTTTGGACTGTCAGTCGTTAAAGTAAAAAATAGTTACATTGGATCTTGATGATGGAGGCAGTAATCAGATTACACAGCTAATGAAAACGTAGCCAATCAGCATCAGAGCCAGACTTCCTGCCCAGGCCTGGTTTCTCTCATGTAGGAGATCGGCCGGTACTGAACCAAACCAGGCCTGTCCCGACCTTTCACCCTGACCTGGCAAAAAGGGGCGTGTCTGTCCACAAAGTAGACACAACTCTCCTGTAAATGTTCCCAAACTGACATTGTCAGCCTGTTTAATACGACCCCAGTTCAAACTGATGCGGGGCTCGGAGCGTGAGATTTTAGTGTTTCTCACAGCACTGAGGTGCAGATGGAGAGAACAAGACTTGAGCAGCAAGACAGACCTTCACATAAACTTCCAGACCTCCGCCTTTTCTGGGACAGTCTGAGTGCTAAATGTTAAATCCATCAGTTGCTACGTTTTTATCCAGTAAAGATTTGGAAAGTCTCAGAAACAACAATGATACCAGCACCGCTTGAACAGCCCAGATTCCAATCATATCCATGTTAGGAAGCACACGACGTGATGCACGTGTAACCCAGACAGTTTTTAACATCTGCTGGTGTTTCACATTCAGCCAGAGGCCCAGGGTTAGGTTGGATACCAGACAATAATAAAAGCATCGTTATTAGACTCTAGAGCTCATTTATAGCTGACACCACATGTAGAGTTTAAGTTCACACAGAGACGATGACATTTTTCTAAAACCAGCAAACAATAAACAAGAAATGTAACAAGAGTTTCAGAAGAAGCTGTTTTACAGAGAAATGATTCCCTGAAGACAAAATTATTATTATCATCTTTATTTCTCCAGGTGAAAATTTAATTGAGATTAAAAATGTTGTTTTCAAGAGAGACCTGGCATCATGGCAGAAAGAGTCAGAAATACATCATAATTCAAACAAATACAAAATAGGAAAAACATCCTACATAAACTTCATAAAGTTTCATTAACAGACTTTGAACAATGGACTTCAAACTTCCCCCCAAAACAACAGAAACACATTTGAAGATAATGAATGACATTTATCCCTCTAAAGAAGGACTTAGACTACGATTTAATATGAATGAGAACATGTTCATAAATGGATGCAACCAAAGATTTCATCAATCCCTGATTTAGAGACAACAGAACATTTGGTTTGATTTCACAAGATAAGAATGACGACTGAGTTGGAAGATTGTTTTATGTTTAGTCAAATCTTTCCTACATAAAGTCGGATTACAAAATCATCCCCTAAGTTTGTTGTTTTATTCAAGGAATTGAAATTATAGAGAAAATCTGTGAAATGACTTAAAGAAAACAAACCACAAAAAACTATGATTGTCATGATCTGCGGAGGCAGACCGTGCAGTGGTGTGTGTGGTGGACCCAGGTGCGAACACACGAGAGTAGACTGGAGTAAACTTAACTGAAGGCGAGCCTTTATTGTGACAAGGAGTGCAGACAAGGCAGAAACGCAGTGACAAACTAAACTATGACTAAACTGAGAAAGTAAAACTAGGAAAAACTATGAAGACACAGGAAACCATAACTATGACTACTAAGACTGGCTGTGACAACATGGAGGTGGGAACACAGACGACGCGACACAGACTACATGAAACACAGAGACTAAATACACATGAGGGATGATCAGGGGAAGTGGCCACACATGGGAGCACAGCTGACACACATGAACCTAACGACAGGACAGGAGAGGTGACACTAAATACACTGACATTGAATACAGATTTTCAAAGTAAAACAGGAAACATGGAGATTAGACATGACATGAACTAAACATAACCACGCAGACATGACACATGAACCAGGGAGACTTAGTACAGGGGGAGATGACATAAACAACTAAGGAACAAAACTAAACTGCAATCTAGAAATTAACTAGGTGAACTAAGCTAGGTGCAAATGAATACAAAATATACATGAAACTCAAATACTGGGTCGCTTGACCCAGGACCATGACACGATACTCTAAACACCCTGGTTTAGGTCGGCAGCCTTTCTGATGATGAGTGCATCTAAAATTTCCTCAGAAGTCAATGTGCCATATGATTGCATTAGCAATAAATTACACACTTTATAGAACCACTTCATAGGATTATATTTGTTTGCAGATGTTTGCAGCTATCAGCGAATAGTTATCAGCTATTTTGAAACAAAAAAAGACTTTTTATCCATAACAGCAAATGACCTGTACAACAGAAAATACAAATGCTATTTATGGTCTCCTCACAACAATGATAAGAAAAATAAACTGGGCCAATATGGCATGTTTGTTAATACAGGGACACACATGTTAATGTGATCTCTGGTCTCCCACTCAGAGACACAGGTCTCCGAGTGTCCAGCATTCAGACCTGAGGACTCTCTTCATGTGAGAGAAAATCTGCTCACACAGATATGTAGAGCAGAATACTGTCAATAAGACCTCTGCAATGTTCTGAAGACAGTTAAACCTTTCAGGTAGTGATGTCCAGCAGGTGGAAATGCAGCTCCATGAACTCCAGAGTCTTGTTGGTATAACTGTCAGCTACTTAGAAAAGGATCCTGGTGTTATTTGTCTCTCAGAAACAGTTCATAACTTCCCATCAACACATTCATGTCACCTAAAAGGTAAACCTGTTTCTCCATCACCTGTTCAGCTCTGATGATTCAGTAAGGACATCTCCTGGTTTCATCTTCATGTTTCCCTCTCACCACATATCCAAACCGATATCCTGACCAGCAGCTTTACAGCTGTGGCTCCAGCAAACATCAGCTGATACTAGAAATTAATATTAAATAAATTCTAACAACAGCTGATCAAGCTTAAACGTGCTGCTGTTGTTTAGCGCGACATCCGCTGGTTTCCTCTTTCTGGCGCAAAGTGGGCGATAAACAAGAGAGAAAAGCCGATCAGCTGATCATTTATCAGTTTCATGATTAAAGTAGCAACAGGAGAGAGAGGGGAGAGAATGACAGTGTAAAGACACAGAATGAATCCAGCTTTGTGTCTTTTCCATTCTAGCTGAAGTCCGGGACAAACTGTGTTCCTTCTCAGCTCAACACGAAACGCGTAATATTTTCTCTGAATACGAGACGATTCTGTTTTTTACAGGATGGTTGGAAACTCTACTAAAATAAAGTTCACTATCAGTAACATCAGAGCACCCACCCAGTTGTATAGAAACTCCGTCATGCTAGCTAGTACGCAGTACGAGTTATTGTAACTGACTGTAAAAAGTCAGCACAAGGAAAATAAACTCCACCTAAACTTGGTTTATATCTGACCCAGATAGACTGCAGGTCATAACTTACCTGAAGTTCAGTTCACCTGACACTCGGACCGGCGGCCGCCTCGGGTCTCTGCTCCTCCTGGGTTGCCGACCCCTGCTCTAAAGCATCTGATTTGGATTCCTGAGATCAAATATATTTTCCTTTGGCTTTGTTTTCTTCCCATTTGTGGCTTTAATGTAGTGTTACATCCTCTTTGTTTGCTTCCATCTGTATACATGTCCAGATTCACTGTTATGTTTCTATTCTTACATTGCTGTGTGATCACTGTTCCCTCTGCTGACTGATGTGACCTTTTTTATCTTACACTGATACTTGTCATATTTGTATCTGCGCCTAAAAGATAAAAAGTTTTCCATGCTAAAACACAGCTCCACCTCCTGCAGTTCTCCCTCTGAACCACTAGATGTCTCTGTTATCTAAATGAAGACGTGCAGCACAGCAACCACAGCAGCGCTCAGATCACACGTGTCCTGTTATTATGTATAAAAGCATGAAACAGGTGAGACAGGTGGGATCAATATTAATGTTGTGGAAATATATGAAAAAGCAACAGAAGAGTGAAAACATTTCGTGTTTCTAGAAAGATCTTTCAGCTCATAGCTGCTCACAGACTGTATTTACAAGTGACAAACTGCAACTCTACAGTACATCTACAGTATATATCAAATATATTCTGTATTATATATCCCTCCTAGTTTGAGTTTGGACTTTCATTCATTAGAAGAACCTTGGTGTGTCCACTCTGAGCTCTGTAAGAACCCCAACAACAAGCCCAACAATCCAGATGGACGGTTCCAGCTGTTAACTGGAGGAATTCCATCCAAACATCTGCTCTCACTAAATTCTTCCTCACCTACAGACTGTGTTCTTCACTGCTTTAAACTTGGAAATGAATGCAGTCATTTGTCTGCGTGCTGCTTTGTTCAGAGAGCTGATTGGCTGTTGACGGTATCAGCCGTTACCATGGTGACCATAAAGGTCAGAAACAGGAAGTGTTTGTGTCCAATCCTGAAGCCTGTCACCATTCTCCTCTCACAGCTTCACTGAGAAGCTGCAGCTTTACAGGAGACACTGGATCTTTGTTTCATACTGACTGTTTAGTACAATACTGGTGACAGCACCACCCACTCACTCCATCACTCTACTTACAGCAGAGTCTCCAGTCTGTAGTCTGGACTCTGCTGAAGATCAGACAGCTGCTTCACATCTGGATCCTTCAGGTTGTTCCAGCTCAGCTCCAGCTCTCTCAGATGGGAGGGGTTGGACTTCAGTGCTGCTGCCAGATAATCACAGCTGATCTTTGACAAACCACAGTTCCTCAATCTGTATAAAGAAAGAAAGATGTAAGTTTATTAGACAAAGTGTGAGCTTGAAATCATTCAGTGTTTCATCATCTGTTCAGAGCTGAAGAAGGTTCAGAATGTAGAAGTTTAGAAAATGGAAACTCCAAACAGCTGAAGCCAACAGGAAGCAGCTTCAAACAAGAAACTGTGCAGCGTTTCAGACTATATGTCCTGATGCAGCCAGTTGGATTTTGGAGATTTGAACAAGGAGCAAAGATGAATGTGATGCTGAATCAGCAGAAGACTTGGACTCATTTGATTCCAGCTTTGATATCATTGATTTCAATGAAGAGCTTTGTGATTGTAGCAAAGGGCTGGTAGCTCTGAGAGTCCCACTGATGAGGTGTTTGTGTGGAAATCTCTTAGTGGGACCAAAGAGAGAAAAAGCCCTGGTCCTCATGCTGTGGGAGGGAAATGATTGAAGTGTGCTGTGAGGAACTGACTGGGAGATTTTCACACATTTTCCAGTCCTCCTTGGAACAACAGGAAGTTTCCAGCATATAGGTTAAGTGTCCTATGGCACTCAGTAGGTATGGGTACCAGTATCCGGTGCCATTATGGCACCAGTTCTGACATAAACAGTAGTAATGTTGGGATTTAAATATGTATTCTTAGTGTTTATTTGCTGACTATATTGTTTTATGTATTTTAATAAGAGAGGGCCAGCTCTGAGTAGAGTCTGAGACAAAAGTACTGACAGGAAACTGCATGCTTTTGCAGAGCACTGGAGGTGCAGACAGAAAGTGAAACTAAGCAGAGTGTTTTGATCAAAACTTCGGAAATATATAAATAACCATGCTGGCTGCTGCTGCTTTCAGACCTGAGCGCGTGTGTTCGTGTTTTCAGGTCTCGGTTCCCGGGAATGTAAATAAAGATAATTTTTTTTAGCTTTGACCATCCTGGGTCGAGTCTTTCTTTGCCGCAAAAAGAATTCAAAGAACAAAATTTAATAGTAACCAGACCAAAAAGCAGTGAACATTTTGGTGCTTTTTTTTTTCTGAGATGTCATACACTTTAGATTCTAGCCAATCATTTTACCTTTCCAAGGATAGTAGACAGGCCCAGGTACGTACATTCTTTTACAGCAAAGCTACAGATTAAAAATGCCCAAGGCGAAGCGGTCAAAGTCTGGCTGTACTTCACAGCAAAAGATGTAAATTCAGCAGCCTGGAACAAGTGCTTTAAGGTGATACTGTACAAAGGAGGTAACACCTTGAATCTGATGAAACACCTGGCGACGCATAGCGTTTTTTTAAAAGCTGAGAAATGCACCATATTTGATAGCTTGCTGCAAGACCGAGCGCTTCTACTGCGGCTGTGGTGCCTGTTATCAGACCCGGAGTTAGCAACATCCCCCAAGAACCCGAAGAGGAGAGTCCTGGCCCCTAGCCCTGCCAGTGTAGCAGAAATGATGAAGATGATGATGGCAGAAACAGCTGTTCTTCTCTGGGTGAGTAGCGTAATGTTGTTCGTGTGTAATTTACGTTGAGTAGGCTAACCAATTTATTATATTAATGCATGTAAGGTGAACTAGCAAACACCGTCGTAGTTAAATGCGGCTGTCTTCTTGTTTGATGGCAGATGCTCCCTTCACCCTGGCCAAAAAGGCTAAAATGACCAAAGAAAAAGAGGAAACCAGCTAAACATGAGAGGTTTTTGGACAAAGTTTATGTTCTCCATTCTTTAAACACCGGCACTGTTTCAAAAGTACGGGGTTGGCACTGGTATCAGATAAAACCTAAACGATACCCATCCCTAGCACTCAGTGATCTGAAGCTTCAAATGGAACTAAGACTTCCTCCACTAGGTGGCAGTGTCTGATGAGAAAGTGTTAGTGGAGCTGGCCTGGAGTCAGAAACAGGAAGATGCAGGATTTGGGCTGAAATGGGGAAAAGTGGTTAGCACTAGTGCCTTAAAGCAAGAAGGTTGTAGGTTGAAGCTAGTTGGCCTTTCTGTGGAGGTTGGATGTTCTCCCACAGTCCAATGAAATGCTGCTTAGGTTCATTGGTGCTTGTAAATTGGCTGTAGGTGTGGATGCGAGAGAGTGCTTCTCTGTGTCTCTCTGTTGGCCCTGTGATGGACTGCTCACCTGTGCAGGTGGACCACGCCTCTTGCCCTATGACAGCTAGGGCACAGGCTGCAGCCCTGTGAGCCTAAGCTGAATAAACAGTTAGCAAAAATGATCCATAGATGGCCTGAAATCCCCCAGTTAGCAGTTTGGTAGATAGCTATGACATGCTAATCCCATCCAGCAGCTGTATTCTACCTGTAAGCTGATCCCTGCTGAGCCAAAGCACTTTTTCATATACAAATTACAACCTTTAATAGAAACCTATTGGTCAGCATCTTATTAGCCTGCTGTTAGCTTCATTCCACAGAAAACTGAGAGAAACTAACAGAGTTGATAAAGAATAAAGAGAAATGTGCTTATTTTAAGCCTTTGAAGTGCTTCAGGCGATCTCTGTCCACTTCTGTCCACTCATTCATTCATGTAAGCTTTCTAATGCAGCTTTGATCTTCACAGTCTGCTTCATGAAACTCATTCTAACCCTGAATGTCAGAGTGTTCCTCCTTCTCTTTCCCATCATTCATGCTGGCAGTGGAGGAGATTTGGATGTTGGACTGTGTTTTGGATGATGTGTGTATGTTTGTGTTGGACTGCTGTCTGTAAAGCAAACGCACATTTTGCTTTGGATTTCAGTGTCAGACAGACTTTAAGGTGGATTGAAGAGTTTGCGAGTTTCACAGTGAATTATCCAGTGGAGGATTTTTCTTCTTCTTTGAAGGTTTGAAATGTGAACATTGTTCTGCTGCAGTCAATGGACTAAACCAGGGAAGAAGAAAACAGACTTTACCATGAATATCCTCAGTGTGGATCAGTGTAATATCAGCCTGATGTCTGCAGTTTAGTGTCAGCACAACTTTCACATCATATTCATCTCAGCACAACTAAAACATGCTGACTGACCTCAGAGTTTCAAGTCCACATCCCGGACTCTCCAGGAAACCACACAGATGCTTCACTCCTGAATCCTGCAGCTTGTTGTTGTAGCTCAGGTCCAGCTCTCTCAGATGGGACGGGTTGGACTTCAGTGCTGCTGCCAGATAATCACAGCTGATCTCTGACAAACCACAGTGCCAAAATCTGTATAAAGAATGAAAGATGTAAGTTTATTAGACAAAGTGTGAGCTTGAAATCATTCAGTGTTTCATCATCTGTTCAGAGCTGAAGAAGGTTCAGAATGTAGAAGTTTAGAAAATGGAAACTCCAAACAGCTGAAGCCAACAGGAAGCAGCTTCAAACAAACACAACAAGAGAAAAAACTCTGAATGTTTCACACTAAAGTCGTACATTTATCATAAAAACAGGACAAAGACCTGAAAAAGTTGTGTTTTTCCTTCCAGGAACCACAAGGCTTCACTTTTAAAGGTGAAGTGTGAAAGAAATGGACATATTTGAAGTCCAACACCTTTTTCCAGTCACATTATTTAAGCAGACAAACTACAAGCTCATTTTCATTCCAACAAGTCATCTTCTGACCTGGACTAACAACACTTGTCTCTATGTTCAGCTGGCTGTGAGACCAGTGCTCAGGGAGCGTCTACAAAGTGCAACACTGAAAGAACATCACACACTCATTTGCTTCCAGCACTTTCACACAAACATCTACTGTCATTATTGTCATCAAACTCTGTGGATCCTTTATTGCAAATTCAAACGGGATCAAATGGTCAGACAAAAGAGGGTTATGAGGAAATATGATGAAATGTTGTGTATTAGCAGCAAGTTATTGAATCATTTTCCTCAGAAACCAAACAAAATGATTGACAAACATGTTTTTACAAACTCAGTGTTGGACTTGGTTGAGCAGGATAAGCTGATGTTTAAAGGCTTTTGAATCTCGCTGTATGAGAGTCCAGTTATTACTCAACATTTATGTGTGATGTTCTTTCAGTGTTGCACTTTGTAGACGCTCCCTGAACCTCACAGCCAGCTGCACATGGACCAGCTGACATTACCCAGCATTAGAGGCGGGTGTAAAAAAATGGATTTTCCTATTTAAATGGTTTTAATTTGAATAAAGCGATGTTGATTCATTCAATCCTGAGTCGATTTTTAATATCAATGTATTTTGCCAGAATCTCAGGTTAAAGCTCCCAAAAGTATTTCAACAACAAGCAAATAGATAAAACAGTAAATGAGAGCAGCTAAACGCACAAAGATGGAAACACAGAGCGTGGATCGTTCACTCGACGGCACGTACACGGACACGCCGTCGGGGCTGAAAGTGGACAGCTCACAGATCCTGAAGCTGCAGGTTTCATCTGTCTCCAACCAAAACTGACTGAACCAGCAGCAGAAGAAGATCCAAACTACGCTTTACGTTTGATGAACATCGTCATGAATTCTCTCTGACTTTGACGTTTACTTCCTGCACAGCTCTCTCTCTCTCAGTGTACTTCAAGAACAGTTTACCTTCAAAAATCTGTTTCCTGCATTATTCACTGCTTATTACGCACCAGTCTGCTGTTGTGTTCACTGCTGTCGGCCTCCGAAAACAAAGCCTCATTTCTGCTGTTCAATACTGAAGAAATTTAAACCTTTTAAAATGATGACAGATTACAAACTCTCAGCTGTGTCTGTAATCAAACCTCTGTAACTTTGCTTCACTTCAGCAGCATCAGGTCATGTTCACATGTTGATTCATGGTTTGCTTCAGTTTTTGATGGACTGCAGAATATTTTGAAGGTTATCTGCTATAAAAAGCCAGAACAGGAAAATCTGCTTCATGTGTTTCTGTTTGATCCTCAGTGACTTTGACACAAAGGCCTCTGCTGTGATGATCACACCTCTGATCAAGTCTCACAGTGTCAGCTTTGTTTTTATACATATGGATATGTGCTGATAAATGATCAGAATTATAATATTTCCCACTGTCTGCTGTGTGCCGTGACCTTTGACCTGCTAAAGACAGTCAGCTGTGGATTATTCATTGTTGTGTCTGATACTTAGAACTGTGAGGAAGAACACTACACAGTTAATCAGGGTCCCCTCTCTCTGAATCAGGAAAGGTGGGCAGGCCACGTGTGGGCCGCGGGCCATACGTTGAGTATCACTGTTTGAAATGTGAACATTGTTCTGCTGCAGTCAATGGACTAAACCAGAGAAGAAGAAAACAGACTTTACCATGAAGATCCTCAGTGTGGATCAGTATAATATCAGCCTGATGTCTGCAGTTTAGTGTCAGCACAACTTTCACATCATATTCATCTCAGCACAACTAAAACATGCTGACTGACCTCAGAGTTTCAAGTCCACATCCTGGACTCTCCAGGAAACCACACAGATGCTTCACTCCTGAATCCTGCAGGTTGTTGTTGTTACTCAGGTCCAGCTGTCTCAGATGGGAGGGGTTGGACTTCAGTGCTGCTGCCAGAAAATCACAGCTGATCTCTGACAAACCACAGCGCTCCAATCTGTATAAAGAATGAAAGATGTAAGTTTATTAGACAAAGTGTGAGCTTGAAATCATTCAGTGTTTCATCACATTTCACATTAAAGCCGTACATTATCATAAAATCAGGACAAAGACCTGAAAAAGTCGTGTTTTTCCTTCCAGGAACCACAAGGCTTCACTTTTAAAGGTGAAGTGTGAAAGAAATGGACATATTTGAAGTCCAACACCTTTTTCCAGTCACATTATTAAAGCAGACAAACTACAAGCTCATTTTCATTCCAACAAGTCATCTTCTGACCTGGACTAACAACACTGGTCTCTATGTGCAGCTGGCTGTGAGACCAGTGCTCAGGGAGCGTCTACAAAGTGCAACACTGAAAGAACATCACACACTCATTTGCTTCCATCATCCAACCTGAAGAGGAAACAGAGATGCCTCCCCTTCAAAGTAAAAGCTGCTCCTTTTGGACACAGTATCAAAGAAAGTCTACAGTATAACATAGAAAAGACAGAACAAAGTTTTGGTTGTTTTTAAATTGTGCAGAAATGAAACTACACTAAGCTCAATTATGTGACAGACATTTCATCCCATGTCAGTTTGGCCTCATCCTGGGCCGGATTATCCAGCACACACTCTGACCACAGGCCCAGGGGCCACGCATGGCTCCATCCAAGAGACAGGAAACAAACCAACACAATAATAAAAAGCACTATGTGATCTTCTTACATCTTCAAGACAAACATAGTAAAAACATGAGCATATTTGTTTCCTGATAAAATGATGTGACAGGTAGAACAGAGTAAAGTGGTGGTGTTACAGCCTTTCTCCCCTCTGCTGCCGAGGCTGTTAGTCTCTCCCAAACTCAGCTACAGGACTTCCAAATGAATGAAAGCAGCAGAAGTGGCTTTACAAATGAAAGAGGAAGAGGAGAAGAAGAGGAGAGGGAGGCCACCCTGACCATCACTCCAGCTGAAAACATCACACTTCCATTAAAGTTGGTGAGGAAATGTTGAGCAGGATGAGCTGCTGGCTAATCTGGAGGCTGTATCAGCAGCTCACAATCACAGTGGATTTCCACTCATGAAAAAGCTCTGGCTGCTTCGTTTCTCATCTCACATCAGAGACTTTAAAGCTTCACTGAAGCTGTACTGTGATGCTTCCATATCCCAGTGAGGCCTCCATAATGATTTCAGCTGTTCTGTACACACACTGTGTGCCCTGTATGGCTCAAAGTCTCTGCAGCCTGTTTTTATCCGCTATCATCAGATCTTCATCATCCTCATTCACATCCCTCACACACTCTACAGCCTCATCAGCACTGACTTCATCTTCACTGACTGATGGAGCACAACATGAACCTGTGGAGGCTGAAACACTGTCCTGTCAAACATCTCCCCGTCACCACTCCACTTCTGTCAGCCTTTAAATGAACCCTGCTCAAGTCTGTCACTTCTGTTTGGAGCCAAAAGGAAAAACTGTTGTTCAGTCGTTTGGAAAGACAACATTTCTGAAAGCACTCAAACTTCTTCACATTTGTCTTCAGACACATCCTGAACATATAGGAACTAAAGAAAGTTTCAAACATCAAGACCTGAAATATAGAAAAACTACAACAGCCGCAGTCAGTGAACTCACCTCAGAGTCTCCAGTCGACAGTTTGGACTCTCCAGTCCAGCACACAGAAGCTTCACTGCTGAACCCTGGAGGCCATCATTCAAACTCGTGTCCAGCTCTGTCAGATGGGAGGGGTTGGACTTCAGAGCTGAGGCCACAACTTCACAGTGAGACTCTGAGAGCCAACACTGAGTCAGTCTGTGATGATAGAAAATATAAAATGTTATTATCAATCAATCAATCAATCAAAGCTTTATTCTTCACATGCAGGTTGCCCTGCAGTGAAATGGGACCCCCCCGACCTTACACATATAGCACAGACATTACATGGGGATACAGGTCGGAGATTGGTAGCATTAGAGAAAAAAACTTTGAAATGTTCACTACAATGGGGAAAGTACAAGAGGAAAAAAATAGACCCCTACTCATGCTATGCTTCCATGGTAGGACAGTATTAGAACAGGAAACAAAAAAACTCCTCTGCACAAAAAGCACATAAATGTCCACAGCACAACATTGTGAAGACATGACAAGCCACAGGGTTGGGTGAGGGGTGAGGAGTAATCCGAAGCGAACACAGCAGCCAACCTGCACAGCGCTACCATTCCAGCGCGGCACACAGACCCGCCGTGTTCCCTCGCAGGAAACAAGCATCGAAGGCATTGGAAAGGCAGGGGGGATGAGTGAGTGCTTATCAGTGTAAGTGTATGTGTATGCGTGTCCATAGTTCAGCTGAGACAGTGCCCTGCCAGGCTAAGTAAACAGTCTACCAGCCAACCCAGGTGGCCTTGCATGGAATGGGAAGAACAGCCATAACACAGTTGCTATCAGGGAGTGATTGTTTGGCTCCAGCCTTGGGCCTGCAGCTGGCGCCGTGATGGGGGTTCGCAATTTCGATGATTTTGTAAATTTCCATGCGAGCAGCCCAGGAGAATTTTCAGGCTGCTCTTTAACACTCTGACGCTGGCCTCTCAATCTCCCGTTGGAGAGCCGCGATACCCATGATGGTATCAAACTTCTGTTCCATGGTGTTGTCATTCTTTTGATTCTGAGACCTCACAACTGCAGTGATCCATTCCGCGATGTGTTCCAACTTTCGCTCAAGGGTTTCATTTTGAGCAGGCCTCTCTCTGATGTATCCCCCCATACGCTCAATGGTGTTATTTTGAGCCTTCACAGCAGCTGTAAGCGTCTCCAAGGTGTTAACCATATTACGTTCTTTGTGAGAGGTCGCGCCTCGTCCCATCGCTTCGATTCCAGCGGGCAGCCTTAGGGGGGGATTGAACAGCCGGTTCCGCTCTCTTATTTCTCCGTTAAACCAGGGCTAAGCCAACTCCGATCAGCAAGAACCCTGTTATCATGGTTCCGAATAGATCGATATCTTCACCGTCCTCGATCGACATTCCCGCCAGGCACATGACCCTCCAGTTCTTCCACCCGTCCTTCGTGTATCCGGCAGGGAAAGTCCCTCCAGGGCACTCAGGCTCCCCAGGGCACTCAGGCTCTCCCGAGCCCAGACCTCTCGTTGAGAAAAGGGTGTCAATAGCATTCAGAGACCAGTTGATCAAATCCATAATTCTCTTTTAGGTTTTAGAGAACGACAGTGAGAGACTGTTCCAGGGAAAGTAATTCACACGAGACAAGACAAGGACATAGAGGGTAAGCAGAGAAGATAAGGGTAAGGAGGAGAGGAGAAAAGTACGACCGCCTTCGCTGAGAGCCAAGAAGAAATGCAGAAAATCTGCATTGTAAACAACAGACTGAATGTATATGAAGACAAAACAGAGTGAGGTCATAATCTGATGAATCTGCTCTTCACATCTGTGCTTCAGCTCCTCTTACTGTGTTTGACATGACACAACGATTGAGTCTCTCTCAGACCTGCAGACTTTTAATGAGAATCTTTGTTTGGCTTTAATCTGCAGATGAAGGAGGAAGATGGTGTCACATTTAGGCTTCCATAATGTCCACAGCCTGTCACTGAGATCTGATCCAGAGTCAGAGTGAAGACACATATTTGGACTGTTTCCTGTTTTGACTCCAGAACATTTTGAATGAGTTCAGCTCAGTGAAGAGTTCCAGCTGGAAAGATGATCTCTGTTTGCTACCTGCTGTCAGGTACGACTGTTCACGTCCACACGCAGGAAAAACCTGCTGACTGTTACCAAACGGAGCAGAAATCTCATCACTGGACAATAATGATGAATGAACTCAGAGCTGCTGATATCCGATCTGATTTCAGGGGAACTAAACACAGAAATGATTGGCTCATTTGAGCTTTCTGAGCCATTATCTGCTGGTGTGTCGCTAGTTGGCAGAAAATGATTTGTATTCCTGTTCAGGGCTTCAGTGTTTATGAGTCCAGATCCAGGTGACAGCAAGTCAAAATGATGTTACCTGTCTGTGTCCAGCAGCAGCCTGTATTCACTTTGAATATTGTTATAACCTGACATGGATCAGTTTGTCTTTGATTGGTTTGTAAATGTCACTGTTTCCATTGGACCTGACTGATGTACAAAGACAGAGAGGGAGAGAAAGGAGAGAGAGGATGAAGACAGCAAAGAGAGAGCAAACACAAACAGGTGAGAGTGGACAGGTGACCAAGGTCAGCAACCAATCAGAGAGCTTCTGTTTGACCCACAGTCACTGATGATGACTGCACATTACCATCAGTGTGTTACTCTGATATCAAATATGGATCCTGTTCTTATAATAATGATCATCAGATGATATTATTGTGTTATTTTGTAGCTGAATACGATGTTTGTGTGATTATCAGTGAAAGAAGCAGTGAGGAGGATGGAGAGAGAGAGAGGACAGAGGGTGAAGTTAGAAACACTAAAAGGATTTTTCATGGATTTCATGGATGATTTGAGTGATTTCCAGCAGGACACTTAAACATGTCAGTGGACGTCCTAAAGAACATATTCACTGATATGAAACGTGTCATTGAACAGGATTAATATCAGTGGAAACATGGTGGAAACAGCTGTGACTGCATGGATGTGACACACTTCAAATCTGTTCTCCACTCTTGGATTTGGGATCCATGGAGCTGCTGCTGAGTCTGTACAATAAAGGAATTGTGTGGAAGGTTGCAGCGTATGGACACAAACACTTTGTGGTTACAATCTGATTTTATTTTCAAAATTAAACTACTAACCTACACTGATCAAGATGTTAATGATCACATCTGGACTCACCGAGCCTTTCTGCAGTTCCTCACAGCTGGAATCAGTCTCTGTCGTCCCCACACTGATGTTTTATACTCCTGCAGGTCCAACTCATCCAGAACCTCCTCTGACATCTGCAGCATGAAGGCCAGAGCTGAGCACTGGATCTCAGAGAGTTCCTTCTCTGATCTGTTCTCTGACTTCAGGAACTCTTGGATCTCCTGATGTACTGAGAGGTCGTTCATCTCCATCAGACAGTGGAAGATGTTGATGCTTCTGTCAGGAGAGATTTCATAACTGTTCATCTTCTTCAAGTTGTTGATGACTCTCTGAATGGTTCCTGGACTGATCTCTGTCTGACCCAGCAGACCTACTAAGAGTCTCTGGTTGGACTCCAGACAGAGGCCATGAAGGAAGCGAACAAACAGGTCCAGGAAGCCATTTTTACTCTGGAGGGATTTCTCCATGGCTCTCCTTAGAAACCCATCCACAGAGGATTCACCCAGAGATGGTTTAATGTGGGGAAACCGATCTAGAAGAAAATTAGTACCATCATCATAGTAAAAATCAGAGTCAGAATCATTACAAAAGTATCTCAGGAAGTCCTCCAGCACCTCTGTCTTCCTGTCGGTGTGACAGTGGAACATGTAGACTGCAGCCAGAAACTCCTGAATGCTCAGATGAACAAAGCAGTAGACTGGTTTCTGGAAGATCACACACTCTCTTTTGAAGATCTCTGTACAAACTCCTGAGTACACCGAGGCCTCTGTCACATCCAGACCACACTGCTCCAGGTCTTCTTGGTAGAACGTGATGTTTCCTTTCTCCAGATGTTCAAACGCCAGCCTCCCCAGCTTCAGAAGAACTTCCCTGTCAGCCTCCGTCAGCTCCTGTGGACTCGTCTCATGTCCCTCATGGTACTTGTTCTTCTTCCTCTTTGTCTGAACCAGCAGGAAGTGTGAGTACATGTCAGTCAGGGTCTTGGGCAGCTCTCCTCTCTGCTCTGTAGTCAACATGTGCTCCAGAACTGTAGCAGTGATCCAGCAGAAGACTGGGATTCTACACATGATGTGGAGGCTCCTGGATGTCTTCATGTGGGAGATGATTCTGCTGGACAGCTCTTCATCACTGAATCTCCTCCTGAAGTACTCCTCCTTCTGGGCGTCAGTGAAGCCTCGTACTTCTGTTAGCCTGTCAACACATGTAGGAGGGATCTGATTGGCTGCTGCAGGTCGGGAAGTTATCCAGACGAGAGCCGAGGGAAGCAGATTCCTCTGGATGAGGTTTGTCAGCAGCTGGCTGACTGATGACTTCTGTGTGACATCAGACAGCAGCTTCCTGTTGGTGAAATCCAATGAAAGTCTGCTTTCATCCAGGCCGTCAAAGATGAACAAAAGCTGAGAGACAGCCAGCTTCTCTGCTGTGACCTTCTGTAATGTTGGATGGAAAACATGGAGCAGCTCCAGAAGACTGTACTGCTCATCTCTGATCAGGTTCAGCTCCCTGAATGAAAGCAGAACCACCACACTGACATGTTGGTTCTCCAAGCCCTCTGCCCAGTCCAGAGTGAACTTCTGCACTGAGAAGGTTTTTCCAACACCAGCCACGCCGTTGGTCAGAACCACTCTGATGGGTCTCTGTTGGTCAGGTAAGGTTTTAAAGATGTCCTGGCACCTGATTGGAGCGTCATGGAGGGCGTCCATCTTGAAAGCTGTCTCCAGCTGCCTCACCTCATGTTGGGTATGAACCTCTTCACTCTGTCCCTCTGTGATGTAGAGCTCAGTGTAGATCCTGTTGAGGAGGGTTCTACTTCCTGTTTCATCACTTCCTTCAGTCACACATTCACATCTCCTCCTCAAACTGATCTTATGTTCATCTAAAACCTCCTGCAGACCAACATCTGCTGAAAGAAAGAAAAACAATGATACTAAAGAGAAAGAAAACTCTTCAATGTCTGAACAACACAAGAAGTCCAGTTTTCAGAAATGAGTCCATCAGCAGACAGATGTTCAGTCTTACTTTGTACACAGCTGCTCTGACTGGCTGTCTGCAGTCCAGCTCTGCTTCTGGATCTTTCTCCACACTGGGGACAGGAGGAGTCTCCTGGTGAAGCAGACTTGTCCCAGTATGAGGAGATGGACTGTCTGCAGAACCAGTGTCCACAGCTGGTAGAGACTGGATCCTTCAGGACGTCCTGACACAAAGCACAGCAATACAGCTGCTCCTCCTCACAAACACCACTCCTCTTCCTCTCTCTGTGAACACATTTCTTTATCACTAAAAACATTTACTGTCAGTGAAAAACATCCAGATTTGACCAAACTGTAGTTCCTCACAGGTCCTTTGATGTCATCAACACTACAGGGAGTGCAGAATTATTAGGCAAATGAGTATTTTGTCCACATCATCCTCTTCATGCATGTTGTCTTACTCCAAGCTGTATAGGCTCGAAAGCCTACTACCAATTAAGCATATTAGTTGATGTGCATCTCTGTAATGGGAAGGGGTGTGGTCTAATGACATCAACACCCTATATCAAGTGTGCATAATTATTAGGCAACTTCCTTTCCTTTGGCAAAATGGGTCAAAAGAAGGACTTGACAGGCTCAGAAAAGTCAAAAATAGTGAGATATCTTGCAGAGGGATGCAGCAGTCTCAAAATTGCAAAGCTTCTGAAGCGTGATAATCGAACAATCAAGCGTTTCATTCAAAATAGTCAACAGGGTCGCAAGAAGCGTGTGGAAAAACCTAGGCGCAAAATAACTGCCCATGAACTGAGAAAAGTCAAGCGTGCAGCTGCCAAGATGCCATTTGCCACCAGTTTGGCCATATTTCAGAGCTGCAACATCACTGGAGTGCCCAAAAGCACAAGGTGTGCAATACTCAGAGACATGGCCAAGGTAAGAAAGGCTGAAAGACGACCACCACTGAACAAGACACACAAGCTGAAACGTCAAGACTGGGCCAAGAAATATCTCAAGACTGGTTTTTCTAAGGTTTTATGGACTGATGAAAAGAGAGTGAGTCTTGATGGGCCAGATGGATGGGCCCGTGGCTGGATTGGTAAAGGGCAGAGAGCTCCAGTCCGACTCAGACGCCAGCAAGGTGGAGGTGGAGTACTGGTTTGGGCTGGTATCATCAAAGATGAGCTTGTGGGGCCTTTTCGGGTTGAGGATGGAGTCAAGCTCAACTCCCAGTCCTACTGCCAGTTTCTGGAAGACACCTTCTTCAAGCAGTGGTACAGGAAGAAGTCTGCATCCTTCAAGAAAAACATGATTTTCATGCAGGACAATGCTCCATCACACGCGTCCAAGTACTCCACAGCGTGGCTGGCGAGAAAGGGTATAAAAGAAGAAAAACTAATGACATGGCCTCCTTGTTCACCTGATCTGAACCCCATTGAGAACCTGTGGTCCATCATCAAATGTGAGATTTACAAGGAGGGAAAACAGTACACCTCTCTGAATAGTGTCTGGGAGGCTGTGGTTGCTGCTGCACGCAATGTTGATGGTGAACAGATCAAAACACTGACAGAATCCATGGATGGCAGGCTTTTGAGTGTCCTTGCAAAGAAAGGTGGCTATATTGGTCGCTGATTTGTTTTTGAATGTCAGAAATGTATATTTGTGAATGTGGAGATGTTATGTTGGTGTCACTGGTAAAAATAAATAATTGAAATGGGTATATATTTGTTTTTTGTTAAGTTGCCTAATAATTATGCACAGTAATAGTCACCTGCACACACAGATATCCCCCTAAAATAGCTAAAACTAAAAACTAACTAAAAACTACTTCCAAAAACATTCAGCTTTGATATTAATGAGTTTTTTGGGTTCATTGAGAACATGGTTGTTGTTCAATAATAAAATTATTCCTCAAAAATACAACTTGCCTAATAATTCTGTACTCCCTGTAATGAGCTGCTCTTCCTGTCTGCCTGTCTCATTAAACACTGAGTGATGAATACAAACTCAACACTTCCTGCAGACTTCCTGACTTCACAATAAAAGCTTTCCATCAGAGAGAGACAGTTATGACTTTCACTGTTTTACAGCTGCTGTGTGCAGATTATCTGGGTCAGTTCACTCTGAAGCAGCTTAGAAGTGTCCGTGTAGAGCCGTGGTCTGACACACAGAGACTTCTGATTTTCTCTATTTAAACAAACATGATGAAGATGAGCAGGTTTCTCTTCTAGTATAAACTCTGTGTCTCTCTGGCTGGCTCATGATGGCTTTTCAGGTTTTATGTTTTGCTCTCTCCTGCTATGGTTTTGCCTGCCTGGGTGGAGCTTGTAATGGCCTCTCGCTCTTGGTCCACACAGCTATGATGATTACACCACCTGTTGCTGACTCAACTGGGCTTACCGGTAACCATTTAACGCTGCGGCATGGAGCAGTTTGTCGCTGGGACATTGACCCTCCTGTGTTCATGATCTCAGCTCCTTGCTAAGAAATCTCTCTCTAAATTCACCAGTTGGGTTAACTTTGTGTATACTTTGAGTAAATATTTCCCCGGACCTGGTTACAGACGCTTACCTGTGACTCCCGTGTGTGGCTGTGTGAGTGGAGAGCAGGACAAGAGTGACTGAAGAGGAGTGAGAGTGGACTCCCTTCCCTCTTTTCCCTGGAGTCCTGGACCCCCTCCCCAACTCACTGTACATATATAGAGCACTGTGGTTCACCCCTTTGGTAAATAAACTGTCACCTTTTTGTTTGTCAGAACTCAGTCTGTGCTTGAGTTCCTCTGTAGGCCATGACATTTTGTTGGTTCTCTCTCTTCAGGTCCCTGTAAGTGTTTGATCTAAAACATTATATTTATTCTGCTTTGATTGTTTTGTGTGCTGAGCGACATTGTTGCACGATCCACTTTTTCTTATCACTCAAATATCCTGATACTTTCAGAAAGTTGGAGAGCTCTCCTGGCTTGCTTAGTCTTTGCTCTGTACTGCAGTACTTGCACTGGTTTCACTGGACAAGTCTGCATGTGAATCTACAACTGATCTGACATTGTGGCACAAACACAGTAAACAAACACTACGAGCACCTTGTTTCATGTGCAGTGGCTTTCTTCTCATTCTGTTACTGAACACTGTATGAAAAGCCTCTCACTGCCAGCATCCTTCCAGCCCCACGACAACAAGACCAACTCACATCTTCACAACACCAAGAATTTTTCCCCTTTTCTTTGGAGAAACTGAGAAGCCAATAGGATTGTAGCTCAAACTTGCCCACAGTCCTGCTTCATCACTGCTCACTCTTAACTGTGTTGGTGCTCAGTGGACAGTCATAGCCTGCTGCTAGCATGAATGCTAAATGTACTGCTGTGGATGATCAGCAGAAAAAGATGTTGTCAGTTTGACTGTTTGCTGTATTTAAAGTGTTTTTCTCAGTTCATCTGTATTCAAAGTGCATTCGGGGCTTTAGCTGACAGCTCTTTGTGCTAACAAACTAAACTCTCTTAGTTTAAGCCAGCAGACTTTACCAAACACAAAGCCTGCTGCTGCCTCCATGGGTTAGCTTGTGTGACTGGTGTTTACAGCAATGAAATCTAAATCACACTAATGTGTCCTCCAAGGTGTTTGGTGGGAGCACTGAGTGAAGCATAAGAGCTCTGGTTAAGCCTCATCAGCTGGATAGGCTGTCCACCCTAGTCCAGGCTTTAACTCAAATCTCTGATTGGCTTTCTAACAATTACCTTGTTAGAACAAGACAGAGACCATGATCATAGCTCCTCCTGATCTATGTTCTAAAATCAGTCAAGTCGTTGCCCCTTTCTGTTCTTCTGCTGAGCCAAATATTCGAAATCTTGGAATAATATTTGACTCTTCTTTGGGCCTTGACTCACATGTAAAGTCTCTGTCTCGTTCCTGTTTCTTTCATTTAAGGAATATTTCTAAACTGCGACATATGGTCTCCTTAGCTGAACTGGAAAAAATTGTCCATGCATTTGTGTCATCGCGTTTAGATTATTGTAATTCCCTGTTTACCAGCTTGGATAAATCATCTCTTTCTCGCCTCCAAGCTGTACAAAACGCAGCAGCCAGACTACTAACTCGCTCTACCCAGCGAGCTCACATCACTCCTATTTTATGTTCTTTACATTGGCTCCCAATAGATTTTAGAATTCGTTTTAAATGATTGTTTTAACGTACAGAGCACTAAATGGCCCCAGATTATTTATCCAAGCTTCTCACTAAATACACTGCTGCTCGCTGTCTCCGCTCACAGACTCAGAGTTTGTTGGTTGCTCCCAGAACACGTCTGAAGACGAAAGGGGGCGGAGCCTTTCAGTCTGTGGCACCAAGGCTGTGGAACAGTCTACCTCTACAACTACGTTTGGTTGACTCTGTGGGATCCTTTAAAAAACAGTTAAAAACTTTACTGTTTAAACAAGCTTTCTGTTGACCAACGCTGTTTACATTTTTATATTTTTAACTTACATTTAAACTCTATATTGTGTATATTGTGCATTTTGCTATTTATCGTACTGTTTATTTTAATCTCTGTGTGCAGCACTTTGTGACTACCTGTCTATGAAAAGCGCTTAATAAATAAACTTTACTTACTTACTTACTAAAATAACAAACAGGGCTGTGAGAGCAACTGAAGTGATAAAAATACTGTTTAAAGATAAAAAACACTTCGATGTTCTCTCGTCACCTAACAAAGTCCAAACCCTGTGAACTATTTTAGCTTTAATAATTGTGGATTCAGGTATCCTGAACCCATCTTTGGACATTTGTAATTAAATATTTTAAAACTCCATCAGAGACTCCTGATGTGGCTGTTTGGAGAAGGAAAAGAGGGACAAAGTGGAGCGTCGAGCTGAGGCTTCATTCACTGCAAACCTACAGTTATGTTTCCTTATTTCTGCTGTTTGCATGTTCACAGCTGAAATAAAGCTGCCTCTTTGACTTCATCCTGTTGTGTTTGGGTCCAATCCTGCCTGCCACACAGCGCTACAGGACAAAGTCTAATATTTTTACCTTTTTAATGAATCTTTGGTCATATTTATCCAGGAAAACACAAACATGTAAAGGAGTCATCACAGGTCTCTGACCTCGTTGGTCCAGGTTCAGCACTGAACTCTGGAGGTTTATCTTTGGACCCATCACTCCTCACAGACGGACAGCTGGATCCTGCAGACTGTGACCTCTGACCTCTGCAGACACAAACATGTTTTATTCAATGATCAATTCTCTGATAAAGTGATTGAAGCAGCTGTGATCACACAGACTGCAGATAATGCAGCTGTTTCCTGTCAGTAACAGTCCTCTTAGATTAGAGTTCAGCTTTTTACAGGAAAACAAATGTCCCTGAATGCAACAGTGAGACACAGTCTGCCTGTGTGGCTGTGATAGCTGCCGTTAGCAGCGCTCATGTGTTTGCAGTTAGACGAGGAGATGTTACCATCATGGACACGTTAACAAATCCTGCAGCATCACGTGGCACAAACACTTTGTGTTCCTGTCATCTGCAAGCAACAGGAAGTTCATTAATAAAGGCGGGATGGAGACGCGACTGTGATGGTTCTCCTTCATCCAGCTGTTACACACATCTGGGCTCACACGACGAGCCTTTGTCTAAAACAGCAGCTGCTCTCTGAACACTTTTCTGAAGAGGAGCTGCACAAACCTTTGTTTGCTTTCTAGAGCAGTGTATCAAAGTCAAACTACCCACTGCTAGCAGCTGTTTCTATCATAGTTTAGGATCCAGATGTGTGAGTTCTAGATTTACACCTCTGATTAAAATACATAGTTAAAAACAGCCAATTGAGTCCAAATGTGTCTTAAACCAGATAAACTGACAGTTACAGCTGAGCCTGTGTGTCCTTGGAGACACTGCTCTGCTACAGAGATGCATTTTAGAAACCAGGAAACATCAAAATCATTTAAATCAGAGAGTTCATGTTACTAACAGCTCACCTCTCTGCAGCAGAGTGCTCCTGTCCTTTAAACCAAATGGGACGGTCTACAGACCAGTCACTCTGTAAGGACACACAGCTGGGTTCAGGTTCAGGTCCAGCAGGTCTCCCTATGATCCTGTCAGAGAAGAAAAATGTGTTTTTCATTTACAGTAACAGAAGCTGTTGAATACTTACAATACCTTCATTATCCTAAAGAGAAACCAGTCTGCAGTATGAGCATGAGTTCATCTAAATCAAACACCAAAATGTCGGATATCACCTTACAGCTCACCTCTCTGCAACAGAGTGCTCCTGTCCTTTAAACCAAATGGGACGATCTACAGAACAGTCACTCTTACAGGACACAGAGCTGGGTGGAGGTCCAGGCGGGTTCCTGTGAATAATGATGGAGCAGTGATGTGAGTGCTGAGCTGTGACATGGAGAAGAGTCATGGACAGTTAGAGATGGTCATCTCACCTCTGAGCTTTGGTCTGGCTCTCATGTTCCCCACACAGAGTGCTTTTAGAGGGAGGGACTCCCTCCTCTCTGTCCTCACACTGATCCATGCTGCTCAGTTCACATCAGCTCACACACACTTTCTACCTTCACCTGCAGAGTAAACACAAATCATTCATGTGCACATCAACTGAAATCCTCCTTTCCATCATGTCTGCTGTCCAAATATCAGCTGAATGCAGTCAGACAGCAGTGTGAGGCAGAAGTTTCAGTCAGTTCAACAGGTGTGAACAACATTCTAAACGAATACGTCAGGCTTGGATTGCAGCGGTCAGACGAGTGGATATCGAGTTTTCTGCCATCCCCAATTTTTTGTTGGTTTGCTCGCAGCATTTTCTTTCTGGTGAGTTCTAAATAAATTCATATCTCTCTTAATAGGCTTTTAGTGTTATTTTGAATGCGCTGAGGTCATAGATAATTAGATAAAGCATCCTAATGTGTGATGCTGCAGAACCACGTCATGTTGACGGAGAGGCTTATTATTTGGCATTATTGCACTCAAACCAGCATATGAAATGGATGTAACAAATCCAGACTTGGCTCCAACGCTGCACATGGGGCACGACGACATACCTGTGTCAAACTCGGACCGGCGCACAACACTGCTTGATAAGATTGTTAAGGTGTGCTGTGTTTTGGTGAATATGTGCCCCAGTGTGGTTGTCAAACCAGGGCCAAATGAAACTTGCTCTTGTTGAATATTCATAAAACTGTTGTGTTGCATGTACAGTTCATTGTAAATAATTGTACTTTCTGTAAAGTGGTTTCAATAAAACAGAAAAGTATGTTCATTTTTTTTTATTCAAGATCTGTTCACATGTACACGTGAAATGCAAACTATTTACATGGCAACGCACAGCTTGCATCAATCGTGAATCGTTCATCTAGAGCAATTTTTGGGGCAGCTGCTGAGGAGAAGTCAATGTTATGTGCAACCTCAAGCTGTATCTTGGTCATATGGTCAACGTACTCACAATGTGGAGGCTTAAAAACGGCCAAATCTTGTACCCAACCATTTGTGAATTAGATGTGCGCCTCCAGGAATTTATAATTCCGAAAATGATTCGCCGTGTATGCGCTGACTCCACAGACAAGGCACGCGAAAATATCGGGATAGGACAACGGCAGTAGGCTGTCTGGGTTTCCGCTCCGCTGCCTTATTTCATACGGGTCCACATTACCGATGCACGCTATTTTGTCCAAGTACCGTCTTTTGGCGTCTTGGCGCAATCGGTCGCGATACAGCCCTTTGTCTTTTGCGCTGATTTTAAGCATGGTTCTGACAGTCCTGCTTCCAACACAGTGTGTTTGTTTTGATTTGTGGCCTTCTGACATGGTGCAGCAATCCCACAATGCACTGCGGTGTGACGTCAACTCCAAAGCCCTATACGGCAGACGGCAGAAGCGGAGCGGCCAAAGAGTAAACCTTCAAAAGTAAGTACTGAATTTTATGTCACTTATTTATGTGCAAATGTTTAATAATGAAGAACATTAAAACATTACTGTTGGCCACATGTCGGCAAAGTTATGTGACATTAGTGATGTTTGTACTTTCAGCGTTTACTTTGTTTTAAAGCCTCTACTTCAAAATATATATATGTAATAGTCGACCTTAATCTTACAGAGAATCTGATGATTTTATGAATAATTAAAGTCAGTCATATATCCACAAACACAACAAGCTGAAAGTCAGTGATGCTGCTCGGTTTGCAGTCCTGAATATCACGGCACAAGCAGGATTCACTGCACTGTTAATGTTAGCTGTGTTATATTGCTGCCTCTGTTCGGTGGTGTCGAGCCAAACGGACTTTAACGTGTGTTTGAACGAGCTGACGGTTCACTCGTTAAGCTGAAAGAAAGACGCTTTAATCACAGCAGTCACACATGTGTCCACTTTACCATCTGGAACTCTTCTTGTTTAGCACTCGTAATAACACAAACACTAAATCCTCCTTCTCTGGTGCTGTTGTGTAGCAGTATGTACACCTGAGACTGTCACCTGTCTGTCTGTCCTGCACTCTCTCTCTGTTTCTTTCTCTCTGATTGTGGAATAAAAGTATGAACATGTGTTTATAAGTTACACTTGTGTTTGAATCCTGCAGCTTATCACAAATTGATTTCCATGTGTGACAACTGCAAGTGTCCAGAGTGAGGACAGACTGAGGGACCCACTGCTGCACATCATCTGTGAGGCTGATGATCCACCAGGACAAACTCAACAGTGTGTGAGGAAGAGGAGGAGGAAGAGCCAGCAGCAGCTGACAGATGGAGAGAATAGAGAGACTGTTCCCTGTTTGTGAAGGACTGCTAGGAAAGTTTAGAATAACTAATTGTAACTATAACTACCTAATAATCAGTCTTATTAGGTAATGTTTAAATAATTTTATCCTCCCAGTGTTTTCAGTGTGGGAGAAAGTACTCAGGGCCTTCAAGTTACACACTATGAAAGGCAGCAACAAGTTTAATGTTCAGAAACCTAAAGTCTGTATCAGCAGCAGAATGGAGCTAAAAATAAATTTTTGTTTCAGTTCTATGAAGTTTTGAGTATTTTGGATCAGTAGCACTGCTGTGTTTGTTGCATCATAATGCTGTAACTGTTTATATGCTTTATATATTCTGAGGTAAGTTGATCTATAGTGTTACATCATATTCTATAAGGATGTTATGTGTTTGTAGACTTTCTGCCCAGTTTGACCCATTTAGCAGAAGTCAGCCTGTTTAAGGCTCTGATGTCTATTCTGTATGACTTAAAGCAGTTATGACATGGTCTGATTTTCTCACCCAATAAAGGAATATTTCATATATCAGTCTACTCTTCATTCTATCAGACACAGTTATCACAGCTCGTACATTTTCTTTTTACACATATATGTAAGCACTGAGCCAAATTTAGTAATGCCAACATACTGAAGTAACAACATTTGTTTCTTATATATAATACATCTATATATACACAGTCAAAGATACTTGTCTTTGATTGAAGATTTAAGGTGATAGGAAATATAAATAACTGCTACTTGAATCTTTGACACAGAGTTCAAGCTCACTGCTGTAATATATATATATCATAATAATCTGACAATAAATATAATATTGGCCATATTATATTTACATTACCACAGTGAGATGACTTTAGTCTCATGAACAACATTAAATAATTGTTATTTACTAACTAATCTTAAATGACTGTTCAGTACAGAAATGAAGCCCAACAATCATGTTTTACAGTCCTGTGGTCTCAGCCTCAGATACTCAACTAATCAAAGTGATGTCATGAAAAAAATGGCTGAGCAACAAAACATTTTTTCTCCATTTCTGTCAAACAAAGCTGTATGAAACGTTTCTCGCTGTTCGTATCATGGTTGCTAGGCAACCTGAGCAGCGCGACGAAGGCTAGACCGTCCCATTTCACAAACCTCTCACTTCCGCACTTCTCGTAATTATAGTACGCACCACACGTAGTACGCGTAGTGCGCGTACTTCAAGCGTGCACTCTCTTAATTGGGACACAGTACAAACTACAAGTACACAAAACAGGAACGTAGCTCAGAGTGGCGGACACACTCGGCCTCGTTGGTCCAGCTGTGAGTCCGTTACCGTGAACTATGGAGCGGCAGATTTGTGCTGAACTAAGCTGCACACAGCTGATGTTAGCCAGGAAACATTACACACTGACTTTAATGGAGAGACCGGAAATACAAACACACACAGTTTGTTGTGTGAAGAAATCAAACACGAGCTGAACAAACAGTAAAGTTCCTAAAGACAAACTGTTAAAGGAGGAAACAAAGCAAACTTACAGTTTCTTCACACACCAACAACAAGCTCCGCTCCACACCTGGACACTAAACACGGACACACAGGTGAGCTGCTTCCTGGAAGGAGGCGGGACTCCACCTGAAACTCAGCACAGGTGGGAGGGGCTCAGCTCTGTGTGTGCTGATGTGTTAACTTTAAAAATATGACTGCTCAGACTGAGTCAGAGTAAAGTTCACATGCTGACGTGTGGAGACATGAAACCTTGTTGTAGCTGCAGGTGTGAACACACTGATCCCAGATCAGCTCTGCTGTATTTGTAACATGAACATTTCTGCTGCAAACCTTCAAATGTTCAGCATGTTTCTCTGTTTCCAGTCTATAGATCCAGTCACACTTTCTACCTTCACCTGTGCAGTAAAGACTGAGAGCAGAGCTGAAACCAAGTGTCCAATCAGTGAGCAGCATCAACACCTGAGCTTCATTCAGACTCTGTTATTGAAGATGTTGTTGGTACAAAGTTCATCTGCTGCTCACATGAATCCTGTGATGAAAGCTTTATTTCACTGAAGGTTTCTTCAAATCTAATTTCAACCTGTTGAAGTCATGAATGAAAGTGCAGGCTGAGAGTGGATCACATGATGTTTAAGGTGTGTCATGTGACATGTTCAGTATTGTCACACGTGTCTAGTTTGTCCCTGATATCATAACTGCTCAAACACTGATGATTATATTTGAAGAATTATTACTTTTGGAAGCAAAGTTTGAATGGAGCTCTCTGTCTGTGCGGATTTGTCGCCCTCTGGAGGTCAAAGCACAAACTGCATGATGTCACTGTAACCACCACAGTGACAGGAAGTGTTTTTATGACTGAAACACTGAAATGATGCTAACGGCTGTCGTTAGGCTCACTGACAGCAGTGCTGATGTGTTCATGTCAAACACTGGCTCAGGTCAGACTCCTTCATCCTTCTCCAGCGTGAGGCCGCCCTCAGACCCACAGGAGCTCTGACCTTTGACCTCCTGACCCTAACACATTTTACTTCAAACACACAGATCAGGTAGAAAACTGTGGATTAGAAAACAAATTCATCAAGAAGGTCCTGAAGCAAGAAGTTCATCATTGCATAGAGTAAGAAAAAGGACATGAATCATCCCACGGGTCTGTGCAGTCGTTATATTATCATCACCTAAATCATGTCTGCATACTGTGTGTGTGTGTGTATGTGTGTGTGTGTGTGTGTGTTTCTTTTTTAAATCTTCTACTTAGAGTTCAAACTTGGATAGTGATAAAAACATTGCACTGCTTCATTTAATATTTAATTGAACACATCTGTGGTTGAATTTGAATCTTAAATGTTTTGATTTCAAAGATGTGGTTCTGATATGAAGGAACAGAAAGTAAATTGTTGCCATGGATACAGTGAGACAGACGCCTCAGACCCTTATTTTTTATTTCTTTGACTTTTTATTTTATTGATTCATTTCTTTATTTTTACATTTTAAAAAGTGTATTTGTCTGAATGAACTAATCCCCATTTCCATGCTTTGTGTCACTGGTCATACTGGGAACAGCCATAGAAAATGTTTGTAAAGAAGAAATCTTAAACATGAGCAGATTCTCAGGCGATTTCTGTTTCCTAACCATTGTTTCAGTGCACACGTCCCATCACTACATGTGTGTTAAAGATTTCTTTGGGATCAAAATAATCCACTGACAGTTATCAGCACAAACAGAATGCAAAAATCAAAAGTTCAGACTTCAGAGTTACTAAAACAGAGATCTGAGGAAAACTGGTTCTTCACACGACGTTTCATGTGTGAACAGTAGAGGTGGTTTCATTTTCACATGTAGGTGTTGCAGTGAGGATTGCAGGGAGACATTTGCTGAATAGCTGCAGCTCTGCTCCTGTAGACTGCCTCTGAATGTGTGTGTGGTGATAAAGTCACTTTAATTAAATGTCACCTGTGAGGGAAAACTTTGTGTTGACTGAAGAAAGTTCACTTCTCTTTCATTGCAGCTCCACTCTTATTTTGGATGCACTCATTTGTTTAATAAATGATTTCAATGATTTTGCCACACCTCTGCATTGTCAGGTCGGAGCATGTGTGCTTTTGATGAAATGCTGATATGATGACGCTTGACTGGGGAAAGATTTCCACAGGTGGTGTTGTTGGTCTCCTTCTTCCAGTTTTCTTGTTGCTGCCTCTCTCCTCGCCTCAGTTGCTGCAGCTGTATCATGTATGTTGTTATGTTACATACAAAGAGGAATTTGTGACATTAAAGAGTAAAGATTCTTATTCTTAAATGAAGATGAATAAAAGTTTTGTGAAATAACTTCTGAGTTCTGGTGCCGTCTCTGGATGCCTCGATGAATAAAAGAACCGGGGTAAAACTGATTTCGTAACAATTTATACCTATATTTCTGTATTTCTCTATTTATCTGAATATTTATCTATCATAACTGTTTCTACACTCACTTTATATGAGTGCTTGTTGTTTCTTGTATATTTGCTGCTATGACAACTCAGTTTCCCTCCTGGATTAATAAAGTTTCTCGGATTCTGAAATACAGTGAGCCATTATATTTGTATTTTCTAACTAACAATATAAAGGCTCAGCAACCAATAGAGCCACAGCACGTCCCACTGGCAGCTGAAGGAACTTTGAAACAAAGGACTTTGTAATTGAAGCTTTATTTATACAGGTCGGCTCATTGAGACTCAATGTCTCATTTACAAGAGAGACCTGTTCCAGACAAACATATTAAAATTACAACAATAAAAGAAAAGTTTGTGTAATGTACTCAGTCACATTAAAAACGAGAACAAGTTCCCAGAGATGGTTTCACAAAAACATGTGTACGTCTTTTGAAGTCTGCAAGTGAAATCAACGGAGAGCCTTAAATCCTTCGGTTATGTTTTCCATGAAGACGGAGCAGAAAAGGAGAACGCCTTCTTCCCAAGCTCTGCATGAACTGATGGAACAGTGGATGTAATGATGTCCTGAGACTGCAGGCTGTGACTAAACTGTTTGCCTAACATGTACTCTGAGACCATTGAGCTGAACGCACTGCTGATGTCCAAAAGAACATTAGAGAAGCAGCCAGCTGCTCGGTCTGAAAGGCCTATTTCCAGTAATCTATGACATAAAATGCTGTGGTCAGCAGCTCAGCTCATAAAGCAAGGGACTGGGAGCAGCTGCTGCTGAGTGTTGCTGGAGTTCCTGTGCTGTTAGATCCTCATCCTCTCCACGCAGCTTGGAAGTAGGTGAAGTTGTGCCAGAAGAGTTTTTGTTGTGGTCAACAGTGTCAAAGACTTTGATAGATCAATAAAAAGAGCTGCACAGTAGTTCTTTGCATCCAGCGCTTCATAGACGTCTTTGAGAACTTTTATCGAAGCAGTTCCAGTACTGTGCAGTTTCCTAAAACCAGACTGGAAGGGAGATAAAATCCTATTTTCATCCAGATAACTTTGAAGTTGATTATTTACCAGCCTTTGAAGAACCTTAGATAAGACACAGAGTTTGGAAATTGGCCTGTAATTACTAACTGTTGAAGAATCACCAGCTTTCAGTGGGGGAGTACAGAGGCACACTTCCACATCTGTGGTAAAGCCTTCTGTTGTAGAGAAAGATTAAAAATATAAGACACTGGCTCAGCTATGATATTTGCAGCCAAGTGCAAGAAGGAAGGAGAACGATTGTGAGGACGAGTTTCTGGTGTTGGGGCTATTCAAAGCCTTACAAACCTCTTCTACTGTGACAGGTGTGAAGGAAAAGGTATCAGTAAGCAGGAACTACGAGCAGAGTTGTGTGCAAGAGGTTTACCATCAGATACTGTGCTGAACAAAGAACAAGAAGCAACAAAGTGTTTGTTAAAGCAACATTTCAGTTTTGTCTGACACAGGAGTGGAGTCGATATTTAAGTGAGGAGGAAGCTCTGAGGAGTCACAGCTGGCAGAGACACTTTATAGTTTGCCAAAACCTCCTACGGTCGTTTGGACTGTCAGTCGTTAAAGTAAAAAATAGTTACATTGGATCTTGATGATGGAGACAGTAATCCGATTACACAGCTAATGAAAACGTAGCCAATCAGCATCAGAGCCAGACTTCCTGCCCAGGCCTGGTTTCTCTCATGTAGGAGATCGGCCGGTACTGAACCAAACCAGGCCTGTCCCGACCTTTCACCCTGACCTGGCAAAAAGGGGCGTGTCTGTCCACAAAGTAGACACAACTCTCCTGTAAATGTTCCCAAACTGACATTGTCAGCCTGTTTAATACGACCCCAGTTCAAACTGATGCGGGCTCGGAGCGTGAGATTTTAGTGTTTCTCACAGCACCAACTATGCAGTGATCACTCAGGTCGTTGGCAAAAACTGCAGATGTGGAAAACTTACGCAGCATATTAGTTAAAAAAGGTCAATAAGAGCAGATTTATCTGGGTGTTTAGGATCAAGGCGTGTGAGGCTTTAAATAATTTGAGTTAGTTTTAAAAAAAAGCAGCGTGCCTTAAAATCATCAGACACAGAAGAAAGCCAGTCCCAATGAAAATCATCAATCTGAAAGACGTCATTAAAATGCAGCTCAGATAAAAGTTGAACCAGAGATGGTGATGTGCTGGGGGAAGCAGGTGGAGGCTGATAGCAGCCAACAACAGTCTGATTTCCAAACAGATCAATAGTTAAGGCCAAGATTTCAAATGGCTGAGGTGCAGATGGAGAGAACAAGACTTGAGCAGCAAGACAGACCTTCACATAAACTTCTAGACCTCCGCCTTTTCTGGGACAGTCTGAGAGCTAAATGTTAAATCCATCAGTTGCTACGTTTTTATCCAGTAAAGGTTTGGAAAGTCTCAGAAACAACAATGATACCAGCACCGCTTGAACAGGCCCAGATTCCAATCATATCCATGTTAGGAAGCACACGACGTGATGCACGTGTAACCCAGACAGTTTTTAACATCTGCTGGTGTTTCACATTCAGCCAGAGGCCCAGGGTTAGGTTGGATACCAGACAATAATAAAAGCATCGTTATTAGACTCTAGAGCTCGTTTATAGCTGACACCACATGTAGAGTATAAGTTCACACAGAGACGATGACATTTTTCTAAAACCAGCAAACAATAAACAAGAAATGTAACAAGAGTTTCAGAAGAAGCTGTTTTACAGAGAAATGATTCCCTGAAGACAAAATTATTATTATCATCTTTATTTCTCCAGGTGAAAATTTAATTGAGATTAAAAATGTTGTTTTCAAGAGAGACCTGGCATCATGGCAGAAAGAGTCAGAAATACATCATAATTCAAACAAATACAAAATAGGAAAAACATCCTACATAAACTTCATAAAGTTTCATTAACAGACTTTGAACAATGGACTTCAAACTTCCCCCCAAAACAACAGAAACACATTTGAAGATAATGAATGACATTTATCCCTCTAAAGAAGGACTTAGACTACGATTTAATATGAATGAGAACATGTTCATAAATGGATGCAACCAAAGATTTCATCAATCCCTGATTTAGAGACAACAGAACATTTGGTTTGATTTCACAAGATAAGAATGACGACTGAGTTGGAAGATTGTTTTATGTTTAGTCAAATCTTTCATACATAAAGTCGGATTACAAAATCATCCCCTAAGTTTGTTGTTTTATTCAAGGAATTGAAATTATAGAGAAAATCTGTGAAATGACTTAAAGAAAACAAACCACAAAAACTCTATGATGCTCTAAACACCCTGGTTTAGGTCGGCAACCTTTCTGATGATGAGTGCATCTAACATTTCCTCAGAAATCAATGCGCCATATGATTGCATTAGCAATTAATTACACACTTTATAGAACCACTTTATAGGATTATATTTGTTTGCAGCTATCAGTGAATAGTTATCAGCTATTTTGAAACAAAAAAGACTTTTTATCCATAACAGCAAATGACCTGTACAACAGAAAATACAAATGCTATTTATGGTCTCCTCACAACAATGATAAGAAAAATAAACTGGGCCAATATGTCATGTTTGTTAATACAGGGACACACATGTTAATGTGATCTCTGGTCTCCCACTCAGAGACACAGGTCTCCGAGTGTCCAGCATTCAGACCTGAGGACTCTCTTCATGTGAGAGAAAATCTGCTCACACAGATATTAGAGCCGAATACTGTCAATAAGGCCTCTGCAATGTTCTGAAGACAGTTAAACCTGTCAGATAGTGATGTCCAGCAGGTGGAAATGCAGCTCCATGAACACGCACAGCTGTGGATTCCAGCTGTGTTCGTAGTTCTGCAAACTTTGACCCCACAGAGTCGAGCTTTTCAGTTCAATCAGCTGCATTTCGATGTCCTCTGTGTGCAGCCAGTTAATGCAACACAAATCCAGCTGCTCATTAAAGCTTTCTGGTTTGATCAGAAAAGAAAACATTGGTCCAAACACCTGAAAGTCCCAAAAACACATTGTGAATTCTGTCTCGAGTATCCGGAGGTATCCAAGTATTTACGTGGTGCTGATGCTCCTGAAGCTTTTGAAGTGTCTGAATGTGGAAATTTCAACATTGCTTGAAAAAGCTGACAGCTAGCAATGTCCCTCTCACCGGTAGGCTAAGTTATTTTTAGCCAATTACAAGTTGAATCTGGTAGTTGGGGTAGTTAGCTAAGATACTGTCATTAAGAAGAGGCACAACTAATGTGTCTATGTGAGCTAATTTGCGATGTGCACCACTGGCCTGGCCATTTATTTTTAATGCACCTTCCCAGATTATTTCACTGCGTGTCGTGCCCAGGGCTGGACTGGGACAAAAACTCAGCCCGGGCATTTTGTCTAGAGACCGGCCCCCCAGGTATTAAAGCCATAAAGCCTTTGAATGAAAACAAACGCTGTTGTGACAGTGATGTACAGTCTTGTTGGTATATGTAGGATTTCTATACATTTTACATCAGATGAAAACTTTGGTTGTAAGATTCAGATAATTATTTATTAAAAGCGAGACATTTTAAATGAGAATAAGAAAGAAAAGTGTCACGGTCCTGGGTCTTATGGCCCAGTGTTTTGAGTTTTAGTTCATTTTGATGTTTATAGTATGTTTAAGCTCATTATGTCTCCTATGTTCATTTGCTTATTAGTTCCCTCTTGTGTTTTCTACCCCTGTGAAGTCTCCCTTGCCCTTCGTGTGTTTCATGTCTGTTGTCTTATGTTGTCATGTGTGCCTCTCATGTTTCCCGTTTTATTTTGAAGAGATCTCGTGTTTTTATATTATGGATTATGTTTTGAGTCCTTTGTTGTACTGTTTCCTGTTTCCCTAGATTTCAGTTATGGTTATCATAGGTTTAGTTCTTTGGCTTTGTCATATGGCTTCCCTGTGTTCCATGTTATGTCCACTGTGATGTTTTGTACCATGTTTCAGGTTCCTATGTTCTGTCTCCCCTGTTGCTGTTAAGTTGCATGTTTAGAATTCAGTCAGTGTGTTTCCTGTTTTACTTTGTAGGTCCATGCCTCATGTGAGTATTTCTAGTTTTGCGTCCCTGTCTCGTCCAGCCTGATTACTCCCAGCTGTGCTCCCCTTCTGTGTCTCATTCCCTCGTTATCCTTCTGTGTATTTAAGCTCTGTGTTTCTCTTTGTCAGTGTCGTAGTCTCCCTCATAGCTGTGTGATTTTTTTTTTTCTTTCCCCCTGTGGCTCCTCGTGCTTTAGTCTCCCCAGTTTAAGTTTAGTACTGTTTTTTGTGCTTCGCTTTATGCCAGCATTAAAGCTGTGTTTTTGAGTTTATGTTTTGTCTCCGTGAGTTTGCGTCTGGGTCCTCTCCTGCCTGCCACACAGCCGAACCATGACGGAAAAGTATGTCTTTGTGCCCCCCTTTCCCTGTTAATGCCCTACCTGCCCCCCTGGCAAAACTTTGCTAGATCCGCCCCTGCACAGTTACCAGCTGTCAGCTACTTAGAAAAGGATCCTGGTGTTATTTGTCTCTCAGAAACAGTTCATAACTTCCCTTCAACTCATTCATGTCACCTGAAAGGTAAACCTGTTTCTCCATCACCTGCTCAGCTCTGATGATTCAGTAAGGACATCTCCTGGTTTCATCTTCATGTTTCCCTCTCACCACATATCCAAACCGACATCATGACCAGCAGCTTTACAGCTGTGGCTCCAGCAAACATCAGCTGATACTAGAAATTAATATTAAATAAATTCTAACAACAGCTGATCAAGCTTAAACGTGCTGCTGTTGTTTAGCGTGACATCTGCTGGTTTCCTCTTTCAGCGCAAATTCAGCGATAAACAAACAAGAGAGAAAAGCCGATCAGCTGATCATTGATCAGTTTCATGATTGAAGTAGCAACAGGAGAGGGAGGGGAGAGAATAACAGTGTAAAGACACAGAATAACTCCAGCTTTGTGTCTTTTCCATTCTAGCTGAAGTCCGGGACAAACTGTGTTCCTTCTCAGCTGAACATGAAACGCGTAATATTTTCTCTGAATACGAGACGATTCTGTTTTTTACAGGATGGTTGGAAACTCTACTAAAATAAAGTTCACTATCAGTAATAGCACCACCCTCTCTTTCACGTGGAATTCCAATAACATTGAATCATGTTTGTGGCTGTAATGTGACAAAATGTGGGAAAGTTCAAGGGGGCCGAATACTTTTGCAAGCCACTGTAAAGTCCACTATCAGTAACATCATAGCACCACCCAGCTGTATAGAAACTCCGTCATGCTAGCTAGTAGCAGTACGAGTTATTGTAACTGACTGTAAAAAGTCAGCACAAGGAAAATAAACTCCACCTAAACTTGGTTTATATCTGACCCAGACAGACTGCAGGTCATAACTTCTTACCTGAAGTTCAGTTCACCTGACACTCGGACCGACGGCCGCCTCGGGTCTCTGCTCCTCCTGCCTCCCCTTTCCCTCATCCACCTGCTGTCTCTGTGGAAGCTCCGCCATAGCCACCAGGGGCGATTTAAGCCCATTTTTGGGGGTGCTTCAAGTTGTGTTCTCCCTATATTAAAGCTGCTATACAGAATCTGCAAAACAAACTGGGTTGTCAGCCCTGGCACTGCATTACCTGCATAGAAATAGGAAGTCACGGTTGCCAAAAACTTTTTGAAACTCATGAGTGAGGCTGGTGTCATTCCAGATATGTTAACATTGTACAATCTTCTGGATAATTAGATCTTCCCCACATTGAGAACTGTTATTCCGGTTGCCCTAACAAACCCAGTTAGCAGCTGTAGCTGTGAAAGGTCTTTTAGTGTCTTGAGTCAGCTCCATACCTGGCTGAGAAGGACCATGGGTCAAAGCTGTGATGTCAGCTGAGAAAGAGATGCTTGAGAGACTTGACCAACAAAATGTGATAGACAGATTTACCAACCTCAAGGTGAGGCGACATAGGTTAAAAGAAAAGAAAAAATCTGCAGGGCCATAGTAGTATCTGCACTAAAGATCTTTTCATACATTGTAGAGATGGCACGATACGACTTTTTATGTCTGTGTTGGGGGAAAACTCTGTAAAAGACCCAGGAGAAATAAAGACACAATGAGACAAGGTTACTTTTTATGCTTTAACGTGCGCACGGGTAAGCTGTTCAGAACAACTCACGACGTGTACAGAGGCTTGGCACTTTTTTATAGGAAACACAGTGAGAACAGGATAAGAAAATACAAAACAGATAAAATAAACAACTCCATATGTGGCGCTAGTCTCGTCAGCAGAGAGCTGGGAGAAAGCTGTGAGAGATAAAACAATCTAAAACAATATGTCCCAAAACAGTATGTCTTTGCTGAGAAAGTCTAAAAAGATAATTCTAAACTAATCTAACCATAGACAAAAGGGCATGCTTGCACATTTAAAAGAAGGTAAAGAAACATAGAATCATTTTTCCTGTAACAGTCTGATACCCATATCATAAATTTTGATATTGGCCGATACTGATATGGATCCGATATAGTGTTTTTTAATCAATAAGACTGTTTTTTAATATCTTGCTGCATTTTTTACAAGTTCATACTCAAGTTAAAAAAACAAACAAAAAAAAAACCCCCACTAAAGCTATTCTGTTATACCTGTATGCAAAACATACACTGCACCCAAAATATTTCATAGTTCAGTAATACTGATGTAATAAACTTAAACCTGCAACATCCTCCCTATTCTGGTATTTTAAAGAGTAAGCAACCTAACTAATAGGGTTACAAACTCCCAGCAAAAAAAAAAAAAAAAAGGAACCACCCACCCTCCACCTCATGATGCTTAATCGATGTAATCAACTTTAATTTGATGCAGTGTGAAAAAAATGCACAGAAATCAATTATTTTTCAAGAATAATTAAATAGATTCAACATCTTTCTTCAACAGAACTGCAGACTGCACAGATGGTACCTTCCCAAAGGAAAAAGTACTATAGCTTACTAGGGTATATTAGACTTAGTTACTATATACAGTAATGGAGTTCTATACATTTTACATCAGATTAAAACTTTAAAAGCTAGATATTTTAAATGAGAATAAGAAAGAAAAGTATGTCTTTGTGCCCCCTTTTCCCTGTTCATGCCCTATCGGCCCCCCTGGCTAAACTTTGCTAGACAGTTACCAGCCGTCAGCTACGTAGAAAAGAATCCTGGTGTAGAAAGTAATATTAAATAAATTCTAACAGATTATCAAGGTTAAACGTGCTGATGTTGTTCAGCCACTGGTTTCCTCTTTCTGGCACAAAGTGGGCGATAAACAAACAAGAGAGACGGACTCGCGACAGAAAAGCCGATCAGCTGATCAGTGATCAGTTTCACGATTGAAGTAGCAGCAGGAGAGGGAGGGAGAAGAGGCAGTCGCTCCATATATCGGTTGTTAAGCTTAACGCTGGAATGCTATATGAACATTCAGAGATGAACTTACACACTTGCTTTACTTCTCTCTGGTATAACTTTCTCGGAGATGAAATGCCAATTTGGTAGCGAGGCTACAAATACTTACTTAGCTTAGGCTGCTGCCCCCGCTACCCGGCCTCGGATAAGCGGTTGAAAATGGATGGATGGATGGATGGGCTACAAATACTCAACCAGACCGCTGACAGGTCTTGCACGCCACAGCCGCTCTATCACGTGATGCACACTGCTCCGACGTGCTATGGTTATGAGCCAAGTTAGACCATGTCGCAAGTTTGCTGAGGTGCTTTTTTGATATTTAATGGATCGGATTACATTTTTTATTTCTCTCCGATATCCGATCCATTAATTTAGGTCAGTATCGGACCGATACGTAATATTGGGTCGGTCCATCTCTAATACATTGTATACATTGTACCATAGGCCAAGGTGTCTCAATTTTTCAAACTTTTTAATAATATTTTGTACTTTTCAAGGACTCTTCCATTTTTGGAGTGTATTTTTATGTATCTGTATTATGTTATAGAAACACTTTACAAGTGAATCTCTGTCCAAAAAATGCACTCAGTTTACTTTTTACTCACTATGAGCAACATTCATTATTCTTCTGCAATAATTAAGGTTTGGATATGTATTTTTTGCTTTACATTCCAATCCATTCTTCTTTGGCAGTAGGCGACTTTAGCAGCATTTAAATAACCTTCATCAGATTTGATGGTTTTGTTACAGACTTTTCAAAAAAGTGTTTTGCTTTTCTGTCACAAATGTGGGGATTAAATTGTGTTAAAATGTACAAAACAGTGATGTCATGTTTTGTGACAAGGACCCAGGCACAGAGAGACTTGATGGATTTAAGAATCTTATGCAAAGAAATTTGCAGACTTGCACAGAGATGGTAAAATTATGATGACTGATAATGGGGATGAAGACAACAGACCATGAGGACAGGGAGGAACAGAGGGAACTTGGGACAACTGGACACATTTAAGGATGCAGGGACTGAAAGAGACAGGGAAGACATCTCATCGATCGATTTTACCTTGCCTGGATGGGCAGCTCTCTGGGTGCTCAGCACCCCCCAAAGCTCTGATCCTAGAATCGCCCCTGATAGCCACCATCAAACAACTGAGTTTTTTTTACACATCGACCAGCATCCGGCCAATCCACCACCTTCCATCATTTATACCGTTACAAAAACAATAATAATCATAAAAAAACATCATTGGCCCATAAAAATGAAAAATCACCATCAGTATGCCCGATGGCCAGTCCAGCTATGGTCGTGCCATGAGTTAACCCTTCACGTGGCAGCTGTGACACGCGTGCCCAGGGTTGCCGACCCCTGCTCTAAAGCATCTGATTTGGATTCCTGAGATCAAATATATTTTCCTTTGGCTTTGTTTTCTTCCCATTCGTGGCTTTAATGTAGTGTTACATCCTGTTTGTTTGCTTCCATCTGTATACATGTCCAGATTCACTGTTATGTTTCTATTCTTACATTGCTGTGTGATCACTGTTCCCTCTGCTGACTGATGTGACCTTTTGTATCTCACACTGATACTTGTCATATTTGTATCTGCGCCTAAAAGATAAAAAGTTTTCCATGCTAAAACACAGCTCCACCTCCTGCAGTTCTCCCTCTGAACCACTAGATGTCTCTGTTATCTAAATGAAGACGTGCAGCACAGCAACCACAGCAGCGCTCAGATCACACGTGTCCTGTTATTATGTATAAAAGCATGAAACAGGTGAGACAGGTGGGATCAATATTAATGTTGTGGAAATATATGAAAAAGCAACAGAAGAGTGAAAACATTTCGTGTTTCTAGAAAGATCTTTCAGCTCACAGCTGCTCACAGACTGTATTTACAAGTGACAAACTGCAACTCTACAGTACATCTACAGTATATATCAAATATATTCTGTATTCAAATCTATTGAGTGATGTTTGAAAGTCTTTCCAGGTGAGTTTGATCCAGGAGGGTCTGAAGCCAGAGTCAGACAGAGACTGTGCAGAGACTGTAGAAGGACAGAGCAGCAGCAGAGCAGTCCAGATACACTGATGATCCTCTGTCAGATCCAGAGGGACACACAGGGATGATGCTGGACTCTACATTGTGTCTGACAGTGGAGCTGTTCTCAGAGCAGTTCACTCTGCAGCACTGACAGTCATCTGCACTTCTTCTCATTCCTCTGTCAGTCACTGTTGGATGAAGCTCTCCTCTCCACCTCCCAGTAACATGGCCCAGTCAGAGCGTCTCTACACACAAGCTGCTGCTGCTTCAACCTCTCTGGATCATCAGGACACAACTCCTCCTCTCTCAGCACACACACCGTCCTGTTTACCATCATCAGTCCTTCCACCTGCAGAGAGAAGAAGGAAGAGCAGAATCAAATCAAATCAAATCACTTTTATTGTCACATCACATGTGCAGGCACACTGGCACAGCACATGCGAGTGAAATTCTTGTGTGCGAGCCCCACAAGCAACAGAGATGTGCAAACACAACAACACAAACGAGCAAAATACAAGAATGGCTACATCTGAAACTAATAAATATATGTACAATATATAATAGTGTATGCATTTCTGGATGTGTATAGTAAATGTTATCCTACGTGTGTGTGTGTGTGTGTGTGTGTGTGTGTGTGTGTATACACATTTTCACAAATTAAATAGTAAAAAATAAATAAATAAATAAAATATATAAAAATATACAGAGTTGAATATGTGCAAAACAAGTGGCATTTATATACAGTATGGAGTGCATAGTGTTGCAGTTCCCGTAGTGAAGCTGAGGTGTCTATGAAGTGTTCAGCAGTCTGATGGCCTGGTGGAAGAAGCTGTCTCTCAGTCTGCTGGTTCGGGACCGGATGCTGCAGAACCTCCTTCCTGATGGAAGCAGTCTGAACAGTTTATGGCTGGGGTGACTGGAGTCCTTGATGATCCTCCCCGCTTTCCTCAGGCACCGCTTCCTGTAGATGTCTTGGAGGGAGGGAAGCTCACCTCCAATTATCCGTTCAGAGCACCGCACTACTCGCTGGAGAGCTTTGCAGTTGTAGGCGGTGCCGTTGCCAAACCAGGTGGTGATGCATCCAGTGAGGATGCTCTCAATGGCACAGTGATAGAAGGTCCTGAGGATGCGGGGGCTCATGCCGAATCTTTTCAGTCTCCTGATAAAGAAGAGGCGCTGCTGCGCCTTCTTCACTGTTTTGTTTGTGTGTACTGACCACGTAAGATCCTCAGCCAGATGTACTCCAAGGAAACGGAAGCTGCTCACTCTCTCCACAGCAGCGCCGTTGATGGTGATGGGGGTGTGTACTTCTCTGCACCTCCGGAAGTCCACTATCAACTCCTTTGTCTTTGCGACGTTGAGGGTGAGATGGTTGTCTTGACACCAGTGGGTCAGGGCGCTGACCTCCTCCCTGTAAGCCGTCTCATCACCGTTGGTGATAAGACCCACCACTGTAGTGTCGTCCGCAAACTTCACAATGATGTTGGAGTTGGTAGTGGCTGTGCAGTCGTAGGTGTAGAGTGAGTACAGGAAAGGGCTCAGTACACACCACTGTGGAGCACCAGTGTTCAGTGTGATGGGGGATGAGGTGATGCTGCCCAGTCTGACCACTTGGCGTCTGTCAGACAGGAAGCTAAGGATCCAGCTGCAGAGGGAGCTGCTCAGTCCTAGATCCTGCAGTTTCCTGTCCAGCTTCGAGGGAACGATGGTATTGAATGCTGAGCTGTAATCTACAAACAGCATTCTCACATACGTGTCTCTCTTCTCCAGGTGTGACAGGGCAGTATGTAGTGTCAGGGCTATGGCATCATCAGTGGACCTGTTGTGGCGGTATGCGAACTGTAGAGGGTCTAGTGAGTCGGGTAGTGCAGAGCGGATGAAGTCCCTGACCAGCTTCTCGAAGCATTTGCTCACGATGGGGGTCAGGGCTACAGGTCGCCAGTCGTTCAATGAGGAGATGGTGGGGGATTTGGGTACAGGGACGATGGTGGCCATTTTGAAGCAGGCTGGGACTACAGACAGAGAGAGGGAAAGGTTGAAGATGTGTGTGAACACTCCAGCCAGCTGAGCCGCGCATGACTTGAGGACGCGGCCGGGAATCCCGTCCGGACCAGTAGCTTTGCGCGCGTTCACCTTCCTGAAGCACTTCCGCACATCCTCCTCAGACACAGTGTGCGCACTGACGTCATCCGCGGTGCGCACACTGTCCGGTCTCATGGTGTTCGCTGTGTCGAATCTAGTGTAGAATACGTTTAGATCCTCACACAGAGAGGCCGTGGTCTGCGGTGTGCTGGTTTTCCCTCTAAAGTCTGTGATCGTGTTTAGTCCCTGCCACATACTCCGAGGGTTGTCAAACTGCTGCTCCACCCTGTCCCTGTACTCACGTTTGGCTGCTTTGATCGTCTTCCGGAGTTGGTAATGTGCGTGTTTGTAGTCCGATGTGTTCGCGGAGGCAAAGGCGGTGTTCCGTGCCGCCAGTGCCGCGCGAACATCTCCGTTAATCCAGGGTTTTTGATTTGGGAAGGATTTAACTGTTCTGGATGGGACGACATCTTCCACGCATTTCCTGATAAATCCACAGACTGAGTCTGTGTATTCATCAATGTCTTTTGCGGCTACGTGAAACATTTCCCAGTCCACGTGATCAAAACAGTCCCGCAGCGCAGACTCCGATTGGTCCGTCCAACAGTGCACCGCCCTCCGGGTTGGAGCTTCCTGTTTCAGCTTCTGCCTGTAGGCGGGCAGGAGCAGGATGGAGCAGTGATCTGATTGGCCGAATGGGGCGCGGGGGAGGGCTTTGTACGCATCCCGGAAAGAGGTGTAACAGTGGTCCAGAAGCCGGTCTCCACGTGTGTTAAAAGGAATGTGTTGATGGAGTTTTGGTGAGACTTTCTTCAGGTTTCCCTTATTAAAGTCTCCAGCTGTGATAAACGCTGCCTCTGGGTGTGCGGTTTCCTCACTGCTGATCGCGCTGTACAGTTCCCTGAGTGCTCGGTCAGTATCGGCTTGTGGGGGAATGTAAACAGCCGTAATAATCACTGCTGTAAATTCCCTCGGTAGCCAAAATGGCCGGCACTTAATCATCAGGTACTCCAGGTCCGGTGAGCAGAAGGATTTGACCGGGTGCACGTTCGCATAATCACACCAGCTGTTGTTGATCATGAAACATACACCACCGCCTCTGCTTTTCCCAGTAAGATCCTGTGACCTGTCCGCGCGGTGCACAGAGAACCCCGGCAGTTCTATTGCGGAGTCCGGTACCTTGTCCGATAGCCAGGTTTCTGTGAGGCAGATCACGCAGCAGTCCCGCATCTCTCGCTGGAATGAGATCCGTGCCCGAAGCTCGCACAGCTTGTTCTCCAGAGACTGCACATTAGCCAGTAATAAACTGGGTAACGGTGGTCTGTAAGTGCGCCGTCTCAGTCGAACCAGAACGCCAGATCTTCTCCCTCTGCGTCGGCGTTTGCGGCCTCCAGGGACAGAGAACAAAGGCGTCTCAGGTGAGATGAATGGGGGGTCTGCAAATGGAGCGTCCGTGTTGCAAAACTTGAACTCTGGAAAGTTATAAGAAAGACCGTCTTTTATGTCCAGTAAGGTTTGTCGGTCATACACAAGGAGACAAGTGCTGCTCGTGAAAAAATAAAGGAAAAGTAAAATTAAGCACAGAAGAAAGCCGTTGCTTGGGGGAGCTCGCGACGAGGCTGCCATACTCGGCGCCATCTTTATCCATATCCAGAGGAGATAAACGAGTGTTTCCAGAGACTCTTCATCAGCTGTCAGTCAGTGATGCAGCACATCCAGTATAAAGAGCAGCAAGGACTTCAGTGCTGGGACCGTACTAGGACTCATTGTTGCTTCACTTTTTCTAATCTTTGGATTTTTATTGAAGTTGATGAAAATGTTTTTCCCTCCTAGTTTGAGTTTGGACTTTCATTCATTAGAAGAACCTTGGTGTGTCCACTCTGAGCTCTGTAGGAACCCCAACAACAAGCCCAACAATCCAGATGGACGGTTCCAGCTGTTAACTGGAGGAATTCCATCCAAACATCTGCTCTCACTAAATTCTTCCTCACCTACAGACTGTGTTCTTCACTGCTTTAAACTTGGAAATGAATGCAGTCATTGGTCTGCGTGCTGCTTTGTTCAGAGAGCTGATTGGCTGTTGACACTGTTTGATCAGAGCGTGTCAGCCGTTACTATGGTGACCATAAAGGTCAGAAACAGGAAGTGTTTGTGTCCAATCCTGAAGCCTGTCACCATTCTCCTCTCACAGCTTCACTGAGAAGCTGCAGCTTTACAGGAAACACTGGATCTTTGTTTCATACTGACTGTGTTTAGTACAATACTGCTGACAGCACCACCCACTCACTCCATCACTCTACTTACACCAGAGTCTTCAGTCTGTAGTCTGGACTCTTCTTAAGATCAGACAGCTGCTTCACATCTGGATACTTCAGGTAGTTTCCTCTCAGCTCCAGCTGTCTCAGATGGGAGGGGTTGGACTTCAGTGCTGCTCCCAGATAATCACAGCTGATCTTTGACAAACCACAGAAACTCAATCTGTATAAAGAATGAAAGATGTAAGTTTATTAGACAAAGTGTGAGCTTGAAATCATTCAGTGTTTCATCATCTGTTCAGAGCTGAAGAAGGTTCAGAATGTAGAAGTTTAGAAAATGGAAACTCCAAACAGCTGAAGCCAACAGGAAGCAGCTTCAAACAGGAAACTGTGCAGAGTTTCAGACTATATGTCCTGATGCAGCCAGTTGGATTTTGGAGATTTGAATCTCTGTTCTGTGACTAAGTCCTTGAATCATTTCTTCCAGTTGGTCCAACAAGACAGACTAAGTATTGGACATGTGTTGTGGCTCCATTAGGGGAGCTTCTAAATGTGATGTGATGGCCCCTCTGGGTCAGGTGTAAGCCATAGGTGTCAAACTCTGGCCAGTGGGACAAATTTGGCCCGCAGCCTAATCACATTTGGCCCGCGAAGCCATAAAAAATTACTATTAGAGCTGACCTGCAAGTATTATACAGTGCCTGTACTGCTAATACTACAATTCCCAGAATGCTCTGTTGGTGTTTTGGCGCGTCAGTCATGACAGGACCCATTAGCACCCTCTCCTCTGTTGACCATAGTCATAGCAACCATGCAAATACTGCCATGCTACCTATCCCAAAATGGAAAAAAAGAAATGCAGAAAACAGGAGCTTTCTGGACAGGTGGGAGAATATGATGAAAATTTGATAAATGATAAAATGATAAAATTTAATTCAGAAGGCTGCAAATACATTTTTTATTTAAGAAATGAATTCCACTGATGTGTTATTTAATGTGTGTAATATTAAGTTATATATATTGTTTAGTATTAAGCTTTGGTTGTTCCATATTCAGTTTTTCAGCAAAACTTGTTTGAGTCCATAAGAAAAGATTCCTTGTTATATTTGGAGGAAGATTTTTTTTCAATGAATATTAATGTTAGCCCGCGACTATTGGCAGAAATCTGTGCCATCAGAAACTGAATTTGAATAAGTTAAATTTGAATTGCTCAGATTGAATCTGAATTGTAACATGAATAAATGCTTTTGAAAACTGAATTTGAATTAGTCTAATTTGAAATTGAATTTCTGGTTTGAAAATGATCATCACTAAATTGAAATTGAATTTTATATTTTGAAAATGAATTGATTTGCTTTGAAACTGCATTTTATCCTTTAAAAATTCAGCTCTCGAATAATTTCAGTTTCACTTCTCACCATTCAGTTTCAGTTCTACAATTCAGTTTTTTGGAACTTACATCCGGTTCCGGTTCAAGTGCAGATTAATAGAACTACGTTTTACTAGCGGACCAAAAGTGTTACTGTTTCTAGTAGAATTCCAAAGTTGTCATCTTGGACCCTCTCAGAGCCCTGTATGCTTGCAGAGACCCCTCCAGTAGGGAAACATGCAAAACGGTGCCCAAACCTTTGTATTTTAGCTTTATTTATGTCTTACACGGCATCCCAACTCTTTAGCTAAAGTGAATAGTTAGTCTAATTCATTAGTGCAGCATTACTGGATCACCTCTGTTTGAAGTGATATACAACTATCACTGAAACAGCAAACTTTGTAAATAAGCAAACAACACTTCTCATTCTCTAAACGTTTGGCCACAGCTGTAGATTACACTATCAGTGCTCACAGGACAAGGCCACATTCCTGTCCTGCCAGAAGAGAAGAGAAACTTCAGAGTCTTCATGCAGTTCAACCACACCTGTCATATTCCATATGACAGGGGCCTCAAACTCCAGTCCTCAAGGGCCAGTGTCATGCAACTTTTCCATGCCCTCGAGGACTGGAGTTTGAGACCCCCGCCGTATGGTGTTCATGCTGTTTTCTACCCCACAGTTACAGCATGTCTGACTGCCTGTTCAGCATATACAAAAATATATGATGAGTTTAAGCATGTGATGACTAAGGCCTTCCATTATGGTGTTTGTCATCACATGTCACAGACATCTGGATGATCATTTGGAATAAACAAAAAACTAAAAACTTGTTACTTCATCTTATCTTTATTATTATTATTGTTCTTATTTTACATTGTTAGGCATTAGGTTTATTTGTAGTAGTCCTTTCCAACTTCTTTCCCTCTTCCATGTTACTGTGTCAGCTTGTCAGCATCTATTTGGGGTTGGGAGTGGAACAGAAAGTAAGGAAATCCAAAGTGCCATCAAAACCAGGAGAGGTTCTTATATTTCAGAAGGAGGGATTAATTCAAAAGAAATTACCTCAATGCCATATTTTATTTAGGAAACCTAGAGAGCACTTTGCAAAATAACACATTCTTATAATTTCACCCTCAGATGAGCCAAGCTACGACTGTCAGGGAAGGTGATGTAGGTACAGAGCATATGAGAGTGGTGAAGTTTGTCTCTTGTCTAGATGACGGCACAAGAGGGATCAATGGCAAGGCGTAGAGATTCAGTATCTTCAGTCTTCAGTGGACACTCCATTTCTGGCACAAAACACCTGTAAAAGATGGTCGATTTAGGAGGTGACCCGACAACTTCAGCCTGTCAAACATAGTAATGGAGCAGTATGTTTTTAAAAAAAGAAAAAATCTAATTAAGCATGCACTCAGTACACTAAGAACTATTATGGTAGTTAAACACAGTGATAGTTGTATATCACATTATATCACTTCAAACAGAGGTGATCCAGTAATGCTGCACTAATGAATTAGACTAACTATTCACTTTAGCTAAAGTTATTAAGTTAGCTAAAAAGTTAGGATGCTGTGTAAGACATAAATAAAGCTAAAATACAAAGGTTTGGACACCGTTTTGCATGTTTCCCTACTGTAGGGGTCTCTGCAAGCATACAGAGGGGGTACTCTGAGAGGGTACAAGATGACAACTTTGGAATTCTGCTAGAAACAGTCGATCATATTTGTTGTCAAATCTGAATTCAGGGCAAACTACGCTAAATTAGCGTTTTTAGCTAACAGCTACAATAAGCATAAAAGTTACTGTACGGCTATCATTTGTTAACATGACGCTTGTTCACATGTAATACATTTATTACCAACCTGAGAGTTTATCCGCTGGTCATTCGACATGACGAATGACTTCTGAAGTCGTAATTCAGCTCAAGACGCTGTAGATTCCCGTCAGTAACACTTTCGGTCCGCTAGTAAAACGTAGTTCTATTAATCTGCTCTTGAACCGGAACCGGATGTAAGTTCCAAAAAACTGAATTTTGGAACTGAAATTGAATGGTGAGAAGTGAATCTGAAATTATTCGAGAGCTGAATTTTTAAAGGATAAAATGCAGTTTCAAAGCAAATCAATTCATTTTCAAAATATAAAATTCAATTTCAATTTAGTGATGATCATTTTCAAACCAGAAATTCAATTTCAAATTAGACTAATTCAAATTCAGTTTTCAAAAGCATTTATTCAAGTTACAATTCAGATTCAATCTGAGCAATTCAAATTCAAATTGAACTTATTCAAATTCAGTTTCTGATGGCACAGATTTCTGCCCATACGCGACTTTGATCCAGTTTTGAATTTTGGCCCACTGTGTATTTGAGTTTGACACCCCTGATGTAAGCTTTCTAATGCAGCTTTGATCTTCACAGTCTGCTTCATGAAACTCATTTTAACCCTGAATGTCAGAGTGTTCCTCCTTCTCTTTCCCATCATTCATGCTGGCAGTGGAGGAGATTTGGATGTTGGACTGTGTTTTGGATGATGTGTGTATGTTTGTGTTGGACTGCTGTCTGTAAAGCAAACGCACATTTTGCTTTGGATTTCAGTGTCAGACAGACTTTAAGGTGGAATGAAGAGTTGGAGAGTTTCACAGTGAATTATCCAGTGGAGGATTTTTCTTCTTCTTTGAAGGTTTGAAATGTGAACATTGTTCTGCTGCAGTCAATGGACTAAACCAGAGAAGAAGAAAACAGACTTTACCATGAAGATCCTCAGTGTGGATCAGTATAATATCAGCCTGATGTCTGCAGTTTAGTGTCAGCACAACTTTCACATCATATTCATCTCAGCACAACTAAAACATGCTGACTGACCTCAGAGTTTCAAGTCCACATCCTGGACTCTCCAGGAAACCACACAGATGCTTCACTCCTGAATCCTGCAGCTTGTTGTTGTAGCTCAGCTCCAGCTCTCTCAGATGGGAGGGGTTGGACTTCAGTGCTGCTGCCAGACAATCACAGCTGATCTCTGACAAACCACAGCCCATCAATCTGTATAAAGAATGATGTAAGTTTATTAGACAAAGTGTGAGCTTGAAATCATTCAGTGTTTCATCATCTGTTCAGAGCTGAAGAAGGTTCAGAATGTAGAAGTTTAGAAAATGGAAACTCCAAACAGCTGAAGCCAACAGGAAGCAGCTTCCAACAAACACAACAAGAGAAAAAACTCTGAATGTTTCACATTAAAGTCGTACATTTATCACAAAAACAGGACAAAGACTTGAAAAAGTCGTGTTTTTCCTTCCAGGAACCACAAGGCTTCACTTTTAAAGGTGAAGTGTGAAAGAAATGGACATATTTGAAGTCCAACACCTTTTTCCAGTCACATTATTAAAGCAGACAAACTACAAGCTCATTTTCATTCCAACAAGTCATCTTCTGACCTGGACTAACAACACTGGTCTCTATGTGCAGCTGGCTGTGAGACCAGTGCTCAGGGAGCGTCTACAAAGTGCAACACTGAAAGAACATCACACACTCATTTGCTTCCATCATCCAACCTGAAGAGGAAATAGAGACGGCTCCCCTTCAAAGTAAAAGCTGCTCCTTTTGGACACAGTATCAAAGAAAGTCTACAGTATAACATAGAAAAGACAGAACAAAGTTTTGGTTGTTTTTAAATTGTGCAGAAATGAAACTACACTAAGCTCAATTATGTGACAGACATTTCTTCCCATGTCAGTTGGGCCTCATCCTGGGCCGGATTATCCAGCACACACTCTGACCACAGGCCCAGGGGCCACGCACAGCTGGGCTCCATCCAAGTGTGGAGCAGGGAAATTATTTTACTGCTATTGTTAAATAATTGTCATTATTACCATTGCATTAATAATATAATCTGGAGTTTATATTGCATTCAGGGGTTGAACAGTGTGTGTCTTTCAGAAAGACTAAGTTGCAGGCTGACAGGAAGTTGCAGGTTTGCAGAGTGTGCCTTTTGCAGAACTGAAACCGAAAGCAGAGTCTAAGTGCAGGTTATTTTGAGGAGCATTTGAGGACGAGACACAGACAGTAGGTGAAGAGGTGACACAAAGAGCATGTGAGGTCAACACATACACACACATTAGTTAAATTTATTTAGAGGAACCATCCTTGTTGTCTCGGCAAGAAAGAGGAACAATTCACTTTGAGACAAGAACGGAAAGTACCAAGCCATGAAAATAGAAGATGATTTTCTGGGTGAAAAGTCATGATGATGTTGATCTGATCTATGTATAAAATGTACCGGTGACGCATGAAGGGGCGTCAGTAAACAAACCCTGATGCTATAAAATATCTGTTCATGCTTTGATTAAGTTGAGGACTACTGGCTGTCTGCGTACAGAGTGTCTTCCCACACGTGTGTTCATTAAAATCATTGTTTGACCAAGACCTTCTGGACCAAGGCTGGTTTGTACTCTCCTTCCTCAATTTTGAACCTTAACATTTGGGGGCTTCGTCCGGTGGTTGAGGAGGGAGGATTGGAGGTGTAGACGGTGATGTATGGTCCGTTGTGGTCAGACAGGCAGGCGTGACCCGGCAACCAAACTGAGGGGACAGGCGCCTTTAAAAAGAGGTAGGCACAGGCCTGTTGATTTTATCCGAAGTGTGCTGAATTGGATGATAAAATTAAATGTCTATTCAGTAAAAGTTGCCGGTAAATGTCTGCTTTGATTTTGATGAGAATCTCATGACAGTACTGAGGATTTAAAAGCAGTTGGACTGCTGGTAATGATTGAATGCGGTTGGACCGCTAAAAGGAAAAGCAGTTGGACTGCTGGTAATGATTGAATGCGGTTGGACCGCTAAAAGGAAAAGCAGTTGGACTGCTCAATGTTTTTAGTATCTTAGGGAATTTGGTTATTTTTTGGTTATAAGGTTGGACCTGCTTCAGTCTTACACTTTGTTGGGTGTTTTACTGTTGTTTCAAAGTATTATAAATTACTCAAGAACGCCAGTTGGACTGGTAGGAAGCGCAGAGCCCGGAGGTTATGCTCCCTCCTTGTCGTGGACGCGCGACATTGACCTGTCGGCGAACAGGGTTAGTTCAGTTTGGCTTAACTGTGGGGTACAGGGCATCCTGGAATTAAGCTAGGAGTTAGAGTCTCCTTACCGTTTGGAACGGTATCTGCGCTTTTTTGGGCAGCAAAGGTTGGACCTTGGGTGTTGGACACTTTTAAATTGAGTTAGGGACTTTAGAGATGAGGCCAGAAACTGTTGGACAGATACTGGTTAATTGATTACAAAAAAGTTGGACTTTTATCGGTTAGACCGTTAACTTAAATTTTTCGAAATTCGGTAGGTGTTAAAAGGCATAAAATCTGTGCAGTTGTAAATATAAGACGTCTTTGTGAATATAAAATAATAGATCTCTGTGTGAAAGGAGTCTGAGGCAATGCTGGAGCTATTTTTAGACGGTGTGTGTGAGTGTGAAAATGCAAATGAGTAAGCAGTGAACTGCTTAAGCCACCGTTGGTTTTACAAATACTGCTGCAAACATTGTTGAGTGTGTGTTTAAAATGCCATTTATGTTTATTAGAGGACTATAAATAAAGTTTTGAGTTGCCGTAGGGGATGTATAGTAATTGACTGAAGTTGGATGTAGATATATAAATATATTGAGTGCACTGTGTATACTTAAGATTAACATATTACTTTCAGTAGCAACTTTTCTCCAGCAATAGTTGCTGGTGTGTTTTATTTTTTCAATTTCTTGTGTGAATGCGGTGACTAGAAGGTTTTGAATGATGAATAAAGGTGTGAGAGGTATTTCTTTGGTGATGTAAAGTAGGATGTTTTAAAGTTTGAAAGTGTTTTTAATTTAAGAGATGCATGAGTGATGTTATAAGAGTTTAGTTTATTTAAAAGGTGTGTGTGAGAGGATTATGAAATCATTGTGTGAATGATGCTACATTTTAGATCAAAAGTTAGTAGAATTACAGAGGGTTTGTAGATTGTAAATACAAAATAAGTTTGATTAGCCTGGAGAAACAGCAGAGCAGCTGCGTGCTGTGTGTGTGTAACAGGAAATGGTGTGGGTGACAGGAAGTTTGCATGCCCATATAAGGTGACGAGTGAGCACCCAGAGAGAGAAACAGATGAGTTAAACTCTAGGCAGATAAAGCGAATGGAGGTTTTGAGAAAAGAAATGAAAAGGATATTAATTGTATGTTTTAGTGTGTTAACACAGATTACAGATAAATAAAGGTGGACTTCTCTCAACCTGGAATTTTGAGTACGGCGCCAAAACCACTAGAGTAGCATAATTGGGAGAAAACAGGCCAGATTTTGGCTTAAAATTTTACAGCTTGACCTCGCACTTGTCCCCATCCTGAGAAGAAGCTCAAAGGACAGTTAATCTCCTGATGAAGACCGACAGAACATCGTGGACTTGAGAAGAATTAATAGCAGGCAAAAGACAGTGCAACGGAAACCACACTGACGACACCAGCAGCAGCATGAAAGGAACCACGAGGTGGAAACATGTACTGTAAATTACAGGCTGGGCAGTTGAACAGTGGGATAATGAACGGTGGTAAAGCACTGGACACTGATTGTCAGATTTGCCATGCTTGGAGTAATCTTGAAAGAGATGACTGAGAGGATCAACAGAAAAGAAGAAACCACGTGATGAAACATGCACGGTGGACAGCAGGCTGGTAAGAACAGTGTGACATGACTGTTTAAAGGCACTGAATGTGGTATTTTGCCAGGCTGGGACTTGATCCAAAAGGAAAATACTGAAGAGAAACAGAGAAGAAACAGACTGTGTTTGCTGGAATTCAAGACAACAAAAGGATACTGAGAGAAGAGGACGGTGACCAGTGAGAGGCGAAGCTGGACGACTTCGACTGTGAGAATAGAGGGTGTAATTGGACTGAAAGTGAAGCTTGAACTCATGATGGTTTAGAGATGTCCACCGTCACAAACAAAGAGGTAAACAAGAATAGAAAACACACATAGACAAAGTGTTACATGTGAAATTATTTCTGGAAAGAATCAGAAGTGAGACAGTTTTGAATTAAGAAATCAGGGAAAAGATGCATGAATTAAACCTGACTATAACATATAGAGGCAATGAAGAAAGCAGCTTACACTTACTGAACATTAACAAAATACATAGGAAAAGCAATGAAGACCTGCTTACACGTATATACATGACATAAGTTGGGATTTCTGACCAGAGAAAGGGAAACGGGTAGTTTAAGTACATATGAAAATAATGAAAATGTCTCAGTTGTGTTTCTATAGGGGCGAAACAGATCTGGATCAATTTTCCACGTGCAGCGGTCGGAAGAAACCTGTAGGTTAACTTGACTGGACATGCCAAGGCAAGTTTCTGGTTGAATTGTTCACAGCGCCATGTCTCCATAAACCTGACAAGTGGGCCCTAGCTTCTGGCTGAGGAGCAGGAATAAGGTGGGAACTTAAAATTTGGGTTAGCAAATTTGGGAAAGAGAACTGACGGCTTAGGTGGAGATTTGTGCAGGAGTCTGACACACTGCAAAAGCAACATATGCAAATTCACACACACAAGCAGAAAATGCATTAACCTTATGAAGACAAGACAAGCTCATGGAGTTTAATGCATAGACACTGATTAAACCTGGCTAAGAACACAAACATATGCAATGAAGAACAGCTTGCTATTTTGTATGAATGATACAATGGTGTGAATGGTTAATGAAATACACTTGAGTTTGAAGCTGAGGAATAACTCAAAGCAGCTATATGACAAAGGGAGTTATGAAAATAAAAGTGATTAAAGTAGTTTTAAAAAGAGTGACTTAGGAGTGCTCTCTCGTACTAAGTGATCAAAACCAGTGATCACTGCAGAAAGAAATAAAATAATTTAATAAGGTGGTAATGTTTAAATGTTTCTGTTGTTACAGCAACTCATTGAGAGATGACTCAGTATGCAAATTAGTTGGAGTGAGTGGTGACGAAGGAACTTCCTGTGTGTGTGTGTGACTGAGGAAGTGACTTTCAGACGAGGTAGCATGGCAGACAAGAGGAGTATAGATTTGGGTAGGAAATAGTTTATAGTTTAGTGATTATACGTTGTCGCAAGGGGGTTTTATGCTGAATTTAAGTATGTTAAAGGGGGTGATTTTTGTTTGCAAATTGTGTGGTTTTAATGAGACTTTCGGTGTATTGAGGAGGTGAAATTATGTGATTGGTGTTTTTGTTTTTAATAGAGGGAGTTTTAGGAAACATGGACATGTCTGGGAGGGGCCCATTATTTTGTAACAGTGCACTTTAAGAAAACCTGTCAGGTGATTTTGTTTTGTTTTTATGAGCTAACAATCAGCTCTATTTTTTCATTTCTGTTTTAAGCAGGCCTGCAACAGTGAATAACGGCGCTGAAAATATAAGGGGGCTTTCCAGATTACAATTGGCTGAGGAGAGCTACCTGTGGGGACTGATCAAGGTCGTAAGTCCCTGTAAAAAGGATTTTATGCGAGTCAATCCAGTCCAAAAGCATAAAGAAATATTTTCCTATGGAAAATAAAAAATGACTGAGCTCATTTTGCTGAGGGTGGAGAATCTGACGCGGGAAGCTCCACTATTAGCAAATATATGGTGTGACTGCATGTGAATGTGTGACTGGATGAAGGTGTGGATGAATAAATGCGGACAAACAATTTGTTTTTACCAGAGAAAATTTCTGTTTTGTTTTGTTGACTGGGGTTAGATTATGGGATTATAGTATATTGTTGGGAGAATGCCAAATGCTAAAGGGGAAATATTTTTGATGAAACTCAGTTATCATTAATTGAAGAAACACATGACTGATAACTGTTCTGTTTTAAGTTTATTTTTATGACATAGATTGGATCATGAGTGGGGAAAACTGAGCATTTTTAAGTTTTGTATAGTATCTTGACACATGAAATGTATCAAGATAAAGGGGGGTTTAGGGTTTAATAATTTAATTGTTTAATAATTTAGGATCATTTCAGGACCTTTTGGGTTTTTGATCATTTGGATATGGTAAAACTGAAACTGTTATTTTTAAGTTAAGGTTAAAGGATTAAAGTGAACTTGTCACGGTTTGCGAGGCAAGCCGTGTGGAGTTGTAGAAAAGGACCCAAAAGGCGGCAGCTCTGGTGCAGGTGAATATTTATTTACAACGGTGGGCACAAAACAGCACTGGTGGAAAAACAAGAAACCGGAAACCTAAACTGGGTAAGCTAATAACACGAACCAGAAACGAGGATGCAGGGAGGTCCGGGGAAATACACAAGAGACGCAGGGAGACCGAGGGGAAACAACACAGACGAACCAGCAACTACCATAACAGAAGACACAACTTAAATACACCCAGGGAACACAGGGGATACTGATAAACATAACGAGACAGGGCAGGAGTGAACACAACATTACGTATACTGACGAGAGACTGTCAAAGTAAAACAGGAAATACACAGAGGTTCAGACAGGAGGAGAGAAAGCACGGGGAGAACACAGACATAACAGGCTGGGGGAAACATGGAATAAACACAAAGAGAGACGAGAGCTCATAAATAGACAGAGGGGCACAAGGGGGTAAGAGTCACAAAGGGAAAAAACACTTAGGGAACACCACAACAGGACACCTCAGAAAACCGGGCCTAAATAAGGAGCGAAAATACAAGGAACCAAGAATACTGGGCCAACATGGCCCAGGACCATGACAGAACTGAATCCTGTTTAGAAGATACAATGCCGGTTTTTCAAAGCTGTGAATAAATCCTTTGGGGAAAATTAGTGAGGGTTGAAGGAGGAGAACAGGTTTGAGTTCTTTTTGATTTCTAGAAGTAGTGGTTATAATGTAGGCTTACACATACAGATATTACATAGGTTTATCTTTAGGATAAAGGGGGAGCTTATAAATAGAAATGATTTTTATACATATTGCATTTTGTGCTTTTAAAGGAGTTGTGGCTCAAATTTGTCTCTGGAGGGTCACGAGCCTTTGGCTAGCGCTATGATTAGCCAATCTACTGTGAGGATAATATGAGTTCATGAAGGATTGCACACGCTTACAGACACAGAGTTAAGAAACACACATGACAGTATTGATTCCAGGCAAAAGGCCTTAAATTCATTTAGCTTTTAACTGAACTTAAAGAAGGACCAAAGAGGAAGGAAAGCATATATTTTGGTTAAGTCTGATAAATTAGAATTAGAAGGTATTGTTACATTAAAGGAGCAAAATGAAATAAAAAGGCTATACCAAAAACAGGTGATAACATAGGAAATGTGAGGTTAAAATGAAGTTAGTGTTAACACACAGGAGTTGTTTCAAGGCAGCATTTAGCTATGATGAAATGTATACAGGAGTAATTGCTTATATGCTTAAACTTAATTGATTAGAATGGGTGTTTTCTTTTGGATCTTTTAGAGTAGAGGAACTTGCAGCAGCGACAATTTGTGCACAGGATGTTGATGATCAGATAAGGGAAAAATAGAGCGAGCAACCGGACGTGAAAGCAGGGCTTAAAGAGTTTTAAAGGGATGATTAACGTTGAAGAGTATACATAAATATAAGTCAATAAGTTAAGAAGATAATTAGGATCAGGCTTTTGATTAAAGAGTCCCAGATAGGATAAGTTAGGGAGGTGCAGGAAAAGGTGTTTTGTTTCTTTTGCAGAAGATCGATCTCGGCGACCACAGGAGGGGCGAGGATCCTGGAGATCTCGAGGTCCGAGACCACCAGAGAGGGTCTGAGCGAGGACACAATGTATTGCGACCTCTGGTGTTCCAGAGGTCGAGAGAGGGAGTGTGGAGCAGGGAAATTATTTTACTGCTATTGTTAAATAATTGTCATTATTACCATTGCATTAATAATATAATCTGGAGTTTATATTGCATTCAGGGGTTGAACAGTGTGTGTCTTTCAGAAAGACTAAGTTGCAGGCTGACAGGAAGTTGCAGGTTTGCAGAGTGTGCCTTTTGCAGAACTGAAACCGAAAGCAGAGTCTAAGTGCAGATTATTTTGAGGAGCATTTGAGGACGAGACACAGACAGTAGGTGAAGAGGTGACACAAAGAGCATGTGAGGTCAACACATACACACACATTAGTTAAATTTATTTAGAGGAACCATCCTTGTTGTCTCGGCAAGAAAGAGGAACAATTCCCTTTGAGACAAGAACGGAAAGTACCAAGCCATGAAAATAGAAGATGATTTTCTGGGTGAAAAGTCATGATGATGTTGATCTGATCTATGTATAAAATGTACCGGTGACGCATGAAGGGGCGTCAGTAAACAAACCCTGATGCTATAAAATATCTGTTCATGCTTTGATTAAGTTGAGGACTACTGGCTGTCTGCGTACAGAGTGTCTTCCCACACGTGTGTTCATTAAAATCATTGTTTGACCAAGACCTTCTGGACCAAGGCTGGTTTGTACTCTCCTTCCTCAATTTTGAACCTTAACACAAGAGATAGGAAACAAACCAACACAATAATAAAAAGCACCATGTGATCTTCTTACATCTTCAAGACAAACATAGTAAAAACATGAGCATATTTGTTTCCTGATAAAATGATGTGACAGGTAGAACAGAGTAAAGTGGTGGTGTTACAGCCTTTCTCCCCTCTGCTGCCGAGGCTGTTAGTCTCTCCCAAACTCAGCTACAGGACTTCCAAATGAATGAAAGCAGCAGAAGTGGCTTTACAAATGAAAGAGGAAGAGGAGAAGAAGAGGAGAGGGAGGCCACCCTGACCATCACTCCAGCTGAAAACATCACACTTCCATTAAAGTTGGTGAGAAAATGTTGAGCAGGATGAGCTGCTGGCTAATCTGGAGGCTGTAGCAGCAGCTCACAGTCACAGTGGATTTCCACTCATGAAAAAGCTCTGGCTGCTTCATTTCTCATCTCATATCAGAGACTTTAATGCTTCACTGAAGCTGTACTGTGATGCTTCCATATCCCAGTGAGGCCTCCATAATGATTTCAGCTGTTCTGTACACACACTGTGTGCCCTGTATGGCTCAAAGTCTCTGCAGCCTGTTCTTATCTGCTATCATCAGATCTTCATCATCCTCATTCACATCCCTCACACACTCTACAGCCTCATCAGCACTGACTTCATCTTCACTGACTGATGGAGCACAACATGAACCTGTGGAGGCTGAAACACTGTCCCGTCAAACATCTCCCCGTCACCACTCCACTTCTGTCAGCCTTTAAATGAACCCTGCTCAAGTCTGTCACTTCTGTTTGGAGCCAAAAGGAAAAACTGTTGTTCAGTCGTTTGGAAAGACAACATTTCTGAAAGCACTCAAACTTCTTCACATTTGTCTTCAGAAACATCCTGAACATTTAGGAACTAAAGAAAGTTTCAAACATCAATCAAAGACCTGAAATATAGAAAAACAACAACAGCCGCAGTCAGTGAACTCACCTCAGAGTCTCCAGTCGACAGTTTGGACTCTCCAGTCCAGCACACAGAAGCTTCACTGCTGAATCCTGCAGCTTGTTCTCATTCATGTTCAGCTGTGTCAGATGGGAGGGGTTTGACTTCAGAGCTGAGGCCACAACTTCACAGTGAGACTCTGAGAGTCCACACTGAGTCAGTCTGTGGTGATAGAAAATATAAAATGTGTTATTATAAAAGCAGAAAATCTGCATTATAAACACAGACTGAATGTATATGAAGACAAAACAGAGTGAGGTCATAATCTGATGAATCTGCTCTTCACATCTGTGCTTCAGCTCCTCTTACTGTGTTTGACATGACACAATGATTGAGTCTCTCTCAGACCTGCAGACTTTTAATGAGAATCTTTGTTTGGCTTTAATCTGCAGATGAAGGAGGAAGATGGTGTCACATTTAGGCTTCCATAATGTCCACAGCCTGTCACTGAGATCTGATCCAGAGTCAGAGTGAAGACACACATTTGGACTGTTTCCTGTTTTGACTCCAGAACATTTTGAATGAGTTCAGCTCAGTGAAGAGTTCCAGCTGGAAAGATGATCTCTGTTTGCTACCTGCTGTCAGGTACGACTGTTCACGTCCACACGCAGGAAAAACCTGCTGACTGTTACCAAACGGAGCAGAAATCTCATCACTGGACAATAATGATGAATGAACTCAGAGCTGCTGATATCAGATCTGATTTCAGGGGAACTAAACACAGAAATGATTGGCTCATTTGAGCTTTCTGAGCCATTATCTGCTGGTGTGTCGCTAGTTGGCAGAAAATGATTTGTATTCCTGTTCAGGGCTTCAGTGTTTATGAGTCCAGATCCAGGTGACAGCAAGTCAAAATGATGTTACCTGTCTGTGTCCAGCAGCAGCCTGTATTCACTTTGAATATTGTTATAACCTGACATGGATCAGTTTGTCTTTGATTGGTTTGTAAATGTCACTGTTTCCATTGGACCTGAGTGACGTACAAAGAGAGAGAGGGAGAGAAAGGAGAGAGAGGAAGGATACAGCAAAGAGAGAGCAAACACAAACAGGTGAGAGTGGACAGGTGACCAAGGTCAGCAACCAATCAGAGAGATTCTGTTTGACCCACAGTCACTGATGATGACTGCACATAACCAAGCAGTGTGTTACTCTGATATCAAATATGGATCCTGCTCTTATAATAATGATCATCAGATGATATTATTGTGTTATTTTGTAGCTGAATACGATGTTTGTGTGATTATCAGTGAAAGAAGCAGTGAGGAGGATGGAGAGAGAGAGAGGACAGAGGGTGAAGTTAGAAACACTAAAAGGATTTTTCATGGATTTCATGGATGATTTGAGTGATTTCCAGCAGGACACTTAAACATGTCAGTGGACGTCCTAAAGAACATATTCACTGATATGAAACGTGTCATTGAACAGGATTAATATCAGTGGAAACATGGTGGAAACAGCTGTGACTGCATGGATGTGACACACTTCAAATCTGTTCTCCACTCTTGGATTTGGGATCCATGGAGCTGCTGCTGAGTCTGTACAATAAAGGAATGGTGTGGAAGGTTGCAGCGTACGGACACAAACACTTTGTGGTTACAATCTGATTTTATTTTCAACATTAAACTACTAACCTACACTGATCAATGATGTTAATGATCACATCTGGACTCACCGAGCCTTTCTGCAGTTCCTCACAGCTGGAATCAGTCTCTGTCGTCCCCGCTTTGATGTTTTGTACTTCTGCAGGTCAAACTCATCCAGAACCTCCTCTGACATCTGCAGCATGAAGGCCAGAGCTGAGCACTGGATCTCAGAGAGTTCCTTCTCTGATCTGTTCTCTGACTTCAGGAACTCTTGGATCTCCTGAAATAATGAGAGGTGGTTCATCTCCATCAGACAGTGGAAGATGTTGATGCTTCTGTCAGGAGAGATTTCATCACTGTTCATTTTCTTCAGGTTGTTGATGACTCTCTGGATGGTTCCTGGACTGATCTCTGTCTGACCCAGCAGACCTACTAAGAGTCTCTGGTTGGACTCCAGACAGAGGCCATGAAGGAAGCGAACAAACAGGTCCAGGTGGCCATTTTTACTCTGGAGGGATTTCTTCATGGCTCTCCTCAGAAATACATCAAGTGATTGGAGATCTTTGTTATCAAAAACACTGGAAATCATCTTGATTAAAGATTTTGATTTTAGAAACATCTTCAGCACCTCTGTCTTCCTGTTGGTGTGACAGTGGAACATGTAGACAGCAGCCAGAAACTCCTGAATGCTCAGATGAACAAAGCAGTAGACTGGTTTCTGGAAGATCACACACTCTCTTTTGAAGATCTCTGTACAAACTCCTGAGTACACCGAGGCCTCTGTCACATCCAGACCACACTGCTCCAGGTCTTTTTGGTAGAACATGATGTTTCCTTTCTCCAGATGTTCAGACGCCAGCCTCCCCAGCTTCAGAAGAACTTTCCTGTCAGCCTCCGTCAGCTCCTGTGGACTCGTCTCATGTCCCTCATGGTACTTGTTCTTCTTCCTCTTTGTCTGAACCAGCAGGAAGTGTGAGTACATGTCAGTTAGGGTCTTGGGCAGTTCTCCTCTTTGCTCTGTAGTCAACATGTGCTCCAGAACTGTAGCAGTGATCCAGCAGAAGACTGGGATACTACACATGATGTGGAGGCTCCTGGATGTCTTCATGTGGGAGATGATTCTTCTGGACAGCTCTTCATCACTGAATCTCCTCCTGAAGTACTCCTCCTTCTGGGCGTCAGTGAAGCCTCGTACTTCTGTTAGCCTGTCAACACATGTAGGAGGGATCTGATTGGCTGCTGCGGGTCGGGAAGTTATCCAGACGAGAGCCGAGGGAAGCAGATTCCCCTGGATGAGGTTTGTCAGCAGCTGGCTGACTGATGACTTCTGTGTGACATCAGACAGCAGCTTCCTGTTGGTGAAATCCAATGAAAGTCTGCTTTCATCCAGGCCGTCAAAGATGAACAAAAGCTGAGAGACAGCCAGCTTCTCTGCTGTGACCTTCTGTAATGTTGGATGGAAAACATGGAGCAGCTCCAGAAGACTGTACTGCTCATCTCTGATCAGGTTCAGCTCCCTGAATGAAAGCAGAACCACCACACTGACATGTTGGTTCTCCAAGCCCTCTGCCCAGTCCAGAGTGAACTTCTGCACTGAGAAGGTTTTTCCAACACCAGCCACGCCGTTGGTCAGAACCACTCTGATGGGTCTCTGTTGGTCAGGTAAGGCTTTAAAGATGTCCTGGCACCTGATTGGAGCGTCATGGAGGGCGTCCATCTTGGAAGCTGTCTCCAGCTGCCTCACCTCATGTTGGGTATGAACCTCTTCACTCTGTCCCTCTGTGATGTAGAGCTCAGTGTAGATCCTGTTGAGGAGGGTTCTACTTCCTGTTTCATCACTTCCTTCAGTCACACGTTCACATCTCCTCCTCAGACTGATCTTATGTTCATCTAAAACCTCCTGCAGACCAACATCTGCTGAAAGAAAGAAAAACAATGAGACTAAAGAGAAAGAAAACTCTTCAATGTCTGAACAACACAAGAAGTCCAGTTTTCAGAAATGAGTCCATCAGCAGACAGATGTTCAGTCTTACTTTGTACACAGCTGCTCTGACTGGCTGTCTGCAGTCCAGCTCTGCTTCTGGATCTTTCTCCACACTGTGCAGAAGCTCTGATGGTGACACAGAAAAGTCACAGTGGAGATACTTCTGTCCACCTTTGATTAGACTCATTATAAAAAGGAAACAAAGTTTGAACACAGTCATGTTTCCAGTTCACTGACTTACATTTATTCCATGGACACTCACTCTAACCTGAACCACAGCTACAACCCAACATTGTTGAGGCCTCATCTCCTCCTTTCCTGACTGTAGAGGTTAAATATGCAACAACCAACAAATAAAAGAATTTGGTTCATTTCAAAGAAATTCTCACGGTGACCAAGTAAAGTAACCGTAGTAAAGGAGACAACATCCCGTTGATGGTGGGATTATTTGAAAGATTTGCTTTAGTCACGTCACCAAATGCAGTTGAACCACCCGTGGATCCATGTTTGACCATTCTACCACTCTGAGCTCTGCTTTTTAATCATTTTATTATTATCATCATTCATTTATTCATTCTTTGGAGGGGGGCTATTTCCTAATGCCGCCCTAATAAGCTGATGTTCAAGGGGAAATATAACAGAAACTCTTTCAGTGTTATTCATTAATAAATTAACAGATAAACTGTGAAGAAGAAAAAAACTGAGATTTAAAGGAGAGAGTGAGAAACTTGATCATCCATCCTCATAATACATGTTTATCAGTATCTGCTGTGACCATACTGCAGTAATAACTACAAGTCTACATTTCTGTGACTGTTGATCAATCACAGCAGGAATCTGAGCTCATCTCTGCACACAGAGCAGCTTCAGCTCTGGGATAAACTGCTCGCTTCACATCCTTCTCAGCTCACAGACACTCATCCTGATAGTTTCCTTTAACATTTGATGGTATAATTCATCTGAGATTACACTTTATCTGCATGAATACAGAAAAACAGACCCAAACACCATAAACCATCAGTTTCACCATGTAGAATATATTGTTGTTTCCTTGCTTTTAATTCAGAGAAAAACTCTGATTTGGATTTTCTCTGTTCTCTTTGCCACAGCCCATCCCAGCAGCAGCTGAAGCAGCTGACTGTCACAACACTGAATAACACTTTAGGAGGAATTTCAGAGGTCAGTAAAGCTCCAGTTTCAACATCAGTTAATTAATCATAGTTCATCATAAATGTGAACCTGGCTGGCACACATGTTAATGTTAGCCATTTAAATATTAGCAGTTAGCTGAGGCCACAAGAAGAAGAGGCCCTAGAAAAACAATGGATGATAAGATTAGATTTTCAAGACTAGACAGAGACGTGTTTTCCTTCACTGTCTCTTACAGAGGAGGGAGCAGATACCAGACGAGGTCACGGAGGTACGGGGAGGATTCGCAGCAGACAGCAAGACTGCCACGTCCATGCGAGAGAGCGATGGCTACGATAATCTCTGTTTTTGTCTCCCTATATAATGTTGTACAGCCCATGTGAGGGTTAACACAAACATCAGTCCTTCTACTTCAGTATGTTTGACACTTTGTTTGCGTCTAAATTAACTTTACTGTTAACGAGTTTTCATGTTTCTGTAATCCACCAGTGTGCTCATGCTTTTTTAATTGAAAACATATTTTTAAAGATCAAATATAATTATGTTTGTTATTTGTGGATTTTAAATGTCCTTGACAGAGACAGATGATAATCATTATCCTGCACTGTGGTCTCAGGTTTGGTCGAGCTAGCACAAAGAATGGCTATGTTGAACTTCCTCCTGGGATCCACACTAAGAAGTGAGTCCAACATTAGCAGGGTCTCTTTCCTTTACCTGGATTCACTTTAGCATTCACAGTCACGTGAAGCTTGTTATTAACTCGATAAGTCAACCCAGGGTTTCAGCTGAGCGCTCACATGAAGCACATGGTGTTGGCAGCATCTGATCAATCATATTCATGGAGACGTGTATCAGCAACAGAGCAGCTGAGTTTGCAGAAGGAAGTCAAACTAAACCACAGGAACAATATGAGGAGATTACACACATAATAAAATACTAGCAGTAACACAGCTGCTGCAGACAAATCAGTCGTGTGATCGTGTGTGAGAGGAGAAGGACTGTAAAGGAGTTTGGTGTTAAAAGCTCTGTATGAATGTGGGAGACTTTGAAGGGCTTTAAAAAGGCCAATATAAAATAAAAGGCAGCAAAATTGCTGAGTGTGAAAGTCACCAGACTTATCAGACCTCTGTGATTAAGACCTGTAAGAACACCTGTTTGTACTTGTTGGCATTATATCAAACACACACGTATATTAAGCCTTTGTTTGAACTCTGGTTGAATTTGTTACTTTCAGACTGTGAAACATCACAGAGGCTGCAGCTGCAGATCTTTTATTCACCTGGAAATTTACTTTAAATGTTAGATGGAAAATGTATTGCTCAGTTTAACCAAAGTAAGAACAAGAATCCATAAACCTTCATAAAGACAAACATCTCCCAGAACATTGAGCTGCTGAAGTGTCACTGAAGGGAAAAACTATTTGTCCTCCTCCATCCAGCAACACCTGAAAGACCTGAGTGGAAGCTCCTCCCTACACTGTGTTTGAAGCAAAGCACAAAGGAGACACCTGCTGGAGCAGCTGGAGTCCTACAGACACTCAGCCTCTTCACTACACAAACACCTCCTACAACATCCACTCTTTCCACTCTGACTGCTGTGTTTGTGGAAACACTCCAACACACACCGCTTCACATACCAACATAGAAATGTGTGTGAAAAAGAGCTGAGCTGATATTAAACATGAGGATTTATTCAAAAATACAGAGTCAGGAACAACATCTAGACACACATTACCTCTCAGCAGCAGAAGAACAGCCTTTAAAGTTTATAACAACATCCTTCGACATGTGGCTCTTTAAGGAAACACAGCTGGGTTCAGGTCCAGGAGATTCTGGCCTCTTATTGATCCTAAAAGAAAAACGATAAATGTAACAGCTTCATGAGACAGGAAGGAAAAACTGGAAATATTAAATTAAAGACATGATGAACAATCTCATAAAAATAATGTACTTACTCTTTGTCACATAACAGTCTTTTGTTAAAGTTTACAATAACACCCTTGCTTAGTCTTTGCTCTGTACTGCAGTACTTGCACTGGTTTCACTGGACAAGTCTGCATGTGAATCTACAACTGATCTGACATTGTGGCACAAACACAGTGTCATGGTCACTGTGTGGCAGGCAGGATGAGGACCCAAAATGCAAACTCACAGACTCAGGGGATAAACTCAAAATGCAGCTTTATTGCTGACAGGTAGTGATGGCCCGCTTGAAGCTGACGCTCCGGAGCGTGTGTCGAAAAAAACAACACACTGGTTCAGAAGCACTGTGTCGAGGCTTGCTTCGTTTGGCAAAAGTCACGTGACCAGTGACGTCCGAAGCTTCATTACGCACGTAACTGCTTCGGTACCTGATTCAAACAGATATAAGGAAGTGAATCATCCACGGGATTCGTGGAGTGTGTTGATGGTGACAGATAGCGACGAGGTGATCATTCCACTGACAGATATGGAGCCAGCGAGGAAGAGAGGACGTTCTGGTGTGTGGGAATATTTTGAGTTGATTTTGCTCAATTCATTTTATCTGCCGAAGTGAAAAACTTGAAATGTCCAAAATCATGTTTTCATAATGTAAATATCATTACAGCATATGACTTTAGGAACACTTCCATGTGAATTAAAGCTAATGAAGACTACAAAAATGTATTTGACACTATACGTACATTACATTGCTACACAGTTTAGAAAATCATTTTGTTTATTGTTTTTAGGTGATAGTCTGCAGGACCCAGGAATACCTGCATATCTACCAGCTTGCAGTGTAGTTCCTGCACTCCACAGCCTCTTCTGTTCCATGCAAGTGGATTTTCTCCAGGGCAGGAGAAACTATTTCTAAGAAAAGAAACAGACTCAGCCAGCGTACAGTAACACTAATCCTCTTGTTAACTGTAAATAACAAAAGGGCTACCTTACATTGATCATGTTTTTACTTTGCAAGTTCTTGATTAGGGGTGGGTTTTGATTATCGCCTTTCTGATTACAATCCATGCTAAATTGAATAAAGTGATATTGATTCATTAAAATCCCGTGTCGATTTGTAAATTAACGTTATTATGCCTGAAACGCCAGCATCTCAGGTTAAACCTCACAACATGTCGTCAAACACCATGCAGCTAAAACAGTAACTGGGAGCAGGTTTACGGATTCTGCATACAAACGTAAACACAGAGCGCGGACCCGACGCGTCAGAGTCAGATTTTGGTGCGTCATCGGGTCCGCGCTGTGTTTGCCTCTTTTTTTCCCGCTGGCTTCTGCAGCTGCAGGTTTCATAACTCTCTGTTTACATCTCTAATTAAGGCTCACATGTGTCAGCTTTCTTTTAATAGATACGAAATTATGGATATATACTGTTAAATGATCAGAATTGTAATATTTCTGACTGAGGCAAAACTTTCCAGATTCCAATCAAATTGAATCGGATCCTGTATCGAATCAAAATGATTCTACAAATCAGTGACGATGCAGCCCTACTCAGCTCCCTAAGCATTTTCCCTTTCCAGTTCACAATCAATCCCACCCCTAGGTCAAAAATATGTATAGGACAATTGGCCTAATCTAATATTTTGTATGAACCTGTCCAGCTGTCCAGTGATTAAACGACAAGTAGATGGAGGCAGGACTTCACAGCAGGGGCATACTCCATAATGTGCTGTGCATTCTCATATGTATATTATATATATTGCTCACTTATTGTATTTACCAACATCAAGGAGTTATGAGCAAAGAAAGGCCACCATAGTGCATGTTTAAATAGGGAAAGTTTATTGATCAAAATGTATTACGCAAATACGCATTACATTTTTTTCAGCCCCCCAATCGAGAAAACAAAACCAATTACATGTTCAAAGCAACGGAACGGTGGCCCAATATCAGAGAGAACTCCACTCTTGAGTGAGCAGTGATAATTGAGCAGTCCGTTTTATTTTGCAGATTCAAGCTGCTCTTCAAAATTTTCACCACCAGATGTCACCGGAGAGGACTGTGTTGAAAAGCTTCGAGTAATGAACCGTTTTTCAATACAAGCTTCAGTGCTTCGGAAAGCTTCATTTGGCCATCACTACTGACAGGTGACAAACGAAAGCAGTGATACCAAAACAATACAAAACTAAACTGGGAAAAGCTAATTGTAACATATACCAGAAGACACGGGGAGAACCACACACAGCATGAGGGAGAACGCGACGCCGAACAGAGGGAGACGCAGACAGAAATACACAGAGGGTAAACGAGGAAAGTGGGAACACACGGGGAACACAGGTGACACTGATAATCATAACGAGACAGGGCGGGGTGAACTGAACATGACATGTACAGGCGTGAGAGTCACAAAGTAAACAGGAAGAGCACAGAGGTTCAGACAGGAGGGGAGAGAGCACGGGGAAAACACAGACATAACGGGCTGGGGAAACATGAAACAACCACAAAGGGAGACGAGGGCTCATAAATACACAGAGGGCACACAGGGGGGAGAGAGAGCACGGGGAGAACTTAGACATAATGGGCAGGGGAAACATGGAATAAAACATAAGGAGAGACGAGGGCTCACAGATACACAGAGGGGCACACAGGGGGTAAAAGCCATGAAGGAAAAACACTTAGGGAACAACACAACAGGGCAACTCAGAAAACATGGCCTAAATAAGGAAAAAAAATACAAACATACAAGAAAACTAAGAACACTGGGCCAACACGGCCCAGGACCATGACACACAGTAAACAAACACTACGAGCACCTTGTTTCATGTGCAGTGGCTTTCTTCTCATTCTGTTACTGAACACTGTATGAAAAGCCTCTCACTGCCAGCATCCTTCCAGCCCCACGACAACAAGACCAACTCACATCTTCACAACACCAAGAATTTTTCCCCTTTTCTTTGGAGAAACTGAGAAGCCAATAGGATTGTAGCTCAAACTTGCCCACAGTCCTGCTTCATCACTGCTCACTCCTACCTGTGTTGGTGCTCAGTGGACAGTCATTAGGGTTGCCAACTCCCTGAAAAATAAATAAGGGACACCTCGTGGCCAGGGCCGGGCAACCTAGTTGTCTTCACCCTTCCCAGTGTGGTAGCTCTTTTTTGTGTGTGTGAAATTATTTTTTAACCATTTGACTTGAATTTGATTTAAGCAGATGCATATTCTTTGTGATATGACCATATGGGAAACAAATGATCATTTAGCCATTTATTTTTAGCTCAAAATGACAACATTAACACAGTAAAACAGGTCTCTTTCTTAAACAGAAGCCTGTCATGCTTAACTTTTGAGAATATAAGTAAATCTTTCTTTAAAAGAACTCTGTCCTGCTTAACTTAAAATTATATAAATTAATAGAAAACAATAGAACGAAAAACATTCTTGTAACTGTGCACATTTAGTGCATTTAGTACAATTGGCTTCAGTTGAGGTATTATTTCAGCTTTTCTAAAGCTAATCAGCTGCTCCTGTTTGTAAACCCGCTTGTTCCCATGATTACGCATCATAACTCATCATCATTATTCATCTATGTATTACTTTTATGTATTAGTGATCTATTTGTTGTAATCATCTATCCTTGCAGTTGTTTATTACACAAAATAAATTATATTATCACACTTCTGGCCACATAGCGCTGATATTCACTGCACATGCCCATATTAACCTTAACCAGAGGGTTTAAAACACAAACCAGTGTTTACATACCATATCTGCTTCTGCCGTGGCCTGGTGGACAAGAAATTGGTTAAGGGTTCCCCGAGCTTTCACACCCCTCATGTTCTTCATGTGCCCACCATTAGAAGCATGCCTATGGAAAAAGTACGCCGGCACACAGTGCAGTGCGCTTTATATGTGTTATCGTGCACTTTTCCAGCCAGGTGTTTTCCTTTTCCCATTCCTCCCTGTACTTTTGCAGCCTTTTTTTCTTTCTCTGAGGGAAACAAACATTGCTGCTCTAATGCTGGGCTCACACTGTGCGATTTCTGGCCCATTTTGAGACGATTTTTGAGTCGTGCGACCAATTTGGTGATCGGCCTGATTTTGGCCTTCATCGTGCATCGTGTAGTATACGTGGGGTAACGAGAAGCGATTAACACCTCGAGCAGCTCCCGATCATCAATCGCTCGTGAGCCGCTCACACTGCTCACGCGCAAACACGTAAACGTCGGTGAAAAAGACGGAGCAGCACGGCTGTGCAGCGTGTGATCTGGACACAAGCGATGGAGGCACAACTGTAGAACTTTGGAAAGCTCATCCGAGCCTTTTCGATGTGGCATCACAAAATTATCACGACCACAACAACCGTGAAAATAGTTGGATTTACACTGCTGCTCAATCACAGCTGCCTGATCAGTGTTTTTCATTAGCAATTTAGCAAAGTTGATGGTGGTGGTGTGTCTGTGTGAGTGAAAGACAGAGAGAGAGAGAGCGACAGATTTTCTGTTATAACCTTCATGTTATGGAGGCACAGTGTGAGCACTCGGGTCGCATCAGAGCATCGGGCGGTATAGTGTGAGACCTGCATCGTGACCTACCAACTTCTAACCCTGCGAGTCAATCGTGCAGTTTGAGCAGGAGCTGAATAACGTGACTGAAAAAATCGCACAGTGTCTGCCCAGCTTTAGGTGTACTGTCGTCCGAGACTTGCACCGCAGTGTCGGCGTTTGTTTCCCTGTTGGCCATGCTTCTTGTTGTGGTCATCTGTTGTCTTCCGGTATTTTCTCCGCAAGCGACCTTTCCTCGACCAATGAGATGAGCGGTAATCTGAATTGTCATACTCGAATTGTCATAAGTGTGCTGTCAGCTCATTGGTCACAAAGCAGGAGAGGGGCTGGGAATTATGTTTTCCAACAAAGCGTTAATTCCATTAACATTTATAGACTACTTTTGATTCTCACTGTATTACGGGACAAAGTGCGTCCCTTATTAGCTCAATACGGGACGTGTACTTTTGTTTCTAAATACGGGACGATTCCGTTTTTTAAGGGACGGTTGGCAACCCTAAAAGTCATAGCCTGCTGCTAGCATGAATGCTAAACGTACTGCTGTGGATGATCAGCAGAAAAACTTGTTGTCAGTTTGACTGTTTGCTGTATTTAAAGTGTTTTTCTCAGTTCGTCTGTATTCAAAGTGCATTCGGGGCTTTAGCTGACAGCTCTTTGTGCTAACAAACTAAACTCTCTTAGTTTAAGCCAGCAGACTTTACCAAACACAAAGCCTGCTGCTGCCTCCATGGGTTAGCTTGTGTGACTGGTGTTTACAGCAATGAAATCTAAATCACACTAATGTGTCCTCCAAGGTGTTTGGTGGGAGCACTGAGTGAAACATAAGAGCTCTGGTTAAGCCTCATCAGCTGGATAGGCTGTCCACCCTAGTCCAGGCTTTAACTCAAATCTCTGACTGGCTTTCTAACAATTACCTTGTTAGAACAAGACAGAGACCATGATCATAGCTCCTCCTGATCTATATTCTAAAATCAGTCAAGTTGTTGCCCCTTTCTGTTCTTCTGCTGAGCCAAATATTCGAAATCTTGGAATAATATTTGACTCTTCTTTGGGCCTTGACTCACATGTAAAGTCTCTGTCTCGTTCCTGTTTCTTTCATTTAAGGAATATTTCTAAACTGCGACATATGGTCTCCTTAGCTGAACTGGAAAAAACTGTCCATGCATTTGTGTCATCGTGTTTAGATTATTGTAATTTCCTGTTTACCAGCTTGGATAAATCATCTCTTTCTCGCCTCCAAGCTGTACAAAACGCAGCAGCCAGACTACTAACTCGCTCTACCCAGCGAGCTCACATCACTCCTATTTTATGTTCTTTACATTGGCTCCCAATAGATTTTAGAATTCGTTTTAAATGATTGTTTTACCGTACAGAGCACTAAATGGCCCCAGATTATTTATCCAAGCTTCTCACTAAATACACTGCTGCTCGCTGTCTCCGCTCACAGACTCAGAGTTTGTTGGTTGCTCCCAGAACACGTCTGAAGACAAAAGGGGGCGGAGCCTTTCAGTCTGTGGCACCAAGGCTGTGGAACAGTCTACCTCTACAACTACGTTTGGTTGACTCTGTGGAATCCTTTAAAAAACAGTTAAAAACTTTACTGTTTAAACAAGCTTTCTGTTGACCAATGCTGTTTACATTTTTATATTTTTCATTTACATTTAAACTCTATATTGTGTATATTGTGCATTTTGCTATTTATCGTACTGTTTATTTTAATCTCTGTGTGCAGCACTTTGTGACTACCTGTCTATGAAAAGCGCTTAATAAATAAACTTTACTTACTTACTTACTAAAATAACAAACAGGGCTGTGAGAGCAACTGAAGTGATAAAAATACTGTTTAAAGATAAAAAAACACTTTGATGTTCTCTCGTCACCTAACAAAGTCCAAACCCTGTGAACTATTTTAGCTTTAATAACTGTGGATTCAGGTATCCTGAACCCATCTTTGGACATTTGTAATTAAATATTTTAAAACTCCATCAGAGACTCCTGATGTGGCTGTTTGGAGAAGGAAAAGAGGGACAAAGTGGAGCGTCGAGCTGAGGCTTCATTCACTGCAAACCTACAGTTATGTTTCCTTATTTCTGCTGTTTGCATGTTCACAGCTGAAATAAAGCTGCCTCTTTGACTTCATCCTGTTGTGTTTGGGTCCAATCCTGCCTGCCACACAGCGCTACAGGACAAAGTCTAATATTTTTACCTTTTTAATGAATCTTTGGTCATATTTATCCAGGAAAACACAAACATGTAAAGGAGTCATCACAGGTCTCTGACCTCGTTGGTCCAGGTTCAGCACTGAACTCTGGAGGTTTATCTTTGGACCCATCACTCCTCACAGACGGACAGCTGGATCCTGCAGACTGTGACCTCTGACCTCTGCAGACACAAACATGTTTTATTCAATGATCAATTCTCTGATAAAGTGATTGAAGCAGCTGTGATCACACAGACTGCAGATAATGCAGCTGTTTCCTGTCAGTAACAGTCCTCTTAGATTAGAGTTCAGCTTTTTACAGGAAAACAAATGTCCCTGAATGCAACAGTGAGACACAGTCTGCCTGTGTGGCTGTGATAGCTGCCGTTAGCAGCGCTCATGTGTTTGCAGTTAGACGAGGAGATGTTACCATCATGGACACGTTAACAAATCCTGCAGCATCACGTGGCACAAACACTTTGTGTTCCTGTCATCTGCAAGCAACAGGAAGTTCATTAATAAAGGCGGGATGGAGACGCGACTGTGATGGTTCTCCTTCATCCAGCTGTTACACACATCTGGGCTCCCACACGACGAGCCTTTGTCTAATACAGCAGCTGCTCTCTGAACACTTTTCTGAAGAGGAGCTGCACAAACCTTTGTTTGCTTTCTAGAGCAGCGTATCAAAGTCAAACTACCCACTGCTAGCAGCTGTTTCTATCATAGTTTAGGATCCAGATGTGTGAGGTCTAGATTTACACCTCTGATTAAAATACATAGTTAAAAACAGCCAATTGAGTCCAAATGTGTCTTAAAACAGATAAACTGACAGTTACAGCTGAGCCTGTGTGTCCTTGGAGACACTGCTCTGCTACAGAGATGCATTTTAGAAACCAGGAAACATCAAAATCATTTAAATCAGAGAGGTCTTGTTACTAACAGCTCACCTCTCTGCAGCAGACACAGGCTGGGATTTAAAATCAATGCCTCGACGATTGGACCGGTCACTCTTTAAGGACACAGAGCTGGATGGTTTCTGATTGACGCTAAAAGTAAGTGAACATGTGTCACATCCAATGTGTCCAATACATTACATAAAAAGTATAAACTATGTAAATAGTTTATTATTTAAATTGTTAAATAGTAAAAAGCTGATTAAAATTTCAAACATTTTAATACTGACATGAACTTACTTTTCGTCAGCTGACTTTTTTTGCCCTAAATTATGAAATAAATGCTTCACCCGTTTGCTCTTAGAGGACACACTTCTGGGTGGAGGTCCAGGCGGGTTCCTGTGAATAATGATGGAGCAGTGATGTGAGTGCTGAGCTGTGACATGGAGAAGAGTCATGGACAGTTAGAGATGGTCATCTCACCTCTGAGCTTTGGTCTGGCTCTCATGTTCCCCACACAGACTGCTTTTAGAGGGAGTGACTCCCTCCTCTCTGTCCTCACACTGATCCATGCTGCTCAATTCACATCAGCTCACACACACTTTCTACCTTCACCTGCAGAGGAAACACAAATCAGCCCAGCGACACACTGACTGACCCACTCAGCACCCACTGATTAATTCAGACACGTTTTAATCCCCAAAAGTTGATTCTGTTCATCTGGATGTTTTCAGTGGGAGAAACGTTTCATGACTCATCCAGGTGACTCCTTCAGTCTCAGCTGACTGCAGGTTTCCAACCTTATAAACAGGACATTTGCACAACGGCTGGGAGGTCATGACCATTGATCAACAACCACTGATCAATGGTCATGAGTCCCATTCACAGAGAGTTGGGGAATGTCTGCAATCACAGCATTACTAACCTAACCCTTACCTGGATGATTGAGCATCAAGACACTTTTTAATATTTTACTCATTTCTGAAGCTTTTTACCAACTTTGTTCAAATTGGTCTGCTGTCATTTTATTGTTGACAAAAAGAGATTTTGAGTGTTGACGTTTCCATGTGGGACTGTTGCTGCAACACCAGGATGTTACTACAGAATACACTTTATATTGTGAGCACTTGGATGTTAGTCCAGTGGTCCTAAACTGACACACCTGCACCTGGATTCATTCTGACCAGATTTTAGCCCAACAGTGTTTCATACTTAATACATCAGACACAAACTCTGCAGCTGTCATTGTGTGCAGTGTGTGTGCGCAGTGTGTGTGCAGTGTGTGTGCAGTGTGTGTGCAGTGTGTATGCAGCGGGTCACTGTGTCCTATGAGTGTTATACTACAATAAACAGAGCCTAACTGCGGGCATAAAGAGGGCAAAAACCCACTTATGCTCTAAAGATGAAGTTCTGTTTCTCTTCAAATGAGCCTCAGAGCATGTGGAGGGTCATTGAACGCATCACAGATGACCTCAAGAACAACAGGCTGAAGAACATAAAAACAAACGCAGAGTTTCTGTCTGACGGTTTGAACATGAAACAGGAATTATTGAGCAAAAACGGCCAGTTTACTAATTTATGATCAATCATCAACGCATTCACCTACAATACACGAATGAACATCAGCAGTTAAACTGAAAATAACCTGCATACAAATACGACAGCAGACTATAGCGAACGAGCAGAGAAATGCATTTTATAGATGAAGTGTTGGCAGCGACTCTTAGGACAGCCCTGTCTCACTGTCAGCAGTTAAACAACATCCACCTATGGGCTAAAATTGTGGTCATAAATATTTTCTACTTTCTACTACACATAGACTTAAACACACAGCGCGACCCGCGGATCAGAATCAGTTAGATGTCGCCTTTCTCACAGTCGGGGCTGAAAGCCGACAGCTCGCTGATCCGGGTCGGCGCTTTGTTTTCACGCCCTTTATGCGCTGATTCTAAAGCTGTTAGTTTGATCTCTCTCCAAACAATATTGACCGAACCAACAGCAAAAGAAGATCCAAACGCTTCACATAAACATCGTCATGAATTTACTCTTTTACTGTTTTGCTTCCATTGCGATGCGCAGCTCTCTCTCTCTCTCCCTCTCTCCCTCCCCCTCTCTCTCCCTCCCCCCCTCTCTCTCTCTCGAACAGTTTCCCTTTCTTCATTATTCGCTTGCTTGTTACGCACAAGTCTACTGTTGTTTACAGGCTGTCGGCCGCTGTTTTTTCCCCTTTTACATTCTTCCGAAAAGAAAACCTAATTTCTGCTGTTCAATACTGAACAAATTTAAACTTTTTAAAATTATTCAAAATGCAAAACGCTTAGCCATGTCTCTAATAAAACCGCTGTAACGTCAGAGGTAATGTTCATTAATTAATGGTTTTCTTTCGTTTTTGATGTACTGCAGAATATTTTTTATAAAATCCCAGGCCAGGAAAATCACCTTCATGTTTTTCTGTGTTTTATCTTCAGCTATTTTGACACAAAGGAATCTGCTGTGATGCTCACATCTTGGATAAAGTCTTGCGTGTGTCAGCTTCCTTTTTATTGATACAAAAATATGTAAATGTACTGATCTGAATTATATTTCTGACTGTCAAAATTTCCCAGATTTAAATTGAATCGAATCGAATTAAATCGAATCGATTTAGGACCTTGTGAATCGGAATTGAATCGATTCTAGAAATCAGTGACGAGACCCAGCCCTAGTTAGAATTACCATTATTACTTTAGGATTAGTTTAACACAAAGTCAGGGCTGACCAGGGACCGTTGCTGTGAGTCACAGTGCGCAGCATAAAGGTCCTTTCACATCAGACGCAGCATGTGCTGCTAATGCTTCTAACTAACTAAGCACGTAAACCTGTGACACAAAAATCACCAAACTCGGACGACCACAGACTGTTTTCCTTCCTAGTGATGAAGGAAAACTCTGGGCTGGCATGAAAAGGGGCATTTATTCCCTTCAAGGACCTGAAGCTTCATAAAGCACTCCTCCAATAGCCAAACCCACCTGTTCTCTGATTGGATTGTTAAATTTGTGATTGAAATGACACTGGCCAATCAGATGAAAGGAAGAAAAATAGAGTCGTACTTGTAACTTGAAATTTGAGTGCAGAGTTTCACACGTATTCCTTGGCTAAGTCCACACACAAATCTTTTTTCCACCTACAAATCCTGATTTACAAGTACAAAATATTTATGACCACAATTTGAGCCCATACAGCCACAGACTGATGGAGGCAGGAGAAGCTGCCTACAGACATCAGTCAGTGGATCCACAGTAACATCGAGTTCAGCTGCTGATCATCAACTGTTTCTGTCTCGTTCCCAGACTCTGATCTCATATAAAACGAAGCAGATTTATGCTGAAACTAAGCTGCACACAGCTGATGTCAGCCAGGAAAACAGTACAGACTGCTAACGTTACCTTAACTTCGAGACGATCAACTGCGCCACAACATTCCACACTGGCTGCAGCCACTGTGGAGCTCCACAGTAACCGGAAACACGTAACTTCAGTTAATTCGACTTTGACAGCTGTTACACCCCAACGCCGAACCGTAACAACAGCGAAAACTAAATTGCATTTTTGTTGCTATTGATGCTGCTGAGAAATAAAAATGGTTTTAAGTGGGTTTTTTTTTTAACGCTCTGGGTTTGTTCATAAAAATTCCCCTAAAAAAAATTCACCATCCCCTAAATTGTTAGTGGCCAAAAGCATAGCTGGACTGGCCATCGGGCATACCGGGCATTTGCCCGGTGGGCCGCTGGTGATTTTTTGTTTTTATGGGCCGATGGATTTTTTTTTTAGGAAGGGTATATATAACGAAAGGTGTTGGATTGGCCAGTTGGTCATGATCGACTCTGGCCTGGACCAATTACAGCCGAGGAGGCCGGATTCACCCTCCCCCTTGTTTAGCAATCACGTTATTTTCGCGCATTGCATGCCGGGAACACGTGGCAAAACAATCCATGTACCGCATCAAATGCAAGCATTTGCAGCACCGCAAAACGTTCATTCTCCGGTTCCAATACCTTCTTGTATTCCCAAAAAAAGGAATGTACAAAAACAAAAGGAGAACAATGTACAAAGACAGACTTGATGAAAAGCCAAAGAAAAGATACGAGGAAAAAATCAAAGGAGTGAAAGGGTCAGACCACACAGAGTGGACAAAATACGTTAGCGTGCTGCCCAACTTTCACCACGCTCAGATTTATAATTATACGGTTCTTGGAGTGAGTGCATACACTCATGAAGTTTTTAGTAACTTCAGGTCACTGCAACAAGCCCAGGTACAGTTTACCGACGGATGGGTACAGGACCTTGAAATGCACCGTGTAGAACGAAAGACCATCGTACGAACAAAGGTAAGTTTACCAGTCTCACAAATCGTCGTCATAAATACACATTGTTAACCGTTTATTAATATAACCTTTGAGCTCAACGGTAATTAATTAGTAGTGGAAATAATTTCTGGTAGCATTACAGAAATGTAGCAGTGACAATAATATTGTATGCTGTAATCGTACTGGACAATTAGTGATACAAAACAACTGTTTTATCCTGTGAGTAAAAGTATATGTTTTTGTCAATTTACCATGGTAATAACAGAAGCGAAACGCAATATTGTATCTGGACAATTCACTATTTATGCACAATAAATAAAGGAGCATAGTGCGACAATTTCTGTTCAGCGCCAGACTTGCTTGTAACCTATCAATTATGTTATAAAAATGACGTATTAACTACAACAAAACTGTGGGAATGCTTGGAGCAGACTAACATGTGAGCAGGAGTGTTCTGAGATGTTATATTTGGTATATCCAGACCATCCGTCGGCTCTTACTTCGGAAACATGGCTTAAAAAATTTCTCTTCAACGACGTAATCCGATTAAAAAAAACGATCTCTTTACCCGTCGGCTTCCCGTGGCTGTCATGCGACCGGCTATTGCAGTTAATAATACAGCAGCTTCTTGCCATTTTTTGGGGTTTCTTTTTATCGCTGTGTAACTGAGTTCAATTGAACGCCTGCGTGCGCTAGTACCGATTGCCACAAGTTCCCAGAATCCTTTGCGGTTTTACCCCTGAATGACATCACATTTATCCTGGTGGGCCGGTCTCTAGTCAAAATGCCCGGGCCGATTTTTTGTCCCAGTCCAGCCTTGGCCAAAAGTGACACTTGCTGTTTCGCTGATTTATTTATTTTTTTTACAGTACATCGTGTTGTGCGTTCTGATTGCTGTAGACCATTGTCAATCAATCTAATCCAGTGTCTCCTGTACAGGAGCGGTCCCTAATAGGCCCACGGACCGGTCCGTGAGTCTTTTGGTACCGTTCCGCGAGACTTGATCCTCCGGTGTGAAATGTATGGTTGTAGTTGTGTGTCTTATTTTGAAAGAACTATTTACGCATTACCATAGCGACCAGAGAGCATTAAAAAGCAGAGAGGAGGATGTCACTGTCATTGTTGTTGGCGCACAGCTCAAGTTACGTTTATTATTACATTTACAAAATACCACAGTTTCTTTTTTTTATTCTTTTGTTGTATTTATCCGCGACACCTTAAAGGTCGTTCCCTGAGAATATTGTCTGACATTAAAGTGGTCTGTGGTGCAAAAAGGTTGGGGACTCCTGCTGTACAGTACAGAATGCGTTTAGCTTGTCGAATTTACACAAATCTTTGATCGCTAGCAGTGTAACTCTGAAGTGCTGTACTGTATGTTTGTAAGTTTTCTCCCAAACAAACACAACAATGCCGACGAAACGTTTTGCACCCTCAAATGCACCTTTAGGTTTCATTCCATAATACTGGAGTCATGTTTCTACGAAGGTTTGAACTCTAAGAGTGTTTAACATGATAGTGATTTATTGATTCTAACCCTAAATCTATCCAGTAATGTCTGCACATATTTTCAGTACTGATTTTAAAGTGTTTTAATCCTTCTGTCACTCAGGGAACCCAATAAGGATTCAAATACTTCAAAAGTCAACCAATGACATTGATGTGTAAGACTATTTAATAATTATTTATTTTTTATATTTCATTTATTCATTCATTCTTTGCACTGTGATTTAACCCATCTTTGTGTAAAGCAGGGGTGTCAAACTCCAGGCCTTGAGAGCCAGCGTCCTGAAGCTTTTAAATGTATCTCTGCTGCAACACACCTGAATAAAATTATTAGGTCATTAGCATGACTCTACCCTACTCAAGTAAATTTAAATAAATGTAAGTACATACCACCAGGTAGCTCCACTCATGCCCAGTGTAACGGGAAGTGAGAGGGTTAGGTTTTGGCGCTTTGAATGTTCAGTTGTGTGATGCAGCGATTAACGTTTGAGTAAAATATTGGGCTCCCTCGTGTCTTCCCTACATTCCTCCACAATGTCCGTTTTTGCAAAAATGTACTTCTAGAAGTACTTTTATTGCACGATGTTCATTCACTCATGAGCTGCTGCAACATGAATCAAATGGCTGAACTGCCACCTTGGCGTGCAGTCAAGTTCTACAGTCTGCTAATGATCTAATGATAAGTATTAATATTCCTCACTCACCTTACTAAATGTTTGTGAACACAGCCAGAAACATTTGCATCACAAACACAGACTAGTGTTTATTAGCAGAAGCTTTTGGGTGGTTGCTCTCAAACCTGTGTACAAGTTTAAGCATTAATGGTCCCTTCACTGATTTCCAGGTATCCAATGTCAGGGCTAACAGATGGATTCAGACGCAGGCAGCGTTCTGGCAAGCAAAGGGTTGACAATTTATTAACACAGAAGGGAAACCACAGTGATGTGTATATACAGTGAATGGGGCAGGGCTTCAGGGCTCCAGGGGAAGGAATCCACACTCGCTCCCCACTCGGCCCAAACTCCGCCACTCCTCTTCTTACGCACACTCGCTTCTCCACAGGCACTCTCGCTCCAATTTCCACTTATGTTGACACACACAGGGATCACAGGTCAGGGTCCGCCACCAGTTCCGGGGAGATCTAAACACAAAGAGTCCAATTAGATCAATACGCCACATAACACTGAGAGAGTTTGTCTTAGGAGAGCTGAGAGCACGAACATGGGAGGTTCAACATTCCAGTGCCGAATACTTCGTGCCGCAGCGTTAAATAGGCAAGGGGGACGCCGCCTGATCAGCAACAGGTGTAGAAATCACCGCAGATACGTGGGCCAAGGGTGAGAGCCCACAATGAGCTCCACCCAGGGAAGCAGGAGAGAAAACAAAACAAACCTGTGGCCAACATGAGCGAGCCGGAGAGGCACAGGGACCATGACAGCCAATACCAAGTGCACAAGTTCACCCCAGATGGTTCCTCTTCTCTGTAACTTGGAGGATGTGGAGTAGGCTGTATTTTAATCAAAGACATATCAATCAATCAATCAATCAATCAATCAATCAATCAATCAATCAATCAATCAATAACCATGTCTAAAAACAACACAGGTTGACCAAAGTGCTGTACACAGTAAAAGAAAAAGTAAAAAGTAGAAACAAATACACACAATGAACAAAACAAAAAATAATCCCAAATTTCGTTGTTTTTTTTTCTGAAGGGGTCAAACACTTTTATGCAAGAATGACAGCGAGGTGAAAAACCTTCACCCGCAAGAAAACTCGAGCTGTGACTCATAGTACGAACACACACCTCACAGTAACACACTTTAATTGTTTAATGTGAACTTTTTGCCAAGCTAGCTAATCCTGACCAACACACCAGACACAGAAGATAAAGGAACGATGTTTTACTGTTAGAGACAGAAAGGTTAAAACATTTTGGCAGAGGGCTAAAAGGGGCTAAAATTACCCCAAAAGAAATTCCATTTGACCAAAAACACTTAATTTTTAAAAAATTAAGTATATAGTTATGAATAATGAACAAATAATTAACAAACTGGGGTTTATAAATCGTGTAACACATCCTTATGGTAAGAAATTTTACCTTAATGCGTTACATGTGTTAGAAGTCAATGTATCTTTAACAATATACTCCTTATTTTATATCTCCTGATCCTTCACAGAGCTGCATGAACCTGTTGTTGATGTCAGAGAGTCAAACTCTGCTGAAGAGTGGGTTGTTTCCTGTTCAGCCACTGGTCGACCTGCTCCCACTGTAACACTCAGTGTCTCACAACAACACCTCAGCTTCTCACAGTACAACACTGTCAGTGTGTCCAACACCAACGCTACATTCACTGTCACCACTACAGCTGTGCTCTCAGGTTCACGTAAACACAGCACACAGGTGGGATGTGCAGCACGAGTGCTCTCTGCTCCTCACAGAGAGGTGATGGAGACGATTCCTGTGGTCCAGCAGACGTCAGATTATCAGTGATGGTGAGAAACTGAGATGCAATAACAATGCATTGTGCTAGTATGCATTTTCTCTTTGATCAATAATTGATGTATTCATTTTGATCAGTGTCACATTTTTCCTGCTTTTTCAAGTTTCCTCCTGGATCATTGTATTAGCTGCAGTATTGGTGATGATGGTGTTTGTCAGTGTTGCTGCTCTGCAGTAGGCTACTCTTTAAAGAAAAAGACCAGATAACTTTCATTTTTCATTTCTTGTCATTTTTTTCTACACCAAAATCTATCCAATAATATCTGCATAACATTTTCTACTTGTGATTTAGTTATTAATTCTTTGCTTCATGATTCAATCGGTCTTTGTCTAGTATTCAATTTTATGTTTCCCATTTAATCCCACTGGCTTTAAAGTGTTTCACCAGATTTTTACGAAGTATTTCCAGTCTTTTGTTGTCTCTGTCCCAAATGTTCTGAAATGTGTTGCATGTATTAAAAGAAGTTGGACCAAAAAATGTACTATGTACTTATAAACTTACATTTATGAAAGCTGAACAAACATTGATATACTTGACTTTTGTAACAGTGAAAAGGCGATCTGTTTTTATTGATAAATATATATGTTTGCATTACTGTTATTTAGATTGCCATGTTAGAACGTAGCAAACAACATTGTTTGTTCCTCTATGGTTTCTTTATTTTTACAAATCTAAATGTTTTTTGTCAAAAGATTAATAATTTCATATTGAGGTCAGATGGTCAGCAGTTTTGATGTTTTTGCAGAGATTTTATTTTTTGCAAAATAGCACAAGTAAACATTAAAAGTAGTTCCTAAATCAAGGCATTTATTATTAAGGCGGCCATTATTATGGCCCTGTGTGGAAAAAGTGATTGCCCCCTAAACCTAATAACTGGTTGGGCCACCCTGAGTAGAAACATCTGCAATAAAGCGTTTGGGATAACTGGCAATGAGTCCTTTACGAGGTGCTGGAAGAATTTCTGCCCACTCATCTTTGCAAAATTGTTGTAATTCAGCCACACTGGAGGGTTTTTGAGTATGAACCACCTTTCCAAGGTCACAGCACCTCAATCAGATTCACGTATGAACTTTGGCTAAGCCATTCCAAAGTCTTTATTTTGTTTTACTTAAGCTGCTTAGAGGTGGACTTGTTGGTGTGCTTTGGATCAAGTACACTTCAGCTTGTGGTCGTGAACAGATGGCCAGACATTCTCCTTCAGGATCCCAGAAACTGGATTCTGTTCATCTTGACGTTGCATCTCCAGACTGAGAGATCTCAATTACTTTGTTTTTTATTTAAATTAAATTAAATTTTAATTAAATTAAAATTGCAATAACTTTATGTTAATTTCAGTGCACTTTCACATTTCTTTAAATTCAAACTACAGTCCTGTGAATAACTAGAAACATGGGGTCAGGTGGCAGAGCAGGTCAGCCACTAATCAGAAGGTCGGTGGTTCGATCCCAGGCTGCCTCCTGGCTGCATGCCAAACCCTAACCCCGTGTTTGCCTACTGGTGGTGGTCAGAGGGCCCGGTGGCGCCTGTGTCCGGCAGCCTCGCCTCTGTCAGTGCGCCCCAGGGCAGCTGTGGCTACAATGTAGCTGCCATCACCAGTGTGTGAATGTGTGTGAATGTGTGTGTGTGAATGACTGAATGTAGTGTGAAGCGCTTTGGGGTCCTATGGACTAGAAAAGCGCCATACAAATGCAGGCCATTTAGAAACACTTCTAGCAGCACAAATGTGAGCTAATTGCTTTCTGCTTGACTTTATCAGTCTCTCATATTGTTGTGGAGGAATGTTGGCCCACTCTTCATTACAACGTTGCTTCAGTTCTTTGAGGTTTGTGGGCATTTATTTAAGCACAGCTCTCTGAATGTCCCAGGTTGAGGTCTGGACTTTGACTGGACTTTGCTTTTCAGCTATTCTGCTGTAGATTTGCTGCTGTGTTTGGGATCATTGTTCGACTGCAAGACCTAAACTTTACCTATTAAACAGTTAACTCTGTATTTTACACTTTATGTGAATATTGTTGCAGATTTCAATTATTAATGTTTTTATAACTTTGTTCTTTCTTATATTTAATATTATACAATATTTATACTTCATGTCTCTGTCTTCTTTTGAACACTCCAGCACAACATCACTATAACTTTGTCCTCACTGACAATAAAGCTGTTTTATATATTTCATTGCAAATGTTTCAAGCAATTTGTAGCTGTATCTTAAGATATTTTGTTAATAATATAGTATTTTATATTGTTTTTTTCCCCATATTTGAGAAATATTTAACATGTAAAAGTCTGTTTATGTACAATTTGGTGATATTAGCCCTGATTATTGGAGGAACTTGTACATGAAGCAGATTTCTGAGACTTCAGATTTGAAGGTTGTTGTCATATAATCTAAATGATGGCAGATTAACGTTCCCTACCTCTGTCCTACAACCACAGGACTCCTTTGCATTCGACTGATAGAAATTTCAAGCTCAGTGTTAATGAAGATTTCAAAGGCCTTAGTGCAGGGGTAGGGAACGTCTAAAACCTGCAGGGACACCGGCCCTCGAGGCCTGGAGTTCCCTACCGCTGCCTTAGTGTGAAAGGAATGAAGCTGTAGCGCCTCCCAGTGGTTGAAAAGAGGTACACAAGAGGTTTTGCAACCTGCTGTTTAATGAAGGTAATCAGCTGGGACAAAGGTACATTATGAGAATAATATCTCTGACAAACCTCTACCTCAATTAAAAGATGCATTTTGATTTACATGAATGCATTTCATCTTCTCTGCAAAGGCTACACAACCTTCTTTGCCATTTGAGTGTGTCCAGTCCAGCTGAAACCAGCTCATTACTGATGCCATGAAAACGATCTGTGAGGTAACATTTTTACTGTCATTCATTCCTGTTGAAAACTTGTCACGTGTTTGCTTAGGTTCTTCTCAATAATCCTCCCGTATCCTGTGTAAAAACTACCCGAGCTTAAAGTATACAGACTGCCGGGAGGGGCGAGACGGGAATTATATATATATATTAAAATACAGATAGCAGCAGCCACGAAAACATAGGCAAGAGAGAGCATAGCAGTGTCGTAGATGTAGCCAAATAAGACAGATAAATTAAGATGGAAAATCCCCAAAACAAAACCCAATCTTTAGTGTGGGAGCATTTCCATGTCATTCCCAAAGGTGTAATTATTTTCAGCGACTGCAAACTGAACACAAACTTTTCATAACTGAGTTTGTTTCTTCAGTTGTATTTTGGTAATGCTGTTGTACAGCAGGGAAGCAAACACAAGTGCTAACGCTAACAACATCCAATCAGGATTTATTGGTTAGATCAAAGCTAACATCTGCATTACATGTGAGCACTACACATGTTATTTAACATATATAACGTATAAGATTTTTACATCTTTCTCTTTCCCTCGAGAAGAACTGCTAAAACTGTAGAAATAACATTACAGAAAAGCAGGACATGCTCAAGCAAAACATTATAGAAAGTCTGTCACGGTTCTGGGTCAGTTTGACCCAGTATTTTGAGTTGTCATGTTTTTGCAGGTTTAGTTTAGTTCCATGTGTCATTTTCTGTCTCTCTCTCTATGTCGAGTCTGCGTCTTAGTGTGATGGTTTCTTGTTCCTGTTTTATTGTGAAGGTCTGCGTCTCATGTGAGTGTCTTCAGTTTGACCTCTGTCTCGTCTTGGTGATTATTCCCAGCTGTGTCCACCACCTGTGTGTAATTCCCCTGTGTTTCTCTGTGTATTTAAGTCGTGTCCTCTGTCATTGTAGTTGCTGGTCCGTCTGTGTATCCACCATGTCTCACCCGTGTGTCTGTGCTCTGTAGTTTAGTTGTTTCCAGTCTAGTTTAGTTCGTGCTCCATTTGCTGTTTGTCCATATTTATTTTTGTGTTCAATAAACCACCTTCACTTCTCCACTACTGCCTGCGATTGGATCCTCATTTATTATTTTCACACGGCTCTCCTCACCCGCCGTGACAGTACGGACCAGCCAGATATGGATCCAGCGGCAGTCACCCCACCTAGGGAGCTTCAGGAGGCCGTTATCGACTCTGCTTCTAAATTGATTTACCAGCTGTTAGAGCATGAGGGAGAAGTGTCTCTTTACACTGCCAACCTACAACACCTTATTTCCAGTTACCCCTGGTTATTGGACTCACTGCATCCGCTCGTACAGAATTTTGTTCTTCACGAGCTTCACCTACACCCCCCCGCCGCTACCGCTCGCCTGCTCATGCAGTGATATCATCAGTGACAAGTCAGGTGATAGAGGCTAATGCAAAATGGTGTTTCAGTGAGGCAGAATTTATTATGACAATACATTTTTTTAAATACTCAGTATGAATTAAACAGGTTAAAGGTCAATGCTCTGTTGTAATATAAAGACAAAATGATTGACAGCAGCCCAGCAATATCAGTAAAACGCAAATTAGCCACATGGTGCAATGTAAGGAGCTCTGTGATTGGTTAGGAAAGGACAGATTGGCCACCTCGATTTTTCTTCACTGCACATTGATCCATAGCTTTGCTCTGTAAAGGCTAACAAAGTGCTTTTGCTTTACAAAGACATTCAGCGTCGGTATTCACTCTTTTAAAATGCCACTGAACACTGGAGTGAAATGGAGCCCTGATCCTCAGAGTTTTATTGTTGCTAACATTTCTTATAGATAGCACAGATAGTGCCCCATTGCAGTAATCACTCATGTCTAGATATTCCTGTTAAAAGGGAGTTTTTCCTCCCCACTGTAACATGGCAAACATAGCAAACGGATAATCCAGCTGAAGCTTCAGACAGCCGTCAGACAGTGAAACACTGCCATCTGCTGGACGCGAATAACAAAGACGCTGCTTTGACGGGTGAGGAGTTTCAACAAGTCTGCAACGACTCAAGCATCAAACTACAGAACTATTCTAGCGGACATGGTGCTCTAATGACTGCTTCATTAACGCAGCTCAGAAAGGATAATAGAAACTCAATAAATTATGAAATACAAAACTTACTGGTTCACTGCACACACAAAACGTCTATTATTAGCACAACACTGCTCAGGGCTCAGAGTATATTCCTTATAACCTATTAAACCTTAGCATGTTATTTTGAAGTGTTACAGGTGAAACAGCCAACCAGTGAAGTTACCTGTAATTTCAACATTGAGCTACAAAAATGCCTTTTTTTTTTTTAAATTTCTTTTTACAGTTTTGCAATTTTACACAAGTTTTATCATCAGTGTCACAATGACTGCTGCTAAAATTGAGTATGAGCTTGTTGTTGGTCTGATTAAAAGGTTAAATGTAAAAGCATAATTTAAACATGTGATGTGAGGTCATTAATTACAGTGCAGGTGTCCTGCTTTAGGATCATATATTAATACTTCCAAAACAGTAAAGTTGTAGAGAACCTATGTTCATTATCGTTGCTCATCATGGAAAGACAAAGACGTCAGACTCTGCTGAAAAATTTTACACCCTCCTACTCTCTGCACACAGCGGTCTGAGGGACCTTCCAGGATCGGGGATTTTATTTATTTTGTTCTTTTTTGGTCTTACTGGTTAGTAGGTGGTGATTTTGTACCTGGTGATCTCACATTTGGAACATAAATTGCTTTGGAGCAGATTAGGTTCAAAGGATAACTTGGCTCTTGAAGTTAGCCGGATAAGACAGCGTTCTGCTTCACAGTTGAGGCCTCAGAGAGTTGTTGCTAACCAAAGTCTATCTTGTACGGCCATGCAGCATCTTATGACATTTTGTAACCTGAGCAGTGAAATGATTGCTGTTTTAGTGCACATACACAGTGTGGGGATCAGTATCAGGACAATAAAGTTATGGTGCAGAAAGCTGCATCTGGTCAGAAGGAAAAGCACGCACACTTGGAAGACTTGACCATTTGCACAAAATGAATGGCTGACACTGGACAGATGAGAGAATGTGGATGGTCACACCCTTGTGCATTAAAGAGGGCTTTCAGTTCATTGAAAACACAAAACCAAACACACAAAAGACACAATGAGACAGCTGATCAGTTTGCTTCACTAAATCATCGACACAAGCCGTGTTGTAGAGGGTACTGCAGCCGTGGCAGGTTATCATCTTAATGTGGCCCTGAAACTCCATCGTACGCCACAAAGCTGTGAATAAATGAAAAGCAAAGAGGCATCATCACTAACATAATAACTGTAGAAGTTATCCCGCTGCATTACATTTATCAGGATATCGTAATAAATGTTCATCATATGTTGCTTTGACCCATCATTGTTGTCATTAATATCGGTACGTGACACTGGACACTTCCTGTCATTCATATGTCATGACTTTGTGATCAGTGTAGCAGCTTGAAAATAACTGCTTGGTTAACAGCAGGTGTACAGGCAGGTGCTCTGATCAAATAACATGTTTGGCTAAAGAAACAGAAAATAAAAATATGTACACCCACATCTCTACTTCTTCTTCTATTTTCAAACAAAGTCCCTAAAGATAAAATTTAAAATTGGTTCTTTGCTAAGTTGTGTGTTTTGTATTGTATTTGACAACTCGGGTTTGTCCCCTTGAGTTAGGTTAAGTGGTTTAACCCCCCCAAAAAACAAAAATATCGCTCTGAAAGCGATCAGGTACAAGGACTGGACTGAAAATGGGTGGAAAAAGCAGTTAATGTCCAAAGAAAAACTTTAAATGACCTTCAGAAAGTCTAAAGAAAGGAAGAAGAAGAACATCTGGCTCAGTACAGGCAAAATATAAAGAACTGAGGAGAGGCTCAAGACTTATTCACAGATAATCAATCAAATTAATCAAGCGTCATCTGGAAGCATCCTCCTGGCTGTAAGAGCGTCTCGTTTTTGTCTCATTAACTGTCTGGTGGCGCTCACAGTAGTCTGCTGTGATGGGGACCTCGAGGACTAATGTTACAGGGAAATCATTAGGAAAGTGCTTTGGACTGAGCTTTACTGAAATCTCAGTTTTCCCCCTGTCGGAGAGCTCCACCACCTCCACCCCTCCTCCTCCTATTCCTTCTTTTTAAACGTCAGTGCAGGTACCGTCTCCCTCCCTTCCATCCCTGTATTTTTGTTACATACACTCAAAAAATATATAAATGCAACACCTTTGTTACTGCTCCCATTCCCCATGGGATGGACGTAGAGACCTAAAATTCATTCCAGATACACAATATAACCATCCCTCCCAAACAGTGGTCACAAATCAGTCCAAATGTGTGGTAGTGGGCACATCTGCTATATTGAGATAATCCATCCCACCTCACAGGTGTGCCACATCAGGATGCTACTGAGTGTTGCTGGAGTTCCTGTGCTGTTAGATCCTCATCCTCTTCATGCAACTTGGAAGTAGGTGAAGTTGTGCCAGAAGATTTTTTTGTTGTGGTCGACAGTGTCAAAGACTTTGATAGATCAATAAAAAAGAGCTGCACAGTAGTTCTTTGCATCCAGCGCTTCGTAGACGTCTTTGAGAACTGTAATTGAAGCAGTTCCAGTACTGTGCAGTTTCCTAAAACCAGACTGGAAGGGAGATAAAATCATATTTTCATCCAGATAACTTTGATGTTGATTATTTACCAGCCTTTGAAGAACCTTAGATAAGACACAGAGTTTGGAAATTGGCCTGTAATTACTAACTGTTGAAGAATCACCAGCTTTCAGTGGGGGAGTACAGAGGCACACTTCCACATCTGTGGTAAAGCCTTCTGTTGTAGATGTGATCCACACAGAAATGTGGTCACAATTGTGAGTTAAGTGTCGAGATATATGGAGATTATTTTGCATGTTTTATTTTGCTGGTTTATTGGTGTAATTTAAAGCCACAATGTCGTGTAAGTTCCCTGTTGCCAGGAGAGTGTATAACACTTTGGACAGTAGGGGGCAGCAGCGTGCTTTGGGAACTGAGTCGGGTGCATTGCTGCTGTACGTTTTCCATTCTGGGAAGACTGACCAGGCGAACGGCAGCGTGTCTCCTGTGTTCACTTTCTCTCCTGTTTTACAGGTCAGTAATGTGTTCAAAACATAAAGAAATACACAGCTGGACACTGTGATACTTAAACTTTCATGACATAAGACGGGTCTGTGATATGTGATGTATTATACTGTCGCTATGTGAGCTACTTTAGCTCTGTAGGATGTTATAGCTAGGCTGTATGCCTGGGTAACGCTAGCAAGCTGTTGCAACTGCGTAGAATACTCCATATAATAATAAGAAGCACCAACCCAGTTGGGTTTACAGTTCCTGATAAACTTGTAGCTTTGTGTTCATGACAAATGTTTTGTATAACGTGTGTGTAAAGTGTTCTGAGCCCGCCTGAAGTCATGTGTAAACTTGTTGTTTCAGTGTTAGAATCTAACTGGTCTGAAAAAGACATATGAAGCGAGAGAGCTAATAAGAGTACGGCCAACAAAAATGCTGGCAAGGAAAGTAGTGCAATAATGTTGAAAGTAGAGTTTCCTTTCTATGATAAGACACTACCATGATGATGTGAATTATTTTGTTTATCTCATTTATGGGAAAAGAGGTGTAGTTGTCATTTGTTTCATTCATTTAAACCCTTTGTTGTTTTATGTCAGTAGTGTGGACTAATATTGAAATGTACTGGTGGAAAACAAGCCATGTGAGGGAATGAGCAGTTATTGTGAAATTGAGTTAACAAAAGAGTGGAGCAGATATGCTTGTGTTGTGGATGATGTGGTTCTGTTGGCTTCATCGGGTGAGGGCCTCCAGCTCGCACTGGAACGGTTCGCAGCCGAGTGTGAAGCAGTGGGAATGAGGATCAGCACCTCCAAATCTGAGGCCATGGTTCTCATCCGGAAAAGGGTGGAGTGCCCACTCTGGGTCGGGGATGAGTTCCTGCCCCAAGTGGAGGAGTTCAAGTATCTCGGGGTCTTGTTCGCGAGTGATGGGAGAAGGGAGCCGGAGATCGACAGACGGATTGGGGCTGCAGCTGCAGTAATGCGGACGCTGCACCGGTCCGTCGTGGTGAAGAGGGATCTGAGTGTAAAAGCGAAGCTCTCAATTTACCGGTCGATCTACGTCCCTACCCTCACCTATGGCCACGAGCTGTGGGTAGTGACCGAAAGAACGAGATCGCGGATACAAGCGGCAGAAATGAGCTTCCTCCGAAGGGTGGCTGGCCTCTCCCTTAGAGATAGGGTGAGAAGTTCGGCCATCCGGGAGGGGCTCAGAGTAGAGCAGCTGCTGCTCCACATCGAAAGGAGCCAGCTGAGGTGGTTCGGGCATCTGACAAGGATGCCCCCTGGGCACCTCCTGGGCGAGGTGTTCCAGGCATGTCCCACCGGGAGGAGGCCCCGGGGCAGACCCAGGACATGCTGGAGAGAATATATCTCTCGGCTGGCCTGGGAACGCCTTGGTGTTCCCCCGGACAAGCTGGAGGAGGTGGCTGGGGAGAGGGAGGTCTGGGCCTCTTTGCTTAGGCTGCTGCCCCCGTGACCCGGCCTCGGATAAAGCGGATGAAGATGGATGGATGGATGGATGGATGGATGGATGGATGGATGGATGGATGAATAAATTCTGGCAAGACTGACCAGGCGAATGGCAGCGTGTCTCCTGTGTTCACTTTCTCTCCTGTTTTACAGGATCGTAATCTGGCTATGCGCCCATCATAGTGGGGCCTGTAACATAGAGAAAGATTAAAAATATAAGACACTGGCTCAGCTATAATATTTGCAGCCAAGTGCAAGAAGGAAGGAGAACGATTGTGAGGATGAGTTTCTGGTGTTGGGGCTATTCAAAGCCTTACAAACGTCTTCTACTGTGACAGGTGTGAAGGAAAAGGTATCAGTAAGCAGGAACTACGAGCAGAGTTGTGTGCAAGAGGTTTACCATCAGATACTGTGCTGAACAAAGAACAAGAAGCAACAAAGTGTTTGTTAAAGCAACATTTCAGTTTTGTGTGACACAGGAGTGGAGTCGATATTTAAGTGAGGAGGAAGCTCTGAGGAGTCACAGCTGGCAGAGAACTTTATAGTTTGCCAAAACCTCCTACGGTCGTTTGGACTGTCAGTCATTAAAGTAAAAAATAGTTACATTGGATCTTGATGATGGAGGCAGTAATCCGATTACACAGCTAATGAAAACGTAGCCAATCAGCATCAAAGCCAGACTTCCTGCCCAGGCCTGGTTTCTCTCATGTAGGAGATCGGCCGGTACTGAACCAAGCCAGGCCTGTCCTGACCTTTCACCCTGACCTGGCAAAAAGGGGCGTGTCTGTCCACAAAGTAGACACAACTCTCCTGTAAATGTTCCCAAACTGACATTGTCAGCCTGTTTAATACGACCCCAGTTCAAACTGATGCGGGGCTCGGAGCGTGAGATTTTAGTGTTTCTCACAGCACCAACTATGCAGTGATCACTCAGGTCGTTGGCAAAAACTGCAGATGTGGAAAACTTACGCAGCATATTAGTTAAAAAAGGTCAATAAGAGCAGATTTATCTGGGTGTTTAGGATCAAGGCGTGTGAGGCTTTAAATAATTTGAGTCAGTTTTAAAAACAAGCAGCGTGCCTTAAAATCATCAGACACAGAAGAAAGCCAGTCCCAATGAAAATCATCCATCTGAAAGACGTCATTAAAATGCAGCTCAGATAAAAGATGAACCAGAGACGGTGATGTGCTGGGGGAAGCAGATGGAGGCTGATAGCAGCCAACAACAGTCTGATTTCCAAACAGATCAATAGTTAAGGCCAAGATTTCAAATGGCTGAGGTGCAGATGGAGAGAACAAGACTTGAGCAGCAAGACAGACCTTCACATAAACTTCCAGACCTCCGCCTTTTCTGGGACAGTCTGAGTGCTAAATGTTAAATCCATCAGTTGCTACGTTTTTATCCAGTAAAGATTTGGAAAGTCTCAGAAACAACAATGATACCAGCACCGCTTGAACAGGCCCAGATTCCAATCATATCCATGTCAGGAAGCACACGACGTGATGCACGTGTAACCCAGACAGTTTTTAACATCTGCTGGTGTTTCACATTCAGCCAGAGGCCCAGGGTTAGGTTGGATACCAGACAATAATAAAAGCATCGTTATTAGACTCTAGAGCTCGTTTATAGCTGACACCACATGTAGAGTTTAAGTTCACACAGAGACGATGACATTTTTCTAAAACCAGCAAACAATAAACAAGAAATGTAACAAGAGTTTCAGAAGAAGCTGTTTTACAGAGAAATGATTCCCTGAAGACAAAATTATTATTATCATCTTTATTTCTCCAGGTGAAAATTTAATTGAGATTAAAAATGTTGTTTTCAAGAGAGACCTGGCATCATGGCAGAAAGAGTCAGAAATACATCATAATTCAAACAAATACAAAATAGGAAAAACATCCTACATAAACTTCATAAAGTTTCATTAACAGACTTTGAACAATGGACTTCAAATTTCCCCCCAAAACAACAGAAACACATTTGAAGATAATGAATGACATTTATCCCTCTAAAGAAGGACTTAGACTACGATTTAATATGAATGAGAACATGTTCATAAATGGATGCAACCAAAGATTTCATCAATCCCTGATTTAGAGACAACAGAACATTTGGTTTGATTTCACAAGATAAGAATGACGACTGAGTTGGAAGATTGTTTTATGTTTAGTCAAATCTTTCATACATGAAGTCGGATTACAAAATCATCCCCTAAGTTTGTTGTTTTATTCAAGGAATTGAAATTATAGAGAAAATCTGTGAAATGACTTAAAGAAAACAAACCACAAAAACTCTATGATGCTCTAAACCCCCTGGTTTAGGTCGGCAACCTTTGCTAGATCCGCCCCTGCACAGTTACCAGCTGTCAGCTACCTAAAAAAGGATCCTGGGGTTATTTGTCTCTCAGAAACAGTTCATAACTTCCCATCAACTCATTCATGTCACCTAAAAGGTAAACCTGTTTCTCCATCACCTGCTCAGCTCTGATGATTCACTAAGGAAATCTCCTGGTTTCATCTTCAGTGTAAAGTTTGCGTGTTAGTCCCCATCGGGAAATAGTTCCTCTGCATTTAGCCCATTCACCCAGTGAAGCAGTGGGCAGCCACCAATGCAGCACCCGGGGAGCAATGTGTAGGGACGGTACCTTGCTCAGGGGTACCTCAGAGTAACCATTCAGTGGAGTCGAACCCCTGACCTTCCGATCATGGGGCCACCACTCTACCTACTGAGCTATCCCTGCCCCAAGTTTCCCTCTCACCACATATCCAAACCATATCATGACCAGCAGCTTTACAGCTGTGGCTCCAGCAAACATCAGCTGATACTAGAAATTAATATTAAATAAATTCTAACAACAGCTGATCAAGCTTAAACGTGCTGCTGTTGTTTAGCGCGACATCCGCTGGTTTCCTCTTTCTGGCGCAAAGTGGGAGATAAAAAAACAAGAGAGAAAAGCCGATCAGCTGATCATTGATCAATTTCATGATTGAAGTAGCAACAGGAGAGAGAGGGGAGAGAATGACAGTTTAAACACACAGAATAAATCCAGCTATGTGTCTTTTCCATTCTAGCTGAAGTCCGGGACAAACTGTGTTCCTTCTCAGCTCAAAACGAAACGCATAATATTTTCTCTGAATACGAGATGATTCTGTTTTTTACAGGACGGTTGGAAACTCTACTAAAATAAAGTTTACTATCAGTAACATCATAGCACCACCCAGCTGTATAGAAACTCCATCATGCTAGCTAGTACGCAGTACGAGTTATTGTAACTGACTGTAAAAAGTCAGCACAAGGAAAATAAACTCCACCTAAACTTGGTTTATATCTGACCCAGATAGACTGCAGGTCATAACTTCTTACCTGAAGTTCAGTTCACCTGACACTCGGACCGGCGGCCGCCTCGGGTCTCTGCTCCTCCTGCCTCCCCTTTCCCTCATCCACCTGCTGCCTCTGTGGAAGCTCCGCCATAGCCACCACCAAAAAACGGACTTATTTTTACACATCGACCAGCATCCAGCCAATCCACCACCTTTCATTGTTTATACAGTTACAAAAATAAAAAAAACATAATCGGCCCATTAAAAACCAAAAAATCACCATCTGTATGCCCGATGGCCAGTCCAGCTATGGTCGTGCCATCAGTTAACCCTTCTCGTGCCCAAGGTTGCCGACCCCTGCTCTAAGGCATCTGATTTGGATTCCTGACATCAAATATATTTTCCTTTGGCTCTGTTTTCTTCCCATTTGTGGCTTTAATGTAGTGTTACATCCTGTTTGTTTGCTTCCATCTGTATACATGTCCAGATTCACTGTTATGTTTCTATTCTTACATTGCTGTGTGATCACTGTTCCCTCTGCTAACTGATGTGACCTTTTGTATCTTACACTGATGCTTGTCATATTTGTATCTGCACCTAAAAGATAAAAAGTTTTCCATGCTAAAACACAGCTCCAGCTCCTGCAGTTCTCCCTCTGAACCACTAGATGTCTCTGTTATCTAAATGAAGACGTGCAGCACAGCAACCACAGCAGCGCTCAGATCACACGTGTCCTGTTATTATGTATAAAAGCATGAAACAGGTGAGACAGGTGGGATCAATATTAATGTTGTGGAAATATATGAAAAAGCAACAGAAGAGTGAAAACATTTCGTGTTTCTAGAAAGATCTTTCAGCTCACAGCTGCTCACAGACTGTATTTACAAGTGACAAACTGCAACTCTACAGTACATCTACAGTATATATCAAATATATTCTGTATTCAAATCTATTGAGTGATGTTTGAAAGTCTTTCCAGGTGAGTTTGATCCAGGAGGGTCTGAAGCCAGAGTCAGACAGAGACTGTGCAGAGACTGTAGAAGGACAGAGCAGCAGCAGAGCAGTCCAGATACACTGATGATCCTCTGTCAGATCCAGAGGGACACACAGGGATGATGCTGGACTCTACATTGTGTCTGACAGTGGAGCTGTTCTCAGAGCAGTTCACTCTGCAGCAAATAAAAGTCATCTGCACATCTTCTCATTCCTCTGTCAGTCACTGCTGGATGAAGCTCTCCTCTCCACCTCCCAGTAACATGGCCCAGTCAGAGCATCTCTACACACAAGCTGCTGCTGCTTCAACCTCTCTGGATCATCAGGACACAGCTCCTCCTCTCTCAGCACACACACCGTCCTGTTTACCATCATCACCTCCACCTGCAGAGAGAAGAAGGAAGAGCAGAGGAGATAAACGAGTGTTTCCAGAGACTCTTCATCAACTGTCAGTCAGTGATGCAGCACATCCAGTATAAAGAGCAGCAGGGACTTCAGTGCTGGGACTGTACTAGGACTCATTGTTGCTTCACTTTTTCTAATCTTTGGATTTTTATTGAAGTTGCTGAAAATGTTTTTCCCTCCTAGTTTGAGTTTGGACTTTCATTCATTAGAAGAACCTTGGTGTGTCCACTCTGAGCTCTGTAGGAACCCCAACAACAAGCCCAACAATCCAGATGGACGGTTCCAGCTGTTAACTGGAGGAATTCCATCCAAACATCTGCTCTCACTAAATTCTTCCTCACCTACAGACTGTGTTCTTCACTGCTTTAAACTTGAAATGAATGCAGTCATTGGTCTGCGTGCTGCTTTGTTCAGAGAGCTGATTGGCTGTTGACAGCGTTTGATCAGAGCGTGTCAGCCGTTACTATGGTGACCATAAAGGTCAGAAACAGGAAGTGTTTGTGTCCAATCCTGAAGCCTGTCACCATTCTCCTCTCACAGCTTCACTGAGAAGCTGCAGCTTTACAAGAAACACTGGATCTTTGTTTCATACTGACTGTGTTTAGTACAATACTGCTGACAGCACCACCCACTCACTCCATCACTCTACTTACAGCAGGATCTCCAATCTGTAGTCTGGACTCTGCTGAAGATCAGACAGCTGCTTCACATCTGGATCCTTCAGCTTGTTTCCCCACAGGAAATGTGACATGTATTCCCCGTTAAATGTTGTCACTACAATTGACACAGGGTGACATTCGTCTGCTCTACAAGAGAAGTCTCCAGCAAAAAATGGAGTATACTGAGCTGAAGACACAAAAGCTCCTAGGTGAAATCGAACTCCAAGCTCTAATGAGGCATAAACTTCAACTGGATATCGAGTCGCTTCAAAAGGAACTCCAGAGTACGTAAGAATACACTGTCATACGGAGCACTATTGCTGACCTTGCGTGACACAGTATATATGATCTGTTTTTCCAGGCAACTGATGACTGGCTTGTGTGTGATGGGACAGACAAAGATGCTCAAATAAACGTCAATAGATAATATGTCATGTCATTTTGTTATTATTCGAAATTGTGTTGCACAATCCTGTCCCGTGCAGCTCTGCCACTAGGTTGGTCCAAGTGCACTGGCTGGAGGTCATCATCAGGCTGCACCTCCACCACGGGGGTCCTCTCTTTTCTGATGGTGGCAATGTTGTGCAGTACAGCACATGCAACAATAATGTCACATGCCCTTGTGGCAGGATGAATGTTATCCTTCGGTCCAACCCACTTTCAGCCTGGCCCATTAGGGGGCGCTGGTATAAATAGTGGCCATTTGAGTGTCTCTGCGTCGCTTGCCTGTGATCTCCTTTTTGGTCACCTGACTTCCCCTCGGTGTGGTGGAGATCATTTGCGGGTTATTCTTCTGAAGCCCCCATCGCGGCTGGTCGTAGCTATAGAAGCCTCCTCTGAGCTATTCTGCTTACGTTCTGTGACCCGGCTTATTTGGTACGTAATCAACTTTTGTTACGCTCTCTGCCTTCTATTGTTCTTTTATAGTAATTATTTATTATGTTTCGCAGGAAGTGTGGGCCTTAGTTTTGCGCCAAGCTACGCGAACTGAAGTGCTGCTGTTTTGCCTTGCTGTGCTTTTACCGTCTGTTCCCGTTGTGAGAATTCTTTCCCTGCTGCTGTCAGCTTTTACAGTGGACGTCGGCGTGGACAACGGCCATATGCATGCCGGTTATCGGAGTCAGCTGGCGTGCATATTGATTGACTGTTAACTTATGTGGACGGCAAGTTGGAGCAGTACGGCGATTCCGTTTGCTCCAGATTTTAGAGTTTTATTCAGATTGTATGTTGTTTTATTGCTTTTTGATTTGTAGTTTGGATTTTCTGTTACACCACTGGTGGGAGGCCCTTTTTCTAGCTGTAGATCACCAGTGTGGTCCTGCAGTTGGGTTATCCCCCGGTGCTACACATTAGTTTGTTGTAATATATTAACATTTTCTTTGTTTCTTTTATTCAGATGCGGAGTGCCGACGTGGAGGAGACTAGGGTGCCTTGGTGGTGGGATCCCTTGAGTGTACACACCTGCCTTGTCTAGTTTATTAGTGTGAGTGTGTGATAGTGTGTTGCACTTGTGTTTTGGTGTGTTTTCTTTCTTTAGTTGTGTGTGTGGCATCCCTGCCCCTCCACTGGTAAGCCTCAGCTCTGGATACCTTTTTAAGCATATTTGTATTTGAATATTTATGATTATGTTTTTATTCGGTGTTTTAAATAATTACCAATAAATTGTCAATTTGTTTATTATTGAACCTCGTCTCTGGATTGAGTATAGCGAACCTAAGTGCCTTTTTGGTGATTTAGTGTCATTTCCAGTATTCTCTGGGTGAAATTCCCAGGGTGGCGTTGTCGTTCTTTAAAACTGAAGAGTATTTACTTTATATCCCAACCTCGTCTCGCCACACCCTGTCAGGTGCAACCCTAAGGCGTTTCAAACACTGGAATCGTTCCTTCAGTTGCCCGAAGGTAATTTCAATGCATGCCCTTGTCCTGGCTAGAGCTGCATTGTAGCGGGTTTGTGGCCCAGGGTTGGGATCAGGGAATGGTGTCATGAAGTACTGCCTGCATGCATAACCTCTGTCTCCGAGGAGAATCCCATCGTAGGCCCCTGTGTAATGGGGAAATGCTGTTAGGTTAGGCCCGAAATGAGTATGAAGTATCAAAATAAGCCTCTTTTACTTACCACGCTCAAATGATGTGCATAACCCTGACTCTCTGAAGATCCTTGAGTCATGCACTGATCCGGGCCATTTAGCTTCCACATTTGTGATATGGCACATAGAGTCACACACCATCTGAGGGATTCCATTATATGTGAACACACTCCTCCCATTATATACTGTATTGCCATCTGGAATGTTAGTATTACTCACCTGCACATTTATACTGTGGCCCCCCTTTCGATTGACATAGTCCCCTTCATTGGGGCCTGGGGGGGCCTTGATCGCAATGTGTGTGCAGTCTATGGTACCAATCACATTCGGGAAGCCTGCGGACGTTCGAGCTACAGTTACCGACATAGGTCATGATTGCATCACATTCACTATCGAATTTACTGTACCTGCAATGGCAAAAAAGCCCTGTTTGACGACCTGTGGTCTTAAGTGGCTTGGGAAAACCACAAACACACCCAGGAAATGCTTGAGTGCCAGGTACACTTTGCATATGGCCCGGCAGACGGCACGTTGGCCAACGTTCTCTGCGTCTCCAACAGCGTACAGAAACGTGCCACTCGCAAAGTAACGCAAGGCAATGCACACCGTTTGTGCAGTTGTTAATGCCCGACTACGGTGAGTGGTACTCTTAACATGGGGATCCAGCAAGTTGGTTAGGTAGATGATACCCTCACGGGAAAATCGGTATCTCTCTATGAGCACACTGTCGCGCTGTGCTAAAGGATCCTGTCTATCCCGCAATATACGTTGGGTTCTGTACACTCTCCTTATCACTCTCGCACCTTCCGCAATGGGTTGCTCGCGTACAAACGGACAGGACATGGCTGCGACAAACTTCCCACTTCCACCTTCGCTTTTATAGCCGTGGTCTGTCATCTTGATTACATGACGTAATTTACTATTACTACTCTGGAATGTGTGTTGCATCTGGCGTGATCACCTACATGACATAGCGTGATTACTAGTACATTTCCCTTTTTTTAGGGACTGACCTGTATGTATCTGCATGGAATCAATAAAAGGATCAAGTGCTGCATTATCTTTAGTTACATTGATGTTATTTATTTATGGTGACACAGTGGCGGCATGTCGCTGTTGCTTTCGTATAATGAAGCGAGACATACCTGCGTGGCCGCGATCTAATCCTGTTTACATAAAGTAAACCTGCTCCCGAGCAGGTTTACGCTTACAGCTCTGTTGCTATGACAGCAAGTCCCGGATGAGCTTCGGGGAACCGAACGATCCAGGATCACGCGAAATCGTCAACAATCTAATCCAGCTAACTTACTTAGCGAGGTACGAAGAACGGGCCCCAGGGCACAACGGACATTAAAACACAATACAACACAGTTAGTAACTATGTCAGTGTTATGGGGCCTAGAGGCAGCATGCTCACATTTAGAGGGAGACTGGCAGAAATCCTAGGATTTGAAAGAGAAGAACCGTTTGTACTTCATTATAAAAACACATATGCGCCACATCCTGCTGACATATACGGCGGGAAATACAACATGTTTATTTATGTAGATATTGCCGACTACCAACTTGTGGGTGACGCTGATGCGCGGCTATTAAGGGCTATAAATATCACAGACGATGTGCGGCGTGTAACCATTTTGCAATTTGACAGCCCACACTACACACCTGTGTCAAAGACATTAATCGACGACATAGAAATTGATTTGAAAGACGACCAGAATCAACACATACCCTTTTTATACGGCAAGGTGTTTGTGAAGCTACACTTCCGACCGATAAGACAGCATTTTTAAAAAGAAAGGATGGGTGTCTACAACACAGATGAAGCAAAATATCTAAAATATTACCTCGCACAAGCCGGGGGGGAGTTGGGCGGGTATATAGGGACCAGCACACAATATGGCGCAGGTCTAGGGGGGTTGTTCCGCAGCTTATTTAGATTTGCAGTACCGCTGTTTAAAAAAGGAGTCAGTATAGTCAAACCCCACCTAAAAACAGCCGCATCAGGCATAGTGTCTGATGTCATATCCAACATAACCAAGCCCACAGCCACTAAGCAGGACGGTAACGGGGTGTATGTGTATACGCCCTATACTTCAAAGACCCCACCCACAGCGCGCACTATGTCTAAAAAGCATAAAACCACAAAACCAGGCAGAAGATCCAACAAACAGACACCGTCACGCGGAGTGAAAAGACCCCAAACTAGGCGTTCAAAAACTACAGCATTTGACATATTCTAAATGGCGCTGTTACACAGTCAATCTGGAGAATGTGTAAAAACAGAGTTGGATCTGTTTACTGTTCCCTACACACAGACTAGCATTGAGAAAAGTATGTTTATTGAAATACCGCCTGTTTCGGCAATCACTGACGGAGGCCCGATCGAGTTTTACATCTCATCGTCTGGAGAAGATTACCTGGATCTAAATGACACATATATCTACATGCGTGTGAGAATCACAAATGCTGATGGCTCAAACCTCGCTAGGGATGCTAACGTGGGCTTTATTAATTATCCCGGATGTACTCTGTTCGCGCAGGTTGACGTTAATTTGGGAGACCGCCTAATTAGTCAATCATCTAACACATATCCATATAGAGGTGTGATAGAATGTCTTATCAATTAAAATAAGGACACTTTAGACACACAGTTCAGCACCGGGTTATTCTGTAAGGATACAGCATCACACATGAATGACACATCCATAGAAGGGGACAACCAAGGCCTTGTGACCAGAGGCAAATATACAGCAAATAGCAGCATTGTTGAATTGATAGCGCCTGTACATGCAGACCTGTTTTTTCAAGAAAAACTGTTACTTAATGGAATAGATCTGTCGCTGAAATTTGTGTGCTCTAAAGACGAATTTGCTCTCATGACGGCGGATGCCAATGCATACAAAGTTAAAATTGTCTCAGCCAGTCTCTTTGTCAAGAAAGTGAGTGTATCACCGAGCGTCAGACTTGCACACAGCAAGGCATTGCACCATGCAAACGCAAAATATGCTATAGACAGAGTATCTTTAAAGACCTTCTCCATACCGGCTGGGGCTCGAATATCAACTAATGACAATTTATTTATGGGCAGGATACCTAAATTTGTCATCATTGCATTCATTGATAATGAAGCTTTTACAGGAAGTGCAACCCGTAACCCATTTCATTTTGAAACCTGCGATATAGAATTCATTTCTTTATACGCTGGGGGTCTGGCTTATCCTGCTAAACCGTTCCAGCCAAATTTTCAGAGAAAACAGTATACCAGAGAATTCTATCAGCTGATACAAACCACTGGAAGACATTTAAAGGATAGGTCACTAGCCATTTCACGTGACGACTTTGGTAACGGGTATACTTTATTCTGTTTCAATCTGGAAGCTGACGAAGGACATTCAGGCAATGTATCGTTAATTAAAACCGGGAACGTTAGGCTTGAAACCTGTTTCAGAAACCCACTACCCCGCACAATGAACATCTTGTGTTATTCCGTGTTTGATTCAGTCATTGAAATACTGTATCTAACATGAGACAGGTGCTCTTGGATTACTACTGAGGCAACAAAGACGGTCATGAACACTATAGAACTAACATCTGTGATGGGCAGGATTATCAATAAAAACACACATTTTCTAGGTGTGTTAGCCTGTGATCAGGTACCCAATGTTCAGCTTCAAAGACTCCCAGCTATGGCTATTGTAAACACTCACCCTTCGACAATGCCCGGGGAACACTGGCTGGCTGTTTATATTTCGAGAGACAAACGCGGTTATTTTTTTGATAGTTTTGGAAACTCGCTAGACAGTTTTCCATCAGCAATAAAGGTGTTTCTTCTAAAAAACTGTTCCACTATTTTATATTCAGGAAAACAAGTGCAGAACAACTTCTCCATCACATGCGGACAACATTGTGTATTTTTTTATTTCACATACAAAACGGAGTGTCTTATTCACATGTGCTCAAAATGTATTCTACTAATTTAACTTGTAACGATGCTAAGGTATGTCGCTTTGTCAACAACATACAACCCATAGCAGTGTGTAGTTATTATGTGTGTGTGCAACAAGGATACTGATGTGTAATACCGTTTATAATAAAAGACAATATGAGAGCATGATTTAATCGAGTCAATGGTATTTATTATCAAAATTGTCACATGTATTATTATTATACAGTCACATCACACATGCTTCAAGAGTAATAAAGAAATCAAACATTATACAATGATAATAATAGAAAAACTATGATAAAAGAAAACAATCTAACAGTGAAAAAAATACAGTAGAAAAACAACAAACAGTCAATATTTTAGGCAGAAAAAACAATAACAGCATTGCGGTTATGATAAGAAATAGTCTGAATTCAAAAATCCAACCATTCGATAGGACCACCCTTTAATTTATTTTTTTTATTCTTTATTTTTTTCTTTAATGTACTATCACGCTGTGAAACGCCCGGTGTGTTCTTTTTAGGCATGTGTTTTAAAAAACCAGAGTCTTCAGGCAGTGTGTGATCTGTTTTATACAAGGCAATGGTCTTACGTACGCCTGTATTGGATATGACCGATAACGGTATGTTTAAATCTGAAACAGCCTTTAAAAACTCTGTCCAGCCTATAGGTCTGAAACCATCAGAAGGTGTGTGTGTGGTTGTGATGGCTTTAATCAGATCATAAATGTGTGAACCCGGTATGGTGTGTTTATCAACAACAATTTCGCCTTTGTCGTTGTAAGAAACCGTGTTTGGCGAACGGTTCAGAGCTGCTAGAATGAGTTCTGCGTTCCTCCTACTCCTTTTAGGCATGTGTGTCAAAACACTCTCTGCAATAAAATCCTTCACCCCCGCATCGCTATAAACAGGAGGTGTGTCCGCAGGAGGGGTTTGCGCATCTGTGTTAAGCTGTTCCGGTAGGGATAAAGACAATACACTCTTTTCACGGGCCCCTTGTCTCACAAGTGTTAGGAATCTTTGGAGAATGTCGCCGTATTTTTTAGCTTTCTCATACACATCTATGTCTGATTCGTGTAACACATGAAGCATCTCCTTGTCCAAGTCATTCTGAGCCTGTTGTCTAATGTTGCCTGTGTGCTGTTGCGGTTGTTTCAATAAGTCCAGCTGATGTTGAGGCACCAAAAACATCTTTTGCACATGCTCCATTTTCACCTGTTTGCTATCAGACTGGTTACGAAAGGGATTGCAGCCCCTAATAAGGGTAGTAAAAACCCTCCAGATTGGTTGATTGTCTTTCTCTTTTTCAAAGTTTTTATCTTTTTGTCAGCAATCAGTCTGATTAGAGATTTTTTCTTTTTTAACTGTTTGTACTTCTGATTTGTCAGCAGAATGTTACCTTGCAATACGTTAAAGGCTATCTCACACAATGCATTGATGAAATCCAAGCCAGCATTGCTAATAATAACTCCGCGTAGAGCCGGTGGAGACTTATATATCAGCTCCAACAGAGACAGATTCCTCCGCATGCGTGATGACATCCTTTCACCTCTTCACTGTTTTTTTTTGGGGGGGGATATAAACAACCGGACGGTCTGACAGTAAATTTGTTCTGAGTCTTAAATAGTCCGGGGTCTTGGCTTTATAGTCTATTAAAAGATACCCGTATGTTGTTGATGTGGCATCATTAAACGCTTCTATAAAATATTTAGTATTACCAGGAAACATTTGTCTACCTAAAAGCATGATTTGATATTTATCTCTAGGATTTTTAAACAATATTAGGTAGTTAGTGTTCAAGGAAATAGTTCTACTGGATTTTCCTTGAATAAACAAATTCTGAACCAGATATATACAACTCAAATTCCTATGATGCACATACTTTGTGAACACATTTTGTACTTCTAAATTGTTGGCGGCATCGTTCATTACATCGTCTATAATTAACAAATTATTCTTGTCTGTAGGTAGAAGTGTGTCATCAGCCAGAGATTCAGGTATATGGTTAACAAAGTTTATGTCTCTTATCTTAAGAAGTTGGTCATATAAAGGCTGCCAGCATGAGTATATATACACAATGTTATCAATGCTGTGTGAAATAATCCGGGCAGCATTTTCAATGACGTTTTTGACAAAAAAAGTCTTGCCGCAGTTACTGGGACCACTGACCACCATGCTGAACGGGTGCTGTAACCGGGCGTCAAACCCCTGATCTAATTTAAAATCCATAAGGCAGGGTTGTATAATCTGGGAGCACACGGCGCTTGTTGTAGACAACCTTAAGCTTCTTCACAACGGTTTCATTCTTCAAATGAAGCTTCTTTTTATCGCGTTTGATATTATCAGACACAGCCGCCAGGTGTGCGTCTGATGCCTGATTGGCTACAAACTTGTGGACTAAACCTTTCAAGGATTCGTGGGTGACAACTTTGGAGTTTTGCGCATTCAGTGTTACTCCTTTACATTTGACCTGTGTTTTGCCCAGCGATGTGTGATACGCGCAGCATTTTGGCCCGCCGGAAACAAATTCCACTATGTGATCCTCCACACCCCCCTGCCCTGAAGCTAATTCGCTGGTGAGATCCCCCAGAAAAGGACCTAGAGGAGGCATCCAGTCGCCAGGGAGTGCTGTGAAAATGACGCTGTCTGTATCACAATACAGTACACGCTGCTGCAAGTTTTCTAACAAGCCATACAGCATGAGTCTGGCATGTGCGGTGGTCATGGCCCCGACAAAGACATTAACGTCTTTCACACAGGAAGCTCTACCATCGGCGTGGCGCCACTGCACCATGGCAACATCGTCAGAGATGAAACAAAACTGCCGTACGTCATACTGGTCGCTGAACATTAGCTGACTAAACCTGAACGGGTCTGTGATGAGCTCAGATGACGCCATGTTTGACCTCATACTGAAACGACCCCATAACGAGTTTAGCAACAACTTGTTGCAGTTTCGAACAGCTTTATTTACGCATATTTTGGACGGATCTAGCATTATTCCCTCCTTTTCATGATACTTGTCTATGTATTCTTGCTGTTCGTTAGGGGTTTTCACATGTTCTGGATACCCCGAGGCCTCCTGTTTAAGTTTTAGAAAGGCTTTCACATAGTCTTTAAACAATGTGTCAGTCTTGTTGGGGAAATGCCACACCTCATGTCTGTGAAGGTTCTCAGTCATCCAGGTCATCGTAGTCAAAGGAGCTTGCAAAGAAAAGCGTCTGGACTTCTTTAAGTTACTTGAAGACGTTTCACCTCTCATCCGAGAAGCTTCTTCAGTTCTAAGGTCAAATGGTGGAGACAGCTCTTCTGTGTTGTGCCAAGCACATGGCACAACACAGAAGAGCCACCTCCACAGGACAAGACTCAGCAGTCCTTCTGCATCTTAAGGATAAAGGACACTCTTTCGAGGATGCCAATGTTCACATTTTGGACAGAGAGGACAGATGGTTTGAAAGAGGAGTGAAAGAAGCCATCTATGTCCACTGTGAGCGACCATCTTTGAACAGAGGCGGGGGTTTACGACACCAACTGTCTGCCATCTATAATCCAGTTTTGAGATCCCTTCCAAGACGCCTTAACGCCCACTCACATCCTGGGCCATCTGATCTCAGGAATTCGCATGATAAGGTGGGGCCAGGTTTCACAATGAACTCTGGCTGATTGGGGCCCACACCCAGTTTCACACCTTGTCTCAGGCGATTAGAGGATCATCAGGGGGTCCTTTCCAAGATGGTGCCGCGTATGGATGCCCTGGTGCTTCAGTGCGTTACTTCTGTCTTGTTTTTGTGCATAACTTCTGTGTCTGGGCACTCCTCTGGATATTCTTACACCAGAGAAGAGCTTCTTAACCAAAGGACTACAACACCTGTGGATTTACTTCCAATATTTGTCACATCTGCGGCAGATTTACTGCAGACTCTGATCAGGAAAGTGAGACTCCGAAAGAGAGGTAAGCGAGCCGGCGCACTCGTGCGTCTGAGGAGACGCGGACTGCGAACTGCTCTTCCTGTGATCTTCCTTTCTAATGTACGATCACTCAGGAATAAGATAGCCGAGTTGGCCCTGATGAGAAGCATGAACAGAGACTTTGCCTCCTCCTGTGTCATATGTTTTACGGAATCGTGGCTCTGTGAGAACATCCCGGACAGCCCGCTAAAGCTGGAGGGCTTTCATCTGCTGCCCGCGGACCGGCAGGCCTCTCTCTCTGGTAAGACCAAAGGTGGAGGTGTCTGCTTCTACATTAATAGTGGCTGGTGCACAGACGTAACAGTGATTGCTCAGCACTGCTCTTCCTCTCTGGAATACCTTTTTATTCACTGCAAACTGTTTTATTCTCCGCGGGAGTTTGCTTCATTCATCCTGGCCGCTGTTTACATCCCGCCAGATGCGGATGCGCAGGCAGCTCAGTGCGCACTCGCGGAGCAGATACTGCACATGGAGCAGACATTCCCGGACTCTCTCATTATTGCTCTTGGGGACTTTAACAAAGCCAATCTGAGCCATGAGCTTCCCAAATACAAGCAGTACATTAAATGCCCGACCAGAGAGGAGAGGACATTGGACCACTGTTACAGCACGATCTAGAGCATTATCCCTAGTGTTGAATCTGTGTGGGAAATGACCCTTCTGCAGGTCTTGAAAACCTAAAGCAGAGGGTATTTTGGCAAGACCCATGGGCAAAAAGCTGAACGAATCAATCCACCGCTGGTCATAGTCCCCGTCATGCATCAGAATCACACGGCTCCCTCTCATTGTGACGGTAGGTGTTGTGACCAGGAGATATTTTATTTTGTATTTTTATGATCACAGTTATAATTAGAAGTATCAATCATTAATCATTTACCATTGTGGAATCTGATGACAGTATAATCTTTGTTTTATATCTATGGTAATCTGAGTAAAGATTAATGTATGCAGGTTATCATCATTGTAATCAAGTCTCAAATGGTATCCACAGCATTGTATTCACCGTCCATAACTGGAGGGTCCAGCAGGACCTTGTTCTAATTCATTTGCAGGCCTACATCAGAACATGCACATAGAGAGTTATGTAAACATGCACGTTCACCCTTATTTACACAGGGAGGTCATGTCAGGACATTCTCTAGTTGGACACACAGGCTCACAGAACTGCACAACATGACATGTCACACACTTGTTTTTCTCTAAAGTATCATCTGATGTTTGTATAAAGAGAACTTTGGACTATGGGGAGACTGTTATCATTTCCAGTAAGGTCTAACTGTGTGATGTCATCATGGGTTATATAGGGATGGGGAACGGTCCACTCTTTGGAGATCTGTGGCTGTACGCTTGTCTTCCCATGCTTCTGTCTTAGAAGTGTGTAATAAAGATCACTATTCTGACATCTACTGAGACCATGCAGTCGTTTGTCTTCTCCTCAAAACTCGAATCATGACATTTCTGGTGCCGAAACCCGGTTTGGGGGGAGACTAATGGAGCCTGGCTGACGGTCTAGTGGTGTCAGACGGACGGCCAGGAGGTCGACTGAGTGATGGGCCCTGAGATATGAGAGGTAAGCACCGCCTGTTGATGGATCTCCAAAGGTGCTGAATTGGGAATTAAACTAAATTAAATGTTCACTCAGTGGAGCTTCTGTTCTGTCCGTGGTGATCTTGGGGTAATTAGTGTTAAAGGTAGGGAATAGTGAACTGAGTAAATGTATTGCTGTTTATTTTGGGGGTGAATTTTGAGTTAAGAGGTTATAGGAGGTTAAAATAATACGGTTTAAGGTGTGTGGAAACCGATGTGGGTGGCTGGATGCCAGCAGTCACCTGGGTAGTGTAGGGCATTTGGTTTTAATTGGGTAGCAGAGACTGGGTCTTGGGCGTCAGATAATTGAACTGGAGGCGGCGACCTCACAGTGACGCTTATAAAACAAGTAAATTCGTTTAGGACTGAGAGCTAGGCTCTCTAAGAATGCAGTTGTTCAGCAGGTGGCACTGACCCCTAATCGCGGACGCGTGGTTAGGTTTTAGCCCGGTTTGGCCTCCCGCTGGGGACTTGGGACTCCCGGTTAATTGGCCAGGTAATCTACGAGTGATTGCCTTCTACTGCATTGATTGATTGAGAAGGTCAGACCTGGCTGCATCCTATCTAACGTTGGGCACACTGAGCTTTAAGTAAAGCCAAAAGCGTGATCTGTGATGTGTCACGTGGCTGGTGGAGCTCCGTGTTTTCCTGGCGGGGAAGTAGTTTTAAAGTTATTAGAATTTAGTAATTTGACCGTTTTCAAGGTGGCGTACTTGAGACGTGTATTGACCAGCAAGGCTAGGCCTGGGCTATAGGTGCTTTTAAATTAGTCAAAAAGTTAGGTGTAACCTCTTCTGGCATATGACGTCTATGCGGGCCCGTGTGTATATAGAATATAAATTACCCGTGTGTGTGTGAATTTAAGAGTGTAAATTGTAGAAACTGTCTTGTGTTGTTGAATTTCTTCTGTGTGGATCCAGAGTGTGAAAAAAACGAAAACGCCTTTCTCTTCTCTCGCTGTTAGAGAAGAGGAGAGTGTGTGTGTGTATTTCTCCTTAGGAGAAAGGAGGGGTTGTGTGGTGCTGCGCGGTAGCGGGCACACGCGCGCGAGTACGAGCGGAGTGTGTGTGTGTACAGCTGCGGCCCTTGGTTTCATCTCCCTATTTCTCCATTTCTGTCCTTCTGAGCTTCTTTTCGTTAGGTGAAAGGGGGTCTCAGAAGTATGGTTAAAAGATTTCAGTATATTAAATAAACTAAACCTTGTAGTCTTCTGTTTGTGATTTCCTAATGTGGCTATGGTTTAATAGAATTCCATGAGTAATGATCCCTTGTGTAAAACTCCCGTAAGGTAGGAGTGCGGGGATAAATATCTTGACAAAATTTGAGAACTTTGTGTGATTGCTGGGAGATTTTTAGTTGGGGCGTATTTCCTTCTCTACCTGGAAAAGGCAGAGATCTGTGCTTTATTTGATGTTGTGTAAATAAAGCTTTTAAAAGTTGGTTGAGTCTCTCGTATAAGGAGGGAAAACGGTGCATGGTAGATTGTCTGGATTATTCTTGTATGTGAAAACTTTGTAGTTGTTAGGGAAGTGAATATGAGTGTGAATTTGTGCTGGCTTCACATGTTTAAATGGATGCATAGAAGTTTGTGAGTGAGAAATTGTTATGGTGGGGTTTAAAGTTAGTAAAGAGTTAAATCAACCCTCCTCAAGAGTTCAATAATTTAGGCAGTTATGTTTATACGAATACTAAATGTATGTTTAGTGTCCTCATACAGGTGTTTTTTCTTAACCTGGAAACCTGGGTACGGCAGCAGAAGACAGGCCAAGCTTTGGCTAAAAATTCACGGCTGGACACCAGAGTTGTCCCCACCCCTCCCGGAAAAAAAAGAGAGAATGTAGTTTTAGGCAGGTTTTTCTCGCTGAACTGCTCTGGGTGCTGTGTCCCTGAATCTCACCAGTGTTAACCTCTGGCGGAAGACATGGAAAAAAGGAAAAGATGTTCCTGGTAAATGACTGAAACAAATAAAACCACACACAACCAGAGAAAGGTATGAGAAGTGTGAGGAACAGACACATGTGCGTGTTAGAGAAATGCCTCATTTGAGAAAAAGTTAAAATTAACCCACATACAGACGCACCCACACATGCAATGAAGAAACAGCTTACATACATGTGCACGTACATGCAAGGTTAAAGTAGCGACACTTAACATACACCTGTTTTTAAATGATATAGTTTATCCACTACTGACAAATAAACTCTCTGGGTTGCAGGACAACAACTTAACGTCAAAAGACAAAGATACTGGTCTGATGATTAAGTGAGGACACGACAAATTTAGTGGTTAAAAGGGTCGAATTGGGACATGTTTTTGTTGATTGTTTAAGACAAATGACTACTGAATGGTAGAAAATTCCTTTTTAGGTTTCTAAACAGGATCTTAAGAATTTTAACACGTACCTGTGTTGTCCTGCCAACTTGGGGGGTTATGAGTTGATTATATGGTAAGAAAAAACAAAAAGGGGGGGAGGAGGCCCAGTTGTTTCTCCCCTCTCTGGATAACACAGCCAACACAACACAGTCAGCACAACATCATTTTCCTGTTCGCCTGTTTTGTTTTGTTTTTGTTTTTTCTGAAAGCCGAAGCTGACCTGGACTCCTACCCTCCCCGCTATCATCGTTGCCCTCTCCGCTACCATCTTTGACCCTTTGACCCCTGAAGGCCACAGCAGCTGGACTCACAACAACAACTTGAGGATGTCAACAGTGCTGCAAAAAAGCGATCTCATGCAGCAGAGACGGAGAGCACTAAACCTAAAGCCCGTTTCACTACACGGGGGAAATTCCCAGACTGCGTCAGCTGACAGAGCTGTGACGAGACGCGCATTAAGCCCGGAGGAAAAGGGAGGGTGAGCAAAAGAATGCTGACCTCTGAGAAGAGCCGAACAGCAGAGCTGCAGAAGGCCGTGGAGCAAAGTAAAGACAACATAAATAGACTCCGATCTGACGTGGAAGGAAAAGACTCTGAGGTTTTTGCCCTCAGTAAGAGCTTAAGGCATCAGAGCAGAAACTGAGCATGGCTCCGGAGGAGCTGGCTGCTAATTGAACCCATCAGTCAGACTTGGAGGCCCACATACAGGACTTGAAATCAGGCGGAAGCTTACTGGAGCAGGAGGTCGCCAGACCTGATGCAAAGCTCCAACAGCAGGAGCAAGCCCTGAAGGAGCTACAGAAGCAAAAGGGTCAAGTTACAAGGAGAAGATGCAGGCAGCTGCAACAACGGATGCAAACAGACCCAAAGAGGAGGGCAGGACCTCAGGGCATGCTTCAGACCACTGGTTTACCCAAACAACAGAGCAGGAAGGTGATGAACACAAACACACCCCAACACACAAAAAGAGAAACACACACATGAACACTTATGCACTCGTTGAGGGAGTGAAAACTGATACATACCCATGCACCAAAATCAAAATGTTGATTTAATTCACTAAGAAGTGACACACAATGCTCCAAGCTGCTGCAATGAAGAATGCTTTACTGACAAAGGCTCAATGCTGCACACAACAAATTCAAATACAGAATCAAATACAGGCCCAGGCTCTTCCAGCAGCCACTAGGCCCAGGATCCTCCTGCTCCACCAGGCCCAGGATCCTCCAGCAGCCACCAGGCCCAGGCTCTTCCAGCAGCCACTAGGCCCAGGATCCTCCTGCTCCACCAGGCCCAGGATCCTCCAGCAGCCACCAGGCCCAGGCTCTTCCAGCAGCCACTAGGCCCAGGATCCTCCTGCTCCACCAGGCCCAGGAGCGTTAAGATGCCACCTAAGAGGAGCAACGTTAATGAGGAGGAACTGGAGGACATAAAGAAATCCCTAAACTTTATGTCTGAAGAAATAACAACAATTTCAAAACAACAAAAACTGATACTCAATTTAATGGATGATATTAAAGAACTAAGAAGGCAGAGCGAGGAAAAGGACAAGAAGATTGCTATGCTGGAAGGACGGGTGTCAGATCTGGAACAATATTCAAGAGTAAATGATGTGATAGTGACAGGACTGGAAACCAAGCATCAGACATACGCACGGGTAGCAGCAGCAGAGAGAGGGGAGCCACCCGAGCAAGAGCTACGCTCTTTGGAAGAGCAGGTAATGGCCTTCTTTAAAAGCAAAGGTATAGAAATGGACAGTAAAAATATTGAGGGATGCCATCCTCTTCCGAGAAAAAATCAAATACCTGCCATTATCATTCATTTTGTTAATAGAAAACAGAAAAAAGAACTGCTCAAGCAAGGAAGAAAGCTAAAAGGTACAAATGTTTATTTAAATGAACACCTAATCAAGAAAAATGCAGACATTGCAAGACAAGCAAGAATATTAAGAAAACAGAAGAAAATACAGTCAACTTGGACGTCAGACTGTAAAATATTCATTAAGTTAAATGGAACACCAGAGCAGGCTAAGGTTCTAGTCATCAAAGAGATGACTGAACTAGAAAAATATAACTGATAAATGCAAAGCAGTGCTAAATATGATGTGACCGTCCAAGTGCACAACCAACGCAGATGTCTGACAATTTTCAACTAACAACTCATATAGATATTGAAAATAAGACATTGATGTATGACAGCAACATAGATCCTGATTGTAATTTCTTTAACAATAAGACAAATGAATGCAATTATTATACAAATGAGCAACTTAAAAAGGAATTCAAGGTAGAACAGGGTATAACAATGGTTCACTTTAATAGTCGAAGCTTATATGCAAACTTTCAATCCATCAAAGACTACATAACACAGTTTGAACAGCCATTCAATGTGATAGCCATATCGGAGACCTGGATAACTCCTGGAAAAGAAGAAGACTTTAAAATAAATGGATATGAATTCCTTCATGTAGACAGGATCAACAAGAAAGGAGGTGGGGTGGCACTTTACATTGATAAAAACCTAAAGTACAAAAGAATGGGAAGAATGACAACTGTTATTGATGGAGTGATGGAATGTTTATCAGTGGAAATAAGTATAGAAAAAAGGAAAAACCTAATTGTCAGTTGTATATATAGAACACCAGGATCTAAGATTGAGATATTTAAGGATAATATGGAGGACTTATTTACAAATATAAATCAGAAAAGAATGTTTATTTGTGGGGACTTTAATATTGACTTATTGAATCCAAATCATAATAAGAGTACAGAAGAATTTATTGATTCCATGTACAGCATAGGTTTATTTCCACTGATAACAAGACCGACCAGAATAACATCTCATTGTGCAACTCTATTAGATAATATATTTACAAATATAATAGAAGGAAAGATAAAAAGTGGGCTGTTAATCAATGATATAAGTGACCATTTACCAGTCTTTGCATCGTATAATTGCCATTATAAAGTGAACAACGATGGACATAAGATTATTTACAAAAGAATAAGAACAGAGAAGACCTTAAATTGTCTTAGAAATGAACTTTTAAAGCAAGATTGGAATATTGTATATGAACAAACAGAAGTTAATAAAGCTTACGAAGGATTTTTAAGAACATTTAACACATTACTTGATAAAAACTGCCCAGTAATTGAAATCAATAGGAAACACAACTATGCAGGAAGATCATGGATGACAAAGGACTACAAAATGCCAGCAAAAAAAAGAATACCCTATATCGAGAATTCATAAAAAAGAGAACAATAGAAACTGAAATGAAGTATAAAACTTACAAAAATAAATTAACTAATATAATGAGATCCTGTAAAAGAGAGTATTACATTAAAAGGTTAGAACACAATAAAGATAACACAAGAGATATATGGAATGTATTAAACAGAATAATCAAAAATGAATCAAGGAATAATGATTACCCTGGGTACTTTATAGAAGGGACAAGAAGTATTAATAACATGGAGGAGATAGTAAATGGCTTTAATGAATTCTTCGTAAACATAGGGCCAAAACTGGCAGAAGAAATAAAGGTTGATGGAATAGAAAGGGACACTGGTGAAAATATTGAAAGGAATAGTAGCTCAATGTTTTTAAGAGCAGTGGAAGAGAAAGAGATTTATGACATGGTTAGAGGACTTAAGAACAAAACCAGTACAGACTGGAATGATATTGATATGGTAACGGTAAAGACAGTTATTGATGGTATCGTAAAACCATTAAAATATATATTCAACTTGTCGTTTCAAAAAGGAGTTTTTCCACAAAAAATGAAAGTTGCTAAAGTTATTCCCATTTACAAAACCGGTGAAAGACATCATTTTACAAACTATAGACCAGTGTCAATACTCTCCCAGTTCTCTAAGATACTGGAAAAACTCTTCATAAAAAGATTTGACAGTTTTGTGGAAAAATATGAATTAATGACAGATAGTCAGTATGGGTTCAGAAACAACAGATCAACAGCTTTGGCACTGATAGATTTAATGGAAAAGATAACGGAATGTATGGATAATAAGAGGTATGCGCTCGGAGTTTTCTTAGATCTAAAGAAGGCGTTTGATACTGTTAATCATGAAATTCTATTAAAAAAACTGGAAAAGTACGGGTTTAGGGGAGTGGTTTTGGAATGGTTAAAAAGCTATGTAGGGAATAGGCAACAATATGTACAAATAAATGAATATAAATCTAATTTGATGGATATAGCTTGTGGAGTACCTCAAGGTTCAGTACTGGGTCCAAAAATGTTTATTATGTACTTAAATGATATCTGCAGAGTATCGGAGAATTTAAAGTTTGTAATATTTGCAGATGACACAAATATACTGTGTTCAGGTGTGGAGTTGCCACAGGTTTTGGAAATGATCACACAGGAATTAACGATATTAAAGAAGTGGTTTGATATAAATAAATTATCATTGAATCTCGATAAAACCAAATTTATGTTGTTTGGAAACCAAAAGAAAAACATCGAAGTAGAAATATGTGTTGACAATGTATATTTAGAAAGAGTAAATGAAATAAAATTTCTTGGGGTGATCATTGACCACAAGCTCTGTTGGAAGCCACACATTACTTATGTTCGGGGGAAATTGGCACGGGGCATTGCCGTCCTGGGAAAAGCAAAGCATATGTTGGATCAGAAAGCACTGCACATTTTATACTGTGCTTTACTACTGCCATATATGAGCTACTGTGTAGAGGTCTGGGGAAACACATACAAAAGTAACACACAAACAATAACTATAATACAGAAAAGGGCCATTAGATTAATAAATAATGTAGGGTACAGGGACCATACAAATGCACTCTTTGTCAAAATGCAAGCTATTAAATTCCAAGACTTGGTGAAGCTTAAAACAGCGCAAATAATGTATAAAGTCAGAAATAAATTGCTTCCCAAAGAAATCTGTAAATTGTTCATAGAAAGAGAAGGTGGGTATAACTTAAGAGGGAAATGGAATTTAAAAATACAAAGTGCTAGAACAACTTTAAGAACTATGTCAATCTCAATTGCAGGAGTTAAATTATGGAACAGTCTAACAGAAGAAATAAAAGACAGTCAAAACATAAAACAGTTTAAAGTAAAATATAAAAACCTAATTTTAAATAAGTATAAGAATGAAGAAAACGGGGTTAACCCAGGATGGTAATGTTGCTGGTAATGGTGTTGCGGTTCTTTTTTGGTTGTTTTTTTGTTTTTTTGTTTTGTTTTGGTTTGTTGTTTTTCCATAACTTGTGTATCTGCAAATATACACATTCTGTATTTTTCATATGAAAGAAACTATACTGTGGTGGGGCTTGCTAATTTCTTGTTTTTGATTTATGTATGTTATGTTTTGTTTTACTTCATATGTTTATATGTTTCATATGTTGTTTGTTTAATTTAAGACAAAAAAAAAATTAAATGAATGAGAGGTAAAACTTGAGGGGGTAGGGACAAATAAGTAAATACTTCAGCCTACTCCTTTTCAAACAAATAATGGAATGATATTTTGTAATGATTGTGAAGGCACATGTTTGAAATGTTTGAAATAAAAATGAACTGAACTGAACTGAATCTGTTACAATAATAAGCCCAGAGGGCATTTGTGTGGTCTGGGGAGCAGAGTCCGGAGCAGTTTGGTTATGAAAACGATGCCCGTGCGAGATATCTGGGGCTTAAGGCCTCGACTCAATTGTTTACTGTACACTAAAAAGAAAAGAAAACAGCCTGAGCAGTGGTGCAGAGTGAAAACGATGAATTAACAGTGTGAGTCTTATTTCAGAGCGCCACATCATTGTGATGGAGATTTAATAAAAGGAGGAACACACGGACAAAGAAGAAGAGAAAGGGGGGGGCAGCCCTTGAACACGATTGCCTGAGGTATTAAAGTTCTGTACTAAATTCTGCTTTCCAGTGTGAGAAAAGTCACGCAGTGCCAGTATTAGAGCTAGGTTGAGTGATGATTCTAAATTAGTGTAAGTAAATCATTGTAGACCCGTTCAAGTTTCATGATAACTAGGATGTAGACTTTGTTGAACCCTAGGCAATTTGAACAGGTAAAATTTGAGTGACCAAGTAGCAGTTGAATAAAAGTTATTGAATAAGTGTTGAGGTAAACTGGCAGAATTAAGAGAACTAAAACATTTCAAGAGCTCAAATTACTTAATATGGAAACGGTTCAATTTTGTTTCACGAACACAAAAATATATAGGTTTATGAATATGAAAAGGTTGAGGTGGTGTTGATTTGTTATCTTTTATTTTATTTTGTTTTATATTTTGAACAGTGCACTGATTTTTGTTTGTGAATCTTTTCTTTAAGCAGATCTGCACATCGGAAATTACAAGCATTACACGTCGGCGAGAAAATTGTTGTAAGTGAGTTTCTCCGCATTAGAATTGGCTCTGGAGGAAACCACTTATGGGGACAATTAGAAAATGAGAGTCCCTGCCCAAAAAAGGATTCAGCGAGGTAATCCGATCTCAAGTTCTTCTTTTCTTTTTGAAATGAGCTCATTTTGCTGAGGGCGGAAATCTAAATGCGGCGATGGTTTCCGCTATCAGCAAAGAAAGAAAAAATGGATGAATGAATGAATGGATGAAAGACTGGAAATAAAACAAACGGACTGACTGGTAAAAGCTGACAAGACTTGACTACGACTTAAGGTTAACCTCCACCGAGATAGAACAAGAGGGTGGATGAATTTATGTGTGATTCTTTTTACAGGAAATCTTTTTATAGCACCTCTGGAATGTGGATGTGCTGCTAATGTTTGCTTTGCTGTGTTAAGAATGTGTGAGGAGGGTGCAGTAGAAAACAGACAAGTGACATGAAAACAAGTAATAATAACAAATAACTAATTTGGGGACAGTTTGACAGAGCTCACTAACTGGCCACTAGGGAGCTCTTGGTAGGGATACACAAGTGGAGTAACATTGCCCAAAGGGTGAATAAAACAAATTGTGGCAATAATAGTGATTTAATGATCAGAGAAATCCTGAACATGATACTTGTCTGTTGTGCTGAATCTTTTATTACTCTTATGATTTGCAGGTGGTTGTAAATAAGCTGTTTGCTTTAACAGGTTTGCTTTTTAGCTGAATTGCAAAATACAACTAGAACTATTAGTTGAGACTAATTAAAATTAACCTGACACTGAGGAGGTTCTATATAAGGAAGAATTAAAACAGATATAAAATGCATCTGATCTTTAATTGCAGGTGTAACCATGAAGATTTTTGGTACATATTGCAGGTTGTTGCTCATTATAGAATTTGTGCTCAGCTTCATAAGGCAAAAAGCTATAGCAGGGGTCTATGATTTCGTTTGTGTTTTAATGATTTAGGTATGGCAAAATTAAAGGTTTCTAGTCAATTTAGGGAACCAGTGAGAAGCATAATTAGATGATCAGAAACTGAGTACTAGACTTAAACTTAAGTTAGAATTAAGAATGCCCAATTTGTTTGAGGTCTGTTGTTCACATTTATACACACATTGCAAATGTGCTTATAAGGAGACGGGATGGTCCAGTTGACGAAGGATCGGATTGATATATTGGAGGTATTGACTTCAAGTGAAGAGGGTTAAATGCATGCACGCTTACACACATAGAATCGGAATCAGAATCAGAATCAGATAAATCAGTCACATAGGCATAGCATAGGATTGGAATGAACAAAGTCAACAACATTAGGTTAGGAGAGCCAGCGAGGGCGATGTGTTGGCTTTCTGTCTCTTGCAGAGAAAGGAATAGACACCAGAACAATGAGGTCTCGGGGAATGCTTGGATGAGACGTGAGCGGAGAGGCGTCAGGGATCATCTTGAGCAGAACAGCGGAAATGGCACAGAGAGCTGTGCTACTGAGCTTCCAGGAGAAGGAGGGAGCGTGCCAAGCTCCGGAAGTAATAGTTCTGTTTCCGGTGGTCTCAAGGTGAATGAGCCGAGGGGAGCTCAGGGAAAAGCTCATTCCAAGTCACAACACGGGTGGTAAAACAGAGGCAGAATAATCCTCTGCAACGTGGCTAGCTCACTCAGTAGTCTACCTGGGGAGCTGAAGAAAGAAGAATCCGAGGGTGTTTCTTCACTCCAAGAGGAGGTGGCGAAGAGGCCTGAAGCGTGACAGGCTGAAACTCGAGTCTGAAGCTAAAAGAACAGCTGGGTTGTGGGAAAATTGGAAAACAACGGAGGTGTTGGGGTTGATAAGTGTCATAACGTGTTTGTTTGGTTTGGAGACAAATCCTGGTGTGAGTTGGGCTGGCAAGCCAGCCCAAAGAGGAGGAATGTGACCAGGAGATATTTTATTTTGTATTTTTATGATCACAGTTATAATTAGAAGTATCAATCATTAATCATTTACCATTGTGGAATCTGATGACAGTATAATCTTTGTTTTATATCTATGGTAATCTGAGTAAAGATTAATGTATGCAGGTTATCATCATTGTAATCAAGTCTCAAATGGTATCCACAGCATTGTATTCACCGTCCATAACTGGAGGGTCCAGCAGGACCTTGTTCTAATTCATTTGCAGGCCTACATCAGAACATGCACATAGAGAGTTATGTAAACACGCACGTTCACCCTTATTTACACAGGGAGGTCATGTCAGGACATTCTCTAGTTGGACACACAGGCTCACAGAACTGCACAACATGACATGTCACACACTTGTTTTTCTCTAAAGTATCATCTGATGTTTGTATAAAGAGAACTTTGGACTATGGGGAGACTGTTATCATTTCCAGTAAGGTCTAACTGTGTGATGTCATCATGGGTTATATAAGGATGGGGAACGGTCCACTCTTTGGAGATCTGTGGCTGTACGCTTGTCTTCCCATGCTTCTGTCTTAGAAGTGTGTAATAAAGATCACTATTCTGACATCTACTGAGACCATGCAGTCGTTTGTCTTCTCCTCAAAACTCGAATCATGACAGTGTTATGCGTTGCTTGACAAAGTACTCCAAAAGTATGTAGTTATCAAAGCCCGATGCATTATGTGCTATGAATGTGTACCCCCGAAACCTCGGACGTCTGTAATGCCGCACAAACGCCTTCACACATTTTAATGTATTAAATGTGAACTTGTTGCCCATCAGATCAGAGGCACACACAAAGTTGGCCTCATGTTTGCCGTTGTGATACCGTGTCTCAAAGTCAAATAAAATATATTTATCACAAGGTTTCTGTTGTTCAACAGGCTGTATGAAACACTGATGCTCAGAGTCCCCTGCTAATTTAGGCTTGCGGCAGTGCTCGCATTTAGGCTGGACACATTTGTGTGGTGATATTTTTGATTCTTTATATGTGATACCACAACTCATGCAATGCTTCATATTGTCACACGGGACCATGTTGTGTTTTATTTCTGGTAATTTGTGTTGTTGGTAACAGTGTTGTGATTTGCAGATGCGGTTACAGTCACTGAATTTCACTGTGGGACCACTGTGGTGATGACAGAGTGTGAAACATACGTTGCATCTATGTTTACAGCTGTGATAGAGCGGTGATTCATATGTATTGTAACAAAAATTACACACATAGCCTGCCCCGAGAAAAGCTGTTGGCTTTTCAATCAGGTGATAGTGTTCATTGTGTAGGTACAGCATTACAGTGTTTGGATTTGGCTCATCACGTGTGAAGAAACTAAGCAGACGTTTACGCCCTGCTGCGTGATAATAGATTACTATCTTAATGTTTAGGTGTTTCTCAAATTTGCAGACATCAGAGAATGATACTGTCTGTGTGTCGCATAGACCTACTTGAGCATGTAACTGTTTAGCAGTAGCATGTTTTTCATGTTCGGATGCTGTTGGGTTTAATGAATGTGCTATGCACAGGGAGAAACACAAATTGTTGCGCGTATTGTTTGGTGTGTACAAATGTTTACCCTTCTTTGAGAGAATCTCATCATAAGGAATGTTTGCCAGTTTTAAGCGAACACCTCCGCTACTGTTTTGTGCAACCGTGACAATAAACTCTAATTCATCATCACCGATAGATTCATCGTTACTTTGCATAACTTGTGCTATTTGTTCGAGAAACAGGTCAGGATCATACTGATTATCAGGATTTAAAACAGCTTGAACATCAGAAGCCAGTGAGGGCCCCCGTAGGACCACATTTAGAACACAACCCTGCTGAGATCCAGTCACTGCTCTATCTATCACATTAGCTAAGCAGCTTCTAACTCTTTCAGGCACTTGTTCTGGATCATCGAGACTTATGTCCCTAAAATCAAGGTGCTCGCGCAATTCTCGCGCATTGAAATTAGGTATCTCTCTGATGCTAAGCTGACTGTGACTGCCAGACCCAGACTGAACAATGGGTTCGACTGCTGCAGCACCTGTTTGTGAATGGATAACACTTAAGGTATTTCCATTGTTTGAGGGGATGTGTGGTGATGCGTCAGCAGCAACAGATGCAGTAGCGTCTGCAGTCAGGTGAGCATGTGCGCTAGGTGCACAGACCCTATCAGGCGTGACAGAAGCCCCGGTAATAAGGCAATCGGTGGCAGCTTGAGTAGCAATAGTCCCTGCAACAGTAACACCAGTGGCTACAGGCAAATCCGAATGTGTTTCGGCTAGTCGATCAACAGCATCATCAGCTACGGGTTCAGAATGAGTTGGACGAACGGGCTCATTAGACACACCCCTGCGTGCTGCATCGAGACTACTAAGCGTTGCATGCAAAACTTGACAATTGCTTACTAATTGTGCAACCGACCGGTTAAAAGCGTCAAAGTCAAACCATTTAGATCGATTGGAGGTACCATCATTGTGTTTGAATAATTTGCGGGGTGGATCCATGGTGTGGATTTTAAAAGTCACCTATTTAGAATGCTGGTATTTATGAGATGTAATACACCAGAGGTAATGTTTATTGTCTGGTGGATACTAGTTAAAACTCCGGCTATTTCTTGCAAGTTCTCATGTACGGCTTCTTGATGTTGGTTAACTATAGCCACTATTTCTTGCGTGTTCACTTGTGCTGCTTGTTTATGTTGGTTAAGTTTAGCTGCCATTTCTCGCATGAGTTTAGCTGCTATTTCTTGAACATCCTTCTGTACTATTTGTTGATGTTGCCTGAGTTTAGCATCTATCAAAGATAATATATCATTTTTTGAAGCATAATGACTCTGTTCAAAAGTAGAGGTGTTTGCTGCTGCTGCTGCATTTAAGTATGCGTCATATGCCTGTGATATTTGCGTGTCTGTTATGCAACCTTCTTCTTCAAAACCGATGCCTGGATCACTGTTGATGTTTCTGAGACATTCAGGCGTGGTGGGTATGTGATTTATATTAAAATCTGATAGACTGTACTCAAAAACATCGCTGAAATCACTAGGCAGACACTCACTCACTGGTCCTGTGATGAAGATTGCTTCCGAGTCACTGTTGTTGCACAAAGGTTGTGGGTTTTCTGGTTGTTGTTGTTCTGGGAGTTCGATACCGCGTAAATATTCCAAAAACATCAAGGGGTCTTCATGGGGCCCATAGTGGTAAGGGGCACCACACCGTGGTTATATTGACTGCACTCCAGATAAGAACCCGCTACACTCTTTTCTTATTCATTCACACTTTCTCTTTTAACATGGGTTTAACCTAGTAATATCAATATGATGTCATAGCAGATATAACACCGTCACTCTCCGTCATTACTTTAATTGGAATGTTTCCGTTTCGTTTCTTTTTTGTTGTTGTTGCTCACAGTTCATGTGGTTTCTTTCTTTCTCTTGTCTTTCACTGCTGTGATCACCCACTTCCCCACTCACCTACAAACAACACCCTCTATTTCTCCATATTTTCACACCACGATCACGCAAACACATCAGCTCAACGGCAGCACATTCACAACAGCCTCACACCACGCACAGACTTGCAGGACACATAAGCAAGCCACGCTTGTTCATATTAGTGAATATTCACACACATAGTCAGACTTATGGAGCCTCTCACCACACTTCTTTTTCTCTTTCTATTTACAAACAAGGGATGTTTCCACATTGTCTCCACCTGTCTAAACGAAACACCCAGCGTACATCATTAGACATACACACACAATTATGGGCATGCTGAGGTTTGTCACATGGAATATAAATGGAGCTGGCACCAGAGGAAAGAGGTTAAAGATATTTAACCAGCTTACAAAACTACAGGCAGATGTTGTTTTATTACAAGAAACTCATAAACCTGTCACAGGTTTAAACGAACTTAAAACACCTGAGTTTCCTAACGTGTTTGCAGCCTGTTATAATTCTAGACAACGGGGAGTAGCAATTTTAATACATAAAAATGTTAATTTTACAGTACTCGATACAGTTATAGATCCAGAGGGTAGATTTCTAATTATTAAACTATCAATATTGAACAAAAAACTATGTATTGTAAGTATATACGGTCCAAATGTTGATGAACCCTCATTCTTCCACGGATTTTTTAGTGCACTCTCTGAACACCTTGATTGCACACTCATTCTTGGTGGTGACCTCAACCTTGGACTAAATGAAGACATGGATAGGCTCAACACAACAGGAACTCAGCGCAATTGGCAGTCCACAAATATAATCAAACAGTATATGAGCGACTTTGGTCTTTGCGATGCATGGCGCTCTCTTCACCCCACCAGTAAGGAATATACTTTTTTCTCGCATGTTCATCACTCTTACTCTCGTCTGGATTATTTTTTGGTCAGCAGCTCACTGCTGAGTGACATTTCAGACACTGAGATTCATCCTATAGCTGTCAGCGATCATGCTCCTGTATCTTTAACACTAATGCACAAGAATAACACTACGCCAAGAAAAAACTGGAGATTTAATATATCACTACTTAAAGATGAAGACTTTATTAAATATTTTAAAAAGGAATGGACTTCATATTTAGACTTTAATGACACTCCCAAAACATCAGCTTCTGTTCTATGGGAAGCAGGGAAAGCTGTGATGAGAGGTAAAATAATTTCTTTCTCATCACACAAAAAGAAAGAAGAAAACAAAAATATTCAGGAATTAGAAAAAAACATCAAATCACTAGAAGAAGCCTACGCGTGCAACCAAGATCAGGAAACATTGAACAAAATATGCAAAACAAAACTAGAATTAAATGAAATTATTAATAAAAAAACACAATTCCTTATACAAAGACTACGCTTGCAGAATTTTGAACACAGTAACAAATCAGGTCGATTTCTAGCTAACCAGCTAAAAATAAATAAAGAAAAAACAACTATATGTGCTGCTAAAGATTTATCGGGGAACACAACATATGATCCTGGAAGAATAAACAACATTTTTAGGGATTTCTATTAGGGCTGAACGATTATGGAAAATAATCTAATTGCGATTTTTTGCCCCAATATTGCGATTGCGATGCGATATGCGATTATTTTTTAAGGTCTTTGTCTTCTGTATTATTAAACAAAGACAAGCAATACATCATATAGTATGGCCAATACTATATTACATTAATTTTAAACTGTTCTTTCCTGGAAGACAGACCTCTGTTATGATGACATGAGGTGATGCATGAATTGATGACTGACATTTTTATTTAACTTCTTCAATCACAACAGTATATTTGAACATACACAATAGTTTATTTTTAGCTTACAAACATCTGAGCATAAAGTGCTGACAAGGAACCCTGGTGTAAACATTAAAATGAAAGTCAGTACAATGTGCAGATTGCAGAAATATAGATAAACAAAATCAGTGGCTTTACCACACTCAGTTTTTCGACATCTGTGAACTACTAGACAGTCATTCAATTAAAAAATAATATTAACCCTCCTCTCGTGTTAGGGTCGGCACCGACCCATTTTAAATTTCAAATGCATAAAAAAATCACATACATTTGTTTATTGTATCAAGGCTTTTTGACTTTGTCAGGAACCTCTATTTCTACAAAATAAAATAAAAAAAAATTATTTTCACTAAATTATAAAATGCCCTAGTTGAAATTATGACCTTTGTGTTGTTAGGGTCGGTTTCGACCCAGGTATAATATTATGAGTATAAAGCAATAATTAAAGCCAAAACTGAAATCATAAGTGCACTGTCAGCTAAAACACTTACAGCAAGCGCCTCTCCTAATCATATGAGCTTTAGGGGATTCTTATTTTGCATGTTTTTTGCAGTATACCTGCACAAAAACAAAACAAAATAAACACGGGCATGTGAGGTGAATTCACTATTTGAGTGGCCATTTGACTTCCAGAGTGCACATTTACAATTTGCAGCATACAAAAAATGAGAAGAAGATTCACAGTGAGCTAAGTTCTGGATCATATTTTTGGTGAAAATGAAGGAGAGGACACAGAGCAGCATAGCGATTCAGATGGGCAGGTTTCTAAGGAGGAAGACAATGTGGACTATCATCCAGAAGACACAGACACATCTGATCAGAGGTGGAGGTCGCTGGTGCTGAAGCTACTCCTGCTGAAAGATTCAAGTCCAAAATGGTAAGATCTTTTGGAGCTCAGTACCTCATGATGTACATGGCAGGGCAGCTGCTGCAAATGTAATCAAAATGACCCCTGGAATCACAAGGTTTGCTCTGACCAAAGTCAGTGACATCAAGAGATGTTTTGAGATATTTATGCCATTGTCACTAGAAAGAATCATCATTACTATGATAAACCTTGAAGGAAAAAAAGTCAATGGCGACATGATGAGGAATACCTGGATGCTTTCATTGTTCTTGCTGGAGTGTACAGATGCTGCAATGAGGCCACTGATCGTCTATGGGATGCATCGACAGGCAGAAACATTTTCTGGGCAACGATGTCACTTCACACATTTGATATCATTTTGATTCAAGAGTCCTCAGATTTGACAACAGAGAGACCAGACCAAGGTCTGACAAACTTGCTCCCATCAGGGATGTCTGGGAGAGATGGGTGCAGCTTCTTCCACTGATGTTCATCCCAGGGCCAGTGACAGTGGATGAATGTCTTGTCCACTTTTTGAGGAAAATGCCCCTTCCGGCAATATATACCCAGTAAGCAAGGGAAAAACGGCAGAAAAATCTGGGAAGCCTGTGATGCAAAAACCAACTATGCCTGGAATGTACAGATTTTCACAGTCAAAGCTGCGAGTGGCACCCCTGAGAAGAAACAATGAAAATGTGTGGTCCTCCATATGACCACTGGACTGCAGGATCACAATATCAGCTGTGATATTTTATTTTATTTTATTTTTTACCAGATATGACCTTGGACAAGAACTTCACAAAGGAAACTGAGGTGAAGCTGTATCATTGGGAAGTGATAAAAAGCCCACAATTACCCACGGCTATAACCAAAACAAAGGAGGAGAGGACTTTTTCTTTTTTTCAGTTTATATTAAAGGTCTACTGCTGAAAAAAAACAAACTTTTTTTGTCTTTTCTTGATGTAAATGTCTATGGGTCGAAATTGACCCGTAACACCATCGATGTCATTTTAGTTATTAATCTTAAAATGAAAAAAATCAATAAAACAGATTTATTTAAGAGATGTGTCCTATACCCCTCAGTAATACTCAGGTAACACAGAAACCTTTTATTTATTAATATGATTCTCTTGAGGTTAATTTTACAATTTTTTTTAAATTGAAATCGAGGGGTATAGTGACAAAAAAAGACCCAGAGGCCCACACCAAAAGTATTAAAACCAACATTTCCATGGATAAGGAAGCCTAACAAGGTAACCAAGAGATGAGAAACAAATTGGATGATAACTTATTGTTTTTAGTATATTTTATAGCTGATTTAATTCACGGGTCAAAACCGACCCGCTAACATAAGAGATGATAACAGAAAGCTAACACGAGAGGAAGGTTAAATAAATAAAACTAATAAATAAAAAATACACACATCTTACTGATCTCTGCAGTCAGTAACATTACACATAAAGTGCAAACATAATAGCAATTGTATAAACACACACACAAACACGCCTTTAAAATTTAAAGGCGTGAAATTGGACGGTCTAGCCTTCTGAATCAGAAGGCTAGTTCTGATTAGCGTCACCGCTGTCTCGGTGGAGTTTAATAAACTCGGCCGTCTGCTTCTTGCTATCTAAAATATAACCAGACACTGGCGTAAATTCTCGACTGTCTCATACTTCTGTTTAATAAGTTTTCTGTTTGACGTTTAGTCAGCTGTGTGAAAACCAAGGAGGAACCCACCCGGGGGATTAATAAAGTTTTATTTTATCTAATCTAATAACTTTAATCTCAGCCAAACCGATTTACTCACGAACAAACAAAACACTGAAAAAAGCCCAACAATAACATTTTTAGGTTGTCTAAGTGACTTATATATCACGTTTAACCCGAGCAGCGAAACTCCGCGGTGATCTGAAAATGATGTGCCGGGAGTTGTGCCGTTCTCGGCCGCATCAGTAACCCTCGAGCTCCCGGCTAGCTGTCGAGCTGGTGGGTAGCAGACGCCTCTGAAAACGTCGAAGCACTTTTGCAAATATGGGATATCTTGATAAACCGAGCAGATATTTGATGTTTACACAACTACTTTCTCGCCTGAAAATATTTTAAAAGTTTATTTTGTGACCCAGAAAGATTAGTATGAGTAATTTTAAAACTTAGTAGCGGCCGCCATTGTTGGAAACTGGAGTTTGGCTGGGCCGCACTATGAATTCTGGGATATGGTAGTAATTTGGACAGCCTTCGGCGCGTCGCTGTGACGTAATCGGTCTACAAATGCGGCCTCAGGAGGATGCAGCCCATGAATTTGGACATGTCCAGAGTATAATCGCAGCCTTTGCGGTTAGAAAATTGCACTTGATCATGTCGCGATATTATCGCAAATGCGATATATCGTTCAGCCCTAATTTCTATGAAACTTTATACTCACCACAAATAAACCCATCTAAAAATGAAATTGATCTGTTTCTTGACAACGTAACTCTTCCAAAATTACTAGACAGTCAAGCAATGGAACTGGATTCGCCACTGACGCCAAGTGAACTCCAGGAAGCCCTGATAAGTATGCCCAATAATAAGGCTCCAGGTCCAGACGGCTTCCCTGCAGAATTCTACAAAGAATTCTGGACAATTTTGGCACCAGTATTCCACGGCATGTTGCAGGAAATCGAGGAAAATGGCAGACTACCACCAAATATGAATTCTGCCAATATTAGTCTCCTGCTAAAACCAGGCAAAGACCCTGTATTCCCCTCAAGCTATCGTCCAATTTCTCTTTTAAATGTAGACCTTAAAATAATCTGCAAAGCTCTTTCAAAGAGATTAGAGAAAATGACCCCCCTCTTAATTCATCCTGACCAAACTGGTTTCATAAAAGGTCGGCACTCCTCAACAAACACTCGTAGATTACTTAATTTAATAGACTACTCATACGATAAAAACATCGAAACCATAATATTATCTCTAGATGCAGAAAAAGCATTTGACAGAGTTAACTGGAAATTTTTATTCGCAACTTTACACAAATTTGGTTTTGGAAACTCTTTCATAAACTGGATAAGAATATTATACAATTCCCCAACAGCTCGTATCAGAACAAATGACCAGACATCCTCCAGCTTCTGTCTCCTGAGGGGCACCAGACAGGGATGCCCACTCTCCCCTTCACTTTTTGCAATTTTTATCGAACCTCTAGCAGCAGCATTTAGACAGGCTACAACAATTAAGGGCATAAAATGTAAGAACATAGAACATAAAATCAGTCTCTATGCGGATGATGTGTTGCTTTTTCTGCAAAACACACAAGCCAACCTCTCTGAGGTAATTACTTTAATAAACTGGTTTTCAAGAGTTTCAGATTATTCAATTAACTGGCCAAAATCTACAGTTCTCCCCATTAACTGCTCCTTCCATAATTCTTCTTCTGCCCCACTGCAGTCCGGAAATATTAAATATTTAGGTATCAATGTCTCTCCTAAACTTTCAGACTTAACTAAATTAAACCACATCCCACTTCTAAAGAAAGTAGAAGGCGATCTGACTAGATGGAAATCTTTACCCATATCACTCATGGGAAGGGTCGCCACTATAAAAATGATGATCTTGCCAAAAATAAATTACTTATTTTTGATGATCCCTAACAAACCATCACAAGATTGGTTCAGATCTCTGGATTCATATATTTCCAAATTCCTTTGGAAAGATAAACCCCCGCGTATCAGCTTAAAAACGCTACAAAGAACCAAGGATAGAGGAGGATTAGATCTGCCTAATTTTCACCAATACTTCTTAGCCAACAGGCTTCAGTTCATCTCAGAATGGTTAAAACATACCTTCTTAGTTGAGCCTTGGCTAGATGTTGAACAGGCACTATGCAAGGATCTAGAGATTTAAGACCTACCATTTATTAGCTCAAACATCAAAAGACATGAATGCTTTAAAAGTATCAACATCAGCTTTTCTCTGACAGCATGGTGGGAGTTTCTAAAAATAACGGAGTCTTCATTAATCCCATGCAAACGTACACCTATCTGGAATAACCCTGACATATTACAAAACAATAATATGATTAATTTCCCAGAATGGAGTTGTAAAGGAATTAAATACTTAGAACATATATTAGAGGGAACAGAATTTATTCCATTTGACAGACTAGTTGCACAATATGGGATCAACAAGACAAGATTTTTAGAATATCAACAAATTAAATCCATAGTAAAAAAAAAATTTAACCTCAGTCAAGTTGAATTACAAACACCACTAAGTGCGGCACATTTTCTTACTCTTAAATCCCCCAAATTATTATCTAAAATATACAGAACACTTTCTAAATTAGATGAATCAATATCCCTTGCTATTGCAAAGTGGGAAGCAGATTTATCAGTCAGCTTAGACCAAAACTTCTGGTCTCAGATTTGCTCAAAAACCTTTAAATTAATTAAAAATCCCAGTCTGCAATTAATACAATACAAAATACTACATAGAGTGCACTATACAGGTCATCGGATGTTCAAGATGGGCTTTACATCTTCCAACAACTGCTCACACTGTCAAGGCAATACACCAGACAATTACATCCACGCTCTTTGGTTCTGTCCACCAGTGCAAAAGTTTTGGCGCGAGATATGTGAAGACTTATCAAAGTGTCTGAAATGTAACATTCCAACTTCCCCCTTAGTGTGTTTACTGGGCAGCTTAGATAATGTCACTTCAGAAAAGAATATAGCCCATATGATTTTCACTGCCCTATGCATAGCCAAGAAAACAGTCCTCATGAACTGGAAAAATAAAAATAATCTTAATTCTAACCAATATAGAAATTATCTATTAGATTACATTAGTCTTGACACAGCCTCTGCCACCACATCAGATCAATTGCTCTGGGCTCCTTTTATCAGCTCCATCACCTAGTGGGGGTGGGGGGTCATAGTTTGGTCCCGCCTTCACTGTTGTGATTGGTGTGGGGGTAGGGACAGGCTTAGGGCGTCGGGGCGTTCCCCGGAGGCAACTTCCTTGGGGGGCTCAACCCGGGGTAGCGGTCATGTCCGGTTGGGGGCTCTGTTGGCTCTCAGGTGACTGTTTCCTCGCGGCTGCGTGCAGCGGGGCTAGGGGAGGGTCTGTGCTGATGGACGTGGGTTACTGACCTGGTAGCCTGGCTGGCCCTGGGTGGGTCCGGGATGGGCGTGAGGTTCTGGGGGTGCTCCGTCTCTGGGCTGGGGCCCGGGCCGGGCCTTGGGGGCTTGCGTCCTGGTTGGTGTGTTGCCGGGGTTGTGGGCGGGTGGGTGCATGGGGGCCCAGCCCTGGAGCAGGGTGCCGCCGGTGCGTCGAGCCACCTGGGGGGATCTTCAACTGGTGGGGGAGATGGTCACATCTTGCAGGAGCTCTCCTCTCTTCAGGAACTCTCTCTGCAGGAGGGGGAGATACAGGAGAGGTGGAGGAAGATCTCAGCCTGGGCGTTTACTGTCTTATGTAGTCTGGAAGATGAGTGGATGGTGGGGTGGGTGCAGTTTTCTCTGTGGTGGGGTTGGGTGGACTGTCCCGGGCTCTGTGGGGCCAGGGGGCGCTGCTGCACTGGGCCTGGTTGGGCCTGGGCCCCCTTTCCCTGGCGGGTCGCGGAGTATGGGAGTGCCTACTGGGGTCAGCGGGGGAGCTGGCCCCAGGGAGGGGTTACCTGCCTCTCCCTTCCTTCCCTCCCCATCTCCAGCTGCCTCCCTCTTCCCGCTCCACCACAACCACCCACACATGCAGGGCCTTGGAGTAGGGGTATGTCACCAGGGTGCAGAGGAGGCTACCCCCCCTTCTGTCCCCTTCTGGCTGCCTCTGCCTCAATTTTATCCCACAACTTAGACATTCACATTATTCACACTCTCATTACACATACATTTAGGATCTTGGGGGTGGGAACAATCACGGAGTCCAAATTACCATCAGGGTGTACACCTCACCCCTGGCGTCGTTGCCCACCTCTCAATTTTAAATACACTTAGACATTAAGGGCTATCAGGAGGGACTATGCGCTTACCTGCTGCTCCTTGGCAGGTAGCTCCATGCCCTCCTGGGTTTTAATTGCACCTTAGAACACACATGCATCAACACTACAATGAGCGGGTGGAGGGAGGTTTGGAGTCTTCTCCCACCCCCGTTCTCTGCGGCCTGCTGGAGCGGGAGGGCTAGGAGGAGTTGGCCGTCCGACTGCGGTCTGGGGTGTGGGGCCTCCCTGCTGCTACGGAGTCGGGGTGGTCTACCTCTCCCCACCGCAGGGAAAAGGGTAACACCACCTGTGTCTGGGTGCAGTTCCCCCCTCCAGGGGCAAGGGTACCTAGACCCGGTTTGTAGAGTACGCTTGGGGAGTGTGATCGTGTGTACAGCGTCTCTTTATGTCTGTCTCCACGTTAGTTGAGTGTGGAGTAAGTGCACATGAGAGCATGAGGGTGGGAATGAATGTTTGTGTCTGTGTGTGCCTGTATGTCTGTGTCTATATGTCAGGTTGGGTATCAGACGCCACCTCTCTGGGGGACACCTCAGGCCCTCCAAGGTTTGGAGGCCTATCTCCACCCACCACCACTTCCCCTGCCGGTGGCGGAGTCCATTCTATCTCCCTCGGGAATTTTCTGCCATTTACATCTGCGCTGTTTACATTCCACCAGATGCTAATGCTAAGCTAGCATTAGCACAATTGAGCAGCAGCATCAATAACAGCCTGGTAGCACACCCGGACAGTGTCTTTATTGCGGCTGGGGATTTTAACCACGCGGACCTGAAATCTGTACTTCACAATTTCCACCGTAATGTGAAGTGTGCTACCAGAGGAGATAGAACGTTGGACCAGGTGTACACCAACATGGCGAATGCGTACAGAGCCCAGGCTTATCCCCACCTGGGTCTGTCAGACCATCTCTCCCTTCTGCTACACCCAATATACACACAAAAGATCAAGAGCACTGGGATTACAACCAAAACCGTGAGAACATGGCCGCAGGACGCTATTCCGATGCTTCAGGACTGTTTCCACTGCACAGACTGGGATGTATTCAAGGTGCAGGACACTGACAATCGTGTCGCATTGGACAGTTACACCTCCACTGTCTTGGACTACATCTGTTTCTGTGTGGACAATGTAACAACTTGGAAACGATTCCGTGTGTTCCCTAATAATCCACCCTGGATGACACACGGAGTTCAACAACTTATTCGAACAAGGAACAACGCTTTCAAATCCGGGGACCAGGAGGCATACAGTGCTGCCAGGGCCAACCTGAGAAGAGGCATCAAGACTGCCAAGCAGCAGCACAGGAGGCGTATCGAGGCCAGGTTTGAGAACAACACAAACCCAAGGCAGGTCTGGGAGGGCATCAGGGCTATCACGGACTACAAAAGAAGAACACCATCACCCTCAGCCGACAGTTCTACTCTGGCTGAGGATCTAAATCTCTTTTATGCCCGTTTTGACAGGGAGAACACCGACCCTGTCCTGTCCCCTCTCCCCTCAACCGACCCTGCTCCGGTCCTGAGCACTCATGAGCTGAGGCGTGTGTTCCGGAGCATTAACACCAGGAAGGCGGCCGGGCCGGATGGAGTGCTGGGCCGGGTGCTAAAAGACTGTGCTGCGGACCTGGCGGACGTCTTCACCTCTATATATAACACCTCGTTGTCCTGTTCACTGGTACCATCCTGTTTCAAAGCAGCAACCATCGTTCCCATCCCAAAACAGTCAAATGTCACATGTCTGAACGATTTCAGACCTGTGGCACTCACCCCCATTCCCGCCAAATGCCTGGAGAGACTGGTCATTAAACACATCAGAGCTGCTTTTCCACCATCCCTGGACTCGCACCAGTTTGCATACAGGGAGAACCGGTCAACCGAGGATGCGATCGCCACAGTGCTGCACACATTACTGAAGCACTTGGAACACAGGAACACCTATGCACGGCTCCTCTTTGTAGACTACAGCTCGGCTTTTAATACCATCCGGCCATATAAACTCCGTCCCAGACTCCACCAACTGGGACTTAACTCCTCTCTGTGCAACTGGATTGTGGACTTCCTCACTAACCGTAGACAGAGTGTCAGAGTGGGTAAGAACACCTCTTCCACCCTTGTGGTCAACACCGGTGCCCCTCAGGGGTGTGTTCTGAGCCCTCTGCTATACACTCTCTTCACCCATGACTGTATTTCCTCCTGCGCGTCCAATCTCATTGTTAAGTTTGCAGATGACACTACAGTGCTCGGACTTATATCCAACAATGATGAGACAAACTATAGGACAGAGGTGCAACAACTAGAGTCATGGTGCCATGACAATAACTTGGTCTTAAACACCAAAAAGACCAAGGAGATCATTGTAGATTTCCGGAAGAGGGGTCATAACAACCATCTGCCTCTCTTCATTGGCAGTGAGGCGGTGGAGAGGGTGAGCAGTTTTAAATTCTTGGGGGTAACTGTGACCGAGGACCTGTCCTGGGGCAACCATATCACCTCAGTTGTACGGAAGGCCCAACAGCGCCTCTACTACCTGAGGAGACTGCGGAGCGCACACATTCCCAGATCTCTGATGTTGAACTTCTACAACTGTGCCATCAGCAGCGTTCTGACGTATGGATTTCTAGTGTGGTTCCCCAGCTGCACCAAGGCCGATCAGCAAGCACTCCAGCGGGTGGTGAAAGAAGCTGGCAGAATTATTGGAACAAGTCTGCCAGAGATCAGTAATATCTTCCCCACTCGCTGTCTGAGGAGGGTGCACAGTATCCTGCGGGACCAACATCACCCTGCGCGCCACCTTTTCCATCTGCTGCCCTCAGGGAGAAGGTACAGGTCTATACAGGCCAGAACATCCAGACTGGCCAACAGCCTGTATCCACAGGCTGTGAGGCTCCTGAACTCTCTGCCCCCCTCTCACGGACAATAACCATATCCAACTTCTTAATAGCAATGAACTGGTCTGCATTGGTGCATCATATCTTTATTCTCTTCCCCCTCCTGCCCCCCCCCTTTCTTAAATAGATAACTATCATATCTGATATCATATCTCACAGTACAATAATATTGAATGGGTTGCATTGTTGTATTTTGTCATGTTTCTCAGGTCTTTGTCTGAATTTCTACGAACATTATTGCTAAGGATTGTCTTATTGCATTGGAGTCACACTGGGTTAAATATGTACACTTGGGTTTTAAGGGGTATTTATTATTTTCTTCTTTTTTTTTTTGGGTTGTATGGAAGCCCCAAACGCAATTTCATTGTTCTTGACAATGACAATAAATAAATAAATACCTCAGGTGTCGGTGCGTTGGTGGTTCTTTGTGTCTGGGGGTGGGTGTCCAGGTACACACCGGCTCACTCCTTGGCGGCCGCTTATCGGGGCCTGGGGCCTGGGGCTCGCTCGGGCCCCTTCGGAGGTGGGGTGCCCCCGGCCTCTCGGCCTGGGGCTCGGTCACTCAGGCACAGCTGGGGGCCGGCGGAGCTCATGGGCGCGTCACTGCAACTCCCCCTGGCTTCTGCTCCGCGGCTGCTGAGTGAACCCTCATCTGGGACTCTCCTCAGCTCTTACTGGAACAGTGGCGCGGCTGCCCCTCTGTTGGTCTTCCATGGTCTCTTGTGTTCTGGGGGCCTCTGGATGTCTGGAGTTTTGATCTCCTCCATACCCGCTTCACACCCTGGAGGACGGGGCTGTGGCCCCCCCCACACTCCCTAGCAGATCGTTACATGGAGAAACCTTTGGAATACAAGCGCGCTGATCCACACAGGTATGCACACGGGTGTTCACTGCTCGTAGACCCAAATTACACCTTTCTTGGCCGCTACTTCGAAGCACATCTGTCCTGCGTGCTGCACAACAACATTGAATATTTAGTATTTACTGCTGTTTACACTTAGCTAGATTAATGCGATGGTGTTGTGTTTAGTATGTTGCTTTGTTTTTTTTGCTTGTTTTCTATTTTTCTCTCAACAGGTGATCCAGGAGATTTTTTTTTCTCCCCCCCTGTCTCACTGTCCCTCTCCCCTTCTGTTTTTCCTTTCCTTCCTCTTTCTTTCTTCCTTTCCTATCCCTCACTCATGTCTGTCCCGTCTGTAACATCTGAAAATAAAATATAATAAATAATAAAAACAAAGATCGACCAAATGGACCAATACGGCAATGCCACGATGATCCATTTGGCAAAGTAAATCCATTGGGTATCCTTGTTGGTCTTCAGACAACAATTCTGATGGCTAAAGAACCAAATGGGACAGGGCAAAAAAAAAAAAAAAAAAAAAAAAGTGGTAAGGGGTTGTGTGATCACTGTGGAGATAGAAGGGTGTTAGAAACAAATATATATATATATATATATATATATATATATATATATATATATACATGGTGTATCATTTCAAAAACGGGATGTGTTTGACTCTTTTGATTTATTTATGCCTATCCTCACACATTGTTCTGTGTTATTCCGGATGGCCCCGGTTCTTGACACGCTGCGTACTCTGTCTCAGGTCTGGTGTATTAGAACATTTGTAAATATTTAAAACCTTTTTTTACCTTTAAATTGAGTGTCATGTACACATACCTAGCGTATGGCGTGGTCTTATTGCACCCGCTTCTGTAGGTTTTTCTGGACAACTTATTGACCCTGTGCCCAGGGGATAAGACCCGTTAATACAAGGTTTAAACAAACACGCATATATTTAAAACATGTGTAACACCATATATTCCTTGTGTTTTTTAGAGGTGTAGTTTGCCCAATATAGCTTTGTGATCCTGTAGAAACAAAGAGAAATATACATTTAAATGTTACTATGTGTGAAACAGGTAAGATTGCTTCTAAAACAATGAGGCACAGACTGTTTTGTGTGAACTGATGACTGCTTTTAAAAAAAAGAAGAAACACAGACCTTCTGTAAGTGAAACGTGTGGTGTCCCTTTGTGCCGATCTCCTAAAAAATCAGGCTTTTGTTTAGAAAAAGAAAACAGTTTGAATATTTTATGATATACTGGGGTATACATTTAAGAATCCAATAATAGCATTGTTTTACTTACCATATATGTTGTCCATGTTAAAAAGAACGCTGTTAGGTTTGCTGACCGCGTTGATGAACGCTGTCTTATGCTCTCGAGTTCCGTTGTGATACCGTGTGGAAGAATACCAGGTGTCTGATTAGGATGTTTTTATATAGGTGGGACTACTTTCAGTTGTACTCTGAGATGTAGAGATATAAGAGCACGATGTAAGGAAGAAAGGTGGAAAGCCTTTGGAGACTCTGTTGGACATGGTTTCTGCTGGCCTCTGACATGATAAGACTAGTTGCATTAAAGCCATTAACTGTTTGTGAATATACACCTTTGGGCTGGGATGCTCTTGATAAGGAGCTTCATACCTTTTTACAGACTTTTGGGAGCCTAGCTGCTGCACCCCCTCTGTCTAACTGTTACAGAGTGTGTGAATATGTGTTTTTTAGAAGTATCACAGCTTATTTCTAAAAGAATACATGTTGTTTGCGGTGCTCTATTTAAAACTATTGGCCTGTGAAACTTTTAGAAAAGTGAAATGCCCTTAAAGTAGTTAAATCATCTATGTGTAATCATCGAGTCTAACTGCTGCAGACTAGTAGATAATTATAAGACTAGTTGCATTAAAGCCACATTTAGGTTGATACAGCTCTAGTGTGAATATGTACTTTTAGAAGTATCACAGTTTATTTCTAAAGGGATACATGTTGTTTGTGGTGCTCTATTTAAAAAAAAAAAACTACTAGCCTGTGAAACTATTAGAAAAGTGAAATCTTCCTAAACTAGCTAAATTAAATGCTGTGTGGGAATACACGGTTTTTAGAAGTATCACTGTTTATTTCTAAAGGGATACATGTTATTTGCTCCTAAATAGCACTGAAGAAAATGCAAAAGGCTCCTAACTAGTTAAAATACCCCTAAAGTAGTTAAATTAAATCATCTATGTCTAAATAACAGAACTCTGAGACCTATACAATCCTTTAAAAAGAGTTTAATTAAAACACATAATGGTTTCATTAAATAATACTCTATTAAACACATGTGAACTCATATGACCCCTGGACACACACGCACGTGCAAAAAGTCAGTTCTAGCGCACGTGCACACGCACATGGACGCGGCGGGGGATAGGGGAGGGGGGGAAATGCCCTCGGGGTGGGGGGGTGGGGGGGGCAAAAAAAGGTATAGGTATATTACTACTCTGGACTAACAACACTGGTCTCTATGTGCAGCTGGCTGTGAGACCAGTGCTCAGGGAGCGTCTACAAAGTGCAACACTGAAAGAACATCACACACTAATTTGCTTCCAGCACTTTCACACAAACATCTACTGTCATTATTGTCACCAAACTCTGTGGATCCTTTATTGCAAATTCAAATGGGATCAAATGGTCAGACAAAAGAGGGTTATGAGGAAATATGATGAAATGTTGTGTATTAGTAGCAAGTTATTGAATCATTTTCCTCACAAACCAAACAAAATGATTGACAAACATGTTTTTACAAACTCAGTGTTGGACTTGGATCAGCAAGATAAGCTGATGTTTAAAGGCAGTTTAGTTTCGCTGTATGAGAGTCCAGTTATTACTCAATATTTATGGATGATGTTCTTTCAGTGTTGCACTTTGTAGACGCTCCCTGAGCCTCACAGCCAGCTGCACACGGACCAGCTGACATTACCCAGCATTAGAGGCGGGTGTAAAAAAATGGATTTTCCTATTTAAATGGTTTTAATTTGAATAAAGCGATGTTGATTCATTCAATCCTGAATCGATTTTTAATATAAATGTATTTTGCCAGAATCTCAGGTTAAAGCTCCCAAAAGTATTTCAACAACAACCAAAGAGATAAAACAGTAAATGAGAGCAGCTAAACGCACAAAGATGGAAACACAGAGCGTGGATCGTTCACTCGACGGCACGTACACGGACACGCCGTCGGGGCTGAAAGTGGACAGCTCACAGATCCTGAAGCTGCAGGTTTCATCTGTCTCCAACCAAAACTGACTGAACCAGCAGCAGAAGAAGATCCAAACTACGCTTTACGTTTGATGAACATCGTCATGAATTCTCTCTGACTTTGACGTTTACTTCCTGCACAGCTCTCTCTCTCTCTCAGTGTACTTCAAGAACAGTTTACCTTCAAAAATCTGTTTCCTGCATTATTCACTGCTTATTACGCAACAGTCTGCTGTTGTGTTCACTGCTGTCGGCCTCCAAAAACAAAGCCTCATTTCTGCTGTTCAATACTGAAGAAATTGAAACATTTTAAAATGATGAAAGGTTACAAACTGTGATGGCTGCACTTACAGCCACACAGTGGTAATACCCACCATGTTAGTGTAGAGGCTTATAAGTAACATTGCATTCACATTTTTTTCTTTAAATATACGAATTTATTTACAGGACAATAAATAACTGGTTTTGGTTTAGAATTCATTTAACATATCCACATAACACTGCATTCTAAAATAAGTGCGCACATTTTAGTTTACACTGTTATGTATGATTATTTTTTTGTTTTTTGAGTTACCTTAGTTGCAGCTGTTCCAGTCCCTTGATTAAGGAGCCAAGAGGTGGAAAAGGGGCAGAGCGAGCTTTAAAGGAAGACTAAAAATTGGTTCACGCCATAACTCAGGACCATGGGGGGGAATTGGAGTTCATTATGTTTGGTTTAGTTAGGTTTTGTGTGTTTTACCCCTTCTTGTGTTTTTTGTGGGCTGATCAGCCACTATTTAAGTGTCCCCTTGGTCTCGTTAAGTTAGGTCATTTTGTTTGAATTATCAGTTGTGTTGTCAACTTTGAGTAGAGTTTTGTTATTTTGACCTCTTTTATGGGCCCAATATTTTGATTCTTTTTGCATGAGTTAACCAATTATGTTTTTGGGTTAAATAAAAAATCTTTTTTTTGGACTTTAACCTGTGCCTAAGTTTCCTTCACTGCTCGGTCCATCACAAGTGGTGTCAGGAGTGGGATCAGCAGGATTTTTTTTCTCTTTTTTTCCCCTCTTCACTTATCAAGCCATGCACAGAATGGGAAGGAGTGGCAGAGGAGCAAAAGGAGATTGTCAAATCCAGCCAGTTGGAGTGGTAGAGCAAGTAGAAGGAGGAGAGGAAAATGGAGCCTCTGGAGGGGTGGATAGTACTGAGAGCCAAGGTAAGGAGCCGACAATGTCAGAACTGGTTTCCATCCTTCATTCTCATATGGGTCAGCAGGAGGCCCAGGAAGCAAGAAGAAGGGAGGAGTTTATCCGCCAGGAACAGCGCTTTAGAGCACTGCAACATCAGTTTCAGCTGTTGCAGGTAGAAGTGCAAGCTCGTACCTCCCCGGTCCCTGAGCCTCAAATGGAGGTCTCTGAGCCTCAAATGGAGGAACCTAAACAACCAGAAGTAGAGTCCTTTGAAGAGGAGGATCCTCCCTGTGCTGGCTCCAGTAATGAGCAAATACATCCTCAATCAGGTCAGTCTCGCTTTTATGAACCCAGGTTGGAAAAATTGACAGAGGAGGATGATATTGAACATTTTTTAACAACATTTGAACGCATGGCTGTAGTTTGCCGGTGGCAAAAATGGACTGGGTTTTTCATCTGATTCCTTTACTCACTGGCAAAGCAAGAGGTGCGTATGTTCATATGGATATGGATGACTCTCTAGACTATGACAAAGTTAAAGCAGCTATTCTTCAAAAATATGACATTAATCCTGAGACATATAGACTGAGATTCCGTTCGCTGGAGGTAAAACCTGATGAGAATCCAAAAGAACTATATGCAAGATTGAAAGAGTTATATGAGAAGTAGGTAAAGCCAAAAGGAAAAATGGTGCATGAGGTTAGTGAAATATTAATTTTAAAACAATACTTGAGAATGCTGTCTCCTGAGTTACAGATATGGATTAAAGAACGCAATCCAAACTCTGCAGCGGCAGCTGCAGAGCTGGCTGATGTGTTTGTGGCAGCACGGAGAAAAGGACAGCCATGGAGCCACACAGCATGGAAAATGAGAGATGGTTCAAAATCTGTCCCTCACTATCAGAAAGCAGGGGTGAGTAAACCTCCAAAGAGCCAGTCTGTCAATATGCCATCAAGACCTCCACCCAAGACTGTGATTTGTTATTTGTGTGGGATGGAGGGCCACGCAAAACCGATGTGCCCGAAGAATTTTACAAAAATAACTCAGATGTGTTTTGTGCCCCGACAAAGTGTGGAGCCTAAAGTGGAGTTTGAGAATGGTTTCAAAATGACCTTAGTTGAGGTTGATGGGAAACCATTAAAGGCCCTTGTTGACTCAGGAAGTACTCAGACTCTTGTGCACCGAGACTTTGTTCCCGCAAATAAAGTTAATAATGTGGAGACAATCCCTGTTCGCTGCATTCATGGAGATGAGAGGTCATATCCAACAGCAGATCTGTACATCAAGGTACAAGGACAAACGTATATTCTAAATATTGGTGTTGCAGAGAATCTGCCATTTCCAGTAGTGCTGGGTCGAGATCTGCCTGTGTTGTTTGACTTGCTGAATCCTAGTCATACATGCAATGTCGCAGTAACAAGAGCTCAAGCTAAGAAGAAAGAGGAGTCCCTACACCCACTCCGTGCCTTGCCCTTCTATGATGCAGACATAGAGACTGCACCCGGGAAGTCTCGTAAGTCACGTGGATAGAGAAGGCAAGAGAAGTTTCTACATACTGCTGTTCAAGAAGCTCCTAGCACAGAGCCTGAGTTACCTTTGGGTTTCAAAATCCCTGTTAATATTATTGAAATGCAACATGACGATCCATCTCTAACATCTCTGTTCCAGAATGCTGCAGAGAGGAACCAAGGGACTGAGCAAGAATTGAACAGCAGGGGGGAGTTTCTGCTGAAAGATGGCATTCTGTATCGGATCCAAAAGAAACTTGGACAAACAACCTATAAGGTCGCTATTCCAGATCAGCCCCGCTCTAGCAGAGTACTGCACATTAACCTGCTTAAGGAATGGGTGGAGAGACCAAAAGCAGATGTCTTTCTGATCCGGGAGGTTTCGGAGGAGGAGGAAGTGGATGATCAGTATCTGCCAAAACCCACTCCTCAGGACCTGGATCTCAACCATCTTCCTGAGGAAAGACAGGCTCAGGTGAGAAACCTGTGTAAATTAGATGTGTTCAGTGAAAATCCTGGTAGAACGGACATTGTGGAACATGACATTGTGTTGAAAGATGGAGCTTCTGTGAGGAGAATGAGTTACAGGATACCTGAGCGTCTACTGATCCCGTTGAAAGAGGAGATCGACCTGATGTTGTCACTAGGAATCATTGAAGCCTCGAAGAGTGAGTGGTGCCATCCGGTGGTCCTGGTGCCAAAGAAGGATGGCAGTATCCGTTTCTGCATAGACTTCAGGTACCTAAATGCAATATCACAATTTGATTCATATCCAACTCCCCGCATTGATGACATGGTTGAGCGCCTTGGGAAGGCCAGATACCTGACAACAATAGACCTCTGCAAGGGTTATTGGCAGGTACCACTGACTAAGCGCTCAAAAGAGCTGACTGCTTTCCGGACCCCGTGGGGCTTGTTCCAGTTTAAAGTCATGCCCTTTGGACTGCATGGGGCCCCGGCAACATTCCAGAGACTGGTGGACCAGATACTGTCTGACATGTCTGATTTTGCTGCAGCCTACCTTGATGACATAGTGATTTTCAGTTCTACCTGGGAAGAACACCTGCAACACCTGGAGAAGGTATTGGGGCGTCTTCAGTCTGCAGGGTTGACTGTTAATCCAGCTAAGTGTGCCATTGCCAAGGCTGAAACTGAGTACCTTGGGTTTGTGATTGGAAATGGAGTGATAAAACCTCAAGTCAATAAGGTCACCGCCATAGAATCCTGTCCCTTGCCAGAGACCAGAAAACAGCTGAGATCATTTTTAGGTAAGGCAGGATTCTATCATCGGTTTATCCCTCATTTCTCCGCCAGGGCAGCTCTTCTGACGGATCTGACTGGTGCCCGAAGTCCCAATAAGATCACCTGGACAGAGGAGGCTAAGATGGCTTTTCAGGACCTACGACAATCTCTGAGTAGGAGCCCAGTCTTGCACAGCCCTGTTTTGAGAGAAATTTCATTCTTCAGGCTGATGCCTCAGAGAGAGGATTGGGAGCTGTTCTGTTACAGGGACCGCCTGGAGAGCGTCATCCAGTGGCCTTCATCAGCCGCAAGCTGTTTCCGAGGGAAGTGCGATACTCAACCATCGAGAAGGAGGGACTTGCCATCAAATGGGCCCTGGACTCCTTTAGGTATTATCTTCTCGGACGGGAGTTCATATTGGAAACAGACCACAAGGCTCTTGTGGTCTGTGGATAGAGAGAATGAAGGATAGAGAGATGGATAGAGAGAATGAAGGACACAAATGGAAGGATCACGCGATGGTACCTTGCAATCCAGCCATTCCGGTTCACTATCAACCACATCTCCGGCAAAGATAACTGTACTGCAGACTGTCTCTCTCGCTGTCCCAGGGAGAGATCTGAAGAGGGGGAGTGTGTGATGGCTGCACTTACAGCCACACAGTGGTAATACCCACCATGTTAGTGTAGAGGCTTATAGGTAACATTGCATTCTCATTTCTTTCTTTAAATATAGGAATTTATTTACAGGACAATAAATAACTGGTTTTGGTTTAGAATTCATTTAACATATCCACATAACACTGCATTCTAAAATAAGTGCGCACATTTTAGTTTACACTGTTATGTATGATTATTTTTTTGTTTTTTGAGTTACCTTAGTTGCAGCTGTTCCAGTCCCTTGATTAAGGAGCCAAGAGGTGGAAAAGGGGCAGAGTGAGCTTTAAAGGAAGACTACAAATTGGTTCACGCCATAACTCAGGACCATGGGGGGGAATTGGAGTTCATTATGATTGGTTTAGTTAGGTTTTGTGTGTTTTACCCCTTCTTGTGTTTTTTGTGGGCTGATCAGCCACTATTTAAGTGTCCCCTTTGTCTCGTTAAGTTAGGTCAGTTTGTTTGAATTATCAGTTGTATTGTCAACTTTGAGTAGAGTTTTGTTATTTTGACCTGTTTTATGGGCCCAAGATTTTGATTCTTTTTGCATGAGTTAACCAATTATGTTTTTGGGTTAAATAAAAAATCATTTTTTTGGACATTAACCTGTGCCTAAGTTTCCTTCACTGCTCGGTCCATCACACAAACTCTCAGCTGTGTCTGTAATCAAACCTCTGTAACTTTGCTTCACTTCAGCAGCATCAGCTCATGTTCACATGTTGATTCATGGTTTGCTTCAGTTTTTGATGGACTGCAGAATATTTTGAAGGTTATCTGCTATAAAAAGCCAGAACAGGAAAATCTGCTTCATGTGTTTCTGTTTAATCCTCAGTGACTTTGAAACAAAGGCCTCTGCTGTGATGATCACACCTCTGATCAAGTTTCACAGTGTCAGCTTTGTTTTTATACATATGGATATGTGCTGATAAATGATCACAGTTATAATATTTCCCACTGTCTGCTGTGTACCGTGACCTTTGACCTGCTAAAGACAGTCAGCTGTGGATTATTCATTGTTGTGTCTGATACTTAGAACTGTGAGGAAGAACACTACACAGTTAATCAGGGTCCCCTCTCTCTGAATCAGGAAAGGTGGGCAGGCCGCGTGTGGGCCACGGGCCATACGTTGAGTCTCACTGTTTGAAATGTGAACATTGTTCTGCTGCAGTCAATGGACTAAACCAGAGAAGAAGAAAACAGACTTTACCATGAAGATCCTCAGTGTGGATCAGTATAATATCAGCCTGATGTCTGCAGTGTAGTGTCAGCACAACTTTCACATCATATTCATCTCAGCACAACTAAAACATGCTGACTGACCCCAGAGTTTCAAGTCCACATCCTGGACTCTCCAGGAAACCACACAGATGCTTCACTCCTGGATCCTGCAGGTCGTAGTTGTTACTTAGGTCCAGCTCTCTCAGATGGGAGGGGTTGGACTTCAGTGCTGCTGCCAGATAATCACAGCTGATCTTTGAAAAACCACAGCGCCCCAATCTGTATAAGAATGAAAGATGTAAGTTTATTAGACAAAGTGTGAGCTTGAAATCATTCAGTGTTTCATCATCTGTTCAGAGCTGAAGAAGGTTCAGAATGTAGAAGTTTAGAAAATGGAAACTCCAAACAGCTGAAGCCAACAGGAAGCAGCTTCAAACAAACACAACAAGAGAAAAAACTCTGAATGTTTCACATTAAAGTCGTACATTTATCATAAAAACAGGACAAAGACTTGAAAAAGTCGTGTTTTTCCTTCCAGGAACCACAAGGCTTCACTTTTAAAGGTGAAGTGTGAAAGAAATGGACATATTTGAAGTCCAACACCTTTTTCCAGTCACATTATTAAAGCAGACAAACTACAAGCTCATTTTCATTCCAACAAGTCATCTTCTGACCTGGACTAACAACACTGGTCTCTATGTGCAGCTGGCTGTGAGACCAGTGCTCAGGGACAGTCTACAAAGTGCAACACTGAAAGAATATCACACACTAATTTGCTTCCATCATCCAACCTGAAGAGGAAACAGAGACGACTCCCCTTCAAAGTAAAAGCTGCTCCTTTTGGACACAGTATCAAAGAAAGTCTACAGAATAACATAGAAAAGAAAGAAAAAAGTTTTGGTTGTTTTTAAATTGTGCAGAAATGAAACTACACTAAGCTCAATTATGTGACAGACATTTCATCCCATGTCAGTTTGGCCTCATCCTGGGCCGGATTATCCAGCACACACTCTGACCACAGGCCCAGGGGCCACGCACAGCTGGGCTCCATCCAAGAGACAGGAAACAAACCAACACAATAATAAAAAGCACCATGTGATCTTCTTACATCTTCAAGACAAACATAGTAAAAATATGAGCATATTTGTTTCCTGATAAAATGATGTGACAGGTAGAACAGAGTAAAGTGGTGGTGTTACAGCCTTTCTCCCCTCTGCTGCCGAGGCTGTTAGTCTCTCCCAAACTCAGCTACAGGACTTCCAAATGAATGAAAGCAGCAGAAGTGGCTTTACAAATGAAAGAGGAAGAGGAGAAGAAGAGGAGAGGGAGGCCACCCTGACCATCACTCCAGCTGAAAACATCACACTTCCATTAAAGTTGGTGAGAAAATGTTGAGCAGGATGAGCTGCTGGCTAATCTGGAGGCTGTAGCAGCAGCTCACAGTCACAGTGGATTTCCACTCATGAAAAAGCTCTGGCTGCTTCATTTCTCATCTCATATCAAAGACTTTAGTGAAGCTGTACTGTGATGCTTCCGTTCCATATTCCAGTGAAGCCTCCATAATGATTTCAGCTGTTCTGTACACACACTGTGTTCCCTTCAATAATTTCTAATTATTGAAGAAGGAAAAGAAGCCGAGCTCTCAAATCCAGCTGGCGAGGGTCCATCACACATTTGTGCCCAGGGCTCTGTATGCTGGACATCCAGCCGTGGCCACATGGAGCCATCATGGATTTAGTGTGAACAATAAAATAGGCAGTGATGTTTCCACATCTGGTCCAGAACATAATGACATTAAAATGATGTGATTACATGAAACTGGCAGATCCTGGTTCAGCCTCCAGTCTGCAGTCATGTCAGCATCACGTCCCACCTTCACTGGAGGCCATCTTCATTTTTATTGTCAAACTCTACTCTGATTGTATGGCCTGGAATCCATGTTACCCATAATGCAACAGGCGTCAGAGACGGGCAGAAAGAGTGTGAGATGTTTTACAAAGTGAAAACAGTTCTTATTTTTTTAATAACGTTGAGCCAAAGTGAGAGAAAAAGGAGCTTTATGGAAGGAATGAATGTGATGAATGAGTCATTACATCTACACCTGAATCACAACACTCACAACACTCCAGCAGGCGCAGCCATTGGCCATCAGCTGTGCAACACTCACACAAATTTATCAACTGGGTTTAATATTTTGCCACATAGATCATTTATGTGCTTCAACTCTTCTTACATTTTACCGCCAACACGTTTCAAAATGAGCAGCCTTTACTTTGAAGGCCAGCTGTCTCTGTTTCCTGTTTTCATTGTTGGATAATGGAACAAGTCGAAGCTTCAGTGCGTTGAATTGTGTTACACAAAAATAAGCAAAGTTTTCACGTTGTTCAGGCAGAATCAAGCATTGAAGAATGAATTCAGACATCAATAAACATTTTCATCAGCACAAGCAGGACAATGAAACCTGGAAATACCCCAAAATGCCATTTCTCATTCTACAACTTCAACAACTGCACATGAATTATACTTCATGCACAGACGCACAGTCTCTGAGTCCTGCTTTGTTGTCATGTTTGGGCCTGTGTTAGGCTGCTCTGTGTTCCTCTGCTTTAACACACACCTCACCACAGCAGCTGTGTGGGTCGTCTCTGTAGCAGCCATATCAGCTTCTGATACATGAACATCATCACAGCTCCAAACTTCACCTTTATTAGCTTCGACATTCATGTCTTTCTTTTCCCTCTCTGTTTCCACAAAAGCTCAAAGTCTCTGCAGCCTGTTTTTATCTGCTATCATCAGATCTTCATCATCCTCATTCACATCCCTCACACACTCTACAGCCTCATCAGCACTGACTTCATCTTCACTGACTGATGGAGCACAACATGAACCTGTGGAGGCTGAAACACTGTCCTGTCAAACATCTCCCCGTCACCACTCCACTTCTGTCAGCCTTTAAATGAACCCTGCTCAAGTCTGTCACTTCTGTTTGGAGCCAAAAGGAAAAACTGTTGTTCAGTCGTTTGGAAAGACAACATTTCTGAAAGCACTCAAACTTCTTCACATTTGTCTTCAGACACATCCTGAACATTGAGGAACTAAAGAAAGTTTCAAACATTAATCAAAGACCTGAAATATAGCAAAACAACAACAGCCACAGTCAGTGAACTCACCTCAGAGTCTCCAGTCGACAGTTTGGACTCTCCAGTCCAGCACACAGAAGCTTCACACCTAAATCCTGCAGCTGGTTCTGACTCATGTCCAGCTCTGTCAGATGGGAGGGGTTGGACTTCAGAGCTGAGGCCACAACTTCACAGTGAGTCTCTGAGAGTCGACACAGAGTCAGTCTGTGATGATAGAAAATATAAAATGTGTTATTATAAAAGCAGAAAATCTGCATTATAAACACAGACTGAATGTATATGAAGACAAAACAGAGTGAGGTCATAATCTGATGAATCTGCTCTTCACATCTGTGCTTCAGCTCCTCTTACTGTGTTTGACATGACACAACGATTGAGTCTCTCTCAGACCTGCAGACTTTTAATGAGAATCTTTGTTTGGCTTTAATCTGCAGATGAAGGAGGAAGATGGTGTCACATTTAGGCTTCCACAATGTCCACAGTCTGTCACTGAGATCTGATCCAGAGTCAGAGTGAAGACACACATTTGGACTGTTTCCTGTTTTGACTCCAGAACATTTTGAATGAGTTCAGCTCAGTGAAGAGTTCCAGCTGGAAAGATGATCTCTGTTTGCTACCTGCTGTCAGGTACGACTGTTCACGTCCACACGCAGGAAAAACCTGCTGACTGTTACCAAACGGAGCAGAAATCTCATCACTGGACAATAATGATGAATGAACTCAGAGCTGCTGATATCAGATCTGATTTCAGGGGAACTAAACACAGAAATGATTGGCTCATTTTAGCTTTCTGAGCCATTATCTGCTGCTGTGTCGCTAGTTGGCAGAAAATGATTTGTATTCCTGTTCAGGGCTTCAGTGTTTATGAGTCCAGATCCAGGTGACAGCAAGTCAAAATGATGTTACCTGTCTGTGTCCAGCAGCAGCCTGTATTCACTTTGAATATTGTTATAACCTGACATGGATCAGTTTGTCTTTGATTGGTTTGTAAATGTGATAAGGAAGAAGAAGATCACTTATGTAAGTTGGAGCTACACCGTGCAGGGCCCTATAAGTCATGATTATGATCTTAAATTGGACCCTGAACTTGACAGGGAGCCAATGCAGTTGAATCAGCAGGGGAGTATTTGTGATGCTTTATCAGAAGCCTAGCAACAGAAATTTTGAACACCCTGCAGTCGTTCCAGGGAGGCAGTACTTAAGCAAGTAAACAAGGAATTACAATAGTCTAAGCGAGATGAAACAAAAGATAAAGAAAAAAAAATAGAACAAAATAATCATTTCCAATTCGGAACGTGACACAATGGGACTCAGCTTAGCGATAGTTCTTAAATGATAAAAACAAGAGCGAACCAAGGATTTAACGTGTGTGTCCAGCGTCAGAGCTGGATCAAGAGTGACACCAAGGTTCCTAATGGAGGATTTAATATAAGAAGCAAGAGGGCCTAGATTTTGAACCACAAGGGGAACAAAGACAATGACTTCTGTTTTATCAGCATTTAGTTGAAGGTAATTACCAGCCATCCAATCTCTAACGGAATCTAAGCAGGACTGCAAGATTTGGAGCTTAGAAACATCAGTTGGCTTAAAACAGATATATAGCTGAATATCATTGTTAAGGTTAATTGTTAAATGTTTGTTATTTTTATGCTTACCATTTGTACATAATTTTAAGGAATTATTTCTGTCCTCACCTCCCCAGATTCTTAAGATTCTGGGAGGGGGGCGGTAGTGTTTTTATCACAGGAACACCCTTGTGAATGTCTGTTTGATTCCTCCCCTTTGTATGGCTTCACTGTGTTATCTAGGGTGAACCATCTAGGGTGTGGGGGAGACTACCCTCTTTATGACCAAGGATGTTCCTCCTGTGCTTTTACCCTTCGATCAGCAGGATCACACACACACACACACACACACACACACACACACACACACTCTCTTACATAAGTTCACATATATACATACAAATGCCTTGTCTTAGGACCATGTGGGCGTGGCTTTGTTCTGACGTGTTTTGTGTGAACTGTCTCTCAATAAAAGGTAGCAGGAGGAGGTCAGATCTGGGGGTCATTTTCGTGGTGGACACAGACGAGGCCTCCCTTGCGCAAATAATTGATCGATCAACTGTCTTGATCCACCCAGTGGTTTAATCTATCTAACAAAATAAGATGATCAACAGTGTCAAAAGCAGAGGTCAGATCCAGCAACATCAAAACAGTGCACTCACCAGCATCATAATTCATCAAAATATCATTAGACACTCTAAGAAGTGCAATTTCAGTATAGTGAGTCTTCCGAAAGCCAGATTGAAATTTATCAAGAATGTTATGTTTATCTAGAACAACTGTGAGTTGCTTGGCCACAACCTTTTCTAAAATCTTGGCAATAAAAGGCAATTTTGAGATGGGTCTGTAACTGGAAAGCAAAGAAGGATCAAGTTTAGGGTTTTTTAAAAGCGGGTGAATGACAGCACTTTTACAGTAACCAGGGACCTGACCAGAGAGTAGAGATGCATTAATAATTTTAAGAACACTAGGACCAATAGACTCAAAAACATTTTTAAACAAAGACCCAGATAAAATATCAAGGGGGCAAGAGGATGATCTCATTGAAGTAACCAGCTTCAATAACTCAGGTAAAGACACTGGTGAAAATCTTTCAAATATGACAGGCTTAAGTAAAATCGGAACAGGCAAATGGTACATGGAGGGAGAGATGTTGCTCCTTACATTGCTAATCTTTTGAACAATGAAGGAAAGAACAATTTCACAGTCATCATTTGAAGAAATTGGGACAGCAGCAGAAGCCGGAGCAACTACATCCCTAATAGTGTCAAATAAAACCTTATCAGAGTTACCTCTGCTCCTAGAGACTAGGTTTGAAAAATAAGCAGCCCTTGCATCACGAATTGAAGCATTAAAGGAAACTAAAAGGTCTTTTAAATGAAAGAGATGAACCTGTAAACGAGTCTTTCTCCACAAATGCTCAGCTTTACGACAGACATGCTTTAAACAGCGAATGCTGTCGTTTATCCAGGGCGAGGGTTTTGTAACAGGGGCTAGTCTAGTTTTAATAAGGCAAATATTATCGATAATAGAAAGACAGTAATTATTAAAAAGATTTGTTAATAAATCAACATCATTAGAAGCAGGCAGAACCAAATTAAAAACGTCAGAAAATTTAGCAGCAGTAGAAGAATCTAAGACGCGCGAGCTAAAAGCACGATGCTCAGGATGAGGCAAATAAAAAGACAAATGAAATATAATACAATAATTGTCCGAAATAAAAATATCCTCAGAACTAATACAGTCGATGGTTAAGCCAATAGTAAAAACAAGGTCCAGAGTGTGCCCTTTGGTGTGGGTGGGGCCAGATACATGCTGTGTGAAGTGAAAAGAGTCCATGATGCTAAGAAAACCTCTGGCAAAGAGGTCAGAGTCATCATCAATGTGCATATTAAAATCGCCAATTATTAGAAGTAGTGAGGAGGATGGAGAGAGAGAGAGGACAGAGGGTGAAGTTAGAAACACTAAAAGGATTTTTCATGGATTTCATGGATGATTTGAGTGATTTCCAGCAGGACACTTAAACATGTCAGTGGATGTCCTAAAGAACATATTCACTGATATGAAACGTGTCATTGAACAGGATTAATATCAGTGGAAACATGGTGGAAACAGCTGTGACTGCATGGATGTGACACACTTCAAATCTGTTCTCCACTCTTGGATTTGGGATCCATGGAGCTGCTGCTGAGTCTGTACAATAAAGGAATGGTGTGGAAGGTTGCAGCGTACGGACACAAACACTTTGTGCTTACAATCTGATTTTATTTTCAACATTAAACTACTAACCTACACTGATCAATGATGTTAATGATCACATCTGGACTCACCGAGCCTTTCTGCAGTTCCTCACAGCTGGAATCAGTCTCTTTCGTCCCAGCACTGATGTGTTGTACTTCAGCAGGTCAAACTCATCCAGAACCTCCTCTGACATCTGCAGCATGAAGGCCAGAGCTGAGCACTGGATGTCAGAGAGTTCCTTCTTTGATCTGTTCTCTGACTTCAGGAACTCTTGGATCTCCTGATGTACTGAGAGGTGGTTCATCTCCATCAGACAGTGGAAGATGTTGATGCTTCTGTCAGGAGAGATTTTATCACTGTTCATCCACTTCAGGTTGTTGATGACTCTCTGGATGGTTCCTGGACTGATCTCTGTCTGACCCAGCAGACCTACTAAGAGTCTCTGGTTGGACTCCAGACAGAGGCCATGAAGGAAGCGAACAAACAGGTCCAGGTGGCCATTTTTACTCTGGAGGGATTTCTCCATGGCTCGTTTAAGGAAATCATCCAGAGAGGACTCGTTGTATTTTTTCCCCAAAAAGTTCTTCAGCACCTCTGTCTTCCTGTTGGTGTGACAGTGGAACATGTAGACAGCAGCCAGAAACTCCTGAATGCTCAGATGAACAAAGCAGTAGACTGGTTTCTGGAAGATCACACACTCTCTTTTGAAGATCTCTGTACAAGCTCCTGAGTACACCGAGGCCTCTGTCACATCCAGACCACACTGCTCCAGGTCTTCTTGGTAGAACATGATGTTTCCTTTCTCCAGATGTTCAAACGCCAGCCTCCCCAGCTTCAGAAGAACTTCCCTGTCAGCCTCCATCAGCTCCTGTGGACTCGTCTCACGTCCCTCATGGTACTTGTTCTTCTTCTTCTTTGTCTGAACCAGCAGGAAGTGTGAGTACATGTCAGTCAGGGTCTTGGGCAGCTCTCCTCTCTGCTCTGTAGTCAACATGTGCTCCAGAACTGTAGCAGTGATCCAGCAGAAGACTGGGATACTACACATGATGTGGAGGCTCCTGGATGTCTTCATGTGGGAGATGATTCTGCTGGACAACTCTTCATCACTGAATCTCCTCCTGAAGTACTCCTCCTTCTGGGCGTCAGTGAAGCCTCGTACTTCTGTTAGCATGTCAACACATGTAGGAGGGATCTGATTGGCTGCTGCGGGTCGGGAAGTTATCCAGACGAGAGCCGAGGGAAGCAGATTCCCCTGGATGAGGTTTGTCAGCAGTTGGCTGACTGATGACTTCTGTGTGACATCAGACAGCAGCTTCCTGTTGGTCAAATCCAATGAAAGTCTGCTTTCATCCAGGCCGTCAAAGATGAACAAAAGCAGAGAGGCAGCCAGCTTCTCTGCTGTGACCTTCTGTAATGTTGGATGGAAAACATGGAGCAGCTCCAGAAGACTGTACTGCTCATCTCTGATCAGGTTCAGCTCCCTGAATGAAAGCAGAACCACCACACTGACATGTTGGTTCTCCAAGCCCTCTGCCCAGTCCAGAGTGAACTTCTGCACTGAGAAGGTTTTTCCAACACCAGCCACGCCGTTGGTCAGAACCACTCTGATGGGTCTCTGTTGGTCAGGTAAGGCTTTAAAGATGTCCTGGCACCTGATTGGAGCGTCATGGAGGGCGTCCATCTTGGAAGCTGTCTCCAGCTGCCTCACCTCATGTTGGGTATGAACCTCTTCACTCTGTCCCTCTGTGATGTAGAGCTCAGTGTAGATCCTGTTGAGGAGGGTTCTACTTCCTGTTTCATCACTTCCTTCAGTCACACGTTCACATCTCCTCCTCAGACTGATCTTATGTTCATCTAAAACCTCCTGCAGACCAACATCTGCTGAAAGAAAGAAAAACAATGAGACTAAAGAGAAAGAAAACTCTTCAATGTCTGAACAACACAAGAAGTCCAGTTTTCAGAAATGAGTCCATCAGCAGACAGATGTTCAGTCTTACTTTGTACACAGCTGCTCTGACTGGCTGTCTGCAGTCCAGCTCTGCTTCTGGATCTTTCTCCACACTGGGGACAGGAGGAGTCTCCTGATGGAGCAGACTGGTCCCAGTATGAGGAGATGCACTGTCTGCAGAACCAGTGTCCACAGCTGGTAGAGACTGGATCCTTCAGGACGTCCTGACACAAAGCACAGCAGGACGGCTGCTCCTCCTCACAAATACCACTCCTCTTCCTCTCTCTGTGAACACATTTCTTCATCACTAAAACATTTACTGTCAGTGAAAAACATCCAGATGTGACCAAACTGCAGTTCCTCACAGTTCCTTTGATTTCATCAACACTAATGAGCTGCTCTTCCTGTCTGCCTGTCTCATTAAACACTGAGTGAATACAAACTCAACACTTCCTGCAGACTTCCTGACTTCACAATAAAAGCTTTCCATCAGAGAGACAGTTATGACTTTCACTGTTTTACAGCCGCTGTGTGCAGATTATCTGGGTCAGTTCACTCTGAAGCAGCTTAGAAGTGTCCGTGTAGAGCCGTGGTCTGACACACAGAGACTTCTGATTTTCTCTATTGAAACAAACATGATGAAGATGAGCAGGTTTCTCTTCTAGTATAAACTCTGTGTCTCTCTGGCTGGCTCATGATGGCTTTTCAGGTTTTATGTTTTGCTCTCTCCTGCTATGGTTTTGCCTGCCTGGGTGGAGCTTGTAATGGCCTCTCGCTCTTGGTCCACACAGTTATGATGATTACACCACCTGTTGCTGATTCACCTGGGCTTACCGGTAACCATTTAACGCTGCGGCATGGAGCAGTTTGTCGCTGGGACATTGACCCTCCTGTGTTCATGATCTCAGCTCCTTGCTAAGAAATCTCTCTCTAAATTCACCAGTTGGGTTAACTTTGAGTAAATATTTCCCTGGACCTGGTTACAGACGCTTACCTGTGATTCCCGTGTGAGGCTGTGTGAGTGCAGAGCAGGACAAGAGTGACTGAAGAGGAGTGAGTGTGGACTCCATTCCCTCTTTTCCCTGGAGCCCTGGACCCCCTCCCCAACTCACTGTACATATATAGAGTAGGGCTGGGTATCGTCACTGATTTCTAGAATCGATTCAATTCCGATTCACAAGGTCCCGAATCGATTCGATCCACGATTCGATTTAATTCGATTCGATTCGATTCGATTTAAATCTGGGACATTTTGACAGTCAGAAATATAATTCAGATCAGTACATTTACATATTTTTGTATCAATAAAAAGGAAGCTGACAAACGCAAGACTTTATCACAGGTGTGAGCGTAACAGCAGATGCCTTTGTGTCAAAGCAGCTGAGGATAAAACACAGAAAAACATGAAGGTGATTTTCCTGTCCTGGGATTTTATAAAAATATTCTGCAGTACATTGCATTTTGAATAATTTTAAAAAGTTTAAATTTGTTCAGTATTGAACAGCAGAAATTATGTTTTCTTTTCGGAAGAATGTAAAAGGGAAAAAAACAGCGGCTGACAGCGCTGTAAGCAACAGTAGACTTGTGCGTAACAAGCAAGCGAATAATGAAGAAAGGGAAACTGTTCTTGAAGTACAGAGAGAGAGAGAGAGAGAGAGAGAGGGAGGGAGAGAGAGAGAGAGAGAGAGAGAGAGCTGTGCATCGAGGTGGAAGCAAAACAGTAAAAGTCAGAGTGAATTCATGACGATGTTTATGTGAAGCGTTTGGATCTTCTTTTGCTGCTGGTTCGGTCAATATTGTTTGGAGAGACATCAAACTAACAGCTTTAGAATAAGCTCATAAAGGGCGTGAACACAAAGCGCCGACCCGCCGACAGATCAGAATCAGCGAGCTGTCGGCTTTCAGCCCCGACCGTGAGAAAGGCGACATCTAACTGATTCTGATCCGCGGGTCGCGCTGTGTGTTTCAGTCTATGTGCAGAATCCGTGTACCTGCTCTCATTTACTGTCTTAACTGTTTGGTGGTTGTTGAAATTTTGTGAGATGTCACCAGAGATTCTGGCATATCGGACAAAATAAATTTATATTAAAAAATCGATTCAGGATTTTAATGAATCGATTTTACGTTATCCAAGCCATTTTAATCGATGAATCGATTATAAAAACCCACCCCTAGAGGTAATGTGTGTCTAGATGTTGTTCCTGACTCTGTATTTTTGAATAAATCCTCATGTTTAATATCAGCTCAGCTCTTTTTCACACACATTTCTATGTTGGTATGTGAAGCGGTGTGTGTTGGAGTGTTTCCACAAACACAGCAGTCAGAGTGGAAAGAGTGGATGTTGTAGGAGGTGTTTGTGTAGTGAAGAGGCTGAGTGTCTGTAGGACTCCAGCTGCTCCAGCAGGTGTCTCCTTTGTGCTTTGCTTCAAACACAGTGTAGGGAGGAGCTTCCACTCAGGTGTTTCAGGTGTTGCTGGATGGAGGAGGACAAATAGTTTTTCCCTTCAGTGACACTTCAGCAGCTCAATGTTCTGGGAGATGTTTGTCTTTATGAAGGTTTATGGATTCTTGTTCTTACTTTGGTTAAACTGAGCAATACATTTTCCATCTAACATTTAAAGTAAATTTCCAGGTGAATAAAAGATCTGCAGCTGCAGCCTCTGTATTGTATGATGCTGCAGAATGCTGTGGTAGCTGTTTGGTTCCGGGTGCCTCTCACTCTGTACAAAGTCGAAGTCTTTTCTTCACAGCTGAAACTGAGACTTACTAGGATCATTATTAAGCTGCGATTGAAGCTGTTGTCCTGTGAGCCGCCTATCACGCAAGCTGTTAACTCTCAGAAAATTGTTCTCTGATTCAGTTGTGTCTTTGGGCCTGCCAGATCTCTTCCTGTCACAGTTTGTTTCTGAGTCTTTGATGGTGAAGGCCCACCAGAGGCTCAGTCAAACTGGCGATAGCTGTGTCCCAATTCAGGGGCTGCACACTTCGGAGTACTCCGAAGAGCGAGAAGGGCGGAAGTCCGAGACTTGCAAAATGATCTAACTTCCATCGCACTGCTCAGGTTGCCTAGCAACCGTGACACTAACAGCTAGAAACATTTCATACAGAATTATTTGACAGAAATGAAGGAAAAAAATGTTTTTTTATCAGATGTTTTGATTTGTTGAGTATCTGAGGCTGAGACCAAGGGACTGTAAAAACATGATTGTTGGGCTATATTTCTATATCCAACTTTATTTTTAAGCTTAGCTAGTACAGAGCTTTCCAAAGTTTGGGGCCCTCTGGGGGGGCGCAGAGCCATTGCAGGGGGGGGGACACGGTATGAAAAGGAAAAAAAAAGAAAGAATGCTTGGATGCTGCTAGCATAATTGACAGGTTTTTTGACGGGAGCCCCGTCAAAAACCTGTCAAAAAAACGCAAAGGGAGAGATGAAGCATCCAAACCAACTTCCTTCCAAGCCAAAGACTAGGAAATATGGTGAAGCATATCTTCCCTTTGGCTTCACCTGCACAAGTGCCAATGTAGGTCTCCCCTGCAGAATTGGTTTTCCCTGCGTCAGGAGCAGCACTGGGCTGTCCTCTTCTCTCAGTGTCCTTTTGTTGTCTTGAATTCCAGCAAACACAGTCTGTTTCTTCTCTGTTTCTCTTCAGTATTTTCCTTTTGGATCAAGTCCCAGCCTGGCAAAATACCACCTTCAGTGCCTTTAAACAGTCATGTCACACTGTTCTTACCAGCCTGCTGTCCACCGTGCATGTTTCATCACGTGGTTTCTTCTTTTCTGTTGATCCTCTCAGTCATCTCTTTCAAGATTACTCCAAGCATGGCAAATCTGACAATCAATGTCCAGTGCTTTACCACCGTTCATTATCCCACTGTTCAACTGCCCAGCCTGTAATTTACAGTACATGTTTCCACCTCGTGGTTCCTTACATGCTGCTGCTGGTGTCGTCAGTGTGGTTTCAGTTGCACTGTCTTTTGGCTGCTGTTAATTCTTGAAGTCCACGATGTTCTGTCGGTCTTCATCAGGAGATTAACTGTCCTTTGAGCTTCTTCTCAGGATGGGGACAAGTGCGAGGTCAAGCTGTAAAATTTTAAGCCAAAATCTGGCCTGTTTTCTCCCAATTATGCTACTCTAGTGGTTTTGGCGCCGTACTCAAAATTCCAGGTTGAGAGAAGTCCACCTTTATTTATCTGTAATCTGTGTTGACACACTAAAACATACAATTAATATCCTTTTCATTTCTTTTCTCAAAACCTCCATACTTAATCTGCCTAGAGTTTAGCTCATCTGTTTCTCTCTCTGGGTGCTCACTCGTCACCTTATATGGGCATGCAAACTTCCTGTCACCCACACCATTTCCTGTTACACACACACAGCACGCAGCTGCTCAGAGCAGCTCAAGCTGCTTTGCTGTTTCTCCAGGCTAATCAAACTTATTTTGTATTTACAATCTACAAACCCTCTGTAATTCTACTAACTTTTGATCTAAAATGTAGCATCATTCACACAATGATTTCATAATCCTCTCACACACACCTTTTAAATAAACTAAACTCTTATAACATCACTCATGCATCTCTTAAATTAAAAACACTTTCAAACTTTAAAACATCCTACTTTAAATCACCAAAGAAATACCTCTCACACCTTTATTCATCATTCAAAACCTTCTAGTCACCGCATTCACACTTAAAGTGTGACTAGAGTTGAGGAATATAACTCAAAACACACTTTTCTAAGAGTATTTTAGACATGCTTGTCATGATCAAAAAGAGCAAGTAAACAAAAACAAACAAAAAATTGAAACCTCCATTAATTCTCACCGCACACACAAGAAATTAAAAATAAAACACACCAGCAACTAATGCTGGAGAAAAGTTACTACTGAAAGTAATGTGTTAGTCTTAAGTATATACAGTGCACTCAATATATTTATATATCTACATCCAAACTCAGTCAATTACTATACATCCACTACGGCAACTCAAAACTTTATTTATAGTCCTCTAATAAACATAAATGGCATTTTAAACACACACTCAACAATGTTTGCAGCAGTATTTGTAAAACCAACTGTGGCCTAAACAGTTCACTGCTTACTCATTTGCATTTTCACACTCACACACACCGTCTAAAAATAGCAGCAGGCAGTCAGTGCATTACTGACTCGACACACAGAGATCTCTCACACCAAATTTTCTTATTCTATATTACAACGACGTCTTATATTTACAACCACTGTCAGATCTGTCAGCTTTAGCGCCTACACAATTTAGACAAATTTAAAATAACCGCCCAGCGGATGAACTCCCTGAGTTTTTTGCGACCAATTCACCAGTATCTGTCCAACAGTTTCTGGCCTCATCTCTAAAGTCCCTAACTCAATTTAAAAGTGTCCAACACCCAAGGTCCAACCTTTGCTGCCCAAAAAAGCGCAGATACCGTTCCAAACGGTAAGGAGACTCTAACTCCTAGCTTAATTCCAGGATGCCCTGTACCCCACAGTTAAGCCAAACTGAACTAACCCTGTTCGCCGACAGGTCAATGTCGCGCGTCCACGACAAGGAGGGAGCGTAACCTCCGGGCTCTGCGCTTCCTAGAACCCCCTCGGTTCCGTTCTAAAATAATTTATAATACTTTGGAACAACAGTAAAACACCCAACAAAGTGTAAGACTGAAGCAGGTCCAACCTTATAACCAAAAAATAACCAAATTCCCTAAGATAGTAAAATCATTGAGCAGTCCAACTGCTTACCACGGTCCTAACCGTATTAAATCCTTTTAGCGGTCCAACCGCATTCAATCATTACCAGCAGTCCAACTGCTTTTAAATCCTCAGTACTGTCATGAGATTCTCATCAAAATCAAAGCAGACATTTACCGGCAACTTTTACTGAATAGACATTTAATTTTATCATCCAATTCAGCACACTTCGGATAAAATCAACAGGCCTGTGCCTACCTCTTTTTAAAGGCGCCTGTCCCCTCAGTTTGGTTGCCGGGTCACGCCTGCCTGTCTGACCACAACGGACCATACATCACCGTCTACACCTCCAATCCTCCCTCCTCAACCACCGGACGAAGCCCCCAAATGTTAAGGTTCACAATTGAGGAGGGAGAGTACAAACCACCCATGGTCCAGAAGGTCTTGGTCAAACAATGATTTTAATGAACACACGTGTGGGAAGACACTCTGTACGCAGACAGCCAGTAGTCCTCGACTTAATCAAAGCATGAACAGATATTTTATAGCATCAGGGTTTGATTTACTGACGCCCCTTCATGCGTCACAGATACATTTTATACATAGATTTATACAAGATGATCTTCTGGCTTTTACCCCAGAAGATCATCTTCTATTTTCATGGCTGGCCCTTCCTGTCTACCTTTCAGTTCTTGTCTTGTTCCTCTTTCTTGCCGAGACAACAAGGAACGGTTCCTCTTTTACCGAGACACTTTTGCAGTTACAGCCAGACATGAGTAACCTCTTCTCTAAATAAATCTAACTAATGTGTGTGTGTGTGTGTTGACCTCACATGCTCTCTGTGTCACCTGTTGCACTTCTGACCTTTCACCAGAACGGAGGCTCACTGAGACTATGTGTATGTCTTCTACTAAATAAATGTTTTAATCAAGAACCTCTACTAAATATAATAACTGTGTGCATAAGCATCTTAAGGCCTTCTTAAAGCTATCTGTTACTTTGTTAAAGCAATGATCATTTTAAATAACCTAGTGATTCAAATGGCCTCGTCTGGCCTGCTCCTCAGAATAACTTAGACTTTGCTTTCACTTCTGCAAACTTTCTGCAACTTCCTGTCAGCCTGCAACTTAGTCTTTCTGAGAGAGACACTGTTTAAACCTCTAAATGCAATATAAACTACAGATTATATTCTTAATGCAATAGTACTGATGACAATTATTTAACAATAGCGGTAAAATAATTTCCCTGCTCCACAAACTCCGACCACGTAAGCTAGCACAATCATTTTTTTGCACATGAAACCGGAGGAGTTGTGCTCACATTTTATCCCATCAGCTTGTCCTAACTCATGGTTTCTTTCCACATATAGCTTGGCAGGCTTTTGGTGAGCCGCTGGGTTCTGTGTAATAATCATCTCAGCATTTTACAATAGAATAGCTCTTTATTAGCTCTTCATTTATTGTTATTGTACATGAAACAAAGAAGCTGTGTTTCTCATTTGATGCTAGCTTCATGTTCATCACGATCATTTTCTAAAGAGCTGATATTGAGAACATTTACTGCACTGGGTGCACATCCTGTCTACATTTCTCTGTATGTGCTGTGTTTGTCTTTGTTGTCTTTTCATATTTCATCTGTTTGTAGGCCCAGTGAAAGATATGAAGCAGAAATGGTGTCATTAGGAGAAGAACATGAGAACAAGGCCGGCGAGGAGGCAGCAGCTCTTAAAGATGAAACACAGCAGCTTAGCCCTGAGCTCAGAGAGCTTCACATGAAAAAGCTCCTCAAGCAGATCCTGTCAGAGGTTTGTCATCAACAGGAGGAACTGTTAACATCATAGGATGAAGATGCTGTCAGCTGGATGAAGAAGGTTATTTAATGGCAAACGTTCACATTGAAGTCAAATTGTTGTCGCTTTGAACAGATTCATGTACTGATCGTCTCCAGAATGTTAGAAGAGCTTCAATGAATCATTAGAAACAACTTACAGCTGCACAGTTGTGTCAAACACATCTTTGTGTCATTGTGGGATTTTTGTGTTTCTACATGTGACACACGTCTAAAACATGCACACAATTTGAACACAAAACAGGGACATTTGTTACCACAGCCAGATGCTGAGAGCCATTTCCTTGTAGTCCTGTGTCTATATATATGAACCATTCGATGTTATTGGAATGATTCTCAGCTTTGATAGTTTCATGTATGTTTAGCTGGACGGCTGTTTGATCCTTGACATGTTTAAAGGTGTCCAGTCCTGAGAAACATGGGGTGGAAACAGCTGTGGTGTCATTGGACTGTCACAAAGACAGAAGTGCATGAAGTGAGCAGCCAAGGAGTCACAGACACATTTGCACATAGAAAGCTGAATTTGTCATATGCCACAGTGAACTCACTGTTCAGTGTTTTTCAGGAAGCTTCTTAACTGCCTCTGCTGCCAAACCAGCAGCTGATGTCCTTGAGAAGAAGCTGAAGAAGTCTTCAACAACAAATACAGGAAGTGGACTTTCAAATACTAGATTCACTTTAGACTCACACAAGAAATGACTCAACTAGCTGTGTTTGATTGACTCCTTTGACTATATGAAAGGTCAGTGTGTGTCTGTACACAGATTGTTGTGTTGTACTATTATTCAGTTGTGTGCTGAATGGTTTCAAATGTCTGCATCTCAGCTGTGATGAGGCTGGGGGTCATGGGAGGCCACCATAGCAGTCTCTTCAAAATCATGACATCATCATAAATGCTGCTGGACTGTCTGATGGGCTGACGGTGAAAAAGCCATCGGGAAGGAAACAGAAGACATTTCAGAGGCTGCAGCAGATTTCTTTGATTTGGGGCCTTTTTCAGCTTTATTGGACAGAGCAGTGAAGATAAGTGACAGCAAAGCAGAGGGAGAGAGAAAGGGGACGTGGCCCGGGTCAGAATCAAACCAGGCCAGCTGCTCTCCACCTCGTGGCACATGGTCACCTGCTCATCCTAGTGAGCTCCACCAGCAGCCCTTTCACACACTTTACACTGTCAAACACTGTGTGTGGACCTCAGCTAACAACAGGCTACATTTAAGTCTGGACTACATGCTTTTATATTGAGGAGATTTTTCACTGTTTTTATTCCATCAGCAGCTCAACATCATGAGCAGCTTTGACATAAAGACATCAAACTCAAGCTGACTTTAAACTACTTTTAATACAGGAGCTCAAAAACAACAACATCTTTATTATATATCAGGACAGAAAGTCATTTCATCTCAAATGGAAAACAGCTTTATTTGGAATAACCGGCACTATCAACTGGTTTGGGATCTCCATCAGTTTCATGTCTTTACAGCTTCTCCAACAAAGTTCCTGTAAAATCAGCATTTTTGTCTTTATTGGTTTGATTGGGACTGAATAATCAATCACTATCTGCTGTCATCTAAAGAACAAAATGATGTTTATATGGGTCAAAAAGCTCCAGATGTTGTCGGCTTCACAAAGAAAACAAAGAACTTAAACACAAAGTGTTTGGAGCCAAAATGTTCCCAAGCTGCTCTTTTTGAAATGGCAGAGGTACAGTGGTGTCTAACAGCACACTGTGGAAGGCAAACATGTTATTGTTGGATGAAACTTCATGAATCCTTTGTAGATTTGAGCTGTTGGAGCCTTTCTTTTCTCTTCAGGTGTACAGATGCTGAGGAGGCAGGTGAAGCAGGTGGAGCTGTTGTGATGCTGGCAGAGGGTGTGTCTTAGTAACTCTGTGAGGCAGAACTGGATCCAACATTGTGGATGTGTTGATGTTGGAGCCATTAAGAGTCTCTGGCCACACTGTAGGATTTCCCTTTGATCCACTGTGGGGGCATTTTGGAGTCTGTCAGTGAAACTCTTCATATTTGTGTTTGACTCCAGTTTATAGAAACAGAGAAATGTGTCATGCTTTTGTTCGGCCTCCACAAATATACACATTTGTTCATTGGTTGGACTTTTTGTAAGGAGACACATTGAAAACCATGTTAATAAGATCTTGTTGTTTCCTGTGGATCTGACACAGAGAGTGGACTTCAGTCAGAAAGCGTCGAAGAGATTTTAGAGGCCGTGTGTGGCAACAGGAAGTTTCTGTATGTTTGCTGATCTTACATGTGGAAAACAACACGTGATGTTTGTGGAGTTCTACAATGATTGCAGCTGCCGTCATAGGCAACTCTCGCATTTAAGTTCATTTTATTAGATAGTTAAGTTTGAAACAATAAGTAGTTGAAACAGGGGCAATTCTAGGATCAGAGCTTTGGGGGTGCTGACCACCAGGAGAGCTGCCCAGCCAGGCAAGATAAACTTTACTTGTCACGATGAGACTTCTTCCCCATCTCTGTCAGTCCCTGCATCCCTAAATGCCTCCAGTTGTCCCGAGTTCTCTCTGACTGTCTCCTTGGTGCATTTAAACCCCTGTTCCTCCCTGTCCTCATCGTCTGTTGTCTTCGTCTCCGTTATCAGTCATCATAATTTTACCATCTCTGTGCAAGTCTGCAAATTTCTTTATTAAATCATAAGATTCTTAAATTCATCAAGTCTCTCTGTGCCTGGGTCCTCGTCACAAAACATGACATCACTGTTTTGTACATTTTAACACAATTCAATCCCAACATTTGTGAAAGAAAAGCAAAACACTATTTTTGAAAAGTCTGTAACAAAACCATCAAATCTGATAAAGGTTATTTAAATGCTGCTAAAGAAGAATGAATTAGAATAAAAGAAATACATATCCTAACCTTAATTACTGGGGGAGAATAATGAATGATGCTCATAGTGAGTAAAAAGTAAACTGAGTGCATTTTTAGACAGAGATTCACTTTTAATGTGTGTGTATAATATAATACAGATGCATAAAAAACACTCCCGAAACAGAATAAATTATTACAAATAAAATATTACAAAATATTTAAAAAATATATATAAAAATGGAGGCAACTTTGCCTGTGGTAGAATGTATACAATGTATGAAAAAATCTTTACTGCAGATGCTAATTTTACTAATTTAATAATACAAATTTTGTGTTGTAAGATTTATGAGTTTCATGCTTTCATAGTGATCCTTAGGAGAGCTTGACATTTTTATCAGGTGGTCCACACTGTAAAAAGTGTGAGAAACACTGATAAGTGTCTGTGTGCTTTTGGAAAACATTTAAAGCTGCAGTACAGAATCTTTGAAATAAGCTTAAAACATTTTTAGAAACAGAGCTTCTGCTTCTCTTTACAGCTCCTCACTCCACCAGGGCTGTTTGGCGCTTTCTGATAGTGTGCAAATGTGGTGCACGTACTGCGGCAGTCATACAGACAACTGGACGGTCCAAAAGTTGGCCTACCTATTACTGGCTGAGGTTTTAGTAGAGTTGTGGCTGAACCACATAAAAATATATCATTAATTTTAATCTCCCCGATCACTGATCATGTTATGTTGGAATGTTGTTAAAGAGGGTCAAAAATGTTTCAACCCAGTTTGTTTTGCAGATTCTGTACAGCAGCTTTAATATAGGGAGGACACAACTTCCAGATTGTGAGTAAAATCAGGTTTTTTTTTTCTTTGTCAGTTTAACAGTTTCTGTTGTGCCTGTCACTGCTCCCTGTCTGTTTGCTTACCTGCTTCTTCCTGACCTTGTGCTTCTCCTCACGTTCCTCTCTTTCCTCTCTCCCTCTCTCCCTCTTTGGTCTGACAATCATACACAAATAGATTGTATTCAATTAGATGAAAAATTACATTAATATGAAAAAAATACTATAGGGCTTTGGAGCGTGATGTCACGGGGGTGGGCGTGGAAAGGATTTTGGCCCGATCTGCCATTTTGGGGGTCTAGCGCAAGTGAAAAGGGAGCGAAGGCACACACAACAGCCATGGTTCGTGTGGTCGGCTGCAATGTTCGATCACACGACCGGCAAGAGAATAAGCTTGAAAAGGGTTTATCTTTTCATTCTTTCCCAACCTGGAAGCAACATGAGGCAGCTCGTGTATCGATGTTACCAAACGAAGGCGTCCAGCCTGGAGAGCAGCTGTGAGACGAGCTGACGTGCAGTTCTCTTCCATCTCCAAATATCTGTTGGTGCTCCAGACATTTTCATTCCGGTAAGTTCTAAATATGTTCATATCTTTATAGCCTATTAGTTTTATTTTCTATGCGCTCTGAGCTCATAGCAAATTAGAACAAACATCCTACTGAGTGATTTTGCAGAACTACCTTCTATTTATAGAGTTGCTAATTATTTGGCATTATTGCAGCAAACCAGCCGATAAAATGGATGAAACACATCATGACTGAGTTCCAGCGCAACACAAGGGACCTGCTTCAAACAACCACCATGCCAATCAGATTACTTCTTCCATGTGAGGGTGAAGAGGTGACCCTCCTGGATAAGATGGTGAAGGTTTGCTGCGTTTTGGTGAACAGTGTGGTAGTAAAACCAGGGAAGAATGAAACCTGCTCCTGTTAAATATTCTCAAGTCTTGTGCTGTTAAAATTGCTGTATTTTTTCAAAAGATACAGTAAATAAAGTAATGTTAGTAGTGGGTGATATCATGTAAACACTCATGATTTTGTGTAAACATTTTGTCATTTGTAAACTATAAATGACATGGATTCTACATTGGAACTGATGTGATGTTCTATAAGGTGGTTTTAATAAAAAAAAAAAGAGGCAAAAATTAGTTTGTTTCTTTATTCAACTTTTGAACAGTGGGACTCAGTCAGTAGATATTCAGTAAATGCAAATTATTTACACGGCAGTGCACTACAGGCATAAATCTAGACCCTTAGATAAAACATTATGGGTCATTCCCACAACCCACAGCTTTACTGTGTTCCAGCAAAGTATCCAATAGCAGTGACAACTCCTCCACAGTAGCAGGTGGGATTTTTCTGTTTTGAGGAAGGCTCCTTTTACCTGTCACTACGGATGGTCTGTTTATGTTTTGATCAAGAGCCTTTTTTTGGGCAGCTGAAGAGGAGAAGTCCATCTTATGGCCAACCTCTGGCTGTATCTTGGTCATATTACCCAGCAAAACCCAGTATGCAGGTTCATCTGTAACAGCCCTTGTGCCACAGATCAACACTGTTGCTTCTACTTTAAACAGAAGAGCAGTGACATGGCTGCAGGTCTCTGCGACTCCGGCCATACAGGTGCAGTGGGCGGCTTCAACCTTCCCTGTGATGCTCACAGTGACCCATGGCTGCAATGCTGGTTCATTCAGTCTTAGAGTGCAGGACCTGAAACACACACAGACAAAGTTCATTTAAATACATAGAAACAGAATAATGTGTACAATGTGCAAGAAAAGGTAAACACATATGGGACAAATGGAGAGCATTGCAACTGCTCCTCCACTTTGTCACAGTGCGACTGTTGTTTGTAAATGAAAACTTATCCCAACTACATGTGCTGCTGACCTTTGACCTTTTCTTTAGGTGCACAGAGGCCAGAGGAGTCTGTGGAAACATCCAGAACTGAGGCAGTGCTACAGATGTCTTCAAATAAAGTGGTGTATTATCCATGGATGCGTTCCATTCCTGTTTAGACCTGCTCGCTGTCAATGGGCTTCTTTCCATTTCAGACTGCCGGTGGTCGGCTGGAATCTAAACTCAACATGGCTCCTGTGTTAGAAGAGCCTCTGATTTTAAATATGCACATTGAATAGTTTCTTTCCAGCACTATGGAGCTACCAGCCCAGTATATGTAGCCCACAGTAGATGGAGTTTTCAAGCTGGACTGACAAACATCAGGACTCATGTGATCCCTACATGTGGACCTTTCACAGATGGATCCAAGTGCAGATTCAACTCTGCATTACATTTGACTTCAGCTGTTACACACTTTCATTTTCTAGCTGTGTCACTTCCTGCTTTTTGGATCAGATAGTTTATCCATGTCCACAAATGTTTGGCTGCATATTTTTATCATCTATATTTTCCAGTCTTCATGCAGCCGATATTTCATGTGAACTCCAATCTGACACCTGCCATCACGTTTTCAGGGTTAGTTCAGTGTTGGACATGTAGGACAAACAGCAGCACATGTTCTCTAAATGTTTGCAGTCATTTTTAAATGAAGCTGATACTACATGAGACATTTTCCACATTTATTGTCTTTGAACAGAGAATAATAAAGCCATCAAACATATACAGGCTTCTGCAAATACAAACTTCTGTGGTGCATTTGATGACCTGCAGAGGAGAACAAGTCGGGCTTTTCAGCCCTAACACAACCTCTTTGTTCTCAATACTACAAAACCTTAAAAGGCTGATATGCAAGTTTGCATGAATCACCAACACAGTTGTGTTTGTTTCTAGTGTAGTTATAAATAAGGTGATCAAATATCTGCTGACTGATTAGATCCAGTATCTATTACAGATGAACTGGATATCACAGCATGTTGTTAATCCGTCATATCAAACTAAACAGTGTTGCTGGTGTAAATATCCTCCAATAAAGTCAGATGGGCTGAGGGCTGCTGTTGCCAGGTAACAATGATGTCACACTGGATCTTCTGATCTTGAGCATCGTAGCGCTCGGAGTCTGATGTTGGCTCATGTGTTGTTAAACACCAACATGACGTTCTACTAGTCACGGCCTCACCTTCACCCACTGATGCTGATCACACAGACCCACTAATAGAACTGTTTTATCAGGTTTATGCAGCATCACCATTAATGTCACATTTAATCAGACCACATTTACATTACAAGCCCACTACAACCATTATCAACATGTTAAATTACATTATACATCTGCAGTGATTTAAAGCACCACTATTTTAACCTGATTCATTTTTTCCACCTTAACAGTTCATTCCTCAAATCAAACAAGATATTTGACTCTCAGAAAATGTACCAACAAATATTTTTGCAATAAAATATTTATTTTTCAGCTTTTACAAGTGAAATCAAACAAGTGTATTTAACACTGAAACCAGAGTGGAAGCTGCTCATATAGAGTCCAACCCAGGCTAAAAGTAAGCTGAGTAGAGCATCATCATCAAAGTGTCGGCTCTCTGAACACGGTGCAAGATCGCCATCTGCAGGACAAAACTAGTTTTTCTCCTCGTCAACATCAAGATGACGTCATCGTACAGCAAAACGTGCAGATCAGGTGACATGACTGTCTGAGAGGCGGAGTTAAACTGTGGCAGGTAAGCATGCGGAGGAGGAGCAATAACATGACGCTGGAACATCATCATTGCATTATACAGTTTCCTCTCTAACTGGACGCAGCTGTGAACAAGAACAGCTGTGGAACCAGGGTCCTGAGTGGCATCTATGGATGAATGCAGGTCAGTGTGTTGCTGGTGGAGGTGATGAATCACAGGGTCCATCTCACGTTGGAGTCACAGATTCTCTTCAGCTGCTCTGCTCTTCAAATGTAAGGAATCAACGGCTCTCCTTTTCAGCTCTGTTGGAATATCACCTTCTTCTGTCTGAGAAATGTTAATGAAACAAACCTGACAAAACACAAACAGCAGCAGTAACAGTAAATTGCACTTATACATTCACTGAAAACCCACATTTGAACTCTACCTACTTGTTCATCGAGGCATGAGCCCAAGGGCAAGGAGACTTCACAGACATGTTGAAATTGTGATGTGAAGACGGTGGACTGTGGTGGCCACTGCAGACTGTTGGACTCTGTTACAATCTTCTTCAGTCTCTGTTACAGACGTGGATTTGATTGGACAGCTTTATAGCGACTCCCTGTCTGTCTCAAACAAAGCATTTACATTCAAAAAGACATTTACAGAAAACACCAACAACACATGATATTATTTATTATATATTATAATCATTTATTCATATTTATTTTTCAATGAAGATGACAACCAACTGGAGCTTGAATCATTGAATTTACACCAAGCACTTCAGATATATTTGAAGATTTCTACATTTTATAACTAGTGACAAAAATTCTTTGTGTTGTCAATAGAGACACATTAAAGCAAACTTTGCTTGATGACAATAAGCTCAGTTAAATCAGTACAATAAGTGTGGAGCCCTTCCCTGAGAACGTGTCTGCGTAGGTTCTCAGTCATCCAGGTCATGGTAGTCGAAAGAAGCAACCACAACCTCCCTGCAGAACATTTTGCAAAGTGAAATTTGTTTATTGTCCCATCAACAGTTTACCTGCAGAATGGGTACAAATATCCTTTCTGTGAGGAAGTGACGCAGAAAATACAATGTTTCCCTCTGTGACAATGAAAAAGTGCTTGAGATTGAGTAGAGCGATCCTTCTTCCTTGCTTCATTTCTTGCTCGCAGTCTCTCAGCGTTGACTGGAAAATCAAATCAGACTCACACCATCTGCTTGTAATGTGGGCGTGTCTGTCAGTAGTTTGAAGAGAACTCTCTGGCCTAAACACAATAGGAAGATCAACACCGCCCCAAAACAAACATTTCCAGATTAGATGAATGGCACCGTAATTGGAAATGGTAACATTAACACGTTAACTTCCTGTGTTTGGTCTGCAGTGGGTGACTCGTGATTCAGGGATCTACATTTAAAAACGCACATGTAAAACTGACAGCAAGGTTTTCCCATCATATAGTCGACATAACTAAGCACAACTGTTAACCTTTATGTTTGCTAACATTTGAACTCTTACGATTGGAATATCAACAAAACACTAAATATAGTTTAATTCAATCCTACCTGAGCTGGTTGAATTGAACCAGTTTCAAATTCAAGTTCAAATTGTATTTATCACACACACAAAACCATACACAGTATGACATGAGGTGAAATGCTTGTAGCTGTGCAATGCCCGACCAGTTTCATGACATACTTCCTCTTCCATCTGGGAACAGAATCTAAAGACAGGAAGTAGCCACTGTCAGCTTCCTGAGTACCCAATAAGAAACAAATCAGGCAAAATCAACAAACCTTTGGGTCTCGTTTTCAAAAGTGCATGTTTGTCAGCTTCTGTCTCTCTTTCCATCCACTGTTGGATGTCTTGTTCTGAAATAGTCACCTGGACAAACATGGAAGAGAAAAGATTCACTTGCGACTACAAGCATACGTTCCATTAAAGTCGGGTTTCTCGGGGACTCTTTCAGGATGGCAGAAATCTCCTCCTCAGCAGACTTGTGACCTTCTCCTCTTTGTCCCATCTCTGAAGGAGCTGCACTTCTATCAGTAGGAACTGTCAGCTCTCTCAGTTTGAATGTAAACGAGTCATTTTAACTACTAATACAGAAACATGTGTACCTAGATCCGATGACTTCCTCCTCCCATAATGCAATAATGCATCAGTCAGAAGGTCCAGTCGATCTGATGGAGTCATCTCTTTGTGACTCCTGCAGATCTTCTGAGGAAGGAGCAGAACCTCTCCATGCCTTCTCCATCGTTCAGCCCAAACCCAGGAAGCCGTCGTGTGCTCTAAAAGATTTCTGATTAACACATATTTACTGTTTACTGTACAAGAGTTTATCAAAGTATGGACTGAATAGTGTGTGCATGTGCTTAGGATGACATGTGTGTCAGTTTGTGTACATTGACCAATAAATCATAGCTGGCACTGCAGTTTATGTCCATAAACATGGACAGCCAGGGAAATACCTCGAGGTGTTCCTCCTCCATTTGTCTGATAAACACCAAACAGTGTTTTATAAACAGGAAATGTTGTTCTTGTGTCATATAGCAAAAGAAAATACTCACATGTATATGTGAGGACGGCACACACACGGTGTCGTATATGAAATTCAGCTTGATGTTCTTGTCCTGGTATCTTTTCACCAGCTCACTGATGACATACGTTGGATCTGCTCTCCTGTTTAAAAAAAAGATCATCTCAATGGTTTCGAGTCGATAAGAGAAATAATGTTTTTGGGAAACATTTGGTGACATTGTTGACTGTAGGTTAATGACGTAAGCATTGATTAACAACTCAGCGTTCTCCATGAATCATGTTCAAAAACATAAAGGGAATTTCATGACGACAGGAGGCTCCAAATACACCAGTTACACCAGTTACACCAGTTACATCCTGTCTTTTTGGCTGGTTTTGTGACTGAAGTAAATTTCCAGCTTTAAAGTTGCTACAATCCTAATTACAAAAGGAAATAGTAGTCCTCAATCAGCCATAATAACTTTAACATGACAGAAATTATCTTTAAAATAAAATAAAAAATAGGGGCGTGTGTGTGTACGGGGGGGGGGGGGGGGGGCACTCAACATCTGCACATTCAAAAACATCTGTTTCCATCACAAATACTTCAAATGTTGTCTCTTACATAACCAATCCATTTAAAACTATGACTTATTTAGGAGAACACCTCACTAGTGATGGAGCAGTGACATGAAATTTCCTTCAACATTTCCTCAGCTCAGCTGGTTTGGAGCTATCAGGATGAGACTGCAGATATTCCTCTACATCTTTGTCTCTTACAAACATGATATTTCCATGAAAGCGCTCAATAATACTTCTTCTTTTTCTTCCAAGACCAAAGTCGGCATCCATGGTCACAATCATTGTGCCATCAGTCTGAAACCAAACATCAACACTGGTTCATCCATTTCTGTCATTGATGGAACCAAATCTTATGACAGGATTATTAACTTGGTTGGTAGATCATTAGATAGCACCTCACAGACTGATCACCAACCCACTCCAGTGCACATGAGAGTAGAAAATATGATCTAGTGTCAACATTTATGGACTTTTTAGCCTGAAACATTTTTATATAGAGAAATGTGTCAAATGCTGTTAAACTGTAGGAACTGCATTGTGTTGCACTGAGGAATGACACTCTAGTGTCCTCAGTTGTTGGTGAAATACTGAGATATGAACCTGCTCGTTTGAAGCTTTAGGAGTAAAGAATTATTGTCAATGTATGAAGACAACAATGATTTTTTTGGATTAGCTACAGAAACATGAATTTATATCAATCGATGATACAGCAGCATAACAGAATGACTCATTTCTGATGTTGTTACAATATCAGGTTGGAAAATGTTGAACTTAAAGTATTAAATGACCTCCAGAAAAGTAAGACAGTGAGTGTTCCCACAATTGTTTTTATGAACCTCCTGAGACCCACTGCCCTCATATGGCGACATGGTGATGATGGTAGCTCCACCTTCATCCTCCTCTTGCCAATATATCCACTAACCCTCTGTGCACAATCTGTCTCAGCCTCTCAGACTTTCAAACCTGAGCTGTGCCTGCCATGTACTCATTGCTAAACCTTTTCATTTTGTCCAGTTCAAGCATTTAGAAATAAATAAACACAAAAACACCATTCAAAGATAATTTTTACTTTTTCTACTTATCAGGTACGACCAATCTGAAATATCTTTTGGCGAAATGAACATTATATCCTAAACTTGACCTCAGGCCCATCAGGTTAATGCAGTCATTACATGGACATGTTTCATTTTAAAATGAGATCAGAATAGTTTGGCATTAAGTCATAAATCTGTAAGAACAAACCTGTTTATCTCTCTTGTGTTTACTGCGCGGGTCTGTGATCCTCTGGTAAATGTAGCTGTAAATGTTGTTTTCAAATATAGACGAGTACTGCTGCGTTCATACACCGATGTTCTCCATGTTCTTTGCAAATAATGCAAATGCTTGTGGATGGTGCTGAGGATTTATATGACATCTTTCAGTGAACCCCACAGGCTGAGTTCTTCTCTCTTTGCCTAACTGCTTCCTGTCTCTGAACCAAAAGAGCTCCAAGTCACATTATCCATGTTCTCAAGTGCAAGTGCTGATCCATGTTCTCAGCCAGTGGTGTGACTGGTGTGGGGACAGGTGAACCAGTCTGACTGAAGCTGGGAGGTGAGGACTTCATTCATTTAATAACAGCCCCTCTCGCTCAGTTTTTTCATTCACTCTTGCTCAGATCTCTGCGAACCTGCTCGCAGTGTGTCGCTCAGTGTGGTTTATCATCTTCATCTTAACTTCCTGCTTCTATCATGGTTAAAGCTGATGAATCGTCTGGACATCAAACACTGATGGTGTTATTGGAGCTGAGTGAAGTTTGATGGCTTTATTATCCACGCTGTGACACATGGCAGCTGTCAGAGCAGAACACATGAAGTCAGCAGGTTTAAATTCAGCCTCTGCTTCCTCTGGAGGTCCATGACATCACAGTGTGGCCGCAAAGGGCATCCAGAATCCTAGCCTCCCACAAACATGTCCACCTTCTCCCTGGATTTGAAGCACAGGTGGGCCCACCCTATCCCAAGATGCATTGCAGCGTGGTGGTGGAACATATATTTTGGGTCCAGAGATAGGGCAGCGCTCTCTCTCTAAGTCTTTGAGGATGTTTTCTGTTTGAGTCTGGCTTCAGTCTAATTTAGCAGCTGTGACATCAGAGATTGTAGGGGAGGAACAGCCACACCCACAGGTGAGTTTCCCACCCAGAAACAGAGCGTGAACATCACCTCTGTCTGCGCTGTGTTGGTCACAAGTTTTGTTCTGGGCTTTTAAGTGGAGGGTGGAGCTTGTGAGTGATGGAAGCTGAGAGCGGTGTTTGCACATGCTCAGTGTGACAGGATGTTGGCTGCTGTGTTTGCACATGCTCAGTGTGACAGGATGTTGGCTGCTGTGTTTGCACATGCTCAGTGTGACAGGATGTTGGCTGCTGTGAAAGCTGAATGCTCTCTGGTTAGAAGTGATGTCACACATTAGGATAACTGTGCTAGCTTTCTGTCAGAGTACCAGGGCCTCACTTTGACCACATGACTCTCAGTACACAGCATGATGTGTGCGCTGTAAACAGGAAGCAGAGGAGCAGGACTGAGGTAAACCTCTGAGGGATCAAACTGAGACTGAGCTCCAGATGTTTCCACATGTTTCTGCTCTGTGTGTGTTTGATGATTATTTCAGGTATAGATGATGGAATATGACCAGTCTGATGTCAGCCTGCTTCTCTGACAGCGCCTCACCTCTCTATGCTGCCCCCTGCTGGCTCTTATCATTACTGACTGAGTCCTTGCTGCCACTTTATTAGGTACAGCTTGCTAACACAGGCTCAGACCTGCTTTGCCTTTACAGATACCTTAAACCTTCATGGCTCAGATTCAGCGTGGTGCTGGAAACATCCCTCAGAGTCATGTGATCAGTGACGCCTGCTTCAGCACTGACAGATAGAAAAGTACATCCACATGAACAGGAAATATAATAATAATAATCAAATGCTGATTCTCAGCTTTTCAGCCCTTTGTCTGGATGTTAATCCAGCTGTGTGTGTTTGTGGTGACAGTAAATAAATGTTAGACTTACAGCTCCTGTTTTACTGCATTAAAGTGATCAGATGACTTCAGCGCTTTGACATGGATGGTTGTGAAAGCAGGAAATGACAAATGTAGCACAGCAGCAGTGTTTAACACATCTGAGCTGGAAACAGAAACTCTGGTATGAACATCATTCATAGATCAGCTTCCAGCTTCTTTTGCTCGGCTACATTTTGGATGGATTTGCATTTAAAGATGAGACTGAAATGGTTAGGGTCAGGAGGTCAAAGGTCAGAGCTTCAGTGGGTCTGAGGGCGGCCTCACGCTGGAGAAGGATGAAGGAGTCTGACCTGAGCCAGTGTTTGACATGAACACATCAGCACTGCTGTCAGTGAGCCTAACGACAGCCGTTAGCATCATTTCAGTGTTTCAGTCATAAAAACACTTCCTGTCACTGTGGTGGTTACAGTGACATCATGCAGTTTGTGCTTTGACCTCCAGAGGGCGACAAATCAGCACAGACAGAGAGCTCCATTCAAACTTTGCTTCCAAAAGTAATAATTCTTCAAATATAATCATCAGTGTTTGAGCAGTTATGATATCAGGGACAATCTAGACACGTGTGACAATACTGAACATGTCACATGACACACCTCAAACATCATGTGATCCACTCTCAGTCTGCACTTTGATTCATTACTTCAACAGGTTGAAATGAGCTTTGAAGAAACATTCAGTGAAATAAATCTTTCATGGATTCATGTGAGCAGCAGATGAACTTTGTACCAACAACATCTTCAATAACAGAGTCTGAATGAAGCTCAGGTGTTGATGCTGCTCACTGATTGGACGCTTGGTTTCAGCTCTGCTCTCAGTCTTTACTGCACAGGTGAAGGTAGAAAGTGTGACTGGATCTATAGACTGGAAGCAGAGAAACATGCTGAACATTTGAAGCTTTGTAGCAGAAATGTTCATGTTACAAATACAGCAGAGCTGATCTGGGATCAGTGTGTTCACACCTGCAGCTACAACAAGGTTTCATGTCTCCACACGTCAGCATGTGAACTTTACTCTGACTCGGTCTGAGCAGTCAGGCGGCATATTTTTAAAGTTAACACATCAGCACACACAGAGCTGAGCCCCTCCCACCTGTGCTGAGTTTCAGGTGGAGCCCCGCCTCCTTCCAGGAAGCAGCTTACCTGTGTGTCCGTGTTTAGTGTCCAGGTGTGGAGCGGAGCTTGTTGTTGGTGTGTGAAGAAACTGTAAGTTTACTTTGTTTCCTCCTTTAACAGTTTGTCTTTAGGAACTTTACTTTTTGTTCAGCTCATGTTTGATTTCTTCACACAACAAACTGTGTGTTTGTATTTCCGGTCTCTCCATTAAAGTCAGTGTGTAATGTTTCCTGGCTAACATCAGCTGTGTGCAGCTTAGTTCAGCACAAATCTGCCGCTCCATAGTTCACCTCGTTGGTCACAGCTGGACCAACGAGGCCGAGTGTGTCCGCCACTCTGAGCTACGTTCGTGTTTGTGTACTTGTAGTTTGTACTGTGTCCCAATTAAGAGAGTGCACGCTTGAAGTACGCGCACTACGCGTACTACGTACGGTGCGTACTATAATTACGAGAAGTGCGGAAGTGAGAGGTTTGTGAAATGGGACGGTCTAGCCTTCGTCACGCTGCTCAGGTTGCCTAGCAACCATGATACTAACAGCGAGTAACGTTTCATACAGCTTTGTTTGACAGAAATGAAGGAGAACATATTTTGTACATTTGTTTCTACATGAGTTTTGTGTGATTTGATAAGTATCTGAGGCTGAGACCACAGGACTGTAAAACATGATTGTTGGGCTTCATTTCTGTACTGAACAGTCATTTAAGATTAGCTAGTAAATAACAATTAGCTAATGTTGTTCATGAGACTAAAGTCATCTCACTGTGGTAATGTAAATATAATATGGCCAATATTATATTTATTGTCAGATTATTATGATATATATATATATTACAGCAGTAAGCTTGAACTCTGTGTCAAAGATTCAAGTAGCAGTTATTTATATTTCCTATCACCTTAAATCTTCACTCAAAGACAAGTATCTTTGACAGTTTATATACAGATGTATTATATATAAGAGACAAATATTGTTCTTTTAATATGTTGGCATTACTAAATTTGGCTCAATACTTACATATATGTGTAAAAAGAAAATGTACGAGCTGTGAAAACTGTTTCTGATAGAATGAAGAGTAGACTGATATATGAAATATTCCTTTATTGGGTGAGAAACTCAGACCATGTCATAACTGCTTTAAGTCATACAGAATAGATATCAGAGCCTTAAACAGGCTGACTTCTGCTAAATGGGTCAAACTGGGCAGAAAGTATACAAACACATAACATCCTTATAGAATATGATGTAACACTATAGATCAACTTACCTCAGAATATATAAAGCATATAAACAATTACAGCAATATGATGCAACAAACACAGCAGTGCTACTGATCCAAAATACTCAAAGCTTCATAGAACTGAAACAAACTTATTTTTAGCTCCATTCTGCTGCTGATACAGACTTTAGGTTTCTGAATATTAAACTTGTTGATGCCTTTCATAGTGTGTAACTTGAAGGCCCTGAGTACTTTCTCCCACACTGAAAACACTGGGATGATCACATTATTTGAACATTACCTAATAAGACTGATTCAGCACAGACAGTAATGTTAAACTTTCCTAGCAGTCCTTCACAAACAGGGAACAGTCTGTCTATTCTCTCCATCTGTCAGCTGCTGCTGGCTCTTCCTCCTCCTCTTCCTCACACACTGCTGAGTTTGTCCTGGTGGATCATCAGGGCTGCAAAGCCTCACAGATGATGTGCAGCAGTGGCTCCCTCAGTCTGTCCTCACTCTGGACACTTGCAGTTGTCACACATGGAAATCAAATGTGTGATAAGCTGCAGGATTCAAACACAAGTGTAACTTATAAACACATGTTCATACTTTTATTCCACAATCAGAGAGAAAGAAACAGAGAGAGAGTGCAGGACAGACAGACGGGTGGCAGTCTCAGGTGTACACACTGCTACACAACAGCACAAAAGAAGGAGGATTTAGTGTTTGTGTTATTATGAAACAAGAAGAGTTTCAGATGGTGCAGTCGACACATGTGTGACTCCTGTGATTAAAGCATCTTTCTTTCAGCTTAACGAGTGAACCGTCAGCTCGTTCAAACACACGTTAAAGTCCGTTTGGCTCGACACCACCGAACAGAGGCAGCAATATAACATAGCTAACATTAACAGTGTAGTGAATCCTGCTTGTGCCGTGATGTTCAGGACTGCAAACCGAGCAGCATCACTGACTTTCAGCTTGTTGTGTTTGTGGATATATGACTGACTTTAATTATCCACAAAATCATCACATTCTCTGTCAGATTAAGGTTGACTATACTTATATACACTCAACAAAAATATAAACGCAACACCTTTGTTACTGCTCCCATTCCCCATGGGATGGATGTAGAGACCTAAAATTCATCCCAGATACACAATATAACCATCCCTCCCAAACAGTGGTCACAAATCAGTCCAAATGTGTGGTAGTGGGCACATCTGCTATATTGAGATAATCCATCCCACCTCACAGGTGTGCCACATCAGGATGCTGATCTGACATCATGAGTCAGATCAGCACAGGTGTACCTCAGACTGCCCACAACAAAAGGCCACCCTGGAATGTGCAGTTTTGTCTCACAGCAAAATGCCACAGATGCCACAAGCAATGAGGGAGCGTGCAATTGGCATGCTGACAGCAGGAATGTCAACCAGATCTGTCGCCCGTGCATTGAATGTTCATTTCTCAACCATAAGCCGTCTCCACGGGCGTTTCAGAGAATATGGCAGCACATCCAACCGGCCTCACAACCGCAGACCTCGTGTAACCACACCAGCCCAGGACCTCCACATCCAGCAGGTTCACCTCCAAGATCGTCTGAGACCAGCCACCCAGACAGCTGCTGGAACAATTGGTTTGCACAACCAAACACTTTCTGCACAAACTGTCAGAAACCGTCTCAGGGACGCTCAACTGCATGCCCGTCATCCTCATCGGGGTCTTGACCTGACTCCAGCTCGTCACCGTAACAGACTTGTGTGGGCAAATGCTCACATTCGATGGCGTCTGGCACGTTGGAGAGGTGTGCGCTTCACGGATGAATCATGGTTCACATTGTTCAGGGCAGATGGCAGCTGAGAATGTCCCAGTTCTTGCATGGCCAGCATACTCACCGGACATGTCACCCATTGAGCATGTTCGGGATGTGCTTGACCGGCGTATACGACAGCGTGTACCAGTTCCCACGAATATCCAACAACCTCGCACAGCCATTGAAGTGGAGTGGACCAACATTCCACAGGCCACAATTGACAATCTGATAGACTCCATGCGACGATGTGTTGCACTGCATGAGGCAAATGGTGGTCACACCAGATACTGACCGGTTCTGGGTCCCCAGACCCCCAATAGCGCAAAAAACTGCACATTCCAGGGTGGCCTTTTGTTGTGGGCAGTCTGAGGTACACCTGTGCACTACTCATGATGTCAGATCAGCATCCTGATGTGGCACACCTGTGAGGTGGGATGGATTATCTCAATATAGCAGATGTGCCCACTACCACACATTTGGACTGATTTGTGACCACTGTTTGGGAGGGATGGTTATATTGTGTATCTGGAATGAATTTTAGGTCTCTACGTCCATCCCATGGGGAATGGGAGCAGTAACAAAGGTGTTGCGTTTATATTTTTGTTGAGTGTATATTTTGAAGTAGAGGCTTTAAAACCAAGTAAACGCTGAAAGTACAAACATCACTAATGTCGCATAACTTTGCCGACATGTGGCCAACAATAATGTTTTAATGTTCTTCATTATTAAACATTTGCACATAAATAAGTGACATAATATTCAGTACTTACTTTTGAAGGTTTACTCTTTGGCCGCTCCGCTTCTGCCGTCTGCCGTATAGGGCTTTGGAGTTGACGTCACACCGCAGTGCATTGTGGGATTGCTGCACCATGTCAGAAGGCCACAAATCAAAACAAACACACTGTGTTGGAAGCAGGACTGTCAGAACCATGCTTAAAATCAGCGCAAAAGACAAAGGGCTGTATCGCAACCGATTGCGCCAAGACGCCAAAAGACGGCACTTGGACAAAATAGCGTGCATCGGTAATGTGGACCTGTATGAAATAAGGCAGCGGAGCGGAAACCCAGACAACCTACTGCCGTTGTCCTATCCCGATATTTTCGCGTATCTTGTCTGTGGAGTCAGCTATAAACTCAGCTATAGACTCGACTATAAAGCTTTGGGCAGATGAAGAAGAAGTCCGGCTCTTCCCACACTGTAGTGTACTGTGTGTTTTAATAAATAAATATGTCGACACACTATGGATTCTCAGTCGTATGTCTCTTCCTCAAATTCGAACCACGACACAGCGCATACACGGCGAATCATTTTCGGAATTATAAATTCCTGGAGGCGCACATCTAATTCACAAACGGTTGGGTACAAGATTTGGATGTTTTTAAGCCTCCACATTGTGAGTATGTTGACCATATGACCAAGATACAGCTTGAGGTTGCACATAACATTGACTTCTCCTCAGCACCTGCCCCAAAAATTGCTCTAGATGAACGATTCACGATTGATGCAAGCTGTGCGTTGCCATGTAAATAGTTTGCATTTCATGTGTATGTACTTGCTAAGTACATGTGAACAGATCTTGAATAAAAAAAAAATGAACATACTTTTCTGTTTTATTGAAACCACTTTACAGAAAGTACAATTATTTACAATGAACTGTACATGCAACACAACAGTTTTATGAATATTCAACAAGAGCAAGTTTCATTTGGCCCTGGTTTGACAACCACACTGGGGCACATATTCACCAAAACACAGCACACCTTAACAATCTTATCAAGCAGTGTTGTGCGCCGGTCCGAGTTTGACACAGGTATGTCGTCGTGCCCCATGTGCAGCGTTGGAGCCAAGTCTGGATTTGTTACATCCATTTCATATGCTGGTTTGAGTGCAATAATGCCAAATAATAAGCCTGTCCGTCAACATGACGTGGTTCTGCAGCATCACACATTAGGATGCTTTATCTAATTATCTTCATTCAAAATAACACTAAAAGCCTATTAAGAGAGATATGAATTTATTTAGAACTCACCAGAAAGAAAATGCTGCGAGCAAACCAACAAAAAATTGGGGATGGCAGAGAACTCGATATCCACTCGTCTGACCGCTGCAATCCAAGCTTGACGTATTTGTTTAGAATGTTGTTCACACCTGTTGAACTGACTGAAACTTCTAGTCACAGTAAATCAGTGTGTGTCAGTGAATGCATCGTGTGTGCTTCGTGGCTCCATCGATTGGACTGATAGTAGAGCAGCTGATGGCAGCTTCGTCTGCCTCACACTGCTGTCTGACTGCATTCAGCTGACACTGAGATGAAGCAGGAAAGAAGCAGCTGATATTTGGACAGCACACATGATGGAAAGGAGGATTTCAGTTGATGTGCACATGAATGATTTGTGTTTCCTCTGCAGGTGAAGGTAGAAAGTGTGTGTGAGCTGATGTGAATTGAGCAGCATGGATCAGTGTGAGGACAGAGAGGAGGGAGTCCCTCCCTCTAAAAGCACTCTGTGTGGGGAACATGAGAGCCAGACCAAAGCTCAGAGGTGAGATGACCATCTCTAACTGTCCATGACTCTTCTCCATGTCACAGCTCAGCACTCACATCACTGCTCCATCATTATTCACAGGAACCAGCCTGGACCTCCACCCAGCTCTGTGTCCTGTAAGAGTGACTGGTCTGTAGATCGTCCCATTTGGTTTAAAGGACAGGAGCACTCTGCTGCAGAGAGGTGAGCTGTTAGGAACATGAACTCTCTGATTTAAATGATTTTGATGTTTCCTGGTTTCTAAAATGCATCTCTGTAGCAGAGCAGTGTCTCCAAGGACACACAGGCTCAGCTGTAACTGTCAGTTTATCTGGTTTAAGACACATTTGGACTCAATTGGCTGTTTTTAACTATGTATTTTAATCAGAGGTGTAAATCTAGACCTCACACATCTGGATCCTAAACTATGAGAGAAACAGCTGCTAGCAGTGGGTAGTTTGACTTTGATACGCTGCTCTAGAAAGCAAACAAAGGTTTGTGCAGCTCCTCTTCAGAAAAGTGTTCAGAGAGCAGCTGCTGTATTAGACAAAGGCTCGTCGTGTGAGCCCAGATGTGTGTAACAGCTGGATGAAGGAGAACCATCAGTCGCGTCTCCATCCCGCCTTTATTAATGAACTTCCTGTTGCTTGCAGATGACAGGAACACAAAGTGTTTGTGCCACGTGATGCTGCAGGATTTGTTAACATGTCCATGATGGTAACATCTCCTGGTCTAACTGCAAACACATGAGCGCTCCTAACGGCAGCTATCACAGCCACACAGGCAGACTGTGTCTCACTGTTGCATTCAGGGACATTTGTTTTCCTGTAAAAAGCTTAACTCTAATCTAAGAGGACTGTTACTGACAGCAAACAGCTGCATTATCTGCAGGTTGTATATCCAAGATGGCACCGCGTATGGATGCCCTGGTGCTTCAGTGCGTTACTTTTGTCTTGTTTTTGTGCATTTCTTCTGTGTCTGGGCACTCCTCTGGATATTCTTACACCAGAGAAGAGCTCCTTAACTGCAGGACTACAACGCCTGTGGATTTATTTCCAATATTTGTCGCATCTGCGGCAGATTTACTGCTGACTCTGATCAGGAAAGTGAGACGTCGAAAGAGAGGTAAGCGAGCCGGCGTACTCGTGCGTTTGAGGAAACGCGGACTGAGAACGGCCCTTCCTGGGATCTTCCTTTCTAATGTACGCTCACTCTGGAATAAGATAGACGAACTGGCCCTGATGAGAAGCATGAACAGAGACTTTGCCTCCTCCTGTGTCTTATGTTTTACGGAGTCGTGGCTCAGCGAGGACATCCCGGACTGCGCGCTCAAGCTGGAGGGCTTTCATCTGCTGCGCGCGGACCGGCAGGCCGCTCTCTCCGGTAAAACCAAAGGTGGAGGTGTCTGCTTCTACATCAATAGTGGCTGGTGCACAGATGTAACAGTGATTGCTCAGCACTGCTCTCCCTCTCTGGAATATCTTTTTATTCACTGCAAACCGTTTTATTCTCCGCGGGAGTTTGCTTCATTCATCCTGGCCGCTGTTTATATCCCGCCAGACGCGGATGCGCGAGCAGCTCAGTGCGCACTCGCAGAGCAGATTCTCCACATGGAGCGGACATTCCCGGACTCTCTCATCATTGCTCTTGGGGACTTTAACAAAGCCAATCTGAGCCATGAGCTTCCGAAATACAAGCAGTATATTAAATGCCCGACCAGAGAGGAGAGGACATTAGACCACTGTTACAGCACGATCAGCGGGGCCTATCGTGCGGTGCCCCGCGCTTCACTCGGACTTTCTGACCACGTCATGATCCACCTAATCCCCGCGTACAGACAGAGGCTGAAGCTCTCCAAACCTGTCGTGAGGACCAAAAAACTGTGGAGCAACGAGGCTGTGGAGGAGCTTCGCACGTGTTTGGAGACCACAGACTGGGACACATTGAAGGCTGCTTCTAACAGCTTGGACGAGTTTACGGACACTGTCACCTCCTATATCCACTTCTGTGAGGACAGCATTGTGCCATCACGCACCAGGGTGAGTTATAACAATGACAAACCCTGGTTTACCCCTAAACTCAAAAAGCTGTGGCTGGAAAAGAGTAAGGCGTTCAGAAGCGGAGACAGGGACTGCTACAGAGAGGCCAAGTACAAGTTCACTAAGGAAGTGGACATTGCCAAACATCAGCACTCTGAGAAGATGCAGCAGCAGATCTCAGAGAATGACTCGGCCTCTGTGTGGAAAGGTTTTAGGAATATTACAAACTACAAGCCTAAAACCCCCCACTCCACTGACGACTTGCTCTTGGCCAACACCCTCAACGACTTCTACTGTCGTTTTGACGAGCCATCAGGCAGCCTTCACACCTCCAACGACCCCAACAATAGAGACACTTTGGACACTCATTCCCCCACCTCTCCCCCCTCCATAGAGCCATCACCACCTTCAAACTGTTCACCTACAACACCCCCCTCCTCACCCCACACAAAAGAGGATTTCACACCACCTCCTCCGACCACAACTCTTCATATTCATGAAGCAGATGTGAGGAAGCAGTTTAAGAATCTGAATGCTCGGAAAGCTCCTGGCCCAGACGGTGTGTCTCCTGCCACCCTCAGACACTGTGCAAACGAGCTGGCCCCAGTGTTTTCTGGCATCTTCAACTCCTCACTGCAGGCATGTCATGTGCCTGCCTGCTTCAAGTCCTCTACCATAATCCCTGTCCCCAAGAAACCTAGGATCACTGGACTAAATGACTACAGACCCGTGGCTCTGACATCTGTGGTCATGAAGTCATTTGAGCGCCTAGTTCTCTCCCATCTCAAGACCCTCACGGCCCCCCTCCTGGACCCCCTGCAGTTTGCATATAGAGCCAACAGGTCTGTAGACGACGCCATCAACATGGCCCTACACTTCATCCTGCAGCATCTGGACTCCCCAGGAACCTACGCCAGGATCCTGTTTGTGGACTTCAGCTCTGCCTTCAACACCATCCTTCCAGACCATCTCCGAGGCAAGCTTTCCCAGATGAATGTGCCTGATCCCATCTGCCGGTGGATCACTGACTTCCTGACGGACAGGAAGCAGCACGTGAGGCTGGGGAAGAATGTCTCGGACTCCCGGACCATCAGCACCGGCTCCCCTCAGGGCTGTGTTCTTTCTCCTCTGCTCTTCTCCCTGTACACCAACTGCTGCACCTCCACCCACCAGTCTGTCAAGCTAATCAAGTTCGCAGATGACACCACCGTCATTGGGCTCATCTCTGACGGGGATGAGTCTGCCTACAGGAGGGAGGTTGAACGTCTGGTGTCCTGGTGCAGCCACAACAACCTGGTGCTGAATGCCCAGAAGACAGTGGAGATTATTGTGGACTTCAGGAAGCACACAGCCCCACTCCCCCCCATCATCCTGACTGACACCCCCATCACCTCTGTGGACTCATTCCGCTTCCTGGGTACCACCATCACCCAGGACCTGAAGTGGGAGCCCACCATCACCTCCGTCATCAAGAAAGCCCAGCAGAGGATGTACTTCCTGAGGCAGCTGAAGAAATTCAACCTGCCAACACGGACGATGATGCAATTCTACACTGCAATCATCGAGTCCATCCTCACCTCCTCCATCACCGTGTGGTACGCTGGAGCCACTATCAGGGACAAACAGAGACTGCAGCGTGTTGTGCGCTCTGCTGAGAAGGTGATTGGCTGCAGACTCCCATCTCTGCAGGACCTGTACACCCGCAGGACACTGCGGCGTGCAGCCCGGATCTCAGCTGACCCTTCTCACCCTGGACACAGTCTGTTTGACCTGCTCCCCTCAGGCAGGAGGCTCCGGTCCATTCGCACCAGAACCTCTCGCCACAAGAACAGTTTCTTCCCCTCTGCTGTTGGACACATGAACAATAACCACATGACTGTCCCCGCCACTCACACATGACCCTACGCTGTGTCACTGCATCATTTCATGTCTGGCACTGATCACCACCTGCACTCATGTATATATCCTTCTACGTAGCACTCTTAATTCTTATTCTCATGTATATATCTCATGTATATCTCATGCACATATCTTTCTTTCTACATAGCACTTTAATTCTTATTCTTATTGTTTGCACTGAAGCACCGCAGCAAATTCCTAATGTTGTAAACCTCAACATCTGGCAATAAACCCATTCTGATTCTGATTCTGATTCTGATTCTGTGTGATCACAGCTGCTTCAATCACTTTATCAGAGAATTGATCATTGAATAAAACATGTTTGTGTCTGCAGAGGTCAGAGGTCACAGTCTGCAGGATCCAGCTGTCCGTCTGTGAGGAGTGATGAGTCCAAAGATTACCCTCCACTCTTCAGTGCTGAACCTGGACAAACGAGGTCAGAGAACTGTGATGACTCCTTTACATGTTTGTGTTTTCCTGGATAAATATGACCAAAGATTCATTAGAAAGGTAAAAATCTTAGACTTTGTCCTGTAGCGCTGTGTGGCAGGCAGGATTGGACCCAAACACAACAGGATGAAGTCAAAGAGGCAGCTTTATTTCAGCTGTGAACATGCAAACAGCAGAAATAAGGAAACATAACTGTAGGTTTGCAGTGAATGAAGCCTCAGCTCGACGCTCCACTTTGTCCCTCTTTTCCTTCTCCAAACAGCCACATCAGGAGTCTCTGATGGAGTTTTAAAATATTTAATTACAAATGTCCAAAGATGGGTTCAGGATACCTGAATCCACAGTTATTAAAGCTAAAATAGTTCACAGGGTTTGGACTTTATTAGGTGACGAGAGAACATCAAAGTGTTTTTTATCTTTAAACAGTATTTTTATCACTTCAGTTGCTCTCACAGCCCTGTTTGTTATTTTAGTAAGTAAGTAAAGTTTATTTATTAAGCGCTTTTCATAGACAGGTAGTCACAAAGTGCTGCACACAGAGACTAAAATAAACAGTACGATAAATAGCAAAATGCACAATATACACAATATAGAGTTTAAATGTAAATGAAAAATATAAAAATGTAAACAGCATTGGTCAACAGAAAGCTTGTTTAAACAGTAAAGTTTTTAACTGTTTTTTAAAGGATCCCACAGAGTCAACCAAACGTAGTTGTAGAGGTCGACTGTTCCACAGCCTTGGTGCCACAGACTGAAAGGCTCCGCCCCCTTTCGTCTTCAGACGTGTTCTGGGAGCAACCAACAAACTCTGAGTCTGTGAGCGGAGACAGCGAGCAGCAGTGTATTTAGTGAGAAGCTTGGATAAATAATCTGGGGCCATTTAGTGCTCTGTACGTTAAAACAATCATTTAAAACGAATTCTAAAATCTATTGGGAGCCAATGTAAAGAACATAAAATAGGAGTGATGTGAGCTCGCTGGGTAGAGTGAGTTAGTAGTCTGGCTGCTGCGTTTTGTACAGCTTGGAGGCGAGAAAGAGATGATTTATCCAAGCTGGTAAACAGGGAATTACAATAATCTAAACGCGATGACACAAATGCATGGACAATTTTTTCCAGTTCAGCTAAGGAGACCATATGTCGCAGTTTAGAAATATTCCTTAAATGAAAGAAACAGGAACGAGACAGAGACTTTACATGTGAGTCAAGGCCCAAAGAAGAGTCAAATATTACTCCAAGATTTCGAATATTTGGCTCAGCAGAAGAACAGAAAGGGGCAACAACTTGACTGATTTTAGAATATAGATCAGGAGGAGCTATGATCATGGTCTCTGTCTTGTTCTAACATGGTAATTGTTAGAAAGCCAGTCAGAGATTTGAGTTAAAGCCTGGACTAGGGTGGACAGCCTATCCAGCTGATGAGGCTTAACCAGAGCTCTTATGTTTCACTCAGTGCTCCCACCAAACACCTTGGAGGACACATTAGTGTGATTTAGATTTCATTGCTGTAAACACCAGTCACACAAGCTAACCCATGGAGGCAGCAGCAGGCTTTGTGTTTGGTAAAGTCTGCTGGCTTAAACTAAGAGAGTTTAGTTTGTTAGCACAAAGAGCTGTCAGCTAAAGCCCCGAATGCACTTTGAATACAGACGAACTGAGAAAAACACTTTAAATACAGCAAACAGTCAAACTGACCACATGTTTTTCTGCTGATCATCCACAGCAGTACGTTTAGCATTCATGCTAGCAGCAGGCTATGACTGTTAGGGTTGCCAACCGTCCCTTAAAAAACGGAATCGTCCCGTATTTAGAAACAAAAGCACACGTCCCGTATTGAGCTAATAAGGGACGCACTTTGTCCCGTAATACAGTGAGAATCAAAAGTAGTCTATAAATGTTAATGGAATTAACGCTTTGTTTGAAAGCATAATTCCCAGCACCTCTCCTGCTTTGTGACCAATGAGCTGACAGCACACTTATGACAATTCAGATTACCGCTCATCTCATTGGTCGAGGAAAGGTCGCTTGCGGAGAAAATACCGGAAGACAACAGATGACCACAACAAGAAGCATGGCCAACAGGGAAACAAACGCCGACACTGCGGTGCAAGTCTCGGACGACAGTACACCTAAAGCTGGGCAGACACTGTGCGATTTTTTTCAGTCACGTTATTCAGCTCCTGCTCAAACTGCACGATTGACTCGCAGGGGTTAGAAGTTGGTAGGTCACGATGCAGGTCTCACACTATACCGCCCGATGCTCTGATGCGACCCGAGTGCTCACACTGTGCCTCCATAACATGAAGGTTATAACAGAAAATCTGTCGCTCTCCCTGTCTTTCACTCACACAGACACACAAACCACCACCATCAACTTTGCTAAATTGCTAATGAAAAACATGATCAGGCAGCTGTGAATGAGCAGCAGTGTAAATCCAACTATTTTCACGTTTGTTGTGGTCGTGATAATTTTGTGATGCCACATCGAAAAGGCTCGGATGAGCTTTCCAAAGTTCTACAAGTTGTGCCTCCATCGCTTGTGTCCAGATCACACGCTGCACAGCCGTGCTGCTCCGTCTTTTTCACCGACGTTTACGTGTTTGCGCGTGAGCAGTGTGAGCGGCTCACGAGCGATTGATGATCGGGAGCTGCTCGAGATGTTAATCGCTTCTCGTTACCCCACGTATACTACACGATGCACGATGAAGGCCAAAATCGGGCTGATCACCAAATCGGTCGCACGACTCAAAAATCGTCTCAAAATGGGCCAAAAATCACACAGTGTGAGCCCAGCATTAGAGCAGCAATGTTTGTTTCCCTCAGAGAAAGAAAAAAAGGCTGCAAAAGTACAGGGAGGAATGGGAAAAGGGAAATACCTGGCTGGGAAAGGTCACCATAAAACCTATAAAGCGCACTGCACTGTGTGCCGGCGCACTTTTTCCATAGGCATGCTTCTAATGGTGGGGGCACATGAAGAATATGAGGGGCGTGAAAGCTCGGGGAACCCTTAACCAATTTCTTGTCCACCAGGCCACGGCAGAAGCAGATATGGTATGTAAACACTGGTTTGTTTTTTAAACCCTCTGGTTAAGGTTAAAATGGGCATGTGCAGTGAATATCAGCGCTATGTGGCCAGAAGTGTGATAATATAATTTATTTTGTGTAATAAACAACTGCAAGGATAGATGATTACAACAAATAGATGACTAATACATAAAAGTAATACATAGATGAATAATGATGATGAGTTAAGATGCGTAATCATGGGAACAAGCGGGTTTACAAACAGGAGCAGCTGATTAGCATTAGAAAAGCTGAAATAATACCTCAACTGAAGCCAATTGCACTAAATGCACTAAATGTGCACAGTTACAAGAATATTTTTCGTTCTATTGCTTTCTATTAATTTATATAATTTTAAGTTAAGCAGGACAGATTTCTTTTAAAGAAAGATTTACTTATATTCTCAAAAGTTAAGCATGACAGGCTTCTGTTTAAGAAAGAGACCTGTTTTACTGTGTTAATGTTGTCATTTTGAGCTAATAATAAATGGCTAAATGATCATTTGTTTCCCATATGGTCATATCACAAAGAATATGCATCTGCTTAAATCAAATTCAAGTCAAATGGTTAAAAAATAATTTCACACACACAAAAAAGAGCTACCACACTGGGAAGGGTGAAGACAACTAGGTTGCCCGGCCCTGGCCACGAGGTGTCCCTTATTTATTTTTCAGGGAGTTGGCAACCCTAATGACTGTCCACTGAGCACCAACACAGGTAGGAGTGAGCAGTGATGAAGCAGGACTGTGGGCAAGTTTGAGCTACAATCCTATTGGCTTCTCAGTTTCTCCAAAGAAAAGGGGAAAAATTCTTGGTGTTGTGAAGATGTGAGTTGGTCTTGTTGTCGTGGAGCTGGAAGGATGCTGGCAGTGAGAGGCTTTTCATACAGTGTTCAGTAACAGAATGAGAAGAAAGCCACTGCACATGAAACAAGGTGCTCGTAGTGTTTGTTTACTGTGTTTGTGCCACAATGTCAGATCAGTTGTAGATTCACTTGCAGACTTGTCCAGTGAAACCAGTGCAAGTAGGGGAGACCGGGGATAGTTGTAACGTGGGTCAGTTGTAACACTTCCAATTTCTCCAATCAGGGCTAAGTTTCAAATGATGTGACTCATCCTGTACATGCACAATTCAGTTCTGCTATCACATGTGAAAAATCAGCACATTTTATCAAACACAGACAATTTAACATGAAAAAAAGTAATTTGTATGCCAAAAAGTAAGTCTTTCTACTTTATTTCAATTTCTAATAGCATTATCTGCTTTGCAGTTAAACTCATCAAACTTAAATTGTGTTATTTGTATGTCTATGGGGATATATTCTGTGTAGGTCTTTAGTGCTAATGTTTTAGCCGTTGGCTGTAATGTTAGCTAGTTCATGGCTATAGGAGTCTGGGTCAGTTGTAACAGCAACAGTCTGGGTTAGTTGTAACAATAATGTATGTTACAACTTACCGCACTATTACTTTAACTTATATTAAACAAGTTGGGGCAACGACATCAGCAGAGAGACGTTCACTGGTCGCATTTGTATATGCGGTTAATGCCATTGGCAACACAATTCCTCCACTGTTTGTGTTCCCACACATACATTATGCAGACCACTGTGTCAGAGATGGACCAGTAGGAAGTACTGGTAGTGGAAATAAATCGGGATGGGTGCAAGAAACAGATTTCCTCATCTTTCTGAAGCACTTTGCAAACCACACCAAGGTAAGCCAGGATAAAAAGTAATGGAATTGCGATGCTGGTGAACAACTACATTTTTCCAGCTTCATTGTTATGTTCAAAATTGGTGCAAGAGTTGTAGGTTATAATGCCCACTGAGCCAATGAGGCCAAACTCAAGGAAGACCAACCAAAATTAATGAAATATTCAGTTGCACAAAATTCCATAATTTGTCTTTTTTGGGGGGTTGGAATATGTTCAAAAGTTAGATTTCTGCATTCTGTCACACACACACACAGCTACATAAATGGCTCTAAGTGCATTCATGTGTTGAATAAACAAAGATTACATGTTAATGTTTTGTCAGTACCCTTATTTCATTGTGTTACATTTCACCCCAGGATATGTTACAACTAACCCAGACTATGGGGTTAATTGTAACATTTCACTCTTTGTGTTTGAGGCCATACCATGCAATGGGTAATTGTGCTGCAGAGAAAATAGCTGCACTATTTAATAGCCGAGACATGTAAATACTTTGGATTACATTTTGAATCCACTACCTTAAACGAGCTCCAAATTACAGACAGAAATGTCAAAAATGTTACAACTATCCCCGGTCTCCCCTACTGCAGTACAGAGCAAAGACTAAGCAAGCCAGGAGAGCTCTCCAACTTTCTGAAAGTATCAGGATATTTGAGTGATAAGAAAAAGTGGATCGTGCAACAATGTCCCTCAGCACACAAAACAATCAAAGCAGAATAAATATAATGTTTTAGATCAAACACTTACAGGGACCTGAAGAGAGAGAACCAACAAAATGTCATGGCTAACAGAGGAACTCAAGCACAGACTGAGTTCTGACAAACAAAAAGGTGACCGTTTATTTACCAAAGGGGTGAACCACAGTGCTCTATATTAGGGGTGGGTTTTTATAATCGATTCATCGATTAAAATCGATTCTGGCTTGGATAACGTAAAATCGATTCATTAAAATCCTGAATCGATTTTTTAATATAAATTTATTTTGCCCGAAATGCCAGAATCTCTGGTGACATCTCACAAAATTTCAAGAACCACCAAACAGTAAATGAGAGCAGGAACACGGATTCTGCACATAGACTTAAACACACAGCGCGACCCGCGGATCAGAATCAGTTAGATGTCGCCTTTCTCACAGTCGGGGCTGAAAGCCGACAGCTCGCTGATCCGGGTCGGCGCTTTGTCTTCACGCCCTTTAAGCGCTGATTCTAAAGCTGTTAGTTTGATCTCTCTCCAAACAATATTGACCAAACCAGCAGCAAAAGAAGATCCAAACGCTTTGATAGGTTTGTAGCTTGAACCCATCCGCTGGAACGTTGAAGACAATATAATTACACTGCTAAGCAAGACACAAGTAGGCAAACTTCTTCATGGTACTCGTGCACGGGAGAGAACCGGACAGGCACCGTTCCTTCGCTTGACCCCAGTAGCTCTCGTCCGTTCTCCCATATCACTGTCCTTTTATTGAGGTTACATGAATATGCATAAGTTCATTAACATATGACGTCTACATACACAAAGAGTACCTTGCCTGTGTGTGTGTGTGTGTGTGTGTGTGTGTGTGTGTGTGTGTGTGTGTGTGTGGGGACTGCTGATCAAAGGGTCAAACATCCTTGGTCAGGAAGAGGGTAGCCTCCCCCTCACCCTAGATGGTTCATCCTAGATAACACGGTGAGGAAGTCCTGCAGTTCATCTAAACAAAGAGCACTTAGACTAGAACAGACGCAACTACGTTAATCCTACCATAAAATAATAAGACACGGTATGACCTCTCATGCTCCCAAAGTGCTGTCTAATACACACAAAGTTTGCAGACTATCAAGGATCAAAACCTCTACCAATCTACAACTAATTACAAAACTCTAAGCATATATAAGTAAATATTTCTAAGCATAAATGACAATCAACAATACAAATCTAACACGCTTCACATAAACATCGTCATGAATTCACTCTTTTACTGTTTTGCTTCCATTGCAATGCGCAGCTCTCTCTCTCTCCCTCTCTCTCTCCCCCTCTCTCTTTCTCTCTCTCTCTCGAACAGTTTCCCTTTCTTCATTATTCGCTTGCTTGTTACAAGCAAGCGAATTGTTACAAGTCTACTGTTGCTTACAGCGCTGTCGGCCGCTGTTTTTTTCCCTTTTACATTCTTCCGAAAAGAAAACCTCATTTCTGCTGTTCAATACTGAACAAATTTAAACTTTTTAAAATTATTCAAAATGCAAAACGCTTAGCCGTGTCTCTAATAAAACCGCTGTAACGTCAGAGGTAATGTTCATTAATTAATGGTTTTCTTTCGTTTTTGATGTACTGCAGAATATTTTTATAAAATCCCAGGCCAGGAAAATCACCTTCATGTTTTTCTGTGTTTTATCTTCAGCTACTTTGACACAAAGGCATCTGCTGTGATGCTCACACCTTGGATAAAGTCTTGCGAGTGTCAGCTTCCTTTTTATAGATACAAAAATATGTAAATGTACTGATCTGAATTATAATATTTCTGACTGTCAAAATTTCCCAGATTTAAATCTAATCGAATCGAATTAAATCGAATCGTGGATCGAATCGATTCGGGACCTTGTGAATCGGAATTGAATCGATTCTAGAAATCAGTGACGATACCCAGCCCTAATTACCTCTCAGCAGCAGAAGAACAGCCTTTAAAGTCTATAAGAAAATCCTTCGACACGTTGCTCTTTAAGGAAACACAGCTGGGTTCAGGTCCAGGTTCTGGATTAGTTTCAGGGTTATGTCCAGCTGAGCCTAGTACGCCCCACAGCTCTGGGCTTTAAAACAACACACACAGAGGTATGAGTGTGAATAATGATGGAGCAGTGATGTGAGTGCTGAGCTGTGACATGGAGAAGAGTCATGGACAGTTAGAGATGGTCATCTCACCTCTGAGCTTTGGTCTGGCTCTCATGTTCCCCACACAGAGTGTTTTTAGAGGGAGGGACTCCCTCCTCTCTGTCCTCACACTGATCCATGCTGCTCAATTCACATCAGCTCACACACACTTTCTACCTTCACCTGCAGAGGAAACACAAATCATTCATGTGCACATAAACCAAAATCCTCCTTTCCATCATGTGTGCTGTCCAAATATCAGCTGAATGCAGTCAGACAGCAGTGTGAGGCACAGGAAGCTGCCATCAGCTGCTCTACTTCTACTATCAGTCCACTAGATGGAGCCATGAAGCACACATGATGCATTCACTGACACACACTGATTCACTGTGACTGGAAGTTTAAGTACATTAAGCCTCCACTCATCTACATTGTGCTTACAACCCACTGCCCCCCATCTCCCACCCCCATCAACCTCCTGGGGCCAGGAATGACTGGAACTGAATTGGAAACGGGCGTAATCAAACATAAATCTGTTATTCTTATCCAACCTGTCTGCCTGGACACAGTTTGCTGACCAATCATGGAGCCTATGATTCGCTTGGACAACAACTTCATGAATGTGGAAATGAAACTGAGTGTCAGCTGAGTGTCGAGCAGAAGAGGAGTCAGAGAAAAGTGACAGAGCTGCTGACTTTACAAAGAAAACTAAAACCATGTTGAAGAGATTAAACAGATAATACAATCTAACAACAACAACACAGCTGCTGCAGACAAAACACATGTATGAGTGTGTGACAGGAAAAGCACTGAACAGAAGTTTACTATTAAAAATGCAGCATGTTGTAAAAAGTTTGGTCAGTGAGACTGAAAAACAGCTGCATGAGTTACTATTGTGAACAAACCCCTATAAGAACCCTGATATTACCTGAATAAGATCAAATCCTGATACGTAGTGCAGACCTTGGTAAGAGATACAGTCCAACTGGAATATAAACCTTTGGTGTGTTTAATCCAGTCAGTCTCTGAGTAACTCCACTCCTCTGCTTTCTGTTGGAAGAGACAAAAGTTTGTAGCACGATCCTTTTCCTCAGAGGCCTGTGTTGAATTTATATTACATCTAAGATAAAAAATAATTCACAAAGTCTGCTCTGTCCTCCTGTCCTCCCTGCAGTCTCTGTGAGCTCCGCAGAGTGATTATAAAGACCCGGAGCTCAGAGTTTCTCCAACACTGTGGTCAAGTGTGAGCCACGCCTGCCACCCGTTATCTGCCAAACTTGAGCTTCAACGCTAAGTTTTACGGTAGTGCTGCTTCTTATCCCTTTTTGCTGATCACACACATAACAACACACATGATTTTCAGGAAGTTAACAGAAATAAAGCCAGAGTGTCATTTGTTTTTCACTCAAGTTGTCTTTTCTTCTTAATTTTTCTGGTAATTCATTCATGATTCATTCAAATCTAAAATAACTTCAACAAATGTAAAATATTTCTGAAAATCATCTTTTATAGTTGAAATTCAGTTGTCATTTGGCTCAGCTGCTCTTTCATGCATCCATAGTTTCACCTCAAACTGCTGCTTGAGACACGAGAAATTAAAGAACAACTCTGTTCAAACGGAGAAACTTTGAAGGAACTCAATAATGTCATTTAAATGGTTTCAGGTAGGTGTATGAAGGTTCTGTATTCAATCATATATGATAGTTGACATGAAATTCTGAATTCATCTTCTTGGACACCCACACTGCATAATTCTGTAGAAATGAAATTAGTCGTTTCTAATCAATTTCAACATCAAATATCATAACATTGCATCAAAATGCGAAGTAACTGGAAGGTTGGTTGTTTGATACGAGATACTAACCCCAAGATAGAAAACTCTTCCGCACAGGAAAAGTCCTTGAATGAGTCATTTGTATGAAGCACTTTGAATGCTCAGAGTAGAAAAGCACCATATCAGAACCAGCCTCACCCACTTGTGATGGGTGGGTGGCTGTGGCTCAGGTGGTAGAGCAGATCAGCTGCTGATTGGAAGGTTGGTGGCTCGAACCTTGGCTTCCCCAGCCTGCATGCCAAATATCCTTGGGCAAGATACTAACCCCAAGTTGCCCTCTGATGATTAGTTTGCACTTGTGTTTAGAAGTGCTTGTGTGAATGAGGCCTGTTGTATAGAGCACTTTGAAAACTCCAGGAGAGTAGAAAAGCACTATATAAGAATCAGTCCATTTACTACATGTCCGCAAAATTTCATCTCCAACCACTGCAATATTATTTGTTAGGATCGCTGTTCTCTCCGGGTACTCCGGCTTCCTCCCACCGTCCAAAGACATGCAGCTTGTGGGGATATTTAGTTGGATAATCCAAATTGCCACTAGGTGTGAATGTGCGAGTGAATGTGAGTGCGAATCGTTGTCTATCCCTGTGTGTTGGCCCTGCGACAGATTGGCGACCTGTCCAGGGTGTATCCCGCCTCTCGCCCTATGACAGCTGGGATAGGCTCCAGCGCCCCCGCGACCCTGAAAAGGATAAGTGGAAGCGAATGGATGGAGGATCGCTGTTTTTTTCCTCAGGGTTTTGTGATGCCTTTTTGTTTTTGAGAGTCTTTTGTGTTTTAGTTTGGCTCTTTGTATATAAGGATGGTTAATAGTTTGCTTTAGGATTTACTATATCCCATGTACCCTGTTTTCATATTGTAGTTTGTCTTCTTGGTTTTGTAACACTAAATATCTGCTTTTGTGATCCCTTTCTGTACTTCAGTTATGTCCCTTTGTCTGTCTTGTCTCTCTGTTTGTCTGTCATTGTCTGATTTCCCCATCTGTCATGTTTCCCATTCACTTATATTTTCCTTTCTGTTTTCTACATGTCTGCGTATGTCTCTGTGTATCATTTCCTCTTTTTTATCGTCTCGTGTCTTGTGAACTTAGCTTTGAGTTTTACTTCCCCCATTTGGTTAATGATTTGTTCCCATCAGTGTCTCAGTCTCGTCTGCATTTATCTATCTCATGGTCCCCTGTCCAGTCTGTTCTCCTCTATGTAATTTAAGCCTTGTTCTCCATGTTTTCCTGTTTTATTGTTTTAACTGTTGCTTCCTGTGACTATTGTAGTTTTCTCCTGCATCATGTCTCTCACCCGTTGCCTCTCGTCTCATTATCCAGTGTGTATTTATTGTCCCCGTCTTCTTGTGTACTTTGTGCTTTCCTTGCTCTGTGTTCCCATGGTTTTGGGGGCGGTGGTGTGGGATTGATTAAGGAAATGGCTGAGTTAATAGGAATGACCAAAATGAGAAAAATAAATCGATCTTCAATAAGAGAAAGGATTATTCTAAGAAGGAATATTTTTGATGGATCAGAATTATATAATGAAATATGAACAAAATCTTTTGTTAATCATTGTTTATTAACTGAACCTTGTTGAATTTGAGTAGAACTGTTTTTTAATTTGGCAGAAACACGGCAGCAGTTTGAAATGAAACTATCCAGGCTGTAGAGCAGACGAGCAAAGTCAAGAATCCACTGAGATTTTCATGACAATAACTAAGAAGGATTTCTTAAATGAATTGTTGATACGCTGTTATAATAATCCACTGAGCTTCCACATCTTGCCCAAGGATACCGTGGCGTGCAGACTGGAGCAGCCAGGGATCAAACCTCCAACCTTCCAGTTAGTAATTCTACCTGCTGAGCTACAGTCTGTACTTCCTGAACAACACACCCTCCTTTTGTTTCTTTATTTCCAGTAGCAACCAGGACCATAATGAACCCTGACTCCCACAGACACTCAGGATCCACCTGCCCAGTAAGTCACCCGCTAACTGCAACTATCAGAGCCCTGACCTTCTGCAGAGACGAGTCACACTGAACACAGCAAGTGTCCCTGCTCTCAGATACAAAACCTGCCTTTAAAAGTTCAGAGTAATGAAATCAGCAGTTCTGATTCTAGAATCTGTAGTCTCACACACTTTTGTTGTTTTGGTTCACATCGGTTGATATTCTGCTGCAAACAACTAATGAGAACATTTTATAAACCTTTGAGTGTCCATCAGGATCCTGTAGAAACAGCTTCCATCTCAAATACTAAACATCATTATTTACATTCTGTTTATTTATTTTTTTAAAGTCACTCTAGCACAGATTTCTTTAGCCGAATGTCTTTCTGTGTCTTCCATACAAACATTAAACATGAAAACACTCAACACAGCAACACTGAAAGCATTTGAGTGTAACTTTCATTCAAATCAAACTTTATACACAATTACAATAATGGAAAAAAGACAATCTAAATAGTAATACACAACAACCACTGCAGAAATAAATAAAAGAAAACCAAACACAATCCAGACATGAATACACAAATATATTTAAATCTATATATTTATACATTTTAATATGATGTAAAAGAAAACAAATACGAAACCTATCAAACTACCAATATAAAAAAAACAAGACCAGAATCAGAGAGACTTTATTTATCCCCAAGGGCCAATTAACATACAACAGAGCAGCATGACGTTGAAGATCAGCACAATAAAAGTGAGATAATAAATACACAGAATATACAGTTTTAAAATTACACAGTTTTAAAATTAAAGTGACTGAAGGTGAATAAATAACTGTAAGTGACTAAAAGTGAGTAAAGTGTTGGTAGTATAAGAGAGTAGTTTATGTTTCTGTGGGAAATGTTCTTATCAGCTGGAGTTAAAAAGCAGAGCTGCTTTGGGGACAAAGGTGGCGCTCCTCCTCCTCTCAGTCCTGCAGGAAATGCAGCGGAGGCGTCGCCCAGAGGGGAGCCATTGAAATGCGGGGTGAAGAATGTGAGAGGGGTCGTTGATGATTTTGGCTGCCTGTCTAAGGGCCTGTTGATGAAAACCTGCCAGAGTTCTGACAGGCAGGCCAATGATTTTAGAGCACACTGATGCTGCAGTCTGTTCCTGTATGAAGGCTGAGGGAGTGGGACCAGCAGCTGATGGAGAAGGTCATGATGCTTTCAGGAAGACGTAGTAAAAAGTCATCATGATGGGTGTGCTGACTCCAAAGGAGTTGAGTTTCCTAAGGAGGTTTAGCCACCATGTCCCCTGCATGCTGGTAAGGCCTGGTTAACACACACATCAGCGTGAACAAAGTGGGAAATGTGTTTCTTCTAATTTTGTTACCATTTTTATTTAAGAAAAAAGCATTAAAAGTGCCAGGACACGTGTAAGTAAGTAAATGCCAAACACAGCTTCTTATCATTGCAAACTCTTATGGCTGCAAATGTTTTACAATAAAAGCAAACGTAAGCATTTGTGAAAACAAGAAACAGCTCAATGATTTGCTAAATTTGTACTGTAGCATCCATCAAGAGGGTTTCCCAGGTTTTCACTAATGCTGCTAAAAAGCTGCATGTACATGTTAGCAGGTGTAACAGGCCCCGGGACGATGGACAGTGTGCACCAGCTGGTTAGAACAAAGGAAATAATCAAATAAAATCATCGTTTTATTTCATCAACACACATAAAGGCCAGTTCACAAAAACTGACAAGCATTAGCTAACAGCTAACATGTAAAGGACGTGTGCAGGAGCCTGGATGCAGTTTGTGGAGTTTATATGATCAACATAGTTTTTGGGTTAAAGGTTAAAAGTATAAAGTTATGGCTCACTTGCTTAGAGTTGTATTATATGGGAAGCAGTGCTTACAGACTGACATAGTTGGATTTCTTTTGCTTCAAATGTATGCTTTTATTTTGATAGTCTGACAGAGACAGGAAGTTAGCTGCCTCTCAGTCTCTCTGTTTGAACTGAACTTTGTAAGACTTTGATCCTTCTGGATTCAGGCACGTGTAGCTGCTCTGGACATTTGTACGGAAATATTTAAAACTGGACTCCTGCTGATTTTTGGAGAAACAGGGACTCAGTGGAGCGTCGAGCTGAGGCTTCATTCACTGCAAAGCTACAAAGTGCATTCATTTATCTTAACAAGCAAAGTTGATGTGACTGAAAAAACAAATATTTCTATTTTTCTGAACTTTCATCAGCTTGCTGAGCAGAAACATCTATGAAGAGTCCAGTCAGTGATTATTACTCATTAGAAGGGAAGATGAAGAATCCTGGTGTTGGAAGCTCACACTGTCTGCACTGTGCATGCAAAGTCCACTGAATGAATGAACCAGTGAATGTAGGAAGTGCCCACTGTTTCTGTAAGTATGGGAGGACCCACCTCTCTCTGCAGATGTCCCTGACACAGGCGGCCCTGGCCAGGATCTGCTCCCACTGGGCGTCCCTCCCCAGCACCACCCTGCTGTCCTGCTGGCTCATTAGACGCTGCAGCTCTGGGTAGACCCGGTCCTTACAGACATGACCAAAGCAGCACACAATCAAAGACAAACAGAAGCTTTGAACACATGAATATGACATTTATAGTAATGCGTTATTATTGCAAACCTGTTTTTTCCACAGAGCGGTCATGAGGCGCAGTCCCACTGCTCTCAGCTTGGGGGAGCCGGCCAGCATGTGCAGACTGTGCAGCACGATCGGGAAGCAAAGCTGGAATATTACAGCACATATGATCAGAGCCAAGTTTACAAGAGAAACACACGGTTACAGCTGAAGAAGGCAGATGTTAGACGATGACTGCTGGTTTGGAGAGTCCAGCTCACTGACAGAGTGCTTTATACTACAGAGCACTGCATCTATCCCACACAGAGGCTGCTGTGGTGGAGTCCAATCCCAGCTCCTACAAACTGGGTACAAGAAACACTGTCTGTGTTCACACAGAGAAAACTGTGTGGAAGACGTGGGAATTTCTCTTTGTTCCTTTGTCAAAGTGCTAAACATAGAGAGGGGAACATTTCAGTTATGTGCACAAACTGATTTACCAACATTATCCACACACAGTGTCCTGCTAATGGTTCTAATATTTAGCACAGTTTGTTTAATGCAGTGTTTGATTTGTTGCTCTTGATATTGTGCCATTCATTTGTGCACAGAGATGGCGTCACAGAGATTTGATGGACATCAGTCTGATCTCTGCTTTTACACTGATAAACCTCAAACACATCTTTGTTTATTAGGTTCATTTCAGGACCACAGACAGTGCAGGACGATCAGCTGTGCTTTATGGATCTACATAAACTCAGCTGCATTTGATGTGACAGACATGAGCTGTAGATCACAGATACACACACCCCATCAGCACAGATGTGTTAGTGGTGCTGTTAACACCAGCTGGAGACATTTACAGTTTGTTTTATCCCTCAGGTGTTGTCTAAATACAAGAATGTATGTGTAGGTAAAATACAGTGGGTTGCAAAAGTATTGGGCCCCCTTGAACTTTCCCACATTTTGTCACATTTCAGCCACAAACATGAATCAGTTTCATTGGAATTCCACGTGAAAGACCAACACAAAGTGGTGCACACGTGAGAAGTGGAACGAAAATCAGACATGATTCCAAACATTTGTTACAAATCAATAACTGCAAAGTGGGGTGTGTGTAATTATTCAGCCCCCTTTGGTCTGAGTGCAGTCAGTTGCCCATAGACGTTGCCTGATGAGTGCTAATGACTAAACAGAGTGCACCTGTGTGTAATCTAATGTCAGTACAAATACAGCTGCTCTGTGACGGCCTCAGAGGTTGTCTAAGAGAATATTGGGAGCAACAACACCATGAAGTCCAAAGAACACAGCAGACAGGTCAGGGATAAAGTTGTTGAGAAATTTAAAGCAGGCTTAGGCTACAAAAAGGTTTCCCAAGCCTTGAACATCCCACGGAGCACTGTTCAAGTGATCATTCAGAAATGGAAGGAGTATGGCACAACTGTAAACCTACCAAGACAAGGCCGTCCACCTAAACTCAGGCCGAACAAGGAGAGCGCTGATCAGAAATGCAGCCAAGAGGCCCATGGTGACTCTGGACGAGCTGCAGAGATCCACAGCTCAGGTGGGGAATCTGTCCATAGGACAACTATTAGTCGTGCACTGCTGTCAGGGACCAAGCAGTAAAGCATAAAGGACACAGGTGGTTTTAATTCAAAAAAGGGGTTTTATTGACCCAAAAATATGAAAATATATTTAACAAAGCCAAAACTTGAAACCTGGCCCCACCTTATCATGCGAATTCCTGAGATCAGATGGCCCAGGATGTGAGTGGGCGTTAAGGCGTCTGGGAAGGGATCTCAAAACTGGATTATAGATGGCAGAGAGTTGGTGTCGTAAACCCCCGCCTCTGTTCAAAGATGGTCGCTCACAGTAGACATAGATGGCTTCTTTCACTCCTCTTTCAAACCATCTGTCCTCTCTGTCCAAAATGTGAACATTGGCATCCTCGAAAGAGTGTCCTTTATCCTTAAGATGCAGATGGACTGCTGAGTCTTGTCCTGTGGAGGTGGCTCTTCTGTGTTGTGCCATGCGCTTGTGAAGTGGCTGTTTGGTCTCTCCAATGTAGAGGTCTGGGCATTCCTTGCTGCACTGTACAGCATACACCACTCAGGAATTCGCATGATAAGGTGGGGCCAGGTTTCACAATGAACTCACCCGAAACTCTGGCTGATTGGGGCCCACACCCAGTTTCACACCTTGTCTCAGAGGATCATCAGGGGGTCCTTTTGTCCCTCTGTGGGGGGTCACTCCCACTAGGTTTATATCTGGGACTCTCCACCATTTGACCTTAGAACTGAAGAAGCTTCTCGGATGAGAGGTGAAACGTCTTCAAGTAACTTAAAGAAGTCCAGACGCCTTTCTTTGCAAGCTCCTTTGACTACGATGACCTGGATGACTGAGAACCTTCACAGACATAAAGCTGAGCGATGACACGTTTAATGCTGTCGAGCCAAAAACATCACTTTGAATCAACATCACTGCAGTAAATCATCATTTAGGTTTCATAGTGGTTAGCTTCTGGCTTTTCCTGTAACAAAGACCTGCTGCTGCACGTTTAACATGACAAGTACGAGCGAGCAGAGATCTCCAGAGGACTCAAATATGCCAACAACCTTCAACCAGTGCATCCAAACACCAGTGTGTGCAGCACTCTGGGAGCAATTAGAGCAGAAGGTGAATCCTCTGGGGCCCGGTGCACGCTTGAGTAATGAGGGGTAAACTTCACACTTCATCTGCAGCTAGTGACTGCAACACGAGTCCAGAGGGAGGTCTGTCCCCTTAGAGCACTCCCTAACCTCTCCCTTTATACGGCAGCAGATTAGCAGCAATCACACAGCAGTGACAGCTTTTATCTTCCTGCTGATCTGAACCATTTCAAAGTCATGTGTTGGTGCCAAAACACCAGGTTATCAACATGTGTTTACTGCTCTTAGAAAGACAAACACAAGCTAGCTCCCTTACATACAACATATCTACATGTCAGAGGGAACAACATGCATTACTTTATATTCAGTCCACAGATTTAAGAGAACAGTTGTGTGGGTTATCTACCTGGCAGGGGTCGGCAGCAGCGACAGCCTGGCTTGCTTTCAAAGCCAGCTGGCAGATGTTTTCCTGACCCATGATGATGAGATAAGTCACAATCAGGACAAGAGAGGAGGACAGGCGCTGGCTGGACGACAGGGCGGAGCTGACCGCCAACAGCCAATCGGTCGCTGCTGCTGGATTGTTGGCCACTTTGCGCAGTACCGACAAATAGGGATGGGTATTGATAAGATTTTCACGATTCCGGTTCCATTTTCGATTCTTTATCGATTCTGTTTAAAAAAGGAGAACACTAAGGTCGATTAGCTTAGAACTTTGTTTTATATCTTCTCTTTGAACAAGGTAGAAATTTAGGAGTAACATGGCCTTACAAACCCAACAGTGAGATCTTCAGAGATCCACAGCCTACGGCTCTTCAATGGGTGTCACAGGGACCCCAGGAAAGAAAAATGTAAATGTAAAATAATAAAATAAATATTCTTCTGTAGCAATAACAAAGTTTAACATAAATTATTCTGTAGCAATTACACAAGAATATCCAGTAATGTCCCTACAATTAAACACATTCACTTACCGAAAATCGGTGCCAGCCTTTGACCACAAACTGAGTCACTGCTCGGTGACGTTCGTCTATCCTGGCCTGAAAGGAGACGCTACCGGCAGACTGCAGCGAGAACTGCCAGCGTCTGAGCCAGACTCTGTCTCTCTCATCATGGTCACTAAATGCACAGTGATGGCAGGTTTGTAATAAGGCAGATCGCGCTAACATAATATGCACTGTTAGTTGATTATTTACCTGCCGCATTAACGGGAGAGGACGTGCAAACGTTACCGCTGCTGCTGGGTTGAGATTCACGAGTCCGGAGTGGAATTAAAAACACGACATTCATTTAAAGTTATCGTGTGTTATAATATATATAATATATAATATATATAATATAAAGTTCTTCCTCTCAAACAAATATTCCCAAATGTTTGTCCCAAACAAAGGAAACCAAGATTACCCTTCAGCCATCCACCCACTAACTAAACAACACTTTGGTTTTCTTATATATTTTAATAAGAATTTATGCTTCTTGATGTTATGCAAACGGAATATTTTGCACAAATAGAAATTCTCTTTGAGTTGGACTGAATGAATTTCACTTAACCTGATAATAATATTGATAATAATAACAATTATTTATTACATATACTAAACAATGAGGGGATGAGCAGCATCAGTAAACACATATTGTTTTTGAATACTATTAATATACTAACACAGTAACCCAAGCCCCTCCCCAAACACACCCAGTCCCACCCACCTGCTGTTACCATAACGATAAGCCGGGCTGTACTGTCCACCTGCTACCAGCAGCCTGTTTACTGGCTCCCAAAAACAGGAACAGGTAAGTCAGCACCTGTTCATCTTATCAACAGCTTATTTACTACAATATGTAGAACAGAGTTACTGACCAGTCAGAGCAGCGTGACAGTGCACACACACACACACACACACCACACACACACGCACACACGCAAAACACACACACACACACGCAAAACACACGCACACACACGCAAAACACACACATACGCACACACACACACACGCATAACACACACACACACGCACAAACGCAAACACACACACACACGCGAACACACGCACACACACACCCACGCGCACACACACGCACACGCACACGCACACACACACACACACACACACACACACATCACTGCACTTTAAATCTGAACACTTTCAAACGTGTCACCAACATAAAGAAGACGTTCCAACAACATAAAGAAAGCCTTCATTATATTTTAGGTGATGCTGAAAATAAGCTCAGTCCTGTTTCATGGCTGTGAATGGTTTGAAAGTCTGAAACCAAACAGTGCCAGCGGTTTCTACAGGATGTTGCCTATACAGCAAACAATACAGGCTGTGCTGTAATGCTAGGTCTGCACTAGCAATACAAGCCAGAACAATGCATGAGCACGATGCTTTAGAAATGACACCACGGAGGCTTTGCTGTGCAACACTCAGACTGCACGAGCCCGACGGGCCTGACGGGCCGCGGCTTTTTGGGAGAGCACTCAGCGGCACAGTGGCAGCCTGTGATTGCTGTGGTGGAGCCCTGAGGTCATCACAGTCGGGGCTTTGATGGGCAGAGCTTTGACTTTTCTGTGTAAGTACATGAGATTTATGGCAGTTACTTTTCATTTTGATATGTTCTCGTTTATTCTTGTGTTAGTTTATAGAAATGCTTTAGTCACTCTGGGGTCACCACAGCAGGAAGCTCCATTTGTTTCATATGGCAGCTTTTATTTTTTAAAGCTTCTTATTTGCCTTTAAAAAGTGACTTTGTCACTTCCTGAGCCAACGTGTTACCATGACACTAAGGAGGCACACTGGGAATACTGGGAATACAGTTTTAGACCTGAGGCATCATCTGCAAAGGATTTTCATCAAGGTATTAAAAACAATCTTTATATTTAAAATGAATCTGTCCAATAAATGTGGTGAGAGCATTAAAATATTTCTGAGAAATGAAAGCAATACTTTTGTTAAAGCTTCAAATCTGTACTTGAATCATGATTTAAACTGTGGTTGTGAACAGGGAATAAAATGATGTAATGAGGTGATGTTGCTCCTCCTCACCTCAGAGACATGTGATCAGTCTGGATGAAACTTTATATGAACTTACATGACGTGTACATTGTTGTTTCCAAATGCATTTTGCTAAACTATTTTAGTACTGTGGCAGTTTGTTGTCATGTACATCTATCAATAAGTGTTCAAACAGAGATGCTAACAGTGCCTGATTACGTCATCTTATATAAGAAATATGTATCTTTCAAAGAGAACACATGGTGATAGATGATGAAGTCTCCCAGCAGCCCTCCTACTGCAGTGTTACTGGGATACGGCTCAGAGACACCTGATCCAGTTCTAACAATAAGCTTTAGAGAAAAAACACGAAAACTAAATGGGGAGTTTCGTGAATCCAAGCTGGGAGCTGGTCCACAGGAGATGGGCCACTGAGAGACAGCTGAAGGCACTGCTGAAGGCACTGCCTCCTATTCTACCTAGCAACAACAAATAAAGCTGCAGTCTGAGGAGGGAGTGCTCTATCAGTATAACTTTGTACTACAAGCTTTTTAAGAGACGACAGAGGCTGATTATTCGAGACCTCGTCTGTCAGAAGGAGGACTTTAAATCTTGGATTTAACAGGGAGTCAGTGAAGAGGAGCTAATATGTGACAGATATGCTCTCTTTCTACTTCCTGTTGGTACTCGTGCTGCAGCGTTTCAGGTTAACTGGAGGCTTTGAGGCTTTTCATGGCACCTGTCTGATAACACTGACTCACAATCGTGCAGCTAGAATCACTCTCAGCTTAGTTCACAGACCTACGTGGTTGTTTGTGCACACTGAATGATATATTCTGCTCAAAGATGGCTCCTCACAGCTTCACTGGAGGCCACGATTATGCTGTTTCTAAGAGTTTTAGGGCCAAGCACAACAGCCTCTGTCTGGCTTTAGAAGCAGGAAATTAGAGGTCACCAGGTCTTTTAGGTCTCTGTGATCAACAAATCACAACAACAGTCACGTGAAGGCACAGACCAAGAAGTACAGAGAAAATCCCACTAACCGCTCTACCCCAATGAGCAAGGCCTCGGCCACAGCAGGAAGGAAAATCTCCCTTTTAGCCGAAACAGACTGGAGGACGGGCAGACGTCTGACCGACTGGTGGAGAGGGAGGGACTCACATGGTGGATACTCACCTCTCACAGACGGTGAGAGGACAAAGACAAAAGTGTCACCTCATATCAGGCGGCACCTCCAGGGCTGAAAACTGAAACCTGTGCAGAAGTGCCAAAAACTGCAATTCCCCTAACGGCCCCTGGAGCCTGCATCCAAAAGTGAGACAACCCCAACAGCCCCCTATATGAGCACTGTCACAGTTTACAGCTGTAGCTTTTTACCAGGCCTCACCTCTGCCCATCCAAGTGACCCACCTGTGTCACACACACTGTGAAGCTAAGCAGTGTGTCACTATGAAAGCTCTGCTTCTTCCATGGTTTATATACACATGCTGTGTGGATCTGTGTCTGAAGGAGCACAATACATTGGGACGCACACTCATTGTGTCCCAAGTGTCACTTTCAAACTATAAAATACAAAAATGAAATCAGCAGCGTTGCTCTGTTGGTCTCTAAGAGGACATCAGGCTAACATCAGGCTAACATCTACTGTTATTAAATTAGTGCGACACACCATGATGAGCTGCACTCACACTGATACAGCCACATAGTACGAGACAGCTCAAATAATTAATCAGGAGTAATCCCCCAGATATATAACAACGCTGGAAATGGCAAAGCCGACCACCCAAGACAGAGCAGCATGTTTGTTTACTGAGGTACGCCAGCTCGTCCTGGTGTTTCCTACATTTCCCACAGGCCAAAGCGCTTCACCACAAAGTTTCCGTACACACGAGGCCATCCACAGTTATCTGGTGATCGTAATACGGAGAAAACTAACTGTAAAGTCGTCCGGACACAACTTAGCACTGAACAGGACCTGCTAATAGCAGCTTAGCATCAACACAAGCTAATGCTAACGTTATACAGCTGACGGCAGGTTCACTGTAACAGATACGCGGCTGTAACTGTAACTGCAGCAGGCTAAGAAAGACTAAGGAAGCTCAGTTAAAGTTATACATGCTGTTCAAAAAACTTTACCTCCTCCAAATCTCATGAACCCATACTTTACTCATAACACAACATAGAAAACAAATGAGCTCATTGTGAATTTGGTGGCAGCAACATCCCAAAAAGCTTGCAGCATGGCCATGTTTCCAACATCACCTCTACTTTCAACAACCATCCATAAACACCTGGGAACTGAGGAGACCAGGGGCCCGTTCTTCGTACCTCGCTAAGTAAGTTAGCTGGATTAGATTGTTGACGATTTCACGATTTCAGGTTTCTCCTACGAAGAACGGGCCCCAGGTGCTGGACTTTTCGGAGAGCATCGTTGTCCCATTTTCGTCTGATATAAGGGACAGAGCTGCTCAACAGTCCTGCGGCTTTTCCTCTCGTGATGTCACAAATATCATCAAATATCTGGTGCAGAACTTGCGGTCTTCCACTACAAAGCCCTGCTGTAGTGTGCAGCTTAGCAACATCCTTCATAAACATGTAAAATACATCATCGCCATGGGAGCACATGTTGCTCTAAAACCTGTGTATATAATTCAGTCTTGGTTCCTTTCCAAATGTGCAAGGTGCCAATTCCATAGGCACTGATCTAATGCCAACCATCAGAGATGCAGCCTTTTTAAACACTGATAACAAACTTCAGCTCAGACCATTTGGATATGTCAGTGTTCACAGACAGAACGTGCAGGTGTTCCTAAACCCATGCAGTGATTTCCATGACAGCGTGCCACCTGAGTAACAGAAGATCATGTTGGTTTTCAGATCTTTACTAGATTTACCCAGTAAAGATTTTACACTGCAGAACATTATTCTGATATTGTGCCACAGTTTGTAGATGGGTAAACCAATGAGAGCCCTGTTCTTCCAGTATGCTCCTTTTATACCCAATTAAATGACTTCCCTATGGCCAGATAAGCGAATTAGTTGCAAAATATTCCTGTCCCTCCAACACTTACTTCTCTGGGTTTTTCTTGTCCCCGTCCCACCTTTAGAAAGATGAGGTGATGCCCTTAAATTCAAGATCAACTAATACTTTTCACAAAGTAGTAAAATCTTTCATTTTAAATATTTTTGAACATTAATTTAATTAATAACTGTTGCCTGAATGTACAGTTTCCATTTCGTGAATACCATGTTTCATATGCATAGCCTTCTGCTGATATTATTCCTGGTAAATCTCTCAAAGATACCTTTCTGGTCATCTCCCCTTTCCTTCATGTTATCAGCTTTTGCTTTGGATACCTGAACACTTGAAGGCAGCCTGTGTCTTCCACTGTTATATAATTACAGCCACATTTCTAAAATACAAGTCGTTACTGAGGTTTTCCAAAAGCCTGCTTCTTCAACTGGTTAAGGAACCCTGCACCTTGCATCAGTTCTAATCTAGTTTCTCTCAGAGTCACAGCACTAAAACACCATCCATCCATCCATCCTCTTAACCTCTCCTCCAACTTAGGAACCTGTGGTGTGACGAACCCATCCCACCTGTCATGGGTACCTCTTGACCTGCCACTAGTCCATCACTGAGAGACAGAACCACGCACTCATATTCACACTATGGTCAATTAAATTTAGGGCCCTTGGATTGTAGGAGAAAACAGGAATACAGTCCCCCCCCCCCCCCCCCCGCTGACAGGCGTTAATACCAGGAACAGGTTTTTGCAGGAAGGCACCAGTGTGTAAATCACTGTGCCTACTGAAACTCCAAAATAATATTCTTGAGTAATGGTAAGGTGATTAATGCCATTCTAACAGAATAGTGAACTGAGATTATAGTTATAGCGATGCTCTCACATAGTTTTCATCATTCTTATCTCACAAACACTTCAAAATTCATATAAATAACGACAGGGCTTACTCCACTCCTATGGGATCCCACAAGGGTCAATCCTCAGACTAACTCAGCTTTCATTGTATGTTAATTAAGGGTAACTGGACACATTCAGTGGGAAGAATATGCAGCAGTACTATACAGTTTTATAGTTGAATATACATATTTCTATACTGTGTGATGCGATATGTAGACCTCTCTGTGATGTGTTAAGAGTTTCAGAAATGTGTTTTAAATAGTGCTATACAATAATGATGGTTATTTATTGTTGTTATTATATGACACTTTAAGCTACTTCTCTGGAGTACACTGAAGGCTAGTTTGTATAAGAGGATTTTTCATAGACTTCCTTATTATTTTGTCCAAATTTGGGCGTTATTATGCAGTATAGTAAAAAACCTTTTTAGTAACATATATGCACAGAAAAGGGGAAACTGGAGTTCACTGAATTGCTTCTTTTCGTTAGCCAGGAACAATCAGATTATCATTTTAAACGTAAACTCCAGTTCGAGCGACTTTGAACGTTACATTTAATTGTTTTAAGTCAGAAACATCAGGTTTCCTTTGGGACCTGAACGTAGCGTTCTTACGGGAGGTTGCCGATAGTTGTGGATCTGTTGTTCTCTTATTGGTTCTTTGCATCTCGTGCTCTTTCTGAGGCCTCAAGCGGGTAAGCCATAGTGATGGGTCGGTCGCGAACGAAATGGCTCTTAGAGCCGGGTCATTAGCTGAGCTGTGGTTTTGTTTTTGTTTGTTTTTTTCTTTCTCTCACCCTCTCTCTCGCACTTTTTCCCGCTTCACTCAGCATGCGAGCCTTGTGCTTTACGCTGGGAAGAGGGCGGAGGGGCGGTAATTACACTCAGTAGCACAGGAACAGAGCAGGAGGGAGAGACAGAGAAAGAGCCAGGGACAACAACGTCACATTAGAAAGGTATAATCATCTACATCAACTATTTTCAGTTGCAGATGATAAAGGATTCAGAAAGTTTATTCATGCAGGCCCATATGACAGAAAATATGTGTTCTTTTTATTTTCATATTATAATTTATATTTAATTGTGTTGTGGTTTGCAGTGTTTTGTGTTGTTTTCACTTTAAATTTGTAAAAGGAAAAAGCTGAAAATTTAAATAGTTAAATGTTGAACTGTGAATAGTTGATTTTTGTATTATATGATTTATTTATTACATTTTATGTGGAGTGAATAAATAAAAGTATATTTATGGTGGCCCCTACAGACAAACATATAAACAACAACATACAAACTTCAAATCACATACGAACCCTGAAGCACATACAAACTCCAAAACACGTAAAAACTCCAAAACACGTATAAACTCAGAAGCACATACTAACTCAAAACACGTACAAAAGACAACAGAAGTGCTCCAGGATGCTAGGGACAGTGTTGAGATTGTGTTACCTAGTGGCTACAGAAGCCAGCAAGTACCAACGACCGGATTTGGTGTGTGGTAGTAACAGGTAAATAAACTTTTTTTTTTTAATTATTTGACTATATATGAATGCTTGTGTATAAATAGACAAACAATACACATATGCTTTCATGCTTTTAATTGTGTGATTTAAGTGATCTAGGTAGCTCTGTTTTGGAAGTGCAGTTCATGCTAGAAATGTGTTTTGGAGTTTGTACGTGTTTTGTCTCTAGGGGCCACCGCATATATTTATATATAAACATATATAAATAAAACACTTTTTTTTACATTAGTAATTCCTTTTGTGCAGAATTTTATATTATTGTTAATAATAAATTAATTAAACAACAAAACAACCTGAAGAGCCGGCTCTCTAAAAAGAGCTGGAAATCCCATCACAGGTACGCCAAGCCGCATGTGCGCTGTGCCTCTTAAAGCGATCCGTAACAAAGACCGTAACGGAAATGACCGCATTTCATGCTCAAAATAAAATACTGGATAATTTTTGGATAAAGTGCACCGTAGTTAGCAGTCATTAAAATAAATTTAAAGATAAATAATGACACTGTAGTGATAATTAATATTAATTATTAATATGCTAGAGGGTGGTGTTGACTCACAAATGAGGGAATTAGCCTAAATTAACTATGATTCTGTGTTTATGCCTGTCATGTCCTGTCATGTCATTATGATAATCTTTTTCTGGTATCTGGTTCTGTCCATGCTCAATCTGGTATGGGGTTCTCTGTAATAGGGCTTTGGAGCGTGATGTCACAGGGGTGGGCGTGGAAAGGATTTTGGCCCAATCCGCCATTTTGGGGGTCTAGCGCAAGTGAAGAGGGAGCACACACAACAGCCACGGTTGGTATTTCCTGTGTGGTCAGCTGCAATGTTCGATCACACGACCAGCAAGAAAATAAGCTTGAAAATGGTTTATCTTTTCATTCTTTCTCAACCTGGAAGCAACATGAGGCAGCTCGTGTATCGATGTTACCAAACGAAGGCGTCCAGCCTGGATAGCAGCTGTGAGACGAGCTGACGTGCAGTTCTCTTCCATCTCCAGATATCTGTTGGTTCTCCAGACAATTTCATTCCGGTAAGTTGTAAATATGTTCATATCTCTCTTTATAGCCTATTAGAAGTCTTGTGCTGTTATTTTTTCAAAAGATACAGTAAATAAAGTAATGTTAGTAGTGGGTGATATCATGTAAATACTCATGATTTGGTGTAAACATTTTGTCATTTGTAAACTATAAATGACATGGATTTTACACTGTTACTGATGTGATGTTCTATAAAGTGGTTTTAATAAAATAAAAAAAGAGGCAAAAATTCGTTAGTTTCTTTATTCAACTTTTGAACAGTGGGACTCAGTCAGTAGATATTCAGTAAATGCAAATTATTTACACGGCAGTGCACTACAGGCATAAATCTAGACCCCTAGATAAAACATTATGGGTCATTCCCACAACCCACAGCTTTACTGTGTTCCAGCAAAGTATCCAATAGCAGTGACAACTCCTCCACAGTAGCAGGTGGGATTTTTCTGTTTTGAGGACGGCTCCTTTTACCTGTCACTACAGATGGTCTGTTTATGTTTTGATCAAGAGCCTTTTTTTGGGCAGCTGAAGAGGAGAAGTCTATCTTATGGCCAACCTCTGGCTGTATCTTGGTCACATTACCCAGCAAAACCCAGTATGCAGGTTCATCTGTAACAGTCCTTGTGCCACAGATCAACACTGTTGCTTCTACATTAAACAGAAGAGCAGTGACATGGCTGCAGGTCTCTGCGACTCCGGCCTTACAGGTGCAGTGGGCGGCTTCAACCTTCCCTGTGATGCTCACAGTGACCCATGGCTGCAATGCTGGTTCATTCAGTCTTAGAGTGCAGGACCTGAAACACACACAGACAAAGTTAATTTAAAGACAAGAACTATGAGCCAAGGCCGACACAAATGTGTTTAATCTACTTTATCATAAATGTAACAAAGTGTCAAGAACGTTAGCACATACATGTCATTTTTCATTTCTTTATGTGTCCATCTATAGAACGCTGCATGTTATAGTGTAAATCTGCCTGTTCTGTCAGAAACCTGCCTGCAGAAAATGAACCTAAAGTATGTAATGCAAGGATGTCATCACTTTAGAGATGGAGAAAGCATAAAGTGACAATTATGAATCACTTAATATGATAAGGAGATTCTGTAGGTCATTAATCAAAGTATAAAACTAAAATAAAATGTATTTTTAGTGACACAAGATACAAATATGGAAGCAAAATGTATAATTAGGATTATTTATAATAAATGTGAATTAATTAGGGCAATTTCTTTATCCATAAAGAATAACTAAATCCTGCAGGACAATGTCACATCAATGCACTGAACTCACTATGTTATCCCTCTAACAGCCTCCACATGTTCTCACTGTAATTTCCCCTCATGAATGAATTTATGCTGCACTAATGTGAATGTTTGCAGGGAAATCAAACGCATTTCACACGCAGTACTCGAGCTGACATACCTTTGATTGAATGACGACTTGTACACACTGACTCCACAGACAAGGTACGAAAATATATCAGGCTACGTCAGTAGCGCTAGGTGTTCGGGGTTTCTACTCCACGGCAGTATGTCATACAGGTCCACATTTCCAATGCACGCTATTTTCTGCAAGTACCGCTGCTTCGCCTCTGGACGCAATCGGTCTCTATACAGTTCACTCTCTTTTGAGAGGCTCTTAAGCATCTTTCTTGTAGTCGTCGTTCCAACACAGTGTGTTTGTTTTGATTCGTAGACCCCGAAAATGGCGCTGCGCTCCCACAATGCATTGCGGCGTGACGTCAACTCCAAAGCCCTATACTGAATGTGAGAGATGTTGAACCAGTGAAAGAGATGTTTATGTTATTTCTTATTTGTATTCATTTTAGAACCACATCCTTACTCTCCAGCGAGAGTGTGAGTTTGATGTGGGCTCGTTGTAAATAAAGTTCTTCAACACTCTGACATCATTCCACGCCCTAAAAGGACCTTTTTTTTTTTTTTACCAGGGAACAGTACAGAACCACGTTTCAGAGAAAGTCGACTAGGGTGTCCACTCTAAGATTCTGCTAAGATTAATCACGTCTGCAGCATCTGGAAAGAGTTATGAGAGAGCAAAACACATTGCAATGCTGTAATTATTTCTTTTTTTGTTGATTTTACCCATTATTTGAGGTCACTGAAGTTTGATGTTAATAGTTTGGAAATCTAGCTTTTGTATTCTGTTCGAGCAACTGGTTTAAATTCTTTGAACAAACCAGATTTGGTTAAATACACCCTCTCTAAGCGCTGAAACATTTCTCTGTCAATGGCTTTTATTTGAAAATGAAATTGGAATTAGAACATTTTAATATGCTTGGATAAGACTTTAATAGTTTTGTGAAATATTTTAACAAACATTTGTGGAAATGCTCATTTGGGTTCGGGGGATGCGTCTACATGTATTCTTGTGACGTTTGAAAGTGGATGAGTGCCTGAAACGCCTCCTACACTTTTGACAGATGTACGGTTTCTCTCAAGTGTGGATTCGCTGAAGACGCTTCAGATGTGATGACTGACTGAATCCCTTGTCGCACTCATCACAATAGTACGGCTTCTCTCCTGTGTGGATACGCTTATGCCTCTTCAGATGTGATGACACACTGAAACCCTTCCCACACTGATCACAGGAGTGGGGCTTGTCTTCAGTGTGGTTATGCTGATGTACCTTCAGACTATATAGATGACTGAAGCTCTTTCCACATTCATTGCAGGCATAGGGCTTTTCTACCGTGTGGATACGCTGATGGACCGTCAGACTTGATGACTGACTGAAGCTTTTTCCACACTCATTGCAGGCATAGGGCTGTTCCCCAGTGTGGATACGCTGATGAATTTTCAGGTCTGATGATTGACTGAAGCGCTTGTCACACTCATTGCAGGAGTAGGGTTTTTCCGTAGTGTGGATACGCTGGTGACGCTTCAAATGTGATAAACTCCTGAATCTTTTCCCACACTGGTCAAAGAGGCAGACTTTGCCTCCATGTTGGCTGGGAAGATCAAGCTGTTCTTCATAAAAATCTACCCCAACCTCCTCATGAAGTCTGTCTGGGTTGTTCTGGTTTTAAAGAGAAAGAAGAAAGAGATGTCAGGGTTCCTGGGTCGGTGACCCAGTGTTTTCAGTTTTGTTCATGTTCAGTTTATTTTGCCACTTCAATGTTCTCACTTCCTGCTTTTCCTGTGTCAGCTCGTCTCGTGTCATTAGCCAGATTATGTTCAGCTGTGTACTCACCGGTCTCTCATAATCATTCTCATCAGTCTGTGTATTTAAGCCCTCTGTTTCTACTCGTTCACTGTCGTGTCATTGATGTTGATGTGATGTTGTCCTGCCCGTGTGTTCCCTTAGTTCAGTCAGCCATTCAGTTGTCCAGCCAGTCAGTGTCCGTTCACCCTCTGTTCATCCACTCCTTATAATAAACCCTCACCAGTCTTCACCTACCTGCGAGTCCTGCGTTTGGGTTCCTTCTTCCTCGCCTCCACACAACGCCTGACAAGTGACAACAATCTAAAACATTGTCACGTCTGCTGAGGCAGACGGTGTGGAGATGAGAAAGTGTGGACACAAATGCAGGAAACGGAGATGGAGTGAGAAGATAAAATAAAATCAAACTTTTATTTTGGGCTGCACAAAACACTACAAAACAAAGGGCAAAGGGAGATTGAGATAAACTAGCAAAACCCTAAATTGGGGAATGCTTTGGTAGACATAATTAGTGTATGAATTCTAGAGTAACGGCTGATAAAGAAAATGTTTTCGGCTTTAACTCTAATGTTTTCCTCCTTGGCAAATTTTATTCAAGTCTATTACTCTCTATCACACATGAGTACACTAGCATGTGTTCTTCTAGTGTCAGCAGGTTATAGCATAACAAAAGTAATGGTTGGACTGCAAACAAAAGCCAGAAATGTAAAGTCAAAGAAAACAGAGCATGTCACAAAGCCTCAAATACGGATGTCAGCATATGTAGACGTAATCTCTGTGAGCTCAGCAGCCATTTTGGAACAAGTTCAGGCAGTTATTTCACAGCTTTGACTTAAATAAGTGGTGAGAGAGACATAATTACATTTAGATGATGACTGGGACATAAGAACTGCTTGTATTAAATCATTAAATCTGATTGAAATCAGTTAAACCTTGTGAGATTATTCTGTTATTATATGTTACCTTATATATGTAATCAAAATAGTTGAATTATGTTAACTGCTGTAGATCATATTATACCCTTTAATATAGAGTGTGTGATCAGTATGTAGTTTTAGTTTGCATTATACTTCTGACTTAAAAGAGTGTGAAAATCATTCGATCTATTTGTTTGACCTGTATTGCTCAACACTGTTGAATGTATTACATTGTTTCTTGACATGTTTTACTGCTGAATCATATGAAGAAGGTTGTAAGCAGAAGACTTGGTGTCTGGGGAGAGGAGATAAAACCGCATTCCTTACCCCCCTTCCTACTTCACACAGAAAGACAGGGAGCCGAGGTCATATTTTAGGCGCCGTGAGTGAAAGAATGTGAATGTTTGGGCTTTTACGACAAGGAGGGGGGCTGTTACTAGCTATAAAAGTCTGTGAAAGTTGCTACCACTTTGAGACATGCTGCTGACCCTCTGCAGGCATCTCTCCCATCATGATGGTTCTAATGCTCATAAGTATTGAATTGTATGGAAATAAATGATTGTTGATTGAGCATTTATACACCGAGTATTGTCCTTCCTTCAGCCCAAAGATTCAAAGAATTGGGAGATTTCAACAACCTTATGAATTCCAAAACAAAGACTATATTAATCTAAATGTTTTAGTTTGCTATGTATGCTTGTTTTCCCCTGCCAGCCAATAAAGCTGTGATTTTGAGTTCATCCCTCGAGTCTGAGTGCCTGCATTTTGGGTCCAGCTCCTGCCTAGTTAAAGGGACTTACCTTTGCCAGTGTCAGCATTTGCTGCTGGTTCTCATCGTCCACAAACTCTCCATCGGTGAATCTGCTGTGACAAACATAAAGATAACAAGTTAGAGTAAATGATTCAATTACTGCCATAAAAAACACCGATGTTAAGGCTTATCACTCAGGTACAAGAAATATTTGTAAGAAGAAATATTTGTGAGTAGCAACAAGAAACATAATCCAGATAGATACTTCAAATTTACAGACATTTCATCTTAAGGCTGTGCAGTTTTTACAGAAAAACTGGATGTGAAATATTAATTCAATTTAAATTAAAGTAAGGAGAAGTGCAAAACACTCTGAATGTCCTTTGATTTACTTAATTACTATGCACTTAATGCATACATATTATTAAAATTTTGGGTATAATGGTTGTATTGATGTATATCAAGTTGAAATGCTCCCAAAAATGGCACCACAGCATGTAAAAATATAATATAAGCTCTGGCGGACTTGATTCTATGGTAGGTCTTAAAGGGTTAAGACATCACATATTTTCAAAAGCGCTCCAATGTTTTCGGAGACGTCTGTTACCCACCAGCTCAATAGCTGCCGTCGTTCAAGGCACACTAGCGCCGTTGAGAACACCGGACTCCGGCAAATTGTTTTCAAACCCACCGCCGTCTTTCGCTACTCAGGTTAAACATGATATATAAGTCACTTAGATAACTTAAAAATTATTTTGTTTGGCTTTTTTTTAGTATTTTATTTGTTCCTGAGTAAATCTGTTTGGCTGAGATTAAAGTTTTTACACAGCAGAATAAACGTCAAGCAGACAACTGATTATCAGAAGTGTGAGATGCTCGAGAATATACTCCGATGTATTTTAGATAGCAAGGAGCAGACGGCTGAGTTTATTAAACTGTCTTTATTTTTACCTAGCGCACACCTTAAACATTTAAAGCTGTAAACTAATGATGGTTATATACGAGCAGATGCTGCTGGTGCAATAAGCTGTACGTTTTACGTCCAATGGATGATGATCTGATTAGTTGACTAATCAAAAAAATAATCGATGACTAGTCAACTATCAAAATAATCGTTTTCGGCAGCCCTAACTGACATCTTGGATCAGTGTATTTTTCTTCATATTCATTTGCTCCTGTTTCATTTTTAGTCTTGTACTAGCCAGCTCGCTTCCCTTAAAGTGCTCCACTAGCTGCACCTAGTGCTCTGATGGTGGTTTCTTTGAGAGCAGTATTGACTATGAGCTGGAGTGTGTGATAGAGGCCCATCCATGTTTTTCTTCAAGCAGTCGCATTGCTGCCACCATATTGGAACCACTGTCATGTACTACTGCTTTTATTTTGGCAGGCAAGATGTCAAACTTTGTTAGCACCTCTTCCATCCATGTCACTATATTGGCACCAGTATGCCTCTCCTCAAGAGGCATGGTGTAAAGGATGAAGCTCTTCATCTTCCAATCTTCACTCAGGAAATGGCAAGACACACCAAGGTAGGCCTCTGCATGGCTGGTCCAGATATCAGCAGTCAGGGTGAAAAAACCTTTGACACCACCAAGGGTCTGCTTTACCTAAAGATATGAGATGATTTGGAACAATAGTAAGCATTAGGGAAATATATTACAGTATATTTTTTCATTATTAATAATGCTTGTCAGTTTATGCATCAAGATTTAAATTTACCAATTGAATAATTCAGTTACATCAAATACAGTTACGCATGTTAAACAATAAACATTCAACATATCATTAAAAAAAACAACAACAACAACAACAACTTTCCTGTACTGTACATGCTTTCAAGGATAAAAGATCTGATGTCTCAACAGGACCTGGAAAAACTAGTCCATGCATTCATCTTTAGTAGGCTTGATTACTGTAACAGCATCTTTACAGGTCTACCGAAAAAATCAGTCAGACAACTACAGCTCATTCAGAACTCTGCTGCTCGAGTCCTCACTAAGACCAAAAAAGTGGACCACATCAGTCCAGCTCTGAGGTCTTTACACTGGCTGCCTGTCCGTCAGAGGATAGACTTTAAAGTTCTGATGCTGGTCTATAAAGCTCTGAATGGTTTAGGACCAAAATACATCAATGACCTCCTGACCCAGTATGAACCTTCCAGATCCCTCAGGTCATCTGGATCCGGTCTTTTATCAGTTCCCAGAGTCAGAACCAGACACGGAGAAGCTGCATTCAGCTTTTATGCTCCTTATATCTGGAACAAACTCCCAGAAAGCCTCAGATCAGCTGAAACACTCAGTTTATTTAAATCCAGGTTGAAGACTCACCTGTTCTCAGCTGCATTTGAATAAAGCACCAAATCCACACTTTTAAGCTTAAATTTCAAAACTTACATTTAACTACTGATTTTATCTACTGTTCTGATTTTATCTGTTTTGATTTTATATACTGTTTTGTTTGTTTGTTTGTTTGTTAATTAGTTAGTTAGTTTATTTGCTTGTTTTAATATATTTTAAATCATGCTTTTTATTTGTTTTTGTTTCTAATGTCTCTGTAAAGCACTTTGAATCACCTTGTTGTTGAATTGTGCTATACAAATAAACTTGCCTTGCCATGCCTTGCCTTTAACCAAGATGAATTTATTGGTTGCTCAGTCAGCCAGCTCTTAATATTATTTCATCATGAAATGTATTAAATTCTAATACAAATGGCTATTTTGTGTTTGTGATGTGAGAGAGTGGAGAGAAAGAGAGACCAACCTTCTTAAAGGTAGCATCATATTTCTTTTCCATCAATTTGGTGAAGTGGGATCGGCCTGGTAGGTAGTTACCATGGTAATCTGGGTTGAACTGCTTGATCATCTCTTTGAAACCTTGATCATCAACCATAGACAGGAGTCTCATGTCCGTCACCAACATGTTCAAGATTGATTCAGTCAGGACATCTGCTTGCCGAGGTTTACATGTTGTTGGCTTGGTGACAAACTTGTCCATTAAAGACGAACATATTTTTTTAGCAGTCCTGTAACGTAACGTTTACAGCTATCAATATAAGTAATAATAAGTAGTGTGTACACCTGTGAGCATGGACGCGCTTGTTTTTTTAAAAGGTTCCTTCATATAATGATCTGCTACAGGGTGTGGGGGGGCCACAGTCCCGTCCCCCAGGGCATGAAGCAGGTATGGAGGAGATCAAAACTCCAGACATCCAGAGGCCCTGTTAAGGTTCAAAATATTGGGGATGGAGACAAGAGAAAAAACCACAATAACAACACTGGTCCGGCCGGGTTGAGTCAAACGATGATTTTAATGAACACACGCGTGGGAGATGGACACTGATGCAGACAGCCTCAAAATCTCAAAATGGTGGAGCATTGCTCAAACTTTTATAGCCTCTGGTGCCTCCACCTTATCATCCATCTAAGATGGCGCTGGAGTGACGGCAGCCTTTCCAAGTAGCTCTGCAACACCGCACCTTTTTTGTTAACTTTAACTTTTTTAGACTAGGCTTTTCAAACTTTTTTTCACCTTCCTCTACTTATACCTCTTAGATATAGTGATACAAGATGGATAATGCACTTTTTAAAACTTCTGGAACCAGTTCCTTCATCTATTCGAGAGCGGAGCTGCTGGCACTAAAAACAAAGGGACAGACCGGCATGCGACACAACATCCCGGCCGAGCTAAAGAGGAGCTACAGAGGCTGCAAAGCTGGAGCGAGGAGAGCGGATCACCGGAGGCGATTCAAACCATCAATCCCGACAGTGATCATGGGCAACGTGAACTCGTTACAGAATAAGATTGATGAACTGTGCGCTCTGAACAACCACAGACTATACCGTGAGTGCAGCTTGTTTATCTTCACGGAGACGTGGTTAACCGAGCTAACGCCGCAGGCTAACGTAGACCTATGCGGTTTCACATCCGTGAGAGCCGATAGGGGCACGCAGGCCAGCGGAAAAAGCAGAGGTGGGGGACTCATTGTCTACGTTAACAACAGATACTGTAACCCTGGACACGTCTCCGTTAAAGTTTCGGTATGCCGTCCGGACCTGGAGCTGCTAGCTGTTAGCTTGTGGCCATATTATCTACCTCGGGAGTTCAGTCATGTGATCTGTGTGTGTGTTTACATCCCTCCGAGGGCCGACACAACAGCTGCCTGTGAGAAAATACACACAGTCACAGCAAGACTTCAGACACAAAACCCTGAGGCTTTCATTATTATATCTGGAGACTTTAACCATGCCACACTGGACTCTACTCTGGCTGCTTTTCACCAGTTTGTGAATTGTCCCACAAGGAGCAACAGGACAATTGACCTACTGTATGCTAATGTGAGAGATGCATACAGAGCCACCCCCCTCCCCCCACTAGGGAAGTCAGACCACAACCTGGTTTACCTACAGCCACAATACACACCCCTCGTCCAAAGGCAGCCGGTCACAACGCGCTCCATCCGGAGATGGACCCCAGAAAAGGAGGATGCTCTGAGGGACTGTTATGACAACACAGACTGGGATGTGCTCCTGAGCCCACATGGTGAGGACATAGAGGGGGCGACACACTGTCTTACAGACTACCTCAACTTTTGTGTGGACACGGTCGCCCCTGCTAAGACGGTACGGTGTTATCCTAATAACAAACCGTGGGTAACACAGGAAGTCAAAGCTGTCCTCAACATGAAGAAGAAGGCTTTCAGGAGCAAAGTGAAGGAGGAGATGAAGGCAGCACAGCGGGAGGTGAAACGCTGCCTGAGGGAAGCAAAGGACACCTACAGGAGGAAGGTGGAGCAGAAGTTGGAGAGGAACAACATGAGGGAGGTCTGGAATGGTGTGAAAACCATCACAGGCCACAACACCAAGAAAAGCACAGTGGGGGGGACTGTGGAGAAGGCAAACGAACTCAACAACTTCTTCAACAGGTTTGACCAGCCCACAACCCCCCCACCCTCACCTTCACTATAGAGTCCTCTCCCCACTCTCCTACCTCCCTCGCTTCCCCCCCTTCCTGACACCATGACACCCCCCTCCTCCAATCCCTCTCTCAGCAGCAAGACATCTCCCCCCCTCCCCTCCTCCCAAACATCTCCCAGTGTCACAGTGGATCAGGTCAGGAGACAACTGAGGAAGCTTCGCCCCAGAAAGGCAGCAGGCCCAGACAAGGTGTGTCCTAGGATGCTAAAGGCGTGTGCTGCTGAACTTGGGGAGCCGCTACAACGAGTCTTCAACCTCAGTCTGCGACTGGGGAGAGTGCCCGCCCTATGGAAGACATCCTGCATCGTCCCAGTCCCCAAAAAGAACTGGCCCAATGAGCTGAATGACTTCCGACCGGTGGCACTGACGTCACATCTTATGAAGACTCTAGAGCGGCTCTTCCTCAACCTCCTCCGACCACAGGTACAACATGCCCAGGACCCACTACAGTTTGCATACAAGGCGGGTGTCGGAGTGGAGGATGCCATCCTGTACCTCCTACACAGAGCCCACTCACACCTGGATGGGGGAAAAGGCACGGTCAGGATCCTGTTTCTTGACTTTTCCAGTGCCTTTAATACCATCCGGCCCTGTATGCTTCAGGAAAAACTGAACAGGATGGAGGTGGACCCCTGCCTGGTGGCTTGGATCTCCGACTACCTCACCGACAGACCACAGTACATCAGGCTGAAGGACATCACGTCTGACACAGTGGTCAGCAGCACAGGAGCACCACAGGGAACTGTGCTGTCCCCTCTTCTCTTCACCCTGTACACCTCTGACTTCTGCTACAACTCTGAATTATGCCACATTCAGAAGTTTGCAGACGACACAGCCATCATGGGGTGTATCTGGGATGATCAGGAAGAGGAGTACAGAAGTCTGGTGAGGAACTTTGTCGCATGGAGTCACACAAACCACCTGCAACTCAACACCTCAAAGACTAAGGAACTGGTTGTGGACTTCGGGAGGTCTAGAGCAGGTCCACTGCCGGTTCAGATAGAGGGGGAGGAGGTGGAGGTGGTCAACAAGTACAAGTACCTCGGGCTGTGGGTGGACAATAAACTGGACTGGTCATGCAACACAGAGCACCTGTATAAAAAAGCCCAAAGCCGACTGTACTTCCTCAGGAGGCTGAGGTCTTTTAACATCTGCAGGAAGCTCCTGAGGATGTTTTACCAGTCGGTGGTTGCTGGAGTACTTTTCTATGCTGTGGTGTGCTGGGGGAGCAGCACAGCAAAGAAGGACTCATCCAGGCTGGAGAAACTGATCAGGAGGGCTAGCTCTGTGGTCGGCATGAAGCTGGACACTCTGGTGACAGTGGCAGAGAAAAGGACATTAAAGAAACTGATGGACATTATGGACAATGCCAGACATCCTCTGCACACGGCCATAAACAACCAGAAGAGTCTGTTCAGTGACAGGTTGCTTCTCCCAAAGACAAGAACTAACAGACTTAAAAACTCCTTTGTCCCACACGCCATCAGACTGTTTAACTCCTCCCTGGAGGGGAGAGGGAGGAGAAACAGGAGGACAAAGGAGGGGGGAACAACTAAGCTGTAGTGCCTCTTCACCTCACTGTGCAATACCTTTTGTGCAATACTTTTGTAAATAGTCAACGGTGCAATAGACTCAATACTTGAAATGTGCAATTCACTTGTATTTTTATTTTTATTCCTATTTATTCTATTTATCCCCTTCGTATATTTTATTTATATTGTCTCTGTATTTATATATATATGTGTGTGTGTGTGTGTGTGTGTGTGTGTGTATTATATATATATATATATATATATATATATATATATATATATATATATATAAAATATTCTGTAACTCTGTAACTTCTGTCGGTGCTGTGCTTTTTTGGAAATCGAATTTCCCAGAGGAACCCACCCGAGGGATTAATAAAGTTCTATCTAATCTAATCTAATCTAATCTACAAAGCCTAAACATTCACATGCTTTCTCTCACACAGCGCCTGAGCTACGACCTTGGCTCCCTGTTTATCTGCTCCTGCTGAAATGGGGCAGAAAACTCCAGCACACTCTGTTCTCTTCTACTCAGACAAATTAGATTTCTTATAACTCAGCAGTATAATGCATCATAAAACAATATCATTCATTCACAACAAGTCAGCAGTTTAATGTAATGCAAATCAGTTTAACTAATGTAATAGTTATCAGCTTCTTCTAATTCAGGAGAATAATGCAAACTAAAACTACATAATAATTCACAATCTTTAATTAGGGGTATAACATGGCATAAAATAATATTATAATCTAACAGCCCCCAGAACACAAGAGACCAAGGAAGACCAACAGAGGGGCAGCCGCGCCACTGTCCCAGAAAGAGCTGAGGAGAGTCCCAGATGAGGGGTCACTCAGCAGCCGCGGAGCAGAAGCGAGGGGGAGTTGCAGTGACGCGCCCGTGAGCTCCGCCGGCAGCCAGCTGTGCCTGAGTGACCGAGCCCCAGGCCGAGAGGCCGGGGGCACCCCACCTCCGAAGTGGCCCGAGCGAGCCCCAGAGATGTCCCCAGAGATACCCAACCTGACATATAGACACAGACATACAGGCACACACAGATACAAACATCCATTCCCACCCTTATGCTCTCATATGCACTTGCTCCACACTCAACCAACGTGGAGACAGACATAAAGAGATGCTGTACACACGATCACACTCCCCAAGCGTACTCTACGAACCGGGTCTAGGTACCCTTTTCCCTGCGGTGGGGAGAGGCAAACTGCCCCGACTCCGCAGCAGCAGGGAGGCCCCACACCCCAGACCGCAGTCGGACGGCCAACTCCTCCTCCTAGCCCCCCCTTGCTCCAGCGGGCCGCAGAGAACAGGGGTGAGAGAAGACTCCAAACCTCCCTCCACCCGCTCATTGTAGTGTTGATGCATGTGTGTTCTAAGGTGCATTTAAAACCCAGGAGGGCATGGAGCTACCTGCCAGAGAGCAGCAGGTAAGCGCATAGTCCCTCCTGCTAGCCCTCCATGTCTACTCCCACCCACTCCATGACATGCTGGTCAGTCACAGGAGCACGTTCAGTGAGAGACTGAGATTACCGAAAAGCACCACTGAACGACACAGGAAATCATTCCTGCCTGTGGCCATCTCCCTGTACAACGCATCCACTTAACACACCGTTTGCTGCTACAGCTACACATGTTTCTTTTCCAACTATTTATTTATGAGTGACTTATGTATGTATGTATGTATATATATATGTATATATTGTACTATTCTTAGTTAGTGTATTGTCTGTCTTGTCTTAATGTTGGTTTAAAATGGAGCACTGTAACAAAAAATAATTTCCCCCAGGGATCAATAAAGTATTCTGATTCTGATTTAAAATTGAGAGGTGGGCAACGACGCCAGGGGTGAGGTGTACACCCTGATGGTAATTTGGATTCCGTGTGTCGTGCCCACCCCCAAGATCCTATATGTATGTGTAATGAGAGTGTGAGTAATGTGAATGTCTAAGTTGTGGGATAAAATTGAGGCAGAGGCAGCCAGAAGGGGACAGAGGGGGGGGGGGGGGGGGGGGGGTAGCCTCCTCTGCACCCTGGTGACATACCCCTACTCCAAGGGCCTGCATGTGTGGGTGGTTGTGGTGGAGCGGGAAGAGGGAGGCAGCTGGAGATGGGGAGGGAAGGAAGGGAGGGGCAAGTGACCCCTCCCTGGGGCCAGCTCCCCCACTGACCCCAGTAGGCACCCCCATACTCCGCGACCCGCCAGGGAAAGGGGGACCAGGCCTATCCAGACCGGGTCCCAGTGCAGCAGCGCCCCACAGAGCCCAGGACAGTCCACCCAACCCCACCACAGAGAAAACTGCACCCACCCCACCATCCACTCATCTTCCAGACTACATAAGACAATAGACGCCCAGGCTGAGATCTTCCTCCACCTCTCCTGTATCTCCCCCTCCTGCAGAGAGAGTTCCTGAAGAGCGGAAAGCTCCTGTGAGATGTGACAATCTCCCCCACCAGTTGAAGAGCCCCTCAGGTGGCTCGACGCACCGGCGGCACCCTGCGCCAGGGCTGGGCCCCCATGCACCCACCCACCCACAACCCCGGCAACACACCAACCAGGACCCAAGCTCCCGAGGCCCGGCCAGGGCCCCAGCCCAGAGACGGAGCGCCCCCAGAACCTCACGCCCATCCCGGACCCACCCAGGGGCAGCCAGGCTACCAGGTCAGTAACCCACGTCCGTCAGCACAGACCCTCCCCTAGCCCCGCTGCACGCAGCCACGAGGAAACAGTCACCCGAGAGCCAACAGAGCCCCTAACCGGACATGACTGCTACCCCGGATTGAGCCCCCCAAGGAAGATGCCCCTGGTGAACCCCCCGACGCCCTATCCCTGTCCCTACCCCCACACCAATCACAGTGAAGGCGGGACCAAACTATGACCCCCCACCCCCACTAGGTGATGGAGCTGATCAAAGGAGCCCAGAGCAATTGATCTGATGTGGTGGCAGAGGCTGTATCAAGACTAATGTAATCTAATAGATAATTTCTATATTGGTTAGAATTAAGATTATTTTTTATTTTTCCAGTTCATGAGGACCGTTTTCTTGGCTATGCATAGGGCAGGGAGAACCATATGGGCTATATTTTTATCTGAAGTGACTTTATCTAAGCTGCCCAACAAAAACACTAAGGGGGAAGTTGGAATGTTACATTTCAGACACTTTGATAAGTCTTCACATATCTCGCGCCAAAACTTCTGAACTGGTGGACAGAACCAAAGAGCGTGGATATAATTGTCCGGTGAATTGGTTTGGCAGTGTGAGCAGTTGTTGGTAGACGTAAAGCCCATCTTGAACATCCGATGACCTGTATAGTGCACTCTATGTAATATTTTGTATTGAATTATTTGAAGACTGGGATTTTTGATTAGATGAAAGGTTTTTAAGCAAGTCTGAGACCAGAAGTTTTGGTCTAAGTTAACTGATAAATCCGCTTCCCATTTTGCAATAGGAAGTGATGTTGATTCATCTGTTTTAGAAAGCATTCTGTATATTTTGGATAGTAATTTGGGGGTTTTAAGAGTAAGAAATTGAACCACACTTGGTGGTGTTTGTAGTTCAACTTGACCCGGTTTAAATTTCTTTTTTACTATGGATTTAATTTGTTGATATTCTAAAAATCTTTTCTTGTTGATCCCATATTGTGTAACTAGTCCGTCAAATGAAATAAATTCTGTTCCTTCTAGTATATGTTCTAAATATTTGATTCCTTTACCACTCCAATCTGAAAAGTTTATCATATTATTGTTTTGTAATATGTCAGGGTTGTTCCAGATAGGTGTACGTTTGCATGGGATTAATGAAGACGCCGTCAATTTTAGAAACTCCCACCATGCTGTCAGAGAAGAGCTGATGTCGATGCTTTTAAAGCATTCATGTCGTTGGATGTTTGAGCTGATAAATGGTAGGACTGAGATCTCTAGATTATTGCAAAGTGCTTGTTCTACACGACGTGCTTCCTTTTCAGATGCTCATGCATCGCCGTCATACTGTCATGGAAGGCAAGTTCCATTTTGCAGATTTTTCATTGGACCTTCTTTTCTTTTGTTTTGTCAAAATGCTCCCAGACTTTTGAGTTCCGTTGCCGAGTAGCCATGATAACGGAGACAGCTTCTGTACACCGTTATAAGCGTGCCACAAAACCAACCAATCACAGACTTGGATGCAAAAATTCTGATTGGCTGTTTTGGTCTCCAATCAGCTTGCTAGCTACTGTAGCTAAGCCCAGGCAAATATCCCAGAATGCATTTCATCCACAACTCAAATTGAGGCAGTGGTGGAGGAACGCAGAGTTTGAAATATACATATTTCTTTCTGGGTCACAAAAAAAAAGATATTTTCAGGATAGATTGTTGCTGTTAGGACATCACATATTTGCAAAAGTGCTCTAACATTTTCAAAGATGCCTGTTACCCACCAGCTGACCTCACAGCTGGACTGGCCATCAGACATACTGGGCATTTGACACAAAGCTGGAGTCATTCTGTCTTTGCTGCACAGCTGCCTCTTCTCTCCTCCTCTCCCCCTTCCTCTCCTGTTGCCACTTCAATCATGAAACTGATCAATGATCAGCTGATCGGCTTTTCTTTCGCAAGTCCTGTCGGTCTTGTTTGTTTATCACCCACTTTGAGCCAAAAAGAGAAAACAAGCAGATGTCACGATGAACAACAGCAGCGTTTAAGCTTGATCAGCTGTTGTTAGAATTTATTTAATATTAATTTCTAGTATCAGCTGATGTTTGTTGGAGCCACAGCTGTAAAAGCTGCTGGTCATGATATCGGGTTGGATATGTGGTGAGAGGGAAACATGAAGATGAAACCAGGAGATGTCCTTAAGTGGTCATCTGGTGTAAACTGTATAGAAATCATACATATATACAAACGAGACAGTGTACATCACTGTCACAACAGTGTTTGTGAAGCAGTATGTTTAAGATACATTGACAGTCTCATGACGACATGATTCAGATATAAGACTAGGGATGGGTATCGAAAACCGGTTCTTGTTGAGAACCGGTTCCCACTGTTTCAATTCCTTGGAATTGTTTGCCATTTTTGCAAACGATTCCCTTATCGATTCCAGTCGCCCCGAATGACGTCACCACGTTGCGGAGCGTCATTTACCTGGCAGGAAACACGGCGCCTAAGCGGCTCAAACGCTCAAAAGTTTGATTATACTTTATGAGAACCGATGACAACAGGGGAACTTGCAAAGTAGATATTTCATTTAAGGGAGGAAACACTACGAATATGCAAAAGCATTTGCTCACAAAACACGCGATGACACGTGTTTTTAATTCCGCTCCGGACTCATGACTCTCAACCCAGCAGCAGCGGTAACATTTGCACGTCCTCTCCCGTTAATGCGGCAGGTAAATAATCAACCAACAGTGCATATTATGTTACCGCAATCTGCCTTATTACAAGACCTGCCATTACTGTACATGTAGGTGACCATGATGAGAGAGACAGACTGGCTGGCGCTCGCTGGCAGTTCTCGCTGCAGTCTACTGGTAGCGTCTCCTTTCAGGCCAGGATAGACGAATGTCACCGAGCAGTGTCTAAGTTTGTGGTCAAAGGCTTGCACCCATTTGCCACAGCAGATGCCCCCGATTTTTGGTAAGTGAATGTGTTTAATTGTAGGCAGGGACATTACTGGATATTCTTGTGTAATTGCTACAGAACAATTTATGTTATACTTTGTTATTGCTACAGAAGAATATTTATTTTATTATTTTACATTTACAATTTTTTTTCCTGGGGACCCTGTGACACCCCATTGAAGAGCCGTAGGCTGGATCTCTTAAGATCTCACTGTTGGGTTTGTAAGGCCATGTTACTCCTAAATTTCTACCTTGTTCAAAGAGAAGATATAAAACAAAGTTCTAAGCTAATCAACCTTAGTGTTCTCCTTTTTAAAAAAAAAAAAAAAGAATCGATAAGAGAATCGATAAGAGAATCGATAAAGAATCGAATCGTTAAACAGAATCGAAAATGGAATCGGAATCGTTAAAATCTTATCAATACCCATCCCTATATAAGACGCAAATCAAGTCAATCAGACGAATGTAACATTTATGTTAAATACTTTTGAATTTCACCCAAAACACCCTTTTTTTAAATTAAATATGTCATTTTGCATCTCACTCTCCTACCTGTGTGATCTGAGTCTGTGTGCGTTCGTGTGTGTGCGCGCTGCGTGGTGACGTAGGCGCGTGCATGTGTGCCCCGGTCACAGCTCCTTTCAGCATGGCCGGAGGTAAGTCACTGCCACATTGCTCAGTTTGTTCAGACCCCAAGCTGCAATGTGAATACAGCCGAACCGCCGCATTTTTGTTTGTCGTTAAGAGACTCGTTCGGGATAAGTTTTGTGGAGGACAGAGTTTGCTAATATACGTTTTTAATGAGTTTTAGCTGAGAACGCAGCTGAAATGCTAGCATGCTAAGTTAGCCTGAACGCTAGAAGCTTGTGAGCGTATTCACTGCAGTTTTTTTAACAGCGTGCACTCTTTTTTCCTTCATCAGGAGAGGTGTACTGGCAGGCGCGTGACACACACAGAACAGACACTTATTTCTGTGTTGCAGGTATGGAGATGTTCTTATGTTTTGGAGATGCACTCTTTCATTTATTGTTTTTATAAGTACAGTGTTGTATTGCCTGTTGGATGGCGGTTATTAATATAATTGTACTGAAGTATAATGTTTGAACTATAAGTACCAGAATATTGGGTCCTGGTTATTGAATTGTATTTATCTGACTGTTTATTTGTTTTTGAATTATTTTGTTTATTGTTCTTATAAGTTGTTTTTAATGATTTTTCAGTGACATGTTATTTATTTTATGCTTTTTGTTTTTGAGAGCTTAAGTTAATGTTTTAAAACAATTTGTTGTATTAGATTTATTATATTATTGTGGTGTTAATGAAGCTGCAGGCACAGCTCCTTTCAGCATGGCCGGAGGAGAGGTGTACTGGCAGTCGCGTGACACACACAGATCAGACACTTATTTCTGTGTTGCAGATGTGCAGTAAAGGGCCAAAGACCCAAGTGCTGTCTCCTGCCTCTTACTTTCACGCCAGAACACAACGCAATGACGGGTGTAACACATGAACGGGTTACACGAACAGGAAGCTCAAACTGTTTAAAAACACGAATTCAAACTCCAGCATAAGAAAGCAAACAGCAAAACTTTATTTATACAGGCAGAAACACAAAATGCTGCTCAGAGCAGAAGCTAGCACAGACGAGAACCTCAGTAATCAGATTGTAAACACTGATCATGTGATTCAACATGTTATTCCAGCATTAAAGGTAAAAACAGCTTCAGTTATATTGTTGGAAACAGACGCCGGTCACAGATAACTTGAGGTGTTGCTCTTCAACCTGTAGATGTGGTTCAGCATCTACAGGTTGGAGCTTCACATATTTCCTGGTTTGTGCACTAATAATGAGCAGCCCAGAGACTTACCGAGGTCCCAGACTCTGCTTCAGTCCATCCAATGTCCTGCTCAGCTTCTAGTCAGAGTCCAGGTTTTAATAAGAACTAAAGTCCAGTTTCCAACACACACATGAAGATCACAATAATGACACTGTCAGTGGTCTTTGAGATTTATTAGAAATCTGTCTTATCTTAAGTTCAGCTCTATGAAAAGGCATGGATCCTCCTCACGGAGAGCAGCGATCAGAAGTGAGGTGGCTATACTTCCTTTTCGTCGCACTGTGTCAATAACGTCTCGTGCTTTATCTGCTTTGCTCTGCTGTGATCTGACTGATTCCATCTCCTGATCATTGATAATATGCTGCTCCAGGAGTTTATCCAGAAGTTTGTTTAAAACAGGTTCAGACACTCTGTCAATAAACTGTGAGCGAACTGTGAGCAGCCTCTCGTCTGCTGGGACTCCGGACTCATCTGGGACATTTCTCATTAAGGTTTCTGTTCTTGGTGCTGAAGGAACAAAGAAAGATAGACATTTAACAGCACTCTGAACTGAGGATGAAAAGAGAAGTATGATTTCAGTTGAAGTTTTATAAAATATAAAATAAAAAGTTTGTAGGGTAATTTCTGCTGGTATTTGGCAGGAATCTTACCTGGCAGGCAAACAGATGATTTCCAGATTTCATTCCCCTCTTGGTCTTTGACTATCAGACTCACAAACCCTGAATTTGTATTCAGGAAAACTTGAAATGTTGGATGGTAATTTGGGCCAGACTTTGAGCGAAACTGTGTTTGCTAAACAACAACAGAAAGGTGCCATTTTCATGACGAGTGGGTTATCCAGGACTTTCATTTCAGCAGCATATAGTTTCTAACTGCTGACTCACCTTCGGCTGTATTATCCTGCTCTCAGGCTCACAGTGGACACTGTACCTTTGACCGAAGCTGAAAAGACAGTCAGCAGGGGTCTGGAGGTATTCAGCATCATCGTGTTGTTGGGCAGACACCTGCAGTGACAGGACAGTTTATTATGCTGGTAACGTTAATAAGTCTATCCACCTGTAGAGCTCATTTAAACATATCAGGTGTAGAATATCATGTGTCAGTATGAATCAAAAACAATCATTCTTGAGATAGAATAGCTTTGCAGAGAAAAAAAGCTCCATGATTTTATTTTTATCAGTGAAGTGTCAGATCTGACATTATGGGTCACAAACATCAAATGTTCACAGCTTAGGGTCATTACTGGGAGTGAATAAAGAAGAGCAGTGATTGGTCAACAATGTGGGTAAGAAAAGTTAAATGGAGCCTGACTCTTTGTCTCAGGTAATCAGAGTGGAGTGACCAGTAAACCTGTACATAACTTTAGTTTATTATCAGAAAGCTGCTGAGAATCATTTGGATTCTGAGAGGACCACAGAGTGAAGATGATGAAACTATTTACCTCTGACAATGGGATATTTTCCTGGAGTAGAAACACATTGATTCTTGCAGGCTCTGAAGGTCGGAAGAACAGCAGAACTTGGCCATTTACTGTTATGTTCAGGAGCCGCTTAAAATCATCCCAGATGACGCCCCACCCAGAGAGGTGAGGAACCTTCACAACCACATGGGTGGCAGTGATCTCCAGCGGCTCCAAGATGCTCATCCCATCATCAGAGATGTGGGCAACAGACAGCAGGCCATCAACACACAGCGCTGTGAAAGGAAAGAGCTTTTCATTCTGAGAGTTCAGATTTACTTCTCACCTTATCTGAGGATTACATCTCCTGCAAACAAGTTCCCCTCCATCCTTTTTTGTTATAAATGTGAACAGCCCAAAACTTTTGCATTATTCATTACATAAAGCTCAGAACTAGGCATCAGTTATGTTACACGTTTGTGCAGTTATATATGTTCTTGGTTTGTAATTCATTTGAAAGCCTGATGCTTAACATTGTCCACCCCAGCTGTGAAACTCAGAAACCAGTCTTACTTGGTATCATCTATCGTCCACCTGGGCCTTACACAGAGTTTCTGTCTGATTTCTCAGACTTTATATCTAATTTAGTTCTGAGCTCAGATAAAATAATTATTGTGGGTGATTTTAACATCCATATAGATGCTAAAAATGACAGCCTCAACATGGCATTTAATCTGTTATTAGACTCAATTGGTTTCTCTCAAAATGTAAAAGAACCTACCCACCACTTTAATCACACTCTAGATCTTGTTTTAACATATGGCATAGAAACTGAACATTTAACAGTGTTTCCTGAAAACCCTCTCCTGTCTGATCATTTCCTGATAACATTTACAATAATTGATTACACAGCGGTGGAGAGTAGACTTTATCAAAGTAGATGTCTTTCTGAAAGTGCTGTAACTAAGTTTAAGAATATAATCCACCCACTGTTATCATCTCCAATGCCCTGTACCAACACAGAGCAGAGCAGCTATCTGAACGCTACCCCAACAGAGGTCGATTATCTTGTTAATAATTTCACCTCCTCACTACGTACGACTCTGGATACTGTGGCTCCTGTGAAAACGAAGGTCTCTAATCAGAAGTACCTGACTCCGTGGTATAATTCTCAAACACGTACCCTAAAGCAGATGACTCGTAATCTGGGGAGGAAATGGCGTGTCACAAATTTAGAGGATCATCATTTAGCCTGGAGAAATAGTTTGCTGCTTTATAAGAAAGCCCTCCGCAAAGCCAGAACATCTTACTATTCATCACTGATTGAAGAAAATAAGAACAACCCCAGGTTTCTCTTCAGCACTGTAGCCAGGCTGACAAAAAGTCAGAGCTCTTTTGAGCCAACCATCCCTTTAACGTTAACTAATAATGACTTCATGAACTTCTTCACAAATAAAATTTTTATCATTAGAGAAAAAATTACCAAAAATCATCCCACAGATGTAATATTATCTACAGCTACTCTTAGTACCATTGATGTTAAGTTAGATTCTTTTTCTCCAATTGATCTTTCTGAGTTAACTTCAATAATTACTTCCTCCAAACCATCAACGTGTCTTTTAGACCCCATTCCTACAAAACTGCTCAAAGAAGTCCTGCCATTAATTAATTCTTCGATCTTAAATATGATCAACCTATCTCTAATGATCGGCTATGTACCACAGGCCTTCAAACTGGCTGTAGTTAAACCTTTACTCAAAAAGCCATCTCTAGACCCAGCAGTCTTAGCTAATTATAGGCCAATCTCCAACCTTCCTTTCATATCAAAAATCATTTTTAAGAGTAGTTGTCAAACAGCTAACAGATCATCTGCAGAGGAATGGTTTATTTGAAGAGTTTCAGTCAGGTTTCAGAGCTCATCACAGCACAGAAACAGCTGTAGTGAAGGTTACAAATGATCTTCTTATGGCCTCTGACAGTGGACTCATCTCTGTGCTTGTCCTGCTAGACCTCAGTGCAGCGTTCGATACTGTTGACCATAATATCCTATTAGAGCGATTAGAACATGCTGTAGGTATTACAGGTACTGCGCTGCAGTGGTTTGTATCATATCTATCTAATAGACTCCAGTTTGTGCATGTAAATGGAGAGTCCTCTTCACACACTGAGGTTAATTATGGAGTTCCACAGGGTTCAGTGCTAGGACCAATTCTGTTTACATTATACATGCTTCCCTTAGGCAGCATCATTAGAAGACATAGCATACATTTTCACTGCTATGCTGATGACACCCAGCTCTATCTGTCCATGAAGCCAGATAACACACACCAATTAGTTAAACTGCAGGAATGTCTTAAAGACATAAAGACCTGGATGGCCGCTAACTTTCTGCTTCTTAATTCAGATAAAACTGAGGTTATTGTACTCGGCCCTGAAAAGCCTAGAAATATGGTATCTAACCAGATTCTTACTCTGGATGGCATTACCTTGGCCTCCAGTAACACTGTGAGGAACCTTGGAGTCATTTTTGACCAGGACATGTCCTTCAATGCACATATTAAACAAATATGTAAGACTGCGTTCTTCCATTTGCGCAACATCTCTAAAATTAGAAATATCCTATCTCAGAGTGACGCTGAAAAACTAGTTCATTCATTTATTACTTCCAGGCTGGACTACTGTAATTCATTATTATCAGGATGTCCAAAAAACTCGCAGAAAAGCCTTCAACTAATCCAAAATGCTGCAGCAAGAGTCCTGACAGGGACTAGAAAGAGAGAGCATATTTCCCCTGTTTTGGCTTCCCTTCATTGGCTTCCTGTTAAATCCAGAATTGAATTCAAAATCCTGCTCCTCACGTACAAGGTCTTAAATAATCAGGCCCCATCTTATCTTAATGACCTTGTAGTATCATATCACCCTATTAGAGCACTTCGCTCTCGCTCTGCTGGCCTACTTGTTGTTCCTAGAGTATTTAAAAGTAGAATGGGAGGGAGAGCCTTCAGTTTTCAGGCCCCTCTTCTGTGGAACCAGCTTCCAGTTTGGATTCGGGAGACAGACACTATCTCTACTTTTAAGATTAGGCTTAAAACTTTCCTTTTTGCTAAAGCATATAGTTAGGGCTGGACCAGGTGACCCTGAATCCTCCCTTAGTTATGCTGCAATAGATGTAGGCTGCCGGGGGATTCCCATGATGCATTGAGTTTTTCCTTTCCAGTCACCTTTCTCACTCACTATGTATTAATAGACCTCTCTGCATTGAATCATATCTGTTATTAATCTCTGTCTCTCTTCCACAGCATGTCTTTATCCTGTCTTCCTTCTCTCACCCCAACCGGTCGCAGCAGATGGCCCCGCCCCTCCCTGAGCCTGGTTCTGCCGGAGGTTTCTTCCTGTTAAAAGGGAGTTTTTCCTTCCCACTGTCGCCAAAGTGCTTGCTCATAGGGGGTCATATGATTGTTGGGTTTTTCTCTGTATCTATGAAGCGCCTTGAGGCGACTTATGTTGTGATTTGGCGCTATATAAATAATATTGAATTGAATTGAATTATAAATAAACTGCATTGTGGTTATTTGTATGATAAAGAACAGTTCATATTAGCTGAGCACCACACAGTAACACAGATGTTTCACAGCACAGTGCTCACCCTCCTTTGTTTCACAGTGTGGCAGGTGGAGCTCCCAGACTGCATCCTCAGAGCATGTGATGTTAAACAGCGGCCCTGCAGCTGTTTTTCCAGCTGATTGAAGGAGGCTCTCATCCCATTGGACAGTCCTGTACAACAGCTCTGCCTCCTGAGCCATAACAAACACTAGTCTGGTCAGAGTACACTGGAACACACCTGGACCAGCACACCTGAACCTGTAGGACACAGAAGGGCTGAAGCACTCCAACCAGCCTGTATGAGCTGAGGTCTGATCACCTCCAGCTGTATCACGCATCTTGTCACATCATTAAATACATGTTATCAACCTAATGTGAATTTAGAAGCACCTGTAGGAGATGTGTGTGGATTCAGTTTGTACTTGAGGGGTGAAGCTTGATGGAGGCTGGAATTCAGAGAGGAAATACATCAGCTGTTTAAAGCCGCAATAAACAAGTAAACGGAGAACAAACTATACAGAGTACACCCATCCATCCATCATCCATCCATTTTCTTCCGCTTTATCCGGGGCCGCAGGGGCAGCAGCCTAAGCAAAGAGGCCCAGACCTCCCTCTCCCCAGCCACCTCCTCCAGCTTATCCGGGGGAACACCAAGGCGTTCCCAGGCCAGCCAAGAGATATAATCTCTCTAGCGTGTCCTGGGTCTGCCCCGGGGCCTCCTCCCGGTGGGACATGCCCAAACACCTCACCCATGATGCGCCCAGGGGGCATCCTTGTCAGATGCCCAAACCACCTCAGCTGGCTCCTTTCGATGTGGAGGAGCAGCGGCTCTACTCTGAGCCCCTCCCAGATGGCTAAACCTCTCACCCTATCTCTAAGGGAGAGGCCAGCCACCCTTCGGAGGAAGCTCATTTCTGCCGCTTGTATTCGCAACCTCGTTCTTTCAGTCATTACCCACAGCTCGTGGCCATATGTGAGGGTAGAAACATAGATGGACCACACAGCTAGTGGCGTGTGCCCCTAGGCACACAGAGTACACATCAGGTGTTATCTGTACACACTTTCAAAACTGCGAGTAACATACTGACAATGACACAGAATCTTAAACCTGACTGGTTGTCTGCCCTGTGCTTTAACACGCCTGACAAATTTCTGTGCTGAAGGCCTCTTTTTTGTATCACAAGACAATCAGATCCACATGCTTTTCTCTCACCTTAATGTGCTTTATGTCATCTTTAGACAAATATAGCTCTGTGTCTAATGAGTCTGGATTCAGTCTGACCTCAGAGTAACCTGATGAGAGACAAACATCGAATAATTAAGGATTTCCTGGAACTCTAACTGGTGCTGTTTACAATCATATTAGTTTTTTAGTGGTTTTCTGATCAAATACAAACTGTTTGTGAGGGATTTCTCTTTCTTCCTTAAGGACCCACCATCTTCTTCAGCTGCAGCCTTCTCACTCACTAAAAAGATTTTAAAAAGTATTAAACTATTTTGACCAAAACCAGTACCTAAAAACACATCCTTAAAAACCCCCATAATTTATAGATTTTTGCAGAATGAAATAAGCACAAACGAGCTTTCATGTGATATGCTGTTGATTAAATAGTGATGAATGTGACACAGAGTCTCAGTACTCACTGGTTTTGTCTATGGAAGATTTAAAAGTCTTGACATCAACCCTGCAGAGAGCAATGGTAAAACACAACTGATTAATGGTGTACTAAGCCTAGCCAGAGAAGAAGAAAACAGACTTTACCATGAAGATCCTCAGTGTGGATCAGTATAATATCAGCCTGATGTCTGCAGTTTAGTGTCAGCACAACTTTCACATCATATTCATCTCAGCACAACTAAAACATGCTGACTGACCTCAGAGTTTCAAGTCCACATCCTGGACTCTCCAGGAAACCACACAGATGCTTCACTCCTGAATCCTGCAGCTTGTTGTTGTAGCTCAGGTCCAGCTGTCTCAGATGGGAGGGGTTGGACTTCAGTGCTGCTGCCAGATAATCACAGCTGATCTCTGACAAGCCACAGCTCCTCAATCTGTATAAAGAATGAAAGATGTAAGTTTATTAGACAAAGTGTGAGCTTGAAACCATTCAGTGTTTCATCATCTGTTCAGAGCTGAAGAAGGTTCAGAATGTAGAAGTTTAGAAAATGGAAACTCCAAACAGCTGAAGCCAACAGGAAGCAGCTTCAAACAAACACAACAAGATATAAAACTCTGAATGTTTCATATTAAAGTCGTACATTTATCATAAAAACAGGACAAAGACTTGAAAAAGTCGTGTTTTTCCTTCCAGGAACCACAAGGCTTCACTTTTAAAGGTGAAGTGTGAAAGAAATGGACATATTTGAAGTCCAACACCTTTTTCCAGTCACATTATTAAAGCAGACAAACTACAAGCTCATTTTCATTCCAACAAGTCATCTTCTGACCTGGACTAACAACACTGGTCTCTATGTGCAGCTGGCTGTGAGACCAGTGCTCAGGGAGCGTCTACAAAGTGCAACACTGAAAGAACATCACACTCTCATTTGCTTCCAGCACTTTCACACAAACATCTACTGTTATTATTGTCACCAAACTCTGTGGATCCTTTATTGCAAATTCAAATGGGATCAAATGGTCAGACAAAAGAGGGTTATGAGGAAATGTGATGAAATGTTGTGTATTAGCAGCAAGTTATTGAATCATTTTCCTCAGAAACCAAACAAAATGATTGACAAACATGTTTTTACAAACTCAGTGTTGGACTTGGATCAGCAGGATAAGCTGATGTTTAACCCTTTAAGGCCTACCATAGAACCAAGTCTGCCAGAGCTTTTTTATATTTTTACATGCTGTGGAGCCATTTTCTGGAGCATTTCAAGTTGCTATACATCAATACAACCATTATAGCCCAGATTTTAATAATATGTATTCATTAAGTGCATAGTAATTACATAAATTGCAAAAAAAGTGCACTAAACTACAAAAAAATTGAAAATTGTTTTTGCTTTTTTAACATATATTTGTAGTTAGAGAAATTTAAGAGGCTTATCCCTCAAAACTGTAAATACAAAAAAGTTGCACAAAATAGTTTCCCACCACAGGAAATTTATTTTGAGTGTCTTCATAGTTTTATTTTTGAAATACACCAATTTTTATACACTGCAGGAAAAACGAAAATAAATATTAGAATGCAAATTTGCAAAAAAGCAGCATATGCATCAAAATAAACTATTTCCAGCAGTGCAATATGAGTCCTAAGCATCCCAGAAACGACACAGAAAGTCATAAAGTCAAAGATAACTTTTAAAAAGACCAGTATAGGCCCTGATGACCTGATAGTAAAAAAGACTACATTTCCGCGAAAATGACATCACTTCCGGTTTCGGGCAGGTAATGGCGGAAATGCAAATGTTCGCGCTGACGTCTGTTCCAACGTAGGAAGTGTTATGAACAGCTGATCGAATCGGTAAAGCGTGTTTCTGGAATATTATGTTTTTGTTCCTGCAAGCGCTTTTTATGCAGTTTTTGCAAAGCTTTATGTGGAAGGAAACCGTGACCGAGGACAAGCTGATGGCATGAGATGTAAGTACAACTCCTCCAGTTTCATATGCAAAAAAATTTTTTGCGCTAGCTTACGTGGTTGCAGTGCTACTGGGATTTAAAAATAGTTACGCAAAACAGAGCGTTCCCGCTCCGATCAGCTGTAAAGGGTTAAAGGCATTTGAGTCTCGCTGTATGAGAGTCCAGTTATTACTCAATGTCTGTGAAGGTTCTCAGTCATCCAGGTCATCGTAGTCAAAGGAGCTTGCAAAGAAAAGCGTCTGGACTTCTTTAAGTTACTTGAAGACGTTTCACCTCTCATCCGAGAAGCTTCTTCAGTTCTAAGGTCAAATGGTGGAGAGTCCCAGATATAAACCTAGTGGGAGTGACCCCCACCAAGGGACAAAAGGACCCCCTGATGATCCTCTAATCACCTGAGCCAAGGTGTGAAACTGGGTGTGGGACCCAATCAGCAAGAGTTTCGGGTGGGTTCATTGTGAAACCTGGCCCCACCTTGTCATGCGAATTCCTGAGGTCAGATGGCCCAGGATGTGAGTGGGCGTTAAGGCGTCTGGGAAGGGATCTCAAAACTGGATTATAGATGGCAGAGAGTTGGGGTCGTAAACCCCCGCCTCTGTTCAAAGATGGTCGCTCACAGTGGACATAGATGGCTTCTTTCACTCCTCTTTCAAACCATCTGTCCTCTCTGTCCAAAATGTGAACATTGGCATCCTCGAAAGAGTGTCCTTTATCCTTAAGATGCAGATGGACTGCTGAGTCTTGTCCTGTGGAGGTGGCTCTTCTGTGTTGTGCCATGAGCTTGTGAAGTGGCTGTTTGGTCTCTCCAATGTAGAGGTCTGAGCATTCCACGCTGCACTGTACAGCATACACCACGTTGTTAAGTTTGTGTTTTGTCTTTCGGGTGAACCAGTTTCTGTCTGAGTGTGTTGCTGGGTCTGAAATACACTGGGATGTCATGCTTGGAGAAAACTCTCCTGAGTTTTTCTGATACACCGGCTACATAGGGGATGACAATGTTGTTGCGTCTGTCCTTCTTATCCTCCCTCGCTGGTGTCTGGTCTTCTTTTCTGTGCCTCTTTGCTGACTTTAAAAACGCCCATTTAGGATAGCCGCACGTTTTGAGTGCTTCCTTTACATGTGTGTGTTCCTGAAGGAAAAAAGAAGGAACACACACATGTAAAGGAAACACTCAAAACGTGCGGCTAAAAAAATGGATTTTCCTATTTAAATGGTTTTAATTCGAATAAAGCGATGTTGATTCATTCAATCCTGAATCGATTTTTAATATAAATGTATTTTGCCAGAATCTCAGGTTAAAGCTCCCAAAAGTATTTCAACAACAAGCAAACAGATAAAACAGTAAATGAGAGCAGCTAAACACACAAAGATGGAAACACAGAGCGTGGATCGTTCACTCGACGGCACGTACACGGACACGTCGTCGGGCTGAAAGTAGACAGCTCACAGATCCTGAAGATGCAGGTTTCATCTGTCTCCAACCAAAACTGACTGAACCAGCAGCAGAAGAAGATCCAAACTACGCTTTACATTTGATGAACATCGTCATGAATTCTCTCTGATTTTGACGTTTACTTCCTGCACAGCTCTCTCTCTCTCACAGTGTACTTCAAGAACAGTTTACCTTCAAAAATCTGTTTCCTGCATTATTCACTGCTTATTACGCACCAGTCTGCTGTTGTGTTCACTGCTGTCGGCCTCCGAAAACAAAGCCTTATTTCTGCTGTTCAATACTGAAGAAATTTAAACCTTTTAAAATGATGACAGATTACAAACTCTCAGCTGTGTCTGTAATCAAACCTCTGTAACTTTGCTTCACTTCAGCAGCATCAGCTCATGTTCACATGTTGATTCATGGTTTGCTTCAGTTTTTGATGGACTGCAGAATATTTTGAAGGTTATCTGCTATAAAAAGCCAGAACAGGAAAATCTGCTTCATGTGTTTCTGTTTGATCCTCAGTGACTTTGACACAAAGGCCTCTGCTGTGATGATCACACCTCTGATCAAGTCTCACAGTGTCAGCTTTGTTTTTATACATATGGATATGTGCTGATAAATGATCAGAATTATAATATTTCCCACTGTCTGCTGTGTGCTGTGACCTTTGACCTGCTAAAGACAGTCAGCTGTGGATTATTCATTGTTGTGTCTGATACTTAGAACTGTGAGGAAGAACACTACACAGTTAATCAGGGTCCCCTCTCTCTGAATCAGGAAAGGTGGGCAGGCCGCGTGTGGGCCGCGGGCCATACGTTGAGTCTCACTGTTTGAAATGTGAACATTGTTCTGCTGCAGTCAATGGACTAAACCAGAGAAGAAGAAAACAGACTTTACCATGAAGATCCTGAGTGTGGATCAGTATAATATCAGCCTGATGTCTGCAGTTTAGTGTCAGCACAACTTTCACATCATATTCATCTCAGCACAACTAAAACATGCTGACTGACCTCAGAGTTTCAAGTCCACATCCTGGACTCTCCAGGAAACCACACAGATGCTTCACTCCTGAATCCTGCAGCTTGTTGTTCCAACTCAGGTCCAGCTGTCTCAGATGGGAGGGGTTGGACTTCAGTGCTGCTGCCAGATAATCACAGCTGATCTCTGACAAACCACAGCTCTCCAATCTGTATAAAGAATGAAAGATGTAAGTTTATTAGACAAAGTGTGAGCTTGAAATCATTCAGTGTTTCATCATCTGTTCAGAGCTGAAGAAGGTTCAGAATGTAGAAGTTTAGAAAATGGAAACTCCAAACAGCTGAAGCCAACAGGAAGCAGCTTCAAACAAACACAACAAGAGAAAAAACTCTGAATGTTTCACATTAAAGTCGTACATTTATCATAAAAACAGGACAAAGACTTGAAAAAGTCGTGTTTTTCCTTCCAGGAACCACAAGGCTTCACTTTTAAAGGTGAAGTGTGAAAGAAATGGACATATTTGAAGTCCAACACCTTTTTCCAGTCACATTATTAAAGCAGACAAACTACAAGCTCATTTTCATTCCAACAAGTCATCTTCTGACCTGGACTAACAACACTGGTCTCTATGTGCAGCTGGCTGTGAGACCAGTGCTCAGGGAGCGTCTACAAAGTGCAACACTGAAAGAACATCACACACTCATTTGCTTTCAGCACTTTCACACAAACATCTACTGTCATTATTGTCACCAAACTCTGTGGATCCTTTATTGCAAATTCAAATGGGATCAAATGGTCAGACAAAAGAGGGTTATGAGGAAATATGATAAAATGTTGTGTATTAGCAGCAAGTTATTGAATCATTTTCCTCAGAAACCAAACAAAATGATTGACTAACATGTTTTTACAAACTCAGTGTTGGACTTGGATCAGCAGGATAAGATGATGTTTAAAGGCATTCGAGTCTCGCTGTATGAGAGTCCAGTTATTACTCAATATTTATGGATGATGTTCTTTCAGTGTTGCACTTTGTAGACGCTCCCTGAGCCTCACAGCCAGCTGCACATGGACCAGCTGACATTATCCAGCATTAGAGGCGGGTGTAAAAAAATGGATTTTCCTATTTAAATGGTTTTAATTTGAATAAAGCGATGTTGATTCATTCAATCCTGAATCGATTTTTAATATAAATGTATTTTGCCAGAATCTCAGGTTAAAGCTCCCAAAAGTATTTCAACAACAAGCAAACAGATAAAACAGTAAATGAGAGCAGCTAAACACACAATGATGGAAACACAGAGCGTGGATCGTTCACTCTACGGCACGTACACGGACACGCCGTCGGGGCTGAAAGTGGACAGCTCACAAATCCTGAAGCTTCAGGTTTCATCAGTGTTACGACTGTTGTCGTAATTATATGTAAATTTGAGTGTGCAGGTGCTCCTCCATGATTGGTGCATCCAGGGTGGATGGCTGGCAGCAGATAAGAAGATACAGCCAGGACTGCCATGTCATTCAACCTTGGCCCAACCCAACCGGCAGACCGTTAACTGTGTCACTATGTTGGTTAATGTAAGAGCATGTAGGAGTGGACCACCTTTTTGTTTGATCAGTTTTCTCCTGTTTTTGTTAGGCAGGGAGGAAAGTGATTGTCGTTTGAGTTAGTTCTTTTTGCGTAGGTAAGTTGTATTTATTCCTGAGATAGGCTACCTTATGTCTGTGTTTTTGGCCTTGGGTTCACCCTGAAGTTATGATATGCTCCCTTCCTTTGTTTAACTGCACTCATTGTAAATAAATCACTATTAAAAAGTATTAAGTGTGTGACGTGCTACTTGGGGTTGGACGCGGATGGATCACCCTTTATGTTGTGGTCTGGCCGCGCCTAGACGGGCCATAACAATCTGTCTCCAACCAAAACTGAGTGAACCAGCAGCAGAAGAAGATCCAAACTACGCTTTACGTTTGATGAACATCGTCATGAATTCTCTCTGACTTTGACGTTTACTTCCTGCACAGCTCTCTCTCTCTCAGTGTACTTTGTGATATTATTCTGTTATTATATGTTACCTTATAGATGTAATCAAAATAGTTGAATTATGATATTGCTGTAGATCATATTATACCTTTTAATATAGAGTGTGTGATTAGTATGTAGTTTTAGTTTGCATTATACTTCTGACCTAAAAGAGTGGGAAAATCATTCGATCTATTTGTTTGACCTATATTACTCAACACTGTTGAATGTATTACATTGTTTCTTGACATGTTTTACTGCTGAATCATATGAAGAAGGTTGTGAGCAGAAGACTTGGTGTCTGGGAAGAGGAGATAAAACCACATTCCTTACCCCCCTTCCTACTTCACACAGAAAGACAGGGAGCCGAGGTCATAACTTAGGCGCCGTGAGAGAAAGAATGTGAATATTTGGGCTTTTACGACCAGGTGGGGGCCACTAGAAGAGTATAAAGAGCTGTGTAACCCGTCACCATTTTGAGACTTGCTGTGACCCTCTGCAGGCAGCTCTCCCCATCATGATGGTTCTAATGCTCATAAGTGTTGAATTATATGGAAATAAATGATTGTTGATTGAGCATTTATACACCGAGTATTGTCCTTCCTTCAGCCCAAAGATTCAAAGAATTGGGAGATTTCAACAACTTGGTGCCGTGTGACCCGGATCTTTGGTGTGCTGAGGAGGTGCAGAATAACACTGGAACGGCCGTGTAACCACGGGTTCACATTTATTCTGGAATAGAACAAGAGAATGCTTTTACATCTAAGGTTGAGTTCTATCATAGGTGAAATATAAAAAGGTTGAATTCCTCGTTTCAGTGGTTGAAATTGTTGTGTGCCTGTCCCCTGACGAGTGTGAAATTAAATAATGAGGGAATTTGGAGCCACATAGAGATAGACGGGCTAAATTGGGTGTATGACTCTGTGGTGTAATAAAAATAAAAAGGAGAGATAGTGAGAGGTGTGTAGTGGAGAATTATGGAGGAGTAGAGAGAGGAATGTGTTGGGAGACTGGCGTGCAGTTTACGCTGTCAAGGTAGGCGTGTTGCCTGCTTATCTGTTTAACAGTGATGAAAATGAAATTAAATAAATCTCTTAGTGTGTCAATACAGGAAGCTGCGGACCTGGACCAACTGCCCCCACAAGCACAGTGGCCGAAGTAAAATTATAGGTAATGGGAACCACACCCAGCATGAATCAGCAGCTGTGAAACAGACAGCAGCGAGGAGGAATTAAGAGAAGTTTTTAACTCATAAAATTGGGGCCAACGAACTTGTGGAGGTTGGGAAAGGCGTCCGGAGCATCACAACAAAAGGTGAAACAAAAACACACACAAGCAGAGAAATGTGAGAGAAAGGCTCCTTTTAAGGTAACGCCTAGTTTGAGAAAAAGTTAAAATTAACCTGCTTGCCTACAAATGCACACACATGCAATGAAGAAACAGCTTACACTCATGAACACGTGAAGATTTTCCAGCAAGGTTAAAGAAAAAATTAACATACTTAAATAATAAAGTTTATACATTACTGACAAAGAAACCCTCTGGGTTGCAGGACAACAATTTAACTAAAAAAAAAGAAACACTGGTCTAACCAACCAGGGAAGACACAACAAATTTAGTGGTAAAAAGATTCAAATTGTGACATGTTTTCTGTTGATTGATTAATAAAAGTGATTACTGAATGAAAGAAAATTCCATTTTTGGGCTTTTAAACATGATCTTAAGAATTTTAATATGTACCTGTGTTGTCCTGTCAGCTTGGTGGGTCATGAGTGGATTATATGGTGAGAAAAAACAAAAAAAAAAAAGGGGGAGAGAAGGCTGACACAGGGCCTGGCCCCGTTGTTTCCCTGTCTAAATAACACAGCCAACACAACATCATTTTCCTGTTCGTTTGTTTTTGTTTTTGTTTGTGTTTGTTTTTGTTTTGTTTTTGTTTTTTCTCTTTATGCTTAATTACAGGCTGCTTTGCCGCCCTGAAAGCCGAGGCTGACTGGACTCCTGCTCTCCCCCATACGTGACACTGACCAAATGCTGCAACAGCTGGACCCACAACAACGACCTGAAAAGTCAACAGTGCTGCAGGAATGTGATCTCATGCAGCAGAGACGGAGAGCACTAAATCTAAGGCCCGTTTCACTACACGGGGGAAAATTCTCAGACTACGTCAGCTGACAGAGCTGTGACGAGACGCCCGCCAAGCCCAGATGAAAAGTAAGGCCGAGCAAAACAATGCTGACCTTGATAACTTTGCATTAACACTGTGCAGGACAGTGATGGACCAACACGGAGGATCGGGCGGCGAAAAGGGCGTGACCGGGACAGGAGGAGTAACTGAGGTCAAAAGGCACCTCAGAATGGACAAAACACACAGAAGAAGATGCAGGTTTTCACCTGCGGCGAGCATGGACACTGGAGAAAGGACTGCCCCAATGGGGGTCAGAACCAGGACGGACGGAACTTTGAGCAGCAGCAACAGCAATGGTCGCAAACAGACTGAAAAGGAGGAGGGCAGGACCCCAGGGCATGCTTCAGGCTGTGGTTTACCCAGAACACCAGAACAGGGAAGTGATGAACACACACACATACATCTACAAACACACAGATTCAGAATAAAGTGAAATACACACATGAACACATGTGCACTCATTGATTGAGTGAGAAATGACACACACACACACACACACACACACATACATACATTAGAATGCTGATTCAGTGAGAAATGACACACACACACACACACACACACACACACACACATACATTAGAATGCTGATTCACTGAGAAATGATGCACACACATACACATGCACACGATTGTGCAATGAGGAGTGATCCACACACACACACACGCTCATGCAATGAAGAATGCTTTGCTTATGCTGTTATGCAAAATGCTGCACACAAACATCCCAGTACATAATTTTTATGAGGAGCCATTGATTACCATTGATAACTTAGAATGTGTTATATGTCACCCAGAGGGCATTTATGTAGAGTTAATAAGGTCTAAAACGGTTTGGTTATGAAAACAATGTCTGTGCGTGATGTCTGTTTATGGCTCAAGGCCTTGACTGAATTCTTTGCTGTGCTTCACACAGCCCTGATGAGGAACAGTGGCACAGAGTGAAGATGATGAATTAATAGTGTAAGTTTTAGGTCGGAGTACGGCATTTTCTGTGATTGAGTTTTAATACAAGGAGGAACAAAAGGTGTTACGGCACCTGAGGTTCTCATTCCCACACAATATTGTCTCGGCAGGAAGCAAAACGTTCCTGTGAATTTCTGGTTTATTTTTTTGGTTTTGCTGAGCACTAGCTTGATTTTATCAGTGAGCTTTGGCTTGTGTTCTTTCTCGTAAGCGAGAGAGGGATAGTTTTATGCTTGGACATGTCTGCAACGGGCCCTAGTTTGTGTTATTGTTATTAGTGTTTTGTTGGTTACGTCTGTTTTCGTTTTTGTTACAGTGCACTGAGGAAAAAACATCTGAGAGGTGTGATCCACCGGTGGTGAGGTGGTGACATGGTGATATTTTGTGAGTTCATGATTTAACAATCAGCTCTTTAAACCAGGCCTGAAAGATTGACATTTAAAGCGCTATAAAAATTTATTACTGTAAACAGTTGCAAAGTGTGCTTCTCCATGATTGTAATTGGCTTGGGAGAAAAATCACTTACAGTGGGGCAAAAAAGTATTTAGTCAGCCACCGATTGTGCAAGTTCCCCCACTTAAAATGATGACAGAGGTCAGTAATTTGCACCAGAGGTACACGTCAACTGTGAGAGACAGAATGTGAAAAAAAAATCCATGAATTCACATGATAGGATTTGTAAAGAATTTATTCGTAAATTAGGGTGGAAAAAAAGTATTTGGTCACCTCAAACAAGGGAAATCTCTGGCTCTCACAGACCTGTAACGTCTTCTGTAAGAAGCTTTTCTGTCCCCCACTCGTTACCTGTATGAATGGCACCTGTTTGAACTCATCATCTGTATAAAAGACACCTGTCCACAGCCTCAAACAGTCAGACTCCAAACTCCGCCATGGCCAAGACCAAAGAGCTTTCGAAGGACACCAGGAAAAGTATTGTAGACCTGCACCAGACTGGGAAGAGTGAATCTACAATAGGCAAGCAGCTTGGTGTGAAAAAATCAACTGTGGGAGCAATCATCAGAAAATGGAAGACATACAAGACCACTGATAATCTCCCTCGATCTGGGGCTCCACGCAAGATCTCATCCCGTGGGGTCACAATGATCATGAGAAAGGTGAGCAAAGATCCCAGAACCACACGGGGGGACCTGGTGAATGACCTGCAGAGAGCTGGGACCAAAGTAACAAAGGTCACCATCAGTAACACACTACAACGGCAGGGAATCAAATCCCACAGTGCCAGACGTGTTCCGCTGCTGAAGCCAGTGCATGTCCAGGCCCGTCTGAAGTTTGCCAGAGAGCACATGGATGATACAGCAGAGGATTGGGAGAATGTCATGTGGTCAGATGAAACCAAAGTAGAACTTTTTGGTATAAACTCAACTCGTCGTGTTTGGAGGAAGGAGAATACTGAGTTGCATCCCAAGAACACCATACCTACTGTGAAGCATGGGGGTGGAAACATCATGCTATGGGGCTGTTTTTCTGCCAAGGGGACAGGACGACTGATCCGTGTTAAGGACAGAATGAATGGGGCCATGTATCATGAGATTTTGAGCCAAAACCTCCTTCCATCAGTGAGAACTTTGAAGATGAAACGAGGCTGAGTCTGCCAACATGACAATGATCCAAAACACACCGCCCGGGCAACAAAGGAGTGGCTCCGTAAGAAGCATTTGAAAGTCCTGGAGTGGCCTAGCCAGTCTCCAGACCTCAACCCCATAGAAAATCTGTGGCGGGAGTTGAAAGTCCGTGTTGCTCGGCGACAGCCCCAAAACATCACTGCTCTCGAGAAGATCTGCATGGAGGAATGGGCCAAAATACCAGCTACTGTGTGTGCAAACCTGGTAAAGACCTATAGTAAACGTTTGACCTCTGTTATTGCCAACAAAGGTTATGTTACAAAGTATTGAGTTGTATTTTTGTTATTGACCAAATACTTATTTTCCACCCTGATTTACCAATAAATTCTTTACAAATCCTACCATGTGGATTCATGGATTTTTTTTTCACATTCTGTCTCTCACAGTTGAAGTGTACCTCTGGTGCAAATTACTGACCTCTGTCATCATTTTAGGTGGGGGAACTTGCACAATCGGTGGCTGACTAAATACTTTTTTGCCCCACTGTATAGGGAACACTGAGAAGTTCTGAGTCTAAAAGGATTGCACCGAGTCAATCCGGTCCAAAAAAACAACAAGGAATTGTTTTCCTTTTAAAATGATGACGTCATCTTGCTGGTGATGGATGCTCGAATAGGTTGCGCGTGAGACTCCATTATCAGCAACATCTGGTATGAATGTGTGTGAATGAATGCATGTGACTGGACTGTGATGGACGGACTAAAAGTTTTGACTGACTTGAGACTGAGACAATGACTGTACCAACTTTAGGATTAGTAAATGCCAACAAATAATTCACCCAGCCGGCAAGAGAAGGGTGGATGCTTCGCTTTGTTTTGTTTTATTTTTGCAGGAGCAGGACAATAAGAGAGACTGAAGAGGAGAATTTCTGATGCTTTTTGAGATATGATGTCACTGACCTTTTCTGGAAGTGGAAGTTGAGTTTGAACATCTAACAATGGTGATATGAAAATTTCTATGAGTTTATTTTTGTGTTTAATAATTTAGCTATGGTAAAACTTAGGCTTATAATGTGTTAGACTTAGAGATGATTCATTAATTTTTGATTACTTTTACACACACATAGATTATGATTAGAATAAGTCCTGAACATAATATTCTGAACCAAATTTGAATCATTAGAAGAACAATGGATAACAATATTAGATTATCAAGGCTAGGGAGAGAGGTGTTTTGGTTTTCGGTCTCTTGCAGAGAAAGGAGCAGACACCAGACGGGGACACGGAGATATGAGGACCCTTCACAGCAGAGACAGATGTAGGGACTGCTGCGACAGCAACTGGGGTCAAGTGTCATGGCGTTTGGGCTCCTTGAGAAGATGGATCCCACAAACACAGCAATAACCATGAAGGGGTTGGCGAGAACCAGGAACACCATACCGAGTATTGTCCTTCCTTCAGCCCAAAGATTCAAAGAATTGGGAGATTTCAACAACTTCAAGAACAGTTTACCTTCAAAAATTGTTAGGATGCCTGGGTCGTCGACCCAGGGTTTTTGAGTTTATGATATTATTTATACTGTCTAGTTTTTGGTTTCTTTGAGTTCTGTCTTATGGCTTAGGTCTCTGTCTTCTTTAGTTGCTCTGTCTCCCCTATCACCTGCATCCCCTTGTCTAGTTCGCGTCTATGTGTATCCTTAGTTCCTATATCCCCGTGTTCAGTCAGTGTTTGTGTCTGCCCTGTTCCCACATCTCTGTTTCCTTTGTAGTGCCTGCTTATGAGCCTGTGTCTTTGTTCAGTCTGTGTTATGCGTTTCCTGTTTTACTTTGAAGGTCTCTGTCTTTTCTCAGTGTGTTCAGTTTACGCTTCTTTGGTCTCGTCAGTTCTGATTTGCCCCAGCTGTGTTTCCCTCCTGTTACTCATTTCCTGATTTCTCCCTCTGTGTATTTAAGCCCTGTGTTTCTCTGTGTCCGTGTCGCGATCTACCGTTTATTTTGCTGTGTGTTTTGCCTGTCCACCGGTGTTAGTTTATTTTTGACATTTTCCAGTTATGTCATGTTTGCGTTCAGCATTAAAGCTGTTTTTGTTTAAGTTCTGTCTCCGGAGTCTGCACCTTGGGTCCTATTCCTGTCTGCACACAGCTACACCTAACAAAAATCTGTTTCCTGCGTTATTCACTGCTTATTACGCACCAGTCTGCTGTTGTGTTCACTGCTGTCGGCCTCCGAAAACAAAGCCTCATTTCTGCTGTTCAATACTGAAGAAATTTAAACCTTTTAAAATGATGACAGATTACAAACTCTCAGCTGTGTCTGTAATCAAACCTCTGTAACTTTGCTTCCCTTCAGCAGCATCAGCTCATGTTCACATGTTGATTCATGGTTTGCTTCAGTTTTTGATGGACTGCAGAATATTTTGAAGGTTATCTGCTATAAAAAGCCAGAACAGGAAAATCTGCTTCATGTGTTTCTGTTTGATCCTCAGTGACTTTGACACAAAGGCCTCTGCTGTGATGATCACACCTCTGATCAAGTCTCACAGTGTCAGCTTTGTTTTTATACATATGGATATGTGCTGATAAATGATCAGAATTATAATATTTCCCACTGTCTGCTGTGTGCCGTGACCTTTGACCTGCTAAAGACAGTCAGCTGTGGATTATTCATTGTTGTGTCTGATACTTAGAACTGTGAGGAAGAACACTACACAGTTAATCAGGGTCCCCTCTCTCTGAATCAGGAAAGGTGGGCAGGCCGCGTGTGGGCCGCGGGCCATACGTTGAGTCTCACTGTTTGAAATGTGAACATTGTTCTGCTGCAGTCAATGGACTAAACCAGAGAAGAAGAAAACAGACTTTACCATGAAGATCCTCAGTGTGGATCAGTATAATATCAGCCTGATGTCTGCAGTTTAGTGTCAGCACAACTTTCACATCATATTCATCTCAGCACAACTAAAACATGCTGACTGACCTCAGAGTTTCAAGTCCACATCCTGGACTCTCCAGGAAACCACACAGATGCTTCACTCCTGAATCCTGCAGCTTGTTGTTCCAACTCAGGTCCAGCTGTCTCAGATGGGAGGGGTTGGACTTCAGTGCTGCTGCCAGATAATCACAGCTGATCTCTGACAAACCACAGCCCCTCAATCTGCATAAAGAATGAAAGATGTAAGTTTATTAGACAAAGTGTGAGCTTGAAATCATTCAGTGTTTCATCATCTGTTCAGAGCTGAAGAAGGTTCAGAATGTAGAAGTTTAGAAAATGGAAACTCCAAACAGCTGAAGCCAACAGGAAGCAGCTTCAAACAAACACAACAAGAGAAAAAACTCTGAATGTTTCATATTAAAGTCGTACATTTATCATAAAAACAGGACAAAGACTTGAAAAAGTCGTGTTTTTCCTTCCAGGAACCACAAGGCTTCACTTTTAAAGGTGAAGTGTGAAAGAAATGGACATATTTGAAGTCCAACACCTTTTTCCAGTCACATTATTAAAGCAGACAAACTACAAGCTCATTTTCATTCCAACAAGTCATCTTCTGACCTGGACTAACAACACTGGTCTCTATGTGCAGCTGGCTGTGAGACCAGTGCTCAGGGACCGTCTACAAAGTGCAACACTGAAAGAACATCACACACTCATTTGCTTCCATCATCCAACCTGAAGAGGAAACAGAGACGCCTCCCCTTCAAAGTAAAAGCTGCTCCTTTTGGACACAGTATCAAAGAAAGTCTACAGTATAAAATAGAAAAGACAGAACAAAGTTTTGGTTGTTTTTAGATTGTGCAGAAATGAAACTACACTAAGCTCAATTATGTGACAGTCATTTCATCCCATGTCAGTTTGGCCTCATCCTGGGCCGGATTATCCAGCACACACTCTGACCACAGGCCCAGGGGCCACGCACAGCTGGCTCCATCCAAGAGACAGGAAACAAACCAACACAATAATAAAAAGCACCATGTGATCTTCTTACATCTTCAAGACAAACATAGTAAAAACATGAGCATATTTGTTTCCTGATAAAATGATGTGACAGGTAGAACAGAGTAAAGTGGTGGTGTTACAGCCTTTCTCCCTGATAGGTTTGTAGCTTGAACCCATCCGCTGGAACGTTGAAGACAATATAATTACACTGCAAAGCAAGACACAAGTAGGCAAGCTTCTTCATGTTTCTCGTGCACGGGAGAGAACCGGACAACCGCTTGACTCCAGTTGGTCTCGTCCGTTCTCCCGTACCACTGTTCTTTTATTGAGGTTACATGAATATGCATAAGTTCATTAACATATGACGTCTACATACACACAAAGAGTACCTTGCCTGTGTGTGTGTGTGTGTGTGTGTGTGTGTGTGTGTGTGTGTGTGTGTGTGTGTGTGTGTGTGTGTGTGGACTGCTGATCAAAGGGTCAAACATCCTTGGTCAGGAAGAGGGTAGACTAGACCCCCCGGTAAGGAAGTCCAGCAGGTCATCTAAACAGAAAAGCACTCAGACTAGAACAGACGCAACTACGTTAATCCTACCATAAAACAATAAGACACGGTATGACCTCTCATGCTCCCAAAGTGCTGTCCAATACACACAAAGTTTGCAGACTATCAAGGATCAAAACCTCTACCAATCTACAACTAATTACAAAACTCTAAGCATATATAAGTAAATATTTCTAAGCATAAATGACAATCAACAATACAAATCTAACACTCCCCTCTGCTGCCGAGGCTGTTAGTCTCTCCCAAACTCAGCTACAGGACTTCCAAATGAATGAAAGCAGCAGAAGTGGCTTTACAAATGAAAGAGGAAGAGGAGAAGAAGAGGAGAGGGAGGCCACCCTGACCATCACTCCAGCTGAAAACATCACACTTCCATTAAAGTTGGTGAGAAAATGTTGAGCAGGATGAGCTGCTGGCTAATCTGGAGGCTGTAGCAGCAGCTCACAGTCACAGTGGATTTCCACTCATGAAAAAGCTCTGGCTGCTTCATTTCTCATCTCATATCAGAGACTTTAAAGCTTCACTGAAGCTGTACTGTGATGCTTCCATATCCCAGTGAGGCCTCCATAATGATTTCAGCTGTTCTGTACACACACTGTGTGCCCTGTATGGCTCAAAGTCTCTGCAGCCTGTTTTTATCTGCTATCATCAGATCTTCATCATCCTCATTCACATCCCTCACACACTCTACAGCCTCATCAGCACTGACTTCATCTTCACTGACTGATGGAGCACAACATGAACCTGTGGAGGCTGAAACACTGTCCTGTCAAACATTTCCCCGTCACCACTCCACTTCTGTCAGCCTTTAAATGAACCCTGCTCAAGTCTGTCACTTCTGTTTGGAGCCAAAAGAGGTTAAAGATTACGCCACTACATTCTTGTCTAGAAAATATTAAAAGTGTATTTGGTGACACACAAAAAAGGGTAAAGTTTAAGTATAGTTTGGGTCCACACATGTCCAAACCCTGGTGTGTAGGCCTACTTAGTATTGAGAAAAGCCCACTAAAAGAACGCCCACCAGACCAAAGCAATGGTTTTGACTTGATCAGCATTAACCCCGCCCCCTGACTTTGATGGGTGAAGCTGACAAATAAAATGTATTTATGAACAGCGATGCAGGGCCAGGAGTAGCAACGTGAATTAAATAAATACATCATTAAATAATTCATTAAATGTGTCAGTAAAACAATTAAAATAGAAAACAAACCAATAATTGATTAAATATGTAATTAACTAATTTGAATTGTACATAAATAAATAATGAATTATTTTAAATGAAATTAACTGATAATTAATTATCAATATAATTTTTTTAATTAATTACTAAAATAAATAATTCATTAATGATGTATTTATTTAATACTACCATAAAATTATTGCTAGTTTAATCAAAAATAAATTTAAGACATCAATATTAAATAAATATTATATATAAATATATAAAATTATATAAATATATAAATATTAAATAAAAACTTTATAACTTACAGAACTTTTTTAGAGGCTTTGACCACTGGCAGCAGCCTCAGAAGAGCCTCCTCTGAAGCAAAGTATTTCTTCAGGTCAAACACATCCAGATCTTTTTCTGATGACAGTAAGATGAAGACCAGAGCTGACCACTGAGCAGGAGACAGTTTATCTGTGGAGAGACGTCCTGAACTCAGGGACTGTTGGATCTCCTCCAGCAGAGAACGATCATTCAGTTCATTCAGACAGTGAAACAGATTGATGCTTTTCTCTGCAGACAGATTCTCACTGAGCTTCTTCTTGATGTACTGAACTGCTTCTTGATTGGTCTGTGAGCTACTTCCTGTTTGTGTCATCAGGCCTTGCAAACGACTTTGATTAGTCTTCAGACCCAAGAGAAAACGAAGGAACAAGTCCAGGTGTCCATTGGGGCTCTGTAAGGCCTTGTCCACAGCACACTGGTAGAAGTATTTCTCTGAAGATTTTCTTGTTTGAAACACCTTCCAAGTTGTTTTTTGTTCTTCCAGCAGATTGAGTCCAGAGTTGATGAAGGTCAGGTGGACATGAAGAGCAGCCAGAAACTCCTGAACACTGAGATGAACAAAGCAGAACACCTTGTTCTGGTACAGTTGTTTCTCCTCTTTAAAGATCTGTGTGAACACTCCTGAGTACACTGAGGCTGCTCTGATATCGATGCCACACTCTGTCAGGTCTGGTTCATAGAAGATCAGGTTTCCTTTCTGCAGCTGATCAAAAGCCAGTTTTCCCAGAGACTCCATCATCTTCCTGCTCTCTGGACTCCAGTGTGGATCTGTCTCAGCTCCTCCATCATATTTGATCCTCTTGACTTTGGCCTGAACCACCAGGAAGTGGATGTACATCTCAGTCAGGGTGTTGGGCAGCTCTCTTCCCTCTCTGGTTTCCAGCACATCCTCCAGAACTGTAGCAGTGATCCAGCAGAAGACTGGGATGTGACACATGATGTGGAGGCTTCGAGCTTTCTTGATGTGGGAGATGATCCTGCTGGCCTGCTCCTCATCTCTGAATCTCTTCCTGAAGTACTCCTCCTTCTGTGGGTCAGTGAACCCTCTGACCTCTGTCACCATGTCGACACACTGAGGAGGGATCTGATTGGCTGCTGCAGGTCGTGTTGTTATCCAAAGGCGAGCAGAGGGAAGCAGTTTCCCCCTGATGAGGTTTGTCAGCAGCTCATCCACTGAGGTGGACTTTCTAGGGTCAGTTAAGATTGTAGTTTTGTGGAAGTCCAGAGGAAGTCGACACTCATCCAGACCATCAAGTATGAACACAACCTGGAAGTCTTCAAGCCTGCAGATTCCTGATTCGTTAGTTTGATTAAAGAAGTGATGAACAAGTTCCACCAAGCTGAACTTTTCCTCTTTCAGCACATTCAGCTCTCTGAAAGTGAATGGAAATATGAACTGGATGTCCTGGTTGGCTTTGTCTTCAGCCCAGTCCAGGCTGTATTTCTGTGTTAAGACTGTTTTCCCAATGCCAGCCACTCCCTTTGTCAGCACTGTTCTGATTGGTTCGTCTCTTCCTGGTGAGGCTTTAAAGATGTCTTCTTGTCTGATTGTTGTTTCTGGTCTGTCTGGTTTCCTGGATGCTGTTTCAATCTGTCTGACCTCATGTTCCTCATTGACCTCTGCAGTCCCTCCCTCTGTGATGTAGAGCTCTGTGTAGATCTGATTCAGGAGGGTTGGGCTTCCTGCTTTAGCGATGCCCTCAAACACACACTGGAACTTCTTCTTCAGTTGGGCTTTAAGTTCACGTTTACAGAGTGGAGCAAATATTTCTGAAGGTAAGAAATTCAGAAACAAATATTATATAATAAATATCATAGCCTTTCAGTACCCTGAAAGGATGAATGTCTATTGGTCCATTTCTTGAGCTATTAGGAAAGATCAATATTCAGTCTTTAGAGAAATTCTCTTACTGCTCTGCAGATGGTCAGCCATCTCATGCTGCTTAAGTCTCCTCAAGAAGTGGAGTGTGATCTTCAGAAATGCTTCTCTGCAGCTCTTTCTTTCATCTTCATCCTCACCTTCAAACATCTCCTCATCCTCCATCTGGCTCTTTAAAGTTTCTGGGTGATCTGGACTCAGAAGCTTCTGGATCTTCTTCAGCTCGTTCTTCACAAACATGGTGATGTTGTCCTCCAGCCGCTAGAAAAGAAGACTATATGAATTACCCATTGGTAAATGGACTGGTTCTTATATAGCTCTCTTTGATACTGTGTGCACACAAATCAGTTTATACAACATGCCTCATTCAACCAAGCACATTGTTCTATGCTTAAATACTTTCTTTCACACTCTGATGGATGCATCAGAGGGCAGCTTGGGTTTAGTACGTTACTCAGTACATTTGCCAGCCAGGGTTTGATTCACAAACCTTCTGACTAGTAGCTGACCTGCTCCCCTCCTGAGCTACAGTCACCCCAATCTGACTGAAATCATGGAGCCCAAACTCTGATTTATGTTGGACACACTGACAATCCTCTGGTCCACAAAGTGCAGCATAGAGGTGACTGAAAAGAACAAATGTAAACGTAGTACTACAAACCATAACCACAGAGTCCAGGTGTGTTTGATGCTGCTGTGCAGACTGACCAGTGGAAACCTCTGCTCTCTCCTGGTCCACTCTGTGGAGGAGTAATGTATAATTAGCTCATGTTATGTCTGTCCACACACAGACACAAGCTAAAGGTCCATGAAGTGATGTTTGGATGGGTTCAGTCAATCAGATGACTGTCATGGTGAAGCTTTGCTAGTGCTGCTGATCCCACTGAGAATTAACAACTCAGTTCCAGATGTCTGTAGTTTTCTGCTCAGTTTCTTTAGTCCCAACAGCTCTTACCATCTCCTGCATAAAGCTTTCCCTCCATGCTCAGATGCCCTGGAACAAGGTGCTCTCTTTATATCAGTGACTGGTTTAAAGTGCCAACTTGCAGTGCTCGCCAAACTTTGTGTCAGCAAAAGTAGTTCTAATGTTTCTTACATTTATTATATTTTTTACATTTTTACACACAAACCAATGAACGCAAAAACATAAACTTTTCAGATATTTTGTTTTACAATGTTACAAAACTCAGTTCACAACTACACAGTCTGATTTACAAGCAGTGTTGGTCAAGTTACTTGAAAAAAGTAATTAGTTACTGATTACTGATTACTTCTCAAAAAAGTAATCCTGTTACTTTACTGATTACTTATTTTCAAAAGCAATTAATTACTTAGTTATTTAGTTACTTTTAAAAAACATGTTCACTACCTGAATGCGTGATAAATCAATAGACCTTTTGGGCCAATTCTATTTTTTCTGCATAATCCATCATATAAAAGTGAATCAAATGGAAAAGTGTCTTTTTAAAAAATGTGTTTATTACTTTTAATCTTAACTTTATAAACAGTTCATCAAACAAAAAGTTAAATTAAATTCAACAGTCTTTGACTTTAATAAATTTGTTTAACATTTGAACATATTTCTGCACATTACACCATATTTTAAGAAAATAAAGGCTTAAACTGTATTTCTGCATACTCCAGCATATAACATAAATTATTTTTGTGTATACACACATCTTTTCATATAAATAAAGCAAAAAATAAATAAATAAAATAAATAAAATTAACAAAAACATCTTTTAACAGTTGGTAAAGTGCAGAGAGGCATAATGTTGAGATTACAAAAACAGAAAATGCTATTGCATGCTACATTCAGGCTGTTAATCCAGTCTCAGTTTGTGGCAACCCTGAAAAAGACCTATGTTTTATTGTTTTCTTTTGGACTGAAACAGTGGTTATATCGCATCAGCAGAAGTTTCTCAAACCTTCTATCAGACATTCTGTTCCTTTTTGGGGAAAGCACCAATCCACCTAAATTGAACAGCCGTTCCACTGGTGCACTGGATGGAGTTGGACTGTTGTATTTCATGTACATCTTTTTGAGATTTGGAAACTGATTCAGAATCTCAAGCTCATAGCCTGACTTTAAAAAGTCAGTTACCGCACTTCTTTTTCTGCTGAGAAGCTTTCTGTGGGCTGATTCTGAAATTCAAAAAAGTCCATTTTGGCTGGGCTGGCTGGGATTTGGGACACATTAGTGTTCTCAGTTGCAGGAGCTCCTTCACATACTCTCTCCTACGCTCATCTCTCAGCCAACGAAGTTTAAACTTGGGACAAGTGGCCGCTGCGAGAAGTCCTTCTTGGCTGTCCAGAACAGCATCAAAACGAGTCTTGAGGGCCTGTAACATACAATATGATGCAACTAAGAATAAAATTATTTTACTGTATAATTACCTATTGTCAATATTTTGTGGGCTTTACAGCTCTAAACCATCTATATTTTCTATTATCATGTATGTATTGTATGTATGTACTGTATGAGATTTAATTTTGGCTGAGGCTTTTGTTGATATTATGATTGTTACGGCTGTGGCCATAAGAACACTGTGTGGGCTGTTTGTTCTGTGTCTCTTTACTGTGTTTAAGACTCTTTACAGGTCCCTCCCCTAATGAAGAGTAGTGAGCAGCTGATTGGACCATGGAACAGGTGACCACATTCAAAAAGCCGCTCTGACAGCTCCAGGGAGAGAGAGAGAGAGAGTGTGGAACGAGCGAGTAGCCTGACAGCCGTCGCAGTCCTGACCCTGGTTTTCCCAGCCTGTGTTTATCTTGTGTATTTGTGGGAGTGTGAATTGTAAAAGCCGCTCCTAGTGCATTAGCTGAGAGCTTAGGCACTCGTGGGCTGAAGCGGAAGGGGTGAGCTGCCTTTTCTTTTGGAATCGTTTTCTCCTGTTTTCTTGGTCAGGGAGCGAGGGATAGCTCTGTCATTTGTTTGTTCTTTTTTCTTTCTTAGGGTTTAGTTAGTCTTTTCTGGTGGGACTTAGTTGGTTTTGTTTATTATTTTGGCCTGGGCTCACCCTGGAGCTATGCTTCTTGTCCTTAAATAAAATCACTTTTTTTACTCACAACTGGTTTGGATGTTTGGCTTGGGAACCAGGGCGGGGATTTGTCTCTCTCTCCTCCAACCTTATGTGCGTCCCTACCCGCCTAGACTAGGGGCGTAACAATGATTAATATTCATGATTAATGATGATCAATGTCCCTGATATTTAACAAGGGGTGAATACTTGGTCTTTTATTCTATCATTTTACTAATTGTACCCACTGCTTAAAACAAAGTATAACATCCACCCACTGTGAATGGTATAATAAATTTAACAAATCCACCCAAAGCAATTAATAATAATCTTACCTTTACAATGACATCTGGAAGGCTGGCTGTCATTCTAGAGAGGTCATCTTTCAGGGAAAGGGTCTTTGACATCAGGCTTGTGAGTGTTGGCAGTAAAGCCCCGTAGGTGCACTCATCCCCTTGTAAGATGTCCAGAGCCACTGTCAGGGGCTTCATCACAGTACAGTACTCTTTCAAGAACTGGTACTCCCTTTCATTAAGGCACTTGATTCCCAGTTTTACACACAGGGGATTAAGTTCATTCAAGGGAATTGTGATGATTCTAGAAATGGCCTCATACAGGGAATTCCACCTTGTGGATGTCGGTACCATTAGTTTCCTCCGACTGACTTCCTCCACCTGTTCAGAGGCTAATGTTGATCGACCACAGCGGCCACGTCAGTGAGGGGATCCTGGGGGTTTTCTGTCAATTTAACATTCTTGTGGCAGCGTGCTAGGTGCTTGCTCAGGTTGGAAGTGGAATTTTTCGACGTAGAAAGAAGTTTTCTTCCGATGCAGAGTGTACAACGTACGCTTGTGTTTTTGTCGCTTTTTAAAGAGTCAAATTCAAAGTAATGTCGGTATTTCCAAGTACTCGGCCCTGAAAACCTTAGAAATATGGTATCTAACCAGATTCTTACTCTGGATGGCATTACCTTGGCCTCCAGTAACACTGTGAGGAACTTTGGAGTCATTTTTGACCAGGACATGTCCTTCAATGCACATATTAAACAAATATGTAAGACTGTGTTCTTCCATTTGTGCAACATCTCTAAAGTTAGAAATATCCTGTCTCAGAGTGACGCTGAAAAACTAGTTCATGCATTTATTACTTCCAGGCTGGACGACTGTAATTCATTATTATCGGGAAGTTCTAAAAACTCGCTGAAAAGCCTTCAGCTGATCCAAAATGCTGCAGCAAGAGTCCTGACAGGGACTAGAAAGAGAGAGCATATTTCTCCTGTTTTGGCTTCCTGTTAAGTCCAGAATTCAAAATCCTGCTCCTCACATACAAGGTCTTAAATAATCAGGCCCCATCTTATCTTAATGACCTTGTAGTATCATATCACCCTATTAGAGCACTTTGCTCTCACACTGCAGGCCTACTTCTTGTTCCTAGAGTATTTAAAAGTAGAATGGGAGGGAGAGCCTTCAGTTTTCAGGCCCCTCTTCTGTGGAACCAGCTTCCAGTTTGGATTCTGGAGACAGACACTGTCTCTACTTTTAAGATTAGGCTTCAAACTTTCCTTCTTACTTAACGATTAAGTCCCTGTATTCCACCGTTATATGGAAATCAGCCATTATAACTTGTGTCAAATCTACTTGTACCTCACAGTTTTCTAAGCACACAGAGAGCAGTAAACCTCAGAGCAGCAGCACATCAGACTGTGCAAAAAATCTAGAAGAGAAAATATTTTGACCCATTTCTAAATGATTCTTGTGACCATGCTGCACCACAACACCTGATCTCTATTTTCCAGACCTCTTCAATCCCACTTTAATACTTGACTAAACTCATTTTCCTGTTTAGGTGTTGAGGCAAAGCCGCCCATCTACAATGCAGGCAACAGCAAACGGAGCTATTTTCTACTTTTGTGCTACAAAATGTTCAAGCTGATTAAATTTATTAGAATAAAAGTTCAGATAATTTGCTTTAGTCCAAAGAGCAGAACATTTTGCAATGCTACTCCTATATACAGCCTTGGTGTCTGCACAGGAATTTAGATGTTTGTCAACATCGCTTGTTGAAATCAAGTTAATTGTGTGCGATGCACATCTGTAGTGTGGAGGGAAGCTAAACTGTGCATCACCAGATGCAGCTGAAAGAGCTTCTATGACCTCAGTAAAGGTCGGTTCCTCGTCATCACCTTCTTCATTTTCAGATTCAGACTCCAAATGACAGGGCTGACATACTCTGAATGCTTTGGCAAAATTGGATGCATTATCCATTACAGTGGCAATAACTTTGCCTTGTAGTCCATATGGATTTCTTCAATCTCTGCTCCAATTACATCATAGGTATGGCTGCCTCTAATTCTCTTGCATGCTAGAGCGGCCTTGTTGTGTTGTAATGTGGAATTAATCCAGTGAACTGTTACACCCATAAACTTTTATTATTTACCGTCTAGATGTCAGCAGTGGTGGAAACAAACTCTGCCTCTTCGAGTGTAGCCTTCAAGTTAGAGTTCATTTTGTCATATTCTCTCTCAAGGTATCCTACAAATGACTTTCTCTGGGGCAGCTTGACACCACTGTTAGTTGGTATTTTTTCTACGATGCGTCGGAATGATTCAGAGTCTACAGTGGAAATCGGCAACATGTCCTCGACGATATAGGCAACGACAAGCTTCTTCAGTTCAGTGGCACTAAGTCCTGTTGCTCTTACGTCTAGTTTAACCTGTTTAGCAGGAGTGGGTCCATCTGAGGTTTGCCCGGTGGAAGTAGATGTGGTAGCCACAGCGGTCACGTCAGTGAGGGGATCCTGGGGGTTTTCTGTCAATTTAACATTCTTGTGGCAGCGTGCTAGGTGCTTGCTCAGGTTGGAAGTGGAATTTTTCGACGTAGAAAGAAGTTTTCTTCCGATGCAGAGTGTACAACGTACGCTTATGTTTTTGTCGCTTTTTAAAGAGTCAAATTCAAAGTAATGTCGGTATTTCCAAGTATTAAATGCTGCACGATCGTACTCTATCCCTCGCTCCATGTTTTCTATTGTTGACACACGAGCTACCACAGCCGTCGCACTCGCTTGCGTCATTGTCATGAGACATTCTCGCAAAAATTTCACGGTTTTAATAACGCCGTAACGCAGTGTTCCTACGGGAAAGTAACGGTAATCTAATTACCGTTTTTGCAATAGTAATCCCTTACATTACTCGTTACTTGAAAAAAGTAATCCGATTACAGTAAACAGTACGATTGTACTGTTTACAAGTACAAAATATTTATGACCACAGTTTGAGCCGATGTATGTCCCGAGTCTGTGGACTCAGTAGTTTTGTTTTGATTGTTATTGACTTTTGTTACAATTTCATTCTGATTAAGATTTTCTAGTTCTGAAGTTTTGGTTTCTGTGTTCCCTCTGTACTTTGTTAGTATTGTGTCTCTGTGTTCACTTCCTGTTTTATTTTGACAGTGCCATGTCCTATGTTAGTGTGTCTACTTTTGCTTCCCCTTGTCTGGTTATGTCCAATGAATCCTGCTGTGTCTCCCTTTTCTCATTCCCTGATGGCTCTTTTGTGTATATGAGCCCTTTGTTTTCTCCTGCTTGTTGCTGGTTCGTCTGTGTTATCTCCCCGTGTCTCCGTTTAAGGTTTCAGGTTAGTTTTTTAGTTTTTCAGTAGAGGTTATCTTAGCTTCTGCACAGGCCATCTTCACTGCACTTCACCGTTTCAATAAAGCTCACTCACTTCACAGCAGTGTCGGCATCTTGGGTCCTTTATTAAATTCAACATGGCTCGCCCCGCTAGCCGTGACATAAGATGTGAAAACAATATCCAAAAAACATGAGGGACAAACAGGGAATAGTTTTAAGGTGCAGGGCCAACAAACTGAGTCTAGCCATGAACTCAGAGTTGATTGAATTAGCATTTTGAATTGGCTGATCTGAGTTACTTCAATCAAGTCTATGTTCACTTTGAGTTAAGATTATACATGATTAATGTCAAAGAAACAAGCCATCATCAGCAACTGATTCTGATTTAGCAGGTTTTCAAATCTAAACGGTACCCATCCCTAGCTGGCTGTAGTTAAACCTTTACTTAAAAAGCATCCCTAGACCCAGCTGTCTTAGCTAATTATAGGCCGATCTCCAACCTGACAATCCTTGAAAGAGTAGTTGGGGAGACAGTCAGAGGGGCAGTGTGATGATCTTACAAACTCAGTTCAGCTTTTTACAGGAAAACAAATGTCCCTGAATGCAACAGTGAGACACAGTCTGCCTGTGTGGCTGTGATAGCTGCCGTTAGGAGCGCTCATGTGTTTGCAGTTAGACCAGGAGATGTTACCATCATTGGACACGTTAACAAATCCTGCAGCATCACGTGGCACAAACACTTTGTGTTCCTGTCATCTGCAAGCAACAGGAAGTTCATTAATAAAGGCGGGATGGAGACGTGACTGTGATGGTTCTCCTTCATCCAGCTGTTACACACATCTGGGCTCACACGACGAGCCTTTGTCTAATACAGCAGCTGCTCTCTGAACACTTTTCTGAAGAAGAGCTGCACAAACCTTTGTTTGCTTTCTAGAGCAGCGTATCAAAGTCAAACTACCCACTGCTAGCAGCTGTTTCTATCATAGTTTAGGATCCAGATGTGTGAGGTCTAAATTTACACCTCTGATTAAAATACATAGTTAAAAACAGCCAATTGAGTCCAAATGTGTCTTAAACCAGATAAACTGACAGTTACAGCTGAGCCTGTGTGTCCTTGGAGACACTGCTCTGCTACAGAGATGCATTTTAGAAACCAGGAAACATCAAAATCATTTAAATCAGAGAGTTCTTGTTACTAACAGCTCACCTCTCTGCAGCAGACACTGGCTGGGATTTAAAATTAATGCCTCGAGGATTGGACCGGTCACTCTTTAAGGACACAGAGCTGGATGGTTTCTGATTGACGCTAAAAATAAGTGAACATGAAACATGTGTCACATCCAATGTGTCCAATACATTAGATAAAAACTATAAATAAACTATGTAAATAGTTTATTATTTAAATCGTTAAATAGTAAAAAGCTGATTAAAATTTCAAACATTTTAATACTGACATGAACTTACTTTTCGTCAGATGACTTCTTTTGCCCTAAATTACGAAAGAAATGCTTCACCCGTTTGCTCTTAGACGACACAGAGCTGGGTGGAGGTCCAGGCTGGTTCCTGTGAATAATGATGGAGCAGTGATGTGAGTGCTGAGCTGTGACATGGAGAAGAGTCATGGACAGTTAGAGATGGTCATCTCACCTCTGAGCTGTGGTCTGGCTCTCATGTTCCCCACACAGAGTGCTTTTAGAGGGAGGGACTCCCTCATCTCTGTCCTCACACTGATCCATGCTGCTCAATCCACATCAGCTCACACACACTTTCTACCTTCACCTGCAGAGGAAACACAAATCATTCATGTGCACATCAACTGAGAGCTGCAGAGGTCGTGTCTGATGTGTTGGACTAACATCCATCTGAGACGCAGCTTTCATCAGTTCACTACAAAAAGTGTCACAGAGCCCAGTTCAGCCTCCAAATCCTCCATTACTGTAGTCCTACAAAGCAGCAGGTCAAACATGGCTGCAGAGAGCAGCTTTATGTCAGTAACAACGTCCAGGACCGAGCTGACTGCTTACAGAGTTCATACTCTAACTGCTAGCTGCTCTGCTAGCTAAGCTAACTCAGTAACAGTGACTCTGACAGCAGTTACTGTGGAACAGGGGCCGAGCTCAGGACACCTTCAGTGTGTTTAGTCTGAGTCCTGGACTCTGATTCAATGGATTCAATCCAGCTCAGAGTTTCATGTGTTCATCAGAATAAAATACATGTACTAATATAACAAAAGTAATGCTCTGAATGCAGGACTGTAATGGAGGATAAATAAGGTTTTTACAGCCTGAAAGAAACATTCAGTTCATTTATTTGTAGACAGTGAAGCAGTTTTTAATACTGCAGCTGTTTCCTTCACCTGTGTGTGTGTGAGCCACACCTTCATGTGCTGCTTTAGAAATATGTGGTCTGACTGCTCAGACTGAGTCTAGGAGGAAAGTTCACACGCTGGAGAAAGTTTTGTTCCTAACTTTGTCAGAGTTCGGCTCCAAAGACAAAGAAGACGGAGCTCACAGTCTGTAGATGCAACAACCAACAAATAAAAGAATTTGGTTCATTTCAAAGAAATTCACACGGTGACCAAGTAAAGTAACCGTAGTAAAGGAGACAACATCCCGTTGATGGTGGGATTATTTGAAAGATTTGCTTTAGTCACGTCACCAAATGCAGTTGAACCACCCGTGGATCCATGTTTGACCATTCTACCACTCTGAGCTCTGCTTTTTAATCATTTTATTATTATCATCATTCATTTATTCATTCTTTGGAGGGGGGCTATTTCCTGATGCCGCCCTAATAAGCTGATGTTCAAGGGGAAATATAACAGAAACTCTTTCAGTGTTATTCATTAATAAATTAACAGATAAACTGTGAAGAAGAAAAAACTGAGATTTAAAGGAGAGAGTGAGAAACTTGATCATCCATCCTCATAATACATGTTTATCAGTATCTGCTGTGACCATACTGCAGTAATAACTACAAGTCTACATTTCTGTGACTGTTGATCAATCACAGCAGGAATCTGAGCTCATCTCTGCACACAGAGCAGCTTCAGCTCTGGGATAAACTGCTCGCTTCACGTCCTTCTCAGCTCACAGACACTCATCCTGATATTTTCCTTTAACATTTGATGGTATAATTCATCTGAGTTTGCACTTTATCTGCATGAATACAGAAAAACAGACCCAAACACCAGAAACCATCAGTTTCACCATGTAGAATATATTGTTGTTTCCTTGCTTTTAATTCAGAGAAAAACTCTGATTTGGATTTTCTCTGTTCTCTTTGCTGCTTAGTCACTATCTCATCTTCACTCTCAAACATTTAAAAAGCAGCGAGTCTGCAGCTGAGGGAACACAAACTCAAACTGTCGGAACAGGTTTGATCGTTTCTTGCGTTTATTAATTTGGTGATTCATCAAATGTATAACTGTCATAATCTGCTGCTGAGTCTCTTACGCTGATGAAAATGCAGAAAACACAGATCACGAACACCAGTTCAACCAATCACATTCATTCCACTTTGATCTGTGACAGACTGATGCATTCATCTCTGTTAAAGTGTTGCGTTAGACTGCTATATATTTTTGTGTTCTTTATGCTGTAGATTTTCATGTCTCTGGAATAGTTGGCAGCAATAAGGATGATTTTCTGTAAAATCATATTGATATGAGCCGTGAGTTATTCGTAGATGAGCGTTAGATTAGTTTGATGGGTTAACTCAGAGAGCTGAAGATATCGTGGACATGCTGACCTCGCTCCGTGGTGAACAGGGCCGTTTACCCTCATGATTAATATTCACAATAAAAAAATGAGGCGAACATCATGAAGTCTGTGTGTGTTTCATAGTGTCGAACCACCTTTGTACAGTTAAACCTAACAGTTACTACATGACGGAAACACCAACGTTATTTCTTTTATGCGTTTATCAGGTCACGCTGATTATTGAACAAAAACCCAAACATCAGCTGTTAATCGAATTTTTTTGCTTTCTCTCCTCCTTAAACATGTTTTTAATGTTAGTTATAATTCAGAATTGGCGACTGGAACACGTATGACACATACGAACATCAGGAAATAAAACCTCAGTAAATGAAGTCAGTGTACAGCGGGGGTTATGGCAGCTGTGTACCGGGACATGCGCTTTGTCGGTGGTAATAACAGCTCAATTGCTTGCGAGGCGAGCGGGTCTGTCCCACGCTTTGCCGTGAGCAGGGTTCCTACGCCTTTTTCAGGGTCAAATTCAAGCACTTTTTAAGCACTTTCAAGGTCCCTTTTCAAGCTTTTCCAGCACATCAGCCCCCCTGCCAAAAAAAAAAAGAATGCATGTTTCAATTCGCATTACCTCAGTAAGACCATGTGAAAATGAAAACAAATCATCCTACGTGAACTTAAATACCTTTGTTCAACTTTTGCTAAGAAATAGAAAAACGCACCACACAAAAATACAGTGGAACCCCGACTTACGAATATTTTACGAATATTATATTACGAATAATATTTCTGCCCGTGTTATGGCAAAATGCCCGAGTAACAAAATCCGCTGGCTCCGATTGGCTGAGCCTACAACGCCCACAATGCCTTCCGAATCATGTGACAACCCCTTGGTTTCCACACTTGCGCTTCGCCGTTCCACTTGAACGACGAATTGTTGTTCTAGATAGCAATTAGCCTATAGCCTATCGTTCAGCATCGCCTCACTTAAAACACGCAACTCAATTACGAAAGACCCTCGGGAATGAATTCATTTTGTAAGTCGGGGTTCCACTGTACTGTACTACCTTATATACATAGTGTATAAACTCTAAATGCCCATTTCACTTAAAAATTAAGATGTGAAAATGTGAACAAAAAAACAAAAAAAGAAAGAAAGAAGTCTGCTCATCAGATATTGATGCTTCTTTCCTGTGTGACAAGAATTAGGAGACAGATATTTGTTTGTTTTTTAAGTTACAGTGGGGCAAAAAAGTATTTAGTCAGCCACCGATTGTGCAAGTTCCCCCACCTAAAATGATGACAGAGGTCAGTAATTTGCACCAGAGGTACACTTCAACTGTGAGAGACAGAATGTGAAAAATAAATCCATGAATCCACATGGTAGGATTTGTAAAGAATTTATTCGTAAATCAGGGTGGAAAATAAGTATTTGGTCAATAACAAAAATACAACTCAATACTTTGTAACATAACCTTTGTTGGCAATAACAGAGGTCAAATGTTTACTATAGGTCTTTACCAGGTTTGCACACACAGTAGCTGGTATTTTGGCCCATTCCTCCATGCAGATCTTCTCGAGAGCAGTGATGTTTTGGGGCTGTCGCCGAGCAACACGGACTTTCAACTCCCGCCACAGATTTTCTATGGGGTTGAGGTTTGGAGACTGGCTAGGCCACTCCAGGACTTTCAAATGCTTCTTACGGAGCCACTCCTTTGTTGCCCGGGCGGTGTGTTTTGGATCATTGTCATGTTGGAAGACCCAGCCTCGTTTCATCTTCAAAGTTCTCACTGATGGAAGGAGGTTTTGGCTCAAAATCTCACGATACATGGCCCCATTCATTCTGTCCTTAACACGGATCAGTCGTCCTGTCCCCTTGGCAGAAAAACAGCCCCATAGCATGATGTTTCCACCCCCATGCTTCACAGTAGGTATGGTGTTCTTGGGATGCAACTCAGTATTCTTCGTCCTCCAAACACGACGAGTTGAGTTTATACCAAAAAGTTCTACTTTGGTTTCATCTGACCACATGACATTCTCCCAATCCTCTGCTGTATCATCCATGTGCTCTCTGGCAAACTTCAGACGGGCCTGGACATGCACTGGCTTCAGCAGCGGAACACGTCTGGCACTGCGGGATTTGATTCCCTGCCGTTGTAGTGTGTTACTGATGGTGACCTTTGTTACTTTGGTCCCAGCTCTCTGCAGGTCATTCACCAGGTCCCCCCGTGTGGTTCTGGGATCTTTGCTCACCGTTCTCATGATCATTTTGACCCCACGGGATGAGATCTTGCGTGGAGCCCCAGATCGTGGGAGATCATCAGTGGTCTTGTATGTCTTCCATTTTCTGATGATTGCTCCCACAGTTGATTTTTTCACACCAAGCTGCTTGCCTATTGTAGATTCACTCTTCCCAGTCTGGTGCAGGTCTACAATACTTTTCCTGTTGTCCTTCGAAAGCTCTTTGGTCTTGCCCATGGCGGAGTTTGGAGTCTGACTGTTTGAGGCTGTGGACAGGTGTCTTTTATACAGATGATGAGTTCAAACAGGTGCCATTCATACAGGTAACGAGTGGGGGACAGAAAAGCGTCTTACAGAAGACGTTACAGGTCTGTGAGAGCCAGAGATTTTCCTTGTTTGAGGTGACCAAATACTTATTTTCCACCCTGATTTACGAATAAATTCTTTACAAATCCTACCATGTGGATTCATGGATTTTTTTTTTCACATTCTGTCTCTCACAGTTGAAGTGTACCTCTGGTGCAAATTACTGACCTCTGTCATCATTTTAAGCGGGGGAACTTGCACAATCGGTGGCTGACTAAATACTTTTTTGCCCCACTGTAATTCCCAGTAAAACTGTTTTATTGCTAACTACATTGCTGTCTGGATTATTGCTGAAGTCCTAAAGGATCACCTTTAAAGTGTTTGTGCTAATAACATGTACAGTGAGACAGGCATGGAGAACAGCACTGACTGGGAGGCTTTGAACAGATCAAATAGTTCAATTCAACATATAAGACTTTAAGAATGCACAAGCATCTACTTAAAATCTATTGAATTTGTCATCTGTGATATTATTTTGTACAATTCCAATGTATTTTGTTCATCTCCCTTAAATAAACAGGCAGCCTTAAAGTATGAAATATTCATATACAAACACATATAAATGTGTGTACTGTCTCAGTGGCTGATTGTGCCCCACAGGCCTCAGTGTGAGCTTGAAGACATTTATAATGTTTAAGTAGTTTAATGTGCAGGTGCTGACCATAAACACATTTTGAATGAAAGCCGGGGAACTTTGGTAGCACAGAAACAAGTGGCTATTCTTTGTGACCATATGGATCACTCATATTACCGTTATTTCAAATACTCCAGAAAGCTGGTGTCCAGGGTGTAATTGGCCGTTTTTGACTACTTTTGATGTGGCCTCTGTATTTCACATTTAAAAACTGTTTATCTTGCTAATCTGTTATTTTCTCATTTTGACAAACTGTATCAGCACAATTTATCTAAATTCAGACAAAATTTAAAATACGAGTAGAAAGTGATATTTTTGACTGTAAAAACCACAAGCATGTTTAACAAATCATTTTCATAACTTGAAATGCAAACAGAAATTGTACATTTTTTAAAATACACAAACGTTTTGCAGACAACAAAGTTATATTTACCTAAAATTGCAGCCAAGGCTCAGACGCTTTTTATGTAACCATTTCAAACTATTTACAGAACAATCAGGCGCAAGGCAGCCCAGGTGGGGAAATTTTGCTTTTACATTTTGCGACGCATTTTATTTCTCTATCTGATAAGAAAACTATTCAATCAGATAGTTGTTTGTGGTGAGCAATAATAAACAATGGATAATCCGTATACAAACAAATTCAAGCTTTTCTCCTCAATGGAGAGCCTCCCCCGATTGAACAACAACGCGTCAACAACATGCTGTGACTCTTCTTCCCTCTAAAGTCCTGGTGTTAACACTCACCCTGCATCAGCTTCACCTATTTTAAATTGTTTTTACTTTTCAAACCGACGGATCATTTGAAGCCAACCATCCAAAAACTGCTTCAGCTGTTGTTAAGGTTCAAAATTGAGGAAGGAGAGTACAAACCACCCTTGGTCCAGAAGCTCTTGGTCAAACAATGATTTTTAATGAATACACACGTGTGGGAAGATCGCTACAGACAGCAATTGATCTTCGACTTCCTCAAAGCATACACAGATTTTATACCATCAGGGCTTGATTTACTGACGCCCCTTCATGCGTCACAGACAGGATATATACACATACGTCAATATCAAAACCACAACGACTTTTGACACAATTTAAAAGAACAATTGTCTTCTATCTTCATAACAGGTGCTTCCTGTCACTGCCGGATGCTCGCTTGTCATCTTGGCACCTCAGCAGCAGTTCTGCGACAAACTGCTCTTTTTGCAACCCCAAGCAAAACATGATTAAACTTTTACCTATAAATGATTCTCTCTAACTGAGTGTGTGTGTGTCTGTGTGCTAACCACAATTGCACCCTATTTCACCTCGCGACTAGCTCCTGACCTCTAGACAGAGAGACAGAAGCCACTCTCAGATATGTAATAACTGAACTAAAACTATGGATATGTCATCTACTAAATAAATGTTTTAATCAAGAACCCCTACTAAAAGCTTAATACAAGAATATGAACATATAAAAGATATTAAAATAAACTGATATAAGTGTTTTGTAAGCATGTATTGCAATTCCTTCTATGTTCTAGTTTTCCCTCAGCATGGATCATCTAGACACTCTCACTAGTGAAGCTTTAGACCATTAATGAACCTGAACATCAACTCAAATAAGCACAGATATGCATTATGTATAAAATAGTTATAACTGCATCTGAAATACAAAATTTATATAATAACTTGAATGCATAAACATCTTAAGGCCATCTTAAAGCTATCTGTTACATTGTTAAAGCAATGATCAATTTGAATAACCTAGTAATTCAAATGGCCTCGTCTGGCCTGCTGCTCAAAATAACCTAAGACTGGTTTCACTTCTGCAAACTCTCTGCAAGCCTGTTTCCTGTCAGCCTGTGACTTTTAGCCTTTTCTGAAAGACACACTGTTCAACCTCTGAATGCAATATAAACTACAGATTATATTATTAATGCAATGGTGATGATGATTATTCTTTAACAATAGCAGTAAAATAATTTCCCTGCTCCACACTCCCTCTCTCGACCTCTGGAACACCAGAGGTCGCAATACATTGTGTCCTTGCTCAGCAAATCAGACAACCTCATGTCATCTAATTGGTCCAGTAATAAACACCAGCTCCCCTTCGAGAACACTCCATGTGTAAGCTTTGGTTTTCTCGGTCCCTCTCTTGTGGTCTCGGACCTCCCTGTGGTCGTCGAGATCTTCTGCAAAGGAAACAAAACACCTTTTCCTGCACCTCCCTAACTTATCCTATCTGTAATCAAAAGCCTGATCCTAATTATGTTCTTAACTTATTGACTTGTATTTATATATATTCTTCAACGTTACTCATCACTTTGAAACTCTTTAAGCACTGCTTTCACGTCCGGTTGCTTGCTCTATTTTCCCTTATCTGATCATCAACATCCTGTACACACAAACTGTCGCTGCTGCAAGTGCCCCCACTCTAATCTTAAGTCACCTTTTTAACAAGAAAATCATTATAAGCGCCTATTCTACTAAAAGCTCCAAAAGAAAACAACCACTTTAATCAATTAAGTTTAAGCATATAAGCAATTACTCCTGTATACATTTCATCATAGTTAAATGCTGCCTAGAAACAACTCCTGTGTGTTAACACTAACTTCATTTTAACCTCACATTTCCTATGTTATAACCTGTTTTTGGTATAGCCTTTTTGTTTCATTTTGCTCCTTTTAATGTAACAATACCTTCTAATTTTAGTTTATCAGACTTAACCAAAATATATGCTTTCCTTCCTCTTTGGTCCTTCTTTAAGTTCAGTTAAAAGCTAAATGAATTTGAGGCCTTTTGCCTGGAATCAATACTGTCATGTGTGTTTCTGGACTCTGTGTCTGTAAGCGTGTAATTATTTCTATTTATAAGCTCTCCCATTTATCCTAAAAATAAATCTATGTAATATCTGTATGTGTAAGCCTACATTATAACCACTTCTTCTAGAAATCAAAAGAAATCAAACCTGTTCTCCTCCTTCAACCCTCACTAATTTTCCCCCTAAAATTTATTCACAGCTTTGAAACACTGGCATTGTATCTTCTAAACAGGATTCAGTTCTTTAATCCTTTAACCTTAACATAAAAATAACAGTTTCAGTTTTACCATACCCAAATGACCAAAAAACCCCAAAAAGTCCTGAAATAATCCTAAATTATTAAACCCTAAATTCCCCCTTTTATTTTTGACACATTTCATGTGTCAAAAATACTATACATCCACAATACTATACAAAACTTAAAATGCTCAGTTTTCCCCACTCATGTTCCAATCTATGTCATAAAAATAAACTTAAAACAGAACAATTATCAGTCATGTGTTCCTCCAATTAATGGTAACTGAGTCATAACCGAAAATGTTTCCCCTTTAACATTTGGCATTCTCCCAACAATATACTATAATCCCATAATCTAACCCCAGTCAACAAAACAGAAATTTTCTCTGGTAGAAGCCAATTGTTTGTCCACATTTATTCATTCCCCCACCTTCATCCAGTCACACACATTCACATTCAGTCACACCATATATTTGCTAATAGTGGAGCTTCAGATCAGATTCTCCACCCTCGGCAAAATGAGCTCATTTTTTATTTTCCATAGGAAAATATTTCTTTATGCTTTTGGACTGGATTGAATTGCCACAATCCTTTTTACAGGGACTTAGACCTGATCACAGGTAGCTTTCTCCTTAGCCAGTTGTAATCTGGAAAGCCCCCCTTACATTTGCTCTCCCCGAGAATTTGTCAGCGCTGTTGCAGGCCTGCTTAGAACAGAAATGAGAAAAAATAGAGCTGATCATTAGCTCACAAAACACAAAACAAAATCACCTGGCAGGTTTTCTTTAAGTGCACTGTTAAAAATAATGGGCCAATTCTTAGACATGTCCATGTTTCCTAAAACTCCCTCTATTAAAAACAAAAACAACAACAACCCTAACCTAACTGACAGAATCAACCCATCACCCCAACAACCTCAACAACCTTAAACACACAAGTTTTGCCACCACATAATTTCACCTCCTCAATACACCGAAAGTCTCATTAAAACCACACAATTTGCCCACAAAAATCACCCCCTTTATGCACTTTAACATACTTCAATTCAGCATAAAACATAACCCCCCTTACAACAACATATCACTAAACTATAAATTTCCTACCCAAATCTGCACTTCTCTTCTCTGCTATGCTTCCTCTTCTGAAAGTCACTTCCTCAGTCACACACACACACACACACACACACACACACACACACACACAGGAAGTTCCTCCGTCACCACTCACTCCAGCTCATTTGCATACTGAGTCATCTCTCAATGAGTTGCTGTAACAACAGAAACATATGTTTAAACATTACCACCTTATTAAATCACTTTATTTCTTTCTACAGTGATCACTGGTTTTGATCACTCAGTACGAGAGAGCACTCCTAAGTCACTCTTTTTAAAACTACTTTAATCACTTTTATTTTCATAACTCCCTTTGTCATATAGCTTCTTTGAGTTATTCCTCAACTACAAACTCAAATGTATTCTATTAACCAGTCACACCATTCTACCACTCATATAAGTAGCAAGCTGATGTTCATTGCATATCTTGTGTTCTAAGCCAGGTTTAATCAGTGTCTATGCATTAATCTCCATGAGCTTGTCTTGTCTTTTTAAGGTTAATGCATTTTCTGTTTGTGTATGTGAATTTGCATATGTTGCTTTTGCAGTGTGTCCGACTCCTGCACAATTCTCCACTTAAGCCGTCAGTTCTCTTTCCCAAATTTGCTAACCCAAATTTTAAGTTCCCACCTTATTAACAGCATTCCTGCTCCTCAGCCAGAAGTCAGGGCTCCACTTGCCACTCTCCCCCTCTGCCTCAGCCCAGCGGCTTTACCCGTGAGGTCCCGTCTTCTTCACTTCATCTCACCAGTGAGTCTGAGGTCACAGGAGGCCGAGTAATCGTGACTGTGCCTGCCTTAGGTTGTCCCAGGGTTTCGAGGTGGGATCTTACCCGTCATGGGCTATCCAGCCTTCCATACTCGCCTGATACGGGGGCCAAGTGGGCAGGGGTGCTATGAGCATAGGGAACACACTGGCTCTGAAAATTAAAGGAGTGTAAGCTGCTTCCTTCATTGCATCTTATATTAAACTATCTCGCTTCTGATTCTTTCCTCGAATAATTTCACATATGGCACTTTGTGTATGTATGTTTTCTATTCATTAATGTGATTGTCAGTTATTTTCTCTCTTCATTTTACTTTTTTTTTATCTGTTTGTAACGTTCTACTTTAGTTCTACTAAACCTTGATGTAAAAACAATACACCCTCTTTTTACGCACACACACTCTGCAGACTTCCTCTGTTCACACACTCGCCTATGAGTTATTATTATTAGTTATTTATTATTTTGTTCAAATCACACAGAATCATTCAAATCGAGTACTCACAGCATTCACATCACAACCTTCAACGTGCTCACTTTCAATCCTGCAAGACGCAGAGATGGACATCTCCTTCACCTAACATAAACTAAATTACCATATCAACATACAATTACTGAAATTCAGACTCAAATACACCATCTGTTTTAATAAAGTCAAAGAGTAAACGGGTGTACCAAGTGTATGTACTTATGCGTTCTTGAACTGAAAGAAAAAGAAACTCAAACTCTTATAACATCACTCATGCCTCTCTCAAATTAAAAACACTTTCAAACTTTAAAACATCCTACTTTACATTACCAAAGAAATACCTCTCACACCTTTATTCCTCATTCAAAACCTTCTAGTCACCGCATTCACACTTAAACTGTGACCAGAGTTGAGGAATATAACTCAAAACACACTTTCCTAAGAGTACTTTAGACATGCTTATCATAATCAGAAAGAGCAAGTCAAAAACAAACAAATGAAAAATTGAAACCTCCATTAATTCTCACCGCACACACAAAAAATTGAAAAAATAAAACACACCAGCAACTAATGCTGGAGAAAAGTTACTACTGAAAGTAATGTGTTAGTCTTAAGTATATACAGTGCACTCAATATATTTATATATCTACATCCAAACTCAGTCAATTACTATACATCCACTACGGCAACTCAAAACTTTATTTATAGTCCTCTAATAAACATAAATGGCATCTTAAACACACACTCAACAATGTTTGCAGCAGTATTTGTAAAACCAACTGTGGTTTAAACAGTTCACTACTTACTCATTTGCATTTTCACACTCACACACACCGTCTAAAAATAGCAGCAGACAGTCAGTGCATTACTGACTCGACACACAGCCTCCTCTCACTTTATATTACAAAGACGTCTTATATTTACAACTACTGCCAGATCTGTCAGCTTTAGCGCCTACACAATTTCGACAAATTTAAGTTAACGGTCCCACCGAAAAAGTCCAACTTTTTTGTAATCAATTAACCAGTATCTGTCCAACAGTTTCTGGCCTCATCTCTAAAGTCCCTAACAACTCAATTTAAAAGCGTCAACCAACCCAAACTTTGCCTGAAGCTCTATTTTTTGGCGTTTCCCAGCCAAGGCTTACCCCGAAGTTTTAAGTTAAAGTTACACGCCCGAAGTCCAACTTCTCCTGACCAAAAAAGCGCAGACTACCGTTCCAAACGGTAAGGAGACTCTAACTCCTAGTGATTCTGGAGTGCCCCAAACTCCACAGTGACCAACTGACTATCCCTCTTCGAGGACAATGCCTAAGCGTCCTTGGCATTGGCAAGCGTTACCTCTGAGCACTGCGCTTCCTAGCAGACTCTAACTGCCGTCCTAAAATAATTTATAATACTTTGAAACAACAATCAACACCCAAAACAAGTGTATGACTGAGGCAGATCGACCCTGATGGACAATGGGGACTCTAACCCACAAAATGACCAACAAAGGTCTGACCTAATGACCAACCGGGACTTAAACCCACAAAATGACCAAATTCCCTACCAAACTACTTGAGACTCTAACTCAATTTCTTTGGGACAACCCAGTATTTAAACTTTTCCTAGCAGACTCAAACTGCTTTAGCAGACTCTAACTGCTTTCATTTCTTCTTAGCAGAACTCTAACTGCTTCAACTCATGAGATTTTTCATCAAAATCAAAACAGACATTTACTGGCAACTTTTACTGAATAGACATTTAATTTTATCATCCAATTCAGCACACTTCGGATAAAATCAACAGGCCTGTGCCTACCTCTTTTTAAAGGCGCCTGTCCCCTCAGTTTGGTTGCCGGGTCACGCCTGCCTGTCTGACCACAACGGACCACCAAATTTCACCATCTACACCTCCAATCCTCCCTCCTCAACCACCGGACGAAGCCCCCAAATGTTAAGGTTCAAAATTGAGGAAGGAGAGTACAAACCACCCTTGGTCCAGAAGCTCTTGGTCAAACAATGATTTTTAATGAATACACACGTGTGGGAAGATCGCTACAGACAGCAATTGATCTTCGACTTCCTCAAAGCATACACAGATTTTATACCGTCAGGGCTTGATTTACTGACGCCCCTTCATGCGTCACAGACAGGATATATACACATACGTCAATATCAAAACCACAACGACTTTTGACACAATTTAAAAGAACAATTGTCTTCTATCTTCATAACAGGTGCTTCCTGTCACTGCCGGATGCTCGCTTGTCATCTTGGCACCTCAGCAGCAGTTCTGCGACAAACTGCTCTTTTTGCAACCCCAAGCAAAACATGATTAAACTTTTACCTATAAATGATTCTCTCTAACTGAGTGTGTGTGTGTCTGTGTGCTAACCACAATTGCACCCTATTTCACCTCGCGACTAGCTCCTGACCTCTAGACAGAGAGACAGAAGCCACTCTCAGATATGTAATAACTGAACTAAAACTATGGATATGTCATCTACTAAATAAATGTTTTAATCAAGAACCCCTACTAAAAGCTTAATACAAGAATATGAACATATAAAAGATATTAAAATAAACTGATATAAGTGTTTTGTAAGCATGTATTGCAATTCCTTCTATGTTCTAGTATTCCCTCAGCATGGATCATCTAGACACTCTCACTAGTGAAGCTTTAGACCATTAATGAACCTGAACATCAACTCAAATAAGCACAGATATGCATTATGTATAAAATAGTTATAACTGCATCTGAAATACAAAATTAATATAATAACTTGAATGCATAAACATCTTAAGGCCATCTTAAAGCTATCTGTTACATTGTTAAAGCAATGATCAATTTGAATAACCTAGTAATTCAAATGGCCTCGTCTGGCCTGCTGCTCAAAATAACCTAAGACTGGTTTCACTTCTGCAAACTCTCTGCAAGCCTGTTTCCTGTCAGCCTGTGACTTTTAGCCTTTTCTGAAAGACACACTGTTCAACCTCTGAATGCAATATAAACTACAGATTATATTATTAATGCAATGGTGATGATGATTATTCTTTAACAATAGCAGTAAAATAATTTCCCTGCTCCACACTGTGTTTGATGTTTATGCTACAGCCTGTTTACCAATATAATCAATATCAGATATCAGAGCAACAGAAACCTCGGTGATCAGGACGCTGGGACTGACAACAGGAAGTGGCTCAAACGTCACAGTTTCATAACGTCACCCTGAACTCCACTCACTGAGTTTCTGTCGCCATTGTAGTTTTTAAAGTCCCGTGATAAAGGCGGGTCTTTCTGTGAATCCGCACGCTCATTGGCTAATAGCTCGAGATTGACACATCGTTATCCAATGAGCGTGCGGGAACTTCCGACATAAAGTTGTTTCCTTTGAAAAACCAAAGTCTGATTATTTTTGCCTCCACTGACGGAGCCTGTTGTTCCCGCCACAGAGACACAGTAATGTCAGAGCGGTGTTAACACTCACCCTGCCTCAGCACAGCTCTCACTCTCCTCCTGCTCTCTCACACTAAACGGAGGCTCAGCTAAACTCACTTCCTCTCTACTTACAGGAAACCAGCGCTCAGAGGAGCCGACCGGCCTCACATTTCACCCACAGACACGAACAGTGTGGAATTATTTTATGTCATAAGAAGAAACATATTCATGTTAACACTCACCTGCAAAGGCGTAGATTTGGTTTTGGCATTGGTGGGGACGGATGATTCAACCACCGAACCCTGCCCTGTTTCTTTTGTTCCCCTTTTTGTCTTTGCTTCTTGATAAAAAAGGAGAAGTATACTTGCCTACACAGCAAATTCAAAAGTGTTAAATGTTTTGGTGTTAATAGTCCTCTTGCAAAAGTAGAGTTAATTTTACTCTAAGCAGAGTCACATTCTTTTAATGTAACTCTGAGGTGTAAAATGATAGTAGTTAAAATCGAGTGTTAAAAAAGAGTGTTTCTATTTCAAATCTGGAGGTGTTACAATGGAAACATTAACTCTTGACCTCTTAACTCTGAACTCCTAGAGGGGCTATGACACCAACAGAGTAAATTCACAGACTCCACCCCCAGCACCATAGGCTCCAATCGAAGCTGAAGTGAAGCCGTTTCAGAACACTTTGCTCTACATATTTGAGTTGTTTGCCATGCTTGGTAAGTCATTTTTTCAAAGATTGTTTCAATTATTTCTATTAGCTTTTACTTCTGTGGCTCTTTGGAGTTGAGACAAAGCTGTGTGAAAGGCATTAGCCATGTTGCTCGCTGATAGCATAATATTCTGTTTTAGCTAGCTGAAAGGTATTGTTTGCGGGCAAATACCACAGCCTTGAAAAAAGCTTGCATGTGAATTTTCAGTCAAACTTTTGGTCAAATACACCTAAAACAATGTCTAGAATGTGAAATGTTGGTATAATGGTGCTGCTTGAAGCCTGAAAACGATCGCCCATAAAATAAAAAAAATGAGCAAACAGCAGTAGCAGGCGTCCTGACTGGATTCTACGTTAGCATAGATCCCTCCAGAGTTTTGTGCACACGGTTTAGGTAAAAATTAAAAAGGTTGAGGTTTTACATTTAGTTCAGTATTACCTGTTTCCTGCGTCCTTGTCTTTTGGGAAAATACGTTACACAAATAGTGGCTCAAAGAGGATTCTTTTTTTTTTTTACTGTGCTGCAGTTGTTTACTGGATTATTTGTGCCATTAATTAGTGTCAACTAATTTTTATTCAATCTCCGCACAGGATATGCTTGTGAAGATGGAATATGGGAGAGAGCAGAAGTGCGTTGAAGTTCCACAAAGGGATGAATGAAGGACATGCATATTGTATTGAAGAAATAAGTGATGAGAATGCTGTTATTTGCATTTACCAGCTCACCTATGTCAGACCTTTTGATAGACACAATTCTAATGAAAGTGAGAACATGTACACTGTTTCATCTTTCAGAAAATGTTTTGAAATTGTGGTGCACAGTTCAGAACAAATGTTTTTCAAAAACCGTTGCGTCTTTTTAGTAAATGTTTATTTCCAAAAGAAATTTCTAAAAGTTCAGAACAGTAAAATTCCCACTTTTTATAATTAATTAGAAGATAACTCTTTTTTTTAATTCATATTTTTATTAAGGTTTCAGAAGCAGGCATTCACAATATGTACATCATGTAAGCATTCTTCATACTTAGGTTATCTGCCTTAGATACTGAAATAGTATTTTAATTTACATCCAAGTCATAAGGGAAGAATACTTACAGCTATAGAAGTAATTGAAACCATCACATAATCCGAAAATCAAAAAAAACAAAAAACAAAACTAACAAACCTAAAAAAAACAAAACAAAAAAAACAAAAACACGGATGTGTTGGTAGGGGGTGATCCTATAAATATATATACATACATCATAATTATTGGTTTGTAATAATAAAATCTGACTTATGAGGCGTGATATATTTGACCCAGTTTTCCCAGTATGATGTAAATTTCTCCAGCTTGTGGTTAACAGAAGATGTTATCTTTTCCATGTTATAAATTTCCATTGTGATTTCCATCCATGTACTTATGTTTGGGCTCTCTGGGGATAACCATTTTCTGGTGATATTCTTTTTACAGGCCACCAGTAAAATATTTATTAAATGTTTATCATATTTAGGCCATTCCTGAGGTATATATCCAAAGAACATAGTCTTACTCTCGAGGGGTATTTCGCGTTTAAAGATATCCTGTAAGGCATTATGTATTTCTCTCCAATAATCCCTCAAGATAGCATATTATTGCTCTCATCTGCGCTGCAAAGTAATAATATCTGAGGTCAGGGAGGCCCCATCCTCCCTTTTGCTTAGCCAGCTGTAGTGTTTTAAGGCGAACCCTTGGTCTTTTACCTTGCCATATATCTAGATAACATTTTATCCCACTCATTAAATTGACTTTGGTTAATCTCTATTGGTAGGGTTTGAAATAGATACAAAAATCTTGGCAATATATTCATTTTAATAGAATCAATTCTTGAACTAAAGCTAAAGAAAGGAATTAAATTCCATCTTACTATATCTTCCTTTATTTTTTTGTATAAGGGTAGGTAATTCTGTTCAAATAGTTTTGTAAGATCTTTCGGTAAATTTATGCCTAAATATTTAAAAAACTCCGTTTGCCATACCAGAGGGTAACTACATTTTATTTCTTCTGGTCGGCTGTAGTTATATGAGAGTAGCTGGGTTTTACCTATATTCATTTTATAGCCTGATAATTGGCCGTATTGTTCAAATGACTGCATCAGCTTGGGTAAAGAATATGTTGGGTGTCCAAGGTAGATCAAAATGTCATCCGCGTAGCAAGCCAGTTTATATTGTGTCCCTTTGATAAAAATTCCCTTAATGTCCTTGTTTTGCCTGATGGATTGAGCTAGTGGTTCCAAGTATAGTGCAAAAAGTAAAGGTGACCATGCACAGCCCTGTCTAGTGCCCCTTTTTAGGGTAAAACTGTTGGATAGGCATCCATTAATTTTGATCCTGGCTGTAGGATTATCATATAGTGCTTGTATAGTTTTAATAATCATATCATGAAAGCCAAATTTATATAATACCCTGTAAAGGAACTTCCAGTTGACAGAGTCAAAGGCTTTTTCAGCGTCTACACTCATCACAATTGCTTTGATTTTGTGTTTTTGTATATGGTCCATAATGTGTAGTGTCTTTCGTATATTGTCCTGTGTTTGGCGTTGATGTATGAAACCTGTTTGATTGTTACATATCAGTATTGGTAGGAACTCTTCTAGCCGTTTGGCCATGATAGATGTGAAAAGTTTATAGTCCACGTTAAGGACAGAGATTGGCCTGAAAGATCCACATTCCATTTTATCTTTGCCTTCTTTTGGTATAACTGAAATAATTGCCTCCTTCCAACTGGGGGGCATTTGTGCCTTTTTCAAAACCCAATTCAATGTAGGCAGTAAAACAGGTATCAGTTCCTTTTTAAATTCTTTATACCACTCTGCCGTGTAACCATCTGGTCCTGGTGATTTACTTAATTTAAGCCTATTAATTGCAGCTTTTAATTCTTCTTCAGTTATATTCATTGTCATTGCTTGATTTTGTTCTTCATCTAGAGTGGGTAAGTCTAGAGCAGGGGTGGGCAATCTCAGTCCACAAGGGCCGGTGTCCCTGCAGGTTTTAGATGTCTCCTCGAACCAACACAGCTGATTTAAATGGCTAAATTAGTTCCTCAACATGTCCTGAAGTTCTCCAGAGGCCTGGTAACGAACTAATCATGTGATTCAGGTGTGTTGACCCAAGGTGAGATCTAAAACCTGCAGGGACACCGGCCCTCGTGGACTGAGATTGCCCACCCCTGGTCTAGAGAGTTCAGAAAGCTATCCATCTGAGCTTCAGTCCCGCCCGGGGCTTCAGAGTATAGGGTTTTATAAAATCTTTCAAAGGCTTCCTGTATTTCATTTAATTTATTTTTTATCACTTTTGTACTTGGGTCCCTAATTTTATAAATTGTATTTTCCGCTATCTTTTTTTTCAATTTCCACGCCAATATTTTGGTAGATTTAATGCCACTTTCATATTGTCTCTGTTTCAAGAACATTAAATCTTTCTTGATTTCTTGTGTGGCTAGATTGTTAATTTCGTTCCTAATGTTTTTGATATCCCTTAATATATCCTGTGTTGAGTCCCTTTTATGTCTTCTTTCTAATTCCTTTAGTTTCTTACTCAACTCTTCTAATTTTCTATTCTTATCTTTTTTCCTAAATGAAGCTATTGCTATAATTTTCCCTCTTATTACCGCCTTCAGAGTATCCCATAGTATGGGAGGTGGTACTTCTCCGGTATCATTGAACTCTAAAAAGAGACTAATTTCTGATTTAATTTGTGCCTTGAAAGGTGAATCATTCAATAGACTTGAGTTCAATTTCCATGTATTATTTTTTAACCGTAAGTTAAAATCAATGGATAAATATATTGGTGCATGGTCACTTATATCTATCGTCCCAATTCCACAAGTATGTATTTTATCCTTATCTTTACCAAATGTTATAAAATAATCTATCCTTGTATAAAGAGAGTGTGGGGCAGAGTAGTAAGTATAGTCCCTTCTATTAGGAAAAAGGTCTCGCCATATGTCAATTAATCCTACCTCCTCAAAAAGTGCATTCACTTTGATATATGGGGAATTCATATCGTATGTTTTCTTGCTAGACGAGTCTAATTTTGGCTGCAGGTGTATATTTAAATCCCCTCCACAGATCCTCCTTTGGAAGAAGCTAATATCACTCTCTGGCGGGGCATAAACATTTAAGAGGGTGATCAAATTCCCATCTATTTTTCCTTTTACTAGAATAAATCTGCCCTCTTTATCACCCATTTCAGATACTTTTTCAAAGTTTAATTTGCTTGAAATAAGGATTGCAACTCCTCTCCTATGTCCTGATTTGTATGAAGAAAAAAACAGATTAGTAAAACCCATTCTCTTTAATTTTACGTGCTCCTTATCTGTCATTGGGTCTCCTGTAAGTAGACTATATGGGCTTGTTCTGCTTTCACTTTAGTTAGGATTTTAGTACGTTTAATTGGATTTAACAGCCCATTAACATTGAAAGATAGAAATTTTACTTTATCACTAGCCATATGTAATCAGCGTATGTCCATAAAACAAGTAAAATTAAACTTATCAGATCTACTCCCTAAACAAACAAAAATATCAAACATAAACATCAAATACAGAGAAAAAAAACAAACAAAAAACTGTGATTCCAAGGCTGGGGTCTCTGATAGATGACCCTGTGTAGAGCTAGAGAAAACGTCTAGCTGTGAGGGAAAGCCTCTCCCATATATGGGCTGAGGGCCCCCATCATGGCACTTGAGGCGGAAGAAAACAAAGTCGTTGTTCATTACACAAAAAGTGTGTCCTTATGCGTCTCTCGCTTATATCTGTATAATCTCATCCAATTGGGGTAAAGATATACACACAAGCATCTTGAAATATATTTAACACCGCGTATTTTTACCTCATTTTAACGTCCAACAGTACTTATAGCTCCTCTGACAAGGGCATGATCTGTCTTCTGAAGGTTCGCAGTCTCGCCCTGATATCTTTCTCTCGTTCGTCGTCTGTCCCTCGCTGAGTTGATCCTCTCGTGGTTTCCCAGGCGGTACGGGACAGCTGCTCGACCAGACTCTCCTTCGATGTAGTCACATTAACTGGAAGTCCTCTGTCCTTCATGTCTGTAGTCGCCTCCTCCGCCGTCTGATACAGAACTATTCCATCCTCATAAAACACTCGTAGTTTTGCCGGGAACGGAGTATGGAAGCGGATATTTTTCTGCTTTAACACCCGCTTCGCCTCTACGTACTCCTTTCTCTTCTGCAGTACTACTGGAGGGTAATCATGGTCAAAGAATATTAATTTCCCATTCAGAAAAACTTTCTTCTTTTCCCAAGCTCTACGTAGGATCTCTTCTTTAACCCTATAGCGGAGAAATTTGACTATTATTGATCGCGTTTTATCTTGCCTGTCTCCGGCGGGTCTTAATGCCAGCGCCCGATGTGCTCTCTCGATGCCAAACTCCTCGTTAGGGTTTATCTTCAGAGTGTCCCGCAGTAGTTTTTCCACAAAGTCCACCATAGACGAGCCCTCGGCTCCTTCCGGGACATTATAGATCCTTAAATTTTTTCGTCGGGATCTTCCTTCATAGTCAAGTAGCTTATTTTCTTGTTGATGCATGACTTGTAGAAGATAACTCTTACGTAGTTAAACTAAAATACTCTTTGAGAGTTAATATATAAACTCTTAACACCAAGTGTTAAATTATCAACTCCAGACAGATTTGGTGTTTAACACTAAATCAGAGTTAACGTACCAACTCTCCAAAAAGAGTTAAATTAACACTCTCTGGTGTGGATCCATATAGACACTTTAATAGTGTTGAAATCAAATCCGACAGTGTTAATTTGGACATGCTGGATTTGCTGTGTACATATGCTATTCTACCTGCTTTTAAACCATTTAAAATTACAATTCATAGTTTTATATGTGAATTTTGCAAAAAAGAGTGAGCAAATATTTCCACATCAAGATGTGCCATGCTAATAGGTTCCTACCCAAAAAGACTGATTAGAGTGATAAAAGGCAAAGGTGCTGCAACAAAGTATTAGTTTAAGGGTGTGCATATTTGTGCAACCGGGTTATTTTAAGTTTTTTATTTTCACCTGTGATCTTGTGTCACCATTACTCTCTGAGCTTTGTGTTGGTTCTTCTGTCACCTGACAAATAGAACATACGTGACAATAAGAATAAAATGTGGAGCTGCTTCGGTGTTTCTGTCACTTTGTGCAGATCTTGACTCGTCAGTAATGTTTGTAGGCTGAGTGCATTTTTAAAACAATTTGTGCAAACTGCACTACAAGGTTTTATTTTTATTTATTTGCAAAATACCTCATTATATTTTGTCTCAAAAATGAACCCTATGAATATGTCAGTGCCATTAGGATGAAATTATTGTGTCACCAACATTTTAACATTAGACATATAATTTTAACAGCCTCTGTAAACTAATATCCTGGCTTGCTCGACGCTGCCGTTTTCTCTGACAGTTTCAATCAAAATTAGAAATGCTGCTCAGAGACTGAGAGAACTAATAGTGCTGCCTGTTGTGCAGTTAGTTTCCAAAACACGTTATTCATGGTTACATACAATTTTAGACTGATGTGGGCCAAAGCCTAGCATAGCCTGTAATGTTATTGTGACGGACACATTTTATGAGTGAGCTTGACTTTAAGTAACTTACAGGTTTCTTTGAAAAACACTTTCTTATATCCAGGTTCTTCCTTTTTGCTGCCACCCACCTCTGCTCCTTGCAGGCCCTAGCAGCGCAGGCTTGCCGCTGCTAAAACTAAACAGTAGTGGTGTGCGGATCGATACTGAAATATCGATTCTTCCGATACCAGCAATTTATGTTCTAGAATCGATTCTCATATTATAATATCGATATTTTAGTACTCTGGGGTAAATTTGTAGTTTTTCCATTAAAATGAACGCAGTGGAAAGAAACTATATCATTCGGATCGTCTAATTTGGAAGGAACTACTTCCTCTTACGCCTTTCATAGTCATATGCGAAATACGGCTGTATAAATGTGTCGCAGCCCATGGCGTGCACACTCACAACAATGGCTGAGCGCAAACAGAGTCCTGTGTGGACGCGTTTTACCTCCACAAACAGCCCAGGCGCGGTTTGTGATATATGTGGCAAAACAGTGAGGTGTTGTGGCAACAGCACTGACGTCGTCAAACACCTCAGAGTAAATCACATCACAGAATATGATGAGCTTATGTTGAGGTGAACTGAAGAGGAGGACAGGGACAGGTGCTGCTAGAGCGAGACAGACGTCTCTCGCAGAGTCCTTTAGTGCTGCAGGCAGGCAACATGCTCAAATAGCACAACGTCAGTTTTTTTTATTTCTATATGATTATTCTGCATTATTAAGCAATAAAAACAAGTTGTCTGATGTCCTCTAATCATTATGAAGCAATATGGTTATGTTATTATTACAATTACACAATACAATTATATATTGTATTATGTAATGCAATGAAACATTACGTTTTTGTACAGAGTATCCGTATCGGATCAGTATCACCGATTACTCGAGATTACTTGGTATCGGATCGGAAAGGAAATCAGTGGTATCGCACATCACTACTAAACAGAGCTCCCTGAAAGGCACAGCCAATCACATTGGCCATATTTGTCACATGACGTAGGACTCCAGTAGAGAACGTAATTTAACTCTTTCTGCACCGCTGGGTGAATGAGACGTTGACAGATTGTTTTTTTCTTTCTTTCTATCGGGTTTGTTTTTCTTTTCTCGAAGAGATCAAATTATTGGTGGGGACACGTCCCTCCCGTCCATGCAAAATCTACGCCTTTGCTCACCTGCCTCAGCTCCACCTTCCTCCTCAACGGAGGCTCAATACTTTCACTTTCACTACTCCTCCCTAAACACAGCGGATGCTGGGACTTGTAGTTTTTTCCTTCCAGTTCGGTCTTCCTCTTTGTTTGTTGGTGTTTGTGTTCAAGTTATTTCGATCATGAAGACATAGGGTTGCCAACTCCCTGAGAAATAAATAAGGGACACCTCGTGGCCAGGGCCGGGCAACCCAGTTGTCTTCACCCTTCCCAGTGTGGTGAATTTTTTAGCTCTTTTTTTTGTGTGTGAAATTATTTTTTAACCATTTGACTTGAATTTGATTTAAGCAGATGCGTATTCTTTGTGATATGACCATATGGGAAACAAATGATCATTTGGCCATTTATTTTTAGCTCAAAATGACACCATTAACACAGTAAAACAGGTCTCTTTCTTAAACAGAAGCCTGTCATGCTTAACTTTTGAGAATATAAGTAAATCTTTCTTTAAAAGAACTCTGTCCTGCTTAACTTAAAATTATATAAATTAATAGAAAACAATAGAACAAAAATATTCTTGTAACTGTGCACATTTAGTGTATTTAGTACAATTGGCTTCAGTTGAGGTATTATTTCAGCTTTTCTAAAGCTAATCAGCTGCTCCTGTTTGTAAACCCACTTGTTCCCATGATTACGCATCTTAACTCATCATCATTATTCATCTATGTATTACTTTTATGTATTAGTGATCTATTTGTTGTAATCATCTATCCTTGCAGTTGTTTATTACACAAAATAAATTATAATATCACACTTCTGGCCACATAGCGCTGATATTCACTGCACATGCCCATATTAACCTTAACCAGAGGGTTTAAAAAACAAACCAGTGTTTACATACCATATCTGCTTCTGCCGTGGCCTGGTGGACAAGAAATTGGTTAAGGGTTCCCCGAGCTTTCACGCCCCTCACGTTCTTCATGTGCCCACCATTAGAAGCATGCCTATGGAAAAAGTGCGCCGGCACACAGTGCAGTGCGCTTTATAGGTGTTATGGTGACCTTTCCCAGCCAGGTGTTTCCCTTTTCCCATTCCTCCCTGTACTTTTGCAGCCTTTTTTTCTTTCTCTGAGCGAACAAACATTGCTCGCTCGTCAGGGTGTCACCGCAGCCACTCACACTGCTCACGCGGAAACATGTAAACATCGGTGAAAAGACGGAGCAGCACGGCTGTGCAGCGTGTGATCTGGACACAAGCGATGGAGGCACAACTTGTGGAACTTCGGAAAGCTCATCCGAGCCTTTTCGATGTGGCATCACAAAATTATCACGACCACAACAAACGTGAAAATAGTTGGATTTACACTGCTGCTCAATCACAGCTGCCTGATCAATGTTTTTCATTAGCAATTTAGCAAAGTTGATGGTGGTGGTGTGTCTGTGTGAGTGAAAGACAGAGAGAGCGACAGATTTTCTGTTATAATCTTCATGTTATGGAGGCACAGTGTGAGCACTCAGGTCGCATCAGAGCATCGGGCGGTATAGTGTGAGACCTGCATCGTGACCTACGAACTTATAACCCCTGCGAGTCAATCGTGCAGTTTGAAAATCGCACAGTGTCTGCCCAGCTTTAGGTGTACTGTCGTCCGAGACTGCACCGCAGTGTCGGCGTTTGTTTCCCTGTTGGCCAGGGCTGGACTGGGACAAAAACTCAGCCCGGGCATTTTGACTAGAGACCGGCCCACCAGGTATTAAAGCCATAAAGCCTTTGAATGAAAACAAACGCTGTTGTGACACTGATGTACAGTCTTGTTGGTATATGTATGATTTCTATACATTTTACATCAGATAAAAACTTTGGTTGTAAGATTCAGATAATTATTTGTTAAAAGTGAGACATTTTAAATGAGAATAAGAAAGAAAAGTATTTCTTTGTGCCCCCCTCTCCCTGTTAATGCCCTACCTGCCCCCCTGGCAACACTTTGCTAAACTCGCCCCTGCACAGTTACCAGCTGTCAGCTACACAAAAAAGGATCCTGGTGTTATTTGTCTCTCAGAAACAGTTCATAACTTCCCTTCAACTCATTCATGTCACCTGAAAGGTAAACCTGTTTCTCCATCACCTGTTCAGCTCTGATGATTCAGTAAGGACATCTCCTGGTTTCATCTTCATGTTTCCCTCTCACCACATATCCAAACTGATATTATGACCAGCAGCTTTTACAGCTGTGGCTCAGCATGAACGTTTTCTTTTGGTTTTTTTCTGCCCATGCCTGTGATGCCGCCCCCACCACGCTTTAATCATAGACTGTATTTTAGGTGTTGCATTTTTTCCTCGTTAATTGCGTAGAATGATGCACAGAGTGAACCTCAGCCAAGACCAGTGCTCTGGAAAAAACGTGACAGACAGGGAGATTTTATTCCTCAAAGACCATCATCCAGTCGAAGTACTAGTTGCCATGTGGTCAGTGTTCTCACAACCATTGATTTTATCTCACAACTTGTTTTCACCAAAGAATTTCAGTAAGTAAATATTCTTCAATCTCTTTTTTCCCCCCAGTGTCTGCAGATCAGCATCAATGTCCACGTGAAGAACCTAGTTATGTTGCCAGTGTCAACCCAACAAAAGGTACTTTACCTTCTTTTATATGTTGTTATTCCTTTTTTAAAGTTTACTTTTATATTTGTTGTTATAGTTGAGTTAGGCAGGGCTTTTGTGCAGTCCTAAGAAACATACTGCCTAGAGTGTTTTTCACTTTGTGGAAGAGTTTCTTTATTATTTTCTGTTAGTGTGTGGAACTGAGGTGCTTCGTCAGGAGCTCCTTCAGTTGTTGGAGGATGGAGAAGAGGACGCAGCCATGACTTGTGAGACGTCGTCTGAGGCAGCTGCTACTCACTGGGAGATCAGAAACATGGTGTCCTTGCAAAAGTGGAAAGAGGCCAGGCCTTGTCTTATAGACAATATGTTAGCTACTCTGGATCCACAGTCACACCGTGTGTGTCAGTGTGGCAAACAAGTAGTTGTGAGGTGTCTGGACTGCCTGCCTCTTCCATTCCTTTGTGCTGACTGTGATATTGCAGTTCACACACGCTTTGTCCTGCACAGCAGAGAGGCAGTAACAGGAGGGTTTTTGAAGCCTTCATCAGAGTTTCACAATCCAATATGTACGGTTTTTAAGTCTTATGCATTTATTGCTATGTACTATGAGTGTGTGCTGTTATTGTATATTTATTGTGTATCAGTTCATTTCTAATTCTTTTTGTATATATTGTGTGTTTTAATGTTAGTTCGGCTGTTGCCTGTGCTAAGGCCAGACTGTGTGTGACTGCCCAGCAGGTAACGTTGAGGTTTCACCCGGTGCAATTGTGGCTCTTGTAACCATAAATGGTAAGTTGCTCTTTTGTCACACACTACATACACAATAGATGTGTTTGCAGGTTTTAGTGCAAATTGTACATTGCTACATTGTTTTGAATTACCCTCGGCCCGCAGTATATGTGGGCACCTGTCAAAGGTCATTTGGATTTACCAGACCGCTTTGAAAACAACATGAAATCTAGTCTAATCTAATCTTATGATGACTGTCCTTGAATATTCTGTTGTTTGTCCTCTACTTAAAAGACTGGCCGAATATCAGCTGATGCCTTCAGTAAAAGTTTCTTGGAGTGGAGTGCTGTAAAGTGTGAAGTGGACAGGATGTGCAAGGAGCCATGCTTTAGCTGCCCTGCCTGCACTCCAGACATGCTCGTCAACATGTCAGTTGATGGAAACCGCAAGCTTTATCGCTTTCAATCAAATGCAAGGTACGTTATGCATTGTGGACATAAATCAAATATGGATTTGTACAAAAATTGTATTTTGATGTTTCTTTTCAAACAACTGTCACTGTGTTCGTTCAGCACTTCAGAGCAGGGGAACTTTGAAGGTGTCTTCATTGAAGAAAATGAGGAAGTTGCTGAGTTTGTGAAATACATCCAGAGACACACAAATGATGTAAGATACACATATATATCAGTGCTGTCAGCGTTAATCTTGTTAAAATGACGTTAACGCCATAACCATATACTCATACGTGTGTGTGTGTGTGGATACATATTTGGATGGGTGGATATTTATTTTGTTTTTCTCTTGGTGTTGTCGTAATACTATTTACTTGACTTTATCTTAATGCATACTTCATTTTGTCACCATGTGTATTTAACAAAAAAAATGATGCAGTGATAAGTGGAACAAAATTCTTTCTTTCAGATTCAAATGATTCATGTTATGCAACAAATAATGTTTAACACATTAATTTTGAGGAAGCATTTTCACTATCACTCGCAGCTCAATTCACTTTGATTTCCTTTTGTTTCCAGATTCAGATCAATCATGGGAGTGGCTCTTCAGTTTGGTTTCTGTAGCTAACTGACCTGTTCAAATGTGTTAAGGCTTAATAAAGCCAAAGTTCTTACAGGCTACCAGCCAGTGGCAGTCAATAGTAACATTTTATCAGACCCAAAAGTGCAACAAGTAATGCTGTAAAAACAAAAATTAGTAACTTTTAAACTTTTCTTTGCATCTCACTCAAAAATAAAGACCTGCCTTACTACAAACAAAAGCTTGTCAGTCCAACAAACCCCACCCTGTAGTTGCTGTGATGCATGTTTTCAAGTTATATAACACAGACTATTTGTTTTTCCCTGAGTAAACCAGCAGATGATAGTAACGTGCACGTGAGCCTGGTTGTGAGTGTTGTACTTGTCTGAGCAACGCCCAGTAGAAACTGACTGTTAGTCAAACCTGAGTAATTATACAAGTTTGAACTGGTCTAGTTCACTGTGGTTATTTTCCGTGTGAAACTCAAGTGTATTGATTCACTTCCACACACACTTTAATTTGTAGTTCAAATGCATTCTTTGCCTTTGAACATTAAATCTGTTGCAATAATTTGTACAGAGCTGCATGAGATATCAAGACTGTAACAGTTCTCCAAAACCACATTCAAGTTAACGCCTCCATTATTGGGCCACAGTTTGTGTTGATACCTGAATTTTTATTTAGAGAGAAAAAAAAACAAAAAAACAACTTTTTACCTCAGGCCTGATCAGCTGATTATGACTACATAATGAACAAAACTCAAATCCATTATTGTAAAATGTTTCCAGTTTACTCTTCATGTGAACAACCTGCAAAGATCACAGCTTTCATTAGACCAACATGCCTCAGTGACTCATTAACAGCTTCAACTATCACAATACAAGAAGATGGAACCATGACATGATACTGGAAATGTTTCCGTTTCAGAGTAATTGAAAACCAAGATGCACCCCATGTGAACTGTTGTATTCAAGGATTCATTCAATATATTTTTTACTCAACCAAAATTTCTGTGTTTCTTGAAATTGGCAATAAATGCCATTGAAGCTGGCATTTATTTTCTGTTGAGAAGTTGTTCTCTTGTGTGTTTTCCTGAAATTTGGATTTTGGCTTTTGACTTCTCTGGATTTTTGGGTTAGCTTTTTAATCCTTTCTGCCTGTGAGTTCACATTTTGGTTCTCATATACCCACAGCTACGAGGAGTAAAAACTTTAGGACTCTAGTGGAACATTCTAAAGTGCAGATTTAAGAGTGGATATTTTTTTTACAGGTTTTATTGATTATTTGTAAAAAAAAAAAAAAAAAAAGACTAAAGTAAAAAAAAGAGTTGTCTTTAATAAGTCCCTTAAACCTTTAATGGAGTTAGATTGGTTTTAGGGATTTTTTATCATTATTTTTTTTTAATTAACCACACTAAGAAGTGTGGAAATGATTTAAATGTGTCGTTGTGCAGTTAAAGCTGTTTATGTGACACCCTGACCTCCTGTGGAGCAGCTCTGAAAGAAATAGTCAATCGGCAGAGGACACATCGACAGTTTAGTCCATTCACAGAAGAAAAGACCAGAGAAAGGCCTGGACTTCCACAGAAGACACGTGTGGATGATCCAGATCCTATCACGGTAAAAAAAAGCCTTCATCACAACATCAGCCAAGTGAGGAAGACTCTCAAGGAGGGAGACCATCATTACCCAAGTCTTCCATTAAGAGAGTTCATTGTAAATCCAGTGTTTGTAACTGTCTCTAAAGCCAAACACCAAAACAGACCACATAAAAGTAAAAATTAATACAAGCTCAATTTATCTATTCTGTTGGTTATGATTAACAGAGCAAACAGTGGATCATGACAGATACATTTTTCTGTTTCAGTAATTCTTGTTTACCTGCTGTTGTCATACACTTTCTTATGAAAAAGAGTCAATATACTTTGTTTTTTTAAAACTAAGAAAAAAGGGGGTTGTGTTTGTACAATATCTAAATGTATGTGTTTTTTCTAAATTGTGCTAAATTTGCCCACTGAAATTTGCCCATTTTGTACTGAAATCCAGCGACTGAATACCTTCTGTAACATCGCCACTTTGAATAAAATTATGTTTGTTTTTAGGCAGCAGTTCATTTTTTGGTAATTCATAAATGTGTGTAAATATGATGTTAAGACGACTGTGTATTTATCTTTCAATTTTCTGAGTGATTGACAGACTGATTTATGATATGTTAACATGATAAATTTTGTCAGTCTAATCCCATCAGGATAACAAATATTTACTTCCTGTTGTAGAAAATCCATTAGTTTGTGAAGCAGTGTTTTGAATCAGATACTTACATATTTAATATTTATCTGAACTCCAGATATCAAATGTCATCTGTTCATCAAACTATTTGATTCCAGCCACACTAGAATTTCACATGTCAAATCACAAAAAAGTGATCTATAATATAATAAATATATAAGTTTATGGTAAAAAGAAGAGAGACTTACAGGTTGTTCAAACAGAGCAGAAGCTGAAGAATCTCTACTATACACCCAAGGTTTGTCACTGTGTTCTTGTCTCAACTTGTGTTGTCTGGCTCCAAATGTTCATCAGCTTTGCTTGTTTTTCTTGTTTGTATTTTTTTTCTCCACCCATTTGATTAAGGGTGCATTGGGAATATAAAATACCATAAAGGCACAAATAAGTCACATAAAAAACAAACAAACAAAAAACAGCACAGAGTGATAAAAAAGTTTACATTTATTTTTTATATCTCTCTTTGAATGTGTTGGTGTGAGATTCTATCCAGAAAGAAGAAAACAGGAAACTGAGAATAATACACAAATTATTTCATTTAAAAATAGTTTTAAATATTCTTGTTACTGCAGTCAGTAGGTTTTAATTTGTTTAGAATAAATTCATAATTATTCTATAGATGTCACATTGACTCCAGAAAAAAATAAAATAATATAAATATATATATATATAATATAAAAACATAATATAAAAATAAAATTAAATAATAAATAATAAATAAATGCTTCAAAGTGTTAAAAGGGCCCGAAAGAGAGCATGTGAGCACAAAGGCATGACCATGGCAGTCAAGAAAAAAAAGGTTAACCGTTGTATTTCAAACCAACCCATTCTTTCTACATCTCAACCCCATTAAATGATCTTGCTGTTTGCTCTCATTTACATGTCGTCTCAGGCCTAAATGTTTGCTTATTCCAGTATCATTCCATAGATGTTTTCTAATCTAATCGAGGATGTATTCCCTGCTAGTAAAATTAATAATGTAGTTAACAAGTAGAAAAAAAAAAATATGTGAGTGCCCTGTGTGAGAAAACAATTTGGTTTATTCTGCTGATACCCCTCCATTATCCAAGTGTGTGCTTTTTTAATGACTTAAAAGTATAAAACCTCAATTTCAATTCCATGAATACAAACTTTGTGTCGTGGATTATGAATCTATAGATTAAAGGTCATGATTACTTCACAGCCTGGCTTGAGACAGAGTTGTGAGACTGTCAGTCTACATTGTCTCTGCAGAAAATGACCCTATGAAACAAACTACAGCTGATTATTTTACACACACCAGACTGGATTTATTTAACCTCCCAGCTTCAGGACACATTTGATCATTTTAAACCAAAATATCAATCATCATATGTTAAAAATGGCATTAAAATCAGCTGACTACACTTCCTGCAGGTGAAGAAATAAAGTAGAATTTTATTACAGCTATAAATTTTGTGAACAGCAATGTTAACATTACTTTTATTTTTGTTACACAGAACTATAAAAACAAGAACTTGTGAGCTGCAGCCACATAAGTCTAATTTCCCCCTGTGGAAACCTGCAGATAATGTGCACTCCATGTCAGTGTTTTTTATCATGGTTTGCAATCCATACCGGGTGCTCTGCCATGGTGATGTGTCCTCATGTTCCACACACACACTTTAGTATGCAGTGTGTGTTTCCTCTTTGCCTTTGAACATTAATATATTATTAAAGAATATTTCTTTAGTGGGAAGAAGGAACAAAAGACAGGGAAACAGTGCAGCTGCTCAACATCTGGAAGCCCCCCCCCCCCCTACAATACCAGAACTTTGTTTTTGTTGTTTGTGCAACAAGGATTTCTGCTTCTTTGAGGAGCACAATGCAGCTGGAATTTAGGAGTTACCCTCCTGAGCTGAAAATTTACATTTACATTTGCAATGATTGATTACACAGCAGTGGGGAGTAGATGTCATCACAGTAGATGTCTTTCTGAAAGTGCTGTAACTAAGTTTAAGAATATAATGCACCCACTGTTATCATCTTCAATGCCCTGTACCAACATAGAGCAGAGCAGCTATCTGAACGCTACCCCAACAGAGGTCGATTATCTTGTTAATAATTTTACCTCCTCACTACGTACGACTCTGGATACTGTAGCTCCTGTGAAAACTAAGGCCTCAAATCAGAAGTACCTGACTCCGTGGTATAATTCTGAAACACGTACCCTAAAGCAGATGACTCGTAAGCTGGAGAGGAAAATTTAGAGGATCATCATTTAGCCTGGAGAAATAGTTTGCTGCTTTATAAGAAAGCCCTCCGCAAAGCCAGAACATCTTACTATTCATCACTGATTGAAGAAAATAAGAACAACCCCAGGTTTCTCTTCAGCACTGTAGCCAGGCTGACAAAAAGTCAGAGCTCTTTTGAGCCAACCATCCCTTTAACGTTAACTAGTAATGACTTCATGAACTTCTTCACAAATAAAATTTTTATCATTAGAGAAAAAATTACCAATAATCATCCCACAGATGCAATATTATCTACAGTTACTCTTAGTACCATTGATGTTAAGTTAGACTCTTTTTCTCTAATTGATCTTTCTGAGTTAACTTCAATAATTACTTCCTCACTTCACTGTTAATTCCTCCATCAACGGTTAGCTGAGCTGGTCAGAGCGTGGTGCTAATAATGCCAAAGTCATGGGTTCAAGTTTTTTTTCCACTATGTTGAAGTAATTTCTTGTAAACACACATTTCTCTTGTGTTCTTAACAGTTCTTCCACCCTCTTTTTTGGTATATTGGACAAAAGAAGGGGTCGGTTTAGGCACAAGTTGTGGGCCGGTTAGCTCAGCTGGTCAGAGCGTGGTGCTAATAACGCCAAGGTCATGGGTTCAATCCCCATACTGGCCATTCCAGCAGCCATCCAAGGTGCTGTCTCGTGATAGACTGTGGATTTTATTTGGTGGGATCCAAGAAAAAACCTCTGCCAACTTCCAGGTGAGTGATGTACGCAACTACAAATGACAGCAAACCACAAAATTCACTGACACATGACACGCTAATGAATACATTACATGCTTAGCTACAATCTCCAAATCACTTTTCCAGCTACTTTCTGGATAAATCACTCATTTCCAAAGTCTGACACAGCATACTGCATCAAAAACTGCTGCTTTATATCCTCACCTATCGACCCTAACAGTAGAAGACGCACACCATGTATTGTTTTGTGGCAAATTTCTTCTGAAAGCATTTTTTGTAAGTCAACAGAAGAGGTTTTTTTCCCACTATGTTGAAGTAATTTCTTGTAAACACACATTTCTCTTGTGTTCTTAACAGTTCTTCCACCCTCTTTTTTGGTATATTAGACAAAAAAAAAGGGGTCGGCTTAGGCACAAGTTGTGGGCCGGTTAGCTCAGCTGGTCAGAGCGTGGTGCTAATAACGCCAAAGTCATGGGTTCAATCCCCATACTGGCCATTCCAGTATGGAAGGTGCTGTCTCATGGTAGACTGTGGTTTTGTTTGGTGGGATCCAAGAAAAAAACTTCTGCCAACTTCCAGGTGACAGATCGGGCCACGTAAGCTTTATGACGTCCATTGGCAGTTGATACTCTGGCTTAGTGGGTGGATCCACTGTGCATGTGGCAGGTAGGACTACGTTTTTAAGAGCGTGATACATGGGAGAAATGCTGTGGCATGCACTTATTTCAAGCAACAATCAATTATTTCAAGCAACAATCAAGCAATATCCACCAGCCACGTGACCAACCCAACACCAGCAGTTGGCTCAAGCAGACTCCAACGAACGTTCGTGAAAAGTGGGAGCTTCTGCCAGACCACGTGGCCTAACGGACAAGGCGTCTGACTTCGGATCAGAAGATTGAGGGTTCGAGTCCCTTCGTGGTTGGTTGTGAGTCCTTGAGGAGCAGGCATGCGTTCGCAGCATGCCAACCTCAGCTCCTTTATGTCATCCAAAATTGCTACGCTGTTGTCAACTTCATGTCCTTCAACAGAGACTCTACGAGTTCTCAAACGAGGCTCGAATGGCCAGGTTGGGGACTGAAGCCATGAACTTGGCCTTATCAGTGCCAGGCTCCAGTAGTCTTGGCTTAGAAGCAACCATAGAAAGTCAATAACATGCCATGACCTCAAGCGACACGGGTGAAAAAATCACGACTTGGAAGCAGGCTGTTGGTGGAACTCCACCTGCATAGGTGGCTTCTGATCAGTGGGAGCTTCCAAGAGTTGGCTTTCATTGGTACAGCTTGAAGTAATTTCTTGTAAACACACATTTCTCTTGTGTTCTTAACAGTTCTTCCACCCTCTTTTTTGGTATATTAGTCAACAAAAGGATTAATTTGCACACAAGTTGTAGGCCGGTTAGCTCAGCTGGGCAGAGCGTGGTGCTAATAACGCCAAGGTCATGGGTTCAATCCCCATACTGGCCATTCCAGCAGCCATCTAAGGTGCTGTCTGGTGATAGATTGTGGATTTTATTTGGTGCGATCCAAGAAAAAACCTCTGCCAACTTCCAGGTGAGTGATGTACGCAACTACAAATGACAGCAAACCACAAAATGCACTGACACATGACACGCTAATGAATACATTACATGCTTAGCTACAATCTCCAAATCACTTTTCCAGCTACTTTCTGGATAAATCACTCATTTCCAAAGTCTGACACAGCATACTGCATCAAAAACTGCTGCTTTATATCCTCACCTATCGACCCTAACAGTAGAAGACGCACACCATGTATTGTTTTGTGGCAAATTTCTTCTGAAAGCATTTTTTGTAAGTCAACAGAAGAGGTTTTTTTCCCACTATGTTGAAGTAATTTCTTGTAAACACACATTTCTCTTGTGTTCTTAACAGTTCTTCCACCCTCTTTTTTGGTATATTAGACAAAAAAAAGGGGTCGGTTTAGGCACAAGTTGTGGGCCGGTTAGCTCAGCTGGTCAGAGCGTGGTGCTAATAACGCCAAAGTCATGGGTTCAATCCCCATACTGGCCATTCCAGTATGGAAGGTGCTGTCTCATGGTAGACTGTGGTTTTGTTTGGTGGGATCCAAGAAAAAAACTTCTGCCAACTTCCAGGTGACAGATCGGGCCACGTAAGCTTTATGACGTCCATTGGCAGTTGATACTCTGGCTTAGTGGGTGGATCCACTGTGCATGTGGCAGGTAGGACTACGTTTTTAAGAGCGTGATACATGGGAGAAATGCTGTGGCATGCACTTATTTCAAGCAACAATCAATTATTTCAAGCAACAATCAAGCAATATCCACCAGCCACGTGACCAACCCAACACCAGCAGTTGGCTCAAGCAGACTCCAACGAACGTTCGTGAAAAGTGGGAGCTTCTGCCAGACCACGTGGCCTAACGGACAAGGCGTCTGACTTCGGATCAGAAGATTGAGGGTTCGAGTCCCTTCGTGGTTGGTTGTGAGTCCTTGAGGAGCAGGCATGCGTTCGCAGCATGCCAACCTCAGCTCCTTTATGTCATCCAAAATTGCTACGCTGTTGTCAACTTCATGTCCTTCAACAGAGACTCTATGAGTTCTCAAACGAGGCTCCAATGGCCAGGTTGGGGACTGAAGCCATGAACTTGGCCTTATCAGTGCCAGGCTCCAGTAGTCTTGGCTTAGAAGCAACCATAGAAAGTCAATAACATGCCATGACCTCAAGCGACACGGGTGAAAAAATCACGACTTGGAAGCAGGCTGTTGGTGGAACTCCACCTGCATAGGTGGCTTCTGATCAGTGGGAGCTTCCAAGAGTTGGCTTTCATTGGTACAGCTTGAAGTAATTTCTTGTAAACACACATTTCTCTTGTGTTCTTAACAGTTCTTCCACCCTCTTTTTTGGTATATTAGTCAACAAAAGGATTAATTTGCACGCAAGTTGTAGGCCGGTTAGCTCAGCTGGGCAGAGCGTGGTGCTAATAACGCCAAGGTCATGGGTTCAATCCCCATACTGGCCATTCCAGCAGCCATCTAAGGTGCTGTCTGGTGATAGATTGTGGATTTTATTTGGTGCGATCCAAGAAAAAACCTCTGCCAACTTCCAGGTGAGTGATGTACGCAACTACAAATGACAGCAAACCACAAAATGCACTGACACATGACACGCTAATGAATACATTACATGCTTAGCTACAATCTCCAAATCACTTTTCCAGCTACTTTCTGGATAAATCACTCATTTCCAAAGTCTGACACAGCATACTGCATCAAAAACTGCTGCTTTATATCCTCACCTATCGACCCTAACAGTAGAAGACGCACACCATGTATTGTTTTGTGGCAAATTTCTTCTGAAAGCATTTTTTGTAAGTCAACAGAAGAGGTTTTTTTCCCACTATGTTGAAGTAATTTCTTGTAAACACACATTTCTCTTGTGTTCTTAACAGTTCTTCCACCCTCTTTTTTGGTATATTAGACAAAAAAAAGGGGTCGGTTTAGGCACAAGTTGTGGGCCGGTTAGCTCAGCTGGTCAGAGCGTGGTGCTAATAACGCCAAAGTCATGGGTTCAATCCCCATACTGGCCATTCCAGTATGGAAGGTGCTGTCTCATGGTAGACTGTGGTTTTGTTTGGTGGGATCCAAGAAAAAAACTTCTGCCAACTTCCAGGTGACAGATCGGGCCACGTAAGCTTTATGACGTCCATTGGCAGTTGATACTCTGGCTTAGTGGGTGGATCCACTGTGCATGTGGCAGGTAGGACTACGTTTTTAAGAGCGTGATACATGGGAGAAATGCTGTGGCATGCACTTATTTCAAGCAACAATCAATTATTTCAAGCAACAATCAAGCAATATCCACCAGCCACGTGACCAACCCAACACCAGCAGTTGGCTCAAGCAGACTCCAACGAACGTTCGTGAAAAGTGGGAGCTTCTGCCAGACCACGTGGCCTAACGGACAAGGCGTCTGACTTCGGATCAGAAGATTGAGGGTTCGAGTCCCTTCGTGGTTGGTTGTGAGTCCTTGAGAAGCAGGCATGCGTTCGCAGCATGCCAACCTCAGCTCCTTTATGTCATCCAAAATTGCTACGCTGTTGTCAACTTCATGTCCTTCAACAGAGACTCTATGAGTTCTCAAACGAGGCTCCAATGGCCAGGTTGGGGACTGAAGCCATGAACTTGGCCTTATCAGTGCCAGGCTCCAGTAGTCTTGGCTTAGAAGCAACCATAGAAAGTCAATAACATGCCATGACCTCAAGCGACACGGGTGAAAAAATCACGACTTGGAAGCAGGCTGTTGGTGGAACTCCACCTGCATAGGTGGCTTCTGATCAGTGGGAGCTTCCAAGAGTTGGCTTTCATTGGTACAGCTTGAAGTAATTTCTTGTAAACACACATTTCTCTTGTGTTCTTAACAGTTCTTCCACCCTCTTTTTTGGTATATTAGTCAACAAAAGGATTAATTTGCACACAAGTTGTAGGCCGGTTAGCTCAGCTGGGCAGAGCGTGGTGCTAATAACGCCAAGGTCATGGGTTCAATCCCCATACTGGCCATTCCAGCAGCCATCTAAGGTGCTGTCTGGTGATAGATTGTGGATTTTATTTGGTGCGATCCAAGAAAAAACCTCTGCCAACTTCCAGGTGAGTGATGTACGCAACTACAAATGACAGCAAACCACAAAATGCACTGACACATGACACGCTAATGAATACATTACATGCTTAGCTACAATCTCCAAATCACTTTTCCAGCTACTTTCTGGATAAATCACTCATTTCCAAAGTCTGACACAGCATACTGCATCAAAAACTGCTGCTTTATATCCTCACCTATCGACCCTAACAGTAGAAGACGCACACCATGTATTGTTTTGTGGCAAATTTCTTCTGAAAGCATTTTTTGTAAGTCAACAGAAGAGGTTTTTTTCCCACTATGTTGAAGTAATTTCTTGTAAACACACATTTCTCTTGTGTTCTTAACAGTTCTTCCACCCTCTTTTTTGGTATATTAGACAAAAAAAAGGGGTCGGTTTAGGCACAAGTTGTGGGCCGGTTAGCTCAGCTGGTCAGAGCGTGGTGCTAATAACGCCAAAGTCATGGGTTCAATCCCCATACTGGCCATTCCAGTATGGAAGGTGCTGTCTCATGGTAGACTGTGGTTTTGTTTGGTGGGATCCAAGAAAAAAACTTCTGCCAACTTCCAGGTGACAGATCGGGCCACGTAAGCTTTATGACGTCCATTGGCAGTTGATACTCTGGCTTAGTGGGTGGATCCACTGTGCATGTGGCAGGTAGGACTACGTTTTTAAGAGCGTGATACATGGGAGAAATGCTGTGGCATGCACTTATTTCAAGCAACAATCAATTATTTCAAGCAACAATCAAGCAATATCCACCAGCCACGTGACCAACCCAACACCAGCAGTTGGCTCAAGCAGACTCCAACGAACGTTTGTGAAAAGTGGGAGCTTCTGCCAGACCACGTGGCCTAACGGACAAGGCGTCTGACTTCGGATCAGAAGATTGAGGGTTCGAGTCCTTTCGTGGTTGGTTGTGAGTCCTTGAGGAGCAGGCATGTGTTTGCAGCATGCCAACCTCGGCTCCTTTATGTCATCCAAAATTGCTGCGCTGTTGTCAACTTCATGTCCTTCAACAGAGACTCTACGAGTTCTCAAACGAGGCTCGAATGGCCAGGTTGGGGACTGAAGCCATGAACTTGGCCTTATCAGTTCCAGGCTCCAGTAGTCTTGGCTTAGAAGCAACCATAGAAAGTCAATAACATGCCATGACCTCAAGCGACAAGGGTGAAAAAAATCACGACTTGGAAGCAGGCTGTTGGTGGAACTCCACCTGCATAGGTGGCTTCTGATCAGTAGGAGCTTCCAAGAGTTGGCTTTCATTGGTACAGCTTGAAGTAATTTCTTGTAAACACACATTTCTCTTGTGTTCTTAACAGTTCTTCCACCCTCTTTTTTGGTATATTAGACAAAAAAAGGATCAGTTCGCACACAAGTTGTAGGCCGGTTAGCTCAGCTGGTCAGAGCGTGGTGCTAATAACGCCAAAGTCATGGGTTCAATCCCCATACTGGCCATTCCAGTATGGAAGGTGCTGTCTCATGGTAGACTGTGGTTTTGTTTGGTGGGATCCAAGAAAAAAACTTCTGCCAACTTCCAGGTGACAGATCGGGCCACGTAAGCTTTATGACGTCCATTGGCAGTTGATACTCTGGCTTAGTGGGTGGATCCACTGTGCATGTGGCAGGTAGGACTACGTTTTTAAGAGCGTGATACATGGGAGAAATGCTGTGGCATGCACTTATTTCAAGCAACAATCAATTATTTCAAGCAACAATCAAGCAATATCCACCAGCCACGTGACCAACCCAACACCAGCAGTTGGCTCAAGCAGACTCCAACTGACGTTCGTGAAAAGTGGGAGCTTGTGCCAGACCACGTGGCCTAACGGACAAGGCGTCTGACTTCGGATCAGAACATTGCAGATTCGAGTCCCCTCGTGGTTGGTTGTGAGTTCTGGAGGAGCAGGCATGCGTTGCTAAGTGCTGCTGGATGTTTGCTGGAAGCTGAGACCTGCTGTTATTTGACAGCTACTGGAAGTTGCAGGTGACTGCTTGAAGCAGAGTGCTGCTAGCAGCTGAGAACTGCTGCAGGGTGAGATCTGCCGGAGGTTTAAAGCTGCTTGAGGCTTGAAGCTGCTTGAGTCACTTGAGTTTAAATTATACTACTCCTCATATTCAGTATGTTTGAAACCTTTCATCGGTCTGGTTAGTGCTTTTATTCTGTTGTTGCCAGAGGCGGAGCCAGACATTTGAAACACCCGGGGCTTAGCCCAAAAGGGTAGTATGCATGTGGGATTTTTTTTTTTTTTTTGGGGGGGGGGGGGGGGGGGGTAGAAATTACTGAAAGATTAATTGGCTCTGTTTTGAGTTTTGTTCAAAAAACAATGACTTCATATAGGGAAAAATATATATCACATGTGCAGGACACCTTAAACTAGTTTTTTAATTAGGCAGCAAGGCAGAACAAAATCGGGGCTGCATCAAGACATGAGGACTAAACCCCAATTCAACCAGACCCAGAACTGATCCGGAATTAAAACAGGACTACAACAGTTCAAAATCAGGACTACTGAGGACTTAACCAAGACAGAACCAGAATCAGAACTAGATGATAGTAGCACTAAAAGTCATCATAGACCTGCAGTACATTTATTGTTTAATTCTACCAAAGTACAATATTTAGATTGAGAAAAGTTTATATAATTATTTAGCCTTGTTGTGCAAACAAGCCTGCAGAACTTAATAAATATAGAATTTGAAAAATAACAAACCTAAAAAGAAACACTAGGTACGAGATACATGAGGACGGTGATACTTTTGGTAAACAACCATTTGACTAACATGTGTGTCTCACCTGCTCTTGTTCCACCTCTGTTCTGTCCTCATTCTCCTCTCTCTCCCTCTCTGTTCCTCTCTCTCTCTTTGTGCTGACAATCATCAAATATACAGTTGAAACCACATATTTATGTACTCTTCAGATCAAAACACAAACACTTTTTTAATTGTAACATCAAATCAGACTAAATGTTTATTTTTTAGACTGATAAATCTAAAAAACATATTTGTTAACTTTAAGAGTAAAGAGAGAAACTATCTGTATTTCTTAATTGCAAATGGCACCAAATTGTATTCAAACTGAGCCACACTTATGGAGCTCCACAATTCTTTTCCTGGTGTTTTGGTTGACATCTTTTGATTTTCCCATGTCACAGAAAATTTACTCACATGGACTCTACTAACCTATCAGAAGCTTCTTCAGCTCAGAATGGAATCGTCTGGAGTTTCTTATTAGTTAACAATAAACTTAGTGTACATGTACTCCTAAATTTGATGAAAGTGATAAAAAATACAGCTCTGTCTCTCTTTATTCTGACATTTAACTAATTCAAAAGATATTTCAATATTTATCTAAAAGAAAAGTTTACTCTAAATTGATGTTGTACAGTAAAACTGTTTTATGTTTTCTCCCTAAAGTGTAAATATCTGGTTACAGATGTGAATATCCTGCTGAGTACTGAAATCCCTCTTATTTTGCATACAAATATACTGAACAACATACAAAGCATAATATATAAAATAACATTTACCTGAGTTTTTTCTTTGAAAGAAGCCTCTAATGTCCATTCTTATATTTCAGTACATAACTGAAACCGATTTAGTCGGGGAGGGTAAGAACTGAAAATATGAAATAAACACACGTAAGCTAAGACTCTAAAAAAAATAGCATTTGTTCGGCTTTTCATTTCGCCATTTGTTGATTCACTTGAAGAGCGAGTAACGTAATATTGGTCAAGTGATCAGTTTGATATCAATCTTTCGTGATGCACCGTCATATTTACATTATTTGTACGCTACGAATGATTTGCTTTGGTACCTGGTCAAACTTAAGCTCCCCTTAGTATGGCTGGCTCCGTTTCTCCAACAGCGCACTCACTGCTGGCAGCAGCTACCCCGCCCCCTCGCTCAGTCGCTTAGTGCCTGAGCTCGGATCATACCAATATGAGGGGGGATTCATGCACAGTCGTAAATTCCCACGGTGTGCACTATGTGCTTCGAATATTGTGTGTACTTTTTGTTTTATACAGTTGTCAGCCAGGCATCTAACTATGAAAAAAATTACACTCCAAAAGACCCCGGGCTTCTGACAAAACAACCCGGGCTTAAGCCCAGTAAGCCACCCCCACGCTCCGCCCCTGGTTGTTGCTGTAGCGGGTTGTCAAATGCAGTTATTCATCAGTTAGTCAATGACCAGAGAATTGATTGTTTTGTCATTATTTTAATCACATTTAAAGCTGGTTCCAGTTTCTGAAATGTGAAGATTTGTCACGGCTGGGGGCAGTCGTGTGGTGTATTGAGAAAAGGATCCAAAATGCAGGCACTGGCTGGGGTGCGAGTGAGTGTTTATTTACAGCGGTGATAAGGTGACAAAAACAGGAAGAGCAGAGCGGGGAGTAAACAACCTAAACATGGAAAACTAAAGAACAAAACTTAAACCAGACACTCACAATTAGGCTAACGAGACAGGGGAGAGGTAAAACTGAACACACTGACATGAGACATGAACTTTCAGAATTAAACAGGAAACTAACAGACACAGAGAACCAGACAGGACACTGAACTTGACAGGCAGACTCATGAGCAGACACAATAACTCCATGGACAGACAGAGGGAACACAGAGAAGTGGGAGCAGGCAGGCAAAGAACAGAAACCTAACAAATGGCAAAATCACAACAGAATACATACTCGGAATGAACAAAAGCATGATTTTCTTGATCATATATGATCTTAAACTTAATGTCTTTAAAGGTTTGAACTTTTAAAATGTAACAAAAGATTGAATCTTTGAGTTTTTTTTAATTGTTCTTATTGTATCTAGAGTGATGACATTTAATGTCATTTTTAAGATGACAGATGTGGAGGAGAGACATGTTTCTTTGCCCTAAGCTGTGTCTGGCAGGCAGAGCATCTCCACGCTCCACAAAGCTGATGCTTCTGATTTGGAGTAAATGAGCTGAGGGAGACATCTGGTGGACAAACACAGACATGACAAGAAGAAAGATTAAAGTGCAGAGGGGAGACAAACAGCTGGAAATACTTGTTGGAAAGGATTGTCATGCTTCAGAAAAACACACAGCACACACTCTAACAATCCTTTATTTGCACTGAAGGAGACACGTGAAGAAACCAAATCACACAATAATGACGTGAACACATTTATAGCCAGTGTTCAAGATGATGGATAGAAACGAAAATCATGGAGCATTTATGCATTTTTAGGTCTGTGTCACAGAAACTGTTCAGCTATTCTCTGTTTATTAGTCTATTTATTAGGAACCTCTGTTGGTTTTATATGTAAAGCATTTTTCTTCTATCATTGAACCTTTTCAGGGTTTTCTCATAGTAGTTCTGGGGAGTTTTTAATTTTACAGATTTACAGCTTCAGAATAACTTTGTGATGTCCGATTAGAAAGTCTGTGTCCATGTGGATTTTTTTATATGAATGATGAATTTGTTGTATTGCATTTGAGTTAGATTTTTACTGATGGATGATCCAAGTCAATGCACACAGCAGCAAAAAGAACTACAGCAACACAACCGAGAACAAACGAGCAGCACAAACAGGAAAGCAAACTGAGAACAAAACAGCAGCTACAATATCTTCAGAGTGACAAACTGCATTTAGCAGAACACCAACTTCAATTCAAAGAACCGCAAACTGCAGTTTCTACAAACCCGCTAAATGACTCCACCTGAACAGGAGAGGAGCGCTTCCTGAACCGATGTTTGTCAAAACGTCACGCCGCTGTCAGATTGGCGTTCACGCCGCCGTCGCTCCAGTACAGCTGAGCAGACTGCAGCCGTGGGAGAGAGTGACTGTGTTTCGCACGCTCAGCATTCTGATCCTGGACTTCATGACAGATCTGCCACTGTGAGTAACACTGCTTCGTCTTCCGTGGACTCTGTATCTGCTACATCAGATGACTGTGTGTTTGAACTCTACAGACATTGTTCAGAGGGACTCCTCGGTGTCACGTTATTCACCGGTTGTCCTCGCTCGTGATCTTTGTGTTCCTGAGCTGTCAGACTCTGCTAATGCTCGCAGTGTTTTCTCTGAGTTAGCCAATATGGATTTTCCAGCTGTTGAGTTTGCTGAACAAAGGACTGTTACTCCACCCCAGACTCACCTCCACACTATCACTGGCATTGTATCCCTGTTTTCCTCCTCAGCCTGCTGATTCTGAGGTTTCACAGCCTGAGCCCAGCCACACCATCAACAGTTGTGAATAAAACAGTGCGTGCTGAGGAGCCTGGACATTAGTAATCCTGCTCCTGCATCTGAGACTTCCTGTGTTGATCCGCCAGTTTCCCAGTTTGTGATCTTTTCTGCGCCTCAGCTGGTAAACGTAAATGGTAGCAGAGTGCCACCTGCCATAGTTAAACTGGCTGAAATGCTGGAATTAGTGCCTCAGAAATAATGAATTAGGTTGGATTTTGTGTTTCACAGCCATTTATATGTAAACCAGCTCACCATGCTTTTGTGTCAGTCACTGTTAACACTGTTGTGGTATTGTTACACCCTTGGACTGTGCAGTTTATTCTGTGATGGTCTGTGAAAATACACCTGCTTCTGTAACCTCCTTCTGAGCTGAGAGTTACTGAGTTTGCTAAGCCTGAATCTGTGTATACAAAGACTGTTTCAAAGATTCGCTATTTCGAACATGGACAGCTTAAGAACAGCAGAGTTGCTAAAACCAGCCTGCCATACGTCTGTCTCCTGAAACTGTGTTTGACACCATTAACCTAGTTTACCCAGTGACTGTTACTGAGCTCCGCTCTGCACCTTGCACCTACCCATACCATAGGTCAGTTTCTAGCTCTATTACCTGTTCAGGCTTTAGCTCCACTGCTAGCTGCTGAAAGCTCTAGTGAGCTTATTCAGTCAGCTGAGGACTGCATCTTTCTGACAAAGAGGACGAGCATCAAAATTTCCCCTCAGAGGTGAAAAAGATCATGATAAAGAAGACTTAAGGCGGCACCACAGAAGAGGGAGACTTTAATGTGGCAAAAGTACACACACGTTGTACTTAAGTAGAAGTACAGAAACCTGTGTTAAAAATGCTCCAGTAAAACTGATTCAATGTATTTACTTAAGTAAAAGTGAAAAAGTACAGGCTCTGAAATGTACTCAGTGTAAGACAGTAAAAAGTAGCTGAGTTCTGCCTCATGAGCAGAGAAAAAGAAGGAAAATAAAACATGGCTCTATTTTCTGTTGCCTACGTTGTAGAGGGCGACTTTGTCCCTAAACAGGAAAATGAGGAGTCAGGAGTTAAAGTGGATTCAGCAGGTGGAGGAACCCTAAAATCAGCTGTAATGGCTCAGTGCCTGGAAAAGATCACAAATCACAATCATTTCTATTCAGAGCTCCAGTGGATTTTCTGAATGTACAGGCTGTGATCAGCTGACCTGCTGCTCTTTGTGGATTTACACAAGTGAATTCAACCAGATGTCAGCTGATGTTTTTATGAGTTGAACAGGCTGATTTCCATTCTCTACACTGACAGTAAATTGTTTATGCTGTCTTTAGATTAGACACTATTCAGCTGCTCTGAAGGTGGAATTCAGTGAATCTAAGCGCCACAGTCACACACTGTTCTGTACTTTAAATCCATCACAGTGCAGCAAACTAACCTGTTTATCCTGCAGTAGCATGCAACCTTTAAATAACACAGTTAGTCTTCATCAGTTTGTTTAGCAGCACGTTTCAGAATATGAAAAAACATAATGTCACATGTACAGACCCAATATTTGATTTAAAAACTGAGCTTTAAATGTTACATGTGAGCTTTACCCCCTCCCTGTGAAATACAGCAGCTGGACCTTTAGCTACAACTCACTGTGACACAAACTGCACATGAAGAGTTTGTGTGTTTGCTGATGTTTGTTGAGCTGATAGAAACGTTGCATTTGAAATGTCCTCACGCTTAAAGTTTGATGCTTGAAGGCTGTCCTCATCCTGCTCTCTCAGGCTTTGTTCAATGTTGCAGTGAAACAGAATTTACAAAGACAAAAACAAAAAAAGACACGAATTGATCCACATCAGTTTATAACAATATTGAACACAGGCTGCAGCTGGACACTGACAGGTAACATCATTTTCACCTGCTGTCGCCTGGATGTGGAGCTGCACTGTAAACAAACACTGAAGCCCAATTCCATCAGAGCAGGAGCAGAAATCTTTAACGAACTAAAATAATAAATTTCATCAGCTTCTCAGCCCCTGAATACAAGCAGACTAGTGGATCAGAAGGTTAGAGTTAGCTAATAATCTCTAATGTTTTTGATGCTATTTAGAGAACAGATAAAAACTTTTTGTCACAGCAACGTCGCTGTATTATCAGGACAGTTTGAACTTTTGCTGTATTTCAGTTAAAGTGTGTTTTAAATCTGCATCACTGATTTGTGCCATGACCTGATCTCTTCATCGTCTTTCTGCCACAGCAAAGAAAGTCTTAATTAGGCGATTAATGACAAACCAGCCTCTGTGTGAGCGCACTGTAACATCATGATACCATAAACACTGCATATGAAACTTGTTCTCATCTGTCCTGTATGTCATCATTAGGCAAGTTAAGAAAATATAATGTTTAATGATAATTCCAGAAAATAATACTAACATGTGGTATTATTACTAGTATTAATATAGTAGTAGTAGTATTTTTAGAGGTGCTCTGATTAAATTTGGGGGCGCTTGAACACCTCATAGGAGGAGTTATGAAAAAAGTGAAACCAAACGGAGCAACTTGTCATAGTCGACCTGGACCGGTTCTAGACAAGCATATATAAGGGGGCAGACCGAAAGGGGGCAAATGGTGGCAGTGGAGGCAGGAAAGGGGTGGGGTTGGGTGGGGTGTTCTTAATAACTGTTTTTGTCATGTAACTGAATTGCACTTTGTCAGGCCTCTACCCTAAGACTAGACCAACTTGGGTGTCCCACCTGAAGGCTGGTCTTACTCTTAGGGTCACCGAGGCACGCAAACCCCCTGACCACATTAAGGTGGAAATCCGTCAGGGGGAAAACAGAAAAACAAAACAACCAAAATATTCCTCATCTGTCACGGTTTGCCGGGGCAGGCCGTGCGGATAAATAACGGACCCAAGATGCAGACTGCTTAAGTGGAGGGTGAGCTTTATTTACAACCGGAGAAGTACAACAAAAAGGGGTGGCGAGAAACAGAACGGTAAAAACTCTAAACTGGGAAAACTAAACACAAAACCAGAACACGAGCGAGGGTACCTTGCAGGGAGAATGACCAGGAAGCCGGAGGCATAAACACAGAATGGCGGAAGGGAAATGACGCAGACGAACCAGCAACTACCATGACAGAAGACACAACTTAAATATACTCAGAGAACACAGGTGGGGAACACAGCTGGGAGGAACTAGGCTAACGAGACAGGAGAAAGGTAAAACTGAACACTTTGACATATGACACAGACCTTCACAATAAAACAGGAAACTCAGACACAGGGAGACAAGACGTTGAACTAAACAGACAGATTCACACACAGACGGGGTGACACCATAGACAGACAGAGATACAGATGCAGACCGAATATAACACGTAGAACTCAAACAACAATAATCATCATGATAATAAACTGGAAAATGATAATAATAAACTTAAAGCGCTGGGTCACCGACCCAGGACCATGACATCATCAGATTCTAACAACAACTAACAACTAAAAGCACTAATTAGATGCCTTATATTAAATATATCCAAGCCCAGCAATAATACATCTTACTATTGCCAATATTAACAAAACTAAAAAGGGTAGGCGATGTTATTTAAAAAATACAGTTCACCAAGTCTTAAAAAATAAAACTCAAAAATAGAATTAAAAAAGAAAATAAAGAATAAATTAAACTATCCATCCAGATCTTTACAACCAACAACATCAAATCCATCTTTATTGAATGGCCTAATTCTCAAATAAATTTGTAAAATAAAGTAAGATTAAAATAAGACTTCTCAATATAACCAATATTTACAAAACTAAAACGGGTTGGCATAGTAATGAAAAAAAAAATCACCAGCTCTTGAACAAAACAGATTTTGTCATGCTTTAAACTTATTTGTTTCGCAAGGGACTGAAGTCTGTTTGCAACTAAACAGCTCCACTCTCCTTTTTCCTCGGTCCACTCTACAACAACAGTCTCCTGTTTACCTTTCCAAAAACACTCTTACAGAGTCATCCATATCCAACTTATTTGTTATGGACTTCTCATGGACCAAGGTCACCAAATTCCTCTTTCTCTTATGTCGCAAAACTAAATAATCTTTGCTAAAATCACACTGATTTAACTTACCCAAAACTGTACATAATATTCATCAATCTTCAAACATTAAAGAAGGAAAACCTTTGGGGGACAAACCCAGTTTGATCCGGATGGATAATTGATCCAACATGTCTATTTAATCTGTTTGCCAGAATTTTAGTGGAAATTTTCACATCCAAATTCAACAAAGCAATATGTCGATAAGAGGAACATTCTGTTTCATCCTTTCCTTCTTTCAATAACAAAGAAATATTAGCGCACGGGGGAATGCTTGAGTATGGAAAGAATGCTTAAACACTCTCAATAAAAGCAGGGCCACCTTTTCAGAGTACTTTTTATACAATTCAATGCCAAACCCATCTGGGCCTGGGGACTTTCCATTGGGGAATGACTTAATAGCTTTCGAAACTTCAACAGTAATATCTGAGTTTAAAGCCTCTCGTGCAGCGTCATTCATTGTCGGGAGATCCTGCTTCCTTAACCAATGAGAAATATTGCCCCAAGATTTCGACATATAGAGCTCTTCATAATATTCTCTAAATCGCTCATTAATAGCTTTAGGGCTAATTAAAATTTCGCCTGATCTTGATTTTATTTTGTGTATAGCCCTACTAGCCTGTAGGCCTCTCAGCTGCCGAGAAAGAAGCTTATGGGGCTTATCTCCAAACACAAAATGCTTCTGTCTGATCCTAAATAGCTGATCTGTTACTTGACAAGATAAAATTGTGGTTTACTCAAACTTCCTTTTAATGATGTCTTGAAACAAAGAGGGACAAGAGGAGGCCTTGTGGTCCTGTTCTGTGTTAATTCAGCTTCTATTTCGAACAGGTGTTTCTGGCGTCCTTTTTTTAACGAGGATTCAAAAGAAATAATTTCTCCTCGCATGTTTCCCATAGAATCGAATCAGAAACGTCTTGTTTATCATTAGTTTCCAAGAATTCTGATATTTTAGTTGTCATAAATCGGCAAAAGGATTTCTCAGACAGGAGTGACGGGTGAAAACGCCAGTTACCCTGTTGTTTCGTACCACAGAAGTCCAGGACTAAAGATCCAAGATCAAGATATTATGATAAGTTGAGCATACAACTTTAGACATCAATTTAGAATCAAGCAAAAAAATAATCTATTCTGGAGTACGATTTGTGCACTTGTGAAAAATAAGAGTAATCTCTACCAGTGGGGTTACACAGTCTCCAAACATCAACAGGTTAGTAGAACTCAACATATTATTATTCAGAACAGTCGAAGCGTTAAACAACTGGGAGGTTTGATTGGATCTAACCAAGAGTTTATCAAGTACACAATTAAAATCGCCTCCTAAAATTACATGAGTATCAGCGAGACTAAGTAATAAATTAAATATTTGTTGAAAGACAGATCATAATTATAAAGCCAGGACAGTTTGCCACTTCATTTTACGCGTTAAAGCAGGGGGCAGGGGTGTCAAACTCAAATACACAGTGGGCCAAAGTTCATAACTGGATCAAAGTAGCTTGCAAAGAAAAGCGTCTGGACTTCTTTAAGTTACTTGAAGACGTTTCACCTCTCATCCGAGAAGCTTCTTCAGTTCTGCACCAGTTCATAACTGGATCAAAGTCGCGGGCTAACATTAATAATCATTGAAAAAAATCTTCCTCCAAATATAACAAGGAATCTTTTCTTATGGACTCAAACAAGTTTTGCTGAAAAACTAAATATGGAACAAGCAAAGCTTAATACTAAACAATATATAAAACTAATATAAACTTAATATTGCACACATGCAAAATCCATCCATCCATCCATCCATCCATCTTCATCCGCTTTGTCCGGGGCCGGGTCGCGGGGGCAGCAGCCTAAGCAAAGAGGCCCAGACCTCCCTCTCCCCAGCCACCTCCTCCAGCTTATCCGGGGGAATACCAAGGCGTTCCAAGGCCAGCCGAGAGATATAATCTCTCCAGCGTGTCCTGGGTCTTCCCCGGGGCCTCCTCCCGGTGGGACATGCCTGGAACACCTCACCCAGGAGGCGCCCAGGGGGCATCCTTGTCAGATGCCCGAACCACCTCAGCTGGCTCCTTTCGATGTGGAGCAGCAGCTGCTCTACTCTGAGCCCCTCCCGGATGGCCGAACTTCTCACCCTATCTCTAAGGGAGAGGCCAGCCACCCTTCGGAGGAAGCTCATTTCTGCCGCTTGTATCCGCGATCTCGTTCTTTCGGTCACTACCCACAGCTCGTGGCCATAGGTGAGGGTAGGGACGTAGATCGACCGGTAAATTGAGAGCTTCGCTTTTACACTCAGCTCCCTCTTCACCACGACGGACCGGTGCAGCGTCCGCATTACTGCAGCTGCAGCCCCAATCCGTCTGTCGATCTCCGGCTCCCTTCTCCCATCACTCGCGAACAAGACCCCGAGATACTTGAACTCCTCCACTTGGGGCAGGAACTCATCCCCGACCCGGAGTGGGCACTCCACCCTTTTCCGACTGAGAACCATGGCCTCAGATTTGGAGGTGCTGATCCTCATTCCCGCTGCTTCACACTCGGCTGCGAACCGTTCCAGTGCGAGCTGGAGGCCCTCACCCGATGAAGCCAACAGAACCACATCATCTGCAAAAATCAGAGATGAGATTCTGAGGCCACCAAAGCGAAAGCCCTCCGCCACTTGGCTGCGCCTAGAAATCCTGTCCATAAAAATTATGAACAGAGCCGGAGACAAAGGGCAGCCCTGGCAGAGCCCATCACCCACCAGGAACGAGTCCGACTTATTGCCGGCAATGCGAACCAAGCTCTTACAACGGTTGTATAGGGATCGAATGGCCCGTAGCAATGGGCCAGACACCCCATATTCCCGCAACACCTCCCACAGGACACCCCGAGGGACACGGTTGAATGCCTTCTCCAAGTCCACAAAACACATGTAGACTGGTTGGGCAAACTCCCATGCACCCTCAAGTATCCTGGAGAGGATAAAGAGCTGGTCCAGTGTTCCGCGACCAGGACGAAAACCGCATTGTTCCTCCTGTATCCGAGGTTCGACTAACGGACGAACTCTCCTTTCCAGCACCCTGGCATAGACTTTCCCAGGGAGGCTGAGGAGTGTGATCCCCCTGTAGTTGGAACACACCCTCCGGTCCCCTTTCTTAAAGATGGGGACCACCACCCCGGTCTGCCAGTCCACAGGTACTGCCCCTGATCTCCACGCAACATTGCAGAGGCGTGTCAACCAGGACAACCCTACAACGTCCAGAGCCTTCAGGAACTCGGGGCGGACCTCATCAACACCAGGGGCTCTGCCACCAAGGAGTTGTTTAACTGCCTCAGTGACCTCGCCCCCGGAAATTGGCGGGTCATTCCCCTCATCCCCAGACTCTGCTTCCTCCTCGGAAGACGTGTCAGTGGGATTAAGGAGGTCCTCGAAGTATTCCTTCCACCGCCTGACAATTTTCTCAGTCGACGTCAGCAGCGCTCCGCCAGCACTATACACAGTGCAGGTAGAGCACCGCTTTCCCCTCCTGAGACGTCTGACGGTTTGCCAGAATCTCTTCGAGGCAGTCCGAAAGTCTTTTTCCATGGCCTCTCCGAACTCCTCCCACACCTGAGTTTTTGCTTCAGCCACTGCCCGAGCCGCATTCCGCTTGGCCTGTCGATACCTGTCGGCTGCATCCGGAGTCCCACAGGCTAACCAAGCCCGATAGGACTCCTTCTTCAGCCTGGTGGCTCCCTTCACCTCTGGTGTCCACCATTTGGTTCGGGGATTACCACCACGGCAGGCACCAACCACCTTGCGGCCGCAGCTCAATGCAGCAGCTTCGGCAATGGAGACGCTGAACATGGTCCATTCGGACTCAATGTCCCCAGTCTCCCTCGGAATGCTGTTGAAGCTCTGCCGGAGGTGTGCGTTGAAGATCTCGCGGACTGGGGCCTCTGCTAGACGTTCCCAGCACACCCTCACTACGCGTTTAGGTGCACCAGGTCTGTCCAGCGTCCTCCCCCGCCACCTGATCCAACTCACCACCAGGTGGTGATCAGTTGACAGCTCAGCCCCTCTCTTTACCCGAGTGTCCAGAACATATGGTCGCAGGTCTGCTGATACGATTACAAAATCGATCATCGACCTACGGCCTAGAGTGTCCTTGTGCCACATGCACTTATGGACACTCTTATGTTCGAACAGGGTGTTCGTTATGGCCAAACTGTGATTAGCACAGAAGTCCAATAACAGAGCACCGCTCGGGTTCAGATCGGGGAGGCCGTTCCTCCCAATCACGCCCCTCCAGGTCTCGCTGTCGTTACCCACGTGAGCATTGAAGTCTCCCAGCAGGACAACAGAATCTCCAGGTGGAGCACCCTCCAGCACCCCCCCCCCCAGGGACTCTAAGAAGGCTGGGTACTCTGAACTGCCACTCGGCGCATAAGCACAGATGACAGTCAGGACCCGTTCCCCGACCCTGAGGCGCAGGGAACAAACCCTCTCGTCCACCGGGAAAAACCCCAACGTACCGGCAGCAAGCCGAGGGGATATTAGGATACCCACCCCAGCCCGCCGCCTCTCACCAGGGGCAACTCCAGACTGAGACAGAGTCCAGCCCCTCTCCAGGAGACTGGTTCCAGAGCCCAAGCCATGTGTAGAGGTGAGCCCGACTATATCTAGCCGGTACCTCTCAACCTCACGCACTAACTCAGGCTCCTTCCCCACCAGAGAGGTGACATTCCATGTCCCTATTGCCAGTCTTGGCAGCCGGGGGTCACTCCGCCAGGGCCTCCGCTCCTGGCCGCCACCCGGCACACAATGCACCTGACCCCTATGGCGCCTCCTGCGGGTGGTGGGCCTGCGGGAGGATGGGCCCATGTCTCCTCTTCGGGCTGTGCCCGGCCGGGCCCCATGGACTAAGGCCCGGCCACCAGACGCTCGCCCTCGGGCACCCTCCCCGGGCCTGGCTCCAGGGCGGGGCCCCGGTAACCCTATCCCGGGCAGGGTAAACTGTTCCCTCGGTGTCCTTTTCATAAGGGTCTTATGAATCGCTCTTTGTCTGGTCCCTCACCCAGGGCCAATTTGCCATGGGAGACCCTACCAGGGGGCAAAAGCCCCCAGACAACATAGCCCCTGGGATCCCTGTGACACACAAACCCCTCCACCACGATAAGGTAGCGATTCAAGGAGGGGCACATGCAAAATCAAAATTCCAATTAAATAACAGATCAGTTGAAGTCATTTCTTAAATAAAAATTGTATTTGCAGCCTTCTGAATTAAATTTTAAATTAAATTAAATTAATTTTTTTCATCATATTCTCCCACCTGTTCAGAAAGCTCCTGTTTTCTCCCTTTCTTTTTGCCACTTTGGGATTGGTAGCATGTAGGGATGGGTATTGTTTAGGTTTTATCCAATACCAGTACCAAACCAGTACTTTTGAAACGGTGCCGGTGCTTAAACGGTGCTCAAACTGGTGCTTAAAGAATGGAGAACACAAAATTGGTCCAAAAAACTCATGTTCAGCTGTTTTTTTGTAAAAAGATAACAATGTTAGCCTTTTCTGCAGCTATGGGGCATATATGGTATCACTCTTGGCTGGAAGCAGTGCTTAAACAATTGAAAAAACACAAACTTTGTCCAAAAACCTCTCACGTTTAGCTGTTTTCCACTTTTTCTTTGGTCATTTTAGCCTTTTTGGCCAGGGTGAAGGGAGTATCTGCCATCAAACAAGAAGACAGCCGCATGGTACAATGGTGTTTGCCAGTTCACCTTACATGCATTAATGTAATAACGTGGTTAGCCTACTCAACGTAAATCACACACGAAGAACATTAAGCTACTCATGCAGAGAAGAACAGCTGCTGCTGCATCATCATCCTCATCATTTCTGCTACACTGGCAGGGCTAGGGGCCAGGACTCTGCTCTTCTTTAGAGAACCGGCTCTTTCGGCTCGGCTCACTAAAAAGAGCCGGCTCTTTCGGCTCCCAACCGGCTCTTCAGGTTGTTTTGTTGCTTTAATTAATTTATTATTAACAACAATATAAAATCATGCACAAAAGGAATTACTAATGTAAAAAAAAGTGGTTATGTACAAACTCCAAAACACATTTCTAGCGTTAACTGAACTTCCAAAACAGAGCTATCGAGATCACTTAAATTACACAATTTAAAGCTGTGTTCTGTGGCTGTGATAAGATCCCCCGTGGGCAGTCCTTGGACTGTTTCACTGTGATGTTTTCTTTTGCAGTGGTTTTAGTTTAGCTTCTGTTTACAGTGAGGACAAATGATTATGGTTTTCATCTTGTGTATGCTCTGTGGAGGATGCACTCAGAAAAATCCATCTGATTCTGTCTCCCTGTTCATCTCTGTCCCTACAAACACACAAACGCAGTTAGGTCAGCCCAAACTATATAGTCGATGCTCATTACCACAGTATTGTTAAGTAATGCTGCTGCTTCATTTGGGCTGCTAACAGGCTGCAGACATTAGCATGGTGGTAGCTGTGTTGTAAAAACTGTGCTGTTTTTCACATCTTGTGGACTTCTACCTTAATAAAACAGTCAGTTTGAGATTTACCTGGTTTAGTCTGAGTTTGCTGAACTGTAAAAGTAGCTAAAACAAAGCAGAGCCTGCGTTACCTTTGACCTGCTGTACTTACTGTAGCTGTTTTTGGATCAGCTGACTGCTTGTGTCTTGTGCCTCTCGTTTCCAGAAGTGCACAGTTACTTACTGCAAGTAATTCTTCAAATACAACCCCAGTAAATTAAATAAACATATCCGATGTTAGATTTTTATAAAAGCTTGAGAATGGAGTAGAAACTGGCACGCTAAAAAACAAATGCGGCGTTGGACAACACAGACAATGAGGCGGTTTCCAGGAGAGCGGGGACTCTAAGTTTGGTTTTTCTTTCCCTTCCCGCTTCCTTGTTCAGATGCACCATCACACATGACTAATTTATCAGAACAGGCAGCAGCAACACTCACGGTGCCTGTAATCTGTGAGAGATGAGACTGTATTGTCAGCACACTGGTTTTTTCCCCTTATCAGCTTTCTTCTTATTTCCTGTTTTATGGCAGTTTGGCTTTGTCTGCATGTATGACTGTGTGTGCTGCCTCATGCAAACAGGGTGGGCTGCAGGGGTCACGGTTTGCTACACAGCGTAGCTCCATCAAGACGAACAAAGCAAAGAAGGAGCAGTGCCAAGACCCCTGAAATCAAAGACCAGGTTCAGGACCGGGCTTTGTTCCAAGAGGCTGGGTCCGTTTTGCTGGTGCAGGGGGTCTGAGTGCTGAAAGAAGTGTCTGGAGCCTTTGTATGCAGCATGCCTCCTCATCCTGCCCCTTTGAAGTCTGCTTGCTTTTGTCCTTTACATAACTTGATTGAATTTTTTGAACAGCTAATTCTTATGGATTTTGTGAGCAAAAGGGTGGGGGAGGGAGGAAGACAGGAATGCCCCCCACCCAGAATTCCACAGGAGAGCAACAGGAAGGCCAACATGATTGGCCACAGGGGAAATGACGGACACGAGCGAGCCAAAAGCATAGCATCCATGCATGTGTTTGAATTATGGCAGCTCTTTGCAAATTTGATGACAATGGCTGGGAGGTCGAGGATCCCTCTGCAAACAGAGGCCACGTACACTCTGGTGGTCTTCACTTTGTTGTCAGCTTCCCCGGTGGGAGAAACGGGAATGAGTTGAGGAGGAAAAACTATTCGTGAGGTGGAACCTGATTTTTTTGTGTGATTTCATTAATTTTGATTATCTTCACTTTGCAGTTATTTCTGTGTGGGTCAATGTGCATATTGTATGTTTGAGGTGAATAAATGCCATAACGTGACACGATCTCAATTCCAAGAAAAGCTGGAACGCTCTAAAATGTAAAACTTCATATTTCCATATTTTATGGACAGTAGAACAAACGTTTCAGCTGAGATCCCTGCATGTGTATTCTGTTCATCTGGATGTTGCATTTTCACTGAGTGACCACATCACTGCTTCAGCCTCAGCTGACTGCAGGTCGCATGATGACCAAAACTAAACTAACAGTGGGTCAAAAGCTCTGTTTCATGGTCAGCAGTAGAGATGGCCCTGTCCCAACTTTGAGATGCATCGGTTAATATTTTATTAGCTTAGTTATCCAGCTTAGAGTAATTAACCATTTAACCAAATTGATGATAGTAGCATTCATTGCATCGGTCCTATTAGCACTGCAGTCCTCAAGGAACTGTGTTATTGATGTTGGATATCTTTATCTTTATCTGCAAGGCTTCATCTCAACGGATTCACGTCACTGAGCCAAAGTCTGATGAGTCTATATGTGGCTGCTTGAACTTGGTTACTTACAAAGGGTTTGTAAACATGCAGATCGAGCTGCTACTGTGTTCAGTGATAAATCCGCTGTGCTTGTTTGTAAACAATATGCCAAGGAAACTCAAAGAACACTTTTTTAAATGAATTAATATTTATTTTGTTTACAATTTACGATGAAATCAGTCAGTTGCACTTGCTTATGTGTAGAAGTGAAGGAAGTGTGTTTTCCCCAAGCAGCCTGCCTTCACAGCTGCAGGCAGTGATACGAGTGAGGAAGGGCAGATGTGTCATCATGTGCAGAGGTTTGTGTGGAGGTGAGGGTGGGGTTTGGTGGGTGGGCAGCTTTTCACTTCCTTGGCCTTATGCCAGTGTGACAGTCGATGTCTCTGTGTCTCTTCTGCGGGAGGTTATTTTGAAGGTCTCCCAGTTTTATTGGAGGAAGTGTTTGCCGGACCGCTGAAGCGTTCTCCCACCCCTCGGTTCCAGTCTTCCTTTGTACCCAGCTCCTCTCCCTCAGCTACATTTTCTCAAACGAGAATGGCTTAAACGAGTCTCAGTGGTGACTTTCCCTCTTAGTTTAAAAAAGCAACACAAAACCCTCGTGGCTCGTAATGAAGCCTTTATCGTGTCCACCAGAGATAATGCTGTTTAAATAAATGATTACAATAGCAGTAGCAATGGTAGCATGAAGGGGAGACTACAATGATCCTAGCACATGCTTCCACTATGCTGTGCAGATGAGCTCATTTAGAACATCAGCAGAAACATGGCACCTCCATCCCCGGGATGAAACAACCCGCTGTTTCCTGCAACACCCAAGATGATCGTCCAAGACGTCTTATCCACAAAGCAGTTGGAAAACCTGGTGAGGGGTGGGTGATGTTAATGTCCATCTAAGAGATCAGCTGTGGGTGGGGTGACCTGGAGTGGGCACTCCACCCTTTTCTTGCTGAGGACCATGGCCCAAGATTCTGTTATGGAATTAAATACAGAAGGTACCAATCCTCCAGCTGCAGGAACATGAAGACAGTCCAAAAAACCCAAAACTACTTTTGCTTGTTTAGCTTGTAGGAAACGAGGGAACTGATTTTACCAGCCTGGGTCTCCAGGCTCTGAGTGCATCACTACAGTTTAGCAGCTGCACTACTTAAGTTTGTTGTTGGAACAGGCAGGTTAGCTTTAAGGATGCAGAACAGTTACTGTAATCTAAACAGGCGCCTCTGCAGCTGTCAGCCATAACGAAACGCACTGTTTATAAAGCATCACATCAAAAACTGGTCAGATAATCACATTTTTATTAGTGTCATTGATGAGTTTATATTATTTTAAGGTGTAGTACAGAAGGGTGAAGCTGTCGGCCTGTACTAAGAGCCAATACGGGGCAATCAGTCTATTTTAGCTTCCTGTACGGAGGGATGTCCTGTGACTGCTTTAACCAGGAAACAACATTTTACATGTTTTTAGGCAAACACATCGACTTTGGGGGTAACGATGGTCACAGAATCGTGGGGTAAGTCTGCTTGAACCAAAGGCAGGGCTTTGTATGCATCATTCACATTAACTTAATATAAGCAGTGAATAAAGATGAGATAAATCATTTAACTGTGGATTTCCCACTTCAGGGAGCTGTGCAGCAGTTTTAACATGCTATCACTAGGTGGAGCTAAAAGCTGATATTTTGAACTAATGATCAGAGGCTGCTGTAAGATGCACACAGCAAACATTTTGGGCCTGACACCACAATTTGTGCACAGTGTACACAGCTACTTCAGACGCACATACAAAAACCAGCTCATCCACATGTGTGCCATCTGCACATCATACAGAACATTTATGGTTCATTCAATCCTCAAAATACGGAATCATCCTCATCAGACTGTCACGTGTCCCTGTGGCAACTCCAAGAAAGGCCTCGTCTCACGCTGAGCTTTGATTTAACAGGTGAAACACATCCACACCTCAGAGTACCTGTTAACGGTTCCTCCTACAGGTTTTGGGTTGGTTGTGCAACTCCACGTGTTAGTGGATCTTTGTCTACAAACATCCTGAACCAACTGAACCCATGATCTGTGCTTAGGCAGGCGATCAGAAGCAAAAGCTTAGTGGGCAGGACCTCCTGAGAGGCAGCTCTCCTGTACCAAAGAGGAGTGCTCAGCACAGGCGAGCAGCCATTCATTCCCTGCTGTTTAAACAACATTAAACAGGTTTTTAAAGCAGCCGACATGAGTTCATCTGGTATTTAAAGCTGGTAAAATGAGTTCACTTTGTAGAGCAGAGTAACAGGACCACAGTAAGATTAAAAAACAATGTCGATCATTTTGAGAATAAAGTCAAAAATCTTTTTAGAGAAAAACACTGAAATGTGGCGATTACAGTCGTTTTAAGTGCCACGGCTGCACTGTGAGCTGGTGAAATGCTTCAGGATCAGGTTTAGTTGCAATAACTAATCTGCACATTTCCACTTTATTCTCAGAAGGACCTTTATGTTAATGTGCTCCCTACACTCCTATGTAGGAAGGACACTTTCAGCAGGAGACAAGGCCAAAGATTTTTGTAAAGCTCCAGTGGATTCAAAGTTCAGAGTTTGCATAAAGGTGGCTTTAATAAAGACACACTTACAAATAAAGTTTTTTTAAAGCTTTAACTCCAGAACAAACTGGAGAAACTTCTCAACTTTTAGTTTTCAGACGACGGCGCTCTCAACTCAGCACGCTCGCCATGATGTGTCACTTTGTATCCAGACCTCCTGCTGGATTCTTCTTCATATTTCACACGTCTTTGCAAACTGTGAGGTCGCACACAACAAAACAGAACAACAGAGATGCATCTGTGCGGACGCTGTTTGATCCCAGGGAAATGAATGAATCGGATATCTGATCGGAGACCGAAGCAGAGTAGTGTTACTGGTCAGACTTGTGCCTTATAGAGCTCTTCAAAGTCCTGTTTCACTTTTTTCCACCCAACACACACGCACACACACCTGCAAATTAAATTTAATAAATAAGGCGTACAATGTTGTAAGGCAAAGTTGATCATGCACTTGTCACGATAAACAACAACATACATGGCAGCAGAATCACTCCCACCCACCAACCCTTCATATCAAGCTTTCAGATTGTTGCCTGCTGACATCCTGATCTCGTACATCTACCCCCGATTTCTGCAGCAGGGTGAACTCTTTGTTCGGGGGGGTCGAAGCAGCAGGCTGGACCCACTGTGAGGTTTAGACACGCCAACTACAGCTGGAACTGATACAGGACGAGTCAGAGGCTCGGATCCAGCACCCAACTGCTGTGTGCCTCAGGACGTCCCGAGATAGCTCTGCAGCTTCCTTACTGTACTTCTGTCCAAAGAGCAAAGGTCAAAGTCAAACGTAGTGTTTGTAATGTGGAAGTGTCCGGTCTCTTCAATCAGGTTTACAATCTGCAAGACAGAAAGTGAGAGTGGTGGGCACAGGCTGGGTCAAAGTAAAGTCTGCAACTATTAACTATTGTTCTACATTACTACTTCATCATTATTATTTCGTCTAAGGTCTAATATTTATTTTAAACAAGCAGATTTCTTTATGCAGTCATCTGCTGCAGGCACAGCACGCTCTCAGCTGGCCAATCAGAAGAGAGCTTCGACCTGCGCTAACGTGTTTCCTCAACTGGTCGATTTAAACCGTGTGAATAAAATCTGAGATCTGAAAATCACTGAATTCAGTTTTTACATCTGACACGGATCCCAAACTTTGTAGAAGTGGGTTTGCGTCTGATGGACGTATCGGACACTGCTGACATCAGCTCACCTGTTGCAGTATGTGACCTTCTCTTAGTGTCATTAGTCTTTTATGCAGCTCCACCAGCTCATCCAGGTAAACCTGAAAAGCACACAGCAAACACGGCTGTCATGATGTAGCAGTGGCTGATGGTAACAAACCCCAAGACATAACAACACTTTCTATATTTCAGAATATTTACTAGTCTACTCCACATCTAAAAACCAAAGACACTCGTTCTCACCTTATCACACTCCATGCTTTTGTCTTGCTTGCTCTGCTTGGTGGGACTTTTTACTTCCACTATCTGACAGACAGAAGAGCAAAGAGTCACCCAGGGTCACGCACACACCTGGATACTGTGGCTTTCAATCATGCTGATCTAAGACATAAGCCAGTATATTACTGATATGATTACCTGGTTATTAGTAGACTTTAATAAGGGCGGGGCCTCACTGCACGACAGCGGGGAATGGGAGGAGCTGTCACTTCTGCTGCCATCACTTAAACTAATCCTAAGTATGAAGTCACAAAAAACAAAGACATTAAAACTGTTGTCTCAGCTGTTAGCTAAAAACCGCTAACAATGAAAAATCCCCCATGAGCAGCATGTGAGAGAGTGGGGACGAAGGACGGTCTTTAACAGGAAGATGACTCTCGCAGAATCAGTGTCAGGGAGGGGCCTGCTAGATCAGGAGTGTCCAACTCCAGGCCTCGAGGGCCGGTGTCCTGCAGGTTTTAGATCTCACCCTGGGTCAACACACCTGAATCACATGATTAGTTCATTACCAGGCCTCTGAGAGCATCAAGACATCATGAGGAGGTCATTTATCCATTTGAATCAGCTGTGTTGGATCAAGGACACATCTAAAACCTGCAGGACACCGGCCCTCGAGGCCTGGAATTGCCCACCCCTGGCATAGATGATAGAAAACCGGTCAACTGTTGGAGACGGAGACGATCTGGTTAAGTTATGCTTTTTGGCCAAGGTTGACGGCACGCCTCCACCAACAGGATGGTGGAGAGAGTTGGAAAGAGCTTACATGAAATACTTGAAAAGTTAGTAAAAGGCACGTTGAAAGAACCTTTAGAAACTGTCCCAAGCAATTTTAACCAAGATTTAAATAGCGGCTCTTCATCATTTTACAGGTTTGTTGTTAAAGGCTGGCTCTACTGCACAAACATGTGAGATACAAAGTAGCCCTCATAATAGCAATATCCTGGTTAGAAGGAATTCATTACCAATGTCTGCACACAGCTCTATGAAACTAAACTAGTGTGCGGTCCAGCCATTCGAAAAGCTGCCCTCGGGCTACTAACCTGTGCTGGTGGTGTGCGAGGTGTGCTGCTCGATCCGTGTCTGAATCCACGTCGTCGTTGTCGTCCTCTGAATCGTCGTCGTCGTCCGAGTGCAGATCCTGCATCACTGACTGCAGCGGGCCAAGCACTGAGTGGAACAGTTCAATAAAGCCTCAGTCATTGCAGTTTAAACCTCAGGAATACAAGCAGAAAGCTGCAGATTGTGACTAGAGCAGGGCGATATGGCCAAAAATATTTATCACGATATATATTTGAAAATTTGCGATAACGATATAACTGACGATATAATTGATGCGAGACAAAATACAACTCCACAACATTACTAGCGCAAAAAGACAACCTTCCATTTATTTTCACTTAAACAAGAAGCTGGTTTTTATGTACATTAAAGCTTTATAAAAATGGAACAGTGCAAATGCAAATTCCTTGCTGAAAGTTTAACCAAAAGGCATTTCCAGTAGAAATGGGCTGACATATCCTGAGCATAACCATGTATAATATCCACTGAAGTTAAAAAGAGGTGCTTTGCAACATTAAACTGCAGTGTGCAGTACGTATTTTTCTGACCATAAGGTGCATGGGATTATAAGGCACATTAAGCGAAACAAAGCAGTCAGATAAATCAAACTTTATTAAACTCATTCTTCTTGCTTCCTTCACTTCTGTACCATTGATTCATTAATGTTGAATTCTCTGGCAGCTGCATGTTGTTGCAGTATATTAATGACTAACCTCGTATTGTGGATGGATTATCTCAGCTGTTCTCCTGACTGAAGTTTGGTCCGTTTACAGCATCCTGCCATGCGATTGCATTTGTCTCTAACTATCAGGAACGTTAACTTTTATAAGTGGAAAAGTGTTAGTGTTCGTCCTCCAGCTTCACTGTTTATGTTATGCTAACATAGCTGTGTCGCTAGCGATCACGTAGCACATCATTATATAGCAGCTAGCCCAACTTCAGTAACCCTACAAACGTCACTGCTGTTTAGTTTCCTGTCTTCATTTATGTTGGAAGTGATAGCAGAGCTGTACGTTTGATTTTTTTCAGAAATCTCTGTCAGAACATGCAATATCATGCTTAGGTAACTAGCGAAACTAGCGAGCTAACTTCCGCTAGCTCCCTGCTAACTTCTAACTCCGTTAAATGTAATAAATTTTGTTTTCATGGATGCCTGGAAGTTAAACTTCATAGTTACACCTGGTAAAGCAGCAATGCTGATCGTTTTATTAAAGATGAAAGAATTTAGACAGTTTTTAACTCTCAGTGATGCTGCAGTGTTCGTTTGACCTGAAGCATACAGAGTTTAGGACCCAGATTACTCCCAGATTTAAGAGCATCTTAGTCCGACAAATACGACAATAACGACGGCCGCTTGCATGTTCTGCAAAAAAAATGTGCTTTGTTGTGTATCTGACGGACAAACACCAAACCAGTTCCACATCACTGAAGTTGCAACATTTTTACAAACCAATTCTGGTTCATCTGATTCACTCAACAATCGGCCATGTGCGTATGAAAACAAAGGCACTGCGCATGCGCGTTTTACTCATATTCTATCGCGATATTTCATTTTCCTATCGTTGCCCAACATTATACCGGTATTACCGTGAACGGTATAATATGGCCCAGCCCTAATTGTGACGTTGGTACTGTAAAGCTCAGCAAATGTGGAGATCTGACTTTCAAAGGGAACACGCACACATCTCGAACTCTACATAGCTGACTTACAGCTCTGGTTTTCAATTGTTCTCATTGCTCAGGAAAACAACATGATTCTTTCATGTTCTTCAATCTCAAAATGATTTCGCAGCCTCTCTTACGACGTCTTCAACTTTCTGAACCGACTCAAAGTAAAAGTTTATAAACCAGGGCTGTGCCCGTTTGTTTACAGGCTCAAAGTGATACTTTAAGAAGATTTGTGGTAATAATGTTTCTGATCATTTACACAAAAAGATATTTTCGGCAGCATTTCTAAGTTTGATTAAATGAAGGGCATCCCATGATTGCTTCCAATGAGCTACTGTCACTGATGACACAGCGCCGTTTGCAGCAGCGTGAAAGTGGCACGGCACTGCAACACAGAATAAGTCAAATGTAGTACAGAAACAGTCGTAGTTTGGCCTGGAAACTTTTGTTAAACAGTAACTAAAGTAACTTAACCTTGTGACTTTTTAGGAACCTGCACAATATTTTCACAATAAAACTGAAGACTCTCTTCTACCTGGGATGTTGGGTCATGAGTTGAGCTTTTTAACCTGCTGCTTTGGTCTTGCACCATGTACTGTATCAGTAACTTTCATCCACTGTTTGCTCTTCCTGTCACATGACGTCCTTCAGCCACACTTGGTGGAGTCATTTGTTTACATTTGGGTCACACACAGCCTGACTGTAGCGCACAGTTTTTTCACCTGAAGGGCTGAAACAGGTTCTTGCATATGTTGCAGAGCACTGTGATTGTTGGAGGTTCCTGAAGTTGCTCCACTGCAGACTGACACATGTGGCTCTCACTCCCAGACATGCCCAGGCTTGTCTCTTAATTACATGCACTAGGGATCATAACCACCTGGTGTTGCTATAGCAATGATATCTCAGTACGACAGTTTTGTATCACGTAAGAATTTGTACCAGTATGATTGCAGACAATATGATATACACAGCTAGTTAATGCTTCCATTTTACAATAATAAAGCTTATGGTTTATATTAGAATATGTAGGAGGGATCACTCTCCTCAGCCTTCCTGGGAAAGTCTGTGCCAGCGGGCTGGGAATGAGAGTTCATCCACTGCAGGAGCACGATGTAGAGTGGCTACATAAGATGCAGGTTCAGGCATACCAGGCAAATTCAAGGTCTGGCTATACCAGCATGGTATAGTACCAAGACTCATTGGCAAGTCCTGCATGGGGCGTTAGGGACTCGGGCCCACCCACTTCCAACAATGGGCAATAGCTGAGCCCTGGCTGAGGAGAGGCATGGTCCGAGCTACTAGTAAGCTAACATAAACTAACCAACCCAGTGACATCACATGCTGATGTCGGTAAACGTGTTATATAAACTTAAACTTTAAGCACTTACTTCTTAAATCGAGCTGCACAGACAGCGTTACCTTTGAGAGCAGGGCTCAGTGGTGTAAATTAGCCTTCATACATGTAGCGTTTCATGTCCACTTTAATGATAACAGCTAATTATCTCAAATCGTGAGCATGTTAAATTCCCACCAAGCAGGTTAACGATTATGGTAACTGTGTAACACTTCAGTTTTCTTTACATTGGAGTTTTGCTGAGTGCTGTGCATTGTTGTGAATGTCAGCTACATGTGTCGTAGTGAGGAAAGAGGTTGTGTGTCTGCCTGTGTGCAGGGGTGCTGCGTGTCAGCTGGAGGCGGTGAAACAACACTGTTCAATATCGATCCTGCTGCTAAGGAGCGTTTAATCCAAACAGTGTAGCAACCTTATGACAACCATACCACAGTCTCTACAGGGCACACAATAAGTGTTAGGCTACCACTGTGTACTTGGTGTTACGCTTGCATGACAACAGACTGTTGGATCATTTTGCTTTCTTTGATTTCTACCAGTGAGTGTGATAAGTTTATGTCAGCTGGACCTAAAGTGATGTTAAAAACACTGTTTAAGCTTCACACTGCCAGACTGAATACTTCCACCTGTGTAACACAACAGTTGGACTCACTATAGTCTCGTCACATCCTGACATCACCCCAGCCCTGTCCTCTGTGCATCGTGGAAAGTGACGATGGGAAAACATTCAGACACTTTGTGCTCACGTTAGTTTTCCTCTCCCAGATTCTCCCAACAAGCAGCTGAAGATCTATTAGGATAATTGTTGTTATCACAGTTAATATTCCAGATTTATCTGATTACATCTCAACACCCCACCACCCACCCCCCTTTGTCCTGTGCTGTTGTTGATTTGTTGAAAAGAAAAGTCATTAACAAGTGAATTAAATTCTTCTACGGTGCTGCTGAGCACACGCATGTGTGCGAGGCGGCTGTTTGCTGGTTTGCTGAATGGCACTGAACACATGTGCCTGTACAGTTTAAATCAACCAGGACCATAATGAACCCTGACTCCAACAGACACTCAGGATCCACCTGCCCAGTAAGTCACCCGCTAACTGCAACTATCAGAGCCCTGACCTTCTGCAGAGACGAGTCACACTGAACACAGCAAGTGTCCCTGCTCTCAGATACAAAACCTGCCTTTAAAAGTTCAGAGTAATGAAATCAGCAGTTCTGATTCTAGAATTTGTAGTCTCACACACTTGTACACTTTTGTTGTTTTGGTTCACATCGGTTGATATTCTGCTGCAAACAAATAATGAGAACATTTTATAAACCTTTGAGTGTCCATCAGGATCCTGTAGAAACAGCTTCCATCTCAAATACTAAACATCATTATTTACATTCTGTTTATTTATTTTTTTAAAGTCACTCTAGCACAGATTTCTTTAGCCGAATGTCTTTCTGTGTCTTCCATACAAACATTAAACATGCAAACACTCAACACAGCAACACTGAAAGCATTTGAGTGTAACTTTCATTCAAATCAAACTTTAGACACAATTACAATAATGGAAAAAAGACAATTTAAATAGTAATACACAACAACCACAGCAGAAATAAATAAAAGAAAACCAAACACAATCCAGACATGAATACACAAATATATTTAAATCTATATATTTATACATTTTAATATGATGTAAAAGAAAACAAATACGAAACCTATCAAACTACCAATATATAAAAAAACAAGACCAGAATCAGAGAGACTTTATTTATCCCCAAGGGCCAATTAACATACAACAGAGCAGCATGACGTTGAAGATAAGCACAATAAAAGTGAGATAATAAATACACAGAATATACAGTTTTAAAATTACACAGTTTTAAAATTAAAGTGACTGAAGGTGAATAAATAACTGTAAGTGACTAAAAGTGAGTAAAGTGTTGGTATAAGAGTGTAGTTTATGTTTCTGGTGTGGGAAATGTTCTTATCAGCTGGAGTTAAAAAGCAGAGCTGCTTTGGGGACAAAGGTGGCGCTCCTCCTCCTCTCAGTCCTGCAGGAAATGCAGCGGAGGCGTCACCCAGAGGGGAGCCATTGAAATGCAGGGTGAAGAATGTGAGAGGGGTCGTTGATGATTTTGGCTGCCTGTCTAAGGGCCTGTTGATGAAAACCTGCCAGAGTTCTGACAGGCAGGCCAATGATTTTAGAGCACACTGATGCTGCAGTCTGTTCCTGTATGAAGGCTGAGGGAGTGGGACCAGCAGCTGATGGAGAAGGTCATGATGCTTTCCAGGAAGGCGTAGTAAAAAGTCATCATGATGGGTGTGCTGACTCCAAAGGAGTTGAGTTTCCTAAGGAGGTTTAGCCGTTGGTTTTATTTCACATTCACCGATTTTCTCTAAGCTTAAGTTCACACAGCAGAGAAATTTGTGTCTGACTCAGTGACTGCAAGGTGCTGCGCAGGTCCTGTGGCTGCAACCCAAAAGCATCCCTATCAGAATCAGAATCAGAAAGGGTTTTATTGCCAAATGTTGAGCAGGTTTACAACATTAGGAAATTGCTGCGGTGCTTAGTGCAATCATACTGTCATAAATGCTTAAATAGATATAAAAATAAAAATAAGAATAAGAATTAAAAGTGCTAAGTAGATAGATATATACATGATATATACATGAGTGCAGGTGGTGATCAGTGCAAACATGGAATGATGCAGTGACACAGCGTAGGGTCATGTGTTAGTGGTGGGAACAGTCATACGGTTATTGTTCATGTGTCCGACAGCAGAGGGGAAGAAACTGTTCTTATGGTGAGAGGTTCTGGTGCGAATGGACCGGAGCCTCCTGCCTGAGGGGAGCAGGTCAAACAGACTGTGTCCAGGGTGAGAAGGGTCAGCTGAGATCCGAGCTGCACGCCCCAGTGTCCTGGAGGTGTACAGGTCCTGCAGAGATGGGAGTCTGCAGCCAATCACCTTCTCAGCAGAGCGCACAACACGCTGCAGTCTCTGTTTGTCCCTGATAGTGGCTCCATCTGTCACAGTCTGGCGAGAGCAGACTGTATGTATTGTGAAGAGTGGACCCAAAATGCAGACACCAAGGAACTTGGATCAAAACTTGAGTATCAACAAAAAGCGAGCCGTTTAATGAGGCTGGCAGAAAAGGTACAAATAAAGGGCAAGGCAAACAGAAATAAAACTAACATTAACCTAAACTGGGAGAACTAAACAAACAACATGGAAAAACCTGGACATGAAACCTAGAAACATGGCATGGAGAACATGGCGTGAACAACAGACAACCTGACAATCACACACTGAAAACAGAGGACTTAAATACACAGGAGGTGATTAGGGGAAGTGGAGACACATGAGGAAACAGCTGGCACACATGAACATAATGACGTCACAGTGGGAGAGTAAAACTGAACATGATGAACACAGAACACCAGACCTCTTCACAATAAAACAGGAAACATAATGAGACATAGACATGACAACCCGAACTTGACAACGTAAGACACAGACATGAAACGCATGAAGAGCAGGGGAGATTTAACATGGTTGGAAACACGAGGGGAAAATAATAACTAGAAACACTTAGGCATAATAATACAAACTTGATAACAAATAAACTTAGGAAACCTGATAAGCTTAAACATACACTATGAACATCAAAAGAACTGAAACTCAAAACACTGGGTCATAAGACCCAGGACCGTGACACCAGCGTACCACACGGTGATGGAGGAGGTGAGGATGGACTCGATGATTGCAGTGTAGAACTGCATCATCGTCCGTGTTGGCAGGTTGAATTTCTTCAGCTGCCTCAGGAAGTACATCCTCTGCTGGGCTTTCTTAATGACGGAGGTGATGGTGGGCTCCCACTTCAGGTCCTGGGTGATGGTGGTACCCAGGAATCGGAATGAGTCCACAGAGGTGATGGGGGTGTCAGTCAGGATGATGGGGGGGAGTCTATCAGATGTCCTGTGCTAATACACCATGTTTGGTTTTGGCCTTTGGTCTTGTGTTTGTTTAGATGCAACTTTGCAAACCTAAGCTGTACTGCCATATCATTGTTAGAGAGGAGGAAAGCTTTCCAACAAGCAGCACTGCATGGTCTAGGATTCATCTGCTGGGACGGCCACTGCTGCACTGTGTTGAATCCTCCAGAGCAACAAATTAGCAAAACTTCTGTTTTTAAAAAGATGCTCACACTCGCTGATCCATTTATTAGTTACTGTGAAGTCCGACCAGAGCAGGACTCTGAGGACTGGACCCTCACACGTCTGTACTTTGTGCTTCTACCCAGCTTTACATTGATGTGCTAACTTTAGCTACCAAACACAGTGATGTAGAGATGTGACTCTACAGTGAGGTTAGAATATACAAACAGCTGGTGAGAGTCCTGTTTACAGACAGAACCACAGAGAAAAACATAACCTGGTGGAGTTCCTGTGTCGCTCTGTTAGCTCCTCAACACAGAGCAACATGAACGTTACGACGCACCTCGTACTGCTCTGATTTAACTGTGAGCTGAGGCACCAGAGCCAAAAGCTCAGCGATGGCTTGAACCACCTCTGGCTGTGAGTGACAGCTGAGCTCAGGCCAAACAGTTCTCCATGCTGAGATAATATCCACCACCTGAGAAAGAAAGATTTGTTTTAAGACCAGAACTTTGGAAAAGATTCAAAAGTTATGATCCAGAAAAATGATGATTTCTGAATTTAAAGAGACAAATGGAGACAGGCGAGGTACCTCTGCTCGACACAGCTCCTGTAGTCCCTGCAGAACGAGAGCAGCCGGGGTTACCAGGTCTGGTCTGTTGCACTGTTTTAAAGTGAGTGAAATGGCAGCCACCATGTCCCCTGCATGCTGGTAAGGCCTGGTTAACACACACATCAGCGTGAACAAAGTGGGAAATGTGTTTCTTCTAATTTTGTTACCATTTTTATTTAAGAAAAAAGCATTAAAAGTGCCAGGACACGTGTAAGTAAGTAAATGCCAAACACAGCTTCTTATCATTGCAAACTCTTATGGCTGCAAATGTTTTACAATAAAAGCAAACGTAAGCATTTGTTGTTGTTGTTGTTTTTGTTGTTGTTGTTTTTTTTTTTTTGACAGACATGAGTGAGGGATAGGAAAGGGAGAAAGAAAGAGGAAGGAAAGGAAAAACAATGTTACATGTTACAATGTTAAACAATACAAAACAAAAAAAATAAAAATCTCCTGGATCACCTGTTGAGAGAAGAATAGAAAACAAGCAAAAAAAAACAAAAAAAACAAAGCAACATACTAAACACAACACCATCGCATTAATCTAGCTTAGTGTAAACAGCAGTAAATACTAAATATTCAATGTTGTTGTGCAGCACGCAGGACAGATGTGCTTCGAAGTAGCAGCCAAGAAAGGTGTAATTTAAGTCCACGAGCAGTGAACACCTGTGTGCATACCTGTGTGGATCAGCGTGCTTGTATTCCAAAGGTTTCTCCATGTAACGATCTGCTAGGGAGTGTGGGGGGGCCACAGCCCCGTCCTCCAGGGTATGAAGCAGGTATGGAGGAGATCAAAACTCCAGACATCCAGAGGCCCCCAGAACACAAGAGACCATGGAAGACCAACAGAGGGGCAGCCGCGCCACAGAAGCCAGGGGGAGTTGCAGTGACGCGCCCGTGAGCTCCGCCGGCAGCCAGCTGTGCCTGAGTGACCGAGCCCCAGGCCGAGAGGCCGGGGGCACCCCACCTCCGAAGTGGCCCGAGCGAGCCCCAGGTTCCAGGCCCCGATAAGCGGCCGCCAAGGAGTGAGCCAGTGTGTACCTGGACGCCCACCCCCAGACACAAAGAACCACCAACGCACCGATACCTGAGGGAGTCCGCCACTGGCAGGGGAAGAAAAACGTAAGCATTTGTGAAAACAACGAAACAGCTCAATGATTTGCTAAATTTGTACTGTAGAATATATCCAGAGGGTTTCCCAGGTTTTCACTAATGCTGCTAAAAAAGCTGCATGTACATGTTAGCAGGCGTAACAGGCCCCGGGAGGATGAACAGTGTGCACCAGCTGGTTAGAACAAAGGAAATAATCAAATAAAATCATCGTTTTATTTCATCAACACACATAAAGGCCATAAAGGCCTGGATGCAGTTTGTGGAGTTTATATGATGAATATAGTTTGGATTAAAGTTAAAACTATAAAGTTATGGCTCACTTGCTTAGAGTTGTATTATATGGGAAGCAGTGCTTACAGACTGACATAGTTGGATTTCTTTTGCTTCAAATGTATGCTTTTATTTTGATAGTCTGGCAGAGACAGGAAGTTAGCTGCCTCTCAGTCTCTCTGTTTGAACTGAACTTTGTAAGACTTTGATCCTTCTGGATTCAGGCACGTGTAGCTGCTCTGGACATTTGTACGGAAATATTTAAAACTGGACTCCTGCTGATTTTTGGAGAAACAGGGACTCAGTGGAGCGTTGAGCTGAGGCTTCATTCACTGCAAAGCTACAAAGTGCATTCATTTATCTTAACAAGCAAAGTTGATGTGATGTGACTGAAAAAACAAATATTTCTATGTTTCTGAACTTTCATCAGCTTGCTGAGCAGAAACATCTATGAAGAGTCCAGTCAGTGATTATTACTCATTAGAAGGGAAGATGAAGAATCCTGGTGTTGGAAGCTCACACTGTCTGCACTGTGCATGCAAAGTCCACTGAATGAATGAACCAGTGAATGTAGGAAGTGCCCACTGTTTCTGTAAGTATGGGAGGACCCACCTCTCTCTGCAGATGTCCCTGACACAGGCGGCCCTGGCCAGGATCTGCTCCCACTGGGCGTCCCTCCCCAGCACCACCCTGCTGTCCTGCTGGCTCATTAGACGCTGCAGCTCTGGGTAGACCCGGTCCTTACAGACATGACCAAAGCAGCACACAATCAAAGACAAACAGAAGCTTTGAACACATGAATATGACATTTATAGTGATGCGTTATTATTGCAAACCTGTTTTTTCCACAGAGCGGTCATGAGGCGCAGTCCCACTGCTCTCAGCTTGGGGGAGCCGGCCAGCATGTGCAGACTGTGCAGCACGATCGGGAAGCAAAGCTGGAATATTACAGCACATACGATCAGAGCCAAGTTTACAAGAGAAACACACGGTTACAGCTGAAGAAGGCAGATGTTAGACGATGACTGCTGGTTTGGAGAGTCCAGCTCACTGACAGAGTGCTTTATACTACAGAGCACTGCATCTATCCCACACAGAGGCTGCTGTGGTGGAGTCCAATCCCAGCTCCTACAAACTGGGTACAAGAAACACTGTGTTCACACAGAGAAAACTGTGTGGAAGACGTGGGAATTTCTCTTTGTTCCTTTGTCAAAGTGCTAAACATCGAGAGGGGAACATTTCAGTTATGTGCACAAACTGATTTACCAACATTTGCCACACACAGTGCCCTGCTAATGGTGCTAATATTTAGCACAGTTTGTTTAATGCAGTGTTTGATTTGTTGCTCTTGATATTGTGCCATTCATTTGTGCACAGAGATGGCATCACAGAGATTTGATGGACATCAGTCTGATCTCTGCTTTTACACTGATAAACCTCAAAAACACATCTTTGTTTATTAGGTTCATTTCAGGACCACAGACAGCGCAGGACGATCAGCTGTGCTTTATGGATCTACATAAACTCAGCTGCATTTGATGTGACAGACATGAGCTGTAGATCACAGATACACACACCCCATCAGCACAGATGTGTTAGTGGTGCTGTTAACACCAGCTGGAGACATTTACAGTTTGTTTTATCCCTCAGGTGTTGTCTAAATACAAGAATGTATGTGTAGGTAAAATACAGTGGGTTGCAAAAGTATTCGGCCCCCTTGAACTTTCCCACATTTTGTCACATTACAGCCACAAACATGAATCAGTTTCATTGGACTTCCAGGTGAAAGACCAACACAAAGTGGTGCACACGTGAGAAGTGGAACGAAAATCATACATGATTCCAAACATTTTTTGCAAATCAATAACTGCAAAGTGGGGTGTGCGTAATTATTCACCCCCCTGAGTCAATACTTTGTAGAACCACCTTTTGCTGCAGTTCCAGCTGCCAGTCTTTTAGGGTCTGTCTCTACCAGCTTTGCACATCTACAGACTGAAATCTTTGCCCATTCTTCTTTGAAACAGCTGCAGCTCAGTCAGATTAGATGGACAGCATTTGTGAACAGCAGTTTTCAGATCTTGCCATGGATATGTTTTGTTTTGTTTTAAACCACTCCATTGTTGCCCTGGCTTTATGTTCAGGGTTGTTGTCATGCTGGAAGGTGAACCTCCGCCCCAGTCTCAAGTCTTTTGCAGACTCCAAGAGGTTTTCTTCCAAGATTGCCCTGTATTTGGCTCCATCCATCTTCCCATCAACTCTGACCAGCTTCCCTGTCCCTGCTGAAGAGAAGCACCCCCAGAGCATGATGCTGCCACCACCATATCTGACAGTGGGGTGTGTTCAGAGTGATGTGCAGTGTTAGTTTTCCACACAGAGCATTTTGCATTTTGGTCTCATCTGACCAGAGCAGCTTCTTCCACATGTTTGCTGTGTCCCCCACATGGCTTGTGGCAAACTGCAAACGGGACTTCTTATGGTTTTCTGTTAACAATGGCTTTCTTCTTGCCACTCTTCCATAAAGGCCAACTTTGTGCAGTTGTGATGGCATGCCACACATGGTAAGCGCCACACCTCACCACCCGTTGATTCACTTTAGTTTAATTTACAGTCACTACTTTAAAATATTCTTATTGTTCAATATTGTTTCTTTATTAAATGTATTTATTTTTCCATCACACCTTCCAATGTTTATATGGCGTGCACTAGTGATGGCCCGCTTGAAGCTGACGCTCCGGAGCGTGTGTCGAAAAAAACAACACACTGGTTCAGAAGCACTGTGTCGAGGCTTGCTTCGTTTGGCAAAAGTCACGTGACCAGTGACGTCCGAAGCTTCATTACGCACGTAACTGCTTCGGTACCTGATTCAAACGGATATAAGGAAGTGAATCATCCACGGGATTCGTGGAGTGTGTTGATGGTGACAGATAGCGACGAGGTGATCATTCCACTGACAGATATGGAGCCAGCGAGGAAGAGAGGACGTTATGGCGTGTGGAAATATTTTGAGTTGATTTTGCTCAATTCATTTTATCTGCCGAAGTGAAAAACTTGAAATGTCCAAAATCATGTTTTCATAATGTAAATATCATTACAGCATATGACTTTAGGAACACTTCCATGTGAATTAAAGCTGATGAAGACTACAAAAATGTATTTGACACTATACGTACATTACATTGCTACAGTTTAGAAAATCATTTTGTTTATTGTTTTTAGGTGATAGTCTGCAGGACCCAGGAATACCTGCATATCTACCAGCTTGCAGTGTGGTTCCTGCACTCCACAGCCTCTTCTGTTCCATGCAAGTGGATTTTCTCCAGGGCAGGAGAAACTATTTCTAAGAAAAGAAACAGACTCAGCCAGCGCACAGTAACACTAATCCTCTTTTTAAATGTAAATAACAAAAGGGCTACCTTACATAGATCATGTTTTTACTTTGCAAGTTCTTGATTAGGGGTGGGTTTTGATTATCGCTTTTCTGATTACAATCCATGCTAAATTGAATAAAGTGATATTGATTCATTACAATCCTGTGTCGATTTGTAAATTAACGTTATTATGCCTGAAACGCCAGCATCTCAGGTTAAACCTCACAACATGTCGTCAAACACCATGCAGCTAAAACAGTAACTGCGAGCAGGTTTACGGATTCTGCATACAAACGTAAACACAGAGCGCGGACCCGACGCGTCAGAATCAGATTTTGGTGTGTCGTCGGGTCCGCGCTGTGTTTGCCTCTTTTTTTTTTCGCTGGCTTCTGCAGCTGCAGGTTTCATAACTCTCTGTTTACATCTCTAATTAAGTCTCACATGTGTCAGCTTTCTTTTAATAGATACGAAATTATGGATATATACTGTTAAATGATCAGAATTGTAATATTTCTGACTGAGGCAAAACTTTCCAGATTCCAATCAAATTGAATCGGATCCTGTATCGAATCAAAAGGATTCTACAAATCAGTGATGATGCAGCCGTACTCAGCCCCCTAAGCATTTTCCCTTTCCAGTTCACAATCAATCCCACCCCTAGGTCAAAAATATGTATAGGAATTGGCCTAATCTAATATTTTGTATGAACCTGTCCAGCTGTCCAGTGATTAAACGACAAGTAGATGGAGGCAGGACTTCACAGCAGGGGCATACTCCATAATGTGCTGTGCATTATCATATGTATATTATATATATTGCTCACTTATTGTATTTACCAACATCAAGGAGTTATGAGCAAAGAAAGGCCACACCATAGTGCATGTTTAAATAGGGAAAGTTTATTGATCAAAATGTATTACGCAGATACGCATTACATTTTTTTCAGCCCCCCAATAGAGAAAACAAAACCAATTACATGTTCAAAGCAACGGAACGGTGGCCCAATATCAGAGAGAACTCCACTCTTGAGTGAGCAGTGATAATTGAGCAGTCCGTTTTATTTTGCAGATTCAAGCTGCTCTTCAAAATTTTCACCACCAGATGTCACCGGAGAGGACTGTGTTGAAAAGCTTCGAGTAATGAACCGTTTTTCAACACAAGCTTCAGTGCTTCGGAAAGCTTCATTTGGCCATCACTAGTTTTCTGAGTTACCTTAGTTGCAGCTGTTCCAGTCCCTTGATTAAGGAGCCAAGAGGTGGAAAAGGGGCGGAGCGAGGTTTAAAGGAAGGCTACAAATTGGTTCACGCCATAACTCAGGACCATGGGGGGGAATTGGAGTTCATTATGTTTGGTTTAGTTAGGTTTTGTGTGTTTTACCCCTTTTACTGTTTTTGTGGGCTGATCAGCCACTATTTAAGTTTCCCCTTTGTCTCATTAAGTTAGGTCAGTTTGTTTGAGTTATCAGTTGTGTTGTCAACTTTGAGTAGAGTTTTCTTAGTTTGACCTCTTTTATGGGCCCAAGATTTTGATTCTTTTTGCATGAGTTAACCAATTATGTTTTTTGGGTTAAATAAAAAATCATTTTTTGGACTTTAACCTGTGCCTAAGTTTCCTTCACTGCTCGGTTCACCACTTGTGTCAAGCCAGCCTCCAATTCGAGACTTGCAGTCAAGCCAGCCTCCAGTTTGTTTTACGTTCCCTGTGTATTCAAAGTATTACGGGAATGGATGTGGAAACCGGATTTCAAAATAAAAGCCAACTTCGAGTGAATTAACTATATGTTAAGAACATAATAACATATAATTTAGGCTTTTTTTTTACAAACTCTAATGTTACATCTATATGACACAGCCTTGTACCCTAATTGTGTCCTGTCACTATCAAGGCCATCTTATTTTGGATTTCAAAGTAAAAGCCCTGTGAATCTTCATTTTTGAACTACTCTTTCAATGACTTAACAATGCTCTTAAAAGCAAAAGTCGTATTTCCAAATACTATTTGAACTTTATATCAACACTTTCCAACCACAGTCATTTTCACAGTAATACCATATCAATATCAAGTCAGTCTGATTTTGCCTTTCATAATAATGTCCCTTTGAAATTGCTGATATTTGACTTAATCTTCTAACGATTCAAAATGGTCTAAAATGAAAAATTCTAGTTTCCACAGGGTAAGTGCACTTTAGATCAACAGTATACAGCCCCACAGTGATACCATATCAATATCAAGTCATTCTGATTATGCCTTCCAAAATAAAAGCCTTTTTAAATTGTCCATAATTGACCTAACTTTCAGTGATTTCAAAATGCTCTAAAATGGAACATTCCTGTTTCCACAGGGTAATTCCACTCCAGATCAACAGTATACAACCCCACAGTGATACCATATCAATATCAAGTCATTCTGATTATGCCTTCCAAAATAAAAGCCTTTTTAAATTGTCCATAATTGACCTAACTTTCAGTGATTTCAAAATGCTCTAAAATGGAACATTCCTGTTTCCACAGGGTAATTCCACTCCAGATCAACAGTATACAACCCCACAGTGATACCATATCAATATCAAGTCATTCTGATTATGCCTTCCAAAATAAAAGCCTTTTCAAATTGTCCATATACGACCTACTCTTCTAACGATTTCAAAACCCTCTAAAAAGGAAGATTTCAGTTTCCACAGGGTAATTCCACGTTAGATCAACAGTATACAACCTCACGATGTTACCATGTCAATTTCAAGTCATTCTGATTTTGCCTTCCAAAATAAAAGCCTTTTCAAATTGCCCGTAGACGACCTACTCTTTTAACGATTTCAAAATGCTCATAAATTGAAAGATGCTGTTTCCACAGGATAATTCCACTTTAGATCAACAGTATCCAACCCGACAGTAAAACCATGTAAATTTCATGTTGGTCTGATTTTGCCTTCGAATTTGTCCATATGTGATATACTCTTTCAATTATTTCAGAATGTTTTAAAAATGAAAATTGCTTGTTCCACGGGATAATTTCACTCAAGATCGACAGTGCACACTATCACGGTGATATCAAGTCAATTTGCCTTTCAAAGTAATGGTCCATTGAAATTGTCCATGTATGACCCACTCTTTCACTGACTTCAGAATCCCATTAAAAGCAAAGTTGCTGTTTCCACAAGATCATTTCACTCTACATTGACAGTATGCAACCCCACAGTTTTATCACGTCAGTACCAGAATTATAATTGTTCATTTGGTACTTTTAATAATTACACGCAGATGCTGTTTACAGGACAATTACTGTTTCCACTAAGTAACTGGAGTTCATGCAAACCATACACAACCTCTACAGTGGTAACATCTCAATCTCAAATCAATCTCGTTTTGCATTTCAGAGTAAAAGCCTTTTGACTTTGTTTATAGGAGCTTCTCTTTCCACAACTTCAGAATGGCATTAAATGGACAGTTACAGCTTCTATGAATTAATACCAGTTTGTGCCAACACATATCATTGCATATATTGCAAAGTTGTGTTTTCTGACGAACCAACTCTGTTTTCTCTATATTCAAATTTTAACTTTGTGATCATATGCACTAGACTAAACTGCGGGTGGGTTGCCTGTTATCGGACCCGGAGCAACATCCCCCAAAAACCCGAAGAATTGAGTCCTGGCTCCTAGCCCTGCCAGCGTAGCAGAAATAATGACTGATGATGATGCAGCAGCCGTTCGTCTCTGTGCGAGTAGCTTAATGTTGTTCGTGTGTAATTTACGTTTAGTAGGCTAACCACGTTATATGCCGAATAGTGTGGATGCCGAAAGGGCATCCTGTTTCTTTTTCTTCTTTATTTTTGTGTGGATGCCTGAATAGGCATCCACACTATTGAGTTCCTGTTTCTCTTTATTCTTTATTCCACTATATTATTCCAGTTGCTTCCGTACACTTTTTGACACTCAACTACTCCCTCAGTTTTCAGCCGATTTTCTCCGTTCAAACTCTAAACTGTTCTGCTCTTTCTGCTAATGCCTAACCCTATGAATCCACAACAATGATAGTGACATTTCCTGAAAGCCAGCAAAAATACCTACGTTTTGATGTATAATTTGTGGAAGTTGAGTGAAATTTGAGCAAGTAGCAAGAAGTTGTTCGGACATGAAGAGAAGACTGCGAAACCTTCAGTGGCACACTGGAAGCCAAGTGCATAGCAACCATAACAACGCATGTATTTTGTGAAAAATCACAATTTTGCAACTCAAAACTTTAAGAGGCATAAAAGTAAAACGGTAAAAGATTTGAAAAAGCTGATTTATACCTGAATAGCCCAATAATTTGAGAACATTTTAAAGTTTGAATGGTTGTTCTACGTGAAAATATGAGGAAGTAGTTAAGTTTCAAAAACAAGAAAATTTTAGCAGAATTGCAGCTGATCGGATCGGCAAAGCGTGTTTCTGGAATATTATGTTTTTGTTGCTGCAAGTGCTTTTTATGCAGTTTTTGCAAAGCTATATGTGGAAGGAAACTGTGACCTAGGACAAGCTGATGGCATAAGATGTAAGTACAACTCCTCCGGTTTCATATGCAAAAAAAATTATTGCGCTAGCTTACGTGGTTGCAGAGCTACCGGGATTTAAAAATAGTTACGCAAAACAGAGCGTGCCCGCTCCAACCGGTTTTAAAGGGTTAATGCAGAGTTTCTGTGGGTTACTGCAGTTCCCCTGCTAACCAGATTCATGGCCCAGCTGGACAAGCACTCCCCACAGCTACTTAAAATAATCAGAAAGAAAGGAGGGACAACCAAAGCAAAAACTGCCATGATCCTAGAGTTTCTTGATCAGGTAGGGTGTATATAATTAACTATTAAGTTAGCATTTTAACCCCTGTATCTAATGAGAATTTGTATCCTGTTACAGTTTTATTTTGGTAACGTCAGTGATTATGGCTGTGACCTTTTAAAATGTTGAAAGGAAGTGTGGGCTTTATACATACATATATACGTATAAACTTTTATTTAGGGACAAGAAAGCATATGCCGTTTTTCCACCGACAGAACACGGTGTGGCTCAGTTCACTTTAGCCCCCTGCGGACGCTTTTCCACCGCCTTGACACCTGATTGGCCCGGGTGTGTGTGGTGCCCACATGATGTGATATAGAAGCGCTCCCACAAAAGGCTTTAAAAAAAACTCCCAGCAACCATACTCCATTGACTTTGGACCATGGCGACTTCCTCCACAAGAACCAAAATGAACCACAGACAGAGCAAAGTACAAAAACACACATATATCGCGATTGTTGTTGTTCTTCGGGCTGTGACGTTGCGGACAAAGACTTTTGCGCGCGACTTTTCAAAGCCAGATGGGTTCGCCCCTGTTCCCGGTTACGTCCGCTTTATGTTTCCACCACAACAAACGAGTTCATCCGCGCTAAACTGAACTGCTCTCAAGCGCACCGTGCCGATTTGGAAAAGGGGCATTAGTCACCTCATGAGGATAGAGAGGTGAAAAAAAATTCCTCTCACACATACTCTCCATATTGCATAGTAACAATTTTAACTGTTCCTGCAGGATGCTGATGCTGACATTAGGAGGGAGTGTATACTTAAATCTCTCATTATCTACCTTGGAGAACGTGTTGAGGACTTGATAAAAGAATACATGGTATGTCCATATCTGTTCTGTCTCTACATGAGATGCAGTCTCTTGATGTAAATTTGACAACTCTGCTATTAAATGCAGTGATTAATGTAGGACAGCAACGATTAATCAACTCATCAAGTTAATATCTTAGGGTTCTGTATTGTTTTCTTTTTTTTTTCTTGGGCTTTGTGGAACATTTATGAAAATATTCCACCATTGATTTAATTTAATGATTATGCAATTCACAATCTGATTAGTCAAATAATTGTTCTAATAGTCTGTGACCAAACAACTATCAAAATAGTAGTTTATTATGGTCAAAGTTTTATCAGGTGTGCCAGACTTCAGTTCTTCACTTGTACATTTTGTTCCATATTTTACCTCAAGATATCCCAGAAAGATGAAGCTGAGGAAGAGCTGCAGAGTACCACCATGGCACTCTTCGTCTCAAGCCTCCTACATCAGCCTCGAGACATCAGGATGATCATTGATGGTGTGGAAGTCCTGAATGAGTTGCCTTCTGTGGCAGCTGGAGTGGCAATGGTTTTTGGACTCTGTTATGCTCTTAGTATGGAATATCCACGAGGATTCAGGTTCACCTTTGAGGCTCTTCAAAAGATTATGATGGAGCTTGACTTTAACAAGATGACCTCTAAGATTCGCAAACTTAATTGTGAACTTAACACTGCACAGTAGTGTGTTTGCATGCATGTGTGCATGTGTATATGCACATGCATGTGCATGTGTGCTTGGTTATTTTGCTTGGTTGGCCTGCAGTGGTATTCTACATTCAAAAATTATAAGAACACCCATTTGAAAGGGAGATTTAAGTTGATTTCATTGATACATGTGTAGATTTTTTTTTACATTGTACAGGCACAGTGCACATATAAATATTTTTGAGTACTTGCAAATTGGTTTAAAAAGAGTTTTTATAATGGTTTTATGCCAGTTTTAGACAGGTTGCAGGTTTTATACCAGTTCTAAAAAGATTGCAGGTTTTATACTGGTTTTCAAAAGGTTGCAGGTTTTATAAAACAAACATTTCTCTAATCATTTCTGCCATAGCACTAAATCTGTATATTACTAATTGATTATAGTTAAAATGGTTTGGAACAATAAATAATTTTGAAATAATTGGTTGGCCAACTGTCTTGTTTTTTATAGGAAATGCAGAGCATTTTTGAACTGAAATAAAATGAAATGTAAAAAATATCGTTTGAATATATGTAAATCAATTACCTGGCTTCAACACAAACATATTAGTTCAGGTTAATTTGGTTCGATGTGAATACATTAGGTTGGTTAAATTTCAACATATTAGCTTGGTTCAATAATTAAAATATGGTTCTATGTAAAAAAAAAACTCAATTTGGATCAATGCAAACTTTAAAATTTCAGTCAAGTCTAGTAATATTGTTTATATCAACATAAAAGTATCAGGTCATATCAAGTGACTCAATTTAGATTCTATGAAGTCAAATATTTTGGATGTGACAATTGGACATCATTTTTTAAAATTTGAATAGGGTTATTCTTTTTACAGTGTAGGAGATGTGCCGCGGTCCCGTTCCTTGATAAAAGTAACAGTTCCACGGCCACCAGAAGAACAAAAACTCTCTCAATCCACATGATTGAGTAAGAGATAGAAAACGGAGGAAAATACAAGTCAGGAAAAAAAAGAATACGTAAGAAAAAAGAGCTAAACTAAGAGAAAAGCAGGAGCGACTGTAACAGGCTGCACGCTGGTTGGCGCATGCCCACTCAAGGGGTAAACATTAGGTGCTGTCATATGTGGGAGGTTGAGAGGAGGAGGACAGGAGTGGATCCACTGTGAGCTCTGTGTACATGGAAAAAAAAAGCTTTTTACATGTAGGCATTTTGACCGTTTAACTTCAAAAGATGAAAATCTGATATCATAGACAAGACACAGGCTTAAAAAAGAAGCAGAATTCCTCTGAAGGGAGTTGCTGATTTTAAGTTATTTCCTGGCCTTGTTGTATTGTTACATCTTTCTGTGTACTGTTGATCTTGTCAGGGGATTCCCATGCAGGCTCACTAATTGAAAATCCAGGTAACAAAGCCAAAGATGGGGACTTTCAGAGATCAAAGTGACCCCTTGTATCTGACAACAGAGCCTCCCTTGCTTTGCCACCTCTGGCCACCACAACACGAGTATCACTCGCTGCACTGAATGAATGAGTCTTGTAGAACCTCACATGGCGAGAACTGCTTTTTTGATGTTAACACGTGGCTGCTCACCAGTCTCCTTCCTTCACTAGAGTTACTTAGAGAGATTATGGCATTAGATTTTATGTCCAAAGTGAGTTTTACTGGGAAAGTTAATGCATCTGTCCTTCATCTGCAGCTTCTTGCACATATATGTGCTCTTAAAATAAAGGCTGGCAGTAGAATCGCTCTCTGCTGCGGTTTTATGAAACTGTTGGCTTACTTTTAATGCCTCAAGTGATTTTTAATCTAAAGAGATCCAACTCGATCTCGCCCATGAGACATGTCAGGAATTCCAGTGGGCTGCCTGGGAATTCATTGCTCTCAAAATTCCAAAACAGAAAGCAGAACTGACATTTGTTGATCCAATTTATGTTACTGACCACACTCAGAACAGTTCCCAGGAATTTTGGTTTTTTACAAGGTATTTGAGATATGTTCTGCTTGTGTCTACAGTTACTGACTTAAGAGCAAAGATCAGACAGTCACTACGCAATCCACCATGTAAGTTTCCAATTCATTGCCAGCGGAGCAGATCCAAGATTTGGTCTCTTGATGAAATCCCAGATTAGAGGTTTGTGTGTGTGTGTGTGTGTGTGTGTGTTTTTAGCCACGAGTTGTCCACGATAAAGCATATTGAATGGCCTGTCTAATATTGTTAGAATTCTCCTTTGGGTTAGTTTCATTACTCAATCGGGACATTTATTTGGAAAAAGAAAAAAAGAGGAAAAAAAAAGAATTAAAAAAAATATATAAATCCTCATAGTTTACATTTACAAATATCAATACTGAATGTTACGTCCCTCTGCAGCTTCTAATCGTCTCAGTGTTTTCAGCTGGTGCTAAGTGGCCACACCTAGTCAGGTTTTCCATTTTAGGATGAAACCTCTTCTCACCCACACTCTGTTATTCATCTCTGTTTTTATAAGATAAGATAAGATAAGATAAGATAACCTTTATTAGTCCCACGCGTGGGAAATTTGTTTTGTCACAGCAGGAAGTGGACAGTGCAAAAGTTATCAGGCAAAAATTAGAATACAATAAGAATAAATACAGTACACAGCTGTACAGAATAGAATAAAATAATATACTATATACAGTAGAATAAAATAGAATAAAAATATACAATAAGATAAACATAGAATACGAATGCTATATACAACTGAGTAAAAATACAACGATGCCAGAAAAGATTATTGCACTTAGTGTTATTGCACATGTGTGGATGTGTGTGTTTGTTCAGTTAAAGTCTTTGTTGTGGAGTCTGACAGCAGTGGGGAGGAAAGACCTGCGAAATCTCTCCGTCCCACACCGTGGGTGCCGCAGTCTCCCACTGAAGGAGCTGCTCAGTGCTGTCACAGTCTGCTGCATGGGGTGGGAGACGTTGTCCAACAGGGATGACAGCTTAGCCGCCATTCTCCTGTCACTCACCACCTCCACTGGGTCCAGAGGGCATCCTAGAACAGAGCTGGCCCTTCGGATCACCCTGTTCAGTCTCTTCCTGTCCCCAGCAGAGATGCTGCCGCCCCAGCAGACCACACCATAAAAGATAGCAGAAGCCACCACAGAGTCATAGAAGGTCTTCAGGAGTGGGCCCTCCACCCCAAACGACCTGAGTCTCCGCAGCAGGTACAGCCTGCTCTGCCCTTTCCTGTAGAGGGCGTCTGAGTTATGAGTCCAGTCCAGTCTGTTGTTCAGATGAACACCAAGGTACCTGTAGCTGTCCACAGCCTCAATGTCCATACCCTGGATGTTCAGTGGTTGCAGTGGAGAATGCTTGTGCCTGCGGAAGTCTACCACCAGCTCCTTGGTTTTACTGGCGTTGATCTGGAGGTAGTTCAGCTGGCACCAGTCCACAAAGTCTTGAGTCAGTCCTCTGTACTCCTTGTCGTCCCCATCAGTGATGAGGCCGACTATTGCAGAGTCATCAGAGAACTTCTGCAGGAAGCACTGGGTGGAATTGTGGGAGAAGTCTGCAGTGTAGATGTTGCGGCTTTTGAGCTGGGTCGTAACATAAGTGGTGGCTTGTCCGGGATCTTTGGACATTTTAGTGGAGACTGAATGTCAGTTTGTTTTGCTTTTAAGTGGGTGAGTGATGGTGTTCAGTGTAATTGAGCAAACTCCCTTTAGTAAGTGTGTTTCAGCTGGGTGGCTGTGCTGCCCTTCCATCGAAGCACTTGTTTGTTGTTTTGCTTTATTGTTTTAGTTTATTGTGTTTGGTGGCTATCCTGGGTGGGGGTACGCTTCAGAGTTTGGTAGGAGACTATATCTCTGGTCTGCTGCCTGCTCTCGAGTTCGCGTTTAAAGTTGCCTCGAGCCTGGTACACCACTGAAGACTAGGGTAGGAAAAGTAAGGGTTTTGTTGTTTTTAGTGTTTTAGGCTGGGAGTTGCACATAGTAAATCAGTGGCACCAAACTTGGTAGGAGGTTTGAGACCATTCATGATTATGGTCTGTAGCTGAGGCAGGTAGGCTGTTTTTAAGTTGGCATTGTGTGTACACCATGTGTGTGCATATGTCAGTGTTGATAGATGCTAATGAGATCCTTGTGAGGTGAGCGTTTTGTGATGTGACCTTTAGTGTTGTGGGGAATATGGCTATTTTGTTGGATCACCTGTGAGTGTTGTTGGCCAGGTGATGGCAATAACACTGTGGGGTGCTGAGCCACCCTTGATGTGATCATTGTGTGGCCATAGCTCTCCATTTTGTGGTTGGTCACTAGTGTGCTTGATTTACTGAACTTTTTGGATTAAAGTAACTTGTTGTGGTATAGGGCCACTTGTATGTGACTGTGTGGTGGAGACAAATGATCACTTGTGATTATTTGTTGCTACTTTTGGTTTTGTGTTGTAGCAGGTCAGGTAATCATTTTGGGTTTGACTGTTGTGCTCCTTTGTGTTGGTCACATGTTACTTTTTGTGTTCAGTGTGGCAAATTCAGATCCTCATGTAGGGGCATCCATGCTTAAAGATGCCAACTTACTTTTGAGGGATCAAGGCTTCAGAGGGACTTTTAATTTGTTTAGGGGTCCTAGAGGAACCCTTTTAAGGGAGGAGGTGTTACGTCCCTCTGCAGCTTCTAATCGTCTCAGTGTTTTCAGCTGGTGCTAATTGGCCACACCTAGTCAGGTTTTCCATTTTAGGATGAAACCTCTTCTCACCCACACTCTGTTATTCATCTCTGTTTTTATGTTGCGGCTTTTGAGCCGGGTCGTAACACTGAAGATTACAAAGATCAACGTGAAGACCAGTCTGTGCATTCAAAGCAGTGACAGAAAAGAGTGTGGGGCATTAACCCCCACTCACTGAAATGGCATCCAAGATGCCTTCATAACTTTAAGAAAAGGAAAGAAAAAAGGCAATAAAATGCAACAGCCTTTAAATTTGGTTTTATTTGTAGAGTAAATGTAATAGCGTACATGTTAAATAAACATTTAATTCCCACGAAACATACTAATGATATGGCAGACAACGAAACAGGTAAAAGAAACAATCATATTTATTCATTTTCATTAATTTAAAATACATTTCAGGAACATAATCCAACATTGGTGGAAAAAAGTTACTTAATTTCTACTTTGTTGTTGTCCTGATGACGCAGTCGTTCACCTGTGGGGGAGAAAACAAAACAAAATTGTCAAAAATGTTAAAGTTACAGTGAAACTTCAAATCCTTGTACAATTCAGTGGTATTTATACTGTAAACTTAATCCCTATGCTGTAAGCTGACATGTAACTCTAGGAATCACTCATTTCATCCACCTTTGCCACCATTTTCCATATTAATTAGAAGAAGAAATGAAATAAATGAATCGATTAGCTCAAAGAAATTCCACTGCAGACGAGTGTTTTGGTGGTTAAACTGCAAAGCAAGCCACGCACATGGTGCAGGCCACTTCTGTGGGCTCTATCAGGGATTTATGTGACTAGTCGACTAATTGTCACTAGTCTGTATCAGACTTACCAGTCGTTTAATCTAATTGTTAAAATTTTAATTGATGCCCAATGTTGGTACATTGTGTTCTAAATGTTAGGCAGCGATCTACCACCATATACAGCGTCTCTTTATGTCTGTCTCCACGTCGGTTGAGTGTGAAGTGCACATGAGAGCATGAGGGTGGGAATGGATGTTTGTGTCTGTGTGTGCCTGTATGTTTGTGTCTATATGTCAGGTTGGGTATCAAACGCCACCTCTCTGGGGACATCTCGGGCCTTCCAAGGTTTGGAGGCCTATCTCCACCCACCACCACTTCCCCTGCCGGTGGCGGACTCCCTCAGGTGTCGGTGCGTTGGTGGTTCTTTGTATCTGGGGGTGGGCGTCCGGGTACACACCGGCTCACTCCTTGGCGGCCGCTTATTGGGGCTCGCTCGGGCCATTTCGGAGGTGGGGTGCCCCCGGCCTCTCGGCCTGGGGCTCGGTCACTCAGGCACAGCTGGCTGCCGGCGGAGCCCACGGGCGCATCACTGCAACTCCCCCTGGCTTCTGCTCCGCGGCTGCTGAATGAGCCCTCATCTGGGACTCTCCTTAGCTCTTACTGGGACAGTGGCACGGCTGCCCCTCTGTGGGTCTTCCTTGGTCTCTTGTGTTCTGGGGGCCTCTGGATGTCTGGAGTTTTGATCTCCTCCATACCCGCTTGATACCATAAAGGACAGGGCTGTGGCTCCCCACACTCCCTAGCAGATCATTACATGGAGAAACCTTTGGAATGCAAGCATGCTGATCCACACAGGTATGCACACAGGTGTACACATGGGTATTCACAGATGCGGACTAAAGCTTTCTTGGCTGCTGCCTCAAAGCACACAGTGCGCTGTCTATCTTGCGTGCTGAACAATATCGTCTATTATTTAGTAACTATTGATATCTATGACTAGCTAGTTTATTGTGATGGTGCTTTTTTTTTCTATTATTATGTTGCTCTTTGTTGTTTGCTGTCTCCTCTGTTTGTTTGTTTTTTTTTTTTTTTCTCCATACAGGTGACCCAGGAGTTTTTTTTTTTTTTTTTTTTCTCTCTTCCCCCCCTTCTCACCGTCTCTTCTCTCCTTTGGTTTTCTTTCTTTCCCTCCCCCTCTTTCTTTCATTCTTTCCCCCTGTCCTATTTAAAAAAAAAAAAAAAAAAAAAAAAAAAAGGATGACAAAGGATGAACTGAAGCTCCGCCATCACGTGATGTCACATGCTGCTGTTTCTGATGTCACTTAAAAAAAACAAAACAAAAAAAAAACTAAGCAAAACACCTCCCCCTGCTGGCCACACAGAGAAACAATAGATAAAACCTGAGAGCTGCACAGTTGCAGCAGTGTGGTTTACGTCATTCTGTTGTCAGCCTGTTTTACACATCGGTGGTTTCTTATTGATGTGTAAAAAGATCTGAAATCGCAGTAAATTCAGCTGCTATTGTGGGCTGGGGATGATTTACACTTAATAACTGGGTACTGAATGTCAGAGGCCCAATGTTCCCTCTAATTTTTCACATGTCTGAGCGAACACACAAACTCCCTGACCGGTTCCTTGGACCACCGTGAGCGACATCAGACATGTGCACTGTGGTCACGCCGGCATCGAATCCATCCAAGTTTCATAATTTATTAAAATAATCAAATTACAGCGTTTACATTTATGTTAGACTACTTTTAATTAACTGCTTCAGCCCATTTACAATGAAAATGTAAAAGAAATCTTGTTCATGACCTGTGTAGTATGTTAACACTATTGTAGTACAAATAACTTCAAAAACACAACTTTATATATATATATTTTTTTTTATAGAGCTCTGACTTGTATTATGAGTCTGTGGTCTGGGAGAGAGTCTGTAACTCTCTGTCTCCAAAATACTGTATATAATGACCAATGCTGGGAAATTAATTATATAGTTACTTCTTCAAAAAAGTAACTCAGTTTGGCAAACAAAGTTTTTTGCAGCTATTTTTTTTAACCCTTGTATGGTGTTCGGGTCTGTGAGACCCGTTTTCAGTTTTTTTCAAAAGAAAAATTAAACAATTAATTATTTTTTCAACCTGAAATTCATTGGCTTTGGCTTATTTTCTGTGAAAAACATAAATCCGAACTAATTTTCAATGACCTCATACTGTACCTTAGTGATGGTAAATTTGATTCGTTTTACTGAATCGAGTGTTAATGAGTCACTCATCAAAGTGAATCGGGTTTTTTGAGCCATTTGATTCACTGAGTCAGTTGACCAGAGAGTGCAAAAATTTTACATTTTCACTCAAACTTAATTTGTTTCCCTTTTCATGTAAATCCCACTGCTGAGGTGAATGATTAAAAAACAAAACAACTATTTTATAGAGAAAAAAGAGCAAAAACATTTCTAAAATTAAGCAATTTCCTATCAAAATTGCTTAATAAACATTTATTTTGTTTATTTGTATTTTATTAGTATTTTCCTTAAGTGTGTCAAATATATATTTTCACAAGTCAGTAAAGTGATTCTCGAGTATTGATCGTTCACGAATCGAACATCACTACTGTACCTCCCCCCACGCATTTACATTACATACAAGGTGTTCGGGTCCACTGGACCTAGGTCTAATAAAAGTAGGGATGGGTATCGAAAACTGGTTCTTGTTGAGAACCGGTTCCCACTGTTTCAATTCCTTGGAATTGTTTGCCATTTTTGCAAACGATTCCCTTATCGATTCCAGTCGCCCCGAATGACGTCACCACGTTGCGGAGCGTCATTTACCTGGCAGGAAACACGGCGCCTAAGCGGCTCAAACGCTCAAAAGTTTGATTATACTTTATGAGAACCGATGACAACGGGGCAACTTGCAAAGTAGATATTTCATTTAAGGGAGGAAACACTACGAATATGCAAAAGCATTTGCTCACAAAACACGCGATGACACGTGTTTTTAATTCCGCTCCGGACTCGTGACTCTCAACCCAGCAGCAGCGGTAACGTTTGTACGTCCTCTCCCGTTAATGCGGCAGATAAATAATCAACTAACAGTGCATATTATGTTAGCGCAATCTGCCTTATTACAAAACCTGCCATTACTGTGCATTTAGGTGATCATGATGAGAGAGACAGACAGAGTCTGTCTGGCTCAGATGCTGGCAGTTCTCGCTGCAGTCTACCGGTAGCGTCTCCTTTCAGGCCAGGATAGACGAATGTCACCAAGCAGTGACTCAGTTTGTGGTAAAAGGCTTGCACCCGTTTGCCACAGCAGATGCCCCCGATTTTTGGTAAGTGAATGTGTTTAATTGTAGGCAGGGACATTACTGGATATTCTTGTGTAATTGCCACAGAACAATTTATGTTATACTTTGTTATTGCTACAGAAGAATATTTATTTTATTATTTTACATTTACAATTTTTTTTCCTGGGGGGACCCTGTGACACCCCATTGAAGAGCCGTAGGCTGGATCTCTTAAGATCTCACTGTTGGGTTTGTAAGGCCATGTTACTCCTAAATTTCTATCTTGTTCAAAGAGAAGATATAAAACAAAGTTCTAAGCTAATCGACCTTAGTGTTCTCCTTTAAAAAAAAAAAAAAAGAATCGATAAAGAATCAAATCGTTAAACAGAATCGAAAATGGAATCGGAATCGTTAAAATCTTATCAATACCCATCCCTAAATAAAAGTGTTGAAAGTGTAGGTCCTGTGTTCCCACACTCTGTCTTCCTCCTTTCTGGTGCTGCTGATAGTGTTTTCTTCCCCTCCTGCTCGCGCACAAAGTTGCAACATTGTTGTCTGCTCTTACATTCCCACACATTTTACCCTCTTTCTTGAGGGATCCAAATTTTATTTTCTCATACCCTGTCCCACCTGCAAATTAGGGGCATACTATAAATAAGACTTTGCCAGTGTGGTTCTTTATCACAACTGATCAAGATGGCAAAAGATTATCTGCTGCGAGGGCCATCCGATTGATTTTGGAAGAGAGAGGGGCTTCGGATGATGATGTTGACAAAGAGGTTTCAGAATATTTCACATTTCTGAAAATTCAGAGTCTGACAGTGACTTTGAAGAAGAGGATGAGGTTGAGCACCATTTAGTAACAAAACGAAGACGAGTACCCCATCTGCAGCCAGCTCCAGGACCAGAACAAGCCCACCAGACAGCAAGTGAAGAAATATGGATGTCAATAACTGGTGAAATTGAATGGTCTTCTTGCCCAAGAAATGAGCCACCCTGCAGAGCTGTTACTGTGATAAGCCAGGGCCAACACGGCTGACAGTTACTCATGTGCAGGACATCAAGTCTTCATTTGAGCTTTTCATCCCAGATTCCATCCAGAAAATTATTCTGGATTGCAGTAATCTAGAAGGAAGGTGTGTTTTTGGAGAGAGGTGGAAGGAGATGGACCAAATTCATCTAAGAACCCCAAAGTTCTACTTTGGGGTTCTTATCCTTGCAGGAGTTTTCAGGTCCAAAGGGGGATCCTGTGGGATGCAGAAACCAGCAAGAACCTTTCCGTGCATCAGTGTCTCTGGAAAACTTCCACAAAATTTCCAGGATTATCCATTTTGATAACCGAGACGACAGACCAGCTCGACGGCAGAGAGACAAGCTAGCTGCCATCAGGACAGTGTGGGATAAGTATGTGCACCACCTCCCCCTGTTTTACAACCCTGGGCCTAATGTCACCATTGATGAGCAGCTGATCCCATTTAGTTGTGAAACATATTGCTTCACGTGTAAATGTGTCACTCCACTTGATTATAACTGATTTATTTTTTTTATAACATTTTATTAAAGAAACAAAAAAAGAGAAGCACATTAATTCATAAATGTGATCTAACAAAGGTAAAGGGAAAAAATTAACAATGTTTGCTGTTCATATGGCTTGTAATTGGGATGAAGTAAACATCTGTTGAGTAATTTAACATAAAATTGTTTGATAATGTTAATTTGGAAAACCAAAACTCTGGCGGGTCCACCAGACCCATGAACACTGGCTGAGTAACAAAAATATGAACACCACACAAGGGTTAAATGCAGCCAAGGCGGTTTTTTAAACAAACATTTCAAAGTATTTACAGAACAATCAGCTGTTCTGCATCAAATCTGATGCCACACAAATCATTTGTGTCACTCCCAAAAATAATTTCTGTCCACTATGAGATGAAGGAGAACAATAGCCTGATACCTGCAGGCCTGACAACAGGAGATGTATCACTCCTGTAACACCTGTAGCATTCAGCAGTCCCCTCATTGTTCTGACACACAAACAAACAACAAAACTATCGACTACACTACACACTAACTACACAAGATTTGTGCTAAACGTCGCAAATCTTTCACATCTCAAAGCACCGCCGTCACTCCTAAAACTTCCCCCGTTTCTTAACAACTAGATGCCACGTTGCCATATCATTTTTTGATTGGTCGACATGGTACTTTTTTGGACGAATAGGGAAGGCAGAGGGGGGTGGGGTTTGTTTTTGCTCACAGGTGGAGAGCGCTTTCGAGCCTTTTTTTTAATAAAACGCCGATTTAACCGTTTCTTCCTGCAGTAAATATAAACAACCAGTATTCAGGAAGAAAACCAAACGTTGCATATTTTTTTATCACAACTCTGGTTTTACGTGGCCTATCAACACAATTTAAAAACTGGTATAAAATCCCCAATTTTTCCGTCAATTGTTCGTCTGTCCTGCTCACATCTCCAATGGTTGTACACGTTGTCATTAACGTGGCTTCACTCCACATCAGCCACGCCGCTTTGCCAGCTAACACACCGGTGTGGGCACATAAGGACGCTGTCATAGCCTGTCAACAAGGTTGATTGGCCGCGCATATACGCATCATTGGCTGGACTATGTGATAAGGTGGCATCATTCCCATATGGGAGCAGCCAGTCACTTACTGACCAACACTGCAAAACAGAATTGTTAAAGTATTAATTTTAATTTCAATTCAGGTTAGATTTTTTTTGTGCCCAACGCAGAATTTCTGTGCGCAGGGACCGTGCCAGCAGTGCGCAATTGCGCATGTGCGCAGCTTAGAGGGAACATTGCATAGGCCCACTAAAAGTTACAAAATAAGCTAATATCAAATACATTTACTGTAAACCCATCAGAAGGTTATTTATATGGCAAAAAGTTAGATCTATACAAAATGTTGCAGGGAAACAGAGAAGGAGCTCGTATAGGTTTGAGTTTTATTCACATCTATTGTACAGGTACAAATAACAGAGTGGAAAACTTCATATTTTGTGTTTGCAAACATAACTTTGTGCTACACTCATGTTAATTAATCTTTATAAAATAAAGGTGAAAGCAGTATTCTGACATGACAGTGCAATCAAAACACATTTTGCCACTACAATCTGTGAATAATTGTGACAAACAACTGTCATTTTAATATTCTGTGTTCTGTTAGCCATCAGGGCTGGGGGGCTGGGAGGAGGTGCTGGCCGTCAGACTGGGGTCTGGGATGCGGGGCCTCTCTGCTACTGCAGATAAGGAGGTGGTCCGCTTGCCTCCACCCCAGAGAGAAGGGTTACATGTCCTGGGTCTAGGTGCGGCTTGCCCCTCTGAGGGTGGGGGTACTTGGACCTGGGATATAGAGTATGTTTGGGGAGTGCGACTGTCTGTGCAGTGTCTATTTGTGTCTGTCTACACGTTGGGTGAGTGCCGAGTATTTGGTTGTGCATATGGGTTGGGAATGCACGTTTGTGTCCGCGTGTGCCTGTTCGTCTGTGTCTATATGTCAGGTTGGGTCTTAGACTCCGCCTCTCTGGGTACATCTCAGGCCCTCCAAAGTACGGAGGCCTATCTCCCCTCACCACACTCCCTGCCGGTGGTTGATGCCCTCAGATGTTGGTGTGTTGGTGGTCCTTGTCGTCTGGGGCTGGGCGCTCATGTATGTACCGGCTCACTCCTGGTGGCCGATTGGTGGGGCCTGGCGCCTGTGCCACGGCTGGGCCCCTTCCGGGGGTTGGGTTGGGTTGGGATGACCTTTTCCTATAACCGATTAAAAATGATCTCCTCCCTTTTGCCCCCATTTTTGGTGGTGTAGGTACAAATGATCAGGCATGACATTTTCATAATAAATAAGATACTGCAAATAATTATTTCTGCATTTGTGCGATTGAAGTGAATTGAAAATGTGTATGAAATGATACTGTTTTAAAGATTTGGCCTAAATAATTTTGGAGTGAATGAGTCTAAACATGATGACCTAACTAGTGATACCCTGACACACACACACACACACACACACACACACACACACACACACACACACACACACACACTGAAGCATGTTATGCCAGTTTCAGCTGAAACTAAGTTTCAAACTATATTCCGGGTTTTTAGTTCACCATTTATGAGGTTTCAAGAAGAAAATAAAAGACAGATCTGAATGTTTGAAAATGTTTTGGAAAGATTCTGTAAAGATGAGATGAAAAATACTCAAAGGATAAATTTAATTGGTTTATTATTTAGATAAGTTGAAAAAAGTTAAACAAGCAAGTAAATGAAGAAACAAGGCAGAGGAGAGAAAACCCCAACAATCCCCTCTGAGCAAGCACTTGGCGACAGTGGGGAGGAAAAACTGCCTTTAAACGGGCAGGAACCTCCGGCAGAACCAGGCTCAGGAGGGGACAGTCAACTGCCGGGACTGGTTGGGGGGGTTAACAGAGGTTGAGCAAGATGAGGCTACATCAGGTGAGGAAGCAGTAGCGTCTCTCCTCCGGAACAAGTGGAACCCTTTTTTCTTTTTTTTCATGCACTTTTCCACGAGCGCTTTTTTCTCCAGGATGAGATTTCTCAGCTCATCGATGGTTTCTGCGTTTTGTTCTTCAAGTTTCTCACATCTTTGTTCCACCTCTTCCAATGTTGCTTGTTGTTCTTCAAGCTTGTCTTTGAGTTGTTTGGATGTTGCCTCCTGTATCAGCTTGTCCTTGTGCATGTCTGCATTTCTCTGTTGGACCTCTTTGTGCTTGTCTTCTAACTGCTCGTTTCTTTTCTGGATTTCTTGGCGTGTGAGCTGCAGGTCTTCATGTATTTTGTCTTCTTGTTGTTTTTGCACCTGCATTTGAGTGTGTTCACGCTTCAAGTTATTGAATTCCACCAAACGCCCCTTAACGAGCTCGGAGTTGTTTCTCGCTATCTGATCGATCCTTTTCTGCATCTGTGAGCAGCGTTTCTCCAGTTTGTCCCTTTCTTCTTCCACTTTAGTTGCTTTGTCCTCCAGCTGATTACAAAACTCTTGCAGTTTTAGATTTTTAGACTCAAAGTCCTGGACGATACGTTTTCCTTCTTTCAGTCTTTCTTGCTGTTGCTCTTTCTGTTGAAGAAGGTCTTTATTTTGGCGCAGTGTTTCATCCAGGCTTTCTTTCAGCATGCGGTATTTTTCCTGCATGCTCTTCAGTTAGCGCTGCATGTCTCGTTGGTTTTTGTCCTGCTCTCCTTCTGTTGGAGGGATTTATTCTTTTCTTCCACAGCTTCATGGAGCTGTCTTTGGAGGAGCCGATTTTTTCGGTCCATGTATTGGAGATCCCATTATTGTATCTTATCAGTCATCGTTTTCTTGTCTTGGAGCTGGTTGGTCATATAAGATAAGAAAGAAGAAATAGATAAAGAAGAAATAAGATAAATTGTTATTTCCAACAAATTCAAATTGTAAGCAATGGGAAGGTCAAACAAAATCACAAATGCATGCATAGATACTAATTATAATTCCAGTATCTCCTCCTCTGTATCCTCTGCATTTTCTTTCCTTGGATAGGAGGTCCTTACACCACAGAATTCTTCGGGGCAATGAAGGATTAGGCTAAGTGCAGTGAGATTGTATCATATATATACCCTTGATCACAATTGATCAGACATTATTCTGATACAGAGGAATTTGTTGGAAATAACAATTTATCTTATTTCTTAGGTGTTTTCAACCTCTGCTGCATTTACCACATGTGTATCTGTAGCAGTGAACACATCGCACAGTGGCCTGATTTTTCTTGCATTTGTGTTTGACCTGACACGTCTTTTTCCAGGGCACTTTCACTTTCACTTTCACTCTGATCATGTGATTTAAAAGAAGAAGAAGAAGAAAGCGAATGCTGAAGCCATGAGACAATATGCAGTTCTCCTATATAATGAAGCATTAGGTTTTAGGTTTATAGTCATGTTATGTTCTTTCTTATAACTTAACTGGTAATCCAGCTTTGATGAACACAGTAAGTATCAAACAATCAAGATATTTTCAGGTAAATGCTGTAACCCAACAATTTTACTTAAACTGAAATATGACACCTACTCAGTGATTTACAACATAGAGATAGGTTGTTTGCTATTAAACATTTTAACTGCTTTACTTACAAAATGAACTGGAAACCTATAATTGGGGTGCTCTGCAATTTCTCTCAGGGTAACATGTCGATTTTCTTTTGTAGCGGCTTCCCCTGTGTGTGACTGGTTTTCATTGACGGGTTGAAGGACTGGACGAACTGTTCAGCTTGTCCATTTGTTGTAGGATGATGGGGAGCTGAAATGATATGTCGTATGCTGTTACTACTAAGGAAACACTGGAACTCCTCTCCAGTAAACTGACGACCATTGTCACTTACGAGCTGTTGTGGCAGACCTGTGGGTGCAAACAGTGGCCGAAGACTATTGATCGTGCCGGCAGCCATTGCTTGCTTTACAAGAGTTCTGGCCACTTTGAGTGAGCATCAACCATAACCAGGAACATTTGGTCCATAAATGGATCTGCATAGTCTATATGATTGCGTTGCCATTGAGTGGATGGCCACTCCACTGCAGGCACGTGCAGAGGGGGCGGCAGGAGGGGCTTGAGCACCCGCCCCTTTCCTGATGGGTGCCCAAAGTGCCCTTTTGTTGAGGCAACTTTTTTTTATTTTTTTATTTTGTTTTAAATGTGTGTGTGCTTGCGGAGTCCTGTCTGTGCCCCTCAAAAATAATATTTAACTATTAATCATAGTTTTTGATGAGTAAAAGGGCTTGCATCAGTCACATGATCGCGATTAACCAATGATTGCCCTTGACCACAGAGTGTGCTGGTTACGAGCTGGGAAAGAGCTCACAAAGATAACGTGCATTTTTTGCGGTCTGGAGCTGTAGGAGAAACACAAATTAACTCAGAGACACAGACTGATGCACACACACACACAAAAAAAACAGTAAGTAGGGGACACGTTGGTAAGTTGTCTTGTGGATACTGAGGAACTGAAACAAATGAGCGTGCTGTATGTGCAACAGCACGACAAACATTACCTGTCCTTTTATTAACCCTTGTGTGGTGTTCATATTTTTGTTACTCAGCCAGTGTTCATGGGTCTGGTGGACCCGCCAGAGTTTTGGTTTTCCAAATTAACACTATCAAACAATTTTATGTTAAATTACTCAACAGATGTTTACTTCATCCCAATTACAAGACATATGAACAGCAAACATGGTTAATTTTTTTTTGCCTTTACCTTTGTTAGATCACATTTATGAATTAATGTGCTTCTCTTTTTTTTTTTTTTTATAAAATGTCATAAAAAATAAATCAGTTATAATCAAGTGGAGTGAGTGGAAAGACACAACACATTTACACGTGAAGCAATATGTTTCACAACTAAATGGGATCAGCTGCTCAAAATGACAAATGTGGACAATTATCAAAGCTTACATTACAATTCTGACAGCTTGAGTTCACATGAATTTTCAAAAGAATATAAAAACCTGTGAAAGTGCTTTAAGCGTTTAAAACATGCGAGTAAAGAATGGAATCAGTAACATGTGAGCCCAGTGAAGTGCATCAAACAAGACAAGCGTGCTAAAGAGAGCCACTCATCCCCATCACGGCGTGTCTGCGCCTTAACCTTCGAGGCTCCGTGGGCAGTAATGCTATCATCCCCCAGGTAGTCGGCTCCCAATCTCAGCGTCGGTGTTTCTGACAGATCGGCCTGCGAACCCCTCACAGCCGGACCACAGTCACAGTACAGACATGTTTGGATAATGCAGTCATGCTTCCTCTCTGCTGCCTGTCACTCGTTCTGTTATCTGAAATACTTTTTTTTCCTCTCTAGATTTCTCACTCGCTTCCTGGCTCTTGGTTCATCTCACCAACATTTGCTTTGGCTTCATATCTTTTGATCAGACCGATCTCTTAAAAAATGTCTTGCACTGCTGTTACTTTACTCTTAGCAGTTTTTCACTTTTATCTTTCTTCCCCCTCCTTTTGTCCCCTCCTGTGCTTCTTCACCAGGCAAAGACATCCTGAGGGAGACCATTAAGTTCATGTACACAGACTGGGCGGACAGGGACAGCGGCGACATGCGGCGGAAGACTCTGTTGGCCCTGTTTACGGACCACCAGTGGGTGGCACCAGCTGTGGCCACTGCCAAACTCCATGCTGAGTTTCAGTCCCCAGTTTACTTTTACACGTTCGACCACCACTGCCAGACCGAGACGCGGCCCGAGTGGGCCGACGCCGCGCACGGAGATGAGATACCTTATGCTGGGCAGACACTGTGCGATTTTTTCAGTCACGTTATTCAGCTCCTGCTCAAACTGCACGATTGACTCGCAGGGGTTAGAAGTTGGTAGGTCACGATGCAGGTCTCACACTATACCGCCCGATGCTCTGATGCGACCTGAGTGCTCACACTGTGCGTCCATAACATGAAGGTTATAACAGAAAATCTGTCGCTCTCTCTGTCTTTCACTCACACAGACACACAAACCACCACCATCAACTTTGCTAAATTGCTAATGAAAAACATTAATCAGGCAGCTGTGATTGAGCAGCAGTGTAAATCCAACTATTTTCACGGTTGTTGTGGTCGTGATAATTTTGTGATGCCACACCGAAAAGGCTCGGATGAGCTTTCCAAAGTTCTACAAGTTGTGCCTCCATCGCTTGTGTCCACATCACACGCTACACTGCTGTGCTGCGCCGTCTTTTTCGCTGACATTTGTGTTTGCGCGTGCGCAGTGTGAGAAACTGCGGTGACACCCTCACGACGGTCGCGAGGATTTCAAACAGGTTTGAAATCCTCACAACCAAGCGATTGATGATCGGGAGCTGGTTGTGAGGTGTTAATTGCTTCTCGTTACCCCACGTATACTACACGATGCACGACACACGATGAAGGCTAAAATCGGGCCGATCGCCAAAACGGTCGCACGACTCAAAAATCGGCTCAAAATGGGCCACAAATCGCAGTGTCTGCCCAGCTTTAGGTGTACTGTCGTCCGAGACTTGCACCGCAGTGTCGGCATTTGTTTCCCTGTTGGCCATGCTTCTTGTTGTGGTCATCTGTTGTCTTCTGGTATTTTCTCCGCAAGCGACCTTTCCTCGACCAATGAGATGAGCGGTAATCCTATGTGTCATACTCGAATTGTCATAAGTGTGCTGTCAGCTCATTGGTCACAAAGCAGGAGAGGGGCTGGGAATTATGTTTTCCAACAAAGCGTTAATTCCATTAACATTTATAGACTACTTTTGATTCTCACTGTATTACGGGACAAAGTGCGTCCCTTATTAGCTCAATACGGGACGTGTGCTTTTGTTTCTAAATACGGGACGATTCCGTTTTTTAAGGGACAGTTGGCAACCCTAACAGTAAGTCATGACCACAGTGCTCAGCATCACATCGTTCTTGGAGAAGTTGCACAGGAACAGGTCCGTGGCACCGATCATCGGTACGCCGAACACGTAGAGCATGTTTGTTCGCTCAGAGAAAGAAAAAAAGGCTGCAAAAGTACAGGGAGGAATGGGAAAAGGGAAACACCTGGCTGGAAAAGGTCACCATAGCGCCTATAAAGCGCACTGCACTGTGTGACGGCGCACTTTTTCCATAGGCATGCTTCTAATGGTGGGCACATGAAGAACATGAGGGGCGTGAAAGCTCGGGGAACCCTTAACCAATTTCTTGTCCACCAGGCCACGGCAGAAGCAGATATGGTATGTAAACACTGGTTTGTTTTTTTAAACCCTCTGGTTAAAGTTAATATGGGCATGTGCAGTGAATATCAGCGCTATGTGGCCAGAAGTGTGATAATATAATTTATTTTGTGTAATAAACAACTGCAAGGATAGATGATTACAACAAATAGATGACTAATACATAAAAGTAATACATAGATGAATAATGATGATGAGTTATGATGCGTAATCATGGGAACAAGCGGGTTTACAAACAGGAGCAGCTGATTAGCTTTAGAAAAGCTGAAATAATACCTCAGCTGAAGCCAATTGTACTAAATGCACTAAATGTGCACAGTTACAGGAATATTTTTGTTCTATTGTTTTCTATTAATTTATATAATTTTAAGTTAAGCAGGACAGAGTTCTTTTAAAGAAAGATTTACTTTTATTCTCAAAAGTTGAGCATGACAGGCTTCTGTTTAAGAAAGAGACCTGTTTTACTGTGTTAATGTTGTCATTTTGAGCTAAAAATAAATGGCTAAAGGATCATTTGTTTCCCATATGGTCATATCACAAAGAATATGCATCTGCTTAAATCAAATTCAAGTCAAATGGTTAAAAAATAATTTCACACACACAAAAAAGAGCTACCACACTGGGAAGGGTGAAGACAACTGGGTTGCCCGGCCCTGGCCACGAGGTGTCCCTTATTTATTTTTCAGGGAGTTGGCAACCCTACTTACTGGACTAACTTCGCAAAGACTGGGTAGGCCTCATGTCATAGTAGTGTAAACTGTACACGTTACTGTATGTTCTCTGATAGCCTTCTAGTCAATGAATACTTGAATTTGAGTTGCTAGTTTGGGGTGGGTGACTCAGATCTTTCAAAGATACTGTTTTCAAAGACGGTCTGCTGTTTCCAGGCTCAAGACCTCCAACATTTGTCAAAGGGACGAATGCTCTCTCGCTCCTCGCTGTTTTCTCTTTTTTACGTTGGTGTCATCTCTTTTTCCATCTCCTGTGTGTTATGTGCACATTATGCTTCTCTAAAAATTCCTGATCTGCTGAGCAGTTTGGAGGGGGGAGGCGTACACTAAACACATAACTATGAAAACACTGATATCTTTTATTCTACCAGCATTTTTAGGTGCCAAGTAAGTACTGCTGTGTTTCATTTCTCATTGAGGGAGAAGAAAAACGAAAGAAAAATAGAGTATCGCTATTTACCGTCAACTAACAGACTTCTGTCATGTTCTCCTGACAAAGTGCCAAACTGGCCTCACTCGTGATTTTCTTTCTTTCATCTTCTCTTTTTTTGTTGTTTTGTTTGAAGCATTTGTTTAATTGTTGTTCTTTATTGTGTGGAAAGAATTTTTCTGAAAATATAGATATAGAGAAATGATATTATATATAGTTCTATATAAAATGTGTACAAAGGAGAAAGTATATAAAAGGGTTTTCTCAGTGGGGGATCTATGCATGAATTATTTTTAAAGACGCGGGGAAAAGGACACTGTACCTGTCGATGCACGTTTCCCAAAATCTAAACGAGTCATATCGCTCCATGTTTGCTACTTTTGGTTTTTGGTTTTCTCCCGCAGAGTAAGAGCATCGCAGGAGCATCGCAGGAGCATCGCAGGAGCATCGCAGGAGCTCCTGAAGTCAAACGACGCCTCCCAGCACTCATTTATTAAAACGGAGTCGATGCCAATAGTCTTAAACGTTAGAATTAAAGCAACAGCTGTGAACTCAGTCATGGTGTCATATGCAGCCTCCATCTTACTGTCACTACTTTTTCATTTTAGGGTACGTGAGGTAAAGCGTCCGTCGATTGTACAAAATTATTTTTCTAAGTTATTAGCAAAACAGAGCAGAGACTGATGCTGCTCCTGTCTGACCCCCTTATGTCTGGCACATGTGTATTCTGACTTGTGTGTGTGTGTCTGTGTGTGTGTGTGTGTAGGAGCTGCTGTCGCTGTGTGAGTGTGATATCACATCTGCATCACTCAAGCGTAGGCGGGCCCGCGTCAGACAACAATAAACAAAAAGCAGAAAAAGGCCAACAGTAAAAGCTCAGACTCCAGCATGAGCTCCTTCCTGCTGCTTAACCAATCACCTTCCTCCATATCATCACTGCCCCCTCCCTCCTCCACTCTCCATCCTACACCGCCTTTGTTATTTAACACCGACCCCCCCAAACTGATAATCAGACAAATTCCCAAACACCTGACTTCACTGTGTCGACACCGTTCCTGACTATTTCTGACCTCAGGTCAGGTCTGCTATTATCCTCACATTAAGGGTTCGTTCACCTGCCTGCAGATGATCTGTGAGCTCGTCGGTTGTAAATGAAACTCTAAGCACACTGAGGGTAACCGGGAGGCGTTCAGGGCCTGCAGTGCAGAGCTGCAACATGAAAAAAAGGGATGGGGGCTCAGATCTCCTGAACAGGGTAGAAACAACACGGTGGGTTTGTGCTGTTTGTGATTCCTGCTCCGTCACTCTGGTGGCGACGACTGCAGCTCAGCAGTGCTCCCTGCTGATCCTCTGATGAAGATGTCAACAGTATGTAAACTGAGCTGATGTGCTGCTGTTTGAGCCCACATGGTAGTGTACGTCCAGTATGGGAGAACTTAGTCACCGGTGCTGTCTTTGCTTGTGCTCTAGCTTTAGCCTGTTTGATTGTTTGTTTTCTATTTTATTACTGCCTAAAAGGGGAGGTGGGGGAAACACATGCCTGACTTCTCCTGTCAGAGGTTTTGTAAGCTCAGTGGAAGGGAAACGTGCACAATGTAAATCATAAAACAACTGACTGGGGCTGTGCTGCAGGTGGATCAGTGCTGTGGAAAAGAGACTGGACAAAGACTCTCAGCCTTAAATACAGGACAGAGGATGATCCTGAAAGAAATCTCCGTCCCGGATCATCCGTGGACCGGGTTTCCTCCTGAGGCGTGGGCAGCGATAAGCAGAGTTTTGTATAAGATTAATTATTCAAAGTAACACTCAGGTATGCCGTTCAGCGGGTTAGTTACGACGTCGGGAGCAGTTAGGAGAACAAAATGATACAGAGACTGTTCAGGTTGCTTTCCCAAAATCAACTCAAAGTTTATTCTTTTGTGCAGGGTTTTTATAGGCAGAAGGGTTCGTGTGTCAACAAGTTTCAAGTTACAAGTTACAACCATATAAGGAAGTTCCCCCTAGCTCTGAAAGGGGCCTTCTATAATCTCAACATACTTTTGACAGGTCCATTAAACACTAGACATTTAGAATCCTTTAGTGATATAAGTTTGCACATGGTAGAATACTACATGTAGTTATTTGCATTAGGAAATGTTTAACCATATATACCTAAAGGCACATAATCAATGGTGTATGATCTTTAGCAGGCTATAAACTTGATGTGCACTCGAGAAATGCACTGTCCTATTGTACCACGGCAGGATCAACGCAGCTATGCCTGTTCCAGTTTAAGTGCCTTCTTTACATATAGATGAACTGTTGGATTTTCCAGACCAGCAGGCCAAAGGAAGTCACCCGTGGGGTCACAGCAAGAGGAGATGAAGTTTAAACAAAGGGCATTGCAGAAACAGGGTCCTTTGTATAATATCATCAAAAAAGGTATTCAGTACATGCTCCCAAAATACTAAAATATCTAACAGATCCGATCATCTTTCAGCTAGCAGTGTCGAGCAGAAGGACGGCCTGCTGATGCGTCCATATGAACCCTTTTGTACTCACTCCTGTGTATAAGGAGGTGGCGCGGGGTTGTGTAGTTAACCTCAGCACCACACAGCTACAGCAGAGGAGAGAACACAAACGAGTCCTTTCATTCCAACACGTTCTCACTCCCAACTCGTCAAACGTGTGACGCATGGTCAGGCTCCCTCTGCATTGAATATTCAGAAGACATTTGTTTAAATAGTTCTACAAATCTGAGCTGTTGGTGTGTCCTTGGATTGTGTGGTAATAATATTAGAGCCTGCAATCTTTCTTACTGAATATCTACTCTGAGTCATGTTACCTGAGATTAGTTCTATGTTTACCTGTCAGCCTGGACGAATGTGCTGTGTGAAAGAAATTAAATTAAATCAGATCTGAACTGCGTACATTTAAGGAACCTGTTCATATTTAATATGAACCAGTGATTTTTTGATTGCTGATTCCAAGAGAGTCTTTGTGGAAATCCTGTTTGGCTTTTTGTTATTTTAATTCTCTTCTCTGTTTTCCAGAACAGTTCTCCACAGTCGCTGTCCACATGGGTCAGTGGGACCAAGAAGCACTCTGCTAATGTGGGACTCTGCCCAGCAACATCCAGCAGGACCCAGACAGCGTTTTTTATCTCCCAGCTGCAGTTTTTGTTTGTCTGTGACTGGAGAGTCAGATTTTTGTTGAGCTTCACACTTGCAGAGGTAAGTCAGTTTGCAGAGATCCCTCCCACCCTGGCTTTTATGTGCTAGATTTCTTATCTGAAACAGTAATATTTCAGTGACTGCTGCTTGTACAACAGGTTAATACACGCTACTGATCCCTGATGGGAGAATCATCAATTTTGGCAACAAAGAAGCCTGGTGGATGTTTGTTTACAGTCTGATGATGGGACATCATGCTCTGCATCTTCAAAGTTTGCCTCCTCATTATTATTCATACCCAGTAATGTGAAGTATGCTTATATCTACTATAACTGAACCAACCTGGTGCTCTTCATTTATGGAGGCTGTTGAGTCTGAATGTTGGATGTTGTGTATCTCGTGTTCTCTGGGCTTTGTTGTCCTCAGTCTTTTCGCAGGATCAGAAAACAAAACCAGGAGGTGCGTAAATGTTTCTTCTCCATGATGTTTCTTCAAATGTTTCTTCTGGATGATGATAAGACTGTGACACGGGATGCCACCTTTGGTCTTGTGATGAAGCAAAGCTCAGGAAGAAGTGGGATTAAATGGTACCCACATGTGTGCTGCTGAGAAGGATGTACAGGGGCACCTGCAGCCAAATCCAAGCCTCAGGTTAGTTGTAGTTGCAGAACGCTATAGGACTGAGACAGCTGAGGCATCAAATGTTTGATTAAACGGATGAAAAAGAGAAGTTCCTTCCCTATAATTATCACTTCTTAAAATCTGTAGCAACTGTCAGCGTGCTGAGCATGCTCAGAATGTGACAATATATTTTTGTTCAATATTTAATTTCTTTCAGTTGCAATTGTTAAATGAACATAAATATATATTCTTAAAATTTAGCAAACTAATTTATCAAAAAAATATACATATATCTATATTAGTTTTAATAAATTAATTTGACAGCTGTATTGAAAATACCATATTGTATTCATACAGAATCAGTTTGGTATCATTGTTTGTCTGCTCACTGATTGTTGAAACTAAGAGCTGCTTTGATCTGTTTGATCTAAAGTATCCAAAGTTGAGCTCTGATGTTTCTTCACCCCTGTGTGTGATATGTGATTCCTACATGCTGGCAGAGCAGAGCAGCAGTTTGTGCTCACAGATGGTGTGGAGAGACGGTGGTGTTTCCTCAGAAGAACCAGCAGAGTCACTTGCTGACTGATGTTCGTCTGCACTGCACAGAGGAAATCAACTGACCGAGGTTTGTCCAGTGACGTGTTATGAAATGTATATTTGTTTTATGCTTACAGTTATGTTTTTCTTGACAGAGGCTCTGCAGAGGTTAGACAAAGCAGAGAAAACATGTGCTTTAGCGACCGTGGCTCAGGGGGTTGGAAATCGCATCTGTAACCGGAAGGTCGCCGGTTCGATCCCCAGGCTCTCTGTCCTGGTCGTTGTGTCCTTGGGCAAGACACTTTACCCTACTTGCCTACTGGTGTTGGCCAGAGGGGCCGATGGCGCGATATGGCAGCCTCGCTTCTGTCAGTCTGCCCCAGGGCAGCTGTGGCTAAAACCGTAGCTGCTTCCACCAGTGTGTGAATGAATAGTGGCATTGTAAGGTGCTTTGAAAAGCGCTATATAAATCCAATCCATTATTATTATTATAAAATATGTGCTTTACATTTTACTGTGATTTATTGAGATATTTGTTGCCTGATGTTCAGCAGGAATGGAGAAATAGAATCAAAGGGAGATGTTTTTGCTGTTTTTGTAATGATGTAAGTAAATCTTCAATATTATTTACTTGCTTGGTTATATTAGGAGTGTTTCTGAGTGAGGGGGGAGGAGTCATCATCCAGGTAAAGTGACGTAGATCAATGGATACACTTGTCTCCCCTTTAAAGGAGACGATCCAAGTCATCCTTAAATGTTAGTGCTTTCAAATACACAAACATTTTGAAAGGACAAAAATGAACATCCAACTTTGACTGTAATACAAAATAAATCTTTGCATGTGTGTTTTCAAACTCTCAGATGGGCAGCATATTAGTCTTGGACTGTCTGACCTGCAGCACTGAATGACCACCACACATGAGCATGTTCCTGCAACATTCAGCATCTGATCCTTCATCTGTGTGCTGCTGCTTTTGGTAAGTAGAGTTACCCAACTCCAGTAACTCTAAACACATGCCATCCATTTCTAACGGCCTGGTTACTTCCTGTCAGTTACTTTAGAAACCATGTAGTCACCTGACCTAACACTGTTTCTTCTTCTTCCCCTTAATGTTCAAGTGTCACATGTCAAACAGCTGGAGAGGAAACTACACCAGTGTACTGGGATGTTTCAGCAACACGTGCCAGATGCTGTTCCTTCATGGTGACATCACCAGAGACAGCCCCGCCCACCTCAGGACCTCGCCATTGATCATGATGATTTTTTTTTTCTTTTTTTTTTTATTAAGTGATCATGATGATTATAATGATGACAGCGAGCGGAACTAAGACTGTAAAAATCCACGACCAGAATGTTTCTTTCTAATTATGAATGAATACTGAGAGCCTCTTTCTGTGTTTTGTATGTTTTGTCTGTTTTGTTTTTTACCTCATTTGTTTCTAACAAAGTTCACAAACTCACACAGTTTACATTCTGTATTTTTCCATCTTTACCAGCCACACTCTGACTGCATTTAAGAAAATAATCCTTAGAAATCGTCCTTTTTCTCTTTTGTAATTGATGATAATTCAGTGAATATACTGCGCTGCTTCCTTTTATTGCGTCACACATTGCTTTAAGTTTTTCAGTGTCCAGTTATTTTTTACTGCTGTTTGAATTCTCTGTATGTTTGACCCTGTAGACAGTTTGATGGACTGCTTGTCTTCCTGTTTGTTACCGCCGCCTGTTTTTTAATAAAGATTTGGATTTCTGACTTCAACACAGCCTCTGCGTGTCCTCCCTTTGTGTCCTCTTCCTCTGTGAATGTGTTGCATGTGTCACAGATTCATTTTATTAACAGCTTTCCCACAGTGAGTTGCATCAGCATTCATTCACAGCACATTGCAGAAGGATTCAGATTAATACAGTGATCTTACAGTCAGAATGATCCTGACAGAGTGCCACTGTAAATGATCTTTCATCAGGTACATTTTAAAGTTCAGTATTTCAAAGCAGGAGTTATGAAGACTCATACTGGCATTAGGACTAATAATATGTACTTACAAAGTCAAAGTTCTTTAATTATGTTAGAATATTGGAAGACAATCAACTTTTAGTGTTTTCCGCATATTAATTATTCTGAAATAGAGACAGTGACCCTAACTGTGCAGAAGCACTAAACGACTGACAATCTAACAGACATCATTGGCCTGAGCTGTCATGCACAGTGAGTCTGATCCTTTGCTGTGAGAGTCTGACAAGCATGTTTCTGGTCAGTTTGGAAGAAATAATATCACAATGTTGATCTTTCTTTCCAATATTCCTTCTCTTTTACAACATAAACTGTGATCAAAGGTACTTATGTTCACAGCATGTAATAATACTGACAGTCCAGGGCATTGTGGTCTGTTGAGCTAGGGTTAGGGTTAGCAATTCAGACATATGTAATCAATACTAAACGTCTCTGACGTGGGCCACTGTCCGCAGTGTTGGGAAATCCATACCAGGCTGGAACGAGTCAAGGTAGGTGAGCATCCACGAGAAGACACAGCAGATGCATCCTACTAATACTGACAGGACCAGGAGACTCCAGAAACTGAGCGTCTTCTCTTCAGTGCCATCCTCGCCTGTCACCCTCTCTGCCCGCAGCTCTTTGAGTATGGGGTAGATAAGGGCGCAGAGAAACCCTTATTACTAATTCGTATTATAATTCAATTTTCATGAAATATTCATATTCAGTATCGGTCCTTTTATATTATAACCACGTATCCACCCAGGCTCATGGTGGGGCAGGGCTCTGTCCTGGGATGCTTGAGTGAAAGGTAATGTACACCCTGACCAGGTATCCAGTCTGTCAGAATTGTTTTCAATATTTGGTTCAAAAACATGAGTGACAACAAAAATCCAACTAGGATTCTTGCATATGATGAATGAAGTCTGTCTTTGACTGTATTGTCCAGCTGATCCATCAAACCCCCAGCAGGTGAACCTTATTCGTGATATAATATGGCAACAATGTAAAAAATGAAACAGCAACAGTCTAAATGTAAAGTGCATTCTAAACTCCTCTTCAATAAATTATATGCAAAGAGTCATTCAGGACTGTAAAACGTGAACTACAGAACCCAGAGTCTTCATCATTAAATCTCTGGTTGCTTCATTTTTCTATCCTAGATCAGATACTTTAAGGTTAGGTTAGGTAAACTTGCATTCTCATGGTGAGGCAAAGTGCTTTATGTGTGTGCGTGTCATGAACGGCTATAAAAGGCCTATAATTAAAGAACAAAGTGGGGTTTGAGTTCGAGTTGCGGCAGACTGTCACTACTTGTAAATGGAACGCAGCCTTCCTGCGGCGGACAGCTAATAACAGGAATCGGACGCGGTCCACCCAAGTCCACAGCAACCACCAAAGCAACCGCCTAGCATGACCTTAAAAACATATTCTGTCTTCATAACTATCAAAAATATGAAATGATTTTCAAAGTGTGAAAGTGTTACAGCTGCAGAGAGCTATGGCGGCATCTTTGGAAGCTGTTTGCACAGCTAATAATATACGATGTAACCATGGAGACAGTCAGTCACGTGAGCTAGCGGTGCATGTTTACTACAGTAAATAAGGTGATTGTGTGCACAGCGTCCACACGCTGCAGAGGGTAAAGACATTACTTCAATATTGTTTTATATTGATATATATTTGCCTTCTGTTGACCATCACCTCAGGTTCACCATCACAGTTTCAGCATACAGATGCACACTGTCTAAATATCAACACATTCAAAAACTAATGTCTCAGAAATAAGCACAGCTGTTCATGTTTGTCATTAGAGTTTTATTTGTAAGAAAATTATGAACTTCATATTGTGTATCAAATAAAAGAACATTTCACAACTCTCAGTCAACAGAAACAGGTAACAGAAATGTCTCTAATGTAGACATGTACAGTGTAGTGTAAGCATTAAAAGATCATAAAGGAAACACTAACATTTATGTGAAACTAATTGTAATAAAAAAATGAGCAGGTGCTTTATAGATGTAAAAGAAAGAATCTGAAAACAACACTTTTTTGGTCTAAGTGATCAAAGTAGAAAACAGAACTGATGTTCAAGAACAAACCGTAGCTGCACTAATATTACACATCTCCATTGTTGTGGTGAACAGACATGTTGCTTTTAAAACCACATGCAGTGTGTGACCATGACTGTTCACTGAGACCATGAACGCCACTTCGCTGAAGCCTTCGCCTTCTTCTTCTTCTTCTTCTTCTGAATTGGAAGCAGAAGGAGCACGAGCTGCTTTGATCTACTGAAAGGAAAAAGCAGAACATCTGCGCTGAAACCATTAAGACAGGAACAAATTCAATGCAGTGTCTCAGGTGGCTTAGCCTGTTACAACTGTTGATACAAGCTAAATACGGTTAACACACAGTGTCAGGGAGCTGCAGTGTGGGAACTAGTGGCTTTAGGTTTGTAGTCATTTAACTTTCATCCATTCATTTAATTCAGGAGGAAGAAATGCCAGGTTGATGCAGGCTGGTTACATGCATTTGGTCCCATGCTGTCTTTAACTAAATGACTTGGTTCACTTTATGGCTGGGCTGTATGTGGGGTTATATCATGTTATTTGGGCAGGAGTACCTGTCCTCTGTTAGACTTAGAAAGTTTCTCCATAAGTAGAGTTTCTAACTCTTCTAGCACATCTGTGGCTGACAGCTTTTTGGTGGCTCTTTTTACCCCACACTGGTTGTGAGTGTGTAAATAGCCCCACTAGTTCTTTTGGGTTGCAGTTAACTTGGGAGGAAGAGGTGGGTCTGCCATGACTAGATGAATAACAATTATCTGGGATACATAAATTTCATAATGCATGCATGTATCTCTATAAACCTGCCTGAGGGCTGCCATTTTTTACATTCAGTTATTTCTTTGTTGAATCTAAATAATGAATGTGTTACAGTTAAAGTGAAGCACTGATCAGTGTAAATGGCTCATTGGGACACAGAAACCTTTAAATTAAACCCGATCACCTGATATCGAGTGTCAAACAATATCACAGCTGTAAAAGCTGTTTACAGTCAGAATTTATAAAACTATGATTGTAAATAAATTCAAACAAGTGAGCTTTTCTCTTTGTGCTGAATATCAACACTGTGGTTTCTTAGACTGTAAGCTTTACTTTAGCGCAAGCTGCCACTCCAAATGTCTTTGATAACAAGAAAAAAATATATTTTCAGTCCACGGCCTGAAGTTCTTCTCTGACATCTTCTGCCATCAGCTTTGTCTGCTGGTTTGAAGACAATAAACCACAAAAAAGATGATTTAGTCACTTTGTCTGCGTCATGCAGCTCGAATGTGTCGTGTAACGATGTTGAATAGCCGTCGTTATCCCTCTGCTGTGTCAGTAGGATTGTACTGTACAGCATCTCATTGATATGTGAGGAATGCTAATGTAACACGATAACAAACTTACATCATTAAAACATAAAGGACAGGAGATATTTAGATATTTTTATATTTATATTACATTTTATAGCTGACAGATATTACTAAATAGATAGAATTTACTAAATAGCTGGATGAACATGAAAAATATGTCTATAATAACAAATGACCATGAGAGCCAGTAGAATTAATTCAACTGGACACTCAAAAGACGTCCTTAAATGCTCTTTAAGTGGCAGAACAAACGAACAAACAGTTAATTGCTTACTTGAGATGAAATCTGCTCAGCTACTTTGAAAACAGCTTCTAACTGGTTCCTCCTTTAACAGGATGACTGCTCAGGGGTAAGGCCATCATGCAGTCCAGCAACCTTTATGGTTCTGCTTTGATTCACCAGGAACTATTAGGGAAACCTTCCAGCGCCTCCTGTGAAAGACACAGGCATAAACACACAAACATTTATTAACATGTTCCACAGTCTTCCAGTTTGATTTTCTCATCCTGTGGACAACAACGTACATGGATGCAGGTTTATTGTTAACTTTGTAAGGTTTATTTAGTGAACATATCCAGCTGCAGCTCCACTGTGATCCTGAACTGGATAAGCACTTAAGAAAATGTGTCAATAAATGGACATACATCAACTTACTATATTTATCCAAACAGACGGGACCAATAATGCTTCACTGAGTTAGAGACTTTAACGTCTCTTCTATGTAAGAATGTCTCGTGCTGATAGACCTGCAAACTTGACAACAAAGGTTTTTCAGACTGCATGTAGCTGTCCTCTATGTCAGCTCACACATTTACATTTATGTCACACTTATTTCTGCTTTCCCATTTTATAATTATTACTTACATTTTGATTAGATACCTTGAGTTTGTAAATGATCAGATTACATAATTGGAATACAATGTATCCAATTCAGGGTTGCGGGAGGATGAAGCCTATCCCAGCTGATACAGGACAAAGACAGGCTGCCAGTTTATCGCAGGGCTAACACGATATGTGTAACAGAAAATCCACTTAAATGTTTGATATTTCTTATAATAATCATAATTATGACTATTATTTAAAGGTTTCTTTATAAATACATTTTGATTTTTTAGAACCTCTAAAATATAAACCTGAGCTGTTTCAGATTCTGACCTCTGACCTCACTGCAGCTCCCTCTTGGAAGTACGTCTGCTTCTTGTCTTCCCCAGTGTTGACCGCCTGCCCTTGATATCACGTACTGTACCTGAGGAACAAAAAAGGACAAACACTTGCCTTCATTTAAGAAGTACATTCATACAGAGGTAATCTATGGAAACACACTAGTTCACCCTTTGGGAGGAATCAGTTCCTGTGAAACATTTCTGTAAATGAACATCATGTGGAGAATGAATGAAATGAGTTCTTCAGGTGACTCAGCAGTCCCACACTGACAAATGAAATCTAGTTAAACTATTAAGCATATTTGCTCTTCTGAAATCTGTGTTAAACAACAACAAACATAAATTAGTAACAAAAATACAGCTGAGTAGAGGCTTTACAAACCACCAGCAGCCATAATGCTAAATTTTAATCTTCAAATGTTTCTGAGCCGTCTTCAACCTGCTTTTAACACATTAAAGTCCCACAGTCAATGCAGCCTGACTCAATCCTAGATGTTCAGCACACAGAGACACAGAGGTGCTGTTTAAAGTTTAGTGTTAACCTGAGTCACTGATCATTTGCAGTATTACAGAGTCTGGCAGTCTTTGCATGATGTCCACGTCACTGTAAGTTTCTAGCTGACTCTCAGGTGTGACAGGTGTGCCTGCAGGAAAGAGTAATAATAACCTGTGTTACGCCCCAGTCTAGGGGTACAGGAACGCAACACAAGTTTGAAAGAATTGCCCCGCCCTGGTCCCCAAAACCATTAACAAAGGGAAACCAATTTCTTAGTGAATCGTGATTTACTTTTCTGCACTGCAAAAATGAAGCTCCGGGGTGAACAAAGGCCAAAATAACAAACAAAACAAGCTAAGTCAGGAGGAGGTGTTATCTAAAACCCTATGTGAAATCAAATATCAAACAAAAGACAAGCGCTACACCTAACTCCCTACCTGAAATAAACAGGAGAAAACAGTGCAAGGAAAACAATAAGGCAGCTCACCCCTTCTGTTGCAGTGCTATTTACAAGGCTATTTACAATGAAAACTAATGTACACACTATATACAAAACTCCAAAAAGTCGCACAAAGTCACAGGCACAAAAGTCTCAGGTTTTGGAGGCCAGGGTCAGGTCTGCTGCTGCTGTCAGTGGCTGCCCCGGGACAACTGCTGGTGAGGGATTTGAAGAAGATCACATGGCCAGGGGACCAATCAGCAGCCGTCAGCTCATCCACTCCGGGACCTGCAAAGACTTAAAGGCACAGACAACAACAACAGCCACCAAAACAGATTATGGACAGGGCCATAACACCCCCTTCCCAAGACCAAACATCTCCCCTAAAGATGTTTGGCGCTTAGGGGTTCCGAAAACCACGTGACAGCGCATCTGCCAGTACATTCTCTGTCCCTTTCTTGTGATGGATCTCCAGATTGAAATCCTGTACTAAGAGGGACCATCTCATGAGCCTTTGGTTAGAATTTTGCATTCGGGTCAAAAACACGAGGGGGTTGTGGTCTGTGTAAACAATGACAGGTGCTGAACTGGAACCGACATAGACCTCGAAATGCTATAGAGCAAGCAAAAGAGAGAGAGCTTCCTTTTCAATGGTGCTGTATTTCTGTTGGTGGGAGTTGAATTTTTTCGAAAAGTAACCAATTGGGTGATCAACACCCTGCCTATCCTCCTGCATCAGCACCGCACCTGCATCGTTGGCGCTGGCATCCACCTCAAGTTTAAACGGATGTGTGAAAACAGGAGCGGCAAGTACTGGTGTGCTGCAGAGGAGAGCTTTGGCAGACTCAAAAGCATTCTGGCATGTGGGGGACCATACAAATGGTTTTGACACACTTGTGAGACTGGTGAGAGGTGCAACTACATCTGCAAAATTCTTACAGAAGCCACGATAATAGCCGGCCATACCAAGGAACCGGCGAAGCTCACGTCTAGTGCGAGGCATAGGGAAATCTAGGATAGCCTGGATTTTAGCCAGCAGGGGGCGCACCTGTCCCTGACCCACCTGCTTCCCTAGATAAGTCACAGTGGCCTTACCAAAGTCACATTTGGCAAGATTTAGGGTAAGGGATGCCTCTTTTAATCTTTCAAAAATCTCCGTGAGTGTTCCAAGGTGATCTGACCAAGTCTCTGAATAGGCTACAATGTCGTCTAAGTACACTTCACAGTTTGTGACACCACCTAAGACAATGTGCATAAGGCGTTGGAATGTGGCAGGGGCATTTCGACGGCCAAAAGGCATGACGGTGTATTGGAGGAAGTGATCAGGAGTGACGAAAGCAGAAATTTCAGATGCACGCGGAGTGAGGGGAACTTGCCAATAACCCTTTAATAAGTCCAGTTTGGTGACAAACTTTGCGGAGCCAACCCTGTCAACACAATCTTCCATGCGGGGAAGAGGGTAGGAGTCGGGTTTGGTCACACTGTTCACCTTGCGAAAATCACTACAAAAACGTGGAGTTTTGTCTTCCTTCGGCACAAGAAGGCATGGGGAACTCCAGGCACTCGAACTAGGGACAGCAAGACCATTTTCCAGCAGGTAGGAAACTTCTTGCTGAAAAAGTGCACGTTTGGTAGGGTTCACACGATAAGCGTGTTGTTTGATCGGAGGGTGGTCACCTACATCTATGTCATGTTCGAGGACAGTAGTGCGAGACGGAGTGTCAGCGAACAGAGATGGGCAATTATTGTTCAGAGAACACACATCGGTCTGGGCAGCCTCATCTAAATGTCTTAGGTGAGATTTCAAATTATCCAATATTTCAGAGTTTCTGAGTCGGGAGCAACCCTCAGCACAAACGAAAGCTAAGCCATCACTTTCTGGGCTATACTGAGACGGGGATGCTGGCACAACTACCGACACGGCAGACAGCGCAGCGGGGGATGAGGAGGAGTTTACACCTGCATCACGAACAAAATAAGGCTTCATCAGATTAACATGACACACACGACGCTTTCTCCTACGGTCTGGGGTACCTATAACATAATCTGTGTCACTCAGTTTCTCTTGGACAGTATAGGGCCCACAGAACTTTGCCTGGAGGGAAGATCCAGGAACGGGTAGGAGAGTCAACACTTTGTCACCCACTTCAAATTTTCTCTGCACGGACTTTTTGTCGAATTTCCTTTTCATTTTTTCCTGAGACGCGGAAAGAGCCTCGCGTGCAATTTCGCATGCTTTATGCAGACGCTCCCTAAAACAACTTACGTAATCTAATACGTTCTGCTCGGGGGTAGCTGTGTCAGACAGATATCTCTCTTTAAGCAGCCGCAGGGGACCACGCACTGTGTGTCCAAACACCAGCTCTGCGGGACTGAAACCCGTGGACTCCTGCACACTCTCCCTCACCGCTAGAAGGAGAAGTGGCAGACCTTCGTCCCACTCTCTTCCTGACTCGAGGCAGAACTTCCTCATCATGGCTTTTAAAGTCTGGTGGAAACGCTCAAGCGCACCCTGTGATTCGGGGTGATATGCACTGGATTTTTGATGCTTGATGGATAGCGATTTTAAGACCTGAGCGAATATCTTGGACATGAAGTTAGACCCTTGGTCCGTTTGAACTGATTTAGGCAAACCGAAAAGGGAGAAAAAGTTTACTAATGCTCTGACAATGGCTTTGACTTTGATAGTGCGTAACGGAATAGCCTCGGGGAAGCGTGTGGCGGCGCACATTAAAGTCAAGAGGTACTGATGTCCTGACTTGGTTTTTGGAAGCGGACCTACACAATCGATGATTATGTGCTCAAATGGTTCGCCTAAGGCTGGGATTGGATGCAATGGAGCCGGAGGAATAACCTGGTTGGGTTTTCCGCTGACCTGGCAAACGTGGCAAGAGCGGCAATATTTGGTCACATCAGTCTTCAAACCTGGCCAGAAAAAGTGACGCAGAATACGAAGGTAGGTCTTCCTAATTCCTAAATGTCCAGAGAAACTGTCATGTGCTAGGCTGAGTACTTGGTGTCGGAAATTTTGCGGTACAACTGCTTGTTGAAATACGTTCCAGCCAAGATCACTAGAGGAGGGAGGATGCCATTTGCGCATTAACACATCATTTTCAATGCTGTAGACACGGGGATTCTGATCGCTTGAATTTGCGGCAAGTAAACATTTGGCCAAAGTCGGGTCATTCTGTTGCGCATGAATAAAATCTGTTTTGTTTACCTCAAAAGACAGGTCAGGTGTAGCGGGTAGCAGTTTATCAGACACACATTTTTCAGCTTTTTCCACAGACAGTTCAGCTTTCTCAGGAACAGCTTCAGAACATAGAAAAGAGTCAGACAAGTCAACATCACCATATTTACGCTTGTGGGCGCGTGTGACAACACAGGCAGGAAAAACAGAGGGCAGACTGTCAGCAGCAGGCTCAGAAACAAAATCAAAATCATCGACGGGGTTTTCAATTACTTCAGGGATCGGGAAAACTTTCCCATTGGCTAGATCATTCCCCAGAATCATAGTAACCCCCTGCACGGGCAAGCGAGTGCGCACCCCAACTGTTACCGGGCCCGAAACGAGAGGCGACTGTAGGAAGACTCTGTGCAGCGGAGCTCGTAACACACTCATTTTCACTCCCCACACGAGAGCATCAGCACCACAAAACGAGTTACTTGAGAAAGGCAACGCGCTTTCCAAAATGAGAGACTGGGCAGCCCCAGTGTCGCGCAAAATTACAATCGGCACGCGATCCTCCTCTATTCCAGTCAGTGAGGCGAACCCTTGTGAAATGAATGGTCGGTAACTGCTGTCAAGACTGTCATTTCCTGGTTCATCACTGACGGGATTAGGAGTAGCAACCGATTGAACAAAACCAATGCTTTTTGGCTTTTTCCATGTGCGAGTTTGCTCTTTGCGACGGAGCGACGGACAATTGGCAATGAGATGGCCAGTATCATGGCAATAAAAGCATTCTCGGACAGTCATGGGGACCTGATCAGGGCGCGTTTGACGCTTAGGAGAAACCCTCAAACTCCTCGCAGGTTTCGACAACGGGGCACATTCACGGTGCACAGCTGAAAACGCAACGCGATGGGTCAACACAAACTCATCTGCGAGAACAGCAGCTTTAGACAACGAATCCACCTTTTGCTCATGGATATATACAACAACATTCTCTGGAAGACACGTTTTGAATTCCTCCAGCAGGACCAATTCTCTTAGCTGAGCAAAGTCCTTCACTTTACTTGCAGCTAACCACTTATCAAACAAGAGAGTCTTCTCCCTGGCAAACTCTACATGTGTTTGGTTGGCAGATTTTTCACATGACCGAAACTTCTGGCGATATGCCTCCGGAACTAGCTCATAAGCCCTTAAAATAGTGGATTTCACAATTTCATAATCCAGGCTGTCATCAATAGACAAGCTCGCACACACTTCCTGTGCTTTCCCCACCAATTTACACTGCAGCAACAAACTCCACACATCCTTGGGCCATTTCAAAGTGGTTGCGATGCGTTCAAAGGCATTAAAGTAAGAGTCAACTTCACTTTCTCTGAAAGGTGGCACTAAAGCAATTTGCCTGCTTGCATCAAATTGGTCAGAGGAGAGTGAATCAGAAGATTTACTCACAATTTTACTCACTGGGGTAGAGGTAACATTGCGCTGTCGGGAAGGATCCAGCTCCATAGCCCTTATGCGGAGATGCATAAGCTCAACTTCTTTGGACTTAGTCGCAAGCTCCACCTCTTTCAGGCGAAGGGCGAGCCCAAGATCCTCCGTAACCAATCCTGTTGATTGTCCGGCTGGGCTAACGTTTGGGATCTGAATGGCAGCAGGAGCCTCCGCCCTTGGCGACACCCGTCCACTGGGAGCTTTTGGGATGGTTGCAGCAGCTTCTGCTCCCGCATCCACCACCAAACCTCCAGTCGCCTCAACCGGCCGAGGTTTCGACTCCGCAAATACCCCCTTATCCACCAGCTGAGCTGTCAGGCACTGCTTAATTTCTGCCTTTTTAGCATGTAAAGGCACACTAACATTAAACAAATCTGCCACCAACAACAAATCTGCCTTTCTGCATCGATCCAACTTATCCATGGTGGGTTGTAGTGCAAAATCATCCACGTCAAAAGTCATCGTGACTAGATCACCCCCAACACTACAAGAAAACTGCCAACCAAAAACTGCAGACAACCCACAAAACACAATGAGCAAAAAGAATGGCAAAAGAAAAAAAAAAAGGACGAGCCCCCACTTTATGTTACGCCCCAGTCTAGGGGTACAGGAACGCAACACAAGTTTGAAAGAATTGCCCCGCCCTGGTCCCCAAAACCATACACAAAGGGAAACCAATTTCTTAGTGAATCGTGATTTACTTTTCTGCACTGCAAAAATGAAGCTCCGGGGTGAACAAAGGCCAAAATAACAAACAAAACAAGCGGAGGAGGTGTTATCTAAAACCCTATGTGAAATCAAATATCAAACAAAAGACAAGCGCTACACCTAACTCCCTACCTGAAATAAACAGGAGAAAACAGTGCAAGGAAAAACAATAAGGCAGCTCACCCCTTCTGTTGCAGTGCTATTTACAAGGCTATTTACAATGAAAACTAATGTACACACTATATTCAAAACTCCAAAAAGTCGCACAAAGTCACAGGCACAAAAGTCTCAGGTTTTGGAGGCCAGGGTCAGGTCTGCTGCTGCTGTCAGTGGCTGCCCCGGGACAACTGCTGGTGAGGGATTTGAAGAAGATCACATGGCCAGGGGACCAATCAGCAGCCGTCAGCTCATCCACTCCGGGACCTGCAAAGACTTAAAGGCACAGACAACAACAGCCACCAAAACAGATTATGGACAGGGCCATAACACCTGCATCCTGAGGTTTGTCATTTAGTATTTAGTATTTATTTATTTATTGTCATTGTCAAGAACAATGAAATTGCGTTTGGGGCTTCCATACAACCAAAAAAAAAAAAAAAAAGAAGAAAATAATAAATACCCCTTAAAACCCAAGTGTACATATTTAACCCAGTGTGACTCCAATGCAATAAGACAATCCTTAGCAATAATGTTCGTAGAAATTCAGACAAAGACCTGAGAAACATGACAAAATACAACAATGCAACCCATTCAATATTATTGTACTGTGAGATATGATATCAGATATGATAGTTATCTATTTAAGAAAGAGGGGGGGGAGGGCAGGAGGGGGAAGAGAATAAAGATATGATGCACCAATGCAGACCAGTTCATTGCTATTAAGAAGTTGGATATGGTTATTGTCCGTGAGAGGGGGGCAGAGAGTTCAGGAGCCTCACAGCCTGTGGATACAGGCTGTTGGCCAGTCTGGATGTTCTGGCCTGTATAGACCTGTACCTTCTCCCTGAGGGCAGCAGATGGAAAAGGTGGCGCGCAGGGTGATGTTGGTCCCGCAGGATACTGTGCACCCTCCTCAGACAGCGAGTGGGGAAGATATTACTGATCTCTGGCAGACTTGTTCCAATAATTCTGCCAGCTTCTTTCACCACCCGCTGGAGTGCTTGCTGATCGGCCTTGGTGCAGCTGGGGAACCACACTAGAAATCCATACGTCAGAACGCTGCTGATGGCACAGTTGTAGAAGTTCAACATCAGAGATCTGGGAATGTGTGCGCTCCGCAGTCTCCTCAGGTAGTAGAGGCGCTGTTGGGCCTTCCGTACAACTGAGGTGATATGGTTGCCCCAGGACAGGTCCTCGGTCACAGTTACCCCCAAGAATTTAAAACTGCTCACCCTCTCCACCGCCTCACTGCCAATGAAGAGAGGCAGATGGTTGTTATGACCCCTCTTCCGGAAATCTACAATGATCTCCTTGGTCTTTTTGGTGTTTAAGACCAAGTTATTGTCGTGGCACCATGACTCTAGTTGTTGCACCTCTGTCCTATAGTTTGTCTCATCATTGTTGTCATGCAGGATTAAAGGAGCCAGGCTTTGTTCACACAGCTAGGATTGTATTTTACACTGACCCTGGGTCAGTATAAGTATCATACAGTTTAAACGAAGCACTGAAACTTGCACATATTTATTACAGATGCACTGAAGCTAATCGAGATATTTGCTGTCAATCTGTGGCTGCGATTAAACACTTTACTGGAAACTTTATTAACTAGTAACTTCATCAGTCATGACAGAAGCTAATATTTCTGCTAACATCGTTTAAACAGTAACAGCTTTACTCCAATATAAGCTAACATTTACACCGTAACTTTAAGCTAGCACCATAAAGACGTAAAACACGTAATAATATCTACAAATGCATCTTAAAGCTGTTATATTAGCACTCGGTGTATTACTAACATAACCACATTAACATTATTGACACTCGCTGACTTTTAATAGTCATTCTATAAATGCTGTCCGTTTAAACGGTCTTACCTGTACACACTGCATATCCACCGGATTCCAGCCAGAGTATGGACTGATAACAGCCGAAGCGGGTGAATAAAGTCACCCAGTCGCTAGCTGTGCCATTACCCGGCATACACCACTCCCTCCATAAATGCAATAAACCATACAAAAGTATCGTTCTACCTGTTTCTCAGGTAGTTGTTTACAGTATATAATTTATTGTGTTCAGTATACGTCACTACAATGTGATTTCGGAAATATATAAATATATGGACAACAGGCTCTTCCGCGGCAATCTCTTCAATCGGAGGACCCTTCACGTCAATTCCCGACGCGAGGGGGGTACCCTGCGCGTCCATAAGTGCAGCAGAGGGAGCCTGACCATGCGTCACACGTTTGACGAGTTGGGAGTGAGAACGTGTTGGATAACAACGAGACGGCCTACCTGAAGGAGATTAGGAATCTGGAGAACTGGTGCCAGAGGAACAACCTCCTTCTAAACGTCAGTAAGACAAAGGAGCTGATAGTGGACTTCAGCACTAAGCAGGAGAGGAACTACCAGACCCCTGTCATCAACGAGTGCCCAGTGGAGAGAGTGGACAGCTTCAAATACCTCGGAGTTCACATCACGCAGGACCTGTCATGGTCCTGTCACATCAACACCGTGGTGAAAAAGGCCCGTCAGCGTCTCTACCACCTCAGATGCTTGAGAGACTTCCAACTGCCCTCCAAGGTGCTCAGGAACTTTTACTCGTGCACCATAGAGAGCATCCTGACGGGAAACATCTTAACCTGGTTCGGGAACAGCACCATGCAGGACAGACGAGCTCTACAGAGGGTTGTGCGATCAGCTGAGCGCACCATCCGCTCCGAGCTCCCTGACCTGCACTCAATCTAAGCAGGCGGTGCTGGACCAAGGCCAGGAAGATCGTGAAGGACCTCAGCCATCCCAACAACAGACTGTTCTCTCTGTTGAGGTCAGGAAAGCGATTCCGCTCCCTGAAGACCAACACAGAGAGACTGAGGAGGAGCTTCTTCCCGCAGGCGATACGGTCTCTCAATCACAATCATACCACCACACAGTACTGACCCACACATATAGTTCTTACACACACACTGGACATTCTGGACTTTGTTTTCACTTCATCACTTAAATCACTGCTGCTGTTATTGTGTATATATTTATTTATACTTCTTGTGTATTTTGTTCATACATTCTTATATAGTTCGATATTGTGTATTGTGTATTTTGTTGTACAGTTATTTTATTTTCAATTTAATTTATATATTTTATCTTATTCTTTCCCAGTGTGTTGTACAGTTATTTCATTTTTAACCTTAATTTATATTTTATTCCTTCCTAGTTAAATTTACCCTTTTTAATTTTTCATATTTATTTCCTATCTTATTCATAGCCTTTTCCTTTTTTGTTTTCTTTAGGTCACGAGCAGTTGTCCAAGCATTTCACTACATATCGTACTGTGTATGACTGTGTATGTGACAAATAAAATTTGAATTTGAATTTGAATTTATAGTAATGCGTTATTATTGCAAACCTGTTTTTTCCACAGAGCGGTCATGAGGCGCAGTCCCACTGCTCTCAGCTTGGGGGAGCCGGCCAGCATGTGCAGACTGTGCAGCACGATCGGGAAGCAAAGCTGGAATATTACAGCACATATGATCAGAGCCAAGTTTACAAGAGAAACACACAGTTACAGCTGAAGAAGGCAGATGTTAGACGATGACTGCTGGTTTGGAGAGTCCAGCTTCCAGACAGAGTGCTTTATACTACAGAGCACTGCATCTATCCCACACAGAGGCTGCTGTGGTGGAGTCCAATCCCAGCTCCTACAAACTGGGTACAAGAACCACTGTCTGTGTTCACACAGAGAAAACTGTGTGGAAGACGTGGGAATTTCTCTTTGCTCCTTTGTCAAAGTTCTAAACACTGACAGGGGAACATTTCAGTTATGTGCACAAACTGATTTACCAACATTTGCAACACACAGTGCCCTGCTAATGGTTCTAATATTGCGACCTCCACACTAACCTAGAAGGGTCTGGCTGCAGCCACCGGGGAGCTCCACAGTAACCGGAAACACGTGACCTCCATGGTAGGTGGAAATACGTTCCTGCATGGATCATCGACTGTGAAAACCTTGCAAGTGGATCGTAAAGGTTGGTACAGAGTCTTTCATGTCTAAATTTGCTGTTAATAATTATATAATTGTAGGAATCATCTAGTTTGCTTACACTGATTACGTTGGCACTTTGTTAGCGCTACAACAACGGTCAGACCTCCGAGGTATCTAAACTTTAGTAAGAATGTGCACTTTTGACACCTCTGGTTAGCATTTAGTGGTCAGTTTCAAACATATTTGATTTTTGCTTGTTATGAACAAATTCACTTCACTACTTTTCACGATCTGTAACATCAATGCACATTGTTCCATTTACTGCATATTGCACTTTATTCATGTCTCTCATTCCACCTGCAAAAACATTGTAAAGGTCGTCACAGAGAGTTTTATATATGTATAAATACTAATATTCTCTATTCATTCTGTTTTATTGCCCAGATGTTAGTTAGCCTTTGTTCAATTGTCTTTTATATGTCAATAGATACGTATGTCACAAATAAGTGTCTTGTGAATTATGTTTTTGTAAAGAATTTTCTCCCAAATCTCTTACGTGCTAACTGTAACGTGTTATATCTGCTAAAACCTGAACTTAAATGTGTATATGGTGTTTATTAAAAAACAAAAACTGAAGAAACTTCTTGAATAAAACATCTTCAAGACACTTAAAGCAGTTCAGACGCTTTTCTTTCCCAGCTCCACTGTCACGGCGAGTGAGATGAGCCGTGTGGAAAATAAAGGAGGATCCAAACGCAGGCACTTGTATGGGTGTGAGGGTGGTTTATTAAACACAAAAAGGAAATGGACAAACGGCGAACGGAGCAATGACTAAACTAAACTGGGAACAAACTAACTATAGAACACGAACCTGGACATGAATGAGAGCGGGCGGAAACAGATGCTGGTAGACTGCAGGGAACCACACAGATGAAGCAGGGTGGAAACACAGACGGACCAGCAACTACAATGACGGCAGACATGACTTAAATACACAGAGAATCACAGGGGAATTACACACAGGTGGTGGACACAGCTGGGAATAATCAACAAGACGAGACAAAGGTAAACCTGAACACACTCACATGAGACGCAGACCATCACAATAAAACAGGAACAAGCAACCATCACACTAAGACACAAACTCGACATAGAGAGACAGACAGAAAATGGCACATGGAGCTAGACAAATACTAAGCAGACACAACTGAAGAACAAATCCTAAACACCACAGAAACATGAAACTCAAATAATAAACATCATCATAATCAACACTACAAGAGAACAAGAAAACAATCCCTGATGCAAACTAAAACCAAAACATAATAAAACTCAAACTACTGGGTCCGACGGACCCAGAACCGTGACAGTACCCCCCCTCTAAGGACTGTCCACCCTGTTAGCTTGGTTAAGTAGCCATGAAGAGTAGAAGGCCAAGTATGAGTTTCAAACAGTAAACACATTTATTTTTAAACCCTGCAAATAAACAACATTAACATCAAAAGTTTTACATTTCCTAAATGTATCCCACAATCTGAATATAACACCCACTTCCCTACATTTGATCCGCTGTGTTAAATATGATTAAGAACAGAATGCAATCATTTGCAAATCCTATAAACCAGTATTTTAAACAAAGTGAGAAAATGAAACATTTAAAGAAAAATATTAGCCCATTTTGAATTTGATGGCAGCATCCTCTCTCCATAAACTAAAGGCTTTACGATGTTTAGTGCTGGACCATGTTGGTTAATGTGTAAACTCAACAGTTTCCATTTTGATTAACCTGACCAACATCTAACATAGAACACCTTTGAAGTGGACCTCGCACCCTGTCGATAACTTCAAACACGTCGAGGTCGCAGAGGCTGAACTTTTACCCAGCATCACAAGGAGCGCCATAAACACTTGTTACGGTTATTAGAAGGAACCCAGCCTTTAGACATCCCCACAATGACATCGTGACCAAGGGTCTGTTGCATGATTTTTAACATGGCTACAATGTGTCGTCTGCTGAGTCATCGTTTAATACAACAACGTACTGAAAGAGAGCATTCAGCATCTGACTGAGCTGGACTAACCTTCCCTTTCAAAAGTGAAAACTGCAACATAAAACTGGAATACAACCAACTTCTAATGAAATGTAACATTTTATAACATGAACACAGATTCCAGGTGAGCTGTGTCCTCCAGGAATGGATTTACCAGAACAGGTATGAGGATGGTGCCTGACGGGCATGTACGAGCTGGAGTGGATCTCAGCTAACACAGGGTGAGGAGACAGACGACCGTTCACGCTCACACTCATTGACCAGTTAACCTAACCCCACTACCTGAATGTCTGTGAACTGTGGGAGGAAGCCAGAGTCCCCTGAGAGGACCCACACAAACACGGGGAGAACATCCAACCTCCACAGAGACTCTCTCTGCACTAAAAGCACAAAATAAAAATCACACCGTCATGTAATTCAAGAAACTGGTCTTAAAAACAGTTAATCTAATATGTCCACATGGAGCCCGTGTTAAGGTCCGTACTGGGCTTCAGAACATCAAGTGAACAACATCAAATGGGACCTGAGTGCGTTGTCTCCTGATAGAAAGTGCTGAGGATCAGAAGGACTCAGGGACAACACGATATCTGTCCAGCAGAGGGCAGCATTATTCCAAACGGCTCCATCCTAGAAACATGATGAGAAGGGAGCGGCTGAAGAGGTTTGTTTTTTCTTCCAAACTTTATTGAAATTATAAAGCGAACAGTCAGTCATTCCAGTTCAGTTTGTACAAGGTAAATAAGAGTAACAATATACAGTGCAGTGAAATAAGAAGGATAAATAAATAAAGGATAAAAAAGAAAAAAGAAAGAAAAAGGGGGGGAATGTGACAGACTTCATAACAACTTTGTACTTGAAAGTTGTGACAGCTCATTCGTTAAACATTTCTGAATGAATTTCAATCAATGATAAACCTTTTTTTATTGGAAGTTAATTTAAGAGAGTTTAAGTAATATTCAATTTCAATCAAAAACAAATTAAATGATGGGGTTGAGTTTTGAAATTACAATTATGTATATGGAATTTCCCTAGTAAGATGGAGCAGCTGAAGAGTGAACTGTCAAAAGTACTGAATATGACGTCACTTATTTATGTGCGAATGTTTAATAATTAAAGTCCATCCATCCATCTTCATCCGCTTTATCCGAGGCCGGGTCGCGGGGGCAGCAGCCTAAGCAAAGAGGCCCAGACCTCCCTCTCCCCAGCCACCTCCTCCAGCTTATCCGGGGGAACACCAAGGCGTTCCCAGGCCAGCCGAGAGATATAATCTCTCCAGCGTTTAATGTATACTCAGTCCCCAAGGACCCCAAAGAGCTTTACATATCCAGTCATCCATCCATTCACACACTGGTGATGGCAGCTACATTGTAGCCACAGCCACCCTGGGGCACACTGACAGAGGCGAGGCTGCCGGACACTGGCGCCACCGGGCCCTCTGACCACCACCATGCATGTGATAATGCATGAATTAAATGTAATCTTAATTGGAAAGTGTGCATACTGATATTAGCTGCAGCTTTAATCTTCTCTGCTTAACTTCTATATGCAAGACACATTTTAAAGATAAAGTAAGTGACTAGTTACTACTTTATGTTTGTATCTTTATGTAAAGTAATAAATGTTGAGGAGACCTTTCAGTATGTGTTCACCTATGGAAGTGTATCAAGAGTAAAAAGTGACTATACACAAAATGATAGGAGTCTATCTTTGTGGCTTTCTGTGATCAAAGCTTTATAATAGTATATTTACTTTTAAACATGAGTTATTATAGTTCGGATTTTCAGTTCATGTTTCAAATGCATTATTTGCCATTATGATTTTAATTGTGATTTAAAATGTGAAAATTTTAGCTGTCCTCCATCATTCTCCCTGAGGAGTCGAGTTACGGTGACTTTGTATCTTCTACAAGAAGTTAAAAAAAAAACTGTAGAGGAAAAGATGGCAAAGTCCCAAGACTTACAAAAGGAAGCCTATGCTAGACAAGTCCAGAAGTACAGAAACTTTGTGTACAGCGTTGGAGATGAAGTTCTTCTTTTGAACATGAGGAAACGTGGAAGGAAGGGAGGAAGACTTGATCCAGATTTTTACAGGACCCTACACCATTCAAGACATCGCTGGCAAATGTGTGAGATTAAAAAAAAAAACACGGAAGGAGCAACTTTAAGAAATCACTAAAGCATTGACCATATCAAGCCGTACAGAAGAAGCCACCATGTAAATATCAGTGACAATGAAAAATACCCAACTCACAGTCAGACAGTGAACAGCAGCACAGACCTGAAGATGCCCCCCTGCCATCCTACTGCTAACCCTCAGTGCCAGCAAAGTCCAGAGGATACCAGACCCTCTGTTATTCATTATGCACCCAAAACGGCTGACAACAGTTGTTGCTCCCACAAGGAGTTTAATTGTGTTCCAGGACCAGAAACACATGAACAAGAACTTCCCTCCCGGAAATAAAGCTTAGAAAATGAAGGTGGCATAGTGAACAACTCTTTTTGACCCATTGGTCATTTGCTGCCAGTTTGACGTTGCAACTTGATTGACTGTTGCATGACTTTGTTTGCATTTTGCAGTCTTCAACTCATATTGGATATAAAGAAACATGCAAAGTGCACTGAGCTTGTAGAAGTCTAGAAATGGATCTGCCTGTCAGTAATTTTCTATTACTGACCGCTGTACCTTTCCTATTTCTCTGCGTGTAAATGCATGCCTATTGTATTGACTTTTTTCCTGTTGTGGCCCGTCGGCCTTTACCCAGCTTATCCACTAAAAATCTCATGCATGCCTGAGCTAACTTATCATATTTTTCTTTTAGTAAAGAGGCTATGGCGTGCAAAGGATACTGGGCGCCTGGAGTCAGTTGTTGGAAGATAAAAGTTATTTGATTCCTCTTTTCGAACACTGCAGGGGTCACGGTGGTTTCTGATGAGGTAAGAGAACTTATCATTATTGATTCTGATTTCGAGGTTCTGCTCCTTCTGAAGCATTTGCAGTGCAGAGACCATTAATAGTTTAAAATGTGCGGGTAGGTCGGGGGGTTTATATTGCAAAACTCTAAGGTTTCACCCATTCACTTCAACAGGAAAAAATGTTATCAACCACAACACAGATGTTGTGACATCTGTGACATCATAATATCCAGTTTCAGTATATGCAGAAAGAACCTTTATCAGCAATTCTATTCCTTTAGATGTTTTTGTGTACAGCACTCAAGCAGTTACTTCAAAGATTGTTGCTGTTGTTGTATAAACTCTGATTATTCAAAACAGGTCATTGATGCATACCTGCACCTTGTCATTGAGAGACGAAAGGAAAGTAAGAAATGTCCTTTGCCTACTAATTTTGATATATAAAAAAACTTATTTACTGTTCTCTAACATTTTTGTATACTTGTGCAGAATGCTGCACACCTGCTCTGTTCAGTAGTTGCAAGCTCGTTGTTTTCTGGGCAGTTCAGATGCCTCAACAAGGTATGTTGAAAGTTCAAAAGTGGTCCAAACAGTTGACTCCTTTCTGTTGCTGAGGAAAGAGTTCGGTTCCTTTAAAGAAGACTATATTTGAAAACACCCTAAGACGCATGGTACCTAAGTAAATCCAAATTACTCTGCACTTCCAATCCCACAGATGAAGTTCCCAGTTGAAGACATGTGGCTGTGCCCTGTGAACTTTGGTACGCACTGGATTCTTGTGGTATGTGTTCATATAGTTATTAATTTGCGTAATTTGTTGTGAAGCAGTTTCTTGCACAAAGTGGTTTTTTTTAAAATACGTTTTCAGTGGCACAAACTATTGTAATTTTTTAATTTATTAACTTTTTCTTCAGATTGTCAACATTTCTGCACAGAAAATACTGCTCATAGACCCCATGGGGAATGAAGGTGTTTATGACAGGAAAATTCTGCGCAACTGGAGGTATGCATTATTACTGAGGTATTATTCTTAGATAAAACATTTCTTGTTTCATTACAAACATTTTTGTTCAACTAGGAATTTTCTGAGGATGAGAGGGCATGAAGACACCATGGAGTGGCAGTTACAGACTATGCAACACAACAAGCAACAGGATTCCAGCAGTTGTGGAGTTTTAATGTTAAAGGTAACCCTTATTCAAATGATTCCATTTCTTGTTAGCTATAATTAAGACTTTAAGTGAATTTAAGTGAAGTGAAATTTATTTCGGTCAACAACAACAACACAAGTTATCATTTTACATAGAAGTACAGTAACAGTAACTGAAAACGGAATAGGCTGAAGCTTTGTGGATTATAATTATCCTATCCTTTACCTAATTAAGACTTTACATTCTAATTATGATCAATCTCACAGTTTGCAGAACACTACCTTGATTTTGGAGAGGTCGGTGAGGTGTCAACCACTACAGAGGCAGTTGTGCTGGAGCGAATGCAGATAGCTTGCACACTACTTGAAAATCGAGGTAAGTCCAGTAAAGTCCTTATCACGTTAGAGTGTGTACTTCCATTTTAAATAGTGCTTTTCAAACAGCACAGTGCAAATAGTGCTCTTCAAACACTTTCAGATAAGACCCTTCTCAAAGTCTAATTTAAAAAAATCAGGAGACAAATTTTCCTTGAAGTATATTTGGAAAAAATGTACTATTACTCCACCTAAACTTGGTTTATCTGACCCAGATAGACTGCAGGTCATAACTTACCTGAAGTTAAGTTCACCTCAGGTCTCTGCTCCTCCTGCTTCACCTGTTGCCTCTGTGGAAGCTCCGCCATAGCCACCACCAAACAACTGACTTATTTTTACACATCGACCAGCATCCGGCCAATCCACCACCTTTCATTGTTTATACCAAAACAAAAGTAAAAAAACCTCATCGGCTCATAAAAATGAAAAATCACCATCGGTATGCCCGATGGCCAGTCCAGCTATGGTCGTGCCATCAGTTAACCCCTCACGTGGCAACTGTGACACGCGTGCCCAGGGTTGCCGACCCCTGCTCTAAAGCATCTGATTTGGATTCCTGAGATCAAATATATTTTCCTTTGGCTTTGTTTTCTTCCCATTTGTGGCTTTAATGTAGTGTTACATCCTGTTTGTTTGCTTCCATCTGTATACATGTCCAGATTCACTGTTATGTTTCTATTCTTACATTGCTGTGTGATCACTGTTCCCTCTGCTGACTGATGTGACCTTTTGTATCTTACACTGATACTTGTCATATTTGTATCTGCACCTAAATGATAAAAAGTTTTCCATGCTAAAACACAGCTCCACCTCCTGCAGTTCTCCCTCTGAACCACTAGATGTCTCTGTTATCTAAATGAAGACGTGCAGCACAGCAACCACAGCAGCGCTCAGATCACACGTGTCCTGTTATTATGTATAAAAGCATGAAACAGGTGAGACAGGTGGGATCAATATTAATGTTGTGGAAATATATGAAAAAGCAACAGAAGAGTGAAAACATTTCGTGTTTCTAGAAAGATCTTTCAGCTCACAGCTGCTCACAGCAGTTTGTCACAAGTGACAAACTGCAACTCTACAGTACATCTACAGTATATATCAAATATATTCTGTATTCAAATCTATTGAGTGATGTTTGAAAGTCTTTCCAGGTGAGTTTGATCCAGGAGGGTCTGAAGCCAGAGTCAGACAGAGACTGTGCAGAGACTGTAGAAGGACAGAGCAGCAGCAGAGCAGTCCAGATACACTGATGATCCTCTGTCAGATCCAGAGGGACACACAGGGATGATGCTGGACTCTACATTGTGTCTGACAGTGGAGCTGTTCTCAGAGCAGTTCACTCTGCAGCACTGACAGTCATCTGCACTTCTTCTCATTCCTCTGTCAGTCACTGCTGGATGAAGCTCTCCTCTCCACCTCCCAGTAACATGGCCCAGTCAGAGCGTCTCTACACACAAGCTGCTGCTGCTTCAACCTCTCTGGATCATCAGGACACAGCTCCTCCTCTCTCAGCACACACACTGTCCTGTTTACCATCATCGCCAACACCTGCAGAGAGAAGAAGGAAGAGCAGAGGAGATAAACGAGTGTTTCCAGAGAGTCTTCATCAGCTGTCAGTTAGTGATGCAGCACATCCAAGGCAAGGCAAGGCAAGGCAAATTTTTTTGTATAGCAGAATTCAACAACAAGGTGATTCAAAGTGCTTTACAGAGACATTAGAAACAAAAACAAATAAAAAGCATGATTTAAAATTGATTAAAACAAGCAAACAAACAAACTAACTAAACACACACATTCACATTCACACCTGTTCGCGCGATCTGAACCCTTATCGTAAGGGGAGCTACCAGTCCTTCTGTGGACGAGTTACTTTCTATTTTAAATTGCCTGAATTTAAAATACTCTCTAGACCCAGCTGGGGAGCTACCCAGAGCTCTAAACCCACTTAACAAACAAACAAACAAACAAACAAAACAGTATATAAAATCAAAACAGATAAAATCAGTTAATGTAAGTTTTGAAATTTAAGCTTAAAAGTGTGGATTTGGTGCTTTATTCAAATGCAGCTGAGAATAGGTGAGTCTTCAACCTGGATTTAAATAAACTGAGTGTTTCAGCTGATCTGAGGCTTTCTGGGAGTTTGTTCCAGATATAAGGAGCATTAAAGCTGAATGCAGCTTCTCCGTGTCTGGTTCTGACTCTGGGAACTGATAAAAGACCGGATCCAGATGACCTGAGGGATCTGGAAGGTTCATACTGGGTCAGGAGGTCACTGATGTATTTTGGTCCTAAACCATTCAGAGCTTTATAGACCAGCATTAGAACTTTAAAGTCTATCCTCTGATGGACAGGCAGCCAGTGTAAAGACCTCAGAGCTGGACTGATGTGGTCCACTTTTTTGGTCCAGTATAAAGAGCTGCAGGGACTTCAGTGCTGGGACTGTACTAGGACTCATTGTTGCTTCAATCTTTGGATTTTTATTGAAGTTGATGAAAATGTTTTTCCCTCCTAGTTTGAGTTTGGACTTTCATTCATTAGAAGAACCTTGGTGTGTCCACTCTGAGCTCTGTAGGAACCCCAACAACAAGCCCAACAATCCAGATGGACGGTTCCAGCTGTTAACTGGAGGAATTCCATCCAAACATCTGCTCTCACTAAATTCTTCCTCACCTACAGACTGTGTTCTTCACTGCTTTAAACTTGGAAATGAATGCAGTCATTGGTCTGCGTGCTGCTTTGTTCAGAGAGCTGATTGGCTGTTGACAGTGTTTGATCAGAGCATGTCAGCTGTTACTATGGTGACCATAAAGGTCAGAAACAGGAAGTGTTTGTGTCCAATCCTGAAGCCTGTCACCATTCTCCTCTCACAGCTTCACTGAGAAGCTGCAGCTTTACAGGAAACACTGGATCTTTGTTTCATACTGACTGTGTTTAGTACAATACTGCTGACAGCACCACCCACTCACTCCATCACTCTACTGACCTCAGAGTCTCCAGTCTGTAGTCTGGACTCTGCTGAAGATCAGACAGCTGCTTCACATCTGAATCCTTCAGGTTGTTTCCGTACAGGTCCAGCTCTCTCAGATGGGAGGGGTTGGACTTCAGTGCTGCTGCCAGATAATCACAGCTGATCTTTGACAAACCACAGAGCCTCAATCTGTATAAAGAATGAAGGATGTAAGTTTATTAGACAAAGTGTGAGCTTGAAATCATTCAGTGTTTCATCATCTGTTCAGAGCTGAAGAAGGTTCAGAATGTAGAAGTTTAGAAAATGGAAACTCCAAACAGCTGAAGCCAACAGGAAGCAGCTTCAAACAGGAAACTGTGCAGAGTTTCAGACTATATGTCCTGATGCAGCCAGTTGGATTTTGGAGATTTGAATCTCTGTTCTGTGACTAAGTCCTTGAATCATTTCTTCCAGTTGGTCCAACAAGACAGACTAAGTATTGGACATGTGTTGTGGCTCCATTAGGGGAGCTTCTAAATGTGATGTGATGGCCCCTCTGGGTCTGTCAGGTCACAGCACTGAAGAGAGCTCAAACTGGGCACACAGTTGTTCCAGTCTGGACCAAAGACTCTATACTGGGACTGAGGGACTGCATTGACTGCACCCACTGGGACTTTTTAAAGGCTCATGCTCTCACATAGATCATCGATTTCTACTTACATTTCTTTCTGGGAAAAATGGGGATTACTTTGAAAACAGGAAGTATTTTCCCCAATAAGCAGCCCTGGATTAGTAAATCACTCCAACATGTTCTCAGGCAGAAGAAGCTGTCTTGTTATGAGGGAGAGAAGAAAAAGATTGAGGCACAGAAACTTGTTGAAAGAGAAATAAAGCAGCTAAAATCAGGTGTAAAAGTAAAGCAGAGGATGAGCTGAATAAAGGACACTCAAGGCTGGCTTGGAAAGGAATGAAGTCCATGGTGGGGATGCAGGACAAGGAGCAAAGATGAATGTGATGCTGAATCAGCAGAAGACTTGGACTCATTTGATTCCAGCTTTGATATCATTGATTTCAATGAAGAGCTTTGTGATTGTAGCAAAGGGCTGGTAGCTCTGAGAGTCCCACTGATGAGGTGTTTGTGTGGAAATCTCTTAGTGGGAGCAAAGAGAGAAAAAGCCCTGGTCCTGATGCTGTGGGAGGGAAATGATTGAAGTGTGCTGTGAGGAACTGACTGGGAGATTTTCACACATTTTCCAGTCCTCCTTGGAACAACAGGAAGTTCCCAGCATATGGAAACAAAGGTTAAGTGTCCTATGGCACTCAGTGATGATGTTGCTGTGGCCCCACCACCTCCACCTCTTTGTAAAGGAACTAACTGTCATCTGAAGCTTCAAATGAAACTAAGACTTCCTCCACTAGGTGGCAGTGTCTGATGAGAAAGTGTTAGTGGAGCTGGCCTGGAGTCAGAAACAGGAAGATGCAGGATTTGGGCTGAAATGGGGAAAAGTGGTTCGCACTAGTGCCTTAAAGCAAGAAGGTTGTAGGTTGAAGCTTGTTGGCCTTTCTGTGGAGGTTGGATGTTCTCCCACAGTCCAATGAAATGCTGCTTAGGTTCATTGGTGCTTCTAAATTGGCTGTAGGTGTGGATGTGAGAGAGTGCTTCTCTGTCTCTCTCTGCTGGCCCTGTGATGGACTGCTCACCTGTGCAGGTGGACCACGCCTCTTGCCCTATGACAGCTAGGGCACAGGCTGCAGCCCTGTGAGCCTAAGCTGAATAAACAGTTAGCAAAAATGATTCATAGATGAAGGTCAGAGTGTTCCTCCTTCTCTTTCCCATCATTCATGCTGGCAGTGGAGGAGATTTGGATGTTGGACTGTGTTTTGGATGATGTGTGTATGTTTGTGTTGGACTGCTGTCTGTAAAGCAAACGCAAATTTTGCTTTGGATTTCAGTGTCAGACAGACTTTAAGGTGGAATGAAGAGTTTGAGAGTTTCACAGTGAATTATCCAGTGGAGGATTTTTCTTCTTCTTTGAAGGTTTGAAATGTGAACATTGTTCTGCTGCAGTCAATGGACTAAACCAGAGAAGAAGAAAACAGACTTTACCATGAAGATCCTCAGTGTGGATCAGTATAATATCAGCCTGATGTCTGCAGTTTAGTGTCAGCACAACTTTCACATCATATTCATCTCAGCACAACTAAAACATGCTGACTGACCTCAGAGTTTCAAGTCCACACCCTGGACTCTCCAGAAAACCACACAGATGCTTCACTCCTGAATCCTGCAGCTTGTTGTTGCAGCTCAGGTTCAGCTGTCTCAGATGGGAGGGGTTGGACTTCAGTGCTGCTGCCAGATAATCACAGCTGATCTCTGACAAACCACAGTCCATCAATCTGTATAAAGAATGATGTAAGTTTATTAGACAAAGTGTGAGCTTGAAATCATTCAGTGTTTCATCATCTGTTCAGAGCTGAAGAAGGTTCAGAATGTAGAAGTTTAGAAAATGGAAACTCCAAACAGCTGAAGCCAACAGGAAGCAGCTTCAAACAAACACAACAAGAGAAAAAACTCTGAATGTTTCACATTAAAGTCGTACATTTATCATAAAAACAGGACAAAGACTTGAAAAAGTCGTGTTTTTCCTTCCAGGAACCACAAGGCTTCACTTTTAAAGGTGAAGTGTGAAAGAAATGGACATATTTGAAGTCCAACACCTTTTTCCAGTCACATTATTAAAGCAGACAAACTACAAGCTCATTTTCATTCCAACAAGTCATCTTCTGACCTGGACTAACAACACTGGTCTCTACGTGCAGCTGGCTGTGAGACCAGTGCTCAGGGAGCGTCTACAAAGTGCAACACTGAAAGAACATCACACACTCATTTGCTTCCATCATCCAACCTGAAGAGGAAACAGAGACGCCTCCCCTTCAAAGTAAAAGCTGCTCCTTTTGGACACAGTATCAAAGAAAGTCTACAGTATAACAGGTGTCGGTGTGTTGGTGGTTCTTTGTGTCTGGGGGTGGGCGTCCGGGTACACACCGGCTCACTCCTTGGCGGCCGCTTGTCGGGGCCTGGGGCCTGGGGCTCGCTCGGGCCCCTTTGGAGGTGGGGTGCCCCCGGCCTCTCGGCCTGGGGCTCGGTCACTCAGGCGCAGCTGGGGGCCGGCGGAGCTCACGGGCGCGTCACTGCAACTCCCCCTGACTTCTGCTCCGCGGCTGCTGGGCGAGCCCTCATCTGGGACTCTCCTCAGCTCTTACTGGAACAGTGGCGCGGCTGCCCCTCTGTTGGTCTTCCATGGTCTCTTGTGTTCTGGGGGCCTCTGGATGTCTGGAGTTTTGATCTCCTCCATACCCGCTTCACACCCTGGAGGACGGGGCTGTGGCCCCCCCACACTCCCTAGCAGATCATTACATGGAGAAGCCTTTGGGATGCAAGCATGCTGATCCACACAGGTATGCACACATGGGTATTCACAGACGCGGACTAAAGCTTTCTTGGCTGCTGCCTCAAAGCACACTGTGCGCTGTCTATCTTGCGTGCTGCACAATATCGTTTATTATTTAGTAAATATTGATATCTATGACTAGCTAGTTTATTGTGATGGTGCTTTGTTTTCTCTATTATTATGTTGCTCTTTGTTGTTTGCTGTCTCCTCTGTTTGTTTTTTTTGTTTGTTTGTTTGTTTTTTTTTCTCCATACAGGTGACCCAGGAGTTCTTTTTTTTTTTCTCTCTCTTCCCCCCCCTTCTCACCGTCTCTTCTCCCCTTTGGTTTTCTTTCTTTCTCTCCCCCTCTTTCTCTCATTCATTCCCCCTGTCCTATTTATTAAAAAAAAAAAAAAAAAAAAAAAAGACAAAGGATGAACTGAAGCTCTGCCATCACGTAATGTCGCATACTGCTGTTTCTGATGTCATTTAAAAAAAAAAAAAAAAAAAAAGAAAGTCTACAGTATAACATAGAAAAGACAGAACAAAGTTTTGGTTGTTTTTAAATTGTGCAGAAATGAAACTAGACTAAGCTCAATTATGTGACAGACATTTCATCCCATGTCAGTTTGGCCTCATCCTGGGCCGGATTATCCAGCACACACTCTGACCACAGTCCCAGGGGCAACGCACAGCTGGCTCCATCCAAGAGACAGGAAACAAACCAACACAATAATAAAAAGCACCATGTGATCTTCTTACATTTTCAAGACAAACATAGTAAAAACATGAGCATATTTGTTTCCTGATAATATGATGTGACAGGTAGAACAGAGTAAAGTGGTGGTGTTACAGCCTTTCTCCCCTCTGCTGCCGAGGCTGTTAGTCTCTCCCAAACTCAGCTACAGGACTTCCAAATGAATGAAAGCAGCAGAAGTGGCTTTACAAATGAAAGAGGAAGAGGAGAAGGAGAGCAGAGGGAGGCCACCCTGACCATCACTCCAGCTGAAAACATCACACTTCCATTAAAGTTGGTGAGAAAATGTTGAGCAGGATGAGCTGCTGGCTAATCTGGAGGCTGTAGCAGCAGCTCACAGTCACAGTGGATCTCCACTCATGAAAAAGCTCTGGCTGCTTCATTTCTCATCTCATATCAGAGACTTTAATGCTTCACTGAAGCTGTACTGTGATGCTTCCATATTCCAGTGAGGCCTCCATAATGATTTCAGCTGTTCTGTACACACACGGTGTGCCCTGTATGGCTCAAAGTCTCTGCAGCCTGTTTTTATCTGCTATCATCAGATCTTCATCATCCTCATTCACATCCCTCACACACTCTACAGCCTCATCAGCACTGACTTCATCTTCACTGACTGATGGAGCACAACATGAACCTGTGGAGGCTGAAACACTGTCCTGTCAAACATCTCCCCGTCACCACTCCACTTCTGTCAGCCTTTAAATGAACCCTGCTCAAGTCTGTCACTTCTGTTTGGAGCCAAAAGGAAAAACTGTTGTTCAGTCGTTTGGAAAGACAACATTTCTGAAAGCACTCAAACTTCTTCACATTTGTCTTCAGACACATCCTGAACATTTAGGAACTGAAGAAAGTTTCAAACATCCATTAAAGACCTGAAATATAGAAAAACAACAACAGCTGCAGTCAGTGAACTCACCTCAGAGTCTCCAGTCGACAGTTTGGACTCTCCAGTCCAGCACACAGAAACTTCATCCCTGAATTCTGCAGGTGTTTCCAACTCATGTCCAGCTCTGTCAGATGGGAGGGGTTGGACTTCAGAGCTGAGGCCACAACTTCACAGTGAGTCTCTGACAGTTGACAGTGAGTCAGTCTGTGATGATAGAAAATATAAAATGTGTTATTATAAAAGCAGAAAATCTGCATTATAAACACAGACTGAATGTATATGAAGACAAAACAGAGTGAGGTCATAATGTGATGAATCTGCTCTTCACATCTGTGCTTCAGCTCCTCTTACTGTGTTTGACATGACACAACGATTGAGTCTCTCTCAGACCTGCAGACTTTTAATGAGAATCTTTGTTTGGCTTTAATCTGCAGATGAAGGAGGAAGATGGTGTCACATTTAGGCTTCCATAAAGTCCACAGCCTGTCACTGAGATCTGATCCAGAGTCAGAGTGAAGACACACATTTGGACTGTTTCCTGTTTTGACTCCAGAACATTTTGAATGAGTTCAGCTCAGTGAAGAGTTCCAGCTGGAAAGATGATCTCTGTTTGCTACCTGCTGTCAGGTACGACTGTTCACGTCCACACGCAGGAAAAACCTGCTGACTGTTACCAAACGGAGCAGAAATCTCATTACTGGACAATAATGATGAATGAACTCAGAGCTGCTGATATCAGATCTGATTTCAGGGGAACTAAACACAGAAATGATTGGCTCATTTTAGCTTTCTGAGCAATTATCTGCTGGTGTGTCACTAGTTGGCAGAAAATGATTTGTATTCCTGTTCAGGGCTTCAGTGTTTATGAGTCCAGATCCAGGTGACAGCAAGTCAAAATGATGTTACCTGTCTGTGTCCAGCAGCAGCCTGTATTCACTTTGAATATTGTTATAACCTGACATGGATCAGTTTGTCTTTGATTGGTTTGTAAATGTCACTGTTTCCATTGGACCTGAGTGACGTACAAAGACAGAGAGGGAGAGAAAGGAGAGAGAGGATGGAGATAGCAAAGAGAGAGCAAACACTAACAGGTGAGAGTGGACAGGTGACCAAGGTCAGCAACCAATCAGAGAGCTTCTGTTTGACCCACAGTCACTGATGATGACTGCACATAACCAAGCAGTGTGTTACTCTGATATCAAATATGGATCCTGCTCTTATAATAATGATCATCAGATGATATTATTGTGTTATTTTGTAGCTGAATACGATGTTTGTGTGATTATCAGTGAAAGAAGCAGTGAGGAGGATGGAGAGAGAGAGAGGACAGAGGGTGAAGTTAGAAACACTAAAAGGATTTTTCATGGATGATTTGAGTGATTTCCAGCAGGACACTTAAACATGTCAGTGGACGTCCTAAAGAACATATTCACTGATATGAAACGTGTCATTGAACAGGATTAATATCAGTGGAAACATGGTGGAAACAGCTGTGACTGCATGGATGTGACACACTTCAAATCTGTTCTCCACTCTTGGATTTGGGATCCATGGAGCTGCTGCTGAGTCTGTACAATAAAGGAATGGTGTGGAAGGTTGCAGCGTACGGACACAAACACTTTGTGCTTACAATCTGATTTTATTTTCAACATTAAACTACTAACCTACACTGATCAATGATGTTAATGATCACATCTGGACTCACCGAGCCTTTCTGCAGTTCCTCACAGCTGGAATCAGTCTCTTTCGTCCCAGCACTGATGTGTTGTACTTCTGCAGGTCCAACTCATCCAGAACCTCCTCTGTGATCTGCAGCATGAAGGCCAGAGCTGAGCACTGGATCTCAGAGAGTTCCTTCTCTGACTTCAGGAACTCTTGGATCTCCTGAAATAATGAGAGGTCGTTCATCTCCATCAGACAGTGGAAGATGTTGATGCATCTGTCAGGAGAGATTCCATAACTGTTCATCTCCTTCAGGTTGTTGATGACTCTCTGGATTGTTCCTGGACTGATCTCTTTCTGACCCAGCAGACCTACTAAGAGTCTCTGGTTGGACTCCAGACAGAGGCCATGAAGGAAGCGAACAAACAGGTCCAGGTGGCCATTTTTACTCTGGAGGGATTTCTCCATGACTCGTTTAAGGAAATCATCCAGAGAGGACTCTTTATATTTTTTCCCAAAGAAGTTCTTCAGCACCTTTGTCTTCCTGTTGGTGTGACATTGGAACATGTAGACTGCAGCCAGAAACTCCTGAATGCTCAGATGAACAAAGCAGTAGACTGGTTTCTGGAAGATCACACACTCTCTTTTGAAGATCTCTGTACAAACTCCTGAGTACACCGAGGCCTCTGTCACATCCAGACCACACTGCTCCAGGTCTTCTTGGTAGAACATGATGTTTCCTTTCTCCAGATGTTCAAATGCCAGCCTCCCCAGCTTCAGAAGAACTTCCCTGTCAGCCTCCGTCAGCTCCTGTGGACTCGTCTCACGTCCCTCATGGTACTTGTTCTTCTTCCTCTTTGTCTGAACCAGCAGGAAGTGTGAGTACATGTCAGTCAGGGTCTTGGGCAGCTCTCCTCTCTGCTCTGTAGTCAACATGTGCTCCAGAACTGTAGCAGTGATCCAGCAGAAGACTGGGATACTACACATGATGTGGAGGCTCCTGGATGTCTTCATGTGGGAGATGATTCTGCTGGACAGCTCTTCATCACTGAATCTCCTCCTGAAGTACTCCTCCTTCTGGGCGTCAGTGAAGCCTCGTACTTCTGTAAGCCTGTCAACACACGTAGGAGGGATCTGATTGGCTGCTGCGGGTCGGGAAGTTATCCAGACGAGAGCCGAGGGAAGCAGATTCCCCTGGATGAGGTTTGTCAGCAGCTGGCTGACTGATGACTTCTGTGTGACATCAGACAGCAGCTTCCTGTTGGTGAAATCCAATGAAAGTCTGCTTTCATCCACGCCGTCAAAGATGAACAAAAGCTGAGAGACAGCCAGCTTCTCTGCTGTGACCTTCTGTAATGTTGGATGGAAAACATGGAGCAGCTCCAGAAGACTGTACTGCTCATCTCTGATCAGGTTCAGCTCCCTGAATGAAAGCAGAACCACCACACTGACATGTTGGTTCTCCAAGCCCTCTGCCCAGTCCAGAGTGAACTTCTGCACTGAGAAGGTTTTTCCAACACCAGCCACGCCGTTGGTCAGAACCACTCTGATGGGTCTCTGTTGGTCAGGTAAGGCTTTAAAGATGTCCTGGCACCTGATTGGAGCGTCATGGAGGGCGTCCATCTTGGAAGCTGTCTCCAGCTGCCTCACCTCATGTTGGGTATGAACCTCTTCACTCTGTCCCTCTGTGATGTAGAGCTCGGTGTAGATGGTGTTGAGGAGGGTTCTACTTCCTGTTTCATCACTTCCTTCAGTCACATGTTCACATCTCCTCCTCAGACTGATCTTATGTTCATCTAAAACCTCCTGCAGACCAACATCTGCTGAAAGAAAGAAAAACAATGAGACTAAAGAGAAAGAAAACTCTTCAATGTCTGAACAACACAAGAAGTCCAGTTTTCAGAAATGAGTCCATCAGCAGACAGATGTTCAGTCTTACTTTGTACACAGCTGCTCTGACTGGCTGTCTGCAGTCCAGCTCTGCTTCTGGATCTTTCTCCACACTGGGGACAGGAGGAGTCTCCTGATGAAGCAGACTGGTCCCAGTATGAGGAGATGCACTGTCTGCAGAACCAGTGTCCACAGCTGGTAGAGACTGGATCCTTCAGGACGTCCTGACACAAAGCACAGCAGGACAGCTGCTCCTCCTCACAAACACCACTCCTCTTCCTCTCTCTGTGAACACATTTCTTCATCACTAAAACATTTACTGTCAGTGAAAAACATCCAGATGTGACCAAACTGCAGTTCCTCACAGTTCCTTTGATTTCATCAACACTAATGAGCTGCTCTTCCTGTCTGCCTGTCTCATTAAACACTGAGTGATGAATACAAACTCAACACTTCCTGCAGACTTCCTGACTTCACAATAAAAGCTTTCCATCAGAGAGACAGTTATGACTTTCACTGTTTTACAGCCGCTGTGTGCAGATTATCTGGGTCAGTTCACTCTGAAGCAGCTTAGAAGTGTCCGTGTAGAGCCGTGGTCTGACACACAGAGACTTCTGATTTTCTCTATTTAAACAAACATGATGAAGATGAGCAGGTTTCTCTTCTAGTATAAACTCTGTGTCTCTCTGGCTGGCTCATGATGGCTTTTCAGGTTTTATGTTTTGCTCTCTCCTGCTATGGTTTTGCCTGCCTGGGTGGAGCTTGTAATGGCCTCTCGCTCTTGGTCCACCCAGCTATGATGATTACACCACCTGTTGCTGATTCACCTGGGCTTACCGGTAACCATTTAACGCTGCGGCATGGAGCAGTTTGTCGCTGGGACATTGACCCTCCTGTGTTCATGATCTCAGTTCTTTGCTAAGAAATCTCTCTCTAAATTCACCAGCTGGGTTAACTTTGTGTATATTTTGAGTAAATATTTCCCCGGACCTGGGCCCTGTTTCAGGAAGCTGGTTTAGTGGAAAAACTGAGTAAGTATACCCTGAGTTAACGAAAACTCTGGGTTTTCGGTTTCACAAAGCGAGTTCAGATGAAGCCTCAGTGAGTCACTATGACGACACACTCCGTGAAGCTAACCTGCCCCCTAGCAGGTTTACTTCAACTAACCCTGACTGTCTCCGCCCCTTTGTTGGAAACCTGACAGTAGGAAGTGTCGGACATGGCGTGCCCCTTCCTTGAAGAGCCAGTAGATGTTGAAGCCCAAATTCTCCGCAGAGCTCTCCGCCGGGAGAGAGTGATTAGAGCGCGTTTGGACATTATATCATTTCCTGATGATTTTCTGTGCGAACGTTACCGTTTCTCAGCACAATCTATAATTTATTTGAATAACATCCTCAGGCCATATATTACGCATGTGACACATCGCGGACATGCTCTCAGTTCATTACATATTATTTGTATTGCACTTCGGTTTTTTGCAAACGGGAGCTTTCTGTATAATATTGGTGACGCTGAGCACGTTTCCAAGGCTACCGTCTGTCGGGCAGTCAGGAATGTTACAGTTGCACTGAAACGTCTCCTGTACTCGTTTGTGGTGTTCCCCGGTCACAGACCCACAAGATTTATCAAAGAGGGATGCCACAAAATTGCAGGTATCAGGATGACCAAAACTTAATTTATGATGTGGTGATACTTGGACTACTACTTAAATTTTACATTTATTTTCAGGGCCCTGGGCTCTATTTCAGGAAGCTGGTTTAGAAAACTCGGAGTGAAAAACGATACTCAGGGTTGAGTAACCCCGAACTGTCCAACTCGGAATATTCGGTTTCAGAAAGGCTGATAACAAGTAGTTCAATCAACGCGGAGTTGCTTTAACCCCAAGTTAAGCGCGCACACGAGGATACATAAAGCCCTGATTAGTGGAGCACAGATTAAGCGAGTCACCATGGAGACGGAGGGAAAGAAGGCGCGGCCAATGTATTTTACAGCGCTTGAGGCCGAAATTCTGATGGCAGCATATGCCCATAACATGCAAATTTTGCAGAAAAAAAGTAACACAGCCTCAGCTGCCAAAGAAAGGGCGCATGCATGGCAAAACATAGCCGACAGAGTCAATACGTGAGTGTTAATTTAAACATTGATCTAGGGATTTCCACCCATTTAACACGTTATTTATTATATTTTATTTTTTATTTTATACATTTTATTTTGTGATGTGATGTGAGCGCAGGTGCAACCCAACAGGCCCCAAACGTTCCTGGCAGCAAGTAAAAATGAAATATAAAAATATAGTCCAAACAGGTAAGGTGTAATTGTATTATGAGCCATAGTGCTTGGTCTGTTTGTCCCATGTAAATCAATTGCGGTTAGAGGCTACATTACTTTTCTTTCTGTAAGCAAAGAAAATTATCTGAGCACATTACAAGTACATATTTGCTTACTCTGTATGCTCAAATGTGACCCGTTATGGCCACTAGAAAAAAAGCGGAGGCCCGAAAAACAGGTGGGGGTCCTCCACCACCACCACTCACAGAGCCTAGCCACTTTTGGCTTCCACATTTGTGATAATGTTGGCAGCATCACATATGATCTTCACAGTGCAGAGAACACAAATTAGCATCCATTACTATAATGAAATAATTTGTTAGTTTGAAATGCTACAGGGAACTATGTACCTGTACATTAATGCTGTGGAAAGACTTCCTGTTCACATAGTCTCCTTCATTTACTGAAGGAGCAATGATTGGAATGTGAGTGCCATCTATACAGCCAATCACACCTGGGAACCCTGAAAATAAATGTAAAATTTAAGTAGTAGTTCAAGTATCACCACATCATGAATTAAGTTTTGTTCATCCTGATACCTGCAATTTTGTGGAATCCCTCTTTGATGAATCTTGTGGGTCTATGACCGGGGAACACCACAAACGAGTACAGGAGACGTTTCAGTGCAACTGTAACATTCCTGACTGCCCGACAGACGGTAGCCTTGGAAACGTGCTCAGCGTCACCAATATTATACAGAAAGCTCCCGTTTGCAAAAAACCGAAGTGCAATACAAATAATATGTACAGAACTGAGAGAATATCCACGATGTGTCTTATGAGCAATATTAGGCCTGAGAATGTTATTCAAATGAATTATAGATTGTGCTGAAAAACGGTAACGTTCACACAGGAAATCATCAGGAAATGATAAAATGTCCACACGCGCTCTAATCACTCTCTCCCGGCGGAGAGCTCTGCAGAGAATTTGGGCTTCAACATCTACTGGCTCTTCAAGGAAGGGGCACGCCATGTCTGACACTTCCTACAGTCAGGTTTCCGACACAGAGGCAGAGAACGTCAGGGTTAGTTGAAGTAAACCTGCTAGGGGACAGGTTAGCTTCACGGAGTGTGTCGTCATAGTAACTCACTCAGGATTAATCTAAACTCGCTTTGTGAAACCGAAAACCCAGAGTTTTCGTTAACTCAGGGTATACTTACTCAGAGTTTGCCCTAAACCGGCTTCCTGAAATAGGGCCCTGGTTACAGACGCTTACCTGTGACTCCCGTGTGTGGCTGTGTGAGTGGAGAGCAGGACAAGAGTGACTGAAGAGGAGTGAGTGTGGACTCCCTTCCCTCTTTTCCCTGGAGCCCTGGACCCCCTCCCCAACTCACTGTACATATATAGAGCACTGTGGTTCACCCCTTTGGTGAATAACCTGTCACCTTTTTGTTTGTCAGAACTCAGTCTGTGCTTGAGTTCCTCTGTTAGCCATGACATTTTGTTGGTTCTCTCTCTTCAGGTCCCTGTAAGTGTTTGATCTAAAACATTATATTTATTCTGCTTTGATTGTTTTGTGTGCTGAGCGACATTGTTGCATGATCCACTTTTTCTTATCACTCAAATATCCTGATACTTTCAGAAAGTTGGAGAGCTCTCCTGGCTTGCTTAGTCTTTGCTCTGTACTGCAGTACTTGCATTGGTCTCACTGGACAAGTCTGCATGTGAATCTACAACTGATCTGACATTGTGGCACAAACACAGTAAACAAACACTACGAGCACCTTGTTTCATGTGCAGTGGCTTTCTTCTCATTCTGTTACTGAACACTGTATGAAAAGCCTCTCACTGCCAGCATCCTTCCAGCCCCACGACAACAAGACCAACTCACATCTTCACAACACCAAGAATTTTTCCCCTTTTCTTTGGAGAAACTGAGAAGCCAATAGGATTGTAGCTCAAACTTGCCCACAGTCCTGCTTCATCACTGCTCACTCCTACCTGTGTTGGTGCTCAGTGGACAGTCATAGCCTGCTGCTAGCATGAATGCTAAATGTACTGCTGTGGATGATCAGCAGAACAAGATGTTGTCAGTTTGACTGTTTGCTGTATTTAAAGTGTTTTTCTCAGTTCGTCTGTATTCAAAGTGCATTCGGGGCTTTAGCTGACAGCTCTTTGTGCTAACAAACTAAACTCTCTTAGTTTAAGCCAGCAGACTTTACCAAACACAAAGCCTGCTGCTGCCTCCATGGGTTAGCTTGTGTGACTGGTGTTTGCACCAATGAAATCTAAATCACACTAATGTCTCCTCCAAGGTGTTTGGTGGGAGCACTGAGTGAAACATAAGAGCTCTGGTAAAATAACAAACAGGGCTGTGAGAGCAACTGAAGTGATAAAAATACTGTTTGAAGATAAAAAACACTTTGATGTTCTCTCGTCACCTAACAAGGTCCAAACCCTGTGAACTATTTTAGCTTTAATAATTGTGGATTCAGGTATCCATCTTTGGACATTTGTAATTAAATATTTTAAAACTCCATCAAAGACTCCTGATGTGGCTGTTTGGAGAAGGAAAAGAGGGACAAAGTGGAGCGTCGAGCTGAGGCTTCATTCACTGCAAACCTACAGTTATGTTTCCTTGTTTCTGCTGTTTGCATATTCACAGCTGAAATAAAGCTGCCTCTTTGACTTCATCCTGTTGTGTTTGGGTCCAATCCTGCCTGCCACACAGCGCTACAGGACAAAGTCTAAGATTTTTATCTTTTTAATGAATCTTTGGTCATATTTATCCAGGAAAACACAAACATGTAAAGGAGTCATCACAGTTCTCTGACCTCGTTTGTCCAGGTTCACCACTGAAGTGTAGAGGGTAATCTTTGGACCAGTCACTCCTCACAGATGGACAGCTGGATCCTGCAGACTGTGACCTCTGATCTCTGCAGACACAAACATGTTTTATTCAATGATCAATTCTCTGATAAAGTGATTGAAGCAGCTGTGATCACACAGACTGCAGATAATGCAGCTGTTTCCTGTCAGTAACAGTCCTCTTAGATTAGAGTTCAGCTTTTTACAGGAAAACAAATGTCCCTGAATGCAACAGTGAGACACAGTCTGCCTGTGTGGCTGTGATAGCTGCCGTTAGGAGCGCTCATGTGTTTGCAGTTAGACGAGGAGATGTTACCATCATGGACACGTTAACAAATCCTGCAGCATCACGTGGCACAAACACTTTGTGTTCCTGTCATCTGCAAGCAACAGGAAGTTCATTCGGGGGATCCACAATTGAGTCCAAATGTGTCTTAAAACCAGATAAACTGACAGTTACAGCTGAGCCTGTGTGTCCTTGGAGACACTGCTCTGCTACAGAGATGCATTTTAGAAACCAGGAAACATCAAAATCATTTAAATCAGAGAGTTCATGTTACTAACAGCTCACCTCTCTGCAGCAGAGTCTTTAAACTTAATGATGACATTTTTAGACGCGTCACTCTGTAAGGACACAGAGCTGGGTGGAGGTCCAGGCTGGTTCCTGTGAATAATGATGGAGCAGTGATGTGAGTGCTGAGCTGTGACATGGAGAAGAGTCATGGACAGTTAGAGATGGTCATCTCACCTCTGAGCTGTGGTCTGGCTCTCATGTTCCCCACACACAGTGCTTTTAGAGGGAGGGACTCCCTCCTCTCTGTCCTCACACTGATCCATGCTGCTCAATTCACATCAGCTCACACACACTTTCTACCTTCACCTGCAGAGGAAACACAAATCATTCATGTGCACATCAGCTGAGAGCTGCAGAGGTCGTGTCTGATGTGTTGGACTAACATCCATCTGAGACGCAGCTTTCATCAGTTCACTACAAAAAGTGTCACAGAGCCGAGTTCAGCCTCCAAATCCTCCATTACTGTAGTCCTACAAAGCAGCAGGTCAAACATGGCTGCAGAGAGCAGCTTTATGTCAGTAACCATGTCCAGGACCAAGCTGACTGCTTACAGAGTTCATACTCTAACTGCTAGCTGCTCTGCTAGCTAAGCTAACTCAGTAACAGTGACTCTGACAGCAGTTACTGTGGAACAGCGGCCGAGCTCAGGACACATTCAGTGTGTTTAGTCTGAGTCCTGGACTCTGATCCAATGGATTCAATCCAGCTCGGAGTTTCATGTGTTCATCAGAATAAAATACATGTACTAATATAACAGAAGTAATGCTCTGAATGCAGGACTGTAATGGAGGATAAATAAGGTTTTTACAGCCTGAAAGAAACATTCAGTTCATATATTTGTAGACAGTGAAGCAGTTTTTAATACTGCAGCTGTTTCCTTCACCCGTGTGTGTGTCTGTGAGCCACACCTTCATGTGCTGCTTTAGAAATATGTGGTCTGACTGCTCAGACTGAGTCTAGGAGGAAAGTTCACACGCTGGAGAAAGTTTTGTTCCTAACTTTGTCAGAGTTCGGCTCCAAAGACGAAGAAGACGGAGCTCACAGTCTGTAGATGGTCCTCAGTGTGTGTGCGAAGCCAAGAAAGCACACAGGAGTGTGTTTATGTCAGCAAATCAGTGTGTGTGAAGAGTCTGAGGGAGTGTGTGAATGAGACTCAACACTGAAACCAACAGTCCAAGAAAAGCGTCTGGATTTCTTTAAGTTTAACTTAAATAAATCCAGACGCTTTTCTTTTTGTCTCCATAATGTCTCCATAATGCTGCAATGTTATCTGCTCCAGAAACACTGTGCAGAAGTGATGTTTTCAACGAACACCTTTTTATTTAGTGTAATGCACAAACACACCAACAGAGGGCAGTAATATCCCTTCAACATACATTGTAAAATTACTATTACAACACTCCCACTTAATTTTACCATGGAGTTCACTTACTTGACACCCATTGCTTATTTCTTTCAAAAAAAACATTATGCACCTATATCACGGTGTTACTAGAAAATAAACATTTTCTCTTTTGTTTTGAACTCACACAAAAAATGTACTGTGTCCATCTTAGACAAAACTATTATTCTTCATTACAGTTAAATGCTCGCCATCTTAACATAAGCATAGTATAGGCATGTTAAGCATATGATAACCCTTTTAAACTGAACACAGTCCAATCTTCCCTCTGAGATACTCAAACTTTTGTCTAGCCAGCGGTTTGGTTAACATGTCAGCTTTCATGTTTTCTGTACAGCAGTACTTTAGCTGGATTTGTCCATTTTGCACACATTCACGAATGTAGTGGTAACGAATGTCTATGTGCTTTGTTCTTGCATGATCGACTGGATTTTTTGCGATTGCAATTGCTCCTTGATTGTCCTCCAGGATCACTGTTGCTGTGGTTTCCATTCCAAGCTCAGTTAGTAGTCCTCTTAACCAAACTCCTTCTTGTGCAGCTTGGCTCAAAGCAATATACTCAGCCTCTGCAGTTGAAAGTGCAACTGTTGCTTGTTTCTTGCTAAGCCAACTGACTGCACCTCCTGCAAGTAGAAAGATGTTTCCAGTTGTAGAACGTCGATCGTCCTGATCACCTGCCCAATCAGCATCTGAATACCCAACCAAGGTTCCTGTTTCTGTTCTTTGATATTTGAGCCCCAGATTTAGAGTTCCTTTCAAATATCTCAGGATTCTTTTCACAGCTGTCAGGTGCGTAGTGTTTGGGTTTGCATTGAACCTTGACACCACACTCACTGCTTGTGCAATATCTGGTCGTGTGGCCATGGCAGCATACAATAAACGTCCAACCATTGACTGATACATGCTTGGGTTTACAGGTTGACTGACATCATCACTCTTTCTTAATTTGACATTTGTGTCAGCTGGAGTTGCTACTGGATTGGCACTGTCCATTCCATACTTTTGTAGTATGTTTTCAATATACTGCCTCTGATGAAGCATAACATGGTTTTTGTCCTTGTCTTGGACCACTGAGATGCCCAGAATGTAGGATAGCTCACCCATGTCCTTCATTTTGTAGTGTTTCTTCAGAGTGTCCTTTAAGGTCTTCATGCTCTCTGCTGATTCTGTAATCAAAATCAGATCATCAACATACACAGCCAATATTTCCAACTCCTGACCTGTTCTAACAAATACACACTGATCTGAAGTACTCTGTGTAAAACCAATACTTTTCATGAACTCTGTAAAAGCTTTGCTCCAGCAACGTGGAGACTGCTTCAGTCCATATATTGACTTGTTTAGTTTGCACACTAGATGTTCCTGCCCAGGTTTGATGTAACCCTCTGGCTGCTCCATGTAGATTTCCTCTTCCAGGTGTCCATTCAAGAATGCAGTCACAACATCCATTTGATGCACATTTAGATTGTTTTGCACAGCAAATGACAACAATGTACGAATTGAACCAAATCGTACAACTGGAGAGAATGTTTCATCATAGTCTGCACCATAAATCTGTGAATAGCCTTTGGCAACAAGTCTGCACTTGTATCTTTCCACTTGTCCGTCACTGTGATGCTTAACTTTAAAGACCCACTTTGATCCAACTGCTTTGCGATCCTTTGGTAGATCCACTAAATCCCATGTGCCATTTTCTAGCAGTGACTCATATTCCAAATCAGCTGCTTCTTTCCACTCCTTTGCATTTGGACTTGACATAGCCTCTTCTAGTGTATTTGGTTCTGTGACACAACAGATGTTGACATAATGATCAACTGTAGCTGCATCAGCAAACTCCTCAAATCCATATCTCTTTGGAGGTCTTCTGATCCGCTGATCTCCTTTTGCAGCCTCACTGGCGACAGTCTCCTCAGTACTTGTTTGTCTTTCACCCGTGTGTAGTGTCACCTCATTCCCCACACTGAGATCTTTTTCACTTTGTTTGCATTTAAACTCTGTTTCATTGAAGACCACATCTCGTCGAATCAGTATTTTTCCTTTTTCCTCATCCCACAGTCGGTAGCCTTTTGCATTGGTTGCATATCCCAGGAAACGAACTTTCACTGCCTTTTTGTCCAGCTTCTTTCTCTCTGTGTCTGGAACATGAGCATAAGCAACACAACCAAATACTTTCATATGGCTAATGTCTGGTTTTTTTTCATACCATCTCTGATAGGGTGTTTCGTTTTTTAAAGCAGATGTTGGGAGCCTATTCTGTATGTAAGTTGCAGTAGCAACAGCTTCTGCCCAGAATGTGTTTGGCAACTTTGCATGTGATAGCATGCTTCTAGCTGATTCCACTAGAGTTCTGTTTTTTCTCTCTGCAACACCATTTTGCTGTGGTGTGTGTGGTACAGTCATTTCATGGTGGATGCCTTGAGCTTTCAAATATTCTTGAAACTCTTTAGATGTGTATTCCCCACCATTGTCAGTTCTGAGTCTTATTACTCCCTGTCCACATTCATTTGAGAAGATTCTTTCAAACTCTTTGAACTTGCTCAGGACTTCCGTTTTTTCTCTTATGAAATATACTTTACAACATCTGGAGTAGTCATCAATGAAAGTCACAAAGTACTTTTTTCCTCCTAGTGACTCAGTTTGAAAAGGACCACAAACGTCACTATGCACTAATTGCAACTTGCGTTTTGTTCGTATTTCTCCCACTGATTTGCAAGGTTTTCTTGATAATTTGCCTTCAACACAAGCTTCACAAAAAATGTCCTCCTCTTCATTTGTAAGGCTAATTCCTTTCACCAAGTTTTTTACTTTTTTCAGATCTGTAGTGTGACCTAGACGCTGATGCCACATACTTGCTGGAACTGAAGCAGTTGACGCTCCATGACAGGTTGTGCAGTTTCCCTCAATTACCAGCTGATACAATCCGTCAGATCTTTGTGTTTCCATTCCATGGAGAGCTCCATTCTTTCCTCTTATGTAGCAATGAGTCCTTTTGAACTTCACTGTGTTTCCCTTCTTGGCAGCAGCTCCCACTGAGAAAAGGTTCATTGATAATTTGGGAACATACAGCACATCATACATTGTGACATCTTTTCCATCACTAACTCTGAATGACATTTTCATTGTTATGTTACCCAGACCTAAAGCCTCAACTACTCTGCCATCACCAAGTTTCACTGTTTGTGGTTCTGAAAACTCTTGGTATTTTTGTAGAGCTTCTTTATTCCATGTCATGTGTTTTGACACTCCTGAATCAATTCTTCTTGTTGTGCATCACTTTTACATGACTCATTTACAACAAAAGCTCCCTCATATGAGTCCTCTTTGTCCTTATACACCACGCTTTTAGCCTTGTGGGCCTTGTATTTCTTTTTAATGCTTGGACAATCACGCTTGATATGTCCTTCCTTCCCACATTTGTAACATCTCCATGAGTCGGAGCTGTTTGCTCCCACTGTTTTTGATCCAATCTGTTCATTTCTATGCATCTGAGATGACATCGCTGATACACTACTGGACACAGTGGTGTTGTCAGTAAGCACTCGCTTTTGTTCCTCATTTATCAAGGCTTGTTGAACAAACTGTAGTGTCAGACTATCCATCTTTGTCTCCAAAGCAGTAACAACAGTTGCATAGCTGGGTGGCAAACTACCTAGAAGGGTGACAATTTGATCTTCCTCTTCAATTACAGAACCTATTGCCCCTAGCTGATCAGTAAGTTCCTTCATCCTTTTTAAATGACCATTGAGATGTTCTCCTTCCTTCATTTCACACCGGAAGTACTTCTTCTTCAGAAATAGCTTGTTAGCAACAGTATCTCTTTCAAACTGTGCTTTTAGCATATCCCATGCTTCTTTTGGGGTCTTACAGTTTGTTATCAAGTACAATTGGGGTGTACTTACATTCAGTACCAACACTGAAAATGCCTTTTCTTTCTTCCGTTCAAATTCAGCTCGCGCTTGGGCATTAGCATCCGCGGCTAACTGCTCCGTCTCCGGTACCATACCCCACAGTCCTTTTGCCTTCAACAGGTGCTCCAGTTGAAATTTCCACGTTGCCCAATTCTCCGGTCCGCTCAGCTTGTCAATAAACAGTCTATCTTCCATTGTGAATCCCACAATTCTGTTTATGACTCCCAAAAGAAAACGTTTTAGCAGCTTCCCTTGGCGACCTCTGGGCCCATAACCTGATGTTTTCAACGAACACCTTTTTATTTAGTGTAATGCACAAACACACCAACAGAGGGCAGTAATATCCCTTCAACATACATTGTAAAATTACTATTACAACAAGAAGCTCTGATGGTAACACAGAATCACAGTGGAGATACTTCTGTCCACCTTTGATTAGACTCATTATAAAAAGGAAAACAAAGTTTGAACACAGTCATGTTTCCAGTTCACTGACTTACATTTATTCCATGGACACTCACTCTAACCTGAACCACAGCTACAACCCAACATTGTTGAGGCCTCATCTCCTCCTTTCCTGACTGTAGAGGTTAAATATGCAACAACCAACAAATAAAAGAATTTGGTTCATTTCAAAGAAATTCACACGGTGACCAAGTAAAGTAACCGTAGCAAAGGAGACAACATCCCGTTGATGGTGGGATTATTTGAAAGATTTGCTTTAGTCACATCACCAAATGCAGTTGAACCACCCGTGGATCCATGTTTGACCATTCTACCACTCTGAGCTCTGCTTTTGAAACATTTTATTATTATCATCATTCATTTATTCATTCTTTGGAGGGGGGCTATTTCCTAATGCCGCCCTAATAAGCTGATGTTCAAGGGGAAATATAACAGAAACTCTTTCAGTGTTATTCATTAATAAATTAACAGATAAACTGTGAAGAAGAAAAAACTGAGATTTAAAGGAGAGAGTGAGAAACTTGATCATCCATCCTCATAATACATGTTTATCAGTATCTGCTGTGACCATACTGCATTAATAACTACAAGTCTACAACCCAAACATCAGATGTTAATCGAAATTTTTTGCTCTCTCTCCTCCTTAAATGTGTTTTTAATGTTACTTATAATTCAGAATTGGCGACTGGAACACGTATGACACATACGAACATCAGGAAATAAAAACTCGATAAATATAACCTCAGTAAATGAAGTCAGTGTACAGCGGGGGTTGTTACAGCTGTGTACCGGGGGCTGCGCTTTGTCGGTAATAACAGCTCGATTGCTTGCAAGGCGAGCTGGTCTGTCCCACGCTTTGCCGTGAGACTGGGCTGGGCAGACATCTCCAAAGTCATCGAAGTACTTTTGCAAAGAAGCTGTATCTTGACAACCCGACCAGACATCTGAAGATTAAACCGCTACATTTTCGGCTAAAAAAATATTAAAACGGTATTTGGTGAGACACAAACAGGGTTTTTCAAAGTTCAGTTCTGTTAGCTTCCACATGGCAGTTGTTGGTGTGCAGTAACGCCTTCTAAAAACAATGGCCACCAGGCCAAAGCAATGGTTCTGACTCGATCAGCCCCACCCCCTGAGTTTGATGGGTGAGGTTGACAGATAAAATAAATTTATGGTGAGACCTGAAGGAGTCAACAGTGCCAAAATGAATTAATTAAATACACCATTAAATAATTATTTAAATGTGGAAATAATTAATTAAAACATGAAATAATCCCATTTTAATTAATTATTTCTAATTTATTAGAAGACATAGCATAAATTTTCACTGCTATGCTGATGACACCCAGCTCTATCTGTCCATGAAGCCAGATAACACACACCAATTAGTTAAACTGCAGGAATGTCTTAAAGACATAAAGACCTGGATGGCCGCTAACTTTCTGCTTCTTAATTCAGATCAAACTGAGGTTATTGTACTCGGCCCTGAAAATCTTAGGAATATGGTATCTAAGCAGATTCTTACTCTGGATGGCATTACCTTGGCCTCCAGTAACGCTGTGAGGAACCTTGGAGTCATTTTTGACCAGGACATGTCCTTCAATGCACATATTAAACAAATATGTAAGACTGCTTTCTTCCATTTGCGCAACTTCTCTAAAATTAGAAATATCCTGTCTCAGAGTGACGCTGAAAAACTAGTTCATGCATTTATTACTTCCAGGCTGGACGACTGTAATTCATTATTATCAGGATGTCCAAAAAACTCCCTGAAAAGCCTTCAGCTGATCCAAAATGCTGCAGCAAGAGTCCTGACAGGGACTAGAAAGAGAGAGCATACAGTATTTCTCCTGTTTTGGCTTCCCTTCATTGGCTTCCTGTTAAATCCAGAATTCAAAACCCTGCTCCTCAGATACAAGGTCTTAAATAATCAGGCCCCATCTTATCTTAATGACCTTGTAGTACCATATCACCCTATCAGAGCACTTCGCTCTCGCTCTGCAGGCCTACTTGTTGTTCCTAGAGTATTCAAAAGTAGAATGGGAGGGAGAGCCTTCAGTTTTCAGGCCCCTCTTCTGTGGAACCAGCTTCCAGTTTGGATTCAGGAGACAGACACTATCTCTACTTTTAAGATTAGGCTTAAAACTTTCCTTTTTGCTAAAGCATATAGTTAGGGCTGGACCAGGTGACCCTGAATCCTCCCTTAGTTATGCTGCAATAGACGCAGGCTGCCGGGGGATTCCCATGATGCATTGAGTTTTTCCTTTTCAGTCACCTTTCTTACTCACTATGTATTAATAGACCTCTCTGCATTGAATCATATCTGTTATTAATCTCTGTCTCTCTTCCACAGCATGTCTTTATCCTGTCTTCCTTTTCTCACCCCAACTGGTCGCAGCAGATGGCCCCGCGCCTCCCTGAGCCTGGTTTTTTCTTCCCACTGTCGCCAAAGTGCTTGCTCATAGGGGGTCATATGATTGTTGGGTTTTTCACAAATGCTCTAAAACTGTAGAAGAAGGTTGCGTGTGATGAAAAAATATTTTACTATGACTTCACCAGTCTCTATCCCACAGTGCAATCTAAAAAAGATTATCCTGTAGGACACCCTCAAATCATTTACAGAAACTTTGACAGCCTAGAAAATTATTTCGGCTTTGTTAAATGCTCAGAACTGCCGCCAAGAGGTCTTTTTCACCCCGTCCTTCCCTACAGGTGCCACGGCAAACTGATGTTTCCGCTCTGCAGCTTGTGCGCTGAAGACCAGAAGCAGCACACAGCATGTGGGCACAGTGACAGTGAGCGGGTGTTGAATGGCACATGGGTCTCATTTGAGCTTGAAAAAGCTGTTGAGAAAGGATACAGGATTGTTTCTATTGATGGGGTGTGGCACTTCCCCAAAAAGACTGACACATTGTTTAAAGACTATGTGAAAGCCTTTCTAAAACTTAAACAGGAGGCCTCGGCGTATCCAGAACATGTGAAAACACCTGACGAGCAGCAGAAGTACATAGATGAGTATTATGAGAAGGAGGAAATAATGCTAGATCCGTCCGTAAATAAAGCTGTTCGAAACTGTAACAAGCTGTTGCTAAACTCGTTATGGGGTGGTTTCAGTATGAGGTCGAATATGGCGTCATCTGAGTTCATCACAGACCTTTCCAGGTTTAGCCAGCTAATGTTTAGCGACCAGGATGACATGTGGCAGTTTTGTTTCATCTCTGACGACGTCGCCATGGTGCAATGGCGCCACTCTGATGGTAGAGCATCCCGCATGAAGGACGTTAATGTCTTTGTGGGGGCCATGACCGCTGCACATGCCAGACTCATGCTGTATGATTTGTTAGACAACTTGCAGCAGTGCGTGCTGTATTGTGATACAGACAGCATCATTTTCACGGCACGCCCTGGCGACTGGATGCCTCCTCTAGGCCCATTTCTGGGGGAGCTCACCAGCGAATTAGCTTCAGGGCAGGGGGGTGTGGAGGATCACATAGTAGAATTTGTTTCCGGCGGGCCAAAATGCTACACATATCACACATCGCTGGCCAAGACCCAGGTCAAATGTAACGGCGTAACACTGAACGCACTAAACTCAAAGTTGTCACCCACGAATCCTTGAAAGGTTTAGTCCACAAGTTTGTAGCCAATCAGACATCAGACGCACACCTAGTCGCCATCTCTGATAATATCAGACGTGATAAAAAGAAGCTTCATTTGAAGAATGAAACCATTGTGAAGAAGCTTAAGGTTGTCTACAATAAGCGCCGTGTGCTCCAGACTATACAACCCTACCTTATGGATTTTAAATTAGGGGTTTGACGCCAGGTTACAGCACCCGTTCAGCATGGTGGCCAGCGGTTCCAGTAACTGTGGCAAGACGTTTTTTGTTAAAAGCGTCATTGAAAATTCTTCCAGAATTATATCACACAGCACTGATAACATTGTGTATATATACTCATGCTGGCAGCCACTATATGACCAGCTTCTTAAGATAAGAGACATAAAGTTTGTTAACTGTATACACGAATCTCTTGCTGATGACAACCTTCTTCCTGCAGACAAGAACAATTTGTTAACCCTTTAAGACCGACCATAGAACCAAGTCCGCCTGAGCTTATATTATATTTTTTCATGTTTTAGTGACATTTTTGGGAGCATTTCAAGTTGATATACATCAATTCAACCATTATAGCCCAAGTTTTAATAATATGTATGCATTAAGTGCATAGTAATTACATAAATTGCAAAAAAGTGCAATAAACTACCAAAAAACTGAAAATCTTTTTTGTTTTTTTAACATATATTTCCCAGTTAGAGAAATTTAAGAGGCTTATCCCTCAAAACTGTAAATACAAAAAAGTTGCACAAAATAGTTTCCCACCACAGGAAATTTATTTTGAGTGTCTTCATATTTTTATTTTTGAAATGCACCAACTAATATTGTTTAAAAATCCAAGAGATAAATATCAAGTCATGCTTTTAGGTAGGCAAATATTTCCTGGTAATACTAAATATATTATAGAAGCATTTAATGATGCCACATCCACAACATACGGGTATCTTTTAATAGACTATAAAGGTAAGACCCCGGACTATTTAAGACTCAGAACAAATTTACTGTCAGACCGTCCGGTTGTTTATATCCCAAAACAAAAAACAGTGAAGAGGTGAAAGGATGTCATCACGCATGCGGAGGAATCTGTCTCTGTTGGAGTTGATATACAAGTCTCTCCCGGCTCTACGCAGAGATATTATTAGCAATGCAAACTTCATCAATGCATTGTGTGAGATAGCCTTTAACGTATTGCAAGGTAACATTCCACTGACAAAATAAGAAGTACAAACAGCTAAAAAGAAAAAATCTCTAATCAGACTGATTGCTGAAGAAAAGATCAAAACTTTGAAAAAGAGAAAGACAATAAACCAATCTGGCGGGTTTTTACTACCCTTATTAGGGGCTGCAATCCCTTTCATAACCAGTCTGATAGCAAACAGGTGAAAATGGAACATGTGCAAAAGATGTTTTTGGTGCCCCAACATCAGCTGGACTTATTGAAACAACCGCAGCAGTACACAGGCAACATCAGACAACAGGCTCAGAAAGACTTGGACAAGGAGATGCTTCAAGTGTTACAAGAATCAGACATAGATGTGTATGAGAAAGCTAAAAAATATGGTGATATTCTCCAAAGATACCTCACACTTGTGAGACAAGGTGCCCGTGAAAAGAATATATTGTCTTCATCCCTACCGGAACAATTTAACATGGATGTGCAAACCCAGCCTGCGGACACCCAACCTGTTTATGGTGATGCTGGGGTGAAGGATTTTATTGCAGAGAATGTTTTGACACACATACCTAAAAGGAGAAGGAGAAATGCAGAACTCATTCTCTCATTGGCCAGACTTGATTTCTTACAATGACAAAGGTGAAATTGTTGTTGATAAACACACCATCCCGGGTTCACACATTTACGATCTGATTAAAGCCATCACAACCACACACACACCGTCAGACCTATTGGCTGGACAGAGTTTTTAAAGGCTGTTTCAGATTTTAACATACCGTTATCAGCCATATCCAACACCGGCATACGTAAGACCATTGCCATGTATAAAACTGATCACACACTGACTGAAGACCCTGAAGCATTTGAGTATAACTTTCATTCAAAATAAACTTTATACACAATTACAAAATGGAAAAAATTATGTTGGATTATAATATTATTTTATGCCATGTTAGACCCCTAATTAAAGATTGTGAATTATTATGTAGTTTTAGTTTGCATTATTCTCCTGAATTAGAAGAAGCTGATAACTATTGCATTTGTTAAACTGATTTGCATTACATTAGACTGCTGATTTATTGTGGATGAATGATATTGTTTCATGATGCATTATACTGCTGAGTTATAAGAAATACTGTTCGCAGAAAGTCATCGCCTTATTCGTCTGATTAGAAGAGAACATGCTGGAGTTTTCTGCCCCATCTCAGCAGGAGCAGATAAACAGGGAGCCAAGGTCGTAGCTTAGGCGCCGTGTGAGAGAAAAGCATGTGAATGTTTAAGCTTTTATGATTAGCTGGGGGCCACTAGAGGCTATAAGAGTTTGATCAATGCTCCACCATTTTGAGATCTGATGCTGTCTGCGTACGGTGTCCATCTCCCACGCGTGTGATCATTAAAATCATCGTTTGACTCAACACGGCCGGACCAGTGTTCTTATTGTGGTTTTTCCTCTTGTATCCATCCCCAATTTTTGAACTCGTAACATTACCAAATATTAAAACACTACAACCACTGAAGAAACAAATAAAACCGATCACAATCAACATCAAAATATGATAATAGAAACATAGAAGAGACATATCATTCAATTCATATACGTTCATGTGATCTCTACGTTCAAAAACCCAATAACCTTGAATCCTTCGTTTAAATTACATTTAAATTCCAGCTGGCAGCTGTTGGAGTCAAATTGTTAAATGTTGTCATTGTGTTACTTAAATGTGTAAGTCTTAGTTCAAGCAGCAGGATCAAAGACATTCCTTTGTCTCTGACCACCTCTCCAACCAGTCTGTTGGTGGGGGAGGCTGTAGTGTTTTATTATAGGGACATCCTATCTGAAGGTTCTGTTTTCTTGGTTAATAAGCTTCCTACTTTTATGACCCTTTTGGTGAGCAGGAGGTCACACAAACGCACCCCCAAGCACGCACACACACACACACACACACACACACACACACACACACACACACACACACACACGCATTCAAGCACATGCATATAGACACACATACATAAGGAGGTCTGGTTTCCCGGCCAGTTTCAAGGAGGGTTAAGGATGGTTTCTCCACCGAAAGGAGGTTTTTCCTCCTCCGCTGAGGGCGTTGAGTGTTTGGTTTCTCCACCAATATGTAAGGAGGATAGAGCTCTCATTGGTGCCTATTTTGTGTGTGAAAGCGTGTGTGAGTGAGTGCAGGCCAGACGTGGTCTGTGCGAGTGTGGCTGATTGTTGTCTTGTAATGGGGAATAAACTGAGTAATTATGCCTTGAAAGGGGATGAAATATATTGCAAAGTATTTACTGGGCAGCACGTAGTATGTAGATCATTGAAGGAAGAAAGTAATGAATTTGTGCACAAAGCAGATGGAACAGTGTGTGTGACTGTGTCTGACGTCACTGTGTGTGTGAGCCACAGAGAGGTGTGAAAGACAAACATCCAAACTCAGCCTGCAGTTCTGTTCTGTGATTCTACATTTGACTATCCGTTGAGTTTGGTGTGTACTTCTGCTTTGTTCAGATGCATTTAGATACATCACCTCCACTCTCCTGTCTTTCCTTCTCTACCATTGCCTCCTAAATGGGGATGGGTACCGGTATCCGATGCCATTATGGCACCGGTTCTGACATAAACGTAAGTAACCAGACTGAAAAGCAGCGCACATTTCGGTGTTTTTTTCGGTGCTTTTTTCCCTGTGATGTCATACACTTTGGATTCTAGCCAATCATTTTACCTTTCCAAGGATAGTAGGCGGGCCCAGGTACGTATGTTCTTTTAGAGCAGAACTACAGATTAAAAATGCCCAAGGCGAAGCGGTCAAAGTCTGGCTGTACTTCACAGCAAAAGATGCAAACTCAGCAGCCTGCAACAAGTGCTTTAAGGTGATACTGTGCAAAGGAGGTAACTGATGAAACAGGGAGGCTGTAGCTCAGGGGGTAGAGCTGGTCACCAACTGATCAAAAGGTTGATGGTTCAATCACAGGCTCCTCCAGTCTGTGTGTCACATATCCTTGGGCAAACTAACCCCAACTTGTTCTCCAATGCATCCATCGGAGTGTGAATGTGTGTGAATGTACTTAGAAAGCACTGAGTGTAGATAAAGTGCTTGTGAGAATTTGGGTGATTGTGACATGTTTTATAGAACGCTTTGAGTACTCCGGGAGAGTAGAAAAGCGCTATATAAGAATCAGTCCATTTACCATGAAACACCCGGCGACGTATAGCATTTTTTAAAAGCCGAGAAATGCACCGTATCTGATAGCTTGCTGCGAGACCTCACACCGAGCACATCTACTGCTGGTGTGGTGCCTGTTATCAGACCCGGAGTTAGCAACATCCCCCAAGACCCCGAAGAGGAGAGTCCTGGCCCCTAGCCCTGCCAGTGTAGCAGAAATGTTGATGGATGATGATGGAAGCAGCAGCCGTTCTTCTGTGCGTGAGTAGCTTAATGTTGTTCGTGTGTAATTTACATTGAGTAGGCTAACCATGTTATTACATTAATGTAAGGTGAACAAGCAAACACTGTCGTAGTTACATGTGTCTGTCTTCTTGTTTGATAGAGTGATACCATATATGCCCTATAGCTGCAAAAAAGACTAACATTTTTGTCTTTTTCCAAAAAAACAACTAAACATGAGAGGTTTTAGGACAAAGTTTGTGTTCTCCATTCTTTAAGCACCGGTTCGAGCACCGATTAAGCACAGGCACCGTTTCAAAAGTACCGGTTGGGCACCGGTATCGGATAAAACCTAAACGATACCCATCCCTACTCCTAACATGCCTCCTTCCTCCTCTTCCTTTTCTTTCAGCCATCAATAGCATGACAGTCTTATTCATTATGATCCACGCATTTTATTTGGTAAAGCTTTAGTTCAGAAGGCCCTTACTAATGCAACACTCCCCATTTACCCAGGCTGGCACTTGGAGTACACTGGCTTGTGGCCCCTTGTGCCAGCATTAGTGCTTTCATCCTTTCTGCTGCTCACAATTCACCGATCACACTTTGACTATTACCATTAAAACAAGAGTCAGATAATTTAGCAACAGAGCTACGATCCTTTAAATGTTAAAGTTTCATGATTCACGTGTGGATGTTGCATAAGAAAAGCATGATGTATAAAGTATAAGTGTTTCTGACCAGTTGTTCATGTTCCTTCATTTTTCCCTTAAATCTATCAAATACTGTCCAACAGACTGATGGCACAGCAGTGCAGAGGCTGCAGAGGCTGCAGAACCTGCGTCTGCATTGGAGAGCAACATGGGGTTAGTATCTTGCCCAAGGACATCATGCAGTCTGGCATTAAACCACCAACCTTCTGGTTAGCAGGTGACCTGCTCGACCACCTGAGTTACAGCCACCTCATCAAAGTGACCAATCACATTAGAATCCTGCGCTGCTTTGGGTTACGCCTCCAAACCATCCAAAGCGGGTTTATTTGCACCATGTATGCAGGTAAACTCAAACATCCATTCAGCTGCTTCAGAAGGAAAATATCAGCTTGTGGTTTCAGTCACAGGAAACTCACAGGTTAGAGTCTAGCCAGAGGGCTGCTGTTGTTTATCTGTAAAGTCTTTACATTTACAGAAATAAATAATTATGTGGACACATCTGGATCATCAGCAAACATGAAACCAGGTGACCACCAGGACTGCTGACACAGAGTTCATACTCTAACTGCTAGCTGCTCTGCTAGCTAAGTTAACTGATGTTAAAGGTCAGAGTAAAGAAATGACGTGATGCTGCTGGGAGTGACACCACAGACTAGCAGCATTTAGTTACTCAGCATATAATGCAGTTAATCTGAAATCTCTTTTTCTCTCTGAAACAAAGTGACAGCAGGCTGAGTCAAAGACAGAAACCTTATTTAAACACCAAATATTCACCGGCTTCACTTCCTGATCCAGGATTCAAAGAGGACATTGCACTTACTCAGCTTCTTCCCATGAACGTCTTCCCTCTGCAGCTCTGCTGTCTGGACCAGGTCTGTGTAGAAACAGAGACAATCTTCTGCTTCATCAGTCCTCTGTGTCTGCAGGCTGAAGTCACATTAAACACTTCACACCAGCAAAGAGTCTGAAGCTCAAAGGTCAGCTGCTGCACCTTGTGTGATATTGTTTGATCAATAATTAACCTGCAGCAGGTTTCTGCTCCAACTCCAACACACTGAACAACCCTGAGAACCAATCAGAGGATGTGGGTGTGTCTGCAAGCTTCAATAGTATTAAACACCTCACACCTGCAATGAGTCTGAAGCTCGCAGGTCAAAGGTCATAGGTCAGCTGCCACACTGTATATAATATTTCAATATGTATACAACCTGACTGTGGGCGTGTGTGCAGCCATAAACAGTTTAAACATTAAACACTGAACCATAAAAGAAGCTTAAGCTGCAGCTCACAGGTCAAAGCTCAGCTGCTGCAGCCAGTTATGACTTTACATAAATCATCATGTTTTCCCTCTCAGCACTTGGGCTGTTTTGACTCAGCTACACTATGGCAAATGGCCAATGGTTCCACAGCTGTTCTGTTCACAGCATCATCCAGAGATGATAGAGAGGAAACTGTATAATGCAATGATGATGTTCCAGCGTCATGCTGCAGTTGTTGCTCCTCCTCCACATGCTTACCTGCCACAGTTTAACTCCGCCTCTCAGACAGTCATGTCACCTGATCTGCATGTTTTGTTGTACGATGACGTCATCTTGACGTTGACGAGGAGGGCGAGAAAAACTAGTTTTGTCCTGCAGATGGCGATCTTGCACCGTGTTCAGAGAGCCGACACTTTGATGATGCTGCTCTACTCAACTTACTTTTATCCTGGGTTGGACTCTATATGAGCAGCTTCCGCTCTGGTTTCACTGTTAAATACACTTGTTTGATTTCACTTGTAAAAGTTGGAAAATAAATATTAAATTATTTGTTGGTACATTTTTTGCTTCATTTGAGGAATGAACTGTTAAGGTGGAGAAATGAATCAGGTTAAAATAGTGGTGCTTTAAACCACTGCAGATGTATAATGTAATTTAACATGTTGATAATGGTTGTAGTGGGCTTGTAATGTAAATGTGGTCTGATTAAATGTGACATTAATGGTGATGCTGCATAAACCTGATAAAACAGTTCTATTAGTGGGTCTGTGTGATCAGCATCAGTGGGTGAAGGTGAGGCCTTGACTAGTAGAACGTCATGTTGGTGTTTGACAACACATGAGCCAACATCAGACTCCGAGCGCTACGATGCTCAAGATCAGAAGATCCAGTGTGACATCATCGTTACCTGGCAACAGCAGCCCTCAGCCCATCTGACTTTATTGGAGGATATTTACACCAGCAACACTGTTTAGTTTGATGTGACGGATTAACAACATGCTGTGATATCCAGTTCATCTGTAATAGATACTGGATCTAATCAGTCAGCAGATATTTGATCACCTTATTTATAACTACACTAGAAACAAACACAACTGTGTTGGTGATTCATGCAAACTTGCATATCAGCCTTTTAAGGTTTTGTAGTATTGAGAACAAAGAGGTTGTGTTAGGGCTGAAAAGCCCGACTTGTTCTCCTCTGCAGGTCATCAAATGCACCACAGAAGTTTGTATTTGCAGAAGCCTGTATATGTTTGATGGCTTTATTATTCTCTGTTCAAAGACAATAAATGTGGAAAATGTCTCATGTAGTATCAGCGTCATTTAAAAATGACTGCAAACATTTAGAGAACATGTGCTGCTGTTTGTCCTACATGTCCAACACTGAACTAACCCTGAAAACGTGATGGCAGGTGGCAGATTGGAGTTCACATGAAATATCGGCTGCATGAAGACTGGAAAATATAGATGATAAAAATATGCAGCCAAACATTTGTGGACATGGATAAACTGTCTGATCAAAACAGCAGGAAGTGACACAGCTAGAAAATGAAAGTGTGTAACAGCTGAAGTCAAATGTAATGCAGAGTTGAATCTGCACTTGGATCCATCTGTGAAAGGTCCACATGTAGGGATCACATGAGTCCTGATGTTTGTCAGTCCAGCTTGAAAACTCCATCTACTGTGGGCTACATATACTGGGCTGGTAGCTCCATAGTGCTGGAAAGAAACTATTCAATGTGCATATTTTAAAATCAGAGGCTCTTCTAACACAGGAGCCATGTTGAGTTTAGATTCCAGCCGACCACCGGCAGTCTGAAATGGAATGAAGCCCATTGACAGCCAGCAGGTCTAAACAGGAATGGAACGCATCCAAGGATAATACACCACTTTATTTGAAGACATCTGTAGCACTGCCTCAGTTCTGGATGTTTCCACAGACTCCTCTGGCCTCTGTGCACCTAAAGAAAAGGTCAAAGGTCAGCAGCACATGTAGTTGGGATAAGTTTTCATTTACAAACAACAGTCGCACTGTGACAAAGTGGAGGAGCAGTTGCAATGCTCTCCATTTGTCCCACATGTGTTTACCTTTTCTTGCACATTGTACACATTATTCTGTTTCTATGTATTTGCTATGATTTGCTATTTGTCAAGTAACATTGCTTCATTCACTATCCCGGGTTTGTTTGTGTAAGCGTTCTGTTGCCGGCAAATCAAACATTCTGCAAATTAAGACAAATACTAAGTTATGTTTCTTTATATTTTATTATGTTACAGATTAAGTCATTTGTTCATACTTACTTTGTTTGTCTTTTCAGTCGTCATAAGGGTCAGGTGTGGGGAAACGCCCGCCTGGGATTTCCTCATTTTAAAGTCCTGATGATGTCACATATGACATCAGCAGGTCAAACAAAGTGGAGGGGTTTCTTTTTCCATAGAGATGCTTCCTTTTGTTTGTGTTAAGGTTTAAAGGGATTTGTTGAATGTTGTTCCTTTCGTTAATACTGCCATTTAGTTGTGTAAATGTGCATGTTAGAAGTGTGTAGAGGTTTTGTGCTTTTTGGATAATCTGTGTAGCGTTTTAGATCCCTCAGTTGAGTGAGTGGTACTGGCTGGGCAATTGGAGGGAAATTGGTGGCCCTATTTAAAGCCAGTCTCTATCAGATGCAGGAGAGAGGAGAGGTGAGCTGTGTCACCAGATCCATGTTATGTTATGTTGAGTTTTGTTAATAGAGTTTATTTGGGGAGGAAGTTTTGTTAAGTTACATTAAATTAACTTCACTGTAAATCAGTTGCTCACCTTGGAAATCTGAAATGTCTGCTTCCCTACCACCTTCCTTGACGTTCGAGTCTGACTACTTCACACGCACAAACTATACAATTATTTTCCTCCAATTTTCACTTGCAGAAATGGTCCTGTGTGATTTCTAGGCTGTGATATGAAAAAGTAGTTCCTATGGCAACGATTCACTCAGTAAACATGTGTTTCCTTCACCAACCTCACACACAGATCCAATAAGATCAGGAAGTGGGCAGTATAGTACAATATGTGTTATTTTGTGCTGTACTGCCCAAACTAAAGATCTGCTGAAGTGTTGGAAATGATTCATATGTTTATTTTGGACGATACAGCAGAAGATCAGACATGAAAGTGGAGATAACACAGAAGACATGCAGCAAAGGGTCAGAGGTCAGACTGGGCCACTGGATTCAACAATGAGCCAATGATCATCAAGTAGTGACTAAAGCAGAGCCCTGACGTTCTGACATTTATCACACAGTTAGAACAAATGTCTGCTGATGACTTCATCTCATGAAACGACTGATAGATGTCAGTTCATTGATCAGCTGAGCTCCTGCTGCTGATCTTCTTCATCGTGCACAGAAACATTCAGCTTGTTTCAATCAGTAAATAACTTTGAACTGTTCCCACTCAAAATGCTGTCAGAACAATGATCATTGTTACTCCCCTCGAGTCTTAATAAAGCTCAACTTGTTCTTTGTGTTTAAACTGACATTTATTTCGGACAGGAGGATTCTTCCACATCTTAACATGTAATGATGTCCAACCACAGCCGATACAATGCCGTCAGAACTAAAAGGAAATACAAACTTAAATGAATATTCTTACTAAAGTCCTTAAGCATTATATACAACGAAACATTCCAACAAAATGATCAATAAAGTACACATTACACCTCACACTGCCGCTATTGCGCTTGAACACCATGCAACAGTCGCGCATTTACATACAACGATAATAAATAAAACATTTACCTCATTGGCCTCACTCAAAGGGAATAAACTTTCATTTTTACGTGGTGGGGAGGTCCAAAAAAAGGCACTCTTTATTTATCTTTCTGCACACGTGCAAACCTCGTGGCTCGTCTCTTAATTAGCTTGCTGAGTGTGACAGCCAAAAAATGCCCTCTTAGCCACAAAACCTTTCCACACAGAGGCCGAGTCATTCTCTGAGATCTGCTGCTGCATCTTCTCAGAGTGCTGATATTTAGCAATGTCCACTTCTTTAGTGAACCTGTACTTGGCCTCTCTGTAGCAGTCCCCGCCTTTCTCTTTTCCAGCCACAGCTTTTTGAGTTTAGGAGTAAACCAGGGTTTGTCATTGTTATAATTCACCCTGGTGCGTGATGGCACAATGCTGTCCTCACAGAAGTGGATATAGGAGGTGACAGTGTCCGTAAACTCGTCCAAGCTGTTAGAAGCAGCCTTCATTGTGTCCCAGTCTGTAGACTCCAAACACGTGCGAAGCTCCTCCACAGCCTCGTTGCTCCACAGTTTTTTGGTCCTCACGACAGGTTTGGAGAGCTTCAACCTCTGTCTGTACGCGGGGATTAGGTGGATCATGACGTGGTCAGAAAGTCCGAGTGAAGCGCGGGGCACCGCGCGATAGGCCCCGCTGATCGTGCTGTAACAGTGGTCTAATGTCCTCTCCTCTCTGGTCGGGCATTTAATATACTGCTTGTATTTGGGAAGCTCATGGCTCAGACTGGCTTTGTTAAAGTCCCCAAGAGCAATAATGAGAGAGTCCGGGAATGTCCGCTCCATGTGCAGTATCTGCTCCGCGAGTGCGCACTGAGCTGCCTGCGCATCCGCATCTGGCGGGATGTAAACAGCAGCCAGGATGAATGAAGCAAACTCCTGCGGAGAATAAAACGGTTTGCAGTGAATAAAAAGGTATTCCAGAGAGGAAGAGCAGTGCTGAGCAATCACTGTTACATCTGTGCACCAGCCACTATTAATGTAGAAGCAGACACCTCCACCTTTGGTCTTATCAGAGAGAGAGGCCTGCCGGTCCGCGCGCAGCAGATGAAAGCCCTCCAGCTTCCGGGATGTCCTCACAGAGCCACGACTCCGTAAAACATAAGACACAGGAGGAGGCAAAGTCTCTGTTCATGCTTCTCATCAGGGCCAGCTCGTCTATCTTATTCCTGAGTGAGCGTACATTGGAAAGGAAGATCCCAGGAAGAGCAGTTCGCAGTCCGCGTCTCCTCAGACGCACGAGTGCGCCGGCTCGCTTTCCTCTCTTTCGGCGTCTCACTTTCCTGATCAGAGTCTGCAGTAAATCTGCCGCAGATGCGACAAATATTGGAAGTAAATCCACAGGTGTTGTAGTCCTGTAGTTAAGAAGCTCTTCTCTGGTGTAAGAATATCCAGAGGAGTGCCCAGACACAGAAGTTATGCACAAAAACAAAACAGAAGTAACGCACTGAAGCACCAGGGCATCCATACGCGGCGCCATCTTGGATTTGGATGCCCATTAACCTTATAACTCCTGGTGTGTGTGTGTGTGTGTCTGTCTGTGTCTGTGTGTGTGTGTTTGTGTAGAGAGAGTCAGCCAGGTTCATAATGGATATAAGGAAGTTTTTTCCAAAAAAAGGAGCCACATTCAGGTAAAAGTGTAAAATCAAATGATCCGTCAATCAAGAATAATGTTGGATCAGTGTTTCAGTATTTATATCTTTTATGTGGTTGGGTTATTTGCCTTTTGGTTGAAAGTACACTGAGAGAGGACTTTTTGTTAGTGATCTTAATAGGGCTTTGGAGTTGACGTCACGCTGCAATGCATTGTGGGAGCGCAGCGCCATTTTCGGGGTCTACGAATCAAAACAAACACACTGTGTTGGAACGACGACTACAAGAAAGATGCTTAAGAGCCTCTCAAAAGAGAATGAACTGTATAGAGACCGATTGCGTCCAGAGGCGAAGCAGCGGCACTTGCAGAAAATAGCGTGCATCGCAAATCTGGACCCATTTGAAATACGGCAGTGGAGTAAAGACCCAGACGACTTACCGCAACTGTCCTACCCCGATATCTTCACGTATCTTGTTTGACACAATGCATTACGGCGTGACGTCAACTCCAAAGCCCTATAGAGCTTTCACGTATCTTGTTTGTGGAGTAAGCGCTTACACAGCAAACCAGTTTCGTAATTACAAGTCACTGGAGGCGCACATCCAATTTACAAATGGCTGGGTGGAAGATTTGGCTATTTTCAAGCCGCCAAACTCTGAGTACGTCGTCATTAATACCAAGGTAAGTCAGCTGGAGTGCATCGAGTGAAATAGCCATTTTCCACCCCCCACCATAATTAATGTTATACATTTATCATTGAACTGCTAAAATATCGTTATCATATTATATGCCCATAATTGTAAAGTAGATGCAAATTAACACATTGATAATCGGGCAAATTATTAACATCAATTTGTGTCCTTCCTGTCTCATTTCATTTATTGTCTTTACATCAACCAATCAAGTCACTCCATTCGATGTTTGATCGCAAATTCTATAACTTCCGAGACCACCAATGATGATATTATTCAGCTATAAAGTGTGATGTGAACATATTTAGAACTTACCGGAATGAAAATGTCTTGAGCACACCAACTGATATCTGAAGACGTAACAGAACTTGATATCAGCTCGTCTCACGGCTGCTATCCAGGCTAGACGCCTTCGTTTGGTAATATCCGATACATGAGCTCCTTCATGTTGCTTCCAGGTTGGGAGAGCATAAAAAGACAATCCAAACTTATTCCCGTGCTGGTCGTAAGATCGAACATTGCAGCCGACCACACAGCAAGTACGAACCATGGCTATGCTTTCGCTCCTTACTTAGACCCCCAAAATGGCGGATCGGGCCAAAATCCTTTCCACGCCCACCCCCGTGACATCACGCTCCAAAGCCCTATAGGGTAGGGGAAATTAAAGTAAGATGGAGAGAATGGGCCAATAGCTAGATTCGTAGGAGGGATAAAGTGCGTTGCGTGGAGAAGAATGACTGGAGCCACAGGTAAAGTTGCTATGAATTGCATTAAACTACTTAGCAACAATTTAACAGCATTTCATGAACAGGAATGAAAACATAAAATAAAATACAGTGACAGCAATAATAATAACAATCAGAATCCTATCTGAGCTCAGATATGTCAGTCTTGCCGGCTTAATAGTCAGTGTTCAGTCAAGTCAAAAAGTTTGTGATTACAGTGCATCTTAATCATGAATGCAATCTTTAAATCACAATCAGCTTATTCTATCATCAAGGTGCACATTTCTATCAGAAATCAGAAATAAACCATAAACTATGGTAGCATTGCTTTACACTGCATAGCAATGAAGCAATATATTATTTACACTCAATGTACAGAATAAAATTACCAAAAGAATATACAAAAACCCACAGGCTGTAGTTTTACAGTATGTGCTAACGTATCAGCACAGTAAGAATACACACGGACATCTATCCAGTGCCGCTCGAGCATCAAATGTAACAAAAATAAAGTAGATTCATGACCTTTAAGATCAAACATTAACTTATTCCATCACCTAATTTTAGTACATTTAATATGCAACAAGTAATACTAGAACATCATCAGCACACAAGCTGAGTGCTCAAAATGGCTGAACTCCATGAGAAACCCCGTGTGTTCTCCCACAGTGAAAACGTGGTCAGCTACAGCTGCAGCTATGAGCATTAGGCTAGTTAGCTTTTCAATTAGCCTGATTCGCCCAGTCCCAGTTTAACTCACCAGCACACTTCTAATGTTCAACTCTCAGAGAGGATCTTGTCCACTTCATCCGCTCCCGCGCAGATCTACAACATTGAAATTGGGCCATTATATTCCCTGTTAACTTCTTGTTAGCTTTTTAGCTTCAAGGTTAGCTTAACGGCTTCTGACTCACCGCAATGGTTTCAAGGTCCGAAATGTTCACAATAAATCAGGTCCGTTTCTCCAAGGTCCATGCAGATCTCCGGTATGGATATTTGCTCAATTTATCAAGTTAATAGTTATTTTCCAGCGAAAAGCTTGGCGGTGAAAATCAGCGATGGTCTCGTGCACCTCCGTCTCTCTCTGTGTCTGAGCACTAGTGATGGGTCGTTCGCGAACGAAATGGCTCTTAGAGCCGACTCTTTGACGTGAACGACGCGAGCCGGCTCCTTATCGCGAGCCGTCACGTGGGTTTTTTTTTTTCTTTCTCTCACCCTCTCTCTCGCACTTTTTTTCCGCTTCACTCCGCACGCGAGCCTTGTGCTTTATGCTGGGCAGAGGGGCGGTAGTTACACTCAGTAGCACAGGAACAGAGCCAGAGGGAGAGAGAGAGAAAGAGCCAGGGACAACAACGTCACATTAGAAAGGTATAGTAATCATCCACAACTATTTTCAGTTGCAGATGATAAAGGATTCAGAAAGTTTATTCATGCAGGCCCATATGACAGAGAATATGCATCTTCTTTTTGTTTTCATATTATAATTTATATTTAATTGTGTTGTGGTTTGCAGTGTTTTGTGTTGTTTTCACTTTAAATTTGTAAAAGGAAAAAGCTGAAAATTTAAATAGTTAAAAGTTGAAATGTGAAAAGTTGATTTTTGTATTATATGATTTATTTATTGCATTTTATGTGGAGTGAAAAAATAAAAGTATATTTACGGTGGCCCCTACAGACAAAGCACATACAAACTTCAAATCACGTACGAACTCTGAAGCATGTACAAACTCCAAAACACGTAAAAACACGTACAAACTCCAAAACACGTAAAAACACGTACAAAAAACTCAGAAGCACATAAAAACTCAAAACACGTACAAAAGACAACAGAAGTGCTCCAGGATGCTGGGCGCAGTGTTGAGCTTTTGTTACCTAGTGGCTACACAAGCCAGCAAGTACCAACGACCGGATTTGGTGTGTGGTAGTAACAGGTAAATGAACTTTTTTTTTAAATTATTTGAATATATATGAGTGCCTGTGTATAAATACACAAACAATACACACATGCTTTCAATTGTGTAATTTAAGTGATCTAGTAGCTCTGCTTTGGAAGTTCAGTTCATGCTAGAAATGTGTTTTGGAGTTTGTACGTGTTTTGTCTCTAGGGGCCACCGCATATATTTATATATAAACATATACAAATAAAACCACTTTTTTTTACATTAGTAATTCCTTTTGTGCATAATTTTATATTATTGTTAATAATAAATTAATTAAAGCAACAAAACAACCTGAAGAGCCGGTTCGGAGCCGAAAGAGCCGGAAATCCCATCACTACTGAGCACGTGACGGTACAGAGCAGGGGAAGGCGGGGCTTGTTCCTTCCTAACCAGTAGGGGTGTTAAATATACTCTTTGAGTTTTATTCCTATTTATCTTTTATTATTGATTTATTTTTGATCAACTCAGTGATTAACAGAGTAATGATGAATCACAATTAACAATAACAATGTTGTAGTGCATTACTGAGTCGTGTAAACTCACTGGGTTACATCTCTGTTATCTAAATGAAGACGTGCAGCACAGCAACCACAGCAGCGCTCAGATCACACGTATCCTGTTATTATGTATAAAAGCATGAGACAGGTGGGATCAATATTAATGTTGTGGAAATATATGAAAAAGCAACAGAAGAGTGAAAACATTTCCTGTTTCTAGAAAGATCTTTCAGCTCATAGTTCAAGGTTCAAGGTTCAAGGTTCTTTATTTGTCACATGCATAGTTATACAAGTATAACACACAGTGAAATGTAGCCTGACACGCTCCTCGACATGTGCAAAATTTTGGGGGGGGGGGGGGGGGGGGGGGGTTAGAGGAAGAACATTATATATATATATATATATATATATATATATATATATATATATATAGCATATACACTGGGTGAATGTGCAGTAGTAGCAGCAAGCAGGTGATTTCTGTACATTAATATGAATAGACATCTGACTAATTTACAGGATAGACAATATAAACATATTTAAAATTAAAGGAATTTGAAATGTACATTGTGCCTTGGTTTAGAGTGTCTGGAAGAGAGTCCTGTCTCAGTCAATTATAGATGATGTGAGAGGGCGGGTGTGTGTGTTCACTTCATCCATGTAGGCCGCCTCATCGTTGTTGGAGATGGCACCCAACACCACTGTGTCGTCAGCAAACTTCACAATGGTGTTGGAGCCATGGGTGGCCACACAGTCTGAAGTTTAGTTGCTCACAGACTGTATTTACAAGTGACAAACTGCAACTCTACAGTACATATCAAATATATTCTTCAAATCTATTGAGTGATGTTTGAAAGTCTTTCCAGGTGAGTTTGATCCAGGAGGGTCTGAAGCCAGAGTCAGACAGAGACTGTGCAGAGACTGTAGAAGGACAGAGCAGCAGCAGAGCAGTCCAGACACACTGATGATCCTCTGTCAGATCCAGAGGGACAGACAGGGATGATACTGGACTCTACATTGTGTCTGACAGTGGAGCTGTTCTCAGAGCAGTTCACTCTGCAGCACTGACAGTCATCTGCACTTCTTCTCATTCCTCTGTCAGTCACTGCTGGATGAAGCTCTCCTCTCCACCTCCCAGTAACATGGCCCAGTCAGAGCGTCTCTACACACAAGCTGCTGCTGCTTCAACCTCTCTGGATCATCAGGACACAGCTCCTCCTCTCTCAGCACACACACCGTCCCATTTGTGGCTTTAATGTAGTGTTACATCCTGTTTGTTTGCTTCCATCTGTATACATGTCCAGATTCACTGTTATGTTTCTATTCTTACATTGCTGTGTGATCACTGTTCCCTCTGCTGACTGATGTGACCTTTTGTATCTTACACTGATACTTGTCATATTTGTATCTGCGCCTAAAAGATAAAAAGTTTTCCATGCTAAAACACAGCTCCACCTCCTGCAGTTCTCCCTCTGAACCACTAGATGTCTCTGTTATCTAAATGAAGACGTGCAGCACAGCAACCACAGCAGCGCTCAGATCACACGTGTCCTGTTATTATGTATAAAAGCATGAAACAGGTGAGACAGGTGGGATCAATATTAATGTTGTGGAAATATATGAAAAAGCAACAGAAGAGTGAAAACATTTCGTGTTTCTAGAAAGATCTTTCAGCTCATAGCTGCTCACAGACTGTATTTACAAGTGACAAACTGCAACTCTACAGTACATCTACAGTATATATCAAATATATTCTGTATTCAAATCTATTGAGTGATGTTTGAAAGTCTTTCCAGGTGAGTTTGATCCAGGAGGGTCTGAAGCCAGAGTCAGACAGAGACTGTGCAGAGACTGTAGAAGGACAGAGCAGCAGCAGAGCAGTCCAGATACACTGATGATCCTCTGTCAGATCCAGAGGGACACACAGGGATGATGCTGGACTCTACATTGTGTCTGACAGTGGAGCTGTTCTCAGAGCAGTTCACTCTGCAGCACTGACAGTCATCTGCACTTCTTCTCATTCCTCTGTCAGTCACTGCTGGATGAAGCTCTCCTCTCCACCTCCCAGTAACATGGCCCAGTCAGAGCGTCTCTACACACAAGCTGCTGCTGCTTCAACCTCTCTGGATCATCAGGACACAGCTCCTCCTCTCTCAGCACACACACCGTCCTGTTTACCATCACCACCTCCACCTGCAGAGAGAAGAAGGAAGAGCAGAGGAGATAAACGAGTGTTTCCAGAGACTCTTCATCAGCTGTCAGTCAGTGATGCAGCACATCCAGTATAAAGAGCAGCAGGGACTTCAGTGCTGGGACTGTACTAGGACTCATTGTTGCTTCACTTTTTCTAATCTTTGGATTTTTATTGAAGTTGATGAAAATGTTTTTCCCTCCTAGTTTGAGTTTGGACTTTCATTCATTAGAAGAACCTTGGTGTGTCCACTCTGAGCTCTGTAGGAACCCCAACAACAAGCCCAACAATCCAGATGGACGGTTCCAGCTGTTAACTGGAGGAATTCCATCCAAACATCTGCTCTCACTCAATTCTTCCTCACCTACAGACTGTGTTCTTCACTGCTTTAAACTTGGAAATGAATGCAGTCATTGGTCTGCGTGCTGCTTTGTTCAGAGAGCTGATTGGCTGTTGACAGTGTTTGATAAGAGCGTGTCAGCTGTTACTATGGTGACCATAAAGGTCAGAAACAGGAAGTGTTTGTGTCCAATCCTGAAGCCTATCACCATTCTCCTCTCACAGCTTCACTGAGAAGCTGCAGCTTTACAGGAAACACTGGATCTTTGTTTCATACTGACTGTGTTTAGTACAATACTGCTGACAGCACCACCCACTCACTCCATCACTCTACTTACACCAGAGTCTCCAGTCTGTAGTCTGGACTCTGCTGAAGATCAGACAGCTGCTTCACATCTGGATCCTTCAGGTTGTTCCAGCTCAGCTCCAGCTGTCTCAGATGGGAGGGGTTGGACTTCAGCGCTGCTGTCAGATAATCACAGCTGATCTCTGACAAACCACACTTCCTCAATCTGTATAAAGAATGAAAGATGTAAGTTTATTAGACAAAGTGTGAGCTTGAAATCATTCAGTGTTTCATCATCTGTTCAGAGCTGAAGAAGGTTCAGAATGTAGAAGTTTAGAAAATGGAAACTCCAAACAGCTGAAGCCAACAGGAAGCAGCTTCAAACAAACACAACAAGAGAAAAAACTCTGAATGTTTCACATTAAAGTCGTACATTTATCATAAAAACAGGACAAAGACTTGAAAAAGTCGTGTTTTTCCTTCCAGGAACCACAAGGCTTCACTTTTAAAGGTGAAGTGTGAAAGAAATGGACATATTTGAAGTCCAACACCTTTTTCCAGTCACATTATTAAAGCAGACAAACTACAAGCTCATTTTCATTCCAACAAGTCATCTTCTGACCTGGACTAACAACACTGGTCTCTATGTGCAGCTGGCTGTGAGACCAGTGCTCAGGGAGTGTCTACAAAGTGCAACACTGAAAGAACATCACACACTCATTTGCTTCCATCATCCAACCTGAAGAGGAAACAGAGACGCCTCCCCTTCAAAGTAAAAGCTGCTCCTTTTGGACACAGTATCAGAGAAAGTCTACAGTATAACATAAAAAAGACAGAACAAAGTTTTGGTTGTTTTTAAATTGTGCAGAAATGAAACTAGACTAAGCTCAATTATGTGACAGACATTTCATCCCATGTCAGTTTGGCCTCTTCCTGGGCCGGATTATCCAGCACACACTCTGACCACAGGCCCAGGGGCCACGCACAGCTGGCTTCATCCAAGAGACAGGAAACAAACCAACACAATAATAAAAAGCACCATGTGATCTTCTTACATCTTCAAGACAAACATAGTAAAAACATGAGCATATTGGAGGGGTTGGACTTCAGTGCTGCTGTCAGATAATCACAGCTGATCTCTGACAAACCACACTTCCTCAATCTGTATAAAGAATGAAAGATGTAAGTTTATTAGACAAAGTGTGAGCTTGAAATCATTCAGTGTTTCATCATCTGTTCAGAGCTGAAGAAGGTTCAGAATGTAGAAGTTTAGAAAATGGAAACTCCAAACAGCTGAAGCCAACAGGAAGCAGCTTCAAACAGGAAACTGTGCAGAGTTTCAGACTATATGTCCTGATGCAGCCAGTTGGATTTTGGAGATTTGAATCTCTGTTCTGTGACTAAGTCCTTGAATCATTTCTTCCAGATGGTCCAACAAGACAGACTAAGTGTTGGACATGTGTTGTGGCTCCATTAGGGGAGCTTCTAAATGTGATGTGATGGCCCCTCTGGGTCTGTCAGGTCACAGGACTGAAGAGCGCTCAAACTGGGCACACAGTTGTTCCAGTCTGGACCAAAGACTCTATACTGGGACTGAGGGACTGCTTTGACTGCATCCACTGGGACTTTTTAAAGGCTCATGTTCTCACTTAGATCATCGTTTTCTACTTACATTTCTTTCTTGGAAAAATTGGGATTACTTTGAAAACAGGAAGTATTTTCCCCAATAAGCAGCCCTGGATTAGTAAATCACTCCAACATGTTCTCAGGCAGAAGAAGCTGTCTTGTTATGAGGGAGAGAAGAAAAAGATTGAGACACAGAAACTTGTTGAAAGAGAGATAAAGCAGCTAAAATCAGGTGTAAAAGTAAAGCAGAGGATGAGCCGAATAAAGGACACTCAAGGCTGGCTTGGAAAAGAATGAAGTCCATGGTGGGGATGCAGAACAAGGAGCAAAGATGAATGTGATGCTGAATCAGCAGAAGACTTGGACTCATTTGATTCCCGCTTTGATATCATTGATTTCAATGAAGAGCTTTGTGATTGTAGCAAAGGGCTGGTAGCTCTGAGAGTCCCACTGATGAGGTGTTTGTGTGGAAATCTCTTAGTGGGACCAAAGAGAGAAAAAGCCCTGGTCCTGATGCTGTGGGAGGGAAATGATTGAAGTGTGCTGTGAGGAACTGACTGGGAGATTTTCACACATTTTCCAGTCCTCCTTGGAACAACAGGAAGTTCCCAGCATATGGAAACAAAGGTTAAGTGTCCTATGGCACTCAGTGATGATGGTGCTGTGGCCCCACCACCTCCACCTCTTTGTAAAGGAACTAACTGTAATCTGAAGCTTCAAATGGAACTAAGACTTCCTCCACTAGGTGGTAGTGTCTGATGAGAAAGTGTTAGTGGAGCTGGCCTGGAGTCAGAAACAGGAAGATGCAGGATTTGGGCTGAAATGGGGAAAAGTGGTTCGCACTAGTGCCTGAAAGCAAGAAGGTTGTAGGTTGAAGCTTGTTGGCCTTTCTGTGGAGGTTGGATGTTCTCCCACAGTCCAATGAAATGCTGCTTAGGTTCATTGGTGCTTCTAAATTGGCTGTAGGTGTGGATGTGAGAGAGTGCTTCTCTGTCTCTCTCTGTTGGCCCTGTGATGGACTGCTCACCTGTGCAGGTGGACCACGCCTCTTGCCCTATGACAGCTAGGGCACAGGCTGCAGCCCTGTGAGCCTAAGCTGAATAAACAGTTAGCAAAAATGATCCATAGATGGCCTGAAATCCCCCAGTTAGCAGTTTGGTAGATAGCTATGACATGCTAATCCCATCCAGCAGCTGTATTGTACCTGTAAGCTGATCCCTGCTGAGCCAAAGCACTTTTTCATATACAAATTACAACCTTTAATAGAAACCTATTGGTCAGCATCTTATTAGCCTGCTGTTAGCTTCATTCCACAGAAAACTGAGAGAAACTAACAGAGTTGATAAAGAATAAAGAGAAATGCGCTGATTTAAAGCCTTTGAAGTGCTTCAGATGATCTCTGTCCACTTCTGTCCACTCATTCATTCATGTAAGCTTTCTAATGCAGCTTTGATCTTCACAGTCTGCTTCATGAAACTCATTCTAACCCTGAATGTCAGAGTGTTCCTCCTTCTCTTTCCCATCATTCATGCTGGCAGTGGAGGAGATTTGGATGTTGGACTGTGTTTTGATGATGTGTGTATGTTTGTGTTGGACTGCTGTCTGTAAAGCAAACGCACATTTTGCTTTGGATTTCAGTGTCAGAAAGACTTTAAGGTGGAATGAAGAGTTTGAGAGTTTCACAGTGAATTATCCAGTGGAGGATTTTTCTTCTTCTTTGAAGGTTTGAAATGTGAACATTGTTCTGCTGCAGTCAATGGACTAAACCAGAGAAGAAGAAAACAGACTTTACCATGAAGATCCTCAGTGTGGATCAGTATAATATCAGCCTGATGTCTGCAGTTTAGTGTCAGCACAACTTTCACATCATATTCATCTCAGCACAACTAAAACATGCTGACTGACCCTAGAGTTTCAAGTCCACATCCTGGACTCTCCAGGAAACCACACAGATGCTTCACTCCTGAATCCTGCAGCTTGTAGTTGGAGCTCAGGTCCAGCTGTCTCAGATGGGAGGGGTTGGACTTCAGTGCTGCTGCCAGATAATCACAGCTGATCTTTGACAAACCACAGTCCATCAATCTGTATAAAGAACAAAGTTTTGGTTGTTTTTAAATTGTGCAGAAATGAAACTACACTGAGCTCAATTATGTGACAGACATTTCATCCCATGTCAGTTTGGCCTCATCCTGGGCCGGATTATCCAGCACAGACTCTGACCACAGGCCCAGGGGCCACGCACAGCTGGCTCCATCCAAGAGACAGGAAACGAACCAACACAATAATAAAAAGCACCATGTGATCTTCTTACATCTTCAAGACAAACATAGTAAAAACATGAGCATATTTGTTTCCTGATAAAATGATGTGACAGGTAGAACAGAGTAAAGTGGTGGTGTTACAGCCTTTCTCCCCTCTGCTGCCGAGGCTGTTAGTCTCTCCCAAACTCAGCTACAGGACTTCCAAATGAATGAAAGCAGCAGAAGTGGTTTTACAAATGAAAGAGGAAGAGGAGAAGAAGAGGAGAGGGAGGCCACCCTGACCATCACTCCAGCTGAAAACATCACACTTCCATTAAAGTTGGTGAGAAAATGTTGAGCAGGACGAGCTGCTGGCTAATCTGGAGGCTGTAGCAGCAGCTCACAGTCACAGTGGATTTCCACTCATGAAAAAGCTCTGGCTGCTTCATTTCTCATCTCATATCAGAGACTTTAAAGCTTCACTGAAGCTGTACTGTGATGCTTCCATATCCCAGTGAGGCCTCCATAATGATTTCAGCTGTTCTGTACACACACTGTGTGCCCTGTATGGCTCAAAGTCTCTGCAGCCTGTTTTTATCTGCTATCATCAGATCTTCATCATCCTCATTCACATCCCTCACACACTCTACAGCCTCATCAGCACTGACTTCATCTTCACTGACTGATGGAGCACAACATGAACCTGTGGAGGCTGAAACACTGTCCTGTCAAACATCTCCCCGTCACCACTCCACTTCTGTCAGCCTTTAAATGAACCCTGCTCAAGTCTGTCACTTCTGTTTGGAGCCAAAAGGAAAAACTGCTGTTCAGTCGTTTGGAAAGACAACATTTCTGAAAGCACTCAAACTTCTTCACATTTGTCTTCAGACACATCCTGAACATTTAGGAACTAAAGAAAGGTTCAAACATCAATCAAAGACCTGAAATATAGAAAAACTACAACAGCCGCAGTCAGTGAACTCACCTCAGAGTCTCCAGTCGACAGTTTGGACTCTCCAGTCCAGCACACAGAAGCTTCACACCTGAATCCTGGAGGCCATCATTCCAACTCATGTCCAGCTCTGTCAGATGGGAGGGGTTGGACTTCAGAGCTGAGGCCACAACTTCACAGTGAGACTCTGAGAGTCGACACCAAGTCAGTCTGTGATGATAGAAAATATAAAATGTGTTATTATAAAAGCAGAAAATCTGCATTATAAACACAGACTGAATGTATATGAAGACAAAACAGAGTGAGGTTATAATCTGATGAATCTGCTCTTCACATCTGTGCTTCAGCTCCTCTTACTGTGTTTGACATGACACAACGATTGAGTCTCTCTCAGACCTGCAGACTTTTAATGAGAATCTTTGTTTGGCTTTAATCTGCAGATGAAGGAGGAAGATGGTGTCACATTTAGGCTTCCATAATGTCCACAGCCTGTCACTGAGATCTGATCCAGAGTCAGAGTGAAGACACACATTTGGACTGTTTCCTGTTTTGACTCCAGAACATTTTGAATGAGTTCAGCTCAGTGAAGAGTTCCAGCTGGAAAGATGATCTCTGTTTGCTACCTGCTGTCAGGTACGACTGTTCACGTCCACACGCAGGAAAAACCTGCTGACTGTTACCAAACGGAGCAGAAATCTCATCACTGGACAATAATGATGAATGAACTCAGAGCTGCTGATATCAGATCTGATTTCAGGGGAACTAAACACAGAAATGATTGGCTCATTTGAGCTTTCTGAGCCATTATCTGCTGGTGTGTCGCTAGTTGGCAGAAAATGATTTGTATTCCTGTTCAGGGCTTCAGTGTTTATGAGTCCAGATCCAGGTGACAGCAAGTCAAAATGATGTTACCTGTCTGTGTCCAGCAGCAGCCTGTATTCACTTTGAATATTGTTATAACCTGACATGGATCAGTTTGTCTTTGATTGGTTTGTAAATGTCACTGTTTCCATTGGACCTGAGTGACGTACAAAGACAGAGAGGGAGAGAAAGGAGAGAGAGGATGGAGACAGCAAAGAGAGAGCAAACACAAACAGGTGAGAGTGGACAGGTGACCAAGGTCAGCAACCAATCAGAGAGCTTCTGTTTGACCCACAGTCACTGATGATGACTGCACATAACCAAGCAGTGTGTTACTCTGATATCAAATATGGATCCTGCTCTTATAATAATGATCATCAGATGATGTTATTGTGTTATTTTGTAGCTGAATACGATGTTTGTGTGATTATCAGTGAAAGAAGCAGTGAGGAGGATGGAGAGAGAGAGAGGACAGAGGGTGAAGTTAGAAACACTAAAAGGATTTTTCATGGATTTCATGGATGATTTGAGTGATTTCCAGCAGGACACTTAAACATGTCAGTGGATGTCCTAAAGAACATATTCACTGATATGAAACGTGTCATTGAACAGGATTAATATCAGTGGAAACATGGTGGAAACAGCTGTGACTGCATGGATGTGACACACTTCAAATCTGTTCTCCACTCTTGGATTTGGGATCCATGGAGCTGCTGCTGAGTCTGTACAATAAAGGAATGGTGTGGAAGGTTGCAGCGTACGGACACAAACACTTTGTGGTTACAATCTGATTTTATTTTCAACATTAAACTACTAACCTACACTGATCAATGATGTTAGTGATCACATCTGGACTCACCCAGCCTTTCTGCAGGTCCTCACTGCTGGAATCAGTCTCTGTCGTCCCCGCTCTGATGTTTTGTACTTCTGCAGGTCCAACTCATCCAGAACCTCCTCTGATCTCTGCAGCATGAAGGCCAGAGCTGAGCACTGGATGTCAGAGAGTTCCTTCTCTGATCTGTTCTCTGACTTCAGGAACTCTTGGATCTCCTGATGTACTGAGAGGTCGTTCATCTCCATCAGACAGTGGAAGATGTTGATGCTTCTGTCAGGAGAGATTCCATAACTGTTCATCTCCTTCAGGTTGTTGATGACTCTCTGGATGGTTCCTGGACTGATCTCTGTCTGACCCAGCAGACCTACTAAGAGTCTCTGGTTGGACTCCAGACAGAGACCATGAAGGAAGCGAACAAACAGGTCCAGGTGGCCATTTTTACTCTCGAGGGATTTCTCCATGGCTCGTTTAAGGAAATCATCCAGAGAGGACTCGTTGTATTTTTTTCCCAAAAAGTTCTCCAGCAGCTCTGTCTTCCTGTTGGTGTGACAGTGGAACATGTAGACAGCAGCCAGAAACTCCTGAATGCTCAGATGAACAAAGCAGTAGACTGGTTTCTGGAAGATCACACACTCTCTTTTGAAGATCTCTGTACAAACTCCTGAGTACACCGAGGCCTCTGTCACATCCAGACCACACTGCTCCAGGTCTTCTTGGTAGAACATGATGTTTCCTTTCTCCAGATGTTCAAACGCCAGCCTCCCCAGCTTCAGAAGAACTTCCCTGTCAGCCTCCGTCAGCTCCTGTGGACTCGTCTCACGTCCCTCATGGTACTTGTTCTTCTTCCTCTTTGTCTGAACCAGCAGGAAGTGTGAGTACATGTCAGTCAGGGTCTTGGGCAGCTCTCCTCTCTGCTCTGTAGTCAACATGTGCTCCAGAACTGTAGCAGTGATCCAGCAGAAGACTGGGATACTACACATGATGTGGAGGCTCCTGGATGTCTTCATGTGGAAGATGATTCTGCTGGACAGCTCTTCATCACTGAATCTCCTCCTGAAGTACTCCTCCTTCTGGGCGTCAGTGAAGCCTCGTACTTCTGTTAGCCTGTCAACACATGTAGGAGGGATCTGATTGGCTGCTGCGGGTCGGGAAGTTATCCAGACGAGAGCCGAGGGAAGCAGATTCCCCTGGATGAGGTTTGTCAGCAGCTGGCTGACTGATGACTTCTGTGTGACATCAGACAGCAGCTTCCTGTTGGTGAAATCCAATGAAAGTCTGCTTTCATCCAGGCCGTCAAAGATGAACAAAAGCTGAGAGACGGCCAGCTTCTCTGCTGTGACCTTCTGTAATGTTGGATGGAAAACATGGAGCAGCTCCAGAAGACTGTACTGCTCATCTCTGATCAGGTTCAGCTCCCTGAATGAAAGCAGAACCACCACACTGACATGTTGGTTCTCCAAGCCCTCTGCCCAGTCCAGAGTGAACTTCTGCACTGAGAAGGTTTTTCCAACACCAGCCACGCCGTTGGTCAGAACCACTCTGATGGGTCTCTGTTGGTCAGGTAAGGCTTTAAAGATGTCCTGGCACCTGATTGGAGCGTCATGGAGGGCGTCCATCTTGAAAGCTGTCTCTAGCTGCCTCACCTCATGTTGGGTATGAACCTCTTCACTCTGTCCCTCTGTGATGTAGAGCTCAGTGTAGATGGTGTTGAGGAGGGTTCTACTTCCTGTTTCATCACTTCCTTCAGTCACACGTTCACATCTCCTCCTCAGACTGATCTTATGTTCATCTAAAACCTCCTGCAGACCAACATCTGCTGAAAGAAAGAAAAACAATGAGACTAAAGAGAAAGAAAACTCTTCAATGTCTGAACAACACAAGAAGTCCAGTTTTCAGAAATGAGTCCATCAGCAGACAGATGTTCAGTCTTACTTTGTACACAGCTGCTCTGACTGGCTGTCTGCAGTCCAGCTCTGCTTCTGGATCTTTCTCCACACTGGGGACAGGAGGAGTTTCCTGATGAAGCAGACTGGTCCCAGTATGAGGAGATGCACTGTCTGCAGAACCAGTGCCAACAGCTGGTAGGGACTGGATCCTTCAAGACGTCCTGGCACAAAGCACAGCAGGACAGCTGCTCCTCCTCACAACCACCACTCCTCTTCCTCTTCCTCCCTCTGTGAACACATTTCTTTATCACTAAAATCATTGACTGTTAGTGACAAACATCCAGATTTGATGACACTGTGCAGAAGCTCTGATGGTGACACAGAAAAGTCAAAGTGGAGATACTTCTGTCCACCTTTGATTAGACTCATTATAAAAAGGAAACAAAGTTTGAACACAGTCATGTTTCCAGTTCACTGACTTAAATTTATTCCATGGACACTCACTCTAACCTGAACCACAGCTACAACCCAACATTGTTGAGGCCTCATCTCCTCCTTTCCTGACTGTAGAGGTTAAATATGCAACAACCAACAAATAAAAGAATTTGGTTCATTTCAAAGAAATTCACACGGTGACCAAGTAAAGTAACCGTAGTAAAGGAGACAACATCCCGTTGATGGTGGGATTATTTGAAAGATTTGCTTTAGTCACGTCACCAAATGCAGTTGAACCACCCGTGGATCCATGTTTGACCATTCTACCACTCTGAGCTCTGCTTTTTAATCATTTTATTATTATCATCATTCATTTATTCATTCTTTGGAGGGGGGCTATTTCCTAATGCCGCCCTAATAAGGTGATGTTCAAGGGGAAATATAACAGAAACTCTTTCAGTGTTATTCATTAATAAATTAACAGATAAACTGTGAAGAAGAAAAAAACTGAGATTTAAAGGAGAGAGTGAGAAACTTGATCATCCATCCTCATAATACATGTTTATCAGTATCTGCTGTGACCATACTGCAGTAATAACTACAAGTCTACATTTCTGTGACTGTTGATCAATCACAGCAGGAATCTGAGCTCATCTCTGCACACAGAGCAGCTTCAGCTCTGGGATAAACTGCTCGCTTCACGTCCTTCTCAGCTCACAGACACTCATCCTGATATTTTCCTTTAACATTTGATGGTATAATTCATCTGAGTTTACACTTTATCTGCATGAATACAGAAAAACAGACCCAAACACCATAAAACATCAGTTTCACCATGTAGAATATATTGTTGTTTCCTTGCTTTTAATTCAGAGAAAAACTCTGATTTGGATTTTCTCTGTTCTCTTTGCCACAGCCCATCCCAGCAGCAGTTGAAGCAGCTGACTGTCACAACACTGAATAACACTTTAGGAGGAATTTCAGAGGTCAGTAAAGCTGCAGTTTCAACATCAGTTAATTAATCATAGTTCATCATAAATGTTAACCTGGCTGGCACACATGTTAATGTTAGTCATTTAAATATTAGCAGTTAGCTGAGGCCACAAGAAGAAGAGGCCCTAGAAGAACAATGGATGATAAGATTAGATTTTCAAGACTAGGCAGAGACGTGTTTTCCTTTACTGTCTCTTACAGAGGAGGGAGCAGATACCAGACGAGGTCACGGAGGTACGGGGAGGATTCGCAGCAGACAGCAAGACTGCCACGTCCATGCGAGAGAGCGATGGCTACGATAATCTGTTTTTGTCTCCCTATATAATGTTGTACAGCCCATGTGAGGGTTATCCTCTCTGTGAACCAGATGCTTGATTTCACACAGAGGTCCACCAACTGAATTTGATCAGTTATGGAACGATTTACCTCGACAGGCTCCTTCACTCGCTGCTTTTAAACCTCCTTTAAAACACACTTTTACTCCCTGACCTTTGACCCAGTGTGACATGTTGACTCACTACCTCAGACAGCTTAAAAATAGTCTTTTTGTTTTTTGGTGCTGCCTAAAAGAACCGTAAATATCTGTCCTATATACAGTTATGTTCATATATTTTTGTACTACATCAGGAAACTCAAAAACATAGTTTGTAATATTTTAATCCTTATTTTTAAAACTGTTTTTTGTCATTTTTCTTCTCCCATTGCATCAAAAATCATTATTTACACTGAATAAATGAGTCAGCAACTCTCTTACATTGTTGCTGCAGGTTCATTACTGAACATTGGAGGTTGTCCTTTGGACCAGTCACTGCTCACAGACACACAGCTGGATGCTGCAGATCCTGCTCCATCCTCTTCCTCCATCTTCTTGATGTCAGGGTGGAGTTAGTCTGAGAGGCAAACACACACACTCAGAGGTGCTGTTGTACTGGAAGCATCACACTGACGGGTTTCTAAAGTTCTCATTGATCATTTCATGGAGTTTCTGTGGTAAACACTGTCCTGTGACGTATGTGTCATGGTGAGGGTCATGAGGGCTAACCAGCCCCACTCCTTACTCCTCATATTTCAGCCTGAAGCACAATAACAGCCTAAACCTAACCAGGAGGCTGTAACCTCAAAGGGACTTCATGGTTAGAAATAAAGGTTCAATGAAATGAAGCAGATCATAAAAACATGAGTTCCAACTTTAAAAGAAGCATCCACACGATGACGGCACAGCAGAGGAGCACTTTCTCTAACACACTGATTCAGTTCCACTGACACAAGGACACACACAGGAAGGCACACACACACAAGCCTTTATAAGAAACAACACAATCATCTGCGCTTGACTTGTCAATCCAAGTCCTTAGCCCATGAGCCCGCGGTATCAGACCACAGATATTCCCTTACTTTGAAAAAATAAAGCCAGTTTTCAGAACAGACCTGATGTTTATGCTACAGCCTGTTTACCAATATAATCAATATCAGATATCAGAGCAACAGAAACCTCGGTGATCAGGACGCTGGGACTGAGAACAGGAAGTGGCTCAAACGTCACAGTTTCATAACATCACCCTGAACTCCACTCACGGAGTTTCTGTCGCCATTGTAGTTTTTAAAGTCCCGTGATAAAGGCGGGTCTTTCTGTGAATCCGCACGCTCATTGGCTAATAGCTCGAGATTGACACATCGTTATCCAATGAGCGTGCGGGAACTTCCGACATAAAGTTGTTTCCTTTGAAAAACCAAAGTCTGATTATTTTTGCCTCCACTGACGGAGCCTGTTGTTCCCGCCACAGAGACAGTAATGTCAGAGCGGTGTTAACACTCACCCTGCCTCAGCACAGCTCTCACTCTCCTCCTGCTCTCTCACACTAAACGGAGGCTCAGCTAAACTCACTTCCTCTCTACTTACAGGAAACCAGCGCTCAGAGGAGCCGACCGGCCTCACATTTCACCCACAGACATGAACAGCGTGGAATTATTTTATGTCATAAGAAGAAACATATTCATGTTAACACTCACCTGCCTCAGCTCCACCTTCCTCCTCCTGCTGCTCTGAACAGAGGCTCAATACTTTCACTTTCACTACTGCTCCCTAAACACAGAGGATGCTGGGACTTGTAGTTTTTTCCTTCCGGTGCGGTCTTCCTCTTTGTTTGTTTGTGTTCAAGTTATTTCGATCATGTAAACATCAACAGAACACGTGAAGCCACACAGAGTTTGTGGGTAGGAGGGTTTGGGGAGGGGTCAGAGGGAAGAGGTCTCTCAGTCCTGACAATCCACATTTTTTTTGAATTTATTTTTTTAAGGAACTTTATTTACAAACAGTATAACATACAAGGCACCATCATTAATCCGAATATGTAACATCCTCGGTTGAGCATTATAGCAAGACAGAAAAGGAAGAAAAAAAAAAAACAAAAAAAATAAAAATAAATAAACACAAAGCCAAAAGAGCTAGCACAAAAAGAAAGAACAGTCGTTGAAGGATTTGAACCAAAGGCAACAAATAACATGAACAAAAAAGGGCAGTCAAGATTATAAATTAGGGAGGTTTCTTTTTTTAACATAGATTAAACTCTTTAAATAAAACAACAAGTTTATGAGCTTTGTTATTCACAAGTTTCAGCGATTTAGCCCAGTGTCATGGATCGCTGTGTGGCAGGCAGGAAATAGGACCCAAACGCAAACTCACGGAAAACAGAACTGAACTCAAAATGCAGCTTTATTGCTGACAGGTGACAAACGATAGCAGTGATACAAAAGCAATACAAAACTAAACTAAACTGGGAAGAGCTAATTGTAACACATACCAGAAGACACGGGGAGAACCACACACAGCATGAGGGAGAACGCGACACAGAACTGAGGGAGACGCAGACATAAATACACAGAGGGTTAACGAGGGAAGTGGGAGCACATGGGGAACACAGGTGACACTGATAATCATAACAAGACATGGCAGGAGTGAACACAACACTGACGGGAGACGGGCAAAGTAAAACAGGAAGTACAGAGGTTCAAACAGGAGGAGAGAGAGCACGGGGAGAACGTAGACATAACGGGAACAGAAAACAAAAGAGCACAGCAAACACCGGAGCCCAAGAAAAACAACCCAAAAACACAGTGCAGTTCAGGGGGCCGACCATGCGGACGGCAACGGTGGAGACGTGGAAACAGTTCAGGGGGCCGGCCGTGTGGAAGGCAACAGCGACGACGTGGAAACAGTTCAGGGGGCCGGCCGTGCGGAAGGCAACGGCGGCGACGAAGGAGACGACGGAGCAGTTCAGGAGGCCGGCCGCGCGGAAGGCAGCGGCGGCGGCGAAGGAGACGACGGAGCAGTTCAGGAGGCCGGCCGCGCGGAAGGCAGCGGCGGCGGCGAAGGAGACGACGGAGCAGTTCAGGGGGCCGGCCGCACGGAAGGCAGCGGCGGCTCTCCAGTGTTAGGCGTGCTGGCCATGGCCCGGTGGGCACAGGACCAGTCGAGGCATGACCAGTCGAGGCATGACCAGACGAGGCATGACCAGACGGTGGCATGGCAGCCACAGGCGACGGACCCGGACCAGGCGATGACGGGGCCGGACCAGGCGATGACGGGGCCGGAGCTGCAGCAGGCGAAGCACAGGCTGGAGCTGCAGCAGGCGAAGCAGAGGCCGAAGCTGGACCAGGCGGAGCAGAAGCAGAGGTCGACGCCGGACCGGGCGACGTTGAAGGCGATGCAGAGGCCGGACCGGGCGTGGGTGCAGCTGATGCAGAGGCCGGACCAGACCACGGCTGAACGGGCCCCTCGGACCCTCCAGCGGAGACGAGGAGGTGCTGGCCGGGCTGACCTGAGCCGCCAGCGGAGACGAGGAGCGGCTGGAGAGGTTCTCCTGAACCCCCAGCGGAGACGAGGAGCGGCTGGAGAGGTTCTCCTGAACCCCCAGCGGAGACGAGGAGGTGCTGGCCGGGCTGGGCAGAGCCGCCAGCGGAGACGAGGAGGTGCTGGCCGGGCTGGGCAGAGCCGCCAGCGGAGACGAGGAGCTGCTGGAGGGGTCCTCCTGAACCCCCAGCGGAGACAGATGCAGAGCCAGCAGGTGCAGAGACTTCTGGCTGAGGGGACGCTAACTGTAGCTGCACAGGGCACGCAGTCGGCTTAGGATGCAACGGCTGGGGCTGTGCAGGGCAAACAGTCTGTCCAAAGTTTGTCAGCACCACGCAGTCCTCAGCTGGCGGAGAAAGCTCACAAAGGCTTCCAGCTGAGGTTAGCAGTGTCTGAATGGGTTGCTGAGCGATTAACTCGGCTGGTGACTGAGCTAACTGAACTAGAGACTGAGCTGGTGACCAAACAGGGAACTGGGCTGATAACTGAGCTAATGACTGTGCTGAGGACAGAAGTGCAAGTTGTAGTGGTGGTTGTAGTGATGGTGGAACAGCAGGTAGTTGAACTGGTGACTGAACAGGTGACTGACTCTTGGCTGCTCTCCTCCGAGGGACAGGGACGGGTGCTGGGCCTGGCCGAACACCAGCCATCCCCTCCCGAGAAACAGATACGGGTGCAGGGACGAGCTGGGCTCTGGCTGCCTTTACCCTGGGGGCCGGTGTAGGTGCAGGAGCTAGCTGGACCTCTGTCGCTCCCACCCGAGGAACTGAGACGGGTGCAGGAGTCGGCAGGGTCACGGCTGACCTCACCCGGGGAACCGGAACAGGAGCAGGCAATGGCTGGGTGTCCATCAACCCCACCCGAGGAGCAGGTACGGGTGCCGGGATGAACGGAGCCTTTGCCAGGCTGGGGACAGAAGCAGGGACCAGCTGGACCTCAGCCACCCTCTCCCGAGGAACTGGTACGGGAGCAAGGGAAAGCTGGGCCCGCGCTGCCCTGGTTACAGGAACTGGAGGCGGAGAGTGAAGCACAGGAACAGTAACAGTCACTGGGTGAACTAAGTTGTTGGAGCCAAACACAGTGTCAGTCAACAGAGACTTATGGAGGGCTGGTTCTCGCAACTCTGCTGTACTTAAGTTGTCCATGACATAATTAGCAGTCTTAGAAAGGGTCAGTTTAGGAGCAGCCACAGGTACTGGAGAACTCACACAAGCAGCGTCTGGATAACCTGGATGAGAAACAACACTACACACAGTCGTACAGGATGTAGTCCGAGACGTAGTGCACACAGAGTCCATGAAACCTGGCCGAAAAGCATGCAGTAGTGATGGTGGTGATGGTTGTGGACTGAATTCTCCTGAGCCCTCAGTAGAAACAGGGACGGGTGCAGGCACATGCTGGACACTAGCCACTCCCACCCGAGGAGTAGGTACGGGTGCGGAGACGGGCTGTATCCTGGCCGACCTCACCCTGGGGACCGGAACAGGCACCGGCAACGGCTGGGCAACTGCCCTTCCCACCCGAGGAGCTGGTACGGGTGCAGAGGTACGCTGGGCCCGAGCTGCCCCGGGAGGCAGAAACACGAGCATGAAAAGGAGCAGGCTCAGAAAAAACAGTCCGAGAAACGGCAGGCTCAGGGTCCACATGTACTGGGTCGACAAAAATAGATCTATCAAAAATGAACCCGCCGTCCACTTCATGTTTTGCAGTCTTAGTATTAGCAGTCCTTGTTTTAATAGTTTTCGAAATCCTTGGGTTAACAGTTGTAGAGTGAGCCGACTTGGGGATGACTGAACCAGACTTAACAAAACCTGAACTGACAGAACCTGAACTGAGTGTTGTAAACCTGGTAGAAGTGCTCACAGTTTTTCCTTTAACCGCATTTACAGCCTTAGGAGAGTGCTTATTGTCTTTGATTTCTCCCTGTTCAGAGGGAGCAAAATGAAAAAATCTTTCCCAGTCTATGTCATCGTCCAAAAGGGACACGTCGACAGGATCAGGAGTGAGTCTATTGTTTTTGATGTCCAGAAAAGCGGAAGAAGGATAATCAGTGTGACTCACCACCGGGAGTTGCTTAACATGCGAAAAGTGATGGCGGCGTGAGCATCGCCTCCTCTGAGGTGAGGAAGCTGACGGGGCATACAGCTGAGCCTCTGACGTGCGGGATGGCAATGCAGAGGCTGGAGCGTGAGCATCCGAAGAAAAACGGAGCACTCCCACCCGAAGCGGCCGAGGCTTGGGTGCGAGCGGGGCAACAGGCGGAGGCCTTTGGCAACTTCGGGGACCTCCAAAAGCCAGCCGAGTTCTGCGGAATAAGTGCTCATAATCCGGAGTGCGCCACGGCTTCCAGCGGAGCTCCTCCTCCAGCTGGGCGAGGGCTGCCTCCCGGCGCTCATACAGCTGAGAGCGGTTTGCTGGGTCCATGTAATGGTCGCGTTCTTCTGTCATGGATCGCTGTGTGGCAGGCAGGAAATAGGACCCAAACGCAAACTCACGGAAAACAGAACTGAACTCAAAATGCAGCTTTATTGCTGACAGGTGACAAACGATAGCAGTGATACAAAAGCAATACAAAACTAAACTAAACTGGGAAGAGCTAATTGTAACACATACCAGAAGACACGGGGAGAACCACACTCAGCATGAGGGAGAACGCGACACAGAACTGAGGGAGACGCAGACATAAATACACAGAGGGTTAACGAGGGAAGTGGGAGCACATGGGGAACACAGGTGACACTGATAATCATAACAAGACATAGCAGGAGTGAACACAACACTGACGGGAGACGGGCAAAGTAAAACAGGAAGTACAGAGGTTCAAACAGGAGGAGAGAGAGCACGGGGAGAACGTAGACATAACGGGCTGGGGAAAACATAGAATAAAACACAAGGAGGGGAGACGAGGGCTCACAGATACATAGAGGGGCACACAGGGAATAAAAGTCACAAGGGGAAAACACATAAGGAACAAAATACAACAGGGCAACTCAGGAAACATGGCCTAAATAAGGAACGAAATACAAAAATACAAGGAACTAAGAATACTGGGCCAACATGGCCCAGGACCATGACACCCAGAGTTTAAAGTCATTCAGCCATCTGTTTATACATGGTTTAGCTTTAAAGTATCTGCATTTCTGAATAAAAAAATTTCCCATTAACAAAAACGTCCTAATCAACAGGTCAAAATCTGCATTCTCAGCAAGAATTCCAAACTTTATTACTGTCACTGTCAAATGTGGTAACTGAATTCTCCTGGACTGTAGCCAGCTCCACATGTCAGTCCAGAAGGAGTGCACTGATTCACAGTAGAAAAACAAGTGATCCAGACTTTCAATATCATTTTCACAAAATGTGCAGGCGTTCACATCTAAGTTTAATTTCAGTCTTAAGAATTCATTGGTTGGATAAACCTCATTAATGATTTTAAAGTGAACCTCTTTTACTTTAGGGGAAAGAGGAAGTGAAATATACTTTTTTCTTATCGCCTTAACCTCCATGGTCTCAAATTCTTTAAGGATAAAATTTCTTTTAACCGGATTAGGGCAAATTTCATTTATCAAAATATAACTGATCACTTTGTTTGTAAACCTGCTATCACCAAATTCAACTCCAGGGGCCCGTTCTTCGTACCTCACTGAGTAGGTTAGCTGGATTTGATTGTTGACGATTTCGCGTGATCTTGGATCGTTCGGTTCCCCGAAGCTCATCCGGGACTTGCTGCCATAGCAACAGAGCCGTAAGCGTAAACCTGCTCGGGAGCAGGTTTACTTTATGTAAACAGGATTAGATCGCGGCCACGCAGGTATGTCCGCTTCATCTATACGAAAGCAACAGCGATATTCCACCACTGTTTCACCATAAAGAAATAACATCAATGTAACTAAAGATAATGCAGCACCTGATCCTGTTATTGATGTCACACAGATACATACAGGTCATTCCCTAAAAAAGGGAAATGTACTATTAACATTCTATTACATGTATGTGATTATTACAGATGTAATTCATATTTCAGAGTAGTAATTGCAAATTACTTTGTGTAATCAAGAAGGGAGACCACGGCTATAAAAGCGAAGGTGGATTTGGGAAGTCTGTCGCAGCCATGTCCTGTCCGTTTACGCGAGCCACCCATTGCGGAAGGTGCAAGATTGATAAGGAGAGTTTTCAGAATTCAGCGTATATTGCGGGATAGACAGGATCCTTTAGCTCAGCGCGACAGTGTGCTCATAGAGAGATATCGATTTTCCCGTGAGGGTATTATTCACTTAACCAACTTGTTGACGAGGGGGTGCACGACCACCACCTGTCTTTTTTTTGCTCTGCCCTTTTCTTGGTTGCTGTTATGATCAAACAAACAGATTATTTCAGGGTCTCTTTCCAAGAGACTAAAAGCAATATAAGTGATGAATATTACCATTCTGTAGAATATTCTTATATTTCACTTTTACTTGTTCCCATGTTCTAGTGGGTCCTGTTGTGGCTCTAATGTGTAATGGGATATAATATAACATAATATAATATAATGTAATATAATATTGGATAATATAGTGTAATATAATAAATCTACCCTACCGCCTACTGGTGTTGGCCAGAGGGGCCGATGGCGCGATATGGCAGCCTGGCTTCTGTAAGTCTGCCCCAGGGCAGCTGTGGCTACAACTGTAGCTGCCTCCACCAGTGTGTGAATGTGAGAGTGACTGAATAGTGGCATTGTAAAGCGCTTTGGGTGCCTTGAAAAGCGCTATATCAATCCACTCCATTATTATTGTTATTATTAAATTACTTACGTGTTTAATTTGTCAGCAACTTTCTGCCAGCCCTCTCTCCTTGCTTTTGCAGCCTTTGCAGTGTTCCCTTGCGTTCTGATTAAACTCTGAAACTCCTGAAATCCCTCACTCAAGAGTTCTTGCTCTGCTGCCGAAAAATACCGAGCCGAGCGCGCTCCTTCGACATTTTCGCCGACCAATCAAAGGGTTGCCGATCAATGTTTCTACTATCGATGCGTAGCCCCTTTTACGACACCCAGTGATCTCACATTACTTCATCCAGCTGTACTAATCGTCAACAGCAGGTGTGTTCGGAGAACCGGATTAGCGAGCTCACGGTTAGCGCGATGATTTGATCTTGGATGTGTCATTTGATCTTGGATGTAGTAAGCGACGTACGAAGAACGGGCCCCAGATGTGTGTCACAAGTTCATCTAGTAGTAGGCTATGGCACTTGGCCACAGGTGGCAGCAGTGGACTGGCCTCCATGTGAGACTGCTCCAGCTGCTATGTGATAGTCCAGCTGCAAACTGAAGATCATATGCAAGTTTAGGAAATTAAACTGTACAATATAAAGCGCCTTGAGGGGACTGTTGTTGTGATTTGGCTTAGCTTTAAAACCAACCCAATCTAACTCTCCTCCACACTCAAAAACAAAGACAAACCAACTGACACATCTGAGTCCCTCACTTTCTTCAATCCACTCACTCTCAGAATCAGAATCAGAATCAGAATCAGAATGGGTTTATTGCCAGATGTTGAGGTTTACAACATTAGGAATTTGCTGCGGTGCTTCAGTGCAAACAATAAGAATTAAAGTGCTATGTAGAAAGAAGATATGTGCATGAGATATACATTAGATATATACATGAGAATAAGAATTAAGAGTGCTACGTAGAAGGATATATACATGAGTGCAGGTGGTGATCAGTGCCAGACATGAAATGATGCAGTGACACAGCGTAGGGTCATGTGTGAGTGGCGGGGACAGTCATGTGGTTATTGTTCATGTGTCCAACAGCAGAGGGGAAGAAACTGTTCTTGTGGCGAGAGGTTCTGGTGCGAATGGACCGGAGCCTCCTGCCTGAGGGGAGCAGGTCAAACAGACTGTGTCCAGGGTGGGAAGGGTCAGCTGAGATCCGGGCTGCACGCCGCAGTGTCCTGGAGGTGTACAGGTCCTGCAGAGATGGGAGTCTGCAGCCAATCACCTTCTCAGCAGAGCGCACAACACGCTGCAGTCTCTGTTTGTCCCTGACAGTGGCTCCAGCGTACCACACGGTGATGGAGGAGGTGAGGATGGACTCGATGATTGCGGTGTAGAATTGCATCATCGTCCGTGTTGGCAGGTTGAATTTCTTCAGCTGCCTCAGGAAGTACATCCTTTGCTGGGCTTTCTTGATGACGGAGGTGATGGTGGGCTCCCACTTCAGGTCCTGGGTGATGGTGGTACCCAGGAAGCGGAATGAGTCCACAGAGGTGATGGGGGTGTCAGTCAGGATGATGGGGGGGAGTGGGGCTGTGTGCTTCCTGTAGTCCACAATAATCTCCACTGTCTTCTGGGCATTCAGCACCAGGTTGTTGTGGCTGCACCAGGACACCAGACGTTCAACCTCTCTTCTGTAGGCAGACTCGTCCCCGTCCGAGATGAGTCCAATAACGGTGGTGTCATCTGCAAACTTGATTAGCTTGACAGACTGGTGGGTGGAGGTGCAGCAGTTGGTGTACAGGGAGAAGAGCAGAGGAGAAAGAACACAGCCCTGAGGGGAGCCGGTGCTGATGGTCCGGGAGTCCGAGACATTCTTCCCCAGCCTCACGTGCTGCTTCCTGTCCGTCAGGAAGTCAGTGATCCACCGGCAGATGGGATCAGGCACATTCATCTGGGAAAGCTTGCCTCGGAGATGGTCTGGAAGGATGGTGTTGAAGGCAGAGCTGAAGTCCACAAACAGGATCCTGGCGTAGGTTCCTGGGGAGTCCAGATGCTGCAGGATGAAGTGTAGGGCCATGTTGATGGCGTCGTCTACAGACCTGTTGGCTCTATATGCAAACTGCAGGGGGTCCAGGAGGGGGGCCGTGAGGGTCTTGAGATGGGAGAGAACTAGGCGCTCAAATGACTTCATGACCACAGATGTCAGAGCCACGGGTCTGTAGTCATTTAGTCCAGTGATCCTAGGTTTCTTGGGGACAGGGATTATGGTAGAGGACTTGAAGCAGGCAGGCACATGACATGCCTGCAGTGAGGAGTTGAAGATGCCAGAAAACACTGGGGCCAGCTCGTTTGCACAGTGTCTGAGGGTGGCAGGAGACACACCGTCTGGGCCGGGAGCTTTCCGAGCATTCAGATTCTTAAACTGCTTCCTCACATCTGCTTCATGAATATGAAGAGTTGTGGTCGGAGGAGGTGGTGTGAAATCCTCTTTTGTGTGGGGTGAGGAGGGGGGTGTTGTAGGTGAACAGTTTGAAGGTGGTGATGGCTCTATGGAGGGGGGAGAGGTGGGGGAATGAGTGTCCAAAGTGCCTCTATTGTTGGGGTCGTTGGAGGTGTGAAGGCTGCCTGATGGCTCGTCAAAACGACAGTAGAAGTCGTTAAGGGTGTTGGCCAAGAGCAAGTCGTCAGTGGAGTGGGGGGTTTTAGGCTTGTAGTTTGTAATATTCCTAAAACCTTTCCACACAGAGGCCGAGTCATTCTCTGATATCTGCTGCTGCATCTTCTCAGAGTGCTGATGTTTGGCAATGTCCACTTCCTTAGTGAACTTGTACTTGGCCTCTCTGTAGCAGTCCCTGTCTCCGCTTCTGAACGCCTTACTCTTTTCCAGCCACAGCTTTTTGAGTTTAGGGGTAAACCAGGGTTTGTCATTGTTATAACTCACCCTGGTGCGTGATGGCACAATGCTGTCCTCACAGAAGTGGATATAGGAGGTGACAGTGTCCGTAAACTCGTCCAAGCTGTTAGAAGCAGCCTTCAAAGTGTCCCAGTCTGTGGTTTCCAAACACGTGCGAAGCTCCTCCACAGCCTCGTTGCTCCACAGTTTTTTGGTCCTCACGACAGGTTTGGAGAGCTTCAGCCTCTGTCTGTACGCGGGGATTAGGTGGATCATGACGTGATCAGAAAGTGACAAGCTCCACTTAGTCACACTGGCTCTGTTTATTACTAATTACTATTGTCTCCCCAGAAACACTTCCTTTTTCTTTTTTCCTATTTCAGTTGTGTTTTTTGTGCTTTTGCAGCGTTTTTGTTATTGCTGGTGTTTTCTTAAGTTGCAGTCCGTTTGGCCTCTCAGGGCCACCGTAGATAATAATAATAATGGATACTTTATTGATCCCCATGGGGAAATTACTTGTTTTTCTCTGCATTTGACCCATTCACTCAGTGAAGCAGTGGGCAGCCCACTAAGCAGGCGCCCGGGGAGCAGTGTGTAGGGACGGTACCTTGCTCAGGGGTACCTCAGGGTAGCCGTTAAGTGGATTCGAACCGCCGACCTTCCGATCATGGGGCGACCACTTTACCTACTGAGCTATCCCTGCCCCAAAGGCCAAAAATAAATACATAACGTCATTTCAATCAGTTTAAAGGTTTATTTGCAAGACACAAAAACAGAAAAAATAAAAAGTTACAAATGTATTGTGCATGAAACAGGAATTCAAACGTGGCTCAGATGTGTGTCACAAGTTAATCTGGCTGTAGGCTATGGCACTTGACCACAGGTGGCGCTAACTGGCTTGACTCCAGACAAAGTAAACTGCACACTTTAGTTGTGAAGCGAAAACGCTGAAATCGCAGTAATAACACGTACGAGGGGAACGATAACGAAGACAAGATGCTCCTGATCGTTACTCTTGCTGTCCTGTGAACAGCATCGGCGTGGTGTTAATGGTTTGCTTTTGTTTTGGCGATCGCCCCGTGAATGAGAAGATGACCAGGTAAACCCGCGACATTTTTAAATAGTTTGTCGTTCAACAGCAACAAGACTGACGGAGTGTGTTTGAGGAAACCTCACAAATGTCACAGATGAAATATTTGGCGTTTATTTGCTGGTTTGTCGGTAGCAGCTCCTTCAAAGTAAGTCTACCACACATCTGTTTGACCAACGCCAGTTGATTTGGATCACCGGTCCAAACAATTTGAACGATTGTTGTGTTACCTTTGTGCTGAGTTTGACTGATATTTGCTGGATAGCAAATGTTTTAAAGCTATGCAACCTTTATCTGCACATAGCAGTTAAACTGTTTAGATCAATCTTTATTGATAATATACATTATTTATTTATGAATTACTGTGTACACAAGAATAAGTTAATGTATTAAGATAAACTGGTTGAATTTTTTGTATTATTCTTGTGATTTTTTTTATTGGCCCTGTTTATTTACAGGCCAGGTGACCCTTTAGGGGTTTAAAATGCCGAGCCAATGAACAGCTGGGAGCAGGAATCTTTCTTCACTGAAGCTTCCACTTCCACGGGTCTGGTAGGAAGTTGTCCAAGCCAACAAAACAAACAGACAAAAAGTCCACATATCAATCACCTGGATCACCTGTTGAGAAAGAAAAAAGAGAAAACAAGCAAACAAAAGAGAGCAATATAATAAACAACAGCATCGCGATGATCTATGTGAATATAACTGTAAATACTAAATATTGAATATTATTGTGCAGCACGTAAGATCGACAGCGCACAGTGTGCTTTGAGGTAGCAGCCAAAATGCAAGGCAAGTTTATTTATATCGCACAATTCAACAACAAGGTGATCCCAAGTTCTTTACAGAACATTAAAAAACAAAAACAGATAAAAAGCATGATTTAAACGTGACGTGCCCGTGAGCTCCGCCGGCAGCCAGCTGTGCCAGAGTGACCGAGCCCCAGGCTGAGAGGCCAAAGGCACCCCACCTCCGAAGGAGCCCGAGCGAGCCCCAGGCTCCAGGCCCCGACAAGCAGTACCTGGACGCCCATCCCCGGACACAAAGAACCACCAATGCACCGATGTCTGAAGGCGTCTGCCACTGGCAGGGGGCGTGTGGGGGGAGATAGGCCTCCATGCCTTGGAGGGCCTGAGATGTCCCCAGAGAGGTGGCGTCTGATACCCGACCTGACATATGGACACAGACAAACAGGCACACACAGATACAAACATCCATTCCCACCCTCATGCTCTCATATGCAATTACTCAGCAGCAGGTAAGCGCATAGCCTCTCCTGGTACCCCTCAATGTCTACGTGTATTTAAAATTGAGAGGTGGGCAAAGGCGCCAGGAGTGAGGTTGTACACCCTGATGTGATTCTGATCTTGGAAACATTAAAGACATTCATAGCCAGACTGCTGACTTTGTGTTTTTATTCAGTCGCCTAACAGAAGTGCAGTGAGAAACGATTGACCCCATCCTGATTTCTTAGCTATTTGCATATTTGCCACACTTACGTGTTTCAGATCGTGAAGCAAATATTTATGATAGATAAAGATGACCAGAGTCAGTTTAAAATAAAGCTTTTACATGTATTGCTGGGAGGTCGGCAGCTCCCTCCACTGCTTGGCCCTCTGTGAAAAACAACTGGGATCCAGCTTCCCTGTGATGCTGAATTATATAAGCGGAAGAAAATAGAAGGATGGATGATTGTATTTTGTGTACAATCGTTGAAGTGTAAAAAGGTTTGGCCCTCCGTGGTGCCCTAAGCAAAGTTTGATTTTTGGGGCCCTTTAATAGTGCCAATAATACTGATTAATGATCGCCTACTATAAATGTATTTCATTTTCTAATGTTGATGTTGTTGTAATCCACAGTGAAAAATGTCATAAAAACAGATAACAAATTTGCAACTTTCATGAAAAATGTTTTCATTAATATTTAAGAAAAAAAAAACTAAGCAAAACACCTCCCCCTGCTGGCCACACAGAGAAACAATAGATAAAAGCTGAGAGCTGCACAGCTGCAGCAGTGTGGTTTACGTCATTCTGTTGTCAGCCTGTTTTACACATCGGTGGTTTCTTATTGACGTGTAAAAAGATCTGAAATCGTAGTAAATTCAGCTGCTATTGTGGGCTGGGGATGATTTACACTTAACATTTTAATAACTGGGTACTGAATGTCAGAGGCCCAATGTTCCCTCTAATTTTTCACGTGTCTGAGCGAACACACAAACTCCCTGAGCGGTTCCTTGGACCACTGTGAGCGACATCAGACGTGTGCACTGTGGTCACACCGGCATCGAATCCATCCAAGTTTCATGGTTTATTAAAATAATCAAATTACAGCGTTTACATTTATGTTAGACTACTTTTAATTAACTGCTTCAGCCCATTTACAATGAAAATGTAAAATAAATCTTGTTCATGACCTGTGTAGTATATTAACACTATTGGAAGTACAAATAACTTGAGCTCCAATTTCGAAAACACAACTTTTTTTTTTTTTATAAAGCTCTGACTTGTATTATGAATATGTGGTCTGGGAGAGAGTCTGTAACTCTCTGTCTGCAAAATACAGGATATAATGACCAATGCTGGGAAATTAATCAATCAATCAATCAATCAATCAATCAATCAATCAATCAATCAATCCTTATTTATAAAGCACTTTTCATACAAAAAAAGTAGCACAAAGTGCTTTACATGGTTAAAAGCAGCCCACCCCACCCCGCCCTCCAACTAACCCCCCACACTCTCATTAACATAAACAATCATGAATACACACATCTGTCCCCCCCCCCCCCCAGCCAGGCTGAGAGGACTCCCCAGAGCCCCAGCAGCCACGGTCGATCACAGCCCCGGTGCAGAGAGCCCCCTCCGAGGAAACACTGGAGATATGACACAATAGGATATATACAGGGTAAAAAGATAAAGTAAATAAGAACGGGTTACAATATAAATATAAATATAAATAGAGTAAGAAGATAAAAAATGAGTAAGAATAAAATCAATAAATATTAGGTAAAACCTAAATAGAATAAATAAGCATAAAATAAATAAACGTTAGGTGAAAGCTAAATTAAAAAGGTGGGTCTTGAGCCTATTCTTAAAAACATGTACGTTCTCTGCGGCCCTGAGCTCCTCCGGCAGGCTGTTCCACAGACGAGGACCATACCACTGAAACGCTGCCTCTCCGTGAGTATGTGTCCTGACTTTGGGAACAGTCAAAAGGCCAGTGCCAGAGGACCTCAAGGTCCGCGAGGGTTCATATGGTAAAAGCAGATCTGAGAGATAAGAAGGTCCAAATTCTAATTTTATTTGTCTCGTACACAGTCGTACACAGTCATACACAGTACGATATGCAGTGAAATGCTTGGACAACTGCTCGTGACCTAAAGAAAAAAAAAAGAAAAAGGAAAAGGCTATGAATAAGATAGGAAATAAATATGAAAAATTTAAAAGGGTAAATTTAACTAGGAATGAATAAAATATAAAATAAGGTTAAAAATGAAATAACTGTACAACACAAATTAGAATGAAGGGTAAATTTAACTGGGAAAGAATAAGATAAAATATATCAATTAAAGTTGAAAATAAAATAGCTGTACAACAAAATACACAATATAGAACTATATAAGAATGTATGAAGAAATATAAATAAATAAATATATACACAATAAAAGCAGCTGTACAAGTATTAACTGGAAATGAAGAATATAGTGACCAGTGTTGTGCAATCCACATTATGTCTTGTGCAGCGCAAATATGATTAAAGTAATTTAAGTGATGAAGTGAAAAACAAAGTCCAGAATGTCCAGTGTGTGTGTAAGAACTATATGTGTGGGTCAGTACTGTTGTGATATTTTGATACCACGGTAGCATTTACAGGATATTGCTTTGTAGTGAAAACTGTTACTCAATAAGGCCCATTTAATAGTTGTTTTTCTCTTTCTCTCTGACCCAAGAATTAATGTGTAAGACTCACAGGCTGGTACCCAAGGTCGAAAATACCACAGAGACGAGACCACTTCCTTACTCCCATCCTCCCTTCTTTATCTCTTAGAAAAAGGCTCGTTAAAGGCCAGGTGGTTTGTTTCAGAATTCACTAATGAAAGAACTCTGTATTCTATGTCTAGGAGTGTATTTTGCTGGGATGATCATAAATTGTAGCTGAACTGATAAACTACACACAGGATACTTCTTTGCTCACAAGGCAGGAAGACGTTTCCTTATTTGGTCTGTACCGGTTTGAACTGAGAACTTGCTGACACACGAACCTTTTTTTCTCTATATAAGCTGTTGTATACTTAATAAACCTTTGAGTCGATTGGGAAGGCAACCTAAAGCAGTCTCTGTTTTCTTGTTCTCCCAAGCTGCTCCCGAGCTCGTACTAACACGCTGAATGGCATACCTGAGTGTTACTTTAAATAATTAGGAATCTTAGAAGGAAAGGACAGAACTCTGCTTATTGCTCGTGCCTTGGAGGGAAAACCGGGATGGACATTTTTTCCTTCAATTTGGCGTCAGAAGTGGGATGGACTGACAGAAGGTAAATATGCGTCTTTCATATTTATATAAAGACCGTATTATACCTCTCTCAGTGATCGATCCATAAAAAAACGGGATATGCTGACGAAGTTTCACTTAGTGATCCAGAGAGATACACTGACGACTTCCTCAGTCCCCGAATAAAGTAAATTAACCCTTGTGTGGTGTTGGTGGACACAGGAAGTTGCCTGTTGTCTTGAAACGTACGTTAAAAAGTGAGAAGTTGCTCACCAAAAAGTGACACAGGAAGTTGCCTGTTGTCTTGAATATTTTAATTTTGTTTAAAAAAATAATAATAATAATAATAATTAATTGTTTAATTTTTCTTTTGAAAAAAAAAAAAAACAAAACAAAAAAAACACGGGTCTCAAGGGTTAAAAGCAGTAAATTAAAAGCAGAAAGACACAGGAAGTTGCCTGTTGTTTTACGAGAAGTTGCTCGTTAAGCGAGAAGTTGCTCGTTAAGCGAGAAGTTGCTCGCTAAGTGAGAGTTGCTCACCCAAACAAAAATTGCTAGCAATAAATTTAAAGTGACCTCAGCTGTGCCGCAGCGAAAATACTAACATAAATCCTTCAAGCGTGTAAACCCCTCTGGAAATCACTGAACATGGGTCAGAATAATTCAAAGACCACAGACAAGTCCGATAAAAAATCAAAATTACCTGTAAAACCAAAAAAAATTAAATTTAAAGTCTCAAATAACGGCTCAGTACAACTCCCATTTCCGGTTACGTGTAACCTACGTCCGCGAATCGGTGAAGACGTCCATGATCACGTATCCAGAACATGCGGAAGTGCTTATGTGACTGACTTTGTTTACAAAGTCAGTCACAAAGTTCAATGCATTCTAATTTATTTCCGGAGCCCTATCCCGAACGATTATCGCCAGAAAACAGGTCAGTAAAACTGAAGGCCAGTGCAGATACTACCACGAAAGCTAAAAGTGTTAAGATAAAGTTGAATTTTGATGTAGAAGGCTCAGAGGAAAGTGAGAAACTAATGTATGCAGGATTACCCGCTCCAGCACAGCAAGGAAGTTTCAGAGGACGGAAGGATAAAAGTAGAGATATGTGTTTTTATTGTGGCTCAGTTTTCCAGCAGCCGCAGACACCCAGAGCAAAAATGAATTTGTGTATTTCATTTAACATAAAGGGTGAAATGTTTGCTGACACTGATAACAGCTTATGTTTTCTCTGCCCTATGTACCGACATGATGGAGAAGGAACATCCTCTGTGTCAGCTGGACCCTCAGCGGAGAATGAACTCAACATCCTTTTTGTCCGGTACTCTATGTCACACACTGTGCCAAAAAAACGTGTACAGACGCCACTACCGGTAATCCCATGACTGGGAGCCACACTTTTGTTTCTCTAAGGTCAAACAGTGATTTTGTCACATAACTCAGACATAGTTTATGACATAACTACACCATGTCGTCACATAGATCTAACCTACCCTATCGACTGTACTATTTCTGCAGTTACATTGCCAGCTGAATACCAGAATATGACATTATGGTCAAAAAGTGAGAATGATATAGGATTTATTGACTGTACACTTTATCACGTACACGTATTAAAACGCAACAAGCCAGTATATGTCAGGCAATGTCCCATTTCTGTCGAAAAAGCCTCAGCCCTAGATGTCATGATAGGAGATTTATTGACTACAGGAGTAATAAAGCCCACACTCCTGTCAATCCTGTGCCAAAGCCTAACAAACCTGGCGTATGGCGTTTCATACAAGACTTAAGGCAAATTAATGCAGTCAACATTCCTCTGCCACCTCTCGTTTCAGATGTTCACAGCATATTGACATGCATTGCATACACATTTTACCGTGGTGGATTTATGCTCCGCTCCTTTTTCTCAGTACCTGTGCATGAAGACACACAGCCGTTATTTGCATTCACACATAGAAATAAGCAGTACACTTGGACTCGTTTGCCCCAAGGCATGATAGACAGCTCTGCTGCTTTCTCAATGGTGCTTCACTCCTCCAGGGCTGCACCCTGATCCACATGTGGATGACCTCCTCCTCTGTGCTGAAAGTGAAAAACTATGTCTGACTGCTACACACATGCTTCTCCAGCACCTCCAAAAGACTGGCCACAAAGCATCAGCAAAGAAAATGCAGTACTGTCAGACTTCTGTTCAATATTTGGGATTCACACTGTCTCACGGAAAACGTTCCATGACTGCAGACAGGGTCAAAGCTGTGACCTCTGTCCCTCGGCCCACTACACAGAAGGAAATGTTGTCCTTCCTGGGCATGGTGAACTATTGCAGACAGTGGATACCAGACTGTTCTTTTCATGACCACATTCTGCGTGACTGTTGTAAAAAAGACAAGCCTCCTCGAATACTGTGGTCCACAGAAATGACTGCCTCTTTCAATGCATTAAAGGGAGTGCTGACCTCCGCCACTCAAAGGTGCTGCCTGAATTGTTCAGGGAATGCCGGCCTGCCTGAGGGCAGTAGCAGCTTGCTCTATCATGATAAGGGACTGCGAGAAGCTCACACTCTCACATGACACTATTCTACACACCAATCACCAGGTCACGACCATTCTAGCAAACATAACTACACAACATATGCAAATCTCACCATAAAAGCGAGCAGCACACCCAATTCGCCAGCACATTTATTGATCCTATGCTGTGTTCTTCTGACCGACAGGATGGCTCAGACAGGCTTGATGATCATGACTGCATGACACGTATACAGGAATCCACAGCACCACGTCCAGATTTAGAGCAAACACCTATCCCAGACTCAGCCACGGTTTATGTGGACGGGTCCTGTTCAAGGCCGAGTGACAACTCATTTCTTTGTGGCTATTCAGTGGTAACAGTGCCTGACATCATACTAGAGGCTCACTCATTACCATTTCACTCAGCACAAAAAGCAGAGCTCATGGCTTTAATACGCGCCTGTGAGCTACATTTGGATAAGCATGTGACAATTTACGCAGACAGCCGCTATGCATTTGGCGTTGTGCATGACTTTGGCACATTGTGGAGACAGAGAGGATTTAGATCTGCTGATGGAAAATAAATTGCTAAATTCTGATTTTGTTCAAAGACTTTTGCAGGCTATACAGCTACCATCGGCCGTTGCAGTTGTAAAAAAAAACAAAACGAAAGGACACAGTACAGCTGACACAGACGAAGCAACAGGTAATGCTCTAGCAGACGTGACAGCCAAAGCTGCAGCTGCATCACAGCTCCCACCTCCACAGGAAGTATTATCTGTGCCCCTACAGCTGCCACTTGTTACACTCCCAGACTATTTGGAAACAAATGTTGATTTAAACTTTATACAAGAGCAAGCCTCTGCATGTGATTACACCTATTGGGAGAATAATGACTGTACCTTAGATGACAGAGATGGCCTATACAAAAATCTTAAGGGTTTGATTGCCCTCCCATATTCCCTGATGCCAGTCCTTGCCCGACATTTTCACTGTGTGAGTCATGTCGGACAAAGAGGGGTAATAGGGGCAATAAAATTAAGATTTGTAATTGAGAAAACATCACATGCAGTAAAAAGCATATTAGCAACCTGTCTAACATGTGCACGAACTAATGTAGGAAAACCAAAAGCGAAACATCAGCATTTACCACAACCAGATTTTCCATTTCATACATTACAAATTGATTTCACACATATGCCAGCACAAGGAAGCATCAAGTACTTACTGGTAATAGTGGATCAATTTAGTAAATGGGTAGAAGCTTATCCAACCTCAAAAGAAACTGCAGAAGTAGTCTGTCAAAAGTTGAGCAATGAAATAATACCCAGATTCGGAATACCTCACCAGATTAACAGTGATAGAGGATCTTCATTCACATTAGAAGTAATTCAAAAGTGTGCTAAAACTTTAATAACCTGGATCAAATTACTTCCTCAAGTCCTCTGTGAGATTAGAATGACTCCATCTGCAGTAACCAAATTATCTCCATTTGAAATAAGACTATTTCCAACACCATGGTCAGCTTCCAGAGGGGCACCGCTAGTAGAAGGTGATGTATATTGCATTGTCCACTGATGTTCACAACCTGGTAGAAAAACTGAATAATAACTATCAGAAAGTTTGTCTCTCTCAGCCTTTCCCCTCCACAGTTCCACCAGTGGAGACAAGGAGATGCGTGTTGGAGAAGTCACTAAAACCAAGGACACTCTTGGAGGCCGCGCGTTTTCCAGCCCCCAGGCTTTACTGGCAGTGACGAAGAACCAGCATCCTCACAGACGGACAACCTCAGTGGATTCATGCCAGCAGGGTTAAGACCAGCCCAATCGGACCATCTCAGGCGTCGGATCAAGCAGATGACATCTCAGGCGAGCCAGCGCCCGGATCCAATGTACATACACACACGCAATCACTGATTAACACACAACGTCTGAAAGAACAACAACAAGGTACTCAAACATCCAGCAGGAACAGAAAGCCAAAAGTACCACATGATGTCTAACCTGATAAAGCCAGACTCATTCCATCCTGATAATGGAGAAAATGAAATGCCCATTGTCATCACACGACGCTTATTCTGTGTCTCTCGAACCTGGGACCAGGCCAGAAGACGACTGAAGAACTGTTTTTCTTATATATTTAGGTTATTTATCATATCTATCGCATTAACCTTAGGATTTTTCTTTGCTATTTTGTATTGTAGACTGCAACCATGTTCACATTTCTGCAGGTCATATTTTGCTGACTATACCTCATGCTCTATTTTGCAAGACACCTACTTAATGCACTCATTACGTTCCCTAAAATCAGTAAATAGCAACATAGACGCCACTAACAAACCATCTTATGCGCCCTCTAGAACAGGAGTCAACTCCTGGTATGAAAATGCCAGAACAGCCGCTCGTGATTTAGGAAACAGTAACTGTTATGTCTGTTCAAAGGCTAATCCAGAACAGGTAATAGTAGGATACCCCATATCCGGTTTCCCCCTCACTGAGGGACTAGAGAAAATCGGCGGAGATAATGCTCTCCTTAAAGACGCTTTACAGTTGACTCTGAGCCCTCTCGACTGCCTACTTAGACACGCACACACACCAACTAACCCTGAGACTCCATTAGGCGAATTATTGAAGTTATCTAATGACACCGCAGGGACCTGCGCCCCAATGAAACGCCCTAAGAATAGGTTAAAACCCTCACTGCCCTTAGGACAGATCCCTCTCCATTTTAATACTAGTATGATATGTCTGCGCAGACTAAAGTTAACTGGCCCAGACACACACATAGATTATACAAAGGATAACTATACATTTTTCTCTGACTCCCCAGGTGCACGCTGTAATGAGACATGGCTAGCTGTCTCTGTGGCTGAAGTTGTATCATATCTGGAGGAACACACACACAGTTCAAGTTCGAGCGGAGAATCGATCATTGTTCCCCCAGAGGGTGTATTAAATGATACTGACTGGGGGGAGTTAGTTAAATCACACATGGTCACGCGCCTAACTAGAGCAATCCCTAACGCTTATTGGTTGTGCAATAATACCCTTAGATTAGCTTTACCTGTTAATTGGACCGGTACCTGTGGTCTAGTAACCGTTGATGTATGCTGTACTTTCATTCCCAATAATACCGCTCCTAACGGTTCATTCACACAAGCTATGAATAAACTTGGAGCATTGAAGATAGAACTAATTGCCAATACAGGTCACGGTCAGTGGCTAGATAAGTGGCTACAGGACACGTTTGGAAAATGGAGGGAACTAATTGTAGCCTTTGTAACCGTTGCAGCATGTTTTCGATGATTATTGTCTGTTGTGTGATACCATGTATACGCTCTCGGAATTTTTGATATTAAGCTTGCTCGAAGGACCAGTTACATTTATGATTTGTTTTATGTTTATGATTTGTCTTTATATTATGTTATTACATTCTGTCTTTATATTATGTTATCATTTCATGATAAAAGGAGAGAACTGTTGTGATATTTTGATACCACGGTAGCATTTACAGGATATTGCTTTGTAGTGAAAACTGTTACTCAATAAGGCCCATTTAATAGTTGTTTTTCTCTTTCTCTCTGACCCAAGAATTAATGTGTAAGACTCACAGGCTGGTACCCAAGGTCGAAAATACCACAGAGACGAGACCACTTCCTTACTCCCATCCTCCCTTCTTTATCTCTTAGAAAAAGGCTCGTTAAAGGCCAGGTGGTTTGTTTCAGAATTCACTAATGAAAGAACTCTGTATTCTATGTCTAGGAGTGTATTTTGCTGGGATGATCATAAATTGTAGCTGAACTGATAAACTACACACAGGATACTTCTTTGCTCACAAGGCAGGAAGACGTTTCCTTATTTGGTCTGTACCGGTTTGAACTGAGAACTTGCTGACACACGAACCTTTTTTTCTCTATATAAGCTGTTGTATACTTAATAAACCTTTGAGTCGATTGGGAAGGCAACCTAAAGCAGTCTCTGTTTTCTTGTTCTCCCAAGCTGCTCCCGAGCTCGTACTAACACGCTGAATGGCATACCTGAGTGTTACTTTAAATAATTAGGAATCTTAGAAGGAAAGGACAGAACTCTGCTTATCGCTCGTGCCTTGGAGGGAAAACCGGGATGGACATTTTTTCCTTCAAGTACTGTGTGGTGGTGTGATTGAGAGACCGTATCGCCTGCGGGAAGAAGCTCCTCCTCAGTCTCTCTGTGTTGGTCTTCAGGGAGCGGAATCGCTTCCCTGACCTCAGCAGAGAGAACAGTCCGTTGTTGGGATGGCTGAGGTCCTTCACGATCTTCCTGGCCTTGGTCCAGCACCGCCTGCTGTAGATTGAGTGCAGGTCAGGGAGCTCGGAGCGGATGGTGCGCTCAGCTGACCGCACAACCCTCTGTAGAGCTCGTCTGTCCTGCATGGTGCTGTTCCCGAACCAGGTTAAGATGTTTCCCGTCAGGATGCTCTCTATGGTGCACGAGTAAAAGTTCCTGAGCACCTTGGAGGGCAGTTGGAAGTCTCTCAAGCATCTGAGGTGGTAGAGACGCTGTCGGGCCTTTTTCACCACGGAGTTGATGTGACAGGACCATGACAGGTCCTGCGTGATGTGAACTCCGAGGTATTTGAAGCTGTCCACTCTCTCCACTGGGCACTCGTTGATGACAGGGGTCTGGTAGTTCCTCTCCTGCTTAGTGCTGAAGTCCACTATCAGCTCCTTTGTCTTACTGACGTTTAGAAGGAGGTTGTTCCTCTGGCACCAGTTCTCCAGATTCCTAATCTCCTTCAGGTAGGCCGTCTCGTTGTTATCAGAGATCAGGCCCACCACGACGGTGTCGTCAGCAAACTTGATGATGGTGGTGGAGCTGGTAGTGGCCACGCAGTCATATGTGTACAGAGAGTACAGCAGGGGGCTCAGAACACACCCCTGGGGGGCTCCAGTGCTGAGAGTGGTGGAGGCTGAGACATGTCCGCCCACCCTTACTGCCTGTGGTCTGCCAGTTAGGAAGTTGGAGATCCACTGACACATAGATGAGCTGAGTCCCAGATGCTCCAGCTTGGTGGTGAGTGTGGAGGGAATTATGGTATTAAATGCAGAGCTGTAGTCTATGAAGAGCATTTTAACATAATTCCCCCTTCTAGTGTCCAAGTGAGTGAGTGATGTGTGGAGGAGATGAGAGATGGCATCGTCTGTGGAACGATTTGGACGGTAAGCGAACTGTAGCGGGTCCAGTGTGTCTGGTAGTGAAGAAATGATGAAGTCTCTGACCAGGTGTTCAAAGCACTTCATCACTACTGAGGTGAGGGCTACAGGGCGATAGTCATTGAGAGAAGCAGACCATTAAGACATTTAAAAACCAATAAAAGAACTTTAAAATCGATCCTGAAACACACGGGGAGCCAATGCAGCGATTCTAAAACCGGTGTACTGTGGGCCCGCCCTCTGGTCTTCGTCAGCACACGAGCTGCAGTTTTGTAAAAGTTGTAAGGGTGATATATTCTTTTTGGGGAGACCAGAGAGCAGGGCGTTACAGTAATCAATGCGACTGGTAATAAAAGCATGCATCAACATATATATCTTAATTTTTTTAATATTTTGTACACAATAACAGAATAATTTCAGAAAAACACAAAATGACTGGTGTCAATATTATTTGCCCCACAAAAAAGGTCAAATATAAAACAATATTGCAAATATTGCACAGTTGAAAAAAAAAAGCACTACAGCTCAGTTGTTATCCTTTGTCCTCCTGTTTCCCCTCCCTCTCCCCTCCAACGACGAGTTTGATGGTGTTACGGATTCAAATATTGGGGATGGATACAAGAGGAAAAACCACAATAACAACACTGGTCCGGCCGGGTTGAGTCAAACGATGATTTTAATGATCACACGCGTGGGAGATGGACACCGTACGCAGACAGCATCAGATCTCAAAACTATTATTACAACAACTATAGTAGGTACAGATGACACTCCCATCACTCCCCAGTTCTCCCACAGCTTTATTTTGGTGCTACCTCACACCCTTCAGACGTACTCAGGCTAGAACCTCTGTCTGAGGAGCTTTTAGCCTTTATTTTATCGCTGCAGCCACCAGTGTCTTCCAGTCGGGTGATCCTCTGCCCTTCTTTCGTCAACCTCGGGGGTTAGACAACCCTTCAGTCGTTGCACAGATCAGGGGATTATTGCCCCGATTTCAAACAATGATCTGTGTATTCTCGGGTCACAGCTGTGTTCCCCAGAGAAAGGAACAGGAACGTGTCCCCCTTTTGACCAAGAGCTTCTCGAACCTCGTTGGTCTGGTGTTCCTGGATTTTCGTCAACCCATTCATGGTTATTGCTGTGTTTATGGGATCCATCCTTTTGAGGTGACTAGCTGGAGCCCAAAATGCCATGACACTTGGACCCAGTTGGTGTCTCGGCAGTCTCTGTGCCTGTCTCTGCTGCGAAGAATTCCCGTATCTCCGTGACCACGTCTGGTGTCTGTTCCTGTTTCTGTAAGAGACAGAAAACCAAAACACCTCTCTGCCTAGCCCTAATAATCTAATGTTGTTATCCAATGTTCCTCTAGTGATTCAAAATCAGTTTAGCACATCATGTTCAGGACCTCCTGACCAGTAACTTATTCGAATCACAATTTATGTGTGTGTAAGCGTGTTTGCATTTAGCCCTCTGCACTCAAAGTCAATACCTGCAATATATCAGTCCGGACCATCACGCCCAACGAAGCTTATGACCTTCAAAAGACCGAGTGCCAACTCATTATAAGCACATTTGCAAGGTGTGTAAGAAAATTATTAAAACCACTCGTTTTAATAAAAGACATCAAAAACAAATTAGCCATTCTTAATTCTAACCTTTGCCCCCCCTTTTCACAAAAATCACGTGTTTCCTTCCGCCTAACGTCCCACGGTTTCCTCTCCAGTGTGGTACTCAGCTTCTCATGAACACAGGTATTTCATCTTCTAAACGCTATTCAGTTCATTTCAATGATTAACGCTTAAACATGGAAATAATGATTTATGCTTCTCACTGGTTCTCTAAAAAGTCTGGAAACCTCTTGGGTCATTATTAGCTTAAGCTTTACCATACCCAAGTTATTAAAACACAAATGAAGTCATAAAAATGTTCATATAACCCTTGTTTGATGTTAAAACTCAACTTCCCCCCCTTTTTGACACATTCCCATGTGTCAATCCAACGGAGCTAGAAAATTAAAAGAAAAGGTTAGTGACCTCATATCTCAGAAAGTATGAGACTTTCTCCTATCCAGTGTGGTTGCTCCAGTCTTGTCATCCTGTGTTAGGGAATGAAATCAATTTAATTGTCATGTTAGATCTGTTCAACTCGTGGCTCCGCCCAGAGCCTGCGTCCGCAGAATTGCCAAGAAACAAAACCTGTATTAATATGAAATTCACTTCAATATGAACTTGTTGACTACTTTTGACACAGCAAAGGAACATGCTCTCCTCCTGGAGGACAGGCACTGACTCCCACTTATCTCCTGGAGCCAACTGTCCATTATGGAGACACAACATTGCAGCTACAAGGTTTTGCAGATTGTTAAGTTGATCTGTGTGTAATGCTCTGAATCAGGCATGTAATATTAAATGAATGTTGTTTAATCAACTGCCACTACTTAAAACTTAGCAAAAGATATAACTGCATAAAAGATCACAAAGAATAACATGATACCAGTGTTATGTAAGCGCGTGCGGCCCTCTATGCTCGAAGTCACTCCCCTCCATAGATCAGCCAGACATCGCGCTGACTGTAGCTTTTAACCCTTATCAACTTGAGCACAACTCTATAATGAGCAACAAACTGCAATATGTATAAGATGATCATGGTCACACGTGCAATGAAAGATCACATGATTATTCTGGCACCTGTAAATAGAAGATTAACCTGCGGTTATAACAATCACTGGAACACAAATGTTAATGTAATGTCAAAAGCTTCAATAAATGATTAATGCAATGCTTGTTATATGATTCTGATGTAACAATAATGCTGATGCTAAAATAACAGTAAAACACCCCCTTTTATCCCGTCTATAAACTTCACACTTTTAAATTTTATTTCCCCTGTTTTCCCCTCACTGACCACAGCAGGGGAATCTATGTTTTGATTCAGCCATGAATCCAGCTCACCTGATTCATCACTGAGACCCCTCGTCACTGGCATCTGACAGGGTGGCGCTGCATACTCTTCCTTTAATGTCTCTATGTTCAATCAGTTAATTAGAGTGCTTAAATCTGAAGTAGACTTTGTCCACAAGTCAATACAGCTGTAAATGTGGCCAATTATCAATCTATTACCAATCAATAACAAATAATAGCTTTTATCTTATGCATGCTTTCAGTCAACCACTCACCCAGAGGATCTCCAATCCCAGAAAATTCCTTCTCCTCATTTAATGAGTCTGTCCTCTTTCCATGCCCTGGTAACTGGTCCACCCAGAGCTGTATCATCTTGAAATATACATACAACAAGCCAAACCACACCTTGGTCACACCAACCCTTTTCCGCCCTGAAGATGTCCAACGCCATCTTAGTCTGGACTGTCAAAGGTGACTTTAACGCTGGCTGTTCCGACAATCCATTTTATAACATTTCCTGGTCAGATTAGCCAATCTCTGCACACTGGAATAAACATAATCAACATGATCAACATTTTTCAAGTTTGGGGTCAAATTTTGAGAATTTGACCATAAGTGAAAGTTATGGTGTTATCACCCTCATCGGGGCTTACCTTTCCCAGTTTTGATGATATTTCTCCCTATTCTTTGCAAGTACCCCCTTTTGGTGGCGAGAAACTGTTGGTGTGGTCAAGTGGGTGCTGTAAAAACAAAAGCTCAGGACAGAACAGTTATCAGTCATGTACTTCATACAAAATTAGCATATATTTGATTTCATATTGATCCTCTGAGTGTAATGGTACATTTTAATTTGAATTTCTCAAAGCTAAACACAATAATTTTTTCTTTATTTTGCTCTTGTTCTTGTGCAGCACCACCTCTCAGCACATGCCCCTGTCGGTTCTGTCCTGCTTTTAAATTGCTGACTATTTCAAGAAAGCACCTAAATGACGGGGACCAGTATTTGTTATTACATATCTCTATTTTGAATGTGACAAGTCTTCCATTCCCTGTTATTCATAGAAATTAATAAAGTTTTTGGCTTTTTTCTTTCCTCTATAAAAGTTAATTGACTTTTTACAGTGACCCGCTATGGTTAACAATAACATGTTCAGTCACGAGTGAAATCAAAGCTTTTCTTCACTTTAGCATTTAACATTCCCAACAATATAATGTGATACATTAATCGAAACACAGCTAATAAAACATAATTTTCTTAATGCAAACATCAGTAACTCAAAATTAGCAACCAAAGGGTTAAGTCTGCAGCTCACACTCCTGTGAAGCTACAGCCTCCCCCTTTAGTCTCTGTCATCCTTCTGTTCCTGCAAAAACAAAACAAAGCAAGACAAAACATCCACCCTTCTTCTACAGGCTGGGTGAATTGTTTGTGGACATTCACTAATCCTAAAGTCGGCACCGTTTTTGTCTCAGTATCAAGTCCGTTAAAACTTTTAGTCGTCAGTCCGTCACAGTCCAGTCACATGCATACATCCACACACATTCATACCAGATATTGCTGATAATGGAGTCTCACGCGCAACCTATTCGAGCCTCCATCACCAGCAAGATGACGTCATCATTTTAAAGGAAAACAGTTCCTTGTTTGTTTGTTTTTGACTGGATTGACTCGCTGCAATCCTTTTAGGCTCAGGACTTCTCATGTGATCAATGTCCCATATAAGTGAATTTCTCCCAAGCCCATTATAATCATGGAGAAAAATACTTTGCGACTGTTTCCAGTAAGAATATTTTATAGCGCTTTAAAGTTCAATCTCTCAGGCCTGGATTAAAGAGCTGATTTGTTAAATCAGGAACTCACAAAATACCAAAATATCACCACCGGTGGATCACACCTCTCAGATGTTCTTATCTCAGTGCACTGTAACAAAAGCAAAAACAAACGTAACCAATAAAATACTCATATAATAACAAATACTGGGGCCCATTGCAAACATGTCCAAGCATAAAACCATCTTTCTCTCTCTTAGAGAAAGAAAACAATCCAAACCTCACTGATAAAATCAACCTAGTGTCAAACAAAACCCAAAACTCAACCAAAACTTCACCAGAAAGTTTTCCTCCCTCCCGGGACAATATTGTGCAGGAATACAGGTACCGTAACTCCTTTTTGCCCTGAAACAAAACATTTTGGATTTACTTGATTCAATAGTGGACACTGGTTGCACACAAATGCTTTGCTTTGGCAGAAACTTAAACAACTGAGTTAAATCAACACAACCTTTTCATATTCAGTAAATCTGCATGTTGTGTTCATATAACACGATTGAAACACGTTCAGATAAAGTAAGTTGAGCTCTTGGAATATTTTAATCCTTCACAATTCTGTCAGTTTATTTCAACGCTATTCAGTAACTTTTATCCAAATACTACTTGGTCACTTAAATACTACATGATGTCTTCATGTTGTCCCCGGGGCAGACCCAGGACACGCTGGAGAGATTATATTTCTCGGCTGGCCTGGGAACGCCTTGGTGTTCCCCCGGACAAGCTGGAGGAGGTGGCTGGGGAGAGGGAGGTCTGGGCCTCTTTGCTTAGGCTGCTGCCCCCGCGACGCGGCCTTCTGATAAAGCGGAAGAAGATGGATGGATGTTGTCTTCATATTACATACGGTTCAACAAAGTCTAGATCCTGGTTACCATAAAAATTGAATGGGTCTACAACAACCACCATCCTCCTATCTTTATCCTGGTTGCAGCAGGGCTGGGAAATAACCCTGAAGTGATAGGTTACCAGGCAGGGTACACCCGGACAGCTGACCAGTCTATCAGATAGAAACACACAGCCGTTTACATTCATGGATAATTTAGAATCATCCATTAACCTAGCTCTAATAACTGCATGACTTTTTCTCTCACACTAGAAACCAGAATTTCGTACAGATCTTTAAAGTCTGAGGCAATTGTGTTAAACACACGCGAGATGCTTACGTAAATCCAAGGGCTGGCCTCTTTTTTTTTTTCAGTGTGTTCCTCCTTCAATTAAATCTCACTCACAACAATGTGGCGCTCCAAAATAAAACTCACACCGTTAATTCATCATTTTCACTCTGTACCACTGCTCCTTATCAGGCTGTGTGAAGCACAGTAAACAATTCAGTCGAGGCCTTGAGCCACAAACAGACATCACGCACAGACATTGTTTTCAAAACCAAACTGCTTTAGACCTTGTCCCCTAAATCTACACAAATGCCCTCTGTGTGGCATGAAATGCATTTAACCAATAAACAATCAATGGCTTCTTGTTGTTGTAACAGATTCTGTATTTGGATGTTTGTGTGCAGCATTTTGCGCATCAACATAAGCATTTGTTAGTAAAGCATTCTTCATTGCATCAGCATGTGTGTGTGTATCACTCTTCATTGCACAAGCTTGTGCATGTGTGTGTGTGGATCACTTCTCAGTCAATTGAATCAGCATTTCGATTTGTGTGTGTGTGTCATTTCTCACTCAATCAACAAGTGCATATGTGTGTGTCTCTTCATTCTGAGTCAGTGCATGTAGATGTGTGTGTTTGTGTGTGTTTTGTGTTCATCACTTTCCTGTTCTGGTGTTCTGGGTAAACCACGGCCTGAAGCGTGCCCTGGGGTCCTGCCCTCCTCCATTTCAGTCCGTTTGCATCCGTTGGTGCTGCTGCTCAAAGTTCTGTCCATACTGGTTCTGGCCCCAATTGAGGCAGTGCTTTTCTCCAGTGTCCTGCATCTTCTCCTTAACTTGACCCTTTTGCTTCTGTAGCTCCTTCAGGGCTTGCTCCTGCTGTTGGAGCTTCTGGTCAGGTTTGGCGACCTCCTGCTCTAGCAAGCTCCGGCCTGATTCCAAGTCCTGTGTCTGGGACTCCAAGCCTGATGGGTTCGATTATCAGCCAGCTCCTCCTGAGCCATGCTCAGTTTCTGCTCTGATGCCTTGAGCTCTTACTGAGGGCAGAAACCTCAGAATCTTTTCCGTACAAGTCAGATTGAAGTTTATTGATGTTTTCCTTGCTTTGCTCCACGGCCTTCTGCAGCTCTGCTGTTCGGCTCTTCTCAGAGGTCAGCTCCTGGCCAAGCCCCGACACCTGTGCCTTCAGCTTATTTTCTCCTGGTGCTTTTGTCCATTCTGAGGTGCCTCCTGACCTCAGTTACTCCTCCTGTCTCTCGCACGCCCTTTTTTCTGCCCGATCATCCGTGTTGGTCCGTCACTGTCCTGCACAGTTTTAATGCAGAGTTGTTAAGGTCAGCGTTCTTTTGCTCGGCCTCACTTTTCATCTGGGCTTAATGGGCGTCTCGTCACAGCTCTGTCAGCTGAAGCTGTCTGGAAATCTCCCCCGTGTAGTGAAACGGGCCTTGGATTTAACGCTCTCCGTCTCCGCTGCATGAGATCGTTTTCCTGCAGCACTGTTGACTTTTTCAGGTTGTTGTTGTGGGTCCAGCTGCTGTAGCATTTGGTCAGGGTCACATCAAAGATGGTAGAGGGGAGAGCAGGAGTCCAGGTCAGCCTCGGCTTTCCAGGCCGACAAAGCAGCCTGTAATCAAGCATAAAGAGAAAAAACAAAACAAACACAAAAACAGACGAACAGGAAAATGATGTTGTGTTGGCTGTGTTATTCAGAGAGGGGAGAAACACCGGGCCAGGCCCTGTGTCAGCCTTCTCTCCCCCTTTTTTTGTTTTTTCTCACCATATAATCCACTCATGACCCGCCAAGCTGACAGGACAACACAGGTACATGTTAAAATTCTTAAGATCATGTTTAAAAGCCCAAAAAAGGAATTTTCCTTCATTCAGTAATCACTTGTATTGATCAATCAGCAGAAAACATGTCACAATTTGAATCTTCTAACCACTAAATTTGTCATGTCTTCACTGGTTGGTCAGACCAGTGTCTTTTTTTTTTTTTTTTGAAGTTAAGTTGTTGTCCTGCAACCCAGAGAGTTTATTTGTTAGTAGTGGATAAACTTTATCATTTAACAACAGGTGTATGTTAAGTTTCGCTGCTTTAACCTTGCTGGAAAATCTTCACGTGTTCATGAATGTGAGCTATTTCTTCATTGCGTGTATGTGCGTTTGTAGGTGGGTTAATTTAACTTTTTCTCAAACAAGGCATTCCTCTAACACGTGCCTCTCTCACATTACTCTGCTTGTGTGTGTTTTTGTTTCACCTTTTTGATGTGATGCTCCGGACGCCTTCCCAACCTCCACAAGTCTGTTGGCCCCAATTTTATGTGTAAAAAACTTCTCTTAATTTCTCCTCTAATTCTCTGCTAGCTGCTGTCTTTTCCACAGCTGCTGATTCTTGCTGAGTGCGGTTTCCATTACTATAATTTTGCTTCGGCCGCTGTGCTTGTGGGGGCAGTTGGTCCAGGCCCGTAGCCACCTGTATCAACACACTGAGAGATTTATTTAATATCATTTTCATGACAATCTTACTCTGCCGACTGAAGTGCTGGTCTAAATCATGCACGATTTGTCTCTTCTATATCAAAACTCAGCCAAACATCAAACATTCAAGATTTATTTGTAATCTTATAATCAGCAAAATCAGCGTTTTAATTACAGGCATGTATCATTGTTTGCAAATCATAATTATAAAACTCAATAACACGCTAAACAGGAAGCAAAAGTCCTCTGTGCGCTTCACAGCAGCCACCTCATTTGCATGTTCACACACCGTCTAAAAATAGCTCGCAGCGCTGCAGTGCGCTGTCGTCACACACAGCCTCGTTTCACACTCAACTCTCTATTTTATATTACAAAGACGTCTTATATTTACAATCACTCTCAGGCCTGACAGCTTTAGCACCTACACAATTTCGACAAATTTTACCATAACGGGTCCAACTGAAGAAAGATAACTTTTTTGCAGCCACTTACCCAGTATCTGTTTCCTCCAGAACAGTCTCTGGCCTAATTTCTAAAGTCCCTAACTCAATTTAACTGTGTCCAAAAAAGCACAAAACACCGTTTCCGACGGTGAAGTGGTGAAACCACTTAGTTGTTCTGGAGTGCCCCATGCTCCACAGTGACCAACTGACTATCCCTCAAAGAGGACAAGCATTGGGCGTCCCCAACCCTGGCAAGCGTTACCTCTGAGCAATGCGCTTCTTAGCAGTTTCCGACTGCTGTCCTATAATAATTTATAACACTTTGAAACAACAGTCAACACCCCAAAACAAGTCTGACTAAGGCAAGTGCAACCTAGAGGTCAATGGAGCCTTTCCCTCACTTATAATCACACAGGTCCACACTTATAACCAATTTGGACTTTAACCAACGACATGACCAATTCCCTACCAAACTACTTGAGCCTTTAACTCAATTCCTTGGGACTCTAACCCAGCATTTCTTTCATACTTTTTCAACTTCATTAAATACTCTTAACCAACTTTAACTGCATTAGACACACGCGGATCCTCATCAAAATCAAAACAGACCCTCTACCAGTAATTTCAGTGAGTAGACTTTTAATTTAATCATGTCCAATTTGGCACACTTTGGAAATAATTCAACAGGTAGTGCCTTACCTTTGGATAAGCTGGCTTATGCCCACTCACGTCAGACCACTGGCTTGTGCCTGTCCGTTCGACAACCTCGGACCGTCCAAACCTCTAACTTCCACCCCAATACCACAGGACGAGCCCCCAAGCTGTTACGAGTTCAAAATTGGGGATGGAGACAAGAGAAAAAACCACAATAACAACACTGGTCCGGCCGGGTTAAGTCAAACAATGATTTTAATGATCACACGCGTGGGAGATGGACACTGTATGCAGACAGCATCAGATCTCAAAATGGTGGAGCATTGATCAAACTCTTATAGCCTCTGGTGCCCCCACCTTATCATAAAAGCCTAAACATTCACTTGCTTTCTCTCACACGGCGCCTAAGCTACGACCTTGGCTCCCCATTTATCTGCTCCTGCTGAGATGGGGCAGAAAACCTCTCCAGCATGTTCTCTTCTAATCAGACAAATAAGGCGATGACTTTCTGCAAACAGTATTTCTTATAACATCATAAAACAATATCATTCATCCACAATAAATCAGCAGTCTAATGTAATGCAAATCAGTTTAACTAATGCAATAGTTATCAGCTTCTTCTAATTCAGGAGAATAATGCAAACTAAAACTACCTAATAATTCACAATCTTTAGTTAGGGGTCTAACATGGCATAAAATAATATTATAATCTAACACTATGCATTGTATAATAGCCAGTGAGGGGACAGACATGGCAAATGGTGCAACATGTCAGACTGTGGGATTATACATTTGTTAGTTTTTCTAATGGCCTCTTCAAAAGGTAAGTTTTATTCCATATTGTCATTTTTGGTTTTTTAAGTTATTTATTGTGACAGGAAAACAAAACAAAACAAGAAGCTCCTAAAAAGGTCATAAATGTGAGAACTTTTCCAAAGAAATCTCAGTCAGTTATGCCTGAGATAGAGAGATGATTATAACAGAGTAAAGATAGCATTAAAATGTTGGTGACAGAAGTAATGCTAAAATCTCAACAAGCCAAAGTTACATACATGTTAAAGGGAAAGATCAAACAGTACTGAAATGAAGAAGTGGGCATTACGGGGCTTCCCCAGTGAAATAACTGAACTTGGAGCACAAAATAATAAATAACATACCAGTAATGCGCGGAGGGAAGGCTTCTGAGAAAATGTATAAGTTCACAGGGAATTTCTACAATAGCACGAGTTAGATGTGGGCAGATTGATACAGTTATCAATAGTATTGATACCAATGCTGGTATTGTTACTGGAGATATACTACTGCAATAGGATTGGTACTTTGTTTCTGTCCTGTAAGTTCAGTATGTACCTCAGTGAATTCTGTTATGTAGTTGTTGTTTTGTTTTTTTTAAATGAAACATAAAACACGGACTATGAAAGCCTCTTATTTTGTTTGTGCAGCTCTAACAACAGTGATACAAGCACAGCAGACTGTGCTGGCTGCAGTGGGAGAAGATGCTGAATTCAGCTGTCAGCTCTCGGAGACTAAATACATCCTTCAGGTCACATGACAGAAAATCCAGAGGTGTGGACTCGAGTCACATGACTTGGACTCGAGTCAGACTCGAGTCATTAATTTTATGACTTTAGACTTGACTTGAAAAAATGTTGTAAGACTTGTGACTTGACTTGGACTTTTACACCAATGACTTGGGACTTGAATTGGACTTGAACCGGTTTACTTGAAAAGACTTGATATTTTACCCCAAATATAAAATTTAACATGCATATTATATAGAGATTGAAAATGTGACGTCATTCACGGGTAGAACCGCAAAGGATTCTGGGAACTCGTGGCAAGCGGTACTAGCGCACGCAGGCTTTCAATTGAAATCAGTCACACAGCGATAAAAAGAAACACAAAAATGTCAAGAAGCTGTTGTATTATTAACTGCAATAGCCGGTCGCATGACAGCCACGGGAAGCCGACGAGTAAAGAGATCGGTTGTTATCGGATTATGTCGTTGAAGAGAAATTGTTCGAGCCATGTTTCCAAAGTAACAAAGACGCGACGGATGGTCTGGATTGCAGCCATTCAAAGATCAAATATAACGTCCCAGAACACTCCAGCTCACAGGTTAGTCTGCTCCAAGCATTTACACGAAGGTCAGTGTCTTTTAGTACTTAATACGTCATTTTCATAACATAATTGGTGATATAGGTTACAAGCAAGTCTGGCGCTGAACAGAAATGGTCGCGCTATGCTCCTTTATTTATTGTGCATAAATAGTGAATTGTCCTGACACAATATTGCGTTTCGCTTCTGTTATTATGGTACATTGACAAAAACATATACTTTTATTCACAGGATAAAACAGTTTTTTGTATCACTAATTGTCCAGTACGATTACAGCATACAATATTATTGTCACTGCTACATTTCTGTGATGGGTACCAGAAATTTTTTCCACTACTAATTAATTACCGTTGAGCTCAAAGGTCCTATTAATAAACGGTTAACGAATGTGTATTTATGACGACGATTTGTGAGACTGGTAAACTTATGATATGTACGATGGTCTTTACTTTCTACACGGTGCATTTCAAGGTCCTGTACCCATCCGTCGGTAAACTGTACCTGGGCTTGTTGCAGTGACCGGAAGTTACTAAACTTCATGAGTGTATGCACTCACTCCAAGAACCGTATGATTATAAATATGCATATAAATATGCTAAGATGAGATAGCTGACTTCATCTAACTAGCAAATGTTTTCCAGGCTACGTTGGTGATGCAGTTTTTTTTAATATGTATGATATTTTTGTCATGCGATTTTAAAGCCGGTCCTACAACCGCATCCAAGAATAACATGCAGCTTATCTCAGAACTGTTGGTGAAAATTATTCTTGGAGCTAGGTTTAATTGAGCTGCATTTTAAAGAGGTGCAATTTCACAATTTGTGTATATTTTCTAAGTTCACTATTTTGTCATGTGTTGAGAAAAACACAGATTAAAAAATTACATGGTCTAATATTTACATTTAGCATAACTGCAACATTATTTTTTCGTTTTTTTTTTTAAAGACTCAAAAGGACTTGAAATTCAAAGTTTCAGACTTGTGACTTGACTCGGACTTTTACACCAGTGACTTGAGACTCGACTCTGACTTGCCTGACATTACTTGAGACTTGACTTGAGACTTGAGGATAAAGACTTGAGACTTACTTGAGACTTGCAAAACAATGACTTGGTCCCACCTCTGAGAAAATCTTACAAGATGTGGAGACAAATGTTGACACCTACAGCTTTACTGAATTTCAAAATGCAGAAAAAAATGATTGAGTTTGCTGATTAAAACACTGATGAAACTCTGCACTGGGAAGTTTTTGTACTTTACTTGGTACAGTTGATCATTCTAACATGCCTTGGAATGTCCCACAAGGAAGGGAGATTCTTCCTTCCTTCGGGGACATTTGAGTTTTCAATAATTTGGCTATTGTACGACGTTGTTTCAATACGTGGTACAATAGCCAGTGGGGACACAGAGACGTGCACCATGTCAGACTGTGGGATTCTGTGTTTGTTTTTTCTTTTTATGGCCTTTTCAAAAGGTAAGTTTTATTCCGTATTGTTGTTTTTGTTTTTTAAAGTTATTTATTGTGACAAGAGAAAAAAAAGAAAACAAGAACCTTCACTCGTAATAATTAAAAATTGATCCTAAAATGTGAGAACTTTTCTCTGAAGTGACAAAGAGATTGTCTTTAGACAGAATTAGAGGGAGATACAATTACTGAAGAGTTTAGATTTTGTTTGAATGAGTGACAAAACGTTTCTCCCACTGAACACTCAGCCTAATAAAAAAGAACAAAATCAACTTTCTGTGTCATGAGTTGTTCATCATTCAGATTAATGAGACTGTTTTGAGAGCTGTGTGAAAACAGCTTTAGACTGTTTTGTTAAAGGTTGCCCCATGCCTATTCATATTACGATGAAAGCAATAGATAAACCACATGTTTGTGTGTTATGTATGTATGGTTGGTAAATTAACAAAAATTGGGTTGTATGTGGCCTACAATGTAAAAGACGTTTCACAACCCCAATGTAGTTAAAAACAAGAAGGCACTCATTTCCATTAGACAGAGACGGAGTTCAGGTCATAAGTAGTTTACTGACAATTATTTAACATTTGAAATTAAAAGATCCATCAGTCCATTCACATATATACTGTTCAGAAAAGGAATGTAGTTTAGAGCAAAGTGTAGTAAGTGGCTAAACACACTCACCAATTGTTCTAAAATAAACAATTTATCAAAACATTAACAGTCTTTCACACATACATACGGTTTATACACTATTTTAAAAAGAAGGGGTTTAAGACCTGATTGATTACAAAAAGTCTATTAAAATGTTCTGGGTAACCACAGAAATCTTAGTCAGTTATGTCTGAGAGAGAATGTTTATGACAGAAGTAATGCCAAAATCTCAACAAACCAAAGTTACATACATGCTAAAGAGAAAGATCAAACAGTGCTGAAATTAGGAAGTGGGCAATATAGGGCTTCCCCAGTGAAATAACTGATCTGAAATAATTGAGGCACAAGTTAATAAATAACATACTAGTAATCCACAGAAGGGGAGGCCTCTGGGAAAATGTAGAAAATCAATGGGAATTTCTACAGTAGCCCGAGTTACCAGTCAATACCAGTCCTGGTATTGGTTATGTTGAAGTGATGGGTTTTATAATTCATTTTTGGTCCACTGAAGGGATTGTTTTGTAACCCCAATATTGATATTTTGTAAATAAAAAATATGACCTCAATTAAACCTTTAAATTCCCTGCACTTGTCATAGATATCTACATGATGTCCAAAAAATATACATCAAGTCCAAGGTTCTAATGTTGAACGCCATATTGATGTCCAGCTTAAATCATGGTTGGACCTCCAATTGTCAAGTTTTTGCAACCTGCTGTTTAATGAAGGTAATCAGCTGGGACAAAGGTACATTATGAGAATAATATCTCTGACAAACCTCTACCTCAATTAAAAGATGCATTTTGATTTACATGAATGCATTTCATCTTCTCTGCAAAGGCTACACAACCTTCTTTGCCATTTGAGTGTGTCCAGTCCAGCTGAAACCAGCTCATTACTGATGGCATGAAAACGATCTGTGAGGTAACATTTTTACTGTCATTCATTCCTGTTGAAAACTTGTCACGTGTTTGCTTAGGTTCTTCTCAATAATCCTCCCGTATCCTGTGTAAAAACTACCCGAGCTTAAAGTATACAGACTGCTGGGAGGGGCGAGACGGGAATTTTCATTGCATATATATATATATTAAAATACAGATAGCAGCAGCCACGAAAACATAGGCAAGAGAGAGCCTAGCAGTGTCGTAGATGTAGCCAAATAAGACAGATAAATTAAGATGGAAAATCCCCAAAACAAAACCCAATCTTTAGTGTGGGAGCATTTCCATGTCATTCCCAAAGGTGTAATTATTTTCAGCGACTGCAAACTGAACACAAACTTTTCATAACTGAGTTTGTTTCTTCAGTTGTATTTTGGTAATGCTGTTGTACAGCAGGGGAGCAAACACAAGTGCTAACGCTAACAACATCCAATCAGGATTTATTGGTTAGATCAAAGCTAACATCTGCATTACATGTGAGCACTACACATGTTATTTAACATATATAACGTATAAGATTTTTACATCTTTCTCTTTCCCTCGAGAAGAACTGCTAAAACTGTAGAAATAACATTACAGAAAAGCAGGACATGCTCAAGCAAAACATTATAGAAAATCTGTCACGGTTCTGGCTCAGTTTGACCCAGTATTTTGAGTTGTCATGTTTTTGCAGGTTTAGTTTAGTTCCATGTGTCATTTTCTGTCTCTCTCTCTATGTCGAGTCTGCGTCTTAGTGTGATGGTTTCTTGTTCCTGTTTTATTGTGAAGGTCTGCGTCTCATGTGAGTGTGTTCAGTTTTACCTCTGTCTCGTCTTGGTGATTATTCCCAGCTGTGTCCACCACCTGTGTGTAATTCCCCTGTGTTTCTCTGTGTATTTAAGTCGTGTCCTCTGTCATTGTAGTTGCTGGTCTGTCTGTGTATCCACCATGTCTCACTCGTGTGTTCTCCCTGCTGTCCATCTCCTCTGCTCGTTCTTGTCCAGGTTTGTGCTCTGTAGTTTAGTTGTTTCCAGTCTAGTTTAGTTCGTGCTCCATTTGCTGTTTGTCCATATTTATTTTTGTGTTCAATAAACCACCTTCACTTCTCCACTACTGCCTGCGATTGGATCCTCATTTATTATTTTCACACGGCTCTCCTCACCCGCCGTGACAGTACGGACCAGCCAGATATGGATCCAGCGGCAGTCACCCCACCTAGGGAGCTTCAGGAGGCCGTTATCGACTCTGCTTCTAAATTGATTTACCAGCTGTTAGAGCATGAGGGAGAAGTGTCTCTTTACACTGTGGAAGCCAGCCTACAACACCTTATTTCCAGTTACCCCTGGTTATTGGACTCACTGCATCCGCTCGTACAGAATTTTGTTCTTCACGAGCTTCACCTACACCCCCCCCCCGCCGCTACCGCTCGCCTGCTCATGCAGTGATATCATCAGTGACAAGTCAGGTGATAGAGGCTAATGCAAAATGGTGTTTCAGTGAGGCAGAATTTATTATGACAATACATTTTTTTTAAATACTCAGTATGAATTAAACAGGTTAAAGGTCAATGCTCTGTCGTAATATAAAGACAAAATGATTGACAGCAGCCCAGCAATATCAGTAAAACGCAAATTAGCCACATGGTGCAATGTAAGCAGCTCTGTGATTGGTTAGGAAAGGACAGACTGGCCACCTCGATTTTTCTTCACTGCACATTGATCCATAGCTTTGCTCTGTAAAGGCTAACAAAGTGCTTTTGCTTTACAAAGACATTCAGCGTCGGTATTCACTCTTTTAAAATGCCACTGAACACTGGAGTGAAATGGAGCCCTGATCCTCAGAGTTTTATTGTTGCTAACATTTCTTATAGATAGCACAGATAGTGCCCCACTGCAGTAATCACTCATGTCTAGATATTCCTGTTAAAAGGGAGTTTTTCCTCCCCACTGTAACATGGCAAACATAGCAAACGGATAATCCAGCTGAAGCTTCAGACAGCCGTCAGACAGTGAAACACTGCCATCTGCTGGACTCGAATAACAAAGACGCTGCTTTGACGGGTGAGGGAGTTTCAACAAGTCTGCAACGACTCAAGCATCAAACTACAGAACTATTCTAGCAGACATGGTGCTTTAATGGCTTCATTAACGCAGGTCAGAAAGGATAATAGAAACTCAATAAATTATGAAATACACTCAACAAAAATATAAACGCAACACCTTTGTTACTGCTCCCATTAAATTCTTTCCAGATACACAATATAACCATCCCTCCCAAACAGTGGTCACAAATCAGTCCAAATGTGTGGTAGTGGGCACATCTGCCATATTGAGATAATCCATCCCACCTCACAGGTGTGCCACATCAGGATGCTGATCTGACATCATGAGTAGTGCACAGGTGTACCTCAGACTGCCCACAACAAAAGGCCACCCTGGAATGTGCAGTTTTTTGCGCTATTGGGGGTCTGGGGACCCAAAACCGGTCAGTATCTGGTGTGACCACCATTTGCCTCATGCAGTGCAACACATCGTCGCATGGAGTCTATCAGATTGTCAATTGTGGCCTGTGGAATGTTGGTCCACTCCACTTCAATGGCTGTGCGAGGTTGTTGGATATTTGTGGGAACTGGTACACGCTGTCGTATACGCCGGTCAAGCACATCCCGAACATGCTCAATGGGTGACATGTCCGGTGAGTATGCTGGCCATGCAAGAACTGGGACATTCTCAGCTGCCATCTGCCCTGAACAATGTGAACCATGATTCATCCGTGAAGCGCACACCTCTCCAACGTGCCAGATGCCATCGAATGTGAGCATTTGCCCACACAAGTCTGTTACGGCGACGAGCTGGAGTCAGGTCAAGACCCCGATGAGGACGACGGGCATGCAGTTGAGCGTCCCTGAGACGGTTTCTGACAGTTTGTGCAGAAATTGTTTGGTTGTGCAAACCAATTGTTCCAGCAGCTGTCTGGGTGGCTGGTCTCAGACGATCTTGGAGGTGAACCTGCTGGATGTGGAGGTCCTGGGCTGGTTTGGTTACACGAGGTCTGCGGTTGTGAGGCCGGTTGGATGTGCTGCCATATTCTCTGAAACGCCTGTGGAGACGGCTTATGGTTGAGAAATGAACATTCAATGCACTGGCGACAGATCTGGTTGACATTCCTGCTGTCAGCATGCCAGTTGCACGCTCCCTCATTGCTTGTGGCATCTGTGGCATTTTGCTGTGAGACAAAACTGCACATTCCAGGGTGGCCTTTTGTTGTGGGCAGTCTGAGGTACACCTGTGCACTACTCATGATGTCAGATCAGCATCCTGATGTGGCACACCTGTGAGGTGGGATGGATTATCTCAATATGGCAGATGTGCCCACTACCACACATTTGGACTGATTTGTGACCACTGTTTGGGAGGGATGGTTATATTGTGTATCTGGAATGAATTTTAGGTCTCTACGTCCATCCCATGGGGAATGGGAGCAGTAACAAAGGTGTAGCGTTTATATTTTTGTTGAGTGTACAAAACTTACTGGTTCACTGCACACACAAAACGTCTCTTATTAGCACAACACTGCTCAGGGCTCAGAGTATATTCCTTATAACCTATTAAACCTTAGCATGTTATTTTGAAGTGTTACAGGTGAAACAGCCAACCAGTGAAGTTAACTGTAATTTCAACATTGAGCTACAAAAATGCTTTTTTTTTTTTTTATTTCTTTTTACAGTTTTGCAATTTTACACAGTTTTATCATCAGTGTCACAATGACTGCTGCTAAAATTGAGTATGAGCTTTTTGTTGGTCTGATTAAAAGGTTAAATGTAAAAGCATAATTTAAACATGTGATGTGAGGTCATTAATTACAGTGCAGGTGTCCTGCTTTAGGATCATAAATTAATACTTCCAAAACAGTAAAGTTGTAGAGAATCTATGTTCATTATCGTTGCTAATCATGGAAAGACAAAGACGTCAGACTCTGCTGAAAAATATTACACCCTCCTACTCTCTGCACACAGCGGTCTGAGGGACCTTCCAGGATCGGGGATTTTATTTATTTTGTTCTTTTTTGGTCTTACTGGTTAGTAGGTGGTGATTTTGTACCTGGTGATCTCACATTTGGAACATAAATTGCTTTGGAGCAGATTAGGTTCAAAGGATAACTTGGCTCTTGAAGTTAGCCGGATAAGACAGCGTTCTGCTTCACAGTTGAGGCCTCAGAGAGTTGTTGCTAACCAAAGTCTATCTTGTACGGCCATGCAGCATCTTATGACATTTTGTAACCTGAGCAGTGAAATGATTGCTGTTTTAGTGCACATACACAGTGTGGGGATCAGTATCAGGACAATAAAGTTATGGTGCAAAAAGCTGCATCTGGTCAGAAGGAAAAGCACGCACACTTGGAAGACTTGACCATTTGCACAAAATGAATGGCTGACACTGGACAGATGAGAGAATGTGGATGGTCACACCCTCGTGCATTAAAGAGGGCTTTCAGTTCATTGAAAACACAAAACCAAACACACAAAAGACACAATGAGACAGCTGATCAGTTTGCTTCACTAAATCATCGACACAAGCCGTGTTGTAGAGGGTACTGCAGCCGTGGCAGGTTATCATCTTAATGTGGCCCTGACACTCCATCGTACGCCACAAAGCTGTGAATAAATGAAAAGCAAAGAGGCATCATCACTAACATAATAACTGTAGAAGTTATCCCGCTGCATTACATTTATCAGGATATCGTCATAAATGTTCATCATATGTTGCTTTGACCCATCATTGTTGTCATTAATATCGGTACGTGACACTGGACACTTCCTGTCATTCATATGTCATGACTTTGTGATCAGTGTAGCAGCTTGAAAATAACTGCTTGGTTAACAGCAGGTGTACAGGCAGGTGCTCTGATCAAATAACATGTTTGGCTAAAGAAACAGAAAATAAAAATATGTAAATAGGAACACCCACATCTCTACTTCTTCTTCTATTTTCCATTTCACACTTACAAAAAAGTTCTCCTGCGTAGGTGTTGAGACAAATATATGTCAATTTAATACTTCAGACAGGCCCCAGAGCAGGTCTGAACAATTAGTCCACTTAAAATCAAAACTGCAATTTGAAACCATGCAATTAGCAATTTTGCAAAGAAAACTTGGCTAGGCTAAGCTAAGCTAACTGTTAGACAAAGTAGAGGAGTTGGAAGAGTAAAGGATTCTGGTTAACTCCAGTTCAACTTAACATTAAATTAAACTGAATCTATTAAACTATTAGACTCAGACGAGGTCGGCACAGGGACAGGCCTCGGGGGTCTAGGCCCACCCGGTGAAGTGCTTCTTCCCCAACATCTTCTGATGTACTTCATTTATACATTTTGGTAATGAAGTACTTAAACTACCACCTCACTGATTAGTTATTGCAGTGTGAGCTCAGTTCAATTAATCAGGTCACAGTAGTTTAGCACTTCTACAACAATCATGCAACCAGCATGACTGAGGAGGACACTGGGTGGACGGGCTTTGCAGGTCAGACTTTGAAACTATCTTTTATTGTCATTACGCCAAAAGCAGTGAAATTATATGCTGTCCCATTCAGTGCAAATAAAGAATCTGTGTTTACTGACAGGACAAAGCACTGAACATGATTTCATCTGTTAACCTGGACAAATTCCAAAACAATTCCTTATTATTTCTTTTTCTTAAGTAAAACCAGTAAAAGCTTCTACTTCAAAAATATGGACTTAACACTGAGATCCTGATATTTTAGACCAGTTGAATTTAGATGATCTTTTTTAGTTCATTCAGTTTGCTGGTTCTAACGACGACGGTCTTCATCAGTTTTAATGTCACTGTGACTCATATCTCTGCATGGCTGTTTTGTTCTGAGTGCACTGTGACAATTAAGTTAAGATCCGGTGATCAGCACAGCAGCCTGGGAGTGACTGCTTGGTTAACGACAAGGTTTACAAGACCTGATCAAATGTCACACTGGAAATATTTTGCAAGTGAAACAGCAAAAGCAAATGAAAAAATGTAAATATGTTAATTGGACCACCTACATTGTTTCGAGAGCAGGGGTGAACTAAAGAGTGCGACCCATCACTTCAGTTTCAGCATATAATTTCTATTTAACACTCAAAAAAATCTGTTGTACAAGTATTAAAAATATATTCACAAATGAAATTGACATGCCTGAGATGAAAACATTACTCATACAAGTTGTCAGGTAAAGTCTATAGCACTGTTACATCTAAATATGAACACTGAGCTGGGACGATGTCACAGATCTGAGCCTCTGCACCTTCACTATACGTTTGTGTATGTCAGGCCTGTCCTGTATCTCTCCACCACCTGATCCAACACACCACCAAATCCTGATCAGCTGATCATCTCTGCTCCTCTAATCACCTGAATATCCAAGTATCCGAAAGTGTCCATCGATCTGACAATATAATTGTAAAATCGATCATTGACCTGTGCCCTAATGTGTTCTGTGCACTTGTGAACACACTTCCTTATGGAGTACGTTTATTAAGGACACTCTTTCATTAGCACACGGGTTCAATAACACAACAAATAACCTCCAATAAACCTTTTAATAAACTGTCATTGGAGGCTGATGTGTTCTCTCTTGGCTTGTTTTCTTGTTGTGTGCCACACAGAAAATAAATGCATGGTGTCTTAACTCACTGATACGGGGATATCAATGAGCACAGAGTCCAGCCAACGATGGCACAAAGTCAAACCTCCTTCAAGGAAACTGGAGAGTCCAACACTGGCATTGAGGCTACCCCAACAATATCAATATGGTGTAACTTCCTGCTCTAACTCAGGCTCCTTCCCCACAAGAAAGATGATATTTTATGTACTCGAAGTCAGACCTGGAATCTGCGGGTCAGACTTCCTGGGCCCCTGACCTCTGAGATTTTCATGTCTTGTATTTTATAATATTTATCTTTTGTTCTCCTGCCAAAATTGTAAACACTGTCATCATGCCATATTGCACTGTTGTTCGATCAGCTTCATTGAATATACTTTTATATATACTTTTATCCTTTGTTTTGTTATACATCCATTTAAATCCTCATATGAAATTATTACAACCAACTGGTAGTAAAACAAAAATAAAAAGATTGTTCAACATTTTAACTGCAAATGGTCAATACACTCACTTTATTTGCCAAAAATTATACTTAAAAAGGGGAAAAAAGAAGTGTTAATAGTTTATTTGAAAGGTCAAAATATACCAACACATCTTTTTATTTTAAATCTATTTGTTTGTGCATTAACTTTTTTTCTAAAGCCAGATGTGGAAAAACAGGCTGCATCTACATGCAGGTTCTTGTGGTCAGTGGTCATCATGTTTGCATTATCTTTCTGAGTCACAAGCAGGGAAGTGTTAAAGTTTCCTAGAAGTGGTGGGCCAGTGATGTAGGTGTGGATGCAAAGGATTATTTGAGGTGGTGCTGATCAGAAGTATAAAAATCAAAGTGTCCAGATCCAAACACACTTTGTTCCTCTGTGACAGAAGTGAACTATAACTCACAGCAGCATCTGAACTGCAGAAGAGATCTCTGCTCATCTCCGTCTGCATTCCTCTTTTGGTAAGAACTTATTATGTATCATTTAAAATGATTTTCCTTTTAAAGCTGGGCAGCAGGCTCACGTTGAACATCTCCATAAACTGTCATAATTCTGCTGCTACACTAAACACTGCATTCGGTGAGCATACTAAACTTACGTAAGCTGTATATTTGCACAGTGAGAGACCTGTTTTTGCTGATTTGTGTTCAAATACAACAAGATCTTATTTAAACTGACTATCAGATGTTGCCTATCCAGTTATGTAATGAACCCACTATATACATTAACCACAGACCCTTCACGACATCTTCATCACCTGCTGTTCCAGACAACCAACTTATACCTGAACCACTGCAGGTTAATCATCATCATTAGTAAAGGAAAAAAAAGGTGAGTGTCTTAATTTGGAAAAGCTTGAAATAAAAAATCCTATAAATTACACAAACAGATACGAATTGGAGGAAAATCCATAGTGTCTTGAGTTCTGTTTGATTTTTATTTTGCAGTGTGTCATTGTTACTACAGAGCACACTGAAACATATGACAGGAAAGAATAACTGAGTGCAGAAAGGCATTTATATTAAATCGGATTTAAACTTTTTTCTTAATGAACCGGATCTATTATGACCTGGACTTTTATCTATAAAATGGGCTTGTGAAACCCAGAGAAAAACTCTCTCAATATATCTGGAGATATAAATATATATTTATCCAAATCACATCAAGTAAAAAAGGCAAAATGACAAAATTAAAAAAAATAATAACAAAAAGTATAAATTAAAACACAAAATTTTAAGGCAAAAACAAATATCTTGATGTCTTAATACGATGAATATAAAATATAAAGTAATACAACAAGGTTAAATATCTAAACATTTAAAGACAACTACTTCAGCTTTTCAAAGCTTCTTTTTCCAGTTGAAAATGACATCATCACGCCTGAATCTGCTTCCAGAAGCTGTCCAGATCAGGCTTGTTCAGGATATTTAGAAATCGTCCTAACAGTTGAAAAATAAAAAATAAACAGAGAACAAAGTAATATATATGATTATAAATAAATAAAAAAGAAAACTATAAATAAAACTACTTCTTTCATTTAAAGAAAAAGGTCTATCAGTCCTCTTGTCGTGTGTGTTTGCAGCTCACAAAGACGACTTACTGAGCTTCAGGATCCAAAAGGATGTATCTGCCAAATTCTTAATGTGGAAAAATGTCCATGTGTTTTCTTCTCCAGGAGACGATGAAGACACTGTTTGTCTGCATGATGCTCGTGCTGCTCTTTGCTTCCGGATTTTCCAAAGTGAACAATTTTCAACCAAGCGAGCACCGACCTGAAGAAACACCTTATGAAAAGTTTAGAAGACAGCATGTAGATGCTAAGATGACTGAAAAGCTGTGTAACACAGAAATATCAAATAGGAATATCTACAAAATTGACAACAGTTGTAAGGAAACCAACACATTCATCCTCAGCATTCCAGCAAAGGTCAAATCCATTTGTAGAGGTGATGGGAGGTACGATGAAAATAGCGGCATGACGTATAGTACCGCAACGTTTCGCATAATTAAATGTAAGCTAAAGCATCAGGGAGCCAGGAAACCCAGCTGCCAGTATGAAGGCAGGCTTCTCACTAACAGGATCATTGTCGTGAAATGTGAAGGGAAGTTACCTGTGCACTTCGATCGGGACCTTCTACCCTCTGAGCGCAACGATGGCGAGCAACTATGAGGAAAGAGTGGTGTGGAGGGGGGGCGTGGTCTGCGATGCTGCTGCAGGTGAGATGGATGTACCTGCGCTGCATTTGCTATCACGCCTCGCCAACTTAAAAGGCTTTGTGCCGTCTGAGTTGTTGGTGTTGTGGATGTGTTGGCTGGCAGTCCACAGACAGACTGATTTACACAACTGTGGAAAAAATAAAATTAATAAATAAAAATAATTGGAAAACATAGATGTTTCATTATTTCATATAGATTTCAAATAACATACCATTTGATGTCAACATGTTTTAGTTGCATTTGCAGTGCTCGTGCTGTTATATTCTTATGATTCTGTTCATTTTATGAGTGTATCCTTCAGCCTTGCTTCACATATTTACTGCTGCTTGATCAGCTTTAGTCCTGCTAGCATCAGCACAGGTAGAAACAGATCACACATCAGAGAATCGGCCGTGCATCTAAATGCAAATGGAAACTAAAAATGAAAAAGATAACTGAGCTGAACTTCATAGATCTGAAAGTTTACCAATGCATACATAGTGCTAAAAATCAGGTATCGGGAAAACACATTATTTTATATTATGCTGAAGTCAATTGTTATCCTTTTTTAAAACTATATCATATAATAAAGTCTGTTTTGAAGTTTACTATGGTAAAAAAAAATATTTTAAGGCTCTTCAGATATACTGTAACTTCATAGGTATGAACCATCAAAGCATTTTCATCATAAATATAAAACTTCATTAGGTAGATCTGTTCAAATACTCATTAATGCAAATATCTGATCAGCCAATCACATGGCAGCAACTCAATGCAGGTGTAAAAGGTGAGGTCTAAAAAGAACCTTTAAGAAAATATGAATCCATCTTAATCAGTCTTTAATTATGAAGCAATGGCCTAACTCCCTCTGACAAACAGACCTGTGGCAAAATTTATAAACCACTTTTGACTTTTTCCAAGGTGAACATTGTCTGGCAGCAGGTGCCCTTCCCCTCCCAGATCACGGTTCATATCTGATTTTCAGCTCTAAAGTTTATTTTTCTCTTCATAACAACTGTGCAAAGGCTGATTTCTGAGGATGATGACTCATTTAAAATGCTTGGATGCTGACAATTATGCAGAGTCAGGCACGGAAAGGCTGCTCTTTGTGACAGGTGGGTGCTGTCATACATGGGTGTAGCTGCCAGCTGTCCTCGAGGCTTCACCTCTGCTAAACGTGTGTCTCTGAACTTGACCTCGTCTCATAAACTCTCCTGTGATTTTTATTTTGCATCCTTGGTTATTCAAATGAATGATTAATATATTAATATAAATCTATACAGATTTGTCCACACTGGATATGACAGTAAGAGTTAGTAAAGCTTTGTTAACGTGTCCCTCTACAGCCTGTTGTTTCTTAGTTTCACCAGTGAAACTGAATTAAAAACAAAACATAGATGACATATTGTCGCCTAGGCAACCACCAAGCTCCCAGTGCCTACAGACATTCACTAAAACATGCTGGTCATTGGATCGTTTGAATAAATACCTTTAACTAAATATCAATGTTTTCGACATGTCTTAGTTTACATTATTACACAGTTATTATGAGAGAGCATGTCTAATATTTTTCCACTAAACAGTCGTCTTCTCCTTTGGTTAGGTTTGTTTGTAACAACCATTTATAAAAACTTGTGTTTTGATTTTGTTTTATTTTTAACTGCAATTCTGGTCGAGTAGCTTTTATAGTGTTAATTCAACATATACTACAAAATAAAATGACTTTTTTTAAAGTACATTTGTGGACATTTTATTTTCAAATTATCCAATCACAGAATCAAATGCACAAAGCCTGTGATGTCATCAAAGGCACAAAGCTTGTGATGTCATCACATTCTGTCATTGGAAGAAGAAATTCAGTCAACTGTAGCAACTCTTTGGTGGCAGAACTACAAAACAACCTGTTTGTTAAAACCAAGATAAGGAAGACACAGAGACGCAGAAGCAGACGCTGAAGCAGACGCTGAAGCAGACGCATATAAAATGGCAGAAGCACAGATGGAAGTGGTCGTGAGCCCAAATATAACAGTTTTGCAAAGATCGGAAAATGACCTCAAAAAACCCCAAACACCAAATCCTGAAACACGTCCTCTGGCACAAGTTCAAACAGAAGTGGTCGTGAAAGGCAAGAAAAAAAGGGGGCAAAAACAGAAAAGAGTGGCTGAAGAACCCAGACGACCGATTACTCGGGCGTATGCTCGGGCTCTTCTAGAAGCCCAAAACAACGTGGCTGATGGAAGCAACCTGAGAAATGAAGAAGTGTCAGGAAACCCTGAAGGAACCTCTGAAAGGGAAAACCCTGAATCCCTCCCTATGTCAGAACCAAAGGACGACGTGAATATGGAGACAGAGGCAAACATGAATAACGCCAGTGGACAAAACCCTGGGCCAAATGGAGGGACGTGGCAACATCAGCCAAATCCCAGATTTATACCCCATCATGGCAGAGTCCAGTATGATTCATGTTGTGAGATTGCTGCTCTCAGGCATCAACTACAAGCTTCCCAAAACCACCAGAACGAGCTTTACTGGAAACTGGTAGCTGCTAATAAGAGGGCTTCTTATTACCAGTCTAAGGTGACCAAACTTCATGCACAGATGATCGCCGACAAAAAACAGCATGAAGAAACAATTAAAGAGCTCATAGAGCAACTGGAGGAGGCTAATGATAATAATAAGCCTGATAAGAGCAAAACAGAGGTTCAAGCAAAGGACAACCAAGCAGTTGTCATGCTGGATGACATGATCCGTGTCCTGCACGAAGACGTCAGCGACCCTACCACAGAGCAGTGTGTGGATTCTTCTACACAAACCACAGAGGCTTCACACACGGACTGTGTAGGTCTGAAGGAGGCTCAATTTGAAGTCCAATACAAGACTCAACAAGAGCAAATAGGAACACTCCAACAACAGCTCCTAGAAGCTCAACACCAACTCAAGGAACAGGAAGACAAACATAGGCAGGACCAGGAGACACTGAACATGGAAATCAGTGAGCTTAAATCCCAGCTCTGCTCCAACAAGGAGCTTCATGACATGAAAGTAGAGACTCTTTATCAAGAGTTGAAAGAAGTCAAAGCGTCCTACATTAAAATCACACAGGAGCAAAATGAACAAAATTCCAACACAGCAAATGGAAAATCTGAGCTTCTGGTGGAAAAAGACACCAAAGAACAGGACAAGGAAGAAGAAGAAGACTCCCTGACATCAACTGAGATGTCTCTGCATGACTCTCTACAACAAACAGAAGACAGAGAGAAAACGATAACTACCAATCCAGCTGAACTCGAAACTGAAGCTAAGACTGTGCCAGAGAAAAAACCCAAGAAGAAGAAGAGGAACTGGCTGCGTCGGCTTTTCAGCTGTACCAGTCCACAGACAGACTGATTTACACAACTGTGGAAAAACTAAATAAATACAAAAAAAAATAAATAAATTGGAAAATATAGATGTGTCATTATTTCATATAGATTTCAAATAACATACCATTTGATGTCAACATGTTTTAGTTGCATTTGCAGTGCTCGTGCTGTTATATTCTTATGATTCTGTTCATTTTATGAGTGTATCCGTCAGCCTTGCTTCACATATTTACTGCTGCTTGATCAGCTTTAGTCCTGCTAGCATCAGCACAGGTAAAAACAGATCACACATCAGAGAATCGGCCGTGCATCTAAATGCAAATGGAAACTAAAAATGAAAACATAGATAACTGAGCTGAACTTCATAGATCTGAAAGTTGACCAATGCATACATAGTGCTAAAAACCAGGTATCGGGAAAACACATTATTTTATATTATGCTGATGTCAGGGCTCTGAGTGCGGGCAGGTGGAAATGTGGATCCAAATGCAGGACTCCGAGACGAAATGTAACTAAAACCACAGCTTTTATTACTCGCATGAAACAAAAACAGAAACCAAACCATGAAACCAAGCAGGAACACACAGGCAGGGTCTGAGGGTACGACGCGACACCAAGCATGGGAAAACACAGGGCTTAAATACACAGGGTAGTAATGAGGGAATGGGCCACAGAAGGGAGACACAGCTGGGGGAGCTGAACTTCATAGATCTGAAAGTTGACCAATGCATACATAGTGGCAACACATTATTTTATATTATGCTGAAGTCAATTTTTATCCAATTTTATAACTATATCATATAATAAAGTCTGTTTTGAAGTTTACTATGGTAACAATTCATCTTTTTAGGCTTTTCAGAAACACTAACTTCATAGGTATGAACCAACAAACCATTTTTCATCATGACAATAAAAAATAAATCTAAAGGAGATAAACATCACAACTGTTCAACCAAGCATTAAGTCCATTTTGAAACAAAGAACGATGTACACTCAGCCAATCACATGGCAGCAACTCAATGCAGTGTAAAAGGTGAGATGTAAAATAAAACAATTAAAAATATTAATTAATCTTAATCAATCTTAAAATATGAAGCAATCTTCTAACTCCCCTTTACATACAAAGCTGTGGCCAACCTTACAAACCATTTTGAATTTTTTCCAGCCGAGGCGTTCAAAATAACCAAACTGCTAATAGTCACGGTTTAATTTGGGCAGCTGCCTGCCTAATATAATGTAAAATCATCACAATATTTTACACAAAGAGAGTAAATGTATCCTTGTACTCAGCTAAGACAGCTGGGCTGCTGTGGCTTGTGTTTATGTTCAGAGTGACATCTGATTTAAAAGCAGACTGTCATGGTTGCGGCTGTGTGCAGGCAGGATGAGGACCCAAACGCAAGCTCACGGAGGCAGGAATGAACTCAAAACACAGCTTTATTGCTGGAGAGAGAAACCATACAACCTAAACGAGGAAACTATAACGTAATACACAGAGAAACACACGGCCATGAATGAGGGAGAACGCGACACAGAACTGAGGGAGACGCAGACATAAATACACAGAGGGTTAACGAGGGAAGTGGGAGCACACGGGGAACACAGGTGACACTGATAATCATAACAAGACACGGCAGGAGTGAACGCAACACTGACGGGAGACTGTCAAAGTAAAACAGGAAGTACACGGAGGTTCAGAGAGGAGGAGAGACAGCACGGGGAGAGCACGGACATAACGGGCTGGGAAAACATGGAATAAAACACAAAGAGGGGAAACGAGGGCTCACAGATAAACAGAGGGGCACACAGGAGGTAATCAAATAAGGAACATCTTAACAGAAACCATGGCATAAATAAAGAACAACACACAAAACATATGAAAACTAAGAATGCTGGGCCAACATGGCCCAGGATCATGACAGACAGCAAAAGACACTGAGCAGCATATCAGTCAGCATGGGAAAAATGCCATAGATTTAAGGAACCAGGCTAAAATAATTGGTTTCTAGTGGGTTCTATTGTAAGTGCTCTATATTTCAGCATGACATACTGTATGCATCCTACACTGAGAACCCTTGAAGCTGATCATCAGGGTATGCTGTGTATATTCTTACACAGAAGATAAAATAACATGCAGAGATTTTAGATGGTTGTGGTTGGTCCTTACACACAGATGTAAGGTCAAAAAAAAAAAAAATCACCCACAATGGATCGTTCACAGACGCTGCTCCAGTGGAACCCACTTCCACAAAGGCTGCACCTGCTCTGGCAGAACAGGAAGCATCAACTACATAGTAGCTATTCTCATAATTAAGACATCAACTATAGGTGTTCCCAAAATGTGCCATGTTGTCTGCACACCTGACAGTTCAATAAGTCCTGTGTTGATTACAGATGGTGGTTGTTTCCAGAAACAGCACTTGCATAAAATAAGTACAGAGCACTTTATGAGCCAACCTGCTTCTTTAATGAGCATTTAGGTTGTTTGTATTCAGTGTTCACAGATAATATGCTCATTAAAAGGGGGGATCCACTATGTCCTTCTTCACAATCCTGTCTGCCAACTTTAAGAAGAAATCAGAGTGACGCCGAAGCTTTAAAACAGTGTTCAGAATAATCAGTGATGCTTTTATCTGAACTGATGACAGATAAAGATGAACGTGAGTGTGGCAGAAGAGTAAGTTCTCCTTCTTTCTTGGAAGTATACAAAAGTCTGTTGTTTATAAAAAGTTAATAAACAAACAACAAGTTCTTACAGAATGAGACGTGAAGCCTGGAGACGAGCAGTTCAGACACGCTGTTATTAAATTCTACCTGAGCAGGTTATAGTTCACCTCAGTTACGGAAGAACAAATAACACTTGGCTCTGGGAGCTTCAGTTTTTATACACTGTCGTAGCACCACCCTAAGCCATCATTTGCATCAACACCTACATCACTAGCCCAGCAGTTCTAAGAAACTTCTCTGTTTGTGGTTCAGAACCTAATGTGACACCAATGAGCACAACAGCATGCAGCTGCAGGTTGTTGTTCATACCTGGCTTTACAATAAAGAGCCATGTTTGCAGGCAGCTGTTTGAAGTTTTGTGTAAAATATCATTTTTATAGAAATAAACCAAATGTGTCTAAATATATTAAGTAAACAATCAGAATAAGAACATTTTGAAATAAAATCCAAAAACTGCATCTGGCTTAGTTTTTGTTGAATAAATAATGACTCTGTGTAATATGTCATGTGTTGTATATGGAAGTTGTATTTGTACAATGAAGCCAGGCTTTCTTTGTGTTAGCTGCCTGACAAAACCTAAAACTCTAGTCAGAGATTGCAGGTGTCACAACAGACATGATCAGCTTTCTCTGTCGATCCTATCTTTCTGTTTCACACTCTGTGCACTCATATAAAAAAAGCTTTAAAAAAAAATCACATGACTCTTCTTCCACACAACATGATCCCTGAGTGCCGCCTGCTCCAACCAGACATGTTCTCACAGCGACGATGGTGATAATTAAAATCTACAAAGAACGTGATGAACATTATTAAAATGCAGCACTGTTAAAGCAACGTGATTAATGCTGCATTAAAATGAGCCTTTAGCACATAGAGATGATTCAACAGTTTCATTTGACTTCATTGTTTCTAAGGCAGATGCTACACCAGTGAAGGTGCACTTAGTTTTCACACACTGCTTCTGCATTGTGTCTTAGTTTTAGTGGATTAAATAATGACAGTGTTTGTTTGTTTTTCTTTAGTAACAAATGACCTCAGACCAGCTTATAATATTTTATAAACAAATAAGCATAAATGCATAAACTCAGCCTGGAATCACATGGGATAAACATGGGATGTGCATTTTTTTATTTGTTTTGTGTTACTGAGTCTTGCAAGAATGCCAACCTTACCAGCAGCAGCTTGGTTTTTTTGTTTGTTGTTTTTTTAACTGAATGAGTGCTGAAAGTTGAGCAACAGCTGTGACAGCGAGAGAAGATGGAGCCAATCAGAAACAACTGTGAAAATGTACAATATGCAAGCTAAGAAAGCAAAGTGTAGCAATGTTGCCATCATTTTTGTTATTGTGGTATTTTTTTCAACATTCACTGAAAATCACTTCTCTCATATTTCCTCTTTATTATTTTCATCACTGTTTAAGAAACGTAACAAAGTCTTATAAAGCATCTAAACCAGCATCATGAAGTGATGTTTAAAGATGGCAGCAAGCTCACAGCATCTCTCAACTCAAGAGCAACATTCAAAGTGCACAGGCTGAAGGAAAGTATTGATTTTATCACATGCAATTACAATACGCCTTTTCATCTGTATCTGGATGTACAATGGGTATCGTTGTTTGTCCCAGCAGTTTACAATACAGAATGTGCACGTCTGTGGGGCTTTTATAAAGATTTCTATTTGCATTGATACAATTGCTTGGATCACAAATTGTTCTAACTTGATTAAAGTCACCAATGATAAAGGTATTCTTGCGCTTACAGTTACCATTATTATCTCTGTTTGCTATCAGATCATCACATCCCCCTTGTGGGATCATGTTGATGATATGCTGGTTTTCGAATTTCTGAACACGTCCGTTAGTCATGCAGAGCACAGTGCCAGAGAGCGCCACCAGCAGGAACATGGAAGTCTTCATTGTATTTCTATATCGAAAAAGTAAACAGAGTGAATATATAAATCAGTATTATTTCATTTCATTTATTAACTTGTTTATTTTTCCATTTTCCTAAATGTTAATCGTGCTTAACTATTAAAGTAAAAATACAGATAGATAGGAAACTCTCTGAAAAGTCAAACTGTTTTCAGTGAGTTTATATATTTGCCAGAGGAAAGGTCAAATCAGTTTTATCAATATCCTCACTTATGAGGATATTGATATCTGTATAACTGGATTTTCATACATGACATTTCTGAAAAAGGCGAGGGTGTCAGGGTCCCTGTGTCTACCCGGTCGCCTCAGTGTGGCTACATGTGTTTTTTTGTTTTGACTTTGTCCCCGCTCTCTCCCTCCCTCCTTCTCTCACTGCCTGGGCGGAGCTCATCTGTGGGCTCCTGCCCTTGGCCCACGCACCTGGTGACACCTGTGGCTCATCACCCAACAGTGTTCCAGTCCCCTTATAAGATGGCAGCCCTGTATTTCTCGTCGCTGGACCATTGCCGACTCTCGTCAGTGTTAACCCCAGCTCAGTTCATTCTCGTGTTTCCCTAGCGATCTTCTTACAGTAACCTTTTGCATCTCTGTGAATAGATTTCCCTGGACCTGCCCCTGTGTTACCTGAGCGATCAAGTGTGTGAGGATTGGAGCGAGCTTTTGTGTTTCTTGTGGAGTGTGAAGAGGAGCGTGGAGCGTGGATGGAGTGAGGACTTTGGAGCGTGTGTGGACTGCAAGTGTCTTTCCCCCCTCCTGTTCGTGTGTGGATTCCCGGAACCCGTCTTTTCCCCACTGTGTAAATAGATCACCTGGTGCTTCTGTAAATAAAAAACCTTTATTGTTCCCTACTCAGAGCCTACGCGTGAGTCCGTTCAGTCCCGTTGTGACAGAGGGTAAGGACGTAAATCGACTGGTAAAGAGGGACTGGTAAAGAGTCTGCAGCCGCAGCACCGATCCATCTGTCCATCTCCTGTTCCCTTCTCTGATCACTCGTGAACAAGACTGCGAGTTTTGTAACTTAATAAAAGCAGTAATTTGTTTGCCAGAGTGCCCCTTCCACGTCACACCCTGTTCTTTCCTTCTTGTCTTATATGAAAATTCACTTTGTGTAGCTTTTTGGGAAATTGTTAAACTTCAGGAAGATTCTGAACATGCCCCATCGTTTAGCCAGCTCTTTGGAGCTAAGCAGGTTCAGGCCTGTTGTTGTAAGTTTTATAAAACGATCTCATTTAAACGGATAATCCAGCTGAAGCTTCAGACAGCCGTCAGACAGTGAAACACTGCCATCTGCTGGACTCGAATAACAAAGACGCTGCTTTGACGGGTGAGGGAGTTTCAACAAGTCTGCAACGACTCAAGCATCAAACTACAGAACTATTCTAGCGGACATGGTGCTCTAATGACTGCTTCATTAACGCAGCTCAGAAAGGATCAAACATATCAATAAATTATAAAACACAAAACGTCTCTTATTGCCCAGGGCTCAGGAAGTGAGTGACCACTTAAGTGTGTTCAACAGGAAGCTAAAGACTGGTGCTGTTAAAGTGTTCAAAAAACAGCAGGAGCTCGGTGTGAGGCCACAGTGGGCCAAAAAACACAAGATGACCTCCAGCGAGGACAAAATGTATCTGGACGTCTCTGTGAGCATCTGTCTCACTGTGTAAGTGTAGCACAGTGTCTGTGTGTGCATGGCTGGGTAAGAGAGACAGCACAACTGAAAGCACTCAGACGAGGACCCGGTGCATCGTCTGTCTCATCTCAGCCAGTTTACTTACAAACTCTTTAAGTTTGAATTTTAAAGCCGACAATGTGCACAGGGCAGTGATATTTAAAATGAAGGTAAACTATTCCAGTCTCTGCAGCCCCAATTGTGTATCTCACACACACACACAGTCCTGAATTCATTACTGAAGTCTCATCCAGACGTTCAATGTGCTGTGTAATTAAATTGAGACGTGGGGTCAAAATTCCCACCTAGATTGAGTGAGATGAAATAGAAATCGGCTCTCCTCTAACTGACTTTATAGAAATAATTGCATAAGCTGCATTTATAACTGTTATTAAATAACAGCAGCACACGAGAACTAAAGTGTAATCCCAGCACATTTCGCTTCGCTTGCACTGATTCTTTAGAGATGACGACCGTGGTGGGTAATTAAGGGCAAACAATATACAAGTGGCGTGAAAAATGGAGGCTGCATTACCTTTCCAAAGCTTCCTTTCCCGATGGCCCGCAGTATCTGGAAGTGGTCAAAGTTTACTGTGGAGAAAATGAGAAGCAGTTAGTGAGAACGTGTCAGTTTGAGCTGAGCTATAAAACAGGGAACATGACATGTACAGCACCGTGCAAAAGTCTTGAGCCATCCCTCATTTGCTTCCAGGGATCCGGACTTCCCTGTAATCTTTAAAGTGGTATTAAGGAATAGCTCTCCAGGCTTTTTAAAGTGTTTCTGATTTTTAATCCAGGGCTTGTATTTGACCACTTTTTGTCTGTTAAGACCCTTCACACTAATCTCTGAAACATTCAAACATAAACAGACACCTAAGTCACGGAAAGGACCAGAAAACTTAACAAAGAACCAATTTTAAATTGTATCTGTACACATTTACTTGCAGCCTATTGCAAAAAAACAAAAGCCCACATCATTTGTTCTCACTTCTTTAGTTGAAGAATGCAGTTAATAACACTGTTAACACAGACTGACCTGGCAAAACACGAAAAAATAAGGGGGTGGTTCAAGACTTTTGCTCGGTACTGTATGAGAAATGGAAATGTGCACTTCACAATGTATCGCTGCACTTCGGCAGTACTGTGCAGATTAAATGTTTTTTCCTTCCCGATGCATGTGAAAGGTTAAGACTTACATCTCCAAATGTACTGGAACTGATTTGAACCAGAGGACTCAGCCACACTGTTACTATGTACTGCATAAACACGTTTACCGATGAAGGTAAATCAGACGCTGTCCTGACTGTGTGGCTAAATTTTGTGCTGAAAGCATCAAATCAATTGAATATGATTAACTTGCTATGAGAGGTTTTTACTCCAAGTGTGACTTTTTCTGGCTTCATACACCTTTCAGGGTCAAATTCAAGCACTTTGTGAGCACGTTTAATGTCCATTTTCAACATTTTCCAGCACATTACCATAAAAAGGATGCATATTTCACTTCGCATCACCTGAATAAGACCACGTGAAAGGCCAAATTAATAAGTCTTCTCATCAGATATTGATGCTTCTTTCTTATGTGACACAAAAAACAGGAGGAGACAGATCTTTGCTTGTGTTGTTTTTTAAGTTCATTCATTCAAAACTAACTGTAAGACGCTTAACTACATTGCAGTCTGTGTTATTGCTGTAGACCTAATTATCACCTTTAAAGTGTTTGTGCTAATAACATCATGTAGAGTAAGACAGGCATAGAGAACAGCACTGACTGGGAGAGGCTTTGAACACTTTAGACTTTAAAAATGCACAAGCGTCTTTCAAAAACCCATTTATTTAATCTATCATCATTGATATTATTATGTACAGTTATAATGTACTGTTCATCTCCCTTAAATAAACAGGCAGCCTTAAAGTGTGAAATAGTCACTTGTCTACTGTCTCAGTGGCTGATAGTGCCCCACAGGCCTCAATGTCAGCTTGAAGCCATCATGTTTCAATTGTTTAATGATAAACAGATTTTGAATGAAAGCGAGGAAACTTCGGTAGCACAAAAAAGTGCCTATTCTTTGTTCCCATATGGTTCAGTCATATTACCGTCATTTCCCCCTAAGCTGTTCCCAAAGACACCAGGTTAATACTTGAAAAGGCTGCAGCGATACACAAAAATATCATCAATATTCTGTTTACTTGGTGACAACGTCGCTTTTAGCCTTCAATCAGAAAGCCTGACGTTGGCTAGTTAAGCATCGGGCTAACGTTTAACGCTTTCACTTGCAAGAGCACCTGGCTGCAGCCACTGTGGAGCTCCACAGTAACCGGAAACACGTAACTTCAGTTAAATCGACTTTGACAGCGAAACCAAATTGCGTTTTTGTTACTATTGATGCTGCTGAGAAATAAAAATGGTTTTAAGTGTGGTTTTTTTTTTAACACTCTGGGTTTGTTCATAAAAATTCCCCTAAATTGTTCGTGGCACAAAAGTGACACTTGCTGTTTCGCTGATTTATTTTTTTTTTTACAGTACATCGCGTTGTGCGTTCTGATTGCTGTAGACCATTGTCAATCAATCTAGTCCAGTGTCTCCTGTACAGGAGCGGTCCCTAATAGGCCCACGGACCGGTCCCGGTTCGTGAGTCTTTTGGTACCGTTCCGCGAGAGTTGATCCTCCGGTGTGAAATGTATGGTTGTAGTTGTGTGTCTTATTTTGAAAGAACTATTTACGCGTTACCATAGTGACCAGAGAGCATTAAAAAGCAGAGAGGAGGATGTCACTGTCATTGTTGTTGGCGCACAGCTCAAGTCACATTTATTATATTTACAAAATACCACAGTTTCTTTTTTTTATTCTTTTGTTGTATTTATCCGCGACACCTTAAAGGTCGTTCCCTGAAAATATTGTCTGACATTAAAGTGGTCTGTGGTGCAAAAAGGTTGGGGACTCCTGCTGTACAGTACAGAATGCGTTTAGCTTGTCGAATTTACATAAATCTTCGATCGCTAGCAGTGTAACTCTGAAGTGCTGCACTGTATGTTTGTACGTTTTCTCCCAAACAAACACAACAATGCCGACGAAACGTTTTGCACCCTCAAATGCACCTTTAGGTTTCATTCCATAATACTGGACTTATGTTTCTACGAAGGTTTGAACTCTAAGAGTGTTTAAACAAAAGAGAAAAGTGTGAAAATGTTCATGCCTGTCTGAGAAAAGTGTATAAAGCATGTAGTGAGGAGTTTTACAGTCTTAACATCTATAATAATTGTAAAAAATAAAGTTGGCTACTTCGTGGATTTCACCTACCGCGGGTTATTTTTTGAACGTAACACCAGCGATAAACGAGGGGCTGCCGTATTAGTAATAGTAGTGTCTGGGACATCTAATTGATTAACATCAACATTGATTATTATGCACTATTATTTTTGTTCAAGGAGAGCCAAAAATATAAAACTCTCTCTCAGCTTGTTTGTCTTCTTCCTCTGACATGTCTCTTAAGACCCTCTGCTGGTCCCCTTGATTTAAGGACAGATATTTGGGCATTGTTACATGTCCACGGAAAAGTGCCTTATTTTGGACAACCCAGTGCACAGCAGGACGCAGATCTTCAACAACTGCTGGCTCCTGTGTCAGGCAAATGGGGATGAAAACATAGTTATTTCTCTGTTGCAGAACAGTTTTTTAACAGTTATTCAAATGTCACTAACCATGTAATTACACTACTGTTTAAATTGAATACTGACCTGACTGCCTTCCTGGAACTTGCGCTTTTTCAGTCTGAAAATGGGCACGTGTTGTCCTTCAAGCACAGCTTTGGCTTCCTCTCTCCAGTGTGCAAATAGCTTGCCAGAGCTACGAAGAGTAAGGCCACAGTGAGGGCATGTCATTTTCATGGACTTTCCATCAGCTGCAGTTTTATTGAACACAGAGGGTAGAGCCAATGAATGTTCTAACAAAGACTCAGAAAATGGTTCAGATACCGAAGACAAAACCTTGGGGGGGAAACGGGGCTCCTCGAAGAGTACTGCCGGAGGAATACGGGTCTCCTCGGAGAGTTCAGCGGGGAGCAGTCCTGATAATGGTGGCTGACTTGGCATTGAAGAATGCTGACAAGACAATAAATGCCTTGCCATATCCCCACGCCATATGATTGTAATCTTACAGACAGGGCGGTGAAAGTGTCCTGTTGTCCTACAAGGCAGCCTGCACCGGCATATCATTTCATCTGTAAGAGAAAAAAACAAACAAACAAACAGATGTAATTTAAATGTAGTTGTATAGAATGCAATCAATTTGTCTAACAATCAGATTGTACATGTTAACAAAAACATCCAAGCCAACCTCAATAATGAAAGCAAAATGGTATGGATCACAAAAGTTATGTCAAGAAAAGTGGTGAAAAGTAAATAAAAATACATTTTATAAAAACACTATTTTTGTTGCAGATGAACAGTACAATATCAACAGCAACTTTTAAGTCAACAAAGATACTGCAGAAGTGCTTAAAAAAGTGCATATTTATAACTATAAAGTATATTTAATACAAACATACCTTTGAAAGGCATTTTGAAAAGCATTTTTTATATGCACACTTAGATGCTCCTCAATCTTTGCCCTGACAGTAGGGCTGAAAGTGGGGCACAGAGGGCAGTGAAAGAGTCCTCTGCAACACGTGTTGCATTCCTGCAATTCTGGCTTTAAGCCCGAATTCCAGATTGATGTGTGCATCTAAAACAGAGAGAGAAACAGATAAACACCATATATACATTTAAGTTAAGGATTTAGCAGAAATAACAATTTACAGTTGGCATGTAATAGATTTGGGAAGAAAATCCTTGAAAAAAACCCCACAAATATTTTAAAAGACACTTTAATCTGTGAGACATGTTTCTATTGACATATAACAGTCAATTGAACAGGGGCTAACTAAAATCTGGGCAATAAAAAAGCTGTACAGAAAAGAATAACGAATAGAAGTATTGATAAATATATAAATCTGTTTGTGACGAAATTTACAGTGTTGACGCTAACCAAAGGTGTCACAAGTACACACGTTCCTTACTACAGTTTAGATACCTCTGTTTAGACAGCACTGACTCGACTTTTTAGTCAAGTCGAAGTAAGAAGTACAGGGTCTAAAATATAATTTATGTACAAAATTTTGAAGTAATCTTGCGTCCAAAGCACGCGTGTGGGGGGCTGATTTACAAATGTATGGATTACAAAGTACAGATACGCGTGCTAAAATGTGAGAAGTAGAAGTATAAAGAAGTATACAGTAGGCACAAAAAAGTACAGCAGTAAAGATACCAGAAAATTCTACTTAAGTACAGTATTGAAGTATTCGTTATTTTGCATCTCTGACGCCAACAATAAATCATACTCTAATGCAAAATGTGGTTTTTGCTTCTTCTCGCCCACAGAAGCCGTTAATCCAGCTCTCTTACTTAAACCAGGCCCAGGAAAAAGCATATTTGTGTGTTTCTCTGCCATGGAGCACGATGAAAAAACATTAAAATAAATTGTAACGCTAAATAAGTGGCAACATGATCATTGTAAGAAAACTAGACGATTCCTAGAATTATAAAATCACTAACGGCAAATTTATTTAAGAAAGACTTAACCAACCTTTGTGATCAACTTGCAAGACTTCCACGGTATCCATGCGTGTTTACGTCTAGTGTGGAGGTCACGTGCTTCCGGCTACTGTGGAGGTCACGTGTTTCCGGTTAGTGTGGAGGTCACGTGTATCCGGTTACTGTGGAGCTCCACAGTGGCTGCAGCCAGACCCTTCTCTTCACTTGAGGGAAGTAACTCGTATTACTGCTACTGCTGTGTAATCTTGGTTCAATTCACAGCATATTCTACAAGTTACCCTGCAATAACTAACTGTTAGAATAGCGCCACCGTATTGTATCGCACTGAGTGCACTTCAATCCTTTATTCCGCGAGTTTGCTAGCTAGCAAAATAATAATACCAATTTTAAACAAATAACATGTGTAACGTACACACTCGAGAAAATTATCTACTAGTACTTACGCAAACTCCCCCGTTGTGAAAACGTACAAATCCTTCTTGTATTTTTCGTTTTCCAGCAAACACTCATTAAAACGGCCTCCAGGCACATTAGCGCATTCACCCCCGACTGATCAGGGAGGGGGTGAGGGGTCACACATTGAAACAGACTAACGTGCAGAGGTACAGCCCAGGCAGAGAAATGTTGCTTTTAGACTTTGCGACTCGTTTTATTTCTCTATCTGATAAGAAAACTATTCAATCAGATAGTTATTTGTGGTGAATGAAATACGGTTACAGTTTCAAGACGTTTTAAGCACCAAATCCGAAATCCAAGCACTGCAATATTAAAATCCAATTCAATTTCTTGTTTGCTCCGAAATCTACGACATGACTATATACAGAAAAGCTTGACATGGTATGCAAAAAAAACCCAGAAGACAATACAAATACAAATACATGAACAAAAAAGGTTTTAACTGTCAGTTATGTCATTTTAAAATTTTCCAAAACTAACATTTTCTTTTATTGACTGATATTAAATTGATTAGGGTCAAGTCTAGTGTGAACAATATTACACAAACAAGCACGTGTGCGCATGCGCACATATTAGAATCGCTTCGATCGCTTGTGACGCGGTAACTTTGCTTTGAACCTTTCTGACGTCATAACTTTGCTTTGATCCCAAAACCCATAAATAGGAGCGCTCACCTGTTACTTTATGCTTAACGGACGTTGACCTGCAGCAACTAAAACCCTTTCGAGAAGTTTTGAGAGCAATTTACGAGAGAAACCAAAACAAGTTCAGTTTTGTTTCTCACCAATCCACAGCGCAAACAGACACATTACACCATGTCAGCCAACCCATCCTTCGGCTCAGATGAGCTTGGAATATCTAAAGGGACCATTTTGGGAGATCACCACATGGTGGAGGCTTTCCTTGGAGAAGGAAGCTTTGGTGTTGTAACGAAATGTCGCGATACAAAAAAGAACCAAACTGTTGCTATTAAAGTCAACAAGAGCGACCCTGAAATTCTGCTCCAGGCAAAACTGGAAATTTTCATCCTGGAGCAGCTACGACGCTTGGATCCAGACAGGTGCAACATTGTCGAATGGAACGGCTATTTCCTCGATGGAGAGCGCATTTGCTTGAATTTCGAACTCCTCGACCAAAGCCTGTCAGACTACATAGGGGACCGGAATAACCAAGGTCTCCCAATGAGAGAAATCAGGCCAATTTTGCATCAGCTCGCAAATGCTCTGTTCCACCTGGGTTCTGTGGGAATAGTGCATGCTGACCTCAAACCTGTCAACATCATGGTTATGAACCGCAGTGAGTCTCCCGTCAAAGTCAAACTCATAGACTTTGGCCTTGCATGTCCTGCTTCTGCAGTGATTCCTGGTGACCGTGTGGGGACAATTGGTTATTGTGCACCTGAGGTTATGCTTGGCATTCCATACAACAAAGCAATCGACATGTGGTCTCTGGGGCTGGTAGCTGTGGAGCTTGCTACGGGGGTGCCTCTCTATCCTGGGGAAGACGATTATGATGTTTTGAAATTCATAATTGAAACCCAGGGTCAGCTACCAGATCATCTTCTAGAGTCTGGCTTGTACACTGACTGCTATTTCATCGAGGATAACTACAACGAACAGCGCTGGACATTTAAGACCCAAGAACAATTTCAATACGAGACAGATTATCGATCCAAGGAAACTCGATATATAAAACTTAAGCGTCTCGATGACCTCGAACAACTGCTGAAGGTTAGGCGAGGACCGGAAAATGGCCAAACATTATTTGTAAGGCTAATCAAAGAAATGTTGGCCTTGGATGCAAATCAGCGCATAACACCCTCGGAGGTTCTGAAGCATCCCTTTCTCGACCCTGGCCTCTCAAGGAGAACTCCCTGCACGGACATGAATAGTACAGGGGGACAAAACCTTGTGCTCTCTCAGCAGCAATCATCGTTTGGGTGGCCAGAATTTTAGGGGAGCTAGAAATTCTTGTGGAAAAAAAGCCCAAAACAATAACATCAACAAAAACAACCAATGAATGTGGTCTTAAACTTGGGCACAATTTGGCTTGAAATCCATCAACTAATCTCTCAATATTCAAAGCGGAGCAGCAGACAACTTACCATCACATCAGTCCTTCAATCAGACCTACAACAAACGTCTTCCTTCTCTCTTTTTTTTTTTTTTTTAATAAATAGGACAGGGGGAATGAATGAGAGAAAGAGGGGGAGAGAAAGAAAGAAAACCAAAGGGGAGAAGAGACGGTGAGAAGGGGGGGGAAGAGAGAGAAAAAAAAAAAAAACAAAAAAAAACAAAAAAAAAAAACTCCTGGGTCACCTGTATGGAGAAAAAAACAAACAAACAAAAAAAAACAAACAGAGGAGACAGCAAACAACAAAGAGCAACATAATAATAGAGAAAACAAAGCACCATCACAATAAACTAGCTAGTCATAGATATCAATAGTTACTAAATAATAAACGATATTGTGCAGCACGCAAGATAGACAGCGCACAGTGTGCTTTGAGGCAGCAGCCAAGAAAGCTTTAGTCCGCGTCTGTGAATACCCATGTGTGCATACCTGTGTGGATCAGCATGCTTGCATTCCAAAGGTTTCTCCATGTAATGATCTGCTAGGGAGTGTGGGGGGGCCACAGCCCCGTCCTCCAGGGTGTGAAGCGGGTATGGAGGAGATCAAAACTCCAGACATCCAGAGGCCCCCAGAACACAAGAGACCATGGAAGACCAACAAAGGGGCAGCCGCGCCACTGTTCCAGTAAGAGCTGAGGAGAGTCCCAGATGAGGGCTTGCCCAGCAGCCGCGGAGCAGAAGTCAGGGGGAGTTGCAGTGACGCGCCCGTGAGCTCCGCCGGCCCCCAGCTGTGCCTGAGTGACCGAGCCCCAGGCCGAGAGGCCGGGGGCACCCCACCTCCAAAGGGGCCCGAGCGAGCCCCAGGCCCCAGGCCCCGACAAGCGGCCGCCAAGGAGTGAGCCGGTGTGTACCCGGACGCCCACCCCCAGACACAAAGAACCACCAACACACCGACACCCGAGGGAGTCCGCCACCGGCAGGGGAAGTGGTGGTGGGTGGAGATAGGCCTCCAAACCTTGGAGGGCCTGAGGTGTCCCCAGAGAGGTGGCGTCTGATACCCAACCTGACATATAGACACAGACATACAGGCACACACAGACACAAACATCCATTCCCACCCTCATGCTCTCATATGCACTTACTCCACACTCAACCAACGTGGAGACAGACATAAAGAGACGCTGTACACACAATCACACTCCCCAAGCGTACTCTACAAACCGGGTCTAGGTACCCTTGCCCCTGGAGGGGGGAATTGCACCCAGACCCAGGTGGTGTTACCCTTTTCCCTGCGGTGGGGAGAGGCAGACCACCCCGACTCCGCAGCAGCAGGGAGGCCCCACACCCCAGACCGCAGTCGGACGGCCAACTCCTCCTACTAGCCCTCCCGCTCCAGCAGGCCGCAGAGAATGGGGGTGGGAGAAGACTCCAAACCTCCCTCCACCCGCTCATTGTAGTGTTGATGCATATGTGTTCTAAGGTGCAAAAAACCCAGGAGGGCATGGAGCTACCTGCCAAGGAGCAGCAGGTAAGCGCATAGTCCCTCCTGCTAGCCCTCAATGACTAAGTGTATTTAAAATTGAGAGGTGGGCAACGACGTCAGGGGTGAGGTATACACCCTGATGGTAATTTGGACTCCGTGATTGTGCCCACCCCCAAGATCCTATATGTATGTGTAATGAGAGTGTGAATAATGTGAATGTCTAAGTTGTGGGATAAAATTGAGGCAGAGGCAGCCAGAAGGGGACAGAGGGGGGGGGGGGGGGGGTCTTCCTTCTCTCACCCCAACCGGTCGCAGCAGATGGCCACCCCGACCTGAGCTTGCTCATAGGGGGTCATATGATTGTTGGGTTCTCTGTATGTATTATTGTAGGGTCTACCTTACAATAATAAATACAGCCTTGAAGTGACTGGTGATGTGATTTGCTGCTGAATGAATTGGGAACTAATTGGAAATCTGGATATTAATTAAATAAACCTGCTTTGAGCATCAATTAATTGTTGTTTGAAATTCTTTATAAATATATAAATATAGTGCCACTCTTCTACTGTTTAAATTGCAACTGTTTAAAACTGACTAATTTATTCATACACTTGAGCATAAACACACGCACAGTAAATGGCCTGTATTTGTACAGCGCTTTACTTAGTCCCCAAGGACCCCAAAGAGCTTTACACTACATTCAGTCATTCGCACATTCACACACACATTCACACACTGGTGATGGCAGCTACATTGTAGCCACAGCTGCCCTGGGGCGCACTGACAGAACATTGCAGAACCTTCAGCACCTCGTATGAAAAATATTTGACTGTGTGCATGCTTTTAGCACTGTTTGGATTTGAGAAAATCTAAAATAAATCGAAATTTGCTTTTAGAAGTTGTTTTATAAAGTTCAGTGGTATATTATGCATACAATAGGACATCTATTTAGATTTACATCTTCCACAGAAAAAACTGCACATTACTGAAACTTAGTATACTGGACTTTGTTGTTGTCCCACACAGGTTCAATTTCGAGTGGTAGATGGCTCAGTGCTCAGTCAACCAAGATTTTATGATAGTGGGCACAATGAGATAGATAAGCTGCTTGTAAACAGTACTTTTATGCTCTCTTTTTCCATTTGGATAAGAAAGAAAGAACCAGGAAACAAAGGCAAACAAATAATCTGTGCCTTTATCCCAGATTCACATTATAGGAACAGCTGCTCAATGACCACTGTAGTCTTTGCTTACTGCACTTTTATCTAGATCTATGCAAAGTGATCCACTACACCTACTTTTACAGTTAAATCATTTTATGAGCACTGATGCCATTTTAATCTGAGTTTCTACTCAAATACAATCAGTAAAGAAAAACACAGTCTGTGACGTTTGTTTTGAAGGAAAAGGTATTCCCTGCAAATGTTTATCTGTGTGAGACTATTCAGAAAACAGTCATTTTGTTTTATAGGTGAGACACTTGGCCTCTTTTTTCCTTGTTCTACGTTTGTCTTTTGTCCGATTACTCTGGAACACAAGATGGAAAACTGATATTCTCATGTTAAAAATATAGAAAAAGGATTTTATCACCCATAAATGTTAACTTCTCATGCCTCTAAGCACAAGCAGGAGCAGAAGTGCCCTCTGCAGTTTGTGTGTGGAAGTGCAAAAGCTTACAGCACCTGGTATTCCCAGGCAGTGTCCCATCCAGGGCCGTGCAGAGAGCTTTAAAGGGGCGGGTGCTCAAAGTTAAAAAGGGGCACATTGAACCAGGTTGAATAACAACAACACACATTCATCAATAATCTAATATGGGAAGGGCAGGGCTGTGTTGATCTGAGACTGTAGACATTAAAAAGTCCATAGGAGAGATGGTAGCTGATTAAACAAGTGTCATGAGATAATAACAAAATGCAAAGATTGGTGACAGCGCTTGGAACCATAAGGCAACAAAAACTATGAGAAATAAACTAGACTCTGCCTGTGAATCACTCTTTGCTTCTCTTCTTCCTTCCATCCCATCATTTCATATATCACTCTCTACTTGCTGTCTATCTGAGAACAAGACACAACTTGTTATTGCAATAAACTATAATCTAATTATCCACACCTAACAACTCCAGCACTTAATCTATAATACACTCAACAAAAATATAAACGCAACACCTTTGTTACTGCTCCCATTCCCAATGGGATGGACGTAGAGACCTAAAATTCATTCCAGATACACAATATAACCATCCCTCCCAAACAGTGGTCACAAATCAGTCCAAATGTGTGGTAGTGGGCACATCTGCTATATTGAGATAATCCATCCCACCTCACAGGTGTGCCACATCAGGATGCTGATCTGACATCATGAGTAGTGCACAGGTGTACCTCAGACTGCCCACAACAAAAGGCCACAGTTCTCCCTCTGAACCACTAGATGTCTCTGTTATCTAAATGAAGACGTGCAGCACAGCAACCACAGCAGCGCTCAGATCACACGTGTCCTGTTATTATGTATAAAAGCATGAAACAGGTGAGACAGGTGGGATCAATATTAATGTTGTGGAAATATATGAAAAAGAAACAAAAGAGTGAAAACATTTCGTGTTTCTAGAAAGATCTTTCAGCTCACAGCTGCTCACAGACTGTATTTACAAGTGACAAACTGCAACTCTACAGTACATCTACAGTATATATCAAATATATTCTGTATTCAAATCTATTGAGTGATGTTTGAAAGTCTTTCCAGGTGAGTTTGATCCAGGAGGGTCTGAAGCCAGAGTCAGACAGAGACTGTGGCAGAGACTGTAGAAGGACAGAGCAGCAGCAGAGCAGTCCAGATACACTGATGATCCTCTGTCAGATCCAGAGGGACACACAGGGATGATGCTGGACTCTACATTGTGTCTGACAGTGGAGCTGTTCTCAGAGCAGTTCACTCTGCAGCACTGACAGTCATCTGCACTTCTTCTCATTCCTCTGTCAGTCACTGCTGGATGAAGCTCTCCTCTCCACCTCCCAGTAACATGGCCCAGTCAGAGCGTCTCTACACACAAGCTGCTGCTGCTTCAACCTCTCTGGATCATCAGGACACAGCTCCTCCTCTCTCAGCACACACACCGTCCTGTTTACCATCATCAGCTCCACCTGCAGAGAGAAGAAGGAAGAGCAGAGGAGATAAACGAGTGTTTCCAGAGACTCTTCATCAGCTGTCAGTCAGTGATGCAGCACATCCAGTATAAAGAGCAGCAGGGACTTCAGTGCTGGGACTGTACTAGGACTCATTGTTGCTTCACTTTTTCTAATCTTTGGATTTTCATTGAAGTTGCTGACAATGTTTTTCCCTCCTAGTTTGAGTTTGGACTTTCATTCATTAGAAGAACCTTGGTGTGTCCACTCTGAGCTCTGTAGGAACCCCAACAACAAGCCCAACAATCCAGATGGACGGTTCCAGCTGTTAACTGGAGGAATTCCATCCAAACATCTGCTCTCACTAAATTCTTCCTCACCTACAGGCTGTGTTCTTCACTGCTTTAAACTTGGAAATGAATGCAGTCATTGGTCTGCGTGCTGCTTTGTTCAGAGAGATGATTGGCTGTTGACAGTGTTTGATCAGAGCGTGACAGCTGTTACTATGGTGACCATAAAGGTCAGAAACAGGAAGTGTTTGTGTCCAATCCTGAAGCCTGTCACCATTCTCCTCTCACAGCTTCACTGAGAAGCTGCAGCTTTACAGAAAACACTGGATCTTTGTTTCATACTGACTGTGTTTAGTACAATACTGCTGACAGCACCACCCACTCACTCCATCACTCTACTTACACCAGAGTCTCCAGTCTGTAGTCTGGACTCTGCTGAAGATCAGACAGCTGCTTCACATCTGAATCCTGCAGGTTGTAGTTGTTACTCAGGTCCAGCTGTCTCAGATGGGAGGGGTTGGACTTCAGTGCTGCTGCCAGATAATCACAGCTGATCTCTGACAAGCCACAGACACTCAATCTGTATAAAGAATGAAAGATGTAAGTTTATTAGACAAAGTGTGAGCTTGAAATCATTCAGTGTTTCATCATCTGTTCACAGCTGAAGAAGGTTCAGAATGTAGAAGTTTAGAAAATGGAAACTCCAAACAGCTGAAGCCAACAGGAAGCAGCTTCAAACAGGAAACTGTGCAGAGTTTCAGACTATATTTCCTGATGCAGCCAGTTGGATTTTGGAGATTTGAATCTCTGTTCTGTGACTAAGTCCTTGAATCATTTCTTCCAGCTGGTCCAACAAGACAGACTAAGTATTGGACATGTGTTGTGGCTCCATTAGGGGAGCTTCTAAATGTGATGTGATGGCCCCTCTGGGTCTGTCAGGTCACAGGACTGAAGAGAGCTCAAACTGGGCACACAGTTGTTCCAGTCTGGACCAAAGACTCTATACTGGGACTGAGGGACTGCTTTGACTGCACCCACTAGGACTTTTTAAAGGCTTCTGTTTGCACTTTTTCACATACAAATTACAACCTTTAATAGAAACCTATTGGTCAGCATCTTATTAGCCTGCTGTTAGCTTCATTCCACAGAAAACTGAGAGAAACTAACAGAGTTGATAAAGAATAAAGAGAAATGTGCTGATTTAAAGCCTTTGAAGTGCTTCAGATGATCTCTGTCCACTTCTGTCCACTCATTCATTCATGTAAGCTTTCTAATGCAGCTTTGATCTTCACAGTCTGCTTCATGAAACTCATTCTAACCCTGAATGTCAGAGTGTTCCTCCTTCTCTTTCCCATCATTCATGCTGGCAGTGGAGGAGATTTGGATGTTGGACTGTGTTTTGGATGATGTGTGTATGTTTGTGTTGGACTGCTGTCTGTAAAGCAAACACACATTTTGCTTTGGATTTCAGTGTCAGACAGACTTTAAGTGGAATGAAGGGTTGGAGAGTTTCACAGTGAATTATCCAGTGGAGGATTTTTCTTCTTCTTTGAAGGTTTGAAATGTGAACATTGTTCTGCTGCTGTCAATGGACTAAACCAGAGAAGAAAACAGACTTTACCATGAAGATCCTCAGTGTGGATCAGTATAATATCAGCCTGATGTCTGCAGTTTAGTGTCAGCACAACTTTCACATCATATTCATATCAGCACAACTAAAACATGCTGACTGACCTCAGAGTTTCAAGTCCACACCCTGGACTCTCCAGGAAACCACACAGATGCTTCACTCCTGAATCCTGCAGCTTGTTGTTGCAGCTCAGCTCCAGCTCTCTCAGATGGGAGGGGTTGGACTTCAGCGCTGCTGCCAGATAATCACAGCTGATCTCTGACAAACCACAGCTCACCAATCTGTATAAAGAATGAAAGATGTAACTTTATTAGACAAAGTGTGAGCTTGAAATCATTCAGTGTTTCATCATCTGTTCAGAGCTGAAGAAGGTTCAGAATGTAGAAGTTTAGAAAATGGAAACTCCAAACAGCTGAAGCCAACAGGAAGCAGCTTCAAACAAACACAACAAGAGAAAAAACTCTGAATGTTTCACATTAAAGTCGTACATTTCTCATAAAAACAGGACAAAGACTTGAAAAAGTCGTGTTTTTCCTTCCAGGAACCACAAGGCTTCACTTTTAAAGGTGAAGTGTGAAAGAAATGGACATATTTGAAGTCCAACACCTTTTTCCAGTCACATTATTAAAGCAGACAAACTACAAGCTCATTTTCATTCCATCAAGTCATCTTCTGACCTGGACTAACAACACTGGTCTCTATGGCTGTATCCCAATTCAGGGTCTGCAGCCTTAAAGTACGCATTTCAAGGCCGATTACGTCACAGCGGCGTGCTGAAGGCTGTCCCAATTCAAAGGCTGCTCGAAATGCGGCCCTGAAATGCGTCCTTCATTTCCCTGAATTTCAAGGCTGTGTCAGTGTAGACTTCGTGGCCCAACATATCCCAGAATGCATAGCGCGGTGGTGGGTGTGGATAATTTTGCCGAAAAAAAAACGGCGGATGAGGGGCACCCGAAGAGTAAACTTTAAGTAAGTACTGAATATTATGTCACTTATTTATGTGTAAATGTTTAATAACGAAGAACATTAAAACATTACTGTTGGCCACATGTTGGCAAAGTTATGTGACATTTGTACTAACTTGGTTTTAAAGCCTTTACTTTAAAATATACGCCGTTCAATAGCTGAGCTTAATCTTACAGAGAATGATCAAACCTCAGGTAGAAGCAAACAAAAAAATGAACAAAAGATTTTCTCCTTCATTTCTGTCAAACAAAGCTGTATGACACGTTTCCAGCTGTTAGTATCATGGTTGCTAGGCAACCTGGGCAGCGCAACGGAGGCTAGACCGTCCCATTTCACAAGCCTCGCACTTCCGGCCTTAGCGGTCTTTGAGTACGCGGCCCTTGAGGATCGGTGAGGCTGCGTACTTTAAGGCTGCAGATTCTGAATTGGGATACAGCCCATGTGCAGCTGGCTGTGAGACCAGTGCTCAGGGAGCGTCTACAAAGTGCAACACTGAAAGAACATCACACACTCATTTGCTTCCAGCACTTTCACACAAACATCTACTGTCATTATTGTCACCAAACTCTGTGGATCCTTTATTGCAAATTAAAATGGGATCAAATGGTCAGAAAAAAGAGGGTTATGAGGAAATATGATGAAATGTTTTTTATCAGTTTCTATCAGTTTCATTTGTCATATGCAAGTTAGCACAGGGTCAACATTGCAATGGAATGTGTTTGACGAGCTGCAGTCACTCAGCAGCATGATACAGTAGGAGAAAATATAATGAAATAAAATAAAATAATACAGAAAATAGAAAAATAGTGAGGAGCAAATATTAGAGAGACATGATAAAAGAGAAAAGATGACTAAATATATATATGTATCTATAAATATAAATATATGTACACTAGTGATTAAATAAGAAAATCTTGAAAAGAAATATGACAGGAGGGCAGATGGGATATTGCACAGGAATGAGCAGCAGAAAATCACAGTATTGCACTTTTAAATATAAATATCAATAACAATAAAGTGGAGTGACCAGTGCAGATTAAACAGAGTACTTGTGAAGCTGCAGGGTAGCTTCTGAGTGCTGTGTTGTGTGTGTTTAAGTGTTGTGGTTGAGGTGTCGAATGGCTTGGTGGTAAAAACTGTTTTTGAGTCTTGTAGTCCGAGCAGACAGGCTCCTGTAACGTCTGCCAGATGGTAACAAGGAGAACAGCTGATATGCTGGGTGGCTGTGGTCCTTGATGATGCTGTGTGCTTTACGGAGGCATCGCTGGAGATAAATGTCCTGAATGGCAGGAAGCCTCGTGCCAGTGATGTGCTCTGCTGCCTTCACCACCCTCTGTAGTGATTTACGGCTGCTGGCAGAGCAGCTTCCGTACCAAACTGTGATGCAGCTCGTCAGCAAGCTCTCAATTGCACACCTGTAAAAATTTGAGGTGATGTTGGCATTCATGCTAAACTTCCTCAGCCTCCTCAGGAAGTAAAGCCGCTGGCGAGCTTTCCTGATAGCAGTGTCTGTGTGAAGGGTCCAGGAGAAGTCCTCAGTGATGTTGACTCCAAGGAATTTGAAACTGCTGACCCTTTCGACCTTGACACCGTTGATGTGGATGGGCTGGTGCTCTCTGACTGGTCGTTTCCGGTAGTCCACTATCATCTCTCTAGTTTTGCTGATGTTGAGAGTCAGGTTATTTTCCAGACACCACTCGTACAGTGCCATCACCTCATCTCTATAGGCCGTCTCATCGTTGTCTGTGATGAGGCCTATGATGGTTGTGTCATCCGCAAACTTGATGATGATGTTGGACTCTTGTTTAGCAACACAGTCGTGTGTGAACAGGGGATATAGGAGGGGGCTAAGCACACAACCCTGTGGCGTACCTGTGTTTAGGATGAGTGGTGAGGAGGTGTGCTTACCAACTCTCACCACCTGGGGCCTGTTTGTGAGGAAGTTTAGAATCCATCTGCACATCGGTGTTCCCAGCCCAAGGTCGACGAGCTTCGTGGCAAGTTTTGAGGGGATGATGGTGTTAAATGCTGAGCTGTAGTCGATGAAGAGCATCCTTGCATATGTATTCCCTTTCTCCAGGTGAGTGAGGGTGGTGTGCGTTGCCAGGGCGATGGCATCCTCTGTGGCTCTGTTTGTCCGATAGGCAAACTGAAGAGGGTCCAGTGTGTCAGGGAGGGATGAGCAGATGTGACCTTTGACCAGCCGCTCCAGGCACTTCATGATGACGGATGTCAGTGCAACAGGACGGTAGTCATTCAGACAGGAGATCACTGATTTTTTGGGAACGGGAATGATGGTGGATGCTTTGAGGGACGTGGGGACCACTGACTGCCTCAGGGAGAGGTTGAAGATGTTGGTGAACACCTCTGCCAGCTCGTCTGCACACACTCCGAGTAGCCGGACTGGGATGCCGTCTGGTCCTGGAGCTTTGTGAGGATTTACCTTTTTAAAGGTCCATCTCACAGCTTCTGTTTTCAGAGTTAGAGTTGCAGCCTCACTGTCCTCCTGAGGGTAGAGGATCTGCTCTCTGTTGTCTAAACGAGCATAGAAGTTGTTAAGCTCGTCTGCAAGAGATGCAGTGGGCTGAACACTGACTGTGTTGACCTTCTTGTAGTCAGTGATGCAGCACAGTCCATTCCACAGTCGCCTGGTGTCAAAGCTGTGGTAGCTGGACTCCATTTTGTCCTTGTAGTCCTTTCTGGCCTTTTTTATGGACTTTCGGAGGTCATACCCGGCTGCTTTATATGCATCAGCATCCCCGGAGTTAAAGGCAGAGGTCCGCACTTTTAGCTTGGAGCGGGCGTCTTTATTTACCCAGGGTTTCTGATTTGGATATATGCGAACAGTGGTTTTTGTGATGGTATCATCCATGCACTTTCCAATATATCCAATGACAGAGTCTGTGAGTTCAAATGTTGTGTGTTAGCAGCAAGTTATTGAATCATTTTCCTCAGAAACCAAAAAAAAATGATTGACAAACATGTTTTTACAAACTCAGTGTTGGACTTGGATCAGCAGGATAAGCTGATGTTTAAAGGCATTTGAGTCTTGCTGTATGAGAGTCCAGTTATTACTCAATATTTATGGATGATGTTCTTTCAGTGTTGCACTTTGTAGACGCTCCCTGAGCCTCACAGCCAGCTGCACATGGATCAGCTGACATTACCCAGCATTAGAGGCGGGTGTAAAAAAAATGGATTTTCCTATTTAAATGGTTTTAATTTGAATAAAGCGATGTTGATTCATTCAATCCTGAATCGATTTTTAATATAAATGTATTTTGCCAGAATCTCAGGTTAAAGCTCCCAAAAGTATTTCAACAACAAGCAAACAGATAAAACAGTAAATGAGAGCAGCTAAACACACAAAGATGGAAACACAGAGCGTGGATCGTTCACTCGACAGCACGTACATGGACACGCCGTCGGGGCTGAAAGTGGACAGCTCACAGATCCTGAAGCTGCAGGTTTCATCTGTCTCCAACCAAAACTGACTGAACCAGCAGCAGAAGAAGATCCAAACTACGCTTTATGTTTGATGAACATCGTCATGAATTCTCTCTGACTTTGACGTTTACTTCCTGCACAGCTCTCTCTCTCTCAGTGTACTTCAAGAACAGTTTACCTTCAAAAATCTGTTTCCTGCATTATTCACTGCTTATTACGCACCAGTCTGCTGTTGTGTTCACTGCTGTCGGCCTCCCAAAACAAAGCCTCATTTCTGCTGTTCAATACTGAAGAAATTTAAACCTTTTAAAATGATGACAGATTACAAACTCTCAGCTGTGTCTGTAATCAAACCTCTGGAACTTTGCTTCCCTGCAGCAGCAGCAGCAGCTCATGTTCACACACATGTTGATTCATGGTTTGCTTCAGTTTTGATGGACTGCAGAATATTTAGAAGGTTATCTGCTATAAAAAGCCAGAACAGGAAAATCTGCTTCATGTGTTTCTGTTTGGCCCCCTGTGCAATTCAGTTTGTCTGTACTTTCATCCACAGCAAGAGAGTATGCAATAAAGTTTTTGCTTCTTTCACACAACTGTGTTCTTAAATCAGTGGCCATCTCACAAACCCAATCAGCAATCGTATTTCTGCTCAGGCTCACATTTTCCAAAATCTGCATTTTGTCTGGACACAAGACGTCGCACAGCTTCATCATGCAGCTCTTCAGAGTGGTACCGGGCTCATTTCGCTCCTCTGCTACAATAAAATTTTCATTCACAACAGCTTCAATTTGTGATTTTGCTCTGATGAAAAAAGTCTGCTGAAATGTCAGATTCTTCTTCTTCCCGTGTGTCTTCTTTAAGACACACGGGTTTACCAGCAATGTATGTAAACATATATTCAGTCACCCACTGGCGCTGAAAGGCTCTGCTTTCAGAATCAACTTTTCTCTCCACCATTGTGAGCGGTTAGCTTCGCAATAACAGAAGTTTAGCGTTCAACAAGGAGGCTGCAGCGCTGCATTATGGGATCTGTAGTTTGTATATTATTAGCGCCTCATATTGCAGGGCCATGCATAACAATAATAGTACATCTATATAAAACGATCTCGCGGGCCGGATATAAATGTACGCCGGGCCGGATGTGGCCCGCGGGCCTTGACCTTGACACATGTGCAGTGTTGCTGTTGAGATCGATCGGTCTGCAAATGTCGGATCCTATACTTATTCCCGGATTCTCCGTTAAAGATTTTTCAGTGGCTCATGTTAATATTTGTAGCCTTAAATATAAGACTCAGGAAATTCAGTCACTGTTGTCAATAAATACGATAAGTTCAATTCAATTCAATTCAATTTTATTTATATAGCACCAAATCACAACAAAAGTCGCCTCAAGGCGCTTCATAGATACAGAGAAAAACCCAACAATCATATGACCCCCTATGAGCAAGCACTTTGGCGACAGTGGGAAGGAAAAACTCCCTTAGTTAGATAAGTGTGCTGGCTATTTCCGAGACACATTTAGTTGCTGCCTTTGAGAATAATGAATTTGAAATAAACGGTTATAAGTTGTATAGGAAGGACAGGAACAGATTTGGAGGGGGCGTAGCCCTATACATTAATGATAATATGGCAAGCAAACTTGCCAGTGCAAGCTGGGTGAGGGCCTCCAGCTCGCACTGGAACGGTTCGCAGCCAAGTGTGAAGCAGCGGGAATGAGGATCAGCACCTCCAAATCTGAGGCCATGGTTCTCAGCCGGAAAAGGGTGGAGTGCCCACTCCGGGTCGGGGATGAGTTCCTGCCCCAAGTGGAGGAGTTCAAGTATCTCGGGGTCTTGTTCGCGAGTGATGGGAGAAGGGAGCCGGAGATCGACAGACGGATTGGGGCTGCAGCTGCAGTAATGCGGACGCTGCACCGGTCCGTCGTGGTGAAGAGGGAGCTGAGTGTAAAAGCGAAGCTCTCAATTTACCGGTCGATCTACGTCCCTACCCTCACCTATGGCCACGAGCTGTGGGTAGTGACCGAAAGAACGAGATCGCAGATACAAGCGGCAGAAATGAGCTTCCTCCGAAGGGTGGCTGGCCTCTCCCTTAGAGATAGGGTGAGAAGTTCGGCCATCCGGGAGGGGCTCAGAGTAGAGCAGCTGCTGCTCCACATCGAAAGGAGCCAGCTGAGGTGGTTCGGGCATCTGACAAGGATGCCCCCTGGGCGCCTCCTGGGTGAGGTGTTCCAGGCATGTCCCACCGGGAGGAGGCCCCGGGGCAGACCCAGGACACGCTGGAGAGATTATATCTCTCGGCTTGCCTGGGAACGCCTTGGTATTCCCCCGGATAAGCTGGAGGAGGTGGCTGGGGAGAGGGAGGTCTGGGCCTCTTTGCTTAGGCTGCTGCCCCCGCGACCCGGCCTCGGACAAAGCGGATGAAAATGGATGGATGGATGGATGGCAAGCAAACTACGTACAGACTTAATGTTTAACGACCTGGAAATTGTGTGGGTTCAGTTACACCTGCTCTATGGCAGGCCTGTATTAGCAGGTTGCTGCTATAGACCCCCAAGTAGTAATATGTTGTATGTAAAACGAATCTGTGAAATGCTGGAAAGAGTAACTGAGGAAAACAAAGACATGTTCTTATTAGGAGACTTTAATATCAATTGGTCAGCTCCTTCTTGTTCTTTAAGGAAAAAGATAAGTTCATCAGCGTCGGCTTGTTGCCTGTCTCAGATGATCACCATTCCCACCCGGGTCACGGTCAACGCTGGAGGTCATAGGTCATCATTATGCATTGATCATATATATACAAATGTTCCTGAGCATTGCTCTAATATTGTTTCTATTCCAGTTGGTTATAGTGACCATAATCTTGTAGGTTTGACCAAGAAAATGAAACCACTGAAAACTGCACAAAAGATTATTTTTCATAGATCATACAAAAATTTCAATGCAGATAAGTATATTAATGACGTAAAAGAAATTCACTGGACTGACATCTGCCTCGAGAGTGACCCTGATATGGCATTATCTATGTTTATTGAAAACTTTTGCTACCTGGCTGACAAACATGCCCCCTTAAAAAGATTTACTGTTAAAAAGAACTACGCACCTTGGTTAGATAATGAACTTAAGGTTGCAATGTCAGAAAGGAATATAGCAAAAGCAAAAGCACATAAGTCTATCAGTCCACAAGAGTGGGCAAGATATCGCGAGTTAAGAAATCAAGTAACTAAATTGAATAGGCGCAAGAAGAAAGAATATTATCAACTTAAGCTCAAGGAGGCCAATAAGGACAGCAAAAAGGTGTGGAAAGTTTTAAATAATATAATGGGTAGAGATCTTGCTATGGTGATGTCTCACATCTACACGGGTGGTAGGTTTATAAGTAAAGCTAAGGACATAGCCAATTATTTTGTGAATTATTACAGCAATAAAATAACAAATTTAAAATCTAATATGAGCAAAGGCGATCCCACCTTATCACGTCGTCTTATACAGGATGTTATCATGAATAATAAGCTATGCCAATTTAAGTTTGAGGCAGTGAACGTGCAGATGGTAGAGCGCTTATTGATATCACTTCCTGACGATACATCCTCCGGCTCTGATAACATAGACAGTAAACTGCTCAAACTTGCAGCCAAGTTTGTGTCCCTTCCTATATGTCCCATATGTAATAGATCTTTGGCATGCAGCTTATTTCCATTGCAGTGGAAAGAATCGAAAATAATTCCCATCCCTAAAAACAAGAATGACGTTTTTAATGGTGTCAATAGCAGATCTATTAGTCTGCTCCCCGTTCTAAGTAAAATTATGGAGAGGATTGTCTATGAACAAATTCAACGTTACCTAATAGAAAATCAGTTACTCACTCAGTTTCAACATGCCTACAAACCTGGTTATTCCACCAGTTCAGCTCTTATTCACATGACAGATAACTGGTACAAATATCTGGATAATGGGAATTTGGCCGGGGTGGTATTTTTGGATTTTAGTGCTGCATTTGATTTGATAAATCATGATCTTTTGATAGATAAACTAAAATGTTATGGATTTTCACCAGCTGCTTTGTGCTGGATGGAAAGTTATCTGTCTGGAAGAAGGCAAAAGGTTTATTATAATGGTTATTTCTCGGAGGGCTGTGAAATGAACTGTGGTCTACCCCAAGGCAGCTGCTTCGGTCCACTTCTCTACTCAGTCTTTACAAATGATTTGCCGTATGTCCTGGATAAATCTCATCTTGTAATGTATGCTGATGATTCCACCATGTTTTATTCAGCCAGTAGCCACTCTGAATTGACAAGCGTGTTACAACTAGATTTGCTGAATGTGTTTGATTGGATAAGTAAAAACAACATGATTTTAAACGTGTCTAAATCCAAATCCATGTTAATAGGAAGTAGAGTACGCTTAGTCAACAGCCCACAACTAAATCTTTCCATAGCTGGATCGGCATTAGAACAGGTCACCCAGATTAAATTACTTGGTGTTACCATAAACCACCACCTTTCATGGTCTCAGCACATCAACTCTGTTATTAAGAAAATGGGACAGGGCATAGCTATAGCTAGGAAATGCTCTTTTTACATCACTTCTTCAATTATGAAAGATGTCATTAATGCACTAGTATTATCTCATCTAGAGTACTGCTCAATCATTTGTTCTGCAGCTAATAAGACAGATCTGAACAGACTTCAGTTAGTCCAAAATAGGGCGGCCAGATTAGTGTTAAGGTGTTCATACTATACAAGTATTGATAAAATGCACGATAAACTTTCTTGGCTTTCTGTACAAGCTAAATTATACTATGGCTTACTTGTATTTTTAAAGAAAGCAATACTGGTAAACACACCACACTTTTTTTATGCTCAGTTGCAGTATCCAGATGAAATACATAATCATGCTACACGATTCTCAACTAACCACAATTTAGTAACTCCTCGAGTTAAAAGTAACTTTTTGAAAAACTCTGTTATATTTAAAGCATCTTTTCAGTGGAATAAGTTGCCTTATGCAATTAGAGAATTGGCTTCTATTCATAATTTTAAAAATCACCTAAAAGCCTATTTAGGCCGTTTTTAATGTATTTGTAAAAATTGTAGAGGGTAATGTCACTTGTAATGGAAATTGTGTATTTTGTTTGAGTGTTGTGTTTTGGTTTTTTTGCTTTTTTATATAATTTTTAATATTCACATGTTTACATTTTCAGAATTGTAAAACCTTATTGTGGATCTAAGAGCCAAATTATGTGGACAATTTGCATCCAACTCATTGTGTAACATTTTATTTGGTGGTATTTGATGGTTTGGGCCCCAGGAAGACTAGCAACCACTGTTGTGGAAGCTAATGGGGTTCCTTATAAATAAACAAAAAAACAAACATGTGCAGTGTTTATACCGTTACGGAAAAAACATGAAAAAAAAAAACCCCATCGGCCCAAAAAAACAAAAAATCACCATCGGCCCACCGGGCAAATGCCCGGTATGCCCGATGGCCAGTCCAGCTATGTAGTCATCTCAGCACAACTAAAACATGCTGACTGACCTCAGAGTTTCAAGTCCACATCCTGGACTCTCCAGGAAACCACACAGATGCTTCACTCCTGAATCCTGCAGCTTGTAGTTAGGGCTCAGCTCCAGCAGTCTCAGATGGCAGGGGTTGGACTTCAGTGCTGCTGCCAGATAATCACAGCTGATCTCTGACAAACCACAGACACTCAATCTGTATAAAAAATGAAAGATGTAAGTTTATTAGACAAAGTGTGAGCTTGAAATCATTCAGTGTTTCATCATCTGTTCAGAGCTGAAGAAGGTTCAGAATGTAGAAGTTTAGAAAATGGAAACTCCAAACAGCTGAAGCCAACAGGAAGCAGCTTCAAACAAACACAACAAGAGAAAAAACTCTGAATGTTTCACATTAAAGTCGTACATTTATCATAAAAACAGGACAAAGACTTGAAAAAGTCGTGTTTTTACTTCCAGGAACCACAAGGCTTCACTTTTAAAGGTGAAGTGTGAAAGAAATGGACATATTTGAAGTCCAACACCTTTTTCCAGTCACATTATTAACCCTTTAAGACCTACCATAGAACCAAGTCCGCTAGAGGTTATATTATATGTTTACATGCTGTGGTGCCATTTTTGGGAGCATTTCAAGTTGATATACATCAATACAACCATTATATCCCAAATTTTAATAATATGTCTGAATTAAGTGCAATTACATTTACATATTACATACAATTACATATTAGTAATTACATCCATTGCAAAAAAGTGCAATAAACTACAAAATAATTTAAAATCGTTTTACTTTTTTTTAACATATATTTCTAGTTAGAGAAATTTAAGAGGCTTATCCCTCAAAACTGTAAATACAAAAAAGTTGCACAAAATTGTTTCCCACCACAGGAAATTTATTTTAAGTGTCTTAATAGTTTTATTTTTGAAATACACCAATTTTCATATACTGCAGGAAAAATGAAAATAAATATTATAATGTAAATTTGCAAAAAAAAAACAGCATTTGCATTAAAATAAACTATTTCCAGCAGTGCAATATGAGTCCTAAGCATCCCAGAAACGACACAGAAAGTCATGAAGTCAAAGATAACTTTTAAAAACACCAGTATAAGCTCATAAGGCCCTGATGGTAAAAAACTACATTTCCACAAAATGACATCACTCCCGCTTTTGGGCAGGACATGGAGGACATATGATAGTTCGCGCTGATGGACGTAGGAAATGTTACAAATAGCTGATCGGATCGGCAAAGCGTGTTTCTGGAATATTATGTTTTTGTTGCTGCAAGTGATTTTTATGCAGTTTTTGCAAAGCTTTATGTGGAAGGAAACTGTGACCGAGGACAAGCTGATGGCATAAGATGTAAGTACAACTCCTCCGGTTTCATATGCAAAAAAATTATTGCGCTAGCTTACGTGGTTGCAGTGTTACCGGGATTTAAAAAGAGTTACTCAAAACAGAGCGTGCTCGCTCCGACCGGCTTTAAAGGGTTAAAGCAGACAAACTACAAGCTCATTTTCATTCCAACAAGTCATCTTCTGACCTGGACTAACAACACTGGTCTCTATGTGCAGCTGGCTGTGAGACCAGTGCTCAGGGAGCGTCTACAAAGTGCAACACTGAAAGAACATCACACACTCATTTGCTTCCATCATCCAACCTGAAGAGGAAACAGACGGCTCCCCTTCAAAGTAAAAGCTGCTCCTTTTGGACACAGTATCAAAGAAAGTCTACAGTATAACATAGAAAAGACAGAACAAAGTTTTGGTTGTTTTTAAATTGTGCAGAAATGAAACTACACTAAGCTCAATTATGTGACAGACATTTCATCCCATGTCAGTTTGGCCTCATCCTGGGCCGGATTATCCAGCACACACTCTGACCACAGGCCCAGGGGCCACGCACAGCTGGGCTCCATCCAAGAGACATGAAACAAACCAACACAATAATAAAAAGCACCATGTGATCTTCTTACATCTTCAAGACAAACATAGTAAAAACATGAGCATATTTGTTTCCTGATAAAATGATGTGACAGGTAGAACAGAGTAAAGTGGTGGTGTTACAGCCTTTCTCCCCTCTGCTGCCGAGGCTGTTAGTCTCTCCCAAACTCAGCTACAGGACTTCCAAATGAATGAAAGCAGCAGAAGTGGCTTTACAAATGAAAGAGGAAGAGGAGAAGAAGAGGAGAGGGAGGCCACCCTGACCATCACTCCAGCTGAAAACATCACACTTCCATTAAAGTTGGTGAGGAAATGTTGAGCAGGATGAGCTGCTGGCTAATCTGGAGGCTGTAGCAGCAGCTCACATTCACAGTGGATTTCCACTCATGAAAAAGCTCTGGCTGCTTCATTTCTCATCTCATATCAGAGACTTTAATGCTTCACTGAAGCTGTACTGTGATGCTTCCATATCCCAGTGAGGCCTCCATAATGATTTCAGCTGTTCTGTACACACACTGTGTGCCCTGTATGGCTCAAAGTCTCTGCAGCCTGTTTTTATCTGCTATCATCAGATCTTCATCATCCTCATTCACATCCCTCACACACTCTACAGCCTCATCAGCACTGACTTCATCTTCACTGACTGATGGAGCACAACATGAACCTGTGGAGGCTGAAACACTGTCCTGTCAAACATCTCCCCGTCACCACTCCACTTCTGTCAGCCTTTAAATGAACCCTGCTCAAGTCTGTCACTTCTGTTTGGAGCCAAAAGGAAAAACTGTTGTTCAGTCGTTTGGAAAGACAACATTTCTGAAAGCACTCAAACTTCTTCACATTTGTCTTCAGACACATCCTGAACATGTAGGAACTAAAGAAAGTTTCAAACATCAATCAAAGACCTGAAATATAGAAAAACAACAACAGCCGCAGTCAGTGAACTCACCTCAGAGTCTCCAGTCGACAGTTTGGACTCTCCAGTCCAGCACACAGAAGCTTCACACCTGAATACTGCAGCTTGTTGTTACTAATGTCCAGCTCTGTCAGATGGGAGGGGTTGGACTTCAGAGCTGAGGCCACAACTTCACAGTGAGACTCTGAGAGTCCACACTGAGTCAGTCTGTGATGATAGAAAAAATAAAATGTGTTATTATAAAAGCAGAAAATCTGCATTATAAACACAGACTGAATATATATGAAGACAAAACAGAGTGAGGTCATAATCTGATGAATCTGCTCTTCACATCTGTGCTTCAGCTCCTCTTACTGTGTTTGACATGACACAACGATTGAGTCTCTCTCAGACCTGCAGACTTTTAATGAGAATCTTTGTTTGGCTTTAATCTGCAGATGAAGGAGGAAGATGGTGTCACATTTAGGCTTCCATAATGTCCACAGTCTGTCACTGAGATCTGATCCAGAGTCAGAGTGAAGACACACATTTGGACTGTTTCCTGTTTTGACTCCAGAACATTTTGAATGAGTTCAGCTCAGTGGAAAGATAATCTCTGTTTGCTACCTGCTGTCAGGTACGACTGTTCACGTCCACACGCAGGAAAAACCTGCTGACTGTTACCAAACGGAGCAGAAATCTCATCACTGGACAATAATGATGAATGAACTCAGAGCTGCTGATATCAGATCTGATTTCAGGGGAACTTAACACAGAAATGATTGGCTCATTTGAGCTTTCTGAGCCATTATCTGCTGGTGTGTCGCTAGTTGGCAGAAAATGATTTGTATTCCTGTTCAGGGCTTCAGTGTTTATGAGTCCAGATCCAGGTGACAGCAAGTCAAAATGATGTTACCTGTCTGTGTCCAGCAGCAGCCTGTATTCACTTTGAATATTGTTATAACCTGACATGGATCAGTTTGTCTTTGATTGGTTTGTAAATGTCACTGTTTCCATTGGACCTGAGTGACGTACAAAGACAGAGAGGGAGAGAAAGGAGAGAGAGGATGGAGACAGCAAAGAGAGAGCAAACACAAACAGGTGAGAGTGGACAGGTGACCAAGGTCAGCAACCAATCAGAGAGCTTCTGTTTGACCCACAGTCACTGATGATGACTGCACATAACCAAGCAGTGTGTTACTCTGATATCAAATATGGATCCTGCTCTTATAATAATGATGATCAGATGATATTATTGTGTTATTTTGTAGCTGAATACGATGTTTGTGTGATTATCAGTGAAAGAAGCAGTGAGGAGGATGGAGAGAGAGAGAGGACAGAGGGAGAAGTTAGAAACACTAAAAGGATTTTTCATGGATTTCATGGATGATTTGAGTGATTTCCAGCAGGACACTTAAACATGTCAGTGGACGTCCTAAAGAACATATTCACTGATATGAAACGTGTCATTGAACAGGATCAATATCAGTGGAAACATGGTGGAAACAGCTGTGACTGCATGGATGTGACACACTTCAAATCTGTTCTCCACTCTTGGATTTGGGATCCATGGAGCTGCTGCTGAGTCTGTACAATAAAGGAATGGTGTGGAAGGTTGCAGCGTACGGACACAAACACTTTGTGGTTACAATCTGATTTTATTTTCAACATTAAACTACTAACCTACACTGATCAATGATGTTAGTGATCACATCTGGACTCACCGAGCCTTTCTGCAGTTCCTCACAGCTGGAATCAGTCTCTGTCGTCCCCGCTCTGATGTTTTGTACTTCAGCAGGTCCAACTCATCCAGAACCTCCTCTGACATCTGCAGCATGAAGGCCAGAGCTGAGCACTGGATCTCAGAGAGTTCCTTCTCTGATCTGTTCTCTGACTTCAGGAACTCTTGGATCTCCTGAAATAATGAGAGGTGGTTCATCTCCATCAGACAGTGGAAGATGTTGATGCTTCTGTCAGGAGAGATTTTATCACTGTTCATCTCCTTCAGGTTGTTGATGACTCTCTGGATGGTTCCTGGACTGATCTCTGTCTGACCCAGCAGACCTACTAAGAGTCTCTGGTTGGACTCCAGACAGAGGCCATGAAGGAAGCGAACAAACAGGTCCAGGTGGCCATTTTTACTCTGGAGGGATTTCTCCATGACTCTCCTCAGAAATACATCAAGTGATTGGAGATCTTTGTTATCAAAAAGACTGAAAATCATCTTGATTAAAGATTCTGATTTTAGAAACATCTTCAGCACCTCTGTCTTCCTGCTGGTGTGACAGTGGAACATGTAGACAGCAGCCAGAAACTCCTGAATGCTCAGATGAACAAAGCAGTAGACTGGTTTCTGGAAGATCACACACTCTCTTTTGAAGATCTCTGTACAAACTCCTGAGTACACCGAGGCCTCTGTCACATCCAGACCACACTGCTCCAGGTCTTCTTGGTAGAACATGATGTTTCCTTTCTCCAGATGTTCAAACGCCAGCCTCCCCAGCTTCAGAAGAACTTCCCTGTCAGCCTCCGTCAGCTCCTGTGGACTCGTCTCACGTCCCTCATGGTACTTGTTCTTCTTCCTGTTTGTCTGAAGCAGCAGGAAGTGTGAGTACATGTCAGTCAGGGTCTTGGGCAGCTCTCCTCTCTGCTCTGTAGTCAACATGTGCTCCAGAACTGTAGCAGTGATCCAGCAGAAGACTGGGATACTACACATGATGTGGGGCTCCTGGATGTCTTCATGTGGGAGATGATTCTGCTGGACAGCTCTTCATCACTGAATCTCCTCCTGAAGTAATCCTCCTTCTGGGCGTCAGTGAAGCCTCGTACTTCTGTTAGCCTGTCAACACATGTAGGAGGGATCTGATTGGCTGCTGCAGGTCGGGAAGTTATCCAGACAAGAGCCGAGAGAAGCAGATTTCCCTGGATGAGGTTTGTCAGCAGCTGGCTGACTGATGACTTCTGTGTGACATCAGACAGCAGCTTCCTGTTGGTGAAATCCAATGAAAGTCTGCTTTCATCCAGGCCGTCAAAGATGAACAAAAGCTGAGAGACAGCCAGCTTCTCTGCTGTAACCTTCTGTAATGTTGGATGGAAAACATGGAGCAGCTCCAGAAGACTGTACTGCTCATCTCTGATCAGGTTCAGCTCCCTGAATGAAAGCAGAACCACCACACTGACATGTTGGTTCTCCAAGCCCTCTGCCCAGTCCAGAGTGAACTTCTGCACTGAGAAGGTTTTTCCAACACCAGCCACGCCATTGGTCAGAACCACTCTGATGGGTCTCTGTTGGTCAGGTAAGGCTTTAAAGATGTCCTGGCACCTGATTGGAGCGTCATGGAGGGCGTCCATCTTGGAAGCTGTCTCCAGCTGCCTCACCTCATGTTGGGTATGAACCTCTTCACTCTGTCCCTCTGTGATGTAGAGGTCAGTGTAGATCCTGTTGAGGAGGGTTCTACTTCCTGTTTCCTCACTTCCTTCAGTCACACGTTCACATCTCCTCCTCAGGCTGATCTTATGTTCATCTAAAACCTCCTGCAGACCAACATCTGCTGAAAGAAAGAAAAACAATGAGACTAAAGAGAAAGAAAACTCTTCAATGTCTGAACAACACAAGAAGTCCAGTTTTCAGAAATGAGTCCATCAGCAGACAGATGTTCAGTCTTACTTTGTACACAGCTGCTCTGACTGACTGTCTGCAGTCCAGCTCTGCTTCTGGATCTTTCTCCACACTGTGCAGAAGCTCTGATGGTGACACAGAAAAGTCACAGTGGAGATACTTCTGTCCACCTTTGATTGGACTCATTATAAAAAGGAAAACAAAGTTTGAACACAGTCATGTTTCCAGTTCACTGACTTACATTTATTCCATGGACACTCACTCTAACCTGAACCACAGCTACAACCCAACATTGTTGAGGCCTCATCTCCTCCTTTCCTGACTGTAGAGGTTAAATATGCAACAATCAACAAATAAAAGAATTTGGTTCATTTCAAAGAAACTCACACGGTGACCAAGTAAAGTAACCGTAGTAAAGGAGACAACATCCCGTTGATGGTGGGATTATTTGAAAGATTTGCTTTAGTCACGTCACCAAATGCAGTTGAACCACCCGTGGATCCATGTTTGACCATTCTACCACTCTGAGCTCTGCTTTTGAATCATTTCATTATTATCATCATTCATTTATTCATTCTTTGGAGGGGGGCTATTTCCTAATGCCGCCCTAATAAGCTGATGTTCAAGGGGAAATATAACAGAAACTCTTTCAGTGTTATTCATTAATAAATTAACAGATAAACTGTGAAGAAGAAAAAAACTGAGATTTAAAGGAGAGAGTGAGAAACATGATCATCCATCCTCATAATACATGTTTATCAGTATCTGCTGTGACCATACTGCAGTAATAACTACAAGTCTACATTTCTGTGACTGTTGATCAATCACAGCAGGAATCTGAGCTCATCTCTGCACACAGAGCAGCTTCAACTCTGGGATAAACTGCTCGCTTCACGTCCTTCTCAGCTCACAGACACTCATCCTGATATTTTCCTTTAACATTTGATGGTATAATTCATCTGAGTTTACACTTTATCTGCATGAATACAGAAAAACAGAGCCAAACACCATAAACCATCAGTTTCACCATGTAGAATATATTGTTGTTTCCTTGCTTTTAATTCAGAGAAAAACTCTGATTTGGATTTTCTCTGTTCTCTTTGCCACAGCCCATCCCAGCAGCAGCTGAAGCAGCTGACTGTCACAACACTGAATAACACTTTAGGAGGAACGTCTTGATGCATTCTCAATCATCCAGGAAAGTAAATCTCCAAAAGTGGATTCTGTTCATCTGGACGTAGCATAAGTGTGTCCCAGCTGGACTTTTGTCAAAGCTGGAAAGGCGCCTAAAGAAAGCTCCAGCCGATCCAGGTGAGAAGGACAACCGCTGCCTAAGAGAAAACCTGTAGTGATCCCGTACGTGTCAGGAGTATCGGAGCAGTTGAGATGCATTTTTTCTAAACACCGGGTCTCTGTGGCTTTTAAACCCAAAAACACGCTGCACCAAAAACTGGTCTACCCCAAGGATCGGGTCCCCCGACACAAACAGAGTAACATAGTGTACGCTGTTAAGTGCAGGAGGATTGCCAGGATTTATACATCGGGGAAACCAAACAACCTCTGGCTACAACACAGAAGAGCCACCTCGTCAGGCCAGGACTCTGCAGTCTATTTACACCTACAGGCCAGTGGACACTTTTTCAATGATGAGGATGTAACATCCTGGAGGAACGCTGGTTTGAGGGTGGAGTCAAGTAGGCCATTTAGTGAAAAGGGAAAGACCATCTCTGAAACGAGGAGGGGGCCTAAGGGTACATCTGTCACCATCTTACAATGCTGTGGTTGCAGCCATTCCCCAGCTCGCTGTGAATGGTACTCATGACCATTGATCAGTGGTTGTTGATCAATGGTCATGAGAATTTGCATAATTAAGATTAAGGAACTGACCTCCCAGCCCATTGTTCCTTCAGTGGGCTGGTTTCAGTCATTATGTAAATGTCCTGTTTATAAGATTGAAACCTGCAGTCAGGTGAGACTGAAGGAGTCACCTGGATGAAAGACGAAACGTTTCTCCCACAAAACGCTACGAACAGATGAACAGAATCAACTTTTGGAGAACGTTGAATCAGTATTTCAGCTTTATGTCTGTCTCCACGTCGGTTGAGTGTGAAGTGCATATGAGAGCATGAGGGTGGGAATGGATGTTTGTGTCTGTGTGTGCCTGTATGTCTGTGTCTATATGTCAGGTTGGGTATCAGACGCCACCTCTCTGGGGACATCTCAGGCCCTCCAAGGTATGGAGGCCTATCTCCCTATATAAAAAATTCAGGAGACTAATTTTCCATGAAGTATATTTGGGAAACATGTACAATTACTTTTTAATTATTCAATAAATAATGTTTGATTAAAACCTAACTATGAATGTGTTTCAGGGAACGCTGAGGATAACTGCATTGCACCTTGTCCCTGTGTATGAGCCCTTAGTGCGCAGGGAGCCACCAGCCACCCGCACAGTGCAGAGATGGTCAGAGGAGAGCGAGGAGGCTCTTAAGGACTGTTTTGAGTCGACTGTGTGGGAGGTGATCTGTGACGACCACGGAGAGGACATCGACGGCCTTACTACATGCATTACTGACTATATTAATTTATGTGTGGATAACACCGTACCTACCAGGACTGTACGGTGTTTCTCCAACAACAAACCTTGGATTACCCCAGAAATTAAAGCTGTCCTCAAGCAGAAGAGGAGGGCCTTCAAATCCAAAGACAAAGAGGAGTTGAAAAGGGTGCAGAGAGAGTTGAGGGGACTGATAAGGAATGGGAAGGACAGCTACAGGCAGAAGATGGAGAAACAGCTTCAGCAAAACAACGTTGGTGAAGTCTGGAGAGGCCACAGAACCATCTCGGGCCACAAACAGCAGAACTCTCTGCCTGGGAGGGATGTGAGATGGGCAAATGAACTGAATCATTTCATCAACAGATTTGATTCAGCCATGAGGCAGTCTGCAACATCAGCTGCAGACTCACCCACCCCCACTGCTGCTGTTCCACCTCTGACACCTCAGACACTTCACACCTCTTCTATTCACCCTGCTCACTCCCCCCCCACCCCCAACAACAGCATCCAATACACACTCAACACAAGGCTCCAGCCTGTCTCTCTCAACCACCCAGGTTAGGAGGGAACTGAGGAGGATTAATGGCAAGAAGGCAGCGGGTCCAGATGGCATCAGCTCGAGGGTCGTCAGGTCCTGCGCGGACCAACTGTGTGGGGTGATGGAGCACCTCTTCAACCTGAGCCTGAGGTTGGGAAGAGTCCCACAGCTCTGGAAAACCTCCTGTGTTGTTCCAGTGCCAAAGACTTCACGCCCCAAGGACCTCAACAGCTATAGGCCGGTGGCTCTGACATCCCACCTGATGAAGACCCTGGAGCGGTTGGTCCTGGCTCAGCTTCGGCGCCTAACAAGCTCATCACTGGACCCACTTTAGTTTGCCTACCAGCCTGGCATTGGAGCGGATGATGCCGTTATTCACCTCCTACATCGTTCCCTCGCTCACCTGGAGACCGCTGGAAGCACTGTGAGAATCATGTTCTTTGATTTCTCCAGTGCCTTCAACACCATTCTTCCCTCGGTTCTGAAGGACAAGCTGGAGAACTCTGGAGTGGACCATCACCTCACTACCTGGATTTTGGACTACCTCACCGACCGACCACAGTATGTGAGGACTCAGGGCTGTGTGTCGGACAGGGTCGTCTGCAGTACGGGGGCCCCACAGGGAACGGTTCTGGCTCCGTTCCTCTTCACCATCTACACTGCAGACTTCTCCCACAACTCCACCCAGTGCTTCCTGCAGAAGTTCTCTGATGACTCTGCAATAGTCGGCCTCATCACTGATGGGGAAGACAAGGAGTACAGAGGTCTGACCCAAGACTTTGTGGACTGGTGCCAGCTGAACTACCTCCAGATCAACGCCAGTAAAACCAAGGAACTGGTGGTAGACTTCCGCAGGCACAAGCATTCTCCACTGCAACCACTGAACATCCAGGGTATGGACATTGAGGCTGTGGACAGCTACAGGTACCTTGGTGTTCATCTGAACAATAGACTTAACTGGAATCATAACTCAGACGCCCTCTACAGGAAAGGGCAGAGCAGGCTGTACTTGCTGCGGAGACTCAGGTCGTTTGGAGTGGAGGGCCCACTCCTGAAGACCTTCTATGACTCTGTGGTGGCTTCTGCTATCTTTTATGGTGTGGTCTGCTGGGGCGGCAGCATCTCTGCTGGGGACAGGAAGAGACTGAACAGGGTGATCCGAAGGGCCAGCTCTGTTCTAGGATGCCCTCTGGACCCAGTGGAGGTGGTGAGTGACAGGAGAATGGTGGCTAAGCTGTCATCCCTGTTGGACAACATCTCCCACCCCATGCAGCAGACTGTGACAGCACTGAGCAGCTCCTTCAGTGGGAGACTGCGGCACCCACGGTGTGGGACGGAGAGATTTCGCAGGTCTTTCCTCCCCACTGCTGTCAGCCTCCACAACAAAGACTTTAACTGAACAAACACACAATCCACACATGTGCAATAATACTAAGTGCAATAATCTTTTCTGGCATCGTTGTATTTTTACTCAGTTGTATATAGCATTTGTATTCTATTTTTATCTTATTGTATATTTTTATTCTATTTTATTCTACTGTATATAGTATATTATTTTTATTCTATTCTGTACAGCTGTGTACTGTATTTATTCTTATCGTATTCAAATTTTTGCTTCATAACTTTTGCACTGTCCACTTCCTGCTGTGACAAAACAAATTTCCCACGTGTGGGACTAATAAAGGTTATCTTATCTTATCTTATTGTTTGCTCCATGTTAGATGCTAATGCTGACCGCAGCATGATTGAAATGGTAAAGCAAAACAAAAGAAAAGAAACACATAAGTCTTAGTATCATTACTTGCCAATCATGATAAAAATGTTGACTAATAGTATTCACCAAACAGAATATGAGTGTTTTATTTTTCCTTTCCAGGTGCAGTGTGAATCTTGCCAAAGATGGGCACATTTTGAATGTGAAAAATATAAAGAGAGCAACGAAGAATATAAATGCAAAAAATGTAAGGAAAACACAGAACAACTTCAAATAAAAACAGCTGTCTTTTCCCCTCCATGTGTGTTTGTATTCTTTGTCAACATTAGATGATTGTGTGCAGGAAGCATGTTTTAATAGTGTGATTTGGCCATCTGAACATGTTACCTAAATAAATCCAAGCAGGAAGCATGTTATTAACGTCCTAGCGAAATAACTCAAAGTTTTGAAGTGATTGGGCCATCTGAACATGCTACCTATATAAATCCAAGCAGGAAGCATGTTTTAATAGTGTCATTGGGCCATCTGAACACGCTACCTATACAACGGAGCCATTAACCACGTAAGGTAGCATATTCTGATAAGGTAGCACGGATTGATAGACAAGACCATAAATTTACGCTACGGTAGGATGTTTTGACAGAACACCGGGACAAACTGTGTTCCTTCTCAGCTCAACACGAAATGCGTAATATTTTCTCTGAATACAGAACAATTCAGTTTTTTACGGGACGGTTGGAAACTCTACTAAAATAAAGTTCACTATCAGTAACATCACAGCACCACCCAGCTGTATAGAAACTCCGTCATGCTAGCTAGTAGCAGTACGAGTTATTGTAACTGACTGTAAAAAGTCAGCACAAGGAAAATAAACTCCACCTAAACTTGGTTTATATCTGACCCAGATAGACTGCAGGGCCCTATTTCAAGAAGCCGGTTTAGTGCAAACTCTGAGTAAGTATACCCTGAGTTAACGAAAACTCTGGGTTTTCGGTTTCACAAAGCGAGTTTAGATTAATTCTGACTGAGTTACTATGACACTCCGTGAAGCTAACCTGCTCCCCAGCAGGTTTACTCCAACTAACCCTGACTTTCTCCGCCTCTTTGTCGGAAACCTGACTGTAGGAAGTGTCAGACATGGCGTGCCCCTTCCTTGAAGAGCCAGTAGATGTTGAAGCCCAAATTCTCCGCAGAGCTCTCCGCCGGGAGAGAGTGATTAGAGCACGTTTGGACATTTTACCATTTCCTGATGATTTTCTGTGTGAACGTTACCGTTTTTCAGCACAATCTATAATTTATTTGAATAACATCCTCAGGCCTAATATTGCTCATGTGACACATTGTGGACATTCTCTCAGTTCTGTACATATTATTTGTATTGCATTTTTTTGCAAACGGGAGCTTTCTGTATAATATTGATGACGCTGAGCACGTTTCCAAGGCTACCGTCTGTCGGGCAGTCAGGAATGTTACAGTTGCACTGAAACGTCTCCTGCACTCGTTTGTGGTGTTCCCCGGTCATAGACCCACAAGATTTATCAAAGAGAGATTCCACAAAATTGCAGGTATCAGGATGAACAAAACTTAATACATGATGTGGTGATACTTGAACTACTACTTAAATTTTACATTCATTTCCAGGGTTCCCAGGCGTGATTGGCTGTATAGATGGCACTCACATTCCAATCATTGCTCCTTCAGTAAATGAAGGAGACTATGTGAACAGGAAGTCTTTCCACAGCATTAATGTACAGGTACATAGTTCCCTGTAGCATTTCAAACTAACAAATTATTTCATTATAGTAATGGATGCTAATTTGTGTTCTCTGCACTGTGAAGATCATATGTGATGCCAACATTATCACAAATGTGGAAGCCAACTACTCAGCCTCTGTGAGTGGTGGTGGTGGAGGACCCCCACCTGTTTTTCGGGCCTCTGCTTTTTTTCTAGTGGCTATAATGGGTACATTTGAGCATACAGATTAAGCAAATATGTACTTGTAATGTGCTCAGATAATTGCAATAAGTGCTCACAGAAAGAAAATTAATGTAGCCTCTAACTGCAATTGATTTACATCGGACAAACAGACCAAGCACTATGGCTCGTAATACAATTACACCTTACCTGTTTGGACTCTATTTTTATATTTCATTTTTACTTTGCAGCTGTGGCTGTGTTACTTTTTTTCCGCAAAATTCCGCATGTTATCGGCATATGCTGCCATCAGAATTTCAGCCTCAAGCGCTGTAAAATACATTGACCGCGCCTTCTTTCCCTCCGTCTCCATGGTGACTTGCTTAATCTGTGCTCCACTACTCCACTAATCAGGGCTTTATGTATCCTCGTGCGCGCGCTTAACTTGGGGTTAAAGCAACTCCGCGTTGATTGAACTAATTGTTATCAGCCTTTCTGAAACCGAATATTCCGAGTTGGACAGTTCGGGGTTACTCAACCCTGAGTATCGTTTTTCACTCTGGGTTTTCTAAACCGGCTTCTTGAAATAGGGCCCAGCAGTAGAAATCAGTCCAATAACAAGGTGTGTAACATCTAGCAGGGTGACAGAAAAACCCAGGGTAACTTCTAAGGACCTCAACGTCTCTCTCACATTGTGTTTTTTAAACATGCTTCCATTTGTCACTTCAGTCTTTACTCTGAAATACAGGAAGAGAAATCATGGCTGAAATAATTTCTCATAAAACCAGGGGTGTGGTCCAACAGTCAGTTTGGTGAGGAAGGTTCCTAACTGAGAAAAGTGACCCAGAAGTATCTGTGTAGCAGCCACAATGAATCAAGATCATGAGCTTTATTAACTGATCAAAGTATCTTCTTTCATCTTCTGTATCATTCAGTTTGCATTGGTAATGCCCATTATTGTAATGCTTTTTTAAGACGAGCAAAACTTTATTTCACTTTGGGTTAGCTGGGATAAGTGATGGATGGAGGGAATTTTACTTCAGCCACAGAAATCCTAAACAGGAAGGAGGAGCAGAGTTACAGTGGATCACTATCCAGCAGGGAAACAAGGTTTATTTCAATTTCTTGGCCATGAGTGAGATTTACTGAGTGGGCAAATTAGGGAGACGACACCATCAGATCCCGAGCCCTCCATGTGTTAATCAAGAGACGGCTGCTGTGCTACATCCATAAATAATGAATAAATTAGGAGCTAAAGCTGAAAGGACAGTTTATTTGTACCATCTTCACGTGAACACATTCAAGAACATCACAGATGAAGAAACATTAAAAACTTCCACACTACATAAAGCAAGAAAAATAGTTTTTCTTTCAGGTGGTTTCAGAAAAACAGAAACATCAAACATCTCCAAGACTCTCTTTGAAAGAACTAAAAACCTTTGTTCTCATGGTCCAATCATGAGTGAACTCCCCGATTAAGCCTTGTGTGCTAAAACATGTCAGAGTTTTAAAGGTTAAACATGAGTTTCCAAAACGTTTTGCTGGAGAACAATGAACTATTTGACTGAGTTTCAATCATTTACAGACGAGCAAAATCAGGACAGAGAAAAAAGGACAAAACTGACTCAGTAAAAAACAGAAAAGAAGATCCCATGTAGATCTGTATTATGTAGAAGTTCAGCCCAGCAACCAGTTCAGTTCAACACAAGTTTAAATGATTCTATCTGAACTCTGTGGAGCCTGATCTCAAGCTTTTTGAGTCTGACACAGAAACCAGAGGATCTTTCTGTGTCTTCAGATTCACTGTGATCCAGTGATGGGAGTGATTTCAGCCCTGAGTGATCGCGCTGATGTTTGCACAGAGCAGACAATGAGGTGAATGTTTGGGCACATTGGTAACAGTGAAACAGTTTATTAGTAACGTGGGATCGTTTGTGTGCAGAGTATGAACTGAGATTCCTGAAGCTCTTGTCACACTGGTCACAGCTGTAGTTTCCTTCCATGTGTGAACGTTCATGAATGTTACGATGACCTGACTGTGAGAAGCTTCTCTCACAGTGTCTGCACTTGTGTGGTTTCTCTCCTGTGTGGACTCGTTTGTGTGATTTAAGCTGACCTGCAGTGGTGAAGGATGACCCACACTGATCACAGAGGTGCTTTTTAACCCCACTGTGAATCAGTTCATGTTGTTTTAAATCACTTGGTGTGGTGAAGCTTCTCCCACATTCTTTGCAGTATTTCCGTTTGTCTCCAGTGTGTCTACGTTGATGTCTTTTTAGGGTCTTTTGCCAACTGAAAGTTTTTCCACAGAGGTCACAATGAAAGTCTTTCCCACCACCACAGTGATGACAGGGTTGAGAACTGGATCCATCTGTGTCGCTCTGCTTCTAAACAAAGACACAAAGACAGTGTAAGTCAGTCCTTCAACATTTGTATCCTGAACGTCGCCTGAAATAAAGAGCATCTCTGCAGACGTCCAACTACATTTGACTGTTTCAGTTAACACACTCAGTTTACTGGGCTGCAATAACTACAATACTACCACCATAATACTACAGTAATACTAAAATCATAACTGAAAGGAAAATCTGAACAATCACTCAGAGCTGCTTTTCCATGCAGTAGAATTGCTAACATGCTAACACAGTTTAATGAGCAGAGTTGTTCCAAACAGTCAGGCTAAAATGACAAGATAACAATATAAATACATACCTCACAGTAGCTGCACTTGTAGAGTCTCTTTCTGGTGTGGATCTCTTGGTGTAGGCTCAGGTAACGTGGAGATTTAAAAGTCTTCTCACACAGGTCACATTGATAAGGTCTCTCCTCAGTGTGGGTAAACATGTGTTGTTGTAAGTGTGCGTCTGTTGTAAAGTATTTGCCACACTGTTCACAGCAGTACACATCATGTCTGGTGTGAATGCGTAGGTGTGTATTTCGGCTCCCTCTCTGGCTGAAAGTTTTTCCACAGATGTCACAGCTGTATGCCTTAATTCCAGAGTGGGTAACTAGATGACTCTGTAAGCTGTTACTGTGAGTAAAAGCTCTGCCACACTGATCACAGCTGTATGGCTTAATTCCAGAGTGGGTAACTAGATGCCTCTGTAAGCTGCTACTGTGAGTAAAAGCTCTGCCACACTGATCACAGCTGTACGCTTTAACTCCACTGTGGATGAGTTGGTGTTGTTTTAGGGAAGGCTTGAAGGAAAAAGACTTTCCACACAAGTCACAGCTGAACGGTCTCTCTCCAGTGTGGCTGACCTGATGCTGTTTTAGTGAAGCTTTCAGAGTAAAACCCTTCCCACACAAGTCACAGCTGAACGGTCTCTCTCCAGTGTGGATGACCTGATGCTGTTTTAGTGAAGCTTTCAGAGTAAAACCCTTGCCACACAAGTCACAGCTGAACGGTCTCTCTCCAGTGTGGATGACCTGATGCTGTTTTAGTGAAGCCCTCACAGTAAAACCCTTCCCACACTCGTCACAGCTGTATGGCTTAATTCCAGAGTGGGTAACTAGATGCTTCTGTAAGCTGCTACTTTGAGTAAAAGCTCTGCCACACTGATCACAGCTGTACGCTTTAACTCCACTGTGGATGAGTTGGTGTGTTTTTAGGGAACCCTTGAAGGAAAAAGACTTTCCACACAAGTCACAGCTGAACAGTCTCTCTCCAGAGTGGATGACTTGATGCTGTTTTAGTTTAGCCCTCACAGTAAAACCCTTCCCACACTCGTCACAGCTGTATGGCTTAATTCCAGAGTGGGTAACTAGATGACTCTGTAAGTGGCTACTGTGACTAAAAGCTCTGCCACACTGATCACAGCTGTACGCTTTAACTCCACTGTGGATGAGTTGGTGTTGTTTTAGGGAATCCTTCAAGGAAAAAGACTTTCCACACAAATCACAGCTGAACGGTCTCTCTCCAGTGTGGATGACCTGATGCCGTTTTAGTTTAGCCCTCACAGTAAAACCCTTCCCACACTGATCACAGCTGTATGGCTTAATTCCAGAGTGGGTAACTAGATGACTCTGTAAGTGGCTCATGCGAGTAAAAGCTCTGCCACACTGATCACAGCTGTATGGCTTAATTCCAGAGTGGGTAACTAGATGACTCTGTAAGTGGCTCATGCGAGTAAAAGCTCTGGCACACTGATCACAGCTGTATGGCTTAATTGCAGAGTGGGTAACTAGATGCTTCTGTAAGTTGCTACTTTGAGTAAAAGCTCTGCCACACTGATCACAGCTGTACGCTTTAACTCCACTGTGGATGAGTTGGTGTCTTTTTAGGTAACCCTTCCAGGAAAAAGACTTTCCACACAAGTCACAGCTGAACGGTCTCTCTCCAGTGTGGATGACCTGATGCTGTTTTAGTTTAGCCCTCACAGTAAAACCCTTCCCACACTCGTCACAGGTGTGTTTTTTCTCTCCCTTTCTTCTGTGAGGTTTGTCGGCCTCCTGAGAGCGCTGACTTCTGGCTCCATGTTGGTCCTGCAGTGACAGAGATACAAACAGAGGCAGTGAGTGAAATGCAGTCGTGGAACAAACTCAACCTTCAAACTCCATTAACACTAGTTTTAAACCTGAAGGTGGAGCGTGGCACCAAACACCTTAAAGGTCTCTTATCCCCACCTGCTGGTAGTTCTAACACATTACATCCAACCTGCTGTTAAAGATAATTCATGACTGTTCAAACACTAAAATCATGCCCATCCCTCCTGATTGTACACACACACACACACACACACACACACACACACACACACACACACACACACACACGCACACACACACTATTTTATAATTTAGATCATTTTGTTGTTTCCTATTACATATTTCTATAATTTGTATAGATTTATACATAATTATTCAGTGATAATAAATCCTGTGTTTGTTTATTCTAAAGGAACCCCGTTAGCTTCCACAACAGATGTTGCTCGTCTTCCGTCAAATACTCACATAAAATATTACACAATAAAGTGGATTCAAGATATCCACATAATTTCACTCTTACATCCACAGTGAGGTTTCACAATTGTTAAAATATAAGCAATCAATAATATTGATATCAATAACATTGAGGCACATTACACAAATTTCAAAAACAAATCATGTCTTACAATATTTACAACAACTAAAAGCTCTGTAAATCGGCTTTTAAGTGTTCATTGAAGTTTTGAATAATTCTCTAATTTTTTAAGGCAACTTATTCCACTTAAAAGTTGCTCTAAATGTAACAGTTTTACAAAACGTTACTTTTAACTCGAGCATTTACTAAATTGCAGCTTGTTGAAAACTGTGTAATATGATGATGTATTTCATCTGGATACTGCAGCTGAGCAGAATAAATGTGGTGTGTTTAACAGAATTGCTTTCTTTAGAACTACAAGTAAGCCATAGAATATTTTAGCCTGTACAGGAAGCCAAGAAAGGTTATTATGCATTTGATCAATATTAGTATAGTATGAACATCTTCACACTAATCTGGACGCCTTATTCTGGACTAACTGAAGTCTGTTAAGATCTGTCTTATTAGCTGCTGACCAAATGATTGAACAATACTCCAGATGAGACATTACTAGTGCATTAATGACATCTTTCATAATGAAGAAGCGATACACAAAGAGCATTTCATAGCCATAGCTATGCCTTGTCGGCAGAGTTATGTGACATTAGTGATGTTTGTACTTTCAGCGTTAACTTGGTTTTAAAGCCTTTAAAATATACGCCGTTCAATAGTCGACCTTCATCTCACAGAGAATGTGATGATTTTGTGGATAATTAAAGTCAGTCATATATCCACAAACACAACAAGCTGAAAGTCAGTGATGCTGCTCGGTTTGCAGTCCTGAACATCACGGCACAAGCAGGATTCACTGCACTGTTAATGTTAGCTGTGTTATATTGCTGCCTCTGTTCGGTGGTGTCGAGCCAAACAGACTTTAACGTGTGTTTGAACGAGCTGACGGTTCACTCGTTAAGCTGAAAGAAAGATGCTTTAATCACAGCAGTCACACATGTGTCCACTGCACCATCTGGGAACTCTTCTTGTTCACACTCGTAATAACACAAACACTAAATCCTGCTTCTCTGGTGCTGTTGTGTAGCAGTGTGTACACCTGAGACTGTCACCTGTCTGTCTGTCCTGCACTCTCTCTGTTTCTTTCTCTCTGATTGTGGAATAAAAGTATGAACATGTGTTTATAAGTTACACTTGTGTTTGAATCCTGCAGCTTATCACACATTTGATTTCCATGTGTGACGACTGCAAGTGTCCAGAGTGAGGACAGACTGAGGGACCCACTGCTGCACATCATCTGTGAGGCTTTGCAGCCCTGATGATCCACCAGGACAAACTCAGCAGTGTGTGAGGAAGAGGAGGAGGAAGAGCCAACAGCAGCTGACAGATGGAGAGAATAGACAGACTGTTCCCTGTTTGTGAAGGACTGCTAGGAAAGTTTAACATAACTGTCTGTCCTGAATCAGTCTTATTAGGTAATGTTCAAATAATGTGATCATCCCAGTGTTTCCAGTGTGGGAGAAATTACTCAGGGCCTTCAAGTTACACACTATGAAAGGCAGCAACAAGTTTAATGTTCAGAAACCTAAAGTCTGTATCAGCAGCAGAATGGAGCTAAAATAAATGTTGGTTTCAGTTCTATGAAGCTTTGAGTATTTTGGATCAGTAGCTGCTGTGTTTGTTGCATCACATTGCTGTAACTGTTTATATGCTTTATATATTCTGAGCTAAGTTGATCTATAGTGTTACATCATATTCTATAAGGATGTTATGTGTTTGTAGACTTTCTGCCCAGTTTGACCCATTTAGCAGAAGTCAGCACTTCGGCCTTAGCGGTCTTTGAGTACGCGGCCCTTGAGGACTTTAAAGCTGCAGAACCTGAATCGGGATACAGCCATGATGATCTCCAGCCTCGTGCTCGCCAACATTCTCACCTGAGTTAAGAAGACGATCACTGAAATGGTCTCAGCAGGTCCTTTGATGACAGCAATGAAATGCAGTGGTAAGGCTTTTTGGGGATTAAGTTCGTTTTCATGGCAAAGAAGGACGATGCAGTTCATCTGATCACTCCTCATAACATTCTGGAGTGCAGGCAAAATGCTATTATAAAAACTTAAGCAGCAACTTCTCCAGGTTCCAATATTTATGCAATTCTCAAACCTTTTGGCCACGACTGTATAACCTCTTCTGAAGTTTAGTGGATATTATACATGGTTATGCTCAGGATGTGTCGGCCAGTTTCCACTGGAAACGCCTTTTGGTTAAACTGTCAGTGAGGAATTTGCATTTGCACTGTTACATTTTTATATAACTTTAATGCACATAAACAACAGCTGCTTGTTTCAGTGAAAATACATTGATGGGTTTTTAATAAAGTTGTGCAGCTGTAAAGTATTTTGTCTGGTGTCAATTCTATCGTCAGCTACATCGTTATGGCAAATGTTCAAATGTATATGGTGATAAATATCTTTGGTCATATGGTCCTGCTCTGTCTGTCACCTTCTGTGTTGAGCTCATTGTTTCCTCTGTAGTGGCTGAGCTGAATCCAAGTAGCTGAAAATGTTCCTCTGCTGCTCCGTCAGACTCTCCTCCTCCTGCTGATCAGCTGGGACACAAAACAGATCTTTGTTAGGCTCCACACTGCACTGAAGAGTCAAAGTGGCTCATATGTTCATCTGACAAGTAAAAGAACACATTTTTGTTTCCCGAGGTGGGCAACTTGTTGGAAACAAACACAAAAGGTTTGAGCACTGATACCTGCCATTGCTGCCATTGAAAGATGCAACGCCAGCAATGTGGATTGTCAAGACTCAAACCAATCATCAAGCAAAGACAACAGGGATCATTTGTTTCTGTTTATTTAGCATTCACAGCATTTGCCTTCTGTGCAGGGGAAGTCCACGCACACTGTGTGGTACCGCCATCCGCAGAAGGTGCATTCAACCTCTGTAAGAGAAACGAGATTGTCTGAGACTGAAATGATATTCACTAAAGAAGTGGTGATTTGTAAAACTTCAAGTGTATGATAAGGTGAAAACAAATACACAACTGCATGTCATGTAGTTGAAGCTTTTTCTTCTTTTGGAAGACCGGAAAACACTGAAAGTTACGAATTAGTCCTTTATTTATCCAGGTTAAAAAAAAAATCTCATTGAGATTAAAAATCTCATTTCCAAGAGAGACCTGGCGTCATGGCAACACAAGTCACATACCACATAGGGATATAACATTTAAAACAAATACAATATCCCAACATGTGTAACAAATGTATTGTGCTTGAAACAAATTCAGAATAGGTGATAAAGCAGCTGCACATGTGTGTCACGAGTAAATCTGGCTGTATAACAAACAGAAACAAGTGATCCCTGCTGTCTTTGCTCAATGGTTGGTTTGAGTCTTGACAATCCACATCGCTGGCATCTTTCAATATGTTTGAATGCACCAGTGTAAGTGCAGCCACTCAGACTCTGCTCAATGTGTTCATAGAAACAGGTGCAGATGTGTCACGAGTTCATCCAGCAGTAGCTATGGCACTTGGCCACAGGTGGCAGCAGTGGACTGACCTGCATTTGAGACTGCTCCAGCTGCTCTGTGACAGTCAGTAGATCTGCTACAAATTGCAGATCATATGCAAGTTTTGGAAATGACATTATAAATATTCCTAACTTAGCCACGGCAGCCATGTTGATGTATTACCTATATTGGCTGAAAATGTTCATTTGCAGAGAAAAGACACAGGCAGACTGTGCTTACAGGATGTTACATGTTATTATGTGATGTTATTGAAATCATCATGAATAACAGGAGTGGTGATTTGTAAAACTTCACATTTTGATCCGGGACGTACCCTGCATAAAAACAAGCGCTCACTCTTCCTGCTCAACAAATGACAAGGGCGGAGCCTTATACCACGTGATACAGAAGCTGTGCTGTGTGATGCTAAAATTAGCAGGGAAACAACAACGGAGAGCACGTCAGGGATGACGAGAAAGTGACAGGAGAAAATCCGTCCCGGTCAACCACCCAAACATCAATAACGGGAACCTTATACAGCGCTTCCCTATACCCGTCGAACTCCCGCAGGCACAAAGACATTACGGAGGCTATCACTTATCACCTGACCAAAGATATGGCTCCATCAACACTGTGCAAAACGAGGGATTTAGGAAAACGATCAACACCCTAGACAAACGCTACACAGTGCCGTCCCGCAACTATTTTTCTATTGTTGCACTACCTGCTCTGTACACGCAGCGTCGAGCAACGGTGGAGACGGAATTTCAAGCAGGACAACATTTTGCTGCAACAACAAAACGTGAGACGTTTGTTGTTTTTATGTTTATTTATTCTTATGAGAGAATCATGATCTCAATTCTAAGCCAAAAAATCGTGATTCTCATTTTATGCAAAATCGTGCAGCCCTAACATTAACACAAAACTATTGTTTCACCAGAGAAACACACATGAAGAGAGAGAGAGAGACAATAACAGCTACCAAACAGTCGTCATAATTCGTCACACAATGAGAAAAGGACAAATCAACAAGTAACAATGACTAATTAATATTAAAATCTGTAACATAATGTATTGTTTGGAGTTTAGTCTGATTGGTTCAGGATGAGCTGCCATTATCCAATCACACGTCTGCTTACCTGCATCTTTTCTCTTTTTTCTAACCTGAGCACCTGATGGCTTTGAACTTTTGTTGTCCATTGGTTTGAATTTTGCGCTCCAGTACAAACACAAATCCCCCAACCCGAGGATCAGCACAATTAACCTAACAGACCTACACCTTAGTTCACAGATTCACTTTGTCTAAGGTTGATTTCTGGGATTTCACACAACCCAGGATTCAGATCGTGAATCCATGATGGGCTTGGATTTACATCATTATAAATGAAATGCGCTCTACTTGGAAGCAGCCGGCCCCGCCCGTTTTGACGGGTTGTGTGAGACTTTAAATCATCAAACTGTAAATTATAAATTTAAATTGTTATTGATCCTTTACCCCGAGTCCTAAAGTGTAGATTTATTTTCTTACTCTTCTTATATTTATTGTTTGTTTACTTGCACCGCTGTAACTGCAGCCTCGTCGTCTCGTCTCTCTATATGCTGGACTGTCTGTAGCGGAGATGACAATAAAGTTTACTTTGACTTCAGCAGCGCGCAGGCGCACCGAGGGCTCTCGCGCTCACTTTATAGAATTTAGAAAAAACATCGGTGCAGATTATAAGTCTGTATCATAATGTTTGTTTGTTGTTTTTATTTTGTTTTGCGAGTTGGTTATTAGATGCCGCTCCAGCCAGCCAGAGACTCCCCGCCGCCCCGCCCTCTCCTCCTCCCTGTGCCGCCAGCAGCAGGCGCACCTCGCAAACGGAGGGCGCCCTTACTCCCAGCAAATGGCTGATAGAAAACCGATCGGTGCCTACGAATTTCCCAATATGCACTGGCATGACGTCGGGGAAGCGTGGGTACGACCGATTATTTTATTTTTTTCTTGCCCGTGATGCCCCCCCCACCACGACGCATTCTATTGGTTTGCACACTTACACACACCCAGCTGTGGTTTCCTGTTTTGCTGGACTCTGGAGAGCCCCGCCTTTAACGCTCTTCTCTCACAGAGAGCAACAGAAAACTTGGAAAAACTCCAGATTGACTGAACTCAGTTCAAAGTTACCTTGACACCTTTAGATGTGAGAGGTAGTGATGGTCCGCTTGAAGCTGACGCTCCGGTGCGTGTGCCAGAAAGATCAACGCGCTGCTTCAGAAGCACCGTGTCGAGGCTTGATTCGTTTGGCCAGAGTCACGTGATCAGTGACGTCTGAAGCTTCGTTTAGAACGTACCTTTTTTTAAATTGAACTTTATTGAAACTCAATGAGTATACAACATACAAACAGATGAAGTTTACAAAAGAACAGAACATGAACATACAGAACCAGGAGTAAAAAATGATGATATGAGTAGGCGAAAAAAATCAACATATAAATATTGTTCTGAGAGGCTTTTTGTTGGTTGAGTCTGAAATTGATTGTATGTACAATTCATATCCTTATAAAAAGGCAGAAATATGGTGTTTTATTAATAAACTTACATTCATGGATATAAAATAGCTAAAAGTATTAACAATTTTTTTTATAAAAAAACATTTATCATTCTTCCTGGGGAACTTAAAGAAAAAGAATAAAACATTTTCCCATCGTAAAGAAAACTCCCTTAAACTATAGACAATAACAAAACTGCTAAATTCTTCCAGAATCTCTGTGTAGAGGAACCAAAAGAGATGTGCCACAGTTTCTGGATGATCTGATGATATGAGATTTCCTTCACCTTGTTCACAATTAGATATTTATGGGATCATCCAGACTGTCTTCCAGGTGATATCTGGAACATGTCGGTTCCAGTAAGATATTCTATATATGGGAGAGACATGATATCTTCTTGGAATAAACTACGTATTCTCTTATTGCTGTTACCAAGTTCCTGTGAAAAGCAGATTTTTCCCACTGCTGACTCAGCTGGATCAGGGAGAGTGACTGAGGCAGATATTGAGCTGTCAGTGTTTTTATATAACATTAAAGTCCCTGAGGGTATGGCACCAAGCACCATTGAGAATTCCCCAACACTGACGGGAAAATTATATAGTGTAAGGAATTGTAAGTAAGTAGTACTCCCTCGTTAAATTTTAAAATTTAGTAGCGGCCGCCATTGTTGGCAGCTGAAATTTGGCTGGGCCGCGCTATGAATTCTGGGATATGGTGGGCCACGAAGGAAACACTCGACCCATCCTTCAAATTCGGGGGAATGAAGGACGCATTTGAAGGAGTCGAGGAATCAGGACAGCCTTCGTCGCCTGGCTGTGACGTCATCGGCCTTCAAATGCGGCCTCTGGAGGATGCAGCCGACGTTTTGGGACACAGCTTGTGTGTCTTTGTTGGTCATGTGACCTCCCAGGGACTACACATGGAAACGAGCAGTTTAGCTCAAATCTGGCAGGTTTCCATCGTCTGTTTTTGTCCTGATGTCCATGAACTTGAACACTGTCCCTGTCAAACACATCCAGATAATCTGATCCAGTGTTGTTCTTCTTCTGTGGTGTTTGTGATGGAGCAGCAGCTGCTGATCCTGATGTCCTCCACCAAGGGGGCAGCAAATTCAGCTGACTGTCATCATTTATTAAAAAGATGTAACAATGTGACATAATGCAATATAATAGTGTCAGTTACACATTGTGGGTTGCACTGTGGCCAGAATGGACATTACCTCCTGCCTAATGGAAGCTGTCAGCCATCCTGCAACCATGAATTAGATAAGCAGAAGTAAAGGGATTGTTAACAACAATTTAATAATAAAATGTAATGTGATAGTTGCACTTTATTAGCTACCCACAATCGTATGAATAATAACCATGAATGCACTGCATGCTCATAGCAAGTTCTTTAGGTTTAAAGTGAGATCCTGCTTTAAAGGGCACTTCATCTGCTGGGAATGACATGTTTCTTCTAGTATGTAAGGCTCAGCCCATCTTACTGGGACTTACTTTTGTAGATCCACATGCTCTAAACCTGGTGCTCCATGATTGGTGCAGAAGCTTTAAGCTACTATTAACAAATAATAACCATGGACTTAGTTGTTACTACAATAACTTATCATTGAGCAACTTGTATATTTAATTTTACTTGTAAAACTATGCAAGTAGAATTCAATGGGGCACAGTGAGCTGAGCACAGGCCCACTCTGTGACACTCAGAGGTTTGTGGATATCATACTGAGAGTATTGCAGCCACTTTCCCACCACTTTAGCACAATGTTTACATGAGACTCAGCCACACTAATGTTCCTGGGCAGACATGTGGTGCAGCATGGCTGATGGCACTGTACCTGCAGCTGTCATGGACAAGAACCACTCAATACCTCACCCAAGCCAAGCCTGTGCTGATGTTGTGATTTGAGACCGAGACACTAACCCAGGATCATGATATGATGTTGTGAGAGTTTCACTAAGAATCAGCTCTGATTACAAGATTTCAATCTATCGTAACTCTAATTTGTATTTACTTCAGTTTGTTCATCTTGGAGCTGTGTGCAGCTGAGGACAGTCTTATTATTACCAGGTGAGGATATGTAACAGCCACAGTCTGTAGAGATGATGTCACCATGGAGTGGTGATGTCACTGGAGCTGCCAATATGTGCTCCAGCCAAAGCTACACCAGAGGGTTGTGCTGTGTAACAGGTTGGTGCAGGTGGTGTTATCTACATTTGAACATTAGGCAACAGTCTCATGAAGACACTTTATATTGTTCACTAAAGACCAACAATAACAGAGACAAAGGGAGAGCAGCAGAACTAGTGCTAACAATTAGCACTGCTAGCCTGCCCACCAACACCAGCTAATGTTCTAAAAACGATGATCAATGATTTTGCTGTAACGGCTCCAGCTGTCTGTGTCAGGGACACATTGGAGATGAAGTGAGTGATCCAGTGACAAAGGTTTGGAAAGCTGCAGTCAGCTGAGACTAAAGGAGTCACCTGACCGAGAGACGAAATGTTTCACTGAGAACGTCCAGATGAACAGAATCAACCTTTGGGATAATCTGTTCCACACATCCATGTTTCACTTACTGCATTATATTTCCTCATTGCTGTGCACACAGGCCTGTGGCTTATAACCAACTCCAAGTTCAGACTCAGAGGCTGCTGAAGCTGTTTTCTGGAACAGAGACGTGTTGGATATAAAACCAACTCTTCTTTATGTGTCAGCACTGAGGAAAGGAGCAGCTTCGTTTCTAAGTGTATGAAGGACTGTAGCAGTGTGTGTGTGAGGTTTGTTTCACAGACAGAACCATGTCAAAAACACAACTTCAGGTAAAAACAATACAAAATCAAAGAGTCTGATCAGAAGGATTAAACAGAGGAGTGTGGGACTGTTTTTAACAGACAGCAGGTTAAGCCAGGCTGGAGGAGTAAACTGAGCCTCGGTGTGAGCAGCAGTGTGTTTGACAGGAAGCTGAGATAAACAGTCTGGAGCCCATTTAGTGCTTCATATGAAAGTGTGAGGATTTGAAAGCAAATCTAAAATCAAGCAGGAGTCAGTGTGAGAATGATTTGTGCTTTTCCTCAGTCAGATGCTGGGAGTTTCAGTTCATCCATGTTCAGCGTGCTGTGCTTTGTGTAACAGGAGAATATGACAGTATAAATCAAGTCTTCATGTCACTGAAAGCCTCCACAGTCTGCTATGGAGGTGCATCAGTTTGGATTTACAAGAAGAACATTTCTTAAACCTGCCACAAGATGGCGCTCCAACAGAAGGGATGTCCACAGTGTAACACAGACACACACATACTGTGTGAATGTGTGAGTGAATGGGCTTTCAACACAAGGCTTCTGCTGCTACCTTTAATGACATAATTAGCTAACAAGAACAAACTGTTAATTACCACCAAAGAACGGCTCCAGATTTTAGCTGCTGACCATTTTGTGAAACGTTGATTACATCAGCTTATTGTTGATTTTTCAACCTTAATATCAGCTGCTTTAAAGGAGCCTCGTTCTCTCGCAGTAACAGTTTTCTTCACTAGATGCAGTGCAGGCACAGTCTGTGTTTCTAAACTACACACTAATGTTCATTGTTGTGCAGCTAAATCCTCCCTCTGGATGGGAAGAATCCCTGTCAGGCTTCAAACACCTGGCTTGGTGTTCTGGAGCTAATGTGTCACCTGTGAGGACTCTGAGATGAACACACAGCAGACACTTCAGTTCTCCGTCTGTGTGTCCTCAGTTTCCCAGCATGCCTTGGCTGTGGTGGTGGAGGTGAATGAGGGGGAACATGCTGCTCTGTCAGCACTCAGGTTTCATACCTGGTGATCTCAGAGGACAAAGCGGCGTTACAGCAGCGCACGTTGATGAGACCTGATGCTCTGAACAGTTCAGACTTCAGCCTCACTCTGAGAAAACAAACGACTGACTGTCAGCAGCAACTACACCTGCTCCATCAGTGACGGAGAGAAGAACTGAGACTGAGAGACATACAGCTGCAGGTCAAAGGTCAGAAACGCCCGCTCTTTGTACGGGTCAGGAGTTAGTACTGCAGAGGTCAGAGGTCAGCTTGCTGACAAACCATTTGAAACAGTTTGGAGCTAAAAGCACAACAGCAGAGGAAAGAAGAGACACTGCAGAGATGATGCAAAATATTGTGTTTTGTTCTCAGCTGTCAAAAAGTGTAACACACGTGTTCCAGCACAGCCTTTGTGTACTTTCACTTCTCCATACTGTCCATTGGAAATCCTGTTTGTTACTTTTTGATTTCAGTCCATGTGTCCAAAGCAAACTTCTGTCCCACACTTTCTCTGCTGACTCTTCACCGATGCTCAGATGATCTCAGATGATTTCACCAGAACTCATCAAAATTCGGGCTCCACAGAAACCCAGACGTCACTAAACAAGCGTAACAAGCAAAGTGAAAACTGGTCGTTCAGCTTTATTGACCAAAGATAAGCTCACATGTCACCTCATGACACAGACACTTATTTCCACAGCATGCACGAGGACTGACAATAAGTGTCTATAAAGCCACTTCTATCTGCCACACCTGTGCTTCTGTCATGGTTGCTCTCCTCTCACTCTGTCATTTATCCACAGTCTGCCTCCCTCTGCTCCGTCAGCTGACGTCCTCTCTACACCACCTGCTGTGTTTTATCCTGCAAAAACACATTTAAGAAGCGTTGCACCGAGTAACGGGAGGAACTGCTATAAAATACATTTAAAGGAGGTGGTGCTGAGTGCTGTGACTGGGGTCCCACCACTGACATCACGGGTGGAGGACATGTTGGAAAACTGCTACAAAGTGCTGTGCAGCCAGCAGAGCTTACAGTCTGTCCTGTGTGTCATACAGGCTCTCACACTTAGTGTTTCTGTGACACATTGAAGAGAAGTTTGTGTTGTTCACAGTTGTGCTTGTACTGAGTGACAGCTGACATGACCTAACAGGAATAATGTGTCTGTGCTGAATGAGAAGTAACACACAATGAAGTCTTGATGCATCTCAATCATCCAGGAAAGTGAGTCTGTTGGTTCTGTTCATCTGGACGCAGCGTTTTGTGGGAGAAACGTGTCGTCATCATCAGGTGACGTCTTCAGTCTCAGCTGCAGGTTTCAGTCTTACAAACAGGACATTTGCATAAAGACTGAAAGCAGCTGCAGGAACGATGGGCTGGGAGCTCCGTTCCTTCATCTTAATTATGCAGATTCTCAGGACCATTGATCAACAACCACTGATCCATGTCCATGAGTCCCATTCACAGAGATGTGGGAATGGCTGCAGTCACAGCATGTAAGATGGAAATAAATGAGAAGTATTTAGCTGAAGTGGATTTGATTTATGTTAGTTCTTTTTTAACTTGTAGTTCTACATTGGAAGATTATTGTGATATTGAAATATAAAAATAAATGTATATTCTATTATTTTCTCAAAATAAGCGTCACACTTGTGGAAGCCGGTGTAGCCGCCGAAACGCCTGCATTTATGGAGACTTTCAGCCCCAGGTAGGCCAGTTATGGATCTTCGGATCCACATTATGTCAGCAGCTGTTCTCCACCGTGAACTGTGTTCAAACAAACACGCTCACGCCTCACAGACGACAGCTTACAGTCCTGTAGAGATAAAGTGACTTCGTACAGCCCCGTCTTCAGTCTTGTGGAGATGATCTCGACGCTTTGGTGGATGTTACTAGCTCCTGTGCAGTATTTTGTAAAGACATGATTATACCCCGTAAGCGTGTTAAAATTTACGCTAACAATAAGCCATGGGTCACTAAAAGTGTCAAATCCTGTTTAAGGAAAAAGAGACAGGCCTTTAAAGAGGGGCTGTTACCGATTTTCAGACGGCTACCAAGGAAATGAAAATCGAGATGTTGAAAGCAAAACAGACAAAAACCTTCTTGAAAGCAAATTTGCTGCAAAAACTTTAGGGTCTGCCTGGACTTGTATGAAAACCATAGCAGGGTTTCAAAATCCCCAGAGCAGCAGTCAGGTCATTTTAGATGTTTTAATTCAGACAGAGATTTTCAAATGCTTTAAACATGTTTTATGCTCGTTTTAGTTCTTCTGATTTCAGCGAGGATATTTGGGAACTGAAACAGAAACTGAGAGATACTCAGCACTTTATCATTGAACTCAGCGATGTTAAAAAGGCCTTTCATACAGTCAATGTGAATAAGAGCCAGGGTCCTGATAATATTAGTGGCCGCCTAATTAAATCTTGTGCTGATGAACTCAGGCCTATATTTCAGGTTATTTTTAACAAATCCTTGCAAACACAACATGTGCCCTCTCTTTGCAAAGAAGCAGTCGTGGTTCCTGTCCCTAAATCTAAACGACTTCAGGCCTGTTGCCTCACTTCAGTTGTCATGAAAGTCTTTGAAAAAATCCTCAGAAATGTGATTATGAAGAGACTGAAGGTCAGCTGGATCCAATGCAGTTTGCATACAGGCCCAACAGAGGAGTGGAGGACGCACTTTTGACTTTACTAAATCTGATTCTTAAACATGTAGAGAGTAAAGGGACTTTTGCAAGACTTCTTTTCATTGATTTTTCTTCGGCTTTTAATACAACACAGCCCCATATTTTAATTAAAAGACTTTTAGAACAAATTGAAATCAGGAAAAACCTGGTGGGCTGGATTTTAGATTTTCTAACTGACAGGTCACAAAGAGTGAGAATAAATGGGGTTCTGTCTGACCCAGTGTTCTCCTCCACAGGTTCTCCTCAAGGCTGCGTCCTATCGCCCTTATTATTCACTCTCTATACAAACATGTGTCAGGGCAGACATGAAAACAGGGTCGTTATTAAATATGCAGATGACTCTGTTATTGTCAGCTTACTGAAAGAGGGTGAAACTAACCACGGCCCAGTCATTGATGACTTTGTTCAGTGGTGGGAGGAGTCTTATCTCCAGCTGAACATATCTAAAACAAAAGACATGGTTGTTGATTTTAGGAAACAACAAAATGGGCACGGAGTCACTTTAATTAAAGGTCAGAAAATAGAGCAAGTACAATCATATAAATATCTTGGGACCATAATCAATGAAAAACTGAACTTTGATCAAAATTGCAAATCAGTTTGTAAAAAGGGTCACTGTCATGTATTGATATGGCTATGTCTTAAGGTGATGACCTTTGAACCGGATGTTGTTGTCGGAAGGAAGCCCCGTTAAGTGGCTAGTTGTAAGATGGACAGTGTTCAATAAAGCAACATAAAGACCGTGCTTTATGTCCTGATTCAATTCAGAGTGCTCTGCCTAATTTAGTAATAAGGTGAGCATACAACAATGGCGACGAGGACGACACGGACCTGGATTTGTTTTTGTGAGAAGTAGACCCAGCGGCGGCACGGTGTTAGCGAAAAAAAAAACTTGTGGGCTAACATGGAAAAGTCGGGTATTCAACCGTTCGCCTGCTACACGGATCCAGCTACGCTCGGACCGAGATGGACGCACTGGTTAACATCCTTCGAGTTGTTTGCTGATGGGAAAGGTCTTATTTTGACGGATGATGCTACAGACGCGATCAGACAGCGGAGACGCGCTCTTCTACTGCACATGGCCGGACAGGACGTGCAGGACGTCTTCTCCACTCTACCACAGACGGGAGAGGCAAAGGATTACAGCGCTGCGGTGACTGCGCTCAACACTTACTTTGTTCCTCAAGTGAATGCAGCATACGCACGCCAAACTTTCCACAAATTGTCCCAAACACCAGGTGAGACTGTGCAACAATTTTGTACACGTTTGAGGCGAGCTGCAAAAGACTGTGACTTTCAAGCTGACAATGATAACCAGATACGGGACGCTATCCTGAGTAAATGCACTTCTGAATATGTACGGAGAAAGCTGCTTGAGGATGGTCCAGGCTTAACTCTAAATCGCACGTTAGAGGTGGCTTCACACTGTGAACGTGTGGAGGAGCAGATGGCGGCGATGAGCGTCACCGGGGAAAAGAAAGGAGAGGACACGGTCAGCCGGATTTTTGCAGCAAAGAAAGAGAAGAACAACAGACCAAAAGGAAAAATGAAAGATGATAATAAAACAGAAAGACAGTGTTACAGGTGTGGTTATACTGACCACATGGGCAAAGATCCCAAATGCCCAGCACGAGGACAAACATGTCACAAGTGTAATGGTAAGGACCACTTTTCAAAAATGTGTCGTACAAAAAGACAAAAGAAACAAAATGTGAATGCTGTTGAACAAGATGATTATGCATTTACTGTAAATGATGATAATATACCTGAGAAACTTACCTTTTCTGTTGGGGGAATAGAGTTGAAAATGTTAGTTGACTCTGGAGCTACAAGTAATGTGATGGGAGAAAACATATGGGAAAAGCTAAAAGCTGAAAAGATAAAATGTCACTCATATGTACCCAAAGAGCAGAGGAATTTATATGCATATTCCTCAGCACAGGCACTCACGGTTAAAGGCGCATTCAGATGTGAAATCAAGATTGGTGACAGGACTGAAGAGGCTGAATTTATTGTGATTAGAAGTAATGGTGAACCACTCCTGGGGAAAAAGACTGCCATAAAGTTAGGAGTGTTGAAAATAGGTGAAAATGTGGCGGCTGTCACAGATTTAAAGCACACTCTTAAAGAAAAGTATCCAAAAGTGTTCAAAGGAGTAGGAAAACTAAACACCAAACAGATCAGCCTGTACATTGATCCAAATGTGAAACCAGTAGCACAGCCACTGAGGCGCATACCTTATCATTTGAGGGATGCAGTGGAGAAAAAGATCAATGAACTAATTGACATGGACATTATAGAACATGTAGAAGGACCTACACCTTGGGTAAATCCTGTAGTGGTACTCCCAAAGAAATGTGACAAAGATATCAGAATGTGCTTAGACATGAGAAAAGCAAATGAGGCAATAATCAGGGAAAGATACCCCATACCCACTGTGGATGAAATCTTGCAAGGACTAAACGGCTCTGCAATCTTCACCAAACTCGATCTCAAGTGGGGATACCATCAACTAGAGCTTACCCCGGAGTCAAGAGAGATAACTACATTTGCAGTGCACAACGGAGTATACCGGTACAAAAGGCTAATATTTGGAGTCTCATCAGCTAGTGAACAATATCAGCATGAGATTGCCAATGCACTAGCTGGCATTGAAGGAGTTGAGAACATTTCAGATGACGTAATCATACACGCGCCAGACCAAGAAACACATGATAAGCGCCTGCATGCTGTGATGAAGAGACTCTCTGACTGTGGCCTGACACTAAACTCAGAGAAGTGTCAGTTCACCATGGACAGACTCGTGTTCATGGGAATACTGCTGACACAGAAAGGCATCGGCCCGACTGAAGAAAGAGTGAGAGCTGTGGTGGAAGCCCGAGAACCGAAGAATGCTACTGAGGTGAGAAGCTTTCTTGGACTGGTAGGCTTCAGTAGCAGGTTCATACCACAGTTTGCTACACTCTCTGAACCACTAAGACGTTTAACTCGAAAAGAAACTATGTTTACATTCGGGCCAGAACAAAAGCAAGCATTTGAAAGACTAAAGACTGAGTTAGCCAGAGCAGGTACCCTAGCCTATTTTGACAAAGAAGCCCCAACCAGAGTCATAGCAGATGCAAGCCCTGTAGGCTTGGGCGCAGTGCTAATACAAATACAGAACGGAGAAGAGGTACCAGTGTGCTACGTAAGTCGGAGTTTAACAGACTGTGAGCGAAGATATTCTCAAACAGAAAGAGAAGCCCTAGCACTGGTATGGGCATGTGAGAGACTACATCCATATGTGTATGGCAGGAAGTTTGACCTCATCACAGACCACAAGCCATTAGAGGTCATATACAGCCAGAAATCTAAACCTTGTGCACGCATAGAAAGATGGGTTCTCAGACTGCAACCATATGACTTTAAAGTAGTGCACATTGCGGGAAAGCAAAACATTGCGGATTCACTGTCAAGACTGCTGGCTGACACCACGTCAAAAGAGATACATAAGCATGAATCTGAAGAATACGTGAGATTTGTTGCAGTTAATGCTACTCCAAAAGCACTCACGTCAAGAGAGGTTGAAGAAGCCTCTGCTACAGACTCAGAATTAACAGAAGTGCGAAGAGCTATTGAAAACGGACACTTTGAAAAATGCAAAACATATGCACCCATTGCAAATGAACTGTGTGTCATTGGCTACATAGTTTTGCGGGGAACTCGCATTGTATTGCCAGAAAACCTCAGAGCTCAAGCACTGTCACTAGCTCATGAAGGACATTTAGGAATTGTTGGAACCAAACAGCATCTCAGAACAAAAGTTTGGTGGCCAGGGATGGACAAAGCTGCAGAAAAGTTTTGTAAAGCTTGTCACGGATGTCAAATAGTAGCCAGACCAGATCCACCTGAACCACTGAGAAACACACTTTTACCAGATGGACCATGGCGAGATGTGGCGGTAGACTTACTGGGACCACTACCTTCGAACCACTCAATACTTGTACTGATAGATTACTACAGTCGGTACTATGAGTATGATGTAATGTCATCTACAACTGCTGAAAAAGTCATCGACTCTATTGACTGTATATTTAGCAGACATGGGCTACCAGTTACAATCAAATCTGATAACGGCCCACAGTTCAAATCTGAGCTGTTCAGAGAATATTGTGAAACTAATGGAATCAAACATATAAGAACTACACCAAAATGGGCTCAAGCAAATGGAGAAGTGGAACGGCAAAATGCATCATTGATGAAAAGAATCAGGATCGCACAAGCCGAAGGACTTGACTGGAAGCGAGAGCTAAGAAAATATGTAACAGTGTATCGCAGCATTGAACATCCAACCACGGGTAAAAGTCCGGCAGAACTACTGTTCAACCGCAAAATGAGAGGAAAGTTACCGAACATCAGTGAGGCAAAAACAACGGAGTTGGACGTGCGTGACAGAGACGCTGAACAGAAGGGAAAATCAAAGACTTATGCTGATGAACGAAGGGGAGCTGAGTATTCAAAAGTTGACTCGGGAGACACAGTGCTGGTTCAACAAGACAAAGTGGACAAGTTTACAACACCATTCAACGCAACACCACACAAAGTTGTAAGCAGAACTGGAAACCAAGTCATTATTGAATCACCAACAGGAGCTCGCTATCACCGGAATACCACACATGTGAAGAAATACGAGACGAATGAGACCAGAGAAGGACACTATGACACAATACCTGAAAGGGAGGAAGGTGAAACACCCACAAAGACTGACACCTTCACTCCAACACCACAAGAGGGCTCCCAGGGGCCAGAGAGACCAAGTAGATCACAGAGGGCTAAAAAGATACCCGAGAGGTTTCGTGATTTTGTGGTGAAATGAACTATAATATGTTAAGGTGAAGAGGTAACTTAAAGTTGGCAAGTTTCAAGTTCATATGTGTATTTTAACATGTATATATTGAAAAAAGAAAGGTACATGTGTGGTGAGACAGTTAGATTATATACTTGTTAGAAAGTAAGACAAGAAGAATGTTCAGTGTTGAAAAAAAAAAAAAGACATCAAAGTTATTACAACTAAAGTTTGAGTCTAAGGAAAAGGGGGATGTCATGTATTGATATGGCTATGTCTTAAGGTGATGACCTTTGAACCGGATGTTGTCGGAAGGAAGCCCCGTTAAGTGGCTAGTTGTAAGATGGACAGTGTTCAATAAAGCAACATAAAGACCGTGCTTTATGTCCTGATTCAATTCAGAGTGCTCTGCCTAATTTAGTAATAAGGTGAGCATACAACAGTCACCAGCACCTTTATTGCCTTAGGAAACTTGTTCATTTCCACATTGACCAAAAAATTTTATCTTTGTTTTCTCGTTCTTTTATTGAGTCTGTTTTATCCTTTTGTTTGGTGGCATGGTTCGGTCAGACCTCTGTCACAGAGAAAAACTCTCTGAATCAGATAGTGAGATGGTCCAGTCGTCTGATAGGTGAGCCACAGTCTTGTTTAGCCTCCCTGTACTCTGAGCAGGTACAGAGGATGGCTTTATCAATCCTTAAAAATGGTTCCCATCCTCTAAGGGGTGAATTTCAGCTTCTTCCCTCAGGACGGAGGTTTCTATTTCCGAGATGCAGGACAAAGCGTTATAAAAATAGCTTTGTCCCCGTTGCTGTCACTGAATTAAATAAGAACTGTTTTTGATTCAAAATATTAAAGCATGTGTCACAGTGAGTTTTATATATTTACTAGGTATGTGTGTTTTTAAAGGGATGTCAAATGCTGTCATTTTTCTGTAAAGCAAATTTACCTTGCCTTTGGGTATAAATAAAGTTACCTAAATAAAGTTACATTACCTGCAGACGCTGTGCGCACAGGTTCAGGAGCAGAAGTCTATGGAATCAGAACGATGCCACCTTGAAACGAAACCGAAAAATGGATTGAAACCGAAAAAAATATTGTAACTGAAATAAATGTACTGAAAAATCTTGTATTGAAACCGAAAAAAAAATTGATAGTGAAAAACAATTAATTGAAACTGTAATTTTTTTGTTTTCGCTTACAATTTTTTTTTTCGGTTTCAATCCATTTTTTTTCGGTATCAAACCATTTTTCAGTTTCAATCTGCTGGCACTGTTTTGGCGTTCGGGGGCGCGCTGGGGGGGGGTTTCCGGCCCGCATGTATTTGCATATATTATAGAGGCCACTAGTGCCAAGAGGACCTGGCTGCAGCCACTGTGGAGCTCCACAGTAACCGGAAACACGTGACCTCCACAGTAACCGGAAACACGTGACCTCCACAGTAACCGGAAACACGTGACCTCCACACTCGCCGTAAACACGTAACTTCGGTTAAATCGACTTTGACAGCGACAACTAAATTGCGTTTTTGTTACTATAAAATGGTTTTAAGTGGGGTGTTTTTTTAACACTCTGGGTTTGTTCAAAAAAAATTCACCATCCCCTAACTTGTTCGTGGCCAAAAGTGACACTTGCTGTTTTGCTGATTTATTATTATTTTTACAGTACATCGCGTTGTGCGTTCTGATTGCTGTAGACCATTGTCAATCAATCTAATCCAGTGTCTCCTGTACAGGAGCGGTCCCTAATAGGCCCACGGACCGGTCCCGGTCCGTGAGTCCTTTGGTACCGTTCCAGGAGAGTTGATCCTCCGGTGTGAAATGTATGGTTGTAGTTTCTGTGTCTTATTTTGAAAGAACTATTTACGCGTTACCATAGCGACCAGAGAGCGTTAAAAAGCAGAGAGGAGGATGTCACTGTCATTGTTGTTGGCGCACAGCTCAAGTCACGTTTATTATTATATTTACAAAATACCACAGTTTCTTTTTTTTATTCATTTGTTGTATTTATCTGCGACACCTTAAAGGTCGTTCCCTGAAAATATTGTCTGACATTAAAGTGGTCTGTGGTGCAAAAAGCTTGGGGACTCCTGCTGTACAGTACAGAATGCGTTTAGCTTGTCGAATTTACATAAATCTTCGATCGCTAGCAGTGTAACTCTGAAGTGCTGTACTGTATGTTTGTAAGTTTTCTCCCAAACAAACACAACAATGCCGACGAAACGTTTTGCACCCTCAAATGCACCTTTAGGTTTCATTCCATAATACTGGACTCATGTTTCTACGAAGGTTTGAACTCTAAGAGTGTTTAAACAAAAGAGAAAAGTGTGAAAATGTTCATGCCTGTCTGAGAAAAGTGTATAAAGCATGTAGTGAGGGGTTTCACAGTCTTAACATCTATAATAATTGTAAAAAATAAAGTTGGCTACTTCATGGATTTCACCTACCGCGGGTTATTTTTAGAACGTAACACCAGCGATAAACGAGGGGCTGCTGTATTATTAATAGTAGTGTCTGGGACATCTAATTGATTAACATCAACATTGATTATTATGCACTATTATTTTTGTTCAAGGAGAGCCAAAAATATAAAACTCTCTCTCAGCTTGTTTGTTGCCAAAAATGGCCACTTTTTGTGTATGTTCACAAAATGCTATAAAATGTATATTTCTTAAAAATTTTTCTACTTTTACCGACGTGACTCTTTAAAATAGCACCAGTTCTTTTCATCAAAATCAAAAGTGTATCTAAATTTTTTACTCTTTATAGCCAGTTAGGTTATATATTACCATTAACTTTTCAGATAAAACGGTGATAAAGTCCTAATGTTTTCATGAAACTTCCTTTTTTTCCCCATCTGAGCATCGGGGAAAAGGCTGTCTTGCAATTGTTGAGGTCACTAGTGTGTGCCCCATTTCTTCCAGGATCACTCTCTTTATAGGTTTTAGTGGAATCCTAGTACTGCGAAGTGGTTTCATGGTACAAAGGGATTGTATTCCAAGATCTGGGAGACTGTAGAAATGAGCAGTGATGCCCTTCCTACCATCTTTCCAGAAAAATAATTGATCTGGAAGCTGTTAGGCTGACTTACAGCAGCAGCACTTTCTGCACCTGCATAAACTCCAGGACACATTTACTAACGGTGTTTGTTGCTGTATGTGCAGCTTTGAATTTTTTAATAATATATATTTTGTTAATATTTCCGCTATGGTGTCTTGTTATGAAATGTACAAGAGTAAAAGTGTTTTTAGCAGGTGCTTCAAAGCTAAGTTTGACTGGGAAACTCAAAGCTCAATAGGCTGTATCAACAGAAATTCACTGCAGCCTATGTAATATTTCATGCGTCATAATTTATTCTACTCTATCTTGCAAATACATATTTGTGTGGCAATGTCATGCACAACACACACAACTATTAGATCCTTAAGATCAAACCCGTGTCATTCTTTTGGTCCACTGCAGTGCAGTAGTCAAAAAAAAGAATAAGTGACGTGTCCACAGATGGCCAGGATAGAGCCCAGAGTGTTAATGTTTAAAATGTATAAAAATATTATTGATTACAATTCTTTACTATTAATATCAACAATAAGCTTTTTATTTTGAAAATACAAGTTAAAAAAAATGCTGTTACATTTACATTTAATGCTGTTACACTGTAATCCTTTATTATAAGTATGGACACAGAATAAAGTGAACAACATTTTGAAATAAGTTTAATTGGAATTTTGTACTACGCAAAAAACAAAACAAAAAAACAACAACAACATATTAAACAAACAAACAAACACAGCCAGTGCCTTCATTTGTCCATTACATGTCAAACATAGCACTGACCCTTAGCCCCTGCTCATCAGCACATGCTTTCAAAAAGAGCTCCATGTCCTCTGCAAACTGAAAAACAAAGAGGAACAAGTCCCTTGCTCCAGTGTCTTCTTCCTCTGACATGTCTATTAAGACCCTCTGCTGGTCCCCTTGATTTAAGGACAGATATTTGGGCATTGTTACATGTCCACGGAAAAGTGCCTTATTTTGGACAACCCAGTGCACAGCAGGACGCAGATCTTCAACAACTGCTGGCTCCTGTGTCAGGCAAATGGGGATGAAAACATAGTTATTTCTCTGTTGCAGAACAGTTTTTTAACAGTTATTCAAATGTCACTAACCATGTAATTACACTACTGTTTAAAGTGAATACTGACCTGACTGACTTCCTGGAACTTGCGCTTTTTCAGTCTGAAAATGGGCACGTGTTGTCCTTCAAGCACAGCTTTGGCTTCCTCTCTCCAGTGTGCAAATAGCTTGCCAGAGCTACGAAGAGTAAGGCCACAGTGAGGCATGTCATTTTCATGGACTTTCCATCAGCTGCAGTTTTATTGAACACAGAGGGTAGAGCATATGAATGTTCTAACAAAGACTCAGAAAATGGTTCAGATCCCAAAGACAAAACCTTGGGGGGGAGACGGGGCTCCTCGAAGAGTACTGCCGGAGGAATACGGGTCTCCTCGGAGAGTTCAGCGGGGAGCAGTCCTGATAATGGTGGCTGACTTGGTATTGAAGAATGCTGACAAGACAATAAATGCCTTGCCATATCCCCACGCCATATGATTGTAATCTTACAGACAGGGCGGTGAAAGTGTCCTGTTGTCCTACAAGGCAGCCTGCACCGGCATATCATTTTATCTGTAAGAGAAAAAAACAAACAAACAAACAGATGTAATTTAAATGTAGTTGTATAGAATGCAATCAATTTGTCTAACAATAAGATTGTACATGTTAACAAAAACATCCAAGCCAACCTCAATAATGAAAGCAAAATGGTATGGATCACAAAACTTATGTCAAGGAAAGTGGTGAAAAGTAAATAAAAATATATTTTATAAAAACACTATTTTTGTTGCAGATGAATGAACTGAACTGTACAATATCAACAGCAACTTTTAAGTCAACAAAGATACTGCAGAAGTGCTTAAAAAAGTGCATATTTATAACTATAAAGTATATTTAATACAAACATACCTTTGAAAGGCAAAGCATTTTTTTATATGCACACTTAGATGCTCCTCAATCTTTGCCCTGACAGTAGGGCTGAAAGTGGGGCACAGAGGGCAGTGAAAGAGTCCTCTGCAACACGTGTTGCATTCCTGCAATTCTGGCTTTAAGCCCGAATTCCAGATTGATGTGTGCATCTAAAACAGAGAGAGAAACAGATAAACACCATATACACATTTAAGTTAAGGTTTTAGCAGAAATAACAATTTACAGTTGACATGTAATAGATTTGGGAAGAAAATCCTTGAAAAAAACCCCACAAATATTTTACAAGACACTTTAATTTGTGAGACATGTTTCTATTGACATATAACAGTCAATTGAACAGAGGCTAACTAAAATCTGGGCAATAAAAAGGCTGTACAGAAAAGAATGACGAATAGAAGTATTGATAAATATCTAAATCTGTTTGTGACGAAATTTACAGTGTTGACGCTAACCAAAGGTGTCACAAGTACACACGTTCCTTACTACAGTTTAGATACCTCTGTTTAGAAAGCACCGACTCGACTTTTTAGTCAAGTCGAAGTAAGAAGTACAGGGTCTAAAATAAAATTTATGTACAAAATTTTGAAGTAATCTTGCGTCCAAAGCACGCGTGTGGGGGGCTGATTTACAAATGTACGGATTACAAAGTACAGATACGCGTGCTAAAATGTGAGAAGTAGAAGTATAAAGAAGTATACAGTAGGCACAAAAAAGTACAGCAGTAAAGTAAAGATACCAGAAAATTCTACTTAAGTACAGTATTGAAGTATTCGTTATTTCGCATCTCTGACGCCAACAATAAATCATACTCTAATGCAAAATGTGGTTTTTGCTTCTTCTCGCCCACAGAAGCCGTTAATCCAGCTCTCTTACTTAAACCAGGCCCAGGAAAAAGCATATTTGTGTGTTTCTCTGCCATGGAGCACGATGAAAAAACATTAAAATAAGGAGGAATGTTGTTGTAACGCAAAAAAAGTGGCAACATGATCATTGTAAGAAAACTAGACGATTCCTAGAATTATGAAATCACTAACGGCAAATTTATTTAAGAAAGACTTAACCAACCTTTGCGATCAACTTGCAAGACTTCCACGGTATCCATGCGTGTTTACGGCTACTGTGGAGGTCACGTGCTTTCGGCTACTGTGGAGGTCACGTGCTTCCGGCTACTGTGGAGGTCACGTGTTTCCGGTTAGTGTGGAGCTCCACAGTGGCTGCAGCCAGACCCTTCTCACTAGTGCTGACCAAGCTGCCATCTTTGTCTCTTCCCGTCTTTCAATGGCTGCTTCAATTTCAGCTTGAACCTCCAAACCGCAAGTAAGTAATAATTTTTTGTCATCTTTTCTTGCTGTCCCACTGGGCTGGACATTAGTTTAGTTTTTTTTAGCTACATCTGGTGAAGTTGTGGTAAAATGCTGGTATTAGCCTATTCGTCATAGCAAGCTAGCCTGAAGCTAATATTTGCTAAATTTAGGGACACCCGTGTCTCTTCAGGAGTTGGAGGTCGGTGTTCTAGGAGCGGATCTCAGGATCTCAACAGGCAGTGTTGGGCAGTAACATAATACATGCACCGGCGTTACGTATTTAAAATACAAAATATGAGTAAATGTATCCATTACAATTACTGTTCAATAGGTGATATTGAGAATACAGTTAGTTTGTTGAAATAAATGGATTACATGGCGGTATTTACCTGTTTCATATGTTAGGCTATGGTCTCTCTATTTTTTGGTAATTCCACGCCGGTGGAAACCCAAACAAAACACGCAATAAGAGCCTCTAAAAATTATTATACAAAAATGATTTAATATGAAGGCAATAGCAGAGTGTTACAGGCATCGCCCTAAACAATGTAGCCTCATGGGCAGTGTAGTCCGTGCTGCAGGGAGAATGGACTGCCATACCCGTTATGTGTCTGTGAGCGAGGAGGGAGAAAAAGGAAAAGTACAGCTGTCACGGAGCAGAAACGGGAGCTGGGAGCATGTAAATATAATAATAACAACCACTAAAGCCAAAAAGAGTACCTGACGAGACCAGCTGTAAGGAAGCTGTTAAGACTCGACTGTACACCATGTTCATGTTTTCCTCCGAAACAATAAGTTCCGTTGGAGCAGCCTTTCAACGCCTCTCTCTGTCTCTCACTAGCAAAGTTGACCCAGACAACAAAGTAAAGCTAGTTTTCAGCTACGAGCCCAACACGAACCGGACGTATTAGCCAGAGGTCCCTTTACTACGGTTCGGAGCTGCTGACCTGTTTTATCTATGCGCGGAATAGTTTTCTACACGAGATCGCTGCAAAAAGTGCAGCCTTACCTAATGTCCACCTACTGTTACTCATTTATATTAAGATTTTAACATCTAGTTGGTGTTGGTATGGCGAGTAGCCTTCAGTAATAGTAATAAATCACACAGCAATAGCACATTCATGTAGTTGTAAAGTATTCAGAATACATTACTTCTATAATCTTTGGTGGAATACATTTTAAAATTAACCTTCCCAACACTGTCAACAGGTTAGCACCTCATACCACAGTGCATCAAAGCAGTGTTGAAATCTCCCAATTCTTTGAATCTTTGGGCTGAAGGAAGGACAATACTCTGTGTATAAATGCTCAATCAACAATCATTTATTTCCATACAATTCAACACTTAAGAGCATAAGGACCATCATGATGGGGAGACATGCCTGAAGAGGGTCACAGCAAGTCTCAAAATGGTGACGGGTTGCTCAGCTTCTTATAGTCTCTAGTGGCCCCCACCTAGTCGTAAAAGCCTAAATATTCACATTCTTTCTCTTTTACGGCGCCTAAGTTATGACCTCGGCTCCCTGTCTTTCTGCTCTTCTGAAAGGTGGGGGTATGGAATGTGGTCTGTCTCTTCTATTATCGGCACAAGGTCCTCTGCACACAACATTCTCTTCATGATTCAGCAGTATGAAATGTCAAGAAACAGTGTAACACATTCAACAGTGTCGAGTAATACAGGTCAATCCAATAGATCTAATGATTTTCACACTCTTTTAAGTCAGAAGTATAATGCAAACTAAGACTACATACTGATCACACACTCTATGTTAAAGGGTATAATATGATCTACAGCAGTATCATACTTCAACTACTTTGATTACATATATAAGGTAACATATGATAACAGAATAATATCACAATTCCCCCTTTGATCTCTTTTCTTCAAAGAGATCACTTACAACATACACTCCAGCATTGCAAGGTCCAGTTCTCCTTGGTCCTGAGGCCCTCTGTCCCCCTTTAACCATATGTGGGATGACCTCTGTGTTCACGCAGTTCAGATGCAAGCAAAGTTAGATTTACAACCATAACAGCAGTTACAGATGACACTCCCATCACTCCCCAATTCTCCCACAGCTTTATTTTGGTGCTCCAGTTTTCCCCCCTTTTTAATGCCCCCTTATACCTTTCAAACGTACTTAGACTAGAACCTCTGTCTAAGGAGCTTTTAACCTTTATTTTTATTGCTGCAGCTACCAGTGTCTTCCAGTTGGGTGATTCTCAGCTTCTTTCTTCGACCTCCGGGGTTAGACCACCCTTTGGTCGTTGCACAGTTCAGGGGATTATTCTGCCCTGATTTCAAACAAAGATCTGTGTGTTTTGGGGTCACCGCCGTGTCCCCCTTTTTGCCAAGAGCCTCTTGAACCTCGTTGGTCTGATGTTCCTGGTTTTCGCCAACACCTTCATGGTTATTGCTGTGTTTGTGGGATCCATGTTCTCCAGGAGCCCAAACATGCCATGACACTTGACCCCAGTTGCTGTCTCGGCAGTCCCTACATCTGTCTCTGCTGTGAAGGGTCCTCACATCTCCGTGTCCCCATCTGGTGTCTCTTCCTTTCTCTGCAAGAGACAGAAAACCAAAACACCTCTCTCCCTAGCCTTGATAATCTAATATTGTTATCCATTGTTGTTCTAATGATTCAAATTTGGTTTAAAATATTATGTTCAGGACTTATTCTAATCATAATCTATGTGTGTGTAAAAGAAATCAAAAATTAATGAACCATTTCTAAGTCTACCCCTTATAAGCTTAAGTTTTACCATACCTAAATTATTAAACACACAAATAGAGTCATCAGATGTTCATAAAACCATTGTTTGATGTTCAGACTCAACTTCCCCCTTTTTGACACACTCCCATGTGTCAATTCATTGGAGCTAGACAATTAAAAGAGAAGGTTAGTGACATCTTATCTCAGAAAGTATCAGAAATTCTTCTCTCGAGTACCGTTGCTCCAGCCTTGTCATCCCTGAGGATCTTCAATCCCGGAAATTTCCCTTCTCCTCATGTAATAAAGTCTGTCATCCTTCCATGCCCTGGTAACTGGTCCATCCAGAGCTGTAACATTTTGAAATGTACATACAACAAGCCAAACCACACCTTGGTCACACCAACCCTTTTCTGCCCTGAAGATGTCCAACGCCATCTTAGTCTGGACCAGGGTTGTAATAGTTTTGCAATTTTCATTAGTTTTTATTTTTATTTAGCTTCGACTTCAGATTTTCAATTTTATATCAGTTTTAATCAGTTTTTACCAATTGTTTGCTAGTTTAGTTTAGTTTTGATTAGTTTCAGTTATAGTTTTAGTTGTGTCTGCAATAATTAAGTGTAGCAAAATCCCAGTCCCATCATATCAGTCATGCTCTTGTGCTTATCCTTGGGTATTGTGACTATTAACTCTTGCAGCACCGGGTGCTCCTAATTTTGGTTCCAGTGAATTTATAAACTTTGTGAAGGGAATTGACTCCTCTGCACACTGGAATAAACATAATCAACATGATCCAAATTTTACTGCGTGTTATTTCACCATCTTATCGATTCAAATGCTCCATCCTTATGTGGTTTGCGACATTATGTTTATCCCCTCTGTCTCTAAATGTTTGAAGAATTTTCAAGTTTGGGCTCAAATTTTAAGAATTTGACCATAAGTGAAAGTTATGGTGTCATCACCCCCTTCGGGGCTTACCTTTCCCAGTTTTGATGATATTCCTCCCTATTCTTTGCAAATACCCCCTGTTGGTGGCGAGAAACTGTTGGTGTGGTCAAGTGGGTGCTATAGAAACAAAAGCTCAGGACAGAACAGTTATCAGTCATGTACTTCATACAAATTTTGCATATGTTTTATTTCATATTGATCCTCTGAGTGTTTGAATTTATCCAAACTAAACACAATATTTTTCTTTATTTACTTTGCTCTTGTTCTTTTGCAGTACCACATCCTATCAAATGTCCCTGTCAATTATATTCTACATTTAATAACTTACTATTTCAAGCGAGAACCTAAATCACGTGGACCAATGTTTGTTATTGCATATCTCTATTCTGAATGTGGCCAGTCATTCATAGGTATTGTTAAAGTTTTGGCGATTTTCCTCTATAAAATTTAATTGACTTTTTTACAGTGGCCTGCTATGGTTAATAGTAACATATTCCAGTCATGAGTGATATCAAAAGTTTTCTCCACTGTAGCATTTGGCATTCCCAATAATATAACATGATACCTTACTCAAAACACAGCTAATATAGCACAGTTTTCTTAATGCAAACATCGGTAACTCAAATTCAGCAACCACAGTGTTAAGTCTGCAGTTCATACTTATGTGAAGCTAGAGTCTCCTCCTCCAGTCTCTCTTATCCTCCTGCTCCTGAAAAAACAAAACAAAACAAAGCGAAGCATCCACCCTTCTCTTGTCCGCTGGGTGAATTGTTTATTGGCATTTAAAGTGGGTGCAGTCATTGTCTCAGTATCAAGTCAGTCAAAACTTTTAGTCGTCAGTCCATCACAGTCCATTCACATGCATTCATCCACACACATTCATACCAGATGTTGCTGATAATGGAGTCTCCCGCGCAACCTATTCGAGCCTCCATCACCAGCAAGATGACGTCATCATTTTAAAAGGAAAACAATTCTTTGTTCTTTTGTTCTGGATTGACTCGCTGCAATCCTTTTAGACTCAGGACTTCTCATGTGATCAGTGTCCCATATAAGTGAATTTCTCTCAAGCCAATTACAATCATGGAGAAGCACACTTTGCAACTGTTTTTGTAAGAATATTTCATAGCGCTTTAAGTTTCAATCTTTCAGGCCTGGTTTAAAGAGCTGATTGTTAAATCATGAACTCACAAAATATCAAAATATCACCACCGGTGGATCACACCTCTCAGATTTTTTTATCTCAGTGCACTGTAACAAAAACGAAAACAGACATAACCAACAAAACACTAACAACAATAACACAAACTAGGGCCCGTTGCAGACATGTCCAAGCATAAAACTATCCTCTCTCGCTTACGAGAAAGAACACAAGCCAAAGCTCACTGATAAAATCAAGCTAGCGCTAAGCAAAACCAAACAATCAACCAGAAGTTCACAGGAACATTTTGCTTCCTGCCGGGACAATATCGTGTGGGAATGAGAACCTTTTGTTCCTCCTTGAATTAAATCTCAATCACAGAAAATGCCGTACTCCAACCTAAACTTACACTATTAATTCATCATTTTTCACTCTGTGGCACTGTTCCTCACCAGGGCTGTGTGGAGCACAGCAAAGAATTCAGTCAAGGCCTTGAGCCATAAACAGACATCACGCACAGACATGGTTTTCATAACCAAACCGTTTAAGACCTTATTCCTAAAATCTACATAAATGCCCTCTGAGTGACATATAACACATTCTAAGTAATCAATGGTAATCAATGGCTCCTCATAAAATTATGCATTGGGATGTTTGTGTGCAGCATTTTGCATATCGGCATAAGCAAAGCATTCTTCATTGCATCAGCGTGTATGTGTGTGTGGGTGCATCACTCTTCATTGCACAAGCGTGTGCATGTGTATGTGTGTGTGCGTCATTTCTCACTCAATCAACGAGTGCACATGTATTCATGTGTGTATTTCACTTCATTCTGAATCTGTGTGTGTGTGTGTGTGTGTGTGTGTGTGTGTGTGTGTGTGTGTGTGTATTTGTGTGGGTGTTTATGTTCATCACTTTCCTGTTCTGGGCCCTGTTTCAGGAAGCCGGTTTAGTGGAAAAACTGAGTAAGTATACCCTGAGTTAACGAAAACTCTGGTTTTTCGGTTTCACAAAGCGAGTTCAGCTGAAGCCTCAGTGAGTCACTATGACGACACACTCCGTGAAGCTAACCTGCCCCCTAGCAGGTTTACTACAACTAACCCTGACTGTCTCCGCCCCTTTGTCGGAAACCTGACAGTAGGAAGTGTCGGACATGGCGTGCCCCGTCCTTGAAGAGCCAGTAGATCGTGAAGCCCAAATTCTCCGCAGAGCTCACCGCCGGGAGAGAGTGATCAGAGCGCGTTTGGACATTTTATCATTTCCTGATGATTTTCTGTGCGAACGTTACCGTTTTTCAGCACAATCTATAATTTATTTGAATAACATCCTCAGGCCATATATTACGCATGTGACACATCGCGGACATCCTCCCAGTTCATTACATATTATTTGTATTGCACTTCGGTTTTTTGCAAACGGGAGCTTTCTGTATAATATTGTTGACGCTGAGCACGTTTCCAAGGCTACCGTCTGTCGGGCAGTCAGGAATGTTACAGTTGCACTGAAACGTCTCCTGTACTCGTCTGTGGTGTTCCCCGGTCACAGACCCACAAGATTTATCAAAGAGGGATTCCACAAAATTGCAGGTATCAGGATGACCAAAACTTAATTCATGATGTGGTGATACTTGGACTACTACTTAAATTTTACATTTATTCTCACGGTTCCCAGGCGTGATTGGCTGTATAGATGGCACTCACATTCCAATCATTGCTCCTTCAGTAAATGAAGGAGACTATGTGAACAGGAAGTCTTTCCACAGCATTAATGTGCAGGTACATAGTTCCCTGTAGCATTTCAAACTAACAAATTATTTCATTATAGTAATGGATGCTAATTTGTGTTCTCTGCACTGTGAAGATCATATGTGATGCTGCCAACATTATCACAAATGTGGAAGCCAAGTGGCCAGGCTCTGTTCATGACTCACAAATATTCCGTGAATGTACACTGAGCACAAAATTTGGACATGGTGAGTTGAGAATACTTTAAAATATATAAAGACCAATTGCTTCAGGGACATTTGAACTGAAGTGTATCCTTCTGTCTTAGGAGAGTTCACTGGCTACTTGCTTGGTGATAGGGGGGGTATCCATGTTTACCCTATTTGCTTACCCCTTACCCTGACCCTGAACCGGGCCCACAGCAGCGATATAATCTGGCTAATTGCAGGACAAGAGCCAGAATTGAAATGACTATCGGAATGCTTTGTTAGCAAAGCATTCTTCATTGCATCAGCGTGTATGTGTGTGTGCGTCATTTCTCACTCAATCAACGAGTGCACATGTATTCATGTGTGTATTTCACTTCATTCTGAATCTGTGTGTTTGTAGACGTGTGTGTGTGTGTGTGTGTGTGTGTTCATCACTTTCCTGTTCTGGTGTTCTGGGTAAACCACTGCCTGAAGCATGCCCTGGGGTCCTGCCCTCCTCCTTTTCAGTTTGTTTGCGACCATTGCTGCTGCTGCTGCTCAAAGTTCAGTCCGTCCTGGTTCTGACCCCAATTGGGGCAGTCCTTTCTCCAGTGTCCATGCTCACCGCAGGTGAAACCTGCATCTTCTCCTGTGTTTTTTGTCCATTCTGAGGTGCCTTCTGTCCTCAGTTACTCCTCCTGTCTCGGTCACGCCCTTTTTGCTGCCCGATCCTCCGTGTTGGTCCATCACTGTCTTGCACAGTGTAAATGCAGCATTATCAAGGTCAGCATTCTTTTGCTCGGCCTTACTTTTCCTTCGGGCTTGGCGGGCGTCTCGTCACAGCTCTGTCAGCTGACGCAGTCTGAGAATTTTCCCCCGTGTAGTGAAACGGGCCTTAGGTTTAGTGCTCTCCGTCTCTGCTGCATGAGATCACATTCCTGCAGCACTGTTGACTTTTTCAGGTTGTTGTTGTGGGTCCAGCTGTTGCAGGATTTGGTCAGTGTCACGTATAGGGGAGAGCAGGAGTCCAGTCCGCCTCGGCTTTCAGGGCCGGCAAAGCAGCCTGTAATTAAACATAAAGAGAAAAAACAAAAACAAAACAAAAGCAAACGAACAGGAAAATGATGTTGTGTTGGCTGTATTACAACGAGACGGGAGAAACACCGGGACCAGGCCCTGTGTCAGCCTTCTCTCCCCCTTTTTTTGTTTTTTCTCTCCCGATATAATCAACTCCTAACCCACCAAGTTGACAGGACAACATGCACCTGTTAAAATTCTTAAGGTCATGTTTAAAAGCCCAAAAAGAAATTTTTCTTTCATTCAGTAATCACTTGTATCAATCAATCAGCAGAAAACATGTCACAATTTGAATCTTTTAACCCCTAAATTTGTCATGTCATCACTGGTTGGTCAGACCAGTGTCTTTTTCTTTGAAGTTAAATTGTTGTCCTGCAACCCAGAGAGTTTCTTTGTCAGTAATGTATTTATCCTTTAACAACAGGTGTATGTTAAGTTTCGCTGCTTTAGCCTTGCTGGAAAATCTTCACGTGTTCATGAGTGTAAGCTGTTTCTTCATTGCATGTGTGTGCATTTGTAGGCAGGCAGGTTAATTTTATCTTTTCTCAAACTAGGCGTTACCTTAAAAGGAGCCTTTCTCTCAGATTTCTCTGCTTGTGTGTGTTTTTGTTTCACCTTTTTGTTGTGATGCTCCGGACGCCTTCCCAACCTCCACAAGTCCGTTGGCCCCAATTTTATGTGTTAAAACTTCTCTTAATTTCTCCTCTAATTCTCTCCTCGCTGCTGTCTGTTTCACAGCTGCTGATTCTTGCTGGGTGTGGCTCCCATTACTTATAATTTTGCTTCGGCCGCTGTGCTTGTGGGGGCAGTTGGTCCAGGTCCGCAGCTTCCTGTATTAACACACTAAGAGATTTGTTTAATTTCATTTTCATCACTGTTAAACAGATAAGCAGGCAACACGCCTACCTTTTACAGCGCAGACTGCACGCCAGTCTCTCAACACATTCCTCTCTGTACTCCTGTACCCCTGCTCTAAAGCATCTGATTTGGATTCCTGAGATCAAATATATTTTCCTTTGGCTTTGTTTTCTTCCCATTTGTGGCTTTAATGTAGTGTTACATCCTGTTTGTTTGCTTCCATCTGTATACATGTCCAGATTCACTGTTATGTTTCTATTCTTACATTGCTGTGTGATCACTGTTCCCTCTGCTGACTGATGTGACCTTTTGTATCTCACACTGATACTTGTCATATTTGTATCTGCGCCTAAAAGATAAAAAGTTTTCCATGCTGAAACACAGCTCCACCTCCTGCAGTTCTCCCTCTGAACCACTAGATGTCTCTGTTATCTAAATGAAGACGTGCAGCAACCACAGCAGCGCTCAGATCACACGTGTCCTGTTATTATGTATAAAAGCATGAAACAGGTGAGACAGGTGGGATCAATATTAATGTTGTGGAAATATATGAAAAAGCAACAGAAGAGTGAAAACATTTCGTGTTTCTAGAAAGATCTTTCAGCTCACAGCTGCTCACAGACTGTATTTACAAGTGACAAACTGCAACTCTACAGTACATCTACAGTATACATCAAATATATTCTGTATTCAAATCTATTGAGTGATGTTTGAAAGTCTTTCCAGGTGAGTTTGATCCAGGAGGGTCTGAAGCCAGAGTCAGACAGAGACTGTGCAGAGACTGTAGAAGGACAGAGCAGCAGCAGAGCAGTCCAGATACACTGATGATCCTCTGTCAGATCCAGAGGGACACACAGGGATGATGCTGGACTCTACATTGTGTCTGACAGTGGAGCTGTTCTCAGAGCAGTTCACTCTGCAGCACTGACAGTCATCTGCACTTCTTCTCATTCCTCTGTCAGTCACTGCTGGATGAAGCTCTCCTCTCCACCTCCCAGTAACATGGCCCAGTCAGAGCGTCTCTACACACAAGCTGCTGCTGCTTCAACCTCTCTGGATCATCAGGACACAGCTCCTCCTCTCTCAGCACACACACCGTCCTGTTTACCATCATCGCCTCCACCTGCAGAGAGAAGAAGGAAGAGCAGAGGAGATAAACGAGTGTTTCCAGAGACTCTTCATCAGCTGTCAGTCAGTGATGCAGCATATCCAGTATAAAGAGCAGCAGGGACTTCAGTGCTGGGACTGTACTAGGACTCATTGTTGCTTCACTTTTTCTAATCTTTGGATTTTTATTGAAGTTGATGAAGATGTTTTTCCCTCCTAGTTTGAGTTTGGACTTTCATTCATTAGAAGAACCTTGGTGTGTCCACTCTGAGCTCTGTAGGAACCCCAACAACAAGCCCAACAATCCAGATGGACGGTTCCAGCTGTTAACTGGAGGAATTCCATCCAAACATCTGCTCTCACTAAATTCTTCCTCACCTACAGACTGTGTTCTTCACTGCTTTAAACTTGGAAATGAATGCAGTCATTGGTCTGCGTGCTGCTTTGTTCAGAGAGCTGATTGGCTGTTGACAGCGTTTGATCAGAGCGTGTCAGCCGTTACTATGGTGACCATAAAGGTCAGAAACAGGAAGTGTTTGTGTCCAATCCTGAAGCCTGTCACCGTTCTCCTCTCACAGCTTCACTGAGAAGCTGCAGCTTTACAGGAAACACTGGATCTTTGTTTCATACTGACTGTGTTTAGTACAATACTGCTGACAGCACCACCCACTCACTCCAGCACTCTACTTACACCAGAGTCTTCAGTCTGTAGTCTGGACTCTGCTGAAGATCAGACAGCTGCTTCACATCTGGATCCTTCAGGTTGTTTCCGTACAGGTCCAGCTCTCTCAGATGGGAGGGGTTGGACTTCAGTGCTGCTGCCAGATAATCACAGCTGATCTCTGACAAACCACAGTCCCTCAATCTGTATAAAGAATGAAAGATGTAAGTTTATTAGACAAAGTGTGAGCTTGAAATCATTCAGTGTTTCATCATCTGTTCAGAGCTGAAGAAGGTTCAGAATGTAGAAGTTTAGAAAATGGAAACTCCAAACAGCTGAAGCCAACAGGAAGCAGCTTCAAACAGGAAACTGTTGAATCATTTCTTCCAGTTGGTCCAACAAGACAGACTAAGTATTGGACATGTGTTGTGGCTCCATTAGGGGAGCTTCTAAATGTGATGTGATGGCCCCTCTGGGTCTGTCAGGTCACAGGACTGAAGAGAGCTCAAACTGGGCACACAGTTGTTCCAGGCTGGACCAAAGACTCTATACTGGGACTGAGGGACTGCTTTGACTGCACCCACTGGGACTTTTTAAAGGCTCATGTTCTCACTTAGATCATCGATTTCTACTTACATTTCTTTCTGGGAAAAATGGGGATTACTTTGGAAACAGGAAGTATTTTCCCCAATAAGCAGCCCTGGATTAGTAAATCACTCCAACATGTTCTCAGGCAGAAGAAGCTGTCTTGTTATGAGGGAGAGAAGAAAAAGATTGAGGGACAGAAACTTGTTGAAAGAGAGATAAAGCAGCTAAAATCAGGTGTAAAAGTAAATCAGAGGATGAGCTGAATAAAGGACACTCAAGGCTGGCTTGGAAAGGAATGAAGTCCATGGTGGGGATGCAGAACAAGGAGCAAAGATGAATGTGATGCTGAATCAGCAGAAGACTTGGACTCATTTGATTCCAGCTATGATATCATTGATTTCAATGAAGAGCTTTGTGATTGTAGCAAAGGGCTGGTAGCTCTGAGAGTCCCACTGATGAGGTGTTTGTGTGGAAATCTCTTAGTGGGACCAAAGAGAGAAAAAGCCCTGGTCCTGATGCTGTGGGAGGGAAATGATTGAAGTGTGCTGTGAGGAACTGACTGGGAGATTTTCACACATTTTCCAGTCCTCCTTGGAACAACAGGAAGTTCCCAGCATATGGAAACAAAGGTTACGTGTCCTATGGCACTCAGTGATGATGGTGCTGTGGCCCCACCACCTCCACCTCTTTGTAAAGGAACTAACTGTAATCTGAAGCTTCAAATGGGACTAAGACTTCCTCCACTAGGTGGCAGTGTCTGATGAGAAAGTGTTAGTGGAGCTGGCCTGGAGTCAGAAACAGGAAGATGCAGGATTTGGGCTGAAATGGGGAAAAGTGGTTCGCACTAGTGCCTTAAAGCAAGAAGGTTGTAGGTTGAAGCTTGTTGGCCTTTCTGTGGAGGTTGGATGTTCTCCCACAGTCCAATGAAATGCTGCTTAGGTTCATTGGTGCTTCTAAATTGGCTGTAGGTGTGGATGTGAGAGAGTGCTTCTCTGTCTCTCTCTGTTGGCCCTGTGATGGACTGCTCACCTGTGCAGGTGGACCACGCCTCTTGCCCTATGACAGCTAGGGCACAGGCTGCAGCCCTGTGAGCCTAAGCTGAATAAACAGTTAGCAAAAATGATCCATAGATGGCCTGAAATCCCCCAGTTAGCAGTTTGGTAGATAGCTATGACATGCTAATCCCATCCAGCAGCTGTATTCTACCTGTAAGCTGATCCCTGCTGAGCCAAAGCACTTTTTCATATACAAATTACAACCTTTAATAGAAACCTATTGGTCAGCATCTTATTAGCCTGCTGTTAGCTTCATTCCACAGAAAACTGAGAGAAACTAACAGAGTTGATAAAGAATAAAGAGAAATGTGCTGATTTAAAGCCTTTGAAGTGCTTCAGATGATCTCTGTCCACTTCTGTCCACTCATTCATTCATGTAAGCTTTCTAATGCAGCTTTGATCTTCACAGTCTGCTTCATGAAACTCATTCTAACCCTGAATGTCAGAGTGTTCCTCCTTCTCTTTCCCATCATTCATGCTGGCAGTGGAGGAGATTTGGATGTTGGACTGTGTTTTGGATGATGTGTGTATGTTTGTGTTGGACTGCTGTCTATAAAGCAAACGCACATTTTGCTTTGGATTTCAGTGTCAGACTTTAAGGTGGAATGAAGAGTTTGAGAGTTTCACAGTGAATTATCCAGTGGAGGATTTTTCTTCTTCTTTGAAAGTTTGAAATGTGAACATTGTTCTGCTGCAGTCAATGGACTAAACCAGAGAAGAAGAAAACAGACTTTACCATGAAGATCCTCAGTGTGGATCAGTATAATATCAGCCTGATGTCTGCAGTTTAGTGTCAGCACAACTTTCACATCATATTCATCTCAGCACAACTAAAACATGCTGACTGACCTCAGAGTTTCAAGTCCACATCCTGGACTCTCCAGGAAACCACACAGATGCTTCACTCCTGAATCCTGCAGCTTTTTCTTGTTAGTCAACCACCAGGAGTCAGTACTCAGGTCCAGCTCTCTCAGATGGGAGGGGTTGGACTTCAGTGCTGCTGCCAGATAATCACAGCTGATCTCTGACAAATCACAGTCCATCAATCTGTATAAAGAATGAAAGATGTAAGTTTATTAGACAAAGTGTGAGCTTGAAATCATTCAGTGTTTCATCATCTGTTCAGAGCTGAAGAAGGTTCAGAATGTAGAAGTTTAGAAAATGGAAACTCCAAACAGCTGAAGCCAACAGGAAGCAGCTTCAAACAAACACAACAAGAGAAAAAACTCTGAATGTTTCACATTAAAGTCGTACATTTATCATAAAAACAGGACAAAGACTTGAAAAAGTCGTGTTTTTCCTTCCAGGAACCACAAGGCTTCACTTTTAAAGGTGAAGTGTGAAAGAAATGGACATATTTGAAGTCCAACACCTTTTTCCAGTCACATTATTAAAGCAGACAAACTACAAGCTCATTTTCATTGCAACAAGTCATCTTCTGACCTGGACTAACAACACTGGTCTCTATGTGCAGCTGGCTGTGAGACCAGTGCTCAGGGAGCGTCTACAAAGTGCAACACTGAAAGAACATCACACACTCATTTGCTTCCATCATCCAACCTGAAGAGGAAACAGAGACGCCTCCCCTTCAAAGTAAAAGCTGCTCCTTTTGGACACAGTATCAAAGAAAGTCTACAGTATAACATAGAAAAGACAGAACAAAGTTTTGGTTGTTTTGAAATTGTGCAGAAATGAAACTACACTAAGCTCAATTATGTGACAGACATTTCATCCCATGTTAGTTTGGCCTCATCCTGGGCCGGATTATCCAGCACACACTCTGACCACAGGCCCAGGGGCCACGCACAGCTGGGCTCCATCCAAGAGACAGGAAACAAACCAACACAATAATAAAAAGCACCATGTGATCTTCTTACATCTTCAAGACAAACATAGTAAAAACATGAGCATATTTGTTTCCTGATAAAATGATGTGACAGGTAGAACAGAGTAAAGTGGTGGTGTTACAGCCTTTCTCCCCTCTGCTGCCGAGGCTGTTAGTCTCTCCCAAACTCAGCTACAGGACTTCCAAATGAATGAAAGCAGCAGAAGTGGCTTTACAAATGAAAGAGGAAGAGGAGAAGAAGAGGAGAGGGAGGCCACCCTGACCATCACTCCAGCTGAAAACATCACACTTCCATTAAAGTTGGTGAGGAAATGTTGAGCAGGATGAGCTGCTGGCTAATCTGGAGGCTGTAGCAGCAGCTCACAGTCACTGTGGATTTCCACTCATGAAAAAGCTCTGGCTGCTTCATTTCTCATCTCATATCAGAGACTTTGATGCTTCACTGAAGCTGTACTGTGATGCTTCCATATTCCAGTGAGGCCTCCATAATGATTTCAGCTGTTCTGTACACACACTGTGTGCCCTGTATGGCTCAAAGTCTCTGCAGCCTGTTATTATCTGCTATCATCAGATCTTCATCATCCTCATTCACATCCCTCACACACTCTACAGCCTCATCAGCACTGACTTCATCTTCACTGACTGATGGAGCACAACATGAACCTGTGGAGGCTGAAACACTGTCCTGTCAAACATCTCCCCGTCACCACTCCACTTCTGTCAGCCTTTAAATGAACCCTGCTCAAGTCTGTCACTTCTGTTTGGAGCCAAAAGGAAAAACTGTTGTTCAGTCGTTTGGAAAGACAACATTTCTGAAAGCACTCAAACTTCTTCACATTTGTCTTCAGACACATCCTGAACATTTAGGAACTAAAGAAAGTTTCAAACATCAATCAAAGACCTGAAATATATAAAAACAACAACAGCTGCAGTCAGTGAACTCACCTCAGAGTCTCCAGTCCACAGTTTGGACTCTCCAGTCCAGCACACAGAAGCTTCACACCTGAATCCTGCAGCTTGTAGTTGTAACTCATGTCCAGCTCTGTCAGATGGGAGGGGTTGGACTTCAGAGCTGAGGCCACAACTTCACAGTGAGACTCTGAGAGTCGACACTCAGTCAGTCTGTGATGATAGAAAATATAAAATGTGTTATTATAAAAGCAGAAAATCTGCATTATAAACACAGACTGAATGTATATGAAGACAAAACAGAGTGAGGTCATAATCTGATGAATCTGCTCTTCACATCTGTGCTTCAGCTCCTCTTACTGTGTTTGACATGACACAACGATTGAGTCTCTCTCAGACCTGCAGACTTTTAATGAGAATCTTTGTTTGGCTTTAATCTGCAGATGAAGGAGGAAGATGGTGTCACATTTAGGCTTCCATAATGTCCACAGTCTGTCACTGAGATCTGATCCAGAGTCAGAGTGAAGACACACATTTGGACTGTTTCCTGTTTTGACTCCAGAACATTTTGAATGAGTTCAGCTCAGTGAAGAGTTCCAGCTGGAAAGATGATCTCTGTTTGCTACCTGCTGTCAGGTACGACTGTTCACGTCCACACGCAGGAAAAACCTGCTGACTGTTACCAAACGGAGCAGAAATCTCATCACTGGACAATAATGATGAATGAACTCAGAGCTGCTGATATCAGATCTGATTTCAGGGGAACTAAACACAGAAATGATTGGCTCATTTGAGCTTTCTGAGCCATTATCTGCTGGTGTGTCGCTAGTTGGCAGAAAATGATTTGTATTCCTGTTCAGGGCTTCAGTGTTTATGAGTCCAGATCCAGGTGACAGCAAGTCAAAATGATGTTACCTGTCTGTGTCCAGCAGCAGCCTGTATTCACTTTGAATATTGTTATAACCTGACATGGATCAGTTTGTCTTTGATTGGTTTGTAAATGTCACTGTTTCCATTGGACCTGAGTGACGTACAAAGACAGAGAGGGAGAGAAAGGAGAGAGAGGATGGAGACAGCAAAGAGAGAGCAAACACAAACAGGTGAGAGTGGACAGGTGACCAAGGTCAGCAACCAATCAGAGAGCTTCTGTTTGAGCCACAGTCACTGATGATGACTGCACATAACCAAGCAGTGTGTTACTCTGATATCAAATATGGATCCTGCTCTTATAATAATGATCATCAGATGATATTATTGTGTTATTTTGTAGCTGAATACGATGTTTGTGTGATTATCAGTGAAAGAAGCAGTGAGGAGGATGGAGAGAGAGAGAGGACAGAGGGTGAAGTTAGAAACACTAAAAGGATTTTTCATGGATTTCATGGATGATTTGAGTGATTTCCAGCAGGACACTTAAACATGTCAGTGGACTGATATGAAACGTGTCATTGAACAGGATTAATATCAGTGGAAACATGGTGGAAACAGCTGTGACTGCATGGATGTGACACACTTCAAATCTGTTCTCCACTCTTGGATTTGGGATCCATGGAGCTGCTGCTGAGTCTGTACAATAAAGGAATGGTGTGGAAGGTTGCAGCGTACGGACACAAACACTTTGTGGTTACAATCTGATTTTATTTTCAACATTAAACTACTAACCTACACTGATCAATGATGCTAATGATCACATCTGGACTCACCCAGCCTTTCTGCAGGTCCTCACAGCTGTAATCAGTCTCTGTCGTCCCCGCTCTGATGTGTTGTACTTGTGCAGGTCCAACTCATCCAGAACCTCCTCTGACATCTGCAGCATGAAGGCCAGAGCTGAGCACTGGATCTCAGAGAGTTCCTTCTCTGATCTGTTCTCTGACTTCAGGAACTCTTGGATCTCCTGATGTACTGAGAGGTCGTTCATCTCCATCAGACAGTGGAAGATGTTGATGCTTCTGTCAGGAGAGATTTCATCACTGTTCATCTCCTTCAGGTTGTTGATGACTCTCTGGATGGTTCCTGGACTGATCTCTGTCTGACCCAGCAGACCTACTAAGAGTCTCTGGTTGGACTCCAGACAGAGGCCATGAAGGAAGCGAACAAACAGGTCCAGGTGGCCATTTTTACTCTGGAGGGATTTCTCCATGGCTCTCCTCGGGAAATCATCCAGAGATGATTCATCCAGAGATGGTTTAATGTGGGGAAACCGAAGCAAATTAGTATAATCATGATAGTCAAAATCAAAGTCAGAATCATAACAAAAATCTCCCAGGAAGTCTTCCACTACCTCTATCTTCCTGTTGGTGTGACAGTGGAACATGTAGACGGCAGCCAGAAACTCCTGAATGCTCAGATGAACAAAGCTGTAGACTGGTTTCTGGAAGATCACACACTCTCTTTTGAAGATCTCTGTACAAACTCCTGAGTACACCGAGGCCTCTGTCACATCCAGACCACACTGCTCCAGGTCTTCTTGGTAGAACATGATGTTTCCTTTCTCCAGATGTTCAAACGCCAGCCTCCCCAGCTTCAGAAGAACTTTCCTATCAGCCTCCGTCAGCTCCTGTGGACTCGTCTCATGTCCCTCATGGTACTTGTTCTTCTTCCTCTTTGTCTGAACCAGCAGGAAGTGTGAGTACATGTCAGTCAGGGTCTTGGGCAGCTCTCCTCTCTGCTCTGTGGTCAACATGTGCTCCAGAACTGTAGCAGTGATCCAGCAGAAGACTGGGATACTACACATGATGTGGAGGCTCCTGGATGTCTTCATGTGGGAGATGATTCTGCTGGACAGCTCTTCATCACTGAATCTCCTCCTGAAGTACTCCTCCTTCTGGGCGTCAGTGAAGCCTCGTACTTCTGTTAGCCTGTCAACACATGTAGGAGGGATCTGATTGGCTGCTGCGGGTCGGGAAGTTATCCAGACGAGAGCCGAGGGAAGCAGATTCCCCTGGATGAGGTTTGTCAGCAGCTGGCTGACTGATGACTTCTGTGTGACATCAGACAGCAGCTTCCTGTTGGTGAAATCCAATGAAAGTCTGCTTTCATCCAGGCCGTCAAAGATGAACAAAAGCTGAGAGACAGCCAGCTTCTCTGCTGTGACCTTCTGTAATGTTGGATGGAAAACATGGAGCAGCTCCAGAAGACTGTACTGCTCATCTCTGATCAGGTTCAGCTCCCTGAATGAAAGCAGAACCACCACACTGACATGTTGGTTCTCCAAGCCCTCTGCCCAGTCCAGAGTGAACTTCTGCACTGAGAAGGTTTTTCCAACACCAGCCACGCCGTTGGTCAGAACCACTCTGATGGGTCTCTGTTGGTCAGGTAAGGCTTTAAAGATGTCCTGGCACCTGATTGGAGCGTCATGGAGGGCGTCCATCTTGGAAGCTGTCTCCAGCTGCCTCACCTCATGTTGGGTATGAACCTCTTCACTCTGTCCCTCTGTGATGTAGAGCTCAGTGTAGATGGTGTTGAGGAGGGTTCTACTTCCTGTTTCATCACTTCCTTCAGTCACACGTTCACATCTCCTCCTCAGACTGATCTTATGTTCATCTAAAACCTCCTGCAGACCAACATCTGCTGAAAGAAAGAAAAACAATGAGACTAAAGAGAAAGAAAACTCTTCAATGTCTGAACAACACAAGAAGTCCAGTTTTCAGAAATGAGTCCATCAGCAGACAGATGTTCAGTCTTACTTTGTACACAGCTGCTCTGACTGGCTGTCTGCAGTCCAGCTCTGCTTCTGGATCTTTCTCCACACTGGGGACAGGAGGAATCTCCTGGTGAAGCAGACTGGTCGCAGTATGAGGAGATGCACTATCTGCAGAACCAGTGTCCACAGCTGGTAGAGACTGGATCCTTCAGGACGTCCTGACACAAAGCACAGCAGGACGGCTGCTCCTCCTCACAAACACCACTCCTCTTCCTCTCTCTGTGAACACATTTCTTCATCACTAAAAACATTTACTGTCAGTGAAAAACATCCAGATGTGACCAAACTGCAGTTCCTCACAGTTCCTTTGATTTCATCAACACTAATGAGCTGCTCTTCCTGTCTGCCTGTCTCATTAAACACTGAGCGATGAATACAAACTCAACACTTCCTGCAGACTTCCTGACTTCACAATAAAAGCTTTCCATCAGAGAGACACAGTTATGACTTTCACTGTTTTACAGCTGCTGTGTGCAGATTATCTGGGTCAGTTCACTCTGAAGCAGCTTAGAAGTGTCCGTGTAGAGCCGTGGTCTGACACACAGAGACTTCTGATTTTCTCTATTTAAACAAACATGATGAAGATGAGCAGGTTTCTCTTCTAGTATAAACTCTGTGTCTCTCTGGCTGGCTCATGATGGCTCATGATGATCAAAGTGCGTCCCTTATTAGCTCAATACGGGACGTGTGCTTTTGTTTCTAAATACGGGACGATTCAGTTTTTTAAGGGACGGTTGGCAACCCTAACAGTCATAGCCTGCTGCTAGCATGAATGCTAAACGTACTGCTGTGGATGATCAGCAGAAAAACATGTGGTCAGTTTGACTGTTTGCTGTATTTAAAGTGTTTTTCTCAGTTTGTCTGTATTCAAAGTGCATTCGGGGCTTTAGCTGACAGCTCTTTGTGCTAACAAACTAAACTCTCTTAGTTTAAGCCAGCAGACTTTACCAAACACAAAGCCTGCTGCTGCCTCCATGGGTTAGCTTGTGTGACTGGTGCTTACACCAATGAAATCTAAATCACACTAATGTGTCCTCCAAGGTGTTTGGTGGGAGCACTGAGTGAAACATAAGAGCTCTGGTTAAGCCTCATCAGCTGGATAGGCTGTCCACCCTAGTCCAGGCTTTAACTCAAATCTCTGATTGGCTTTCTAACAATTAAGCCAAATATTCGAAATCTTGGAATAATATTTGACTCTTCTTTGGGCCTTGACTCACATGTAAAGTCTCTGTCTCGTTCCTGTTTCTTTCATTTAAGGAATATTTCTAAACTGCGACATATGGTCTCCTTAGCTGAACTGGAAAAAATTGTCCATGCATTTGTGTCATTGCGTTTAGATTATTGTAATTCCCTGTTTACCAGCTTGGATAAATCATCTCTTTCTCGCGTCCAAGCTGTACAAAACGCAGCACCCACTCTACTAACTCGCTCTACCCAGCGAGCTCACATCACTCCTATTTTATGTTCTTTACATTGGCTCCCAATAGATTTTAGAATTCGTTTTAAATGATTGTTTTAACGTACAGAGCACTAAATGGCCCCAGATTATTTATCCAAGCTTCTCACTAAATACACTGCTGCTCGCTGTCTCTGCTCACAGACTCAGAGTTTGTTGGTTGCTCCCAGAACACGTCTGAAGACGAAAGGGGGCGGAGCCTTTCAGTCTGTGGCACCAAGGCTGTGGAACAGTCTACCTCTACAACTACGTTTGGTTGACTCTGTGGAATCCTTTAAAAAACAGTTAAAAACTTTACTGTTTAAACAAGCTTTCTGTTGACCAATGCTGTTTACATTTTTATATTTTTAATTTACATTTAAACTCTATATTGTGTATATTGTGCATTTTGCTATTTATCATACTGTTTATTTTAATCTCTGTGTGCAGCACTTTGTGACTACCTGTCTATGAAAAGCGCTTAATAAATAAACTTTACTTACTTACTTACTAAAATAACAAACAGGCACGATCCACTTTTTCTTATCACTCAAATATCCTGATACTTTCAGAAAGTTGGAGAGCTCTCCTGGCTTGCTTAGTCTTTGCTCTGTACTGCAGAATCTACAACTGATTTGACATTGTGGCACAAACACAGTAAACAAACACTACGAGCACCTTGTTTCATGTGCAGTGGCTTTCTTCTCATTCTGTTACTGAACACTGTATGAAAAGCCTCTCACTGCCAGCATCCTTCCAGCCCCACGACAACAAGACCAACTCACATCTTCACAACACCAAGAATTTTTCCCCTTTTCTTTGGAGAAACTGAGAAGCCAATAGGATTGTAGCTCAAACTTGCCCACAGTCCTGCTTCATCACTGCTCACTCCTACCTGTGTTGGTGCTCAGTGGACAGTCATAGCCTGCTGCTAGCATGAATGCTAAACGTACTGCTGTGGATGATCAGCAGAACAAGATGTTGTCAGTTTGACTGTTTGCTGTGTTTAAAGTGTTTTTCTCAGTTCATCTGTATTCAAAGTGCATTCGGGGCTTTAGCTGACAGCTCTTTGTGCTAACAAACTCAACTCTCTTAGTTTAAGCCAGCAGACTTTACCAAACACAAAGCCTGCTGCTGCCTCCATGGGTTAGCTTGTGTGACTGGTGTTTACAGCAATGAAATCTAAATCACACTAATGTGTCCTCCAAGGTGTTTGGTGGGAGCACCGAGTGAAACATCTGGTAAAATAACAAACAGGGCTGTGAGAGCAACTGAAGTGATAAAAATACTGTTTAAAGATAAAAAACACTTTGATGTTCTCTCGTCACCTAACAAAGTCCAAACCCTGTGAACTATTTTAGCTTTAATAACTGTGGATTCAGGTATCCTGAACCCATCTTTGGACATTTGTAATTAAATATTTTAAAACTCCATCAGAGACTCCTGATGTGGCTGTTTGGAGAAGGAAAAGAGGGACAAAGTGGAGCGTCGAGCTGAGGCTTCATTCACTGCAAACCTACAGTTATGTTTCCTTATTTCTGCTGTTTGCATGTTCACAGCTGAAATAAAGCTGCCTCTTTGACTTCATCCTGTTGTGTTTGGGTCCAATCCTGCCTGCCACACAGCGCTACAGGACAAAGTCTAATATTTTTTTTACCTTTTTAATGAATCTTTGGTCATATTTATCCAGGAAAACACAAACATGTAAAGGAGTCATCACAGGTCTCTGACCTCGTTGGTCCAGGTTCAGCACTGAAGTCTGGAGGATAACCTTTGGACTTGTCACTCCTCACAGACGGACAGCTGGATCCTGCAGACTGTGACCTCTGACCTCTGCAGACACAAACATGTTTTATTCAATGATCAATTCTCTGATGAAGTGATTGAAGCAGCTGTGATCACACAGACTGCAGATAATGCAGCTGTTTCCTGTCAGTAACAGTCCTCTTAGATTAGAGTTCAGCTTTTTACAGGAAAACAAATGTCCCTGAATGCAACAGTGAGACACAGTCTGCCTGTGTGGCTGTGATAGCTGCCGTTAGGAGCGCTCATGTGTTTGCAGTTAGACGAGGAGATGTTACCATCATGGACACGTTAACAAATCCTGCAGCATCACGTGGCACAAACACTTTGTGTTCCTGTCATCTGCAAGCAACAGGAAGTTCATTAATAAAGGCAGGATGGAGACGTGACTGTGATGGTTCTCCTTCATCCAGCTGTTACACACATCTGGGCTCACACGACGAGCCTTTGTCTAATACAGCAGCTGCTCTCTGAACACTTTTCTGAAGAGGAGCTGCACAAACTTTTGTTTGCTTTCTAGAGCAGCGTATCAAAGTCAAACTACCCACTGCTAGCAGCTGTTTCTATCATAGTTTAGGATCCAGATGTGTGAGGTCTAAATTTACACCTCTGATTAAAATACATAGTTAAAAACAGCCAATTGAGTCCAAATGTGTCTTAAACCAGATAAACTGACAGTTACAGCTGAGCCTGTGTGTCCTTGGAGACACTGCTCTGCTACAGAGATGCATTTTAGAAACCAGGAAACATCAAAATCATTTAAATCAGAGAGTTCATGTTACTAACAGCTCACCTCGCTGCAGCAGAGACTTTAAAATCAATGATAAAATCTTACGCCTAAATTAACTTTACTGTTAACGAGTTTTCATGTTTCTGTAATCCACCAGTGTGCTCATGCTTTTTTAAGTGAAAACATATTTTTAATGATCAAATCTAATTATGTTTGTTATTTGTGGATTTTAAATGTCCTTGACAGAGACAGATGATGATCATTATCCTGCACTGTGGTCTCAGGTTTGGTCGAGCTAGCACAAAGAATGGCTATGTTGAACTTCCTCCTGGGATCTACACTAAGAAGTGAGTCCAACATTAGCAGGGTCTCTTTCCTTTATCTGGATTCACTTTAGCATTCACAGTCACGTGAAGCTTGTTATTAACTCGATAAGTCAACCCAGGGTTTCAGCTGAGCGCTCACGTGAAACACATGGTGTTGGCAGCATCTGATCAATCATATTCATGGAGACGTGTATCAGCAACAGAGCAGCTGAGTTTGCAGAAGGAAGTCAAACTAAACCACAGGAACAATATGAGGAGATTACACACATAATAAAATACTAGCAGTAACACAGCTGCTGCAGACAAATCAGTCGTGTGATCGTGTGTGAGAGGAGAAGGACTGTAAAGGAGTTTGGTGTTAAAAGCTCTGTATGAATGTGGGAGACTTTGAAGGGCTTTAAAAAGGCCAATATAAAATAAAAGGCAGCAAAATTGCTGAGTGTGAAAGTCACCAGACTTATCAGACCTCTGTGATTAAGACCTGTAAGAACACCTATTTGTACTTGTTGGCATTATATCAAACACACACGTATATTAAGCCTTTGTTTAAACTCTGGTTGAATTTGTTACTTTCAGACTGTGAAACATCACAGAGGCTGCAGCTGCAGATCTTTTATTCACCTGGAAATTTACTTTAAATGTTAGATGGAAAATGTATTGCTCAGTTTAACCAAAGTAAGAACAATAATCCATAAACCTTCATAAAGACAAACATCTCCCAGAACATTGAGCTGCTGAAGTGTCACTGAAGGGAAAAACTATTTGTCCTCCTCCATCCAGCAACACCTGAAACACCTGAGTGGAAGCTCCTCCCTACACTGTGTTTGAAGCAAAGCACAAAGGAGACACCTGCTGGAGCAGCTGGAGTCCTACAGACACTCAGCCTCTTCACTACACAAACACCTCCTACAACATCCACTCTTTCCACTCTGACTGCTGTGTTTGTGGAAACACTCCAACACACACCGCTTCACATACCAACATAGAAATGTGTGTGAAAAAGAGCTGAGCTGATATTAAACATGAGGATTTATTCAAAAATACAGAGTCAGGAACAACATCTAGACACACATTACCTCTCAGCAGCAGAAGAACAGCCTTTAAAGTGTTCACCAACATCCTTCGACACGTTGCTCTTTAAGGAAACACAGCTGGGTTCAGGTCCAGGAGATTCTGGCCTCTTATTGATCCTAAAAGAAAAACAATAAATGTCACAGCTTCATGAGACAGGAAGGAAAAACTGGAAATATTCAATTAAAGACATGATGAACAATCTCATAAAAATAATGTACTTACTCTTTGTCACATAACAGTCTTTTCTTAAAATCTATACCGATACCCTTCGACACGTTGCTCTTTAAGGAAACACAGCTGGGTTCAGGTCCAGGCTCTGGATTAGTTTCAGGGTTATGTCCAGCTGAGCCTGGTACGCCCCACAGCTCTGGGCTTTAAAACAACACACACAGAGGTATGAGTGTGAATAATGATGGAGCAGTGATGTGAGTGCTGAGCTGTGACATGGAGAAGAGTCATGGACAGTTAGAGATGGTCATCTCACCTCTGAGCTTTGGTCTGGCTCTCATGTTCCCCACACAGAGTGCTTTTAGAGGGAGGGACTCCCTCCTCTCTGTCCTCACACTGATCCATGCTGCTGAAAACATCCAGATGAACAGAATCAACTTTTTGGGGATTTACTGGATGATTGAGCATCAAGACACTTTTTAATATTTTACTAATTTCTGAAGCTTTTTACCAACTTTGTTCAAATTGGTCTGCTGTCATTTTATTGTTGACAAAAAGAGATTTTGAGTTTGAGTGTTGACGTTTCCATGTGGGACTGTTGCTGCAACACCAGGATGTTACTACAGAATACACTTTATATTGTGAGCACTTGGATGTTAGTCCAGTGGTCCTAAACTGACACACCTGCACCTGGATTCATTCTGACCAGATTTTAACCCAACAGTGTTTCATACTTAATACATCAGACACAAACTCTGCAGCTGTCATCGTGTGCAGTGTGTGTGCAGTGTGTGTGCAGTGTGTGTGCAGTGTGTGTGCAGCGGGTCACTGTGTCCTATGAGTGTTATACTACAATAAACAGAGCCTGACCGCGGGCATAAAGAGGGCAAAAACCCACTTATGCTCTAAAGATGAAGTTCTGTTTCGCTTCAAATGAGCCTCAGAGCAGGTGGAGGGTCATTAAACGCATCACAGATTACCTCAAGAACAACAGGCTGAAGAACATAAAAACAAACGCAGAGTTTCTGTCTGACGGTTTGAACATGAAACAGGAATTATTGAGCAAAAACGGCCAGTTTATTAATTTATGATCAATCATCAACGCATTCACCTACAATACACGAATGAACATCACCAGTTAAACTGAAAATAACCTGCATACAAATACGACAGCAGACTATAGCGAACGAGCAGAGAAATGCATTTTATAGATGAAGTGTTGGCAGCGACTCTTAGGACAGCCCTGTCTCACTGTCAGCAGTTAAACAACATCCACACACTGGAAGCCCGTTTGCGTCACTAAAAAAAAGAAGGATCCAGAACTCGAAATTTCGACTTATTTTATCGTAATTTCGACTTATTAACTTGGAATTTTGAAAAAACTAACTCAATATTAAGAGTTAGTGCTGTCAATCAGTCATTTACGTGAATGACGTAATTTCTTTGTTACCCGGAAGCTGAAGCCCTCAGCTACAAATGCTACAGCTAAGACACCAGAATTACAGCCAGTCATAAATGCACAAGTCGCTGATTATTGTCTGTGTGGCTTCACAAATGATGAAATCCTTCTGTTATTAGCTGAATCACATGGCGTTAATATCAGCTAACGTACTCTCGAAAGCGCCGATTTGTTGCGATGCGGGTTTGAGTGCGCATTGTAGCTGGATTACTGATTGGCAGAACTAACTCGACATTTCGAGCTACTTTTCTCAAAGTTTTCGAGTTATAAGTCGAAATTTCGAGAAGGGATCCTTTTTTGTGGCGGAAACGGGCTTCCACAACAGACTGATGGAGGCGGGAGAAGCTGCCTCCATGAGTCTGTGGATCCACAGTAACATCGACTCTGAGTTCAGCTGCTGATCATCAACTGTTTCTGTCTCGTTCCCAGACTCTGATCTCACATAAAACGAAGCAGATTTATGCTGAAACTAAGCTGCACACAGCTGATGTCAGCCAGGAAAACAGTACAGACTGCTAACGTTAGTGATGGGACGTTCTGTATCGAGGCTTCGGAGCATGTGTCGAGTAATTGAGGGGGCGTTTCCGCGAAGCGCGTATCGAGGCTTGCTTCATTTATGGGAGGAGCTGAAAATGATGACGTCCGAAGCCTCGCTGCCCGGCTGTACCACGTGACTGGTTCATGAAGTGGTTCGAACTTTGCCGCGAGATATGACAGCGATATAAACCCCTCAGACTTCATTCAAAAATGTGGGTGTTTGATGGAGAGTTGCGGTTAGTGAGAGTTTGGAGACCGTATGGAGGTTTATGAGAGTGAGGAAAGTCAGGAGAGAATGGAGCCAGCTAAGAAGAGGAGGATGTCCTCCCCTGTGTGGGAACATTTTGATCTTATTCCTCCCAACAAGGTATGTAAATTTCTACAGAAGATGTATTTTCATGATACTGATGGTGCAATACAATTTATGTTGAGCTGTCTTGACTTTTGTACAAGGTGAAGTGTTTGCTATGTGCCAGGGAGCTGGGATATAACAGCAACACCTCATCCATGCTTAGGCACTACAGAGCTTTGCATGAGAATAAGGGGGACACCGATCGTGGAGCAAGACCAGGTGAGCCATCAAATGCAATGATAATATAGGATGCAGTAATGTTACTAAATGATATAACAATATTATACAACTGTTATAAGTTACGTGTGTGATATTTATATTTGTGCTTTATCTTTATTGTCTTTCCTCAGGAGAACAATCTCAAATAGATGAAGACCTGGTCAGCATGGTGATTGAGGACTCCCAGCCATTTAGCATTGTGGAGGACAAAGGATTCAAAAGATTTGTTAAATCATTAAATCCTAGCTATGTTCTCCCCACTAAAAAGGTCATAAAAGCAGTGAAAATTTAGTTTTTACAGAATAAAATGTGAACAGGCAGGACTGAGGCTCAAAGCCTCAGTGTGTAGCTGTCCATACCTCAACGTTACAAAAGCACAACCACTGTCCACACCCCAACCACACCTCACCTCACAGTAAATGATCATTTCCATTTCAAGCATTTCCAAATAATCATTTCCCATACTGCCACTATAAATATACACAGTATACTGCCATCACTACAATATACATGTTTTACACACTCCTTTTGTTGTTGACATTTACAGGCTGTGTGCAAAATGCCACACTCTTCAAATTCATGCCAGCTATTATTTTTACGTCCAGTAGGTGTCCTGCTAGAGCAAATGAAGCTTCATGAAGCTTCGCGTTGGGGTGAACCAATTGGATGAAAAGCTTCAGTGCTTCATGGGGCTTCATCTGCCCATCACTAGCTAACGTTACCTTAACTTCGAGACGATCAACTGCGCCACAACATTCACGAAAGCGACGGAAGGAAACGCCCAGAGAGGCGTTTGAGGGACGGTCAGAGTCAGGAACCTCAGAAACGCATCAGGCTGGAGTTTAATTCTGTTTTCATCTTTAGAAACATCTGGAAATAGTTATAAAAACGCTGCGTAATAAAGAAAAATAGTGTAGATTAGTTTGAGTTGAGTTTAGCTGAGCTGTGTCTTTAATCTGAAGTTCATTTTGTGGAGGAGCAGCAAGACTTTCAGTGTTACTCTCAGAGAAAGCCTCCCAAATGTCTGTTGTCTTAATAGTGGAATTATCTGGAAAATGAACCAGTTCTTATGAGCTGCTTTTCTGTATGAGCAGTCAAAGCATTTTATAGAGCGTGCTTCATTCACACAAGCACTTCTTTTTCTAACAATGACACTATGATGGATGCATCGGAGAGGAAGTCTGGGTTCGACATCTTGCCCAATGATACCGTGGCGTGCAGACTGGAGCAGCCAGGGATCAAACCTCCAACCTTCCAGTTAGTAATTCTACCTGCTGAGCTACAGTCTGTACTTCCTGAACATCACACCCTCCTTTTGTTTCTTTATTTCCAGTAGCAACCAGGACCATAATGAACCCTGACTCCAACAGACACTCAGGATCCACCTGCCCAGTAAGTCACCCGCTAACTGCAACTATCAGAGCCCTGACCTTCTGCAGAGACGAGTCACACTGAACACAGCAAGTGTCCCTGCTCTCAGATACAAAACCTGCCTTTAAAAGTTCAGAGTAATGAAATCAGCAGTTCTGATTCTAGAATTTGTAGTCTCACACACATGTGCAGAGCACTTTTGTTGTTTTGGTTCACATCGGTTGATATTCTGCTGCAAACAACTAATGAGGACATTTTCTAAAAGCTTTGAGTGTCCATCAGGATCCTGTAGAAACAGCTTCTGGCTGCAGCCACTGTGGAGCTCCACAGTAACCGGAAACACGTAACTTCAGTTAAATCGACTTTGACAGCGAAACTAAATTGCGTTTTTGTTACTATTGATGCTGCTGATAAATAAAAATGGTTTTAAGTTTTTTTTTAACACTCTGGGTTTGTTCATAAAAATTCCCCTAAATTGTTCGTGGCCAAAAGTGACACTTGCTGTTTCGCTGATTTATTATTATTTTTACAGTACATCGTGTTGTGCGTTCTGATTGCTGTAGACCATTGTCAATCAATCTAATCCAGTGTCTCCTGTACAGGAGCGGTCCCTAATAGGCCCACGGACCGGTCCGTGAGTCCTTTGGTACCGTTCCGCGAGAGTTGATCCTCCGGTGTGAAATGTATGGTTGTAGTTTCTGTGTCTTATTTTGAAAGAACTGTTTACGCGTTACCATAGCGACCAGAGAGCATTAAAAAGCAGAGAGGAGGATGTCACTGTCATTGTTGTTGGCGCACAGCTCAAGTCACGTTTATTATTATATTTACAAAATACCACAGTTTCTTTTTTTATTCATTTGTTGTATTTATCTGCGACACCTTAAAGGTCGTTCCCTGAAAATATTGTCTGACATTAAAGTGGTCTGTGGTGCAAAAAGGTTGGGGACTCCTGCTGTACAGTACAGAATGCGTTTAGCTTGTTGAATTTACACAAATCTTCGATCGCTAGCAGTGTAACTCTGAAGTGCTGCACTGTATGTTTGTACGTTTTCTCCCAAACAAACACAACAATGCCGACGAAACGTTTTGCACCCTCAAATGCACCTTTAGGTTTCATTCCATGATACTGGACTTATGTTTCTACGAAGGTTTGAACTCTAAGAGTGTTTAACATGATAGTGATTTATTGATTCTAACCCTAAATCTATCCAGTAATGTCTGCACATATTTTCAGTACTGATTTTAAAGTGTTTTAATCCTTCTGTCACTCAGGGAACCCAATAAGGATTCAAATACTTCAAAAGTCAACCAATGACATTGATGTGTAAGACTATTTAATAATTATTTATTGTTTATATTTCATTTATTCATTCATTCTTTGCACTGTGATTTAACCCATCTTTGTGTAAAGCAGGGGTGTCAAACTCCAGGCCTTGAGAGCCAGCGTCCTGAAGCTTTTAAATGTATCTCTGCTGCAACACACCTGAATAAAATTATTAGGTCATTAGCATGACTCTACCCTACTCAAGTAAATTTAAATAAATGTAAGTACATACCACCAGGTAGCTCCACTCGTACCCAGTGTAACGGGAAGTGAGAGGGTTAGGTTTTGGCGCTTTGAATGTTCAGTTGTGTGATGCAGCGATTAACGTTTGAGTAAAATATTGGGCTCCCTCGTGTCTTCCCTACATTCCTCCACAATGTACGTTTTTGCAAAAATGTACTTCTAGAAGTACTTTTATTGCACGATGTTCATTCACTCATGAGCTGCTGCAACATGAATCAAATGGCTGAACTGCCACCTTGGCGTGCAGTCAAGTTCTACAGTCTGCTAATGATCTAATAATAAGTATTAATATTCCTCACTCACCTTACTAAATGTTTGTGAACACAGCCAGAAACATTTGCATCACAAACACAGACTAGTGTTTATTAGTAGAAGCTTTTGGGTGGTTGCTCTCAAACCTGTGTACAAGTTTAAGCATTAATGGTCCCTTCACTGATTTCCAGGTATCCAATGTCAGGGCTAACAGATGGATTCAGACGCAGGCAGCGTTCTGGCAAGCAAAGGGTTGACAATTTATGAACACAGAAGGGAAACCACAGTGATGTGTATATACAGTGAATGGGGCAGGGCTTCAGGGCTCCAGGGGAAGGAATCCACACTCGCTCTCCACTCGGCCCAAACTCCGCCACTCCTCTTCTTATGCACACTCGCTTCTCCACAGCCACTCTCGCTCCAATTTCCACTTATGTTGACACACACAGGGATCACAGGTCAGGGTCCGCCACCAGTTCCGGGGAGATCTAAACACAAAGAGTCCAATTAGATCAATACGCCACACAACACTGAGAGAGTTTGTCTTAGGAGAGCTGAGAGCACGAACATGGGAGGTTCAACATTCCAGTGCCGAATACTCCGTGCCGCAGCGTTAAATAGGCAAGGGGGACGCCGCCTGATCAGCAACAGGTGTAGAAATCACCACAGATACGTGGGCCAAGGGTGAGAGCCCACAATGAGCTCCACCCAGGGAAGCAGGAGAGAAAACAAAACAAACCTGTGGCCAACATGAGTGAGCCGGAGAGGCACAGGGACCATGACAGCCAATACCAAGTGCACAAGTTCACCCCAGATGGTTCCTCTTCTCTGTAACTTGGAGGATGTGGAGTAGGCTGTATTTTAATAAAAGACATATCAATCAATCAATCAATCAATCAATCAATCAATCAATCAATCAATCAATAACCATGTCTAAAAACAACACAGGTTGACCAAAGTGCTGTACACAGTAAAAGAAAAAGTAAAAAGTAGAAACAAATACACACAATGAACAAAACAAAAAATAATCCGAAATGTCGTTTTTTTTTTTCTGAAGGGGTCAAACACTTTTATGCAAGAATGACAGCGAGGTGAAAAACCTTCACCCGCAAGAAAACTCGAGCTGTGACTCGTAGTACGAACACACACCTCACAGTAACACACTTTAATTGTTTAATGTGAACTTTTTGCCAAGCTAGCTAATCCTGACCAACACACCAGACACAGAAGATAAAGGAACGATGTTTTACTGTTAGAGACAGAAAGGTTAAAACATTTTGGCAGAGGGCTAAAAGGGGCTAAAATTACCCAAAAAGAAATTCCATTTGACCAAAAACACTTAATTTTTAAAAAATTAAGTATATAGTTATGAATAATGAACAAATAATTAACAAACTGGGGTTTATAAATCGTGTAACACATCCTTATGGTAAGAAATTTTACCTTAATGCGTTACATGTGTTAGAAGTCAATGTATCTTTAACAATATACTCCTTATTTTATATCTCCTGATCCTTCACAGAGCTGCATGAACCTGTTGTTGATGTCAGAGAGTCAAACTCTGCTGAAGAGTGGGTTGTTTCCTGTTCAGCCACTGGTCGACCTGCTCCCACTGTAACACTCAGTGTCTCACAACAACACCTCAGCTTCTCACAGTACAACACTGTCAGTGTGTCCAACACCAACGCTACATTCACTGTCACCACTACAGCTGTGCTCTCAGGTTCACGTAAACACAGCACACAGGTGGGATGTGCAGCACGAGTGCTCTCTGCTCCTCACAGAGAGGTGATGGAGACGATTCCTGAGGTCCAGCAGACGTCAGATTATCAGTGATGGTGAGAAACTGAGATGCAATAACAATGCATTGTGGTACTATGCATTTTCTCTTTGATCAATAATTGATGTATTCATTTTGATCAGTGTCACATTTTTCCTGCTTTTTCAAGTTTCCTCCTGGATCATTGTATTAGCTGCAGCATTGGTGATGATGGTGTTTGTCAGTGTTGCTGCTCTGCAGTAGGCTACTCTTTAAAGAAAAAGACCAGATAACTTTCATTTTTGATTTCTTGTCATTTTTTTCTAAACCAAAATCTATCCAATAATATCTGCATAACATTTTCTACTTGTGATTTAGTTATTAATTCTTTGCTTCATGATTCAATCGGTCTTTGTCTAGTATTAAATTTTATGTTTCCCATTTAATCCCACTGGCTTTAAAGTGTTTCACCAGATTTTTACGAAGTATTTCCAGTCTTTTGTTGTCTCTGTCCCAAATGTTCTGAAATGTGTTGCATGTATTAAAAGAAGTTGGACCAAAAAATGTACTATGTACTTATAAACTTACATTTATGAAAGCTGAACAAACATTGATGTACTTGACTTTTGTAACAGTGAAAAGGCGATCTGTTTTTATTGATAAATATATATGTTTGCATTACTGTTATTTAGATTGCCATGTTAGAACGTAGCAAACAACATTGTTTGTTCCTCTATGGTTTCTTTATTTTTACAAATCTAAATGTTTTTGGTCAAAAGATTAATAATTTCATATTGAGGTCAGATGGTCAGCAGTTTTGATGTTTTTGCAGAGATTTTATTTTTTGCAAAATAGCACAAGTAAACATTAAAAGTAGTTCCTAAATGAAGGCATTTATTATTAAGGCGGCCATTATTATGGCCCTGTGTGGAAAAAGTGATTGCCCCCTAAACCTAATAACTGGTTGGGCCACCCTGAGTAGAAACATCTGCAATAAAGTGTTTGGGATAACTGGCAATGAGTCCTTTACGAGGTGGTGGAAGAATTTCTGCCCACTCATCTTTGCAAAATTGTTGTAATTCAGCCACACTGGAGGGTTTTTGAGTATGAACCACCTTTCCAAGGTCACAGCACCTCAATCAGATTCACGTATGAACTTTGGCTAAGCCATTCCAAAGTCTTTATTTTGTTTTACTTAAGCTGCTTAGAGGTGGACTTGTTGGTGTGCTTTGGATCAAGTGCACTTCAGCTTGTGGTCGTGAACAGATGGCCAGACATTCTCCTTCAGGATCCCAGAAACTGGATTCTGTTCATCTTGACGTTGCATCTCCAGACTGAGAGATCTCAATTACTTTGTTTTTTATTTAAATTAAATTAAATTTTAATTAAATTAAAATTGCAATAACTTTATGTTAATTTCAGTGCACTTTCACATTTCTTTAAATTCAAACTACAGTCCTGTGAATAACTAGAAACATGGGGTCAGGTGGCAGAGCAGGTCAGCCACTAATCAGAAGGTCGGTGGTTCGATCCCAGGCTGCCTCCTGGCTGCATGCCAAACCCTAACCCCGTGTTTGCCTACTGGTGGTGGTCAGAGGGCCCGGTGGCGCCTGTGTCCGGCAGCCTCGCCTCTGTCAGTGCGCCCCAGGGCAGCTGTGGCTACAATGTAGCTGCCATCACCAGTGTGTGAATGTGTGTGAATGTGTGTGTGTGAATGACTGAATGTAGTGTGAAGCGCTTTGGGGTCCTATGGACTAGAAAAGCGTTATACAAATGCAGGCCATTTAGAAACACTTCTAGCAGCACAAATGTGAGCTAATTGTTTTCTGCTTGACTTTATCAGTCTCTCATATTGTTGTGGAGGAATGTTGGCCCACTCTTCATTACAACGTTGCTTCAGTTCTTTGAGGTTTGTGGGCATTTATTTAAGCACAGCTCTCTGAATGTCCCAGGTTGAGGTCTGCACTTTGCTTTTCAGCTATTCTGCTGTAGATTTGCTGCTGTGTTTGGGATCATTGTTCGACTGCAAGACCTAAACTTTACCTATTAAACAGTTAACTCTGTATTTTACACTTTATGTGAATATTGTTGCAGATTTCAATTATTAATGTTTTTATAACTTTGTTCTTTCTTATATTTAATATTATACAATATGTATACTTCATGTCTCTGTCTTCTTTTGAACACTCCAGCACAGCATCACTATAACTTTGTCCTCACTGACAATAAAGCTGTTTTATATATTTCATTGCAAATGTTTCAAGCAATTTGTAGCTGTATCTTAAGATATTTTGTTAATAATATAGTATTTTATATTGTTTTTTTCCCCATATTTGAGAAATATTTAACATGTAAAAGTCTGTTTATGTACAATTTGGTGATATTAGCCCTGATTATTGGAGGAACTTGTACATGAAGCAGATTTCTGAGACTTCAGATTTGAAGGTTGTTGTCATATAATCTTTTTTTTTTATTTATTTATTTTTTTAAATGACATCAGAAACAGCAGTATGCGACATTACGTGATGGCAGAGCTTCAGTTCATCCTTTGTCTTTTTTTTTTTTTTTTTTTTTTTTTTTTAATAAATAGGACAGGGGGAATGAATGAGAGAGAGAGGGGGAGAGAAAGAAAGAAAACCAAAGAGGAGAAGAGACGGTGAGAAGGGGGGGGAAGAGAGAGAAAAAAAAAAGAACTCCTGGGTCACCTGTATGGAGAAAAAAACAAAAAAAAAACAAACAAAAAAAACAAACAGAGGAGACAGCAAACAACAAAGAGCAACATAATAATAGAGAAAACAAAGCACCATCACAATAAACTAGCTAGTCATAGATATCAATATTTACTAAATAATAAACGATATTGTGCAGCACGCAAGATAGACAGCGCACAGTGTGCTTTGAGGCAGCAGCCAAGAAAGCTTTAGTCCGTGTCTGTGAATACCCATGTGTGCATACCTGTGTGGATCAGCATGCTTGCATTCCAAAGGTTTCTCCATGTAATGATCTGCTAGGGAGTGTGGGGGGGCCACAGCCCCGTCCTCCAGGGTGTGAAGCGGGTATGGAGGAGATCAAAACTCCAGACATCCAGAGGCCCCCAGAACACAAGAGACCATGGAAGACCAACAGAGGGGCAGCCGCGCCACTGTCCCAGTAAGAGCTGAGGAGAGTCCCAGATGAGGGCTCGCCCAGCAGCCGCGGAGCAGAAGTCAGGGGGAGTTGCAGTGACGCGCCCGTGAGCTCCGCCGGCCCCCAGCTGCGCCTGAGTGACCGAGCCCTAGGCCGAGAGGCCGGGGGCACCCCACCTCCAAAGGGGCCCGAGCGAGCCCCAGGCCCCAGGCCCCGACAAGCGGCCGCCAAGGAGTGAGCCGGTGTGTACCCGGACGCCCACCCCCAGACACAAAGAACCACCAACACACCGACACCTGAGGGAGTCCGCCACCGGCAGGGGAAGTGGTGGTGGGTGGAGATAGGCCTCCAAACCTTGGAGGGCCTGAGGTGTCCCCAGAGAGGTGGCGTCTGATACCCAACCTGACATATAGACACAGACATACAGGCACACACAGACACAAACATCCATTCCCACCCTCATGCTCTCATATGCACTCACTCCACACTCAACCAACGTGGAGACAGACATAAAGAGACGCTGTACACACAATCACACTCCCCAAGCGTACTCTACAAACCGGGTCTAGGTACCCTTGCCCCTGGAGGGGGGAATTGCACCCAGACCCAGGTGGTGTTACCCTTTTCCCTGCGGTGGGGAGAGGCAGACCACCCCGACTCCGCAGCAGCAGGGAGGCCCCACACCCCAGACCGCAGTCGGACGGCCAACTCCTCCTACTAGCCCTCCCGCTCCAGCAGGCCGCAGAGAATGGGGGTGGGAGAAGACTCCAAACCTCCCTCCACCCGCTCATTGTAGTGTTGATGCATATGTGTTCTAAGGTGCAATTAAAACCCAGGAGGGCATGGAGCTACCTGCCAAGGAGCAGCAGGTAAGCGCATAGTCCCTCCTGCTAACCCTCAATGACTAAGTGTATTTAAAATTGAGAGGTGGGCAACGACGTCAGGGGTGAGGTATACACCCTGATGGTGATTTGGACTCCGTGATTGTGCCCACCCCCAAGATCCTATATGTATGTGTAATGAGAGTGTGAATAATGTGAATGTCTAAGTTGTGGGATAAAATTGAGGCAGAGGCAGCCAGAAGGGGACGGGGGGGGGGGGGGGGGGGTAGCCTCCTCTGCACCCTGGTGACATACCCCCACTCCAAGGCCCTGCATGTGTGGGTGGTTGTGGAGGAGCGGGAAGAGGGAGGCAGCTGGAGATGGGGAGGGAAGGAAGGGAGGGGCAGGTAACCCCTCCCTGGGGCCAGCTCCCCCGCTGACCCCAGTAGGCACTCCCACCCTCCGCGACCCGCCAGGGAAGGGGGGCCCAGGCCCATCAAACCGGGGCCCAGTGCAGTAGCGCCCCCCGGCTCCACAGAGCCCTGGACAGTCCACCCAACCCCACCACAGAGAAAACTGCACCCACCCCACCAACCACACATCTTCCAGACTACATAAGACGGTAAACGCCCAGGCTGAGATCTTCCTCCACCTCTCCTGTATCTCCCCCTCCTGCAGAGAGTTCCTGAAGAGAAGAAAGCTCCTGCAAGATGTGACCATCCCCCCCACCAGTTGAAGAGCCCCCCAGGCGGCTCGACGCACCGGTGGCACCCTGCTCCAGGGCCGGGCCCCCATGCACCCACCCGCCCACAACCCCGGCAACACACCAACCAGGACCCAAGCCCCCGAGGCCCGGCCCGGGGCCCAGCCCAGAGACGGAGCGCCCCCAGAACCTCACGCCCATCCCGGACCCACCCAGGGGCAGCCAGGTTGCCAGGTCAGTAACCCACGTCCGTCAGCACAGACCCTCCCCTAGCCCCGCTGCACGCAGCCGCGAGGAAACAGTCACCTGAGAGCCAACAGAGCCCTCAACCGGACGTGACCGCTACCCCGGGTTGAGCCCCCCAAGGAAGATGCCTCCGGGGAACCCCCCGACGCCCTAAGCCTGTCCCTACCCCCTCACCAATCACAACAGTGAAGGCGGGACCAAACTATGACCCCCCACCCCCACTAGGTGATGGAGCTGATAAAAGGGGCCCAGAGCAATTGATCTAATGTGGTGGCAGAGGCTGTGTCAAGACTAATGTAATCTAATAGATAATTTCTATATTGGTTAGAATTAAGATTATTTTTATTTTTCCAGTTCATGAGGACTGTTTTCTTGGCTATGCATAGGGCGGTGAAGATCATATGGGCTATATTCTTTTCTGAAGTGATATTATCTAAGCTGCCCAACAAACACACTAAGGGGGAGGTTGGAATGTTACATTTCAGACACTTTGATAAGTCTTCACATATCTCGCGCCAAAACTTTTGCACTGGTGGACAGAACCAAAGAGCGTGGATGTAATTGTCTGGTGTATTGCCTTGACAGTGTGAGCAGTTGTTGGAAGATGTAAAGCCCATCTTGAACATCCGATGACCTGTATAGTGCACTCTATGAAGTATTTTGTATTGTATTAATTGCAGACTGGGATTTTTAATTAATTTAAAAGTTTTTAAGCAAATCTGAGACCAGAAGTTTTGGTCTAGGTTGACTGATAAATCTGCTTCCCACTTTGCAGTAGGAAGGGATATTGATTCATCTAATTTAGAAAGTGTTCTGTATATTTTAGATAATAATTTGGGGGATTTAAGAGTAAGAAAATGTGCCGCACTTAGTGGTGTTTGTAATTCAACTTGACTGAGGTTAAATTTCTTTTTTACTATGGATTTAATTTGTTGATATTCTAAAAACCTTGTCTTGTTGATCCCATATTGTTCAACTAGTCTGTCAAATGGAATACATTCTGTTCCCTCTAATATATGTTCTAAGTATTTAATTCCTTTACAACTCCATTCTGGGAAATTAATCATATTATTGTTTTGTAATATGTCAGGGTTATTCCAGATAGGTGTACGTTTGCATGGGATTAATGAAGACTCCGTTATTTTTAGAAACTCCCACCATGCTGTTAGAGAAAAGCTGATGTTGATACTTTTAAAGCATTCATGTCTTTTGATGTTTGAGCTAATAAATGGTAGGTCTGAAATCTCTAGATCCTTGCATAGTGCCTGTTCAACATCTAGCCAGGGCTCAACTAAGAAGGTATGTTTTAACCATTCTGAGATGAACTGAAGCCTGTTGGCTAAGAAGTATTGGTGAAAATTAGGCAGATCTAATCCTCCTCTATCCTTGGTTCTTTGTAGCGTTTTTAAGCTAATACGCGGGGGTTTATCTTTCCAAAGGAATTTGGAAATATATGAATCCAGAGATCTGAACCAATCTTGTGATGGTTTGTTAGGGATCATCAAAAATAAGTAATTTATTTTTGGCAAGATCATCATTTTTATAGTGGCGACCCTTCCCATGAGTGATATGGGTAAAGATTTCCATCTAGTCAGATCGCCTTCTACTTTCTTTAGAAGTGGGATGTGGTTTAGTTTAGTTAAGTCTGAAAGCTTAGGAGAGACATTAATACCTAAATATTTAATATTTCCGGATTGCAGTGGGGCAGAGGAAGAATTATGGAAGGAGCAGTTAATGGGGAGAACTGTAGATTTTGGCCAGTTAATTGAATAATCTGAAACTCTTGAAAACCAGTTTATTAAAGTAATTACCTCAGAGAGGTTGGTTTGTGTGTTTTGCAGAAAAAGCAACACATCATCCGCATAGAGACTGATTTTATGTTCTATGTTCTTACATTTTATGCCCTTAATTGTTGTAGCCTGTCTAAATGCTGCTGCTAGAGGTTCGATAAAAATTGCAAAAAGTGAGGGGGAGAGTGGGCATCCCTGTCTGGTGCCCCTCAGGAGACAGAAGCTGGAGGATGTCTGGTCATTTGTTCTGATACGAGCCGTTGGGGAATTGTATAATATTCTTATCCAGTTTATGAAAGAGTTTCCAAAACCAAATTTGTGTAAAGTTGCGAATAAAAATTTCCAATTAACTCTGTCAAATGCTTTTTCTGCATCTAGAGATAATATTATGGCTTCGATGTTTTTATCGTATGAGTAGTCTATTAAATTAAGTAATCTACGAGTGTTTGTTGAGGAGTGCCGACCTTTTATGAAACCAGTTTGGTCAGGATGAATTAAGAGGGGGGTCATTTTCTCTAATCTCTTTGAGAGAGCTTTGCAGATTATTTTAAGGTCTACATTTAAAAGAGAAATTGGACGATAGCTTGAGGGAAATAAAGGGTCTTTGCCTGGTTTTAGCAGGAGACTAATGTTGGCAGAATTCATATTTGGTGGTAGTCTGCCCTTTTCCTCGATTTCCTGCAACATGCTGTGGAATACTGGTGCCAAAATTGTCCAGAATTCTTTGTAGAATTCTGCAGGGAAGCCGTCTGGACCTGGAGCCTTATTATTGGGCATACTTATCAGGGCTTCCTGGAGTTCACTTGGCGTCAGTGGCGAATCCAGTTCCATTGCTTGACTGTCTAGTAATTTTGGAAGAGTTACGTTGTCAAGAAACAGATCAATTTCATTTTTAGATGGGTTTATTTGTGGTGAGTATAAAGTTTCATAGAAATCCCTAAAAATGTTGTTTATTCTTCCAGGATCATATATTGTGTTCCCCGATAAATCTTTAGCAGCACATATAGTTGTTTTTTCTTTATTTATTTTTAGCTGGTTAGCTAGAAATCGACCTGATTTGTTACTGTGTTCAAAATTCTGCAAGCGAAGTCTTTGTATAAGGAATTGTGTTTTTTTATTAATAGTTTCATTTAATTCTAGTTTTGTTTTGCATATTTTGTTCAATGTTTCCTGATCTTGGTAGGACGCGTAGGCTTCTTCTAGTGATTTGATGTTTTTTTCTAATTCCTGAATATTTTTGTTTTCTTCTTTCTTTTTGTGTGATGAGAAAGAAATTATTTTACCTCTCATCACAGCTTTCCCTTGTCATATAATCATATATGTTGTCATATAATCTAAATGATGGCAGATTAACGTTCCCTACCTCTGTCCTACAACCACAGGACTCCTTTGCATTCGACTGATAGAAATTTCAAACTCAGTGTTAATGAAGATTTCAAAGGCCTTAGTGCAGGGGTAGGGAACGTCTAAAACCTGCAGGGACACCGGCCCTCGAGGCCTGGAGTTCCCTACCGCTGCCTTAGTGTGACAGGAATGAAGCTGTAGCGCCTCCCAGTGGTTGAAAAGAGGTACACAAGAGGTTTTTGCAACCTGCTGTTTAATGAAGGTAATCAGCTGGGACAAAGGTACATTATGAGAATAATATCTCTGACAAACCTCTACCTCAATTAAAAGATGCATTTTGATTTACATGAATGCATTTCATCTTCTCTGCAAAGGCTACACAACCTTCTTTGCCATTTGAGTGTGTCCAGTCCAGCTGAAACCAGCTCATTACTGATGGCATGAAAACGATCTGTGAGGTAACATTTTTACTGTCATTCGTTCCTGTTGAAAACTTGTCACGTGTTTGCTTAGGTTCTTCTCAATAATCCTCCCGTATCCTGTGTAAAAACTACCCGAGCTTAAAGTATACAGACTGCCGGGAGGGGCGAGACGGGAATTTTCATTGCATATATATATATATATTAAAATACAGATAGCAGCAGCCACGAAAACATAGGCAAGAGAGAGCATAGCAGTGTCGTAGATGTAGCCAAATAAGACAGATAAATTAAGATGGAAAATCCCCAAAACAAAACCCAATCTTTAGTGTGGGAGCATTTCCATGTCATTCCCAAAGGTGTAATTATTTTCAGCGACTGCAAACTGAACACAAACTTTTCATAACTGAGTTTGTTTCTTCAGTTGTATTTTGGTAATGCTGTTGTACAGCAGGGAAGCAAACACAAGTGCTAACGCTAACAACATCCAATCAGGATTCATTGGTTAGATCAAAGCTAACATCTGCATTACATGTGAGCACTACACATGTTATTTAACATATATAACGTATAAGATTTTTACATCTTTCTCTTTCCCTCGAGAAGAACTGCTAAAACTGTAGAAATAACATTACAGAAAAGCAGGACATGCTCAAGCAAAACATTATAGAAAATCTGTCACGGTTCTGGCTCAGTTTGACCCAGTATTTTGAGTTGTCATGTTTTTGCAGGTTTAGTTTAGTTCCATGTGTCATTTTCTGTCTCTCTCTCTATGTCGAGTCTGCGTCTTAGTGTGATGGTTTCTTGTTCCTGTTTTATTGTGAAGGTCTGCGTCTCATGTGAGTGTTCAGTTTTATCTCTGTCTCGTCTTGTTGATTATTCCCAGCTGTGTCCACCACCTGTGTGTAATTCCCCTGTGTTTCTCTGTGTATTTAAGTCGTGTCCACAGAGGCTTCGCACACGGACTGTGTAGGTCTGAAGGAGGCTCAATTTGAATTCCAATACAAGACTCAACAAGAGCAAATAGGAACACTCCAACAACAGCTCCTAGAAGCTCAACACCAACTCAAGGAACAGGAAGACAAACATAGGCAGGACCAGGAGACACTGAACATGGAAATCAGTGAGCTTAAATCCCAGCTCTGCTCCAACAAGGAGCTTCATGACATGAAAGTAGAGACTCTTTATCAAGAGTTGAAAGAAGTCAAAGCGTCCTACATTAAAATCACACAGGAGCAAAATGAACAAAATTCCAACACAGCAAATGGAAAATCTGAGCTTCTGGTGGAAAAAGACACCAAAGAACAGGACAAGGAAGAAGAAGAAGACTCCCTGACATCAACTGAGATGTCTCTGCATGACTCTCTACAACAAACAGAAGACAGAGAGAAAACGATAACTACCAATCCAGCTGAACTCGAAACTGAAGCTAAGACTGTGCCAGAGAAAAAACCCAAGAAGAAGAAGAGGAACTGGCTGCGTCAGCTTTTCAGCTGTACCAGTCCACAGACAGACTGATTTACACAACTGTGGAAAAACTAAATAAATACAAAAAAAAAAAAAAAATGGAAAACATAGATGTGTCATTATTTCATATAGATTTCAAATAACATACCATTTGATGTCAACATGTTTTAGTTGCATTTGCAGTGCTCGTGCTGTTATATTCTTATGATTCTGTTCATTTTATGAGTGTATCCTTCAGCCTTGCTTCACATATTTACTGCTGCTTGATCAGCTTTAGTCCTGCTAGCATCAGCACAGGTAGAAACAGATCACACATCAGAGAATCGGCCGTGCATCTAAATGCAAATGGAAACTAAAAATGAAAACATAGATAACTGAGCTGAACTTCATAGATCTGAAAGTTGACCAATGCATACATAGTGCTAAAAATCAGGTATCGGGAAAACACATTATTTTATATTATGCTGATGTCAGGGCTCTGAGTGCGGGCAGGTGGAAATGTGGATCCAAATGCAGGACTCCGAGACGAAATGTAACTAAAACCACAGCTTTTATTGCTGGCATGAAACAAAAACAGAAACCAAACCATGAAACCAAGCAGGAACACACAGGCAGGGTCTGAGGGTACGACGCGACACCAAGCATGGGAAAACACAGGGCTTAAATACACAGGGTAGTAATGAGGGAATGGGCCACAGAAGGGAGACACAGCTGGGGGAGCTGAACTTTATAGATCTGAAAGTTGACCAATGCATACATAGTGACAACACATTATTTTATATTATGCTGAAGTCAGTTTTTATCCAATTTTATAACTATATCATATAATAAAGTCTGTTTTGAAGTTTACTATGGTAACAATGCATCTTTTTAGGCTTTTCAGAAACACTGTAACTTCATAGGTATGAACCAACAAACCATTTTTCATCATGACAATAAAAAATAAATCTAAAGGAGATAAACATCACAACTGTTCAACCAAGCATTAAGTCCATTTTGAAACAAAGAACGATGTACACTCAGCCAATCACATGGCAGCAACTCAATGCAGTGTAAAAGGTGAGATGTAAAATAAAACAATTAAAAATATTAATTAATCTTAATCAATCTTAAAATATGAAGCAATCTTCAAACTCCCCTTTACATACAAAGCTGTGGCCAACCTTACAAACCATTTTGAATTTTTTCCAGCCGAGGCGTTCAAAATAACCAAACTGCTAATAGTCACGGTTTAATTTGGGCAGCTGCCTGCCTAATATAATGTAAAATCATCACAATATTTTACACAAAGAGAGTAAATGTATCCTTGTACTCAGCTAAGACAGCTGGGCTGCTGTGGCTTGTGTTTATGTTCAGAGTGACATCTGATTTAAAAGCAGACTGTCATGGTTGCGGCTGTGTGCAGGCAGGATGAGGACCCAAACGCAAGCTCACGGAGGCAGGAATGAACTCAAAACACAGCTTTATTGCTGGAGAGAGAAACCATACAACCTAAACGAGGAAACTCTAACGTAATACACAGAGAAACACACGGCCATGAATGAGGGAGAACGCGACACAGAACTGAGGGAGACGCAGACATAAATACACAGAGGGTTAACGAGGGAAGTGGGAGCACACGGGGAACACAGGTGACACTGATAATCATAACAAGACACGGCAGGAGTGAACGCAACACTGACGGGAGACTGTCAAAGTAAAACAGGAAGTACACGGAGGTTCAGAGAGGAGGAGAGACAGCACGGGGAGAGCACGGACATAACGGGCTGGGAAAACATGGAATAAAACTCAAGGAGGGGAAACGAGGGCTCACAGATAAACAGAGGGGCACACAGGAGGTAATCAAATAAGGAACATCTTAACAGAAACCATGGCATAAATAAAGAACAACACACAAAACATACGAAAACTAAGAATGCTGGGCCAACATGGCCCAGGATCATGACAGACAACAAAAGACACTGAGCAGCATATCAGTCAGCATGGGAAAAATGCCATAGATTTAAGGAACCAGGCTAAAATAATTGGTTTCTAGTGGGTTCTATTGTAAGTGCTCTATATTTCAGCATGACATACTGTATGCATCCTACACTGAGAACCCTTGAAGCTGATCATCAGGGTATGCTGTGTACTTCTTACACAGAAGATAAAATAACATGCAAAGATTTTAGATGGTTGTGGTTGGCCCTTACACACAGATGTAAGGTCAAAAAAAAAAAAATCACCCACAGTGGATCGTTCACAGACGCTGGTCCAGTAGAACCCACTTCCACAAAGGCTGCACCTGCTCTGGCAGAACAGGAAGCATCAACTACATAGTAGCTATTTTCATAATTAAGACATCAACTATAGGTGTTCCCAAAATGTGCCATGTTGTCTGCACACCTGACAGCTCAATAAGTCCTGTGTTGATTACAGATGGTGGTTGTTTCCAGAAACAGCACTTGCATAAAACAAGTACAGAGCACTTTATGAGCCAACCTGCTTCTTTAATGAGCATTTAGGTTGTTTGTATTCAGTGTTCACAGATAATATGCTCATTAAAAGGGGGGATCCACTATGTCCTTCTTCACAATCCTGTCTGCCAACTTTAAGAAGAAATCAGAGTGACGCAGAAGCTTTAAAACAGTGTTCAGAATAATCAGTGATGCTTTTATCTGAACTGATGACAGATAAAGATGAACGTGAGTGTGGCAGAAGAGTAAGTTCTCCCTCTTTCTTGGAAGTATACAAAAGTCTGTTGTTTCTAAAAAGTTAATAAACAAACAACAAGTTCTTACAGAATGAGACGTGAAGCCTGGAGATGAGCAGTTCAGACACGCTGTTATTAAATTCTACCTGAGCAGGTTATAGTTCACCTCAGTTACGGAAGAACAAATAACACTTGGCTCTGGGAGCTTCAGTTTTTATACACTGTCGTAGCACCACCCTAAGCCATCATTTGCATCAACACCTACATCACTAGCCCAGCAGTTCTAAGAAACTTCTCTGTTTGTGGTTCAGAACCTAATGTGACACCAATGAGCACAACAGCATGCAGCTGCAGGTTGTTGTTCATACCTGGCTTTACAATAAAGAGCCATGTTTGCAGGCAGCTGTTTGAAGTTTTGTGTAAAATATCATTTTTATAGAAATAAACCAAATGTGTCTAAATATATTAAGTAAACAATCAGAATAAGAACATTTTGAAATAAAATCCAAAAACTGCATCTGGCTTAGTTTTTGTTGAATAAATAATGACTCTGTGTAATATGTCATGTGTTGTATATGTAAGTTGTATTTGTACAATGAAGCCAGGCTTTCTTTGTGTTAGCTGCCTGACAGAACCTAAAACTCTAGTCAGAGATTGCAGGTGTCACAACAGACATGATCAGCTTTCTCTGTCGATCCTATCTTTCTGTTTCACACTCTGTGCACTCATAGAAATAAATCTTTAAAAAAAACAATCACATGACTCTTCTTCCACACAACATGATCCCTGAGTGCCGCCTGCTCCAACCAGACATGTTCTCACAGCGACGATGGTGATAATTAAAATCTACAAAGAACGTGATAAACATTATTAAAATGCAGCACTGTTAAAGCAACGTGATTAATGCTGCATTAAAATGAGCCTTTAGCACATAGAGATGATTCAACAGTTTCATTTGACTTCATTGTTTCTAAGGCAGATGCTACACCAGTGAAGGTGCACTTAGTTTTCACACACTGCTTCTGCATTGTGTCTTAGTTTTAGTGGATTAAATAATGACACAGTGTTTGTTTGTTTTTCTTTAGTAACAAATGACCTCAGACCAGCTTATAATATTTTATAAACAAATAAGCATAAATGCATAAACTCAGCCTGGAATCACATGGGATAAACATGGGATGTGCATTTTTTTATTTGTTTTGTGTTACTGAGTCTTGCAAGAATGCCAACCTTACCAGCAGCAGCTTGGTTTTTTTGTTTGTTGTTTTTTTAATTGAATGAGTGCTGAAAGTTGAGCAACAGCTGTGACAACGAGAGAAGATGGAGCCAATCAGAAACAACTGTGAAAATGTACAATATGCAAGCTAAGAAAGCAAAGTGTAGCAATGTTGCCATCATTTTTGTTATTGTGGGATTTTTTTCAACATTCACTGAAAATCACTTCTCTCATATTTCCTCTTTATTATTTTCATCACTGTTTAAGAAACGTAACAAAGTCTTATAAAGCATCTAAACCAGCATCATGAAGTGATGTTTAAAGATGGCAGCAAGCTGACAGAATCTCTCAACTCAAGAGCAACATTCAAAGTGCACAGGCTGAAGGAAATGATTGATTTATCACATGCAATTACAATACGCCTTTTCATCTGTATCTGGATGTACAATGGGTATCGTTGTTTGTCCCAGCAGTTTACAATACAGAATGTGCACGTCTGTGGGGCTTTTATAAAGATTTCTATTTGCATTGATACAATTGCTTGGATCACAAATTGTTCTAACTTGATTAAAGTCACCAATGATAAAGGTATTCTTGCGCTTACAGTTACCATTATTATCTCTGTTTGCTATCAGATCATCACATCCCCCTTGTGGGATCATGTTGATGATATGCTGGTTTTCTGAACATGTCCGTTAGTCATGCAGAGCACAGTGCCAGAGAGCGCCACCAGCAGGAACATGGAAGTCTTCATTGTATTTCTATATCGAAAAAGTAAACAGAGTGAATATATAAATCAGTATTATTTCATTTCATTTATTAACTTGTTTATTTTTGTTTCCTAAATGTTAATCGTGCTTAACTATTAAAGTAAAAATACAGATAGATAGGAAACTCTCTGAAAAGTCAAACTGTTTTCAGTGAGTTTATATATTTGCCAGAGGAAAGGTCAGAATCTGCATATCTGACCACTTTGAATCAATTTATATCTAAACAGAAATCAGTAAAAGTTCAAATCAGTTTATCAATATCCTCACTTATGAGGATATTGATATCCGTATAACTGGAGTTATTATGGATTTTCATACATGACATTTGTGAAAAAGGCGAGGGTGTCAGGGTCCCTGTGTCTACCCGGTCGCCTCAGTGTGGCTACATGTGTTTTTTTGTTTTGATTTTGTCCCCGCTCTCTCCCTCCCTCCTTCTCTCACTGCCTGGGCGGAGCTCATCTGTGGGCTCCTGCCCTTGGCCCACGCACCTGGTGACACCTGTGGCTCATCACCCAACAGTGTTCCAGTCCCCTTATAAGATGGCAGCCCTGTATTTCTCATCGCTGGACCGTTGCCGACTCTCGTCAGTGTTAACCCCAGCTCAGTTCGTTCTCGTGTTTCCCTAGCGATCTTCTTACAGTAACCTTTTGCATCTCTGTGAATAGATTTCCCTGGACCTGCCCCTGTGTTACCTGAGCGATCAAGTGTGGGAGGATTGGAGCGAGCTTTTGTGTTTCTTGTGGAGTGTGAAGAGGAGCGTGGAGCGTGGATGGAGTGAGGACTTTGGAGCGTGTGTGGACTGCAAGTGTCTTTCCCCCCTCCTGTTCGTGTGTGGATTCCCGGAACCCGTCTTTTCCCCACTGTGTAAATAGATCACCTGGTGCTTCTGTAAATAAAAAACCTTTATTGTTCCCTACTCAGAGCCTACGCGTGAGTCCGTTCAGTCCCGTTGTGACAGAGGGTAAGGACGTAAAGAGGGACTGGTGAAGAGTCTGCAGCCGCAGCACCGATCCATCTGTCCATCTCCTGTTCCCTTCTCTGATCACTCGTGAACAAGACTGCGAGTTTTGTAACTTAATAAAAGCAGTAATTTGTTTGCCAGAGGGCCCCTTCCACGTCACACCCTGTTCTTTCCTTCTTGTCTTATATGAAAATTCACTTTGTGTAGCTTTTTGGGAAATTGTTAAACTTCAGGAAGATTCTGAACATGCCCCATCGTTTAGCCAGCTCTTTGGAGCTGAGCAGGTTCAGGCCTGTTGTTGTAAGTTTTATAAAACGATCTCATTTAAACGGATAATCCAGCTGAAGCTTCAGACAGCCGTCAGACAGTGAAACACTGCCATCTGCTGGACGCGAATAACAAAGACGCTGCTTTGACGGGTGAGGGAGTTTCAACAAGTCTGCAACGACTCAAGCATCAAACTACAGAACTATTATAGCGGACATGGTGCTCTAATGACTGCTTCATTAACGCAGGTCAGAAAGGATCAAACATATCAATAAATTTTGAAATAAAAAAATTACTGTTTCACTGCACACACAAACCTTCTCTCATTAGCACAACACTGCCCAGGCCTCAGAGTGTATTCCTTATAGACTATTAAACCTTAGCATGTTATTTTAAAGTCTTACAGGTGAAACAGCCAACCAGTGATCCTAACTGTAATTTAAAATATTCAGCTGCAAAAATGCTTTTAGCAAATAGTTTTTTATGACTGTGCTAAGATTCAATACTAGATTTTTGCTGGTCTGATTAAAAGGTTAAATGTAGAAGTTTTGGGATCATATATTAATACTTCCAAAACAATAAAGTTGTTGTAGAGAATCTATGTTCATTATTGTTGCTCATCATGGAAAGACAAAGACATCAGACTCTGCTGAAAAATTTTACACTCCTACTCTCTGCACACAGCGGTCTGAGGGACCTTCCAGGATCGGGGATTTTATTTATTTTGTTCTTTTTCGGTCTTACTGGTTAGTAGGTTGTGATTTTCTACCTGTTGATCTCTCATTTGGAACATGATTTGCTCTGGAGCAGATTAGGTTCAAAGCATGAGTTGACCTGGCATTATGTCTTGGATTACAAAAAAATCCCACATTAAACCTTGAAGTTAGCCGGATAAGACAGCGTTCTGTTTCACAGTAAAGGCCTCAGAGAGTTGTTGCTAACCAAAGTCTATCTTGTACAGCCATGCAGCATCTTATGACGTTTTGTAACCTGTCACTACAAAGGAGCAGTGAAATGATTGCTGTTTTAGCGCACACACACAGTGTGGTGATCAGTATAAGGACATTAAAGTGATGTTGCAGAAAGCTGCATCTGGTCAGAAGGAAAAAAAACACGCACACTTGGAAGACTTGGCCAGATTTGCACAAAATGAATGGCTGACAGTGGACAGATACAAGGATGTGGATGGTCACACCCTCGTGCATTAAAGAGGCCGTTCACAAAACCAAACACTCAACAGACACAATAAGACAGCTGATCAGTTTGCCTCACTAACTCATCTACACAAGGCGTGTTGTAGAAGTAGAGCAGGGCGATATGGCCAAAAATATTCATCACGATATAAATTTGAAAATGTGCGATAACGATATAACTGACACGAGACAAAATACTTTACAACTCCACTTCATTTGTGCAAAAAAAAACAAACAATCAATGTATTTTCACTTAAATAAGCAGCTGCTTTTCATGTGCATTAAACTTATATAAAAATGTAACAGTGCAAATGCAAATTCCTCGCTGACAGTTTAACCAAAAGGCATTTCCAGTGGAAACTGGCCGACATATCCTCAGCACAAACATGTATAATATCCACAAAACTTAAAAAGAGGTTAAACAAACACACAATACAGTAATATTATGTTGAAGCACAGGACGTATCACTCCGCGAGGCTCCTGCCTACGATAGCCGTAATGCTCCAACAACCGATCTAGCGGTGCGGCTTCGTAGCTTAGCAAAGTCGTACTAAAACATTTGACAGATTTTCGAGCGCCGTGCACATAAAATCGTTTCCAGGTCAGTAAACACAACCAGGATTCATACAGTGGCTTGCAAAAGTATTCGGCCCCCTTGAACTTTTCCCCATTTTGTCACATTACAGCCACAAACATGAATCAATTTTATTGGAATTCCACGTGAAAGACCAACACAAAGTGGTGCACACGTGAGAAGTGGAACGAAAATCAGACATGATTCCAAACATTTTTTACAAATAAATAACTGCAAAGTGGGGTGTGTGTTCAGCCCCCTTTGGTCTGAGTGCAGTCAGTTGCCCATAGACGTTGCCTGATGAGTGCTAATGATTAAACAGAGTGCACCTGTGTGTAATCTAATGTCAGTACAAATACAGCTGCTCTGTGACGGCCTCAGAGGTTGTCTAAGAGAATATTGGGAGCAACAACACCATGAAGTCCAAAGAACACAGCAGACAGGTCAGGGATAAAGTTACTGAGAAATTTAAAGCAGGCTTAGGCTACAAAAAGAAACAACGTCCCACGGAGCACTGTTCAAACGATCATTCAGAAATGGAAGGAGTATGGCACAACTGTAAACCTACCAAGACAAGGCCGTCCACCTAAACTCACAGGCCGAACAAGGAGAGCGCTGATCAGAAATGCAGCCAAGAGGCCCATGGTGACTCTGGACGAGCTGCAGAGATCCACAGCTCAGGTGGGGGAATCTGTCCATAGGACAACTATTAGTCGTGCACTGCACAAAGTTGGCCTTTATGGAAGAGTGGCAAGAAGAAAGCCATTGTTAACAGAAAACCATAAGAAGTCCCGTTTGCAGTTTGCCACAAGCCATGTGGAGGACACAGCAAACATGTGGAAGAAGCTGCTCTGGTCAGATGAGACCAAAATGCAAAATGCTCTGTGTGGAAAACTAACACTGCACATGACTCTGAACACACCAGCCCCACTGTCAAATATGGTGGTGGCAGCATCATGCTCTGGGGGTGCTTCTCTTCAGCAGGGACAGGGAAGCTGGTCAGAGTTGATGGGAAGATGGATGGAGCCAAATACAGGGCGATCTTGGAAGAAAACCTCTTGGAGTCTGCAAAAGACTTGAGACTGGGGCGGAGGTTCACCTTCCAGCAGGACAACGACCCTAAACATAAAGCCAGGGCAACAATGGAGTGGTTTAAAACAAAACATGTCCATGTGTTAGAATGGCCCAGTCAAAGTCCAGATCTAAATCCAATCAAGAATCTGTGGCAAGATCTGAAAACTGCTGTTCACAAACGCTGCCCATCTAATCTGACTGAGCTGGAGCTGTTTTGCAAAGAAGAATGGGCAAAGATTTCAGTCTGTAGATGTGCAAAGCTGGTAGAGACATAAGGCAAACCGGATTATAAGGAGCACTGTCGATTTCCAGAAAAATCAAAGGACTGATTTTTAGAGTGCCTTATTTTCCGAAAAGCACAGTAATAACATAATAACAACGGCCCGCTAGCATGCTCTTGGTTGCTGAGGGCTATGCTGTGGCTGAGCTGCAAGATTAACTCTGCAAAACCAACTTTCATCAAGTAACAGGGCTCTAGAGTGCAACCAATTTGGTCGCAAATGCGAATCCGTGTAAATGAGAGCAGGTACACTGATTCCACACAAAGACGTAAACACAGAACGGACCCGACGCATCAGAATCAGCTTTGTCTTTCTCGGCTTTCTCACCCGACGGCTCGTAGACGGACACGCTGTCGGAGCTTAGCGATCCTGATGCGTCCGGTCCGCGCTGTGTTTACGTCTTCTTGCGCTGATTCTGAGCTGCAGGTTTTGTCTCTCCAACCAAAATTCACAGAGCCAGCAGCAAAAGAAGCAGCAAACTGCGCTTCACATTTGATCAATGTCGTCATTAATTTTGCTGTTTTGCTTCCACGACTATTAAAATCACACTCCATGCACAGCTAGCTCTCTCTCTATCTCTCTCTGTACTTCAAGAACAGTTTCCCGTCTCCAATCTCTGTTTTCTGTATTTTTCATTCGCTTATTACCCACCAGTCTACCGTTGTTTACAGCGCTGTCGGCTGCTGTCTTTTTCTTTTTTTCACTTAAATGACCTCGGACAAGAAAGCCTATTTTTTCTGTTGTTCAATACTGAAGAAATTTAAACTTCATATGCAGAACATTGTAGAATATTTTTAAGGTTATCTGCTATAAAAAGCCAGACCAGGAAAATCTCCTTCATGTTTTTCTGTGTTTTATTCTTAGTTACTTTCACACAAAGGCATCTGCTGTGATGTTCACAATTCTGATGAAGTCAGTACTGATAAATGATCAGAGTTATAATATTTCTGACTGTCTGAGGCTAAGTTGAATCGAATCGGGACTTTGAAAACCGGAATCGAATGGATTATAGAAATCAGTGATGATACCCAGCCCTAGTGAGCAGCCTAGGCACGACAGAAGTGGATGTAGCTGTAATAGGAAAACAACTATTGCTAACTTTTCTGTTAAGTCAAGTCCTGATCCTTCTGAAATTCATAGCCAGTGCTCTGACACGGTGTCATCAATCTTTGAAAGCTGAAAAAGCACAGTGTATCCAGAAAAACACATTATATTATATCAATTATTATAAAATTTGTGTGCGCCTAACTTTTTAAAGTTAGGCGTACCGGTACGCCCATGGCAAAAAGTTAGTCTAGAGCCCTGCAGTAAAGACGAGAGTTGGTTTTGAAAGGTGCAAAGAAGGGAGGGATGAGAAGTAAAAAGCAGCTACTGTCAGTCTTTACAGACAGAAGGACTGATTGGCCGTCTGGGAGCCCAACGGATGTTAAAAAAAAGAGAAAAAAAAGTTGAAAACGTTGAAGGTTTGATCATCTACTCCCTCATCTCCATCTCGTTTTTACTCCCACTCATTTCCAGCAGCCGTCTCTGTTAGTCTGCCTTCCCATTTCCATCCTAATGAGGATTTATTCCCACTGAAGCAGCTGCACGGCGCAGGGAAAGAAGACGCAGGAACCGCACGCTGAGTTCATCCACAACTTCTGACCTTCCCTGTCTCTCTCCATCCACCTCTCTTCTATCCGTTTAGATGTTTACCTGTCCATGTGACTGTTGACATTAGGAAGCTGTCACTAAACTGCTGTCGCTGCCAATGACTGTCATGTCCCCCTCGAGTGTTAGCCCCCCTCCAGAGCTCTAAAGCACAGGCTTTAATAAGCCCGGCAAGAGAAATGCCAGCTTCCTATGCAGCCTGAGCTGAGAACATTGGAGTGACAAAGAAGAGGGGGGCAAAAGTCTGATGCACACTAGGGCTGCCACGATTAGTCGACTAGTCACGATTACGTCGACTATCAAAATCGTCGTTTGAAGCTTTGTAAGATCACAAAAGACGCAGGAATAAGTAGTAGGATTTAAGAGTGTAATAACGGACTGAAACAGAAGATGGCAGCACTGCATGTACAAGGATGCCAGCTGCCGTTAAACCCCGAAGAAGAAGAAGCTGTGTCCCAGAATTCATAGCGCAGCCCAGCTCAGTTTCCAACAATGGCGGCAGCTAGTTAGTTTTAACATTACTCTTATTATTCTTTCTGGGTCACAAAATAAACGTTTAACATGTTTTCAGGCGAGAGTGTAGCTGTGTAAACCTCAAATATCTGCTCAGTTTATCAAGACACCGCATATTTCAAAAGCGCTCCGACGTTTTCAGAGACTTCTGTTAGTCACTAGCTCGATAGCTAGCCGGGAGCAAGGCTCATTAGAGCCGGTGAGAACACCGGACTCCCGGCAAATCGTTTTCAAACCCACCGCCGTCTTTCGCTACTCAGGTTAAACATGATATAAGTCACTTAGATAACTTAAAAATGTTATTGTTTGGCTTTTTTTAGTATTTTATTTGTTCCTGAGCAAATCGGTTTAGCTAAGATTAAAGTTATAGTTTTTACACAGCTGAGTAAACGTCAAGCAGACAACTGATTATCAGAAGTGTGAGATGCTGGAGAATATACTCCGGTGTCCTGTTATATTTTAGATAGCAAGGAGCAGACGGCTGAGTTTATTAAACTTCACCGAAACAATCTGCAAATTTCATTAAAATTTAATAAACTATCATCTTGTCTTTATTTTTAGTTAGCACATACCTGAAACACTTAAAGCTGTAAGCTAATGATAGTTATATAAGAGCAGATGCTGCTGGTGCAATAAGCTGTACGTTTTACGTACAATGGATGATGATCTGATTTAGGGCTGCACGATTTTGCATAAAATGAGAATCACGATTTTTTGGCTTAGAATTGAGATCACGATTCTCTCACGATTTTCTTCCATCCATCTTCATCCGCTTTATCCGAGGCCGGGTCGCGGGGGCAGCAGCCTAAGCAAAGAGGCCCAGACCTCCCTCTCCCCAGCCACCTCCTCCAGCTTATCCGGGGGAATACCAAGGCGTTCCCAGGCGCAGGGAACAAACCCTCTCGTCCACCGGGAAAAACCCCAACGTACCGGCAGCAAGCCGAGGGGATATTAGAATACCCACCCCAGCCCGCCGCCTCTCACCAGGGGCAACGATTTTCTTTTCCAGTATAAATATTTATTGCACTTATTAACTGCACATCAACTTCGTAACAGTTGAGACTGAACATAAAAACAATAAATAAACATAAAAACAACAAATGTCTCACGTTTTGTTGTTGCCGCAAAATGTTGTACTGCTTGAAATTCCGTCTCCACCGTTGCTCGACACTGTGTGTATAGAGCAGGTAGTGCAACAATAGAAAAATAGTTGCGGGACAGCACTGTGTAGCGTTTGTCTAGGGTGTTGATCATTCTCCTAAATTGCTCGTTTTGCACAGTGTTGATGGGAGCCATATCTTTGGTCAGGTGATAAGTGATAGCCTCCGTAATTTCTTTGTGCCTGCGAGAGTTCGACGGGTATAGGGAAGCGCTGTATAAGGTTCCCGTTATTGATGTTTGGGTGGTTGACCGGGACGGATTTTCTCCTGTCACTTTCTCGTCATCCCTGACGTGCTCTCCGTTGTTTTTTCCCTGCTAATTTTAGCATCACACGGCACAGCTTCTGTATCACGTGGTATAAGGCTCCGCCCTTGTCATTTGTTGAGCAGGAAGAGTGAGCGCTTGGTTTCATGCAGAGTACGTCCCGGATCAAAATGCGGTACAATCGTCGTAGTCTTTTTTTTTTCTTTTTTTTAAATCGTCATTTGGAAATGAGATCGCACATAAGTATGAATCGAGATCGCGATTTTCTAACGATTAATCGTGCAGCCCTAATCTGATTAGTCGACTAATCGCAAAAATAATCAGTGACTAGTCGACTATCAAAATAATCGTTTGTGGCAGCCCTAATGCACACAGGGAAAAGTTAGAGAGGAAAAGAGAGAGCAGGAAATTACTCTTACTCTTAGGACGTATATGGCCCAACAGGCCTCGTGATACAGATGAGCTACATCCTCCTGGAAAGCAGCTGCCAATACAGTCTCCCCCATCTGCTGCAAGGCAGATGCTTCAAAACAGAGTGAGAAGTAAAGAGAGAGGGAAGGAACTCAAACAAATTAACACTATATTTTATCTTTAATAATCATATATATTGCTTTACCAAAACAGCTTGTTTTTGTGTTTTTTAAACTACCATCTCTCTTAAACCAACTTGAATTGAACAGTGAGCACAGCCACCAAGTTCTATGTAACAAAAATACAGGGATGGGAGGGAGGGAGACGGTACCTGCACTGACGTTTAAAAAGAAGGAATAGGAGGAGGAGGGGTGGAGGTGGTGGAGCTCTCCGACAGGGGGAAAACTGAGATTTCAGTAAAGCTCAGTCCAAAGCACTTTCCTAATGATTTCCCTGTAACATTAGTCCTCGAGGTCCCCGTCACAGCAGACTACTGTGAGTGCCACCAGACAGTTAATGAGACAAAAACGAGACGCTCTTACAGCCAGGAGGATGCTTCCAGATGACGCTTGATTAATTTGATTGATTATCTGTGAATAAGTCTTGAACCTCTCCTCAGTTCTTTATATTTTGCCTGTGCTGAGCCAGATGTTCTTCTTCTTCCTTTCTTTAGACTTTCTGAAGGTCATTTAAAGTTTTTCTTTGGACATTAACTGCTTTTTCACCCATTTTCAGTCCAGTCCTTGTACCTGATCGCTTTCAGAGCGATATTTTTGTTTTTTGGGGGGGTTAAACCACTTAACCTAACTCAAGGGGACAAACCCGAGTTGTCAAATACAATACAAAACACACAACTTAGCAAAGAACCAATTTTAAATTTTATCTTTAGGGACTTTGTTACTAGCAACCTGTCACAGAAACACACTATTTAATTTCTTTGGATTGGGAAAGTAGAAGACAGAAAAAAAGGGGACAAGCTGAAAAATCTATCTACAGTGGAGGAACAGTACCTGAAAGTCATGTCAAAAAAATATTCAGCAAACACCTGACACAGGACCTGAAAGATGCACTTGGTCCTTCAGTTGATCCATCTAGTGTTCACCAAAGCCTCATCTCATGGTGTCAGTGAAGGGTGGCTGTCAAGAAGCCATTATTAAGGAAGGGAACAGGGAGAAAAGGCTGAGGGATAACAAATTACACAAGAACTGGACTGAAAATCAGTAGCAGCAGGTCTGATGGAGTGATGAACCAAAATTTGACAGTTCTGGTTCAAATTGTGGTAATATGTCTACAACCACCTCTAAACTACTGTACAGCTCTGCCATAGTTTGGGTCTGCATTTCAGCCAGGGTGTTGGGGATTTCGTCAAAATTGATGGAATTATGAAAAGTACCACCAGACTTTGATGCACCATGCAATACCATCTGGAAAGCGTCTGATCGGCAGCAGCTTACTAAACACATCGAAACACCATCATTCATGGACTGACCTGAGCCGTGTGGGATCATCTCGGCAGAGAATGGAACAAAACGGCAGCTGATATCGAAAGAAGAGCTCTGAATGTCCTTAAAGAAGCTCGGAGAACTATTCCTGAAGACTACTTAAAGGAATTCCAAAGAAATGGGCCTAAGAGAGTTCAGGGCGTGCTGAAGATAAAGATGCTCAAGCTCATTACCTCATTATATCAACTCTGTTTTTGCCTTTTATATTGTATTTTCATGTAAACTTTTCAAATTTAAACTGTTGCACTCGTTTCCCATTACCCAGCAAGTTATATCTTAGAATTAAGGTGTGGCTCAAACTTTTGCACAGTCCTACATTTCCCATCTATAAAATGATTTGACACCTGATAAACCTTTAAAAGCACTGACCTGCCTCTCCAACTATCTGTTTTAAACAACACGCACTTACCAGCAGTTGTGTTGCGTTTTCGTCAGGTTAGTGGCTCAGACCTAAAACAGCCCAACATTATCTCTAATTCAGGTCTGGACCCAAGCTGACCCATTAAAGTACGTGGTACTCCTTTCATTTGTACTTGTGTACTCAGGCATAAATTAGACTTTTCAGGTACAAACTAAATAACACAAAGAGGAGCTTATGAATAAGAATGAAACTGAGAGGCCCACTGCAAGAAGATACACACCCAAGTGCTGAGATTGTAAAGATGAAAAGTGAGCAGAGGAAAACGAGCGTTTCAGGACAACGAGGCGGTTTCCTCTTCTTCCCATCTGGCAGCCTCACAGCGGGGAGTTATGAGGTAGCCCCAACCTACCTCACATCTCGCCGCTGTGCAAGAACGAGCTCAGCAACACAAGCATCCTCTCTCTTTCGCGAGTGCATACGTGCACATCTACAGTGCTGCATGCCAATGAACCCATTTTCTTGGAGCACCTACACAAGCTGCAATCTACAGATCGTGTTTCACAGCGCTACAGCGAGAGGCAAACACCTCCCTCTGTTTGTGCTTCATTCTAGCTTCGCCCTTCTCTTCCCAACCACACACACCAACACCTTCCTCTTGTGAATTTTATTTTAATCCTTAACATAAAGACAGCTATAAATTAGGATAATCAAACTTGATTTATTACCTCCTGCACCCCCCCACTGTGTGTTCAACAGGAAGCTAAAGACTGGTGCTGTTAAAGTGTTCAAAAAACAGCAGGAGCTCGGTGTGAGGCCACAGTGGGCCAAAAAACACAAGATGACCTCCAGCAAGGACAAAATGTATCTGGACGTCTCTGTGAGCATCTGTCTCACTGTGTAAGTGTAGCAGTGTCTGTGTGTGCATGGCTGGGCAACAGAGACAGCACAACTGAAAGCCAGCACTCAGACGAGGACCCGGTGCATCGTCTGTCTCATCTCAGCCAGTTTACTTACAAACTCTTTAAGTTTGAATTTTAAAGCCGACAATGTGCACAGGGCAGTGATATTTAAAATGAAGGTAAACTATTCCAATCTCTGCAGCCCCAATTGTGTATCTCACACACACACACACAGTCCTGAATTCATTACTGAAGTCTCATCCAGACATTCAATGTGCTCTGTAATTAAATTGAGACGTGGGGTCAAAATTCCCACCTAGATTGAGTGAGATGAAATAGAAATCGGCTCTCCTCTAACTGACTTTATAGAAATAATTACATAAGCTGCATTTATAACTGTTATTAAATAACAGCAGCACACGAGAACTAAAGTGTAATCCCAGCACATTTCGCTTCGCTTGCACTGATTCTTTAGAGATGACGACCGTGGTGGGTAATTAAGGGCAAACAATATACAAGTTGCGTGAAAAATGGAGGCTGCATTACCTTTCCAAAGCTTCCTTTCCCGATGGCCCGCAGTATCTGGAAGTGGTCAAAGTTTACTGTGGAGAAAATGAGAAGCAGTTAGTGAGAACGTGTCAGTTTGAGCTGAGCTATAAAACAGGGAACATGACATGTACAGCACTGTGCAAAAGTCTTGAGCCATCCCTCATTTGCTTCCAGGGATCCGGACTTCCCTGTAATCTTTAAAGTGGTATTAAGGAATAGCTCTCCAGGCTTTTTAAAGTGTTTCTGATTTTTAATCCAGGGCTTGTATTTGACCACTTTTTGTCTGTTAAGACCCTTCACACTAATCTCTGAAACATTCAAACATAAACAGACACCTAAGTCATGGAAAGGACCAGAAAACTTAACAAAGAACCAATTTTAAATTGTATCTGTACACATTTACTTGCAGCCTATTGCAAAAAAACAAAAGCCCACATCATTTGTTCTCACTTCTTTAGTTGAAGAATGCAGTTAATAACACCGTTAACACAGACTGACCTGGCAAAACAGGAAAAAATAAGGGGGTGGTTCAAGACTTTTGCTCGGTACTGTATGAGAAATGGAAATGTGCACTTCACAATGTATCGCTGCACTTCGGCAGTACTGTGAAGATTAAATGTTTTTTCCTTCCCGATGCATGTGAAAGGTTAAGACTTACATCTCCAAATGTACTGGAACTGATTTGAACCAGAGGACTCAGCCACACTGTTACTATGTACTGCATAAACACGTTTACCGATGAAGGTAAATCAGACGCTGTCCTGACTGTGTGGCTAAATTTTGTGCTGAAAGCATCAAATCAATTGAATATGATTAACTTGCTATGAGAGGTTTTTACTCCAAGTGTGACTTTTTCTGGCTTCATACACCTTTCAGGGTCAAATTCAAGCACTTTGTGAGCACGTTTAATGTCCATTTTCAACATTTTCCAGCACATTACCATAAAAAGGATGCATATTTCACTTCGCATCACCTGAATAAGATCACGTGAAAGGCCAAATTAATAAGTCTTCTCATCAGATATTGATGCTTCTTTCTTATGTGACACAAAAAACAGGAGGAGACAGATCTTTGCTTGTGTTGTTTTTTAAGTTCATTCATTCAAAACTAACTGTAAGACGCTTAACTACATTGCAGTCTGTGTTATTGTTGTAGACCTAATTATCACCTTTAAAGTGTTTGTGCTAATAACATCATGTAGAGTAAGACAGGCATAGAGAACAGCACTGACTGGGAGAGGCTTTGAACAGATGACATACTCAGATCAATTCAACACTTTAGACTTTAAAAATGCACAAGCGTCTTTCAAAAACCCATTTATTTAATCTATCATCATTGATATTATTATGTACAGTTATAATGTACTGTTCATCTCCCTTAAATAAACAGGCAGCCTTAAAGTGTGAAATAGTCACTTGTCTACTGTCTCAGTGGCTGATAGTGCCCCACAGGCCTCAATGTCAGCTTGAAGCCATCATGTTTCAATTGTTTAATGAGAAACAGATTTTGAATGAAAGCGAGGAAACTTCGGTAGCACAAAAAAGTGCCTATTCTTTGTTCCCATACGGTTCAGTCATATTACCGTCATTTCCCCCTAAGCTGTTCCCAAAGACACCAGGTTAATACTTGAAAAGGCTGCAGCGATACACAAAAATATCATCAATATTCTGTTTACTTGGTGACAACGTCGCTTTTAGCCTTCAATCAGAAAGCCTGACGTTGGCTAGTTAAGCATCGGGCTAACGTTTAACGCTTTCACTTGAGGGAAGTAACTCGTATTACTGCTACTGCTGTGTAATCTTGGTTCAATTCACAGCATATTCTACAAGTTACCCTGCAATAACTAACTGTTAGAATAGCGCCACCGTATTGTATCGCACTGAGTGCACTTCAATCCTTTATCCCGCGAGTTTGCTAGCTAGCAAAATAATAATACCAATTTTAAACAAATAACATGTGTAACGTACACACTCGAGAAAATTATTTACTAGTACTTACGCAAACTCCCCCGTTGTGAAAACGTACAAATCCTTCTTGTATTTTTCGTTTTCCAGCAAACACTCATTAAAACGGCCTCCAGGCACATTAGCGCACTCACCCCCGACTGATCAGGGAGGGGGTGAGGGGTCACACATTGAAACAGACTAACGTGCAGAGGTACAGCCCAGGCAGAGAAATGTTGCTTTTAGACTTTGCGACTCGTTTTATTTCTCTATCTGATAAGAAAAATATTCAATCAGATAGTTATTTGTGGTGAATGAAATACGGTTACAGTTTCAAGAAGTTTTAAGCACCAAATCCGAAATCCAAGCACTGCAATATTAAAATCCAATTCAATTTCTTGTTTGCTCCGAAATCTACGACATGACTATATACAGAAAAGCTTGACATGGTATGCAAAAACAACCCCGAAGACAATACAAATACAAATACATGAACAAAAAATGTTTAAACTGTCAGTTATGTCATTTTAAAATTTTCCAAAACTAACATTTTCTTTGATTGACTGATATTAAATTGATTAGGGTCAAGTCTAGTGTGAACAATATTACACAAACAAGCACGTGTGCGCATGCGCACATATTAGAATCGCTTCGCTCGCTTCTCATATGTGCGCATGCGCACATATTAGAATCGCTTCGATCGCTTGTGACGCGGTAACTTTGCTTTGATCCTTTCTGACGTCATAACTTTGCTTTGATCCCAAAACCCATAAATAGGAGCGCTCACCTGTTACTTTATGCTTAACGGACGTTGACCTGCAGCAACTAAAACCCTTTCGAGAAGTTTTGAGAGCAATTTACGAGAGAAACCAAAACAAGTTCAGTTTTGTTTCTCACCAATTCACAGCGCAAACAGACACATTACACCATGTCAGCCAACCCATCCTTCGGCTCAGATGAGCTTGGAATATCTAAAGGAACCATTTTGGGAGATCACCACATGGTGGAGGCTTTCCTTGGAGAAGGAAGCTTTGGTGTTGTAACGAAATGTCGCGATACAAAAAAGAACCAAACTGTTGCTATTAAAGTCAACAAGAGCGACCCTGAAATTCTGCTCCAGGCAAAACTGGAAATTTTCATCCTGGAGCAGCTACGACGCTTGGATCCAGACAGGTGCAACATTGTCGAATGGAACGGCTATTTCCTCGATGGAGAGCGCATTTGCTTGAATTTCGAACTCCTCGACCAAAGCCTGTCAGACTACATAGGGGACCAGAATAACCGAGGTCTCCCAATGAGAGAAATCAGGCCAATTTTGCATCAGCTCGCAAATGCTCTATTCCACCTGGGTTCTGTGGGAATAGTGCATGCTGACCTCAAACCTGTCAACATCATGGTTGTGAACCGCAGTGAGTCTCAAGTCAGAGTCAAACTTATAGACTTTGGCATCGCATGTAACACCTCTGCAGTGATTCCTGGTGACTGTGTGGGGACAATTGGTTATTGTGCACCTGAGATTATGCTTGGCACTCCATATGATGAAGCAATCGACATGTGGTCTCTGGGGCTGGTAGCTGTGGAGCTTGCTACAGGGGTGCCTCTCTATCCTGGGGAAGACGATTATGACGTTTTGAAATTCATAATTGAAACTCAGGGTCAGCTACCAGATCATCTCCTAGAGTCTGGCTTGTACACTGATTGCTATTTCATCGAGGATAACCACAACGAACAGCGCTGGACATTTAAGACCCCAGAACAATTTCAATACGAGACAGATTATCGATCCAAGGAAACTCGATTGATAAAACTTAAGTGTCTCGATGACCTCGAACAACTGCTGAAAGTTAGGCGAGGACCGGAAAATGGCCAAACATTATTTGTAAGGCTAATCAAAGAAATGTTGGCCTTGGATGCAAATCAGCGCATAACACCCTCGGAGGTTCTGAAGCATCCCTTTTTCGACCCTGGCCTCTCAAGGAGAACCCCCTGCACGGACATGAATAGTACACGGGGAGAACTCCTTGTGCTCTCTCAGCAGCCTTCAAGCTGGAAAATTCATGGATCGCAAAACTTCAGCTGCAGTTTCCAAAACTCAGTTGAATTTCCTCAAAAAAGAGATGTCAACACCTCAGCCAACCCATCTGCCTCTGAAGATGATCTTCAAATAACGGAAGGGACCATTTTAGGAGATCACCACGTGGTAGAGGCCTTCCTTGGAGAAGGAGGCTTTGGTTTGGTAACCAGATGTCGCGATACAAAAAACAACAAAACGGTTGCTATTAAAGTCAACAAGAGCGACCCTGAAATTCTGCTCCAGGCAAAACTGGAAATTTTCATCCTGGAGCAGCTACGACGCTTGGATCCAGACAGGTGCAACATTGTCGAATGGAACGGCTATTTCCTCGATGGAGAGCGCATTTGCTTGAATTTCGAACTCCTCGACCAAAGCCTGTGGGACTACATTGGGGACCGGAATAACCGAGGTCTCCCAATGAGAGAACTCAGGCCAATTTTGCATCAGCTCGCAAATGCTCTGTTCCACCTGGGTTCTGTGGGAATAGTGCATGCTGACCTCAAACCTGGAAACATCATGGTTGTGAACCGCAGTGAGTCTCCCGTCAAAGTCAAACTCATAGACTTTGGCCTCGCATGTCCTGCTTCTGCAGTGATTCCTGGTGACCGTGTGGGGACAATTGGTTATTGTGCACCTGAGGTTATGCTTGGCATTCCATACGACAAAGCAATCGACATGTGGTCTCTGGGGCTGGTAGCTGTGGAGCTTGCTACAGGGGTGCCTCTCTATCCTGGGGAAGACGATTATGATGTTTTGAAATTCATAATTGAAACCCAGGGTCAGCTACCAGATCATCTCCTAGAGTCTGGCTTGTACACTGACAGCTATTTCATCGAGGATAACTACAACAAACAGCGCTGGACATTTAAGACCCCAGAACAATTTCAATACGAGACACATTATCGATCCAAGGAAACTCGATATATAAAACTTAAGCGTCTCGATGACCTTGAACAACTGTTGAAGGTTAGGCGAGGACCGGAAAATGGCCAATCATTATTTGTAAGGCTAATCAAAGAAATGTTGGCCTTGGATGCAAATCAGCGCATAACACCCTCGGAGGTTCTGAAGCATCCCTTTTTCGACCCTGGCCTCTCAAGGAGAACCCCCTGCACTGACATGAATAGTACAGGGGGACAAAACCTTGTGCTCTCTCAGCAGCAATCATCGTTTGGGTGGCCAGAATTCTAGGGGAGCTAGAAATTCTTGTGGAAAAAAAGCCCAAAACAATAACATCAACAAAAACAACCAATGAATGTGGTCTTAAACTTGGGCACAATTTGGCTTGAAATCCATCAACTAATCTCTCAATATTCAAAGCGGAGCAGCAGACAACTTACCATCACATCAGTCCTTCAATCAGACCTACAACAAACGTCTTCCTTCTCTCACCCCAACCGGTCGCAGCAGATGGCCGCCCCGACCTGAGCCTGGTTCTGCTGGAGGTTTCTTCCTGTAAAAAGGGAGTTTTTCCTTCCCACTGTCGCCAAAGTGCTTGCTCATAGGGGGTCATATGATTGTTGGGTTCTCTGTATGTATTATTGTAGGGTCTACCTTACAATAATACATACAGCCTTGAAGTGACTGGTGATGTGATTTGCTGCTGAATGAATTGGGAACTAATTGGAAATCTGGATATTAATTAAATAAACCTGCTTTGAGCATCAATTAATTGTTGTTTGAAATTCTTTATAAATATATAAATATAGTGCCACTCTTCTACTGTTTAAATTGCAACTGTTTAAAACTGACTAATTTATTCATACACTTGAGCATAAACACACGCACAGTAAATGGCCTGTATTTGTACAGCGCTTTACTTAGTCCCCAAGGACCCCAAAGAGCTTTACACTACATTCAGTCATTCACACATTCACACACTGGTGATGGCAGCTACATTGTAGCCACAGCTGCCCTGGGGCGCACTGACAGAGGCGAGGCTGCCGGACACTGGCGCCACCGGGCCCTCTGACCACCACCAGTAGGCAACGGGTGAAGTGTCTTGCCCCGGGACACAACGACCGAGACTGTCGGAGGCGGGGCTCAATCTGGCAACCTTCCAATTACAGGATGAACTGCGAACTCTTGAGCCACGATTGCCCTATATACACATATACTTTACAGTACTAGTCAGTGCTTACATACTAGTTCTTTTCCCTACTTTTTCATGCTTACTGGTACAAATGCCTGTTACTAGAGTTAAATGCTATCAATGTATTCTCACAGTTATGGAACTGTACAAATGCATACAAAATAACGCTCACGTAAACATAACTGTGCACTAGCTTGCCCTTATTGCTGCAGTTTGTTTCAAGTTGTTCTCTCTCTCTCTCTCTCTCTCTCTCTCTCACACACACACACACACACACACACACACACACTATGTAACGTTTCAGCAAGAAAATACCGCCCCTCCCCCCCACAGTGACACCACCACCACTAGTCTGCACAGCTGACATGAGGCAGCATGGATCCATCCTTTCATGCTATTTATGCCAAATTCTGACCCGACCATCTGCATGTCAGAGCAGAAATCAAGACTCATCAGACCAGGCAACATTTATCCAATCTTCTCATGTCAAATTTTGAGAACTGTAGCTTCAATTTCCTGTTCTTAGCTGACCAAAACGCTCTTCTGCATTCTTTGGTTGCAACAAATGGTTGTATGAGCTACGGTTGCCTTCCTATCAGACATTTTTCTCTGACCGTTGACATCAATAAGGCAGTTTTTCCAAGAGAACTGCCTTTCACTGGATATTTTCTCATTTTTGTCACCGAAAAGGGTGTCTGTGTTACTTCTTGTCTTATATATATTGTCTCTGTTTTCCTCTGTCCTTTGTCAGAGTGTCTGTTCACCTACCCCCTGTGTCTCCATATTCCCAGTGTTCAAGGTTTCCGAGTGTTTTCCCAGTTTAGGTTTTCATGGTTGGTTCTGTTTGCTACTCAGCCAGAATAAACAGCTCGCTCTTTTTAAAAGTAGGCTCCAGAATGGATGATGGCATGTTCGCATGTCTTTATGCAACACTGAGTGTGCTGAACTAAAGGTAGGCCTAGTTTCATTTTCATGGTCATTATTATCATGACAATGATTACGCCTTATTCTGATTATTTCTCCCTTTTGGAGATGTAACATTTACATGAGGGGTGTAGGAACATTTCCCCCTAAATATTTTTAGATAAATTTTTGTTGAAGTCACAGTTTTTGTCGTATTGATGATGCAGCTAGAATAAGTGCTTTTAAATAAAAGAATAACCATTCAAAGTGCTCAGTGGTGAAACTGTAACTCTTTCAGAGTTTGACAGCTGGACAAGTGATGCCGTATTTAAAGAAACATGAGATGAGTGCAGCATATTATCTGAACAGAGATCATTCAATGAGCAAGAATAAACACTGAAAGAGAAACACTTCACTGTTGATTATCATATGAAGTCTAATAAAAGCTGTTAATCTGTTAATATCCTGCTAATCTGCATACAGCAAATACAGAACATGCGACTTTAAAGCATCCAGCAAAGTGATAACTGTCCTCTGCCCACTAAGTAGTGACTCTACAAAAGATTATTTTCAATATCATCTTTATATTATATTTAGTTATTCTCCAGCGCAACAATGTAAGGAGCTCTGTGATTGGTTAGGAAAGGACAGACTGGCCACCTCGATTTTTCTTCACTGCACATTGATCCATAGCTTTGCTCTGTAAAGGCTAACAAAGTGCTTTTGCTTTACAAAGACATTCAGCGTCGGTATTCACTCTTTTAAAATGCCACTGAACACTGGAGTGAAATGGAGCCCTGATCCTCAGAGTTTTATTGTTGCTAACATTTCTTATAGATAGCACAGATAGTGCCCCACTGCAGTAATCACTCATGTCTAGATATTCCTGTTAAAAGGGAGTTTTTCCTCCCCACTGTAACATGGCAAACATAGCAAACGGATAATCCAGCTGAAGCTTCAGACAGCCGTCAGACAGTGAAACACTGCCATCTGCTGGACTCGAATAACAAAGACGCTGCTTTGACGGGTGAGGGAGTTTCAACAAGTCTGCAACGACTCAAGCATCAAACTACAGAACTATTCTAGCGGACATGGTGCTCTAATGACTGCTTCATTAACGCAGGTCAGAAAGGATCAAACATATCAATAAATTATAAAACACAAAACGTCTCTTATTGCCCAGGGCTCAGGAAGTGAGTGTGTTCCTTATAGCCTATTAAACCTTAGCAGGTTATTTTGATGTGTTACAGATGAAACAGCTATCCAGTAACATTCAGCTACAAAAATGCTTTTTTATAATTACTTTTTTACAGCTTCGCACTTTTACACAAGTTTTATCATCAGTGTCACAATGGCTGCTGCTAAAATTGAGTACAAGATATTTGTTGGCCTGATTAAAAGGTCTTGATGCGTGCGCAATCATCCAGGGAAGTAAATCTCCAAAAGTTGATTCTGTTCTTCTGGACGTAGCGTTTTCAGTCAGAGAAACCAGCCGACTGAAGGAACAATGGGCTGGGAGGTCAGTTCCTTAATCATGATTATGCAAATTCTCATGACCATTGATCAACAACCACTGATCAATGGTCTTGAGTACCATTCACAGAGAGTTGGAGAACGGCTGCAATCACAGCATTGTAAGATGGTGACAGATGTACCCTTAGGCCCCCTCCTTGATTCAGAGAGGGTCTTTCCCTTTTCACGTAAATGGCCTCCTTGACTCCGCCCTCAAACCAGCGTTCATTGCAGTTATTGTTGACAATCACATTGTATCGTGTAACCATCCAGCTCACATATTCAATGTAAATGATTTGTTGAACTGAAGACATGATGAATGTTCCTGCATTAAAACACATCCAGCCTAGTGTTCTCACTCTCCCTAAATGGATCTGTTACATTAGTGATATATGGGAGTTGTGTTTCAGTCTTTTCCACATGAGGACATTTACATTTAGTTTTTGCTTTACTGATGAGTGGCTGGTTAACCTGCAGTGGTTGAAATATGTGTCGGTCGTCTGGAAGAGTAGGTGTAGAAGACGTCTTTAATGAATGTAATGCTCTGAAGGTGTCAGTGATTACTGTGAATTCATTATAAAAGTGGATTTCAGTGAATAAAGTGAATAAAGACAGGCCCTCATGGTGACGCTCAGGTGTCCATAAAGTGTAACAGGAGAGCTTTGTCATACTTTCAGATATTTTACATGAGCCAGTCTTTCAAAAATTACATAAATAAATAATTCATTCATTAATCCACAGGAAACACAATGCTCATATCTGAAAGTAAACTCTGATATATATCCCCGACTAGAGTTACTACTAAATAAGGGATCGCCCCAAAATGACTAAATATATAAAGACACTCTCCAGAAGAAGTTAAAGGGATTTTATTTATTGTACAAGCAATATCTTCATAAGAATTACAAATTCTGCAGACATATTACCTTCTTACTGAACCTGAACAACTCACACACAGACGTGTCTGCTGCTTATCTTTGTTCAAACATGATGTTTTATCTTCTCTTCAAAACACATTACTCATCTTTCTGGCATCGTGTTACATGAAAACACCTGCATTCTACCTGTGTCATTGTACCACAAAGACAATGATTGCAACACTGTGCTTGCAAAATAGAAGAAATAAGACGACCAGCAAATACATAAAAGATGGTAAAAGTGATTCCATCTTTGTGTCTCCTCCCATTGTTTCCCCAGTCTGTCTAGTTCCCATATTCCCAGGACACCGCTGGACAACAAGTGGGTATTCCAAGACTGAGAGACAGCCAGAGTTGGCAAAAGATCAGACATTCTCCACTTAAGTAGAAGTAAAAATACTATTGTTCCAGTGAAAGTTAAAGTACTGATTCAACTTCATTACTCAGCTAAAGCAAAAAAGTACAGGCTCGAAGCGCTTACAGAGAAAAGCAGACAACAGAATACAACAGAATGCTGATGGCGGCAGTAACACACACTTGGAGGAGAGGCTCCAGCCGTCCATTCCAGCCCTATCCCTAACATTAACTCTAACCATAACTTTAACCTTAACCCTATCAGGTCTTGTTTTACAAAGCGATTCATGATTAGAACAAAAAACACATTTACACATACCGATGATTTGTCACATAGCATCGTTACCTGTTGGGATGAGAACGTGTTGTTTCCAGAGCACCACAAATTGGGGTGTCTGTAGCTCAGGTAGAGCAGGAAACCTACTAATCAGAAAGTTGCTGGTTCAATCCCCGCCTGCTCCAGCCTGCATGCCAAATATCCTTGGGCAAGACGCTAACCCCAAGTTGCTCTCCGATGCATCCATCGGGAGGATGAATGCGTATTAATGTTAGATAGAAAGCACTTACAGAGAAAAAGCATAGAAAAAAGTGAGTGCATGAATGAGGCAAGTTGTAGAGAGTAGAAAGGTTTTATACAAGAACCAGTTCATTTACCGTTATATTTTAGTTTCATTTTCAGTTCTGTACTTTTTACATGTAATATTGATTCATTAGATTGACTACATGTATTAGACCTAACTTGCGGACAGCAAATTTAAACAACCGTAATAATTTATTTTCAGCGTCTGAAATATTTATTTAGTTTGTTTTTTGTTTTCTTTTTGGCTCCTGATATTAGTCAACTACTATTTGTCAATGTTGAACTAATAATGAATCTAAGAAAAGGTATTTGTCACGGTTGGCCAGCGTCAACCGTGGGGATATGAGGAAGGAGGAGCCAGGCACGGAGCTCTGAATGCAAGCAGTGCGTTTATTTACAGTGAATGGAAAATAACAATAAATCCGCAGTGCGTTCCCGACTCCCGTGAAATGTCCTCTTCCCAGTGCTAGTGTTCCTTGTCTCCGCTCCTCAGTGTCTGAGCACCCCGTGCTCGCTGCCCTCTCGTCTCCACGCTTCTCCTGGGGAGATAACAAACAGGCAGCCGTAAGACACATACAATGCGGCAGACTATCCGTACTGACTGGTGTGGCCGTAAGCGAGGGACTGCTTCACAAACAGCCTCTTTATACATGCTGTGATGACACAGTCATGCTTACGTTTTTATGTCCTGTATATAAGTTGAATTGTCCAAACCACAAAAATGTTGGACTTCCAAATGGTCCTAACACACCGTGTGCTCTCTGTCACTTTAACACTGTGCTGTGAGAAAGTAACATGTGTTATTATGGTGACGTTACCGCGGGAAAAGCATTTTTGCAGCTCAGTGTTGAAGCTGCAGTTCACAACAAAGGTTTGCATGTTTTCGCTGTAACATGTGAAGCTTAGTACAATCCTATATTTTAAAGTATGTGACATTTGCCAAGTATAAAAGGTCTTTTATAGCGGGTTTCTCTCGCTTACAGCCATACCACCCTGAACACGCCTGATCTCGTCTGATCTCGGAAGCTAAGCAGGGTCGGGCCTGGTCAGTACTTGGATGGGAGACCGCCTGGGAATACCAGGTGCTGTAAGCTTTCGCACTTCCACACACAAACTGCAGAGGGCGCCGCTGCTCACTCAGTGGAGGCAGCTTGAGGAAAAGCGCTCCTGATTGCATTTCGCTTTTGTGCAAAACAAAAAAACAACAAGAACGAAATATTTAGGAAATACACGAACTTATTTATTCTGTAAATGTAGAGAATGTCTACGGCTAGTCCGTCTGGGCTCAGTAGTTCAAGGTTCTTTATTTGTCACATGCATAGTTATACAAGTATAACACACAGTGAAATGTAGCCTGACACGCGCCTCAACATGTGCAAAAATTGGGGGGGGGGGTAGAGGAAGAACATTATATATATATATATAGTATGTACATTGGGTGACTGTGCAGTAGTAGCAGCAAGCAGGTGAATTCTGTACATTAATATGAATAGACATCTGACATCTAGTGAGGAACTTGTTATCCTTGTAGCGTGCAGCGGGCACAGTGTCAACCTGACACTCATGTGCAACGACTGCGGCCCCGAAGAATACTGAATAAATGCGCATCAGTGTGCTACCCTGAGCAGGGAACACAATATCATGGAGTTTCTAACATGGAGCAAGGTGAAGGTGACGCGACTATGCAGGACCGCCCCTGCTTAGCTTCAGAGATCAGATGAGAACAGGCTGGTATGGCCGTAAGTGAGAGGCTTCCTCGACAACGGGGTTCATGTAGATACTGTAACCCATTTATTGGGATTTAAAAAACAATTTAGAGTGAAGGATATTGATTAGTTTCTACTTTTATTTTTAATAGCTGCACATGACAGCACAGTTATAATGCATACTTAATGCTGCAATATTCACGTCATAAACAATTGTGAGTGTTTGCACAAAAACATCTACAGGTGCTCTGTGCATGTACAGTGATATTGATGTAACGCTTGAAGAATTTGACATTACTACATGAGTGGAAGAGCTCTTTGCGCAAGACTCACTAACCATCCTATTCGAAAATGAGCTTAAAGAGTGCCTCAGATCCATTTCAATATTTAAACTGTCATTTGTGTGTTGAAATGCAAAAGCTTACGGCACCTGGTATTCCCAGGCAGTCTCCCATCCAAGTACTGACCAGGCCCGACCCAGCTTGGCTTCCGAGATCAGACGAGATCGGGCGTGCTCAGGGTGTTGAGTATTGAGTTGTATTTTTGTTATTGACCAAATACTTATTATCCACCCTGATTTACGAATAAATTCTTTACAAATCCTACCATGTGAATTCATGGATTTCTTTTTCACATTCTGTCTCTCACAGTTGAAGTGTACCTCTGGTGCAAATTACTGACCTCTGTCATCATTTTAAGTGGGGGAACTTGCACAATCGGTGGCTGACTAAATACTTTTTTGCCCCACTGTATCTGGAATAACCCTGACATATTACAAAACAATAATATGATTAATTTCCCAGAATGGAGTTGTAAAGGAATTAAATACTTAGAACATATATTAGAGGGAACAGAATTTATCCCATTTGACAGACTAGTTGCACAATATGGGATCAACAAGAAAAGATTTTTAGAATATCAACAAATTAAATCCATAATAAAAAATAAATTTAACCTCAGTCAAGTTGAATTACAAACACCACCAAGTACGGCACATTTCCTTACTCTTAAATCCCCCAAATTATTATCTAAAATATACAGAACACTTTCTAAATTAGATGAATCAATATCCCTTCCTATTGCAAAGTGGGAAGCAGATTTATCAGTCAGTTTAGACCAAAACTTCTGGTCTCAGGTATGCTTAAAAACCTTTAAATTGATTAAAAATCCCAGTCTGCAATTAATACAATACAAAATACTACATAGAGTGCACTATACAGGTCATCGGATGTTCAAGATGGGCTTTACATCTTCCAACAACTGCTCACACTGTCAAGGCAATACACCAGACAATTACATTCACGCTCTTTGGTTCTGTCCACCAGTGCAGACGTTTTGGCGCGAGGTATGTGAAGACTTATCAAAGTGTCTGAAATGTAACATTCCAACTTCCCCCTTAGTGTGTTTGTTGGGCAGCTTAGATAATGTCACTTCAGAAAAGAATATAGCCTGTATGGCTTTCACTGCCCTATGCATAGCCAAGAAAACTGTCCTCATGAACTGGAAAAATAAAAACAATCTTAATTCTAATCAATATAGAAATTATCTATTAGATTACATTAGTCTTGATACAGCCTCTGCCACCACATCAGATCAATTGCTCTGGGCTCCTTTGATCAGCTCCATCACCTAGTGGGGGTGGGGGGGTCATAGTTTGGTCCCGCCTTCAATGTTGTGATGCTGTGGGGGTAGGGACAGGCTTAGGGCGTCGGGGGGTTCCCCGGAGGCATCTTCCTTGGGGGGCTCAACCCGGGGTAGCGGTCATGTCCGGTTGGGGGCTCTTTTCTGACTGTTTCCTCGTGGCTGCGTGCAGCGGGGCTAGGGGAGGGTTTGTGCTGACGGACGTGGGTTACTGACCTGGTAGCCTGTCTGCCCCTGGGTGGGTCCGGGATGGGCGTGAGGTTCTGGGGGCGCTCCGTCTCTGGGCTGGGGCCCTGGTCAGGCCTCGGGGCCTTGGGTCCTGGTTTGTGTGTTGCCGGGGTTGTGGGCGGGTGGGTGCATGGGGGCCCATCCCTGGCGCATGGTGCCGCCGGTGTGTCGAGCCACCTGGGGGGCTCTTCAACTGGTGGGGGAGATTGTCACACCTTGCAGGAGCTCCTCAGGAACTCTCTGCAGGAGGGGGAGATACAGGAGAGGTGGCGGAAGATCTCAGCCTGGGCGTCTATCGTCTCATGTAATCTGGAAGATGAGTGGATGGTGGGGTGGGTGCAGTTTTCTCTGTGGTGGGGTTGGGTGGACTGTCCCAGGCTCTGTGGGACATTCACATTACTCACACCCTCATTACACATACATATAGGATCTTGGGGGTGGGCACGATACACGGAGTCCAAGTTACCATCAGGGTGTACACCTCACCCCTGGCATCGTTGCCCACCTCTCAATTTTAAATACACGTAGACATTGAGGGCTAGCAGGAGGGACTATGCGCTTACCTGCTGCTCTCTGGCAGGTAGCTCCATGCCCTCCTGGGTTTTAATTGCACCTCAGAACACACATGCATCAACACTACAATGAGCGGGTGGAGGGAGGTTTGGAGTCTTCTCTCACCCCCGTTCTCTGCGGCCTGCTGGAGCGGGGGGCCTATGAGGAGTTGGCCGTCCGACTGCGGTCTGGGGTGTGGGGCCTCCCTGCTGCTGCGGAGTCGGGGCGGTCTGCCTCTCCCCACCGCAGGGAAAAGGGTAACACCACCTGGGTCTGGGTGCAGTTCCCCCCTCCAGGGGCAAGGGTACCTAGACCCGGTTCGTAGAGTACGCTTGGGGAGTGTGATCGTGTATACAGCGTCTCTTTATGTCTGTCTCCACGTCGGTTGAGTGTGGAGTAAGTGCATATGAGAGCATGAGGGTGGGAATGGATGTTTGTGTCTGTGTGTGCCTGTATGTCTGTGTCTATATGTCAGGTTGGGTATCAGACGCCACCTCTCTGGGGACATCTCGGGCCCTCCAAGGTTTGGAGGCCTATCTCCACCCACCACCACTTCCCCTGCCGGTGGCGGACTCCCTCAGGTGTCGGTGCGTTGGTGGTTCTTTGTGTCTGGGGGTGGGCGTCCGGGTACACACCGGCTCACTCCTTGGCGGCCGCTTATTGGGGCTCGCTCGGGCCACTTCGGAGGTGGGGTGCCCCCGGCCTCTCGGCCTGGGGCTCGGTCACTCAGGCACAGCTGGCTGCCGGCGGAGCTCACGGGCGCGTCACTGCAACTCCCCCTGGCTTCTGCTCCGCAGCTGCTGAATGAGCCCTCATCTGGGACTCTCCTTAGCTCTTACTGGGACAGTGGCGCAGCTGCCCCTCTGTGGGTCTTCCATGGTCTCTTGTGTTCTGGGGGCCTCTGGATGTCTGGAGTTTTGATCTCCTCCATACCTGCTTCATACCATAGAGGACAGGGCTGTGGCTCCCCACACTCCCTAGCAGATCATTACATGGAGAAACCTTTGGAATGCAAGCATGCTGATCCACACAGGTATGCACACAGGTGTACACATGGGTATTCACAGACACGGACTACAGCTTTCTTGGCTGCTGCCTCAAAGCACATTATGCGCTGTCTATCTTGCGTGCTGCACAATATCGTTTATTATTTAGTAACTATTGATATCTACTGCTAGCTAGTTTATTGTGATGGTGCTTTTTTTTTTTCTTATTATGTTGCTCTTTGTTGTTTGCTTTCTCTTCTGTTTTTTTTTCTCCATACAGGTGACCCAGGTGTTTCGTTTTTTTTGTTTGTTTGTGTTAAGGAAAAAGTTATTTTGTGCTTATAAAAGTGTTCATATTTTATACACTGTAAGAATGTATCAAAATGTACTCATCATCATGCTTGTGTTTTGCAGAACAAAGTGTTGCAGAACAAAGTGTTGCAGAACAAAGTGTTCATTTTGATGTTGACACTTCATTTAGATATTTTGAGACCGGAAAGAAATGCAACTGAGTGATATACTGATAAGTGTTTAATATTTCTGCTTATGCAAACGTCTTTCTATCATGAACTCTCTGAACAGTCACATCACAACACCACAATGAGTTGTGAAAACAAGCTGTTATTGTTAGATTAAGTTACAGGAACTGCATGTTCTCCCCTCACGAGTGAAGAGCGTGCAGCTAAGTTCCTGTTTTATCTTTACTTTGCCATGTGACATCACTATACTGAAGTGTATAAATAAAGATGCAAGACAAGTGTAGGGGTGTGAGTCTTGTTGAGCTCTCACCCGTGCACGTTAACTGTTGAACTGTCTGAGTGTCATTTCTTCACCTGACTGTTTGATAACTGTTCACCCCTAACAATTAATTGGTCCTTCGTGCCGAACGCCCTCATCAAGTCCCGACGTCGTGAAAAACCTGCTCTGAAGCCTGCATACAGCTCCTTTCTCGCAAAGGATAAAGTCCAGGGACGTGAATTCGGGTCGTGGCCAGCGTCTTATACAGGTCCACGACGGTGGGGGTTGATGGCGGACGTCAGACCGGCGACAATCCACTGAGGTGAATATTTTACACTCAACACACCTTGTGAAAAAACGACTGAGGCAACCTGTGGTCTGTACATAAAATATACAGGTTAAGTAACATTCTCGTCTGAAAAAGGACTGGTAGAAGTTTACGTGGCCACACCTGTTAGTAACATTCTCGTCTGAAACAGGACTGGTAGAGGTTACTGGCTCGCCTGAAAAAGGGCTCGGAGCAAGCAATGTAGGAAGGCACAGAGTTGCCCAGAATAATACTCAATACGCGTATGAACTGTTGTTTACTGTTTTGTTGGTGGAGTAAGTTGATTTCACAGTTATTAGAAAAACTGAACTACTCCACCGAATTGTTTACCGTTGGTCGCTCACGTGCTGGTGGAAACGGGAAAAAGGTTGTGCTTCAACACATAAAATTGACACCGCCCTCAAGGATTAGCTTGAGGGTAGAAGGCTGTGTCAATAGCCACTCCCATTTCCTCGTGCCAGAGAAAAGCGCCACGGGTGTGTGTGTGTGTGTGTGTGTGAGAACGTAATATATCTGTAAACTAAGAAAAAAAAATGGGTAATAAATCTACAAAACTTACTGCTGACGAGCAGTGGTTAGAGAAAAATCGTCCCGGCGCCGGTCAAATTAGTGCAAATAGATGGAGGAACCGAAAGAAATTAAACTGCCCTGCGTGGGAGGGAAAATGCAGTCCCTCTGCAGTAACTATTTTAAAAGAGACCCTCCAAACAGAACTAAATAATGAAACATAGTTGGCATGACGACCATGCCCAGAATGTATAAAATAAATAAAAGGAAATAATTCACATAAAAACCTTTTAAATAAAATAGAGAGATGTATAAGGTACATTAAGGCTGTGTCATTGTTCAGCCAAGGAAAGTGTGTGAAAAGGTAAATGTCTCCAGCTTGGGAAAGGGTGAAACTGCAGATCACCCGAAGCCCTTGATGGATACAAAATAAAATATAAAATATATAATAATAAATTACTTGGTTCGACATGCAACAGAGAGAATGAATGTGACTGAAGGTTGGATCTGAGATGAGGCAAACAGAAGACCAGTCTAAAAAGTAGGCACAAACCTGTTCAGAGAAAAAGCAAATTTGTACAGATTGGATGAATTCTAAATTATCTGTTTGCTGAGTAAGATGATCCTAACTATTAAATTGGCTCAGCAGTAGTATAGTGATATACACTAATAAAATATTGTAATATACTATTGTCATTATATAGAAGGAAAAAAAGATAATATTAATAATGATATAATATTAATAACAAGAAGTATCCTAGTCAGTATGATGTGAGATGGACAATTGTTATGAAGTAGTCTGCATCAAGCTCAAGGTTTGCTCAAACTCAGTATAATGACATATGAGATGAAGAAAATAAAGGCAATATCTAAACCAATTAGGTGCATAGAGGCACTTAACCTGCTTGAAAACCTGTCATTTATCCTAGATAAATATTACTGAGATATAGAGCACATCTATAATAACAACTAATAAGCCAAACCCTGTAGATAATAGCTAAACCTACAGGATTGAGAAGCTGAATTAAATATGTGGACACCGCTAAGTTGATGAGCATGTTACACATTTTTCTTTTATTTTTTCTTTCATTTGTTTTTTTAGAGCAGAGGCTGCACGCTATTAAAAGCCAACACATGCAGCTGTCTGTAAGCTCAGTTTTTCCCTCACACTTCTGCTTTGTTTCTGGCAGCATTTTTTCTTTTTCTTTTTCTTTTTGTGTCCTGACTCATGTATGTTTTTTTGTTTTTTTGATTATTTTGTTGGTTTGGAAACAATTTTGTGACCATACTTGTGGATCATAGTGACACATAGTGATTAGGCATATGATTTACAAATGCCAAGTTTTAGAGCTGTGAGCTATGAGCAATGCAAAGTTTAAAAAATATATATATATATATATATAAACAAAAACTATTATTGGACCTTGGATCTGCCTCCGTTAGAGCCACTCCGACATTTAGCAAGCAAATATTTGCCAGCTACCTCAACAAAACAGCCCTACACTGACTATCACAACACATTGAGATTCAAATCCAGCCCAGGGGCCTGTTCTTCGTACCTCGCTAAGTAAGTTAGCTGGATTAGATTGTTGACGATTTCGCGTGATCCTGGATCGTTCGGTTCCCCGAAGCTCATCCGGGACTTGCTGTCATAGCAACAGAGCCGTAAGCGTAAACCTGCTCCCGAGCAGGTTTACTTTATGTAAACAGGATTAGATCGCGGCCACGCAGGTATGTCCGCTTCATTTATACGAAAGCAACAGCGATATTTTACCACTGTTTCACCATAAATAAATAACATCAATGTAACTAAAGATAATGCAGCACTTGATCCTTTTATTGATGTCACACAGATACATACAGGTCATTTCCTAAAAAAGGGAAATGTACTATTAACATTCTATTACATGTATGTGATTATTACAGATGTAATTCATATTTCAGAGTAGTAATTGTAAATTACTTCGTGTAATCAAGATGAGAGACCACGGCTATAAAAGCGAAGGTGGATTTGGGAAGCCTGTCGCAGCCATGTCCTGTCCGTATACGCGACCAACCCATTGCGGAAGGTGCAAGATTGATAAGGAGAGTCCTCAGAATTCAGCGTATATTGCGGGATAGACAGGATCCTTTAGCTCAGCGCGACAGTGTGCTCATTGAGAGATATCGATATTCCCGTGAGGGTATTATTTACTTAACCAACTTGTTGACGAGGGGGTGCAGGACCACCACCTGTCTTTTTTTCCTCTGCCCTTTTCTTGGTTGCTGTTATGAACAAACTAACAGAGTATTACAGGCCAGTATTACCTTGCCAAGAGACGAAAAGCAATCTAAGTGATAAATATTACCATTCTGTAGAATACTCCTGTATTCCACTTTTACTTGTTCCCATGTTCTTGTGGGTCCTGTTGTGGCTCTAATGTGAAAGGGGATATAATATAACATACTATAATATAATATAATATAATGCCATATGATATTGGACAATATAGTGTCATATGATAGATCTACCCAACCGCCTACTGGTGTTGGCCAGAGGGGCCGATGGCGCGATATGGCAGCCTGGCTACAACCGTAGCTGCCTCCACCAGTGTGTGAATGTGGGAGTGAATGAATAGTGGTATCGTAAAGCGCTTTGGGTGCCTTGGAAAGCGCTATATAAACCCAATCCATTATTATCATTATTATTAAATTACCTACGAGTTTGATTAGTCAGCAACTTTCTGCCAGCCCTCTCTCCTTGCTTTTGCAGCCTTTGCAGTGTTCTCTTGCGTTTTAATTAAACTCTGAAACTCCTGAAATCCCTCACTCATGAGTTCTTGCTCTGCTGCCGGAAAATACCGAGCACGCCCCTTCGACATTTTCGCCGACCAATCAGCGGGTTGCCGATCAATGTTTCTACTATCGATGCGTAGCCCCTTTTACGACACCCAGTGATGTCACATTACTGCGTCCAGCTGTACTAATCGTCAACAGCAGGTGTGTTCGGGGAACCGGATTAGCGAGCTCACGGTTAGCGCGATAGTTTGGTCTTGGATGTGTCATTTGATCTTGGATGTAGTAAGCGACGTACGAAGAACAGGCCCCAGGTCCTGACCCTCCGTATGACAAAGACATACACAGACTAGGTCCGCAGATGTTAACTTTACAAAACCTCTATGTCACCAAAAGTGGTAATGCAGTCTGTTCTGTAATACAACCTGAAGCTGTGCAGCGAGTAAACAAAATGCCAAACCCACATGTGTCCGTAGCCCGTAATGACAGCACTGAGTGGAAAGACTTAGGCCACATTCTTACCCAAGTTGAAAGAGACAGATATGAGAAGACTGAAGAGACACATGAGGGATGGTTACAGGGTCGCAGAACAGGTTGTATGAGATACACATTAGTGTGGTTACTCACCACCCAACACGCTTCCCACATGACTGACAACACTGATTTACATGTTGTGGAAAACGATGACAGCTGATATACACTCTCACTAGAGGCACACCCAGAGGTACAAAAACTGTCCACAACACTGTGGTCAACCGGACCAACAGACGTAGGATTAATTAAAGGAGCAGATCCAGTTGTAGTTAAAACCACCACAACCTACAGGCCGGTCAAACCACAATATCCCTTGTCCACAGAAGCAAAGGCAGGGATCAGGCCAGTAATTGCAGATATGGAAAGAGCAGGCATCCTAGTGAAGACAACAAAAGCAACCTGTAATACTCCAATTTTCCCAGTGAAAAAAGCAAACACAGAAAAATATCATCTAGTTCATGATCTTAGAGCAATAAACGAGGTAACAGAACAAATCCCACCTGTGGTAGCAAATCCACATACAATTTTAAATCAAGTGACACCAAAAGAACAATGGTTCTCAGTTATAGATCTCTCAAACGCGTTTTTCTCTGTGCCATTACACCCAGATTCACAAAACCTGTTCGGATTCACTTTTGACAATGACTTAATGACCTGTATTGGCAAACCAATACTGCCAAAATCTCTACACAAGACAGCAGCATTAGTGACAGATGGCTTAACGCATCTGTCAAGGGGTGGAATGATAGATGTTCTCTCTAAGCTCACACCCTTTCAAATCGTTCACGGGAGGCCGTTTCCACTGCCTCTCACTAGTGAGCCTATTAACAAATCTATAAGAGAAACCACCCTAGCAGAGTGGATGACTAAGCTGCTTGAGAATAAAGAGATTGTGCTAAACAACCAACTGCCGAGTGATATCTCTCCAGTGGCTTGCAGGTTACAACCAGGAGATTGGATCCTGATCAAAGTGCTCCAGTGGAAAAATTGGAGTTCACCTAGGTGGGAGGGCCCATACCAAAGTCCTACTCACCACGCCAACTGCCTGCAAAATAGCAGAAAGATCATCTTGGATCCACCAAAGCCACTGTAAAAAAGTGAGTGACAATCCAGACGTTTAGACACCGGTTCCCCTAGCTTCCAGGTGATCTGTTGGTGAAGGAAAGGGCTGATTGGGTATAACCCGCCCTTTGTCTTCTCGCTGACGGTCTACTCACCAGAAGTCTAGGTGTGCCTGGTCACCATGAAGAAACTTGTCCTCATAGTGGCTGGCATCGCACTCCTAGTGAGCTTACTAGTGCTCACCCAGAAGAAAGAAGAAAAACAGCACCACCTGCAGAAGAAGTGGACACATGACAATTCTCACATCTGCCGACCACAGCCATACACGCAACCATATATGGAACACCACCTGAAACTGATGAAAGCCTGTGCATATTCAGCAAAGCAGCCAATGGTAGTTGCACAAAGAGAGACCTGTATGCGTTAGGACTATTCCTGAAGGGTCAAAGCACAAGGAAGGCAGACACTATCCCATGGTGCAACGGAACCAAGGACAACAAAGACACCCCTTGTGCCTACAACTTGACAAATTGGAATTACACATGTAATGAAGAGCAATGGGTCAACATCAACGCAAGCAACCCAAGAACCAAATCATTCGCCATAACCCTGCCACCGCACACCCAGCACCCAATCTGTTTCAACTTCTCAGACGGAAACAGAAAATTGGGCCGGAACCACAACTGCACACAGACACTTGATTTCACCAGAAGTACAAAAGGAGGAACATTCACCCTGAAAAAAAGGAACTTTCTGGGTCCAGAGAGCCGCTTGGGCCTGCGGGCCTAAAACCTACTTCATGCTCCCACCAAACTCCAACGGCCTGTGTGCACCAATACTGATCTCAGACCACACCTTCAAGATCACCGCAGAAACACACGCAACAAGACAGAAGCGCGAGGCGCCCACAGTGACGGGACACGACTCAGTCTGGGGGATGGATGTGCCCAAAAGTTTCAAACTATGGAACACAGGACAGAAGGTCCTGCATTCCCTGTTCCCATGGGTTGGAACCGGCAAAAACATGCTGCAGATTGAGACTTTGGACTACAGATTTGGACTATTCCTGAACAGCTCAGCAAAAATCAACAAAGCACAAAACGAGGAAATTGACGCAATAAGACCGGACAACGTGCATTCTCAGAACATGACGGATGCTTTGAACACTTTGAAAAAGCTTCAGAAAGCTCAATTTGAGGACTACATGCCTATGTCTAGCTCTGGAGACTGGCTGACTTGGCTACTCTATTAATAAAGGGACTGATTATCATAGCAGTATTACTTTTGTTGCTGTGTATGTTCTCCACATGTGTCTTACCCTGCATAAGAGCAATGATTATGAGGATGGTAAATATGTCCATCATCACATATGATGGAATTCCTCAGGAAGACTACGAGAGCAATGTTTAAACACTCACATACATAATGACGCTGCGACTGGAAATGTTCTCAACAAGTGGCCGCTGGCTGATGACAAGATGTATTGTGACAAGTATAAAATCTTAACAACAGAAGGGAATGTTAAGGAAAAAGTTATTTTGTGCTTATAAAAGTGTTCATATTTTATACACTGTAAGAATGTATCAAAATGTACTCATCATCATGCTTGTGTTTTGCAGAACAAAGTGTTGCAGAACAAAGTGTTCATTTTGATGTTGACACTTCATTTAGATATTTTGAGACCGGAAAGAAATGCAACTGAGTGATATACTGATAAGTGTTTAATATTTCTGCTTATGCAAACGTCTTTCTATCATGAACTCTCTGAACAGTCACATCACAACACCACAATGAGTTGTGAAAACAAGCTGTTATTGTTAGATTAAGTTACAGGAACTGCATGTTCTCCCCTCACGAGTGAAGAGCGTGCAGCTAAGTTCCTGTTTTATCTTTACTTTGCCATGTGACATCACTATACTGAAGTGTATAAATAAAGATGCAAGACAAGTGTAGGGGTGTGAGTCTTGTTGAGCTCTCACCCGTGCACGTTAACTGTTGAACTGTCTGAGTGTCATTTCTTCACCTGACTGTTTGATAACTGTTCACCCCTAACAGTTTGTTTTTTTTTCTCTCTTCCCCCCCTTCTCACCGTCTCGTCTCCCCTTTGGTTTTCTTTCTCTCCCTCTCTTTCTTTCATTCTTTCCCCCTGTCCTATCCCACAGTCATTTCTGTCCCGTTTGTAGCAACTGAAAATAAAATAAATTCATAATTATAATAAAGGTCAATCAAATGGACCAATATGGCAAGGCCATGATGATCCACTTGGTAAAATAAATCCGCTTGGCATCTTTCTTGGCCTTAAGACAACAATTCTGATGGTTATAGATCCAAACGGGACAAAAAAAAAAAAAGAAAAAAAAAAAAAAAAAAAATGAAGGTGGCATAGTGAACAACTCTTTTTGACCCGTTGGTCATTTGTTGCCAGTTTGGCGTTGCAACTTGATTGACTGTTGCATGACTTTGTTTGCATTTTGCAGTCTTCAACTCATATTGGATCTAAAGAAACGTGCAAAGTGCACTGAGCTTGTAGAAGTCTAGAATTGGATCTGCCTGTCAGTAATTTTCTGTTTTGCCCACCTGCTGTACCTTTCCTATTTCTCTGCGTGTAAATGCATGCCTATTGTATTGACTTTTTTCCTGTTGTGGCCCGTCGGCCTTTACCAAGCTTATCCACTAAAAATCTCATGCATGCCTGAGCTAATTTATCATATTTTTCTTTTAGTAAAGAGGCTATGGCGTGCAAAGGATACTGGGCGCCTGGAGTCAGTTGTTGGAACATAAAAGTTATTTGATTCCTCTTTTCGAACACTGCAGGGGTCACGGTGGTTTCTGATGAGGTAAGAGAACTTATCATTATTGATTCTGATTTCGAGGTTCTGCTCCTTCTGAAGCATTTGCAGTGCAGAGACCATTAATAGTTTAAAATGTGCGGGTAGGTCGGGGGGTTTATATTGCAAAACTCTAAGGTTTCACCCATTCACTTTAACAGGAAAAAATGTTATCAACCACAACACAGATGTTGTGACATCTGTGACATCATAATACCCAGTTTCAGTATATGCAGAAAGAACCTTTATCAGCAATTATATTCCTTTAGATGTTTTTGTGTACAGCACTCAAGCAGTTACTTCAAAAATTGTTGCTGTTGTTGTATAAACTCAGATTTTTCAAAACAGGTCATTGATGCATACCCGCACCGTGTCATTGAGAGACGAAAGGAAAGTAAGAAATGTCCTTTGCCTGCTAATTTTGATATAAAAAAAAACCTATTTACTGTTCTCTAACATTTTTGTATACTTGTGCAGAATGCTGCAAACCTGCTCTGTTCAGTAGTTGCAAGCTCGTTGTTTTCTGGGCAGTTCAGATGCCTCAACAAGGTATGTTGAAAGTTCAAAAGTGGTCCAAACAGTTGACTCCTTTCTGTTGCTGAGGAAAGAGTTCGGTTCCTTTAAAGAAGACTATATTTGAAAACACCCTGAGACGCATGGTACCTAAGTAAATCCAAATTACTCTGCACTTCGAATCCCACAGATGAAGTTCCCAGTTGAAGACATGTGGCTGTGCCCTGTGAACTTTGGTACGCACTGGATTCTTGTGGTATGTGTTCATATAGTTATTAATTTGCGTAATTTGTTGTGAAGCAGTTTCTTGCACAAAGTGTTTTTTTTAAATACGTTTTCAGTGGCACAAACTATTGTAATTTTTTAATTTATTAACTTTTTCTTCAGATTGTCAACATTTCTGCACAGAAAATACTGCTCATAGACCCCATGGGGAATGAAGGTGTTTATGACAGGAAAATTCTGCGCAACTGGAGGTATGTATGATACTGAGGTGTTATTCTTAGATTAAAAAAAAAAAAAATCTTGTTTCATTACAAACACTTTTGTTCAACTAGGAATTTTCTGAGGATGAGAGGGCATGAAGACACCATGGAGTGGCAGTTACAGACTATGCAACACGACAGGCAACAGGATTCCAGCAGTTGCGGAGTTTTAATGTTAAAGGTAACCCTTATTCAAATGATTCCATTTCTTGTTAGCTAGAATTAAGACTTTAAGTGAATTTAAGTGAAGTGAAATTTATTTCGGTCAACAACAACAACACAAGTTATCATTTTACATAGAAGTACAGTAACTGAAAAAGGAATAGGCTGAAGCTTTGTGGATTATAATTATCCTATCCTTTACCTAATTAAGACTTTACATTCTAATTATGATCAATCTCACAGTTTGCAGAACACTACCTTGATTTTGGAGAGGTCAGTGAGGTGTCAACCACTACAGAGGCAGTTGTGCTGGAGCGAATGCAGATAGCTTGCACCCTACTTGAAAATTGAGGTAAGTCCAGTAAAGTCCTTATCACGTTAGAGTGTGTACTTCCATTTTAAATAGTGCTTTTCAAACAGCACAGTGCAAATAGTGCTCTTCAAACACTTTCAGATAAGACCCTTCTCAAAGTCTAATTTGAAAAATTCAGGAGACGAATTTTCCTTGAAGTATATTTGGAAAAAATGTACTATTACTCCACCTAAACTTGGTTTTTCTGACCCAGATAGACTGCAGGTCATAACTTACCTGAAGTTAAGTTCACCTCAGGTCTCTGTTCCTCCTGCCTCACCTGTTGCCTCTGTGGAAGCTCTGCCATAGCCACAACCAAACAACTGACTTATTTTTACACATCGACCAGCATCCGGCCAATCCGCCATCTTTCATTGTTTATACCAAAACAAAAGTAAAAAAACCTCATCGGCTCATAAAAATGAAAAATCACCATCAGTATGCCCGATGGCCAGTCCAGCTATGGTCGTGCCATCAGTTAACCCTTCACGTGGCAAATGTGATACGCGTGCCCAGGGTTGCCGACCCCTGCTCTAAAGCATCTGATTTGGATTCCTGAGATCAAATATATTTTCCTTTGGCTTTGTTTTCTTCCCATTTGTGGCTTTAATGTAGTGTTACATCCTGTTTGTTTGCTTCCATCTGTATACATGTCCAGATTCACTGTTATGTTTCTATTCTTACATTGCTGTGTGATCACTGTTCCCTCTGCTGACTGATGTGACCTTTTGTATCTCACACTGATACTTGTCATATTTGTATCTGCGCCTAAAAGATAAAAAGTTTTCCATGCTGAAACACAGCTCCACCTCCTGCAGTTCTCCCTCTGAACCACTAGATGTCTCTGTTATCTAAATGAAGACGTGCAGCAACCACAGCAGCGCTCAGATCACACGTGTCCTGTTATTATGTATAAAAGCATGAAACAGGTGAGACAGGTGGGATCAATATTAATGTTGTGGAAATATATGAAAAAGCAACAGAAGAGTGAAAACATTTCGTGTTTCTAGAAAGATCTTTCAGCTCACAGCTGCTCACAGACTGTATTTACAAGTGACAAACTGCAACTCTACAGTACATCTACAGTATATATCAAATATATTCTGTATTCAAATCTATTGAGTGATGTTTGAAAGTCTTTCCAGGTGAGTTTGATCCAGGAGGGTCTGAAGCCAGAGTCAGACAGAGACTGTGCAGAGACTGTAGAAGGACAGAGCAGCAGCAGAGCAGTCCAGATACACTGATGATCCTCTGTCAGATCCAGAGGGACACACAGGGATGATGCTGGACTCTACATTGTGTCTGACAGTGGAGCTGTTCTCAGAGCAGTTCACTCTGCAGCACTGACAGTCATCTGCACTTCTTCTCATGCCTCTGTCAGTCACTGCTGGATGAAGCTCTCCTCTCCACCTCCCAGTAACATGGCCCAGTCAGAGCGTCTCTACACACAAGCTGCTGCTGCTTCAACCTCTCTGGATCATCAGGACACAGCTCCTCCTCTCTCAGCACACACACCGTCCTGTTTACCATCATCACCTCCACCTGCAGAGAGAAGAAGGAAGAGCAGAGGAGATAAACGAGTGTTTCCAGAGACTCTTCATCAGCTGTCAATCAGTGATGCAGCACATCCAGTATAAAGAGCAGCAGGGACTTCAGTGCTGGGACTGTACTAGGACTCATTGTTGCTTCACTTTTTCTAATCTTTGGATTTTTATTGAAGTTGATGAAAATGTTTTTCCCTCCTAGTTTGAGTTTGGACTTTCATTCATTAGAAGAACCTTGGTGTGTCCACTCTGAGCTCTGTAGGAACCCCAACAACAAGCCCAACAATCCAGATGGACGGTTCCAGCTGTTAACTGGAGGAATTCCATCCAAACATCTGCTCTCACTAAATTCTTCCTCACCTACAGACTGTGTTCTTCACTGCTTTAAACTTGGAAATGAATGCAGTCATTGGTCTGCGTGCTGCTTTGTTCAGAGAGCTGATTGGATGTTGACAGCGTTTGATCAGAGCGTGTCAGCCGTTACTATGGTGACCATAAAGGTGAGAAACAGGAAGTGTTTGTGTCCAATCCTGAAGCCTGTCACCGTTCTCCTCTCACAGCTTCACTGAGAAGCTGCAGCTTTACAGGAAACACTGGATCTTTGTTTCATACTGACTGTGTTTAGTACAATACTGTCACGGCTGCCGAGGCGAGCCGTGTGGTATGACGGGAGAAAGGACCCAAATCGAGTAGATAATAATGTTGGTGATGTTTTATTTACACAGAGGTGAGATGGCAAAACAGGCAAGAGGGAAGACAAAACTAAAGATCTAAACTGGGAAAGCTAAATGACAAACCTGAGAGGGTACCAGAATAGGGTGAGAGGCAGAGAGACACGGACGAGGAACAGAACACAAGGTAACGCAGACTGACATGGGGTAACGCAGACTGACATGGGGTAACGCAGACTGACATGGGGTAACGCAGACTGACATGGGGTAACGCAGCCGAACCGGCAACAGGCAGGAGAACACACAGGGCTTAAATACACACACCAGTAATCAGGGGATGAGAGACAGGAGGGCAACACGGCTGGGAGGAATCAGAGCTGACGAGACAGGGGAAACGTAACCTGAACACACTCACATCAGACAGAGACCTTCACAATAAGACAGGAAACTCAGACACGGGGAACCAAATAAGGCACAGAACTAAACAGACAGATTCACAAACAGACGGGGTGACACCATAGACAGAGACTCAGAGGCAGACCAAATACAGTGGGGCAAAAAAGTATTTAGTCAGCCACCGATTGTGCAAGTTCCCCCACCTAAAATGATGACAGAGGTCAGTAATTTGCACCAGAAGTACATGTCAACTGTGAGAGACAGAATGTGAAAAAAAAATCCATGAATCCACATGGTAGGATTTGTAAAGAATTTATTCGTAAATCAGGGTGGAAAATAAGTATTTGGCCAATAACAAAAATACAACTCAATACTTTGTAACATAACCTTTGTTGGCAATAACAGAGGTCAAACGTTTACTATAGGTCTTTACCAGGTTTGCACACACAGTAGCTGGTATTTTGGCCCATTCCTCCATGCAGATCTTCTCGAGAGCAGTGATGTTTTGGGGCTGTCGCCGAGCAACACGGACTTTCAACTCCCGCCACAGATTTTCTATGGGGTTGAGGTCTGGAGACTGGCTAGGCCACTCCAGGACTTTCAAATGCTTCTTACGGAGCCACTCCTTTGTTGCCCGGGCGGTGTGTTTTGGATCATTGTCATGTTGGAAGACCCAGCCTCGTTTCATCTTCAAAGTTCTCACTGATGGAAGGAGGTTTTGGCTCAAAATCTCACGATACATGGCCCCATTCATTCTGTCCTTAACACGGATCAGTCGTCCTGTCCCCTTGGCAGAAAAACAGCCCCATAGCATGATGTTTCCACCCCCATGCTTCACAGTAGGTATGGTGTTCTTGGGATGCAACTCAGTATTCTTCTCCCTCCAAACACGACGAGTTGAGTTTATACCAAAAAGTTCTACTTTGGTTTCATCTGACCACATGACATTCTCCCAATCCTCTGCTGTATCATCCATGTGCTCTCTGGCAAACTTCAGACGGGCCTGGACATGCACTGGCTTCAGCAGCGGAACACGTCTGGCACTGCGGGATTTGATTCCCTGCCGTTGTAGTGTGTTACTGATGGTGACCTTTGTTACTTTGGTCCCAGCTCTCTGCAGGTCATTCACCAGGTCCCCCCGTGTGGTTCTGGGATCTTTGCTCACCGTTCTCATGATCATTTTGACCCCACGGGATGAGATCTTGTGTGGAGCCCCAGATCGAGGGAGATTATCAGTGGTCTTGTATGTCTTCCATTTTCTGATGATTGCTCCCACAGTTGATTTTTTCACACCAACCTGCTTGCCTATTGTAAATTCACTCTTCCCAGTCTGGTGCAGGTCTACAATACTTTTCCTGGTGTCCTTCGAAAGCTCTTTGGTCTTGGCCATGGCGGAGTTTGGAGTCTGACTGTTTGAGGCTGTGGACAGGTGTCTTTTATACAGATGATGAGTTCAAACAGGTGCCATTCATACAGGTAACGAGTGGGGGACAGAAAAGCGTCTTACAGAAGACGTTACAGGTCTGTGAGAGCCAGAGATTTTCCTTGTTTGAGGTGACCAAATACTTATTTTCCACCCTGATTTACGAATAAATTCTTTACAAATCCTACCATGTGAATTCATGGATTTTTTTTTCACATTCTGTCTCTCACAGTTGACGTGTACCTCTGGTGCAAATTACTGACCTCTGTCATCATTTTAAGTGGGGGAACTTGCACAATCGGTGGCTGACTAAATACTTTTTTGCCCCACTGTATAACACATAGAACTCAGACAATAATAATCATCATCATAATAAACTAAAAGCGCTGGGTCACCGACCCAGGACCATGACAGAACTCGAACAATAATAATCATCATCATAATAAACTAAAAGCACTGGGTCACCGACCCAGGACCATGACAAATACTGCTGACAGCACCACCCACTCACTCCATCACTCTACTGACCTCAGAGTCTCCAGTCTGTAGTCTGGACTCTGCTGAAGATCAGACAGCTGCTTCACATCTGGATACTTCAGGTTGTTTAAATGTAGGTCCAGCTGTCTCAGATGGGAGGGGTTGGACTTCAGTGCTGCTGCCAGATAATCACAGCTGATCTTTGACAAACCACAGAGACTCAATCTGTATAAAGAATGAAAGATGTAAGTTTATTAGACAAAGTGTGAGCTTGAAATCATTCAGTGTTTCATCATCTGTTCAGAGCTGAAGAAGGTTCAGAATGTAGAAGTTTAGAAAATGGAAACTCCAAACAGCTGAAGCCAACAGGAAGCAGCTTCAAACAGGAAACTGTGCAGAGTTTCAGACTATATGTCCTGATGCAGCCAGTTGGATTTTGGAGATTTGAATCTCTGTTCTGTGACTAAGTCCTTGAATCATTTCTTCCAGTTGGTCCAACAAGACAGACTAACTATTGGACATGTGTTGTGGCTCCATTAGGGGAGCTTCTAAATGTGATGTGATGGCCCCTCTGGGTCTGTCAGGTCACAGGACTGAAGAGAGCTCAAACTGGGCACACAGTTGTTCCAGTCTGGGCCAAAGACTCTATACTGGGACTGAGGGACTGCTTTGACTGCACCCACTGGGACTTTTTAAAGGCTCAGAGCATCGATTTCTACTTACATTTCTTTCTGGGAAAAATTGGGATTACTTTGAAAACAGGAAGTATTTTCCCCAATAAGCAGCCCTGGATTAGTAAATTACTCCAACATGTTCTCAGGCAGAAGAAGCTGTCTTGTTATGAGGGAGAGAAGAAAAAAGATGTAAGTTTATTAGACAAAGTGTGAGCTTGAAATCATTCAGTGTTTCATCATCTGTTCAGAGCTGAAGAAGGTTCAGAATGTAGCAATTTAGAAAATGGAAACTCCTAACAGCTGAAGCCAACAGGAAGCAGCTTCAAACAAACACAACAAGAGAAAAAACTGTCACGGTCTGGCTGGCAGACCGTGGGGATGTGGGGAAAGGAGGACCCAAAACGCAGACTCTGCGATGCCAACAGTGCTCTTTATTCACAGTGAAAAGCTGTAAACACAATAACTCCCCGTTGCTCCCTTGAACCCCGTGTGCGTGCTTCCCTCCGACGTCTGTGCTCGTGCTCCTCGCTGTTGTGTTTCCGCACACCCCGTGCGTGCTGCCTTTCTGGACCACTCTTCCTCCTCCAGGGAAACCATAGAAGCAGCCGTCAACACTAACCCTCGGCGGGCATATACGAACAACAAAGACATATGCTGACACACTAACTTGGTACGATGTATGCTGTTTATGCAAAAATTGTTTTTCTCACTTAGTTATTGCACAATGTGAAGTAAAATAAAAATAAGTAAATTAAGATCTTTGACGCAACAACAAATATTAGAAATTGCAAGACTAATCTCGATGAACAAAGTGTACAGTGACAGGAGAGTCCAAAACACTAATACCAAAGGTAGTTGGAAGATGGAGTATAAGCGGTGACCTGAGAAACACTGAGAGAGAAATCAAGGTCATAGAAATGCTTGGAAAAGTGAGAAAACACAGAAGGAAAAACACAGAAAGTAAAATAAAGCAAAAAGTAACCCAAAAAGGACCAGATAATATACATAAACACTAGGGGTGCAACGATACTCGTATCGATATTGAACCGTTCGATACAGTGCTTTCAGTTCAGGTATGCATATGTATCGAACAATATAAAATTTTAAATTTATTTTATCAACTTTTCTTCTGACGATGCTGTCTGTGTTGAGAGCTCAGTGGATCTGTGTTCGACTACTCTGCCTAGGCTGCACTGTCGAGCGCAGATCCACTGAGCACAGCGCAAGCTAGCAAGACAAAAGCTAAGCTTGTTGCAAATTGAACCTCAGAGGCTGAAAACAGTTCAGGTGGCCTACCTCTAGTCCATTGGTGGAAGAGCAGGATCTCCGGCGGGCGGCCACGGGTCCAGCAGCAGCAACGAAATAGTTCTGGGGGCCTGCCACTGATCCAGTGGTGGCGGTGCTGCATCTCTGGTGGCCTGCCACGGACTGGGTGGCGGCGGCGTTGCAGCTCCGGCGGGCGGCAGAGTTGAAAGGCCCAAGATCCCCGACGTGCTGGACGTAGACGGCGTGGAGGGCGCGCAGGACGTGGACGGCGTGGTGGTCGCGCTGGACATGGACGGCGTGGAGATGCATCCTGCATGCCGACCTCCGGCTCTGGCCGAGCGGGTCCCTCCGGCCCGCTGAGCCCCTCTCTCGATGGTGGCCGCTCCTCCGGCAGCGGGGCTGGCTCCACCGGCTCGCTGAGCTCCTCCAGCAGTGGTGCTAGCTCCACCGGCTCGCTGAGCTCCCCCGGTAGCGGCGCTGGCTCCACCGGCTCGCTGAGCTCCCCCGGCAGCGGCGCTGGCTCCACCGGCTCGCTGAGCTCCTCCTCCCACTCTCCGGGCTCCTGCTCCGGCTCGCAGGGTTCCGCAGCTGGCGATGCGGGCTCCTCCCGCTCTCTGAGCTCCTGCTCCGCCTCGCAGGGCTCCGCAGCTGGCGGTGCGGGCTCCTCCCGCTCCCTGAGCTCCTGCTCCGCCTCGCAGGGCTCCGCAGCTGGCGGTGCAGGCTCCTCCCGCTCCCTGAGCTCCAGTTCGGCCTCGCAGGGCTCCGCAGCTGGCGGTGCGGGCTCCTCCCGCTCCCTGAGCTCCTGCTCCGCCTCGCAGGGCTCTGCAGCTGGCGGTGCGGGCTCCTCCCGCTCCCTGAGCTCCTGCTCCGCCTCGCAGGGCTCCGCAGCTGGCGGTGTGGGCTCCTCCCGCTCCCTGAGCTCCTGCTCCGCCTCGCAGGGCTCCGCGGCTGGCGGTGCGGGCTCCTCCCGCTCCCTGAGCTCCCTGAGCACCTCCGGCTGCGCTACAGCTACTGATGGTTGATCCGGCGGCGAAGATGGTGATGCGGTATCTGCCGGTGGGGAAGGTAAAGGTAGAGTAGGTGATGCGGATGGTGAAGGCGAGAGTGCTGCGGTCGCTGCAGTCCAATGGAACGCTGGTGGAGAAGTAGCTGCAGAGGGCGGAGGTGATGATGGTGTGGCAGCTACTCCCGGTAGACTGGACAGCGATGCAGGGATTGACGGGTGAAATGATGGCAGAGGTGGTCCAGCAGGCATATCGACCTCCAACTGAGGATGAAGATGAGAGGCTGACTGGACTGAAGACTGAGTTACTAGCTGGGCAGCAGATTGAGTTGAGGGTGATATGGCTATTATGACGGGTGGAGAGGATGAGAATGTTACAGCTGGCTCAACAAATTCCAGGGGTCCAGAGGCAACTGAGGCCTCCAGTTCGGCCTCTGGGGAAGCCCTGGGGAGAACTTCTGTCTCCATATGGCCAGACTGGGCCAAAAAGTCATCTGGGTCTGTATGCTCTGAACTCCCTAGCTCCAAGCTCACAGTCTCAGAGTGAACATCTTCTGAGTTTTTGGAGGTAAAGCAAACAGTTTCTGACCCCGCCGACTCTGAGCTAACTACCTCAAGGCTGTCTATGCAAAATTCTGCCCCAGCATTAGCACTCAGGCCACATTTGTCTGTCGGTGGTCCAAAAATCCCCACTGGGAGTTCAGTTACACCTCTTACAGTTTCTACATTGTTAATTGCCGTGGTGGCTATAGTCTCTCTTGCCATGTTCACAGGAAGGGAATTTACAACACCGGCAGAGTCCATTTTACTCACTGTGGCGTCCAGAGCCGCTGGTCCTGAGTCTTCGACCAGCACAGGAGTGAGTGTAGATGTGGCTGAACGCTGCTTGCGAGGACGCCTTCTCCTCCGTGAATGCGGGGCCAGGTGTAAGGAAACAGTCCTCTGCTGTTCATCTGTGTTTTGATTTTCAATGACAGGATTAATAGAAACAAATGAGTCTGGTTTACTCACTGTCGGTCCGTCGTCAGCTGACCGGGCTGAAACCGCAGGAGTGGGTTGAGGTGTAATGGGGTGATGATGGCGAGTGCGACATCCCTTCTGTAATGGAGGATCAAACAATTGTGCCAGAAGCATCGACAGGAAAGTCCTCCGCCAATGCGCGAAAAACCAAGCGGCTAGAGCTTCTAGGTGAGCAGCCGAACCTTCCTTGCTCGAACTGCCCAAGCCGAATAGTTCAAAACTAGAGCTCTCCCGTAAACTAGTGACCAATGGCTTAAGGTTGTTAATGTCCAAAAAGTTCGTGGTGAAGGTAGTGGATGAGAGATGATTGTCAAAGAACACTACCTGTATATGTCTCTTGTGTGGGTCTACAGCCTGGATTACGCTCTGGCAGTAATCCCACAGCTGCGCGAGCGGTCTCTCCTCCGTGGCAACTCCTGAGTTTGCTGGGTCCATGGTGGCTGGCGGGATCATTCTGTCACGGTCTGGCTGGCAGACCGTGGGGATGTGGGGAAAGGAGGACCCAAAACGCAGACTCTGCGATGCCAACAGTGCTCTTTATTCACAGTGAAAAGCTGTAAACACAATAACTCCCCGTTGCTCCCTTGAACCCCGTGTGCGTGCTTCCCTCCGACGTCTGTGCTCGTGCTCCTCGCTGTTGTGTTTCCGCACACCCCGTGCGTGCTGCCTTTCTGGACCACTCTTCCTCCTGCAGGGAAACCATAGAAGCAGCCGTCAACACTAACCCTCGGCGGGCATATATGAACAACACAGACATATGCTGACACACTGACTTGGTACGATAACTCAATGATCCCGCGCCGGTGGGAGCTCCAACACTCTCCTAAGTAGCTCCCCCGACGAGCCTGATCACCAACAGGTGTGGCCAGTCCTCCCGCAGGGCCACACCCATCAGGCCTGCAGGTGGCTGTGCTCCATCCTCCAGCCACACCCGCAGACATACACACGTGCACAACCACACCCTGTCTATACATACGAGTGGGACACAGACTAACACAGCATTGTGGAGAAAAACAACACACATCACCAAATAATAATAATAATAATAATAAGAACAACAACAACAACAACAGTCAAGACTGCTCACGGACCCCCCGAGTCCTCCAGAGCCGGGTCCGTGACAAAAACTCTGAATGTTTCACATTAAAGTCGTACATTTCTCATAAAAACAGGACAAAGACTTGAAAAAGTCGTGTTTTTCCTTCCAGGAACCACAAGGCTTCACTTTTAAAGGTGAAGTGTGAAAGAAATGGACATATTTGAAGTCCAACACCTTTTTCCAGTCACATTATTAAAGCAGACAAACTACAAGCTCATTTTCATTCCAACAAGTCATCTTCTGACCTGGACTAACAACACTGGTCTCTATGTGCAGCTGGCTGTGAGACCAGTGCTCAGGGACCGTCTACAAAGTGCAACACTGAAAGAACATCACACACTAGCAGTGTCCCAAAACAATGGCTGCATCCTTCGGAGGACTCGGTCTTCGCGGTCTACGTGGGCCGGGTCCTTCAAAGACCGAAAAGGCTGGAAGTGCGAGGCTGTGAAATGGGACGGTCTAGCCTTCAGATTTGCGTCACAGCTGACTTGGTGGAGTTTAATAAACTCGGCCGTCTGATCCTTGCTATCTAAAATATAACAGGACACTGGCGTAAATTCTCGACCGTCTCACACTTCTGTTTAATCAGTTTTCTGTTTAAAGTTTATTCAGCTGTGTGAAAATCCCAGAGGAACTTTGATCTCAGCCAAACCGATTTACTCCGGAACAAAAAAACCCCCAGAAAAAAGGCAAACAATGACATTTTTAAGTTATCCGAGTGACTCATATATCATGCTTAACCTGAGTAGCGAAAGAGCGGGGTCTTAAAACGATGAAGCCGGGAGTCCGCTGCTCTCGCCGGCTGGAGTGACCATTGAAACCCCCGGCTTGCTATCGAGCGGGTGGGTAACAGACGTCTCCGAAAACGTTGGCACACTTTTGCAAATATGCGATGTCTTGATAAACCAAGCAGATATTTGTAATTTATACAGCTACTTTCTCGCCTGAATATATGTTAAAAGTTTATTTTGTGACCCAGAAAGATTAATAAGAGTAATTTTAAAACTTAGGAGCGGCCGCCATTGTTGGCAGTTGAAATTTGGGTGGGCCACGCTATGAATTCTGGGATATGGTGGGCCACAAAGGACACACCCAACGAATCCTTCAAATTGGGGGAAATGAAGGACGCATTTGTCGGCCGCGTTTGAAGGAGTCGACGAATTGGGACAGCCTTCGGCGCCTGGCTGTGACGTAATCGGCCTTCAAATGTGGCCTCCGGAGGATGCAGCCGACGTTTTGGGACAAAGCTACTAATTTGCTTCCATCATCCAACCTGAAGAGGAAACATAGACGCCTCCCCTTCAAAGTAAAAGCTGCTCCTTTTGGACACAGTATCAAAGAAAGTCTACAGTATAACATAGAAAAGACAGAACAAAGTTTTGGTTGTTTTTAAATTGTGCAGAAATGAAACTACACTAAGCTCAATTATGTGACAGACATTTCATCCCATGTCAGTTTGGCCTCATCCTGGGCCGGATTATCCAGCACACACTCTGACCACAGGCCCAGGGGCCACGCACAGCTGGCTCCATCCAAGAGACAGGAAACAAACCAACACAATAATAAAAAGCACCATGTGATCTTCTTACATCTTCAAGACAAACATAGTAAAAACATGAGCATATCTGTTTCCTGATAAAATGATGTGACAGGTAGAACAGAGTAAAGTGGTGGTGTTACAGCCTTTCTCCCCTCTGCTGCCGAGGCTGTTAGTCTCTCCCAAACTCAGCTACAGGACTTCCAAATGAATGAAAGCAGCAGAAGTGGCTTTACAAATGAAAGAGGAAGAGGAGAAGAAGAGGAGAGGGAGGCCACCCTGACCATCACTCCAGCTGAAAACATCACACTTCCATTAAAGTTGGTGAGAAAATGTTGAGCAGGATGAGCTGCTGGCTAATCTGGAGGCTGTAGCAGCAGCTCACAGTCACAGTGGATTTCCACTCATGAAAAAGCTCTGGCTGCTTCATTTCTCATCTCATATCAGAGACTTTAAGGCTTCACTGAAGCTGTACTGTGATGCTTCCATATCCCAGTGAGGCCTCCATAATGATTTCAGCTGTTCTGTACACACACTGTGTGCCCTGTATGGCTCAAAGTCTCTGCAGCCTGTTTTTATCTGCTATCATCAGATCTTCATCATCCTCATTCACATCCCTCACACACTCTACAGCCTCATCAGCACTGACTTCATCTTCACTGACTGATGGAGCACAACATGAACCTGTGGAGGCTGAAACACTGTCTTGTCAAACATCTCCCCGTCACCACTCCACTTCTGTCAGCCTTTAAATGAACCCTGCTCAAGTCTGTCACTTCTGTTTGGAGCCAAAAGGAAAAACTGTTGTTCAGTCGTTTGGAAAGACAACATTTCTGAAAGCACTCAAACTTCTTCACATTTGTCTTCAGACACATCCTGAACATTTAGGAACTAAAGAAAGTTTCAAACATCAATCAAAGACCTGAAATATAGAAAAACAACAACAGCCGCAGTCAGTGAACTCACCTCAGAGTCTCCAGTCGACAGTTTGGACTCTCCAGTCCAGCACACAGAAGCTTCACACCTGAATCCTGCAGCTTGTAGTTGTAACTCATGTCCAGCTCTGTCAGATGGGAGGGGTTGGACTTCAGAGCTGAGGCCACAACTTCACAGTGAGTCTCTGAGAGTTGACAGTGAGTCAGTCTGTGATGATAGAAAATCTAAAATGTGTTATTATAAAAGCAGAAAATCTGCATTATAAACACAGACTGAATGTATATGAAGACAAAACAGAGTGAGGTCATAATCTGCTGAATCTGCTCTTCACATCTGTGCTTCAGCTCCTCTTACTGTGTTTGACATGACACAACGATTGAGTCTCTCTCAGACCTGCAGACTTTTAATGAGAATCTTTGTTTGGCTTTAATCTGCAGATGAAGGAAGATGGTGTCACATTTAGGCTTCCATAATGTCCACAGTCTGTCACTGAGATCTGATCCAGAGTCAGAGTGAAGACACACATTTGGACTGTTTCCTGTTTTGACTCCAGAACATTTTGAATGAGTTCAGCTCAGTGAAGAGTTCCAGCTGGAAAGATGATCTCTGTTTGCTACCTGCTGTCAGGTACGACTGTTCACGTCCACACGCAGGAAAAACCTGCTGACTGTTACCAAACGGAGCAGAAATCTCATCACTGGACAATAATGATGAATGAACTCAGAGCTGCTGATATCAGATCTGATTTCAGGGGAACTAAACACAGAAATGATTGGCTCATTTGAGCTTTCTGAGCCATTATCTGCTGGTGTGTCGCTAGTTGGCAGAAAATGATTTGTATTCCTGTTCAGGGCTTCAGTGTTTATGAGTCCAGATCCAGGTGACAGCAAGTCAAAATGATGTTACCTGTCTGTGTCCAGCAGCAGCCTGTATTCACTTTGAATATTGTTATAACCTGACATGGATCAGTTTGTCTTTGATTGGTTTGTAAATGTCACTGTTTCCATTGGACCTGAGTGACGTACAAAGACAGAGAGGGAGAGAAAGGAGAGAGAGGATGGAGACAGCAAAGAGAGAGCAAACACAAACAGGTGAGAGTGGACAGGTGACCAAGGTCAGCAACCAATCAGAGAGCTTCTGTTTGAGCCACAGTCACTGATGATGACTGCACATAACCAAGCAGTGTGTTACTCTGATATCAAATATGGATCCTGCTCTTATAATAATGATCATCAGATGATATTATTGTGTTATTTTGTAGCTGAATACGATGTTTGTGTGATTATCAGTGAAAGAAGCAGTGAGGAGGATGGAGAGAGAGAGAGGACAGAGGGTGAAGTTAGAAACACTAAAAGGATTTTTCATGGATTTCATGGATGATTTGAGTGATTTCCAGCAGGACACTTAAACATGTCAGTGGACTGATATGAAACGTGTCATTGAACAGGATTAATATCAGTGGAAACATGGTGGAAACAGCTGTGACTGCATGGATGTGACACACTTCAAATCTGTTCTTCACTCTTGGATTTGGGATCCATGGAGCTGCTGCTGAGTCTGTACAATAAAGTAATGGTGTGGAAGGTTGCAGCGTACGGACACAAACACTTTGTGGTTACAATCTGATTTTATTTTCAACATTAAACTACTAACCTACACTGATCAATGATGTTAATGATCACATCTGGACTCACCCAGCCTTTCTGCAGTTCCTCACAGCTGGAATCAGTCTCTGTCGTCCCCGCTCTGATGTTTTGTACTTCTGCAGGTCCAACTCATCCAGAACCTCCTCTGACATCTGCAGCATGAAGGCCAGAACTGAGCACTGGATCTCAGAGAGTTTCTTCTCTGATCTGTTCCCTGACTTCAGGAACTCTTGGATCTCCTGAAATAATGAGAGGTGGTTCATCTCCATCAGACAGTGGAAGATGTTGATGCTTCTGTCAGGAAAGATTTTATCACTGTTCATCTTCTTCAGGTTGTTGATGACTCTCTGGATGGTTCCTGGACTGATCTCTGTCTGACCCAGCAGACCTACTAAGAGTCTCTGGTTGGACTCCAGACAGAGGCCATGAAGGAAGCGAACAAACAGGTCCAGGTGGCCATTTTCACTCTGGAGGGATGTATACATGGCTCTGTTCAGGAATTCATCCAGAGAGGACTCGTAGTATTTTTTTCGCAAAAAGTTCTTCAGCACCTCTGTCTTCCTGTTGGTGTGACAGTGGAACATGTAGACTGCAGCCAGAAACTCTTGAATGCTCAGATGAACAAAGCAGTAGACTGGTTTCTGGAAGATCACACACTCTCTTTTGAAGATCTCTGTACAAACTCCTGAGTACACCGAGGCCTCTGTCACATCCAGACCACACTGCTCCAGGTCTTCTTGGTAGAACATGATGTTTCCTTTCTCCAGATGTTCAAACGCCAGCCTCCCCAGCTTCAGAAGAACTTCCCTGTCAGCCTCCGTCAGCTCCTGTGGACTCGTCTCACGTCCCTCATGGTACTTGTTCTTCTTCCTCTTTGTCTGAACCAGCAGGAAGTGTGAGTACATGTCAGTCAGGGTCTTGGGCAGCTCTCCTCTCTGCTCTGTAGTCAACATGTGCTCCAGAACTGTAGCAGTGATCCAGCAGAAGACTGGGATACTACACATGATGTGGAGGCTCCTGGATGTCTTCATGTGGGAGATGATTCTGCTGGACAGCTCTTCATCACTGAATCTCCTCCTGAAGTACTCCTCCTTCTGGGCGTCAGTGAAGCCTCGTACTTCTGTTAGCCTGTCAACACATGTAGGAGGGATCTGATTGGCTGCTGCGGGTCGGGAAGTTATCCAGACGAGAGCCGAGGGAAGCAGATTCCCCTGGATGAGGTTTGTCAGCAGCTGGCTGACTGATGACTTCTGTGTGACATCAGACAGCAGCTTCCTGTTGGTGAAATCCAATGAAAGTCTGCTTTCATCCAGGCCATCAAAGATGAACAAAAGCTGAGAGACAGCCAGCTTCTCTGCTGTGACCTTCTGTAATGTTGGATGGAAAACATGGAGCAGCTCCAGAAGACTGTACTGCTCATCTCTGATCAGGTTCAGCTCCCTGAATGAAAGCAGAACCACCACACTGACATGTTGGTTCTCCAAGCCCTCTGCCCAGTCCAAAGTGAACTTCTGCACTGAGAAGGTTTTTCCAACACCAGCCACGCCGTTGGTCAGAACCACTCTGATGGGTCTCTGTTGGTCAGGTAAGGCTTTAAAGATGTCCTGGCACCTGATTGGAGCGTCATGGAGGGCGTCCATCTTGGAAGCTGTCTCCAGCTGCCTCACCTCATGTTGGGTATGAACCTCTTCACTCTGTCCCTCTGTGATGTAGAGCTCAGTGTAGATGGTGTTGAGGAGGGTTCTACTTCCTGTTTCATCACTTCCTTCAGTCACACGTTCACATCTCCTCCTCAGACTGATCTTATGTTCATCTAAAACCTCCTGCAGACCAACATCTGCTGAAAGAAAGAAAAACAATGAGACTAAAGAGAAAGAAAACTCTTCAATGTCTGAACAACACAAGAAGTCCAGTTTTCAGAAATGAGTCCATCAGCAGACAGATGTTCAGTCTTACTTTGTACACAGCTGCTCTGACTGGCTGTCTGCAGTCCAGCTCTGCTTCTGGATCTTTCTCCACACTGTGCAGAAGCTCTGATGGTGACACAGAAAAGTCAAAGTGGAGATACTTCTGTCCACCTTTGATTAGACTCATTATAAAAAGGAAAACAAAGTTTGAACACAGTCATGTTTCCAGTTCACTGACTTACATTTATTCCATGGACACTCACTCTAACCTGAAGCACAGCTACAACCCAACATTGTTGAGGCCTCATCTCCTCCTTTCCTGACTGTAGAGGTTAAATATGCAACAACCAACAAATAAAAGAATTTGGTTCATTTCAAAGAAATTCACACGGTGACCAAGTAAAGTAACCGTAGTAAAGGAGACAACATCCCGTTGATGGTGGGATTATTTGAAAGATTTGCTTTAGTCACGTCACCAAATGCAGTTGAACCACCCGTGGATCCATGTTTGACCATTCTACCACTCTGAGCTCTGCTTTTTAATCATTTTATTATTATCATCATTCATTTATTCATTCTTTGGAGGGGGGCTATTTCCTAATGCCGCCCTAATAAGCTGATGTTCAGGGGGAAATATAAGAGAAACTCTTTCAGTGTTATTCATTAATAAATTAACAGATAAACTGTGAAGACGAAAAAACTGAGATTTAAAGGAGAGAGTGAGAAACTTGATCATCCATCCTCATAATACATGTTTATCAGTATCTGCTGTGACCATACTGCAGTAATAACTACAAGTCTACATTTCTGTGACTGTTGATCAATCACAGCAGGAATCTGAGCTCATCTCTGCACACAGAGCAGCTTCAGCTCTGGGATAAACTGCTCGCTTCACGTCCTTCTCAGCTCACAGACACTCATCCTGATATTTTCCTTTAACATTTGATGGTATAATTCATCTGAGTTTACACTTTATCTGCATGAATACAGAAAAACAGAGCCAAACACCATAAACCATCAGTTTCACCATGTAGAATATATTGTTGTTTCCTTGCTTTTAATTCAGAGAAAAACTCTGATTTGGATTTTCTCTGTTCTCTTTGCCACAGCCCATCCCAGCAGCAGCTGAAGCAGCTGACTGTCACAACACTGAATAACACTTTAGGAGGAATTTCAGAGGTCAGTAAAGCTCCAGTTTCAACATCAGTTAATTAATCATAGTTCATCATAAATGTTAACCTGGCTGGCACACATGTTAATGTTAGCCATTTAAATATTAGCAGTTAGCTGAGGCCACAAGAAGAAGAGGCCCTAGAAGAACAATGGATGATAAGATTAGATTTTCAAGACTAGGCAGAGACGTGTTTTCCTTTACTGTCTCTTACAGAGGAGGGAGCAGATACCAGACGAGGTCACGGAGGTACGGGGAGGATTCGCAGCAGACAGCAAGACTGCCACGTCCATGCGAGAGAGCGATGGCTACGATAATCTCTGTTTTTGTCTCCCTATATAATGTTGTACAGCCCATGTGAGGGTTATCCTCTCTGTGAACCAGATGCTTGATTTCACACAGAGGTCCACCAACTGAATTTGATCAGTTATGGAACGATTTACCTCGACAGGCTCCTTCACTCGCTGCTTTTAAACCTCCTTTAAAACTTTAAGACGTACCATATAACCAAGTCCGCCAGAGCTTATATTATATTTTTACATGTTATGGAGCCATTTTTGGGAGCATTTCAAGTTGCTATACATCAATACAGCCATTACAGCCCAGATTTTAATAATATGTATGCATTAAGTGCATAGTAATTACATAAATTGCAAAAAAAGTGCAATAAACTACCAAAAACTTGAAAATTGTTTTCGTTTTTTAATATATATTTCTAGTTAGAGAAATTTAAGAGGCTTATCTATGAGGTGCCGTAAGGGACATTATTACTGAAACGCTCTCACACACACTACTGAAACGCTCTCACACACACTACTGAAACGCTCTCACACACACTACTGAAACGCTCTCACACACACTACTGAAATGCTCTCACACACACTGCTGAAATTTTAGCTCTCACACACACTACTGAAATGCTCTCACTGTCACGGTCCGGGGCAGCGGCCGTGTGGAGAGTGGAAGGAGGACCCAAAACGCAGCACTTATTCAGATGTGAGGGTGATTTATTGTTAATAACAAACACAAAGTGGAGATGACAAACAGAACTAAGGACGAAACTAAACTGGGATAAACTACACAGAGGAGTGGCAAACCTGAACATGAAGGGAGAACAGCAGGGAGAACACGCAGAGGATTACACCAGGTAGGAACACAGACGACGCAACGAGGAGCAGAGGAAATCACACGCTATAAATACACAAAGAGACACTGGGAAATCACACACAGATGGGGGAAACAGCTGGACCTGATTAACCTGACGAGACAGGGGAACACTAACACCAGGGACCAACAGAGGGAGCACAAACCCAGAACCCAGTGTCTAAAATCCCAAACACAAACCATCCCAAAACAGCCATGAATAATAATGAAAGTAATAACAAGAAGTACATAAACATAAAGTCACTGAGTCATGGTCGCAGGACCATGACAGTACCCCCCCCTCAAGGGCTGGCCCCCGACAGCCACAGAAACACACCACCAGATCCGGGCGGGCGGCAGGGGGCCCAGGACGGAGGGACCGGACCACGACCACGGACGGAGGCCCCAGAGTCCCAAAACAAAGATGAACACAAAACCCACAGGGGAGCAGAGTCCAAAGCACAGTTCAGGAGGCCGTCCACGAAGAAGGCAGCGGCGGTGCGTAAAGAGTTCAGGAGGCCGGCCGTGCGGAAGGCAACGGCGGCGCGTAAAGAGTTCAGGAGGCCGGCCGTGCGGAAGGCAACGGCGGCGCGTAAAGAGTTCAGGAGGCCGGCCGTGCGGAAGGCAGCGGTGGCCACACAGGCGATGGCGGTCCGGGGGCCGGCCGTGCGGAAGGCAACGGCGGCCAGTCAGGCGACGGCGCTCGGCCAGTAGCCTAGCCAGCGGTCCAGAAAACGGCCGTTTAGCTCCAGACCCAAACGAGGCTGGGCCAGGCGAGGCTGAGGGCACGGAAGCCGGGACCGCAGCAGGCGGAGATGATGATGCAGACACGAAGGCTGGACCAGACGAGGGTGCAGACACGAAGGCTGGACCAGGCGAGGGTGCAGACACGAAGGCTGGACCAGGCGAGGGTGCAGACACGGAGGCTGGACCAGGCGAGGATGCAGACACGGAGGCTGGACCAGACGATGCTGATGATGCTGATGATGGACCAGACGATGCTGATGATGCTGATGATGGACCAGGCGAAGATGAAACCGGGCCAGGCGAAGATGAAGATGAAACCGGACCAGGCGAAGATGAAACCGGGCCAGGCGAAGATGAAACCGGGCCAGGCGAAGATGAAACTGTAGCTGAAGCTGGGCCAGGTGAGGATGAAGCTGGACCAGAATCAGGCGAGGATGAAGCCGGGCCAGGCGTGGATGAAGCCGGGCCAGGCGTGGATGAAGCTGTAGCTGAAGCTGGGCTAGGCGAAGCAGACGCCGAAGCTGAAGCTGGGCCAGAATCAGGCGAGGATGAAGCCGGGCCAGGCGTGGATGAAGCCGGGCCAGGCGTGGATGAAGCTGTAGCTGAAGCTGGGCTAGGCGAAGCAGACGCTGAAGCTGAAGCTGGGCCAGGTGAGGATGAAGCTGGACCAGAACCAGGCGAGGCTGAAGCTTCAGGCTGAGGCGTGGCAGTAGCAGGTGGTAGCGCTGCAGGTGATGGTACTGCAGGAGGCGGCGCTGCAGCCACAGGTGGAGAAGCAGCCGCAGGTGGAGAAGCAGCCACAGGTGGCCGGACGGGATCCTCGGGCCCCCCAGCAGGCATGGCAGCAGGTGTGGGATGAGGCTGGACGAGCTCCTCGGGCCCCCCAGCCGAAGAAGCAGGAGGCCGGACGGGATCCTCGGGCCCCCCAGCCGACGTGGCAGCAGGTGTGGCATGAGGCTGGACGAGCTCCTCGGGCCCCCCAGCCGAAGAAGCAGGAGGCTGGACGGGCTCCTCGGGCCCCCCAGCAGGCGAAGCAGGAGGCTGGACGGGCTCCTTGGGCCCCCCAGCTAGTGAAGCAGGAGGCTGGACGGGCTCCTCGGGCCCCCCAGCGAAAACAGCCGCAGAACCAGTGGGCACCGGGGCCCCCGGCACACATGAAACAAAACCAGTAGGCACGTGGGCCTCTGGCACTTTTGAAACAAAACCAGTAGGCACGTGGGCCTCTGGCACACGTGAAACAAAACCAGTAGGCACGTGGGCCTCTGGCACACATGAAACAAAACCAGTAGGCACGTGGGCCTCTGGCACATGTGAAACAAAACCAGTAGGCACGTGGGCCTCTGGCACACATACGGAGGGCTGCAGCTGCGCAGAGCACTGACCCTGCTCAGGCAGTGACAGCCCGGTGCAGTTCACAGCTGGCATCTTGGCCACCAGGGGTCCAGAGTAAGCTGAGGGTAGTAACCCCGCCTCTGGGGAAGCCCCGGAGTGAGTAACAGTCACTAATGTTGCCAGCTGTTGAGGAACAGGTCCGTAATGTAACAGTTCATCTCCCTGCCTAGAAACAGCGGTGGAAAAACAGTGTGAAAACTGTGATTCAGCTATTACCGGAACCGTGGGTTGTAGCGATGCTAGCGGTGATGGTGGTGGCTGAGTGGCTAACTGGAGCGGCGGCAGAACAGGCAATTGCGCCCCCAGGGAGGCTAACGGCTGAGCTACTGACTGGGGAGCTTGTGGCCGAGCACTGAACTGAGCCGGAGAATGGCGATAAAGTCCTGGCTCAGAAGGGGTGGCAGAGACACAGTCTGTTAGTCTTGCAGAGGGTCTGTACACGCCCACTTGCGAAGGGTCCGTTACCACAAAGGTGGGTAAGCGATCCGAACAGTCTCCCATCCCGCTCTGGATAGCCCCAGAAAACAGAGTCTCGGAATCTGGGGAAGCCAGAACATGCCGCTCGCTCACCGCCTCGGACTGCTCGGAAGTAAAAGCAGACGGGGGGTGAAGACCGAGGTCCAGAAGGAGGAACTCCCGCTCCCACGAACAAAGCGAGCCCAGAAGCCATGGGAGACCGGTCACCAGACGCTGTAGCCGCCTCTCTATAGCGCGCTGGGACGTGCCACCCGGGCTTTCCAGCCACAGGTCGATCAGCTCCTGTGTGGCATCGATTAGATTCTCCCGTAGCTCCTTGGACGGGTTAAGCGCTGCTGGGTCCATCTTGTGGTCGCGTCGTACTGTCACGGTCCGGGGCAGCGGCCGTGTGGAGAGTGGAAGGAGGACCCAAAACGCAGCACTTATTCAGATGTGAGGGTGATTTATTGTTAATAACAAACACAAAGTGGAGATGACAAACAGAACTAAGGACGAAACTAAACTGGGATAAACTACACAGAGGAGTGGCAAACCTGAACATGAAGGGAGAACAGCAGGGAGAACACGCAGAGGATTACACCAGGTAGGAACACAGACGACGCGACGAGGAGCAGAGGAAATCACACGCTATAAATACACAAAGAGACACTGGGAAATCACACACAGATGGGGGAAACAGCTGGACCTGATTAACCTGACGAGACAGGGGAACACTAACACCAGGGACCAACAGAGGGAGCACAAACCCAGAACCCAGTGTCTAAAATCCCAAACACAAACCATCCCAAAACAGCCATGAATAATAATGAAAGTAATAACAATAAGTACATAAACATAAAGTCACTGAGTCATGGTCGCAGGACCATGACACTCACACACACTGCTGAAATTTTAGCTCTCACACACACTACTGAAACGCTCTCACACACTACTGAAACGCTCTCACACACACTACTGAAACGCTCTCACACACACTGCTGAAACGCTCTCACACACACTACTGAAACGCTCTCACACACACTACTGAAATTTTAGCTCTCACACACACTACTGAAACGCTCTCACACACACTACTGAAACGCTCTCACACACACTACTGAAACGCTCTCACACACACTACTGAAATTTTAGCTCTCACACACACTACTGAAATGCTCTCACACACACTACTGAAACACTCTCACACACACTACTGAAACGCTCTCACACACACTACTGAAATGCTCTCACACACTACTGAAACGCTCTCACACACTACTGAAACGCTCTCACACACACTACTGAAACGCTCTCACACACTACTAAAACGCTCTCACACACACTACTGAAACGCTCTCACACACTACTGAAACGCTCTCACACACTACTAAAACGCTCTCTCACACACTACTGAAACGCTCTCACACACACTACTGAAACGCTCTCACACACACTGCTGAAACGCTCTCACACACTACTGAAATGCTCTCACACACACTACTGAAATGCTCTCACACACACTACTGAAACGCTCTCACACACTACTGAAATGCTCTCACACACACTACTGAAACGCTCTCACACACTACTGAAATGCTCTCACACACACTACTGAAATGCTCTCACACACACTACTGAAACGCTCTCACACACACTACTGAAATTTTAGCTCTCACACACACTACTGAAATGCACTCACGCACTCCACTGAAACCAGAGGCATTTCCGCTGAACAGGAAGTTTTTTCCTGACAAGGAAACTGATGGAAAAAGTGGTATATTTCAAAACACTACAAGGATGTCTACTCAGCAACCTGCTAGTATAGCAGTCCCCAACCTTTTTTGCACCATGTAAACGATATAAAAATAAGAAAACGATAAATACCATGAAAACCATAAATTTCAAACTCAAGCCTCAACTCTTGCGACCCGGTACCAAACGACTCACAGACCGGTACTGGTCCAGGACCTGGGGGTTGGGGACGGCTGATCCTTGTTTAATAAAATAGTATACAGGATTAGACTTTATTTTGAAATGTGATTTTGCTGTAAATAAAATCCCCATAAAGGTATCAAACTTTCCAAAACAGACTTTGCATTTTTGGGAAAATGAGATTTACCCACAACCTCTCCCCATAATTCAACCTTATGGAATAATAGGGTAATAACACTTAATCAAAAATCAATTTTCGAGAGTGACAGGTTTGAACAAAAAGATTATATTCATAACAGATTTGTTGGATGATAACGGTGTCATTCTAAGTTACACAGACTTTTCAGAAAAACATTGTGGATTCCCATGATGCATTGAGTTTTTCCTTTCCAGTCACCTTTCTCACTCACTATGTATTAACAGACCTCTCTGCATTGAATCATATCTGTTATTAACCTCTGTCTCTCTTTCACAGCATGTCTTTTATCCTGTCTTCCTTCTCTCACCCCAACCGGCAGTGGCATGTCTAGAAAATTTTTGTTGGGGGGGCCAGGTAGGGGCACAGATTTGGAGAAGGGTGGCAGATGTAATTGGCAGATAATGTTTAAAAAAAAAATTCTACCAACCGTTAACCATAATTCAATAATCCTATAAACCTAATAACCAAATGCACTTTTAACTCTTATTAGAATGAGATTTTAACCACTACGGTGCAAAGTTTTTAGATACTGCGTTGATAAAGTACAAGAGATACAATCAGTGCTTTGTCCGTGTTTACTCAGCATTCAAGGACAGCAATATTCGCATTTGTATTTTTACTGACATATAGTGCACATATGTTTTGGGCAAAAACATTTTTGAATATTAAAATACGAACATTTGTAACAAACAATTGACAAATTAGCCAGTTCCAATGTAAAACTTTATCTGCCTGTTAAAAAAAAGAAGATAATCTTCTCACAAACTGGTGTTTGATTTTGAAACAGGAAAAAAGTGGGGAAACAACTGAAAAGACTAACATTTGAATAAAACCTGAAAGCAAGTAAATACTTTCTCTGCTGCCTTATGGTAGACTTTGATAATATTGATAAAGAACAACACTGGCTGATGATGAAATACAGTCAGCTGGCATGGTGACACTGCCAGTATTAACCTGCAGGGCTGGACTGGGACAAAGTCTTTAAACAAAATTAATCCTGTGGCAGAATTTCTAAAAAAAAAAAAAAGAGATTTGGCTTTGAGTTGAATCAGAGTTCTTTTTGTTCTGATGAAAATGAAACCCTAGAACATCTTTTTTTTCTCTATGCCCTATCACACAATGTATTTGGTGCAACTTAAAAAATTGGATTTCCCTAAATATTAATGATGTGCCACTATTTGAATTACATCATAATTTTTTTATATGGATCATCTAGCATTGGGTGTCTCAGACATTATTAACATCATCATACCTTTGAGTAAATATCATATCCATTGTGCTAAATGGAGGAATGCTAAGCCTTCTCTCCCTGGTTTTATTGATGATTTTAAGATATTTTTTTCTTTGCTAAAAAAGGCAAAAAGCACATATGCCAAAAAAATAACCAGGATAATGCCCGTCTTCTGCTATTCTAAATTTTGACTTGTGCTGAGGCTAATATATTGTTAAGTAATGCAGCTGTCTCACTAAGGTCCAGAATCGATTCGTTCCACAATTCGATTGAATTCGAGTAGATTCAATTCAATTCGATTTGATTCTGGGAAATTTTGACAGTCAGAAATATTATAATTCAGATCAGTACACTTACATATTTTTGTATCTAAAAAAAGGAAGCTGACACACGCAAGACTTTATCAACGGTATAAGCGTCACAGCAGATGCCTTTGTGTAAAAGTAGCTGAAGATAAAACACAGAAAAACATGAAGGTGATTTTTCCTGGCCTGGGATTTTATAAAAAATATTCTGCAGTACATCAAAAACGAAACAAAACCATTAATCAACATATGAACGTTACCTCTGACGTTCCAGCGGTTTTATTAGAGACACGGCTAACGTTTTGCATTTTGCATGATTTTAACCCTTTAGAGCCGATCGGAGCGGGAACGCTCTCTTTTGCGTAACTATTTTTAAATCCCAGTAGCACTGCAACCACGTAAGCTAGCGCAAAAAATTTTTTTGCATATGAAACCGGAGGAGTTGTACTTACATCTTATGCCATCAGCTTGTCCTAGGTCACGGTTTCCTTCCACATAAAGCTTTGCAAAAACTGCATAAAAAGCGCTTGCAGGAACAAAAACATAATATTCCAGAAACACGCTTTGCCGATCCGATCAGCTGTTCATAACACTTCCTACGTTGGAATAGACGTCAGCGCGAACTTTTGCATTTCCGCCATTACCTGCCCGAAACCGGAAGTGACGTCATTTTCGCGGAAATGTAGTCTTTTTTGCCATCAGGGCCTATACTGCTCTTTTTAAAAGTTATCTTTGACTTTATGACTTTCTGTGTCGTTTCTGGGATGCTTAGGACTCATATTGCACTGCTGGAAATAGTTTATTTTGATGCATATGCTGCTTTTTTGCAAATTTGCAGTATAATATTTATTTTCGTTTTTCCTGCAGTGTATAAAAATTGGTGTATTTCAAAAATAAAACTATGAAGACACTCAAAATAAATTTCCTGTGGTGGGAAACTATTTTGTGCAACTTTTTTGTATTTACAGTTTTGAGGGATAAGCCTCTTAAATTTCTCTAACTACAAATATATGTTAAAAAATCAAAAACGATTTTCAATTTTTTTGTAGTTTATTGCACTTTTTTGCAATTTATGTAATTACTATGCATTTAATGAATACATATTATTAAAATCTGGGCTATAATGGTTGTATTGATGTATAGCAACTTGAAATGCTCCCAAAAATGGCTCCACAGCATGTAAAAATATAATATAAGCTCTGGCGGACTTGGTTCTATGGTAGGTCTTAAAGGGTTAAAAAGTTTAAATTTGTTCAGTATTGAACAGCAGAAATTAGGTTTTCTTTTCGGAAGTATGTAAAATGAAAAAAAAAAAAAAAAGCGGCCGACAGCGCTGTAAACAACGGTAGACTTGTGCGTAACAAGCAAGCGAATAATACAGAAAACAGATTTTTAGACGGGAAACTGTTCTTGAAGTACAGAAAAAGAGAGAAAGACAGAGAGAGAGCTGTACATGAAGTGTGATTTTATTGTGGTGGAAGCAAAACAGTAAACATCAGAGGGAATTCATGACGATGTTTATGTGAAGCGCAGTTTGGATCTTCTTTTGCTGCTGGTTCGGTCAATATTGTTTGGAGAGAGATAAAACTATAGCTTTAGAATCGGCACAAAAACGGCGTGAAAACAAAGCACGGACCCTCCGACAGATCAGAATCAGCTAGCTGTCGGCTTTCAGCCCCGACCGTTTCCGTGCCGTCGGGTGAGAAAGGCACATCTCACTGATTCTGATCCGCGGGTCCACGCTGTGTGTTTACGTCTTTGTGCAGAATCCAGGTACCTGCTCTCATTTACTGTCTTAGCTGTTTGGTGGTTGTTGAAATTTTGTGAGGTTTCACCTGAGATTCTGGCATTTCGGGCAAAATAAATTTATATTAAAAAAATCGATTCAGGATTATAATGAATCGATTTCACGTTATCCAAGCTAGAATCGATTTTAATCGATTATAAAAACCCACCCCTAACTAGCAGGTTGCTGAGTAGACATCTGTGTAGTGGTTTGTTTGAAATCTACCACTTTTTCCTTCAGTTTCCTTGTCAAGAATTAACTTCCTGTTCAACTGAAATGCCTTCCTGTTCAACTGAAACGCCTTCCTGTTCAACTGAAACGCCTTCCTGTTCAACTGAAACGCCTTCCTGTTTAACTGAAAAACCTTCCTGTTCAACTGAAATGCCTTCCTATTCAACTGAAACGCCTTCCTGTTCAACGGAAACGCCTTCCTGTTCAACTGAAATGCCTTGGTTTTTCAGTAGTGTGTGTGAGAGATAAAATTTCAGTAGTGTGTGTGAGAGCATTTCAGTAGTGTGTGTGAGAGCGTTTCAGTTGTGTGTGAGAGTTAAAATTTCAGTAGTGTGTGTGAGAGCATTTCAGTAGTGTGTGTGAGAGTTAAAATTTCAGTAGTGTGTGTGAGAGCATTTCAGTAGTGTGTTTGAGAGCGTTTCAGTAGTGTGTGTGAGAGCTAAAATTTCAGTAGTGTGTGTGAGAGCGTTTCAGTTGTGTGTGAGAGTTAAAATTTCAGTAGTGTGTGTGAGAGCATTTCAGTAGTGTGTGTGAGAGTTAAAATTTCAGTAGTGTGTGTGAGAGCATTTCAGTAGTGTGTTTGAGAGCGTTTCAGTAGTGTGTGTGAGAGCTAAAATTTCAGTAGTGTGTGTGAGAGCGTTTCAGTAGTGTGTGTGAGAGCTAAAATTTCAGTAGTGTGTGTGAGAGCATTTCAGTAGTGTGTGTGAGAGCGTTTCAGTAATAATGTCCCTTACGGCACCTCATACTTATCCCTCAAAACTGTAAATACAAAAAAGTTGCACAAACTAGTTTCCCACCACAGGAAATTTATTTTAAGTGTCTTCATAGTTTTATTTTTGAAATACACCAATTTTTATACACTGCAGGAAAAACGAAAAATAAATATTATAATGTAAATTTACAAAAAAGCAGCATATGCATCAAAATAAACTATTTCCAGCAGTGCAATATGAGTCCTAAGCATCCCAGAAATGACACAGAAAGTCATAAAGTCAAACATAACTAAATTTCCCCACAATGACGTCACTTCTGGTTTCGGGCAGGTCATGGCGGACATGCGATAGTTCGCGCTGAAGTTTTACAAACAGCTGATCGGATCGTCAAAGTGTGTTTCTGGAATATTATGTTTTTGTTGCTGCAAGTGCTTTTTATGCAGTGTTTGCAAAGCTATATGTGGAAGGAAACTGTGACCGAGGGCAAGCTGATGGCACAAGATGTAAGTACAACTCCTCCGGTTTCATATGCAAAAAAAACCTTATTGCACTAGCTTACGTGGTTGCAGTGCTACCAGGATTTCAAAATAGTTACGCAAAAGGGAGCGTGCCCGCTCCGACCGGCTTTAAAGGGTTAAAACACACTTTTACTCCCTGACCTTTGACCCAGTGTGACATGTTGACTCACTACCTCAGACAGCTTAAAAATAGTCTTTTTGTTTTTTGGTGCTGCCTAAAAGAACCGTAAAATATCTGTCCTATATACAGTTATGTTCATATATTTTTGTACTACATCAGGAAACTCAAAAACATAGTTTGTAATATGTCTGTGAAGGTTCTCAGTCATCCAGGTCATCGTAGTCAAAGGAGCTTGCAAAGAAAAGCGTCTGGACTTCTTTAAGTTACTTGAAGACGTTTCACCTCTCATCCGAGAAGCTTCTTCAGTTCTAAGGTCAAATGGTGGAGAGTCGCAGATATAATAAATTATCACAGACAGAAGCAGAGCAAATCAGGATGAAAGTCTCAGCCACGCTCTCCAGTGCCAAAGTCCCTCCATCCAACCTCACAATACAGGAAAAGAAGGCCGTTGCTTCCCTGAGCAAAGACCACAACATCACTGTTTTACCAGCTGATAAGGGAAGATGCACCGTGGTCCTAAACACTACAGATTACCATACAAAGATCACTACTCTCCTCAGTGACAACAATACCTACGAAGCCTTAAAGCGAGACCCCACAAGCAGCTACAAAAAGAAAGTTATAGCTTGCCTTCAAGACTTTGAAAAGGACAAAATTATTGACCGCCTTACATATCACCGCCTTTACCCAGGGGACGCCATACCCTGCATTTACGGACTTCCTAAAATCCACAAGGAAGCGGTCCCACTCAGACCTATAGTCAGTAGCATAAACTCAGCCACTTATAACATTGCTAAACACCTTGCTACCATCCTTGCTCCTCTCGTGGGGAACACCCCACACCACATCAAGAACTCCACCGACTTCACCGACAAGGTCCAGAAACTTACCCTGGATCCAGATGAAACCATGGTGTCCTTTGATGTAGTCTCTCTCTTCAATTGCATACCCACCACGGAGGCCGTGGAGACTGTCAGAAAACGACTACAAGAAGACAGCTCCTTGGAGGACAGGACCAACTTCACACCCGATCAGATTTGCACACTGTTAGACCTCTGCCTCACCACTACATATTTCAAATACAACGAAGGCTTTTACAGACAAAAACATGGCTGTGCCATGGGCTCCCCCGTGTCACCTATTGTAGCCAACCTTTACATGGAGGAAGTGGAAAGGAAGGCTCTTGGCTCTTTCAAAGGAAGAGTACCCAGCCACTGGTACAGATATGTAGACGACACCTGGGTCAAAATCAAGACACAAGAAGTGGAATCCTTCACTGCGCACATTAACTCTGTGGATAAAAACATCAAGTTCACCAGGGAAGACACAAAGGACAACTGTTTGCCTTTCCTGGACTGCGCTGTGCACATTGAAGAGAATGGCAACCTCAACATCGAAGTTTACCGGAAGCCCACACACACGGACCAGTACCTCCTGTTCGACTCCCATCACCCTCTGGAACACAAACTTGGAGTAATTAGGACCCTACACCACCGGGCAGAACATGTTCCCTCTAAGCCTGAAGGAAAAAAGAAGGAACACACACATGTAAAGGAAGCACTCAAAACATGCGGCTATCCTAAATGGGCGTTCTTAAAGTCAGCAAAGAGGCACAGAAAAGAAGACCAGACACCAGCGAGGGAGGATAAGAAGGACAGACGCAACAACATTGTCATCCCCTATCTAGCCGCTGTATCAGAAAAACACATCCCGGTGTATTTCAGACCCAGCAACACGCTCAGCCAAAAACTGGTTCACCCGAAAGACAGACTTAACAATGTGGTGTATGCTGTACAGTGCAGTGAGGAATGCCCAGACCTCTACATTGGAGAGACCAAACAGCCACTTCACAAGCGCATGGCACAACACAGAAGAGCCCCCTCCACAGGACAAGACTCAGCAGTCCATCTGCATCTTAAGGATAAAGGACACTCTTTCGAGGATGCCAATGTTCACATTTTGGACAGAGAGGACAGATGGTTTGAAAGAGGAGTGAAAGAAGCCATCTATGTCCACTGTGAGCGACCATCTTTGAACAGAGGCGGGGGTTTACGACACCAACTCTCTGCCATCTATAATCCAGTTTTGAGATCCCTTCCCAGACGCCTTAACGCCCACTCACATCCTGGGCCATCTGATCTCAGGAATCCGCATGATAAGGTGAGGCCAGGTTTCACAATGAACTCACCCGAAACTCTGACTGATTGGGACCCACACCCAGTTCCTTGGCTCAGGGGATTAGAGGATCATCAGGGGGTCCTTTTGTCCCTCTGTGGGGGGATACTCCCACTAGGTTTATATCTGGGACTCTCCACCATTTGACCTTAGAACTGAAGAAGCTTCTCGGATGAGAGGTGAAACGTCTTCAAGTAACTTAAAGAAGTCCACATAGTTTGTAATATTTTAATCCTTATTTTTAAAACTGTTTTTGTCATTTTTCTTCTCCCATTGCATCAAAAATCATCATTTACACTGAATAAATGAGTCAGCAGCTCTCTTACATTGTTGCTGCAGGTTCATTACTGAACCTTGGAGGGTGTCCTTTGGACCAGTCACTCCTCACAGACACACAGCTGGATGCTGCAGATCCTGCTCCATGCTCTTCCTCCATCTTCTTGATGTCAGGGTGGAGTTAGTCTGAGAGGCAAACACACACACTCAGAGGTGCTGTTGTACTGGAAGCATCACACTGACGGGTTTCTAAAGTTCTCATTGATCATTTCATGGAGTTTCTGTGGTAAACACTGTCCTGTGACGTATGTGTTATGGTGAGGGTCATGAGGGCTAACCAGCCCCACTCCTTACTCTTACTCCTTACAGCCTGAAGCACAATAACAGCCTAAACCTAACCAGGAGGCTGTAACCTCAAAGGGACTTCATGGTTAGAAATAAAGGTTCAATGAAATGAAGCAGATCATAAAGACATGAGTTCCAACTTTAAAAGAAGCATCCACACGATGACGGCACAGCAGAGGAGCATTTTCTCTAACACACTGATTCAGTTCCACTGACACAAGGACACACACAGGAAGGCACACACACACAAGCCTTTATAAGAAACAACACAATCATCTGCGCTTGACTTGTCGATCCAAGTCCTTAGCCCATGAGCCCGCGGTATCAGACCACAGATATTCCCTTACTTTGAAAAAATAAAGCCAGTTTTCAGAACAGACCTGATGTTTATGCTACAGCCTGTTTACCAATATAATCAATATCAGATATCAGAGCAACAGAAACCTCGGTGATCAGGACGCTGGGACTGAGAACAGGAAGTGGCTCAAACGTCACAGTTTCATAACATCACCCTGAACTCCACTCACGGAGTTTCTGTCGCCATTGTAGTTTTTAAAAGTCCCGTGATAAAGGCGGGTCTTTCTGTGAATCCACACGCTCATTGGCTAATAGCTCGAGATTGACACATCGTTATCCAATGAGCGTGCGGGAACTTCCGAAATAAAGTTGTTTCCTTTGAAAAACCAAAGTCTGATTATTTTTGCCTCCACTGACGGAGCCTGTTGTTCCCGCCACAGAGACACAGTAATGTCAGAGCGGTGTTAACACTCACCCTGCCTCAGCACAGCTCTCACTCTCCTCCTGCTCTCTCACACTAAACGGAGGCTCAGCTAAACTCACTTCCTCTCTACTTACAGGAAACCAGCGCTCAGAGGAGCCGACCGGCCTCACATTTCACCCACAGACACGAACAGCGTGGAATTATTTTATGTCATAAGAAGAAACATATTCATGTTAACACTCACCTGCAAAGGCGTAGATGGGGACGGATGATTCAACCACCGAACCCTGCCTTGTTTCTTTTGTTCCCCTTTTTGTCTTTGCTTCTTGATAAAAAAGGAGAAGTATACTTGTCTACATATGCTATTCTTCCTGCTTTTAAACCATTTAAAATTACAATTCATAGTTTTATGTGTGAATTATATAATGTTAAATTACTATTAAACAAATGACTGACTAAGTATTTTACACTTTAGTTTACTTCAGCCATATTCCATATAAATCAGGTATCATACAAAGATAAAAATAGCTTCAAATAAGTCATGACAATAAAAAAATATGACTCTAAGGACTTAACAACATTACTTCAGTTATAGTACACCAACATCTCTTTACATTAGCACTAAGGGAACACTGAATGACCTGGTGGTTTTTGTCCTTTAAACTACTCATCTAAGATTACGACAAAGTAAAAGATCTCTCAGCAACATTATGCAACATTTTAGGCACTATTGCCCCGATCAACTCAGTGAGCTGAGATTTTTTATTCTAAACATGAACTACTGTTACCAATTGGTGTTGGCACAAAACCTTCGGCCTTCTGTTAGAAAGAGGAACGTCATCTTTCAGCACAGCAATGACCCAAAGCACACATCCAGAAGAACAACAGAATGGATTCACTGGAATAAGACTGAGGCTTTGGAAGAGACCAGACAGAGTCCAGACCTGAATTCCAACATCTGTCGGCTGATCTGAAGAGGGCTATGCACAGGAGATGTTCTCGCAATCTTTCCGATTTGGACGGTTTTTTGCAAAGAAGAGTGAGCAAATATTTCCACATCAAGATGTGCCATGCTAATAGGTTCCTACCCAAAAAGACTGATTAGAGTGATAAAAGGCAAAGGTGCTGCAACAAAGTATTAGTTTAAGGGTGTGCATATTTGTGCAACCAGGTTATTTTAAGTTTTTTATTTTCACCTGTGATCTTGTGTCACCATTACTCTCTGAGCTTTGTGTTGGTTCTTCTGTAACCTGACAAATAGAACATACGTGACAATAAGAATAAAATGTGTAGCTTCTTCGGTGTTTCTGTCACTTTGTGCAGATCTTGACTCATCAGTAATGTTTGTAGGGTGAGTGCATTTTTAAAACAATTTGTGCAAACTGCACTACAAGGTGGAATATTTGCAAAATCATGACTACCTCATGATATTTTGTCTCAAAAATTAACCCTATGAATATGTCAGTGCCATTAGGATGAAATTATTATGTCACCAACATTTTAACGTCAGACATATAATTTTAACAGCCTCTGTAAACTAATATCCTGGCTCGCTCGACGCTGCCGTTTTCTCTGACAGTTTCAATCAAAATTAGAAATGCTGCTCAGAGACTGAGAGAACTAATAGTGCTGCCTGTTGTGCAGTTAGTTTCCAAAACACGTTATTCATGGTTACATACAGTTTTAGACTGATGTGGGCCAAAGCCTAGCATAGCCTGTAACGTTATTATGACACATTTTACGAGTGAACTTGACTTTAAGTAACTTACAGGTTTCTATGAAAAACACTTTCTTATATCCAGGTTCTTCCTTTTTGCTGCCACCTAGTGATGGTCCGCTTGAAGCTGAAGCTCCGGTGCGTGTGTCAAAAAAATCAACACGCTGCTTCAGAAGCACTGTGTCGAAGCTTGATTCGTTTGGCCAGAGTCACGTGATCAGTGATGTCCGAGCTTCATTTAGAACCTAACTGCTTCGGTGTCTGATTCAATGGTTTATAAGGAAGCGAATCATTTGCGGGATTTGTGGAGCGTTTTGATGGTGACAGATAGCGAACCACTGATCATTCCACTGAGAGATTTGGAGCCAGCGAGGAATAGAGGAGGTTCTGTTGTGTGGGAGTATTTTGAGTTGATTTTGGTCAATCGGGTGGGTTTTCCAGCTTTGTGTTCTGGCTGTTTGCTTTTGTTTTGTGCGTGTTTATTATATCTGAAAACGGAAAAAAGGTAAAATGTCAAAAATCTGCTTCCATAATATAAATATTATTAAATAACTGTAGAAAAACTTCCACTTGACTCTTTACATGTAATGTTGTAAAAAATATATATTTTATTGTTTAATTAATCTGAAAATGTTAGTCTGTCAAATGTGCAGCAATTGAATTTATTTATTCTCTTTATCTGATAGTTTGTGGGGCCCAGGTAGACTGTATAACTGCATCTCTACCAGTTTCTCTGCACTCCAGCCTCTTCTGTGCCATGTGAAGGGATTTCCCTTAAGGCAGGAGAAATTATCTCTACGAAAAGTTTGTTCTAGTGTGCGATGGCCGAACAAGGGGTTCGGCCATCGCACACTAGAACAAATTCTCTTCTTAAATGAAAATGAAAAAGGGCTACTTTAAATGCATCATGTTTTTAATTTGCAAGTTCATAAGCATTTTTCCTTTCCATTTCACAATCAATTCTACCCCAGGTCAAAAATATGTCTGGGAAAATTTCCCTAATGCAATATTATTTATAAATACACCCGTCTAGCGGTTAATTGCATAAGTGCATGGAGGCAGGACCTCAGAGAAGAAGAATACTCCATAATGTGTTATTATCATATGTATATTATATGTAATGTGGTATTTTTCAATTATTGTATTTAACAACATCAAGAAGTCACAAGCAAAGAAAGACCACACCATGGTGCATGTTTAAACAAGGAAAGTTTACTGGTCAAAACTATTTATTAAACAAATAAACCACATTTTTGTAACCACCAAAAAATACACGTTCAAAGCAACACAATGGCGGCCCAATATCAGACAGAATTCCACTCTGTAGAGTGGGCAATCATAATGAAGCTGTTGGTTTTATTTTGTGGATTCAAGCTGCTCTTCATATTTTTGGCCACCAGATGTCACCAGAGAGGACTGTGTTGAAAAGCTTCGAGTAATGAACCGTTTTTCAATACAAGCTGCAATGATTCAGAAAGCTTCATTTGGCCATCACTACTGCCACCCACCTCTCCTCCTTGCAGGCCCTAGCAGCGCAGGCTTGCCGCTGCTAAAACTAAACAGAGCTCCCTGAAAGGCACAGCCAATCACATTGGCCATATTTGTCACATGACGTAGGACTCCAGTAGAGAACGTAATTTAACTCTTTCTGCACCGCTGGGTGAATGAAACGTTGACAGATTGTTTTTTTCTTTCTTTCTATCGGGTTTGTTTTTCTTTTCTCGAAGAGATCAAATTATTGGTGGGGACACGTCCCTCCCGTCCATGCCAAATCTACGCCTTTGCTCACCTGCCTCAGCTCCACCTTCCTCCTCCTTCTCCTCTCAACGGAGGCTCAATAGGGCTTTGGAGCGTGATGTCACGGAAGGTGGGCCACGCCCCCTTTCGCCATGACAGTAGGCCAGACACAGGATACAGCTTCAGCTGTGGTTCGTATGTGTTGTGTTGAGATCTCACGATCGTGAAGGCAAGAAACTGGATAACGGGCTCTCTTTTCATCGTTTTCCATCCTGGAGGCAACGTGAGGGATCCCATCTATCCGATATCACCAAACAAAGACGTCAGGCTTGCATCGCAGCGGTGAGACGAGCGGATCGAGTTCTGTGCAGTAGTGATGGGCAGATGAAGCTTCATGAAGCACTGAAGCTTTTCATCCAATTGGTTCATCCCAGCGCAAAGCTTCTTGAAGCTTCATTTGCTCTAGTAGGACACCTACTGGACGTAAAAATATTAGTTGGCATGAATTTGAAGAGTGTGGCCTTTTGCACACAGCCTGTAAATGTCAACAACAAAAGGAGTGTGTAAAACATCTATATTGTAGTGATGGCAGTATACTGTGTATATTTATACTGGCAGTATGGAAAATGATCATTTGGAAATGCTTAAAATGGAAATGATCATTTACTGTGAGGTGAGGTGTGGTTGGGGTGTGGACAGTGGTTGTGCTTTTGTAACATTGAGGTATGGACAGCTACACACTGAGGCGTCAGTCCTGCCCATATTTTATTCAGTAAAAACTAAATTTTCACTGCTTTTATAACCTTTAGTGGGGAGAACATAGCTAGGATTTAATGATTTAACACATCTTTTGAATCCTTTGTCCTCCACAATGCTAAATGGCTGGGAGTCCTCAATCACCATGCTAACCAGGTCTTCATCTATTGGAGATTGTCTTTATTGTCTTTCCTCAGGAGAACAAAGCACAAATATAAATATCACACACGTAACTTATTACAGCTGTATAATATTGTTATATCATTTAGTAACATTACTGCATGCTATATTATCATGACATTTGATGGCTCACCTGGTCTTGCTCCACAATCGGTGTTCCCCTTATTCTCATGCAAAGCTCTGTAGTGCCTAAGCATGGATGAGGTGTTGTTGTTATATCCCAGCTCCCTGGCACATAGCAAACACTTCACCTTGTACAAAAGTAAAGCCGCTTAACATAAATTGTATTGCACCATCAGTATTATGAAAATACATCTTCTGTAGAAATTTACATACCTTGCTGGGAGGAATAAAATCAAAATGTTCCCACACAGGGGAGGACATCCTCCTCTTCTTAGCTGGCTCCATTCTCTCCTCACTTTCTCTCCTCACTCTCATAAACCTCCAAACTGACTCCAAACTCTCACTAACAACTCTCCATCAAACACCCACATTTTGAATGCAGTCTGAGGGGTTTATATCGCTGTCATAGCTCGTGGAAAAGTTCGAACCACTTCATGAACCAGTCACGTGGTACAGCCGGGCAGCGAGGCTTCGGACGTCATCATTTTCAGCTCCTCCCATAAATGAAGCAAGCCTCGATACGCGCATCGCGGAAAAGCCCCCTCCATTACTCGACACAAGCTTCGAAGCCTCGATACAGAACGTCACATCACTACTGTGCAGTCCCCAGCTTTTTGTTGGTTTGCTCTCCGCATTTTCTTTCCGGTGAGTTCTAAATTAATTCATATCACTCTTAAAAGGCTTTTAGTGTTATTTTCAATGTGCTGAGGTCATAGATAATGAGATAAAACATGCTAATGTGTGATGCTGCAGAACCACGTCATGTCGACTGAGCAGCTTATGATTTAGCATTATTGCAGGCAAAGCAGCATATAAAATGGATGTAACAAATCCAGACTGGGCACCAACACTGCACATGGGCCTCTAAAAACATACTAAATTGCTCTCATTGTACACTAATCCGCACATAACTTCCAGATGATGTGCACTAATTTTATCTTACAGGCTTTTGTTATGCAGCTGCAGAGTCTGAAGGTGTGCCCCGTGCAGAAGTGATCGATGAAGATCTGACAGAAGACCAATAACAAAATCACAATGTCATGGAGGCAGTGGACAGCAGTTGTGTTGGACAAGTGGAGGTTGAGGTACCAGCTGCAAATGTGGACAGTGGCGATCGGACAGACAGCATCACGGAAGCTAAAGGGCAGAAGAAGTATTGTGTGCAATGAACAGGGCAGAGCAGAAATAAACACAACACTGCTTGATAAGATTGTTAAGGTTTGTTGTGTTTTGGTGAATATGTGCCCCAGTGTGGTTGTCAAACACTCCACATACAAGGTATGCGAAGATCGGGATAGGACAAAGGCGGTAGGTCATCTGGGTTTCCACTCCACTTCCTTATTTCATACGGGTCCACATTACCGATGCACGGAATTTTTTCAAAGTACCGTCTCTTGGCGTCTGGGCGCAATCGGTCGCGATACAGCCCTTTGTCTTTTGCGCTGATTTTGAGCATGGTTCTGGCAGTCCCAATTCCAACACTGTGCACTTGTTTTGCTTTCTAGCCTACTGACATGGCACCGCGATCCCACAATGCACTGCGGCGTGACGTCAACTCCAAAGCCCTATACTTTTACTTTCACTACTGCTCCCTAAACACAGAGGATGCTGGGACTTGTAGTTTTTTCCTTCCGGTTCGGTCTTCCTCTTCGTTTGTTTGTGTTTGTGTTCAAGTTATTTCGATCATGTACACATAGGGTTGACAACTCCCTGAAAAATAAATAAGGGGCACCTCGTGGCCAGGGCCGGGCAACCCAGTTGTCTTCACCCTTCCCAGTGTGGTGAATTTTTTAGCTCTTTTTTTGTGTGTGAAATTATTTTTTTAACCATTTGACTTGAATTTGATTTAAGCAGATGCATATTCTTTGTGATATGACCATATGGGAAACAAATGATCATTTAGCCATTTATTTTTAGCTCAAAATGACAACATTAACACAGTAAAACAGGTCTCTTTCTTAAACAGAAGCCTGTCAGGCTTAACTTTTGAGAATATAAGTAAATCTTTCTTTAAAAAAACTCTGTCCTGCTTAACTTAAAATTATATAAATTAATAGAAAGCAATAGAACGAAAAATATTCTTGTAACAGTGCACATTAATACATTTAGTGCAATTGGCTTCAGTAGAGGCATTATTTCAACTTTTGCTCCTGTTTGTAAACCCGCTTGTTCCCATGATTACGCATCATAACTCATCATCATTATTCATCTATGTATTACTTTTATGTATTAGTCATCTATTTGTTGTAATCATCTATCCTTGCAGTTGTTTATTACACAGAATAAATTATATTATCACACTTCTGGCCACATAGCGCTGATATTCACTGCACATGCCCATTTTAACCTTAACCAGAGGGTTTAAACAAACAAACCAGTGTTTACATACCATATCTGCTTCTGCCGTGGCCTGGTGGACAAAAAATTGGTTAAGGGTTCCCCGAGCTTTCACGCCCCTCATGTTCTTCATGTGCCCACCACTAGAAGCATGCCTATGGAAAAAGTGCACCGGCACACAGTGCAGTGCGCTTTAAAGGTGTTATGGTGACCTTTTCCAGCCAGGTGTTTCCCTTTTCCCATTCCTCCCTGTACTTTTGCAGCCTTTTTTTTCTTTCTCTGAGGGAAACAAACATTGCTCGCTCGTGAGGGTGTCACCGCAGCCGCTCACACTGCTCACGCGCAAACACGTAAACGTCGGTGAAAAAGACTGGGACAAAAAATCAGCCCGGGCATTTTGACTAGAGACCGGCCCCCCAGGTATTAAAGCCATAAAGACTTTGACTGAAAACAAACCCTGTTGTGACAGTGATGTACAGTCTTGTTGGTATATGTATGATTTCTATACATTTTACATCAGATAAAAACTTTGGTTGTAAGATTCAGATAATTATTTATTAAAAGCGAGACATTTTAAATGAGAATAAGAAAGAAAAGTATTTCTTTGTGCCCCCCTCTCCCTGTCAATGCCCTACCTGCCCCCCTGGCAACACTTTGCTAGACCCGCCCCTGCACAGTTACCAGCTGTCAGCTACACAGAAAAGGATCCTGGTGTTATTTGTCTCTCAGAAACAGTTCATAACTTCCCTTCAACTCATTCATGTCACCTAAAAGGTAAACCTGTTTCTCCATCACCTGTTCAGCTCTGATGATTCAGTAAGGACATCTCCTGGTTTCATCTTCATGTTTCCCTCTCACCACATATCCAAACTGATATTATGACCAGCAGCTTTACAGCTGTAGCTCACCATGAACGTTTTGTTTTGGGTTTTTTTCTGCCCATGCCTGTGATGCCGCCCCCACCACGCTTTAATCATGGACTGTATTTTAGGTGTTGCATTTTTTCTTGTTAATTGCGTAGAATGATGCACAGAGTGAACCTCAGCCAAGACCAGTGCGCTGGAAAAAACGTGACAGACAGGGAGATTTTATTCCTCAAAGACCATCATCCAGTCGAAGTACTAGTTGCCATGTGGTCAGTGTTCTCACAACCATTGATTTTATCTCACAACTTGTTTTCACCAAAGAATTTCAGTAAGTAAATATTCTTCGATCTCTTTTTCCCCCCAGTGTCTGCAGATCAGCATCAATGTCCACATGAAGAACCTAGTTATGTTGCCAGCAGTGTTGGGACTACGTTAACTACGTTAGTAACTACGTTATTATTGTGGTAACGAGCACGGTAACTAGTTATTATGCCAAAATCAGGAACGCGTTAGTCGTTACTGGGATTTAGATAGGGTCGTTACTCGTTACTTCGTGTGGTGGCTATCGCGGAGCTTCCACAGATTCAGTAACATTAGCAAGTGGTGGAGGCCAGCAGGTGGATGAGAGAAAGCAACACGTTCTCGGGCTGGAGAAAGGGGACGCAGAAGGAAAAGAGACCCGAGGCGGCCGCCGGTCCAAGTGTGAACTGAACTTCAGGTAAGAAGTTATGACCTGCAGTCTATCCGAGTCACATATAAACCAAGTTTAGGTGGAGTTTATTTTCGTTATGCTGACTTTTTCCGTACTGCGTGCTAGCTAGCATGATGGAGTTTCTATACAGCTGGGTGGGTGCTATGAAGTTAATGATGTTGAACTTTATTTTGTTCATAAGTTATTAGAGTTGTCAACCGTCCCGTCTGGTATTCAGAGAAAATATTACGCATTTCGTATTGAGGTAAAAAGGAACAGAGTTTGTCCCGTAATTCAGCTACAATGAAAAAGGCACAAAGCTGGAGTTATTCTGTGTCTTTGCTGCACAGCTGCCTCTTCTCCTCTCATTCTCCCCCCTCCCTCTCCCGTTTCTACTTCAATCATGAAAACTGATCATTGATCAGTTGATCGGCTCTCTTGTTTGTTTATCGCCCACTTTGCACCGAAAGAGGAAACCAGCGGATGTCGCGCTAAACAACAGCAGCACGTTTAAGCTTGATCAGCTGTTGTTAGAATTTATTTAATATTAATTTCTAGTATCAGCTGATGTTTGCTGGAGCCACAGCTGCAAAAAAGCTGCTGGTCATGATATCGGTTTGTATATCTGGTGAGAGGGAAACATGAAGATGAAACCAGGAGATGTCCTTACTGAATCATCAGAGCTGAACAGGTGATGGAGAAACAGGTTTACCTTTTAGGTGACATGAATGAGTTGAAGGGAAGTTATGAACTGTTTCTGAGAGACAAATAACACCAGGATCCTTTTTTAGGTAGCTGACAGCTGGTAACTGTGCAGGTGCGGATCTAGCAAAGTTTTGCCAGGGGGGCCAGGTAGGGCATTAACAGGGAAAGGGGGGCACAAAGAAATACTTTTCTTTCTTATTCTCATTTAAAATGTCTAGCTTTTAAAAAATAATTATCTCAATCTTACAAGAAACGATTGATAGATTGATGCATATATACCATCAAAACAGTGTACATCACTGTCACAACAGTGTTTATTTTCATTCAAAGGCTTTATAATTTTTCCTATAATGGTGGGCCGGTCTCTAGTCAAAATGTCCGGGCCAATTTTCTGTCCCAGTCCAGCCCTGTATGCAGCTCATCTGCAGTCTGGTGTTACCAACATCTTCCTATTCAGAAGGCAGAATTTCCGAGTTCTGAGAGCAATCGAAAGCACCACAACTGCAGTTTTTGTGTTGGATGTAAAAGGCGCACATGACGCTGTGACGTAGGCTAGAATCATGGCAGCAGTCAATGACGGTCCAGGCGTGGGATTTCTCACGTGGAAATATGCACATTATCTTTTCCTTTCTATTGGTAGGTGGCACAGTGCACTTGTGGCAAGTAAACAAGCTAGAAGACTGGCAAAGTGTCACGGCTGCCGAGGCGAGCCGTGTGGAGTTGGAAGAAGGACCCAAGATGCAGGCAGTGGATGAGATACCGGTGGTTTTATTTACAGAGGTGTAGTGGCAAACAAACAGTGGGGCATAACAAATAACTAAAGACACCTAAACTGGGAGAACTGAAAATAACAGACCTGGGAGCATACGACAACGGGATGAGAAGCAGAGAGACGCAGACGAGGAACAGGACACCGTGGAACACAGGGTAACAGACTGACACGGAGTTACACAGACGGAACCGGCAACAGGCAGGAGAACACACAGGGCTTAAATACACACACACCAGTAATCAGGGGATGAGAGACAGGAGGGCAACACAGCTGGGAGAAATCAGAGCTGACGGGACAGGGGAAATGTAAACTGAACACACTCACATCAGACATGAACCTTCAGAATAAAACAGGAAACTAACAGACACAGAGAACCAGACAGGACACTGAACTAGACAGGCAGACTCATGAACAGACACAATAACACCATGGACAGACAGAGGGAACACAGAAAAGTGGGAGCAGGCAGGCAAAGAACAGAAACCTAACAAATGGCAAAATCACAACAGAATACACACTCGGAATGAACAAAAGCATAAAGAAACACAAAACACTGAGTCCTCGGACTCAGGACCATGACACAAAGTTATGGAAGAAACACATTAACAAGAGAATTCTGAGTAAAACCAAAGTTACTTTCCCTAGTAACTAGTTACTTTGAAAGTAACGAGTAACTTGAAGTAACTGAGTTACTTTTGAGAGAAGTAACTAGTAATGTAACTAAGTTACTATTTTAAAGTAACTTACCCAACACTGGTTGCCAGTGTCAACCCAACAAAAGGTACTTTACCTTCTTTCATATGTTGTGATTCCTTTTTAAAGTTTGCTTTTATATTTGTTGTTATAGTTGAGTTAGGCAGGGCTTTTGTGCAGTCCTAAGAAACATACTGCCCAGAGTGTTTTTCACTTTGTGGAAGAGTTTCTTTCTTTTTTTTCTGTTAGTGTGTGGAACTGAGGTGCTTCGTCAGGAGCTCCTTCAGTGGTTGGAGGATGGAGAAGAGGACGCAGCCATGACTTGTGAGACGTCGTCTGAGTCAGCTGCTACTCACTGGGAGATCAGAAACATGGTGTTCTTGCAAAAGTTGAGAGAGGCCAGGCCTTGTCTTATAGACAATATGTTAGCTACTCTGGATCCACAGTCACACTGTGTGTGTCAGTGTGGCAAACAAGTAGTTGTGAGGTGCCTGGACTGCCTGACTCTTCCATTCCTTTGTGCTGACTGTGATATTGCAGTTCACACACGCTTTGTCCTGCACAGCAGAGAGGCAGTAACAGGAGGGTTTTTGCAGCCTTCATCAGAGTTTCACAAGCCAATAGGTACGGTTTTTAAGTCCTATGCATTTCTTGCTATGTACTATGAGTGTGTGCTGTTATTGTATATTTATTGTGTATCATTTAATTTCCAATTCTTTTTGTATATATTGTGTGTTTTTACTGTTAGTTCGGCTGTTGCCTGTGCAAAGGCCAGACTGTGTGTGACTGCCCAGCAGGTAACGTTGAGGTTTCACCCGGTGCAATTGTGGCTCTTGTAACCATAAATGGTAAGTTGCTCTTTTGTCACACAGTACATACACAATAGATGTGTTTGCAGGTTTTAGTGCAAATTGTACATTGCTACATTGTTTTGAATTACCCTCGGCCCGCAGTATATGTGGGCACCTGTCAAAGGTCATTTGGATTTACCAGACCGCTTTGAAAACAACATGAAATCTTCACAACATGAAAAAAATTAATGTCTTTGTTGAGCCATGACTGGATTTTTCCTTATCCTTCCTAAAGGCCGTTATAACCTTGCACTGCCAGTGGTGAGCTGCACCAGCTGTGACCTAATGTGGTCCCCCTCAGTTAAGGACTTCCAGGGTGGTGGATATTGGCCTGGCACCTTAAATTTCTGCACCCTGTTTTCAATGGATGTCTTTCAGTCTTTCTATGACATTAAGAAGCTGCACCAGGGATGTCACTTAAGGCGTTTGTCAAAGTGCTGGATGAAAGAACAGCCCATTTTGGAAGGGTGAGTTTCTAAATTTGTCAAGTTTAAGGAAATTGTGCAAATCAATGTTTATGATGACTGTCCTTGAATATTCTGTTGTTTGTCCTCTACTTAAAAGACTGGCCGAATATCAGCTGATGCCTTCAGTAAAAGTTTCTTGGAGTGGAGTGCTGTAAAGTGTGAGGTGGACAGGATGTGAAAGGAGCCATGCTTTAGCTGCCCTGCCTGCACTCCAGACATGCTTGCCGTGTCAGTTGATGGAAACCGCAAGCTTTATCGCTTTCAATCAAATGCAAGGTACGTTATGCATTGTGGACATAAATCAAATATGGATTTGTACAAAAATTGCATTTTGATGTTTCTTTTCAAACAACTGTCACTGCGTTCGTTCAGCACTTCAGAGCAGGGGAACTTTGAAGGTGTCTTCATTGAAGAAGATGAGGAAGTTGCTGAGTTTGTGAAATACATCCAGAGACACACAAATGATGTAAGATACACATATATATCAGTGCTGTCAGCGTTAATCTTGTTAAAATGACGTTAACGCCATAACCATATACTCATACGTGTGTGTGTGTGGATACATATTTGGATGGGTGGATATTTATTTTGTTTTTCTCTTGGTGTTGTCGTAATACTATTTACTTGACTTTATCTTAATGCATACTTCATTTTGAGTAGCTCACACTTGGAAATGCGAGGTATACTGCAGCTTGTAGTCTTGGATAAGTTTAAGACATTTTGTTATAAGGTTGAATGAATTCAGCAGTCATGTATTGTGACCTCCTTTCTATAGATCAAATGGGGAGGTGTGTTTCAGGATGCGGCCGGTTCTACAGTTGGAGAAGAGGTGGAGCAAGTAAACAGTTTCCTGTCTAGGGCGGCCATCACAACGAAGTACGTGTCTAAAGCATGTGTGTGTCTGTGTGTGAGATTCCACTCAGTCTCCTGCTCATTCATTCTTATTTGTATACTAACTGAAATGCAGGGCGAACAGACATGCTGACCCTCCTGGCTTTGGGCTGGAACAAAAGGAAAGTGGAACAACTGGGCCGCACTTTGAGCCAGAGATATCTAAAGGTCATTTTTTCAACACCCATTTTAATGTGTGTGGTAATGGGGGAAAACACCAGTACTCTAAAAATGTCCATATGAATGACATTTATTAATGTATTCTTAGATCATAAGGATCCTTAGAGAACAAGTGGAGAGCCTGAATGCGAGCAGAAATGAGCTGGGTGTGGATGACGACACACTGCAGCAATGGGTGGCCGATGTGCAGTAATGGGCTGAAGGTGAGTCTCAATATAATGCACTCGTGTATAACAACAGGATCCACCATGGCCTCATTAAAGAACTTATAGTTAAGATCTTTCTGACAGTGTCAACAAACAATGAAAAATAAGCTTGTAAAAGCAGAATTGATGGCAGAGTCGTTGCGTTTGATCAAATTGGATTGGACCTGGGTTGAAGTGATGTCGTACTAGTTGGTTTAATAAAGCTGAACACCAACATACTTGTTATCTCATGATAGTGCAGCACATGAAGGCTCCAGATGTCTTATAATGAATATCATCAAGTCAGTGATTACAGAGTCCACTGTAGTTTGGTGACTGTTACTCATCCTGTGTTCTGATTAATATTCCTCTCACTTAGAAACGGATCAAACTGATGGCAGCCTTGGAGCGTTGCAGGCACGAGTAGAGGAGCTTGTCGTCATCATCAGAGTGCGAACACAAAGTCTTTACAGACAAAATGGTGTCACAGTTTCTTTGAAACGGACCGTTTGATGCTCAGTTTGTACAGCTCGTACAGCTACTTTGTAAACAGAATAAAATCAGATCCAGGTTTGTTTAAGCTGGATGTGATTTGTTCTAGCAAACAAATTGATGAGTGTAGATTAAAATGTAAATATATGCATTATGTGAAGGTGTTCCTTTTTATGATTATTTACAGATAGCAACAAGAGGCGACACAGAATTCACAAGGTCATCTTAGATGAGAAGAAACGCTTGGCGGCTGCTGTTGACGACTACAACAAGCTCGCTGAACCAACAAAGCAAATCGTATCCAGTGATGCCCTCATGCAGACCGACGTTTGGCCCTGGCAGAGCACAAGTGAACGTAAGCTCTTGATTTCTAAATATCCTTTTTAAACAAACTCCCAGTATCTGAGCAGTAGTTGAATGTTTTGTTCTTGAATCATAATATGCTACTATGTTTTCCCATCTAATGTTGTTAAACTGTAGCTGCTGCTGACCTCCGGACAAAGAGAAAGGTCTTTGAGAAGGTGATGGCTGTGAGGCGCCTGAGAGAGGAGGAGATGATCCTTTGCAGGGAGATGCAGCATCACTGGACAGTGTTGCGAATGCGATCTGTGGTGTTGGGGACAATCTCCTCAGACTGTAAGCACATCTTTTATTTATTTATACATTTGGTGATGAATTGATTGAAAATAATAGCAGATGCTAAAGTCTTACTGGATCTTTTACCTATATTTGGGTTGCTAGCTAACACTGCCTTCTCCATTAAAAAAAAGTTTAATTACATGATCCTAATTGCTTGTGTTTATGAGGTGAGGTTTTTTGTTTGTTTGTTTTACTTATATTTAATAGTTTTGTTGTTTTTACAGCCTCCCTTGTTGGCATGTCGGAGGATGCACAGAAAGGACTCCATAGCCTGGTTTAAAACAACAAAGTGAACTGAAAGCTGAAATGCTCAAAGTAAAGGACGTGTACAAGAGAATCCTCAGCCACCAACCACTCCTGGAAATGGACTCGGAGGAGGAGGAGGACGTTCCAGACGATGCCGCTGAGAGTGATTTGAGCACTTCTGATGAAGACTGATTGTGTCATCATTGATGTTATGTTTGCTAGAATAAAAAGTTAATCACATCTGTTTAATGTGATTTTTATAATGTCTGTTTCAGAAATTGCTTATCAACAGACATTTTACATGTTGAGAAGAAAAATGTAATTCCCTTGGTGCAGTTGTTTACCCTGAATCATTCTTTCCCATCTAATTTAATGACTAGTGCACATGTTCAGATAAAATAACATAATTTAATTCATGGGATGCTTTCTGGGCTGCTCAAATTATCACAAAATGTAAAAGCACCAGGCAGCACACTCACAAGGACATTTTTTGTTCAGTGTTTTGTTGAAGAAATCAACAAGTGCAACTGAGATGTTTGCTGTAGTGGTGTGTTTGTTAAGAAGCATGCCAGGACACTGGTGAACTGACAGTCCCAGAATGCACCCGAGCCAGTGACTCGCCCCAGAACAAATGAAATTAATTATCTAGAAAGACAACCGTGATCAAAGACAAGTAAAAGAGTAGGAAACAAAAGATAAGGAAAGGTACTGTGGGGTAGGAAAGAAAGGCCAGAGCCGTGCAAATTGACCTCCAGCAGGCCACAAATATGCACGTCTGTTCAAACGGTCAGATACTGACTCCATGAGGGTGGTATGAGGGCTCGACGTCCACAGGTGGGGGTTGTGCTTACAGCCCAACACCGTGCAGGATGTTTGGCATTTGCCAGAGAACACCAAGATTGGCAACTTTGCCACTGGCGCCCTGTGCTCTTCACAGATGAAAGCAAGTTCACACTAAGTACTTGTGACAGAGTCTGGAGACATATTGGAGAACCTTCTGCTGCCTGAAACATCCTCCAGCACAATGGTTGGGCAGTGGGTCACTAATGGTGTGGGGTGGCATTTCTTTGGGGGACCGCACAGCCCTCCATGTGCTCGGCAGAGGTAGCCTGACTGCCATTAGGTGCTGAAATTAGATCCTCAGACCCCTTGTGAGACTATATGCTGGTGCGGGTGGCCCCGGGTTCCTCCTAATGCAAGACAGTGCTAGACCTCATGTGGCTGGAGTGTGTCAGCAGTTCCTGCAAGACGAAGGCATTGATGCTGTGGACTGGCCCGCCCATTCCCCAGACCTGAATCCATTTGAGGACATCTGGGACATCACGTCTCACTCCATCCACCAACTGCACCACAGACTGTCCAGGAGTTGGCAGATGCTTTAGTCCTGGAGTCTGGGAGGAGATCCATCAGGAGACCATCTGCCACTTCATCAGGAGCATGCCCAGGTGTTGTAGTGAGGTCATACAGGCATGTGGAGGCCACACAGACTACAGAGCATCATTTTGACGTGTTTTAAAGACATTACATCAAACCAGATGAATGATTCTGTATTGCACTGATCAAGGAACCAACCCAATAGCAGCTAAAGGCATCCTCTTCACATTACTTCACTCAGTAAGTTTATACTATGTTTAATGTGCATTTTCTTCATCAGTTTAGAACATAACATATTAGCGCTCCCTGGTTCTTTTTGGAGACAGATCCTGAGACAGCAGGCAGCTTTGGAGAACTCATGCCAGCTGTGGTCATTAAGGAATACTTTGATTTAATATTGTTTTCATGACAACTATCCTCAGGCACATATTCCTGGATATACACAACGACACGAGTAAACTCCCATTTTAGAATCATTGCCTTTTTCGATCTGACTTATTGCCTCAGACTTTGGACCTGTGTCCCCAAAACCACAGAGAATCCATGACACTGGGTAAGAGGCCTTGATCATGTTATAAGTGAGAGAGTTTGGTGTAACAGTGGTTGAACATGTCAAATCAATCCACAACATACAGCCATTCCCCAGCTGTAACCTGCATATGCATCAAACCAAAACCCAGTTCCATAGCCACATGATAGACATACAGATGAGGTTAAAGGGCTGTGTCATGTTGCCAGATAGCTTCATTCCAAAAAAGATCAGCATTCTTCAAAAACAAAAGTTTGTGAATATTTGCTGTATTGCCAGGCCTGAACCAACCTGTTAAACTTATCAAATTATTGTCATAGATATGAACCTATTGACTGAAACAGAATAATCCATTCAAGCCTCCATCATCATCCAAGATCACTGTTAGTATTCAGATTATTTTATCTCTATTTTCCTCTAGAATGTTTTGAAAATCAGTATTTGATCAACAGACTTTTTAAAAGTGTATTTTGATCCTATTGTTTACGCGTGTAATTGCATTTTTATTGACATTTTGACAGGAAAACCCTTAATCAAATTGTATCTTTGGTATCTAATAACAATATTAACAATAAAAGCAATATTACATATGCAATATGCACACAATAATGATGTGCAAACAAACAAGAAAATGGCAATTTAAATAAAAATTGTCCAAGGAGGAGCTCTCGCCAGCCGCCCCGCCTAGGACCGGCCGCCCACCCTCGCCGCCTCGATCGGACTACTCGTCTCCTGCTTTCTATCTGTCACGGATGTGGTCGGAGGACGAGGAGCCGGTCGCCATGGAAAGTCAAGTTTTGTCCACGGCCGCTTCAAAGAGGAAGCGGTGTTCACGCCGCCATCGCGCATCGCTACGGCCTTTCTTGCCCTCCACTGAGCAACATGAGGATGCTGTGGGGGGCATGGATTTCGACCTCGAGGAGCGGCAGCGCGCCGCATGCGCGCAACTAGAGGAACAGCTCGGGTGGGAGCCGTGGCTCGCTCCTGACTATGACGAGAATTTCCACGGTACACGCCTGGCCCTTGGGGGCCCCCGGAGTTGCCAGGAGCTCCCGACTACCGCTCCGCCAACACTCGCCTCCTCAGCCTCTGTGACGCTGCAGGAGGCCCCACCGTCCACTTCAACAGGGTCCACAGTCAAGAAAAAGCGGCGTTCGCGTCGCCGTCACACCGCCCAACACTCAGAGGTGAGTGAAACTGTTCTGTCATCCCAAGTTACCTCTGAGTGGAAGGCGTGTGAAGTGAATACAGACTTAGTCGGAGATATGGCTAGTAATGAACTATTAACCAAACCACAGTCTAGAGACAGTTCTTCTCAGTCAATCACAAATAAGTCACTCAACCCTGCAGGGACCTCAGAATCTACACATAGACTGAAAAAGACTTCCACTGCTTCTCATGTTAATAGCGGGAGGGAGGTGTTTCCTTTTGTGTCTCTTACCATGTCTGCAGTTCCGACAGAGTCTGAGCTGCCTATGGCAAATGTCTTCCTTCCTGAGTCGGCTCTGCTCCTCCACCAGTCACTTAATGAAGGCAATGAAAGCAGAACTCAGTCACTGGTGAAGGTCATGTCTGGAAACCATGTTCCAAATAAAGGCTCAGCTGTACCAGAGCTGACCGGCTCCCAAGCCACACCCTTCTTCAATGGGCCAACAGGTGTGCCTGTATCGGAGCCGGACCTCAAGAAATGTGTTTTCCCACCTCTAGGGTCCTCTGCAGCCACAGTAAGCAAGGATAATGCAGAGGTGGTGAACCATGAATCAAAGGGTGACATGACTAGTGATCCTGTTTTCCCAGCCACACTTGTGTTTAATGAACTGAAAACTGTGAACTCATGTTAAGTCGTCAAGATGCAAACATAACTGCAGCTCATGGTGACCTGGATTGTGTAATGTCACAACATGAATTCTGTCTTCCTGAAGGTAATGAACAGGGTGATTTTGAACTGTTTTGCTCCAGCACCATTATAATGGCTCAGGGGGTTGGAAATCGCATCTGTAACCGGAAGGTCGCCGGTTCGATCCCCGGGCTCTCTGCCCTGGTCGTTGTGTCCTTGGGCAAGACACTTTACCCTACTTGCCTACTGGTGTTGGCCAGAGGGGCCGATGGCGCGATATGGCAGCCTCGCTTCTGTCAGTCTGCCCCAGGGCAGCTGTGGCTACAACTGTAGCTTGCCTCCACCAGTGTGTGAATGTGAGAGTGAATGAATAGTGGTATTGTAAAGCGCTTTGGGTGCTTTGAAAAGCGCTATATAAATCCAATCCATTATTATTATTATTATTAATGGTTCAAGTACCGTTTTACCTGTATCTGTCTCTCCACTCGATATAGGTATCACTCTGAAGCCACAGATCACTGCGGGTGTGGGTTCAAGCAAACGTGTCTGTCCAACATATTACAGTCATGCTACTAACACGCCATTAATTAGATCCATACACGAGTATTTAATGTTTGTCCAGGAGCCTCACCCCAATGGTCTAGTCTTGTTTTTGTGGGTCAGGTGGTAATTATTGTTTTTCATATGGCTAAACCAGCCCCTCTGAGACTTACACAGCCATTGAGCAGGTCCAACAGGCTTACGTTGACTTCTCCTGTGACTACAGAGCCTGGGCCATTTGCCTTTAAGCCAATTAAAACTGAGGCAGACTCTGAGAACCTAAAGATTGCTGGCTCAGAACTGGTGGTCATTAACACTGCTCACTTCATGGACTCCTGTGCTAAGATAGTAAGCCCTATGGACTGTTTTTCACCTGCTCTCTCTCTCTGTGGGATTATGCCTCAACAGCTTGTTCTTCCTCAGCTCCCTGTCCAGTTAGCGGCTCAGCTCCCTGTCCAGCCAGGGGCCTCCATAACTGTTCATCCTGCGCCTGCTGCTGGATGCCTGGGTGTGCCTATCCGGCACCCTGCAGCAGCCACACCACTTCACGTCACGTCAGCTGGAGGGCCCGAGGGGCCCGTCCAGCCGCCCGCCACGTCAGCTGGAGGGCCCGAGGAGCCCGTCCAGCCGCCACCTGCGGCTGCCTCGCTGTCGCCTGGTCCAGCTTCAGCTTCAGCTTTGCCTGGTTCAGCTTCAGCTTCTGCTCCGCCTGGTCCAGCTTCAGCCTCAGCTCCTGCTTCGCCCTTGCCTGGTCCGGCTTCAGCCTCTGCTTCGTCTGGTCCAGCTTCTGCCTCTGCTTCGCCCGGTCCAGCCTCTGCTTCTGTGTCGGCCTCGCCTGGCCCTGCAGCTGTGTTGCCGCCGCCCAAACCATGTTCCGCCCCTCGGAATCGCCGGCCACTTTCCGGGCCGTCAGCTGGACATCACGGCCGTCGGGGGCAGCTTCCTGATCTGCACCGCCACTGCCTCCCGCATGGGCGGCCTCCTGATTGGAGGTGGCGTGGCCTGTTGAGTTGCCAACCTCCGGGTCGGCCGCCTGAACTCATAAACTGCGGGCTGTTGTGTTGCCGCCCTCCAGGCCGACCCCCTGAACTATGTTTGGACTTTCGTCATGTGCTCCAGTGTTTACTGTCGGCTGTTTTTGTTTCCTGTTCTGTTGTTTTGCGAGAAGTTGCTCGTTAAGTGAGAAGTTGCTCACCAAAAAGTGACACAGGAAGTTGCCTGTTGTCTTGAAACGTACGTTAAAAAGTGAGAAGTTGCTCACTCAGAGAAAGCTAGCAAATAATTAAATTAACCTCAGATGTGCCATCCTTCAAGTGTGTAAACTCTACGTAGAAAAAAAAAAAAATGAGTGTGAATGTGTCTGACGTCACGGTGTTTTTGTGCGCTGTGTAGAAATAATTGTTTTGATTGTGAGAGCTGTGATACTGCAGATCACCAGCTATTAAAAAAAAAAAAAAAAAAAAAAAAGAGAGAGAGAGAGATGTGTGTTGATTAAGCAGTGATGATAATAATGAACATGTTTTAGTTTGTTACTTTCAGGTGAAAAGCAGACCTGAATCAATTTTCCACATGCAGCAGTCGGACGGAAGAAATTTATAGTTAAACATCATTGGAAACATGCAGGCCAAGTTCTGGCTGACTTATTTACAGCGCAATGTGTATGTGTCTCTCAACCTCACAAGCAAGTGCTCACTCCTCCCTGAAGAATGCAGCTCCAAAGCAATAACATGGCAGATAAAGAGACAGCAGCAAGTCCTGAGCAAAAAGTCTCAGCGAGCAGCAGCAATGTGGACAAACAGCATCAGAGAAGAAGAGCAAACCCATCATCCTGACTGATCGGATGAATGGCACTGTGTTTCCAACAAGCTGCAACTTCACTATGCATGTGAAGAAAACTTTTGAGGAGAACTGAGGAGACTGTTGGAGTTTGACATTTGCCACCTGTGGAGTAAAATGGCAAGAAGTGACAGTGGAACACAGGACAAAGCTGAAGGAGAACTGCCGGGACTGTTGAAAGTGGGAGAGGACAATAGAGTGAGATGACAACAGAGTGAGAGTAAGTGGAAACACAGAGGAATGCTGTTATTAAATGTGGGAAATCAAAATTTGGGTTAGCAAATCTGGGGAAAAGAAAACTGACTGCTTAAGTTGGAAAATTGTGAAGGAGTCTGAAACAAATAGAAACATACAAAATCACACAAACAAGCAGAACATGCATTAACCCTACTAACAATTCCAAACACAAAATGACTCATGAAGACTCATAGCACATTAGTTAAGAAATGATCAAATAATAGCAGAGACGTGTGTAGGAAAGGCAGCTTTAAGAACATGCTCTGCTGGATATGCAGCTCCACAGACATGCATTGGACCTACCTACACAAACACACATGCAATGAAAATTAGCTTGTTATCTTTCATCAGTGTTAAAATAGTGTCAATTTAGCAGACACTTGTTATTAAATACTGAATTTATCCTAAAAAAAAAAAAAATTTGACTCTGTAGGTTGCAGGACAGCAATTTAACTTTTGTGGGAAAAAAAGATCCTGGTTTGATAAATCAGTGATCAGACAATAAATTTAGTTGTTAAAATGGTAAATTGGGAGACGCTTCCTGCTTGATTAATGCAGCATAAGTAATTTACTGTATGAGGGAAATTGTCTTTTGTGATAATATTTTGAACATGCTTTCCTGTTGTCCTGTCAACTTAGTGGGTTAATAGCTGATATGCAAATTAGTTGATTGGTTTTAGATTAATGAAAGGTGATTGAATTCTAGCACGAGTGAATGAGATGTGTTGGAGTTGTTGTGTCTTAAGTGGAAACTCCAAAACACTGAGTTTCCTGTTTTGATGTGCGAGTGAATTCTGTATTTAGATACACAACTTTGAATACGTCAGAACAAACTTTTTTTATGAGGTGCATGACAGCATGTCACATGTTTTATGATGAAGGGAAAAGGAAAATTGAATAAAATTGATCTGTGGCCTAAATGAGTGAAGAGCACAGACCTGGTGATTAAACTCATAGCTAATATGACATTAGGGTTAGACTGTTGTGTGTTGTGCAGCTGATGGTTGGTCTGGAGTGAATCTAGCTGATGATTCTTCTTCTGTTGTGAAGTTGACGAGGAGTTTGTGTCATGACTTAACAAGGCCTTTTTATTTTGATACTTTTACAGTGCACTGAAAGTTTTGTTTGATAATCTCAGTTATTTTCCATTTTTATCTTTTAAACAGGCACTGATTTTGTTTGTCTATTTTCTTTTCTTTAAGCAGATCCGCACGTCGGGAATTAAAAGTGCTATACAACCGGTCGAGAAAATTGTGACAAGTGAGTTTTCTCCACATTAAATTGGGCTTTGGAGAAGACCACTTATTATAAGTGTCCCAGCCTAAAACCGGATTCAGCGATGTAATCCTATCTAAAGTTCTTTTTCTTTTTTTGAAATGACGTCATTTTGCTGAGAGTGGAAACTAAATGCGACGACAGGTTCCACTATCAGCAAACAAGGAAAGAATGAATGAGTGAATGAATGAATGGAAATAAAAACAAACAAACTGACTGACCGACTGGTAAAAGCTGACAAGACTTGATCACGACTCAAAGTTAATCTCCACCTAGACAGGACAAAAGGGTGGATGAATCTATATGTGTTTTTTGTTACAGGAGCAGTAAGATGACAGCAACATTCGAGGGTGTATGATGATTTAACCTGTGAAATGCCACTTTCTGTGTCTGTGCATTTACCAAGGGTGATATTCCCTACCTTTTGTTGCACAGAAGTTACTGTGAAAAAGTGTGTACACACTGCGCAGCGCTAACATTTGTATTTTCTTTTCTACAGCATTACAGTTAATCATGTGTTTGATTATGTGGTTTATAAGAGGATTAGTTAATGTTTTTCTACTATAGGATTTTTGGGTTTACATGTGACTGACATTCTTTCCACAGCTAGGGTTGACTTTATGGTGTTTTTATGGCACCTCTGGAACCTGTTGACCTGTGTCTGACCTCTTTCTGACCACAGTCAATGTGTATTGCTAATGTTAGTTTCTTTGAGAATGCTGTGGAGGATTCAGCTGAAACGGACAAGTGACATGAGTAAAACAAATAAGAGATTACGTGTTTATGGAATAGTTTATTATGGGCTCTTTGCTGGCCACTTTGAGCCCATAATGATAATAATAAAATGTAAGTGGAGTGACTTTGCTTAAGAGAAGTCACCGATTACATTAATGTTAACTGAGCACATGGGATGATCCATGTTTGAGGCGAATTATGGTAATGATAGTGATTTAATGATTTGAAAAAACCTGCACATGACACTTGTCTTGCCCGTGCTGAATGCTTATTACTTTTTTGAGATAATTGTTTATACATGTGAAGTTTAATTTTATTTCTAGATCTTGTTTTCCGGGCCATGATGGCCACCAGTATGCAGGCTCCTGGTGGAGCCAGTTTTTGAGACAGGGATCCAGGTTTGGTGAGTTGACGCATGGTTGTCCATGCGTCAAGAGGTGGGGTCCAGAATTAATATTAAACAATGTTTACTATTATTGTTGCAGTGATTTGTGTGATTAGCTGTTTATTTACAGGTATTAAACCTATGCAAGTGGTGCATCCAGGTTCAGATGAGGCTTTGATGGCCTATAAGTGAGAGGAATGTTAGGTTTTGTACTGTTTATTGTCATTTATGCTTAGAAATATCTATATATGCTTAGGGTTTATAATTAGTTGTAGATTGGTAAAGGTTTGATCACACTTGATAGTCTGCAAACTTTGTGTGTATTAGAGAGCACTCTGGAGCATGAGGGAGTTCGTGCCTTGTTTTATTGTTTTATGGTAGGACGTAAGTGCTATTTGCTTAGGTGAACTCTTGGCAGGTTTGGGGAAGTTATTTATGGGGTCACACACACACTATGTCCACAATTTGGTAGAAACACTGAATAATAACTATCAGAAAGTTTGTCTCTCTCAGCTTCTCCCCTCCACAGCTACAAGTGGAGACCAGGGGATGCGGTGTTGGTGAAGTTGCTAAAACCACGGAAACTCTGGGAGGCCGCGCGTTTTCCAGCCCCCAGGCTGTACTGGCAGTGACGAAGAACCAGCATCCTTACGGACGGACAACCTCAGTGGATTCATGCCAGCAGGGTTAAGACCAGCCCCACCAAACCACCTAAGGCGTCGGATCAAGTAGATGACGACTCAGGCGAGCCAACGCCCGGATCCAATACACCTACACACACACAATCACTGATTAACACACAACGCCTGAAAGAGCCAAGACTCAGAAAGCCCTTTGATCCCCCGCCTGAACAACAACAAGGTACTCGAACATCCAGCAGGAACAGAAAGCCTAGAGTACCACACAATGTCTAACCTGATAAAGATAGACTCGTTTCATCCTGATAATGGAGAAAATGAAATGCCCATTGTCATCACACGACGCTTATACGGGGTCTCTCGAACCTGGGACCAGGCCAGGAGACGACTAAAGAACTGTCTTTTTTATATATTTAGGTTATTAATCATATCTACTGCATTAACCTTAGGATTTTTATTTACTATTTCGTATTGTAAACTGCAACCCTGTTCACATTTCTGCAAGCCACATTTTGCTGACAATACCTCATGCTCCACTTGGCAAGACACCCACCTAGTACACTCGTCACGTTCTCTAAAATCAGTAGAAAGCAACACAGACACCACCAATAAACCATGATACCCTGTGTACGCTCAATGATAACCCATATAGCTACCAGTACAGCTACTTCAATGTATTTGCAATTAGCACAAATTGATCCTGAGGATGTGCCAGATGTTACCAATGATGTTCCTGATGTGTATATTGAACATTAGGTTGTGAACTATTACATTTTATGATTTGCTTTTTATATTATTTTGATTACATTTGTGATTTTTCCTTTCTATTTTAGTTATTATTTTAAAATATAATAAAAGAGTGGAACTGTTAGGTATTTTAGTACCATGGGAGCATTTACTGGATATTGTTTTATAGTGACATTATGCAGGAAAACTCTGTCATTCAATAAGGCCCCTTTGTTTTAGTTATTTTTCTCTTTGACCCAAGAATTGATGTGTGAGAATCACAGGCTGGTACAAGGTTGAAATACCACAGAGATCACTCCCTCAGCTACATTAGTTTCTTAATCTTTTAGACGCCTGTTGAAGGCCAAATGGTTTGTTTCAGATTTCACTAATGAAAGAACTCTTCGTTTTGTGCCTTGAAAATATGTCGCTGAGATAATCACAATTGTAGCTGAACTAATACACTACACAAAGGATGCTTCTTCACCCAAGGGCAGGAAGACGCTCCCTTATCTTGGTCTGTACTGGTTTAAACTGATAATCTGCTGTCTCATGAATTTTTTCCTCTATATAAACTGTTGTATACTAATAAACCTTTGAGTTGATTGTGGGAGAGCAACCTGAAGCAGTCTCTGTGTCATTTTGTTCTCCCAGGCTACTCCCGGTACTCCGGCCGGTACCGTGATTGCCCGTTGATCATGCATGAGAATATTTTAATTTTGTTATATGTTAAAGGATGAACTCTGCTTATTGGTGCCCATGCCTTAGGAGGAAAAGCTCTATCTACGGACGGAGATTTCCTTCAAGGTTCATGTGTGTCAGCTGTGCTCCCATGTGTGGCCACTTCCCCTGATCATCCCTCATGTGTATTTAGTCTCTGTGTTTAATGTAGTCTGTGTCGCGTCGTCTGTGTTCCTACCCTCCGTGTTTCCATGCCCAAGCCTGTTCCAAGCCATAGCCTTACCATAGTTTGTTCCCAGTTTAGGTTTCTGTTTAGTTACTGCTCTTGTGCTGCCCTCATTCTTGTTTGTTTCTTTTATGATCATCAGCCACAATAAAAGGCTCGCTTTTGTTTAAGTTCACTCCCGTATCCTCACTTGTGTTCGCACCTGGGTCCTCCACACACATCTCCGCACGGTCTGTCTTCACAAACCGTGACATCGAGTGCTGGGAAGATATTATTGATGGATCAGATTCATGAGTGTTTTATGTACTTAACAATTATATTGTATAGTAAATATTTTATTTTGAACTTTTATGCTGAACTACACACTAACCCCCAGCAGTCTGGTCCTATGACAGCATAACTAGTGAAGTGAAGTCTTATGCCAACTCTTAAAAGTCTTGACCATGTCCACCTCCAAAACTCATAATGGACTTTGGAGGTGGACAGCTATCAAGCTCCTCACAGAAGAGCAGCTTGACAGCTAAAAGCTCCCAATTTAGTTTAGTCCAAATACATGAATTCAAATTGAGGTGATAACTATTTATCAACAGTATGAATGTCTGTTCCCGTCCAACAAAGTTGTTACTACATACCATGTTGAGCAGGGCTTCCACCCACTTGACTTTAACTTCTTCTTTTTCCTGAAAAACATGATATAAACAAACATTTAGTTAAGAAAGACATGCAAGTTGCATACAAAAAGGAGCCTACAAACATTTGTGTACTATTGAATGGCTCAATATATTATACAATTAATTTACAAACACATAAGAACCACTACAATGCTTGTACTGCCAGCATCGAGTGCATGTCAGCAAAGCAACACTGCTTACATTGTGGCTCACAAGCAAAACTAACTGAAGCAGATGTTACTGAATGGGAAGGAGCACCTCCACATCAATCACTCCTTCTGAGCATGATGTCAGGAGGACTTTAAAGAACGTAAACATCAGGAAGGCAGCACAACCAGGTCGTATCAGGTGGTATGTTCCTATTTAATGTCCTATTTGGAGCGAAATCCAGACTCAGTGGCTGAATTAGTGAAGATTCATCAAATACAAAAGCTTATGAATAGTCAGTCAGGCACAGTTCAAATCCGGGAAGTCCAAAGATGCAAACAAATCAGCACAACAGCAAGCTAAATTACTTACATTTACAACTCTCCTGTCTACGATCTCTTCATATTTGAAAATCTTCTGTGTATGGTGTTTTCAGCATTCTGAAAAATAACAAAGGAAATATTTACATGAGGTCTGTAAAACTGGAGAAAATGAAAGAATGAAACAAAATGAAAAAAGAAATCTTATCAAACTTAACGAACCTGCCATGTGTTTCGTACATTTACAATAACATAACGTCTAACCTTTCCTTTTCCTTTTTTTGGTTGGGACATCCGAGGTGTACGCCGTAGAAATCGAGGGAGATGCAGGAAGTGGAGATGGAGAGGAAGATGCAGGAGGAAGCAGAGATGAAGAGGAGGATGCAGGAGGAAGCAGAGATGAAGAGGAGGATGCAGGAGGAAGCAGAGATGAAGAAGAGGATGCAGGAGGAAGCAGAGATGAAGAGCAGGATGCAGGAGGAAGCAGAGATGAAGAGGAGGATGCAGGAGGAAGCAGAGATGGAGAAGAGGATGCAGGAGGAAGCAGAGATGAAGAGGAGGATGCAGGAGGAAGCAGAGATGAAGAGGAGGATGCAGGAGGAAGCAGAGACGAAGAGGAGGATGCAGGAGAAAGCAGAGATGAAGAAGAGGATGCAGGAGGAAGCAGAGATGAAGAGGAGGATGCAGGAGGAAGCAGAGATGAAGAGGAGGATGCAGGAGGAAGCAGAGATGAAGAGGAGGATGCAGGAGGAAGCAGAGATGAAGAGGAGGATGCAGGAGGCTGACAGAGGGAAGATGTTGTTTCAGGCTCTAAATGAAGAATAAATTCCTGGTTTAGAGCCTCTGGGTCTGGGACTGGTCCAGCATCCACACTGTCAGCAGAGGATGGTCCAGCTGCTGGTGTAGAACTTTTAGCAGGAGGTGAAACTTGTAATTCTGCAAAATTTTAAATACTAAATATTCATTAAAAGGGGTTGAAAATGTACAGTACACATAAACACATAATAAGTAGTGATTTGCATGTTTTCAGTTAGGTTTTTACTAAAGTTACAACTTGTAAATATTGGCATCAAGTAAGTCATCTCACACCCTCACTGACCCAAATCATTCAGTACAAGTGCCCTCGGGGGTAGTGTGACATCTGTAGTGCTTTTCTACATTGTACATTAATAAATTAATGAGTGTGACTATAAATCCAGAGAGCTAATGACTTTTATCCTCTGATGACACTACTTTCCTGAATTTGTAGTGCACAACATTTGACACTTCAACCTAGTACTGTGACTTAAGAGTTTTGTACAGTGGTGATGCTAACGACCTCAGGGAGGTAATCAGGTGACCTCTTAAGAAGTATATAAGTGTATAAGAATCTTTGTGTTCATATTGGTAACATGTTTACATATGTACTTGTTATGCTAGAAAGTCTCAAAGAGAATTATCAGGTGTGGTGTTCGAGAAGATTTGTACAATTACATTTGTATAAACATGAGTGTGAAAGACCATAATATACACACACACACAAATACAAAATTGTTTTTTTTTTATTTATTCTTTATTGCTTTTTCATCAACCAAAAAACAAAACAAAACAAAAAAAAAAAGAAAAAAAAAAGACTGATAATAATGATGTATGTACATCGTAGATGATTAATGTTGGGAGGACACTGAGATATATTATATATACTCTTGATGCAACCAAAGATTTCATCAATCCCTGATTTAGAGACAACAGAACATTTGGTTTGATTTCACAAGATAAGAATGACGACTGAGTTGGAAGATTGTTTTATGTTTAGTCAAATCTTTCCTACATAAAGTCGGATTACAAAATCATCCCCTAAGTTTGTTGTTTTATTCAAGGAATTGAAATTATAGAGAAAATCTGTGAAATGACTTAAAGAAAACAAACCACAAAAACTCTATGATGCTCTAAACCCCCTGGTTTAGGTCGGCAACGTTTCTGATGATGAGTGCATCTAAAATTTCCTCAGAAGTCAATGTGCCATATGATTGCATTAGCAATAAATTACACACTTTATAGGATTATATTTGTTTGCAGATGTTTGCAGCTATCAGCGAATATTTATCAGCTATTTTGAAACAAAAAAAAGACTTTTTATCCATAACATCAAATGAACTGTACAACAGAAAATACAAATGCTATTTATGGTCTCCTCACAACAATGATAAGAAAAATAAACTGGGCCAATATGTCATGTTTGTTAATACAGAGATACACATGTTAATGTGATCTCTGGTCTCCTCTGAGTGGGAGTTATTATAACTGACTGTAAAAAGTCAGCACAAGGAAAATAAACTCCACCTAAACTTGGTTTATATCTGACCCAGACAGACTGCAGGTCATAACTTCTTACCTGAAGTTCAGTTCACCTGACACTCGGACCGGCGGCTGCCTCGGGTCTCTGCTCCTCCTGCCTCCCCTTTCCCTCATCCACCTGCTGCCTCTGTGGAAGCTCCGCCATAGCCACCACCAAACAACTGACTTATTTTTACACATTGACCAGCATCCGGCCAATCCACCACCTTTCATTGTTTATACCGTTACAAAAATAAAAATAAAAAATCACCATCAGTATGCCCGATGGCCAGTCCAGCTATGGTCGTGCCATCAGTTAACCCTTCGCTTGCCAGCTGTGACACGCGTGCCCAGGGTTGCCGACCCCTGCTCTAAAGCATCTGATTTGGATTCCTGAGATCAAATATATTTTCCTTTGGCTTTGTTTTCTTCCCATTTGTGGCTTTAATGTAGTGTTACATCCTGTTTGTTTGCTTCCATCTGTACACATGTCCAGATTCACTGTTATGTTTCTATTCTTACATTGCTGTGTGATCACTGTTCCCTCTGCTGACTGATGTGACCTTTTGTATCTTACACTGATACTTGTCATATTTGTATCTGCGCCTAAATATAAAAAGTTTTCCATGCTAAAACACAGCTCCACCTCCTGCAGTTCTCCCTCTGAACCACTAGATGTCTCTGTTATCTAAATGAAGACGTGCAGCACAGCAACCACAGCAGCGCTCAGATCACACGTGTCCTGTTATTATGTATAAAAGCATGAAACAGGTGAGACAGGTGGGATCAATATTAATGTTGTGGAAATATATGAAAAAGCAACAGAAGAGTGAAAACATTTCGTGTTTCTAGAAAGATCTTTCAGCTCACAGCTGCTAACAGACTGTATTTACAAGTGACAAACTGCAACTCTACAGTACATCTACAGTATATATCAAATATATTCTGTATTCAAATCTATTGAGTGATGTTTGAAAGTCTTTCCAGGTGAGTTTGATCCAGGAGGGTCTGAAGCCAGAGTCAGACAGAGACTGTGCAGAGACTGTAGAAGGACAGAGCAGCAGCAGAGCAGTCCAAATACACTGATGATCCTCTGTCAGATCCAGAGGGACACACAGGGATGATGCTGGACTCTACATTGTGTCTGACAGTGGAGCTGTTCTCAGAGCAGTTCACTCTGCAGCACTGACAGTCATCTGTACTTCTTCTCATTCCTCTGTCAGTCACTGCTGGATGAAGCTCTCCTCTCCACCTCCCAGTAACATGGCCCAGTCAGAGCGTCTCTACACACAAGCTGCTGCTGCTTCAACCTCTCTGGATCATCAGGACACAGCTCCTCCTCTCTCAGCACACACACCGTCCTGTTTACCATCATCACCTCCACCTGCAGAGAGAAGAAGGAAGAGCAGAGGAGATAAACGAGTGTTTCCAGAGACTCTTCATCAGCTGTCAGTCAGTGATGCAGCACATCCAGTATAAAGAGCAGCAGGGACTTCAGTGCTGGGACTGTACTAGGACTCATTGTTGCTTCACTTTTTCTAATCTTTGGATTTTTATTGAAGTTGATGAAAATGTTTTTCCCTCCTAGTTTGAGTTTGGACTTTCATTCATTAGAAGAACCTTGGTGTGTCCACTCTGAGCTCTGTAGGAACCCCAACAACAAGCCCAACAATCCAGATGGACGGTTCCAGCTGTTAACTGGAGGAATTCCATCCAAACATCTGCTCTCACTAAATTCTTCCTCACCTACAGACTGTGTTCTTCACTGCTTTAAACTTGGAAATGAATGCAGTCATTGGTCTGCGTGCTGCTTTGTTCAGAGAGCTGATTCGCTGTTGACAGTGTTTGATCAGAGCGTGTCAGCTGTTACTATGGTGACCATAAAGGTCAGAAACAGGAAGTGTTTGTGTCCAATCCTGAAGCCTGTCACCATTCTCCTCTCACAGCTTCACTGAGAAGCTGCAGCTTTACAGGAAACACTGGATCTTTGCTTCATACTGACTGTGTTTAGTACAATACTGCTGACAGCACCACCCACTCACTCCATCACTCTACTGACCCCAGAGTCTCCAGTCTGTAGTCTGGACTCTGCTGAAGATCAGACAGCTGCTTCACATCTGGATCCTGCAGGTTGTTTCCTCTCAGTTCCAGCTCTCTCAGATGGGAGGGGTTGGACTTCAGCGCTGCTGCCAGATAATCACAGCTGATCTCTGACAAACCACAGACACTCAATCTGCATAAAGAATGAAAGATGTAAGTTTATTAGACAAAGTGTGAGCTTGAAATCATTCAGTGTTTCATCATCTGTTCAGAGCTGAAGAAGGTTCAGAATGTAGAAGTTTAGAAAATGGAAACTCCAAACAGCTGAAGCCAACAGGAAGCAGCTTCAAACAGGAAACTGTGTAGAGTTTCAGACTATGTGTCCTGATGCAGCCAGTTGGATTTTGGAGATTTGAATCTCTGTTCTGTGACTAAGTCCTTGAATCATTTCTTCAAGTTGGTCCAACAAGACAGACTAAGTATTGGACATGTGTTGTGGCTCCATTAGGGGAGCTTCTAAATGTGATGTGATGGCCCCTCTGGGTCTGTCAGGTCACAGGACTGAAGAGAGCTCAAACTGGGCACACAGTTGTTCCAGTGTGGACCAAAGACTCTATACTGGGACTGAGGGACTGCTTTGACTACACCCACTGGGACTTTTTAAAGGCTCATGTTCTCACTTAGATCATCGATTTCTACTTACATTTCTTTCTGGGAAAAATGGGGATTACTTTGGAAACAGGAAGTATTTTCCCCAATAAGCAGCCCTGGATTAGTAAATCACTCCAACATGTTCTCAGGCAGAAGAAGCTGTCTTGTTATGAGGGAGAGAAGAAAAAGATTGAGGCACAGAAACTTGTTGAAAGAGAGATAAAGCAGCTAAAATCAGGTGTAAAAGTAAAGCAGAGGATGAGCTGAATAAAGGACACTCAAGGTTGGCTTGGAAAGGAATGAAGTCCATGGTGGGGATGCAGAACAAGGAGCAAAGATGAATGTGATGCTGAACCAGCAGAAGACTTGGACTCATTGGATTCCAGCTTTGATATCATTGATTTCAATGAAGAGCTTTGTGATTGTAGCAAAGGGCTGGTAGCTCCGAGAGTCCCACTGATGAGGTGTTTGTGTGGAAATCTCTTAGTGGGACCAAAGAGAGAAAAAGCCCTGGTCCTGATGCTGTGGGAGGGAAATGATTGAAGTGTGCTGTGAGGAACTGACTGGGAGATTTTCACACATTTTCCAGTCCTCCTTGGAACAACAGGAAGTTCCCAGCATATGGAAACAAAGGTTAAGTGTCCTATGGCACTCAGTGATGATGGTGCTGTGGCCCCACCACCTCCACCTCTTTGTAAAGGAACTAACTGTAATCTGAAGCTTCAAATGGAACTAAGACTTCCTCCACTAGGTGGCAGTGTCTGATGAGAAAGTGTTAGTGGAGCTGGCCTGGAGTCAGAAACAGGAAGATGCAGGATTTGGGCTGTAATGGGGAAAAGTGGTTAGCACTAGTGCCTTAAAGCAAGAAGGTTGTAGGTTGAAGCTTGTTGGCCTTTCTGTGGAGGTTGGATGTTCTCCCACAGTCCAATGAAATGCTGCTTAGGTTCATTGGTGCTTCTAAATTGGCTGTAGGTGTGGATGTGAGAGAGTGCTTCTCTGTCTCTCTCTGTTGGCCCTGTGATGGACTGCTCACCTGTGCAGGTGGACCACGCCTCTTGCCTATGACAGCTAGAGCACAGGCTGCAGCCCTGTGAGCCTAAGCTGAATAAACAGTTAGCAAAAATGATCCATAGATGGCCTGAAATTCCCCAGTTAGCAGTTTGGTAGATAGCTATGACATGCTAATCCCATCCAGCAGCTGTATTCTACCTGTAAGCTGATCCCTGTTGAGCCAAAGCACTTTTTCATATACAAATTACAACCTTTAATAGAAACCTATTGGTCAGCATCTTATTAGCCTGCTGTTAGCTTCATTCCACAGAAAACCGAGAGAAACTAACAGAGTTGATAAAGAATAAAGAGAAATGTGCTGATTTAAAGCCTTTGAAGTAGGGCTGCTCAATTAATCGAATTTTAATCACGATTACGATCTGGGCTTTCAACGATCATTAAAAATGACTGAGCTGATTATTAGCCCCTCCCTCGTGCTTTACTCTTGCACTGCTCCGTGTGGCAAAGTACGGTGGCCCCTAGAGACAAAGCACGTACAAACTCCAAAACACGTGCAAAATCCAAAACACGTGCAAAATCCAAAACACGTGCAAAATACAAAACACGTGCAAAATACAAAACACGTACAAAATCCAAAACACGTGCAAACTCCAAAACACGTACAAAATACAAAACACGTGCAAACTCCAAAACGCGTGCAAACTCCAAAACGCGTGCAAAATCCAAAACGCGTGCAAAATCCAAAACACGTGCAAAACCAAAACACGTACAAAATACAAAACACGTGCAAAATCCAAAACACGTGCAAAATCCAAAACACGCGCAAACCCCAAAACACGCGCAAACTCCAAAACACATGCAAAATCCAAAACACACGCATACCCCAAAACACATGCAAATTCCAAAACACAACGGAAGTGCTCCAGGACGCTAGGGGCAGTGTTGAGCTTTTGTTACCTAGTAACTACACAAGCCAGGAAGTACCAATGACCGGATTTGGGGTCTGCAGTCTTAAAGGCCGCATTTTAAGGCATTTTATGTCACAGCGACACGACGAAGACTGTCCCAATTCAAAGGCTGCTCGAAATGCGGCCCTCAAATGCGTCCTTAATTTCCCCTGAATTTTAAGGATGGGTGTAGCCTTCATGGCCCAACATATCCCAGACTTCATAGCGCGGCGGTGGTGTGGATAATTTTGCCGAAAAAAAATGGCGGAAGCGGAGCGGACGAAGAGTAAACTTTCAGAAGTAAGTACTGAATATTATGTCACTTATTTATGCGCAAATGTTTTTATAATGAAGAACATTAAAACATTACTGTTGGCAACATGTCGGGAAAGTTATGTGACATTAGCGACGTTTGTACTAACTTGGTTTTAAAGCCTTTACTTCAAAATATTCGCCGTTCAATAGCTGACTTTAATCTTACAGAGAATGTGATGATTTTATGCGTAATTAAAGTCAGTCATGTCAGTCAGCTGACGGTTCACTCGTTAAGCTGAAAGAAAGATGCTTTAATCACAGGAGTCACACATGTGTCCACTGTACCATCTGGGAACTCTTCTTGTTTAGCACTCGTAATGACACAAACACTAAATCCTCCTTCTCTGGTGCTGTTTTGTAGCAGTGTGTACACCTGAGACTGTCACCTGTCTGTCTGTCCTGCACTCTCTGTCTGTTTCTTTCTCTCTGATTGTGGAATAAAAGTATGAACATGTATTTATAAGTCACACTTGTGTTTGAATCCTGCAGCTTATCACACATTTGATTTCTATGTGTGACACGTGCAAGTGTCCAGAGTGAGGACAGACTGAGGGACCCACTGCTGCACATCATCTGTGAGGCTTTGCACCCCTGATGATCCACCAGGACAATCTCAGCAGTATGTGAGGAAGAGGAGGAGGAAGAGCCAGCAGCAGCTGACAGATGGAGAGAATAGACAGACTGTTCCCTGTTTGTGAAGGACTGCTAGAAAAGTTTAAAATAACTAATTGTCTGTCCTGAATCAGTCTTATTAGGTAATGTTCAAATAACTTTTTATCATTCCCGTGTTTTCAGTGTGGGAGAAAGTACTCAGGGCATTCAGGTTACACACTATGAAAGGCAGCAACAAGTTTAATGTTCAGAAACCTAAAGTATGTATCTGCAGCAGAATGGAGCTAAAAATAAATGTTTGTTTCAGTTCTATGAAGCTTTGAGTATTTTGGATTAGTAGCACTGCTGTGTTTGTTGCATCATATTGCTGTAATTGTTTATATGCTTTATATATTCTGAGGTAAGTTGATCTATAGTGTTACATCATATTCTATAAGGATGTTATGTGTTTGTATACTTTCTGCCCAGTTTGACCCATTTAGCAGAAGCCAGCCTGTTTAGGCTCTGATATCTATTCTGTATGACTTAAAGCAGTTATGACATGGTCTGATTTTCTCACCCAATAAAGGAATATTTAATACATCAGTCTACTCTTCATTTTATCAGAAACGGTTATCACAGCTTGTACATTTTTTTACACATGTATGTAAGCATTGAGCCAAATTTAGTAATGCCAACATACTGAAGGAACAACATTTGTCTCTTATATATGATACACCTATATATGCACTGTCAATATACATTTTGAACCAGCTGCAGATGTCAGAGTAACAACTGACTGACCCCCACATAAAGTGCGTTACAGTAGTCCACAGGGGAAGAAATAAAAGCATGGATCACGGTTTCAAAGTGCTGCCTAGAAAGAAAAGATTTCACTCTTGCCAGTCGCCTTTGTGACCAGGAGATATTTTATTTTGTATTCTTATGATCACAGTTATAATCAGAAGTATCAATCATTAATCATTTACCATTGTTGAACCAGTTGACAGAATAATCTTTGAACCATATCTATGTTAACATTAATCTACACAGATTATCAGTACTTTAATCAGTCTATTGTTGTTCTGTACTATTCATGTTATTTGCTTAAAGCTGTTTCACAGTTCTGTAACCACTCAGAAGCCTGTGGGTCCTGCTGGACCCTGCCTTAGTTCTATGTTCAGTTCTGCACGTACACAGGCCTTTAAAGTACGTGCACGCTCTTATATAACACATGAATGTGTACACACACACTTAGTAAGAATAGGAGGGTCGTCTGAGGACAGTTTTCTGATAGATATACTTTCACAATAGACACGAATAGATATACACACCACACACACTGGTTTTCTCTGAGTGCTGGGCTGAGTGGAAACATCTGGAGGCCTTATAAGGAGAACTTGTGGAGTGAGGGGAACTTCCTGAGTTCTGAGAACTGACTGATACTTATCATGTGACTTGACGTCATCATTGTAATAAAAGCCTTGTGAGATGCTTGTTCGGGGGAGATCGGCTCTAAAAGGCTTGTGATGCTCATCTTCCCCATATGTACATATGTATAATAAAAATCACTATTCTGACATCTACTGAGACCATGCAGTCGTTTGTCTTCTCCTCAAAACTCGAATCATGACACCTTAAATGATAAAAATGGACTGGTCCAACTTAAAACCAAGGGCAGTAACAACAGGTTTAAAATAAATCTCCAGGGGTTCCAAATGAAAAGAAGAGGACTCACAGGGGCCACTGGGTCCAAACACCAACAAATCTGTTTTCTTTTCATTCAAATTTAAAAAGTTTAGAGCCAACCAAGCTTTAATGTCATCTAGGCATGTCAAGAGAGGTTTTATTCAGATGCCATCCTTCAGCTTCAGTGGCAAATAAATTTGGCAGTCATTCCTATATACTTGTCTTTGAGTGAAGATTTAAGGTGGTAAGACATGTAAATAACTGCAACTTGAATCTGTACTGAAGCTCAGTATTTGACACAGAGTTCATGTTCACTGCTGTAATAGCTAATAATGACTAATATAATAACCATAATATTGGCCATATTATATTTACATTACCAAAGTGATATGACTTTAGTGTTATGAACAACATTAGCTAATTGTTATTTACTAGCTAATCTTAAATGACTGTTCAGTACAGAAATGAAGCCCAAAAATCATGTTTTACTGTCCTGTGGTCTCAGCCTCAGATACTTATCAAATCACACAAAGCTCTTGTAGAAACAAATAAACAAATGAAAAAAATATGTTCTCCTTCATTTCTGTCAAAAAAAGTTGTATGACACGTTTCCAGCTGTTAGTATCATGGTTGCTAGGCAACCTGGGAAGCGCAACGGAGACTAGAGCCCATGTGTTTGCAACAAACTTGCCGTTTATTTTGCAAATCGAGCTCAACACTGCCCCTAGCGTCCTGGAGCACTTCCGTTGTGATTTGGAGTTTGCACGTGTTTTGGAGTTTGCACGTGTTTTGGATTTTGCACGTGTTTTGGATTTTGCACGTGTTTTGGATTTTGTACCTGTCTTGGTGTTTGTACCTGTTTTGGATTTTGTACCTGTTTTGGATTTTGTACCTGTCTCGGTGTTTGCACGTGTCTTGGATTTTGTACGTGTTTTGGATTTTGTACGTGTTGAGGAGTTTGTGCGTGCTATTTGGAATTTGTAAGTGTTTTGGAGTTTGTACGTGCTTTGTCTCTAGGGGCCACCGTAGCAAAGCACCTCTCTGCATTTCAAACACGCATCACAACAATTAAGAGAACCCAAGGGAAGCTCGGAAAGCTAAGCAGAAGTTATTTGGAGAGGAGAGTGACTGCCGTTGGTTGAAAAGAGAGGTAAAGAAAAATTCAGTGGTGTGGAAACATTATGGGTTCTCGGAGTCAGACGTGGATCAAGTAGACATAGTGTGTAAACTTTGCTACGGTGTCATAGCTGCACCACAGAGCAAAACTGCAAAGTTCACTAAACATAGATGTTTACATTTTTCATTTATTTTTTATATTGTAAACATTTGCACTCTTATCAGTATTTGCACACTATTTTATATTATTTTTTAAAGTCATTATTCAATGCATTGTTATTGTTAACCCTTTAAATCCCTGTAGAACCGGAACCGCGTAAGCTAGCGCAGTAATTTTTTTTGCATATGAAACCGGAGGAGTTGTACTTACATCTTATGCCATCAGCTTGTCCTCAGTCAGGGTTTCCTTCCACATAAAGCTTTGCAAAAACTGCATAAAAAGCGCTTACAGGAACAAAAACATACTATTCCAGAAACACGCTTTGCCGATCTGATCAGCTGTTCATAACACTTCCCACATTGAAAAACACGTCAACGCGAACTTTCGCATGTCCGCCATTTCCTGTCCGAAACCGGAAGTGACCTCATATTCGCGGAAAATGTAGTTTTTTACTTGTAGGCCTTAAAAGCCTATACTGGTGTTTTTATAAGTCATGTTTGACTCTATACTTTTCTGAACAGTTTCTGGAATGCTTAGAAATCGAATTGCACTGCTGGAAATAGTTTATTTTGATGCACATGCTGTTTTCTTTGCAAATTTGCATCATAGGATTGTTTTTTGTTTTTCCTGCAGTATATAAAAATTGCTGTATCTCCAAAAAAAAAAAAAACTATGAAGACACTCAAAATAAATTTCCTGTGGTGGGAAACTATTTTTTGCAACTTTTTTCTATTTGAAGTTTTGAGGGATAAGCCTCTTAAATTTCCCCAAGTAGAAATATATGTAAAAAAAACAAAAACGATTTTCAATTTGTTTGTAGTTTATTGCACTTTTTTGCAATTAATGTAATTACTATGGACTTAATGCATACATATTATTAAAATATGGGCTATAACAGTTGTATTGATGTATAGCAACTTGAAATGCTCCAAAAAATGGCACTACAGCATGTAAAAAAAATAAAATAATATACCGGTAAGCTCTCGCAGACTTGGTTCTATGGTAGGTCTTAAAGGGTTAAATAAATATCGTCAAATAATCGAGATCTCAATTTCAGTGAAAATAATCGTGATTATCATTTTTGCCATAATCGAGCAGCCCTACTTTGAAGTGCTTCAGATGATCTCTGTCCACTTCTATCCACTCATTCATTCATGTAAGCTTTCTAATGCAGCTTTGATCTTCACAGTCTGCTTTATGAAACTCATTCTAACCCTGAATGTCAGAGTGTTCCTCCTTCTCTTTCCCATCATACATGCTGGCAGTGGAGGACATTTGGATGTTGGACTGTGTTTTGGATGATGTGTGTATGTTTGTGTTGGACTGCTGTCTGTAAAGAAAACGTACATTTTGCTTTGGATTTCAGTGTCAGACAGACTTTAAGGTGGAATGAAGAGTTGGAGAGTTTCACAGTGAATTATCCAGTGGAGGATTTTTCTTCTTCTTTGAAGGCTTGGAATGTGAACATTGTTCTGCTGCAGTCAATGGACTAAACCAGAGAAGAAGAAAACAGACTTTACCATGAAGATCCTCAGTGTGGATCAGTATAATATCAGCCTGATGTCTGCAGTTTAGTGTCAGCACAACTTTCACATCATATTCATCTCAGCACAACTAAAACATGCTGACTGACCTCAGAGTTTCAAGTCCACATCCTGGACTCTCCAGGAAACCACACAGATGCTTCACTCCTGAATCATGCAGCATGTTGTAGCTCAGGTCCAGCCCTCTCAGATGGGAGGGGTTGGACTTCAGTGCTGCTGCCAGATAATCACAGCTGATCTCTGACAAATCACAGCCCATCAATCTGTATAAAGAATGAAAGATGTAAGTTTATTAGACAAAGTGTGAGCTTGAAATCATTCAGTGTTTCATCATCTGTTCAGAGCTGAAGAAGGTTCAGAATGTAGAAGTTTAGAAAATGTGAACTCCAAACAGCTGAAGCCATCAGGAAGCAGCTTCAAACAGGAAACTGTGTAGAGTTTCAGACTATGTCCTGATGCAGCCAGTTGGATTTTGGAGATTTGAATCTCTGTTCTGTGACTAAGTCCTTGAATTATTTCTTCCACTTGGTCCAACAAGACAGACTAAGTATTGGACATGTGTTGTGGCTCCATTAGGGGAGCTTCTAAATGTGATGTGATGGCCCCTCTAGGTCTGTCAGGTCACAGGACTGAAGAGAGCTCAAACTGGGCACACAGTTGTTCCAGTGTGGACCAAAGACTCTATACTGGGACTGAGGGACTGCTCTGACTGCACCCACTGGGACTTTATAAAGGCTCATGTTCTCACTTAGATCATCGATTTCTACTTACATTTCTTTCTGGGAAAAATGGGGATTACTTTGAAAACAGGAAGTATTTTCCCCAATAAGCAGCCCTGGATTAGTAAATCACTCCAACATGTTCTCAGGGAGAGAAAGCTGTCTTGTTATGAGGGAGAGAAGAAAAAGATTGAGGAACGGAAACTTGTTGAAAGAGATAAAGCAGCTAAAATCAGGTGTAAAAGTAAAGCAGAGGATGAGCTGAATAAAGGACACTCAAGGCTGGCTTGGAAAGGAATGAAGTCCATGGTGGGAATGCAGAACAAGGTGCAAAGATGAATGTGATGCTGATTCAGCAGAAAACTTGGACTCATTTGGTTCCAGCTTTGATATCATTGATTTCAATAAAGATTAAAGCAAGAAGGTTGTAGGTTGAAGCTTGTTGGCCTTTCTGTGGAGGTTGGATGTTCTCCCACAGTCCAATGAAATGCTGCTTAGGTTCATTGGTACTTCTAACTTGGCTGTAGGTGTAAATGTGAGAGAGTGCTTTTCTGTCTCTCACTTTTGGCCCTGTGATGGACTGCTCACCTGTGCAGGTGGACCACTCCTCTTGCCCTATGACAGCTAGGGCACAGGCTCCAGCCCTGTGAGCCTAAGCTGAATAAACAGTTAGCAAAAATGATCCATAGATGGCCTGAAATCCCCCAGTTAGCAGTTTGGTAGATAGCTATGACATGCTAATCCCATCCAGCAGCTGTATTCTACCTGTAAGCTGATCCCTGCTGAGCCAAAGCACTTTTTCATATACAAATTACAACCTTTAATAGAAACCTATTGGTCAGCATCTTATTAGCCTGCTGTTAGCTTCATTCCACAGAAAACTGAGAGAAATTAACAGAGTTGATAAAGAATAAAGAGAAATGTGCTGATTTAAAGCCTTTGAAGTGCTTCAGATGATCTCTGTCCACTTCTGTCCACTCAGTCATTCATGTAAGCTTTCTAATGCAGCTTTGATCTTCACAGTCTGCTTTATGAAACTCATTCTAACCCTGAATGTCAGAGTGTTCCTCCTTCTCTTTCCCATCATTCATGCTGGCAGTGGAGGACATTTGGATGTTGGACTGTGTTTTGGATGATGTGTGTATGTTTGTGTTGGACTGCTGTCTGTAAAGCAAACGTACATTTTGCTTTGGATTTCAGTGTCAGACAGACTTTATGGTGGAATGAAGAGATTGAGAGTTTCACAGTGAATTATCCAGTGGAGGATTTTTCTTCTTCTTTGAAGGCTTGGAATGTGAACATTGTTCTGCTGCAGTCAATGGACTAAACCAGAGAAGAAGAAAACAGACTTTACCATGAAGATCCTCAGTGTGGATCAGTATAATATCAGCCTGATGTCTGCAGTTTAGTGTCAGCACAACTTTCACATCATATTCATCTCAGCACAACTAAAACATGCTGACTGACCTCAGAGTTTTAAGTCCACATCCTGGACTCTCCAGGAAACCACACAGATGCTTCACTCCTGAATCCTGCAGGTTGTTGTTCCAGCTCAGGTCCAGCTCTCTCAGATGGGAGGGGTTGGACTTCAGTGCTGCTGCCAGATAATCACAGCTGATCTCTGACAAACCACAGCCCATCAATCTGTATAAAGAATGAAAGATGTAAGTTTATTAGACAAAGTGTGAGCTTGAAATCATTCAGTGTTTCATCATCTGTTCAGAGCTAAAGAAGGTTCCGAATGTAGAAGTTTAGAAAATGGAAACTCCAAACAGCTGAAGACAACAGGAAGCAGCTTCAAACAAACACAACAAGAGAAAAAACTCTGAATGTTTCACATTAAAGTTGTACATTTATGTCAGTTTTGGCCGGCGGTCATAGGTTCTGTCCAATAATACGACGCGAGACTGGAGTAAAAGACATCCATGGACTGGCACTTTATTAAAGAAGGGGCATGATAACAGCACAAAACACTAACAACAACTAAACAAAATGGCTTCCTTTTATACTCTACCTCTTCAGGTGAGCATCCGGAATAGCCCAAGTATGGGGGTTAACTAATCAAAATGAACACATAACCCTCCACACAAACACAAACATACAATAACATTAAAGCACATCACAAACATATACATATTTCCAACACATACTATAAACAAACCAATAACATAAGCTTCACCCATTTCTATCTAAATTAAAACCCTCTTTATCCATACTCCCTAACCTGGCACACTGGTCTGCTCCAAGAGCTCTTAAACAGGTGATTTAGCTGCTTTCACTCTTTTGCTCCACATCCTGCAAGAAGCAACTAGGACAGGTGAGTACCTTTACAAGTTCTCATTTCACATATGTTTAGGTTATTGATAAATGATTAACTGCAAGCAGCTCTAACTTTGGCTCTTCTCCGACACAGGTAGGATGGCCAGTCCCACTGTCTCTTTTCTGTTACAAGCTGTCAATTTAATCGTATGTCAAATAACCTAATAAAAGACTCCATAAGAACTAATGTGTTTTCTTTATTACCCCATTTTAAATTCCCAATCCAATAATTTATTATTAACAATACCAACCAGGTAATGGAACCCCTGGTCTCCATTACATTTCCTCCCCCCTTCTCCTTAGACTACTGTACTTCAATCTTCATACATACGTGAAAGACAGTCTGCAACACAGTTAGATTTGCCTGGACGATACCGCACTGTGAAATCATAGGGTTGCAATGACAAATACCGTCTCGCAACACGCAGGTTGGTCTCCTTCATCTTGTGCAGCCACTGAAGGGCACGGTGGTCTGTCTCCAGGGTGAAATGTCTGCCTAGAAGATAGTACCTCAGTGACTCCACCGCCCACTTCATAGCAAGACACTCCTTTTCCACGGTGGAGTATCTAGACTCTCTGTCCTGAAGCTTTCTGCTGAGGAAAACAACCGGGCGCCTCACTCCCTCCACCTCCTGCAGCAGCACTGCTCCCAAGCCTACTCCAGAAGCATCTGTCTGCAGTGTGAAAGGCTGAGCAAAATCCGGGCTGTGTAGAACAGAATCACTTGTGATGGCTGACTTAAGGTCAATGAAAGCTCTGTCACAGTCTTTTGTCCACTTCACCTTATTCGGCGCCGACGCTTTTGTCAAATCCGTGAGAGGTGCTGCCCTCTCCGCAAAGTGGGGGATGAATTTACTGTACCAGCCCACTAAGCCTATAAATGCCCGCACCTTCTTGGTTGTAGGAACTGGATATGCATGGATTGCCTCCATTTTCCCCACCTGAGGCTTCACCTGTCCATGTCCAACCACATATCCAAGGTACTCCACCTGCCTCTGTGCGATCTTACACTTGTGAGGATTGATAGTAAGACCAACAGATTTGATTAACTTTAGAACGTGTCGCAGGTGAGCCACATGCTGCTCCCAGGTCTGACTAAATATCACAACATCATCTAGGTATGCTGCAGCAAAGTCTGACACATCCCTCAAGACCTGGTCCATCAGCCGCTGAAACGTTGCTGGTGCCCCTTGGAGACCAAACGGCATCACCCTGAACTGAAACAGCCCAAACGGGGTTTTGAAGGCCGTCAGTTCCTTTGCCTCTGGAGCTAGGGCCACCTGCCAGTAGCCCTTGCTTAGGTCAAGAGTGGTAATGAACTTACTTCTCCCCACCCTTTCCAAGAGCTCATCAATACGAGGCATTGGATAGGGGTCAAACTTTGAGACAGAGTTGAGATATCTCAAGTCAATGCAAAACCTCAATGTTCCATCCTTTTTTGGGACCAGAACAATTGGGCTGCACCATTCACTCGCTGATGTTTCAATTATCCCAAGTGACAACATTAGGTCGATTTCTTTCTTCAGCTGTGAAACCAGGCGTTCAGGAATCCTATAGAATTTTCTACGGGGTGGAGCATTATCCCTCAAGTGGACTTTGTGTTGTACCAGTTTTGTAAAACCAGGTTTTTCCTGGAACAAATTTGGATCCAGAAGAGCCCTTAAATCTCCCTGCTGGGAGGGCTTAAGATGGGCCAGTGACACTAAACTTGGCCCTGATTTGCCTGTGGGAAAAAACTGTTCTCCCTCCTCTTCGTCCTTGACTACCCGAACAAGACAATGCTGTTTTACCTGCTGCATGGACTGCATTGGCGGTTGCTGCTGCTGCGTGGTGGGCTGCTGCTGCTGCGTGAATTCTTTTAACAGGTTAATATGGAAGACCTGATGTTTCTTCCTCCTGTCAGGCATGTACAGCTCATAGTTAACATTGCCAAGACGTTTTGTAATTTTGTAGGGGCCTTGCCACCTGGCTAGCAGTTTGCTGTCTGTCGTAGGAAGCAACAGCAACACATGCTGTCCTGGTTGGAATGTTCTTTCCCTGGCCTTCTTGTCATACCAGGTTTTCTGCTTGTTTTGAGCCACTTTCATGTTTTGCTGTGCCAGTATTGTCATTTGTTCTAGTCTCTCTCTCATTTTCAGCACATAAGCTATTACATTATCTCCATCAGGCTCTGGATTCTCCCATTGTTCTTTCAGCAGGTCAAGTGGACCTCTCACTTGACGGCCATAAAGCAGTTCAAATGGTGAAAATCCTGTAGAGGCCTGTGGCACTTTGCGATAGGCAAACAACAAGTAAGGCAGCCACTGATCCCAGTCTGAGCCAGTGTCTGTTACAAATTTGCGCAGCATGTTCTTTAGTGTCTGGTTAAAACGCTCTACTAGTCCATCTGACTGGGGGTGGTAAGGGGTGGTTTTAATACCTTTTATGCCAAGTAATCTATATACCTGCTGTAGAAATTTAGACTGGAAATTTGTGCCACAGTCTGTCAGGACCTCTTTAGCTATACCTACTCTAGAAAACAACTGCAGGAGACAATTGGCAACCTGTCTCGCTTTCACTGATCTTAGGGGGAAAGCTTCAGGATAATGAGTGGCATAATCACAAATGACCAAGATGTAACGATTACCTGATGAGCTTCTTTCAAGGGGCCCCACTACATCCATTCCTATTCTTTCGAAAGGTGTATCTATGACAGGCAATGGCTGAAGATGGGCACGGGCCACTCCTTTATTTAGGGTGAGCTGACATATCTGACACGACTTACAAAACTGCTGTAGTTGAGTGTACATGCCAGGCCAGACAAAACGGCTTGCAATCCTATGTAAAGATTTCTGAAAACCAAGATGGCCTGCCCAAGGTACAGAATGACCAAGTTCCATGACTTTGTTTCTTAGTGCCTGTGGTAATGCTATGGCTTCAGTCTTGCCTTTACACTCATAAAGGACACCATTTCTCAGCACATAGGTTGCATCTGCCAACACATCTACTTTCCCTTGCATCTGTCCATCAACCTCAGACACCTTATCAAACCAGGATTTTAATGATGGATCTGCCTGTTGAAGTGAAGAGATATCTAGTGGGATATCAAGTTCCAGAGGGAGGTTGGGGCTGTGGTCTACACCCTCTAACCTGGATGAACCCCTAAATTTTTCTCTTCGTCTTTGCGCTCGAGATTTAGCTGGTTTTGCTGGGCTTACTTCTAATTCTTCATCATAGAAAGGTAGCTCTTTTAACGGGTCATTTGCACTCTGAGCTCTTGTGGTGATCAAACTGGGGATTGCACTTTCTGGCTGTGCCTGCAGAATAATGTCTTGCTTCTGTACGTTGTGGTCCTGATCTACATGAACTGTATGCAAATGTCCCAGAACTTCATTAGACACCAAATCTAGTAGTGTAGGTATATCTAAGCCCAATATCACTGCATATGGTAGTCTGGGTGCTAAAGCCACTGGCAGGAGAAATGTCTGGCCACCTACAGTCAAATACACCTCAGCCATGGGATAATCCTTCTCATCACCATGTACACAGCTTATTTTAGTCCTTGTGTCACTCCATAACTCTCTTGGTACTAAACTAGCCAAAACCACTGACTGAAAGCTCCCTGTATCTAAGAGTGCTTCTTCATGCTGACCATTAACAAGTACAGGTGTTGTTCTTACTGCTTCATGATCAGGACCTGGCAATGTGGGTCTGGGGGCTGAGCACAAAAGGGATGGCCTACTTTGTGTTGTTGCTGGGCAGGTATACTGAGTGTGGCCTATCTGGTTACAGTGATAACATCTAACATCTGATTTTGAACCCGAATGTGACTTTTTAGTGTTGTTACTTTTACCAGAAACAAAATGTCTGCTTCCAGGATAACTTCTACTCTGGCCTATACCACCGCTCCTTACACCCCCATCAGACTTACTTTGTCCAGTCATGAAGCTGTCCCGGCCAAAGGTGGTTCCTCTCGATCCTGTTCTGGCAGAGATGAAGATTTCCGCTAGCTGTGAAGCCTCCTCTGCAGATTTGGGGGAACGTTCCCTGATCCACACCTCCAGATCTGGGTGGACCATCCTCAGAAACTGCTCCAAGATCATCAGTTCAGAAATGTCTTTCACTGTAGATTTTTCAGGTTTCGCCCATTTGTAAAACATATCTTTTAATCGCACATAAAGTTCTCTTGGAGTTTCACCTGGGTGCATATCCTGGGCTCGAAACCTTCTTCTGTATGTGTCAGCAGTTATTTCGTATTTAGCAAGAATGGCATCTTTTACTTTATCATAGACTTCTGAATCAGCAATGTCCATATGCACATAAGCACTACGTGCTTTTCCAGTGAGCAGAGGTACGAGTCGAACAGCCCATTCTTCTCTTGGCCAACGGCAAACTTGAGCCATTCTCTCAAAAGTAGTGAGAAAATGCTCAATATCATCATCTGGAGTGAGTGGCAACAACTTGGGATCTCTCTGATGAAATGGTTCCTGTCTTGGCAGAGACCACATCTGCTGACCAGTCAGACTAGGCCCCTCATCAGGTTCACTTCCCTCCTCGATTTGGTTGTCCTCTTGTTCCTGCTGCTGTTCTGTCATTTCTTTTACTTGAACTTGCATTTGCTGAAACTGATGTTGCATACTTTTCCATCTTTGTTCTTGTCGGGCTGATTCTCTGTCCATTCTCTGGTCTCTTGTTGCTTGAGACTGCATCAATGATTTCACCAGAGCTGTCAGTTCATCCAGTCTATCGCCAGGTTTAGCTCCTGCTTTAGCCACTGGATCAGCTGTAGAACCTTCACCATCCTCTGCCACTTCATTACTGTCATTCTTCTTTCCACTTCTCGTCATCATATTTACCTCATTCATTAGAGGAAGCACTCCTGACACCACTTGTCAGTTTTGGCCGGCGGTCATAGGTTCTGTCCAATAATACGACGCGAGACTGGAGTAAAAGACATCCATGGACTGGCACTTTATTAAAGAAGGAGCATGATAACAGCACAAAACACTAACAACAACTAAACAAAATGGCTTCCTTTTATACTCTACCTCTTCGGGTGAGCATCCGGAATAGCACAAGTATGGGGGTTAACTAATCAAAATGAACACATAACCCTCCACACAAACACAAACATACAATAACATTAAAGCACATCACAAACATATACATATTTCCAACACATACTATAAACAAACCAATAACATAAGCTTCACCCATTTCTATCTAAATTAAAACCCTCTTTATCCATACTCCCTAACCTGGCACACTGGTCTGCTCCAAGAGCTCTTAAACAGGTGATTTAGCTGCTTTCACTCTTTTGCTCCACATCCTGCAAGAAGCAACCAGGACAGGTGAGTACCTTTACAAGTTCTCATTTCACATATGTTTAGGTTATTGATAAATGATTAACTGCAAGCAGCTCTAACTTTGGCTCTTCTCCGACACAGGTAGGATGGCCAGTCCCACTGTCTCTTTTCTGTTACAAGCTGTCAATTTAATCGTATGTCAAATAACCTAATAAAAGACTCCATAAGAACTAACGTGTTTTCTTTATTACCCCATTTTAAATTCCCAATCCAACAATTTATTATTAACAATACCAACCAGGTAATGGAACCCCTGGTCTCCATTACAATTTATCATAAAAACAGGACAAAGACTTGAAAAAGTCGTGTTTTTCCTTCCAGGAACTACAAGGCTTCACTTTTAAAGGTGAAGTGTGAAAGAAATGGACATATTTGAAGTCCAACACCTTTTTCCAGTCACATTATTAAAGCAGACAAACTACAAGCTCATTTTCATTCCAACAAGTCATCTTCTGACCTGGACTAACAACACTGGTCTCTATGTGCAGCTGGCTGTGAGACCAGTGCTCAGGGAGCGTCTACAAAGTGCAACACTGAAAGAACATCACACACTCATTTGCTTCCAGCACTTTCACACAAACATCTACTGTCATTATTGTCACCAAACTCTGTGGATCCTTTATTGCAAATTCAAATGGGATCAAATGGTCAGACAAAAGAGGGTTATGAGGAAATATGATGAAATGTTGTGTATTAGCAGCAAGTTATTGAATCATTTTCCTCAGAAACCAAACAAAATGATTGACAAACATGTTTTTACAAACTCAGTGTTGGACTTGGATCAGCAGGATAAGCTGATGTTTAAAGGCATTTGAGTCTCGCTGTATGAGAGTCCAGTTATTACTCAATATTTATGGATGATGTTCTTTCAGTGTTGCACTTTGTAGACGCTCCCTGAGCCTCACAGCCAGCTGCACATGGACCAGCTGACATTACCCAGCATTAGAGGCAGGTGTAAAAAATGGATTTTCCTATTTAAATGGTTTTAATTTGAATAAAGCGATGTTGATTCATTCAATCCTGAATCGATTTTTAATATAAAGGTATTTTGCCAGAATCTCAGGTTAAAGCTCCCAAAAGTATTTCAACAACAAGCAAACAGATAAAACAGTAAATGAGAGCAGCTAAACACACAAAGATGGAAACACAGAGCGTGGATCGTTCACTCGACGGCACGTACACGGACACGCTGTCGGGGCTGAAAGTGGACAGCTCACAGATCCTGAAGCTGCAGGTTTCATCTGTCTCCAACCAAAACTGAGTGAACCAGCAGCAGAAGAAGATCCAAACTACACAGCAAATTCAAAAGTGTTACATTTTTTGGTGTTAATAGTCTTCTTGCAAAAGTAGAGTTAATTTTACTCTAAGCAGAGTCACATTCTTTTAATGTAACTCTTGAGGTGTAAAATGATAGTAGTTAAAATCGAGTGTTAAAAATGAGTGTTTCTATGTCAAATCTGGAGGTGTTACAATGGAAACATTAACTCTTGACCTCTTAACTCTGAACTCCTACAGGGGCTATGACACCAATAGAGTAAATTCACAGACTCCGCCCCCAGCACGGCTCCAATCGAAGCTGAAGTGAAGCCGCTTCGGAACATTTTGCTCTACATATTTGAGTTGTTTGCCATGCTTGGTAAGTCATTTTTTTCAAAGATTGTTTCAATTATTATCATGAGCTTTTACTTCTGTGGCTCTTTGGAGTTGAGACGAAGCTGTGTGAAAGGCATTAGCCATGTTGCTCGGTGATAGCATAACATTCTGTTTTAGCTAGCTGAAAGGTATTGTTTGCGGCAAATACCACAGCCTTGAAAAAAAGCTTGCATGTGAATTTTCAGTCAAATTTTTGGTCAGATACACCTAAAACAATGTCTAGAATGTGAAATGTTGGTATAATGGTGCTACTTGAAGCCTGAAAACGATCGTCCATAAAAAAAAAACAAAAAACGAGCAAACAGCAGTAGCAGACGTCCTGACTGGGTTCTACGTTAGCATTTAGATCCCTCCAGAGTTTTGTGCACACGGTTTAGGTAAAAATGAAAAAGGTTGAGGTTTTACATTTAGTTCAGTATTACCTGTTGCCTGTGTCTTTGTCTTTTGGGAAAATACTTTACACAAGTAATGGCTCAAAGAGGATTCCTTTTTTTTTGTTACTGTGCTGCAATTGTTTACTGGATTATTTGTGCCATTAATTAGTGTCAACTAATTTTTATTCAATCTCCACACAGGATATGCTTGTGAAGATGGAATATGGGGGAGAGCAGAAGTGCGTTGAAGTTCCACAAAGGGATGAATGAAGGACATGCATATTGTATTGAAGAAATAAGTGATGAGAATGCTGTTATTTGCATTTACCATGTCAGACCTTTTGATAAACAAACTTCTAATGAAAGTGAGAACATGTATACCGTTACATCTTTCAGAAAATGTTTTGAAATTGTGGTGCACAGTTCAGAATAAATGTTTTTCAAAAACCATTGAATCTTTTTAGTAAATGTTTATTTCCAAAAGAAATTTCTAGAAGTTCAGAACAGTAAAATTCCCGCTTTTTAGAATGAATTAGAAGATAACTCTTAAGTAGTTAAACTAAAATACTCTTTGAGAGTTAATATATAAACTCTTAACACCAAGTGTTAAATTATCAACTCCAGACAGATTTGGTGTTTAACACTAAATCAGAGTTAATGTACCAACTCTCCAAAAAGAGTTAAATTAACACTCTCTGGTGTGGACCCATATAGACACTTTAATAGTGTTGAAATCAAATCCGACAGTGTTAATTTGGACATGCTGGATTTGCTGTGTACGCTTTACGTTTGATGAACATCGTCATGAATTCTCTCTGACTTTGACGTTTACTTCCTGCACAGCTCTCTCTCTCTCAGTGTACTTCAAGAACAGTTTACCTTCAAAAATCTGTTTCCTGTATTATTCACTGCTTATTACGCACCAGTCTGCTGTTGTGTTCACTGCTGTCGGCCTCCGAAAAAAAAGCCTAATTTCTGCTATTCAATAGTGAAGAAATTTAAACCTTTTAAAATGACGACAGATTACAAACTCTCAGCTGTGTCTGTAATCAAACCTCTGTAACTTTGCTTCACTTCAGCAGCATCAGCTCATGTTCACATGTTGATTCATGGTTTGCTTCAGTTTTTGATGGACTGCAGAATATTTTGAAGGTTATCTGCTATAAAAAGCAAGAACAGGAAAATCTGCTTCATGCGTTTCTGTTTGATCCTCAGTGACTTTGACACAAAGGCCTCTGCTGTGATGATCACACCTCTGATCAAGTCTCACAGTGTCAGCTTTGTTTTTATACATATGGATATGTGCTGATAAATGATCAGAGTTATAATATTTCCCACTGCCTGCTGTGTGCCGTGACCTTTGACCTGCTAAAGACAGTCAGCTGTGGATTATTCATTGTTGTGTCTGATACTTAGAACTGTGAGGAAGAACACTACACAGTTAATCAGGGTCCCCTCTCTCTGAATCAGGAAAGGTGGGCAGGCCGCGTGTGGGCCGTGGGCCATACGTTGAGTCTCACTGTTTGAAATGTGAACATTGTTCTGCTGCAGTCAATGGACTAAGCCAGAGAAGAAGAAAACAGACTTTACCATGAAGATCCTCAGTGTGGATCAGTATAATATCAGCCTGATGTCTGCAGTTTAGTGTCAGCACAACTTTCACATCATATTCATCTCAGCACAACTAAAACATGCTGACTGACCCCAGAGTTTCAAGTTTGCATACTGGACTCTCCAGGAAACCACACAGATGCTTCACTCCTGAACCCTGCAGCTTGTTGTTGTAGTACAAGTACAGCACTCTCAGATGGGAGGGGTTGGACTTCAGTGCTGCTGCCAGATAATCACAGCTGATCTCTGACAAACGACAGCCCCCCAATCTGTATAAAGAATGAAAGATGTAAGTTTATTAGACAAAGTGTGAGCTTGAAGTCATTCAGTGTTTCATCATCTGTTCAGAGCTGAAGAAGGTTCAGAATGTAGAAGTTTAGAAAATGGAAACTCCAAACAGCTGAAGACAACAGGAAGCAGCTTCAAACAAACACAACAAGAGAAAAAACTCTGAATGTTTCACATTAAAGTCATACATTTCTCATAAAAACAGGACAAAGACTTGAAAAAGTCGTGTTTTTCCTTCCAGGAACCACAAGGCTTCACTTTTAAAGGTGAAGTGTGCTTCCATCATCCAACCTGAAGAGGAAACAGAGACGCCTCCCCTTCAAAGTAAAAGCTGCTCCTTTTGGACACAGTATCAAAGAAAGTCTACAGTATAACATAGAAAAGACAGAACAAAGTTTTGGTTGTTTTTAAATTGTGCAGAAATGAAACTACACTAAGCTCAATTATGTGACAGACATTTCATCCCATGTCAGTTTGGCCTCATCCTGGGCCGGATTATCCAGCACACACTCTGACCACAGGCCCAGGGGCCACGCACAGCTGGGCTCCATCCAAGAGACAGCAAACAAACCAACACAATAATAAAAAGCACCATGTGATCTTCTTACATCTTCAAGACAAACATAGGAAAAACATGAGCATATTTGTTTCCTGATAAAATGATGTGACAGGTAGAACAGAGTAAAGTGGTGGTGTTACAGCCTTTCTCCCCTCTGCTGCCGAGGCTGTTAGTCTCTCCCAAACTCAGCTACAGGACTTCCAAATGAATGAAAGCAGCAGAAGTGGCTTTACAAATGAAAGAGGAAGAGGAGAGGGAGGCCACCCTGACCATCACTCCAGCTGAAAACATCACACTTCCATTAAAGTTGGTGAGAAAATGTTGAGCAGGATGAGCTGCTGGCTAATCTGGAGGCTGTAGCAGCAGCTCACAGTCACAGTGGATTTCCACTCATGAAAAAGCTCTGGCTGCTTCATTTCTCATCTCATATCAGAGACTTTAAAGCTTCACTGAAGCTGTACTGTGATGCTTCCATATTCCAGTGAGGCCTCCATAATGATTTCAGCTGTTCTGTACACACACTGTGTGCCCTGTATGGCTCAAAGTCTCTGCAGCCTGTTTTTATCTGCTATCATCAGATCTTCATCATCCTCATTCGCATCCCTCACACACTCTACAGCCTCATCAGCACTGACTTCATCTTCACTGACTGATGGAGCACAACATGAACCTGTGGAGGCTGAAACACTGTCCTGTCAAACATCTCCCCGTCACCACTCCACTTCTGTCAGCCTTTAAATGAACCCTGCTCAAGTCTGTCACTTCTGTTTGGAGCCAAAAGGAAAAAGTGTTGTTCAGTCGTTTGGAAAGACAGCATTTCTGAAAGCACTCAAACTTCTTCACATTTGTCTTCAGACACATCCTGAACATGTAGGAACTAAAGAAAGTTTCAAACATCAATCAAAGACCTGAAATATAGAAAAACAACAACAGCCGCAGTCAGTGAACTCACCTCAGAGTCTCCAGTCGACAGTTTGGACTCTCCAGTCCAGCACACAGAAGCTTCACTGCTGAATCCTGGAGGTTGTAGTTTCTACTCATGTCCAGCTCTGTCAGATGGGAGGGGTTGGACTTCAGAGCTGAGGCCACAACTTCACAGTGAGACTCTGAGAGTTGACACTGAGTCAGTCTGTGATGATAGAAAATATAAAATGTGTTATTATAAAAGCAGAAAATCTGCATTATAAACACAGACTGAATGTATATGAAGACAAAACAGAGTGAGGTCATAATCTGATGAATCTGCTCTTCACATCTGTGCTTCAACTCCTCTTACTGTGTTTGACATGACACAACGATTGAGTCTCTCTCAGACCTGCAGACTTTTAATGAGAATCTTTGTTTGGCTTTAATCTGCAGATGAAGGAGGAAGATGGTGTCACATTTAGGCTTCCATAATGTCCACAGTCTGTCACTGAGATCTGATCCAGAGTCAGAGTGAAGACACACATTTGGACTGTTTCCTGTTTTGACTCCAGAACATTTTGAATGAGTTCAGCTCAGTGAAGAGTTCCAGCTGGAAAGATGATCTCTGTTTGCTACCTGCTGTCAGGTACGACTGTTCACGTCCATACGCAGGAAAAACCTGCTGACTGTTACCGAACGGAGCAGAAATCTCATCACTGGACAATAATGATGAATGAACTCAGAGCTGCTGATATCAGATCTGATTTCAGGGGAACTAAACACAGAAATGATTGGCTCATTTTAGCTTTCTGAGCCATTATCTGCTGGTGTGTCGCTAGTTGGCAGAAAATGATTTGTATTCCTGTTCAGGGCTTCAGTGTTTATGAGTCCAGATCCAGGTGACAGCAAGTCAAAATGATGTTACCTGTCTGTGTCCAGCAGCAGCCTGTATTCACTTTGAATATTGTTATAACCTGACATGGATCAGTTTGTCTTTGATTGGTTTGTAAATGTCACTGTTTCCATTGGACCTGAGTGACGTACAAAGACAGAGAGGGAGAGAAAGGAGAGAGAGGATGGAGACAGCAAAGAGAGAGCAAACACAAACAGGTGAGAGTGGACAGGTGACCAAGGTCAGCAACCAATCAGAGAGCTTCTGTTTGACCCACAGTCACTGATGATGACTGCACATAACCAAGCAGTGTGTTACTCTGATATCAAATATGGATCCTGCTCTTATAATAATGATGATCAGATGATATTATTGTGTTATTTTGTAGCTGAATACGATGTTTGTGTGATTATCAGTGAAAGAAGCAGTGAGGAGGATGGAGAGAGAGAGAGGACAGAGGGTGAAGTTAGAAACACTAAAAGGATTTTTCGTGGATTTCATGGATGATTTGAGTGATTTCCAGCAGGACACTTAAACATGTCAGTGGACGTCCTAAAGAACATATTCACTGATATGAAACGTGTCATTGAACAGGATTAATATCAGTGGAAACATGGTGGAAACAGCTGTGACTGCATGGATGTGACACACTTCAAATCTGTTCTCCACTCTTGGATTTGGGATCCATGGAGCTGCTGCTGAGTCTGTACAATAAAGGAATGGTGTGGAAGGTTGCAGCGTACGGACACAAACACTTTGTGGTTACAATCTGATTTTATTTTCAACATTAAACTACTAACCTACACTGATCAATGATGTTAATGATCACATCTGGACTCACCCAGCCTTTCTGCAGTTCCTCACAGCTGGAATCAGTCTCTGTCGTCCCTGCTCTGATGTTTTGTACTTCTGCAGGTCCAACTCATCCAGAACCTCCTCTGACATCTGCAGCATGAAGGCCAGAGCTGAGCACTGGATCTCAGAGAGTTCCTTCTCTGATCTGTTCTCTGACTTCAGGAACTCTTGGATCTCCTGATGTACTGAAAGGTGGTTCATCTCCATCAGACAGTGGAAGATGTTGATGCTTCTGTCAGGAGAGATTTTAACACTGTTCATCTCCTTCAGGTTGTTGATGACTATCTGGATGGTTCCTGGACTGACCTCTGTCTGACCCAGCAGACCTACTAAGAGTCTCTGGTTGGACTCCAGACAGAGGCCATGAAGGAAGCGAACAAACAGGTCCAGGTGGCCATTTTTACTCTGGAGGGATTTCTCCATGGCTCTGTTCAGGAAATCATCCAGAGCTGGCTCGTTCCAAGAATTGCGTGCATCATCATCATCATCATCCTCATTCCAGTCTATCCTAAAGAAGTCCTCCACCACCTTTGTCTTCCTGGTGGTGTGACAGTGGAACATGTAGACAGCAGCCAGAAACTCCTGAATGCTCAGATGAACAAAGCAGTAGACTGGTTTCTGGAAGATCACACACTCTCTTTTGAAGATCTCTGTACAAACTCCTGAGTACACCGAGGCCTCTGTCACATCCAGACCACACTGCTCCAGGTCTTCTTGGTAGAACATGATGTTTCCTTTCTCCAGATGTTCAAACGCCAGCCTCCCCAGCTTCAGAAGAACTTCCCTGTCAGCCTCCGTCAGCTCCTGTGGACTCGTCTCATGTCCCTCATGGTACTTGTTCTTCTTCCTCTTTGTCTGAACCAGCAGGAAGTGTGAGTACATGTCAGTCAGGGTCTTGGGCAGCTCTCCTCTCTGCTCTGTAGTCAACATGTGCTCCAGAACTGTAGCAGTGATCCAGCAGAAGACTGGGATACTACACATGATGTGGAGGCTCCTAGATGTCTTCATGTGGGAGATGATTCTGCTGGACTCTTCATCACTGAATCTCCTCCTGAAGTACTCCTCCTTCTGGGCATCAGTGAAGCCTCGTACTTCTGTTAGCCTGTCAACACATGTAGGAGGGATCTGATTGGCTGCTGCAGGTCGGGAAGTTATCCAGACGAGAGCCGAGGGAAGCGGATTCCCCTGGATGAGGTTTGTCAGCAGCTGGCTGACTGATGACTTCTGTGTGACATCAGACAGCAGCTTCCTGTTGGTGAAATCCAATGAAAGTCTGCTTTCATCCAGGCCGTCAAAGATGAACAAAAGCTGAGAGACAGCCAGCTTCTCTGCTGTGACCTTCTGTAATGTTGGATGGAAAACATGGAGCAGCTCCAGAAGACTGTACTGCTCATCTCTGATCAGGTTCAGCTCCCTGAATGAAAGCAGAACCACCACACTGACATGTTGGTTCTCCAAGCCCTCTGCCCAGTCCAGAGTGAACTTCTGCACTGAGAAGGTTTTTCCAACACCAGCCACGCCGTTGGTCAGAACCACTCTGATGGGTCTCTGTTGGTCAGGTAAGGCTTTAAAGATGTCCTGGCACCTGATTGGAGTGTCATGGAGGGTGTCCATCTTGGAAGCTGTCTCCAGCTGCCTCACCTCATGTTGGGTATGAACCTCTTCACTCTGTCCCTCTGTGATGTAGAGCTCAGTGTAGATGGTGTTGAGGAGGGTTCTACTTCCTGTTTCATCACTTCCTTCAGTCACACGTTCACATCTCCTCCTCAGACTGATCTTATGTTCATCTAAAACCTCCTGCAGACCAACATCTGCTGAAAGAAAGAAAAACAATGAGACTAAAGAGAAAGAAAACTCTTCAATGTCTGAACAACACAAGAAGTCCAGTTTTCAGAAATGAGTCCATCAGCAGACAGATGTTCAGTCTTACTTTGTACACAGCTGCTCTGACTGGCTGTCTGCAGTCCAGCTCTGCCTCTGGATCTTTCTCCACACTGGGGACAGGAGGAGTCTCCTGATGAAGCAGACTGGTCCCAGTATGACGAGATGCACTGTCTGCAGAACCAGTGTCCACAGCTGGTAGAGACTGGATCCTTCAGGACGTCCTGACACAAAGCACAGCAGGACAGCTGCTCCTCCTCACAAACATCACTCCTCTTCCTCTCTCTGTGAACACATTTCTTCATCACTAAAACATTTACTGTCAGTGAAAAACATCCAGATGTGACCAAACTGCAGTTCCTCACGGTTCCTTTGATTTCATCAACACTAATGAGCTGCTCTTCCTGTCTGCCTGTCTCATTAAACACTGAGTGATGAATACAAACTCAACACTTCCTGCAGATTTCCTGACTTCACAATAAAAGCTTTCCATCAGAGAGAGACAGTTATGACTTTCACTGTTTTACAGCCGCTGTGTGCAGATTATCTGGGTCAGTTCACTCTGAAGCAGCTTAGAAGTGTCCGTGTAGAGCCGTGGTCTGACACACAGAGACTTCTGATTTTCTCTATTTAAACAAACATGATGAAGATGAGCAGGTTTCTCTTCTAGTATAAACTCTGTGTCTCTCTGGCTGGCTCATGATGGCTTTTCAGGTTTTATGTTTTGCTCTCTCCTGCTATTGTTTTGCCTGCCTGAGTGGAGCTTGTAATGGCCTCTCGCTCTTGGTCCACACAGCTATGATGATTACACCAACTGTTGGTGACTCACCTGGGCTTACCGGTAACCATTTAACGCTGCGGCATGGAGCAGTTTGTCGCTGGGACATTGACCCTCCTGTGTTCATGATCTCAGTTCTTTGCTAAGAAATCTCTCTCTAAATTCACCAGTTGGGTTAACTTTGAGTATACTTTGAGTAAATATTTCCCTGGACCTGGTTACAGACGCTTACCTGTGACTCCCGTGTGTGGCTGTGTGAGTGGAGAGCAGGACAAGAGTGACTGAAGAGGAGTGAGTGTGGACTCCCTTCCCTCTTTTCCCTGGAGCCCTGGACCCCCTCCCCAACTCACTGTACATATATAGAGCACTGTGGTTCACCCCTTTGGTAAATAAACTGTCACCTTTTTGTTTGTCAGAACTCAGTCTGTGCTTGAGTTCCTCTGTTAGCCATGACATTTTGTTGGTTCTCTCTCTTCAGGTCCCTGTAAGTGTTTGATCTAAAACATTATATTTATTCTGCTTTGATTGTTTTGTGTGCTGAGGGACATTGTTGCATGATCCACTTTTTCTTATCACTCAAATATCCTGATACTTTCAGAAAGTTGGAGAGCTCTCCTGGCTTGCTTAGTCTTTGCTCTGTACTGCAGTACTTGCACTGGTTTCACTGGACAAGTCTGCATGTGAATCTACAACTGATCTGACATTGTGGCACAAACACAGTAAACAAACACTACGAGCACCTTGTTTCATGTGCAGTGGCTTTCTTCTCATTCTGTTACTGAACACTGTATGAAAAGCCTCTCACTGCCAGCATCCTTCCAGCCCCACGACAACAAGACCAACTCACATCTTCACAACACCAAGAATTTTTCCCCTTTTCTTTGGAGAAACTGAGAAGCCAATAGGATTGTAGCTCAAACTTGCCCACAGTCCTGCTTCATCACTGCTCACTCCTACCTGTGTTGGTGCTCAGTGGACAGTCATTAGGGTTGCCAACTCCCTGAAAAATAAATAAGGGACACCTCGTGGCCAGGGCCGGGCAACCTAGTTGTCTTCACCCTTCCCAGTGTGGTAGCTCTTTTTTGTGTGTGTGAAATTATTTTTTAACCATTTGACTTGAATTTGATTTAAGCAGATGCGTATTCTTTGTGATATGACCATATGGGAAACAAATGATCATTTAGCCATTTATTTTTAGCTCAAAATGACAACATTAACACAGTAAAACAGGTCTCTTTCTTAAACAGAAGCCTGTCATGCTTAACTTTTGAGAATATAAGTAAATCTTTCTTTAAAAGAACTCTGTCCTGCTTAACTTAAAATTATATAAATTAATAGAAAGCAATAGAACGAAAAATATTCTTGTAACTGTGCACATTTAGTGCATTTAGTACAATTGGCTTCAGCTGAGGTATTATTTCAGCTTTTCTAAAGCTAATCAGCTGCTCCTGTTTGTAAACCCGCTTGTTCCCATGATTACGCATCATAACTCATCATCATTATTCATCTATGTATTACTTTTATGTATTAGTGATCTATTTGTTGTAATCATCTATCCTTGCAGTTGTTTATTACACAAAATAAATTATATTATAACACTTCTGGCCACATAGCGCTGATATTCACTGCACATGCCCATATTAACCTTAACCAGAGGGTTTAAAAAACAAACCAGTGTTTACATACCATATCTGCTTCTGCCGTGGCCTGGTGGACAAGAAATTGGTTAAGGGTTTCCCGAGCTTTCACGCCCCTCATGTTCTTCATGTGCCCACCATTAGAAGCATGCCTATGGAAAAAGTGAGCCGGCACACAGTGCAGTGCGCTTTATAGGTGTTATGGTGACCTTTCCCAGCCAGGTGTTTCCCTTTTCCCATTCCTCCCTGTGCTTTTGCAGCCTTTTTTTCTTTCTGTGAGGGAAACAAACATTGCTGCTCTAATGCTAGGCTCACACTGTGCGATTTTTGGCCCATTTTGAGACGATTTTTGAGTCGTGCGACCGATTTGGTGATCGGCCTGATTTTGGCCTTCATCGTGCATCGTGTAGTATACGTGGGGTAACGAGAAGCGATTAACACCTCGAGCAGCTCCCGATCATCAATCGCTCGTGAGCCGCTCACACTGCTCACGCGCAAACACGTAAACGTCGGTGAAAAAGACGGAGCAGCACGGCTGTGCAGCGTGTGATCTGGACACAAGCGATGGAGGCACAACTTGTAGAACTTCGGAAAGCTCATCCGAGCCTTTTCGATGTGGCATCACAAAATTATCACGACCACAACAACCGTGAAAATAGTTGGATCTACACTGCTGCTCAATCACAGCTGCCTGATCATGTTTTTCATTAGCAATTTAGCAAAGTTGATGGTGGTGGTGTGTGTGTCTGTGTGAGTGAAAGACAGGGAGAGCGACAGATTTTCTGTTATAACCTTCATGTTATGGAGGCACAGTGTGAGCACTCGGGTCGCATCAGAGCATCGGGCGGTATAGTGTGAGACCTGCATCGTGACCTACCAACTTCTAACCCCTGCGAGTCAATCGTGCAGTTTGAGCAGGAGCTGAATAACGTGACTGAAAAAATCGCACAGTGTCTGCCCAGCTTTAGGTGTACTGTCGTCCGAGACTTGCACCGCAGTGTCGGCGTTTGTTTCCCTGTTGGCCATGCTTCTTGTTGTGGTCATCTGTTGTCTTCCGGTATTTTCTCCGCAAGCGACCTTTCCTCGACCAATGAGATGAGCGGTAATCTGAATTGTCATAAGTGTGCTGTCAGCTCATTGGTCACAAAGCAGGAGAGGGGCTGGGAATTATGCTTTCCAACAAAGCGTTAATTCCATGAACATTTATAGACTACTTTTGATTCTCACTGTATTACGGGACAAAGCGCGTCCCTTATTAGCTCAATACGGGACGTGTGCTTTTGTTTCTAAATACGGGACGATTCCGTTTTTTAAGGGACGGTTGGCAACCCTAACAGTCATAGCCTGCTGCTAGCATGAATGCTAAACATACTGCTGTGGATGATCAGCAGAAAAACATGTGGTCAGTTTGACTGTTTGCTGTATTTAAAGTGTTTTTCTCAGTTCGTCTGTATTCAAAGTGCATTCTGGGCTTTAGCTGACAGCTCTTTGTGCTAACAAACTAAACTCTCTTAGTTTAAGCCAGCAGACTTTACCAAACACAAAGCCTGCTGCTGCCTCCATGGGTTAGCTTGTGTGACTGGTGTTTACAGCAATGAAATCTAAATCACACTAATGTGTCCTCCAAGGTGTTTGGTGGGAGCACTGAGTGAAACATAAGAGCTCTGGTTAAGCCTCATCAGCTGGATAGGCTGTCCACCCTAGTCCAGGCTTTAACTCAAATCTCTGATTGGCTTTCTAACAATTACCTTGTTAGAACAAGACAGAGACCATGATCATAGCTCCTCCTGATCTCTAAAATCAGTCAAGTTGTTGCCCCTTTCTGTTCTTCTGCTGAGCCAAATATTCGAAATCTTGGAATAATATTTGACTCTTCTTTGGGCCTTGACTCACATGTAAAGTCTCTGTCTCGTTCCTGTTTCTTTCATTTAAGGAATATTTCTAAACTGCGACATATGGTCTCCTTAGCTGAACTGGAAAAAATTGTCCATGCATTTGTGTCATCGCGTTTAGATTATTGTAATTCCCTGTTTACCAGCTTGGATAAATCATCTCTTTCTCGCCTCCAAGCTGTACAAAACGCAGCAGCCAGACTACTAACTCGCTCTACCCAGCGAGCTCACATCACTCCTATTTTATGTTCTTTACATTGGCTCCCAATAGATTTTAGAATTCGTTTTAAATGATTGTTTTAACGTACAGAGCACTAAATGGCCCCAGATTATTTATCCAAGCTTCTCACTAAATACACTGCTGCTCGCTGTCTCCGCTCACAGACTCAGAGTTTGTTGGTTGCTCCCAGAACACGTCTGAAGACGAAAGGGGGCGGAGCCTTTCAGTCTGTGGCACTAAGGCTGTGGAACAGTCTACCTCTACAACTACGTTTGGTTGACTCTGTGGAATCCTTTAAAAAACAGTTAAAAACTTTACTGTTTAAACAAGCTTTCTGTTGACAAATGCTGTTTACATTTTTATATTTTTCATTTACATTTAAACTCTATATTGTGTATATTGTGCATTTTGCTATTTATCATACTGTTTATTTTAATCTCTGTGTGCAGCACTTTGTGACTACCTGTCTATGAAAAGCGCTTAATAAATAAACTTTACTTACTTACTAAAATAACAAACAGGGCTGTGAGAGCAACTGAAGTGATAAAAATACTGTTTAAAGATTTCTCTCGTCACCTCGCAAAGTCCAAACCCTGTGAACTATTTTAGCTTTAATAACTGTGGATTCAGGTATCCTGAACCCATCTTTGGACATTTGTAATGAAATGTTTTAAAACTCCATCAGAGACTCCTGATGTGGCTGTTTGGAGAAGGAAAAGAGGGACAAAGTGGAGCGTCGAGCTGAGGCTTCATTCACTGCAAACCTACAGTTATGTTTCCTTATTTCTGCTGTTTGCATGTTCACAGCTGAAATAAAGCTGCCTCTTTGACTTCATCCTGTTGTGTTTGGGTCCAATCCTGCCTGCCACACAGCGCTACAGGACAAAGTCTAATATTTTTATCTTTTTAATGAATCTTTGGTCATATTTATCCAGGAAAACACAAACATGTAAAGGAGTCATCACAGGTCTCTGACCTCGTTGGTCCAGGTTCAGCACTGAAGTCTGGAGGGTAATCTTTGGACCGGTCACTCCTCACAGACGGACAGCTGGATCCTGCAGACTGTGACCTCTGACCTCTGCAGACACAAATATGTTTTATTCAATGATCAATTCTCTGATAAAGTGATTGAAGCAGCTGTGATCACACAGACTGCAGATAATGCAGCTGTTTCCTGTCAGTAACAGTCCTCTTAGATTAGAGTTCAGCTTTTTACAGGAAAACAAATGTCCCTGAATGCAACAGTGAGACACAGTCTGCCTGTGTGGCTGTGATAGCTGCCGTTAGGAGCGCTCATGTGTTTGCAGTTAGACGAGGAGATGTTACCATCATGGACACGTTAACAAATCCTGCAGCATCACGTGGCACAAACACTATGTGTTCCTGTCATCTGCAAGCAACAGGAAGTTCATTAATAAAGGCGGGATGGAGACGCGACTGTGATGGTTCTCCTTCATCCAGCTGTTACACACATCTGGGCTCACACGACGAGCCTTTGTCTAATACAGCAGCTGCTCTCTGAACACTTTTCTGAAGAGGAGCTGCACAAACCTTTGTTTGCTTTCTAGAGCAGCGTATCAAAGTCAAACTACCCACTGCTAGCAGCTGTTTCTATCATAGTTTAGGATCCAGATGTGTGAGGTCTAGATTTACACCTCTGATTAAAATACATAGTTAAAAACAGCCAATTGAGTCCAAATGTGTCTTAAAACCAGATAAACTGACAGTTACAGCTGAGCCTGTGTGTCCTTGGAGACACTGCTCTGCTACAGAGATGCATTTTAGAAACCAGGAAACATCAAAATCATTTAAATCAGAGAGTTCATGTTACTAACAGCTCACCTCTTTGCAGCAGAGACTTTGAAATGAATGATGACATCTTTAGACACGTCACTCTTACAGGACACAGAGCTGGGTGGAGGTCCGGGCTGATTCCTGTGAATAATGATGGAGCAGTGATGTGAGTGCTGAGCTGTGACATGGAGAAGAGTCATGGACAGTTAGAGATGGTCATCTCACCTCTGAGCTTTGGTCTGGCTCTCATGTTCCCCACACAGAGTGCTTTTAGAGGGAGGGACTCCCTCCTGTCTGTCCTCACACTGATCCATGCTGCTCAATTCACATCAGCTCACACACACTTTCTACCTTCACCTGCAGAGGAAACACAAATCATTCATGTGCACATCAACTGAAATCCTCCTTTCATCATGTGTGCTGTCCAAATATCAGCTGCTTCTTTCCTGCTTCATCTCAGTGTCAGCTGAATGCAGTCAGACAGCAGTGTGAGGCAGACGAAGCTGCCATCAGCTGCTCTACTTTCAGTCCAATCGATGGAGCCACGAAGCACACACGATGCATTCACTGACACATACTGATTTACTGTGACTAGAAGTTTCAGTCAGTTCAACAGGTGTGAACAACATTCTAAACAAATACGTCAAGCTTGGTTTGCAGAGGTCAGACGAGTGGATCTCGAGTTTTCTGCCATCCCCAATTTTTTGTTGGTTTGCTCGCAGCATTTTCTTTCTGGTGAGTTCTAAATAAATTCATATCTCTCTTAATAGGCTTTTAGTGTTATTTTGAATGAAGATAATTAGATAAAGTATCCTAATGTGTGATGCTGCAGAACCACGTCATGTTGACGGAGAGGCTTATTATTTGGCATTATTGCACTCAAACCAGCATATGAAATGGATGTAACAAATCCAGACTTGGCTCCAACGCTGCACATGGGGCACGCACGACGACATACCTGTGTCAAACTCGGACCGGCGCAGAACACTGCTTGATAAGATTATTAAGGTGTGCTGTGTTTTGCTGAATATGTGCCCCAGTGTGGTTGTCAAACCAGGGCCAAATGAAACTTGCTCTTGTTGAATATTCATAAAACTGTTGTGTTGCATGTACAGTTCATTGTAAATAATTGTACTTTCTGTAAAGTGGTTTCAATAAAACAGAAAAGTATGTTCATTTTTTTTTTATTCAAGATCTGTTCACATGTACTTAGCAAGTACATACACGTGAAATGCAAACATGGCAACACACAGCTTGCATCAATCGTGAATCGTTCATCTAGAGCAATTTTTGGGGCAGCTGCTGAGGAGAAGTCAATGTTATGTGCAACCTCAAGCTGTATCTTGGTCATATGGTCAACGTACTCACAATGTGGAGGCTTAAAAACGGCCAAATCTTGTACCCAACCGTTTGTGAATTAGATGTGCGCCTCCAGGAATTTATAATTCCGAAAATGATTCGCCATGTATGCGCTGACTCCACAGACAAGGTACGCGAAAATATCGGGATAGGACAACGGCAGTAGGCTGTCTGGGTTTCCGCTCCGCTGCCTTATTTCATACGGGTCCACATTACCGATGCACGCTATTTTGTCCAAGTACCGTCTTTTGGCGTCTTGGCGCAATCGGTTGCGATACAGCCCTTTGTCTTTTGCGCTGATTTTAAGCATGGTTCTGACAGTCCTGCTTCCAACACAGTGTGTTTGTTTTGATTTGTGGCCTTCTGACATGGTGCAGCAATCCCACAATGCACTGCGGTGTGACGTCAACTCCAAAGCCCTATACGGCAGACGGCAGAAGCGGAGGGGCCAAAGAGTAAACTTTCAGAAGTAAGTACTGAATATTATGTCACTTATTTATGTGCAAATGTTTAATAATGAAGAACATTAAAACATTCCTATTGGCCACATGTCAGCAAAGTTATGTGACATTAGTGATGTTTGTACTTTCAGCGTTAACTTGGTTTTAAAGCCTTTACTTTATACGCCGTACGATAGTCGACCTTAATCTTACAGAGAATGTGATGATTCTATGAATAATTAAAGTCAGTCATATATCCACAAACACAACAGGCTGAAAGTCAGTGATGCTGCTCGGTTTGCAGTCCTGAATATCACGGCACAAGCAGGATTCACTGCACTGTTAATGTTAGCTATGTTATATTGCTGCCTCTGTTCGGTGGTGTCGAGCCAAACGCACTTTAACGTGTGTTTGAACGAGCTGACGGTTCACTCGTTAAGCTGAAAGAAAGACGCTTTAATCACAGCAGTCACACATGTGTCCACTGCACCATCTGGAACTCTTCTTGTTTAGCACTCGTAATAACACAAACACTAAATCCTGCTTCTCTGGTGCTGCTGTGTAGCAGTGTGTACACCTGAGACTGTCACCTGTCTGTCTGTCCTGCACTCTCTCTCTGTTTCTTTCTCTCTGATTGTGGAATAAAAGTATGAACATGTATTTATAAGTCACACTTGTGTTTGAATCCTGCAGCTTATCACACATTTGATTTCCATGTGTGACGACTGCAAGTGTCCAGAGTGAGGACAGACTGAGGGACCCACTGCTGCACATCATCTGTGAGGCTTTGCATCCCTGATGATCCACCAGGAAAAACTCAACAGTGTGTGAGGAAGAGGAGGAGGAAGAGCCAGCAGCAGCTGACAGATGGAGAGAATAGACAGACTGTTCCCTGTTTGTGAAGGACTGCCAGGAAAGTTTAACATAACTGTCTGTGCTGAATCAGTCTTATTAGGTAATGTTTAAATAATTTTATCCTCCCAGTGTTTTCAGTGTGGGAGAAAGTACTCAGGGCCTTCAAGTTACACACTATGAAAGGCAGCAACAAGTTTAATGTTCAGAAACCTAAAGTCTGTATCAGCAGCAGAATGGACCTAAAAATAAATGTTTGTTTCAGTTCTATGAAGCTTTGAGTATTTTGGATCAGTAGCACTGCTGTGTTTGTTGCATCATATTGCTGTAACTGTTTTTATGCTTTATATATTCTGAGCTAAGTTGATCTATAGTGTTACATCATATTCTATAAGGATGTTATGTGTTTGTATACTTTCTGCCCAGTTTGACCCATTTAGCAGAAGTCAGCCTGTTTAAGGCTCTGATATCTATTCTGTGTGACTGAAAGCAGTTATGACATGATCTGATTTTCTCACCCAATAAAGGAATATTTCATATATCAGTCTACTCTTCATTCTATCAGACACAGTTATCACAGCTCGTACATTTGCTTTTTACACATATATGTAAGCACTGAGCCAAATTTAGTAATGCCAACATACTGAAAGAACAACATTTGTTTCTTATATATAATACATCTATATATACACAGTCAAAGATACTTGTCTTTGATTGAAGATTTAAGGTGATAAGAAATATAAATAACTGCTACTTGAATCTTTGACACAGAGTTCAAGCTCACTGCTGTAATATATATATTAGAGATGGCACGATACCACTTTTTTATGTCCGATACCGATACCGATATCATAAATTTGGATATCTGCCGATACCGATATGAATCCGATATAGTGTTTTTTAATCAACAAAACTGTTTTTTAAAATATCTTGCTGCATTTTGCAAGTCTGAAAGTTCATACTCAAGTTTAAAACAACAACTACACTAAAGCTATTCTGTTATACCTGTATACAAAAAAAATATTTCATAGTTCAGCAATACTGATCAATCTAATAAACTTAAACCTACACCATCCTCCCTATTCTGGTATTTTAAAGAGTACTTAGCATAAATATTAACTCATTCACTGCCAGCCATGAGTCAACGTATGCTTTCAATTGACGTCTATAGCCGTCAATGGCAGTGAATGAGTTAAGCAACCTAACTAATAGGGTTCCAACTCCCAGCAACAACAAAAATAAATAAATAAAAAATAGGGAACCACCCCTCACGCTCCACCTCATGATGCTTAATCGACGTAATCAACCTTAATTTGATGCAGTGTGAAAAAAAATGCACAGAAATCAATTATTTTTCAAGAAATATTAAATAGATTCAACATCTTTCTTCAACAAAATTGCAGACTGCACAGATGGTACCTTCCCAAAGGAAAAAGTACTATAGCTTACTAGGGTATATATATTAGACTTAATAGTCACTATATACAGTAATTGACTTCTATTCATTTTACATCAAATTAAAACTTTGGGTGTCAGATAATTATTTATTAAAAGCTAGACATTTTAAATGAGAATAAGAAAGAAAAGCATGTCTTTGTGCCCCCTTTTCCCTGTTAATGCCCTATCGGCCCCCCTGGCTAAACTTTGCTAGATCCGCCCCTGCACAGTTACCAGCCGTCAGCTACGTAGAAAAAGATCCTGGTGTAGAAAGTAATATTAAATAAATTCTAACAACAGCTTATCAAGCTTAAACGTTCTGCTGTTGTTCAGCCGCTGGTTTCCTCTTTCTGGTGCAAAGTGGGCCAAAAACAAACAAGAGAGACGGACTCGCGACAGAAAAGCCGATCAGCTGATCATTAAGCAAGTAATTAAGTAAGTTTCACGATTGAAGTAGCAGCCGGAGAGCGAGAGGCAGTCGCTTGTTAAGCTTAACATGGGAATGCTTTACAAACATTCAGAGATGGACTTACACACTTGCTTTACTTCTCTCGGGATAACTTTGTCGGAGATGAAATGCCGGGTTGCTAGCGAAGCTCCAAATGCTATCCAGACCACCGACAGGTCCCGCATGCCACAGCCGCTCTATCACGTGATGCATACTGCTCCGACGTGCTAACGTTCTGAGGCGAGTTACGGCGTGTTGCAAGTTTTGTGAGGTGCTTTCGTGATATTTAATGGATCGGATTACATTTTTTTTTTTCTCCGATATCCGATCCAGTAATTTAGGTCAGTATCGGACCGATACCGATACGTAATATCGGATCGGTCCATCTCTAATATATATATCATAATAATCTGACAATAAATATAATATTGGCCATATTATATTTACATTACCACAGTGAGATGACTTTAGTCTCATGAACAACATTAAATAATTGTTATGTACTAACTAATCTTAAATGACTGTTCAGCACAGAAATGAAGCCCAACAATCATGTTTTACAGTCCTGTGGTCTCAGCCTCAGATACTCAACTAATCAAAGTGATATCATGACAAAAATGGCTGAGCAACAAAACATTTTTTCTCCATTTCTGTCAAACAAAGCTGTATGAAACGTTTCTCGCTGTTAGTATCATGGTTGCTAGGCAACCTGAGCAGCGCGACGAAGGCTAGACCGTCCCGCTTTACAAACCTCTCACTTCCGCACTTCTCGTAATTATAGGACGCACCACACGTAGTACACGTAGTGCACGTACTTCAAGCGTGCACTCTCTTAATTGGGACACAGTACAAACTACAAGTACACAAAACAGGAACGTAGCTCAGAGTGGCGGACACACTCGGCCTCGTTGGTCCAGCTGTGAGTCCGTTACCGTGAACTATGGAGCGGCAGATTTGTGCTGGAACTAAGCTGCACACAGCTGATGTTAGCCAGGAAACATTACACACTGACTTTAATGGACAGACCGGAAATACAAACACACAGTTTGTTGTGTGAAGAAATCAAACGTGAGCTGAACAAACAGTAAAATTCCTAAAGACAAACTGTTAAAGGAGGAAACAAAGCAAACTTACAGTTTCTTCACACACCAACAACAAGCTCCGCTCCACACCTGGACACTAAACACGGACACACAGGTGAGCTGCTTCCTGGAAGGAGGCGGGGCTCCACCTGAAACTCAGCACAGGTGGGAGGGGCTCAGCTCTGTGTGTGCTGATGTGTTAACTTTAAAAATATGCCGTCTGACTGCTCAGACTGAGTCAGAGTAAAGTTCACATGCTGACGTGTGAAGACATGAAACCTTGTTGTAGCTGCAGGTGTGAACACACTGATCACAGATCAGCTCTGCTGTATTTGTAACATGAACATTTCTGCTGCAAAGCTTCAAATGTTCAGCATGTTTCTCTGTTTCCAGTCTATAGATCCAGTCACACTTTCTACCTTCACCTGTGCAGTAAAGACTGAGAGCAGAGCTGAAACCAACCATCCAATCAGGGAGTAGCATCAACACCTGAGCTTAATTCAGACTCTGTTATTGAAGATGTTGTTGGTACAAAGTTCATCTGCTGCTCACATGAATCCTGTGATGAAAGCTTTATTTCACTTAAGGTTTCTTCAAATCTAATTTCAACCTGTTGAAGTAATGAATCAAAGTGCAGACTGAGAGTGGATCACATGATGTTTAAGGTGTGTCATGTGACATGTTCAGTATTGTCACACGTGTCTAGATTGTCCCTGATATCATAACTGCTCAAACACTGATGATTATATTTGAAGAATTATTACTTTTGGCAGCAAAGTTTGAATGGAGCTCTCTGTCTGTGCTGATTTGTCGCCCTCTGGAGGTCAAAGCACAAACTGCATGATGTCACTGTAACCACCACAGTGACAGGAAGTGTTTTTATGACTGAAACACTGAAATGATGCTAACGGCTGTCGTTAGGCTCACTGACAGCAGTGCTGATGTGTTCATGTCAAACACTGGCTCAGGTCAGACTCCTTCATCCTTCTCTAGCGTGAGGCCGCCCTCAGACCCACTGAAGCTCTGACCTTTGACCTCCTGACCCTAACCATTTTAGTCTCATCTTTAAATGCAAATCCATCTAAACTGTAGCCGAGCAAAAGAAGCTGGAAGCTGATCTATGAATGATGTTCATACCAGAGTTTCTGTTTCCAGCTCAGACGTGTTAAACACTGCTGCTGTGCTACATTTGTCATGTCCTGCTTTCACTACCATCCATGTCAAAGCGCTGAAGTCATCTGATCACTTTAATGCAGTAAAACAGGAGCTGTAAGTCTAACATTTATTTACTGTCATCACAAACACACTCTGCTGGATTAACATCCAGACAAAGGGCTGAAAAGCTGAGAATCAGCATTTGATTATTATTATTATTATATTTCCTGTTTATGTGGATGTACTTTTCTATCTGTCAGTGCTGAAGCAGGCGTCACTGATCACATGACTCTGAGGGATGTTTCCAGCACCTCGCTGAATCTGAGCCATGAAGGTTTAAGGTATCTGTAAAGGCAAAGCAGGTCTGAGCCTGTGTTAGCAAGCTGTACCTAATAAAGTGGCAGCAAGGACTCAGTCAGTAATGATAAGAGCCAGCAGGGGGCAGCACAGAGAGGTGAGGCGCTGTCAGAGAAGCAGGCTGACATCAGACTGGTCATATTCCATCATCTATACCTGAAATAATCATCAAACACACGCAGAGCAGAAACATGTGGAAACATCTGGAGCTCAGTCTCAGTTTGATCCCTCAGAGGTTTACCTCAGTCCTGCTCCTCTGCTTCCTGTTTACAGCGCACACATCATGCTATGTACTGAGAGTCATGTGGTCAAAGCGAGGCCCTGGTACTCTGACAGAAAGCTAGCACAGTTATCCTAATGTGTGACATCACTTCTAACCAGAGAGCATTCAGCTTTCACAGCAGCCAACATCCTGTCACACTGAGCATGTACAAACACAGCAGCCAACATCCTGTTACACTGAGCATGTGCAAACACAGCAGCCAACATCCTGTCACACTGAGCATGTGCAAACACAGCAGCCAACATCCTGTCACACTGAGCATGTGCAAACACAGCAGCCAACATCCTGTTACACTGAGCATGTGCAAACGCAGCAGCCAACATCCTGTTACACTGAGCATGTGCAAACACAGCAGCCAACATCCTGTCACACTGAGCATCTGCAAACACCGCTCTCAGCTTCCATCACTCACAAGCTCCACCCTCCACTTTAAAGCCCAGAACAAAGCTTGTGACCAACACAGCGCAGACAGAGGTGATGTTCACACTGTGTTTCTGGGTGGGAAACTCACCTGTGGGTGTGGCTGTTCCTCCCCTACAATCTCTGATGTCACAGCTGCTAAATTAGACTGAAGCCAGACTCAAACAGAAAACAGCCTCAAAGACTTAGAGAGAGAGCGCTGCTCCATCTCTGGACCCAAAATATATGTTCCACCACCACGCTGCAATGCATCTTGGGATAGGGTGGGCCCACCTGTGCTTCAAATCCAGGGAGAAGGTGGACACGTTTGTGGGAGGCTAGGATTCTGGACGCCCTTTGCAGCCACGCTGTGATGTCATGGACCTCCAGAGGAAGCAGAGGCTGAATTTAAACACACCTGCTGACTTCATGTGTTCTGCTCTGACAGCTGCCATGTGTCACAGCGTGGATAATAAAGCCATCAAACTTCACTCAGCTCCAATAACACCATCAGTGTTTGATGTCCAGAGGATTCATCAGCTTTAACCATGATAGAAGCAGGAAGTTAAGATGAAGATGATAAACCACACTGAGCGACACACTGCGAGCAGGTTCGCAGAGATCTGAGCAAGAGCGAATGAAAAAACTGAGCGAGAGGGGCTGTTATTGAATGAATGAAGTCCTCACCTCCCAGCTTCAGTCAGACTGGTTCACCTGTCCCCACACCAGTCACACCACTGGCTGAGAACATGGATCAGCACTTGCACTTGAGAACATGGATAATGTGACTTGGAGCTCTTTTGGTTCAGAGACAGCAAGCAGTTAGGCAAAGAGAGAAGAACTCAGCCTGTGGGGTTCACTGAAAGATGTCATATAAATCCTCAGCACCATCCACAAGCATTTGCATTATTTGCAAAGAACATGGAGAACATCGGTGTATGAACGCAGCAGTACTCATCTATATTTGAAAACAACATTTACAGCTACATTTACCAGAGGATCACAGACCCGCGCAGTAAACACAAGAGAGATAAACAGGTTTGTTCTTACAGATTTATGACTTAATGCCAAACTATTCTGATCTCATTTTAAAATGAAACATGTCCATGTAATGACTGCATTAACCTGATGGGCCTGAGGTCAAGTTTAGGATATAATGTTCATTTCTCCAAAAGATATTTCAGATTGGTCGTACCTGATAAGTAGAAAAAGTAAAAATTATCTTTGAATGGTGTTTTTGTGTTTATTTATTTCTAAATGCTTGGACTGGACAAAATGAAAAGGTTTAGCAATGAGTACATGGCAGGCACAGCTCAGGTTTGAAAGTCTGAGAGGCTGAGACAGATTGTGCACAGAGGGTTAGTGGATATATTGGCAAGAGGAGGATGAAGGTGGAGCTACCATCATCACCATGTCGCCATATGAGGGCAGTGGGTCTCAGGAGGTTCATAAAAACAATTGTGGGATGACTCACTGTCTTACTTTTCTGGAGGTCATTTAATACTTTAGGTTCAACATTTTCCAACCTGATATCGTAACGACATCAGAAATGAGTCATTCTGTTATGCTGCTGTATCATCGATTGATATAAATTCATGTTTCTGTAGCTAATCCAAAAAAATCATTGTTGTCTTCATACATTGACAATAATTCTTTACTCCTAAAGCTTCAAACGAGCAGGTTCATATCTCAGTATTTCACCAACAACTGAGGACACTAGAGTGTCATTCCTCAGTGCAAAACAATGCAGTTCCTACAGTTTAACAGCATTTGACACATTTCTCTATATAAAAATGTTTCAGGCTAAAAAGTCCGTAAATGTTGACACTAGATCATATGTTCTACTCTTATGTGCACTGGAGTGGGTTGGTGATCAGTCTGTGAGGTGCTATCTAATGATCTACCAACCAAGTTAATAATCCTGTCATAAGATTTGGTTCCATCAATGACAGAAATGGATGAACCAGTGTTGATGTTTGGTTTCAGACTGATGGCACAATGATTGTGACCATGGATGCCTACTTTGGTCTTGGAAGAAAAAGAAGAAGTATTATTGAGCGCTTTCATGGAAACATCATGTTTGTAAGAGACAAAGATGTAGAGGAATATCTGCTGTCTCATCCTGATAGCTCCAAACCAGCTGAGCTGAGGAAATGTTGAAGGAAATTTCATGTCACTGCTCCATCACTAGTGAGGAGTTCTCCTAAATAAGTCATAGTTTTAAATGGATTGGTTATGTAAGAGACAACATTTGAAGTATTTGTGATGGAAACAGATGTTTTTGAATGTGCAGATGTTGAGTGCCCCCCCCCCCCCCCCCCCCCACACACACACACACACATACCCCTATTTTTTATTTTATTTTAAAGATAATTTCTGTCATGTTAAAGATATTATGGTTGATTCAGGACTACTATTTCCTTTTGTAATTAGGATTGTAGCAACTTTAAAGCTGGAAATTTACTTCAGTCACAAAACCAGCCAAAAACACAGGATGTAACTGGTGTAACTGGTGTAACTGGTGTATTTGGAGCCTCCTGTCGTCATGAAATTCCCTTTATGTTTTTGAACATGATTCATGGAGAATGCTGAGTTGTTAATCAATGCTTACGTCATTAACCTACAGTCAACAATGTCACCAAATGTTTCCCAAAAATATTATTTCTCTTATCGACTCGAAACCATTGAGATGATCTTTTTTTTAAACAGGCGAGCAGATCCAACGTATGTCATCAGTGAGCTGGTGAAAAGATACCAGGACAAGAACATCAAGCTGAATTTCATATACGACACCATGTGTGTGCCGTCCTCACATATACATGTGAGTATTTTCTTTTACTATATGACACAAGAACAACATTTCCTGTTTATAAAACACTGTTTGGTGTTTATCAGACAAATGGAGGAGGAACACCTCGAGGTATTTCCCTGGCTGTCCATGTTTATGGACATAAACTGCAGTGCCAGCTATGATTTATTGGTCAATGTACACAAACTGACACACATGTCATCCTAAGCACATGCACACACTATTCAGTCCATACTTTGATAAACTCTTGTACAGTAAACAGTAAATATGTGTTAATCAGAAATCTTTTAGAGCACACGACGGCTTCCTGGGTTTGGGCTGAACGATGGAGAAGGCATGGAGAGGTTCTGCTCCTTCCTCAGAAGATCTGCAGGAGTCACAAAGAGATGACTCCATCACATCGACTGGAAATTCTGACTGATGCATTATTGCATTATGGGAGGAGGAAGTCATCGGATCTAGGTACACATGTTTCTGTATTAGTAGTTAAAATGACTCATTTACATTCAAACTGAGAGAGCTGACAGTTCCTACTGATAGAAGTGCAGCTCCTTCAGAGATGGGACAAAGAGGAGAAGGTCACAAGTCTGCTGAGGAGGAGATTTCTGCCATCCTGAAAGAGTCCCCGAGAAACCCGACTTTAATGGAACGTATGCTTGTAGTCGCAAGTGAATCTTTTCTCTTCCATGTTTGTCCAAGTGACTATTTCAGAACAAGACATCCAACAGTGGATGGAAAGAGAGACAGAAGCTGACAAACATGCACTTTTGAAAACGAGACCCAAAGGTTTGTTGATTTTGCCTGATTTGTTTCTTATTGGGTACTCAGGAAGCTGACAGTGGCTACTTCCTGTCTTTAGATTCTGTTCCCAGATGGAAGAGGAAGTATGTCATGAAACTGGTCGGGCATTGCACAGCTACAAGCATTTCACCTCATGTCATACTGTGTATGGTTTTGTGTGTGTGATAAATACAATTTGAACTTGAATTTGAAACTGGTTCAATTCAACCAGCTCAGGTAGGATTGAATTAAACTATATTTAGTGTTTTGTTGATATTCCAATCGTAAGAGTTCAAATGTTAGCAAACATAAAGGTTAACAGTTGTGCTTAGTTATGTCGACTATATGATGGGAAAACCTTGCTGTCAGTTTTACATGTGCGTTTTTAAATGTAGATCCCTGAATCACGAGACACCCACTGCAGACCAAACACAGGAAGTTAACGTGTTAATGTTACCATTTCCAATTACGGTGCCATTCATCTAATCTGGAAATGTTTGTTTTGGGGCGGTGTTGATCTTCCTATTGTGTTTAGGCCAGAGAGTTCTCTTCAAACTACTGACAGACACGCCCACATTACAAGCAGATGGTGTGAGTCTGATTTGATTTTCCAGTCAACGCTGAGAGACTGCGAGCAAGAAATGAAGCAAGGAAGAAGGATCGCTCTACTCAATCTCAAGCACTTTTTCATTGTCACAGAGGGAAACATTGTATTTTCTGCATCACTTCCTCACAGAAAAGATATTTGTACCCATTCTGCAGGTAAACTGTTGATGGGACAATAAACAAATTTCACTTTGCAAAATGTTCTGCAGGGAGGTTGTGGTTGCTTCTTTCGACTACCATGACCTGGATGACTGAGAACCTACGCAGACACGTTCTCAGGGAAGGGCTCCACACTTATTGTACTGATTTAACTGAGCTTATTGTCATCAAGCAAAGTTTGCTTTAATGTGTCTCTATTGACAACACAAAGAATTTTTGTCACTAGTTATAAAATGTAGAAATCTTCAAATATATCTGAAGTGCTTGGTGTAAATTCAATGATTCAAGCTCCAGTTGGTTGTCATCTTCATTGAAAAATAAATATGAATAAATGATTATAATATATAATAAATAATATCATGTGTTGTTGGTGTTTTCTGTAAATGTCTTTTTGAATGTAAATGCTTTGTTTGAGACAGACAGGGAGTCGCTATAAAGCTGTCCAATCAAATCCACGTCTGTAACAGAGACTGAAGAAGATTGTAACAGAGTCCAACAGTCTGCAGTGGCCACCACAGTCCACCGTCTTCACATCACAATTTCAACATGTCTGTGAAGTCTCCTTGCCCTTGGGCTCATGCCTCGATGAACAAGTAGGTAGAGTTCAAATGTGGGTTTTCAGTGAATGTATAAGTGCAATTTACTGTTACTGCTGCTGTTTGTGTTTTGTCAGGTTTGTTTCATTAACATTTCTCAGACAGAAGAAGGTGATATTCCAACAGAGCTGAAAAGGAGAGCCGTTGATTCCTTACATTTGAAGAGCAGAGCAGCTGAAGAGAATCTGTGACTCCAACGTGAGATGGACCCTGTGATTCATCACCTCCACCAGCAACACACTGACCTGCATTCATCCATAGATGCCACTCAGGACCCTGGTTCCACAGCTGTTCTTGTTCACAGCTGCGTCCAGTTAGAGAGGAAACTGTATAATGCAATGATGATGTTCCAGCGTCATGTTATTGCTCCTCCTCCGCATGCTTACCTGCCACAGTTTAACTCCGCCTCTCAGACAGTCATGTCACCTGATCTGCACGTTTTGCTGTACGATGACGTCATCTTGATGTTGACGAGGAGAAAAACTAGTTTTGTCCTGCAGATGGCGATCTTGCACCGTGTTCAGAGAGCCGACACTTTGATGATGATGCTCTACTCAGCTTACTTTTAGCCTGGGTTGGACTCTATATGAGCAGCTTCCACTCTGGTTTCAGTGTTAAATACACTTGTTTGATTTCACTTGTAAAAGCTGAAAAATAAATATTTTATTGCAAAAATATTTGTTGGTACATTTTCTGAGAGTCAAATATCTTGTTTGATTTGAGGAATGAACTGTTAAGGTGGAAAAAATGAATCAGGTTAAAATAGTGGTGCTTTAAATCACTGCAGATGTATAATGTAATTTAACATGTTGATAATGGTTGTAGTGGGCTTGTAATGTAAATGTGGTCTGATTAAATGTGACATTAATGGTGATGCTGCATAAACCTGATAAAACAGTTCTATTAGTGGGTCTGTGTGATCAGCATCAGTGGGTGAAGGTGAGGCCGTGACTAGTAGAACGTCATGTTGGTGTTTAACAACACATGAGCCAACATCAGACTCCGAGCGCTACGATGCTCAAGATCAGAAGATCCAGTGTGACATCATTGTTACCTGGCAACAGCAGCCCTCAGCCCATCTGACTTTATTGGAGTATATTTACACCAGCAACACTGTTTAGTTTGATATGACGGATCAACAACATGCTGTGATATCCAGTTCATCTGTAATAGATACTGGATCTAATCAGTCAGCAGATATTTGATCACCTTATTTATAACTACACTAGAAACAAACACAACTGTGTTGGTGATTCATGCAAACTTGCATATCAGCCTTTTAAGGTTTTGTAGTATTGAGAACAAAGAGGTTGTGTTAGGGCTGAAAAGCCCGACTTGTTCTCCTCTGCAGGTCATCAAATGCACCACAGAAGTTTGTATTTGCAGAAGCCTGTATATGTTTGATGGCTTTATTATTCTCTGTTCAAAGACAATAAATGTGGAAAATGTCTCATGTAGTATCAGCGTCATTTAAAAATAACTGCAAACATTTAGAGAACATGTGCTGCTGTTTGTCCTACATGTCCAACACTGAACTAACCCTGAAAACGTGATGGCAGGTGGCAGATTGGAGTTCACATGAAATATCGGCTGCATGAAGACTGGAAAATATAGATGATAAAAATATGCAGCCAAACATTTGTGGACATGGATAAACTATCTGATCCAAAAAGCAGGAAGTGACACAGCTAGAAAATGAAAGTGTGTAACAGCTGAAGTCAAATGTAATGCAGAGTTGAATCTGCACTTGGATCCATCTGTGAAAGGTCCACATGTAGGGATCACATGAGTCCTGATGTTTGTCAGTCCAGCTTGAAAACTCCATCTACTGTGGGCTACATATACTGGGCTGGTAGCTCCACAGTGCTGGAAAGAAACTATTCAATGTGCATATTTAAAATCAGAGGCTCTTCTAACACAGGAGCCATGTTGAGTTTAGATTCCAGCCGACCACCGGCAGTCTGAAATGGAATGAAGCCCATTGACAGCGAGCAGGTCTAAACAGGAATGGAACGCATCCATGGATAATACACCACTTTATTTGAAGACATCTGTAGCACTGCCTCAGTTCTGGATGTTTCCACAGACTCCTCTGGCCTCTGTGCACCTAAAGAAAAGGTCAAAGGTCAGCAGCACATGTAGTTGGGATAAGTTTTCATTTACAAACAACAGTCGCACTGTGACAAAGTGGAGGAGCAGTTGCAATGCTCTCCATTTGTCCCATATGTGTTTACCTTTTCTTGCACATTGTACACATTATTCTGTTTCTATGTATTTAAATGAACTTTGTCTGTGTGTGTTTCAGGTCCTGCACTCTAAGACTGAATGAACCAGCATTGCAGCCATGGGTCACTGTGAGCATCACAGGGAAGGTTGAAGCCGCCCACTGCACCTGTATGGCCGGAGTCGCAGAGACCTGCAGCCATGTCACTGCTCTTCTGTTTAAAGTAGAAGCAACAGTGTGGATCTGTGGCACAAGGGCTGTTACAGATGAACCTGCATACTGGGTTTTGCTGGGTAATATGACCAAGATACAGCCAGAGGTTGGCCATAAGATGGACTTCTCCTCTTCAGCTGCCCAAAAAAAGGCTCTTGATCAAAACATAAACAGACCATCCGTAGTGACAGGTAAAAGGAGCCGTCCTCAAAACAGAAAAATCCCACCTGCTACTGTGGAGGAGTTGTCACTGCTATTGGATACTTTGCTGGAACACAGTAAAGCTGTGGGTTGTGGGAATGACCCATAATGTTTTATCTAAGGGTCTAGATTTATGCCTGTAGTGCACTGCCGTGTAAATAATTTGCATTTACTGAATATCTACTGACTGAGTCCCACTGTTCAAAAGTTGAATAAAGAAACAAACTAATTTTTTGCCTCTTTTTTTTTTTTTAATTAAAACCACCTTATAGAGGGTTAGGGTTATCACATCAGTTCCAATGTAGAATCCATGTCATTTATAGTTTACAAATGACAAAATGTTTACACAAAATCATGAGTGTTTACATGATATCACCCACTACTAACATTACTTTATTAACTGTATCTTTTGAAAAAATACAGCAATTTTAACAGCACAAGACTTGAGAATATTTAACAGGAGCAGGTTTCATTTTTCCCTGGTTTTACTACCACACTGTTCACCAAAACGCAGCAAACCTTCACCATCTTATCCAGGAGGGTCACCTCTTCACCCTCACATGGAAGAAGTAATCTGATTGGCATGGTGGTTGTTTGAAGCAGGTCCCTTGTGTTGCGCTGGAACTCAGTCATGATGTGTTTCATCCATTTCATCGGCTGGTTTGCTGCAATAATGCCAAATAATTAGCAACTCTATAAATAGAAGGTAGTTCTGCAAAATCACTCAGTAGGATGTTTGTTCTAATTTGCTATGAGCTCAGAGCGCATAGAAAATAAAACTAATAGGCTATAAAGATATGAACATATTTAGAACTTACCGGAATGAAAATGTCTGGAGCACCAACAGATATTTGGAGATGGAAGAGAACTGCACGTCAGCTCGTCTCACAGCTGCTATCCAGGCTGGACGCCTTCGTTTGGTAACATCGATACACGAGCTGCCTCATGTTGCTTCCAGGTTGGGAAAGAATGAAAAGATAAACCCTTTTCAAGCTTATTCTCTTGCCGGTCGTGTGATCGAACATTGCAGCCGACCACACGAACCATGGCTGTTGTGTGTGCCTTCGCTCCCTTTTCACTTGCGCTAGACCCCCAAAATGGCAGATCGGGCCAAAATCCTTTCCACGCCCACCCCCGTGACATCACGCTCCAAAGCCCTATAGTATTTTTTTCATATTAATGTAATTTTTCATCTAATTGAATACAATCTATTTGTGTATGATTGTCAGTCCAAAGAGGGAGAGAGGGAGAGAGGAAAGAGAGGAACGTGAGGAGAAGCACAAGGTCAGGAAGAAGCAGGTAAGCAAACAGACAGGGAGCAGTGACAGGCACAACAGAAACTGTTAAACTGACAAAGAAAAAAAAAAACCTGATTTTACTCACAATCTGGAAGTTGTGTCCTCCCTATATTAAAGCTGCTGTACAGAATCTGCAAAACAAACTGGGTTGAAACATTTTTGACCCTCTTTAACAACATTCCAACATAACATGATCAGTGATCGGGGAGATTAAAATTAATGATATATTTTTATGTGGTTCAGCCACAACTCTACTAAAACCTCAGCCAGTAATAGGTAGGCCAACTTTTGGACCGTCCAGTTGTCTGTATGACTGCCGCAGTACGTGCACCACATTTGCACACTATCAGAAAGCGCCAAACAGCCCTGGTGGAGTGAGGAGCTGTAAAGAGAAGCAGAAGCTCTGTTTCTAAAAATGTTTTAAGCTTGTTTCAAAGATTCTGTACTGCAGCTTTAAATGTTTTCCAAAAGCACACAGACACTTATCAGTGTTTCTCACACTTTTTACAGTGTGGACCACCTGATAAAAATGTCAAGCTCTCCTAAGGACCACTATGAAAGCATGAAACTCATAAATCTTACAACACAAAATTAGTATTATTAAATTAGTAAAATTAGCATCTGCAGTAAAGATTTTTTCATACATTGTATACATTCTACCACAGGCATAGTTGCCTCCATTTTTATATATATTTTTTAAATATTTTGTAATATTTTATTTGTAATAATTTATTCTGTTTCGGGAGTGTTTTTTATGCATCTGTATTATATTATACACACACATTAAAAGTGAATCTCTGTCTAAAAAATGCACTCAGTTTACTTTTTACTCACTATGAGCATCATTCATTATTCTCCCCCAGTAATTAAGGTTAGGATATGTATTTCTTTTATTCTAATTCATTCTTCTTTAGCAGCATTTAAATAACCTTTATCAGATTTGATGGTTTTGTTACAGACTTTTCAAAAATAGTGTTTTGCTTTTCTTTCACAAATGTTGGGATTAAATTGTGTTAAAATGTACAAAACAGTGATGTCATGTTTTGTGACGAGGACCCAGGCACAGAGAGACTTGATGAATTTAAGAATCTTATGATTTAATAAAGAAATTTGCAGACTTGCACAGAGATGGTAAAATTATGATGACTGATAACGGAGACGAAGACAACAGACGATGAGGACAGGGAGGAACAGGGGTTTAAATGCACCAAGGAGACAGTCAGAGAGAACTCGGGACAACTGGAGGCATTTAGGGATGCAGGGACTGACAGAGATGGGGAAGAAGTCTCATTGTGACAAGTAAAGTTTATCTTGCCTGGCTGGGCAGCTCTCCTGGTGCTCAGCACCCCCAAAGCTCTGATCCTAGAATCGCCCCTGTTTCAACTACTTATTGTTTCAAACTTAACTATCTAATAAAATGAACTTAAATGCGAGAGTTGCCTATGACGGCAGCTGCAATCATTGTAGAACTCCACAAACATCACGTGTTGTTTTCCACATGTAAGATCAGCAAACATACAGAAACTTCCTGTTGCCACACACGGCCTCTAAAATCTCTTCCACGCTTTCTGACTGAAGTCCACTCTCTGTGTCGGATCCACAGGAAACAACAAGATCTTATTAACATGGTTTTCAATGTGTCTCCTTACAAAAAGTCCAACCAATGAACAAATGTGTATATTTGTGGAGGCCGAACAAAAGCATGACACATTTCTCTGTTTCTATAAACTGGAGTCAAACACAAATATGAAGAGTTTCACTGACAGACTCCAAAATGCCCCCACAGTGGATCAAAGGGAAATCCTACAGTGTGGCCAGAGACTCTTAATGGCTCCAACATCAACACATCCACAATGTTGGATCCAGTTCTGCCTCACAGAGTTACTAAGACACACCCTCTGCCAGCATCACAACAGCTCCACCTGCTTCACCTGCCTCCTCAGCATCTGTACACCTGAAGAGAAAAGAAAGGCTCCAACAGCTCAAATCTACAAAGGATTCATGAAGTTTCATCCAACAATAAGATGTTTGCCTTCCACAGTGTGCTGTTAGACACCACTGTACCTCTGCCATTTCAAAAAGAGCAGCTTGGGAACATTTTGGCTCCAAACACTTTGTGTTTAAGTTCTTTGTTTTCTTTGTGAAGCCGACAACATCTGGAGCTTTTTGACCCATATAAACATCATTTTGTTCTTTAGATGACAGCAGATAGTGATTGATTATTCAGTCCCAATCAAACCAATAAAGACAAAAATGCTGATTTTACAGGAACTTTGTTGTTGAAGCTGTAAAGACATGAAACTGGTGGAGATCCCAAACCAGTTGATAGTGCTGGTTATTCCAAATAAAGCTGTTTTCCATTTGAGATGAAATGACTTTCTGTCCTGATATATAATAAAGATGTTGTTGTTTTTGAGCTCCTGTATTAAAAGTAGTTTAAAGTCAGCTTGAGTTTGATGTCTTTATGTCAAAGCTGCTCATGATGTTGAGCTGCTGATGGAATAAAACTGTGAAAAATCTCCTCAATATAAAAGCATGTAGTCCAGACTTAAATGTAGCCTGTTGTTAGCTGAGGTCCACACACAGTGTTTGACAGTGTAAAGTGTGTGAAAGGGCTGCTGGTGGAGCTCACTAGGATGAGCAGGTGACCATGTGCCACGAGGTGGAGAGCAGCTGGCCTGGTTTGATTCTGACCCGGGCCACGTCCCCTTTCTCTCTCCCTCTGCTTTGCTGTCACTTATCTTCACTGCTCTGTCCAATAAAGCTGAAAAAGGCCCCAAATCAAAGAAATCTGCTGCAGCCTCTGAAATGTCTTCTGTTTCCTTCCCGACGGCTTTTTCACCGTCAGCCCATCAGACAGTCCAGCAGCATTTATGATGATGTCATGATTTTGAAGAGACTGCTATGGTGGCCTCCCATGACCCCCAGCCTCATCACAGCTGAGATGCAGACATTTGAAACCATTCAGCACACAACTGAATAATAGTCCAACACAACAATCTGTGTACAGACACACACTGACCTTTCATATAGTCAAAGGAGTCAATCAAACACAGCTAGTTGAGTCATTTCTTGTGTGAGTCTAAAGTGAATCTAGTATTTGAAAGTCCACTTCCTGTATTTGTTGTTGAAGACTTCTTCAGCTTCTTCTCAAGGACATCAGCTGCTGGTTTGGCAGCAGAGGCAGTTAAGAAGCTTCCTGAAAAACACTGAACAGTGAGTTCACTGTGGCATATGACAAATTCAGCTTTCTATGTGCAAATGTGTCTGTGTCTCCTTGGCTGCTCACTTCATGCACTTCTGTCTTTGTGACAGTCCAATGACACCACAGCTGTTTCCACCCCCAGTTTCTCAGGACTGGACACCTTTAAACATGTCAAGGATCAAACAGCCGTCCAGCTAAACATACATGAAACTATCAAAGCTGAGAATCATTCCAATAACATCGAATGGTTCATATATATAGACACAGGACTACAAGGAAATGGCTCTCAGCATCTGGCTGTGGTAACAAATGTCCCTGTTTTGTGTTCAAATTGTGTGCATGTTTTAGACGTGTGTCACATGTAGAAACACAAAAATCCCACAATGACACAAAGATGTGTTTGACACAACTGTGCAGCTGTAAGTTGTTTCTAATGATTCATTGAAGCTCTTCTAACATTCTGGAGACGATCAGTACATGAATCTGTTCAAAGCGACAACAATTTGACTTCAATGTGAACGTTTGCCATTAAATAACCTTCTTCATCCAGCTGACAGCATCTTCATCCTATGATGTTAACAGTTCCTCCTGTTGATGACAAACCTCTGACAGGATCTGCTTGAGGAGCTTTTTCATGTGAAGCTCTCTGAGCTCAGGGCTAAGCTGCTGTGTTTCATCTTTAAGAGCTGCTGCCTCCTCGCCGGCCTTGTTCTCATGTTCTTCTCCTAATGACACCATTTCTGCTTCATATCTTTCACTGGGCCTACAAACAGATGAAATATGAAAAGACAACAAAGACAAACACAGCACATACAGAGAAATGTAGACAGGATGTGCACCCAGTGCAGTAAATGTTCTCAATATCAGCTCTTTAGAAAATGATCGTGATGAACATGACGCTAGCATCAAATGAGAAACACAGCTTCTTTGTTTCATGTACAATAACAATAAATGAAGAGCTAATAAAGAGCTATTCTATTGTAAAATGCTGAGATGATTATTACACAGAACCCAGCGGCTCACCAAAAGCCTGCCAAGCTATATGTGGAAAGAAACCATGAGTTAGGACAAGCTGATGGGATAAAATGTGAGCACAACTCCTCCGGTTTCATGTGCAAAAAAATGATTGTGCTAGCTTACGTGGTCGGAGTTTGTGGAGCAGGGAAATTATTTTACCGCTATTGTTAAATAATTGTCATCAGTACTATTGCATTAAGAATATAATCTGTAGTTTATATTGCATTTAGAGGTTTAAACAGTGTCTCTCTCAGAAAGACTAAGTTGCAGGCTGACAGGAAGTTGCAGAAAGTTTGCAGAAGTGAAAGCAAAGTCTAAGTTATTCTGAGGAGCAGGCCAGACGAGGCCATTTGAATCACTAGGTTATTTAAAATGATCATTGCTTTAACAAAGTAACAGATAGCTTTAAGAAGGCCTTAAGATGCTTATGCACACAGTTATTATATTTAGTAGAGGTTCTTGATTAAAACATTTATTTAGTAGAAGACATACACATAGTCTCAGTGAGCCTCCGTTCTGGTGAAAGGTCAGAAGTGCAACAGGTGACACAGAGAGCATGTGAGGTCAACACACACACATTAGTTAGATTTATTTAGAGAAGAGGTTACTCATGTCTGGCTGTAACTGCAAAAGTGTCTCGGTAAAAGAGGAACCGTTCCTTGTTGTCTCGGCAAGAAAGAGGAACAAGACAAGAACTGAAAGGTAGACAGGAAGGGCCAGCCATGAAAATAGAAGATGATCTTCTGGGGTAAAAGCCAGAAGATCATCTTGTATAAATCTATGTATAAAATGTATCTGTGACGCATGAAGGGGCGTCAGTAAATCAAACCCTGATGCTATAAAATATCTGTTCATGCTTTGATTAAGTCGAGGACTACTGGCTGTCTGCGTACAGAGTGTCTTCCCACACGTGTGTTCATTAAAATCATTGTTTGACCAAGACCTTCTGGACCATGGGTGGTTTGTACTCTCCCTCCTCAATTGTGAACCTTAACAAGTTCTACAGGGATTTAAAAATAGTTTCGCAAAATGGAGAGTGAGAGAACCAAGTCTGTCAAATCTCTTTATCCAACACAAACTATCAAACACATTAGGCCACAGTCAGTTTGGCTTTGTATGGATGGTGTAACAGGGGGCTGGGAAAGGATGGTGAAAGGTGAATATAATAGAGAACAATAACATGACATATAATAATGTAGCAACCATGAGAACATTCTTCAACAGGCACACTTCTATTATTCATGATCACAAACACAAAGAACTTGTGCAGCCCTGATATCAGCCCTAATATATGACTGTGTTTGCCCAAAGATTGAAACAGCATCAACATGACAGCTGTAAGAAATCTTCTCTCAGCCTTGTTTGGCAGAAGATCCCTGCAACAAAGATTGTAGCTGAAAGATGATGTGTGTAAAGTTTGCTCTTTGGGAGTGTTGAGGCTGTTTTTAGACATTTGATAGTTTCCAATCCAGTTCTGAAAGACACAAATAAAAACAACATCATTAAGATCAGATCATGGAGCTGTTTCCTGCCTCGTTTCTATCTTCACATTACAAGACTTTACTACAATAAAGATGCTAACATGTATCTGTAGCAACAACATCATTGAATCTATAACAACTGGAGCCAAACCAGTGGCTCTGCTGGGATCACTGGTGAGCCAACACTTCCTTGTTGGATGCAGATTTCAGGGCTTCCTTTTGCTCCTCCGTTATAACTGTTCTCTCTTCTCAACACATGATGACACAAAGGAATCAGCAGTGACAAAGATGATGCTGAAGAGAAGCACACACTTCACACATATAACAGACCAGTGCAGTTACACACACCTCTGCTTGACATTAGGCCTCAAACAAAGATACAAAACACTAACTTGACTCTAAATAGAAGAAACGAGCAGCTGTTTCTGTTCTGAGCTTATTTATATTTGACACACATGCTTCTCTTTGTGCAAACACACATTGCACTATAAGGGTAACCTAGCACACAATGATTGGACAGCACAGTGATGATGCTGGGAGATCCTATACGCAGCAACACAGAAACACTGAGAACTTTAAACATTGATTATATTGAGATCAGCAGCCGACCCAGTCTAAAGGCGAGCAGCTGGGACCGCTGCTGCACCACAAACAGGTTTCAGTGTTTCCATGTGTGTGTGTGATGTCTTTACTTATACTGGTCAATAGACTTTAGTCAACACATTATTGAAAGGTGTTACACATGAAATAAAAACAGTGTTTATTCCTCTGAAGCAGCTGCATTATAACCAATATGCTCCTTTGTGGCCGTTTAAAACAGCCTTAAATAACTGTTGTTATATTTGTTGCAGCTTCTGCTCCTCTTGGACAGACGACTCTGGAAAAGACATTTTTGAATTTCAACTTTTAACTGGATAAATATCGGATATATATATATATACACGTCTGCAACAAACTGGTTCCAGCTTCTACCTCATGATAGGAATGTTTTTGTGGCTCAAGGTGACCTGATATCTTTCATGATGGATACATTTGACACATGTTTCACATATTATAGACCAACAAGTTCTTCATAGCAGTTTAAATACGGGTAGTCACTTTTGGGCCCAGCAGATAAAACAGAGCCAATATTTCCTTCTTTATTTAAGTGACGTGTGTCAGGAGCTTCAGGTCTCTGATGGTCCAGGGCTTGTTGCTGGGAAACAGCCCTGCTGGGATGATGGTGTCCTCACAGAAACAGTCAGCGATGCTGTTGATCTCCATCACAGAGCACGTCCCAGTCTGCAGTCTCAGTCCTGCAGGGCCTCGCTGGCTTCCTGACTCCACCCAGTCAACAACAGGAAGTGTTTGAAGTGCAGGAACAAACTGAGGCTGTGGTCAAACAGGAGTTTTTATCTCCTCGCTCTGACTCTCACTGCGGGCCCGCTGCTGTGTCAACATGTGTTTGTGCTAAACAATGATGGAAAGTGTTATAAATGACTTGTTGGCCTCTGATCTGTCACAAACAGCTGAAACGTGTCTCTCATGAGTCACATGAAGGTTTTGGACAGAAAGGACAAAAAGTAGCTGCAGTCAGTTTGTGTCATTTTTATATTTATTCATCTGGGAGAAAAATCTGAGGGACATTAAAATGTGTTTTCAACAGAGACAAGAACATGAATATAACAGAACAGGTAAATGAACATGTTTCATGTAAACAGCTGGACTGATCAGGTCCGAAACACAGAGTGATAAACTTGTCAAACAGCTGTCATATCTTTATATATAAGCTCTTTATAAATGCTGTTCACTGCAATCTGTTTACTAATAATGTCAAACTGTTAGAAACACAGAAACATCAGAATGGTCTTTATGCTGCCCTCACGACACGTGACCATGTGAAGCTAGACAGCTAGCGAACAAAATAGATGAGATCTTCCACACAAGGCTTGCTTTTCTTGCTTTTAATGAAGATCCTTTAAAGCCTTATCTCTCTCAAGGCTTCTCCTTGCTATTTCTTATTTGTAACTGAAACACAGAAAATGAAAATAAATTGCTAGCTAATACACATCTTAATGACAAACTTAGCCTAGCTTAACACATGCGTTACATTAACATCGCTGTTCACTCCAGGTAAACACATATAAAAGTTATCTCTGAACATATTAATACTCACAAAGAAGAACGTTTCCCAAGGTACAAGCGTGTAGGGCACTCTTAGCGTGTACATGAACTCGTTCACTCTTTTAATACTGCCGAAGCACTTTTCACGGCATCAACGGAGAAAACACGTCAAAGATAGGTTAATGTTCAGAGCGCTCCCTCGCTCCCATTTTCGCACATACAATACAAAGATCGCTTGTGATAACGATGTCTCACTCTGAGCAAATTACGAACCCATACCTTTTAATTGTTTTTAGCATGAATCACTTATAATATTGCTTAACTTTGAACTTATTTATCACTTTGCTTATGTAACTTAATCAGACTATGCACTAACTACTGACTTTTGACCAAAAGGCATAACAGTCTTTGTTCACAGAAAACTGTCTGGGATCCTTTGTTGTTCTTTTGATGCAGAGTTACATTATAAATATAAAGAGTTATTTCAGAGTCTCATCAGTTTTCCTGCATGTCTTTATTTAACACATCAGCAGGGCTGAAGCTCTCATGTTAAACACACACAGATCTATGGACACGTTCATGTGTTTCTAACAGAACCAGGCTGTTATCAGCCCTGCACTAACATTATGTCACACACACTGAATGTAACAGTGACAGTTTACATCATCAGACAATCAGCTGTGATTGTTTCACTGTCATCAAACTAGTCAACAAGAAGTAGAATAAATAGAAACCAATCATTTACTGACAGCATGTCTGATTTAAACTAACATAATCATCCTACTGCAACCAGGTTTCTGTAAGGCAGAGTAAATCGATTTGTTGATCAATTATTAAGTCATGTACTAACAGAGACTTGGAGGAGAGAGACCTAATATTTAATAATCCACATTTCACTGTTTTACTCTTTGGTTCAGATGTGGATACTGTGTTGTTCTTTCTTTGTGATTGTTTATGTTTAAGTCATTTTATTGCTGGTTTTTAGTTTGTTTTTTGTCTTTTTGGAAGCTGACACAGTCTCTATGAAGATGGGTTTTTGGGGGGGGTAGCAGGAGGAGAGAAGCTGCAGAGAGGCGTGTAAGACTGCAACTCTGCTTCCTGGTCCCAACTCTGGATAGTCATATTTTGGGGGGTTTAATAAATTTGTCCATATTGCTAGAAATGAGAGCTGCTCCATCCAAAGTGGGATGGATGCCGTCTCTCCTAACAAGACCAGGTTTCCTCCAGAAGGTTTGCCAATTATCTATGAAGCCCACATTGTTTCTGGGACACCACCAGTGTTGGGTAAGTTACTTTAAAAAAGTAATTAATTACTAATTACTAATTACTTAGTCAATATTGTATTTAAAATACTTATCTAATTACTGTGCCAGAAAAGTAACTTAATTACTAAATAAGTAATTTAACTAATCACTTCTTAAAATCCCTATAAACCTTGAGTGGGCAAACAATAGAAATTAAACTCTTTAAATAATAAATAAATTTTTCGCGCTAGAAAGAAGAAACTGGTCATGATATCGGGTTAGTTATCTGGTGAGTGGGAAACATGAAGATGAAACCAGGAGATGTCCTTACTGAATCATCAGAGCTGAAGAACAGGTGATGGAGAAACAGGTTTACCTTTTAGGTGACATGAATGAGTTGAAGGGAAGTTATGAACTTTTTCTGAGAGACAAATAACACCAGGACCCTTTTCTAAGTAGCTGACAGCTGGTAACTATGCTGGGGCGGGTCTAGCAAAGTGTTGCCAGGGGGCCAGGTAGGGCATTAACAGGGAAAGGGGGGCACAAGGAAATACTTTTCTTTCTTATTCTCATTTAAAATGTTTCACTTTTAATAAATAATTATCTGAATCTTACAACAAACGTTTTCATCTGATGTAAAATGTATAGAAATCCATTATTGTACATAGTAATATTTTTTAGGGTCCCATCGTAATTTCTTCAGAAGTAGCTAAGTACTGTATATGATGCCAGCATTTCCCCACATTTTCTAGATTCTGTACCAGTACTGTGGGTAAAATGCCATCAAAAAGTCAATTAAGTTTTATTCTTTCTCACCTGTCTTTCTGTCTCCTTTCACTTTTTAAAGGTTGCCATGTTAGAAAAAATATTTATATAATAATAATATAATATAATACTATAGGGGGGCACAAACAAATACTTTTCTTTCTTATTCTCATTTAAAATGTCTAGCTTTTAACAAATAATTATCTGAATCTTACAACAAATGATTGATAGATTGATACATACAGTAATACCATTTTCATGCATACAGTAAATGTCTCCCGTAATGTGACTCTTATGGTTTTGGGAGGTGTTTGTTCATCTGTTTGTATACCTGATAAACTAGATTTTGCCATGGTAACAACATTTGCATCACCAGCTTGAAGTGAAGTGAGACTTATAGACTATTTGTTTATGAGTCAGATACAACACAGACACACCTGAGCGAGGACGTTCTCTTCACACTTTCTTTCCAACATTTTAATGTGAAACAACGACAGGTGAGTGGGAACAATTAGTTAATTCAGAATCTTGTTAGTGTCAGAGCAGGCATTCTCATTATGAGCAGCAAGTAAAAAGTAGAAATACCTCTGCTGTGCGTTTTTACTTCAGGTAAGGGCTGATACCTGGCACGCTGTGACTTACGTTCAGTCCTTTTAATGTCGAGTGTTGATGAAGAAAACTTGTGAGCTTGTGTCTGTGCCATGAAACTCTGATGAATACCACATCAGCTCAGGACTCTTCCCGTGTCTTCTACAAAGAAAGAAAACACTAATTATTGTTAAAGTAAGACCATAAGAAAATTCGGTTGAAAATTGAGGCTGAACTTGTTAACTTGTGGGGAACTTGTAGATGTTTCTTCATTTACTTTTCATTATGATGGATAAAACCTCAGAGAACTTGTGTCTTACCTCTGAATCATTCATTTTTCCAGTGAAAAAGGACAAACATTGAAAACCAATAAATATAATTCAGTTTGTGTCTAATTCAGATAATGTTAAAACTGTTGGAAAGTAGTGATGGGTCGGTCGCGAACGAAATGGCTCTTAGAGCCGGGTCTGTGACGTGAACGATGTGAGCTGGCTCCTTATCGCGAGCCGTGTTTTTTTCTTCTTTCTCTTTCTCTCACCCTCTTTCTCGCACTTTTTTTCCGCTCCACTCCGCATGTGAGCCTTGTGCTTTACCGCTGGGATGAGGGGCGAGGGGTGGTAGTTACACTCAGTAGCACAGGAACAGAGCAGGAGGGAGAGACAGAGAAAGAGAGCCAGGGACAACAACGTCACATTATGGGATGTGATTTCCGGCTCTTTTTGGAGAACCGGCTCTTTCGGCTCGGCTCACTAAAAAGAGCCGGCTCTTTCGGCTCCCAACTGGCGCACAAAAGGAATTAGTAATGTAAAAAAACGTGGCTTTCTTTATGTATGTTTATATATAAATATTTATGGGGGCCCCTAGAGACGAAAGCACGTACAAACTCCAAAACACATTGCTAGTGTTAACTGAACTTCCAAAACAGAGCTACCTAGATTACTTAAATTACACAATTGAAAGCATATGTCTTGTTTTTGTATTTTGTATTAATACACAAACACTCATATAACACCCAGCACGCCCCTGCGGGTGGTTTATCCTTCAAGCTCGGGTCCTCTACCAGAGGCCTGGGAGCTTGAGGGTCCTGCGCAGTATCTTAGCTGTTCCCAGGACTGCGTTCTTGTGGACAGAGATCTCCAATGTTGTTCCCGGGATCTGCTGGAGCCAGGGCTGGACTGGGACAAATAATCAGCCCGGGCATTTTGACTAGAGACCGGCCCACCAAAAATGTGACGTCAGTCAGGGGTAAAACCGCAAAGGATTCTGGGAACTTGTGGCAAGAGGTACTAGCGCATGCAGGCTTTCAATTGAACTCAGTTACACAGCGATAAAAAGAAACACAAAAAATGGCAAGAAGCTGTTGTATTATTAACTGCAATAGCCGGTGTTGTGCCAAAAATGATTGTCTGCCAAAAACTGATTTCCGGTATTTGCCAAAAACTGATTGCTCATATTTAAATTGCTATAAGTAACTTGTTGGGCTATAATATGTGAAACATATGTCAAATGCATCCCTCCATCTCCATCTCTTTTATTTCTCTCTCTTGCTCCATCTCTCTCTGCTGCTCTTTTGTCTCCTCTGTCACAGACTTCTCCACTTTTGATGATAAATCAGCCTGGTGCAACATGTAAGGATTGGCACAATTTGTTAAGATTTTGAGGAGTTTAAGAAACTAACCTTAAGCATAAAATAAAATTCACTATCAGTAACTTCATAGCACCCGCCCAGCAGTATATAAACTCCGTCATGCTAGCTAGTACGCAGTACCAGTTATTCTAAGCGACTGTAAAAAGTCAGCACAACGAAAACAAACTACAACTAAACTTGGTTTATATCTGACACAGATAGACTGCAGGTCATAACTTCTTACCTGAAGTTCAGTTCTTCTGCCACTATGACCGGCGGCAGCCTCGGGTCTCTCCTCCTCTTGCCTCCCCTTTCCCTTATCCACCTGCTGGCCTCCACCACTTGCTGATGTTGCTAAATCTGTGGAAGCTATGCCATAGCTACCGCCAAACAATTCACTTATTTTTACACATTTGGCAGCGTCTGCCTGAAGGGCTTGTTTCTTTTTGGCCCTAATTTTTTCTGCACCTCCTTTCCTTTTTTTTGTTCTCCATTTTCTTTAGTTCGTCTATAAGATTGCTAAACAAGGGGGAGGGTGCATCCGACCTCCTCGGCTGTAATTGGTCCAGCCCAGAGTCGATCATGACCAATTGGCCAATCCAACACCTTTCATTATTTATACCCAAAATCGATCGGCCCATAAAAACAAAAAATCGCCAGCGGCCCACCGGGCAAATGCCCGGTATGCCCGATGGCCAGTCCAGCTATGGCTGGAGCCACTCGCCTAGCTTGGAAGTCACCGCACCTAGTGCTCCGATTACCACGGGGACCACAGTTACCTTCACCCTCCACATCCTCTCGAGCTCTTCTCTGAGCCCTTGGTATTTCTCCAGCTTCTCGTGTTCCCTCTTCCTGACATTGCTGTCATTCGGAACCGCTACATCGATCACTACGGCCGTCTTCTTCTGTTTGTCTACCACCACTATGTCCGGTTGGTTAGCCACCACCATTTTGTCCGTCTGTATCTGGAAGTCCCACAGGATCTTAGCTCGGTCATTCTCCACCACCCTTGGGGGCATCTCCCATTTTGACCTCGGGACTTCCAGGTTATACTCGGCACAGATGTTCCTGTACACTATGCCGGCCACTTGGTTATGGCTTTCCATGTATGCCTTGCCTGCTAGCATCTTGCACCCTGCTGTTATGTGCTGGATTGTCTCTAGGGCATCTTTACACAGCCTGCACCTGGGGTCTTGCCTGGTGTGATAGACCCCAGCCTCTATGGATCTTGTACTCAGAGCTTGTTCTTGTGCTGCCATGATTAGTGCCTCTGTGCTGTCTTTCAGTCCAGCTTTGTCCAGCCACTGGTAGGATTTCTGGATATCAGCCACCTCCTCTATCTGCCGGTGGTACATACCGTGCAGAGGCCTGTCCTTCCATGCTGGTTCCTCGTCTCCCTCCTCTTTCTTGAAATGGTTCCAGACATTACTTTCTAGTATCAGCTGATGTTTGCTGGAGCCACAGCTGTAAAAGTACTGGTCATGATATCGGTTTGGTTATCTGGTGAGTGGGAAACATGAAGATGAAACCAGGAGATGTCCTTACTGAATCATCAGAGCTGAAGAACAGGTGATGGAGAAACAGGTTTACCTTTTAGGTGACATGAATGAGTTGAAGGGAAGTTATGAACTTTTTCTGAGAGACAAATAACACCAGGACCCTTTTCTAAGTAGCTGACAGCTGGTAACTATGCTGGGGCGGGTCTAGCAAAGTGTTGCCAGGGGGCCAGGTAGGGCATTAACAGGGAAAGGGGGGCACAAGGAAATACTTTTCTTTCTTATTCTCATTTAAAATGTTTCGCTTTTAATAAATAATTATCTGAATCTTACAACAAACGTTTTCATCTGATGTAAAATGTATAGAAATCCATTATTGTACATAGTAATTTTTTTTAGGGTCCCATCATAATTTCTTCAGAAGTAGCTAAGTACTGTATATGATGCCAGCATTTCCCCACATTTTCTAGATTCTGTACCAGTACTGTGGGTAAAATGCCATCAAAAAGTCAATTAAGTTTTATTCTTTCTCACCTGTCTTTCTGTCTCCTTTCACTTTTTAAAGGTTGCCATGTTAGAAAAAATATTTATATAATAATAATATAATATAATACTATAGGGGGGCACAAACAAATACTTTTCTTTCTTATTCTCATTTAAAATGTCTAGCTTTTAACAAATAATTATCTGAATCTTACAACAAATGATTGATAGATTGATACATACAGTAATACCATTTTCATGCATACAGTAAATGTCTCCCGTAATGTGACTCTTATGGTTTTGGGAGGTGTTTGTTCATCTGTTTGTATACCTGATAAACTAGATTTTGCCATGGTAACAACATTTGCATCACCAGCTTGAAGTGAAGTGAGACTTATAGACTATTTGTTTATGAGTCAGATACAACACAGACACACCTGAGCGAGGACGTTCTCTTCACACTTTCTTTCCAACATTTTAATGTGAAACAACGACAGGTGAGTGGGAACAATTAGTTAATTCAGAATCTTGTTAGTGTCAGAGCAGGCATTCTCATTATGAGCAGCAAGTAAAAAGTAGAAATACCTCTGCTGTGCGTTTTTACTTCAGGTAAGGGCTGATACCTGGCACGCTGTGACTTACGTTCAGTCCTTTTAATGTCGAGTGTTGATGAAGAAAACTTGTGAGCTTGTGTCTGTGCCATGAAACTCTGATGAATACCACATCAGCTCAGGACTCTTCCCGTGTCTTCTACAAAGAAAGAAAACACTAATTATTGTTAAAGTAAGACCATAAGAAAATTCGGTTGAAAATTGAGGCTGAACTTGTTAACTTGTGGGGAACTTGTAGATGTTTCTTCATTTACTTTTCATTATGATGGATAAAACCTCAGAGAACTTGTGTCTTACCTCTGAATCATTCATTTTTCCAGTGAAAAAGGACAAACATTGAAAACCAATAAATATAATTCAGTTTGTGTCTAATTCAGATAATGTTAAAACTGTTGGAAAGTAGTGATGGGTCGGTCGCGAACGAAATGGCTCTTAGAGCCGGGTCTGTGACGTGAACGATGTGAGCTGGCTCCTTATCGCGAGCCGTGTTTTTTTCTTCTTTCTCTTTCTCTCACCCTCTTTCTCGCACTTTTTTTCCGCTCCACTCCGCATGTGAGCCTTGTGCTTTACCGCTGGGATGAGGGGCGAGGGGTGGTAGTTACACTCAGTAGCACAGGAACAGAGCAGGAGGGAGAGACAGAGAAAGAGAGCCAGGGACAACAACGTCACATTATGGGATGTGATTTCCGGCTCTTTTTGGAGAACCGGCTCTTTCGGCTCGGCTCACTAAAAAGAGCCGGCTCTTTCGGCTCCCAACTGGCGCACAAAAGGAATTAGTAATGTAAAAAAACGTGGCTTTCTTTATGTATGTTTATATATAAATATTTATGGGGGCCCCTAGAGACGAAAGCACGTACAAACTCCAAAACACATTGCTAGTGTTAACTGAACTTCCAAAACAGAGCTACCTAGATTACTTAAATTACACGATTGAAAGCATATGTCTTGTTTTTGTATTTTGTATTAATACACAAACACTCATATAACACCCAGCACGCCCCTGCGGGTGGTTTATCCTTCAAGCTCGGGTCCTCTACCAGAGGCCTGGGAGCTTGAGGGTCCTGCGCAGTATCTTAGCTGTTCCCAGGACTGCGTTCTTGTGGACAGAGATCTCCAATGTTGTTCCCGGGATCTGCTGGAGCCAGGGCTGGACTGGGACACTTTTAATAAATAATTATCTGAATCTTACAACAAACGTTTTCATCTGATGTAAAATGTATAGAAATCCATTATTGTACATAGTAATATTTTTTAGGGTCCCATCGTAATTTCTTCAGAAGTAGCTAAGTACTGTATATGATGCCAGCATTTCCCCACATTTTCTAGATTCTGTACCAGTACTGTGGGTAAAATGCCATCAAAAAGTCAATTAAGTTTTATTCTTTCTCACCTGTCTTTCTGTCTCCTTTCACTTTTTAAAGGTTGCCATGTTAGAAAAAATATTTATATAATAATAATATAATATAATACTATAGGGGGGCACAAACAAATACTTTTCTTTCTTATTCTCATTTAAAATGTCTAGCTTTTAACAAATAATTATCTGAATCTTACAACAAATGATTGATAGATTGATACATACAGTAATACCATTTTCATGCATACAGTAAATGTCTCCCGTAATGTGACTCTTATGGTTTTGGGAGGTGTTTGTTCATCTGTTTGTATACCTGATAAACTAGATTTTGCCATGGTAACAACATTTGCATCACCAGCTTGAAGTGAAGTGAGACTTATAGACTATTTGTTTATGAGTCAGATACAACACAGACACACCTGAGCGAGGACGTTCTCTTCACACTTTCTTTCCAACATTTTAATGTGAAACAACGACAGGTGAGTGGGAACAGCTTCTCGTGTTCCTTCTTCCTGACATTGCTGTCATTCGGAACCGCTACATCGATCACTACGGCCGTCTTCTTCTGTTTGTCTACCACCACTATGTCCGGTTGGTTAGCCACCACCATTTTGTCCGTCTGTATCTGGAAGTCCCACAGGATCTTAGCTCGGTCATTCTCCACCACCCTTGGGGGCATCTCCCATTTTGACCTCGGGACTTCCAGGTTATACTCGGCACAGATGTTCCTGTACACTATGCCGGCCACTTGGTTATGGCGTTCCATGTATGCCTTGCCTGCTAGCATCTTGCACCCTGCTGTTATGTGCTGGATTGTCTCTAGGGCATCTTTACACAGCCTGCACCTGGGGTCTTGCCTGGTGTGATAGACCCCAGCCTCTATGGATCTTGTACTCAGAGCTTGTTCTTGTGCTGCCATGATTAGTGCCTCTGTGCTGTCTTTCAGTCCAGCTTTGTCCAGCCACTGGTAGGATTTCTGGATATCAGCCACCTCCTCTATCTGCCGGTGGTACATACCGTGCAGGGGCCTGTCCTTCCATGCTGGTTCCTCGTCTCCCTCCTCTTTCTTGAAATGGTTCCAGACTTTACTTCTTTTCTTGGTGTCACTTAATTTCCTTTACCGTACCTTTCCAATGTGACGGTGTTGTATCTTGTTGTTGCTCCTAACTCTCTTTCTTTCCCTCTCCCTCCTGCTCTTGTTGTGTGGTACCGCTGTTGCGAGTGTAACTACCGCCCTGCCCCCTCAGCTCAGTGCTGATCAGAGGGGGAGGGGCGCAAACGCAAGGCTCTCTTTGCCTTCTCTGCTCAGCGCAAACACAAGGGTGACTTGCAGCGTGAAGCGAAAAAAAGTGAAAGAGAGGGCAAGAGAAAGAAAAAAAACCCCACGGTTCCCAATAAGGAGCCGACTCGCATCGTTCACTTCAAAGACCCGGCTCTAAGAGCCATTTCATTCGCGACCGACCCATCACTACAGTGGAATAGATTACAGCAGTAGCAATGAAACGGAGAGCTCTGGGGTTTGAGGTCTGTACTCTCACCATCACTGAGTAAATGCAGTGAGCTGTGGTTTCAGGCTTAGCAAGAGAGACCAACAACAGCATACACAAAGACTGCATTCCAGTTAAAGGAATTTCTATTATTGTTCAATAATTCACTGAAACATGGAGATGAGTCATTTTCATGGTTTTAATTCTACCTGTTCATTTCCTGCTGTGACAGCTGAAACTCTTTCAGAATAAGGGTTGTGATATTAAGCTGGCGTAACAGCAACTGGTAAAAAGGACAGTCATACTGTTAACCACATTAATAAACACATCTACTAAATGAACTATCTTGCTCATATTTGCAATATAAATTATATCATTGGAAATTATACTGAGCAAGTTCATACCTGATCAAGAATTCTGACTATATTAGAGTCTTTCTGAAAACTCCCCGTTTTTCTGTTATTACATGTTACTTTAAAACTGTGTGGTGTGTATATCAAGAGTTTGACCATATGATGACCATATGATCCATCCATGATTTCTATACTATTACGAGGTCACTCTCCTAATATACTGTAAAAATGTGTCAGATCATATTTCTCTACTAACTCAGTCTTGATCTAAACTACATTCTCTGTAAAGTGTTTGTGGCATGATCATGCTGATAAAAGGTGTCCACAGGTACATACAGACAAGTCTGCCAAAGTGCTAAAAACTCCCTCATAACACTTACTGTTACAGCATGCATCCTGTGGGAATAAAGAAAATACAGGTGCAGCTGTAATCATTTTATATACACATTGCAAATTGTGCTCATGAAGAGTTGATGCTCAGTCTATTTAAGGTTATTAGCTTCGTTTGGCGCGACATCCCGATGATCTATTGTGTAAGTGACTTGGAGCAAGAGAAGGTTAATGCATAAACGCTTACAAACACAAAAGATTGTAAAAGATAGCTTAGGCCGAAGGCCTGGAATTCATTTAGCTTGTAACTGCATTTGAGTTCTCCTAGCAACTAGTGACAGAAGAAGAGTCAAGAAAATTGTAAGTCGACCGGAACCATATGGAGGGTGAAATGGTTGAAACAAATTGCCATGTATGGAAAATGCTGCTGAAAAGAGAAACTTCTCTCACTGTTTTTAGCTTTTTTAGTTAATCATTAACTGCAACTGACGCATGAAGGGGCAGAACCTTGATATATTAAAAGCATTCTGAAGTGTATTTTGGGGCGGAGACCTATGCTGATTGCGTTGCAGTATACATCTCCCCACGCGTGTGGGAGTAGATCATCGTTTGACCGAACTCTTCTGGGCCAGTGTTGTTTTGTTCTTATCCTCAATATTCGAAACAAGGACAATCCATAGGACTACATTTTACATTATGAGAAAAAACAATACCAGCTACATTTCTTAACAGGTCTTAATAGACTCCTGGAAGAGTTGGCCTGCACAATCACTGGAACATTTTCAGTCTTTACGGAATACACATTTTATGGACTGGCTTTTAGAACACGTTGATCCAAACATTTTGCTCTTAACATCCTTCATTGTTGTTGTTGTTTTTATTGTGTTATTCTCTGTCTTTTATATTTTAATGCATCATTGTTGTGCATTTTACTGATTTTACTAACATTTTAGTTTGTAAAACACTTTGTCTATTTGACTATTGGGGAGTGTGCTTTTTCTTTTTGTGCCCCATTTTTGTGGTACAACGTCCTTCAAGATATTAGGCATGCTCTGTGGAGCCCACTTGTTCACCCGATGCTGTGTCTTAATTCTATGGCTAAAGTTTTTATTGGTTCTTACCAGTGTTGGGAAGGTAACTTTTAAAATGTATTCCACTACAGATTACAGAATACATGCCCCAAAATGTATTCTGTAATGTATTCTGTTACTTTACTCAATGAGAGTAACGTATTCTGAATACTTTGGATTACTTAATATATTATCATGCTGTTTAAAACTACGTGAATGTACTATTGCTGTGATTTATTACTGTTACTGAAGGTCCGCGGTGCCAAACCATAGTAAAGGGACCTCTGACTAATACGTCGGGTTCCGTGTCGGGCTCATAGCCGAAAAATAGCTTTACTTTGTTGTCTGGGTCAACTTAGCTTGCGAGAGACAGAGAGAGGCGTTGAACGGAGTAGAGAGGCTGCTCCAACGGAACTTATTGTTTTTGGAGAAAAACACGAACACAGCGTACAGTCGAGTCTTAATAGCTTACTTACAACTGGGCTCGTCAGGCACTCTTCTTGGCTGCAGTGGTTATTATTATATTTACATGCTTCCAGCTCCCGTTTTTGCTCGATGACAACTCGTACTTTTCCTTTTTCTCCCTCCCTCGCTCACAGACACATAATGGGTATGGCAGTCCATTCTCCCTGCAGCACGGACTACACTGTCCATGAGGCTACATTCTTTAGGGCTATGCCTGTAGCATTCTGCCTATTAGCTTAGCACAATAAACAGCAACAAAAAGGCGCTCTCTCACCCAGGAAACACGCAGAGAGAGCGCGTCACCCTGCAACCATGGCAACCGTAACGCTGCCGCCTGGAACAACAGAACGTAGCTGTCAAACAAAACCCAAACAGTCCTGACCCGCGACAAAATGAAACAGGAAAGTACCGCAGTGTAATCCATTTATTTCAACAAAGTAACTGTATTCTAAATACCACCTTTTTAAACATTAACTGTAACGGAATACAGTTACTCATATTTTGTATTTTAAATACGTAACGGCGGTACATGTATTCCGTTACTCCCCAACACTGGTTCTTACTTACCCCTTCAAAAAGCTGTTCAGCACTTTGTTTGAAAGCACTTTAAAAAATAGGGTTATTATTATTTGTACAGCATGAGCTGTTGGAAATGTGTCATACAAATAAACTTAACCTTGACAATAACTACCATACGTGATGTTATTGTGTACCAGTGAGTCCTGCAGACTGACCAGTTACAGCTGGTTCTTTAGACGCTTTTAACCCCAAGAAGAGTCTCAGTGTTGTTAGTGAAATCTGTTTCTTTGTGTTTCTACAGTCCTCTTCACCTCCCTCCTCTTCACTACACCTAAATCACATTGTTGTTCTGGTGCATCTGGGACCCAGACTACACATGTAAGTCTCTCAGACTGATAGATGTCAGTGACTTTGTTTAGTTGTGTGCTGTTTGAGATGTGCTCCACTTTCTTGCACAACTTCTATTGAAGTAATTTCTTAATCCAGCATGTCTGTAGTCAGGACTGGGTGTGACATGAAACTTGTCGTTAATCACAGTTAACTCCTGATTTATCAGCTCTGCATGTGAGGACCCAGGAGAGCTCTCTCCCTCTCTCTGCTGTCCAAACTTATCCCAACATTACTCAGACTGAGCCTTCACAATGAAACCAAACCGAAACACAGAAAGTACATATCTGTCACGGGGGTGGAACGGACTCAGGCGCAGACTGAGGTAGCACAGTTCAACGACACTTTATTAATCACACTGGTGCGCTATATACACGTGAAGGGGAGGGAAACACCAGGGTCCCGGGGATCAATAGGCTGCGGAGACACACTTCTTCGCACTCGCTCTGCTCCTCGTCCAGTCTCCACACAAGCAGCTCAGCTTACTCTCCTACTCACGGGGTCCAGGGGTCACAAAAGGGCTAATCCAGGTAAACCTGTTTACACAGACGAGGGTAAGTCGAAGGCAAACACGGGAACAGTAGAGTCGCAAGGAAGCCAGGCAATACTAGCGAGAGTTATTCAATATTCCAGCGACGAATAGCTCAGAGCCCCAGCCTTAAGAGCCAGAGAACTGCAATTCGCTCAAGATCAGCTGCAGGTGCGTGGGCCAAGGGCAGGAGCCCAATCAGAGCTCCGCCCAGGCAGACAGGTAGGAGAGACAGAGTGAGAGAAAAACAACAAACACTTGTGGCCACACTGGGCTGGCCGGGGAGGCACAGGGACCATGACAATATCCAGCATTAAAAGCCATTGACCAAGACAGTTAGACGCTTTTATTATAATGTATTATTGCTGATCTTCATCTTCCAGCTTCTTGAGGTGACTGTTCTTGTGAGAGAGCTATATGAATAAAACTGAATTGAATTTGGAAATGTGTGATTGATTTATGAAATATTCTAATACAAGATAATAAAATATTACCGAAATATTTTACTTTACATGAAAGTTTACAAAAAGATCTAACTTTTTCCTGATATTCAGATTTTTTAGTTAATCTAGTGTATGTAGGTGAGTTCTATTTATACTCTTTGCATGATAACTGTGACGTGTTTGTGCTGCAGACTGGACTTGGACTTGGACCAGGAAACTAAGAATCAGGCCAACAGCTTCTCAGCTGAGGAGAAGATCTGAATCTTCTGCTGCCTGCTGAAGGACGCAGAGAGGACTGTTTCTATCAGGACAAACCAGTTTCAGAGAATAAGTGACTCCCGTCTCTCTTTGAACCTATGGCCGAGGCAGGTTGCTCAGCTGACTCTGAACTTGAGTATTTATGTTTAGCTCATCTGAACATAAACAGTATTAGGAATAAACATCTTGACATTAGGAGAATATTAACAGGTTATAAAATCCATGTGCTGGCCCTGACTGAAACTCAATTAGGTGACGATGATAAAAACTCTGAACAACACATAAAAAATTTCAGGTTTTACAGGAAGGATAGAAACAGAGATGGAGGCGGTGTCGGTTTCTATATTCACAATAATATTATAGTTAAACCGCGGTCTGACTTGGATCACAAAGATCTCGAGATGATCTGGGTTGAGTTTTCCCTGCCAGATACCAGACCAGTTTTAGTGGGATGTTGTTACAGACCACCACGCAGCAAAATAGATTATTTAATTAAAATCTGCAGAAAAATAGAAATGGTGTCAAATGAAGACAAAGACATTTTCCTTCTGGGAGACTTTAACATTGACTGGTTGAAAGAGTCTGCAATAAAGAGGAGAATTGATTTCGTCTCCTCTGTGTGTGGACTGACACAGATCATAAAAACATCTACCAGAGACACACAATCCACATCAACGTTGTTAAGGTTCACAATTGAGGAAGGAGAGTACACACCACCCATGGTCCAGAAGGTCTTTGGTCAAACAATGATTTTAATGAACACACGTGTGGGAAGACACTCTGTACGCAGACAGCCAGTAGTCCTCGACTTAATCAAAGCATGAACAGATATTTTATAGCATCAGGGTTTGTTTACTGACGCCCCTTCATGCGTCACCGGTACATTTTATACATAGATCAGATCAACATCATCATGACTTTTCACCCAGAAAATCATCTTCTATTTTCATGGCTTGGTACTTTCCGTTCTTATCTTAAAATGAATTGTTCCTCTTTCTTGCCGAGACAACAAGGACGGTTCCTCTAAATAAATTTAACTAATGTGTGTGTATGTGTTGACCTCACATGCTCTTTGTGTCACCTCTTCACCTACTGTCTGTGTCTCGTCCTCAAATGCTCCTCAAAATAACCTGCACTTAGACTCTGCTTTCGGTTTCAGTTCTGCAAAAGGCACACTCTGCAAACCTGCAACTTCCTGTCAGCCTGCAACTTAGTCTTTCTGAAAGACACACACTGTTCAACCCCTGAATGCAATATAAACTCCAGATTATATTATTAATGCAATGGTAATAATGACAATTATTTAACAATAGCAGTAAAATAATTTCCCTGCTCCACACTCCCTCTCTCGACCTCTGGAACACCAGAGGTCGCAATACATTGTGTCCTCGCTCAGACCCTCTCTGGTGGTCTCGGACCTCGAGATCTCCAGGATCCTCGTCCCTCCTGTGGTCGCCGAGATCTTCTGCAAAGGAAACAAAACACCTTTTCCTGCACCTCCCTAACCTATCCTATCTGGGACTCTTTAATCAAAAGCCTGATCCTAATTATCTTCTTAACTTATTGACTTGTATTTATATATATTCTTCAACATTACTCATCCCTTTAAAACTCTTTAAGCCCTGCTTTCACGTCCGGTTGCTCGCTCTATTTTTCCCTTATCTGATCATCAACATCCTGTGCACAAATTGTCGCTGCTGCAAGTTCCTCTACTCTAAAAGATCCAAAAGAAAACACCCATTCTAATCAATTAAGTTTAAGCATATAAGCAATTACTCCTGTATACATTTCATCATAGCTAAATGCTGCCTTGAAACAACTCCTATGTGTTAACTTCATTTTAACCTCACATTTCCTATGTTATAACCCGTTTTTGGTATAGCCTTTTTATTTCATTTGCTCCCTTTAATGTAACAATACCTTCTAATTCTAGTTTATCAGACTTAACCAAAATATATGCTTTCCTTCCTCTTTGGTCCTTCTTTAAGTTCAGTTAAAAGCTAAATGAATTTGAGGCCTGTTGCCTGGAATCAATACTGTCATGTGTGTTTCTTAACTCTGTGTCTGTAAGCGTGTGCAATCCTTCATGAACTCATATTATCCTCACAGTAGATTGGCTAATCATAGCGCTAGCCAAAGGCTCGTGACCCTCCAGAGACAAATTTGAGCCACAACTCCTTTAAAAGCACAAAATGCAATATGTATAAAAATCATTTCTATTTATAAGCTCTCCCCTTTATCCTAAAAATACCTCCTATGTAATATCTGTATGTGTAAGCCTACATTATAACCACTACTTCTAGAAATCAAAAAGAACTCAAAGCTGTTCTACCCCTTCAACCCTCACTAATTTTCCCTCTAAGAATTATTCACAGCTTTGAAAAACCGGCATTGTATCTTCTAAACAGGATTCAGTTCTGTCATGGTCCTGGGCCATGTTGGCCCAGTATTCTTGGTTCCTTGTATTTTCGCTCCTTATTTAGGCCAGGTTTTCTGAGGTGTCCTGTTGTGGTGTTCCCTAAGTGTTTTTTCCCTTTGTGACTCTTACCCCCTTGTGCCCCTCTGTGTATTTATGAGCTCTCGTCTCTCTTTGTGTTTATTCCATGTTTCCCCCAGCCAGTTATGTCTGTGTTCTCCCCGTGCTTTCTCTCCTCCTGTCTGAACCTCTGTGTACTTCCTGTTTTACTTTGACAGTCTCTCGTCAGTATGCGTAATGTTGTGTTCACTCCTGCCCTGTCTCGTTATGTTTATCAGTATCCCCTGTGTTCCCCACCTGTGTGTAATCTCCCTGTGTTCTCTGGGTGTATTTAAGTTGTGTCTTCTGTTATGGTAGTTGCTGGTTCGTCTGTGTTGTTTCCCCTCGGTCTCCCTGCGTCCCTTGTGTATTTCCCCGGACCTCCCTGCATCCTCGTTTCTGGTTTGTGTTATTAGCTTACCCAGTTTAGGTTTCCGGTTTCTTGTTTTTCCACCAGTGCTGTTTTGTGCCCACCGTTGTAAATAAATATTCACCTGCACCAGAGCTGCCGCCTTTTGGGTCCTTTTCTACAACTCCACACGGCTTGCCTCGCAAACCGTGACAAGTTCACTTTTAATCCTTTAACCTTAACTTAAAAATAACAGTTTCAGTTTTACCATATCCAAATGATCAAAAACCCCAAAAGTCCTAAAATGATCCTAAATTATTAAACAATTAAATTAATAAACCCTAAACCCCCTTTATCTTGATACATTTCATGTGTCAAGATACTATACAAAACTTAAAATGCTCAGTTTTCCCCACTCATGATCCAATCTATGTCATAAAAATAAACTTAAAACAGAACAGTTATCAGTCATGTGTTTCTTCAATTAATGATAACTGAGTTTCATCAAAAATATTTCCCCTTTAGCATTTGGCATTCTCCCAACAATATACTATAATCCCATAATCTAACCCCAGTCAACAAAACAAAACAGAAATTTTCTCTGGTAAAGGCAAATTGTTTGTCCACATTTATTCACCCTCACATTCACTCACACATTCACTCCCATGCAGTCACACATTCACTCACATGCAGTCACACATTCACTCACATGCAGTCACACCATGTATTTGCTGATAGTGGAGCTTCCCGCACGATCAGATACTCCACCCTCAGCAAAATGAGCTCAGTCATTTTTTATTTTCCATAGGAAAATATTTCTTTATGCTTTTGGACTGGATTGACTCGCATAAAATCCTTTTTACAGGGACTTACGACCTTGATCAGTCCCCAGGTAGCTTTCTCCTCAGCCAATTATAATCTGGAAAGCCCACCTTATATTTGCTCTTCCCGAGAATTTTCAGCGCCGTTATTCACTGTTGCAGGCCTGCTTAAAACAGAAATGAAAAAATAGAGCTGATTGTTAGCTCATAAAAACAAAACAAAATCACCTGACAGGTTTTCTTAAAGTGCACTGTTACAAAATAATGGGCCCCTCCCAGACATGTCCATGTTTCCCTAACCTCCTCAATACACCGAAAGTCTCATTAAAACCACACAATTTGCAAACAAAAATCACCCCCTTTAACATACTTAAATTCAGCATAAAACCCCCTTGCGACAACGTATAATCACTAAACTATAAACTATTTCCTACCCAAATCTATACTCCTCTTGTCTGCCATGCTTCCTCGTCTGAAAGTCACTTCCTCAGTCACACACACACACAGGAAGTTCCTTCGTCACCACTCACTCCAACTAATTTGCATACTGAGTCATCTCTCAATGAGTTGCTGTAACAACAGAAACATATGTTTAAACATCACCAACTCATTAAATCATTTTATTTCTTCCAACAGTGATCACTAGTGTTGATCACTCAGTACGAGAGCACTCCTAAGTCACTCCTTTTAAAACTACTTTAATCACTTTTTGTTTTCATAACTCACTCCCTTTGTCATATGGCTTATTCTATTCCTCAATTACAAACTCAAATGTATTTTATTAAACATTCACACCATTGTATCATTCATACAAAATAGCAAGCTGTTCTTCATTGCATATGTTTGTGTTCTTAGCCAGGTTTAATCAGTGTCTATGCATTAAACTCCATGAGCTTGTCTTGTCTTTATAAGGTTAATGCATTTTCTGTTTGTGTATGTGAATTTGCATATGTTGCTTTTGCAGTGTGTCAGACTCCTTCATAATTTTGCCTTTAAACAGTCAATTTTCTCCTCCCCAAATTTACTAACCCAAATTCTGATTTCCTACCTTAAATAGCAGCATTCCTTGTGCTCAGCCAGAAGGTAGGGCTCCACTTGCCACTTACCCCCTCTGCCTCAGCCCAGCGGCTTTACCCGTCAGGTCCCGTCTTCTTACTGAAGCCGAGTAATCGTGACTGTGCCTGCCTTAGGTTGTCCCAGGGTTTCAAGGTGGGATCTTACCCGTCATGGGCTATCCAGCCTTCCATACTCGCCTGATACGGGGCCCAAGTGGGCAGGGGAGGGAACACACTGGCTCTGGAAATTAGAGGAGTGTAAGCTGCTTCCTTCATTGCATCTTATATTAAACTATCTCACTTCTGATTCCTTCCTAGAATAATTTCACATATGGCACTTTGTGTATGTGTGTTTTCTATTCATTAATGTAATTGTCAGTTATTTTCTCTCTTCATTTTACCTTCTTTTGTTTGTTTGTGACGTTCTACTTTAGTTCTACTAAACCTTGATGTAAAAACAATACTCCCTTATTTCACGCACACACTCTGCATTTTGCCTACGCACACACTTCTCTCTCAGACTTCCTCTGTTCACACACCACCTTGCACTCACTCTACTATCAACTTTCATAGTGTTATTATTATTTAGTATTTTGTACACCTCACACAGAATCATTCAAATCGAGTACTCACAGCATTCACATCACAACCTTCAACTTTCACTTTCAATCCTGCAAGACGCAGAGATGGACATCTCCTTCACCTAACATAAAACTAAATTACCATATCAACATACAATTACTGAAATTCAAACTCAAATACACCGTCTGTTTTAATAAAGTCAAAGAGTAAACAGGTGTACCAAGTGTATGTACTTATGTGTTTTAAACTGAAAGAAAAAGAAACTCAAACTCTTATAACATCACTCATGCCTCTCTCAAATTAAAAACACTTTCAAACTTTAAAACCTCCTACTTTACATCACCAAAGAAATACCTCTCACACCTTTATTCATCATGTCAAAGCTTTCTCCATTTTGCACAGCCTGCCACATGTTTAACAAAAAAATCGCTGCCCGAGAAGGCTCCCACATATCAAGGTGGTCGTTCTCACAAATTTCCAGCAGACCCTCAAATAAACAAAAACAACGACCCAGGCAGGCTTCCAGTTCAGCCTCCTCAATTTCTATGCACACCGAAAACTCATGGGGAGATTCTTCTGTCTCCCCGTGTCCTACACAATTCACCTCCAAATGATCCCCTACAATTGAAATTTCAGTGTGGAATGACGCAGAGATTAACATTCCCTTATTTATTTACTATATGTAACCTGAATTTTTCTCTCTCTTATCAAATAACAAAGGTTATCTTTAAAATTTGTTATTGAACTACTAATTAAGTTGCTTTTTATGGTATCAATGGTAAACTACCCCTAAAAAGTCCACTTCATTGCGTGTTCATTGAGTTACTTCTATTAAGGCTATTTAACAAGTTCAATTTACACATATTCATTAATCTGTCACGCTTATTAGTGGCTCATGGTTACTTAAAACCTATGTCTGACTTGACCACAGAGTTAGAGCATCATTCAATCCTCTCAGGATGACCACTCCACTTACTCTGCATCCAGTCAGCTCATGAATTAACAACACTTGCAGACTGTAACCCTTTTATTTTTTGTTTATGCCTTCAAATCCACCTTAAATCTTCTTACCTAAACGTTGGTTTTAAACACAGACAATTCATATATTCTATTTTGAAACGCTGTCACCATTCATATATTTACAATGTTATTATTTACTAAGCCAGCATTCTAATCGCAGACATTTATCCACATTTGCAAACAATAGTTATAGGGCTGAATAATCACACACAACCGAAAGCATAGTCCTCTCATGCGCTCTGCATCAGCTGCCTCATTTGCATGCACACACACTCTCCATCTAAAAATGGCAGCAGGCAGTCAGTGCATTACTGACTCGACACACAGAGATCTCTCACACCAAATTTTCTTATTCTATATTACAACGACGTCTTATATTTACAACCACTGTCAGATCTGTCAGCTTTAGCGCCTACACAATTTTAGACAAATTTAAAATAACCGCCCAGCGGATAAACTCCCTGAGTTTTTTGCGACCAATTAACCAGTATCAAGACTTTAACTGTTTCTGGCCTCATTTCTAAAATCCCTAACTCAATTTAAAAGCGTCAACCAACCCAAACTTTGAAGTTTTAGGTTAAAGTTACACGCCCGAAGTCCAACTTCTTCTGACCAAAAAAGCGCAGGTACCGTTCCAAACGGTAAGGAGACTCTAACTCCTAGCTTAATTCCAGGATGCCCTGTACCCCACAGTTAAGCCAAACTGAACTAACCCTGTTCGCCGACAGGTCAATGTCGCGCGTCCACGACAAGGAGGGAGCGTAACCTCCGGGCTCTGCGCTTCCTAGAACCCCCACGGTTCCGTTCTAAAATAATTTATAATACTTTGAAACAACAATCAACACCCGAAACAAGTGTATAACTGAGGCAGGTGCAACCTAGTGGTCAATGGAGACTCCAACTCACAAAATGACCGCTCAGGTCCACTCTTATGACCAAATTTGGACTCTAACCAACAAAATAACCAATTCCCTACCAAACTACTTGAGACTCGAACTCAATTTCTTTGGGACTTCAACCCAGTATTTAAACTTTTCTTATCAGACTCTTAACTACTTTCATTTCTTCTTAGCAGAACTCTAACTGCATCAACTCATGAAATTTTCATCAAAATCAAAACAGACATCCACCAGTAACTTTAGTGAGTAGACTTAAATTTTATCATGTCCAATTTGGCACACTTTGGAAATAATTCAACAGGTAGTGCCTTACCTTTTGGATAAGCCGGCTTATGCCCACTCACTTCGACCACTGGAATTCATGTCTGCCCGTCAGACCACCTCAGAGACCACCAAATTTCTCCATCTAAACCTCCAATCCTCCCTCCTCAACCACCGGACGAAGCCCCCAAATGTTAAGGTTCACAATTGAGGAAGGAGAGTACACACCACCCATGGTCCAGAAGGTCTTTGGTCAAACAATGATTTTAATGAACACACGTGTGGGAAGACACTCTGTACGCAGACAGCCAGTAGTCCTCGACTTAATCAAAGCATGAACAGATATTTTATAGCATCAGGGTTTGTTTACTGACGCCCCTTCATGCGTCACCGGTACATTTTATACATAGATCAGATCAACATCATCATGACTTTTCACCCAGAAAATCATCTTCTATTTTCATGGCTTGGTACTTTCCGTTCTTATCTTAAAATGAATTGTTCCTCTTTCTTGCCGAGACAACAAGGACGGTTCCTCTAAATAAATTTAACTAATGTGTGTGTATGTGTTGACCTCACATGCTCTTTGTGTCACCTCTTCACCTACTGTCTGTGTCTCGTCCTCAAATGCTCCTCAAAATAACCTGCACTTAGACTCTGCTTTCGGTTTCAGTTCTGCAAAAGGCACACTCTGCAAACCTGCAACTTCCTGTCAGCCTGCAACTTAGTCTTTCTGAAAGACACACACTGTTCAACCCCTGAATGCAATATAAACTCCAGATTATATTATTAATGCAATGGTAATAATGACAATTATTTAACAATAGCAGTAAAATAATTTCCCTGCTCCACAACGTGTATTGATCACATCTACACAAATATTTCAGAGCTCTGCTCCAAATCAGACAGTTACCAAATTAAACCACTCAGTGATCATAACCTCATCACTGTCATTGTACGAAGAAGAGTTCCCAGACGCAAGACCATAAAACACTTAAAGTATCTTCCTGTTCGTTCTAAGTTTCTTCTTATAAACAACTTCAAAGAAAACAAACACTGTTTTCTCAAGTTTAGGAGAGTTGAGGATAAAGAAGTAGAGAGGTTGTTGTCCCTCGTCAAGGCTTATCTCCCACAAACTGAAGCTCCATTCATCTCTGCTTCCATTTGTCACAAATTGAACTTGTGCATCGACCGTGGCGAGTTTCCATCAGAGAGCCGTGAGAGCCTAATTTCCCGTCAGATCCTGGAGAAAGTTCTCCTCCAGCAGATGGAGGAGCACTTTAATAACAATGACCTGCTCACTCATCATCAAACTCTGGGTGACATTACCGATCAGTGGATCAGAGATTTGAAAAACAATAAAGAAGTCGGAGTTGTGTTCATAGATTTCAGTTCCTCTTCTGATGTCATCAGCCATGATCTGCTGCTTCACAAACTGAAGTCTTATGGTTTCTCACATTCAGCCATTTCTATGATGAGAAGTTTTCTCTCTGATGGAAATAGCTCCTCATGTCGCTGGACAGACACTCACTATGAGCTGCCACGAGGAAGCTGCATGACTCACTTCCTGTTCTCTGTTTATACAAACGATCTGAAAGTCACTTTAAAACGTGCTCATGTTGTGGTGAGTGGCAGTCAGCTGATGATGTATCACTCAGCTGATGACTACGAAGGTTTAAAGGAAGTGTTGAGAGATGAATTAAAAATCGTGCGTGGCTGGCTTAGAGGAAACAGGATGGCTTTAAAGACGTTCACATCAACAAAGATCAAATCAGAGGAGCTGATGATGAAAATACAAATGTGCCTAAATTTAAGACTCATCTCAGAGTTTAACTGTATCAGAGTATTAGGAGTTTTACTGCATGATGCACCTCACCTGGTTTGGACATCTTAATTTAATCCTTCACAAAGAAAAGCTTTGGTTTGAACAAGAAGTGCTGTACAGTTTCCTCCTCCCTTTTTTCTCTGAGTTTAACTCCACAGTACTCCACCGTCGGCACAGTGGACGTCTGTCTGGTGATATATTTAACTATAGAGGTTATTTATGAGATTGTTAAGAATTACAAAATATTAAAAGGTTGTTGACTTTAGAGGCCAGTGTATTTAATTAATCTCTTCATATTTTAATGGTCGTTTGATCACTTTATCTGCTTTTCTTTGGTTTACTTAGTTTATTATTTGCTTTATTTGTGGGTTTTACATGAAGAAGGTACGATCAGACCGGCAGAGCAGTGTACGTGTGTGTGTGTGCGGGTGTGGGATGGATGATTTTTACTGCACTAGCCTGTTGGGGTTAGTGGTCGTTTCCTCTGTTGAATCATGTTCCCTGTTTGGTAAACATTATCTGCACTGATGAAACTAAAAACAAACAACTCTACGAGACTTCTTATTAATATTATTATTATAATAATAATAATTGTTATCATTAATGCTGGATCGTCACCTTCACAACATAAACTGCTTTGGCACTATATAAATTAGATTGAATTCGTCTTCTCCCCGCTGTTCACTGGAGCCTTCTGCATCTCTTCCTTCATCCATGAACCTCCTCTGAGCTCTTCCTTTTCTCCTGTTGACTGCAGCTCTATCCTCATCCTCCACCCTTGCTCTTCTACACTTGCTTAGGCCATCCTGCTCACTGAATATCTGAACACCTCCAGCTTAGCCTCTGCCGTCTAAGAGAGTTCAGACCTGTGTTGAAGAATGAAGGTCGTCATATGTATATAAAAATATTGACTTTAAGCTTGTTAGATTTGTACAAAATCTGCATTTGCCTCGTGTATGTGTGTATTTACATGTATGTTTGCATGCTTCCATAAACCACTGCACCTATTTCCTTCTTCTGTTGCTACAGTAACCTAACAGGAGCCAGATTATTGGTCACATGATGTCATTTAAAATGTTCCAAAAGGCTCCAACAGCACTCAGTCATTATCTACTTCCTCTTTCTTTATTTTTATTTTTTGGTGTTTGTTTCAACAACAACATGGGAAATTGATTGAAACTATTAATACATAGTGAGTGAGAAAGGTGACTGGAAAGGAAAAACTCAATGCATCATGGGAATCCCCCGGCAGCCTACATCTATTGCAGCATAACTAAGAGAGGATTCAGGGTCACCTGGTCCAGCCCTAACTATATGCTTTAGCAAAAAGGAAAGTTTTAAGCCTAATCTTAAAAGTAGAGATAGTGTCTGTCTCCCGAATCCAAACTGGAAGCTGGTTCCACAGAAGAGGGGCCTGAAAACTGAAGGCTCTCCCTCCCATTCTACTTTTAAATACTCTAGGAACAACAAGTAGGCCTGCAGAGCGAGAGCGAAGTGCTCTAATAGGGTGATATGGTACTACAAGGTCATTAAGATAAGATGGGGCCTGATTATTTAAGACCTTGTATGTGAGGAGCAGGATTTTGAATTCAATTCTGGACTTAACAGGAAGCCAGTGAAGGGAAGCCAAAACAGGAGAAATATGCTCTCTCTTTCTAGTCCCTGTCAGGACTCTTGCTGCAGCATTTTGGATTAGCTGAAGGCTTTTCAGCGAGTTTTTTGGACATCCTGATAATAATGAATTACAGTAGTCCAGCCTGGAAGTAATAAATGCGTGAACTAGTTTTTCAGCATCACTCTGAGACAGGATATTTCTAATTTTAGAGATGTTGCGCAAATGGAAGAAAGCAGTCTTACATATTTGTTTAATATGAGCGTTGAAGGACATGTCCTGGTCAAAAATGACTCCAAGGTTCCTCACAGCGTTACTGGAGGCCAAGGTAATGCCATCCAGAATAAGAATCTGGTTAGATACCATATTTCTAAGATTTTCAGGGCCGAGTACAATAACCTCAGTTTTATCTGAATTAAGAAGCAGAAAGTTAGCGGCCATCCAGGTCTTTATGTCTTTAAGACATTCCTGCAGTTTAACTAATTGGTGTGTGTTTTCTGGCTTCATGGACAGATAGAGCTGGGTGTCATCAGCATAGCAGTGAAAATGTATGCTATGTCTTCTAATGATACTGCCTAAGGGAAGCATGTATAATGTAAACAGAATTGGTCCTAGCACTGAACCCTGTGGAACTCCATAATTAACCTCAGTGTGTGAAGAGGACTCTCCATTTACGTGCACAAATTGGAGTCTATTAGATAGATATGATACAAACCACTGCAGCGCAGTACCTGTAATACCTACAGCATGTTCTAATCGCTCTAATAGGATATTATGGTCAACAGTATTGAATGCTGCGCTAAGGTCTAGCAGGACAAGCACAGAGATGAGTCCACTGTCAGAGGCCATAAGAAGATCATTTGTAACCTTCACTAAAGCTGTTTCTATGCTGTGCTGAGCTCTGAAACCTGACTGAAACTCTTCAAATAAATCATTCCTCTGCAGATGATCTGTTAGCTGTTTGACAACTACTCTTTCAAGGATTTTTGATATGAAAGGAAGGTTGGAGATTGGCCTAGCTAAGACTGCTGGGTCTAGAGATGCTTTTTGAGTAAAGGTTTAACTACAGCCAGCTTGAAGGCCTGTGGTACATAGCCGATTATTAGAGATAAGTTGATCATATTTAAGATCGAAGAATTAATTAATGGCAGGACTTCTTTGAGCAGTTTTGTAGGAATGGGGTCTAAAAGACACGTTGATGGTTTGGAGGAAGTAATTATTGAAGTTAACTCAGAAAGATCAATTGGAGAAAAAGAGTCTAACTTAACATCAATGGTACTAAGAGTAGCTGTAGATAATATTACATCTGTGGGATGATTATTGGTAATTTTTTCTCTAATGATAAAAATTTTATTTGTGAAGAAGTTCATGAAGTCATTACTAGTTAACGTTAAAGGGATGGTTGGCTCAAAAGAGCTCTGACTTTTTGTCAGCCTGGCTACAGTGCTGAAGAGAAACCTGGGGTTGTTCTTATTTTCTTCAATCAGTGATGAATAGTAAGATGTTCTGGCTTTGCGGAGGGCTTTCTTATCAAGCAGCAAGCTATTTCTCCAGGCTAAATGATGATCCTCTAGATTTGTGACACGCCATTTCCTCTCCAGATTACGAGTCATCTGCTTTAGGGTACGTGTTTGAGAATTATACCACGGAGTCAGGTACTTCTGATTTGAGGCCTTAGTTTTCACAGGAGCTACAGTATCCAGAGTCGTACGTAGTGAGGAGGTGAAATTATTAACAAGATAATCGACCTCTGTTGGGGTAGCGTTCAGATCGCTGCTCTGCTCTGTGTTGCTACAGGGCATTGGAGATGATAACAGTGGGTGGATTATATTCTTAAACTTAGTTATAGCGCTTTCAGAAAGACATCTACTTTGATAAAGTCTACTCTTCACCGCTGTGTAATCAATTATTGTAAATGTAAATGTTATCAGGAAATGATCAGACAGGAGAGGGTTTTCAGGAAACACTGTTAAATGTTCAGGTTCGATGCCATATGTTAAAACAAGATCTAGAGTGTGATTAAAGTGGTGGGTGGGTACTTTTACATTTTGAGAGAAACCAATTGAGTCTAATAACAGATTAAATGCCATGTTGAGGCTGTCATTTTTAGCATCTACATGGATGTTAAAATCACCCACAATAATTATTTTATCTGAGCTCAGAACTAAATTAGATATAAAGTCTGAGAAATCAGACAGAAACTCTGTGTAAGGCCTAGGTGGACGATAGATGATAACAAGTAAGACTGGTTTCTGAGTTTTACAGCTGGGGTGGACAATGTTAAGCATCAGGCTTTCAAATGAATTAAAAGTCTGTCTTGGTCTTTCATTAATTAATAGGCTGGTGTGAAAAATTGCTGCCACACCGCCCCCTCGGCCTGTGCTTCGAGATTTCTGGTAGTTAGAATGACTCGGGGGTGTTGATTCATTTAAACTAACATAATCATCCTGCTGCAACCAGGTTTCTGTAAGGCAGAGTAAATCAATTTGTTGATCAATTATTAAGTCATGTACTAACAGAGACTTGGAGGAGAGAGACCTAATATTTAATAATCCACATTTCACTGTTTTACTCTTTGGTTCAGATGTGGATACTGTATTGTTCTTTCTTTGTAATTGTTTATGTTTAAGTTGTTTGTTGCTGGTTTTTAGTTTGTTTTTTGTCTTTTTGGAAGCTGACACAGTCTCTATGAAGATGGGTTTTTGGGGGGGTAGCAGGAGGAGAGAAGCTGCAGAGAGGCGTGTAAGACTGCAACTCTGCTTCCTGGTCCCAACTCTGGATAGTCATATTTTGGGGGGTTTAATAAATTTGTCCATATTTCTAGAAATGAGAGCTGCTCCATCCAAAGTGGGATGGATGCCGTCTCTCCTAACAAGACCAGGTTTCCTCCAGAAGGTTTGCCAATTATCTATGAAGCCCACATCGTTTCTGGGACACCACTCAGACTGCCAGCAATTTAAGGAGAACATGCGGCTAAACATGTCACTCCTGGTCTGATTGGGGAGGGGACCAGAGAAAACTACAGAGTCCGACATTGTTTTGGCAAAGTTGCACACCGATTCAATATTGATTTTAGTGACCTCCGATTGGCGTAACCGGGTGTCATTACTGCCGACGTGAATTATGATTTTACTGAATTTACGTTTACCCTTAGCCAGCAGTTTTAAATTTCCTTCAATGTTGCCTGCTCTGGCCCCTGGAAGACGATTGACTATGGTTGCCGGTGTCTCTAGCTTCACATGTCTGAGAACAGAATCGCCAATTACCAGAGTTTGACCCCCGGTGGGTGTGTCGACGAGTGGGGAAAAACGGTTAGACACATGAACGGGTTGGTGGTGTACCTGGGCCCTGTTTCAGGAAGCCGGTTTGGAAAACTCAGAGTGAAAAACGACACTCACGGTTGAGTAACCCCGAACTGTCCAACTCGGAATATTCCGTTTCAGAAAGGCTGATAACAATTAGTTCAATCAACGCGGAGTTGCTTTAACCCCAAGTGAAGCGCGCGGACGAGGATACATAAAGCCCTGATAAGCGGAGCACAGATTAAGCGAGTCACCATGGAGACGGAGGGAAAGAAGGCGCGGTCAATGTATTTCACAGCGCTTGAGGCCGAAATTCTGATGGCAGCATATGTCGATAACATGCAAATTCCGCGGAAAAAAGTAACACAGCCACAGCTGCAAAAGCATGCATGGCAAAACATAGCCGACAGAGTCAATGCGTGAGTGTTAATTTAAACATTGATCGAGGGATTTCCACCCATTTAACACGTTATTTTATCATATGTTATTTTATTTGTTATTTTATACATTTTATTTTGTGATGTGATGTGAGCGCAGGTGCAACCCAACAGGCCCCAAACGTGCCTGGCAGCAAGTAAAAATGAAATATAAAAATATAGTCCAAACAGGTAAGGTGTAATTGTATTATGAGCCATAGTGCTTGGTCTGTTTGTCCCATGTAAATCAATTGCAGTTAGAGGCTACATTAATTTTCTTTCTGTAAGCACTTATTGAAATTATCTGAGCACATTACAAGTACATATTTGCTTACTCTGTATGCTCAAATGTGGCCCGTTATAGCCAACAGAAAAAAAGCGGAGGCCCGAAAAACAGGTGGGGGTCCTCCACCACCACCACTCACAGAGGCTGAGCAGTTGGCCCTCAGCCAAAACAGTGGGCGCCCTGTGGCCGAAGGCATCTCTGCGGGGACATCCTCTGAGGCAATAACCCCGCAAGACACAAGTGCCTACATAAGGGGTAAATTCAAAATAATACATGATGTGCATACATCCTTTCTTCACAGTCACCTTTGCAGTGCGACACATTCATTTGATAAACTCTTTACCATAATGAATTATTTTGTAGTGAAGTTATTTTCCGACTGATTTTGCCTTCCCTCAGCCTTGGTTGTCTTTGAGAGCATAATGACAATGAAGTGTAAGGTGCTTGGTATGTTTGTTAATTGCCATTTGGTCCCTTGTAAGTTATAAGTGACCTGTATAAACCTCATATTCTATCAGTTGATGGTGATGGTGTACTGCATCTGGTGCAGCCTCCTGTTGAGCCAGACCAACATGCAGTTGTGAGTAATACTCCACAGATTATATGAGTTTACAGTAGAACAGCAATGTTGTCTATTTCTTTACTACAGGAAAATAATGAAGAAACATTGACAGCTGTTACAGAGGAGGAAGCAACAGAGACACTTTATGAGGTTTACATCTTTTAATACTTTGTGTACAGGAAATACAGGCGACCAATAAAGCCAGTTGAACAAAAAATCTGTTTATTCTTCTTTCAACATGTTGAGGTGATGGGTCAAAAGAAATGATTGTGACATATGGTGTCTCTGACTGCTCTTCCATCTTGTATGTCCGTGGGAGGGTCAGGATGTTCATGGTTTGGATCACTGCTGATGTTTGGTTCAGAAGGACAGTGTTCTCCTCTAATTGTGGCAATGTTGTGAAGAATCACACATGCCACAATAATGTCACATGCCCTTTCTGGGGTGACCCTGAGTCTTTGCAGGCACTGGAACCGGGCCTTAAGCATTCCGATAGTCATTTCAATTCTGGCTCTTGTCCTGCAATTAGCCAGATTATATCGCTGCTGTGGGCCCGGTTCAGGGTCAGGGTAAGGGGTAAGCAAATAGGGTAAACATGGATACCCCCTATCACCAAGCAAGTAGCCAGTGAACTCTCCTAAGACAGAAGGGTACACTTCAGTTCAAATGTCCCTGAAGCAATTGGTCTTTATATATTTTAAAGTATTCTCAACTCACCATGTCCAAATTTTGTGCTCAGTGTACATTCACGGAATATTTGTGAGTCATGGACAGAGCCTGGCCACTTGGCTTCCACATTTGTGATAATGTTGGCAGCATCACATATGATCTTCACAGTGCAGAGAACACAAATTAGCATCCATTACTATAATGAAATAATTTGTTAGTTTGACATGCTACAGGGAACTATGTACCTGTACATTAATGCTGTGGAAAGACTTCCTGTTCACATAGTCTCCTTCATTTACTGAAGGAGCAATGATTGGAATGTGAGTGCCATCTGTACAGCCAATCACGCCTGGGAACCCTGAAAATAAATGTAAAATTTAAGTAGTAGTTCAAGTATCACCACATCATACATTAAGTTTTGGTCATCCTGATACCTGCAATTTTGTGGCATCCCTCTTTGATGAATCTTGTGGGTCTATGACCGGGGAACACCACAAACGAGTGCAGGAGACGTTTCAGTGCAACTGTAACATTCCTGACTGCCCGACAGACGGTAGCCTTGGAAACGTGCTCAGCGTAACCAATATTATACAGAAAGCTCCCGTTTGCAAAAAACCGAAGTGCAATACAAATAATATGTACAGAACTGAGAGCATGTCCGCGATGTGTCACATGCGTAATATATGGCCTGAGGATGTTATTCAAATGAATTATAGATTGTGCTGAGAAACGGTAACGTTCGCACAGAAAATCATCAGGAAATGATAAAATGTCCAAACGCGCTCTGATCACTCTCTCCCGGCGGAGAGCTCTGCGGAGAATTTGGGCTTCACGATCTACTGGCTCTTCAAGGAAGGGACACGCCATGTCTGACACTTCCTACTGTCAGGTTTCCGACAAAGGGGCGGAGACAGTCAGGGTTAGTTGTAGTAAACCTGCTAGGGGGCAGGTTAGCTTCACGGCGTGTGTCGTCATAGTGACTCACTCAGGCTTCAGCTGAACTCGCTTTGTGAAACCGAAAACCCAGAGTTTTCGTTAACTCAGGGTATACTTACTCAGTTTTTCCACTAAACCGGCTTCCTGAAACAGGGCCCTGGGGCTTCTGTTTAGGACTATGCTTCCTCCTCACCGTGACCCAGCCTCCCTCTTTCCCCAGCTGCTTGGGATCTGCCGGGGAACAGCTAGCGGGGCCTACGCTATCTTCGGCTGCACCAGCTACAGGGGCCTGGCTAGCTACGGGTGAATGAAGGGTGCGAAGCCGAGTCTCCAATTCAGTAATCCTGGCCTCCAGCGCTGCAAATATGCTACATTTGTTACAGATATCATTACTGCTAAAGGAGGCCGAGGAGTAACTAAACATCTGACACAATGAGCAAGAAAGTGCAGGAGGGACAGGTGAAGTAGCCATGGTGCTAATGAGTCGGCTACGAGCTAAGCTAAACTAAGCTAGCGAGACAGTACAGAGACAGTGAGTGAATACTTTGGCTATAAATTAGGTAGTGAGTACACAGAAAGTATGCTTCGGATGAAGCACGTGAAGATTATACTATGAAAGTGTTACGTCCCCCGCCACCACGGCGGGGGCAAAGGCAGGAAGGGGACAGCAACACTGGACAACCACAATCAATGAAGGAGGAAGACCACAGAGCAGTTAGGTATCAGGCAGAATTTATTGGTTGGACAGTCAATCTTAACAACAGAGAAGAGGTGGGGGGGAGGAGTACTGGGCGGTTGATCCAAATCAAAGAAAGTAATAAAACAAAAAGAGGTCGGTAGCTTCCAGGGCCTAGCCTAACTGAAAGGAAAATGCAAAACAAAAGGCCTACCTAGCTACTCGATAAAAGTCAGTGAAAACATACAAGGGTGGCATCGGTTAGTGTGACTAACAGAGTAAAATCTACAACCAGTGTATAGGGTACCCCGGCTTACCTGTCCAGCCTCCCACCACACACAACATAAAGATGCCTGTTCGCAAATGTTTGTCAAAGCAGAAGCCAGCAGCCCCAGCTGGCCAGGGAGCGGCTCATTTGTAGTGTTCCTTGGAGTGTGATTGGCCAACTGAGCCCAGACCAGCCAATAGACACCTGCCAATCAACTTCGAACTGGCCAATCAGAGGAGGCCTGACGCCTGAAACATAAATAGAACACAAAACAGAACACAAAAGCAAAACCACACCCCTTGGCACGTAACAAAAGAAGAATGTATTTAAAAGTTGTTAATTAAATTGCTAAGCAAATAAGCTACTCAGAAACACCACTGTGTTTGAGCAGGAAGAGGAAGTGATACTCTACCACAGAGCGAGCGAACACCAAGTGACAGCGCCACCAAGAGACAGGGATCCTTGCGCAACACGGAGTTCTAACGAATACAAAATACACCTACACAGACAAACCACACAGCAAGATAAAGGTAGATCACAACAGGTGAACTGAACTTCAGGTAAGAAGTTATAACCTGCAGTCCATCTGGGTCAGATATGAACCAAGTTTAGGTGGAGTTTATTTTCGTTATGCTGACTTTTTCGTCAGCATAACGCTAGCTAGCATGACGGAGTTTCTATACAGCTGGGTGGGTGCTACACTGTAAAACCCAACAGTGCATCTTACTAAAAGAAGTAAGTTGTTCTTACTCAGTTCTGAAAAATAGTTAAAGTAACTTTCATGAAGTGTGTTAGGTAGACCCAAAAGTATACATATGATATAATAACTTTATTGTAATAAGTACACATGATGTTTTTGTAACGTTTTAAGTACTGTTGCTTTAAACTGTTTAAGTTGTGCTAATTCATTTGTATTAGTCATCATCCACAGCCCCGGCCCCAGTGTTTTTCCTGGACTTGTCGGCCATGAGATACGAGCCTCGTCAAGAGAAATTTTGCAAGAGTGGAAAGTACAAGATAAACGTTATTTTTATGTTTTTTTGTTAATGCTTACTTCTAGCATACAAAACGTACATTTATCAGACTGCTTTGTTTTAGTTGTACTTCGTTGTAATTTATTAGACTACTTTGTTGTAGTAGCTCGTAACTTAGCTTGCCAGCACACAATTCCCGCCTAGCGCTATATGGAGTCTGTAAAAAATTAATGGTTGGTAAGTAGTCTAATTTTTGCAAACTGCATGGCACAAAACCTTTGGTAAAGTGTTTAGGCTGACTCTGAACTTTATCAAGTTCTAATGTAGCCTACTTTTGACACAGTGCGTGTGAAAATAGTAGAAGCAGTGTTAATTTTAAGAGTTTAACGGACAAGTTCGCCTTCACAAATTTTAAATATGATGGTTAGCGGCATTTTAGTCGTGAAATAATTTACCTTTTCAAAGCTGCACTGCACCAAACCTAAACGTTTCTGACTCTGTACTTTCTAAGGGTTAGCCTATTGTGTACTTCACTTGTGTAAAATTGCTTTATTATTTTATAACGTATAGAGTAGTTGACCAACCTGAATTGAAAATGAACTGTAGTGCAAGAATAAATCTTACTGTTTTCAAAGCTTGTGTTATCCAGGTTGACTGTTTTTAAGTGAAGTAAAAGTCTAAAAGTAAAAACTGTTCTGCTAGCTTTCTGTTCTCATGGCTTTTGTGTTGCCATGAGTTCAAAGAGATTCTTAATGTACTGCTCATCAGAAACCACATTTATTTTCTCTTGAAAGACTATGACACTTATTCCGTCACAGTGTAAAATCTCTGTGCCAACTGTCTGACTACATGCTGCATTTTGCTTACAAGATAACAAATGAACTCATTCTAACAACAAACCATTTCATTCCAGTGTCTGACTAAAGAAACAGAACTGAGACATCAGCTGATTCCACCAATTTGTGAACCAATGTAAAGGTAATTCATCTATTCAGTTTTTTTGTAGTCACAGAAATGTTTTTATACTTTTGCACAATTAATATTTTGTAAATAACTGTAAACATAAACATGCCTTAAAATGCCACTATAATATGTGAAACCTGTCTGTTACAGAAATAAAAAATTCAGATGGAGGCAACAGGAATATTGAAGCTAAGGGTCATCCTTGATAAGGATAACGCTGAAAAACTTATTTTGCCATCTCATCCAAACAGTGTGCAAGCCCTCATAGATGAGATCAAATCTAGGCTAAATTTTACTTTTGACTTTCGGCTTCAGTTTCATGACCCAGATTTTGATAATGCCTTGTGTAATTTGGTTAAAATAGAAGACCTGCCAGCTATAGCGTCTGTTAAAGTTGTCAGGTTAGTTGAGCTGGACCGGATTTCAATGAGCACTGATGACACAATCTGTCATGGCTACTGAACCGACTCACGCGCAGACAGTTCTTTTCAAGGAAACAAAAGGGGATTTATTTACAATAGGGATCACCTTAGTGCTAAATATATGTACAGTGAGTTGGGAGAGGGTCCAGGGCTCCAGGGAGAGACAGGGGGGGGGGGGGGGGGGGGGGAATCCACACACACGCTTCCTCTTCCACTCAGTCACCGCCACCGCTCCTCCGCACACACGCACTCCTCTTCAGCCGCACTCGCTCCAACACTCCACACACTGCCCCACTCAGACAGGTCCGGTGATTCGGTCCAGAATCTACAGACAGAAGTTCACGGTTAGTTCCACAACAAAAAAACCATGTAAGAGATTCTTCTTTGAATATGCCGCGAGCACGAACTCAGGTGGTTCAACGTTCCAGCGGTGAGCTGCTCTGTGCCACTGCCTTAAATAGCAGCTGGGGAAAATCAGCTAGATCAGCCGCAGGTGGACACCATCACACGGGTGCGTGGGCCAAGAGCGAGAGCCCGTAACGAGCTCCACCCAGGCAGAGAGGAGGAGGAGAGACAAAGAAAACCAAAACGAACAACAACAAAACCTGTAGCCAGCGTGGACCAGCCAGAGAGACACGGGGACCGTGACACAATCCTTCAGACTGATAGCACTGATACCATAGATTCACCAGAGCGTATTAGTAGATGGCCAGAGGTTTTTATTGTTCCGCCATTTTCTTATGAAGTGGAACATGTATTAAGAGAGGGTAATGCAGCATTTGATAAAAATGGGAAAGTAATTACGCTGACACGAGATCAAAAACACAACATACTTGAGACAATGGGGGAAGAAATCTACAAACTAAAAGCATAGCCTAGTACAACACAAATTGGCAAGGCTGCAGAAGCTTTAGTTAGAAAACACCCCTATCTGAAAGAGAGGAATTCTGACACTGGGTGGGAAGGGTGGAAGAATAGCCTGAGATATAAAATGGGAAACCAAAGAAAGAAGTTGGCTAAAGCTAGCATCATGGATGCTGCTGTGAATGCTGGAAAGCGCAGCAGAACAAACCCAGATGGAGCTTCGCCAAGGGCCAATATTAAAAGACCTAGGAGAGGTGAGGTCAACTTCCTTCCTTCCTTATCCTTCAGGAGAAACAAGGGAGTCTCTGGAAACCAGAAGACTTGAGATGGTAGAGGAGTTCAAGAAGACCTCAGCAGAAAGAGACATCCCTCTCATTCACCAGCATATGATGCGCACTTTTGCACTCCGGCGTGAAGAGATTGTCACCACTTCTCCTCCTGTATCAGAGCTCAAGGACAGATGGCCAGCACTCTTTCATGAGACACAGGTAAGTACAACTACGTATAAAACATTTGCTGCTCATATAGTATGCTGTGTTTTGCTTATAATATTTTTGGTGTTCTCCTCAGCTCTACTTTGAATTTCATCGGATCACCAATCAGAATCTGCCATATGTGTTTTATGCTGCACTGGATGATTATGCTCCTCAGCTGATTGGACTTTACAAAAAGAGGAAAACTGGACGGGTCGGTGAAAGGATGGAGCAGCTTTTGTTGGCATATGGAAAACAGGTATTTAAAAATACTAATTATTATTCTGCTTGCTTGGCAGTTGCCATTGTTATGTTTATATATATATACATTTACTTTTTTTTTTTTTTTTTTAGGACAAAAACGAAATCTATGCAACTAGAACAGCAGTTCTGGCCGGCCTACCAATGTACCTCAAGGAGGATCCTTCAGAGATTTTCAAAACATGCAAGGTACTTGGGTATTACAATAATTTGCACATTGGAATTTAAAAAAGGTTGAAAGGAGTTTATAAGTCATCTGGACTTGGGTTGAAAGTTGAAGACGTGAAGTTGAATGACTTATAAACTTCTTTCATCCTTGATTTGACTACCTGGATGAATGAAAAATGAACCTTCACTGTCAACTTAAAACATGTTATGATATATAGAATTTGAAAAACTGAAGAAAGGTGCCTGACCCTTTGTATTTATGCTTTTAACAGAGATATTACAGATGAATAATTGTGCACTCTGTATTATATCTTAGGATGAAATTGAGTTCTATGAAGCCACAATTGCTTTGGTTGCTGATGTCGATGAAGAGGAGGTGCCTGGACGAGTTCCTTTCTCACCACGCCAAGTGTTCATAGTACTTGAAGATCAGGTTGTTATGACTCATCACTCATGGAGTGATGCTCTGGTGTGTTTGTTTGGGCTAATCTCTGCATCTGAGCTATCCTGAGAAGTGTACTGGCTTTTTTGAGTTCATTCAAGTACTGTTGCTGAAGCTAGATGATGAGAGAAAGCAACTAAAACCAAAATTGCAGACACTAAAAAATGAGCTTGTGTAGATGATGTTTGTTTTTCACTGGTCAATATACTCGTGCTTTTTCAGTTATCTGTGAATGGCTTCAATAGTTTTTTTTGTTCAGGGTAATTAGCTTTCTAAAAGACAATGTGGAGAAAGCTAAGAATAAGGAGACAATCCATATTTGACGTTTTGTTTGTGATTGAAAAAAATCTTCACATAGTGTGTAATCTTAAGCTTATTTCTAAAAACACCTTTTAGTTACATGGAAATCTTTTGGGAGATAACTGATAATTAGTCAATATGTACAGTATACTTTCAAGCTTTATTTTTTTAATTGTGTGATGAGTGCCAGTTCACTTGATTCGAGGTCTGGGCAAAACTGTTAAGAAGCCACAAATACCTTTGAGAATATTTTTTGTTAGTGACGCTGTTTTCTATAGTTGCATTGCGTTAGTGCATGTGATTTCATTGTAATACTAAATGTTACTTAAAATTGTGATTGTTATGGCTCTAATTGCCTCTACACTATTGTTTTTTATGATGTACACCTATGTAGCCAGTCTACATTACTAAATTTGTGTTTTGTACATTTAATCGATTTTCAAAATGCTACAAAAAACATTCAAAATTCCTTAAAAGCGCAAGTTTAAAAATGGCTATATATTTGTTATTTGATAATGGCTTTAGCAGTCATAGTTTATGACTGAAAGTATGGTTGTATTCATTCTGTATTTTCTCTGCAGTTAAAGTTAATAAAGACTGAATGGAAAGAATAATAGCTTGGTTTTGTGTTAATAGTACTTGAACCATTTGGTGCAATCGGTTTCCCCAATTGGATTAAGTTGTTTAAATACAACTATTTAAGTTAATTTAGCTTAATTTGAATATGAGCATGTAACACTTTAAATAAGTTTAAATAAGTTTGAATAAATAAAGCATCTTAGTACAACAAATTTAATGGTTTAAGTTAAAACATACTAAAAACAATGAGTAAATAAACATAATGCATTTGAGTTACATTATCATATTTGCTTTGGGTTCCCGGGACTCTAATAAAGTACTTAAATAACCCAAAACTGTTTAAGTTATAAAACTTGAATCAATTGGTGCAATCGGTTTCCCCAAATCATTTGAGTTAACTTAACTGGTCAGATTTTACAGTGTTGTTACTCCCCTTGAGTCTTAATAAAGCTCAACTTGTTCTTTGTGTTTAAACTGACATTTATTTCGGACAGGAGGATTCTTCCACATCTTAACATGTAATGATTTCCAACCACAGCCGATACAATGCCGTCAGAACTAAAAGGAAATACAAACTTAAATGAATATTCTTACTAAAGTCCTTAAGCATTATATACAATGAAACATTCCAACAAAATGATCAATAAAGTACACATTACACCTCACACTGCGGCTATTGCGCTTGAATACCACGCAACAGTCGCGCATTTACATACAACGATAATAAATAAAACATTTACCTCATTGGCCTCACTCAAAGGGAATAAACTTTCATTTTTACGTGGTGGGGAGGTCCAAAAAAAGGCACTCTTTATTTATCTTTCTGCACACGTGCAAACCTCGTGGCTCGTCTCTTAATTAGCTTGCTGAGTGTGACAGCCAAAAAATGCCCTCTTAGCCACAACACAACTTTAGAAAAGGTTCCTATCTAATTGCACAATTAGCACAAATAACACATTTAAACATATAAATCTAATCAACAAACATGAATTACTATTTATTTCTTAATATTTCAACTCAGGGGCGATTTTAGCCCATTTTTGGGGGTGCTTCAGCACCCCCAAAATGAATCAAAGCACCCCCAAAGATTTCTTACTTTTTTGACAATATTGGCTGTTTGTGTGACACACTACTAAAAATATAAAAAGCATACAGTATTTGGTTGAGACGTAACATTTTAACAACAAAAGTATAGATACCCCCCCTCCCATAATGGTTTGTTCCAGCTCGCCTCTCCTCTACTCTGGCTCTAGTGCCCTTTCTGCCAGAGCGATGGTGGCTGAGACGCAGTGGAGCGGAGGTGTAAGTGCCTGGCTTAAAACAGGACATATTAGCTACATTTAACCTTCAGTTACTCTTTATATAGTTAGGTAGGAGTCAGACCATGTTTCTTTTTAGCTGAAAAACATTACACCAGGTAACCTGCAGTGTTGAAAATGTGTTTTCCGACGATGTTTGCTACCCTACAATCCGTCCTGCTCTGTAGTAAAATCAGCGAGATTTGACCGTCCTGTTGCTCCCATTGAAATGCATACAGCCTAAAATCTAAAACTTAAAATCTAAAAATTGTCCGTAGCCTGCTGTTGTTACCACTGTCCTGTTTGAAATGGATACTTACTAGCTAACTGACTGGATCAGAATCAGAATCAGAAAGGGTTTTATTGCCAAATGTTGAGCAGGTTTACAACATTAGGAAATTGCTGCGGTGCTTCAGTGCAAACATACTGTCATAAATTACGCTTAAATAGACATGAAAAAATAAGAATAAGAATAAGAATTAAAAGTGCTACGTAGAAAGAATATACATGAGTGCAGGTGGTGATCAGTGCAAACATGGAATGATGCAGTGAACACAGCGTAGGGTCATGTGTTAGTGGTGGGAACAGTCATACGGTTATTGTTCATGTGTCCAACAGCAGAGGGGAAGAAACTGTTCTTATGGCGAGAGGTTCTGGTGAGCAGATATTTAACCTCCTAGGACCTGGCGTCCACATATGTGGACATCACATTTTGGGTTGTTTAGACCAAAATACTACATTTTGCTATACAAGGGCCTAATAACCACTCACAAGGATGTTATACTGCCAGTGTGCTATCGAAATTTTAGACAAATATCCTCATATGTGGCTCTCATTTTTCTCAGAAACAAAAATTTGGTAAAAAAAAAAAAATCTGGTAATTCTTTGTTTTTACATTCATCAGGTCCCAATCAGCCCAAATATCAAAGAGAAACTAAAAATGAATGCCACGGAGGAGTTTGTGTCTTAGGAGGTTAAAGATTGTGCCACTACATTCTTGTCTAGAAGATATTAAAGTGTATTTGGTGACACACAAAAAAGGGTAAAGTTTAAGTATAGTTTGGGTCCACACATGTCCAAACCCTGGTGTGTAGGCCTACTTAGTTTTGAGGAATTGTCATGGGACCGGGGTCTGGGTGACCCAGGGCCTGTAAGAAGTTATGGACATGTGTGTTTTTGGTGCTGCAGTCTCCTGTTTCCATGTTTGTGTATCTAGGTGTGTGTGTGGGTGTGTCAGCCAGGAGCCTGGCCACACCTGCGGAGGAGAATTACTCACACCTGCAGCTGATCAAGCCTCGTCAGAGGAGCTACTTAGGAGTGTGGTGGAGCTGTCTCCGATGCTGGATCATTGCGTAACTTCACGTTAGTCTCTTGGCGAGTTAGTTAAGGTTAGTCTGCTGCATTGTGGCGTTGCTGACGGCTGCCTCTTTGTTATTCCCCAGGAGGAGTGTGGAGACGAGAGGGCAGCGAGCACGGGGTGCTCAGACACTGAGGAGCGGAGACAAAGAACACTAACACTGGCAAGAGGACATGTCAGAGTCGGGAACGCACTGGGGATTTATTGTTGTTTGGATTATTTAGCATCACTGTAAATAAACGCACTGACCTCATCAAAGAGTCCAGCATTTGGGTCGTCCTTCCCCTCATCATAGTCTGCCACGCAGGCCGTGACAGAAAAGCCCACTAAAAGAACGCCCACCAGACCAAAGCAATGGTTTTGACTTGATCAGCATTAACCCCGCCCCCTGACTTTGATGGGTGAAGCTGACAAATAAAATGTATTTATGAACAGCGATGCAGGGCCAGGAGTAGCAACGTGAATTAAATAAATACATCATTAAATAATTCATTAAATGTGTCAGTAAAATAATTAAAATAGAAAACAAACCAATAATTGATTAAATAAGTAATTAACTAATTTGAATTGTACATGAACAAATAATGAAACATTTTAAATGAAATTAATGGATAATTCATTAATATATTTCTTTAATTGATTATGTACATTTTTAAATTAATTACTGAAATAATTAATTCATTAGTGATGTCTTTATTTAATACAGCCATTAAATACCATAAAATTGCTAATTTACTCAAAATAAATTTAAGACATCAATATTGAAGGTTAAATTATAATAATGAATACATGCAACTATAACTAATGACATGAAAATGAGGATTTCTTAAGCTAAAGCCAAAGTGCTGACTCATTTTTCATGTTACTCTCAAATGTTTTCCCTAATAACAATAATATAATTACACTTTAGCCACAAGAGGGCAGCAGCATTAATACAAGTCACATGTATATAAAGGTACAGTGATTATATTACAGTGATTTTGACAAAAACAAAACAGAAGTTGATGGCAGTGTGTTTTTCCATGACAGAATAATTACGCACACCCCACTTTGCAGTTATTTATTTGTAAAAAATGTTTGGAATCATGTATGATTTTCGTTCCACTTCTCACGTGTTCACCACTTTGTGTTGGTCTTTCACGTGGAATTCCAATAACATTGAATCATGTTTGTGGCTGAAATGTGACAAAATGTGGGAAAGTTCAAGTGGCTGAATACTTTTGTATGCCACTGTAAAGTTCACTATCAGTAACATCATAGCACCACCCAGCTGTATAGAAACTCCGTCATGCTAGCTAGTAGCAGTACGAGTTATTGTAACTGACTGTAAAACGTAAGCACAAGGAAAATAAACTCCACCTAAACTTGGTTTATATCTGACCCAGATAGACTGCAGGTCATAACTTCTTACCTGAAGTTCAGTTCACCTGACACTCGGACCGGCGGCCGCCTCGGGTCTCTGCTCCTCCTGCCTCCCCTTTCCCTCATCCACCTGCTGCCTCTGTGGAAGCTCCACCATAGCCACCACCAAACAACTGACTAATTTTTACACATCGACCAGCATCCGGCCAATCCACCACCTTTGATTGTTTATACTGTTAAAAAAATAAAAATATAAAATCACCATCAGTATGCCCGATGGCCAGTCCAGCTATGGTCGTGCCATCAGTTAACCCTTCATGTGCCAGCTGTGACACGTGTGCCCAGGGTTGCCGACCCCTGCTCTAAAGCATCTGATTTGGATTCCTGAGATCAAATATATTTTCCTTTGGCTTTGTTTTCTTCCCATTTGTGGCTTTAATGTAGTGTTACATCCTGTTTGTTTGCTTCCATCTGTATACATGTCCAGATTCACTGTTATGTTTCTATTCTTACATTGCTGTGTGATCACTGTTCCCTCTGCTGACTGATGTGACCTTTTGTATCTTACACTAATACTTGTCATATTTGTATCTGCGCCTAAAAGATAAAAAGTTTTCCATGCTAAAACACAGCTCCACCTCCTGCAGTTCTCCCTCTGAACCACTAGATGTCTCTGTTATCTAAATGAAGACGTGCAGCACAGCAACCACAGCAGCGCTCAGATCACACGTGTCCTGTTATTATGTATAAAAGCATGAAACAGGTGAGACAGGTGGGATCAATATTAATGTTGTGGAAATATATGAAAAAGCAACAGAAGAGTGAAAACATTTCGTGTTTCTAGAAAGATCTTTCAGCTCACAGCTGCTCACAGACTGTATTTACAAGTGACAAACTGCAACTCTACAGTACATCTACAGTATATATCAAATATATTCTGTATTCAAATCTATTGAGTGATGTTTGAAAGTCTTTCCAGGTGAGTTTGATCCAGGAGGGTCTGAAGCCAGAGTCAGACAGAGACTGTGCAGAGACTGTAGAAGGACAGAGCAGCAGCAGAGCAGTCCAGATACACTGATGATCCTCTGTCAGATCCAGAGGGACACACAGGGATGATGCTGGACTCTACATTGTGTCTGACAGTGGAGCTGTTCTCAGAGCAGTTCACTCTGCAGCACTGACAGTCATCTGCACTTCTTCTCATTCCTCTGTCAGTCACTGCTGGATGAAGCTCTCCTCTCCACCTCCCAGTAACATGGCCCAGTCAGAGCGTCTCTACACACAAGCTGCTGCTGCTTCAACCTCTCTGGATCATCAGGACACAGCTCCTCCTCTCTCAGCACACACACCGTCCTGTTTACCATCATCGCCAACACCTGCAGAGAGAAGAAGGAAGAGCAGAGGAGATAAACGAGTGTTTCCAGAGACTCTTCATCAGCTGTCAGTCAGTGATGCAGCACATCCAGTATAAAGAGCAGCAGGGACTTCAGTGCTGGGACTGTACTAGGACTCATTGTTGCTTCACTTTTTCTAATCTTTGGATTTTTATTGAAGTTGATGAAAATGTTTTTCCCTCCTAGTTTGAGTTTGGACTTTCATTCATTAGAAGAACCTTGGTGTGTCCACTCTGAGCTCTGTAGGAACCCCAACAACAAGCCCAACAATCCAGATGGACGGTTCCAGCTGTTAACTGGAGGAATTCCATCCAAACATCTGCTCTCACTAAATTCTTCCTCACCTACAGACTGTGTTCTTCACTGCTTTAAACTTGGAAATGAATGCAGTCATTGGTCTGCGTGCTGCTTTGTTCAGAGAGCTGATTGGCTGTTGACAGTGTTTGATCAGAGCGTGTCAGCTGTTACTATGGTGACCATAAAGGTCAGAAACAGGAAGTGTTTGTGTCCAATCCTGAAGCCTGTCACCATTCTCCTCTTACAGCTTCATTGAAAAGCTGCAGCTTTACAGGAAACACTGGATCTTTGTTTCATACTGACTGTGTTTAGTACAATACTGCTGACAGCACCACCCACTCACTCCATCACTCTACTTACAGCAGAGTCTCCAGTCTGCAGTCTGGACTCTGCTGAAGATCAAACAGCTGCTTCACATCTGGATCCTTCAGGTTGTTAGATTGTAGACGCAGCACTCTCAGATGGGAGGGGTTGGACTTCAGTGCTGCTGCCAGATAATCACAGCTGATCTCTGATAAACCACAGCTCTCCAATCTGTATAAAGAATGAAAGATGTAAGTTTAATAGACAAAGTGTGAGCTTGAAATCATTCAGTGTTTCATCATCTGTTCAGAGCTGAAGAAGGTTCAGAATGTAGAAGTTTAGAAAATGGAAACTCCAAACAGCTGAAGCCAACAGGAAGCAGCTTCAAACAAACACAACAAGAGAAAAAACTCTGAATGTTTCACATTAAAGTCGTACATTTCTAATAAAAACAGGACAAAGACTTGAAAAAGTCGTGTTTTTCCTTCCAGGAACCACAAGGCTTCACTTTTAAAGGTGAAGTGTGAAAGAAATGGACATATTTGAAGTCCAACACCTTTTTCCAGTCACATTATTAAAGCAGACAAACTACAAGCTCATTTTCATTCCAACAAGTCATCTTCTGACCTGGACTAACAACACTGGTCTCTATGTGCAGCTGGCTGTGAGACCAGTGTTCAGGGAGTGTCCACAAAGTGCAACACTGAAAGAACATCACACACTCATTTGCTTCCAGCACTTTCACACAAACATCTACTGTTATTATTGTCACCAAACTCTGTGGATCCTTTATTGCAAATTCAAATGGGATCAAATGGTCAGACAAAAGAGGGTTATGAGGAAATATGATGAAATGTTGTGTATTAGCAGCAAGTTATTGAATCATTTTCCTCAGAAACCAAACAAAATGATTGACAAACATGTTTTTACAAACTCAGCGTTGGACTTGGATCAGCAGGATAAGCTGATGTTTAAAGGCATTTGAGTCGCGCTGTATGAGAGTCCAGTTATTACTCAATATTTATGGATGATGTTCTTTCAGTGTTGCACTTTGTAGACGCTCCCTGAGCCTCACAGCCAGCTGCACATGGACCAGCTGACATTACCCAGCATTAGAGGCGGGTGTAAAAAAATGGATTTTCCTATTTAAATGGTTTTAATTTGAATAAAGCGATGTTGATTCATTCAATCCTGAATCGATTTTTAATATAAATGTATTTTGCCAGAATCTCAGGTTAAAGCTCCCAAAAGTATTTCAACAACAAGCAAACAGATAAAACAGTAAATGAGAGCAGCTAAACACACAAAGATGGAAACACAGAGCGTGGATCGTTCACTCGACGGCACGTACACGGACACGTCGTCGGGCTGAAAGTGGACAGCTCACAGATCCTGAAGCTGCAGGTTTCATCTGTCTCCAACCAAAACTGAGTGAACCAGCAGCAAAAGAAGATCCAAACTACGCTTTACGTTTGATGAACATCGTCATGAATTCTCTCTGACTTTGACGTTTACTTCCTGCACAGCTCTCTCTCTCAGTGTACTTCAAGAACAGTTTACCTTCAAAAATCTGTTTCCTGCATTATTCACTGCTTATTACGCACCAGTCTGCTGTTGTGTTCACTGCTGTCGGCCTCCGAAAACAAAGCCTCATTTCTGCTGTTCAATACTGAAGAAATGTAAACCTTTTAAAATGATGACAGATTACAAACTCTCAGCTGTGTCTGTAATCAAACCTCTGTAACTTTGCTTCCCTTCAAATCAAATCAAATCAAATCAAATCACTTTTATTGTCACATCACATGTGCAGGCACACTGGCACAGCACATGCGAGTGAAATTCTTGTGTGCGAGCCCCACAAGCAACAGAGATGTGCAAACACAACAACACAAACGAGCAAAATACAAGAATGGCCAACCTGAAACTAATAAATATATGTACAATATATAATAGTGTATGCATTTCTGGATGTGTATACTAAATATTTTCCTACGTGTGTGTGTGTGTGTGTGTGTGTGTGTGTGTGTGTGTGTGTGTGTGTGTGTATACACATTTTTACAAATTAAATAGTAAAAAAAAAAAAATAATAATAATAATAATAATAATAATAATAAAATATATAAAATATACAGAGTTGAATATGTGCAAAACAAGTGGCATTTATATACAGTGTGGAGTGCATAATGTTGAAGTTCCAGTAGTGAAGCTGAGGTGTCTATGACGTGTTCAGCAGTCTGATGGCCTGATGGAAAAAGCTGTCTCTCAGTCTGCTGGTACGGGACCGGATGCTGCAGAACCTCCTTCCTGATGGAAGCAGTCTGAACAGTTTATGGCTGGGGTGACTGGAGTCCTTGATGATCCTCCCCGCTTTCCTCAGGCACCGCTTCCTGTAGATGTCTTGGAGGGAGGGAAGCTCACCTCCAATTATCAGCAGCATCAGCTCATGTTCACATGTTGATTCATGGTTTGCTTCAGTTTTTGATGGACTGCAGAATATTTTGAAGGTTATCTGCTATAAAAAGCCAGAACAGGAAAATCTGTTTCATGTGTTTCTGTTTGATCCTCAGTGACTTTGACACAAAGGCCTCTGCTGTGATGATCACACCTCTGATCAAGTCTCACTGTCAGGATCCTGGGTCGGAGTGACCCAGGATCCCTGAGCAGTTATGAATTATATTATTATTGTATGTATATTTGGTGTTGCTGTCCTTCTCCCTGTTTGCGCGCATGTGTGTGTATATGTGTTTCTGCGGGCGCCTTCCGGCCTGGTGGGTGTGGCCCTGCTGGCGGACTGGCCACATCAGAAGCCACACACCAGCTGCTGATCAGGCCTTGTCGGGGGAGCTACTTAAGAGAGTCTTGGAGCTCCCACCGGCGCGGGATCATTGCGTGAGATTCCACGTTAGTCATCCAGTTGAGCCTAGTTATTGTGTGTGTGTATGCCCGTGGTTGTATGTGTCCTGACGGCTGCTTCTATTGTTTCCCCAGGAGAAGTGTGGAGCCCCAGGCAGCAGCCAGCACGAGAAGTGCTGAGACACGGGAGCGGAGAGACACGACATGGGAGTCAGGGGAAACCATGGGGATTTAATTCAATTCAATTCAATTTTATTTATATAGCGCCAAATCACAACATAAGTCGCCTCAAGGCGCTTCATAGATACAGAGAAAAACCCAACAATCATATGACCCCCTATGAGCAAGCACTTTGGCGACAGTGGGAAGGAAAAACTCCCTTTTAACAGGAAGAAACCTCCAGCAGAACCAGGCTCAGGGATGGGCGGGGCCATCTGCTGCGACCGGTTGGGGTGAGAGAAGGAAGACAGGATAAAGACATGCTGTGGAAGAGAGACAGAGGTTAATAACAGATATGATTCAATGCAGAGAGGTCTGTTAACACATAGTGAGTGAGAAAGGTGACTGGAAAGGAAAAACTCAATGCATCATGGGAATCCCCGGGAAGCCTACGTCTATTGCAGCATAACTAAGGGAGGATTCAGGGTCACCTGGTCCAGCCCTAACTATATGCTTTAGCAAAAAGGAAAGTTTTAAGCCTAATATTAAAAGTAGAGATAGTGTCTGTTTCCCGAATCCAAACTGGAAGCTGGTTCCACAGAAGAGGGGCCTGAAAACTGAAGGATCTGCCTCCCATTCTACTTTTAAATACTCTAGGAACAACAAGTAGGCCTGCAGAGCAAGAGCGAAGTGCTCTAATAGGGTGATATGGTACTACAAGGTCATTAAGATAAGATGGGGCCTGATTATTTAAGACCTTGTATGTGAGGAGCAGGATTTTGAATTCTGGATTTAACAGGAAGCCAATGAAGGGAAGCCAAAACAGGAGAAATCTGCTCTCTCTTTCTAGTCCCTGTCATTTATTGTTGTTATTTCCACACACTGTAAATAAATGCACTGTTTATACACAGAGCAACGCGCCTGGTTCCTCCTTCCCCACATCCCCACGGTCTGCCAGCCAGACAGTGACACTCACAGTGTCAGCTTTGTTTTTATACATATGGATATGTGCTGACAAATGATCAGAGTTATAATATTTCCCACTGTCTGCTGTGTGCCGTGACCTTTGACCTGCTAAAGACAGCTGTGGATTATTCATTGTTGTGTCTGATACTTAGAACTGTGAGGAAGAACACTACACAGTTAATCAGGGTCCCCTCTCTCTGAATCAGGAAAGGTGGGCAGGCCGCGTGTGGGCCGCGGGCCATACGTTGAGTATCACTGTTTGAAATGTGAACATTGTTCTGCTGCAGTCAGTGGACTAAACCAGAGAAGAAGAAAACAGACTTTACCATGAAGATCCTCAGTGTGGATCAGTATAATATCAGCCTGATGTCTGCAGTTTAGTGTCAAATTCAAATTCAAATTTTATTTGTCACACACACACAACCATACACAGTATGACATGGGGGTGAAATGCTTGTAGCTGTACAATGCCCGACCATTAAATGACAGAAGAAAAGTTTTACAATATTTACAATTTACAGTTTACTACAGAATTTACAAATTAGCTTAGGAATTTACAGTAAAGAATGTGCAAATAGCAGAAGAGATTATAAAGATTATAAATTATAGGAATTATAGGATTATAGGAAATGTGTGGTGGTGCGTGTGGTGACGTGTGTGAGAGTCCAGTCTTATAGTGACGTGTTTGGGAGAGTCCAGTCCTACACCTGGTTCAGGGCCCGAATAGCCTTTGGGAAGAAGCTCCTCCTCATTCTCTCTGTTTTGGCCTTAAGGGAGCGGAAGCGCTTCCCAGACCTCAACAGTGAGAAGAGTCCATTGTTGGGATGGTTTATATCTGGGACTCTCCACCATTTGACCTTAGAACTGAAGAAGCTTCTCGGATGAGAGGTGAAACGTTTTCAAGCAACTTAAAGAAGTCCAGACGCTTTTCTTTGCAAGCTCCTTTGACTACGATGACCTGGATGACTGAGAACCTTCACAGACATATAGCTTTGGACTTGCACCGCTTGGTGTAGATGGACAGCAGGTCAGGGAGCTCTGATTGAATAATGCGTTCGGCTGAGTGCACCACTCTTTGCAGATCTCGTCTGTCCTGCTTGGTGCTTTTCCCAAACCAGGTGCAGATGTTTGCCGTCAGGACGCTCTCGATGGTGCAGGAGTAGAAGTTCTTGAGCACCTTCAGTGGCAGATGGAAGTCTCTAAGTCTTCTGAGGAAGAAGAGACGCTGACGGGCTTTCTTAACCAGGGTGTTGATGTGGCAGGACCATGACAGGTCCCGAGTGATGTGGACACCCAGGTATCGGAAACTGTCCACTCTCTCCGCTGTCGTGCCACTGATGATGAGGGGTTTGTAATTCCTCGCCTGCTTTGTAGTGAAGTCCACGATCAGCTCCTTAGTCTTGCTGATGTTTAGGAGGAGGTTATTCTCCTGGCACCAGGTCTCCAGGTTCCTAATCTCCTCCAGGTAGGCCGTCTCGATGTTGTCGGAGATCAGGCCCACAACAGCAGTGTCGTCAGCAAACTTGACAATGGAGGTGGTGTCTGATGTGGCTACACAGTCATAAGTGTACAGTGAGTACAGCAGGGGGCTTAAACCACAGCCCTGAGGCACTCCAGTGCTGAGTGAGATGGAGGGGGAGACTTGTTTTCCCACCCTCACTGATTGGGGTCTGTCTGTGAGGAAGTTGAGGATCCACTGACACAGTGATGAGCTGAGTCCTAGATCTGTCAACTTGGTGAAAAGCTTAGAGGGAATTATTGTGTTGAATGCTGAACTGTAGTCCACGAACAGCATCCTAACATAATTCCCTCTGCCAGTGTCCAGGTGACTCAGGGATGTGTGGAGCAGGTGAGATATGGCATCGTCTGTGGAACGATTAGTCCGGTAAGCAAACTGAAGTGAGTCGATGGTGGCAGGAAGTGAAGAAGTGATGTGATCTCTCATCAGTCTTTCAAAACACTTCATCACAATTGAAGTCAGTGCTACTGGACGGTAGTCATTGTGGCAAGTGGGTTGTTGTTTCTTTGAAACAGGAACAATAATGGACTGTTTGAAGCACGTGGGAACCACAGCTTGGGCCAGGGAGAGGTTGAAGATCTCCGTGAACACCGGTGCTAGCTGATCAGCGCAGGCTCTAAGGACCCGGCCAGGGATTGCATCTGGTCCTGCTGCCTTCCTGGTGTTCACCCTCCTGAAAGTGTTCCTCACGGCATGCTCTGTGATGATGAATGCATTTTCTTCACTGGTGCACTCCAAGCGCGCGCAGCCGTTTGTTGTTTTAATTGCTGCGGCGTCGAAGCGAGCATAAAACGTGTTCAGCTCATTAGCCAGTGAAGCATCTGCATTCATCATTGAAGAAGCTGGTCGTTTATAGTCCGTTATAGTCCGCAGTCCTTTCCACAGGCTCCTAGAGTCGCACTGTCGTAGCTGTGACTCTAGTTTTTCGCCGTAGCTCCGCTTTGCCTTTCGGACCGCGCTGCGCACGTTGTAGGACGCAGCCTTGTATAGGTCCATATTACCGGAGACGAGCCCTTCATTGTAGGCAGCGTTGCGTGATCTCAGAGCGTCGCGGATGTTTTTATCCACCCACGGCTTCTGGTTGGGAAACGTTCGGATGATAGTTCTTTCTGCTGTGTTGTCCGCTAGTTTCCCGATAAATCCCACAACCGCTTCAGTAAACATGTTGATGTCATCAGAGCTGCGCCGAAACATGTCCCAGTCTGCGTCATCCAGTGCGTCCTGCAGCGCAGCCACTGATTGGTCCGTCCAGCGAGCGACCTCCCTCCTGATTGGTGGTTGCTGCTTTAGCCTTTGTTTGTAAGCAGGCATGAGGAAGATGGCGGCATGGTCCGATTTTCCAAATGCCGGCAGGGGCTGAGCCTTGTAACAGTTCTTGAACGGGGTGTAGCAGTGGTCTAATGTCCTCGTGCCCCGGGTGGGACAGTTGATGTGCTGGTGAAGGTTGTGAAATGTCCGTTTGAGATTCACTCTGTTAAAATCTCCCATAACAATGAGTGCGGCATCTTGGTGAAGTGTTTGTTGATGTGTGAGAGCCTCATGTAGCTCACATAAGGCAGTGTCCGAGTCCACGTGAGGCGGAATGTAAACAGTGCAAGCTATGACCGCAGTGAATTCCCGAGGGAGATAGAAAGGGCGACATTTAACGATCAAAAGCTCCAGATTGGTCGAGCAAGAGTGTGTGAGTGGGGAGATGTTTGTGCTGTCGCACCATCTGTTGTTCACCATCAAACACACTCCACCACCTCTTTCCTTCCCCGACTCCCTTGTCCTGTCCATGCGGTAAACCGAAAAGAACCCCATCGGCTGCACGGCGTGGTCGTGGTCTGGTCAGCACAACTTTCACATCATATTCATCTCAGCACAACTAAAACATGCTGACTGACCTCAGAGTTTCAAGTCCACATCCTGGACTCTCCAGGAAACCACACAGATGCTTCACTCCTGAATCCTGCAGCTTGTTGTAGCTCAGGTCAAGCTGTCTCAGATGGGAGGGGTTGGACTTCAGTGCTGCTGCCAGATAATCACAGCTGATCTTTGACAAACCACAGTCCATCAATCTGTATAAAGAATGAAAGATGTAAGTTTATTAGACAAAGTGTGAGCTTGAAATCATTCAGTGTTTCACCATCTGTTCAGAGCTGAAGAAGGTTCAGAATGTAGAAGTTTTGAAAATGGAAACTCCAAACAGCTGAAGCCAACAGGAATCAGAATCAGAATCAGAAAGGGTTTTATTGCCAGATGTTGAGCAGGTTTACAACATTAGGAAATTGCTGCGGTGCTTCAGTGCAAACATACTGTTATAAATTACACTTAAATAGACATGAAAATAGAAATAAGAATAAGAATTAAAAGTGCTAAGTAGATAGATATATACATGATATATACATGAGTGCAGGTGGTGATCAGTGCCAAACATGGAATGATACAGTGAACACAGCGTAGGGTCATGAGTTAGTGGTGGGAACAGTCATGCGGTTATTGTTCATGTGTCCAACAGCAGAGGGGAAGAAACTGTTCTTATGGCGAGAGGTTCTGGTGCGAATGGACCGGAGCCTCCTGCCTGAGGGGAGCAGGTCAAACAGACTGTGTCCAGGGTGAGAAGGGTCAGCTGAGATCCGAGCTGCACGCCCCAGTGTCCTGGAGGTGTACAGGTCCTGCAGAGATGGGAGTCTGCAGCCAATCACCTTCTCAGCAGAGCGCACAACACGCTGCAGTCTCTGTTTGTCCCTGATAGTGGCTCCAGCGTACCACACGGTGATGGAGGAGGTGAGGATGGACTCGATGATTGCAGTGTAGAATTGCATCATCGTCCGTGTTGGCAGGTTGAATTTCTTCAGCTGCCTCAGGAAGTACATCCTCTGCTGGGCTTTCTTAATGACGGAGGTGATGGTGGGCTCCCACTTCAGGTCCTGGGTGATGGTGGTACCCAGGAAGCAGAATGAGTCCACAGAGGTGATGGGGGTGTCAGACAGGATGATGGGGGGGAGTGGAGCTGTGTGCTTCCTGAAGTCCACAATAATCTCCACTGTCTTCTGGGCATTCAGCACCAGGTTGTTGTGACTGCACCAGGACACCAGACGTTCAACCTCACTCCTGTAGGCAGACTCATCCCCGTCCGAGATGAGTCCAATAACGGTGGTGTCATCTGCAAACTTGATTAGTTTGACAGACTGGTGGGTGGAGGTGCAGCAGTTGGTGTACAGGGAGAAGAGCAGAGGAGAAAGAACACAGCCCTGAGGGGAGCCGGTGCTGATGGTCCGGGAGTCCGAGACATTCTTTCCCAGCCTCACATGCTGCTTCCTGTCCATCAGGAAGTCAGTGATCCACCGGCAGATGGGATCAAGAAGAAGACAAGAAGAAGCTTCAAACAGGAAACTGTGCAGTTTCAGACTACAGGGAGTGCAGAATTATTAGTCAAATGAGTCACATCATCCTCTTCATGCATGTTGTCTTACTCGAAGCTGTATAGGCTCGAAAGCCTACTACCAATTAAGCATATTAGGTGATGTGCATCTATGTAATGAGATGGGGTGTGGTCTAATGATATCAACACCCTATATCAGGTGTGCATAATTATTAGGCAACTTCCTTTCTTTTGGCAAAATGGGTCAAAAGAAGGACTTGATGGGCTCAGAAAAGTCAAAAATAGTGAGATATCTTGCAGAGGGATGCAGCAGTCTCAAAATTGCAAAGCTTCTGAAGCGTGATAATCGAACAATCAAGCGTTTCATTCAAAATAGTCAACAGGGTCGCAAGCAGTGTTGGTCAAGTTACTTGAAAAAAGTAATCAGTAACTAATTACTGATTACTTCCCCAAAAAAGTAATCCCGTTACTTTACTGATTACTTATTTTCAAAAGTAATTAATTACTTAGTTACTTAGTTACTTAGTTACTTTTTAAAAACACGATTTACAACCTGAAGAGGTGAGAAAGCGATGGATCTTTCAGCCCAATTCTACTTTTTCTACATAATCCATCATACAAAATGTAATCAAATGGAAAAGTCTCTTTTTTTAACTTGTTTTATCAGTTTTAATCTTTTAACTTTATGCATCAAGCAAAAATTTAATTATATGCAACATTCTCTGACTTGAAGAAATTAGTTTAACATTTAAAGCTATTTTCTGCACATTCCAGCACATAATATAAAATATTTTTTGTGTTTACACTCACTCTTTCAAATAGATGCAAGTAAAACACAGCAGCTGAATCAGCAGAAGACTTGGACTCATTTGATTCCAGCTTTGATATCATTCATTTCAATGAAGAGTTTTGTGATTGTAGCAAAGGGCTGGTAGCTCTGAGAGTCCCACTGATGAGGTGTTTGTGTGGAAATCTTTTAGTGGGATTAGTTCCTTTTTAAAGGCACTAACTGTAATCTGAAGCTTCAAATGGAACTAAGACTTCCTCCACTAGGTGGCAGTGTCTGATGAGAAAGTGTTAGTGGAGCTGGCCTGGAGTCAGAAACAGGAAGATGCAGGATTTGGGCTGAAATGGGGAAAAGTGGTTCGCACTAGTGCCTGAAAGCAAGAAGGTTGTAGGTTGAAGCTTGTTGGCCTTTCTGTGGAGGTTGGATGTTCTCCCACAGTCCAATGAAATGCTGCTTAGGTTCATTGGTGCTTCTAAATTGGCTGTAGGTGTGGATGTGAGAGAGTGCTTCTCTGTCTCTCTCTGTTGGCCCTGTGATGGACTGCTCACCTGTGCAGGTGGACCACGCCTCTTGCCCTATGACAGCTAGGGCACAGGCTGCAGCCCTGTGAGCCTAAGCTGAATAAACAGTTAGCAACAATGATTCATAGATGGCCTGAAATCCCCCAGTTAGCAGTTTGGTAGATAGCTATGACATGCTAATCCCATCCAGCAGCTGTATTCTACCTGTAAGCTGATCCCTGCTGAGCCAAAGCACTTTTTCATATACAAATTACAACCTTTAATAGAAACCTATTGGTCAGCATCTTATTAGCCTGCTGTTAGCTTCATTCCACAGAAAACTGAGAGAAACTAACAGAGTTGATAAAGAATAAAGAGAAATGTGCTGATTTAAAGCCTTTGAAGTGCTTCAGATGAGCTCTGTCCACTTCTGTCCACTCATTCATTCATGTAAGCTTTCTAATGCAGCTTTGATCTTCACAGTCTGCTTCATGAAACTCATTCTAACCCTGAATGTCAGAGTGTTCCTCCTTCTCTTTGCCATCATTCATGCTGGCAGTGGAGGAGATTTGGATGTTGGACTGTGTTTTGGATGATGTGTGTATGTTTGTGTTGGACTGCTGTCTGTAAAGCAAACGCACATTTTGCTTTGGATTTCAGTGTCAGACAGACTTTAAGATGGAATGAAGAGTTGGAGAGTTTCACAGTGAATTATCCAGTGGAGGATTTTTCTTCTTCTTTGAAGAATAGACACTGTACACACAATCACACTCCCCAAGCGTACTCTAAGCCCCAGGTCTAGGTACCCCTCCGTCCAACCCCTCCCATCTGAGACAGCTGGAGCTGTATAACAACAAGCTGCAGGATTCAGGAGTGAAGAATTTATCTCCCCCCACCACTCCCCCTGCCAGTAGCAGACGCCCTCAGACATCGGTGCATTGGTGGTTCTTTGTGTCCGGGGATGGGCGTCCAGGTACACACCGGCTCACTCCTGGTGGCTGCTTGTTGGGGCTTGGAGCCTGGGGCTCGCTTGGGCCACTTCGGGGGTGGAGTGCCCTCAGCCTCGAAGCCTGGGGCTCGGTCACTCAGGCACAGCTGGCTGCCGGCGGAGCTCACGGGCGCGTCACTGCAACACCCCCTGGCTTCTGCTCCACTGCTGCTGAGTGACCCCTCATCTGGGGCTCTCCTCAGCTCTTTCTGGGACAGTGGCGCAGCTGCCCCTCTGTTGGTCTTCCTTGGTTTCTTGTGTTCTGAGGGCCTCTGGATGTCTGGAGTTTTGTTCTCCTCCATACCTGCTACATGCCCTGGAGGACGGGGCTGTGGCCCCCCACACCCTCTAACAGATCATTACATGAAGGAACCTTTTAAATACAAGCGTGCTCATGCTCACAGGTGTACACACGGGTGCTCACACACAAACTCCAGCCGTTTTGGCTGCTACCTCAAAGCACACTGTGCGCTGTCGATCTTACGTGCTGCACAATAATGTTTAATATTTAGTATTTACTGTTATCTTCACATAGATAATCGCGATGATGTTGTTTATTATATTGCTCTCTTTTGTTTGCTTGTTTTCTCTTTTTTCTTTCTTAACAGGTGATCCAGGTGATTGATATGTGGATTTTTTGTCTGTTTGTTTTGTTGGTTTTTGTTTTTTGTCTTTTATCGCCATCCCTCTTCCCCGCTGTTTTTCTTTCCCTCTTTCTTTTCCCCAGTCAAGTCTCTCCCATATTCAGCAAGTGAAAATAAAATAAACAATAAAAGCAAAGGTGAATCAAATAGACCAATAGGCTGGGATGGTCCATTTGGTAAAGTAAATCCATTGGGCATCTTTCTTTGCCTTTAGGAAATAATTCTGATGGCAAAAGAACCAAACAGGACAGGCAAGAAAAAAGAAAAAAAAAAGAAGAAAAAAAAGAATCTCAGGTTAAAGCTCCCAAAAGTATTTCAACAACAAGCAAACAGATAAAACAGTAAATGAGAGCAGCTAAACACACAAAGATGGAAACACAGAGCGTGGATCGTTCACTCGACGGCACGTCCACGGACACGCCGTCGGGGCTGAAAGTGGACAGCTCACAGATCCTGAAGCTGCAGGTTTCATCTGTCTCCAACCAAAACTGACTGAACCAGCAGCAGAAGAAGATCCAAACTACGCTTTACGTTTGATGAACATCGTCATGAATTCTCTCTGACTTTGACGTTTACTTCCTGCACAGCTCTCTCTCTCAGTGTACTTCAAGAACAGTTTACCTTCAAAAATCTGTTTCCTGCATTATTCACTGCTTATTACGCACCAGTCTGCTGTTGTGTTCACTGCTGTCGGCCTCCGAAAACAAAGCCTCATTTCTGCTGTTCAATACTGAAGAAATGTAAACCTTTTAAAATGATGACAGATTACAAACTCTCAGCTGTGTCTGTAATCAAACCTCTGTAACTTTGCTTCACTTCAGCAGCATCAGCTCATGTTCACATATTGATTCATGGTTTGCTTCAGTTTTTGATGGACTGCAGAATATTTTGAAGGTTATCTGCTATAAAAAGCCAGAACAGGAAAATCTGCTTCATGTGTTTCTGTTTGATCCTCAGTGACTTTGACACAAAGGCCTCTGCTGTGATGATCACACCTCTGATCAAGTCTCACAGTGTCAGCTTTGTTTTTATACATATGGATATGTGCTGATAAATAATCAGAATTATAATATTTCCCACTGTCTGCTGTGTGCCGTGACCTTTGACCTGCTGAAAAGGGGCCTGAAAACTGAAGGCTCTGCCTCCCATTCTACCTTTAAATACTCTAGGAACAACAAGTAGGCCTGCAGAGCGAGAGCGAAGTGCTCTAATAGGGTGATATGGTACTACAAGGTCATTAAGATAAGATGGGGCCTGATTATTTAAGACCTTGTATGTGAGGAGCAGGATTTTGAATTCAATTCTGGACTTAACAGGAAGCCAATGAAGGGAAGCCAAAACAGGAGAAATCTGCTCTCTCTTTCTAGTCCCTGTCATTTATTGTTGTTATTTCCACACACTGTAAATAAATGCACTGTTTATACACAGAGCAACGCGCCTGGTTCCTCCTTCCCCACATCCCCACGGTCTGCCAGCCAGACAGTGACACTCACAGTGTCAGCTTTGTTTTTATACATATGGATATGTGCTGACAAATGATCAGAGTTATAATATTTCCCACTGTCTGCTGTGTGCCGTGACCTTTGACCTGCTAAAGACAGTCAGCTGTGGATTATTCATTGTTGTGTCTGATACTTAGAACTGTGAGGAAGAACACTGCACAGTTAATCAGGGTCCCCTCTCTCTGAATAAGGAAAGGTGGGCAGGCCGCGTGTGGGCCGCGGGCCATACATTGAGTATCACTGTTTGAAATGTGAACATTGTTCTGCTGCAGTCAATGGACTAAACCAGAGAAGAAGAAAACAGACTTTACCATGAAGATCCTCAGTGTGGATCAGTATAATATCAGCCTGATGTCTGCAGTTTAGTGTCAGCACAACTTTCACATCATATTCATCTCAGCACAACTAAAACATGCTGACTGACCTCAGAGTTTCAAGTCCACATCCTGGACTCTCCAGGAAACCACACAGATGCTTCACTCCTGAATCCTGCAGGTTGAAGTTGTCGTCCAGGTCCAGCTCTCTCAGATGGGAGGGGTTGGACTTCAGTGCTGCTGCCAGATATTCACAGCTGATCTCTGACAAACAACAGCGATACAATCTGTGTAAAGAATGAAAGATGTAAGTTTATTAGACAAAGTGTGAGCTTGAAATCATTCAGTGTTTCATCATCTGTTCAGAGCTGAAGAAGGTTCAGAATGTAGAAGTTTAGAAAATGGAAACTCCAAACAGCTGAAGCCAACAGGAAGCAGCTTCCAACAAACACAACAAGAGAAAAAACTCTGAATGTTTCACATTAAAGTCGTACATTTCTCATAAAAACAGGACAAAGACTTGAAAAAGTCGTGTTTTTCCTTCCAGGAACCACAAGGCTTCACTTTTAAAGGTGAAGTGTGAAAGAAATGGACATATTTGAAGTCCAACACCTTTTTCCAGTCACATTATTAAAGCAGACAAACTACAAGCTCATTTTCATTCCAACAAGTCATCTTCTGACCTGGACTAACAACACTGGTCTCTATGTGCAGCTGGCTGTGAGACCAGTGCTCAGGGAGCGTCTACAAAGTGCAACACTGAAAGAACATCACACACTAATTTGCTTCCATCATCCAACCTGAAGAGGAAACAGAGACGCCTCCCCTTCAAAGTAAAAGCTGCTCCTTTTGGACACAGTATCAGAGAAATTCTACGGTATAACATAGAAAAGACAGAACAAAGTTTTGGTTGTTTTTAAATTGTGCAGAAATGAAACTACACTAAGCTCAATTATGTGACTGACACTTCATCCCATGTCAGTTTGGCCTCATCCTGGGCCGGATTATCCAGCACACACTCTGACCACAGGCCCAGGGGCCACGCACAGCTGGGCTCCATCCAAGAGACAGGAAACAAACCAACACAATAATAAAAAGCACCATGTGATCTTCTTACATCTTCAAGACAAACATAGTAAAAACATGAGCATATTTGTTTCCTGATAAAATGATGTGACAGGTAGAACAGAGTAAAGTGGTGGTGTTACAGCCTTTCTCCCCTCTGCTGCCGAGGCTGTTAGTCTCTCCCAAACTCAGCTACAGGACTTCCAAATGAATGAAAGCAGCAGAAGTGGCTTTACAAATGAAAGAGGAAGAGGAAAAGAAGAGGAGAGGGAGGCCACCCTGACCATCACTCCAGCTGAAAACATCACACTTCCATTAAAGTTGGTGAGGAAATGTTGAGCAGGATGAGCTGCTGGCTAATCTGGAGGCTGTAGCAGCAGCTCACAGTCACAGAGGATTTCCACTCATGAAAAAGCTCTGGCTGCTTCATTTCTCATCTCATATCAGAGACTTTAATGCTTCACTGAAGCTGTACTGTGATGCTTCCATATTCCAGTGAGGCCTCCATAATGATTTCAGCTGTTCTGTACACACACTGTGTGCCCTGTATGGCTCAAAGTCTCTGCAGCCTGTTTTTATCTGCTATCATCAGATCTTCATCATCCTCATTCACATCCCTCACACACTCTACAGCCTCATCAGCACTGACTTCATCTTCACTGACTGATGGAGCACAACATGAACCTGTGGAGGCTGAAACACTGTCCTGTCAAACATCTCCCCGTCACCACTCCACTTCTGTCAGCCTTTAAATGAACCCTGCTCAAGTCTGTCACTTCTGTTTGGAGCCAAAAGGAAAAACTGTTGTTCAGTCGTTTGGAAAGACAACATTTCTGAAAGCACTCAAACTTCTTCACATTTGTCTTCAGAAACATCCTGAACATTGAGGATCTAAAGAAAGTTTCAAACATCAATCAAAGACCTGAAATATAGAAAAACAACAACAGCCGCAGTCAGTGAACTCACCTCAGAGTCTCCAGTCGACAGTTTGGACTCTCCAGTCCAGCACACAGAAGCTTCACACCTGAATCCTGCAGGTTGTTCTCACTCATGTCCAGCTCTGTCAGATGGGAGGGGTTGGACTTCAGAGCTGAGGCCACAACTTCACAGTGAGACTCTGAGAGTCCACACCGAGTCAGTCTGTGATGATAGAAAATATAAAATGTGTTATTATAAAAGCAGAAAATCTGCATTATAAACACAGACTGAATGTATATGAAGACAAAACAGAGTGAGGTTATAATCTGATGAATCTGCTCTTCACATCTGTGCTTCAGCTCCTCTTACTGTGTTTGACATGACACAACGATTGAGTCTCTCTCAGACCTGCAGACTTTTAATGAGAATCTTTGTTTGGCTTTAATCTGCAGATGAAGGAGGAAGATGGTGTCACATTTAGGCTTCCATAATGTCCACAGTCTGTCACTGAGATCTGATCCAGAGTCAGAGTGAAGACACACATTTGGACTGTTTCCTGTTTTGACTCCAGAACATTTTGAATGAGTTCAGCTCAATGAAGAGTTCCAGCCGGAAAGATGATCTCTGTTTGCTACCTGCTGTCAGGTACGACTGTTCACGTCCACACGCAGGAAAAACCTGCTGACTGTTACCAAACGGAGCAGAAATCTCATCACTGGAAAATAATGATGAATGAACTCAGAGCTGCTGATATCAGATCTGATTTCAGGGGAACTAAACGCAGAAATGATTGGCTCATTTTAGCTTTCTGAGCCATTATCTGCTGGTGTGTCGCTAGTTGGCAGAAAATGATTTGTATTCCTGTTCAGGGCTTCAGTGTTTATGAGTCCAGATCCAGGTGACAGCAAGTCAAAATGATGTTACCTGTCTGTGTCCAGCAGCAGCCTGTATTCACTTTGAATATTGTTATAACCTGACATGGATCAGTTTGTCTTTGATTGGTTTGTAAATGTCACTGTTTCCATTGGACCTGAGTGACGTACAAAGACAGAGAGGGAGAGAAAGGAGAGAGAGGATGGAGACAGCAAAGAGAGAGCAAACACAAACAGGTGAGAGTGGACAGGTGACCAAGGTCAGCAACCAATCAGAAAGCTTCTGTTTGAGCCACAGTCACTGATGATGACTGCACATAACCAAGCAGTGTGTTACTCTGATATCAAATATGGATCCTGCTCTTATAATAATGATCATCAGATGATATTATTGTGTTATTTTGTAGCTGAATACGATGTTTGTGTGATCATCAGTGAAAGAAGCAGTGAGGAGGATGGAGTGAGAGAGAGGACAGAGGGTGAAGTTAGAAACACTAAAAGGATTTTTCATGGATTTCATGGATGATTTGAGTGATTTCCAGCAGGACACTTAAACATGTCAGTGGACGTCCTAAAGAACATTTTCACTGATATGAAATGTGTCATTGAACAGGATTAATATCAGTGGAAACATGGTGGAAACAGCTGTGACTGCATGGATGTGACACACTTCAAATCTGTTCTCCACTCTTGGATTTGGGATCCATGGAGCTGCTGCTGAGTCTGTACAATAAAGGAATGGTGTGGAAGGTTGCAGCGTACGGACACAAACACTTTGTGGTTACAATCTGACTTTATTTTCAAAATTAAACTACTAACCTACACTGATCAATGATGTTAATGATCACATCTGGACTCACCGAGCCTTTCTGCAGTTCCTCACAGCTGGAATCAGTCTCTGTCGTCCCCGTTCTGATGTGTTGTACTTCTGCAGGTCCAACTCATCCAGAACCTCCTCTGACATCTGCAGCATGAAGGCCAGAGCTGAGCACTGGATCTCAGAGAGTTCAATCTTTGATCTGTTCATTGACTTCAGGAACTCTTGGATCTCCTGAAATAATGAGAGGTCGTTCATCTCCGTCAGACAGTGGAAGATGTTGATGCTTCTGTCAGGAGAGATTCCATAACTGTTCATCTCCTTCAGGTTGTTGATGACTCTCTGGATGGTTCCTGGACTGATCTCTGTCTGACCCAGCAGACCTACTAAGAGTCTCTGGTTGGACTCCAGAAAGAGGCCATGAAGGAAGCGAACAAACAGGTCCAGGTGGCCATTTTTACTCTGGGGGGATTTCTCCATGACTCGTTTAAGGAAATCATCCAGAGAGGACTCTTTATATTTTTTCCCAAAGAAGTTCTTCAGCACCTTTGTCTTCCTGTTGGTGTGACAGTGGAACATGTAGACAGCAGCCAGAAACTCCTGAATGCTCAGATGAACAAAGCAGTAGACTGGTTTCTGGAAGATCACACACTCTCTTTTGAAGATCTCTGTACAAACTCCTGAGTACACCGAGGCCTCTTTCACATTCAGACCACACTGCTCCAGGTTTTCTTGGTAGAACATGATGTTTCCTTTCTCCAGATGTTCAAACGCCAGCCTTCCCAGCTTCAGAAGAACTTTCCTATTAGCCTTCGTCAGCTTCTGTGGACTCGTCTCACGTCCCTCGTGGTACTTGTTCTTCTTCCTCTTTGTCTGAACCAGCAGGAAGTGTGAGTACATGTCAGTCAGGGTCTTGGGCAGCTCTCCTCTCTGCTCTGTAGTCAACATGTGCTCCAGAACTGTAGCAGTGATCCAGCAGAAGACTGGGATACTACACATGATGTGGAGGCTCCTGGATGTCTTCATGTGGGAGATGATTCTGCTGGACAGCTCTTCATCACTGAATCTCCTCCTGAAGTACTCCTCCTTCTGGGCGTCAGTGAAGCCTCGTACTTCTGTTAGCCTGTCAACACATGTAGGAGGGATCTGATTGGCTGCTGCGGGTCGGGAAGTTATCCAGACGAGAGCCGAGGGAAGCAGATTCCCCTGGATGAGGTTTGTCAGCAGCTGGCTGACTGATGACTTCTGTGTGACATCAGACAGCAGCTTCCTGTTGGTGAAATCCAATGAAAGTCTGCTTTCATCCAGGCCGTCAAAGATGAACAAAAGCTGAGAGACAGCCAGCTTCTCTGCTGTGACCTTCTGTAATGTTGGATGGAAAACATGGAGCAGCTCCAGAAGACTGTACTGCTCATCTCTGATCAGGTTCAGCTCCCTGAATGAAAGCAGAACCACCACACTGACATGTTGGTTCTCCAAGCCCTCTGCCCAGTCCAGAGTGAACTTCTGCACTGAGAAGGTTTTTCCAACACCAGCCACGCCGTTGGTCAGAACCACTCTGATGGGTCTCTGTTGGTCAGGTAAGGCTTTAAAGATGTCCTGGCACCTGATTGGAGCGTCATGGAGGGCGTCCATCTTGGAAGCTGTCTCCAGCTGCCTCACCTCATGTTGGGTATGAACCTCTTCACTCTGTCCCTCTGTGATGTAGAGCTCAGTGTAGATCCTGTTGAGGAGGGTTCTACTTCCTGTTTCATCACTTCCTTCAGTCACACGTTCACATCTCCTCCTCAGACTGATCTTATGTTCATCTAAAACCTCCTGCAGACCAACATCTGCTGAAAGAAAGAAAAAAAAAATGAGACTAAAGAGATAGAAAACTCTTCAATGTCTGAACAACACAAGAAGTCCAGTTTTCAGAAATGAGTCCATCAGCAGACAGATGTTCAGTCTTACTTTGTACACAGCTGCTCTGACTGGCTGTCTGCAGTCCAGCTCTGCTTCTGGATCTTTCTCCACACTGGGGACAGGAGGAGTCTCCTGATGAAGCAAACTGGTCCCAGTATGAGGAGATGCACTGTCTGCAGAACCAGTGTCCACAGCTGGTAGAGACTGGATCCTTCAGGACGTCCTGACACAAAGCACAGCAGGACAGCTGCTCCTCCTCACAAACACCACTCCTCTTCCTCTCTCTGTGAACACATTTCTTCATCACTAAAACATTTACCGTCAGTGAAAAACATCCAGATGTGACCAAACTGCAGTTCCTCACAGTTCCTTTGATTTCATCAACACTAATGAGCTGCTCTTCCTGTCTGCCTGTCTCATTAAACACTGAGTGATGAATACAAACTCAACACTTCCTGCAGACTTCCTGACTTCACAATAAAAGCTTTCCATCAGAGAGACAGTTATGACTTTCACTGTTTTACAGCCGCTGTGTGCAGATTATCTGGGTCACTTCACTCTGAAGCAGCTTAGAAGTGTCCGTGTAGAGCCGTGGTCTAACACACAGAGACTTCTGATTTTCTCTATTTAAACAAACATGATGAAGATGAGCAGGTTTCTCTTCTAGTATAAACTCTGTGTCTCTCTGGCTGGCTCATGATGGCTTTTCAGGTTTTATGTTTTGCTCTCTCCTGCTATGGTTTTGCCTGCCTGGGTGGAGCTTGTAATGGCCTCTCGCTCTTGGTCCACCCAGCTATGATGATTACACCACCTGTTGCTGATTCACCTGGGCTTACCGGTAACCATTTAACGCTGCGGCATGGAGCAGTTTGTCGCTGGGACATTGACCCTCCTGTGTTCATGATCTCAGCTCCCTGCTAAGAAATCTCTCTCTAAATTCACCAGCTGGGTTAACTTTGTGTATACTTTGAGTAAATATTTCCCCGGACCTGGGCCCTATTTCAGGAAGCCGGTTTAGAAAACTCGGAGTGAAAAACGATACTCAGGGTTGAGTAACCCTGAACTGTCCAACTCGGAATATTCGGTTTCAGAAAGGCTGATAACAATTAGTTCAGTCAACGCGGAGTTGCTTTAACCCCAAGTTAAGCGCGCGCACGAGGATACATAAAGCCCTGATTAGTGGAGCACAGATTAAGCGAGTCACCATGGAGACGGAGGGAAAGAAGGCGCGGCCAATGTATTTTACAGCGCTTGAGGCCGAAATTCTGATGGCAGCATATGCCGATAACATGCAAATTTTGCAGAAAAAAAGTAACACAGCCTCAGCTGCCAAAGAAAGGGAGCATGCATGGCAAAACATATCCGACAGAGTCAATGCGTGAGTGTTAATTTAAACATTGATCGAGGGATTTCCACCCATTTAACACGTTATTTATTATATTTCATTTTTTATTTTATACATTTTATTTTGTGACGTGATGTGAGCGCAGGTGCAACCCAACAGGCCCCAAACGTTCCTGGCAGCAAGTAAAAATGAAATATAAAAATATAGTCCAAACAGGTAAGGTGTAATTGTATTATGAGCCATAGTGCTTGGTCTGTTTGTCCCATGTAAATCAATTGCAGTTAGAGGCTACATTAATTTTCTTTCTGTAAGCACTTATTGAAATTATCTGAGCACATTACAAGTAAATATTTGCTTACTCTGTATGCTCAAATGTGACCCGTTATGGCCACTAGAAAAAAAGCGGAGGCCCGAAAAACAGGTGGGGGTCCTCCACCACCACCACTCACAGAGCCTGGCCACTTTTGGCTTCCACATTTGTGATAATGTTGGCAGCATCACATATGATCTTCACAGTGCAGAGAACACAAATTAGCATCCATTACTATAATGAAATAATTTGTTAGTTTGAAATGCTACAGGGAACTATGTACCTGCACATTAATGCTGTGGAAAGACTTCCTGTTCACATAGTCTCCTTCATTTACTGAAGGAGCAATGATTGGAATGTGAGTGCCATCTATACAGCCAATCACGCCTGGGAACCCTGAAAATAAATGTAAAATTTAAGTAGTAGTTCAAGTATCACCACATCATGAATTAAGTTTTGTTCATCCTGATACCTGCAATTTTGTGGAATCCCTCTTTGATGAATCTTGTGGGTCTATGACCGGGGAACACCACAAACGAGTGCAGGAGACGTTTCACTGCAACTGTAACATTCCTGACTGCCCGACAGACGGTAGCCTTGGAAACGTGCTCAGCGTCACAAATATTATACAGAAAGCTCCCGTTTGCAAAAAACCGAAGTGCAATACAAATAATATGTACAGAACTGAGAGAATGTCCGCGATGTGTCACATGAGCAATATTAGGCCTGAGAATGTTATTCAAATGAATTATAGATTGTGCTGAAAAACGGTAACGTTCACACAGGAAATCATCAGGAAATGATAAAATGTCCACACGCGCTCTAATCACTCTCTCCCGGCGGAGAGCTCTGCAGAGAATTTGGGCTTCAACATCTACTGGCTCTTCAAGGAAGGGGCACGCCATGTCTGACACTTCCTACAGTCAGGTTTCCGACACAGAGGCGGAGAACGTCAGGGTTAGTTGAAGTAAACCTGCTAGGGGGCAGGTTAGCTTCACGGAGTGTGTCGTCATAGTAACTCACTCAGGATTAATCTAAACTCGCTTTGTGAAACCGAAAACCCAGAGTTTTCGTTAACTCAGGGTATACTTACTCAGAGTTTGCCCTAAACCGGCTTCCTGAAATAGGGCCCTGGTTACAGACGCTTACCTGTGACTCCCGTGTGTGGCTGTGTGAGTGGAGAGCAGGACAAGAGTGACTGAAGAGGAGTGAGTGTGGACTCCCTTCCCTCTTTTCCCTGGAGCCCTGGACCCCCTCCCCAACTCACTGTACATATATAGTGCACTGTGGTTCACCCCTTTGGTAAATAAACTGTCACCTTTTTGTTTGTCAGAACTCAGTCTGTGCTTGAGTTCCTCTGTTAGCCATGACATTTTGTTGGTTCTCTCTCTTCAGGTCCCTGTAAGTGTTTGATCTAAAACATTATATTTATTCTGCTTTGATTGTTTTGTGTGCTGAGGGACATTGTTGCATGATCCACTTTTTCTTATCACTCAAATATCCTGATACTTTCAGAAAGTTGGAGAGCTCTCCTGGCTTGCTTAGTCTTTGCTCTGTACTGCAGTACTTGCATTGGTTTCACTGGACAAGTCTGCATGTGAATCTACAACTGATCTGACATTGTGGCACAAACACAGTAAACAAACACTACGAGCACCTTGTTTCATGTGCAGTGGCTTTCTTCTCATTCTGTTACTGAACACTGTATGAAAAGCCTCTCACTGCCAGCATCCTTCCAGCCCTACGACAACAAGACCAACTCACATCTTCACAACACCAAGAATTTTCCCCCTTTTCTTTTGAGAAACTGAGAAGCCAATAGGATTGTAGCTCAAACTTGCCCACAGTCCTGCTTCATCACTGCTCACTCCTACCTGTGTTGGTGCTCAGTGGACAGTCATAGCCTGCTGCTAGCATGAATGCTAAATGTACTGCTGTGGATGATCAGCAGAAAAAGATGTTGTCAGTTTGACTGTTTGCTGTATTTAAAGTGTTTTTCTCAGTTCGTCTGTATTCAAAGTGCATTCGGGGCTTTAGCTGACAGCTCTTTGTGCTAACAAACTAAACTCTCTTAGTTTAAGCCAACAGACTTTACCAAACACAAAGCCTGCTGCTGCCTCCATGGGTTAGCTTGTGTGACTGGTGTTTGCACCAATGAAATCTAAATCACACTAATGTGTCCTCCAAGGTGTTTGGTGGGAGCACTGAGTGAAACATAAGAGCTCTGGTAAAATAACAAACAGGGCTGTGAGAGCAACTGAAGTGATAAAAATACTGTTTGAAGATAAAAAACACTTTGATGTTCTCTCGTCACCTAACAAAGTCCAAACCCTGTGAACTATTTTAGCTTTAATAATTGTGGATTCAGGTATCCTGAACCCATCTTTGGACATTTGTAATTAAATATTTTAAAACTCCATCAGAGACTCCTGATATGGCTGTTTGGAGAAGGAAAAGAGGGACAAAGTGGAGCGTCGAGCTGAGGCTTCATTCACTGCAAACCTGTTTTCTTATTTCTGGTGTTTGCATATTCACAGCTGAAATAAAGCTGCCTCTTTGACTTCATCCTGTTGTGTTTGGGTCCAATCCTGCCTGCCACACAGCGCTACAGGAAAAAGTCTAAGATTTTTATCTTTTTAATGAATCTTTGGTCATATTTATCCAGGAAAACACAAACATGTAAAGGAGTCATCACAGTTCTCTGACCTCGTTGGTCCAGGTTCACCACTGAAGTGTAGAGGGTAATCTTTGGACCAGTCACTCCTCACAGATGGACAGCTGGATCCTGCAGACTGTGACCTCTGACCTCTGCAGACACAAACATGTTTTATTCAATGATCAATTCTCTGATAAAGTGATTGAAGCAGCTGTGGTCACACAGACTGCAGATAATGCAGCTGTTTGCTGTCAGTAACAGTCCTCTTAGATTAGAGTTCAGCTTTTTACAGGAAAACAAATGTCCCTGAATGCAACAGTGAGAAACAGTCTGCCTGTGTGGCTGTGATAGCTGCCGTTAGGAGCGCTCATGTGTTTGCAGTTAGACGAGGAGATGTTACCATCATGGACTCGTTAACAAATCCTGCAGCATCACGTGGCACAAACACTTTGTGTTCCTGTCATCTGCAAGCAACAGGAAGTTCATTAATAAAGGCGGGATGGAGACGCGACTGTGATGGTTCTCCTTCATCCAGCTGTTACACACATCTGGGCTCACACGACGAGCCTTTGTCTAATACAGCAGCTGCTCTCTGAACACTTTTCTGAAGAGGAGCTGCACAAACCTTTGTTTGCTTTGTAGAGCAGCGTATCAAAGTCAAACTACCCACTGCTAGCAGCTGTTTCTATCATAGTTTAGGATCCAGATGTGTGAGGTCTAAATTTACACCTCTGATTAAAATACATAGTTAAAAACAGCCAATTGAGTCCAAATGTGTCTTGAAACCAGATAAACTGACAGTTACAGCTGAGCCTGTGTGTCCTTGGAGACACTGCTCTGCTAAAGAGATGCATTTTAGAAACCAGGAAACATCAAAATCATTTAAATCAGAGAGTTCTTGTTACTAACAGCTCACCTCTCTGCAGCAGAGTCTTTAAACTTAATGATGACATTTTTAGACGCATCACTCTGTAAGGACACAGAGCTGGGTGGAGGTCCAGGCTGGTTCCTGTGAATAATGATGGAGCAGTGATGTGAGTGCTGAGCTGTGACATGGAGAAGAGTCATGGACAGTTAGAGAGGGTCATCTCACCTCTGAGCTTTGGTCTGGCTCTCATGTTCCCCACACAGAGTGCTTTTAGAGGGAGGGACTCCCTCCTCTCTGTCCTCACACTGATCCATGCTGCTCAATTCACATCAGCTCACACACACTTTCTACCTTCACCTGCAGAGGAAACACAAATCATTCATGTGCACATCAACTGAGAGCTGCAGAGGTCGTGTCTGATGTGTTGGACTTACATCCATCTGAGACGCAGCTTTCATCAGTTCACTACAAAAAGTGTCACAGAGCCGAGTTCAGCCTCCAAATCCTCCATTACTGTAGTCCTACAAAGCAGCAGGTCAAACATGGCTGCAGAGAGCAGCTTTATGTCAGTAACCATGTCCAGGACCGAGCTGACTGCTTACAGAGCTCATACTCTAACTGCTAGCTGCTCTGCTAGCTAAGCTAACTCAGTAACAGTGACTCTGACAGCAGTTACTGTGGAACAGCGGCCGAGCTCAGGACACATTCAGTGTGTTTAGTCTGAGTCCTGGACTCTGATCCAATGGATTCAATCCAGCTCAGAGTTTCATGTGTTCATCAGAATAAAATACATGTACTAATATAACAGAAGTAATGCTCTGAATGCAGGACTGTAATGGAGGATAAATAAGGTTTTTACAGCCTGAAAGAAACATTCAGTTCATATATTTGTAGACAGTGAAGCAGTTTTTAATACTGCAGCTGTTTCCTTCACCCGTGTGTGTGTGAGCCACACCTTCATGTGCTGCTTTAGAAATATGTGGTCTGACTGCTCAGACTGAGTCTAGGAGGAAAGTTCACACGCTGGAGAAAGTTTTGTTCCTAACTTTGTCAGAGTTCGGCTCCAAAGACGAAGAAGACGGAGCTCACAGTCTGTAGATGGTCCTCAGTGTGTGTGTGAAGCCAAGAAAGCACACAGGAGTGTGTTTATGTCAGCAAATCAGTGTGTGTGAAGAGTCTGAGGGAGTGTGTGAATGAGACTCAACACTGAAACCAACAGTCCAAGAAAAGCATCTGGATTTCTTTAAGTTTAACTTAAAGAAATCCAGACGCTTTTCTTTTTGTCTCCATAATGTCTCCATAATGCTGCAATGTTATCTGCCCCAGAAACACTGTGCAGAAGCTCTGATGGTGACACAGAAAAGTCAAAGTGGAGATACTTCTGTCCACCTTTGATTAGACTCATTATAAAAAGGAAAACAAAGTTTGAACACAGTCATGTTTCCAGTTCACTGACTTACATTTATTCCATGGACACTCACTCTAACCTGAACCACAGTTACAACCCAACATTGTTGAGGCCTCATCTCCTCCTTTCCTGACTGTAGAGGTTAAATATGCAACAACCAACAAATAAAAGAATTTGGTTCATTTCAAAGAAATTCACACGGTGACCAAGTAAAGTAACCGTAGTAAAGGAGACAACATCCCGTTGATGGTGGGATTATTTGAAAGATTTGCTTTAGTCACGTCACCAAATGCAGTTGAACCACCCGTGGATCCATGTTTGACCATTCTACCACTCTGAGCTCTGCTTTTTAATCATTTTATTATTATCATCATTCATTTATTCATTCTTTGGAGGGGGGCTATTTCCTAATGCCGCCCTAATAAGCTGATGTTCAAGGGGAAATATAACAGAAACTCTTTCAGTGTTATTCATTAATAAATTAACAGATAAACTGTGAAGAAGAAAAAACTGAGATTTAAAGGAGAGAGTGAGAAACTTGATCATCCATCCTCATAATACATGTTTATCAGTATCTGCTGTGACCATACTGCAGTAATAACTACAAGTCTACAACCCAAACATCAGATGTTAATCGAAATTTTTTGCTCTCTCTCCTCCTTAGATGTGTTTTTAATGTTACTTATAATTCAGAATTGGTGACTGGAACACGTATGACACATACGAACATCAGGAAATAAAAACTCGATAAATATAACCTCAGTAAATGAAGTCAGTGTACAGCGGGGGTTGTTACAGCTGTGTACCGGGGGCTGCGCTTTGTCGGTAATAACAGCTCGATTGCTTGCAAGGCGAGCTGGTCTGTCCCACGCTTTGCCGTGAGACTGGGCTGGGCAGACATCTCCAAAGTCATCGAAGTACTTTTGCAAAGAAGCTGTATCTTGACAACCCGACCAGACATCTGAAGATTAAACCGCTACATTTTCGGCTAAAAAAATATTAAAACGGTATTTGGTGAGACACAAACAGGGTTTTTCAAAGTTCAGTTCTGTTAGCTTCCACATGGCAGTTGTTGGTGTGCAGTAACGCCTTCTAAAAACAATGGCCACCAGGCCAAAGCAATGGTTCTGACTCGATCAGCCCCACCCCCTGAGTTTGATGGGTGAGGTTGACAGATAAAATAAATTTATGGTGAGACCTGAAGGAGTCAACAGTGCCAAAATGAATTAATTAAATACACCATTAAATAATTATTTAAATGTGGCAATAATTAATTAAAACATGAAATAATCCCATTTTAATTAATTATTTCTAATTTATTAGAAGACATAGCATAAATTTTCACTGCTATGCTTATGACACCCAGCTCTATCTGTCCATGAAGCCAGATAACACACACCAATTAGTTAAACTGCAGGAATGTCTTAAAGACATAAAGACCTGGATGGCCGCTAACTTTCTGCTTCTTAATTCAGATAAAACTGAGGTTATTGTACTCGGCCCTGAAAATCTTAGAAATATGGTATCTAAGCAGATTCTTACCCTGGATGGCATTACCTTGGCCTCCAGTAACGCTGTGAGGAACCTTGGAGTCATTTTTGACCAGGACATGTCCTTCAATGCACATATTAAACAAATATGTAAGACTGCTTTCTTCCATTTGCGCAACTTCTCTAAAATTAGAAATATCCTGTCTCAGAGTGACGCTGAAAAACTAGTTCATGCATTTATTACTTCCAGGCTGGACGACTGTAATTCATTATTATCAGGATGTCCAAAAAACTCCCTGAAAAGCCTTCAGCTGATCCAAAATGCTGCAGCAAGAGTCCTGACAGGGACTAGAAAGAGAGAGCAGATTTCTCCTGTTTTGGCTTCCCTTCATTGGCTTCCTGTTAAATCCAGAATTCAAAATCCTGCTCCTCACATACAAGGTCTTAAATAATCAGGCCCCATCTTATCTTGATGACCTTGTAGTACCATATCACCCTATTAGAGCACTTCGCTCTCCCTCTGCAGGCCTACTTGTTGTTCCTAGAGTATTCAAAAGTAGAATGGGAGGGAGAGCCTTCAGTTTTCAGGCCCCTCTTCTGTGGAACCAGCTTCCAGTTTGGATTCAGGAGACAGACACTATCTCTACTTTTAAGATTAGGCTTCAAACTTTCCTTTTTGCTAAAGCATATAGTTAGGGCTGGACCAGGTGACCCTGAATCCTCCCTTAGTTATGCTGCAATAGACGCAGGCTGCCGGGGGATTCCCATGATGCATTGAGTTTTTCCTTTTCAGTCACCTTTCTTACTCACTATGTATTAATAGACCTCTCTGCATTGAATCATATCTGTTATTAATCTCTGTCTCTCTTCCACAGCATGTCTTTATCCTGTCTTCCTTTTCTCACCCCAACTGGTCGCAGCAGATGGCCCCGCGCCTCCCTGAGCCTGGTTTTTTCTTCCCACTGTTGCCAAAGTGCTTGCTCATAGGGGGTCATATGATTGTTGGGTTTTTCACAAATGCTCTAAAACTGTAGAAGAAGGTTGCGTGTGATGAAAAAATATTTTACTATGACTTCACCAGTCTCTATCCCACAGTGCAATCTAAAAAAGATTATCCTGTAGGACACCCTCAAATCATTTACAGAAACTTTGACAGCCTAGAAAATTATTTCGGCTTTGTTAAATGCTCAGAACTGCCGCCAAGAGGTCTTTTTCACCCCGTCCTTCCCTACAGGTGCCACGGCAAACTGATGTTTCCGCTCTGCAGCTTGTGCGCTGAAGACCAGAAGCAGCACACAGCATGTGGGCACAGTGACAGTGAGCGGGTGTTGAATGGCACATGGGTCTCATTTGAGCTTGAAAAAGCTGTTAAGAAAGGATACAGGATTGTTTCTATTGATGAGGTTTGGCACTTCCCCAACAAGACTGACACATTTTTTAAAGACTATGTGAAAGCCTTTCTAAAACTTAAACAGGAGGCCTCGGCGTATCCAGAACATGTGAAAACACCTGACGAGCAGCAGAAGTACATAGATGAGTATTATGAGAAGGAGGAAATAATGCTAGATCCGTCCGTAAATTATGCTGTTCGAAACTGTAACAAGCTGTTGCTAAACTCGTTATGGGGTGGTTTCAGTATGAGGTCGAATATGGCGTCATCTGAGTTCATCACAGACCCTTCCAGGTTTAGCCAGCTAATGTTTAGCGACCAGGATGACGTGTGGCAGTTTTGTTTCATCTCTGACGACGTTGCCATGGTGCAATGGCGCCACTCTGATGGTAGAGCATCCCGCATGAAAGATGTTAATGTCTTTGTGGGGGCCATGACCGCTGCACATGCCAGACTCATGCTGTATGATTTGTTAGACAACTTGCAGCAGCGCGTGCTGTATTGTGATACAGACAGCATCATTTTCACGGCACGCCCTGGCGACTGGGTGCCTCCTCTAGGCCCATTTCTGGGGGAGCTCACCAGCGAATTAGATTCTGGAGAGGGAGGTGTGGAGGATCACATAGTAGAATTTGTTTCCGGTGGGCCAAAATGCTACACATATCACACATCGCTGGGCAAGACCCAGGTCAAATGTAACGGCGTAACACTGAACGCACTAAACTCAAAAGTTGTCACCCACGAATCCTTGAAAGGTTTAGTCCACAAGTTTGTAGCCAATCAGACATCAGACGCACACCTAGTCGCCATCTCTGATAATATCAGACGTGATAAAAAGAAGCTTCATTTGAAGAATGAAACCATTGTGAAGAAACTTAAGGTTGTCTACAATAAGCGCCGTGTGCTCCCAGACTATACATCCCTACCTTATGGATTTTAAATTAGATCAGGGGTTTGACGCCAGGTTACAGCACCCGTTCAGCATGGTGGCCAGCGGTTCCAGTAACTGTGGCAAGACGTTTTTTGTTAAAAGCGTCATTGAAAATTCTTCCAGAATTATATCACACAGCACTGATAACATTGTGTATATATACTCATGCTGGCAGCCACTATATGACCAGCTTCTTAAGATAAGAGACATAAACTTATATATGTATACCCGAATCTCTTGCTGATGACACCCTTCTTCCTGCAGACAAGAACAATTTGTTAACCCTTTAAGACCGACCATAGAACCAAGTCCGCCAGAGCTTATATTATATTTTTTCATGTTTTAGTGACATTTTTGGGAGCATTTCAAGTTGATATGCATCAATTCAACCATTATAGCCCAAGTTTTATTAATATGTATGCATTAAGTGCATAGTAATTACATAAATTGCAAAAAAGTGCAATAAACTACCAAAAAACTGAAAATCTTTTTTGTTTTTTTAACATATATTTCTAGTTAGAGAAATTTAAGAGGCTTATCCCTCAAAACTGTAAATACAAAAAAGTTGCACAAAATAGTTTCCCACCACAGGAAATTTATTTTGAGTGTCTTCATATTTTTATTTTTGAAATGCACCAACTAATATTGTTTAAAAATCCAAGAGATAAATATCAAGTCATGCTTTTAGGTAGGCAAATCTTTCCTGGTAATACTAAATATATTATAGAAGCGTTTAATGATGCCACATCCACAACACACGGGTATGTTTTAATAGACTATAAAGCTAAGACCCCGGACTATTTAAGACCCCGAAGAAATTTACTGTCAGACCGTCCGGTTGTTTATATCCCAAAACAAAAAAGAGTGAAGAGGTGAAAGGATGCCATCACGCATGCGGAGGAATCTGTCTCTGTTAGAGTTGATATACAAGTCTCCCCCGGCTCTACGCAGAGTTATTATTAGCAATGCAAACTTCATCAATGCATTGTGTGAGATAGCCTTTAACGTATTGCAAGGTAACATTCCACTGACAAATCAGAAGTACAAACAGCTAAAAAAGAAAAAATCTCTAATCAGACTGATTGCTGAAGAAAAGATCAAAACTTTGAAAAAGAGAAAGACAATCAACCAATCTGGCGGGTTTTTACTACCCTTATTAGGGGCTGCAATCCCTTTCATAACCAGTCTGATAGCAAACAGGTGAAAATGGAACATGTGCAAAAGATGTTTTTGGTGCCCCAACATCAGTTGGACTTATTGAAGCAACCGCAGCAGTACACAGGCAACATCAGACAACAGGCTCAGAAAGACTTGGACAAGGAGATGCTTCAAGTGTTACAAGAATCAGACATAGATGTGTATGAGAAAGCTAAAAAAATATGGTGATATTCTCCAAAGATACCTCACACTTGTGAGACAAGGTGCCCGTGAAAAGAATATATTGTCTTCATCCCTACCGGAACAATTTAACATGGATGTGTAAACCCAGCCTGCGGACACCCAACCTGTTTATGGTGATGCTGAAGGGTTTTATTGCAGAGAAAGTTTTGACACACATACCTAAAAGGAGAAGGAGGAATGCAGAACTCATTCTCTCGTTGGCCAGACTTGATTTCTTACAATGACAAAGGTGAAATTGTTGTTGATAAACACACCATCCCGGGTTCACACATTTACGACCTGATTAAAGCCGTCACAACCACACACACACACCGTCAGACCTATTGGCTGGACAGAGTTCTTCAAGGCTGTTTCAGATTTTAACATACCGTTATCAGCCATATCCAACACCGGCATACGTAAGACCATTGCCATGTATAAAACTGATCACACACTGACTGAAGACCCTGAAGCATTTGAGTATAACTTTCATTCAAATTAAACTTTATACACAATTACAAAATGGAAAAATTACCAAATATTAAAACACTACAACCACTGAAGAAACAAATAAAACCGATCACAATCAACATCAAAATATGATAATAGAAACATAGAAGAGACATATCATTCAATTCATATACGTTCATGTGATCTCTACGTTCAAAAACCCAATAACCTTGAATCCTTCATTTATATTACATTTAAATTCCAGCTGGCAGCTGTTGGAGTCAAATTGTTAAATGTTGTCATTGTGTTACTTAAATGTGTAAGTCTTAGTTCAAGCAGCAGGATCAAAGACATTCCTTTGTTTCTGACCACCTCTCCAACCAGTCTGTTGGTGGGGGAGGCTGTAGTGTTTTATTACAGGAACATCCTATCTGAAGGTTCTGTTTTCTTGGTTAATAAGCTTCCTACTTTTATGACCCTTTTGGTGAGCAGGAGGTCACACAAACGCACCCCCAAACACACACACACACACACACACACACACACATTCAAGCACACACACACACACACACACATTCAAGCACATGCATATACACACACATATACATAAGGAGGTCTGGTTTTCCCGCCAGTTTCAAGGAGGGTTAAGGATGGTTTCTCCACTGAAAGGAGGTTTTTCCTCTGCCGCTGAGGGCGTTGAGTGTTTGGTTTCTCCACCAATATGTAAGGAGGATAGAGCTCTCATTGGTGCCTATTTTGTGTGTGAAAGTGTGTGTGAGTGAGTGCAGGCCAGACGTGGTCTGTGCGAGTGTGACTGATTGTTGTCTTGTAATGGGGAATAAACTGGGTAAGCCTACCTTGAAAGGGGATGAAATACATTGCAAAGTATTCACTGGGCAGCACGTAGTATGTAGATCGTTGAAGGAAGAAAGTAATGAATTTGTGCACAAAGCAGATGAAACAGTGTGTGTGACTGTGTCTGACGTCACTGTGTGTGTGAGCCACAGAGAGGTGTGAAAGACAAACATCCAAACTCAGCCTGCAGTTCTGCTCTGTGATTCTACATTTGACTATCCATTGAGTTTGGTGTGTACTTCTGCTTTGTTCAGATGCATTTAGATACATCACCTCCACTCTCCTGTCTTTCCTTCTCTACCATTGCCTCCTAACTAGGGATGGGTACCGGTATCCGGAGCCATAATGGCACCGGTTCTGACATAAACGTAAGTAACCAGACTGAAAAGCAGTGCACATTTCGGTGCTTTTTTCGGTGCTTTTTTCCCTGAGATGTCATACACTTTGGATTCTAGCCCATCATTTTACCTTTCCAAGGATAGTAGGCGGGCCCAGGTACGTATGTTCTTTTAGAGCAAAGCTACAGATTAAAAATGCCCAAGGCGAAGTGGTCAAAGTCTGGCTGTACTTCACAGCAAAAGATGCAAACTCAGCAGCCTGCAACAAGTGCTTTAAGGTGATACTGTCAAAGGAGGTAACTGATGAAACAGGGAGGCTGTAGCTCAGGGGGTAGAGCTGGTCACCAACTGATCAGAAGGTTGATGGTTCAATCACAGGCTCCTCCAGTCTGTGTGTCACATATCTTTGGGCAAACTAACCCCAACTTGTTCTCCGATGCATCCATCGGAGTGTGAATGTACTTAGAAAGCACTGAGTGTAGATAAAGTGCTTGTGAGAATGGGTGTGATTGGGTGAATGTGACATGTTTTATAGAACGCTTTGAGTACTCCGGGACAGTAGAAAAGCGCTATATAAGAATCAGTCCATTTACCATGAAACACCCGGCGACACATAGCGTTTTTTTAAAAGCCGAGAAATGCACCGTATCTGATAGCTTGCTGCGAGACCTCACACCGAGCACATCTACTGCGGGTGTGGTGCCTGTTATCGGACCCGGAGTTAGCAACATCCCCCAAGACCCCGAAGAGGAGAGTCCTGGCCCCTAGCCCTGCCAGTGTAGCAGAAATGATGACGGATGATGATGGCAGCAGCAGCCGTTCTTCTCTGGGTGAGTAGCTTAATGTTGTTCGTGTGTAATTTACGCTGAGTAGGCTAACCATGTTATTACATTAATGCACGTAAGGTGAACTAGCAAACACTGTCGTAGTTACATGTGTCTGTCTTCTTGTTTGATAGAGTGATACCATATATGCCCTATAGCTGCAGAAAAGGCTAACATTTTTGTCTTTTTACCAAAAAAACAACTAAACATGAGAGGTTTTAGGACAAAGTTTGTGTTCTCCATTCTTTAAGCACTGATTCGAGCACCGATTAAGCACAGGCACCGTTTCAAAAGTACCGGTTGGGCACCGGTATCGGATAAAACCTAAACGATACCCATCCCTACTCCTAACATGCCTCCTTCCTCCTCTTCCTTTTCTTTCAGCCATCAATAGCATGACAGTCTTATTCATTATGACCCACGCATTTTATTTGGTAAAGCTTTAGTTCAGAAGGCCCTTACTAATGCAACACTCCCCATTTACCCAGGCTGGCACTTGGAGTACACTGGCTTGTGGCCCCTTGTGCCAGCATTAGTGCTTTCCTCCTTTCTGCTGCTCACAATTCACCGATCACACTTTGACTATTACCATTAAAACAAGAGTCAGATAATTTAGCAACAGAGCTACGATCCTTTAAATGTTAAAGTTTCCTGATTCACGTGTGGATGTTGCATAAGAAAAGCATGATGTATAAAGTATAAGTGTTTCTGACCAGTTGTTCATGTTCCTTCATTTTCCCCTGAAATCTATCAAATACTGTCCAACAGACTGATGGCACAGCAGTGCAGAGGCTGCAGAGGCTGCAGAACCTGCGTCTGCATCGGAGAGCAACATGGGGTTAGTATCTTACCCAAGGACATCATGCAGACTGGCATTAAACCACCAACCTTCTGGTTAGCAGGTGACCTGCTCGACCACCTGAGTTCCAGCCACCTTATCAAAGTGACCAATCACATTAGAATCCTGTCCTGCTTTGGGCTCCGCCTCCAAACCATCCAAAGCGGGTTTATTTGCACCATGTATGCAGGTAAACTCAAACATCCATCCAGCTGCTTCAGAAGGAAAATGTCAGCTTGTGGTTTCAGTCACAGGAAACTCACAGGTTAGAGTCCAGCCAGAGGGCTGCTGTTGTTTATCTGTAAAGTCTTTACATTTACAGAAATAAATAATTATGTGGACACATCTGGATCATCAGCAAACATGAAACCAGGTGACCACCAGGACCAAGCTGACTGCTGACACAGAGTTCATACTCTAACTGTTAGCTGCTCTGCTAGCTAAGTTAACTGATGTTAAAGGTCAGAGTAAAGAAATGACGTGATGCTGCTGGGAGTGACACCACAGACTAGCAGCATTTAGTTACTCAGCATATAATGCAGTTAATCTGAAATCTCTTTTTCTCTCTGAAACAAAGTGACAGCAGACTGAGTCAAAGACAGAAACCTTATTTAAACACCAAATATTCACCGGCTTCACTTCCTGATCCAGGATTCAAAGAGGACGTTGCACTTACTCAGCTTCTTCCCATGAACGTCTTCCCTCTGCAGCTCTGCTGTCTGGACCAGGTCTGTGTAGAAACAGAGACAATCTTCTGCTTCATCAGTACTCTGTGTCTGCAGGCTGAAGTCACATTAAACACTTCACACCAGCAAAGAGTCTGAAGCTCAAAGGTCAGCTGCTGCACCTTGTGTGATATTGTTTGATCAATAATTAACCTGCAGCAGGTTTCTGCTCCAACTCCAACACACTGAACAACCCTGAGAACAAATCAGAGGATGTGGGTGTGTCTGCAAGCTTCAATAGTATTAAACACCTCACACCAGCAATGAGTCTGAAGCTCGCAGGTCAAAGGTCAGCTGCCACACTGTATATAATATTTCAATATGTATACAACCTGACTGTGGGCGTGTGTGCAGCCATAAACAGTTTAAACATTAAACACTGAACCATAAAGGAAGCTTAAGCTGCAGCTCACAGGTCAAAGCTCAGCTGCTGCAGCCAGTTATGACTTTACATAAATCATCATGTTTTCCCTCTCAGCACTTGGGCTGTTTTGACTCAGCTACACTATGGCAAATGGCCAATGGTTCCACAGCTGTTCTTGTTCACAGCATCATCCAGTTAAATGCAATGATGATGTTCCAGCGTCATGTTGTTGCTCCTCCTCCACATGCTTACCTGCCACAGTTTAACTCCGCCTCTCAGACAGTCATGTCACCTGATCTGCATGTTTTGTTGTACGATGACATCATCTTGATGTTGACGAGGAGGGCGAGAAAAACTAGTTTTGTCCTGCAGATGGCGATCTTGCACCGTGTTCAGAGAGCCGACACTTTGATGGTGCTGGTCTACTCAACTTACTTTTAGCCTGGGTTGGACTCTATATGAGCAGCTTCCACTCTGGTTTCACTGTTAAATACACTTGTTTGATTTCACTTGTAAAAGTTGGAAAATAAAGCTTAAATTATTTGTTGGTACATTGTTTTGAGGGTCAAATATTTTGCTAATGAACTGTTAAGGTGAAGAAATGAATCAGGTTAAAATAGTGGTCCTTTAAACCACTGCAGATGTATAATGTAATTTAACATGTTGATAATGGTTGTAGTGGGCTTGTAATGTAAATGTGGTCTGATTAAATGTGACATTAATGGTGATGCTGCATAAACCTGATAAAACAGTTCTATTAGTGGGTCTGTGTGATCAGCATCAGTGGGTGAAGGTGAGGCCTTGACTAGTAGAACGTCATGTTGGTGTATGACAACACATGAGCCAACATCAGACTCCGAGCGCTACGATGCTCAAGATCAGAAGATCCAGTGTGACATCATCGTTACCTGGCAACAGCAGCCCTCAGCCCATCTGACTTTATTGGAGGATATTTACACCAGCAACACTGTTTAGTTTGATATGACGGATTAACAACATGCTGTGATATCCAGTTCATCTGTAATAGATACTGGATCTAATCAGTCAGCAGATATTTGATCAGCTTATTTATAACTATACTAGAAACAAACACAACTGTGTTGGTGATTCATGCAAACTTGCATATCAGCCTTTTAAGGTTTTGTAGTATTGAGAACAAAGAGGTTGTGTTAGGGCTGAAGAGCCCGACTTGTTCTCCTCTGCAGGTCATCAAATGCACCACAGAAGTTTGTATTTGCACAAGCCTGTATATGTTTGATGGCTTTATTATTCTCTGTTCAAAGACAGTAAATGTGGAAAATGTCTCATGTAGTATCAGTGTCATTTAAAAATGACTGCAAACATTTAGAGAACATGTGCTGCTGTTTGTCCTACATGTCCAACACTGAACTAACCCTGAAAACGTGATGGCAGGTGGCAGATTGGAGTTCACATGAAATATCGGCTGCATGAAGACTGGAAAATATAGATGATAAAAATATGCAGCCAAACATTTGCGGACATGGATAAACTATCTGATCCAAAAAGCAGGAAGTGACACAGCTAGAAAATGAAAGTGTGTAACAGCTGAAGTCAAATGTAATGCAGAGTTGAATCTGCACTTGGATCCATCTGTGAAAGGTCCACATGTAGGGATCACATGAGTCCTGATGTTTGTCAGTCCAGCTTGAAAACTCCATCTACTGTGGGCTACATATACTGGGCTGGTAGCTCCATAGTGCTGGAAAGAAACTATGTGCATATTTTAAAATCAGAGGCTCTTCTAACACAGGAGCCATGTTGAGTTTAGATTCCAGCCGACCACCGGCAGTCTGAAATGGAATGAAGCCCATTGACAGCCAGCAGGTCTAAACAGGAACGCATCCATGGATAATACACCACTTTATTTGAAGACATCTGTAGCACTGCCTCAGTTCTGGATGTTTCCACAGACTCCTCTGGCCTCTGTGCACCTAAAGAAAAGGTCAAAGGTCAGCAGCACATGTAGTTGGGATAAGTTTTCATTTACAAACAACAGTCGCACTGTGACAAAGTGGAGGAGCAGTTGCAATGCTCTCCATTTGTCCCATATGTGTTTACCTTTTCTTGCACATTGTACACATTATTCTGTTTCTATGTATTTGCTATGATTTGCTATTTGTCAAGTAACATTGCTTCACTCACTATCCCGGGTTTGTTTGTGTAAGCGTTCTGTTGCCGGCAAATCAAACATTCTGCAAATTAAGACAAATACTAAGTTATGTTTCTTTATATTTTATTATGTTACAGATTAAGTCATTTGTTCATACTTACTTTGTTTGTCTTTTCAGTCGTCATAAGGGTCAGGTGTGGGGAAACGCCCGCCTGGGATTTCCTCATTTTAAAGTCCTGATGATGTCACATATGACATCAGCAGGTCAAACAAAGTGGAGGGGTTTCTTTTTCCATAGAGATGCTTCCTTTTGTTTGTGTTAAGGTTTAAAGGGATTTGTTGAATGTTTTTCCTTTCGTTAATACTGCCATTTAGTTGTGTAAATATGCATGTTAGAAGTGTGTAGAGGTTTTGTGTTTTTTGGATAATCTGTGTAGCGTTTTAGATCCCTCAGTTGAGTGAGCGGTACTGGCTGGGCAATTGGAGGGAAATTGGTGGCCCTATTTAAAGCCAGTCTCTATCAGATGCAGGAGAGAGGAGAGGTGAGCTGTGTCACCAGATCCATGTTATGTTGAGTTTTGTTAATAGAGTTTATTTGGGGAGGAAGTTTTGTTAAGTTACATTAAATTAACTTCACTGTAAATAAGTTGCTCACCTTGGAAATCTGAAATGTCTGCTTCCCTACCACCTTCCTTGACGTTCGAGTCTGACTACTTCACACGCACAAACTATACAATTATTTTCCTCCAATTTTCACTTGCAGAAATGGTCCTGTGTGATTTCTAGGCTGTGATATAAAAACTAGTTCCTAATGGCAGCGATTCACTCAGTAAACATGTGTTTCCTTCACCAACCTCACACACAGATCCAATAAGATCAGGAAGTGGGCAGTATAGTACAATATGTGTTATTTTGTGCTGCACTGCCCAAACTAAAGATCTACTGAAGTGTTGATTCAGATGTTTATTTTGGACGATACAGCAGAAGATCAGACATGAAAGTGGAGATAACACAGAAGACATGCAGCAAAGGGTCAGAGGTCAGACTGGGCCACTGGATTCAACAATGAGCCAATGATCATCAAGTAGTGACTAAAGCAGAGCCCTGACGTTCTGACATTTATCACACAGTTAGAACAAATGTCTGCTGATGACTTCATCTCATGAAACGACTGATAGATGTCAATTCATTGATCAGCTGAGCTGCTGCTGCTGATCTTCTTCATCGTGCACAGAAACATTCAGCTTGTTTCAATCAGTAAATAACTTTGAACTGTTCCCACTCAAAATGCTGCCAGAACAATGATCATTGTTACTCCCCTCGAGTCTTAATAAAGCTCAACTTGTTCTTTGTGTTTAAACTGACATTTATTTCGGACAGGAGGATTCTTCCACATCTTAACATGTAATGATGTCCAACCACAGCCGATACAATGCCGTCAGAACTAAAAGGAAATACAAACTTAAATGAATATTCTTACTAAAGTCCTTAAGCATTATATACAACGAAACATTCCAAGAAAATGATCAATAAAGTACACATTACACCTCACACTGCGGCTATTGCGCTTGAATACCACGCAACAGTCGCGCATTTACATACAACGATAATAAATAAAACATTTACCTCATTGGCCTCACTCAAAGGGAACAAACTTTCATTTTTACGTGGTGGGGAGGTCCAAAAAAAGGCACTCTTTATTTATCTTTCTGCACACGTGCAAACCTCGTGGCTCGTCTCTTAATTAGCTTGCTGAGTGTGACAGCCAAAAAATGCCCTCTTAGCCACAACACAACTTTAGAAAAGGTTCCTATCTAATTGCACAATTAGCACAAATAACACATTTAAACATATAAATCTAATCAACAAACATGAATTACTATTTATTTCTTAATATTTCAACTACTTATTGTTTCAAACTTAACTATCTAATAAAATGAACTTAAATGCGAGAGTTGCCTATGACGGCAGCTGCAATCATTGTAGAACTCCACAAACATCACGTGTTGTTTTCCACATGTAAGATCAGCAAACATACAGAAACTTCCTGTTGCCACACACGGCCTCTAAAATCTCTTCCACGCTTTCTGTCTGAAGTCCACTCTCTGTGTCGGATCCACAGGAAACAACAAGATCTTATTAACATGGTTTTCAATGTGTCTCCTTCCAAAAGTCCAACCAATGAACAAATGTGTGTATTTGTGGAGGCCGAACAAAAGCATGACACATTTCTCTGTTTCTATAAACTGGAGTCAAACACAAATATGAAGAGTTTCACTGACAGACTCCAAAATGCCCCCACAGTGGATCAAAGGGAAATCCTACAGTGTGGCCAGAGACTCTTAATCTCTTAATGGCTCCAACATCAACACATCCACAATGTTGGATCCAGTTCTGCCTCACAGAGTTACTAAGACACACCCTCTGCCAGCATCACAACAGCTCCACCTGCTTCACCTGCCTCCTCAGCATCTGTACACCTGAAGAGAAAAGAAAGGCTCCAACAGCTCAAATCTACAAAGGATTCATGAAGTTTCATCCAACAATAAGATGTTTGCCTTCCACAGTGTGCTGTTAGACACCACTGTACCTCTGCCATTTCAAAAAGAACAGCTTGGGAACATTTTGGCTCCAAACACTTTGTGTTTAAGTTCTTTGTTTTCTTTGTGAAGCCGACAACATCTGGAGCTTTTTGACTCATAGAAACATCATTTTGTTCTTTAGATGACAGCAGATTGGGACTGAATAATCAATCACTATCAAACCAATAAAGACAAACATGCTGATTTTACAGGAACTTTGTTGGAGAAGCTGTAAAGACATGAAACTGGTGGAGATCCCAAACCAGTTGATAGTGCTGATTATTCCAAATAAAGTTGTTTTCCATTTGAGATGAAATGACTTTCTGTCCTGATATATAATAAAGATGTTGTTGTTTTTGAGCCCCTGTATTAAAAGTAGTTTAAAGTCAGCTTGAGTTTGATGTCTTTATGTCAAAGCTGCTCATGATGTTGAGCTGCTGATGGAATAAAAACAGTGAAAAATCTCCTCAATATAAAAGCATGTAGTCCAGACTTAAATGTAGCCTGTTGTTAGCTGAGGTCCACACACAGTGTTTGACAGTGTAAAGTGTGTGAAAGGGCTGCTGGTGGAGCTCACTAGGATGAGCAGGTGACCATGTGCCACGAGGTGGAGAGCAGCTGGCCTGGTTTGATTCTGACCCGGGCCACGCCCCCTTTCTCTCTGCTTTGCTGTCACTTATCTTCACTGCTCTGTCCAATAAAGCTGAAAAAGGCCCCAAATCAAAGAAATCTGCTGCAGCCTCTGAAATGTCGTCTGTTTCCTTCCAGAGGCCGACGGCTTTTTCACCGTCATACATACATGAAACTATCAAAGCTGACAATCATTCCAATAACATCTAATGGTACATATACACTCAACAAAAATATAAACGCAACACCTTTGTTACTGCTCCCATTCCCCATGGGATGGACGTAGAGACCTAAAATTCATTCCAGATACACAATATAACCATCCCTCCCAAACAGTGGTCACAAATCAGTCCAAATGTGTGGTAGTGGGCACATCTGCCATATTGAGATAATCCATCCCACCTCACAGGTGTGCCACATCAGGATGCTGATCTGACATCATGAGTAGTGCACAGGTGTACCTCAGACTGCCCACAACAAAAGGCCACCCTGGAATGTGCAGTTTTGTCTCACAGCAAAATGCCACAGATGCCACAAGCAATGAGGGAGCGTTTGGTGTTGCGTTTATATTTTTGTTGAGTGTATATAGACACAGGACTACAAGTAAATGGCTCTCAGCATCTGGCTGTGGTAACAAATGTCCCTGTTTGTGTTCAAATTGTGTGCATGTTTTAGACGTGTGTCACATGTAGAAACACAACAATCCCACAATGACACAAAGATTGGTTTGACACAACTGTGCAGCTGTAAGTTGTTTCTAATGATTCATTGAAGCTCTTCTAACATTCTGGAGACGATCAGTACATGAATCTGTTCAACACGACAACAATTTGACTCATGAAGCATGAGATTCTGTTTGTCATCTTGTCCAAGTCACTAGTAAGATGAAAGTGATACATAGACTAGTGGACGAATATTATTTTGGAGGACAGATGGTTGCATCATAGAGGAGAAAACAGGATGCTGATGAGGGGTCTTGAATGAGTGAGCTGATTGTTGAGTTTCTGATGTGTGAAGAAGTTTTAACATGGCACACATTTGGTTACATGAGAAGAAACTCGTTATGTGATGAGACAACAGGGTTATGTTGTGTGGTGTGAGGTGTGTGGCTGAGTGGATGAATGTTTGAGATTAATCTGGCTGATGATTTGTCTTTTGTTGCAAAGTTGAACCTGCCAGTTAGGTTTGGTATGATTTCCCCTCCTGGGATGAAGAACACGTGTCATGACTTAACAAGGCCTTTCTTTCTTTTTCCCTTTTTATTCTGTTACTTTCACAGTGCACTGAAAGTTTGTTGCTAAATCTCTGTCATTTAAAGCACATCTGAACATTTGAACAGGAAGAACTACACAACATGTTGTTGGGAACGGTTGCAAAGTGAGTTTCTCCAAAATTAAAATGGGCTCAGGAGAAAGCCACTTATTGGGACAATTAGGAAGCGAGTCCCTGTCTGAAAGGATTCAGCGGTGATCCAGTCTAAATTCTTTTTCTTTTTTTGAAATGGCGTCATATTGCTGAGGGTGGAAACGAAATGCGACGATAGATTCCACTATCAGCACTGAATGAATAAATGAATAACAAATGAGTGAAAATGGGGAACTGACTGGACTGCTGAAAGCTGACAAGAGTTGACTGACTTAACACCACTATGCAAAGGTTAACCCCCACCCAGATGTAACAAAGGGGTGGATGTATCTCTGTGTGTGTCTTTTGTTGCAGGAGCAGGAGGAGACCAGAGGAGGAAACTTTGGGTCACATGACTGTGTGAACTCTGCAAATTTAAGCTTTTAGCTGTAAGTTTTTCTGTGTGTCTGTGAATTTACCAGCAGTGTGTTATTCATGATCCTGTTACTCACAATGCAGACGTCACTGTGAGAAAGTGTGTACACACCTGCGCAGCGCTAACATTTACATTACTTTTCTACAGCAGAGGGTTAATCATGTGATTTGATCATGTGATTTACAGCAGGACACAACTTAATAATGTTTTTCTACCACAGGATTACTGAGTTTTTGTGTGAAGGAAACTGTGTTGACAGGCTGTATGTTGGTGATGAAATTACACTGTGTTGTTGAGGAATGTGAATATTACAGTGGAGATGTGAATACAGTGTGAGAGACATCCTGTGTTGAAGCCAGTGTTACTTCTTTTACAGCAGAGTGTTAACTTTATGACCTTTTACAGCACCTCTGGAGTCTGGTGACCCAGGCCTGACCTAGGATGCTACTGCTAATGTTTCTCTAATGTGCTTGTAAAGGATTCAGCACAGACAGACAAGTGACAACTGAGCAGATGTGCAGGGTTATAGAATAGTTAAAATGGGGCTCATTATCTGACCACTATTGAGCTCATAGTGATGAAACAAGTGAGTGACGAACTTAAGGAAAGTCACTGATTACAATGTGGGATGAAGTTGAGATGATTGATGATTTGGAGCAAATTATGGCACAAAAGCAGGAGTTTAATGATTAGAATAAACCTGCAATGATACTTGTCTCTGTGATGCTGAATACTTTATTACTCTTATGAGCTACTGTTAAATGTGAAGTTTGTTTTAACTTACAGGGTTTTGTCTACAGGGAAGGATACAGGCTCCGGGTGGAGCTGGGAGTTGAACAATCTTAACATTTAACCACTGACTAATGTTTCTTTGACACAGGGTTACAGGTTTGGAGTGGAGCTGCTCCAAGAGAAACCCTGGAGAATTTTTCAGAGAGAATGTGCAACATTCTTGTGCATGTCTCATTGTGTGGAGTTGACACATGGCGAGAGCCGTGTGGCAAAAGAGGAGTGTCAATATTTTAACTTGCAGATGTTGTGACGTGCCCTGAGAAGGAGTGACTGAAGGAGATCATCCACAAGATGGAAGCTGAGGCCTGGAGAGAGGCTTCAGGAGGATCATAGAGGAGCAGAGATCACCTTCAGCACAGCAGACATCCCACAGTGAGCTGTGCTACTGAGCTTCCAGAAGATCGTCGAGAGGAGACTTTGAACAGCAAACAACCAGAAGGAGTGAAAGAGATTCAACGTTGATGTTGAGGAAGACAACTAGGGTGTACGATGTGCTCTGCCCTAATTCTTCAGCGGCGTTGGAACAGAAGCAGAAGGATGAAGGGAGTGTGCCAAGCTTTAATCGACGGTGCAGAGAGGAAGTTCAGCGATGGAATTGTGATTCTGTGAACAGCACAGACGCCAGGGGACTGGGAAATAGCTGACATCACTTTTCCCAAGGATGGAGATCACCTAAAGTGTGTCACTGTGCCATGCAGACTTGATACTGCAGAGGGGCTTTTGTTTACATTTGCATCATGTGTTACACTTTTTTAATCTTTAATTTTAAATTGAAACTAACATTTAAAAACATTTGGTACAATGTGGAAAGAGGAAGAGTATTTCCACCAGGAGCAGAAACGTCTGACTCAGCATGACGATGCTGTTGGTGGATACTGAAGAGCTCAGCCTGTCAAGACAGGATTAGGTTATCGTTTTTAAACATGTTTATTCAATTATATTCTGAGGCCAGTTATCTGGTATAATCTTTGGAAGTCTATTAAAATAAAAATAAAATCAGATGTGTGGTCTTTTGGTTGTTTTTGTTTTGTTCAATAAGCAGATGTTGGTGTTTCAGCAATGCAGTAACTTAAGTTTAAAAGGCTTGTTAGAACCTATGAAACACATCATACAGACTTGTGGACATTAGAAGATGACTAATAATCATCATGAATAAGACTAAAGGCAGGAAGGTGTCCTTTATAACTAATAATATTAATAACTAATAATATTAATATCATAGTCTGTCTGCAGCTGAGACAATACAAACTCAAACTGTGGGGAGAAGATTATATCACTTCAGTTTAAATTGACCTGGAAGCGCCACATTTTCACAGACTTCTTTATTTACTGCATTTTTTACGTGCTGTATAGATTATACAGTTAGGTCCATAAATATCTGGACAGAGAGAACTTAATTTCTGATTTTGGTTCTGTACATACACTAAAATCAATTTTAAATGAAACAACTCAGATGTGTTTGAAGTGCAGACGTTCAGCTTTAATTCAGGGGGTTGAACAAAGAGATGCAGAAAAATGTGAGGAACTAAAGCATGTTCAACACAATCCCTTCATTTCAGGGGAAATGTAGAGGAAAAATTAGAAAAATTAAATAACTTCATTAAATTAATTAAATAATAAGATTGTCAGCTGGTAACCAGCTGGTAACCAGCTCCATGCGACCGCTTATCCTGGTCCCAGTGTTAGGGTCAGTGAATCCAGTTAACAGAAAGATATCCTGGATATACTCGACTGACTTTTTAGACTCAATAATTAATTAATCATAATGATTAATAATCATAATAAAAATTATAGTCTAACATCCAGAAATCTGCACGATGTGTTTCATTATGTCTAACAAGCCTTGTACAGTTAAAGCTAACAGTTACTACATGACTGAAACACCAACATTATCTCTTTTATTAAAACATGCATATTAGGGCTGAGTATCCTCACTCATGTCTAGAATCGATTCCATTCAATTTGATTCAATTTGAATCGGGGAAATTTTGCCTCAGACAGTCAGAAATATTATGATTCAGGTCATGCATCAGTACATTTCTATATTTTTATATCTATAAAATAAATCTGACACTTGCCAGACTTTATCAAAGGTGTGAGCATCACAGCAGATGCCTTTGTGTCAAAGTAGCTGAGGATCAAACAGAAAAACATGAAGGTTTTCCTGGCCTGGGATTTTATACAAATATTCTGCAGTACATCAAAAACAAAAGAAAACCATTAATGAACATATGAACATTACCTGATGCTGCTGACGTGAAGCAGAGCAAAGTTACAGAGGTTTGATTACAGACACAGCTGAGCATTTTGCAATTCTGAATCATTTTAAAAAGTTTAAATTTGTTCAGTATTGAACGGCAGAAACGAGGCTTTGTTTTCAGAAGTAAGTAAAAGAAAAATAAAACAGCTGCCGACAGGCTGTAAGAACGGTAGACTTGTGCGTAACAAGCAAGCGAATAATGCAGAAAACAGGAAACTGTTCTTGAAGTACAGAGAGAGAGAGAGAGAGAGAGAGAGAGCTGTGCATGAAGTGTGATTTTATCCTGGTGGCAGCAAAACAATCAGAGGGAATTCATGACGATGTTTATGTGAAGCGTAGTTTGGAGCTTCTTTTGCTGCTGGTTTACTCAATGTTGTTTGGAGAGACATCAAACCTGCAGCTTCAGAATCAGCGCAAAAAGGGCGTAAACACAAAGCGCGGAGCCGCCGAAACATCAGAATCAGCAAGCTGTCGGCTTTCAGCTCGTGTCCGTGCAGTCAGGTGAGAAAGTCACATCTCACTGATTCTGATGTGTCGGCGGCTCCACGCTTTGTGTTTATGTCTTTGTGCAGAATCCGTGTTCCTGCTCTCATTTACTGTTTTAGCTGTTTGGTGGTTGTTGAAATTTTGGGAGGTTTAACCTGAGATTCTGGCGTTTTGGCCAAAATAAGCGCAGATACTGAAGGACCCGTCCCATCCTGGCAACAAACTGTTCCAACTTCTGCAATCTGGTAGAAGGTTCCGCATCATCCGGGCAAGGACAGAGAGACTCAAGAGGAGCTTCTATCCCCAAGCCATCCGGGCCCTAAACACACACACCCGCCCTCTCACATCATCTATAATTGACTGAGACAGGACTCTTCCAGACACTCTAAACGAAGGCACAATGTACATTCCAAATTCCTTTAATTTTAAATATGTTTATATTGTCTATCCTCTAAAATAGTCAGATGTCTATTCATATTAATGTACAGAATTCACCTGCTTGCTGCTACTACTGCACATTCACCCAGTGTATATACTATATATATATATATATAATGTTCTTCCTCTACCCCCCCCCCATTTTTGCACATGTCGAGGAGCGTGTCAGGCTACATTTCACTGTGTGTTATACTTGTATAACTACACAGCAAAATCTCCAGTGTTAAATTAACACTAGAGAGTGTCTATATGGGTCCACACCTCTGAGTGTTAAATACAACACTGTTGAGTGTTAAATTAACACTTTTGACAGTGTTATATGTTTAAAAGTAACCTAGTCAGTTTTGAAGATTAACAATGGCTAACACTGAGTAGTGCTGATTTTCTAACACTGGAATATTTCTAACATTTTGAGTTATTTTCCAGTGTTAGAAAATCAGCGTTAGAAAATGTAGCTGTTGCTGTTCTGAGAGTCTATTGTGCAAGTGGTGTGATATGCCCATGTAGAAAGGACGGCACTGCAACGCTAGACTTGCCCTTACTCTGAGCTCCCTCTTTATTCTGGCAACTGGTACAAAGAAAACAGCACACAGTCTTCATTAACAATCTGCAAAGCAACTGCAACATTCAGTTCACCAGCTTGGGAGTTTTTTTCCTTTTTCCTTTTCCAAACATAACACTTAACAAATGACTAAGATATATTTATACAACACAACATCAACAAAATCTTTCTTTTAAAAGTTCTAGCTGAAACCAAACTTGTGATCGTATAGTAGCAATATTATTTATTTATTTTTCTCCTTTTTCCTAACCAATAACAACAATAACATATAAAAACAGCTTTTCTATTATAAAACAATCATCATTGTTCATCATTTTTTTTCCTATACAACAGCATCAATTAAAACTTATACTTAACAGCGCCTACCTGGTACAAAGAAAACAGCACACAGTCTTCATTAACAATCTGCAAAGCAACTGCAACATTCAGTTCTGTTAAAAAGAATTAGAACAATCACAATCTCATAGAGAAGCATTAGAGCTGAGTGCAAGTCAAAAAGCACCCGACTAGCTAACGAGTATTAGCTTAGCATGCTAACTAAAAATGCTACTCGTGAATAAAGTTACTACCCATGCATCAAAATGCCTGTAACTTTCGGGATACATGCTAGTACTGCTTACAATCAAAATACATGTTGACAATTACCACTATGAGGGTGTTTTCATTGATACAATTACAAAATTGACAACAGTATCGCTCAGTAGCACGCCACCATCAAACAACTGAGTTTTTTTTACACATCGACCAGCATCCGGCCAATCCACCACCTTCCATCGTTTATACCGTTACAAAAACAATAATAATCATAAAAAAACATCATCGGCCCATAAAAATGAGAAATCACCATCGGTATGCCCGATGGCCAGTCCAGCTGTGGTCGTGCCATCAGTTAACCCTTCACGTGCCAGCTGTGACACGCGTGCCCAGGGTTGCCGACCCCTGCTCTAAAGCATCTGATTTGGATTCCAGGGCCCTGTTTCAGGAAGCCGGTTTAGTGGAAAAACTGAGTAAGTATACCCTGAGTTAACGAAAACTCTGGGTTTTCGGTTTCACAAAGCGAGTTCAGCTGCAGCCTGAGTGAGTCACTATGACGACACACTCCGTGAAGCTAACCTGCCCCCTAGCAGGTTTACTACAACTAACCCTGACTGTCTCCGCCCCTTTGTCGGAAACCTGACAGTAGGAAGTGTCGGACATGGCGTGCCACTTCCTTGAAGAGCCAGTAGATCGTGAAGCCCAAATTCTCCGCAGAGCTCTCCGCCGGGAGAGAGTGATCAGAGCGCGTTTGGACATTTTATCATTTCCTGATGATTTTCTGTGCGAACGTTACCGTTTCTCAGCACAATCTATAATTTATTTGGATAACATCCTCAGGCCATATATTACGCATGTGACACAACGCGGACATGCTCTCAGTTGATTGCATATTATTTGTATTGCACTTCGGTTTCTTGCAAACGGGAGCTTTCTGTATAATATTGGTGACGCTGAGCACGTTTCCAAGGCTACCGTCTGTCGGGCAGTCAGGAATGTTACAGTTGCACTGAAACGTCTCCTGTACTCGTCTGTGGTGTTCCCCGGTCACAGACCCACAAGATTTATCAAAGAGGGTTGCCACAAAATTGCAGGTATCAGGATGACCAAAACTTAATGTATGATGTGGTGATACTTGGACTACTACTTAAATTGCACATTTATTTTCAGGGTTCCCAGGCGTGATTGGCTGTACAGATGGCACTCACATTCCAATCATTGCTCCTTCAGTAAATGAAGGAGACTATGTGAACAGGAAGTCTTTCCACAGCATTAATGTACAGGTACATAGTTCCCTGTAGCATGTCAAACTAACAAATTATTTCATTATAGTAATGGATGCTAATTTGTGTTCTCTGCACTGTGAAGATCATATGTGATGCTGCCAACATTATCACAAATGTGGAAGCCAAGTGGCCAGGCTCTGTCCATGACTCACAAATATTCCGTGAATGTACACTGAGCACAAAATTTGGACATGGTGAGTTGAGAATACTTTAAAATATATAAAGACCAATTGCTTCAGGGACATTTGAACTGAAGTGTACCCTTCTGTCTTAGGAGAGTTCACTGGCTACTTGCTTGGTGATAGGGGGTATCCATGTTTACCCTATTTGCTTACCCCTTACCCTGACCCTGAACCGGGCCCACAGCAGCGATATAATCTGGCTAATTGCAGGACAAGAGCCAGAATTGAAATGACTATCGGAATGCTTAAGGCCCGGTTCCAGTGCCTGCAAAGACTCAGGGTCACCCCAGAAAGGGCATGTGACATTATTGTGGCATGTGTGATTCTTCACAACATTGCCACAATTAGAGGAGAACACTGTCCTTCTGAACCAAACATCAGCAGTGATCCAAACCATGAACATCCTGACCCTCCCACGGACATACAAGATGGAAGAGCAGTCAGAGACACCATATGTCACAATCATTTCTTTTGACCCATCACCTCAACATGTTGAAAGAAGAATAAACAGATTTTTTGTTCAACTGGCTTTATTGGTCGCCTGTATTTCCTGTACACAAAGTATTAAAAGATGTAAACCTCATAAAGTGTCTCTGTTGCTTCCTCCTCTGTAACAGCTGTCAATGTTTCTTCATTATTTTCCTGTAGTAAAGAAATAGACAACATTGCTGTTCTACTGTAAACTCATATAATCTGTGGAGTATTACTCACAACTGCATGTTGGTCTGGCTCAACAGGAGGCTGCACCAGATGCAGTACACCATCACCATCAACTGATAGAATATGAGGTTTATACAGGTCACTTATAACTTACAAGGGACCAAATGGCAATTAACAAACATACCAAGCACCTTACACTTCATTGTCATTATGCTCTCAAAGACAACCAAGGCTGAGGGAAGGCAAAATCAGTCGGAAAATAACTTCACTACAAAATAATTCATTATGGTAAAGAGTTTATCAAATGAATGTGTCGCACTGCAAAGGTGACTGTGAAGAAAGGATGTATGCACATCATGTATTATTTTGAATTTACCCCTTATGTAGGCACTTGTGTCTTGCGGGGTTATTGCCTCAGAGGATGTCCCCGCAGAGATGCCTTCGGCCACAGGGCGCCCACTGTTTTGGCTGAGGGCCAACTGCTCAGCCTCTGTGAGTGGTGGTGGTGGAGGACCCCCACCTGTTTTTCGGGCCTCCGCTTTTTTTCTGTTGGCTATAACGGGCCACATTTGAGCATACAGAGTAAGCAAATATGTACTTGTAATGTGCTCAGATAATTTCAATAAGTGCTTACAGAAAGAAAATTAATGTAGCCTCTAACTGCAATTGATTTACATGGGACAAACAGACCAAGCACTATGGCTCATAATACAATTACACCTTACCTGTTTGGACTATATTTTTATATTTCATTTTTACTTGCTGCCAGGCACGTTTGGGGCCTGTTGGGTTGCACCTGCGCTCACATCACATCACAAAATAAAATGTATAAAATAACAAATAAAATAACATATGATAAAATAACGTGTTAAATGGGTGGAAATCCCTCGATCAATGTTTAAATTAACACTCACGCATTGACTCTGTCGGCTATGTTTTGCCATGCATGCTTTTGCAGCTGTGGCTGTGTTACTTTTTTCCGCGGAATTTGCATGTTATCGGCATATGCTGCCATCAGAATTTCGGCCTCAAGCGCTGTGAAATACATTGACCGCGCCTTCTTTCCCTCCGTCTCCATGGTGACTCGCTTAATCTGTGCTCCGCTTATCAGGGCTTTATGTATCCTCGTCCGCGCACTTCACTTGGGGTTAAAGCAACTCCGCGTTGACTGAACTAATTGTTATCAGCCTTTCTGAAACGGAATATTCCGAGTTGGACAGTTCGGGGTTACTCAACCCTGAGTATCGTTTTTCACTCTGAGTTTTCCAAACCGGCTTCCTGAAACAGGGCCCTGAGATCAAATATATTTTCCTTTGGCTTTGTTTTCTTCCCATTTGTGGCTTTAATGTAGTGTTACATCCTGTTTGTTTGCTTCCATCTGTATACATGTCCAGATTCACTGTTATGTTTCTATTCTTACATTGCTGTGTGATCACTGTTCCCTCTGCTGACTGATGTGACCTTTTGTATCTTACACTGATACTTGTCATATTTGTATCTGCGCCTAAAAGATAAAAAGTTTTCCATGCTAAAACACAGCTCCACCTCCTGCAGTTCTCCCTCTGAACCACTAGATGTCTCTGTTATCTAAATGAAGACGTGCAGCACAGCAACCACAGCAGCGCTCAGATCACACGTGTCCTGTTATTATGTATAAAAGCATGAAACAGGTGAGACAGGTGGGATCAATATTAATGTTGTGGAAATATATGAAAACGCAACAGAAGAGTGAAAACATTTCGTGTTTCTAGAAAGATCTTTCAGCTCACAGCTGCTCACAGACTGTATTTACAAGTGACAAACTGCAACACCACAGTACATCTACAGTATATATCAAATATATTCTGTATTCAAATCTATTGAGTGATGTTTGAAAGTCTTTCCAGGTGAGTTTGATCCAGGAGGGTCTGAAGCCAGAGTCAGACAGAGACTGTGCACAGACTGTAGAAGGACAGAGCAGCAGCAGAGCAGTCCAGATACACTGATGATCCTCAGTCAGATCCAGAGGGACACACAGGGATGATGCTGGACTCTACATTGTGTCTGACAGTGGAGCTGTTCTCAGAGCAGTTCACTCTGCAGCACTGACAGTCATCTGCACTTCTTCTCATTCCTCTGTCAGTCACTGCTGGATGAAGCTCTCCTCTCCACCTCCCAGTAACATGGCCCAGTCAGAGCGTCTCTACACACAAGCTGCTGCTGCTTCAACCTCTCTGGATCATCAGGACACAGCTCCTCCTCTCTCAGCACACACACCGCCCTGTTTACCATCATCACCTCCACCTGCAGAGAGAAGAAGGAAGAGCAGAGGAGATAAACGAGTGTTTCCAGAGACTCTTCATCAGCTGTCAGTCAGTGATGCAGCACATCCAGTATAAAGAGCAGCAGGGACTTCAGTGCTGGGACTGTACTAGGACTCATTGTTGCTTCACTTTTTCTAATCTTTGGATTTTTATTGAAGTTGATGAAAATGTTTTTCCCTCCTAGTTTGAGTTTGGACTTTCATTCATTAGAAGAACCTTGGTGTGTCCACTCTGAGCTCTGTAGGAACCCCAACAACAAGCCCAACAATCCAGATGGACGGTTCCAGCTGTTAACTGGAGGAATTCCATCCAAACATCTGCTCTCACTAAATTCTTCCTCACCTACAGACTGTGTTCTTCACTGCTTTAAACTTGGAAATGAATGCAGTCATTGGTCTGCGTGCTGCTTTGTTCAGAGAGCTGATTGGCTGTTGACAGTGTTTGATCAGAGCGTGTCAGCCGTTACCATGGTGACCATAAAGGTCAGAAACAGGAAGTGTTTGTGTCCAATCCTGAAGCCTGTCACCATTCTCCTCTCACAGCTTCACTGAGAAGCTGCAGCTTTACAGGAAACACTGGATCTTTGTTTCATACTGACTGTGTTTAGTACAATACTGCTGACAGCACCAACCACTCACTCCATCACTCTACTTACAGCAGAGTCTCCAGTCTGTAGTCTGGACTCTGCTGAAGATCAGACAGCTGCTTCACATCTGGATCCTTCAGATTGTTTTCGTAGAGGTTCAGCTCTCTCAGATGGGAGGGGTTGGACTTCAGTGCTGCTGCCAGATAATCACAGCTGATCTCTGACAAACCACAGTTGATCAATCTGTGTAAAGAATGAAAGATGTAAGTTTATTAGACAAAGTGTGAGCTTGAAATCATTCAGTGTTTCATCATCTGTTCAGAGCTGAAGAAGGTTCAGAATGTAGAAGTTTAGAAAATGGAAACTCCAAACAGCTGAAGCCAACAGGAAGCAGCTTCAAACAGGAAACTGTGCAGAGTTTCAGACTATATGTCCTGATGCAGCCAGTTGGACTTTGGAGATTTGAATCTCTGTTCTGTGACTAAGTCCTTGAATCATTTCTTCCAGTTGGTCCAACAAGACAGACTAAGTATTGGACATGTGTTGTGGCTCCATTAGGGGAGCTTCTAAATGTGATCTGATGGCCCCTCTGGGTCTGTCAGGTCACAGGACTGAAGAGAGCTCAAACTGGGCACACAGTTGTTCCAGGCTGGACCAAAGACTCTATACTGGGACTGAGGGACTGCTTTGACTGCACCCACTGGGACTTTTTAAAGGTTCATGTTCTCACTTAGATCATCGATTTCTACTTACATTTCTTTCTGGGAAAAATGGGGATTACTTTGAAAACAGGAAGTATTTTCCCCAATAAGCAGCCCTGGATTAGTAAATCACTCCAACGTGTTCTCAGGCAGAAGAAGCTGTCTTGTTATGAGGGAGAGAAGAAAAAGATTGAGGCACAGAAACTTGTTGAAAGAGAGATAAAGCAGCTAAAATCAGGTGTAAAAGTAAAGCAGAGGATGAGCTGAATAAAGGACACTCAAGGCTGGCTTGGAAAGGAATGAAGTCCATGGTGGGGATGCAGAACAAGGAGCAAAGATGAATGTGATGCTGAATCAGCAGAAGACTTGGACTCATTGGATTCCAGCTTTGATATCATTGATTTCAATGAAGAGCTTTGTGATTGTAGCAAAGGGCTGGTAGCTCTGAGAGTCCCACTGATGAGGTGTTTGTGTGGAAATCTCTTAGTGGGACCAAAGAGAGAAAAAGCCCTGGTCCTGATGCTGTGGGAGGGAAATGATTGAAGTGTGCTGTGAGGAACTGACTGGGAGATTTTCACACATTTTCAAGTCCTCCTTGGAACAACAGGAAGTTCCCAGCATATGGAAACAAAGGTTAAGTGTCCTATGGCACTCAGTGATGATGGTGCTGTGGCCCCACCACCTCCACCTCTTTGTAAAGGAACTAACTGTAATCTGAAGCTTCAAATGGAACTAAGACTTCCTCCACTAGGTGGCAGTGTCTGATGAGAAAGTGTTAGTGGAGCTGGCCTGGAGTCAGAAACAGGAAGATGCAGGATTTGGGCTGAAATGGGGAAAAGTGGTTAGCACTAGTGCCTTAAAGCAAGAAGGTTCTAGGTTGAAGCTTGTTGGCCTTTCTGTGGAGGGTGGATGTTCTCCCACAGTCCAATGAAATGCTGCTTAGGTTCATTGGTGCTTCTAAATTGGCTGTAGGTGTGGATGTGAGAGAGTGCTTCTCTGTCTCTCTCTGTTGGCCCTGTGATGGACTGCTCACCTGTGCAGGTGGACCACGCCTCTTGCCCTATGACAGCTAGGGCACAGGCTGCAGCCCTGTGAGCCTAAGCTGAATAAACAGTTAGCAAAAATGATCCATAGATGGCCTGAAATCCCCCAGTTAGCAGTTTGGTAGATAGCTATGACATGCTAATCCCATCCAGCAGCTGTATTCTACCTGTAAGCTGATCCCTGCTGAGCCAAAGCACTTTTTCATATACAAATTACAACCTTTAATAGAAACCTATTGGTCAGCATCTTATTAGCCTACTGTTAGCTTCATTCCACAGAAAACTGAGAGAAACTAACAGAGTTGATAAAGAATAAAGAGAAATGTGCTGATTTAAAGCCTTTGAAGTGCTTCAGATGATCTCTGTCCACTTCTGTCCACTCATTCATTCATGTAAGCTTTCTAATGCAGCTTTGATCTTCACAGTCTGCTTCATGAAACTCATTCTAATCCTGAATGTCAGAGTGTTCCTCCTTCTCTTTCCCATCATTCATGCTGGCAGTGGAGGAGATTTGGATGTTTGACTGTGTTTTGGATGATGTGTGTATGTTTGTGTTGGACTGCTGTCTGTAAAGCAAACGCACATTTTGCTTTGGATTTCAGTGTCAGACAGACTTTAAGGTGGAATGAAGAGTTGGAGAGTTTCACAGTGAATTATCCAGTGGAGGATTTTTCTTCTTCTTTGAAGGATTGAAATGTGAACATTGTTCTGCTGCAGTCAATGGACTAAACCAGAGAAGAAGAAAACAGACTTTACCATGAAGATCCTCAGTGTGGATCAGTATAATATCAGCCTGATGTCTGCAGTTTAGTGTCAGCACAACTTTCCCATCATATTCATCTCAGCACAACTAAAACATGCTGACTGACCTCAGAGTTTCAAGTCCACATCCTGGACTCTCCAGGAAACCACACAGATGCTTCACTCCTGAATCCTGCAGCTTGTAGTTGTAGCTCAGGTCCAGCTCTCTCAGATGGGAGGGGTTGGACTTCAGTGCTGCTGCCAGATAATCACAGCTGATCTCTGACAAACCACAGTCCCTCAATCTGTATAAAGAATGAAAGATGTAAGTTTATTAGACAAAGTGTGAGCTTGAAATCATTCAGTGTTTCATCATCTGTTCAAAGCTGAAGAAGGTTCAGAATGTAGAAGTTTAGAAAATGGAAACTCCAAACAGCTGAAGCCAACAGGAAGCAGCTTCAAACAAACACAACAAGAGAAAAAACTCTGAATGTTTCACATTAAAGTCGTACATTTATCATAAAAACAGGACAAAGACTTGAAAAAGTCGTGTTTTTCCTTCCAGGAACCACAAGGCTTCACTTTTAAAGGTGAAGTGTGAAAGAAATGGACATATTTGAAGTCCAACACCTTTCTCCAGTCACATTATTAAAGCAGACAAACTACAAGCTCATTTTCATTCCAACAAGTCATCTTCTGACCTGGACTGTTGTAGGGCTGTCCTGGTTGACACGCCTCTGCAAAGTTGCGTGGAGATCAGGGGCAGTACCTGTGGACTGGCAGACCGGGGTGGTGGTCCCCATCTTTAAGAAGGGGGACCGGAGGGTGTGTTCCAACTACAGGGGAATCACACTCCTCAGCCTCCCTGGGAAAGTCTATGCCAGGGTGCTGGAAAGGAGAGTCCGTCCGCTAGTCGAACCTCGGATACAGGAGGAACAATGCGGTTTTCGTCCTGGTCGCGGAACACTGGACCAGCTCTTTATCCTCTCGAGGATACTTGAGGGTGCATGGGAGTTTGCCCAAGCAGTCTACATGTGTTTTGTGGACTTGGAGAAGGCATTCGACCGTGTCCCTCGGGGTGTCCTGTGGGTGGTGTTGTGGGAGTATGGGGTGTCTGGCCCATTGCTACGGGCCATTCGATCCCTATACAACCGTTGCAGGAGCTTGGTTCGCATTGCTGGCAATAAGTCGGACTCGTTCCCGGTGGGTGATGGGCTCCACCAGGGCTGCCCTTTGTCTCCGGTTCTGTTCATAATTTTTATGGACAGGATTTCTAGGCGCAGCCAAGTGGCGGAGGGCTTTCGCTTTGGTGGCCTCAGAATCTCATCTCTGATTTTTGCGGATGATGTGGTTCTGTTGGCTTCATCGGGTGAGGGCCTCCAGCTCGCACTGGAACGGTTTGCAGCCGAGTGTGAAGCAGTGGGAATGAGGATCAGCACCTCCAAATCTGAGGCCATGGTTCTCAGCCGGAAAAGGGTGGAGTGCCCACTCCGGGTCGGGGATGAGTTCCTGCCCCAAGTGGAGGAGTTCAAGTACCTCGGGGTCTTGTTCGCGAGTGATGGGAGAAGGGAGCCGGAGATCGACAGACGGATTGGGGCTGCAGCTGCAGTAATGCGGACGCTGCACCGGTCCGTCGTGGTGAAGAGAGAGCTGAGTGTAAAAGCGAAGCTCTCAATTTACCGGTCGATCTACGTCCCTACCCTCACCTATGGCCACGAGCTGTGGGTAGTGACCGAAAGAACGAGATCGCGGATACAAGCGGCAGAAATGAGCTTCCTCCGAAGGGTGGCTGGCCTCTCCCTTAGAGATAGGGTGAGAAGCTCGGCCATCCGGGAGGGGCTCAGAGTAGAGCAGCTGCTGCTCCACATCGAAAGGAGCCAGCTGAGGTGGTTCGGGCATCTGACAAGGATGCCCCCTGGGCGCCTCCTGGGTGAGGTGTTCCAGGCATGTCCTACCGGGAGGAGGCCCCGGGGCAGACCCAGGACACGCTGGAGAGATTATATCTCTCGGCTGGCCTGGTATTCCCCCGGATAAGCTTGAGGAGGTGGCTGGGGAGAGGGAGGTCTGGGCCTCTTTGCTTAGGCTGCTGCCCCCGCGACCCGGCCTCTGATAAAGCGGATGAAGATGGATGGATGGATGGATGGATGGTCAGACAAAAGAGGGTTATGAGGAAATATGATGAAATGTTGTGTATTAGCAGCAAGTTATTGAATCATTTTCCTCAGAAACCAAACAAAATGATTGACAAACATGTTTTTACAAACTCAGTGTTGGACTTGGATCAGCAGGATAAGCTGATGTTTAAAGGCATTTGAGTCTCGCTGTATGAGAGTCCAGTTATTACTCAATATTTATGGATGATGTTCTTTCAGTGTTGCACTTTGTAGACGCTCCCTGAGCCTCACAGCCAGCTGCACATGGACCAGCTGACATTACCCAGCATTAGAGGCGGGTGTAAAAAAATGGATTTTCCTATTTAAATGGTTTTAATTTGAATAAAGCGATGTTGATTCATTCAATCCTGAATCGATTTTTAATATAAATGTATTTTGCCAGAATCTCAGGTTAAAGCTCCCAAAAGTATTTCAACAACAAGTGTTAGATATTTTAGTATTTTGGGAGCATGTACTGAATACCTTTTTTGATGATATTATACAAAGGACCCTGTTTCTGCAATGCCCTTTGTTTAAACTTCATCTCCTCTTGCTGTGACCCCACGGGCACTTCCTTTGGCCTGCTGGTCTGGAAAATCCAACAGTTCATCTATATGTAAAGAAGGCACTTAAACTGGAACAGGCATAGCTGCGTTGATCCTGCCGTGGTACAATAGGACAGTGCATTCCTCGAGTGCACATCAAGTTTGCAGCCTGCTAAAAGATCACACACTATTGATTATGTGCCTTTAGGTATATATGGTTAAACATTTCCTAATGCAAATAACTACATGCAGTATTCTACCATGTGCAAACTTATATCACTAAAGGATTCTAAATGTCTAGTGTTTAATGGACCTGTCAAAAGTATGTTGAGATTATAGAAGGCCCCTTTCAGATCTAGGGGGAACTTCCTTATATGGTTGTAACTTGTAACTTGAAACTTGTTGACACACGAACCCTTCTGCCTATAAAAACGCTGCACAGAAGAATAAACTTTGAGTTGATTTTGGGAAAGCAACCTGAAGCAGTCTCTGTATCATTTTGTTCTCCCAGGCTACTCCCGGCGCTGTAACTAACCCGCTGAACGGCATACCTGAGCTTACTTTGAATAATTAATCTTATACAAAACTCTGCTTATCGCTGCCCACGTCTCGAAGGAAACTCGATCCACGGATGACCCGGAAGGAGAGATTTCTTTCAACAAGCAAACAGATAAAACAGTAAATGAGAGCAGCTAAACACACAAAGATGGAAACACAGAGCGTGGATCGTTCACTCGACGGCACGTACACGGACACGCCGTCGGGGCTGAAAGTGGACAGCTCACAGATCCTGAAGCTGCAGGTTTTATCTGTCTCCAACCAAAACTGACTGAACCAGCAGCAGAAGAAGATCCAAACTACGCTTTAACGTTTGATGAACATCGTCATGAATTCTCTCTGACTTTGACGTTTACTTCCTGCACAGCTCTCTCTCTCTCAGTGTACTTCAAGAACAGTTTACCTTCAAAAATCTGTTTCCTGCATTATTCACTGCTTATTACGCACCAGTCTGCTGTTGTGTTCACTGCTGTCGGCCTCCGAAAACAAAGCCTCATTTCTGCTGTTCAATACTGAAGAAATGTAAACCTTTTAAAATGATGACAGATTACAAACTCTCAGCTGTGTCTGTAATCAAACCTCTGTAACTTTGCTTCACTTCAGCAGCATCAGCTCATGTTCACATGTTGATTCATGGTTTGCTTCAGTTTTTGATGGACTGCAGAATATTTTGAAGGTTATCTGCTATAAAAAGCCAGAACAGGAAAATCTGCTTCATGTGTTTCTGTTTGATCCTCAGTGACTTTGACACAAAGGCCTCTGCTGTGATGATCACACCTCTGATCAAGTCTCACAGTGTCAGCTTTGTTTTTATACATATGGATATGTGCTGATAAATGATCAGAATTATAATATTTCCCACTGTCTGCTGTGTGCCGTGACCTTTGACCTGCTAAAGACAGTCAGCTGTGGATTATTCATTGTTGTGTCTGATACTTAGAACTGTGAGGAAGAACACTGCACAGTTAATCAGGGTCCCCTCGCTCTGAATCAGGAAAGGTGGGCAGGCCGCGTGTGGGCCACGGGCCATACGTTGAGTCTCACTGTTTGAAATGTGAACATTGTTCTGCTGCAGTCAATGGACTAAACCAGAGAAGAAGAAAACAGACTTTACCATGAAGATCCTCAGTGTGGATCAGTATAATATCAGCCTGATGTCTGCAGTTTAGTGTCAGCACAACTTTCACATCATATTCATCTCAGCACAACTAAAACATGCTGACTGACCTCAGAGTTTCAAGTCCACATCCTGGACTCTCCAGGAAACCACACAGATGCTTCACTCCTGAATCCTGCAGCTTGTTGTTGCAGCTCAGGTCCAGCTGTCTCAGATGGGAGGGGTTGGACTTAAGTGCTGCTGCCAGATAATCACAGCTGATCTCTGACAAACCACAACTCAACAATCTGTATAATGAATGAAAGATGTAAGTTTATTAGACAAAGTGTGAGCTTGAAATCATTCAGTGTTTCATCATCTGTTCAAAGCTGAAGAAGGTTCAGAATGTAGAAGTTTAGAAAATGGAAACTCCAAACAGCTGAAGCCAACAGGAAGCAGCTTCAAACAAACACAACAAGAGAAAAAACTCTGAATGTTTCACATTAAAGTCGTACATTTATCATAAAAACAGGACAAAGACTTGAAAAAGTCGTGTTTTTCCTTCCAGGAACTACAAGGCTTCACTTTTAAAGGTGAAGTGTAAAAGAAATGGACATATTTGAAGTCCAACACCTTTTTCCAGTCACATTATTAAAGCAGACAAACTACAAGCTCATTTTCATTCCAACAAGTCATCTTCTGACCTGGACTAACAACACTGGTCTCTATGTGCAGCTGGCTGTGAGACCAGTGCTCAGGGAGCGTCTACAAAGTGCAACACTGAAAGAACATCACACACTCATTTGCTTCCAGCACTTTCACACAAACATCTACTGTCATTATTGTCACCAAACTCTGTGGATCCTTTATTGCAAATTCAAATGGGATCAAATGGTCAGACAAAAGAGGGTTATGAGGAAATATGATGAGATGTTGTGTATTAGCAGCAAGTTATTGAATCATTTTCCTCAGAAACCAAACAAAATGATTGACAAACATGTTTTTACAAACTCAGTGTTGGACTTGGATCAGCAGGATAAGCTGATGTTTAAAGGCATTTGAGTCTCGCTGTATGAGAGTCCAGTTATTACTCGATATTTATGGATGATGTTCTTTCAGTGTTGCACTTTGTAGACGCTCCCTGAGCCTCACAGCCAGCTGCACATGGACCAGCTGACATTACCCAGCATTAGAGGCGGGTGTAAAAAAATGGATTTTCCTATTTAAATGGTTTTAATTTGAATAAAGCGATGTTGATTCATTCAATCCTGAATCGATTTTTAATATAAATGTATTTTGCCAGAATCTCAGGTTAAAGCTCCCAAAAGTATTTCAACAACAAGCAAACAGATAAAACAGTAAATGAGAGCAGCTAAACACACAAAGATGGAAACACAGAGCGTGGATCGTTCACTCGACGGCACGTACACGGACACGCCGTCGGGGCTGAAAGTGGACAGCTCACAGATCCTGAAGCTGCAGGTTTCATCTGTCTCCAACCAAAACTGACTGAACCAGCAGCAGAAGAAGATCCAAACTACGCTTTACGTTTGATGAACATCGTCATGAATTCTCTCTGACTTTGACGTTTACTTCCTGCACAGCTCTCTCTCTCTCAGTGTACTTCAAGAACAGTTTACCTTCAAAAATCTGTTTCCTGCATTATTCACTGCTTATTACGCACCAGTCTGCTGTTGTGTTCACTGCTGGCGGCCTCCGAAAACAAAGCCTCATTTCTGCTGTTCAATACTGAAGAAATGTAAACCTTTTAAAATGATGACAGATTACAAACTCTCAGCTGTGTCTGTAATCAAACCTCTGTAACTTTGCTTCACTTCAGCAGCATCAGCTCATGTTCACATATTGATTCATGGTTTGCTTCAGTTTTTGATGGACTGCAGAATATTTTGAAGGTTATCTGCTATAAAAAGCCAGAACAGGAAAATCTGCTTCATGTGTTTCTGTTTGATCCTCAGTGACTTTGACACAAAGGCCTCTGCTGTGATGATCACACCTCTGATCAAGTCTCACAGTGTCAGCTTTGTTTTTATACATATGGATATGTGCTGATAAATGATCAGAATTATAATATTTCCCACTGTCTGCTGTGTGCCGTGACCTTTGACCTGCTAAAGACAGTCAGCTGTGGATTATTCATTGTTGTGTCTGATACTTAGAACTGTGAGGAAGAACACTACACAGTTAATCAGGGTCCCCTCTCTCTGAATCAGGAAAGGTGGGCAGGCCGCGTGTGGGCCGCGGGCCATACGTTGAGTCTCACTGTTTGAAATGTGAACATTGTTCTGCTGCAGTCAATGGACTAAACCAGAGAAGAAGAAAACAGACTTTACCATGAAGATCCTCAGTGTGGATCAGTATAATATCAGCCTGATGTCTGCAGTTTAGTGTCAGCACAACTTTCACATCATATTCATCTCAGCACAACTAAAACATGCTGACTGACCTCAGAGTTTCAAGTCCACATCCTGGACTCTCCAGGAAACCACACAGATGCTTCACTCCTGAATCCTGCAGCTTGTTGTTGCAGCTCAGGTCCAGCTGTCTCAGATGGGAGGGGTTGGACTTCAGTGCTGCTGCCAGATAATCACAGCTGATCTCTGACAAACCACAACTCAACAATCTGTATAATGAATGAAAGATGTAAGTTTATTAGACAAAGTGTGAGCTTGAAATCATTCAGTGTTTCATCATCTGTTCAAAGCTGAAGAAGGTTCAGAATGTAGAAGTTTAGAAAATGGAAACTCCAAACAGCTGAAGCCAACAGGAAGCAGCTTCAAACAAACACAACAAGAGAAAAAACTCTGAATGTTTCACATTAAAGTCGTACATTTATCATAAAAACAGGACAAAGACTTGAAAAAGTCGTGTTTTTCCTTCCAGGAACCACAAGGCTTCACTTTTAAAGGTGAAGTGTAAAAGAAATGGACATATTTGAAGTCCAACACCTTTTTCCAGTCACATTATTAAAGCAGACAAACTACAAGCTCATTTTCATTCCAACAAGTCATCTTCTGACCTGGACTAACAACACTGGTCTCTATGTGCAGCTGGCTGTGAGACCAGTGCTCAGGGAGCGTCTACAAAGTGCAACACTGAAAGAACATCACACACTCATTTGCTTCCATCATCCAACCTGAGGAGGAAACAGAGACGCCTCCCCTTCAAAGTAAAAGCTGCTCCTTTTGGACACAGTATCAAAGAAAGTCTACAGTATAACATAGAAAAGACAGGACAAAGTTTTGGTTGTTTTTAAATTGTGCAGAAATGAAACTACACTAAGCTCAATTATGTGACAGACATTTCATCCCATGTCAGTTTGGCCTCATCCTGGGCCGGATTATCCAGCACACACTCTGACCACAGGCCCAGGGGCCATGCACAACTGGGCTCCATCCAAGAGACAGGAAACAAACCAACACAATAATAAAAAGCACCATGTGATCTTCTTACATCTTCAAGACAAACATAGTAAAAACATGAGCATATTTGTTTCCTGATAAAATGATGTGACAGGTAGAACAGAGTAAAGTGGTGGTGTTACAGCCTTTCTCCCCTCTGCTTCCGAGGCTGTTAGTCTCTCCCAAACTCAGCTACAGGACTTCCAAATGAATGAAAGCAGCAGAAGTGGCTTTACAAATGAAAGAAGAAGAGGAGAAGAAGAGGAGAGGGAGGCCATCCTGACCATCACTCCAGCTGAAAACATCACACTTCCATTAAAGTTGGTGAGAAAATGTTGAGCAGGATGAGCTGCTGGCTAATCTGGAGGCTGTAGCAGCAGCAGCTCACAGTCACAGTGGATTTCCACTCATGAAAAAGCTCTGGCTGCTTCATTTCTCATCTCATATCAGAGACTTTAATGCTTCACTGAAGCTGCACTGTGATGCTTCCATATTCCAGTGAGGCCTCCATAATGATTTCAGCTGTTCTGTACACACACTGTGTGCCCTGTATGGCTCAAAGTCTCTGCAGCCTGTTTTTATCTGCTATCATCAGATCTTCATCATCCTCATTCACATCCCTCACACACTCTACAGCCTCATCAGCACTGACTTCATCTTCACTGACTGATGGAGCACAACATGAACCTGTGGAGGCTGAAACACTGTCCTGTCAAACATCTCCCCATCACCACTCCACTTCTGTCAGCCTTTAAATGAACCCTGCTCAAGTCTGTCACTTCTGTTTGGAGCCAAAAGGAAAAACTGTTGTTCAGTAGTTTGGAAAGACAACATTTCTGAAAGCACTCAAACGTCTTCACATCTTTCTTCAGACACATCCTGAACATTTAGGGACTAAAGAAAGTTTCAAACATCAATCAAAGACCTGAAATATAGAAAAACAACAACAGCCGCAGTCAGTGAACTCACCTCAGAGTCTCCAGTCGACAGTTTGGACTCTCCAGTCCAGCACACAGAAGCTTCACACCTGAATCCTGCAGGTTGAGGTTGTAACTCATGTCCAGCTCTGTCAGATGGGAGGGGTTGGACTTCAGAGCTGAGGCCACAACTTCACAGTGAGACTCTGAGAGTCGACAGTGAGTCAGTCTGTGATGATAGAAAATCTAAAATGTGTTATTATAAAAGCAGAAAATCTGCATTATAAACACAGACTGAATGTATATGAAGACAAAACAGAGTGAGGTCATAATCTGATGAATCTGCTCTTCACATCTGTGCTTCAGCTCCTCTTACTGTGTTTGACATGACACAATGATTGAGTCTCTCTCAGACCTGCAGACTTTTAATGAGAATCTTTGTTTGGCTTTAATCTGCAGATGAAGGAGGAAGATGGTGTCACATTTAGGCTTCCATAATGTCCACAGCCTGTCACTGAGATCTGATCCAGAGTCAGAGTGAAGACACACATTTGGACTGTTTCCTGTTTTGACTCCAGAACATTTTGAATGAGTTCAGCTCAGTGAAGAGTTCCAGCTGGAAAGATGATCTCTGTTTGCTACCTGCTGTCAGGTACGACTGTTCACGTCCACACGCAGGAAAAACCTGCTGACTGTTACCAAACGGAGCAGAAATCTCATCACTGGACAATAATGATGAATGAACTCAGAGCTGCTGATATCAGATCTGATTTCAGGGGAACTAAACACAGAAATGATTGGCTCATTTTAGCTTTCTGAGCCATTATCTGCTGCTGTGTCGCTAGTTGGCAGAAAATGATTTGTATTCCTGTTCAGGGCTTCAGTGTTTATGAGTCCAGATCCAGGTGACAGCAAGTCAAAATGATGTTACCTGTCTGTGTCCAGCAGCAGCCTGTATTCACTTTGAATATTGTTATAACCTGACATGGATCAGTTTGTCTTTGATTGGTTTGTAAATGTCACTGTTTCCATTGGACCTGAGTGACGTACAAAGACAGAGAGGGAGAGAAAGGAGAGAGAGGATGGAGACAGCACAGAGAGAGCAAACACAAACAGGTGAGAGTGGACAGGTGACCAAGGTCAGCAACCAATCAGAGAGCTTCTGTTTGACCCACAGTCACTGATGATGACTGCACATAACCAAGCAGTGTGTTACTCTGATATCAAATATGGATCCTGCTCTTATAATAATGATCATCAGATGATATTATTGTGTTATTTTGTAGCTGAATACGATGTTTGTGTGATTATCAGTGAACGAAGCAGTGAGAAGGATGGAGAGAGAGAGAGGACAGAGGGTGAAGTTAGAAACACTAAAAGGATTTTTCATGGATTTCATGGATGATTTGAGTGATTTCCAGCAGGACACTTAAACATGTCAGTGGACGTCCTAAAGAACATATTCACTGATATGAAACGTGTCATTGAACAGGATTAATATCAGTGGAAACATGGTGGAAACAGCTGTGACTGCATGGATGTGACACACTTCAAATCTGTTCTCCACTCTTGGATTTGGGATCCATGGAGCTGCTGCTGAGTCTGTACAATAAAGGAATGGTGTGGAAGGTTGCAGCGTACGGACACAAACACTTTGTGGTTACAATCTGATTTTATTTTCAACATTAAACTACTAACCTACACTGATCAATGATGTTAATGATCACATCTGGACTCACCCAGCCTTTCTGCAGTTCCTCACAGCTGGAATCAGTCTCTGTCGTCCCGGCACTGATGTGTCATACTTCTGCAGGTCCAACTCATCCAGAACCTCCTCTGACATCTGCAGCATGAAGGCCAGAGCTGAGCACTGGATCTCAGAGAGTTTCTTCTTTGATCTGTTCTCTGACGTCAGGAACTCTTGGATCTCCTGATGTACTGAGAGGTGGTTCATCTCCATCAGACAGTGGAAGATGTTGATGTTTCTGTCAGGAGAGATTCCATAACTGTTCATCTCCTTCAGGTTGTTGATGACTCTCTGGATGGTTTCTGGACTGATCTCTGTCTGACCCAGCAGACCTACTAAGAGTCTCTGGTTGGACTCCAGACAGAGGCCATGAAGGAAGCGAACAAACAGGTCCAGGTGGCCATTTTTACTCTGGAGGGATTTATACATGGCTCTGCTCAGGAAATCATCCAGAGAGGACTCGTATTTTTTTCCTAAGAAGTCCTCCACCACCTTTGTCTTCCTGTTGGTGTGACAGTGGAACATGTAGACAGCAGCCAGAAACTCCTGAATGCTCAGATGAACAAAGCAGTAGACTGGTTTCTGGAAGATCACACACTCTCTTTTGAAGATCTCTGTACAAACTCCTGAGTACACCGAGGCCTCTGTCACATCCAGACCACACTGCTCCAGGTCTTCTTGGTAGAACACGATGTTTCCTTTCTCCAGATGTTCAAACGCCAGCCTCCCCAGCTTCAAAAGAACTTCCCTGTCAGCCTCCGTCAGCTCCTGTGGACTCGTCTCACGTCCCTCATGGTACTTGTTCTTCTTCCTCTTTGTCTGAACCAGCAGGAAGTGTGAGTACATTTCAGTCAGGGTCTTCGGCAGCTCTCCTCTTTGCTCTGAAGTCAACATGTGCTCCAGAACTGTAGCAGTGATCCAGCAGAAGACTGGGATACTACACATGATGTGGAGGCTCCTGGATGTCTTCATGTGGGAGATGATTCTGCTGGACAGCTCTTCATCACTAAATCTCCTCCTGAAGTACTCCTCCTTCTGGGCATCAGTGAAGCCTCGTACTTCTGTTAGCCTGTCAACACATGTAGGAGGGATCTGATTGGCTGCTGCGGGTCGGGAAGTTATCCAGACGAGAGCCGAGGGAAGCAGATTCCCCTGGATGAGGTTTGTCAGCAGCTGGCTGACTGATGACTTCTGTGTGACATCAGACAGCAGCTTCCTGTTGGTGAAATCCAATGAAAGTCTGCTTTCATCCAGGCCGTCAAAGATGAACAAAAGCTGAGAGACAGCCAGCTTCTCTGCTGTGACCTTCTCTAATGTTGGATGGAAAACATGGAGCAGCTCCAGAAGACTGTACTGCTCATCTCTGATCAGGTTCAGCTCCCTGAATGAAAGCAGAACCACCACACTGACATGTTGGTTCTCCAAGCCCTCTGCCCAGTCCAGAGTGAACTTCTGCATTGAGAAGGTTTTTCCAACACCAGCCACGCCGTTGGTCAGAACCACTCTGATGGGTCTCTGTTGGTCAGGTAAGGCTTTAAAGATGTCCTGGCACCTGATTGGAGCGTCATTGAGGGCGTCCATCTTGGAAGCTGTCTCTAGCTGCCTCACCTCATGTTGGGTATGAACCTCTTCACTCTGTCCCTCTGTGATGTAGAGCTCAGTGTAGATGGTGTTGAGGAGGGATCTACTTCCTGTTTCATCACTTCCTTCAGTCACACGTTCACATCTCCTCCTCAGACTGATCTTATGTTCATCTAAAACCTCCTGCAGACCAACATCTGCTGAAAGAAAGAAAAACAATGAGACTAAAGAGAAAGAAAACTCTTCAATGTCTGAACAACACAAGAAGTCCAGTTTTCAGAAATGAGTCCATCAGCAGACAGATGTTCAGTCTTACTTTGTACACAGCTGCTCTGACTGGCTGTCTGCAGTCCAGCTGTGCTTCTGGATCTTTCTCCACACTGGGGACAGGAGGAGTCTCCCGATGGAGCAGACTGGTCCCAGTATGAGGAGATGCACTGTCTGCAGAACCAGTGTCCACAGCTGGTAGAGACTGGATCCTTCAGGACGTCCTGACACAAAGCACAGCAGGACAGCTGCTCCTCCCCACAAACACCACTCCTCTTCCTCTCTCTGTGAACACATTTCTTCATCACTAAAACATTTACTGTCAGTGAAAAACATCCACTGACAGTTCCTCACAAAGGAACTGTGAGGAACTGCAGTTCCTCAGAGTTCCTTTGATTTCATCAACACTAATGAGCTGCTCTTCCTGTCTGCCTGTCTCATTAAACACTGAGTGATGAATACAAACTCAACACTTCCTGCAGACTTCCTGACTTCACAATAAAAGCTTTCCATCAGAGAGAGACAGTTATGACTTTCACTGTTTTACAGCCGCTGTGTGCAGATTATCTGGGTCAGTTCACTCTGAAGCAGCTTAGAAGTGTCCGTGTAGAGCCATGGTCTGACACACAGAGACTTCTGATTTTCTCTATTTAAACAAACATGATGAAGATGAGCAGGTTTCTCTTCTAGTATAAACTCTGTGTCTCTCTGGCTGGCTCATGATGGCTTTTCAGGTTTTATGTTTTGCTCTCTCCTGCTAGCGTTTTGCCTGCCTGGGTGGAGCTTGTAATGGCCTCTTGCTCTTGGTCCACACAGTTATGATGATTACACCACCCGTTGCTGATTCACCTGGGCTTACCGGTAACCATTTAATGCTGCTGCATGGAGCAGTTTGTCGCTGGGACATTGACCCTCCTGTGTTCATGATCTCAGCTCCTTGCTAAGAAATCTCTCTCTAAATTCACCAGCTGGGTTAACTTTGAGTATACTTTGAGTACATATTTCCCCGGACCTTACAGACGCTTACCTGTGACTCCCGTGTGTGGCTGTGTGAGTGCAGAGCAGGACAAGAGTGACTGAAGAGGAGTGAGTGTGGACGCCCTTCCCTCTTTTCCCTGGAGCCCTGGACCCCCTCCCCAACTCACTGTACATATATAGAGCACTGTGGTTCACCCCTTTGGTAAATAAACTGTCACCTTTTTGTTTGTCAGAACTCAGTCTGTGCTTGAGTTCCTCTGTTAGCCATGACATTTTGTTGGTTCTCTCTCTTCAGGTCCCTGTAAGTGTTTGATCTAAAACATTATATTTATTCTGCTTTGATTGTTTTGTGTGCTGAGGGACATTGTTGCATGATCCACTTTTTCTTATCACTCAAATATCCTGATACTTTCAGAAAGTTGGAGAGCTCTCCTGGCTTGCTTAGTCTTTGCTCTGTACTGCAGTACTTGCACTGGTTTCACTGGACAAGTCTGCATGTGAATCTACAACTGATCTGACATTGTGGCACAAACACAGTAAACAAACACTACGAGCACCTTGTTTCATGTGCAGTGGCTTTCTTCTCATTCTGTTACTGAACACTGTATGAAAAGCCTCTCACTGCCAGCATCCTTCCAGCCCCACGACAACAAGACCAACTCACATCTTCACAACACCAAGAATTTTTCCCCTTTTCTTTGGAGCAACTGAGAAGCCAATAGGATTGTAGCTCAAACTTGCCAACAGTCCTGCTTCATCACTGCTCACTCCTACCTGTGTTGGTGCTCAGTGGACAGTCATAGCCTGCTGCTAGCATGAATGCTAAATGTACTGCTGTGGATGATCAGCAGAACAAGATGTTGTCAGTTTGACTGTTTGCTGTATTTAAAGTGTTTTTCTCAGTTCGTCTGTATTCAAAGTGCATTCGGGGCTTTAGCTGACAGCTCTTTGTGCTAACAAACTAAACTCTCTTAGTTTAAGCCAGCAGACTTTACCAAACACAAAGCCTGCTGCTGCCTCCATGGGTTAGCTTGTGTGACTGGTGTTTGCACCAATGAAATCTAAATCACACTAATGTGTCCTCCAAGGTGTTTGGTGGGAGCACTGAGTGAAACATAAGAGCTCTGGTAAAATAACAAACAGGGCTGTGAGAGCAACTGAAGTGATAAAAATACTGTTTAAAGATAAAAAACACTTTGATGTTCTCTCGTCACCTAACAAAGTCCAAACCCTGTGAACTATTTTAGCTTTAATAATTGTGGATTCAGGTATCCTGAACCCATCTTTGGACATTTGTAATTAAATATTTTAAAACTCCATCAGAGACTCCTGATGTGGCTGTTTGGAGAAGGAAAAGAGGGACAAAGTGGAGCGTCGAGCTGAGGCTTCATTCACTGCAAACCTACAGTTATGTTTCCTTATTTCTGCTGTTTGCATGTTCACAGCTGAAATAAAGCTGCCTCTTTGACTTCATCCTGTTGTGTTTGGGTCCAATCCTGCCTGCCACACAGCGCTACAGGACAAAGTCTAAGACCTTTTTAATGAATCTTTGGTCATATTTATCCAGGAAAACACAAACGTAAAGGAGTCATCACAGGTCTCTGACCTCGTTGGTCCAGGTTCACCGCTGAAGTCTGGAGTGTAATGTTTGGACCAGTCACTTTTCACAGACGGACAGCTGGATCCTGCAGACTGTGACCTCTGACCTCTGCAGACACAAACATGTTTTATTCAATGATCAATTCTCTGATAAAGTGATTGAAGCAGCTGTGATCACACAGACTGCAGATAATGCAGCTGTTTCCTGGAAACCAGGAAACATCAAAATCATTTAAATCAGAGAGTTCTTGTTACTAACAGCTCACCTCTCTGCAGCAGAGTGCTCCTGTCCTTTAAACCAAATGGGACGGTCTACAGACCATTCACTCTGTAAGGACACACAGCTGGGTTCAGGTTCAGGTCCAGCAGGTCTCCCTGTGATCCTGTCAGAGAAGAAAAATGTGTTTTTCATTTACAGTAACAGAAGCTGTTGAATACTTACAATACCTTCATTATCCTAAAGAGAAACCAGTCTGCAGTCTCAGCATGAGTTCATCTAAATCAAACACCAAAATGTCGGATATCAACTAACAGCTCACCTCTCAGCAACAGAGTGCTCCTGTCCTTTAAACCAAATGGGACGATCCACAGACCATTCACTCTGTAAGGACACAGAGCTGGGTGGAGGTCCAGGCTGGTTCCTGTGAATAATGATGGAGCAGTGATGTGAGTGCTGAGCTGTGACATGGAGAAGAGTCATGGACAGTTAGAGATGGTCATCTCACCTCTGAGCTTTGGTCTGGCTCTCATGTTCCCCACACAGAGTGCTTTTAGAGGGAGGGACTCCCTCCTCTCTGTCCTCACACTGATCCATGCTGCTCAATTCACATCAGCTCACACACACTTTCTACCTTCACCTGCAGAGGAAACACAAATCATTCATGTGCACATCAACTGAAATCCTCCTTTCCATCATGTGTGCTGTCCAAATATCAGCTGCTTCTTTCCTGCTTCATCTCAGTGTCAGCTGAATGCAGTCAGACAGCAGTGTGAGGCAGAAGTTTCAGTCAGTTCAACAGGTGTGAACAACATTCTAAACAAATACGTCAAGCTTGGATTGCAGCGGTCAGACGAGTGGATATCGAGTTTTCTGCCATCCCCAATTTTTTGTTGGTTTGCTCGCAGCATTTTCTTTCTGGTGAGTTCTTAATAAATTCATATCTCTCTTAATAGGCTTTTAGTGTTATTTTGAATGCGCTGAGGTCATAGATAATTAGATAAAGCATCCTAATGTGTGATGTTGCAGAACCACGTCATGTTGACGGAGAGGCTTATTATTTGGCATTATTGCACTCAAACCAGCATATGAAATGGATGTAACAAATCCAGACTCGGCTCCAACGCTGCACATGGGGCACGACGACATACCTGTGTCAAACTCGGACCGGCGCACAACACTGCTTGATAAGATTGTTAAGGTGTGCTGTGTTTTGGTGAATATGTGCCCCAGTGTGGTTGTCAGACCAGGGCCAAATGAAACTTGCTCTTGTTGAATATTCATAAAACTGCTGTGTTGCATGTATAGTTCATTGTAAATAATTGTACTTTCTGTAAAGTGGTTTTAATAAAACAGAAAAGAAAAGTATGTTCATTTTTTTTTATTCAAGATCTGTTCACATGTACTTAGCAAGTACATACACATGAAATGCAAACTATTTACATGGCAACGCACAGCTTGCATCAATCGTGAATCGTTCATCTAGAGCAATTTTTGGGGCAGCTGCTGAGGAGAAGTCAATGTTATGTGCAACCTCAAGTTGTATCTTGGTCATATGGTCAACGTACTCACAATGTGGAGGCTTAAAAACGGCCAAATCTTGTACCCAACCGTTTGTGAATTAGATGTGCGCCTCCAGGAATTTATAATTCCGAAAATGATTCGCCGTGTATGCGCTGACTCCACAGACAAGATACGCGAAAATATCGGGATAGGACAATGGCAGTAGGCTGTCTGGGTTTCCGCTCCGCTGCCTTATTTCATACGGGTCCACATTACCGATGCACACTATTTTGTCCAAGTACTGTCTTTTGGCATCTTGGCGCAATCGGTCGCGATACAGCCCTTTGTCTTTTGCGCTGATTTTAAGCATGGTTCTGACAGTCCTGCTTCCAACACAGTGTGTTTGTTTTGATTTGTGGCCTTCTGACATGGTGCAGCAATCCCACAATGCACTGCGATGTGACGTCAACTCCAAAGCCCTATACGGCAGACGGCAGAAGCGGAGCGGCCAAAGAGTAAACCTTCAAAAGTAAGTACTGAATATTATGTCACTTATTTATGTGCAAATGTTTAATAATGAAGAACATTAAAACATTACTGCTGGCCACATGTCGGCAAAGTTATGTGACATTAGTGATGTTTGTACTTTCAGCGTTTACTTTGTTTTAAAGCCTCTACTTCAAAATATATATATGTATAGTCAACCTTAATCTTACAGAGATTGTGATGATTTTGTGGATAATTAAAGTCAGTCATATATCCACAAACACAACAAGCTGAAAGTCAGTGATGCTGCTCGGTTTGCAGTCCTGAATATCACGGCACAAGCAGGATTCACTGCACTGTTAATGTGAGCTATGTTATATTGCTGCCTCTGTTCGGTGGTGTCGAGCCAAACGGACTTTAACGTGTGTTTGAACGAGCTGACGGTTCACTCGTTAAGCTGAAAGAAAGATGCTTTAATCACAGGAGTCACACATGTGTCCACTGCAACATCTGGGAACTCTTCTTGTTTCGTAATAACACAAACTAAATCCTCCTTCTTTTGTGCTGTTTTGTAGCAGTGTATATGTAACCCTGGTTAACATAGCTAACAACAAATAAAAGCCTGTTAGTAAAAACAGTCATAAGAAATATATTACAGGTGATAAATAGTCAATAAATAGATCATAATGGTTAGAAAATTCATTAAAAACATCAGCAATGATATAATTCATGGTATAGGATTTCATTTGTGTTTAAAAACATGTTAAAAGGGTACAGAACTTGCTAATTCATGGTGTTTTATGTTAATTCAGGTAAAATGGCTAAAATATGTGTTGAGACTCTTATTGTGAAAGGGCACGCTGCAGCGTGACTCCTGTGATTAGCCACACCCAATCGGGTTGTTCCTTCTTTTGATGCTCGAGAGGGAGAAATGCAGACAGTCCTTGCAGAGCTGCTGCTTAAATGAGTGAAAAAATTGTAAAAATAAGCCAAAAATCTACTTAAAGCCATTTTTGTACTCTGGAGAATGTATTTTTGTTTTTCCGACCTGTCCTTGCCTTGGTGACGTTGTGAACATAACCGAACGGGACTTGGTGAGTTCAGAAATTGTCTTTTATTTCATGCAAGAAATTTTTGTTGTATTATATTGCTCATTTCATGCAAATGGAGAGCCAAGGTAGCAGATTTATGTTGTTTTATGTTAAAAACGGTGGATTCGTGCTTAAACGACACACAGGCTGCAGTTCAAAGGCCTTTGACGGTGTTTCAGCGCGCCATATTGGCATCACCTCATTTACGGCTAAATAAGCTGGAAAAAACGGACTTTTACTGTTATTTAAGGGCTACCCGTGTGTTATTTTCGAATGTTTATGCACTTTATTTTGTTGTTATGGTAGGCCATTAAGGTTTGGATCGGGAAATGCTGAGCTAGAATCGGAGTTTGATCCGCTGAGCGAGAAACAAGATGGCGAGCCACCCACGGACCCATTGAACTGTACCGAGCAGGAAAAAGGAAAACGCCCCCTGCTGGACGTTGAGCTCTTTCGCTGATAAAACTGGTAGGATTAATCCATACACCTCTGCAAAAGAACAGCGGACTTTTCAAAGCACTGGATAATCATTCGGAGTAATTCCAGGACTAATAGTTAAAGGACACAAAGACAACTTTCTTTTGTTTATTTGTTTGTTTAAGGGATTTATTCAGCCTTTTGCTGAATTGTTTTCAGTTTTACATTTATTTATTTATTTTTGTAATTTATTTTGGTCAACCTTACATTTTAATGCTGTAATGGTGTTAATGGAAATGTAAATAATTTTGTTGGGTTAAAACAAAATAAGAACTGGTTGAGAATTTAAAGGTGAACCTAGACCAAGATTAAATTAAATCTTGGGCCTAAAGAACTGAACTTGATTTAAAATAACACAGTGTTAATGCAAATAGATCAAAGGATAAACTTGAACTTAGAACTTGAAATAAATAAAACAATAACCTAGGTTGAAAATAACATCCTTCTAAAGCCAAATAAAAGGTTTTGAGATAAATAGGATGAACTGACAGAACATACTGAACTAAAAGGGGGGAAAGAAAAACCTTGTTTTCTTAAATGTGTGATGTTGAATGTTTTATGTAATGTGTCTATAACTGTCTATTCTCTGTCTTCACAAAATAATAAGCCGGCAATTTAAACGTATTTACTGGTCTGTGGTCTTTATTACATGCTACGCTCATTACTGCTCTAGTAGTCGAACCTAACTGGTCCTAGTATACTGTAACGACTCCAGAAGTGTTACATATACACCTGAGACTGTCACCTGTCTGTCTGTCCTGCACTCTCTGTCTGTTTCTTTCTCTCTGACTGTAATAAAAGTATGAACATGTGTTTATAAGTTACACTTGTGTTTAATCCTGCACCTTATCACACATTTGATTTCCATGTGTGACAACTGCAAGTGTCCAGAGTGAGGACAGACTGAGGGACCCACTGCTGCACATCATCTGTGAGGCTTTGCACCCCTGATGATCCACCAGGACAAACTCAGCAGTGTGTGAGGAAGAGGAGGAGGAAGAGCCAGCAGCAGCTGACAGATGGAGAGAATAGACAGACTGTTCCCTGTTTGTGAAGGACTGCTAGGAAAGTTTAACATAACTGTCTGTCCTGAATCAGTCTTATTAGGTAATGTTCAAATAATGTTATCATCCCAGTGTTTTCAGTGTGGGAGAAAGTACTCAGGGCCTTCAAGTTACACACTATGAAAGGCAGCAACACGTTTAATATTCAGAAACCTAAAATATGTATCAGCAGCAGAATGGAGCTAAAAATAAATGTTTGTTTCATGGTCTGATTTTCTCATCCAATAAAGGAATATTTCATATATCAGTCTACTCTTCATTCTATCAGAAACAGTTATCACAGCTCCTACATTTTCTTTTTACACATATATGTAAGCATTGAGCCAAATTTAGTAATGCCAACATATTAAAAGAACAATATTTGTCTCTTATATATAATACATCTGTATATAAACTGTCAAAGATACTTGTCTTTGAGTGAAGATTTAAGGTGATAGGAAATATAAATAACTTCTACTTGAATCTTTGACACAGAGTTCAAGCTCATTATATTTACATTACCACAGTGAGATGACTTTAGTCTCATGAACAACATTAGCTAATTGTTATTTACTAGCTAATCTTAAATGACTGTTCAGTACAGAAATGAAGCCCAACAATCATGTTTTACAGTCCTGTGATCTCAGCCTCAGATACTCAACTAATCAAAGCGATGTCATGAAAAAAATGGCTGAGCAACAAAACATTTTTTCTTCTTCATTTCTGTCAAACAAAGCTGTATGAAACGTTTCTCGCTGTTAGTATCATGGTTGCTAGGCAACCTGAGCAGCGCGACGAAGGCTAGACCGTCCCATTTCACAAACCTCTCACTTCCGCACTTCTCGTACTCATAGTACGTAGTACGCGTAGTGCGCATACTTCAAGCGTGCACTCTCTTAATTGCGACACAGCATAAACTATAAGTACACAAAACAGGAACGTAGTTCAGAGTGGCGGACACACTCGGCCTCGTTGGTCCAGCTGTGAGTCCGTTACCGTGAACTATGGAGCGGCAGATTTGTGCTGAACTAAGCTGCACACAGCTGATGTTAGCCAGGAAACATTACACACTGACTTTAATGGAGAGACCGGAAATACAAACACACACAGTTTGTTGTGTGAAGAAATCAAACACGAGCTGAACAAACAGTAAAGTTCCTAAAGACAAACTGTTAAAGGAGGAAACAAAGCAAACTTACAGTTTCTTCACACACCAACAACAAGCTCCGCTCCACACCTGGACACTAAACACGGACACCCAGGTGAGCTGCTTCCTGGAAGGAGGCGGGACTCCACCTGAAACTCAGCACAGGTGGGAGGGGCTCAGCTCTGTGTGTGCTGATGTGTTAACTTTAAAAATATGCCGTCTGACTGCTCAGACTGAGTCAGAGTAAAGTTCACATGCTGACGTGTGGAGACATGAAACCTTGTTGTAGCTGCAGGTGTGAACACACTGATCACAGATCAGCTCTGCTGTATTTGTAACATGAACATTTCTGCTGCAAAGCTTCAAATGTTCAGCATGTTTCTCTGTTTCCAGTCTATAGATCCAGTCACACTTTCTACCTTCACCTGTGCAGTAAAGACTGAGAGCAGAGCTGCAACCAAGCGTCCAATCAGGGAGCAGCATCAACACCTGAGCTTCATTCAGACTCTGTTATTGACGATGTTGTTGGTACAAAGTTCATCTGCTGCTCACATGAATCCATGAAAGATTTATTTCACTGAATGTTTCTTCAAAGCTCATTTCAACCTGTTGAAGTCATGAATGAAAGTGCAGACTGAGAGTGGATCACATGATGTTTGAGGTGTGTCATGTGACATGTTCAGTATTGTCACACATGTCTAGATTGTCCCTGATATCATAACTGCTCAAACACTGATGATTATATTTGAAGAATTATTACTTTTGGCAGCAAAGTTTGAATGGAGCTCTGTCTGTGCTGATTTGTCGCCCTCTTGAGGTCAAAGCACAAACTGCATGATGTCACTGTAACCACCACAGTGACAGGAAGTGTTTTTAAATGACTGAAACACTGAAATGATGCTAACAGCTGTCGTTAGGCTCACTGACAGCAGTGTTGATGTGTTCATTTCAAACACTGGCTCAGGTCAGACTCCTTCATCCTTCTCCAGCGTGAGGCCGCCCTCAGACCCACTGAAGCTCTGACCTTTGACCTCCTGACCCTAACCATTTTAGTCTCATCTTTAAATGCAAATCCATCCAAAATGTAGCCGAGCAAAAGAAGCTGGAAGCTGTTCTATGAATGATGTTCATACCAGAGTTTCTGTTTCCAGCTCAGATGTGTTAAACGCTGCTGCTGTGCTACATTTGTCATTTCCTGCTTTCACTACCATCCATGTCAAAGCGCTGAAGTCATCTGATCACTTTAATGCAGTAAAACAGGAGCTGTAAGTCTAACATTTATTTACTGTCATCACAAACACACACAGCTGGATTAACATCCAGACAAAGGGCTGAAAAGCTGAGAATCAGCATTTGATTATTATTATTATATTTCCTGTTTATGTGGATGTACTTTTCTATCTGTCAGTGCTGAAGCAGGCGTCACTGATCACATGACTCTGAGGGATGTTTCCAGCACCTCACTGAATCTGAGCCATGAAGGTTTAAGGTATCTGTAAAGGCAAAGCAGGTCTGAGCCTGTGGTAGCAAGCTGTACCTAATAAAGTGGCAGCAAGGACTCAGTCAGTAATGATCAGAGCCAGCAGGGAGCAGCACAGAGAGGTGAGGTGCTGTCAGAGAAGCAGGCTGACATCAGACTGGTCATATTCCATCATCTATACCTGAAATAATCATCAAACACACGCAGAGCAGAAACATGTGGAAACATCTGGAGCTCAGTCTCAGTTTGATCCCTCAGAGGTTTACCTCAGTCCTGCTCCTCTGCTTCCTGTTTACAGCGCACACATCATGCTGTGTACTGAGAGTCATGTGGTCAAAGCGAGGCCCTGGTACTCTGACAGAAAGCTAGCACAGTTATCCTAATGTGTGACATCACTTCTAACCAGAGAGCATTCAGCTTTCACAGCAGCCAACATCCTGTCACACTGAGCATGTGCAAACACAGCAGCCAACATCCTGTTACACTGAGCATGTGCAAACACCGCTCTCAGCCAACATCCTGTCACACTGAGCATGTGCAAACTCATCAGCCAACATCCTGTCACACTGAGCATGTGCAAACACAGCAGCCAACATCCTGTTACACTGAGCATGTGCAAACACAGCAGCCCACATCCTGTCACACTGAGCATGTGCAAACACCGCTCTCAGCTTCCATCACTCACAAGCTCCACCCTCCACTTAAAAGCCCAGAACAAAACTTGTGACCAACACAGCACAGACAGAGGTGATGTTCACGCTCTGTTTCTGGGTGGGAAACTCACCTGTGGGTGTGGCTGTTCCTCCCCTACAATCTCTGATGCCACAGCTGCTAAATTAGACTGAACTGAAGCCAGACTCAAACAGAAAACATCCTCAAAGACTTAGAGAGAGCGCTGCTCCATCTCTGGACCCAAAATATATGTTCCACCACCACGCTGCAATGCATCTTGGGATAGGGTGGGCCCACCTGTGCTTCAAATCCAGGGAGAAGGTGGACATGTTTGTGGGAGGCTAGGATTCTGGATGCCCTTTGCGGCCACGCTGTGATGTCATGGACCTCCAGAGGAAGCAGAGGCTGAATTTAAACACACCTGCTGACTTCATGTGTTCTGCTCTGACAGCTGCCATGTGTCAGAGCGTGGATAATAAAGCCATCAAACTTCACTCAGCTCCAATAACACCATCAGTGTTTGATGTCCAGAGGATTCATCAGCTTTAACCATGATAGAAGCAGGAAGTTAAGATGAAGATGATAAACCACACTGAGCGACACACTGCGAGCAGGTTTGCAGAGATCTGAGCAAGAGCGAATGAAAAAACTGAGCGAGAGAGGGGCTGTTATTAAATGAATGAAGTCCTCACCTCCCAGCTTCAGTCAGACTGGTTCACCTGTCCCCACACCAGTCACACCACTGGCTGAGAACATGGATCAGCACTTGCACTTGAGCACATGGATAATGTGACTTGGAGCTCTTTTGGTTCAGAGACAGCAAGCAGTTAGGCAAAGAGAGAAGAACTCAGCCTGTGGGATTCACTGAAAGATGTCATATAAATCCTTAGCACCATCCACAAGCATTTGCATTATTTGCAAAGAACATGGAGAACATCGGTGTATGAACGCAGCAGTACTCGTCTATATTGGAAAACAACATTTACAGCTACATTTACCAGAGGATCACAGACCCGCGCAGTAAACACAAGAGAGATAAACATGTTTGTGAACACAGGTTTGTTCTTCCAGATTTATGACTTAATGCCAAACTATTCTGATCTCATTTTAAAATGAAACATGTCCATGTAATGACTGCATTAACCTGATGGGCCTGAGGTCAAGTTTAGGATATATTGTTCATTTCTCCAAAAGATATTTCCAATTGGTCGTACCTGATAAGTAGAAAAAGTAAAAATTATCTTTGAATGGTGTTTTTGTGTTTATTTATTTCTAAATGCTTGGACTGGACAAAATGAAAAGGTTTAGCAATGAGTACATGGCAGGCACAGCTCAGGTTTGAAAGTCTGAGACAGATTGTGCACAGAGGGTTAGTGGATATATTGGCAAGAGGAGGATGAAGGTGGAGCTACCATCATCACCATGTCGCCATATGAGGGCAGTGGGTCTCAGGAGGTTCATAAAAACAATTGTGGGATGACTCACTGTCTTACTTTTCTGGAGGTCATTTAATACTTTAGGTTCAACATTTTCCAACCTGATATCGTAACGACATCAGAAATGAGTCATTCTTTTATGCTGCTGTATCATCGATTGATATAAATTCATGTTTCTGTAGCTAATCCAAAAAAATCATTGTTGTCTTCATACATTGACAATAATTCTTTAGTCATAAAGCTTCAAACGAGCAGGTTCATATCTCAGTATTTCACCAACAACTGAGGACACTAGAGTGTCATTCCTCAGTGCAACACAATGCAGTTCCTACAGTTTAACAGCATTTGACACATTTCTCTATATAAAAATGTTTCAGGCTAAAAAGTCCGTAAATGTTGACACTAGATCATATGTTCTACTCTTATGTGCACTGGAGTGGGTTGGTGATCAGTCTGTGAGGTGCTATCTAATGATCTACCAACCAAGTTAATAATCCTGTCATAAGATTTGGTTCCATCAATGACAGAAATGGATGAACCAGTGTTGATGTTTGGTTTCAGACTGATGGCACAATGATTGTGACCATGGATGCCTACTTTGGTCTTGGAAGAAAAAGAAGAAGTATTATTGAGCGCTTTCATGGAAACATCATGTTTGTAAGAGACAAAGATGTAGAGGAATATCTGCTGTCTCATCCTGATAGCTCCAAACCAGCTGAGCTGAGGAAATGTTGAAGGAAATTTCATGTCACTGCTCCATCACTAGTGAGGAGTTCTCCTAAATAAGTCATAGTTTTAAATGGATTGGTTATGTAAGAGACAACATTTGAAGTATTTGTGATGGAAACAGATGTTTTTGAATGTGCAGATGTTGAGTGCCCCCCCCCCCCCCCCCACACACACACACACACACACATACACACACATACCCCTATTTTTTATTTTATTTTAAAGATAATTTCTGTCATGTTAAAGATATTATGGTTGATTCAGGACTACTATTTCCTTTTGTAATTAGGATTGTAGCAACTTTAAAGCTGAAAATTTACTTCAGTCACAAAACCAGCCAAAAACACAGGATGTAACTGGTGTAACTGGTGTAACTGGTGTATTTGGAGCCTCCTGTCGTCATGAAATTCCCTTTATGTTTTTGAACATGATTCATGGAGAATGCTGAGTTGTTAATCAATGCTTACGTCATTAACCTACAGTCAACAATGTCACCAAATGTTTCCCAAAAATATTATTTCTCTTATCGACTCGAAACCATTGAGATGATCTTTTTTTTAAACAGGCGAGCAGATCCAACGTATGTCATCAGTGAGCTGGTGAAAAGATACCAGGACAAGAACATCAAGCTGAATTTCATATACGACACCATGTGTGTGCCGTCCTCACATATACATGTGAGTATTTTCTTTTACTATATGACACAAGAACAACATTTCCTGTTTATAAAACACTGTTTGGTGTTTATCAGACAAATGGAGGAGGAACACCTCGAGGTATTTCCCTGGCTGTCCATGTTTATGGACATAAACTGCAGTGCCAGCTATGATTTATTGGTCAATGTACACAAACTGACACACATGTCATCCTAAGCACATGCACACACTATTCAGTCCATACTTTGATAAACTCTTGTACAGTAAACAGTAAATATGTGTTAATCAGAAATCTTTTAGAGCACACGACGGCTTCCTGGGTTTGGGCTGAACGATGGAGAAGGCATGGAGAGGTTCTGCTCCTTCCTCAGAAGATCTGCAGGAGTCACAAAGAGATGACTCCATCACATCGACTGGAAATTCTGACTGATGCATTATTGCATTATGGGAGGAGGAAGTCATCGGATCTAGGTACACATGTTTCTGTATTAGTAGTTAAAATGACTCATTTACATTCAAACTGAGAGAGCTGACAGTTCCTACTGATAGAAGTGCAGCTCCTTCAGAGATGGGACAAAGAGGAGAAGGTCACAAGTCTGCTGAGGAGGAGATTTCTGCCATCCTGAAAGAGTCCCCGAGAAACCCGACTTTAATGGAACGTATGCTTGTAGTCGCAAGTGAATCTTTTCTCTTCCATGTTTGTCCAAGTGACTATTTCAGAACAAGACATCCAACAGTGGATGGAAAGAGAGACAGAAGCTGACAAACATGCACTTTTGAAAACGAGACCCAAAGGTTTGTTGATTTTGCCTGATTTGTTTCTTATTGGGTACTCAGGAAGCTGACAGTGGCTACTTCCTGTCTTTAGATTCTGTTCCCAAATGGAAGAGGAAGTATGTCATGAAACTGGTCGGGCATTGCACAGCTACAAGCATTTCACCTCATGTCATACTGTGTATGGTTTTGTGTGTGTGATAAATACAATTTGAACTTGAATTTGAAACTGGTTCAATTCAACCAGCTCAGGTAGGATTGAATTAAACTATATATAGTGTTTTGTTGATATTCCAATCGTAAGAGTTCAAATGTTAGCAAACATAAAGGTTAACAGTTGTGCTTAGTTATGTCGACTATATGATGGGAAAACCTTGCTGTCAGTTTTACATGTGCGTTTTTAAATGTAGATCCCTGAATCACGAGTCACCCACTGCAGACCAAACACAGGAAGTTAACGTGTTAATGTTCCATTCATCTAATCTGGAAATGTTTGTTTTGGGGCGGTCTTGATCTTCCTATTGTGTTTAGGCCAGAGAGTGCTCTTCAAACTACTGACAGACACGCCCACATTACAAGCAGATGGTGTGAGTCTGATTTGATTTTCCAGTCAACGCTGAGAGACTGCGAGCAAGAAATGAAGCAAGGAAGAAGGATCGCTCTACTCAATCTCAAGCACTTTTTCATTGTGACAGAGGGAAACATTGTATTTTCTGCGTCACTTCCTCACAGAAAAGATATTTGTACCCATTCTGCAGGTAAACTGTTGATGGGACAATAAACAAATTTCACTTTGCAAAATGTTCTGCAGGGAGGTTGTGGTTGCTTCTTTCGACTACCATGACCTGGATGACTGAGAACCTACGCAGACACGTTCTCAGGGAAGGGCTCCACACTTATTGTACTGATTTAACTGAGCTTATTGTGATCAAGCAAAGTTTGCTTTAATGTGTCTCTATTGACAACACAAAGAATTTTTGTCACTATTCATAAAATGTAGAAATCTTCAAATATATCTGAAGTGCTTGGTGTAAATTCAATGATTCAAGCTCCAGTTGGTTGTCATCTTCACTGAAAAATAAATATGAATAAATGATTATAATATATAATAAATAATATCATGTGTTGTTGGTGTTTTCTGTAAATGCCTTTTTGAATGTAAATGCTTTGTTTGAGACAGACAGGGAGTCGCTATAAAGCTGTCCAATCAAATCCACGTCTGTAACAGAGACTGAAGAAGATTGTAACAGAGTCCAACAGTCTGCAGTGGCCACCACAGTCCACTGTCTTCACATCACAATTTCAACATGCTGTGATATCCAGTTCATCTGTAATAGATACTGGATCTAATCAGTCAGCAGATATTTGATCACCTTATTTATAACTATACTAGAAACAAACACAACTGTGTTGGTGATTCATGCAAACTTGCACATCAGCCTTTGAAGGTTTTGTAGTATTGAGAACAAAGAGGTTGTGTTAGGGCTGAAAAGCCCGACTTGTTCTCCTCTGCAGGTCATCAAATGCACCACAGAAGTTTGTATTTGCAGAAGCCTGTATATGTTTGATGGCTTTATTATTCTCTGTTCAAAGACAATAAATGTGGAAAATGTCTCATGTAGTATCAGCGTCATTTAAAAATAACTGCAAACATTTAGAGAACATGTGCTGCTGTTTGTCCTACATTTCCAACACTGAATGAACCCTGAAAACGTGATGGCAGGTGGCAGATTGGAGTTCACATGAAATATCGGCTGCATGAAGACTGGAAAATATAGATGATAAAAACATGCAGCCAAACATTTGTGGACATGGATAAACTATCTGATCCAAAAAGCAGGAAGTGACACAGCTAGAAAATGAAAGTGTGTAACAGCTGAAGTCAAATGTAATGCAGAGTTGAATCTGCACTTGGATCCATCTGTGAAAGGTCCACATGTAGGGATCACATGAGTCATGATGTTTGTCAGTCCAGCTTGAAAACTCCATCTACTGTGGGCTACATATACTGGGCTGGTAGCTCCATAGTGCTGGAAAGAAACTATTCAATGTGCATATTTTAAAATCAGAGGCTCTTCTAACACAGGAGCCATGTTGAGTTTAGATTCCAGCCGACCACCGGCAGTCTGAAATGGAATGAAGCCCATTGACAGCGAGCAGGTCTAAACAGGAATGGAACGCATCCATGGATAATACACCACTTTATTTGAAGACATCTGTAGCACTGCCTCAGTTCTGGATGTTTCCACAGACTCCTCTGGCCTCTGTGCACCTAAAGAAAAGGTCAAAGGTCAGCAGCACATGTAGTTGGGATAAGTTTTCATTTACAAACAACAGTCGCACTGTGACAAAGTGGAGGAGCAGTTGCAATGCTCTCCATTTGTCCCATATGTGTTTACCTTTTCTTGCACATTGTACACATTATTCTGTTTCTATGTATTTGCTATGATTTGCTATTTGTCAAGTAACATTGCTTCACTCACTATCCCGGGTTTGTTTGTGTAAGCGTTGTGTTGCCGGCAAATCAAACATTCTGCAAATTAAGACAAATACTAAGTTATGTTTCTTTATATTTTATTATGTTACAGATTAAGTTGTTCATACTTACTTTGTTTGTCTTTTCAGTCGTCCTAAGGGTCAGGTGTGGGGAAACGCCCGCCTGGGATTTCCTCATTTTAAAGTCCTGATGATGTCACACATGACATCAGCAGGTCAAACAAAGTGGAGGGGTTTCTTTTTCCATAGAGATGCTTCCTTTTGTTTGTGTTAAGGTTTAAAGGGATTTGTTGAATGTTTTTCCTTTCGTTAATACTGCCATTTAGTTGTGTAAATGTGCATGTTAGAAGTGTGTGGAGGTTTTGTGTTTTTTGGATAATCTGTGTAGCGTTTTAGATCCCTCAGTTGAGTGAGTGGTACTGGCTGGACAATTGGAGGGAAATTGGTGGCCCTATTTAAAGCCAGTCTCTATCAGATGCAGGAGAGGAGAGGTGAGCTGTGTCACCAGATCCATGTTATGTTGAGTTTTGTTAATAGAGTTTATTTGGGGAGGAAGTTTTGTTAAGTTACATTAAATTAACTTCACTGTAAATAAGTTGCTCACCTTGGAAATCTGAAATGTCTGCTTCCCTACCACCTTCCTTGACGTTCGAGTCTGACTACTTCACACGCACAAACTATACAATTATTTTCCTCCAATTTTCACTTGCAGAAATGGTCCTGTGTGATTTCTAGGCTGTGATATAAAAACTAGTTCCTAATGGCAGCGATTCACTCAGTAAACATGTGTTTCCTTCACCAACCTCACACACAGATCCAATAAGATCAGGAAGTGGGCAGTATAGTACAATATGTGTTATTTTGTGCTGTACTGCCCAAACTAAAGATCTGCTGAAGTGTTGGAAATGATTCAGATGTTTATTTTGGACGATACAGCAGAAGATCAGACATGAAAGTGGAGATAACACAGAAGACCTGCAGCAAAGGGTCAGAGGTCAGACTGGGCCCCTGGATTCAACAATGAGCCAATGATCATCAAGTAGTGACTAAAGCAGAGCCCTGACGTTCTGACATTCATCACACAGTTAAAACAAATGTCTGCTGATGACTTCATCTCATGAAACGACTGATAGATGTCAACTCATTGATCAGCTGAGCTGCTGCTGCTGATCTTCTTCATCGTGCACAGAAACATTCAGCTTGTTTCAATCAGTAAATAACTTTGAACTGTTCCCACTCAAAATGCTGTCAGAACAATGATCATTGTTACTCCCCTCGAGTCTTAATAAAGCTCAACTTGTTCTTTGTGTTTAAACTGACATTTATTTCGGACAGGAGGATTCTTCCACATCTTAACGTGTAATGATGTCCAACCACAGCCGATACAATGCCGTCAGAACTAAAAGGAAATACAAACTTAAATGAATATTCTTACTAAAGTCCTTAAGCGTTATATTCAACGAAACATTCCAAGAAAATGATCAATAAAGTACACATTACACCTCACACTGCGGCTATTGCACTTGAATACCACGCAACAGTCGCGCATTTACATACAACGATAATAAATAAAACATTTACCTCATTGGCCTCACTCAAAGGGAATAAACTTTCATTTTTACGTGGTGGGGAGGTCCAAAAAAAGGCACTCTTTATTTATCTTTCTGCACATGTGCAAACCTCATGGCTCGTCTCTTAATTAGCTTGCTGAGTGTGACAGCCAAAAAATGCCCTCTTAGCCACAACACAACTTTAGAAAAGGTTCCTATCTAATTGCACAATTAGCACAAATAACACATTTAAACATATAAATCTAATCAACAAACATGAATTACTATTTATTTCTTAATATTTCAACTCAGGGCGATTTTAGCCCATTTTTGGGGCACCCCCAAAATGAATCAAAGCACCCCCAAAGACTTCTTACTTTTTTGACAATATTTGCTGTTTGTGTGACACACTACTAAAAATATAAAAAGCATACAGTATTTGGTTGAGACGAAACATTTTAACAACAAAAGTATAGATACCCCCCCTCCCATAATGGTTTGTTCCAGCTCGCCTCTCCTCTACTCTGGCTCTAGCGCCCTTTCTGCCAGAGCGATGGTGGCTGAGACGCAGCGGAGCGGAGGTGTAAGTGCCTGGCTTAAAACAGGACATATTAGCTACATTTAACCTTCAGTTACTCTTTATATAGTTAGGTAGGAGTCAGACCATGTTTCTTTTTAGCTGAAAAACATTACACCAGGTAACCTGCAGTGTTGAAAATGTGTTTTCCGATGATGTTTGCTACCCTACTATCCGTCTTGCTCTGTAGTAAAATCAGCGAGATTTGACCGTCCTGTTGCTCCCATTGAAATGCATACAGCCTATTTAAAATCTAAAACTTAAAATTGTTCGTAGCCTGCTGTTGTTACCACTGTCCTGTTTGAAATGGATACTTACTAGCTAACTGACTGGATCAGAATCAGAATCAGAAAGGGTTTTATTGCCAAATGTTGAGCAGGTTTACAACATTAGGAAATTGCTGCGGTGCTTCAGTGCAAACATACTGTCATAAATTACGCTTAAATAGACATGAAAAAATAAAAATAAGAATAAGAATTAAAAGTGCTACGTAGAAAGATATATACATGAGTGCAGGTGGTGATCAGTGCAAACATGGAATGAAGCAGTGACACAGCGTAGGGTCATGTGTTAGTGGTGGGAACAGTCATACGGTTATTGTTCATGTGTCCAACAGCAGAGGGGAAGAAACTGTTCTTATGGCGAGAGGTTCTGGTGCGAATGGACCGGAGCCTCCTGCCTGAGGGGAGCAGGTCAAACAGACCGTGTCCAGGGTGAGAAGGGTCAGCTGAGATCCGAGCTGCACGCCCCAGTGTCCTGGAGGTGTACAGGTCCTGCAGAGATGGGAGTCTACAGCCAATCACCTTCTCAGCAGAGCGCACAACACGCTGCAGTCTCTGTTTGTCCCTGATAGTGGCTCCAGCGTACCACACGGTGATGGAGGAGGTGAGGATGGACTCGATGATTGCAGTGTAGAATTGCATCATCGTCCGTGTTGGCAGGTTGAATTTCTTCTGCTGCCTCAGGAAGTACATCCTCTGCTGGGCTTTCTTGATGGCGGAGGTGATGGTGGGCTCCCACTTCAGGTCCTGGGTGATGGTGGTACCCAGGAAGCGGAATGAGTCCACAGAGGTGATGGGGGTGTCAGTCAGGATGATGGGGGGGAGTGGAGCTGTGTGCTTCCTGAAGTCCACAATAATCTCCACTGTCTTCTGGCCATTCATCACCAGGTTGTTGTGGCTGCACCAAGACACCAGGCGTTCAACCTCCCTCCTGTAGGCAGACTCATCCCCGTCCAAGATGAGTCCAATAACGGTGGTGTCATCTGCAAACTTGATTAGCTTGACAGACTGGTGGGTGGAGGTGCAGCAGTTGGTGTACAGGGAGAAGAGCAGAGGAGAAAGAACACAGCCCTGAGGGGAGCCGGTGCTGATGGTCCGGGAGTCCGAGACATTCTTTCCCAGCCTCACATGCTGCTTCCTGTCCGACAGGAAGTCAGTGATCCACCGGCAGATGGGATCAGGCACATTCATCTGGGAAAGCTTGCCTCGGAGATGGTCTGGAAGGATGGTGTTGAAGGCAGAGCTGAAGTCCACAAACAGGATCCTGGCGTAGGTTCCTGGGGAGTCCAGATGCTGCAGGATGAAGTGTAGGGCCATGTTGATGGCGTCATCTACAGACCTGTTGGCTCTGTATGCAAACTGCAGGGGGTCCAGGAGGGGGGCCGTGAGGGTCTTGTGATAGGAGAGAACCAGGCGCTCAAATGACTTCATGACCACAGATGTCAGAGGTCTGTAGTCATTTAGTCCAGTGATCCTAGGTTTCTTGGGGACAGGGATTATGGTAGAGGACTTGAAGCAGGCAGGCACATGACATGCCTGCAGTGAGGAGTTAAAAATGCCAGAAAACACTGGGGCCAGCTCGTTTGCACAGTGTCTGAGGGTGGCAGGAGACACACCGTCTGGGCCGGGAGCTTTTCGAGCATTCAGACTCTAAGACTCATAAGACACAGGAGGAGGCAAAGTCTCTGTTCATGCTTCTCATCAGGGCCAGCTCATCTATCTTATTCCTGAGTGAGCGTACATTGGAAAGGAAGATCCCAGGAAGAGCAGTTCGCAGTCCGCGTCTCCTCAGACGCACGAGTGCGCCGGCTCGCTTTCCTCTCTTTCGGTGTCTCACTTTCCTGATCAGAGTCTGCAGTAAATCTGCCACAGATGCGACAAATATTGGAAGTAAATCCACAGGTGTTGTAGTCCTGTAGTTAAGAAGCTCTTCTCTGGTGTAAGAATATCCAGAGGAGTGCCCAGACACAGAAGTTATGCACAAAAACAAAACAGAAGTAACGCACTGAAGCACCAGGGCATCCATACGCGGCGCCATCTTGGATTTGGATGCCCATTAACCTTATAACTCCTGGTGTGTGTGTGTGTGTGCTTGTGTAGAGAGAGACAGCCAGGTTCATAATGGATATAAGGAAGTTTTTTCCAAAAAAAGGAGCCACATTCAGGTAAAAGTGTAAAATCAAACGATCCGTCAATCAAGAATAATGTTGGATCAGTGTTTCAGTATTTATATCTTTTATGTGGTTGGGTTATTTGCCTTTTGGTTGAAAGTACACTGAGAGAGGACTTTTTGTTAGTGATCTTAATAGGGCTTTGGAGTTGACGTCAAGCTGCAATGCATTGTGGGAGCGCAGCGCCATTTTCGGGGTCTACGAATCAAAACAAACACACTGTGTTGGAACGACGACTACAAGAAAGATGCTTAAGAGCCTCTCAAAAGAGAATGAACTGTATAGAGACCGATTGCGTCCAGAGGCGAAGCAGCGGTACTTGCAGAAAATAGCGTGCATTGGAAATGTGGACCCGTATGAAATATGGCCGTGGAGTAGAAACCCTGAAGACCAAGCGCTACTGACGTAGCCTGACATATTTTCGTACCTTGTCTGTGGAGTCAGCGTGTACAAGTCGTCATTCAAACAAAGGTAAGTCAGCTCGAGTACTGCGTGTGAAATGCGTTTGATTTCCCTGCAAACATTCACATTAGTGCAGCATAAATTCATTCATGAGGGGAAATTACAGTGAGAACGTGTGGAGGCTGTTAGAGGGATAACATAGTGAGTTCAGTGCATTGATGTGACACTGTCCTGAAGGATTTAGTTATTCTTTATGGTTAAAGAAATTGCACTAATTAATTCACATTTATTATAAATAATTCTAATTATACATCTTGCTTCCATATTTGTATCCTGTGTCACTAAAAATACATTTTAGTTTAGTTTTATACATTGATTAATGACCTGCAGAATCTCCTTATCATATTAAGTGATTCATAATTGTCACTTTATGCTTTCTCCATCTCTAAAGTGATGACATCCTTGCATTACATGCTTTAGGTTCATTTTCTGCAGGCAGGTTTCTGACAGAGAACAGGCAGATTTAGACTATAACATGCAGCGTTCTATAGATGGACACATAAAGAAATGAAAAATTACATGTATGTGCTAACTTTCTTGACACTTTGTTACATTTATGATAAAGTAGATAAAACACATTTGTGTCGGCCTTGGCTCATAGTTCTTGTCTTTAAATGAACTTTGTCTGTGTGTGTTTCAGGTGCTGCTCTCTAAGACTGAATGAACCAGCATTGCAGCCATGGGTCACTGAGAGCATCACAGGGAAGGTTGAAGCCGCCCACTGCAGCTGTAAGGCCGGAGTCGCAGAGACCTGCAGCCATGTCGCTGCTCTTCTGTTTAATGTAGAAGCAACAGTGTGGATCTGTGGCACAAGGACTGTTACAGATGAACCTGCACACTGGGTTTTGCTGGGTAATATGACCAAGATACAGCCAGAGGTTGGCCATAAGATAGACTTCTCCTCTTCAGCTGCCCAAAAAAAGGCTCTTGATCAAAACATAAACAGACCATCTGTAGTGACAGGTAAAAGGAGCCGTCCTCAAAACAGAAAAATCCCACCTGCTACTGTGGAGGAGTTGTCACTGCTATTGGATACTTTGCTGGAACACAGTAAAGCTGTGGGTTGTGGGAATGACCCATAATGTTTTATCTAGGGATCTAGATTTATGCCTGTAGTGCACTGCCGTGTAAATAATTTGCATTTACTGAATATGTACTGACTGAGTCCCACTGTTCAAAAGTTGAATAAAGAAACAAACTAATTTTTCTTTTTCTTTTAATTAAAATCACTTTATAGAGCATCACATCAGTTACAGTGATGATGTCATTTATAGTTTACAAATGACAAAATGTTTACACAAAATCATGAGTGTTTACATGATATCACCCACTACTAACATTACTTTATTTATCTTTTGAAAAAATACAGCAATTTTAACAGCACAAGACTTAAGAATATTTAACAGGAGCAGGTTTCATTTTTCCCTGGTTTTATTATCACACTGTTCACCAAAACGCAGCAAACCTTCACCATCTTATCCAGAAGGGTCACCTCTTCACCCTCACATGGAAGTAGTAATCTGATTGGCATGGTGGTATGTTTGAAGCAGGTCCCTTGTGTAGCGCTGGAACTCAGTCATGATGTGTTTCATCCATTTCATCGGCTGGTTTGCTGCAATAATAATGCCAAATAATTAGCAACTCTATAAATAGAAGGTAGTTCTTCAAAATCACTCAGTAGGATGTTTGTTCTAATTTGCTATGAGCTCAGAGCGCATAGAAAATAAAACTAATAGGCTATAAAGAGTGATAGGAACATATTTAGAACTTACCAGAATGAAAATGTCTGGAGCACCAACAGATATTTGGAGATGGAAGAGAACTGCACGTCAGCTCGTCTCACAGCTGCTATCCAGGCTGGACGCCTTCGTTTGGTAACATCGATACACGAGCTGCCTCATGTTGCTTCCAGGTTGGGAAAGAATGAAAAGATAAACCATTTTCAAGCTTATTCTCTTGCGGGTCGTGTGATCGAACATTGCAGCCGACCACACAGCAAATACGAACCATGGCTGTTGTGTGTGCCTTCGCTCCCTTTTCACTTGCGCTAGACCCCCAAAATGGCAGATCGGGCCAAAATCCTTTCCACGCCCACCCCCGTGACATCACGCTCCAAAGCCCTATAGTATTTTTTTCATATTAATGTAATTTTTCATCTAATTGAATACAATCTATTTGTGTATGATTGTCAGTCCAAAGAGGGAGAGAGGAAAGAGAGGAACGTGAGGAGAAGCACAAGGTCAGGAAGAAGCAGGTAAGCAAACAGACAGGGAGCAGTGACAGGCACAACAGAAACTGTTAAACTGACAAAGAAAGAAAAACCTGATTTTACTCACAATCAGGAAGTTGTGTCCTTCCTATATTAAAGCTGCTGTACAGAATCTGCAAAACAAACTGGGTTGAAACATTTTTGACCCTCTTTAACAACATTCCAACATAACATGATCATTGATTGGGGAGATTAAAATTAATTATATATTTTTATGTGGTTCAGCCACAACTCTACTGAAACCTCAGCCAGTAATAGGTAGGCTAACTTTTGGACCGTCCAGTTGTCTGTATGACTGCCGCAATACGTGTACCACATTTGCACACTATCAGAAAGCACCAAACAGCCCTGGTGGAGTGAGGAGCTGTAAAGAGAAGCAGAAGCTCTGTTTCTAAAAATGTTTTAAGCTTGTTTCAAAGATTCTGTACTGCAGCTTTAAATGTTTTCCAAAAGCACACAGACACTTATCAGTGTTTCTCAAACTTTTTACAGTGTGGACCACCTGATAAAAATGTCAAGCTCTCCTAAGGACCACTATGAAAGCATGAAACTCATAAATCTTACAACACAAAATGAGTATTATTAAATTAGTAAAATTAGCATCTGCAGTAAAGATTTTTTCATACATTGTATACATTCTACCACAGGCAAAGTTGCCTCCATTTTTAGATATATTTTTTAAATATTTTGTAATAATTTATTTGTAATAATTTATTCTGTTTCGGGAGTGTTTTTTATGCATCTGTATTATATTATACATACACATTAAAAGTGGATCTCTGTCCAAAAAATGCACTCAGTTTACTTTTTACTCACTGTGAGCATCATTCATTATTCTCCCCCAGTAATTAAGGTTAGGATATGTATTTCTTCTTCTTTAGCAGCATTTAAATAACCTTTATCAGATTTGATGGTTTTGTTACAGACTTTTCAAAAATAGTGTTTTGCTTTTCTTTCACAAATGTTGGGATTAAATTGTGTTAAAATGTACAAAACAGTGATGTCATGTTTTGTGACGAGGACCCAGGCACAGAGAGACTTGATGAATTTAAGAATCTTATGATTTAATAAAGAAATTTGCAGACTTGCACAGAGATGGTAAAATTATGATGACTGATAACGGAGACGAAGACAACAGACGATGAGGACAGGGAGGAACAGGGGTTTAAATGCACCAAGGAGACAGTCAGAGAGAACTCGGGACAACTGGAGGCATTTAGGGATGCAGGGACTGACAGAGATGGGGAAGAAGTCTCATTGTGACAAGTAAAGTTTATCTTGCCTGGCTGGGCAGCTCTCCTGGTGCTCAGCACCCCCAAAGCTCTGATCCTAGAATTGCCCCTGTTTCAACTACTTATTGTTTCAAACTTAACTATCTAATAAAATGAACTTAAATGCGAGAGTTGCCTATGACGGCAGCTGCAATCATTGTAGAACTCCACAAACATCACGTGTTGTTTTCCACATGTAAGATCAGCAAACATACAGAAACTTCCTGTTGCCACACACGGCCTCTAAAATCTCTTCCACGCTTTCTGTCTGAAGTCCACTCTCTGTGTCGGATCCACAGGAAACAACAAGATCTTATTAACATGGTTTTCAATGTGTCTCCTTCCAAAAAGTCCAACCAATGAACAAATGTGTGTATTTGTGGAGGCCGAACAAAAGCATGACACATTTCTCTGTTTCTATAAACTGGAGTCAAACACAAATATGAAGAGTTTCACTGACAGACTCCAAAATGCCCCCACAGTGGATCAAAGGGAAATCCTACAGTGTGGCCAGAGACTCTTAATCTCTTAATGGCTCCAACATCAACACATCCACAATGTTGGATCCAGTTCTGCCTCACAGAGTTACTAAGACACACCCTCTGCCAGCATCACAACAGCTCCACCTGCTTCACCTGCCTCCTCAGCATCTGTACACCTGAAGAGAAAAGAAAGGCTCCAACAGCTCAAATCTACAAAGGATTCATGAAGTTTCATCCAACAATAAGATGTTTGCCTTCCACAGTGTGCTGTTAGACACCACTGTACCTCTGCCATTTCAAAAAGAGCAGCTTGGGAACATTTTGGCTCCAAACACTTTGTGTTTAAGTTCTTTGTTTTCTTTGTGAAGCCGACAACATCTGGAGCTTTTTGACTCATAGAAACATCATTTTGTTCTTTAGATGACAGCAGATTGGGACTGAATAATCAATCACTATCAAACCAATAAAGACAAAAATGCTGATTTTACAGGAACTTTGTTGGAGAAGCTGTAAAGACATGAAACTGGTGGAGATCCCAAACCAGTTGATAGTGCTGATTATTCCAAATAAAGCTGTTTTCCATTTGAGATGAAATGACTTTCTGTCCTGATATATAATAAAGATGTTGTTGTTTTTGAGCTCCTGTATTAAAAGTAGTTTAAAGTCAGCTTGAGTTTGATGTCTTTATGTCAAAGCTGCTCATGATGTTGAGCTGCTGATGGAATAAAACAGTGAAAAATCTCCTCAATATAAAAGCATGTAGTCCAGACTTAAATGTAGCCTGTTGTTAGCTGAGGTCCACACACAGTGTTTGACAGTGTAAAGTGTGTGAAAGGGCTGCTGGTGGAGCTCACTAGGATGAGCAGGTGACCATGTGCCACGAGGTGGAGAGCAGCTGGCCTGGGTTTGATTCTGACCACGCCCCCTTTCTCTCTCCCTCTGCTTTGCTGTCACTTATCTTCACTGCTCTGTCCAATAAAGCTGAAAAAGGCCCCAAATCAAAGAAATCTGCTGCAGCCTCTGAAATGTCGTCTGTTTCCTTCCCGACAGCTTTTTCACCGTCAGCCCATCAGACAGTCCAGTAGCATTTATGATGATGTAATGATTTTGAAGAGACTGCTATGGTGGCCTCCCATGACCTCCAGCCTCATCTACACTGAGATGCAGACACTTGAAAACATTCATCACACAGCAGACAACTGAATGATAGTACAACACAACAGTCTGTGTACAGACACACACTGAACTTTCACATAGTCAAAGGAGTCAATCAAATACAGCTAGTTTAGTCATTTCTCTGTGAGTCCAAAGTGAATCTAGTATTTTAAAGTCCACTTCCTGTATTTGTTGTTGAAGACTTCTTCAGCTTCTTCTCAAGGACATCAGCTGCTTGTTTGGCAGCAGAGGCAGTTAAGAAGCTTCCTGAAAACAATGAAAGATGGTGGACTGGCCAGATGCTGGCCGGTGTGTAAAAATAACTCAGTTGTTTGGTGGTGAATATGGCAGAGCTTCCGCAGATTCAGTAACATTAGTAAGTGGTGGAAGCCAGCAGGTGGATGAGGGAAAGGGGAGGCAGGAGGAGCAGAGACCCGAGGCGGCTGCCAGTCCGAGTGTCAGGTGAACTGAACTTCAGGTAAGAAGACCTGCAGTCTATCTGGGTCCAGTAGTGGTTTTAGATACGGGCGACACGGGCGGTTGCCCGGGGCGGCATCGTGGTGGGGGGCGGCATCACGGGCATTGGCAAAAAAAGAAAGAATGCTCGTCAGACCGCGTTGTCGGCGGTATGAGCTCGACCACTTGCAAGGTGAGCTGGCAGACATCACTGAATTCATCAGAGATGATTAGTATGGGCTCAAAATGTGGTCATAAATATTTTGTACTTGTAAAAAAGATTTGTATGTGTAAAAAGAATTTGTGTGTGCGTAAAAAAGATTTGTATGTGTAAAAAAGATTTGTGTGTGCGTAAAAAAGATTTGTGTGCGTAAAAAAGATTTGTGTGTGGACTTAGAAAAAAAACCCCTGCAAGTTACAAGTACGGATTTTGACCCTATTTTTCTTCCTTTCATCTGATTGGTCAATGTCATGTCAATCACAAATGTAACAATCCAATCAGTGAACAGATGGGTTTGGCTGTCGAGGGGCGCTTTTTTTGAACTGCTGGTCTTTGAAGGGAATAAATGCCCTTTTACATGCCAACCCAGCGTTTTCCTTCATCACCACGAAGGAAAACAGTCTGTGGTCGTCCGAGTTTGATGATTTTTGTGTCACAGGTCTAAGTGTTTAATACAGGGACTTCCACAGCCGTTTCAACAGCGCTGCGGACCGCGGGGTGGGGGCGGGCAGTGTTTTGGAAATGACAGTCTTCATTACAAAGCTTTCTTCGTTATGAATTAGCATACATGTTTTTATTGAACATTTGAAAAACCAGCAAAAAAAACCAAACTCTTGTAGAGGACATAAAGTCAGAGATAGAAAAGACAAGGAGCAGGTGCATCTAGTACAGGTAGAGCTGCTGAAAAAACCCACAGAGCCCAGCAGCCAGCAACAAATTCTGGATCCTTTGCTTTTAGTTAGCAATTAGCATTAGCAGCACATCCTGCGTCTGATGTGAAAGGACTTTTATGCTGCGCACTGTGACTCACAGCAATGGTCCTGGGTCAGCCCTGACTTTGTGTTAAACTAATCCTAAAGTAATAATGGTATTTCTAACCACTGACATACCACAACTTTTTCCTTTCAACAGCTACTGAAAGTTAGGGGACCTAGCTGCTATCGGATATTTATATAGCGATCCTCCAGCTTCAAACTGTATCACCCTTCAAGGACCTGCAGTTCAAAAAAGCGCCCTTCCGACAGCCAAACCCATCTGTTCTCTGATTGGATTGTTACATTTGTGATTGACATGACATTGACCAATCAGATGAAAGGAAGAAAAATAGGGTCAAAATCCGTACTTGTAACTTGCAGGGGTTTTTTTTCTAAGTATACACACAAATCTTTTTTACGCACACACAAATCTTTTCTACACATACAAATCTTTTTTACGCACACACAAATTCTTTTTACACATACAAATCTTTTTTACGCACACACAAATCTTTTTTACAAGTACAAAATATTTATGACCACATTTTGAGCCCATAGATTAGGTTCATTTTGACAAAGTGAGCAGATATTTAACCTCCTAGGACCTGCGTCCACATATGTGGACATAACATTTTGGGTTGTTTAGACCAAAATACTACATTTTGCTCTACAAGGGCCTGATATCCACTTACGAGGATGTTATACTGCCAGTGTGCTATCGAAATTTTAGACAAATATCCTCATATGTGGATCTCATTTTTCTCAGAAACAAAAATTTGGTAAAAAAAAAAATCTGGTAATTCTTTGTTTTTACATTCATCAGGTCCCAATCAGCCCAAATTTCAAAGAGAAACTAAAAATGAATGCCACGGAGGAGTTTGGGTCTTAGGAGGTTAAAGATTATGCCACTACATTCTTGTCTAGTAGAAGATATTAAAGTGTATTTGGTGACACACAAAAAAGGGTAAAGTTTAAGTATAGTTTGGGTCCACACATAGTTTTGAGAAATTGTCACGGGACGTCACTGCCTTGGGTCTCTCCTCCTCCTGGGTTAACAGACTTATTTTTACACATCGACCAACATCCGGCCAATCCACCACCTTCCATCGTTTATACCGTTATAAAAAATTTAAAAAACATCATCGGCCCATTAAAAACGAAAAATCACCATCAGTATGCCCGATGGCCAGTCTAGCTATTGTCGTGCCATCAGTTAACCCTTCACGTGCCAGCTGTGACACGCGTGCCCAGGGTTGCCGACCCCTGCTCTAAAGCATCTGATTTGGATTCCTGAGATCAAATATATTTTCCTTTGGCTTTGTTTTCTTCCCATTTGTGGCTTTAATGTAGTGTTACATCCTGTTTGTTTGCTTCCATCTGTATACATGTCCAGATTCACTGTTATGTTTCTATTCTTACATTGCTGTGTAATCACTGTTCCCTCTGCTGACTGATGTGACCTTTTGTATCTCACACTGATACTTGTCATATTTGTATCTGCGCCTAAAAGATAAAAAGTTTTCCATGCTAAAACACAGCTCCACCTCCTGCAGTTCTCCCTCTCAACCACTAGATGTCGCTGTTATCTAAATGAAGACGTGCAGCACAGCAACCACAGCAGCGCTCAGATCACACGTGTCCTGTTATTATGTATAAAAGCATGAAACAGGTGAGACAGGTGGGATCAATATTAATGTTGTGGAAATATATGAAAAAGCAACAGAAGAGTGAAAACATTTCGTGTTTCTAGAAAGATCTTTCAGCTCACAGCTGCTCACAGATTGTATTTACAAGTGACAAACTGCAACTCTACAGTACATCTACAGTATATATCAAATATATTCTGTATTCAAATCTATTGAGTGATGTTTGAAAGTCTTTCCAGGTGAGTTTGATCCAGGAGGGTCTGAAGCCAGAGTCAGACAGAGACTGTGCAGAGACTGTAGAAGGACAGAGCAGCAGCAGAGCAGTCCAGATACACTGATGATCCTCTGTCAGATCCAGAGGGACACACAGGGATGATGCTGGACTCTACATTGTGTCTGACAGTGGAGCTGTTCTCAGAGCAGTTCACTCTGCAGCACTGACAGTCATCTGCACTTCTTCTCATTCCTCTGTCAGTCACTGCTTTTTTTTTTTTTTTTTTCCTTCTTCTAAATGACATCAGAAACAGCAGTATGCGACATTACGTGATGGCAGAGCTTCAGTTCATCCTTTGTCTTTTTTTTTTTTTTTTTTTTTTTAATAAATAGGACAGGGGGAATGAATGAGAGAAAGAGGGGGAGAGAAAGAAAGAAAACCAAAGGGGAGAAGAGACGGTGAGAAGGGGGGGGAAGAGAGAGAGGAAAAAAAAAAAAAGAACTCCTGGGTCACCTGTATGGAGAAAAGAAAAAAACAAACAAACAAACAGAGGAGACAGCAAACAACAAAGAGCAACATAATAATAGAGAAAACAAAGCACCATCACAATAAACTAGCTAGTCATAGATATCAATATTTACTAAATAATAAACGATATTGTGCAGCACGTAAGATAGACAGCGCACAGTGTGCTTTGAGGTAGCAGCCAAGAAAGCTTTAGTCCGCGTCTGTGAATACCCATGTGTGCATACCTGTGTGGATCAGCATGCTTGCATTCCAAAGGTTTCTCCATGTAATGATCTGCTAGGGAGTGTGGGGGGGCCACAGCCCCGTCCTCCAGGGTGTGAAGCGGGTATGGAGGAGATCAAAACTCCAGACATCCAGAGGCCCCCAGAACACAAGAGACCATGGAAGACCAACAGAGGGGCAGCCGCGCCACTGTTCCAGTAAGAGCTGAGGAGAGTCCCAGATGAGGGCTCGCCCAGCAGCCGCGGAGCAGAAGTCAGGGGGAGTTGCAGTGACGCGCCCGTGAGCTCCGCCGGCCCCCAGCTGTGCCTGAGTGACCGAGCCCCAGGCCGAGAGGCCGGGGGCACCCCACCTCCAAAGGGGCCCGAGCGAGCCCCAGGCCCCGACAAGCGGCCGCCAAGGAGTGAGCCGGTGTGTACCCGGACGCCGGTGTGTCTGTCAGTCACTGCTGGATGAAGCTCTCCTCTCCACCTCCCAGTAACATGGCCCAGTCAGAGCGTCTCTACACACAAGCTGCTGCTGCTTCAACCTCTCTGGATCATCAGGACACAGCTCCTCCTCTCTCAGCACACACACCGCCCTGTTTACCATCATCACTTCCACCTGCAAAGAGAAGAAGGAAGAGCAGAGGAGATAAACGAGTGTTTCCAGAGACTCTTCATCAGCTGTCAGTCAGTGATGCAGCACATCCAGTATAAAGAGCAGCAGGGACTTCAGTGCTGGGACTGTACTAGGACTCATTGTTGCTTCACTTTTTCTAATCTTTGGATTTTTATTGAAGTTGATGAAAATGTTTTTCCCTCCTAGTTTGAGTTTGGACTTTCATTCATTAGAAGAACCTTGGTGTGTCCACTCTGAGCTCTGTAGGAACCCCAACAACAAGCCCAACAATCCAGATGGACGGTTCCAGCTGTTAACTGGAGGAATTCCATCCAAACATCTGCTCTCACTAAATTCTTCCTCACCTACAGACTGTGTTCTTCACTGCTTTAAACTTGGAAACGAATGCAGTCATTGGTCTGCGTGCTGCTTTGTTCAGAGAGCTGATTGGCTGTTGACAGTGTTTGATCAGAGAATGTCAGCCGTTACTATGGTGACCATAAAGGTCAGAAACAGGAAGTGTTTGTGTCCAATCCTGAAGCCTGTCACCATTCTCCTCTCACAGCTTCACTGAGAGGCTGCAGCTTTACAGGAAACACTGGATCTTTGTTTCATACTGACTGTGTTTAGTACAATACTGCTGACAGCACCACCCACTCACTCCATCCCTCTACTTACAGCAGAGTCTCCAGTCTGTAGTCTGGACTCTGCTGAAGATCAGACAGCTGCTTCACATCTGGATCCTCCAGGTTGTTTCCGTACAGGTCCAGCTCTCTCAGATGGGAGGGGTTGGACTTCAGTGCTGCTGCCAGATAATCACAGCTGATCTCTGACAAACCACAGTTCATCAATCTGTATAAAGAATGAAAGATGTAAGTTTATTAGACAAAGTGTGAGCTTGAAATCATTCAGTGTTTCATCATCTGTTCAGAGCTGAAGAAGGTTCAGAATGTAGAAGTTTAGAAAATGGAAACTCCAAACAGCTGAAGCCAACAGGAAGCAGCTTCAAACAAACACAACAAGAGAAAAAACTCTGAATGTTTCACATTAAAGTCGTACATTTATCATAAAAACAGGACAAAGACTTGAAAAAGTTGTGTTTTTCCTTCCAGGAACCACAAGGCTTCACTTTTAAAGGTGAAGTGTGAAAGAAATGGACATATTTGAAGTCCAACACCTTTTTCCAGTCACATTATTAAAGCAGACAAACTACAAGCTCATTTTCATTCCAACAAGTCATCTTCTGACCTGGACTAACAACACTGGTCTCTATGTGCAGCTGGCTGTGAGACCAGTGCTCAGCGAGCGTCTACAAAGTGCAACACTGAAAGAACATCACACACTCATTTGCTTCCAGCACTTTCACACAAACATCTACTGTCATTATTGTCACCAAACTCTGTGGATCCTTTATTGCAAATTCAAATGGGATCAAATTGTCGGACAAAAGAGGGTTATGAGGAAATATGATGAAATGTTGTGTATTAGCAGCAAGTTATTGAATCATTTTCCTCAGAAACCAAACAAAATGATTGACAAACATGTTTTTACAAACTCAGTGTTGGACTTGGATCAGCAGGATAAGCTGATGTTTAAAGGCATTTGAGTCTCGCTGTATGAGAGTCCAGTTATTACTCAAGATTTATGGATGATGTTCTTTCAGTGTTGCACTTTGTAGACGCTCCCTGAGCCTCACAGCCAGCTGCACATGGACCAGCTGACATTACCCAGCATTAGAGGCGGGTGTAAAAAAATGGATTTTCCTATTTAAATGGTTTTAATTTTAATAAAGCGATGTTGATTCATTCTGTTAGAGGATTTTTAAGTTTTATTGTCATGAAATGCAACTGAGTGATGTACTGATAAGTGTTTAATATTTCTGCTTATGCAAACGTCTTTCTATCATGAACTCTCTGAACAGTCACATCACAACACCACAATGAGTTGTGAAAACAAGCTGTTATTGTTAGATTAAGTTCCAGAAACTGCATGTTCTCTCCCCACGAGTGAAGAGGGTGCAGCTAAGTTCCTGTTTTATCTTTGCTTTGCCATGTGACATCACTACACTGAGTGTATAAATAAAGATGCAAGACAAGTGTGGGGTGTGTGAGTCTTGTTGGGCTCTCACCCGTGCACGTTACCTGCTGAACTCTCTGAGTGTCATTTCTTCACCTGAGTGTTTGATAACTGTTCACCCCTAACACATTCAATCCTGAATCGATTTTTAATATAAATGTATTTTGCCAGAATCTCAGGTTAAAGCTCCCAAAAGTATTTCAACAACAAGCAAACAGATAAAACAGTAAATGAGAGCAGCTAAACACACAAAGATGGAAACACAGAGCGTGGATCGTTCACTCGACGGCACGTCCACGGACACGCCGTCGGGGCTGAAAGTGGACAGCTCACAGATCCTGAAGCTGCAGGTTTCATCTGTCTCCAACCAAAACTGAGTGAACCAGCAGCAGAAGAAGATCCAAACTACGCTTTACGTTTGATGAACATCGTCATGAATTCTCTCTGACTTTGACGTTTACTTCCTGCACAGCTCTCTCTCTCTCAGTGTACTTCAAGAACAGTTTACCTTCAAAAACCTGTTTCCTGCATTATTCACTGCTTATTACGCACCAGTCTGCTGTTGTGTTCACTGCTGTCGGCCTCCGAAAACAAAGCCTCATTTCTGCTGTTCAATACTGAAGAAATTTAAACCTTTTAAAATGATGACAGATTACAAACTCTCAGCTGTGTCTCTAATCAAACCTCTGTAACTTTGCTTCACTTCAGCAGCATCAGCTCATGTTCACATGTTGATTCATGGTTTGCTTCAGTTTTTGATGGACTGCAGAATATTTTGAAGGTTATCTGCTATAAAAAGGCAGAACAGGAAAATCTGCTTCATGTGTTTCTGTTTGATCCTCAGTGACTTTGACACAAAGGCCTCTGCTGTGATGATCACACCTCTGATCAAGTCTCACAGTGTCAGCTTTGTTTTTATACATATGGATATGTGCTGATAAATGATCAGAATTATAATATTTCCCACTGTCTGCTGTGTGCCGTGACCTTTGACCTGCTAAAGACAGTCAGCTGTGGATTATTCATTGTTGTGTCTGATACTTAGAACTGTGAGGAAGAACACTACACAGTTAATCAGGGTCCCCTCTCTCTGAATCAGGAAAGGTGGGCAGGCCGCGTGTGGGCCGCGGGCCATACGTTGAGTCTCACTGTTTGAAATGTGAACATTGTTCTGCTGCAGTCAATGGACTAAACCAGAGAAGAAGAAAACAGACTTTACCATGAAGCTCCTCAGTGTGGATCAGTATAATATCAGCCTGATGTCTGCAGTTTAGTGTCAGCACAACTTTCACATCATATTCATCTCAGCACAACTAAAACATGCTGACTGACCCCAGAGTTTCAAGTCCACATCCTGGACTCTCCAGAAAACCACACAGATGCTTCACTCCTGAATCCTGCAGGTCATAGTTGAAGCTCAGGTCCAGCTCTCTCAGATGGGAGGGGTTGGACTTCAGTGCTGCTGCCAGATAATCACAGCTGATCTCTGACAAACCACAGCTCACAAATCTGTATAAAGAATGAAAGATGTAAGTTTATTAGACAAAGTGTGAGCTTGAAATCATTCAGTGTTTCATCATCTGTTCAGAGCTGAAGAAGGTTCAGAATGTAGAAGTTTAGAAAATGGAAACTCCAAACAGCTGAAGCCAAAAGGAAGCAGCTTCAAACAAACACAACAAGAGAAAAAACTCTGAACGTTTCACATTAAAGTCGTACATTTCTCATAAAAACAGGACAAAGACTTGAAAAAGTCGTGTTTTTCCTTCCAGGAACCACAAGGCTTCACTTTTAAAGGTGAAGTGTGAAAGAAATGGACATATTTGAAGTCCAACACCTTTTTCCAGTCACATTATTAAAGCAGACAAACTACAAGCTCATTTTCATTCCAACAAGTCATCTTCTGACCTGGACTAACAACACTGGTCTCTATGTGCAGCTGGCTGTGAGACCAGTGCTCAGGGAGCGTCTACAAAGTGCAACACTGAAAGAACATCACACACTCATTTGCTTCCATCATCCAAACTGAAGAGGAAACAGAGACGCCTCCCCTTCAAAGTAAAAGCTGCTCCTTTTGGACACAGTATCAAAGAAAGTCTACAGTATAACATAGAAAAGACAGAACAAAGTTTTGGTTTTTTTAAATTGTGCAGAAATGAAACTACACTAAGCTCAATTATGTGACAGACATTTCATCCCGTGTCAGTTTGGCCTCATCCTGGGCCGGATTATCCAGCACACACTCTGACCACAGGCCCAGGGGCCACGCACAGCTGGGCTCTATCCAAGAGACAGGAAACAAACCAACACAATAATAAAAAGCACCATGTGATCTTCTTACATCTTCAAGACAAACATAGTAAAAACATGAGCATATTTGTTTCCTGATAAAATGATGTGACAGGTAGAACAGAGTAAAGTGGTGGTGTTACAGCCTTTCTCCCCTCTGCTGCCGAGGCTGTTAGTCTCTCCCAAACTCAGCTACAGGACTTCCAAATGAATGAAAGCAGCAGAAGTGGCTTTACAAATGAAAGAGGAAGAGGAGAAGGAGAGGAGAGGGAGGCCACCCTGACCATCACTCCAGCTGAAAACATCACACTTCCATTAAAGTTGGTGAGGAAATGTTGAGCAGGATGAGCTGCTGGCTAATCTGGAGGCTGTAGCAGCAGCTCACAGTCACAGTGGATTTCCACTCATGAAAAAGCTCTGGCTGCTTCATTTCTCATCTCATATCAGAGACTTTAAAGCTTCACTGAAGCTGTACTGTGATGCTTCCATATCCCAGTGAAGCCTCCATAATGATTTCAGCTGTTCTGTACACACACTGTGTGCCCTGTATGGCTCAAAGTCTCTGCAGCCTGTTTTTATCTGCTATCATCAGATCTTCATCATCCTCATTCACATCCCTCACACACTCTACAGCCTCATCAGCACTGACTTCATCTTCACTGACTGATGGAGCACAACATGAACCTGTGGAGGCTGAAACACTGTCCTGTCAAACATCTCCCCGTCACCACTCCACTTCTGTCAGCCTTTAAATGAACCCTGCTCAAGTCTGTCACTTCTGTTTGGAGCCAAAAGAGGTTAAAGATTATGCCACTACATTCTTGTCTAGAAAATATTAAAAGTGTATTTGGTGACACACAAAAAAGGGTAAAGTTTAAGTATAGTTTGGGTCCACACATGTCCAAACCCTGGTGTGTAGGCCTACTTAGTATTGAGAAAAGCCCACTAAAAGAACGCCCACCAGACCAAAGCAATGGTTTTGACTTGATCAGCATTAACCCCGCCCCCTGACTTTGATGGGTGAAGCTGACAAATAAAATGTATTTATGAACAGCGATGCAGGGCCAGGAATAGCAACGTGAATTAAATAAATACATCATTAAATAATTCATTAAATGTGTCAGTAAAATAATTAAAATAGAAAACAAACCAATAATTGATTAAATATGTTATTAACTAATTAGAATTGTACATAAATAAATAATGAATTATTTTAAATGAAATTAACCGATAATTAATTATCAATATATTTTTTAAATTAATTATGTACATTTTTAATTAATTACTGAAATAAATGATTTATTAGTGATGTATTTATTGAATAAACCATAAAATTATTGCTAGTTTACTCAAAATAAATTTAAGACATCAATATTAAAGGTTAAATTATGATAATGAATACATGCAACTATAACTGATGACATAAGAATTTGGATTTTTTAAGCTAAAGCGAAGGTGCTGACTCACTTGGCATGTTACTCTCAAATCCTCCCTAATAACAATAACATAATTACACTTTAGCCACAAGAGGGCAGCAGCATTAATACAAGTCACATGTATATAAAGGTACAGTGATTATATTACAGTGATTTTGACAAAAACAAAACAGAAGTTGATGGCAGTGTGTTTTTCCATAACATACCAACCAAATTAAATAATAAAAACTTCATAACTTACAGAACTTTTTTGGAGGCTTTGACCACTGGCAGCAGCCTCAGAAGAGTCTCCTCTGAAGCAGAGTACTTCTTCAGGTCAAACACATCCAGATCTTTTTCTGATGACAGTAAGATGAAGACCAGAGCTGACCACTGAGCAGGAGACAGTTTATCTGTGGAGAGACGTCCTGAACTCAGGGACTGTTGGATCTCCTCCAGCAGAGAACGATCATTCAGTTCATTCAGACAGTGAAACAGATTGATGCTTTTCTCTGCAGACAGATTCTCACTGAGCTTCTCCTTGATGTACTGAACTGCTTCTTGATTGGTCTGTGAGCTACTTCCTGTTTGTGTCATCAGGCCATGCAAATGAGTTTGATTAGTCTTCAGACCCAAGAGAAAACGAAGGAACAAGTCCAGGTGTCCATTGGGGCTCTGTAAGGCCTTGTCCACAGCACACTGGTAGAAGTATTTCTCTGTCTGAGAGCTTGTTTGTTGCTCTTCCAGCAGATTGAGTCCAAAGTTGATGAAGGTCAGGTGGACATGAAGAGCAGCCAGAAACTCCTGAACACTGAGATGAACAAAGCAGAACACCTTGTTCTGGTAAAGTATGTTAAAAGAATAAAAGGACACCGAGCGTCAGGCTCGCTACAAATCATAAAAAGACTAAAACACGCTTTAATAACAGAACACACACACACACACACACACACACACACACACACACACACACACACACACACACGAAAGGCTTATTCCCCACGGGTCAAACTACCACTCGTGCTGGTAATAATTATTCTCAGGCGTAGGCCGGTCTGGCTCCCCACCGGCTGAGACCGGCCACCCAGGCGATTTAGAGTCCCAGCACGACACTCGGGCAGAGAATCACTTCAGCCCGATCACAGAAGCGTGGGTACGAGCAACAGTCCAGGGTAAAATAGAACACCAGGCGAACCCAAAAAAAGGTAAGCCTACTTAATAAAAACAAGATAAGACAAAACAAGACAAGACAGCAGACTCCACCAAGGAGGAGTTCACAACAGCAGCTGAGAAGGCAGTTCACTCTTCCAATTTAGGTTGGCAATTTGCCATGGAGAGGTGAGTACAGCAGTGAAACCCTGAAACAGATAAATGTAACCTTAAACTCTTATAGCTATGAATGCTAATAAAAGTAGTTCTAACGACTTACCCCAGGACCGGAGGCACTATATTCTCATTGGTGGAGATACCACGAACACCTCTCTGCGCAATGGCAGAATTAAACAGACTGCTGCGCTACAACAGGCCGGAAAAGGATATTAACACCAATTCCAGTATTCGGAGGGAATCTGAGGTTAAGCGAGAGCATACCTGTAGCTGTCATATAATCGGCTCTTGCTGATCAGTCCGTCGCAGTACGCCAGCATTTACTGCTGTTTCGCACCAGAAGCTCAGGAGGGATTCATCCAACAAAACATCGGCTTAGCTTTATACGGGCTAGCGCCACCCTGCAATCAATGTGCAGGTGGGTTCCCAATTAACCCAATCACCTGATACAAGGAGCGAGTGCAGCGGAAAGAGAGCGAGGGTGGTAGAGCGAGCGAGAGAGAGAATGAGAGAAGAAAAAAAACGGAAGGCGAGTAGCCCATCTGGCTACACAGAGCAGATCCATGTGACCAAACACAGCTGGATCACATGTTTCATGTTTTTTTTTTTTCATGTTCATGTTCACATGTTTTAGGATCCAGATGTGTGAGGTCTAAATTTACACCTCTGATTAAAATACATAGTTAAAAACAGCCAATTGAGTCCAAATGTGTCTTAAAACCAGATAAACTGACAGTTACAGCTGAGCCTGTGTGTCCTTGGAGACACTGCTCTGCTACAGAGATGCATTTTAGAAACCAGGAAACATCAAAATCATTTAAATCAGAGAGTTCATGTTACTAACAGCTCACCTCTCTGCAGCAGACACAGGCTGGGATTTAAAACCAATGCCTCGACGATTGGACCGGTCACTCTTTAAGGACACAGAGCTGGATGGTTTCTGATTGACGCTAAAAATAAGTGAACATGAAACATGTGTCACATCCAATGTGTCCAATTCATTACATAAAAAGTATAAATAAAGTATGTAAATAGTTTATTATTTAAATCGTTAAATAGTAAAAAGCTGATTAAAATTTCAAACATTTTAATACTGACATGAACTTACTTTTTGTCAGATGACTTCTTTTGCCCTAAATTACGAAAGAAATGCTTCACCCGTTTGCTCTTAGAGGACACACTTCTGGGTGGAGGTCCAGGTTGGTCCCTGTGAATAATGATGGAGCAGTGATGTGAGTGCTGAGCTGTGACATGGAGAAGAGTCATGGACAGTTAGAGATGGTCATCTCACCTCTGAGCTTTGGTCTGGCTCTCATGTTCCCCACACAGAGTGCTTTTAGAGGGAGGGACTCCCTCCTCTCTGTCCTCACACTGATCCATGCTGCTCAATTCACATCAGCTCACACACACTTTCTACCTTCACCTGCAGAGGAAACACAAATCATTCATGTGCACATCAACTGAGAGCTGCAGAGGTCGTGTCTGATGTGTTGGACTAACATCCATCTGAGACGCAGCTTTCATCAGTTCACTACAAAAAGTGTCATATAGCCGAGTTCAGCCTCCAAATCCTCCATTACTGTAGTCCTACAAAGCAGCAGGTCAAACATGGCTGCAGAGAGCAGCTTTATGTCAGTAACCATGTCCAGGACCGAGCTGACTGCTTACAGAGTTCATACTCTAACTGCTAGCTGCTCTGCTAGCTAAGCTAACTCAGTAACAGTGACTCTGACAGCAGTTACTGTGGAACAGCGGCCGAGCTCAGGACACATTCAGTGTGTTTAGTCTGAGTCCTGGACTCTGATTCAGTGGATTCAATCCAGCTCAGAGTTTCATGTGTTCATCAGAATAAAATACATGTACTAATATAACAGAAGTAATGCTCTGAATGCAGGACTGTAATGGAGGATAAATAAGGTTTATACAGCCTGAAAGAAGTTCATATATTTGTTCATATATTTGTAGACAGTGAAGCAGTTTTTAATACTGCAGCTGTTTCCTTCACCTGTGTGTGTGTGAGCCACACCTTCATGTGCTGCTTTAGAAATATGTGGTCTGACTGCTCAGGCTGAGTCTTGTCACGGCGGGGTGCGCCGGGTTGTTTTTTGAAACAGGACCCAAAAGCAGATGTGGACGAGGTGTTGCAAGTTTAAACAGAAAGCGATCCTTTATTTAGATGATTACAGGGGTTAACCAAGGAACCCTAAGCCAAGTAAAAAAACACTAAGAAACAAATACTATGAAGGACTATGTGAAGAGAAAATTATTTAGAAGATAATGAAACTCAGACTCAAGATATCGTTTACATGTGCACACATGGACGATTGTTCCTCATCCCCCGATCCATCCCACAGCAACGTGTGCAGGACAGACGTGACAGAGGAAAAACCGCCCAGGGCTTTCAGATCTTTCTTTATTTATCCTTCAAAGAAGTAGGAGTGGCATGTTCAGAATACAAAATCATTTCCATAAAAGGAGAATGAGACCGTTAAGCTTGCCTGTTGACAAAAGAAGTAGTATGTATAGAAATGCAGACATTTTCCATAAAAGGGAAGAGAGAGAGGGGGAGCGCCAGTCTGTCTGTTTAAAACCGGATGTCACCACATTCCTTTTACACACATATGGCTTCAATCTCTCTTCCTGTGTTGGCTCCAATTCACAAACTCTTCTTCTTTAATGAAGCTACAACTAAGCATAATTCACAAAATTAAAAAATCTCTCATCAGACTATGACTATGGTGGGGATAACAGACGACCCGACAATGACATTTAGAAAACAGAGGACTTAAATACACACACATGAGGTGATCAGGGGAAGTGGAGACACATGAGGAAACAGCTGACTAGGATAAACATAATGATGCACAGGCAAGAGTAAAACTAACCACATGAACACAGAACACAAGACCCTTTTCAAAATAAAACAGGAAACATGCAGACTGAATTCTAAACATGCAAACTTAACAGCAACTGGGGAGACAGAACATAGGAACCTGAAACATGGTACAAAAACGTCACAGTGGACATAACATGGAACACAGGGAAGCCATATGACAAAGCCAAAGAACTAAACCTATGATAACCATAACAGACCTAGGGAAACAAGAAACGGTACAAAGGACTCAAAACATAAACCATAATATAAAAAACACAAGATCTCTTCAAAATAAAACAGGAAACATAATGAGACGAAGACATGACAACCAGAACTTGACAACGTAAGACACAGACATGAAACACATGAAGAGCAGGGGAGACTTAACATGGGTTGTAAACACAAGGGGGAACTAATAAGCAAATGAACATAGGAGACCTAATGAGCTTAAACATACTATAAACATCAAAATGAACTAAAACTCAAAACACTGGGTCATAAGACCCAGGATCGTGACAAGTCTAGGAGGAAAGTTCACACGCTGGAGAAAGTTTTGTTCCTAACTTTGTCAGAGTTCGGCTCCAAACACAAAGAAGACGGAGCTCACAGTCTGTAGATGGTCCTCAGTGTGTGTGTGAAGCCAAGAAAGCACACAGGAGTGTGTTTATGTCAGCAAATCAGTGTGTGTGAAGAGTCTGAGGGAGTGTGTGAATGAGACTCAACACTGAAACCAACAGTCCAAGAAAAGCGTCTGGATTTCTTTAAGTTTAACTTAAAGAAGTCCAGACGCTTTTCTTTTTGTCTCCATAATGTCTCCATAATGCTGCAATGTTATCTGCCCCAGAAACACTGTGCAGAAGCTCTGATGGTGACACAGAATCACAGTGGAGATACTTCTGTCCACCTTTGATTAGACTCATTATAAAAAGGAAAACAAAGTTTGAACACAGTCATGTTTCCAGTTCACTGACTTACATTTATTCCATGGACACTCTCTCTAACCTGAACCACAGTTACAACCCAACATTGTTGAGGCCTCATCTCCTCCTTTCCTGACTGTAGAGGTTAAATATGCAACAACCAACAAATAAAAGAATTTGGTTCATTTCAAAGAAACTCACACGGTGACCAAGTAAAGTAACCGTAGTAAAGGAGACAACATCCCGTTGATGGTGGGATTATTTGAAAGATTTGCTTTAGTCACGTCACCAAATGCAGTTGAACCACCCGTGGATCCATGTTTGACCATTCTACCACTCTGAGCTCTGCTTTTCAATCATTTTATTATTATCATCATTCATTTATTCATTCTTTGAATCAGAATCAGAATCAGAATACTTTATTGATCCCTGGGGGAAATTATTTTTTGTTACAGTGCTCCATTTTAAACCAACATTAAGACAAGACAGACAATACGCTAACTAAGAATAGTACAATATATACATATATTTACATACATACATACATACATACATAAGTCACTTATAAATAAATATTTGGAAAAGAAACATGTGTAGCTGTAGCAGCAAACAGTGTGTTAAGTGGATGCGTTGTACAGGGAGATGGCCACAGGCAGGAATGATTTCCTGTGTCGTTCAGTGGTGCTTTTCGGTAATCTCAGTCTCTCACTGAACGAGCTCCTGTGACTGACCAACATGTCATGGAGTGGGTGGGAGGTGTTATCCAACATTGTCTTTATCTTGGACAGCATCCGCCTCTCCGACACCACCTTGAGGGAGTCCAGCTCCATCCCCACAACATTGCTGGCCTTACGGATCAGTTTATTAAGTCTGTTGGCATCTGCGACCCTCAGCCTGCTCCCCCAGCATGCAACAGCATAGAGGATCGCACTGGCCACAACAGACTCATAGAAAATCCTCAGCATTTTCTGGCAGATGCTGAAGGACCTCAGTCGCCTCAAAAAATAGAGACGACTCTGGCCCTTCCTGTAAAGTGCTGTGGTGTTTTAAGGGGGGCTATTTCCTAATGCCGCCCTAATAAGCTGATGTTCAAGGGGAAATATAACAGAAACTCTTTCAGTGTTATTCATTAATAAATTAACAGATAAACTGTGAAGAAGAAAAAAACTGAGATTTAAAGGAGAGAGTGAGAAACTTGATCATCCATCCTCATAATACATGTTTATCAGTATCTGCTGCGACCATATTTGTAATAACTAAAGGTCTACAACCCAAACATCAGATGTTAATCGAAATTTTTTGCTCTCTCTCCTCCTTAAATGTGTTTTTAATGTTACTTATAATTCAGAATTGGCGACTGGAACACGTATGACACATACGAACATCAGGAAATAAAAACTCGATAAATATAACCTCAGTAAATGAAGTCAGTGTACAGCGGGGGTTGTTACAGCTGTGTACCGGGGGCTGCACTTTGTCGGTAATAACAGCTCGATTGCTTGCGAGGCGAGCGGGTCTGTCCCACGCTTTGCCGTGAGACTGGGCTGGGCAGACATCTCCAAAGTCATCGAAGCACTTTTGCAAAGAAGCTGTATCTTGACAACCCGACCAGACATCTGAAGATTAATCCGCTACATTTTAGGCTAAAAAAATATTAAAACGGTATTTGGTGAGACACAAACAGGGTTTTTCAAAGTTCAGTTCTGTTAGTTTCCACATGGCAGTTGTTGGTGTGCAGTAACGCCTTCTAAAGACAATGGCCACAAGGCCAAACCAATGGTTCTGACTCGATCAGCGTTAACTTCGCCCCCTGGGTTTGATGGGTGAGGTTGACAGATAAAATAAATTTATGGTGAGACCTGAAGGAGTCAACAGTGCCAAAATTAATTAATTAAATACACCACTAAATAATTATTTAAATGTGGCAATAATTAATTAAAACATGAAATAATTAATTAATTAATTAATTGTGTCAAAAAAGTATTTATTTAATTAATTATTTCCCATTTTAATTAATTATTTCTAATTTATTAGAAGACATAGCATAAATTTTCACTGCTATGCAGATGACACCCAGCTCTATCTGTCCATGAAGCCAGATGACACACACCAATGAGTTAAACTGCAGGAATGTCTTAAAGACATAAAGACCTGGATGGCCGCTAACTTTCTGCTTCTTAATTCAGATCAAACTGAGGTTATTGTACTCGGCCCTGAAAATCTTAGAAATATGGTATCTAAGCAGATTCTTACTCTGGATGGCATTACCTTGTCCTCCAGTAACGCTGTGAGGAACCTTGGAGTCATTTTTGACCAGGATATGTCCTTCAACGCACATATTAAACAAATATGTAAGACTGCTTTCTTCCATTTACACAACATCTCTAAAGTTAGAAATATCCTGTCTCAGAGTGACGCTGAAAAACTAGTTCATGCATTTATTACTTCCAGGCTGGACGACTGTAATTCATTATTATCAGGAAGTCCTAAAAACTTCCTTAAAAGCCTTCAGCTAATCCAAAATGCTGCAGCAAGAGTCCTGACAGGGACTAGAAAGAGAGAGCATATTTCTCCTGTTTTGGCTTCCCTTCATTGGCTTTCTGTTAAATCCAGAATTCAAAATCCTGCTCCTCACATACAAGGTCTTAAATAATCAGGCCCCATCTTATCTTGATGACCTTGTAGTACCATATCACCCTATTAGAGCACTTCGCTCTCACACTCCAGGCCTACTTGTTGTTCCTAGAGTATTTAAAAGTAGAATGGGAGGGAGAGCCTTCAGTTTTCAGGCCCCTCTTCTGTGGAACCAGCTTCCAGTTTGGATTCGGGAGACAGACACTAACTCTACTTTTAAGATTAGGCTTCAAACTTTCCTTTTTGCTAAAGCATATAGTTAGGGCTGGACCAGGTGACCCTGAATCCTCCCTTAGTTATGCTGCAATAGACGTAGGCTGCCGGGGGATTCCCATGATGCATTGAGTTTTTCCTTTTCAGTCACCTTTCTTACTCACTATGTGTTAACAGACCTCTCTGCATTGAATCATATCTGTTATTAATCTCTGTCTCTCTTCCACAGCATGTCTTTATCCTGTCTTCCTTTTCTCACCCCAACTGGTCGCAGCAGATGGCCCCGCCCCTCCCTGAGCCTGGTTTTTTCTTCCCACTGTTGCCAAAGTGCTTGCTCATAGGGGGTCATATGATTGTTGGGTTTTTCACAAATGCTCTAAAACTGTAGAAGAAGGTTGCGTGTGATGAAAAAATATTTTACTATGACTTCACCAGTCTCTATCCCACAGTGCAATCTAAAAAAGATTATCCTGTAGGACACCCTCAAATCATTTACAGAAACTTTGACAGCCTAGAAAATTATTTCGGCTTTGTTAAATGCTCAGAACTGCCGCCAAGAGGTCTTTTTCACCCCGTCCTTCCCTACAGGTGCCACGGCAAACTGATGTTTCCGCTCTGCAGCTTGTGCGCTGAAGACCAGAAGCAGCACACAGCATGTGGGCACAGTGACAGTGAGCGGGTGTTGAATGCCACATGGGTCTCATTTGAGCTTGAAAAAGCTGTTGAGAAAGGATACAGGATTGTTTCTATTGATGAGGTGTGGCACTTCTCCAACAAGACCGACACATTTTTTAAAGACTATGTGAAAGCCTTTCTAAAACTTAAACAGGAGGCCTCGGCGTATCCAGAACATGTGAAAACACCTGACGAGCAGCAGAGGGGGGAATAATGCTAGATCCGTCCGTAAATAAAGCTGTTCGAAACTGTAACAAGCTGTTGCTAAACTCGTTATGGGGTGGTTTCAGTATGAGGTCGAATATGGTGTCATCTGAGTTCATCACAGACCCTTCCAGGTTTAGCCAGCTAATGTTTAGCGACCAGGATGACGTGTGGCAGTTTTGTTTCATCTCTGACGACGTCGCCATGGTGCAATGGCGCCACTCTGATGGTAGAGCATCCCGCGTGAAGGACGTTAATGTCTTTGTGGGGGCCATGACCGCTGCACATGCCAGACTCATGCTGTATGATTTGTTAGACAACTTGCAGCAGTGCGTGCTGTATTGTGATACAGACAGCATCATTTTCACGCCACGCCCTGGCGACTGGATGCCTCCTCTAGGCCCATTTCTGGGGGATCTCACCAGCGAATTAGATTCTGGAGAGGGAGGTGTGGAGGATCACATAGTAGAATTTGTTTCCGGTGGGCCAAAATGCTACACATATCACACATCGCTGGGCAAGACCCAGGTCAAATGTAAAGGCGTAACACTGAACGCACTAAACTCAAAAGTTGTCACCCACGAATCCTTGAAAGGTTTAGTCCATGAGTTTGTAGCCAATCAGACATCAGACGCACACCTAGTCGCCATCTCTGATAATATCAGACGTGATAAAAAGAAGCTTCATTTGAAGAATGAAACCATTGTGAAGAAGCTTAAGGTTGTCTACAATAAGCGCCGTGTGCTCCCAGACTATACAACCCTACCTTATGGATTTTAAATTAGATCAGGGGTTTGACGCCAGGTTACAGCACCCGTTCAGCATGGTGGCCAGCGGTTCCAGTAACTGCGGCAAGACATTTTTTGTTAAAAGCGTCATTGAAAATTCTTCCAGGATTATATCACACAGCACTGATAACATTGTGTATATATACTCATGCTGGCAGCCACTATATGACCAGCTTCTTCAGATAAGAGACATAAACTTTGTTAATGGTTTACACGAATCTCTTGTTGATGACACCCTTCTTCCTGCAGACAAGAACAATTTGTTAATTATAGACAATGTAATGAACGATGCCGCTAACAATTTAGAAATACAAAATGTGTTCACAAAGTATGTGCATCATAGAAATTTGAGTTGTATATATCTGGTTCAAAATTTGTTTATTCAAGGAAAATCCAGTAGAACTATTTCCTTGAACACTAACTACCTAATATTGTTTAAAAATCCAAGAGATAAATATCAAGTCATGCTTTTAGGTAGGCAAATCTTTCCTGGTAATACTAAATATATTATAGAAGCGTTTAATGATGCCACATCCACAACACACGGGTATGTTTTAATAGACTATAAAGTTAAGACCCCGAAGAAATTTACTGTCAGACCGTCCGGTTGTTTATATCCCAAAACAGAAAACAGTGAAGAGGTGAAAGGATGTCATCACACATGCAGAGGAATCTGTCCCTGTTGGAGTTGATATACAAGTCTCCCCCGGCTCTATGGAGAGTTATTATTAGCAATGCAAACTTGGGTTTCATCAATGCATGTGTGAGATAGCCTTTAACGTATTGCAAGGTAACATTCCACCGTTGAGTGTTTGGTTTCTCCACCAATATGTAAGGAGGATAGAGCTCTCATTGGTGCCTATTTTGTGTGTGAAAGCGTGTGTGAGCGAGTGCGGGCCAGACGTGGTCTGTGCGAGTGTGGCTGATTGTTGTCTTGTAATGGGGAATAAACTGAGAAATTCTGCCTTGAAAGGGGATGAAATACATTGCAAAGTATTCACTGGGCAGCACGTAGTATGTAGATCATTGAAGGAAGAAAGTAATGAATTTGTGCACAAAACAGATGGAACAGTGAGTGTGACTGTGTCTGACGTCACTGTGTGTGTGAGCCACAGAGAGGTGTGAAAGACAAACATCCAAACTCAGCCTGCAGTTCTGTTCTGTGATTCTACATTTGACTATCCATTGAGTTTGGTGTGCACTTCTGCTTTGTTCAGATGCATTTAGATACATCACCTCCACTCTCCTGTCTTTCCTTCTCTACCATTGCCTCTTAACTAGGGATGGGTACCGGTATCCGGTGACATAATGGCACCGGTTCTGACATAAACGTAAGTAACCAGACCGAAAAGCAGCGCACATTTCAGTGCTTTTTTTGATATTTTTTTTCCTGAGATGTCGTACACTTTAGATTCTAGCCAATCATTTTACCTTTCCAAGGATAGTAGGCGGGCCCAGGTACGTACGTTCTTTTAGAGCCGAGCTACAGATTAAAAATGCCCAAGGCGAAGTGGTCAAAGTCTGGCTGTACTTCACAGCAAAAGATGCAAACTCAGCAGCCTGCAACAAGTGCTGTAAGCTGATACTGTGCAAAGGAGGTAACATCTCACATCTAATGAAACAGGGTGGCTGTAGCTCAGGGGGTAGAGCTGGTCACCTACTGGTCGGAAGGTTGATGGTTCGATCTCAGGCTCCTCCAGTCTGCGTGTCACGTATCCTTGGGCAAGATACTAACCCCAACTTGCTCTCCAATGCATCCATCAGAGTGTGAATGTGTGTGAATGTACTTAGAAAGCACTGAGTGTAGATAAAGTTCTTGTGAGAATGGGTGTGATTGGGTGAATGTGACATGTTTTATAGAACGCTTTGAGTACTCCGGGACAGTAGAAAAGCGCTATATAAGAATCAGTCCATTTACCATGAAACACCCGGCGACACATAGTGTTTTTTGTAAAATGCACCGTATCTGATAGCTTGCTGCGAGACCTCACACCGAGCACATCTACTACGGGTGTGGTGCCTGTTATCAGACCCGGAGTTAGCAACATCCCCCAAGAACCCGAAGAGGAGAGTCCTGGCCCCTAGCCCTGCCAGTGTAGCAGAAATGATGACGGATGATGATGGCAGCCGCAGCCGTTCTTCTCTGGGTGAGTAGCTTAATGTTTTTCGTGTGTAATTTACATTGAGTAGGCTAACCACGTTATTACATTAATGTAAGGTGAACTAGCAAAAACCGTCGTAGTTAAATGTGTGTCTGTCTTCTTGTTTGATAGAGTGATACCATATATGTCCTATAGCTGCAAAAAAGGCTAACATTTTTGTCTTTTTACAAAAAAAACCAGCTAAACATGAGAGGTTTTAGGACAAAGTTTGTGTTCTCCATTCTTTAAGCACTGGTTCGAGCACCGATTAAGCACAGACACCATTTCAAAAGTACCGGTTGGGCACCGGTATCGGATAAAACCTGAACGATACCCATCCCTACTCCTAACATGCCTCCTTCCTCCTCTTCCTTTTCTTTCAGCCATCAATAGCATGACAGTCTTATTCATTATGATCCACACATTTTATTTGGTAAAGCTTTAGTTCAGAAGGCCCTTACTAATGCAACACTCCCCATTTACCCAGGCTGGCACTTGGAGTACACTGGCTTGTGGCCCCTTGTGCCAGCATTAGTGCTTTCATCCTTTCTGCTGCTCACAATTCACCGATCACACTTTGACTATTACCATTAAAACAAGAGTCAGAAAATTTAGCAACAGAGCTACGATACTTTAAATGTTAAAGTTTCATGATTCACATGTGGATGTTGCGTAAGAAAAGCATGATGTATAAAGTATAAGTGTTTCTGACCAGTTGTTCATGTTCCTTCATTTTCCCCTGAAATCTATCAAATACTGTCCAACAGACTGATGGCACAGCAGTGCAGAGGCTGCAGAGGCTGCAGAGGCTGCAGAACCTGCGTCTGCATCGGAGAGCAACATGGGGTAGGCAGACTTTTATAACAATAAATAGACAAAAGACTAAATGATACCCATGATCTTACCCAAGGACATCATGCAGACTGGCATTAAACCACCAACCTTCTGGTTAGCAGGTGACCTGCTCGACCACCTGAGTTCCAGCCACCTCATCAAAGTGACCAATCACATTAGAATCCTGTCCTGCTTTGGGCTCCGCCTCCAAACCATCCAAAGCGGGTTTATTTGCACCATGTATGCAGGTAAACTCAAACATCCATTCAGCTGCTTCAGAAGGAAAATGTCAGCTTGTGGTTTCAGTCACAGGAAACTCACAGGTTAGAGTCCAGCCAGAGGGCTGCTGTTGTTTATCTGTAAAGTCTTTACATTTACAGAAATAAATAATTATGTGGACACATCTGGATCATCAGCAAACATGAAACCAGGTGACCACCAGGACCAAGCTGACTGCTGACACAGAGTTCATACTCTAACTCTAGCTGCTCTGCTAGCTAAGTTAACTGATGTTAAAGGTCAGAGTAAAGAAATGACGTGATGCTGCTGGGAGTGACACCACAGACTAGCAGCATTTAGTTACTCAGCATATAATGCAGTTAATCTGAAATCTCTTTTTCTCTCTGAAACAAAGTGACAGCAGACTGAGTCAAAGACAGAAACCTTATTGAAACACCAAATATTCCCCGGCTTCACTTCCTGATCCAGGATTCAAAGAGGACGTTGCACTTACTCAGCTTCTTCCCATGAACGTCTTCACTCTGCAGCTCTGCTGTCTGGACCAGGTCTGTGTAGAAACAGAGACAATCTTCTGCTTCATCAGTCCTCTGTGTCTGCAGGCTGAAGTCACATTAAACACCTCACACCAGCAAAGAGTCTGAAGCTCAAAGGTCAAAGGTCAGCTGCTGCTCATTGTGTGATATTGTTTGATCAATAATTAACCTGCAGCAGGTTTCTGCTCCAACTCCAACACACTGAACAACCCTGAGAACAAATCAGAGGATGTGGGTGTGTCTGCAAGCTTCAATAGTATTAAACACCTCACACCAGCAATGAGTCTGAAGCTCGCAGGTCAAAGGTCAAAGGTCAGCTGCCACACTGTATATAATATTTCAATATGTATACAACCTGACTGCGGGCGTATGTGCAGCCATAAACAGTTTAAACATTAAACACTGAACCATAAAAGAAGCTTAAGCTGCAGCTCACAGGTCAAAGCTCAGCTGCTGCAGCCAGTTATGACTTTACATAAATCATCATGTTTTCCCTCTCAGCACTTGGGCTGTTTTGACTCAGCTACACTATGGCAAATGGCCAATGGTTCCACAGCTGTTCTTGTTCACAGCATCATCCAGTTAGAGAGGAAACTGTATAATGCAATGATGATGTTCCAGCGTCATGTTGTTACTCCTCCTCCACATGCTCACCTGCCACAGTGTAACTCCGCCTCTCATACAGTCATGTCACCTGATCTGCATGTTTTGTTGTACGATGACATCATCTTGATGTTGACGAGGAGGATGAGAAAAACTAGTTTTGTCCTGCAGATGGCGATCTTGCACCGTGTTCAGAGAGCCGACACTTTGATGATGCTGGTCTACTCAACTTACTTTTAGCCTGGGTTGGACTCTATATGAGCAGCTTCCACTCTGGTTTCAGTGTTAAATACACTTGTTTGATTTCACTTGTAAAGTTGGAAAATAAATATTAAATCATTTGTTGGTACATTTTTTTTGCTTCATTTGAGGAATGAACTGTTAAGGTGGAGAAATGAATCAGGTTAAAATAGTGGTCCTTTAAACCACTGCAGATGTATAATGTAATTTAACATGTTGATAATGGTTGTAGTGGGCTTGTAATGTAAATGTGGTCTGATTAAATGTGACATTAATGGTGACGCTGCATAAACCTGATAAAACAGTTCTATTAGTGGGTCTGTGTGATCAGCATCAGTGGGTGATGGTGAGGCCTTGACTAGTAGAACGTCATGTTGGTGTATGACAACACATGAGCCAACATCAGACTCCGAGCACTACGATGCTCAAGATCAGAAGATCCAGTGTGACATCATCGTTACCTGGCAACAGCAGCCCTCAGCCCATCTGACTTTATTGGAGGATATTTACACCAGCAACACTGTTTAGTTTGATATGACGGATTAACAACATGCTGTGATGTCCAGTTCATCTGTAATAGATACTGGATCTAATCAGTCAGCAGATATTTGATCACCTTATTTATAACTACACTAGAAACAAACACAACTGTGTTGGTGATTCATGCAAACTTGCATATCAGCCTTTTAAGGTTTTGTAGTATTGAGAACAAAGAGGTTGAGAGGTTGTGTTAGGGCTGAAAAGCCCGACTTGTTCTCCTCTGCAGGTCATCAAATGCACCACAGAAGTTTGTATTTGCAGAAGCCTGTATATGTTTGATGGCTTTATTATTCTCTGTTCAAAGACAATAAATGTGGAAAATGTCTCATGTAGTATCAGCGTCATTTAAAAATGACTGCAAACATTTAGAGAACATGTGCTGCTGTTTGTCCTACATGTCCAACACTGAACTAACCCTGAAAACGTGATGGCAGGTGGCAGATTGGAGTTCACATGAAATATCGGCTGCATGAAGACTGGAAAATATAGATGATAAAAATATGCAGCCAAACATTTGTGGACATGGATAAACTATCTGATCCAAAAAGCAGGAAGTGACACAGCTAGAAAATGAAAGTGTGTAACAGCTGAAGTCAAATGTAATGCAGAGTTAAATCTGCACTTGGATCCATCTGTGAAAGGTCCACATGTAGGGATCACATGAGTCCTGATGTTTGTCAGTCCAGCTTGAAAACTCCATCTACTGTGGGCTACATATACTGGGCTGGTAGCTCCATAGTGCTGGAAAGAATCTATTCAATGTGCATATTTTAAAATCAGAGGCTCTTCTAACACAGGAGCCATGTTGAGTTTAGATTCCAGCCGACCACCGGCAGTCTGAAATGGAATGAAGCCCATTGACAGCGAGCAGGTCTAAACAGGAATGGAACGCATCCATGGATAATACACCACTTTATTTGAAGACATCTGTAGCACTGCCTCAGTTCTGGATGTTTCCACAGACTCCTCTGGCCTCTGTGCACCTAAAGAAAAGGTCAAAGGTCAGCAGCACATGTAGTTGGGATAAGTTTTCATTTACAAACAACAGTCGCACTGTGACAAAGTGGAGGAGCAGTTGCAATGCTCTCCATTTGTCCCATATGTGTTTACCTTTTCTTGCACATTGTACACATTATTCTGTTTCTATGTATTTGCTATGATTTGCTATTTGTCAAGTAACATTGCTTCACTCACTATCCCGGGTTTGTTTGTGTAAGCGTTCTGCTGCTGGCAAATCAAACATTCTGCAAATGAAGACAAATACTAAGTTATGTTTCTTTATATTTTATTATGTTACAGATTAAGTCATTTGTTCATACTTACTTTGTTTGTCTTTTCAGTCGTCATAAGGGTCAGGTGTGGGGAAACGCCCGCCTGGGATTTCCTCATTTTAAAGTCCTGATGATGTCACATATGACATCAGCAGGTCAAACAAAGTGGAGGGGTTTCTTTTTCCATAGAGATGCTTCCTTTTGTTTGTGTTAAGGTTTAAAGGGATTTGTTGAATGTTTTTCCTTTCGTTAATACTGCCATTTAGTTGTGTAAATGTGCATGTTAGAAGTGTGTAGAGGTTTTGTGTTTTTTGGATAATCTGTGTAGCGTTTTAGATCCCTCAGTTGAGTGAGTGGTACTGGCTGGGCAATTGGAGGGAAATTGGTGGCCCTATTTAAAGCCAGTCTCTATCAGATGCAGGAGAGAGGAGAGGTGAGCTGTGTCACCAGATCCATGTTATGTTGAGTTTTGTTAATAGAGTTTATTTGGGGAGGAAGTTTTGTTAAGTTACATTAAATTAACTTCACTGTAAATAAGTTGCTCACCTTGGAAATCTGAAATGTCTGCTTCCCTACCACCTTCCTTGACGTTCGAGTCTGACTACTTCACACGCACAAACTATACGATTATTTTCCTCCAATTTTCACTTGCAGAAATGGTCCTGTGTGATTTCTAGGCTGTGATATGAAAAACTAGTTCCTAATGGCAGCGATTCACTCAGTAAACATGTGTTTCCTTCACCAACCTCACACACAGATCCAATAAGATCAGGAAGTGGGCAGTATAGTACAATATGTGTTATTTTGTGCTGTACTGCCCAAACTAAAGATCTGCTGAAGTGTTGGAAATGATTCAGATGTTTATTTTGGACGATACAGCAGAAGATCAGACATGAAAGTGGAGATAACACAGAAGACATGCAGCAAAGGGTCAGAGGTCAGACTGGGCCACTGGATTCAACAATGAGCCAATGATCATCAAGCAGTGACTAAAGCAGAGCCCTGACGTTCTGACATTCATCACACAGTTAGAACAAATGTCTGCTGATGACTTCATCTCATGAAACGACTGATAGATGTCAGTTCATTGATCAGCTGAGCTCCTGCTGCTGATCTTCTTCATCGTGCACAGAAACATTCAGCTTGTTTCAATCAGTAAATAACTTTGAACTGTTCCCACTCAAAATGCTGTCAGAACAATGATCATTGTTACTCCCCTCGAGTCTTAATAAAGCTCAACTTGTTCTTTGTGTTTAAACTGACATTTATTTCGGACAGGAGGATTCTTCCACATCTTAACATGTAATGATGTCCAACCACAGCCGATACAATGCCGTCAGAACTAAAAGGAAATACAAACTTAAATGAATATTCTTACTAAAGTCCTTAAGCATTATATACAACGAAACATTCCAACAAAATGATCAATAAAGTACACATTACACCTCACACTGCGGCTATTGCGCTTGAATACCACGCAACAGTCGCGCATTTACATACAACGATAATAAATAAAACATTTACCTCATTGGCCTCACTCAAAGGGAATAAACGTTCATTTTTACGTGGTGGGGAGGTCCAAAAAAAGGCACTCTTTATTTATCTTTCTGCACACGTGCAAACCTCGTGGCTCGTCTCTTAATTAGCTTGCTGAGTGTGACAGCCAAAAAATGCCCTCTTAGCCACAAAACCTTTCCACACAGAGGCCGAGTCATTCTCTGAGATCTGCTGCTGCATCTTCTCAGAGTGCTGATGTTTAGCAATGTCCACTTCTTTAGTGAACCTGTACTTGGCCTCTCTGTAGCAGTCCCTGTCTCCGCTTCTGAACGCCTTTCTCTTTTCCAGCCACAGCTTTTTGAGTTTAGGAGTAAACCAGGGTTTGTCATTGTTATAATTCACCCTGGTGCGTGATGGCACAATGCTGTCCTCACAGAAGTGGATATAGGAGGTGACAGTGTCCGTAAACTCGTCCAAGCTGTTAGAAGCAGCCTTCATTGTGTCCCAGTCTGTAGACTCCAAACACGTGCGAAGCTCCTCCACAGCTTCGTTGCTCCACAGTTTTTTGGTCCTCACGACAGGTTTGGAGAGCTTCAGCCTCTGTCTGTACGCGGGGATTAGGTGGATCATGACATGGTCAGAAAGTCCGAGTGAAGCGCGGGGGACCGCGCGATAGGCCCCGCTGATCGTGCTGTAACAGTGGTCTAATGTCCTCTCCTCTCTGGTCGGGCATTTAATATACTGCTTGTATTTTGGGCTCAGACTGGCTTTGTTAAAGTCCCCAAGAGCAATAATGAGAGAGTCCGGGAATGTCCGCTCCATGTGCAGTATCTGCTCCGCGAGTGCGCACTGAGCTGCCTGCGCATCCGCATCTGGCGGGATGTAAACAGCAGCCAGGATGAATGAAGCAAACTCCTGCGGAGAATAAAACGGTTTGCAGTGAATAAAAAGGTATTCCAGAGAGGAAGAGCAGTGCTGAGCAATCACTGTTACATCTGTGCACCAGCCACTATTAATGTAGAAGCAGACACCTCCACCTTTGGTCTTACCAGAGAGAGAGGCCTGCCGGTCCGCGCGCAGCAGATGAAAGCCCTCCAGCTTGAGCGCGCAGTCCGGGATGTCCTCACAGAGCCACGACTCCGTAAAACATAAGACACAGGCGGAGGCAAAGTCTCTGTTCACGCTTCTCATCAGGGCCAGCTCGTCTATCTTATTCCTGAGTGAGCGTACATTGGAAAGGAAGATCCCAGGAAGAGCAGTTCGCAGTCCGCGTCTCCTCAGACGCACGAGTGCGCCGGCTCGCTTTCCTCTCTTTCGGCGTCTCGCTTTCCTGATCAAAGTCTGCAGTAAATCTGCCGCAGATGCGACAAATATTGGAAGTAAATCCACAGGTGTTGTAGTCCTGTAGTTAAGAAGCTCTTCTCTGGTGTAAGAATATCCAGAGGAGTGCCCAGACACAGAAGTTATGCACAAAAACAAAACAGAAGTAACGCACTGAAGCACCAGGGCATCCATACGCGGCGCCATCTTGGATTTGGATGCCCTTTAACCTTATAACTCCTGGTGTGTGTGTGTGTGTGTGTGTGTGTGTGTGTGTTTGTGTAGAGAGAAACAGCCAGGTTCCTTTTTCCAAAAAAAGGAGCCACATTCAGGTAAAAGTGTAAAATCAAATGATCCGTCAATCAAGAATAATGTTGGATCAGTGTTTCAGTATTTATACCTTTTATGTGGTTGGGTTATTTGCCTTTTGGTTGAAAGTACACTGAGAGAGGACTTTTTGTTAGTGATCTTAATAGGGCTTTGGAGTTGACGTCACGCTGCAATGCATTGTGGGAGCGCAGTGCCATTTTCGGGGTCTACGAATCAAAACAAACACACTGTGTTGGAACGACGACTACAAGAAAGATGCTTAAGAGCCTCTCAAAAGAGAATGAACTGTATAGAGACCGATTGCGTCCAGAGGCGAAGCAGCGGTACTTGCAGAAAATAGCGTGCATCGCAAATCTGGACCCATTTGAAATACGGCAGTGGAGTAAAGACCCAGACGACTTACCGCCACTGTCCTACCCCGATATCTTCACGCATCTTGTTTGACACAATGCATTACGGCGTGACGTCAACTCCAAAGCCCTATAGGGCTTTCACGTATCTTGTTTGTGGAGTAAGCGCTTACACAGCAAACCAGTTTCGTAATTACAAGTCACTGGAGGCGCACATCCAATTTACAAATGGCTGGGTGCAAGATTTGGCTATTTTCAAGCCGCCAAACTCTGAGTACGTCGTCATTAATACCAAGGTAAGTCAGCTGGAGTGCATCGAGTGAAATAGCCATTTTCCACCCCCCACCATAATTAATGTTATACATTTATCATTGAACTGCTAAAATATCGTTATCATATTATATGCCCATAATTGTAAAGTAGATGCAAATTAACACATTGATAATCGGGCAAATTATTAACGCCAATTTGTGTCCTTCCTGTCTCATTTCATTTATTGTCTTTACATCAACCAATCAAGTCACTCCATTCGATGTTTGATCGCAAATTCTATAACTTCCGAGACCACCAACGATGATATTATTCAGCTATAAAGTGTGATGTGAACATATTTAGAACTTACCGGAATGAAAATGTCTTGAGCACACCAACTGATATCTGGAGACGTAACAGAACTTGATATCAGCTCGTCTCACGGCTGCTATCCAGGCTAGACGCCTTCGTTTGGTAATATCCGATACATGAGCTCCTTCATGTTGCTTCCAGGTTGGGAAAGCATAAAAAGACAATCCAAACTTATTCCCGTGCTGGTCGTAAGATCGAACATTGCAGCCGACCACACAGCAAGTACGAACCATGGCTATGCTTTTGCTCCTTACTTAGACCCCCAAAATGGCGGATCGGGCCAAAATCCTTTCCACGCCCACCCCCGTGACATCACGCTCCAAAGCCCTATAGGGTAGGGGAAATTAAAGTAAGATGGAGAGAATGGGCCAATAGCTAGATTCGTAGGAGGGATAAAGTGAGTTGCGTGGAGAAGAATGACTGGAGCCACAGGTAAAGTTGCTATGAATTGTATTAAACTATTTAGCAACAATTTAACAGCATTTCATGAACAGGAATGAAAACATAAAATAAAATACAGTGACAGCAATAATAATAACAATCAGAATCCTATCTGAGCTCAGATATGTCAGTCTTGCCGGCTTAATAGTCAGTGTTCAGTCAAGTCAAAAAGTTTGTGATTACAGTGCATCTTAATCATGAATGCAATCTTTAAATCACAATCAGCTTATTCTATCATCAAGGTGCACATTTCTATCAGAAATCAGAAATAAACCATAAACTATGGTAGCATTGCTTTACACTGCATAGCAATGAAGCAATATATTATTTACACTCAATGTACAGAATAAAATTACCAAAAGAATATACAAAAACCCACAGGCTGTAGTTTTACAGTATGTGCTAACGTATCAGCACAGTAAGAATACACACGGACATCTATCCAGTGCCGCTCGAGCATCAAATGTAACAAAAATAAAGTAGATTCATGACCTTTAAGATCAAACATTAACTTATTCCATCACCTAATTTTAGTACATTTAATATGCAACAAGTAATACTAGAACATCATCAGCACACAAGCTGAGTGCTCAAAATGGCTGAAATCCATGAGAAACCCCGTGTGTTCTCCCACAGTGAAAACGTGGTCAGCTACAGCTGCAGCTATGAGCATTAGGCTAGTTAGCTTTTCAATTAGCCTGATTCGCCCAGTCCCAGTTTAACTCACCAGCACACTTCTAATGGTCATCTCTCAGAGAGGATCTTGTCCACTTCATCCGCTCCCGCGCAGATCTACAACATTGAAATTGGGCCATTATATTCCCTGTTAACTTCTTGTTAGCTTTTTAGCTTCAAGGTTAGCTTAAAGGCTTCTGACTCACCGCGATGGTTTCAAGGTCCGAAATGTTCACAATAAATCAGGTCCGTTTCTCCAAGGTCCATGCAGATCTCCGGTATGGATATTTGCTCAATTTATCAAGTTAATAGTTATTTTCCAGCGAAAAGCTTGGCGGTGAAAATCAGCAATGGTCTCGTGCACCTCCGTCTCTCTCTGTGTCTGAGCACGTGACGGTACAGAGCAGGGGAAGGCGGGGCTTGTTCCTTCCTAACCAGTAGGGGTGTTAAATATACTCTTTGGGTTTTATTCCTATATTTATAGTATTTATCTTTTATTATTGATTTATTTTTGATCAACTCAGTGATTAACAGAGTAATGATGAATCACAATTAACAATAACAATGTTGTAGTGCATTACTGAGTCGTGTAAACTCACTGGGTTACATCTCTGTTATCTAAATGAAGACGTGCAGCACAGCAACCACAGCAGCGCTCAGATCACACGTATCCTGTTATTATGTATAAAAGCATGAGACAGGTGGGATCAATATTAATGTTGTGGAAATATATGAAAAAGCAACAGAAGAGTGAAAACATTTCCTGTTTCTAGAAAGATCTTTCAGCTCATAGTTCAAGGTTCAAGGTTCAAGGTTCTTTATTTGTCACATGCATAGTTATACAAGTATAACACACAGTGAAATGTAGCCTGACACGCTCCTCGACATGTGCAAAATTTTGGGGGGGGGGGGGGGGGGGGGTAGAGGAAGAACATATATATATATATATATATATATATATATACACACTGGGTGAATGTGCAGTAGTAGCAGCAAGCAGGTGAATTCTGTACATTAATATGAATAGACATCTGACTAATTTACAGGATAGACAATATAAACATATTTAAAATTAAAGGAATTTGAAATGTACATTGTGCCTTGGTTTAGAGTGTCTGGAAGAGAGTCCTGTCTCAGTCAATTATAGATGATGTGAGAGGGCGGGTGTGTGTGTTCACTTCATCCATGTAGGCCGCCTCATCGTTGTTGGAGATGGCACCCAACACCACTGTGTCGTCAGCAAACTTCACAATGGTGTTGGAGCCATGGGTGGCCACACAGTCTGAAGTTTAGTTGCTCACAGACTGTATTTACAGGTGACAAACTGCAACTCTACAGTACATATCAAATATATTCTTCAAATCTATTGAGTGATGTTTGAAAGTCTTTCCAGGTGAGTTTGATCCAGGAGGGTCTGAAGCCAGAGTCAGACAGAGACTGTGCAGAGACTGTAGAAGGACAGAGCAGCAGCAGAGCAGTCCAGACACACTGATGATCCTCTGTCAGATCCAGAGGGACACACAGGGATGATACTGGACTCTACATTGTGTCTGACAGTGGAGCTGTTCTCAGAGCAGTTCACTCTGCAGCACTGACAGTCATCTGCACTTCTTCTCATTCCTCTGTCAGTCACTGCTGGATGAAGCTCTCCTCTCCACCTCCCAGTAACATGGCCCAGTCAGAGCGTCTCTACACACAAGCTGCTGCTGCTTCAACCTCTCTGGATCATCAGGACACAGCTCCTCCTCTCTCAGCACACACACCGTCCTGTTTACCATCACCACCTCCACCTGCAGAGAGAAGAAGGAAGAGCAGAGGAGATAAACGAGTGTTTCCAGAGACTCTTCATCAGCTGTCAATCAGTGATGCAGCACATCCAGTATAAAGAGCAGCAGGGACTTCAGTGCTGGGACTGTACTAGGACTCATTGTTGCTTCACTTTTTCTAATCTTTGGATTTTTATTGAAGTTGCTGAAAATGTTTTTCCCTCCTAGTTTGAGTTTGGACTTTCATTCATTAGAAGAACCTTGGTGTGTCCACTCTGAGCTCTGTAGGAACCCCAACAACAAGCCCAACAATCCAGATGGACGGTTCCAGCTGTTAACTGGAGGAATTCCATCCAAACATCTGCTCTCACTCAATTCTTCCTCACCTACAGACTGTGTTCTTCACTGCTTTAAACTTGGAAATGAATGCAGTCATTGGTCTGCGTGCTGCTTTGTTCAGAGAGCTGATTGGCTGTTGACAGTGTTTGATCAGAGCGTGTCAGCTGTTACTATGGTGACCATAAAGGTCAGAAACAGGAAGTGTTTGTGTCCAATCCTGAAGCCTGTCACCATTCTCCTCTCACAGCTTCACTGAGAAGCTGCAGCTTTACAGGAAACACTGGATCTTTGTTTCATACTGACTGTGTTTAGTACAATACTGCTGACAGCACCACCCACTCACTCCATCACTCTACTTACACCAGAGTCTCCAGTCTGTAGTCTGGACTCTGCTGAAGATCAGACAGCTGCTTCACATCTGGATCCTTCAGGTTGTTCCAGCTCAGGTCCAGCTGTCTCAGATGGGAGGGGTTGGACTTCAGCGCTGCTGTCAGATAATCACAGCTGATCTCTGACAAACCACACTTCCTCAATCTGTATAAAGAATGAAAGATGTAAGTTTATTAGACAAAGTGTGAGCTTGAAATCATTCAGTGTTTCATCATCTGTTCAGAGCTGAAGAAGGTTCAGAATGTAGAAGTTTAGAAAATGGAAACTCCAAACAGCTGAAGCCAACAGGAAGCAGCTTCAAACAGGAAACTGTGCAGAGTTTCAGACTATATGTCCTGATGCAGCCAGTTGGATTTTGGAGATTTGAATCTCTGTTCTGTGACTAAGTCCTTGAATCATTTCTTCCAGATGGTCCAACAAGACAGACTAAGTGTTGGACATGTGTTGTGGCTCCATTAGGGGAGCTTCTAAATGTGATGTGATGGCCCCTCTGGGTCTGTCAGGTCACAGGACTGAAGAGCGCTCAAACTGGGCACACAGTTGTTCCAGTCTGGACCAAAGACTCTATACTGGGACTGAGGGACTGCTTTGACTGCACCCACTGGGACTTTTTAAAGGCTCATGTTCTCACTTAGATCATCGTTTTCTACTTACATTTCTTTCTTGGAAAAATTGGGATTACTTTGAAAACAGGAAGTATTTTCCCCAATAAGCAGCCCTGGATTAGTAAATCACTCCAACATGTTCTCAGGCAGAAGAAGCTGTCTTGTTATGAGGGAGAGAAGAAAAAGATTGAGACACAGAAACTTGTTGAAAGAGAGATAAAGCAGCTAAAATCAGGTGTAAAAGTAAAGCAGAGGATGAGCCGAATAAAGGACACTGAAGGCTGGCTTGGAAAGGAATGAAGTCCATGGTGGGGATGCAGGACAAGGAGCAAAGATGAATGTGATGCTGAATCAGCAGAAGACTTGGACTCATTTGATTCCAGCTTTGATATCATTGATTTCAATGAAGAGCTTTGTGATTGTAGCAAAGGGCTGGTAGCTCTGAGAGTCCCACTGATGAGGTGTTTGTGTGGAAATCTCTTAGTGGGACCAAAGAGAGGAAAAAGCCCTGGTCCTGATGCTGTGGGAGGGAAATGATTGAAGTGTGCTGTGAGGAACTGACTGGGAGATTTTCACACATTTTCCAGTCCTCCTTGGAACAACAGGAAGTTCCCAGCATATGGAAACAAAGGTTAAGTGTCCTATGGCACTCAGTGATGATGGTGCTGTGGCCCCACCACCTCCACCTCTTTGTAAAGGAACTAACTGTAATCTGAAGCTTCAAATGGAACTAAGACTTCCTCCACTAGGTGGCAGTGTCTGATGAGAAAGTGTTAGTGGAGCTGGCCTGGAGTCAGAAACAGGAAGATGCAGGATTTGGGCTGAAATGGGGAAAAGTGGTTCGCACTAGTGCCTGAAAGCAAGAAGGTTGTAGGTTGAAGCTTGTTGGCCTTTCTGTGGAGGTTGGATGTTCTCCCACAGTCCAATGAAATGCTGCTTAGGTTCATTGGTGCTTCTAAATTGGCTGTAGGTGTGGATGTGAGAGAGTGCTTCTCTGTCTCTCTCTGTTGGCCCTGTGATGGACTGCTCACCTGTGCAGGTGGACCACGCCTCTTGCCCTATGACAGCTAGGGCACAGGCTGCAGCCCTGTGAGCCTAAGCTGAATAAACAGTTAGCAAAAATGATCCATAGATGGCCTGAAATCCCCCAGTTAGCAGTTTGGTAGATAGCTATGACATGCTAATCCCATCCAGCAGCTGTATTCTACCTGTAAGCTGATCCCTGCTGAGCCAAAGCACTTTTTCATATACAAATTACAACCTTTAATAGAAACCTATTGGTCAGCATCTTATTAGCCTGCTGTTAGCTTCATTCCACAGAAAACTGAGAGAAACTAACAGAGTTGATAAAGAATAAAGAGAAATGCGCTGATTTAAAGCCTTTGAAGTGCTTCAGATGATCTCTGTCCACTTCTGTCCACTCATTCATTCATGTAAGCTTTCTAATGCAGCTTTGATCTTCACAGTCTGCTTCATGAAACTCATTCTAACCCTGAATGTCAGAGTGTTCCTCCTTCTCTTTCCCATCATTCATGCTGGCAGTGGAGGAGATTTGGATGTTGGACTGTGTTTTGATGATGTGTGTATGTTTGTGTTGGACTGCTGTCTGTAAAGCAAACGCACATTTTGCTTTGGATTTCAGTGTCAGAAAGACTTTAAGGTGGAATGAAGAGTTTGAGAGTATCACAGTGAATTATCCAGTGGAGGATTTTTCTTCTTCTTTGAAGGTTTGAAATGTGAACATTGTTCTGCTGCAGTCAATGGACTAAACCAGAGAAGAAGAAAACAGACTTTACCATGAAGATCCTCAGTGTGGATCAGTATAATATCAGCCTGATGTCTGCAGTTTAGTGTCAGCACAACTTTCACATCATATTCATCTCAGCACAACTAAAACATGCTGACTGACCCTAGAGTTTCAAGTCCACATCCTGGACTCTCCAGGAAACCACACAGATGCTTCACTCCTGAATCCTGCAGCTTGTAGTTGGAGCTCAGGTCCAGCTGTCTCAGATGGGAGGGGTTGGACTTCAGTGCTGCTGCCAGATAATCACAGCTGATCTTTGACAAACCACAGTCCATCAATCTGTATAAAGAACAAAGTTTTGGTTGTTTTTAAATTGTGCAGAAATGAAACTACACTGAGCTCAATTATGTGACAGACATTTCATCCCATGTCAGTTTGGCCTCATCCTGGGCCGGATTATCCAGCACACTCTCTGACCACAGGCCCAGGGGCCACGCACAGCTGGCTCCATCCAAGAGACAGGAAACAAACCAACACAATAATAAAAAGCACCATGTGATCTTCTTACATCTTCAAGACAAACATAGTAAAAACATGAGCATATTTGTTTCCTGATAAAATGATGTGACAGGTAGAACAGAGTAAAGTGGTGGTGTTACAGCCTTTCTCCCCTCTGCTGCCGAGGCTGTTAGTCTCTCCCAAACTCAGCTACAGGACTTCCAAATGAATGACAGCAGCAGAAGTGGCTTTACAAATGAAAGAGGAAGAGGAGAAAAAGAGGAGAGGGAGGCCACCCTGACCATCACTCCAGCTGAAAACATCACACTTCCATTAAAGTTGGTGAGAAAATGTTGAGCAGGATGAGCTGCTGGCTAATCTGGAGGCTGTAGCAGCAGCTCACAGTCACAGTGGATTTCCACTCATGAAAAAGCTCTGGCTGCTTCATTTCTCATCTCATATCAGAGACTTTAATGCTTCACTGAAGCTGTACTGTGATGCTTCCATATCCCGGTGAGGCCTCCATAATGATTTCAGCTGTTCTGTACACACACTGTGTGCCCTGTATGGCTCAAAGTCTCTGCAGCCTGTTTTTATCTGCTATCATCAGATCTTCATCATCCTCATTCACATCCCTCACACACTCTACAGCCTCATCAGCACTGACTTCATCTTCACTGACTGATGGAGCACAACATGAACCTGTGGAGGCTGAAACACTGTCCTGTCAAACATCTCCCCGTCACCACTCCACTTCTGTCAGCCTTTAAATGAACCCTGCTCAAGTCTGTCACTTCTGTTTGGAGCCAAAAGGAAAAACTGCTGTTCAGTCGTTTGGAAAGACAACATTTCTGAAAGCACTCAAACTTCTTCACATTTGTCTTCAGACACATCCTGAACATTTAGGAACTAAAGAAAGGTTCAAACATCAATCAAAGACCTGAAATATAGAAAAACTACAACAGCCGCAGTCAGTGAACTCACCTCAGAGTCTCCAGTCGACAGTTTGGACTCTCCAGTCCAGCACACAGAAGCTTCACACCTGAATCCTGGAGGCCATCATTCCAACTCATGTCCAGCTCTGTCAGATGGGAGGGGTTGGACTTCAGAGCTGAGGCCACAACTTCACAGTGAGACTCTGAGAGTCGACACCAAGTCAGTCTGTGATGATAGAAAATATAAAATGTGTTATTATAAAAGCAGAAAATCTGCATTATAAACACAGACTGAATGTATATGAAGACAAAACAGAGTGAGGTCATAATCTGATGAATCTGTTCTTCACATCTGTGCTTCAGCTCCTCTTACTGTGTTTGACATGACACAACGATTGAGTCTCTCTCAGACCTGCAGACTTTTAATGAGAATCTTTGTTTGGCTTTAATCTGCAGATGAAGGAGGAAGATGGTGTCACATTTAGGCTTCCATAATGTCCACAGCCTGTCACTGAGATCTGATCCAGAGTCAGAGTGAAGACACACATTTGGACTGTTTCCTGTTTTGACTCCAGAACATTTTGAATGAGTTCAGCTCAGTGAAGAGTTCCAGCTGGAAAGATGATCTCTGTTTGCTACCTGCTGTCAGGTACGACTGTTCACGTCCACACGCAGGAAAAACCTGCTGACTGTTACCAAACGGAGCAGAAATCTCATCACTGGACAATAATGATGAATGAACTCAGAGCTGCTGATATCAGATCTGATTTCAGGGGAACTAAACACAGAAATGATTGGCTCATTTGAGCTTTCTGAGCCATTATCTGCTGGTGTGTCGCTAGTTGGCAGAAAATGATTTGTATTCCTGTTCAGGGCTTCAGTGTTTATGAGTCCAGATCCAGGTGACAGCAAGTCAAAATGATGTTACCTGTCTGTGTCCAGCAGCAGCCTGTATTCACTTTGAATATTGTTATAACCTGACATGGATCAGTTTGTCTTTGATTGGTTTGTAAATGTCACTGTTTCCATTGGACCTGAGTGACGTACAAAGACAGAGAGGGAGAGAAAGGAGAGAGAGGATGGAGACAGCAAAGAGAGAGCAAACACAAACAGGTGAGAGTGGACAGGTGACCAAGGTCAGCAACCAATCAGAGAGCTTCTGTTTGACCCACAGTCACTGATGATGACTGCACATAACCAAGCAGTGTGTTACTCTGATATCAAATATGGATCCTGCTCTTATAATAATGATCATCAGATGATATTATTGTGTTATTTTGTAGCTGAATACGATGTTTGTGTGATTATCAGTGAAAGAAGCAGTGAGGAGGATGGAGAGAGAGAGAGGACAGAGGGTGAAGTTAGAAACACTAAAAGGATTTTTCATGGATTTCATGGATGATTTGAGTGATTTCCAGCAGGACACTTAAACATGTCAGTGGACGTCCTAAAGAACATATTCACTGATATGAAACGTGTCATTGAACAGGATTAATATCAGTGGAAACATGGTGGAAACAGCTGTGACTGCATGGATGTGACACACTTCAAATCTGTTCTCCACTCTTGGATTTGGGATCCATGGAGCTGCTGCTGAGTCTGTACAATAAAGGAATGGTGTGGAAGGTTGCAGCGTACGGACACAAACACTTTGTGCTTACAATCTGATTTTATTTTCAACATTAAACTACTAACCTACACTGATCAATGATGTTAGTGATCACATCTGGACTCACCCAGCCTTTCTGCAGGTCCTCACTGCTGGAATCAGTCTCTGTCGTCCCCGCTCTGATGTGTTGTACTTCTGCAGGTCCAACTCATCCAGAACCTCCTCTGATCTCTGCAGCATGAAGGCCAGAGCTGAGCACTGGATGTCAGAGAGTTCCTTCTCTGATCTGTTCTCTGACTTCAGGAACTCTTGGATCTCCTGATGTACTGAGAGGTCGTTCATCTCCATCAGACAGTGGAAGATGTTGATGCTTCTGTCAGGAGAGATTCCATAACTGTTCATCTCCTTCAGGTTGTTGATGACTCTCTGGATGGTTCCTGGACTGATCTCTGTCTGACCCAGCAGACCTACTAAGAGTCTCTGGTTGGACTCCAGACAGAGGCCATGAAGGAAGCGAACAAACAGGTCCAGGTGGCCATTTTTACTCTCGAGGGATTTCTCCATGGCTCGTTTAAGGAAATCATCCAGAGAGGACTCGTTGTATTTTTTTCCCAAAAAGTTCTCCAGCAGCTCTGTCTTCCTATTGGTGTGACAGTGGAACATGTAGACAGCAGCCAGAAACTCCTGAATGCTCAGATGAACAAAGCAGTAGACTGGTTTCTGGAAGATCACACACTCTCTTTTGAAGATCTCTGTACAAACTCCTGAGTACACCGAGGCCTCTGTCACATCCAGACCACACTGCTCCAGGTCTTCTTGGTAGAACATGATGTTTCCTTTCTCCAGATGTTCAAACGCCAGCCTCCCCAGCTTCAGAAGAACTTCCCTGTCAGCCTCCGTCAGCTCCTGTGGACTCGTCTCACGTCCCTCATGGTACTTGTTCTTCTTCCTCTTTGTCTGAACCAGCAGGAAGTGTGAGTACATGTCAGTCAGGGTCTTGGGCAGCTCTCCTCTCTGCTCTGTAGTCAACATGTGCTCCAGAACTGTAGCAGTGATCCAGCAGAAGACTGGGATACTACACATGATGTGGAGGCTCCTGGATGTCTTCATGTGGAAGATGATTCTGCTGGACAGCTCTTCATCACTGAATCTCCTCCTGAAGTACTCCTCCTTCTGGGCGTCAGTGAAGCCTCGTACTTCTGTTAGCCTGTCAACACATGTAGGAGGGATCTGATTGGCTGCTGCGGGTCGGGAAGTTATCCAGACGAGAGCCGAGGGAAGCAGATTCCCCTGGATGAGGTTTGTCAGCAGCTGGCTGACTGATGACTTCTGTGTGACATCAGACAGCAGCTTCCTGTTGGTGAAATCCAATGAAAGTCTGCTTTCATCCAGGCCGTCAAAGATGAACAAAAGCTGAGAGACGGCCAGCTTCTCTGCTGTGACCTTCTGTAATGTTGGATGGAAAACATGGAGCAGCTCCAGAAGACTGTACTGCTCATCTCTGATCAGGTTCAGCTCCCTGAATGAAAGCAGAACCACCACACTGACATGTTGGTTCTCCAAGCCCTCTGCCCAGTCCAGAGTGAACTTCTGCACTGAGAAGGTTTTTCCAACACCAGCCACGCCGTTGGTCAGAACCACTCTGATGGGTCTCTGTTGGTCAGGTAAGGCTTTAAAGATGTCCTGGCACCTGATTGGAGCGTCATGGAGGGCGTCCATCTTGAAAGCTGTCTCCAGCTGCCTCACCTCATGTTGGGTATGAACCTCTTCACTCTGTCCCTCTGTGATGTAGAGCTCAGTGTAGATGGTGTTGAGGAGGGTTCTACTTCCTGTTTCATCACTTCCTTCAGTCACACGTTCACATCTCCTCCTCAGACTGATCTTATGTTCATCTAAAACCTCCTGCAGACCAACATCTGCTGAAAGAAAGAAAAACAATGAGACTAAAGAGAAAGAAAACTCTTCAATGTCTGAACAACACAAGAAGTCCAGTTTTCAGAAATGAGTCCATCAGCAGACAGATGTTCAGTCTTACTTTGTACACAGCTGCTCTGACTGGCTGTCTGCAGTCCAGCTCTGCTTCTGGATCTTTCTCCACACTGGGGACAGGAGGAGTTTCCTGATGAAGCAGACTGGTCCCAGTATGAGGAGATGCACTGTCTGCAGAACCAGTGTCCACAGCTGGTAGAGACTGGATCCTTCAGGACGTCCTGGCACAAAGCACAGCAGGACAGCTGCTCCTCCTCACAACCACCACTCCTCTTCCTCTTCCTCCCTCTGTGAACACATTTCTTTATCACTAAAATCATTGACTGTTAGTGACAAACATCCAGATTTGATGACACTGTGCAGAAGCTCTGATGGTGACACAGAAAAGTCACAGTGGAGATACTTCTGTCCACCTTTGATTAGACTCATTATAAAAAGGAAAACAAAGTTTGAACACAGTCATGTTTCCAGTTCACTGACTTAAATTTATTCCATGGACACTCACTCTAACCTGAACCACAGCTACAACCCAACATTGTTGAGGCCTCATCTCCTCCTTTCCTGACTGTAGAGGTTAAATATGCAACAACCAACAAATAAAAGAATTTGGTTCATTTCAAAGAAATTCACACGGTGACCAAGTAAAGTAACCGTAGTAAAGGAGACAACATCCCGTTGATGGTGGGATTATTTGAAAGATTTGCTTTAGTCACGTCACCAAATGCAGTTGAACCACCCGTGGATCCATGTTTGACCATTCTATCACTCTGAGCTCTGCTTTTTAATCATTTTATTATTATCATCATTCATTTATTCATTCTTTGGAGGGGGGCTATTTCCTAATGCCGCCCTAATAAGCTGATGTTCAAGGGGAAATATAACAGAAACTCTTTCAGTGTTATTCATTAATAAATTAACAGATAAACTGTGAAGAAGAAAAAAACTGAGATTTAAAGGAGAGAGTGAGAAACTTGATCATCCATCCTCATAATACATGTTTATCAGTATCTGCTGTGACCATACTGCAGTAATAACTACAAGTCTACATTTCTGTGACTGTTGATCAATCACAGCAGGAATCTGAGCTCATCTCTGCACACAGAGCAGCTTCAGCTCTGGGATAAACTGCTCGCCTCACGTCCTTCTCAGCTCACAGACACTCATCCTGATATTTTCCTTTAACATTTGATGGTATAATTCATCTGAGTTTACACTTTATCTGCATAAATACAGAAAAACAGACCCAAACACCAGAAACCATCAGTTTCACCATGTAGAATATATTGTTGTTTCCTTGCTTTTAATTCAGAGAAAAACTCTGATTTGGATTTTCTCTGTTCTCTTTGCCACAGCCCATCCCAGCAGCAGCTGAAGCAGCTGACTGTCACAACACTGAATAACACTTTAGGAGGAATTTCAGAGGTCAGTAAAGCTGCAGTTTCAACATCAGTTAATTAATCATAGTTCATCATAAATGTTAACCTGGCTGGCACACATGTTAATGTTAGCCATTTAAATATTAGCAGTTAGCTGAGGCCACAAGAAGAAGAGGCCCTAGAAGAACAATGGATGATAAGATTAGATTTTCAAGACTAGGCAGAGACGTGTTTTCCTTTACTGTCTCTTACAGAGGAGGGAGCAGATACCAGACGAGGTCACGGAGGTACGGGGAGGATTCGCAGCAGACAGCAAGACTGCCACGTCCATGCGAGAGAGCGATGGCTACGATAATCTCTGTTTTTGTCTCCCTATATAATGTTGTACAGCCCATGTGAGGGTTATCCTCTCTGTGAACCAGATGCTTGATTTCACACAGAGGTCCACCAACTGAATTTGATCAGTTATGGAACGATTTACCTCGACAGGCTCCTTCACTCGCTGCTTTTAAACCTCCTTTAAAACACACTTTTACTCCCTGACCTTTGACCCAGTGTGACATGTTGACTCACTACCTCAGACACCTTAAAAATAGTCTTTTTGTTTTTTGGTGCTGCCTAAAAGAACCGTAAATATCTGTCCTATATACAGTTATGTTCATATATTTTTGTACTACATCAGGAAACTCAAAAACATAGTTTGTAATATTTTAATCCTTATTTTTAAAACTGTTTTTGTCATTTTTCTTCTCCCATTGCATCAAAAATCATTATTTACACTGAAGAAATGAGTCAGCAACTCTCTTACATTGTTGCTGCAGGTTCATTACTGAACATTGGAGGTTGTCCTTTGGACCAGTCACTGCTCACAGACACACAGCTGGATGCTGCAGATCCTGCTCCATCCTCTTCCTCCATCTTCTTGATGTCAGGGTGGAGTTAGTCTGAGAGGCAAACACACACACTCAGAGGTGCTGTTGTACTGGAAGCATCACACTGACGGGTTTCTAAAGTTCTCATTGATCATTTCATGGAGTTTCTGTGGTAAACACTGTCCTGTGACGTATGTGTCATGGTGAGGGTCATGAGGGCTAACCAGCCCCACTCCTTACTCCTCATATTTCAGCCTGAAGCACAATAACAGCCTAAACCTAACCAGGAGGCTGTAACCTCAAAGGGACTTCATGGTTAGAAATAAAGGTTCAATGAAATGAAGCAGATCATAAAAACATGAGTTCCAACTTTAAAAGAAGCATCCACACGATGACGGCACAGCAGAGGAGCACTTTCTCTAACACACTGATTCAGTTCCACTGACACAAGGACACACACAGGAAGGCACACACACACAAGCCTTTATAAGAAACAACACAATCATCTACGCTTGACTTGTCAATCCAAGTCCTTAGCCCATGAGCCCGCGGTATCAGACCACAGATATTCCCTTACTTTGAAAAAATAAAGCCAGTTTTCAGAACAGACCTGATGTTTATGCTACAGCCTGTTTACCAATATAATCAATATCAGATATCAGAGCAACAGAAACCTCGGTGATCAGGACGCTGGGACTGAGAACAGGAAGTGGCTCAAACGTCACAGTTTCATAACGTCACCCTGAACTCCACTCACGGAGTTTCTGTCGCCATTGTAGTTTTTAAAGTCCCGTGATAAAGGCGGGTCTTTCTGTGAATCCGCACGCTCATTGGCTAATAGCTCGAGATTGACACATCGTTATCCAATGAGCGTGCGGGAACTTCCGACATAAAGTTGTTTCCTTTGAAAAACCAAAGTCTGATTATTTTTGCCTCCACTGACGGAGCCTGTTGTTCCCGCCACAGAGACACAGTAATGTCAGAGTGGTGTTAACACTCACCCTGCCTCAGCACAGCTCTCACTCTCCTCCTGCTCTCTCACACTAAACGGAGGCTCAGCTAAACTCACTTCCTCTCTACTTACAGGAAACCAGCGCTCAGAGGAGCCGACCGGCCTCACATTTCACCCACAGACATGAACAGCGTGGAATTATTTTATGTCATAAGAAGAAACATATTCATGTTAACACTCACCTGCCTCAGCTCCACCTTCCTCCTCCTGCTGCTCTGAACGGAGGCTCAATACTTTCACTTTCACTACTGCTCCCTAAACACAGAGGATGCTGGGACTTGTAGTTTTTTTCCTTCCGGTGCGGTCTTCCTCTTTGTTTGTGTTTGTGTTCAAGTTATTTCGATCATGTAAACATCAACAGAACACGTGAAGCCACACAGAGTTTGTGGGTAGGAGGGTTTGGGGAGGGGTCAGAGGGAAGAGGTCTCTCAGTCCTGACAATCCACATTTTTTTTGAATTTATTTTTTTAAGGAACTTTATTTACAAACAGTATAACATACAAGGCACCATCATTAATCCGAATATGTAACATCCTCGGTTGAGCATTATAGCAAGACAGAAAAGGAAGAAAAAAAAAAAAACAAAAAAAATAAAAATAAATAAACACAAAGCCAAAAGAGCTAGCACAAAAAGAAAGAACAGTCGTTGAAGGATTTGAACCAAAGGCAACAAATAACATGAACAAAAAAGGGCAGTCAAGATTATAAATTAGGGAGGTTTCTTTTTTTAACATAGATTAAACTCTTTAAATAAAACAACAAGTTTATGAGCTTTGTTATTCACAAGTTTCAGCGATTTAGCCCAGTGTCATGGATCGCTGTGTGGCAGGCAGGAAATAGGACCCAAACGCAAACTCACGGAAAACAGAACTGAACTCAAAATGCAGCTTTATTGCTGACAGGTGACAAACGATAGCAGTGATACAAAAGCAATACAAAACTAAACTAAACTGGGAAGAGCTAATTGTAACACATACCAGAAGACACGGGGAGAACCACACACAGCATGAGGGAGAACGCGACACAGAACTGAGGGAGACGCAGACATAAATACACAGAGGGTTAACGAGGGAAGTGGGAGCACATGGGGAACACAGGTGACACTGATAATCATAACAAGACATGGCAGGAGTGAACACAACACTGACGGGAGACGGGCAAAGTAAAACAGGAAGTACAGAGGTTCAAACAGGAGGAGAGAGAGCACGGGGAGAACGTAGACATAACGGGAACAGAAAACAAAAGAGCACAGCAAACACCGGAGCCCAAGAAAAACAACCCAAAAACACAGTGCAGTTCAGGGGGCCGACCATGCGGACGGCAACGGTGGAGACGTGGAAACAGTTCAGGGGGCCGGCCGTGTGGAAGGCAACAGCGACGACGTGGAAACAGTTCAGGGGGCCGGCCGTGCGGAAGGCAACGGCGGCGACGACGGAGCAGTTCAGGAGGCCGGCCGCGCGGAAGGCAGCGGCGGCGGCGAAGGAGACGACGGAGCAGTTCAGGAGGCCGGCCGCGCGGAAGGCAGCGGCGGCGGCGAAGGAGACGACGGAGCAGTTCAGGAGGCCGGCCGCGCGGAAGGCAGCGGCGGCTCTCCAGTGTTAGGCGTGCTGGCCATGGCCCGGTGGGCACAGGACCAGACGAGGCATGACCAGACGAGGCATGACCAGACGGTGGCATGGCAGCCACAGGCGACGACGGGGCCGGACCAGGCGACGACGGGGCCGGAGCTGCAGCAGGCGAAGCAGAGGCCGGAGCTGCAGCAGGCGAAGCAGAGGCCGGAGCTGCAGCAGGCGAAGCAGAGGCCGGAGCTGCAGCAGGCGAAGCAGAGGCCGGAGCTGGACCAGGCGGAGCAGAAGCAGAGGTCGACGCCGGACCGGGCGTGGGTGCAGCTGATGCAGAGGCCGGACCAGACCACGGCTGAACGGGCCCCTCGGACCCTCCAGCGGAGACGAGGAGGTGCTGGCCGGGCTGACCTGAGCCGCCAGCGGAGACGAGGAGCGGCTGGAGAGGTTCTCCTGAACCCCCAGCGGAGACGAGGAGGTGCTGGCCGGGCTGGGCAGAGCCGCCAGCGGAGACGAGGAGGTGCTGGCCGGGCTGGGCAGAGCCGCCAGCGGAGACGAGGAGCTGCTGGAGGGGTCCTCCTGAACCCCCAGCGGAGACAGATGCAGAGCCAGCAGGTGCAGAGACTTCTGGCTGAGGGGACGCTAACTGTAGCTGCACAGGGCACGCAGTCGGCTTAGGATGCAACGGCTGGGGCTGTGCAGGGCAAACAGTCTGTCCAAAGTTTGTCAGCACCACGCAGTCCTCAGCTGGCGGAGAAAGCTCACAAAGGCTTCCAGCTGAGGTTAGCAGTGTCTGAATGGGTTGCTGAGCGATTAACTCGGCTGGTGACTGAGCTAACTGAACTAGAGACTGAGCTGGTGACCAAACAGGGAACTGGGCTGATAACTGAGCTAATGACTGTGCTGAGGACAGAAGTGCAAGTTGTAGTGGTGGTTGTAGTGATGGTGGAACAGCAGGTAGTTGAACTGGTGACTGAACAGGTGACTGACTCTTGGCTGCTCTCCTCCGAGGGACAGGGACGGGTGCTGGGCCTGGCCGAACACCAGCCATCCCCTCCCGAGCAACAGATACGGGTGCAGGGACGAGCTGGGCTCTGGCTGCCTTTACCCTGGGGGCCGGTGTAGGTGCAGGAGCTAGCTGGACCTCTGTCGCTCCCACCCGAGGAACTGAGACGGGTGCAGGAGTCGGCAGGGTCACGGCTGACCTCACCCGGGGAACCGGAACAGGCAATGGCTGGGTGTCCATCAACCCCACCCGAGGAGCAGGTACGGGTGCCGGGATGAACGGAGCCTTTGCCAGGCTGGGGACAGAAGCAGGGACCAGCTGGACCTCAGCCACCCTCTCCCGAGGAACTGGTACGGGAGCAAGGGAAAGCTGGGCCCGCGCTGCCCTGGTTACAGGAACTGGAGGCGGAGAGTGAAGCACAGGAACAGTAACAGTCACTGGGTGAACTAAGTTGTTGGAGCCAAACACAGTGTCAGTCAACAGAGACTTATGGAGGGCTGGTTCTCGCAACTCTGCTGTACTTAAGTTGTCCATGACATAATTAGCAGTCTTAGAAAGGGTCAGTTTAGGAGCAGCCACAGGTACTGGAGAACTCACACAAGCAGCGTCTGGATAACCTGGATGAGAAACAACACTACACACAGTCGTACAGGATGTAGTCCGAGACGTAGTGCACACAGAGTCCATGAAACCTGGCCGAAAAGCATGCAGTAGTGATGGTGGTGATGGTTGTGGACTGAATTCTCCTGAGCCCTCAGTAGAAACAGGGACGGGTGCAGGCACATGCTGGACACTAGCCACTCCCACCCGAGGAGTAGGTACGGGTGCGGAGACGGGCTGTATCCTGGCCGACCTCACCCTGGGGACCGGAACAGGCACCGGCAACGGCTGGGCAACTGCCCTTCCCACCCGAGGAGCTGGTACGGGTGCAGAGGTACGCTGGGCCCGAGCTGCCCCGGGAGGCAGAAACACGAGCATGAAAAGGAGCAGGCTCAGAAAAAACAGTCCGAGAAACGGCAGGCTCAGGGTCCACATGTACTGGGTCGACAAAAATAGATCTATCAAAAATGAACCCGCCGTCCACTTCATGTTTTGCAGTCTTAGTATTAGCAGTCCTTGTTTTAATAGTTTTCGAAATCCTTGGGTTAACAGTTGTAGAGTGAGCCGACTTGGGGATGACTGAACCAGACTTAACAAAACCTGAACTGACAGAACCTGAACTGAGTGTTGTAAACCTGGTAGAAGTGCTCACAGTTTTTCCTTTAACCGCATTTACAGCCTTAGGAGAGTGCTTATTGTCTTTGATTTCTCCCTGTTCAGAGGGAGCAAAATGAAAAAATCTTTCCCAGTCTATGTCATCGTCCAAAAGGGACACGTCGACAGGATCAGGAGTGAGTCTATTGTTTTTGATGTCCAGAAAAGCGGAAGAAGGATAATCAGTGTGACTCACCACCGGGAGTTGCTTAACATGCGAAAAGTGATGGCGGCGTGAGCATCGCCTCCTCTGAGGTGAGGAAGCTGACGGGGCATACAGCTGAGCCTCTGACGTGCGGGATGGCAATGCAGAGGCTGGAGCGTGAGCATCCGAAGAAAAACGGAGCACTCCCACCCGAAGCGGCCGAGGCTTGGGTGCGAGCGGGGCAACAGGCGGAGGCCTTTGGCAACTTCGGGGACCTCCAAAAGCCAGCCGAGTTCTGCGGAATAAGTGCTCATAATCCGGAGTGCGCCACGGCTTCCAGCGGAGCTCCTCCTCCAGCTGGGCGAGGGCTGCCTCCCGGCGCTCATACAGCTGAGAGCGGTTTGCTGGGTCCATGTAATGGTCGCGTTCTTCTGTCATGGATCGCTGTGTGGCAGGCAGGAAATAGGACCCAAACGCAAACTCACGGAAAACAGAACTGAACTCAAAATGCAGCTTTATTGCTGACAGGTGACAAACGATAGCAGTGATACAAAAGCAATACAAAACTAAACTAAACTGGGAAGAGCTAATTGTAACACATACCAGAAGACACGGGGAGAACCACACTCAGCATGAGGGAGAACGCGACACAGAACTGAGGGAGACGCAGACATAAATACACAGAGGGTTAACGAGGGAAGTGGGAGCACATGGGGAACACAGGTGACACTGATAATCATAACAAGACATAGCAGGAGTGAACACAACACTGACGGGAGACGGGCAAAGTAAAACAGGAAGTACAGAGGTTCAAACAGGAGGAGAGAGAGCACGGGGAGAACGTAGACATAACGGGCTGGGGAAAACATAGAATAAAACACAAGGAGGGGAGACGAGGGCTCACAGATACATAGAGGGGCACACAGGGAATAAAAGTCACAAGGGGAAAACACATAAGGAACAAAATACAACAGGGCAACTCAGGAAACATGGCCTAAATAAGGAACGAAATACAAAAATACAAGGAACTAAGAATACTGGGCCAACATGGCCCAGGACCATGACACCCAGAGTTTAAAGTCATTCAGCCATCTGTTTATACATGGTTTAGCTTTAAAGTATCTGCATTTCTGAATAAAAAAATTTCCCATTAACAAAAACGTCCTAATCAACAGGTCAAAATCTGCATTCTCAGCAAGAATTCCAAACTTTATTACTGTCACTGTCAAATGTGGTAACTGAATTCTCCTGGACTGTAGCCAGCTCCACATGTCAGTCCAGAAGGAGTGCACTGATTCACAGTAGAAAAACAAGTGATCCAGACTTTCAATATCATTTTCACAAAATGTGCAGGCGTTCACATCTAAGTTTAATTTCAGTCTTAAGAATTCATTGGTTGGATAAACCTCATTAATGATTTTAAAGTGAACCTCTTTTACTTTAGGGGAAAGAGGAAGTGAAATATACTTTTTTCTTATCGCCTTAACCTCCATGGTCTCAAATTCTTTAAGGATAAAATTTCTTTTAACCGGATTAGGGCAAATTTCATTTATCAAAATATAACTGATCACTTTGTTTGTAAACCTGCTATCACCAAATTCAACTCCAGGGGCCCGTTCTTCGTACCTCACTGAGTAGGTTAGCTGGATTTGATTGTTGACGATTTCGCGTGATCTTGGATCGTTCGGTTCCCCGAAGCTCATCCGGGACTTGCTGCCATAGCAACAGAGCCGTAAGCGTAAACCTGCTCGGGAGCAGGTTTACTTTATGTAAACAGGATTAGATCGCGGCCACGCAGGTATGTCCGCTTCATCTATACGAAAGCAACAGCGATATTCCACCACTGTTTCACCATAAAGAAATAACATCAATGTAACTAAAGATAATGCAGCACCTGATCCTGTTATTGATGTCACACAGATACATACAGGTCATTCCCTAAAAAAGGGAAATGTACTATTAACATTCTATTACATGTATGTGATTATTACAGATGTAATTCATATTTCAGAGTAGTAATTGCAAATTACTTTGTGTAATCAAGAAGGGAGACCACGGCTATAAAAGCGAAGGTGGATTTGGGAAGTCTGTCGCAGCCATGTCCTGTCCGTTTACGCGAGCCACCCATTGCGGAAGGTGCAAGATTGATAAGGAGAGTTTTCAGAATTCAGCGTATATTGCGGGATAGACAGGATCCTTTAGCTCAGCGCGACAGTGTGCTCATAGAGAGATATCGATTTTCCCGTGAGGGTATTATTCACTTAACCAACTTGTTGACGAGGGGGTGCACGACCACCACCTGTCTTTTTTTTGCTCTGCCCTTTTCTTGGTTGCTGTTATGATCAAACAAACAGATTATTTCAGGGTCTCTTTCCAAGAGACTAAAAGCAATATAAGTGATGAATATTACCATTCTGTAGAATATTCTTATATTTCACTTTTACTTGTTCCCATGTTCTAGTGGGTCCTGTTGTGGCTCTAATGTGTAATGGGATATAATATAACATAATATAATATAATGTAATATAATATTGGATAATATAGTGTAATATAATAAATCTACCCTACCGCCTACTGGTGTTGGCCAGAGGGGCCGATGGCGCGATATGGCAGCCTGGCTTCTGTAAGTCTGCCCCAGGGCAGCTGTGGCTACAACTGTAGCTGCCTCCACCAGTGTGTGAATGTGAGAGTGACTGAATAGTGGCATTGTAAAGCGCTTTGGGTGCCTTGAAAAGCGCTATATCAATCCACTCCATTATTATTGTTATTATTAAATTACTTACGTGTTTAATTTGTCAGCAACTTTCTGCCAGCCCTCTCTCCTTGCTTTTGCAGCCTTTGCAGTGTTCCCTTGCGTTCTGATTAAACTCTGAAACTCCTGAAATCCCTCACTCAAGAGTTCTTGCTCTGCTGCCGAAAAATACCGAGCCGAGCGCGCTCCTTCGACATTTTCGCCGACCAATCAAAGGGTTGCCGATCAATGTTTCTACTATCGATGCGTAGCCCCTTTTACGACACCCAGTGATCTCACATTACTTCATCCAGCTGTACTAATCGTCAACAGCAGGTGTGTTCGGAGAACCGGATTAGCGAGCTCACGGTTAGCGCGATGATTTGATCTTGGATGTGTCATTTGATCTTGGATGTAGTAAGCGACGTACGAAGAACGGGCCCCAGATGTGTGTCACAAGTTCATCTAGTAGTAGGCTATGGCACTTGGCCACAGGTGGCAGCAGTGGACTGGCCTCCATGTGAGACTGCTCCAGCTGCTATGTGATAGTCCAGCTGCAAACTGAAGATCATATGCAAGTTTAGGAAATTAAACTGTACAATATAAAGCGCCTTGAGGGGACTGTTGTTGTGATTTGGCTTAGCTTTAAAACCAACCCAATCTAACTCTCCTCCACACTCAAAAACAAAGACAAACCAACTGACACATCTGAGTCCCTCACTTTCTTCAATCCACTCACTCTCACAAGCTCCACTTAGTCACACTGGCTCTGTTTATTACTAATTACTATTGTCTCCCCAGAAACACTTCCTTTTTCTTTTTTCCTATTTCAGTTGTGTTTTTTGTGCTTTTGCAGCGTTTTTGTTATTGCTGGTGTTTTCTTAAGTTGCAGTCCGTTTGGCCTCTCAGGGCCACCGTAGATAAAGGCCAAAAATAAATACAAAACGTCATTTCAATCACTTTAGAGGTTTATTTGCAAGACACAAAAACAGAAAAAATAAAAAGTTACAAATGTATTGTGCATGAAACAGGAATTCAAACGTGGCTCAGATGTGTGTCACAAGTTAATCTGGCTGTAGGCTATGGCACTTGACCACAGGTGGCGCTAACTGGCTTGACTCCATTTGAGTGCGCACAAAGTAAACTGCACACTTTAGTTGTGAAGCGAAAACGCTGAAATCGCAGTAATAACACGTACGAGGGGAACGATAACGAAGACAAGATGCTCCTGATCGTTACTCTTGCTGTCCTGTGAACAGCATCGGCGTGGTGTTAATGGTTTGCTTTTGTTTTGGCGATCGCCCCGTGAATGAGAAGATGACCAGGTAAACCCGCGACATTTTTAAATAGTTTGTCGTTCAACAGCAACAAGACTGACGGAGTGTGTTTGAGGAAACCTCACAAATGTCACAGATGAAATATTTGGCGTTTATTTGCTGGTTTGTCGGTAGCAGCTCCTTCAAAGTAAGTCTACCACACATCTGTTTGACCAACGCCAGTTGATTTGGATCACCGGTCCAAACAATTTGAACGATTGTTGTGTTACCTTTGTGCTGAGTTTGACTGATATTTGCTGGATAGCAAATGTTTTAAAGCTATGCAACCTTTATCTGCACATAGCAGTTAAACTGTTTAGATCAATCTTTATTGATAATATACATTATTTATTTATGAATTACTGTGTACACAAGAATAAGTTAATGTATTAAGATAAACTGGTTGAATTTTTTGTATTATTCTTGTGATTTTTTTTATTGGCCCTGTTTATTTACAGGCCAGGTGACCCTTTAGGGGTTTAAAATGCCGAGCCAATGAACGGCTGGGAGCAGGAATCTTTCTTCACTGAAGCTTCCACTTCCACGGGTCTGGTAGGAAGTTGTCCAAGCCAACAAAACAAACAGACAAAAAGTCCACATATCAATCACCTGGATCACCTGTTGAGAAAGAAAAAAGAGAAAACAAGCAAACAAAAGAGAGCAATATAATAAAAACAGCATCGCGATGATCTATGTGAATATAACTGTAAATACTAAATATTGAATATTATTGTGCAGCACGTAAGATCGACAGCGCACAGTGTGCTTTGAGGTAGCAGCCAAAATGCAAGGCAAGTTTATTTATATCGCACAATTCAACAACAAGGTGATCCCAAGTTCTTTACAGAACATTAAAAAACAAAAATGGATAAAAAGCATGATTTAAACGTGACGTGCCCGTGAGCTCCGCCGGCAGCCAGCTGTGCCAGAGTGACCGAGCCCCAGGCTGAGAGGCCAAAGGCACCCCACCTCCGAAGGAGCCCGAGCGAGCCCCAGGCTCCAGGCCCCGACAAGCAGTACCTGGACGCCCATCCCCGGACACAAAGAACCACCAATGCACCGATGTCTGAAGGCGTCTGCCACTGGCAGGGGGCGTGTGGGGGGAGATAGGCCTCCATGCCTTGGAGGGCCTGAGATGTCCCCAGAGAGGTGGCGTCTGATACCCGACCTGACATATGGACACAGACAAACAGGCACACACAGATACAAACATCCATTCCCACCCTCATGCTCTCATATGCAATTACTCAGCAGCAGGTAAGCGCATAGCCTCTCCTGGTACCCCTCAATGTCTACGTGTATTTAAAATTGAGAGGTGGGCAAAGGCGCCAGGAGTGAGGTTGTACACCCTGATGTAATTCTGATCTTGGAAACATTAAAGACATTCATAGCCAGACTGCTGACTTTGTGTTTTTATTCAGTCGCCTAACAGAAGTGCAGTGAGAAACGATTGACCCCATCCTGATTTCTTAGCTATTTGCATATTTGCCACACTTACGTGTTTCAGATCGTGAAGCAAATATTTATGATAGATAAAGATGACCAGAGTCAGTTTAAAATAAAGCTTTTACATGTATTGCTGGGAGGTCGGCAGCTCCCTCCACTGCTTGGCCCTCTGTGAAAAACAACTGGGATCCAGCTTCCCTGTGATGCTGAATTATATAAGCGGAAGAAAATAGAAGGATGGATGATTGTATTTTGTGTACAATCGTTGAAGTGTAAAAAGGTTTGGCCCTCCGTGGTGCCCTAAGCAAAGTTTGATTTTTGGGGCCCTTTAATAGTGCCAATAATACTGATTAATGATCGCCTACTATAAATGTATTTCATTTTCTAATGTTGATGTTGTTGTAATCCACAGTGAAAAATGTCATAAAAACAGATAACAAATTTGCAACTTTCATGAAAAATGTTTTCATTAATATTTAAAAAAAAAAAAAAAAAAAAAACTAAGCAAAACACCTCCCCCTGCTGGCCACACAGAGAAACAATAGATAAAAGCTGAGAGCTGCACAGCTGCAGCAGTGTGGTTTACGTCATTCTGTTGTCAGCCTGTTTTACACATCGGTGGTTTCTTATTGACGTGTAAAAAGATCTGAAATCGTAGTAAATTCAGCTGCTATTGTGGGCTGGGGATGATTTACACTTAACATTTTAATAACTGGGTACTGAATGTCAGAGGCCCAATGTTCCCTCTAATTTTTCACGTGTCTGAGCGAACACACAAACTCCCTGAGCGGTTCCTTGGACCACTGTGAGCGACATCAGACGTGTGCACTGTGGTCACACCGGCATCGAATCCATCCAAGTTTCATGGTTTATTAAAATAATCAAATTACAGCGTTTACATTTATGATAGACTACTTTTAATGAACTGCTTCAGCCCATTTACAATGAAAATGTAAAATAAATCTTGTTCATGACCTGTGTAGTATATTAACACTATTGGAAGTACAAATAACTTGAACTCCAATTTCGAAAACACAACTTTTTTTTTTTTATAAAGCTCTGACTTGTATTATGAGTCTGTGGTCTGGGAGAGAGTCTGTAACTCTCTGTCTGCAAAATACAGGATATAATGACCAATGCTGGGAAATCAATCAATCAATCAATCAATCAATCAATCAATCAATCAATCAATCAATCAATCAATCCTTATTTATAAAGCACTTTTCATACAAAAAAAGTAGCACAAAGTGCTTTACATGGTTAAAAGCAGCCCACCCCACCCCGCCCTCCAACTAACCCCCCACACTCTCATTAACATAAACAATCATGAATACACACATCTGTCCCCCCCCCCCAGCCAGGCTGAGAGGACTCCCCAGAGCCCCAGCAGCCACGGTCGATCACAGCCCCGGTGCAGAGAGCCCCCTCCGAGGAAACACTGGAGATATGACACAATAGGATATATACAGGGTAAAAAGATAAAGTAAATAAGAACGGGTTACAATATAAATATAAATATAAATAGAGTAAGAAGATAAAAAATGAGTAAGAATAAAATCAATAAATATTAGGTAAAACCTAAATAGAATAAATAAGCATAAAATAAATAAACGTTAGGTGAAAGCTAAATTAAAAAGGTGGGTCTTGAGCCTATTCTTAAAAACATGTACGTTCTCTGCGGCCCTGAGCTCCTCCGGCAGGCTGTTCCACAGACGAGGACCATACCACTGAAACGCTGCCTCTCCGTGAGTATGTGTCCTGACTTTGGGAACAGTCAAAAGGCCAGTGCCAGAGGACCTCAAGGTCCGCGAGGGTTCATATGGTAAAAGCAGATCTGAGAGATAAGAAGGTCCAAATTCTAATTTTATTTGTCTCGTACACAGTCGTACACAGTCATACACAGTACGATATGCAGTGAAATGCTTGGACAACTGCTCGTGACCTAAAGAAAAAAAAAGAAAAAGGAAAAGGCTATGAATAAGATAGGAAATAAATATGAAAAATTTAAAAGGGTAAATTTAACTAGGAATGAATAAAATATAAAATAAGGTTAAAAATGAAATAACTGTACAACACAAATTAGAATGAAGGGTAAATTTAACTGGGAAAGAATAAGATAAAATATATAAATTAAAGTTGAAAATAAAATAACTGTACAACAAAATACACAATATAGAACTATATAAGAATGTATGAAGAAATATAAAAAAATAAATATATACACAATAAAAGCAGCTGTACAAGTATTAACTGGAAATGAAGAATATAGTGACCAGTGTTGTGCAATCCACATTATGTCTTGTGCAGCGCAAATATGCTTAAAGTGATTTAAGTGATGAAGTGAAAAACAAAGTCCAGAATGTCCAGTGTGTGTGTAAGAACTGTATGTGTGGGTCAGTACTGTGTGGTGGTGTGATTGAGAGACCGTATCGCCTGCGGGAAGAAGCTCCTCCTCAGTCTCTCTGTGTTGGTCTTCAGGGAGCGGAATCGCTTCCCTGACCTCAGCAGAGAGAACAGTCCGTTGTTGGGATGGCTGAGGTCCTTCACGATCTTCCTGGCCTTGGTCCAGCACCGCCTGCTGTAGATTGAGTGCAGGTCAGGGAGCTCGGAGCGGATGGTGCGCTCAGCTGACCGCACAACCCTCTGTAGAGCTCGTCTGTCCTGCATGGTGCTGTTCCCGAACCAGGTTAAGATGTTTCCCGTCAGGATGCTCTCTATGGTGCACGAGTAAAAGTTCCTGAGCACCTTGGAGGGCAGTTGGAAGTCTCTCAAGCATCTGAGGTGGTAGAGACGCTGTCGGGCCTTTTTCACCACGGAGTTGATGTGACAGGACCATGACAGGTCCTGCGTGATGTGAACTCCGAGGTATTTGAAGCTGTCCACTCTCTCCACTGGGCACTCGTTGATGACGGGGGTCTGGTAGTTCCTCTCCTGCTTAGTGCTGAAGTCCACTATCAGCTCCTTTGTCTTACTGACGTTTAGAAGGAGGTTGTTCCTCTGGCACCAGTTCTCCAGATTCCTAATCTCCTTCAGGTAGGCCGTCTCGTTGTTATCAGAGATCAGGCCCACCACGACGGTGTCGTCAGCAAACTTGATGATGGTGGTGGAGCTGGTAGTGGCCACGCAGTCATATGTGTACAGAGAGTACAGCAGGGGGCTCAGAACACACCCCTGGGGGGCTCCAGTGCTGAGAGTGGTGGAGGCTGAGACATGTCCGCCCACCCTTACTGCCTGTGGTCTGCCAGTTAGGAAGTTGGAGATCCACTGACACATAGATGAGCTGAGTCCCAGATGCTCCAGCTTGGTGGTGAGTGTGGAGGGAATTATGGTATTAAATGCAGAGCTGTAGTCTATGAAGAGCATTTTAACATAATTCCCCCTTCTAGTGTCCAAGTGAGTGAGTGATGTGTGGAGGAGATGAGAGATGGCATCGTCTGTGGAACGATTTGGACGGTAAGCGAACTGTAGCGGGTCCAGTGTGTCTGGTAGTGAAGAAATGATGAAGTCTCTGACCAGGTGTTCAAAGCACTTCATCACTACTGAGGTGAGGGCTACAGGGCGATAGTCATTGAGAGAAGCAGACCATTAAGACATTTAAAAACCAATAAAAGAACTTTAAAATCGATCCTGAAACACACGGGGAGCCAATGCAGCGATTCTAAAACCGGTGTACTGTGGGCCCGCCCTCTGGTCTTCGTCAGCACACGAGCTGCAGTTTTGTAAAAGTTGTAAGGGTGATATATTCTTTTTGGGGAGACCAGAGAGCAGGGCGTTACAGTAATCAATGCGACTGGTAATAAAAGCATGCATCAACATATATATCTTAATTTTTTTAATATTTTGTACACAATAACAGAATAATTTCAGAAAAACACAAAATGACTGGTGTCAATATTATTTGCCCCACAAAAAAGGTCGACTATAAAACAATATTGCAAATATTGCACAGTTGAAAAAAAAAAGCACTACAGCTCAGTTGTTATCCTTTGTCCTCCTGTTTCCCCTCCCTCTCCCCTCCAACGACGAGTTTGATGGTGTTACGGATTCAAATATTGGGGATGGATACAAGAGGAAAAACCACAATAACAACACTGGTCCGGCCGGGTTGAGTCAAACGATGATTTTAATGATCACACACGTGGGAGATGGACACCGTACGCAGACAGCATCAGATCTCAAAACTATTATTACAACAACTATAGTAGGTACAGATGACACTCCCATCACTCCCCAGTTCTCCCACAGCTTTATTTTGGTGCTACCTCACACCCTTCAGACGTACTCAGGCTAGAACCTCTGTCTGAGGAGCTTTTAGCCTTTATTTTATCGCTGCAGCCACCAGTGTCTTCCAGTCGGGTGATCCTCTGCTCTTCTTTCGTCAACCTCGGGGGTTAGACAACCCTTCAGTCGTTGCACAGATCAGGGGATTATTGCCCCGATTTCAAACAATGATCTGTGTATTCTCGGGTCACAGCTGTGTTCCCCAGAGAAAGGAAGAGGAACGTGTCCCCCTTTTGACCAAGAGCTTCTCGAACCTCGTTGGTCTGGTGTTCCTGGATTTCCGTCAACCCATTCATGGTTATTGCTGTGTTTATGGGATCCATCCTTTTGAGGTGACTAGCTGGAGCCCAAAATGCCATGACACTTGGACCCAGTTGGTGTCTCGGCAGTCTCTGTGCCTGTCTCTGCTGCGAAGGATTCCCGTATCTCCGTGACCACGTCTGGTGTCTGTTCCTGTTTCTGTAAGAGACAGAAAACCAAAACACCTCTCTGCCTAGCCCTAATAATCTAATGTTGTTATCCAATGTTCCTCTAGTGATTCAAAATCAGTTTAGCACATCATGTTCAGGACCTCCTGACCAGTAACTTATTCGAATCACAATTTATGTGTGTGTAAGCGTGTTTGCATTTAGCCCTCTGCACTCAAAGTCAATACCTGCAATATATCAGTCCGGACCATCACGCCCAACGAAGCTTATGACCTTCAAAAGACCGAGTGCCAACTCTTAATTCTAACCTTTGCCCCCCCTTTTCACAAAAATCACGTGTTTCCTTCCGCCTAACGTCCCACGGTTTCCTCTCCAGTGTGGTACTCAGCTTCTCATGAACACAGGTATTTCATCTTCTAAACGCTATTCAGTTCATTTCAATGATTAACGCTTAAACATGGAAATAATGATTTATGCTTCTCACTGGTTCTCTAAAAAGTCTGGAAACCTCTTGGGTCATTATTAGCTTAAGCTTTACCATACCCAAGTTATTAAAACACAAATGAAGTCATAAAAATGTTCATATAACCCTTGTTTGATGTTAAAACTCAACTTCCCCCCCTTTTTGACACATTCCCATGTGTCAATCCAACGGAGCTAGAAAATTAAAAGAAAAGGTTAGTGACCTCATATCTCAGAAAGTATGAGACTTTCTCCTATCCAGTGTCGTTGCTCCAGTCTTGTCATCCTGTGTTAGGGAATGAAATCAATTTAATTGTCATGTTAGATCTGTTCAACTCGTGGCTCCGCCCAGAGCCTGCGTCCGCAGAATTGCCAAGAAACAAAACCTGTATTAATATGAAATTCACTTCAATATGAACTTGTTGACTACTTTTGACACAGCAAAGGAACATGCTCTCCTCCTGGAGGACAGGCACTGACTCCCACTTATCTCCTGGAGCCAACTGTCCCTTATGGAGACACAACATTGCAGCTACAAGGTTTTGCAGATTGTTAAGTTGATCTGTGTGTAATGCTCTGAATCAGGCATGTAATATTAAATGAATGTTGTTTAATCAACTGCCACTACTTAAAACTTAGCAAAAGATATAACTGCATAAAAGATCACAAAGAATAACATGATACCAGTGTTATGTAAGCGCGTGCGGCCCTCTATGCTCGAAGTCACTCCCCTCCATAGATCAGCCAGACATCGCGCTGACTGTAGCTTTTAACCCTTATCAACTTGAGCACAACTCTATAATGAGCAACAAACTGCAATATGTATAAGATGATCATGGTCACACGTGCAATGAAAGATCACATGATTATTCTGGCACCTGTAAATAGAAGATTAACCTGCGGTTATAACAATCACTGGAACACAAATGTTAATGTAATGTCAAAAGCTTCAATAAATGATTAATGCAATGCTTGTTATATGATTCTGATGTAACAATAATGCTGATGCTAAAATAACAGTAAAACACCCCCTTTTATCCCGTCTATAAACTTCACACTTTTAAATTTTATTTCCCCTGTTTTCCCCTCACTGACCACAGCAGGGGAATCTATGTTTTGATTCAGCCATGAATCCAGCTCACCTGATTCATCACTGAGCCCCCTCGTCACTGGCATCTGACAGGGTGGCGCTGCATACTCTTCCTTTAATGTCTCTATGTTCAATCAGTTAATTAGAGTGCTTAAATCTGAAGTAGACTTTGTCCACAAGTCAATACAGCTGTAAATGTGGCCAATTATCAATCTATTACCAATCAATAACAAATAATAGCTTTTATCTTATGCATGCTTTCAGTCAACCACTCACCCAGAGGATCTCCAATCCCAGAAAATTCCTTCTCCTCATTTAATGAGTCTGTCCTCTTTCCATGCCCTGGTAACTGGTCCACCCAGAGCTGTATCATCTTGAAATATACATACAACAAGCCAAACCACACCTTGGTCACACCAACCCTTTTCCGCCCTGAAGATGTCCAACGCCATCTTAGTCTGGACTGTCAAAGGTGACTTTAACGCTGACTGTTCCGACAATCCATTTTATAACATTTCCTGGTCAGATTAGCCAATCTCTGCACACTGGAATAAACATAATCAACATGATCAACATTTTTCAAGTTTGGGGTCAAATTTTGAGAAAGTTATGGTGTTATCACCCTCATCGGGGCTTACCTTTCCCAGTTTTGATGATATTCCTCCCTATTCTTTGCAAGTACCCCCTTTTGGTGGCGAGAAACTGTTGGTGTGGTCAAGTGGGTGCTGTAAAAACAAAAGCTCAGGACAGAACAGTTATCAGTCATGTACTTCATACAAAATTAGCATATATTTGATTTCATATTGATCCTCTGAGTGTAATGGTACATTTTAATTTGAATTTCTCAAAGCTAAACACAATAATTTTTTCTTTATTTTGCTCTTGTTCTTGTGCAGCACCACCTCTCAGCACATGCCCCTGTCGGTTCTGTCCTGCTTTTAAATTGCTGACTATTTCAAGAAAGCACCTAAATGACGGGGACCAGTATTTGTTATTACATATCTCTATTTTGAATGTGACAAGTCTTCCATTCCCTGTTATTCATAGAAATTAATAAAGTTTTTGGCTTTTTTCTTTCCTCTATAAAAGTTAATTGACTTTTTACAGTGACCCGCTATGGTTAACAATAACATGTTCAGTCACGAGTGAAATCAAAGCTTTTCTTCACTTTAGCATTTAACATTCCCAACAATATAATGTGATACATTAATCGAAACACAGCTAATAAAACATAATTTTCTTAATGCAAACATCAGTAACTCAAAATTAGCAACCAAAGGGTTCAGTCTGCAGCTCACACTCATGTGAAGCTACAGCCTCCCCCTTTAGTCTCTGTCATCCTTCTGTTCCTGCAAAAACAAAACAAAGCAAGACAAAACATCCACCCTTCTTCTACAGGCTGGGTGAATTGTTTGTGGACATTCACTAATCCTAAAGTCGGCACCGTTTTTGTCTCAGTATCAAGTCCGTTAAAACTTTTAGTCGTCAGTCCGTCACAGTCCAGTCACATGCATACATCCACACACATTCATACCAGATATTGCTGATAATGGAGTCTCACGCGCAACCTATTCGAGCCTCCATCACCAGCAAGATGACGTCATCATTTTAAAGGAAAACAGTTCCTTGTTTGTTTGTTTTTGACTGGATTGACTCGCTGCAATCCTTTTAGGCTCAGGACTTCTCATGTGATCAATGTCCCATATAAGTGAATTTCTCCCAAGCCCATTATAATCATGGAGAAAAATACTTTGTGACTGTTTCCAGTAAGAATATTTTATAGCGCTTTAAAGTTCAATCTCTCAGGCCTGGATTAAAGAGCTGATTTGTTAAATCAGGAACTCACAAAATACCAAAATATCACCACCGGTGGATCACACCTCTCAGATGTTCTTATCTCAGTGCACTGTAACAAAAGCAAAAACAAACGTAACCAATAAAATACTCATATAATAACAAATACTGGGGCCCATTGCAAACATGTCCAAGCATAAAACCATCTTTCTCTCTCTTAGAGAAAGAAAACAATCCAAACCTCACTGATAAAATCAACCTAGTGTCAAACAAAACCCAAAACTCAACCAAAACTTCACCAGAAAGTTTTCCTCCCTCCCGGGACAATATTGTGCAGGAATACAGGTACCGTAACTCCTTTTTGCCCTGAAACAAAACATTTTGGATTTACTTGATTCAATAGTGGACACTGGTTGCACACAAATGCTTTGCTTTGGCAGAAACTTAAACAACTGAGTTAAATCAACACAACCTTTTCATATTCAGTAAATCTGCATGTTGTGTTCATATAACACGATTGAAACACGTTCAGATAAAGTAAGTTGAGCTCTTGGAATATTTTAATCCTTCACAATTCTGTCAGTTTATTTCAACGCTATTCAGTAACTTTTATCCAAATACTACTTGGTCACTTAAATACTACATGATGTCTTCATGTTGTCCCCGGGGCAGACCCAGGACACGCTGGAGAGATTATATTTCTCGGCTGGCCTGGGAACGCCTTGGTGTTCCCCCGGACAAGCTGGAGGAGGTGGCTGGGGAGAGGGAGGTCTGGGCCTCTTTGCTTAGGCTGCTGCCCCCGCAACGCGGCCTTCTGATAAAGCGGAAGAAGATGGATGGATGTTGTCTTCATATTACATACGGTTCAACAAAGTCTAGATCCTGGTTACCATAAAAATTGAATGGGTCTACAACAACCACCATCCTCCTATCTTTATCCTGGTTGCAGCAGGGCTGGGAAATAACCCTGAAGTGATAGGTTACCAGGCAGGGTACACCCGGACAGCTGACCAGTCTATCAGATAGAAACACACAGCCGTTTACATTCATGGATAATTTAGAATCATCCATTAACCTAGCTCTAATAACTGCATGACTTTTTCTCTCACACTAAAAACCAGAATTTCGTACAGATCTTTAAAGCCTGAGGCAATTGTGTTAAACACACGCGAGATGCTTACGTAAATCCAAGGGCTGGCCTCTTTTTTTTTTCAGTGTGTTCCTCCTTCAATTAAATCTCACTCACAACAATGTTGCGCTCCAAAATAAAACTCACACCGTTAATTCATCATTTTCACTCTGTACCACTGCTCCTTATCAGGCTGTGTGAAGCACAGTAAACAATTCAGTCGAGGCCTTGAGCCACAAACAGACATCACGCACAGACATTGTTTTCAAAACCAAACTGCTTTAGACCTTGTCCCCTAAATCTACACAAATGCCCTCTGTGTGGCATGAAATGCATTTAACCAATAAACAATCAATGGCTTCTTGTTGTTGTAACAGATTCTGTATTTGGATGTTTGTGTGCAGCATTTTGCGCATCAACATAAGCATTTGTTAGTAAAGCATTCTTCATTGCATCAGCATGTGTGTGTGTATCACTCTTCATTGCACAAGCTTGTGCATGTGTGTGTGTGGATCACTTCTCAGTCAATTGAATCAGCATTTCGATTTGTGTGTGTGTGTCATTTCTCACTCAATCAACGAGTGCATATGTGTGTGTCTCTTCATTCTGAGTCAGTGCATGTAGATGTGTGTGTTTGTGTGTGTTTGTGTTCATCACTTTCCTGTTCTCGTGTTCTGGGTAAACCACGGCCTGAAGCATGCCCTGGGGTCCTGCCCTCCTCCATTTCAGTCCGTTTGCATCCGTTGGTGCTGCTGCTCAAAGTTCTGTCCATACTGGTTCTGGCCCCAATTGAGGCAGTCCTTTTCTCCAGTGTCCTGCATCTTCTCCTTAACTTGACCCTTTTGCTTCTGTAGCTCCTTCAGGGCTTGCTCCTGCTGTTGGAGCTTTTTGTCAGGTTTGGCGACCTCCTGCTCCAGCAAGCTCCGGCCTGATTCCAAGTCCTGTGTCTGGGACTCCAGGCCTGATGGGTTCGATTATCAGCCAGCTCCTCCTGAGCCATGCTCAGTTTCTGCTCTGATGCCTTGAGCTCTTACTGAGGGCAGAAACCTCAGAATCTTTTCCGTACAAGTCAGATTGAAGTTTATTGATGTTTTCCTTGCTTTGCTCCACGGCCTTCTGCAGCTCTGCTGTTCGGCTCTTCTCAGAGGTCAGCTCCTGGCCAAGCCCCGACACCTGTGCCTTCAGCTTATTTTCTCCTGGTGCTTTTGTCCATTCTGAGGTGCCTCCTGACCTCAGTTACTCCTCCTGTCTCTCGCACGCCCTTTTTTCTGCCCGATCATCCGTGTTGGTCCGTCACTGTCCTGCACAGTTTTAATGCAGAGTTGTTAAGGTCAGCGTTCTTTTGCTTGGCCTCACTTTTCATCTGGGCTTAATGGGCGTCTCGTCACAGCTCTGTCAGCTGAAGCTGTCTGGAAATCTCCCCCGTGTAGTGAAACGGGCCTTGGATTTAACGCTCTCCGTCTCCGCTGCATGAGATCGTTTTCCTGCAGCACTGTTGACTTTTTCAGGTTGTTGTTGTGGGTCCAGCTGCTGTAGCATTTGGTCAGGGTCACATCAAAGATGGTAGAGGGGAGAGCAACGATGGTAGAGGGGAGAGCAGGAGTCCAGGTCAGCCTCGGCTTTCCAGGCCGACAAAGCAGCCTGTAATCAAGCATAAAGAGAAAAAACAAAACAAACACAAAAACAGACGAACAGGAAAATGATGTTGTGTTGGCTGTGTTATTCAGAGAGGGGAGAAACACCGGGCCAGGCCCTGTGTCAGCCTTCTCTCCCCCTTTTTTTGTTTTTTCTCACCATATAATCCACTCATGACCCGCCAAGCTGACAGGACAACACAGGTACATGTTAAAATTCTTAAGATCATGTTTAAAAGCCCAAAAAAGGAATTTTCCTTCATTCAGTAATCACTTGTATTGATCAATCAGCAGAAAACATGTCACAATTTGAATCTTCTAACCACTAAATTTGTCGTGTCTTCACTGGTTGGTCAGACCAGTGTCTTTTTTTTTTTTTTTGAAGTTAAGTTGTTGTCCTGCAACCCAGAGAGTTTATTTGTTAGTAGTGGATAAACTTTATCATTTAACAACAGGTGTATGTTAAGTTTCGCTGCTTTAACCTTGCTGGAAAATCTTCACGTGTTCATGAATGTGACCTGTTTCTTCATTGCGTGTATGTGCGTTTGTAGGTGGGTTAATTTAACTTTTTCTCAAACAAGGCATTCCTCTAACACGTGCCTCTCTCACATTACTCTGCTTGTGTGTGTTTTTGTTTCACCTTTTTGATGTGATGCTCCGGACGCCTTCCCAACCTCCACAAGTCTGTTGGCCCCAATTTTATGTGTAAAAAACTTCTCTTAATTTCTCCTCTAATTCTCTGCTAGCTGCTGTCTTTTCCACAGCTGCTGATTCTTGCTGAGTTTGGTTTCCATTACTATAATTTTGCTTCGGCCGCTATGCTTGTGGGGGCAGTTGGTCCAGGCCCGTAGCCACCTGTATCAACACACTGAGAGATTTATTTAATATCATTTTCATGACAATCTTACTCTGCCGACTGAAGTGCTGGTCTAAATCATGCACGATTTGTCTCTTCTATATCAAAACTCAGCCAAACATCAAACATTCAGCGTAGTCATTCAAAACTTTATTTGTAATCTTATAATCAGCAAAATCAGCGTTTTAATTACAGGCATGTATCATTGTTTGCAAATCATAATTATAAAACTCAATAACACGCTAAACAGGAAGCAAAAGTCCTCTGTGCGCTTCACAGCAGCCACCTCATTTGCATGTTCACACACCGTCTAAAAATAGCTCGCAGCGCTGCAGTGCGCTGTCGTCACACACAGCCTCGTTTCACACTCAACTCTCTATTTTATATTACAAAGACGTCTTATATTTACAATCACTCTCAGGCCTGACAGCTTTAGCACCTACACAATTTCGACAAATTTTACCATAACGGGTCCAACTGAAGAAAGATAACTTTTTTGCAGCCACTTACCCAGTATCTGTTTCCTCCAGAACAGTCTCTGGCCTAATTTCTAAAGTCCCTAACTCAATTTAACTGTGTCCAAAAAAGCACAAAACACCGTTTCCGACGGTGAAGTGGTGAAACCACTTAGTTGTTCTGGAGTGCCCCATGCTCCACAGTGACCAACTGACTATCCCTCAAAGAGGACAAGCATTGGGCGTCCCCAACCCTGGCAAGCGTTACCTCTGAGCAATGCGCTTCTTAGCAGTTTCCGACTGCTGTCCTATAATAATTTATAACACTTTGAAACAACAGTCAACACCCCAAAACAAGTCTGACTAAGGCAAGTGCAACCTAGAGGTCAATGGAGCCTTTCCCTCACTTATAATCACACAGGTCCACACTTATAACCAATTTGGACTTTAACCAACGACATGACCAATTCCCTACCAAACTACTTGAGCCTTTAACTCAATTCCTTGGGACTCTAACCCAGCATTTCTTTCATACTTTTTCAACTTCATTAAATACTCTTAACCAACTTTAACTGCATTAGACACACGCGGATCCTCATCAAAATCAAAACAGACCCTCTACCAGTAATTTCAGTGAGTAGACTTTTAATTTAATCATGTCCAATTTGGCACACTTTGGAAATAATTCAACAGGTAGTGCCTTACCTTTGGATAAGCTGGCTTATGCCCACTCACGTCAGACCACTGGCTTGTGCCTGTCCGTTCGACAACCTCGGACCGTCCAAACCTCTAACTTCCACCCCAATACCACAGGACGAGCCCCCAAGCTGTTACGAGTTCAAAATTGGGGATGGAGACAAGAGAAAAAACCACAATAACAACACTGGTCCGGCCGGGTTAAGTCAAACAATGATTTTAATGATCACACGCGTGGGAGATGGACACTGTATGCAGACAGCATCAGATCTCAAAATGGTGGAGCATTGATCAAACTCTTATAGCCTCTGGTGCCCCCACCTTATCATAAAAGCCTAAACATTCACTTGCTTTCTCTCACACGGCGCCTAAGCTACGACCTTGGCTCCCCATTTATCTGCTCCTGCTGAGATGGGGCAGAAAACTCCAGTATGTTCTGTTCTCTTCTAATCAGACAAATAAGGCGATGACTTTCTGCAAACAGTATTTCTTATAACATCATAAAACAATATCATTCATCCACAATAAATCAGCAGTCTAATGTAATGCAAATCAGTTTAACTAATGCAATAGTTATCAGCTTCTTCTAATTCAGGAGAATAATGCAAACTAAAACTACATAATAATTCACAATCTTTAGTTAGGGGTCTAACATGGCATAAAATAATATTATAATCTAACACTATGCATTGTATAATAGCCAGTGAGGGGACAGACATGGCAAATGGTGCAACATGTCAGACTGTGGGATTATACATTTGTTAGTTTTTCTAATGGCCTCTTCAAAAGGTAAGTTTTATTCCATATTGTCATTTTTGGTTTTTTAAGTTATTTATTGTGACAGGAAAACAAAACAAAACAAGAAGCTCCTAAAAAGGTCATAAATGTGAGAACTTTTCCAAAGAAATCTCAGTCAGTTATGCCTGAGATAGAGAGATGATTATAACAGAGTAAAGATAGCATTAAAATGTTGGTGACAGAAGTAATGCTAAAATCTCAACAAGCCAAAGTTACATACATGTTAAAGGGAAAGATCAAACAGTACTGAAATGAAGAAGTGGGCATTACGGGGCTTCCCCAGTGAAATAACTGAACTTGGAGCACAAAATAATAAATAACATACCAGTAATGCGCGGAGGGAAGGCTTCTGAGAAAATGTATAAGTTCACAGGGAATTTCTACAATAGCACGAGTTAGATGTGGGCAGATTGATACAGTTATCAATAGTATTGATACCAATGCTGGTATTGTTACTGGAGATATACTACTGCAATAGGATTGGTACTTTGTTTCTGTCCTGTAAGTTCAGTATGTACCTCAGTGAATTCTGTTATGTAGTTGTTGTTTTGTTTTTTTTAAATGAAACATAAAACACGGACTATGAAAGCCTCTTATTTTGTTTGTGCAGCTCTAACAACAGTGATACAAGCACAGCAGACTGTGCTGGCTGCAGTGGGAGAAGATGCTGAATTCAGCTGTCAGCTCTCGGAGACTAAATACATCCTTCAGGTCACATGACAGAAAATCTTACAAGATGTGGAGACAAATGTTGACACCTACAGCTTTACTGAATTTTCAAAATGCAGAAAAAAATGATTGAGTTTGCTGATTAAAACACTGATGAAACTCTGCACTGGGAAGTTTTTGTACTTTACTTGGTACAGTTGATCATTCTAACATGCCTTGGAATGTCCCACAAGGAAGGGAGATTCTTCCTTCCTTCGGGGACATTTGAGTTTTCAATAATTTGGCTATTGTACGACGTTGTTTCAATACGTGGTACAATAGCCAGTGGGGACACAGAGACGTGCACCATGTCAGACTGTGGGATTCTGTGTTTGTTTTTTCTTTTTATGGCCTTTTCAAAAGGTAAGTTTTATTCCGTATTGTTGTTTTTGTTTTTTAAAGTTATTTATTGTGACAAGAGAAAAAAAAGAAAACAAGAACCTTCACTCGTAATAATTAAAAATTGATCCTAAAATGTGAGAACTTTTCTCTGAAGTGACAAAGAGATTGTCTTTAGACAGAATTAGAGGGAGATACAATTACTGAAGAGTTTAGATTTTGTTTGAATGAGTGACAAAACGTTTCTCCCACTGAACACTCAGCCTAATAAAAAAGAACAAAATCAACTTTCTGTGTCATGAGTTGTTCATCATTCAGATTAATGAGACTGTTTTGAGAGCTGTGTGAAAACAGCTTTAGACTGTTTTGTTAAAGGTTGCCCCATGCCTATTCATATTACGATGAAAGCAATAGATAAACCACATGTTTGTGTGTTATGTATGTATGGTTGGTAAATTAACAAAAATTGGGTTGTATGTGGCCTACAATGTAAAAGACGTTTCACAACCCCAATGTAGTTAAAAACAAGAAGGCACTCATTTCCATTAGACAGAGACGGAGTTCAGGTCATAAGTAGTTTACTGACAATTATTTAACATTTGAAATTAAAAGATACATCAGTCCATTCACATATATACTGTTCAGAGAAGGAATGTAGTTTAGAGCAAAGTGTAGTAGTGTGCAGTGGCTAAACACACTCACCAATTGTTCTAAAATAAACAATTTATCAAAACATTAACAGTCTTTCACACATACATACGGTTTATACACTATTTTAAAAAGAAGGGGTTTAAGACCTGATTGATTACAAAAAGTCTATTAAAATGTTCTGGGTAACCACAGAAATCTTAGTCAGTTATGTCTGAGAGAGAATGTTTATGACAGAAGTAATGCCAAAATCTCAACAAACCAAAGTTACATACATGCTAAAGAGAAAGATCAAACAGTGCTGAAATTAGGAAGTGGGCAATATAGGGCTTCCCCAGTGAAATAACTGATCTGAAATAATTGAGGCACAAGTTAATAAATAACATACTAGTAATCCACAGAAGGGGAGGCCTCTGGGAAAATGTAGAAAATCAATGGGAATTTCTACAGTAGCACGAGTTACCAGTCAATACCAGTCCTGGTATTGGTTATGTTGAAGTGATGGGTTTTATAATTCATTTTTGGTCCACTGAAGGGATTGTTTTGTAACCCCAATATTGATATTTTGTAAATAAAAAATATGACCTCAATTAAACCTTTAAATTCCCTGCACTTGTCATAGATATCTACATGATGTCCAAAAAATATACATCAAGTCCAAGGTTCTAATGTTGAACGCCATATTGATGTCCAGCTTAAATCATGGTTGGACCTCCAATTGTCAAGTTTTTGCAACCTGCTGTTTAATGAAGGTAATCAGCTGGGACAAAGGTACATTATGAGAATAATATCTCTGACAAACCTCTACCTCAATTAAAAGATGCATTTTGATTTACATGAATGCATTTCATCTTCTCTGCAAAGGCTACACAACCTTCTTTGCCATTTGAGTGTGTCCAGTCCAGCTGAAACCAGCTCATTACTGATGGCATGAAAACGATCTGTGAGGTAACATTTTTACTGTCATTCATTCCTGTTGAAAACTTGTCACGTGTTTGCTTAGGTTCTTCTCAATAATCCTCCCGTATCCTGTGTAAAAACTACCCGAGCTTAAAGTATACAGACTGCCGGGAGGGGCGAGACGGGAATTTTCATTGCATATATATATATATTAAAATACAGATAGCAGCAGCCACGAAAACATAGGCAAGAGAGAGCCTAGCAGTGTCGTAGATGTAGCCAAATAAGACAGATAAATTAAGATGGAAAATCCCCAAAACAAAACCCAATCTTTAGTGTGGGAGCATTTCCATGTCATTCCCAAAGGTGTAATTATTTTCAGCGACTGCAAACTGAACACAAACTTTTCATAACTGAGTTTGTTTCTTCAGTTGTATTTTGGTAATGCTGTTGTACAGCAGGGGAGCAAACACAAGTGCTAACGCTAACAACATCCAATCAGGATTTATTGGTTAGATCAAAGCTAACATCTGCATTACATGTGAGCACTACACATGTTATTTAACATATATAACGTATAAGATTTTTACATCTTTCTCTTTCCCTCGAGAAGAACTGCTAAAACTGTAGAAATAACATTACAGAAAAGCAGGACATGCTCAAGCAAAACATTATAGAAAATCTGTCACGGTTCTGGCTCAGTTTGACCCAGTATTTTGAGTTGTCATGTTTTTGTAGGTTTAGTTTAGTTCCATGTGTCATTTTCTGTCTCTCTCTCTATGTCGAGTCTGCGTCTTAGTGTGATGGTTTCTTGTTCCTGTTTTATTGTGAAGGTCTGCGTCTCATGTGAGTGTGTTCAGTTTTACCTCTGTCTCGTCTTGGTGATTATTCCCAGCTGTGTCCACCACCTGTGTGTAATTCCCCTGTGTTTCTCTGTGTATTTAAGTCGTGTCCTCTGTCATTGTAGTTGCTGGTCTGTCTGTGTATCCACCATGTCTCACTCGTGTGTTCTCCCTGCTGTCCATCTCCTCTGCTCGTTCTTGTCCAGGTTTGTGCTCTGTAGTTTAGTTGTTTCCAGTCTAGTTTAGTTCGTGCTCCATTTGCTGTTTGTCCATATTTATTTTTGTGTTCAATAAACCACCTTCACTTCTCCACTACTGCCTGCGATTGGATCCTCATTTATTATTTTCACACGGCTCTCCTCACCCGCCGTGACAGTACGGACCAGCCAGATATGGATCCAGCGGCAGTCACCCCACCTAGGGAGCTTCAGGAGGTCGTTATCGACTCTGCTTCTAAATTGATTTACCAGCTGTTAGAGCATGAGGGAGAAGTGTCTCTTTACACTGTGGAAGCCAACCTACAACACCTTATTTCCAGTTGCCCCTGGTTATTGGACTCACTGCATCCGCTCGTACAGAATTTTGTTCTTCACGAGCTTCACCTACACCGCCCCCCCCCCCACCCCCGCCGCTACCGCTCGCCTGCTCATGCAGTGATATCATCAGTGACAAGTCAGGTGATAGAGGCTAATGCAAAATGGTGTTTCAGTGAGGCAGAATTTATTATGACAATACATTTTTTTTAAATACTCAGTATGAATTAAACAGGTTAAAGGTCAATGCTCTGTCGTAATATAAAGACAAAATGATTGACAGCAGCCCAGCAATATCAGTAAAACGCAAATTAGCCACATGGTGCAATGTAAGCAGCTCTGTGATTGGTTAGGAAAGGACAGACTGGCCACCTCGATTTTTCTTCACTGCACATTGATCCATAGCTTTGCTCTGTAAAGGCTAACAAAGTGCTTTTGCTTTACAAAGACATTCAGCGTCGGTATTCACTCTTTTAAAATGCCACTGAACACTGGAGTGAAATGGAGCCCTGATCCTCAGAGTTTTATTGTTGCTAACATTTCTTATAGATAGCACAGATAGTGCCCCACTGCAGTAATCACTCATGTCTAGATATTCCTGTTAAAAGGGAGTTTTTCCTCCCCACTGTAACATGGCAAACATAGCAAACGGATAATCCAGCTGAAGCTTCAGACAGCCGTCAGACAGTGAAACACTGCCATCTGCTGGACTCGAATAACAAAGACGCTGCTTTGACGGGTGAGGGAGTTTCAACAAGTCTGCAACGACTCAAGCATCAAACTACAGAACTATTCTAGTGGACATGGTGCTTTAATGGCTTCATTAACGCAGGTCAGAAAGGATAATAGAAACTCAATAAATTATGAAATACACTCAACAAAAATATAAACGCAACACCTTTGTTACTGCTCCCATTCCCCATGGGATGGACGTAGAGACCTAAAATTCATTCCAGATACACAATATAACCATCCCTCCCAAACAGTGGTCACAAATCAGTCCAAATGTGTGGTAGTGGGCACATCTGCCATATTGAGATAATCCATCCCACCTCACAGGTGTGCCACATCAGGATGCTGATCTGACATCATGAGTAGTGCACAGGTGTACCTCAGACTGCCCACAACAAAAGGCCACCCTGGAATGTGCAGTTTTTTGCGCTATTGGGGGTCTGGGGACCCAAAACCGGTCAGTATCTGGTGTGACCACCATTTGCCTCATGCAGTGCAACACATCGTCGCATGGAGTCTATCAGATTGTCAATTGTGGCCTGTGGAATGTTGGTCCACTCCACTTCAATGGCTGTGCGAGGTTGTTGGATATTTGTGGGAACTGGTACACGCTGTCGTATACGCCGGTCAAGCACATCCCGAACATGCTCAATGGGTGACATGTCCGGTGAGTATGCTGGCCATGCAAGAACTGGGACATTCTCAGCTGCCATCTGCCCTGAACAATGTGAACCATGATTCATCCGTGAAGCGCACACCTCTCCAACGTGCCAGATGCCATCGAATGTGAGCATTTGCCCACACAAGTCTGTTACGGCGACGAGCTGGAGTCAGGTCAAGACCCCGATGAGGACGACGGGCATGCAGTTGAGCGTCCCTGAGACGGTTTCTGACAGTTTGTGCAGAAATTGTTTGGTTGTGCAAACCAATTGTTCCAGCAGCTGTCTGGGTGGCTGGTCTCAGACGATCTTGGAGGTGAACCTGCTGGATGTGGAGGTCCTGGGCTGGTTTGGTTACACGAGGTCTGCGGTTGTGAGGCCGGTTGGATGTGCTGCCATATTCTCTGAAACGCCTGTGGAGACGGCTTATGGTTGAGAAATGAACATTCAATGCACTGGCGACAGATCTGGTTGACATTCCTGCTGTCAGCATGCCAGTTGCACGCTCCCTCATTGCTTGTGGCATCTGTGGCATTTTGCTGTGAGACAAAACTGCACATTCCAGGGTGGCCTTTTGTTGTGGGCAGTCTGAGGTACACCTGTGCACTACTCATGATGTCAGATCAGCATCCTGATGTGGCACACCTGTGAGGTGGGATGGATTATCTCAATATGGCAGATGTGCCCACTACCACACATTTGGACTGATTTGTGACCACTGTTTGGGAGGGATGGTTATATTGTGTATCTGGAATGAATTTTAGGTCTCTACGTCCATCCCATGGGGAATGGGAGCAGTAACAAAGGTGTAGCGTTTATATTTTTGTTGAGTGTACAAAACTTACTGGTTCACTGCACACACAAAACGTCTCTTATTAGCACAACACTGCTCAGGGCTCAGAGTATATTCCTTATAACCTATTAAACCTTAGCATGTTATTTTGAAGTGTTACAGGTGAAACAGCCAACCAGTGAAGTTAACTGTAATTTCAACATTGAGCTACAAAAATGCTTTTTTTTTTTTTTTTTTTTCTTTTTACAGTTTTGCAATTTTACACAAGTTTTATCATCAGTGTCACAATGACTGCTGCTAAAATTGAGTATGAGCTTTTTGTTGGTCTGATTAAAAGGTTAAATGTAAAAGCATAATTTAAACATGTGATGTGAGGTCATTAATTACAGTGCAGGTGTCCTGCTTTAGGATCATAAATTAATACTTCCAAAACAGTAAAGTTGTAGAGAATCTATGTTCATTATCGTTGCTAATCATGGAAAGACAAAGACGTCAGACTCTGCTGAAAAATATTACACCCTCCTACTCTCTGCACACAGTGGTCTGAGGGACCTTCCAGGATCGGGGATTTTATTTATTTTGTTCTTTTTTGGTCTTACTGGTTAGTAGGTGGTGATTTTGTACCTGGTGATCTCACATTTGGAACATAAATTGCTTTGGAGCAGATTAGGTTCAAAGGATAACTTGGCTCTTGAAGTTAGCCGGATAAGACAGCGTTCTGCTTCACAGTTGAGGCCTCAGAGAGTTGTTGCTAACCAAAGTCTATCTTGTACGGCCATGCAGCATCTTATGACATTTTGTAACCTGAGCAGTGAAATGATTGCTGTTTTAGTGCACATACACAGTGTGGGGATCAGTATCAGGACAATAAAGTTATGGTGCAAAAAGCTGCATCTGGTCAGAAGGAAAAGCACGCACACTTGGAAGACTTGACCATTTGCACAAAATGAATGGCTGACACTGGACAGATGAGAGAATGTGGATGGTCACACCCTCGTGCATTAAAGAGGGCTTTCAGTTCATTGAAAACAGAAAACCAAACACACAAAAGACACAATGAGACAGCTGATCAGTTTGCTTCACTAAATCATCGACACAAGCCGTGTTGTAGAGGGTACTGCAGCCGTGGCAGGTTATCATCTTAATGTGGCCCTGACACTCCATCGTACGCCACAAAGCTGTGAATAAATGAAAAGCAAAGAGGCATCATCACTAACATAATAACTGTAGAAGTTATCCCGCTGCATTACATTTATCAGGATATCGTCATAAATGTTCATCATATGTTGCTTTGACCCATCATTGTTGTCATTAATATCGGTACGTGACACTGGACACTTCCTGTCATTCATATGTCATGACTTTGTGATCAGTGTAGCAGCTTGAAAATAACTGCTTGGTTAACAGCAGGTGTACAGGCAGGTGCTCTGATCAAATAACATGTTTGGCTAAAGAAACAGAAAATAAAAATATGTAAATAGGAACACCCACATCTCTACTTCTTCTTCTATTTTCCATTTCACACTTACAAAAAAGTTCTCCTGCGTAGGTGTTGAGACAAATATATGTCAATTTAATACTTCAGACTGGCCCCAGAGCAGGTCTGAACAATTAGTCGACTTAAAATCAAAACTGCAATTTGAAACCATGCAATTAGCAATTTTGCAAAGAAAACTTGGCTAGGCTAAGCTAAGCTAACTGTTAGACAAAGTAGAGGAGTTGGAAGAGTAAAGGATTGTGGTTAACTCCAGTTCAACTTAACATTAAATTAAACTGAATCTATTAAACTATTAGACTCAGACGAGGTCGGCACAGGGACAGGCCTCGGGGGTCCAGGCCCACCCGGTGAAGTCCTTCTTCCCCAACATCTTCTGATGTACTTCATTTATACATTTGGGTAATGAAGTACTTAAACTACCACCTCACTGATTAGTTATTGCAGTGTGAGCTCAGTTCAATTAATCAGGTCACAGTAGTTTAGCACTTCTACAGCAATCATGCAACCAGCATGACTGAGGAGGACACTGGGTGGACGGGCTTTGCAGGTCAGACTTTGAAACTATCTTTTATTGTCATTACGCCAAAAGCAGTGAAATTATATGCTGTCCCATTCAGTGCAAATAAAGAATCTGTGTTTACTGACAGGACAAAGCACTGAACATGATTTCATCTGTTAACCTGGACAAATTCCAAAACAATTCCTTATTATTTCTTTTTCTTAAGTAAAACCAGTAAAAGCTTCTACTTCAAAAATATGGACTTAACACTGAGATCCTGATATTTTAGACCAGTTGAATTTAGATGATCTTTTTTAGTTCGTTCAGTTTGCTGGTTCTAACGACGACGGTCTTCATCAGTTTTAATGTCACTGTGACTCATATCTCTGCATGGCTGTTTTGTTCTGAGTGCACTGTGACAATTAAGTTAAGATCCGGTGATCAGCACAGCAGCCTGGGAGTGACTGCTTGGTTAACGACAAGGTTTACAAGACCTGATCAAATGTCACACTGGAAATATTTTGCAAGTGAAAAAGCAAATGAAAAAATGTAAATATGTTAACTGGACCACCTACATTGTTTCGAGAGCAGGGGTGAACTAAAGAGTGCGACCCATCACTTCAGTTTCAGCATATAATTTCTATTTTACACTCAAAAAAATCTGTTGTACAAGTATTAAAAATATATTCACAAATGAAATTTACATGCCTGAGATGAAAACATTACTCATACAAGTTGTCAGGTAAAGTCTATAGCACTGTTACATCTAAATATGGACACTGAGCTGGGACGATGTCACAGATCTGAGCCTCTGCACCTTCACTATACGTTTGTGTATGTCAGGCCTGTCCTGTATCTCTCCACCACCTGATCCAACACACCACCAAATCCTGATCAGCTGATCATCTCTGCTCCTCTAATCACCTGAATATCCAAGTATCCGAAAGTGTCCATCGATCTGACAATACAATTGTAAAACCGATCATTGACCTGTGCCCTAATGTGTTCTGTGCACTTGTGAACACACTTCCTTATGGAGTACGTTTATTAAGGACACTCTTTCATTAGCACACAGGTTCAATAACACAACAAATAACCTCCAATAAACCTTTTAATAAACTGTCATTGGAGGCTGATGTGTTCTCTCTTGGCTTGTTTTCTTGTTGTGTGCCACACAGAAAATAAATGCATGGTGTCTTAACTCACTGATACTGGGATATCAATGAGCACAGAGTCCAGCCAACGATGGCACAAAGTCAAACCTCCTTCAAGGAAACTGGAGAGTCCAACACTGGCATTGAGGCTACCCCAACAATATCAATATGGTGTAACTTCCTGCTCTAACTCAGGCTCCTTCCCCACAAGAAAGATGATATTTTATGTACTCGAAGTCAGACCTGGAATCTGCGGGTCAGACTTCCTGGGCCCCCGACCCCTGACCTCTGAGATTTTCACGTCTTGTATTTTATAATATTTATCTTTTGTTCTCCTGCCAAAATTGTAAACACTGTCATCATGCCATATTGCACTGTTGTTCGATCAGCTTCATTAAATATACTTTTATATATACTTTTATCCTTTGTTTTGTCATACATCCATTTAAATCCTCATATGAAATTATTACAACCAACTGGTAGTAAAACAAAAATAAAAAGATTGTTCAACATTTTAACTGCAAATGGTCAAAACACTCACTTTATTTGCCAAAAATTATACTTAAAAAGGGGAAAAAAGAAGAGTTAATAGTTTATTTGAAAGGTCAAAATATACCAACACATCTTTTTATTTTAAATCTATTTGTTTGTGCATTAATTTTTTTTCTAAAGCCAGATGTGGAAAAACAGGCTGCATCTACATGCAGGTTCTTGTGGTCAGTGGTCATCATATTTGCATTATCTTTCTGAGTCACAAGCAGGGAAGTGTTAAAGTTTCCTAGAAGTGGTGGGCCAGTGATGTAGGTGTGGATGCAAAGGATTATTTGAGGTGGTGCTGATCAGAAGTATAAAAATCAAAGTGTCCAGATCCAAACACACTTTGTTCCTCTGTGACAGAAGTGAACTAGAACTCACAGCAGCATCTGAACTGCAGAAGAGATCTCTGCTCATCTCCGTCTGCATTCCTCTTTTGGTAAGAACTTATTATGTATCATTTAAAATGATTTTCCTTTTAAAGCTGGGCAGCAGGCTCACGTTGAACATCTCCATAAACTGTCATAATTCTGCTGCTACACTAAACACTGCATTCGGTGAGCATACTAAACTTACATAAGCTGTATATTTGCACGGTGAGAGACCTGTTTTTGCTGATTTGTGTTCAAATACAACAAGATCTTATTTAAACTGACTGTCAGATGTTGCCTATCCAGTTATGTAATGAACCCACTATATACATTAACCACAGACCCTTCACGACATCTTCATCACCTGCTGTTCCAGACAACCAACTTATACCTGAACCACTGCAGGTTAATCATCATCATTAGTAAAGGAAAAAAAGGTGAGTGTCTTAATTTGGAAAAGCTTGAAATAAAAAATCCTATAAATTACACAAACAGATACGAATTGGAGGAAAAGCCATAGTGTCTTGAGTTCTGTTTTATTTTTATTTTGCAGTGTGTCATTGTTACTACAGAGCACACTGAAACATATGACAGGAAAGAATAACTGAGTGCAGAAAGGCTTTTATATTAAATAGGATTTAAACTTTGTTCTTAATGAACCGGATCTATTATGACCTGGACTTTTATCTATAAAATGGGCTTGTGAAACCCAGAGAAAAACTCTCTCAATATATCTGTATATATAAATAGATATTTATCCAAATCACATCAAGTAAAAAAGGCAAAATGACAAAATTAAAAAAAATTATAACAAAAAGTATAAATTAAAACACAAAAGGCAAAAACAAATATCTTGATGTCTTAATACGATGAATATAAAATATAAAGTAATACAACAAGGTTAAATATCTAAACATTTAAAGACAACTACTTCAGCTTTTCAAAGCTTCTTTTTCCAGTTGAAAATGACATCATCACGCCTGAATCTGCTTCCAGGAGCTGTCCAGATCAGGCTTGTTCAGGATATTTAGAAATCGTCCTAACAGTTGAAAAATAAAAAATAAACAGAGAACAAAGTAATATATATGATTATAAATAAATAAAAAAGAAAACTATAAATAAAACTACTTCTGTCATTTAAAGAAAAAGGTCTATCAGTCCTCTTGTCGTGTGTGTTTCCAGCTCACAAAGACGACTTACTGAGCTTCAGGATCCAAAAGGATGTATCTGCCAAATTCTTAATGTGGAAAAATGTCCATGTGTTTTCTTCTCCAGGAGACGATGAAGACACTGTTTGTCTGCATGATGCTCGTGCTGCTCTTTGCTTCCGGATTTTCCAAAGTGAACAATTTTCAACCAAGCGAGCACCGACCTGAAGAAACACCTTATGAAAAGTTTAGAAGACAGCATGTAGATGCTAAGATGACTGAAAAGCTGTGTAACACAGAAATATCAAATAGGAATATCTACAAAATTGACAACAGTTGTAAGGAAACCAACACATTCATCCTCAGCATTCCAGCAAAGGTCAAATCCATTTGTAGAGGTGATGGGAGGTACGATGAAAATAGCGGCATGACGTATAGTACCGCAACGTTTCGCATAATTAAATGTAAGCTAAAGCATCAGGGAGCCAGGAAACCCAGCTGCCAGTATGAAGGCAGGCTTCTCACTAACAGGATCATTGTCGTGAAATGTGAAGGGAAGTTACCTGTGCACTTCGATCGGGACCTTCTACCCTCTGAGCGCAACGATGGCGAGCAACTATGAGGAAAGAGTGGTGTGGAGGGGGGGCGTGGTCTGCGATGCTGCTGCAGGTGAGATGGATGTACCTGCGCTGCATTTGCTATCACGCCTCGCCAACTTAAAAGGCTTTGCGCTGTCTGAGTTGTTGGTGTTGTGGATGTGTTGGCTGGCAGTCCACAGACAGACTGATTTACACAACTGTGGAAAAAATAAAATTAATAAATAAAATAAATTGGAAAACATAGATGTGTCATTATTTCATATAGATTTCAAATAACATACCATTTGATGTCAACATGTTTTAGTTGCATTTGCAGTGCTCGTGCTGTTATATTCTTATGATTCTGTTCATTTTACGAGTGTATCCTTCAGCCTTGCTTCACATATTTACTGCTGCTTGATCAGCTTTAGTCCTGCTAGCATCAGCACAGGTAGAAACAGATCACACATCAGAGAATCGGCCGTGCATCTAAATGCAAATGGAAACTAAAAATGAAAACATAGATAACTGAGCTGAACTTCATACATCTGAAAGTTGACCAATGCATACATAGTGCTAAAAATCAGGTATCGGGAAAACACATTATTTTATATTATGCTGAAGTCAATTGTTATCCTTTTTTAAAACTATATCATATAATAAAGTCTGTTTTGAAGTTTACTATGGTAAAAAAAAATATTTTAAGGCTCTTCAGATATACTGTAACTTCATAGGTATGAACCATCAAAGCATTTTCATCATAAATATAAAACTTCATTAGGTAGATCTGTTCAAATACTCATTAATGCAAATATCTGATCAGCCAATCACATGGCAGCAACTCAATGCAGGTGTAAAAGGTGAGGTCTAAAAAGAACCTTTAAGAAAATATGAATCATCTTAATCAGTCTTTAATTATGAAGCAATCGCCTAACTCCCTCTGACAAACAGACCTGTGGCAAAATTTATAAACCACTTTTGACTTTTTCCAAGGTGAACATTGTCTGGCAGCAGGTGCCCTTCCCCTCCCAGATCACGGTTCATATCTGATTTTCAGCTCTAAAGTTTATTTTTCTCTTCATAACAACTGTGGAAAGAATGATTTCTGAGGATGATGACTCATTGAAAATGCTTGGATGCTGACAATTATGCAGAGTCAGGCATGGAAAGGCTGCTCTTTGTGACAGGTGGGTGCTGTCATACATGGGTGTAGCTGCCAGCTGTCCTCGAGGCTTCACCTCTGCTAAACGTGTGTCTCTGAACTTGACCTCGTCTCATAAACTCTCCTGTGATTTTTATTTTGCATCCTTGGTTATTCAAATGAATGATTAATATATTAATATAAATCTATACAGATTTGTCCACACTGGATATGACAGTAAGAGTTAGTAAAGCTCTGTTAACGTGTCCCTCTACAGCCTGTTGTTTCTTAGTTTCACCAGTGAAACTGAATTAAAAACAAAACATAGATGACATATTGTCGCCTAGGCAACCACCAAGCTCCCAGTGCCTACAGACATTCACTAAAACATGCTGGTCATTGGATCGTTTGAATAAATACCTTTAACTAAATATCAATGTTTTCGACATGTCTTAGTTTACATTATTACACAGTTATTATGAGAGAGCATGTCTAATATTTTTCCACTAAACAGTCGTCTTCTCCTTTGGTTAGGTTTGTTTGTAACAACCATTTATAAAAACTTGTGTTTTGCTTTTGTTTTATTTTTAACTGCAATTCTGGTCGAGTAGCTTTTATAGTGTTAATTCAACATATACTACAAAATAAAATGACTTTTTTTAAAGTACATTTGTGGACATTTTATTTTCAAACTATCCAATCACAGAATCAAATGCACAAAGCCTGTGATGTCATCAAAGGCACAAAGCTTGTGATGTCATCACATTCTGTCATTGGAAGGAGAAATTCAGTCAACTGTAGCAACTCTTTGGTGGCAGAACTACAAAACAACCTGTTTGTTAAAACCAAGATAAGGAAGACACAGAGACGCTGAAGTAGACGCTAAAGCAGACGCTGAAGCAGACGCTGAAGCAGACGCATATAAAATGGCAGAAGCACAGATGGAAGTGGTCGTGAGCCCAAATATAACAGTTTTGCAAAGATCGGAAAATGACCTCAAAAAACCCCAAACACCAAATCCTGAAACACGTCCTCTGGCACAAGTTCAAACAGAAGTGGTCGTGAAAGGCAAGAAAAAAAGGGGGCAAAAACAGAAAAGAGTGGCTGAAGAACCCAGACGACCGATTACTCGGGCGTATGCTCGGGCTCTTCTAGAAGCTTAAATCCCAGCTCTGCTCCAACAAGGAGCTTCATGACATGAAAGTAGAGACTCTTTATCAAGAGTTGAAAGAAGTCAAAGCGTCCTACATTAAAATCACACAGGAGCAAAATGAACAAAATTCCAACACAGCAAATGGAAAATCTGAGCTTCTGGTGGAAAAAGACACCAAAGAACAGGACAAGGAAGAAGAAGAAGACTCCCTGACATCAACTGAGATGTCTCTGCATGACTCTCTACAACAAACAGAAGACAGAGAGAAATCGATAACTACCAATCCAGCTGAACTCGAAACTGAAGCTAAGACTGTGCCAGAGAAAAAACCCAAGAAGAAGAAGAGGAACTGGCTGCGTCGGCTTTTCAGCTGTACCAGTCCACAGACAGACTGATTTACACAACTGTGGAAAAACTAAATAAATACAAAAAAAAAAAAATTGGAAAACATAGATGTGTCATTATTTCATATAGATTTCAAATAACATACCATTTGATGTCAACATGTTTTAGTTGCATTTGCAGTGCTCGTGCTGTTATATTCTTATGATTCTGTTCATTTTATGAGTGTATCCTTCAGCCTTGCTTCACATATTTACTGCTGCTTGATCAGCTTTAGTCCTGCTAGCATCAGCACAGGTAGAAACAGATCACACATCAGAGAATCGGCCGTGCATCTAAATGCAAATGGAAACTAAAAATGAAAACATAGATAACTGAGCTGAACTTCATAGATCTGAAAGTTGACCAATGCATACATAGTGCTAAAAATCAGGTATCGGACAATTAGGAAGCGAGTCCCTGTCTGAAAGGATTCAGCGGTGATCCAGTCTAAATTCTTTTTCTTTTTGAAATGGCGTCATATTGCTGAGGGTGGAAACGAAATGCGACGATAGATTCCACTATCAGCACTGAATGAATAAATGAATAAAAAATGAGTGAAAAAAATGGGGAACTGACTGGACTGCTGAAAGCTGACAAGAGTTGACTGACTTAACACCACTATGCAAAGGTTAACCCCCACCCAGATGTGACAAAGGGGTGGATGTATCTCTGTGTGTGTCTTTTGTTGCAGGAGCAGCAGGAGACCAGAGGAGGAAACTTTGGGTCACATGACTGTGTGAACTCTGCAAATTTAAGCTTTTAGCTGTAATTTTTCTGTGTCTGTGAATTTACCAGCAGTGTGTTATTCATGATCCTGTATTACTCACAATGCAGACGTCACTGTGAGAAAGTGTGTACACACCTGCGCAGCGCTAACATTTACATTACTTTTCTACAGCAGAGGGTTAATCATGTGATTTGATCACGTGATTTACAGCAGGACACAACTTAATGTTTTTCTACCACAGGATTACTGAGTTTTTGTGTGAAGGAAACTGTGTTGACAGGCTGTATGTTGGTGATGAAATTACACTGTGTTGTTGAGGAATGTGAATATTACAGTGGAGATGTGAATACAGTGTGAGAGACATACTGTGTTGAAGCCAGTGTTACTTCTTTTACACCAGAGTTTTAACTTTATGACCTTTTACAGCACCTCTGGAGTCTGGTGACCCAGGCCTGACCTAGGATGCTACTGCTAATGTTTCTCTAATGTGCTTGTAAAGGATTCAGCACAGACAGACAAGTGACAACTGAGCAGATGTGCAGGGTTATAGAATAGTTAAAATGGGCTCATTATCTGACCACTATTGAGCTCATAGTGATGAAACAAGTGAGTGACGAACTTCAGGAAAGTCACTGATTACAATGTGGGATGAAGTTGAGATGATCGATGATTTGGAGCAAATTATGGCAAAAAAGCAGGAGTTTAATGATTTAGAATAAACCTGCAATGATACTTGTCTCTGTGATGCTGAATACTTTATTACTCTTATGAGCTACAGTTGTTTGCAAATGTGAAGTTTGTTTTAACTTACGGGGTTTTGTCTACAGGCAAGGATACAGGCTCCGGGTGGAGCTGGGAGTTGAACAATCTTAACATTTAACCACTGACTAATGTTTCTTTGACACAGGGTTACAGGTTTGGAGTGGAGCTGCTCCAAGAGAAACCCTGGAGAATTTTTCAGAGAGAATGTGCAACATTCTTGTGCATGCCTCATTGTGTGGAGTTGACACATGGCGAGAGCCGTGTGGCAAAAGAGGAGTGTCAATATTTTAACTTGCAGATGTTGTGACGTGCCCTGAGAAGGAGTGACTGAAGGAGATCATCCACAAGATGGAAGCTGAGGCCTGGAGAGAGGCTTCAGGAGGATCATAGAGGAGCAGAGATCACCTTCAGCACAGCAGACATCCCACAGTGAGCTGTGCTACTGAGCTTCCAGAAGATCGTCGAGAGGAGACTTTGAACAGCAAACAACCAGAAGGAGTGAAAGAGATTCAACGTTGACGTTGAGGAAGACAACTAGGGTGTACGATGTGCTCTGCCCTAATTCTTCAGCGGCGTTGGAACAGAAGCAGAAGGATGAAGGGAGCGTGCCAAGCTCTAATCGACGGTGCAGAAGTTCAGCGATGGAATTGTGATTCTGTGAACAGCACAGACGCCAGGGGACTGGGAAATAGCTGACAGCACTTTTCCCAAGGATGGAGATCACCTAAAGTGTGTCACTGTGCCATGCAGACTTGATACTGCAGAGGGGCTTTTGTTTACATTTGCATCATGTGTTACACTTTTTTAATCTTTAATTTTAAATTGAAACTAACATTTAAAAACATTTGGTACAATGTGGAAAGAGGAAGAGTATTTCCAGCAGGAGCAGAAACGTCTGACTCAGCATGACGATGCTGTTGGTGGATACTGAAGAGCTCAGCCTGTCAAGACAGGATTAGGTTATCGTTTTTAAACATGTTTATTCAATTATATTCTGAGGCCAGTTATCTGGTATAATCTTTGGAAGTCTATTAAAATAAAAATAAAATCAGATGTGTGGTCTTTTGGTTGTTTTTGTTTTGTTCAATAAGCAGATGTTGGTGTTTCAGCAATGCAGTAACTTAAGTTTAAAAGGCTTGTTAGAAACTATGAAACACATCATACAGACTTGTGGACATTAGAAGACGACTAATAATCATCATGAATAAGACTAAAGGCAGGAAGGTGTCCTTTATAACTAATAATATTAATAACTAATAATATTAATATCATAGTCTGTCTGCAGCTGAGACAATACAAACTCAAACTGTGGGGAGAAGATTATATCACTTCAGTTTAAATTGACCTGGAAGCGCCACATTTTCACAGACTTCTTTATTTACAGCATTTTTTACGTGCTGTATAGATTATACAGTTAGGTCCATAAATATCTGGACAGAGAGAACTTAGTTTCTGATTTTGGTTCTGTACATACACTAAAATCAATTTGAAATGAAACAACTCAGATGTGTTTGAAGTGCAGACTTTCAGCTTTAATTCAGGGGGTTGAACAAAGAGATGCAGAAAAATGTGAGGAACTAAAGCATGTTTAACACAATCCCTTCATTTCAGGGGAAATGTAGAGGAAAAATTAGAAAAAATAAATAACTTAATTCAATTAATTAAATAATAAGATTGCCAGCTGGTAACCAGCTTCATGCGACCGCTTATCCTGGTCCCAGTGTTAGGGTCAGTGAATCCAGTTAACAGAAAGATATCCTGGATATACTCGACTGACTTTTTAGACTCAAGATTAATAATCATAATAAAAATTATAGTCTAACATCCAGAAATCTGCACGATGTGTTTCATTATGTCTAACAAGCCTTGTACAGTTAAAGCTAACAGTTACTACATGCATCAGTACATTTCTATATTTTTATATCTATAAAAAGTAATCTGACACTTGCGAGACTTTATCAAAGGTGTGAGTGTCACAGCAGATGCCTTTGTGTCAAAGTAGCTGAGGATCAAACAGAAAAACATGAAGGTTTTCCTGGCCTGGGATTTTATACAAATATTCTGCAGTACATCAAAAACAAAAGAAAACCATTAATGAACATATGAACATTACCTGATGCTGCTGACGTGAAGCAGAGCAAAGTTACAGAGGTTTGATTACAGACACAGCTGAGCGTTTTGCAATTTTGCATCATTTTAAAAAGTTTAAATTTGTTCAGTATTGAACGGCAGAAACGAGGCTTTGTTTTCATAAGTAAGTAAAAGAAAGAAAAAACAGCGGCCGACAGGCTGTAAGAACGGTAGACTTGTGCATAACAAGCAAGCGAATAATGCAGAAAACAGATTTTTAGACGGGAAACTGTTCTTGAAGTACAGAGAGAGAGAGAGAGAGAGAGAGAGAGAGAACTGTGCATGAAGTGTGATTTTATCCTGGTGGCAGCAAAACAATCAGAGGGAATTCATGACGATGTTTATGTGAAGCGTAGTTTGGAGCTTCTTTTGCTGCTGGTTTACTCAATGTTGTTTGGAGAGAGATCAAACCTGCAGCTTCAGAATCAGCTCAAAAAGGGCGTAAACACAAAGCACGGAGCCGCCGAAACATCAGAATCAGCGAGCTGTCGGCTTTCAGCTCGTGTCCGTGCCGTCAGGTGAGAAAGTCACATCTCACTGATTCTGATGCGTCGGCGGCTCCGCGCTTTGTGTTTACGTCTTTGTGCAGAATCCGTGTTCCTGCTCTCATTTACTGTTTTAGCTGTTTGGTGGTTGTTGAAATTTTGGGAGGTTTAACCTGAGATTCTGGCGTTTTGGCCAAAATAAGCGCAGATACTGAAGGACCCGTCCCATCCTGGCAACAAACTGTTCCAACTTCTGCAATCTGGTAGAAGGTTCTGCATCATCCGGGCAAGGACAGAGAGACTCAAGAGGAGCTTCTATCCCCAAGCCATCCAGGCCCTAAACACACACACCCGCCCTCTCACATCATCCATAATTGACTGAGACAGGACTCTTCCAGACACTCTAAACGAAGGCACAATGTACATTCCAAATACCTTTAATTTTAAATATGTTTATATTGTCAATCCTCTAAAATAGTCAGATGTCTATTCATATTAATGTACAGAATTCACCTGCTTGCTGCTACTACTGCACATTCACCCAATGTATATACTATATGTATATGTATTCTTCCTCTACCCCCCCCCCCCCCCCCCCCATTTTTGCACATGTCGAGGAGCGTGTCAGGCTACATTTCACTGTGTGTTATACTTGTATAACTACACAGCAAAATCTCCAGTGTTAAATTAACACTAGAGAGTGTCTATATGGGTCCACACCTCTGAGTGTTAAATACAACACTGTTGAGTGTTAAATTAACACTTTTGACAGTGTTATATGTTTAAAAGTAACCTAGTCAGTTTTGAAGATTAACAATGGCTAACACTGAGCAGTGTTGATTTTCTAACACTGGAATATTTCTAACATTTTGAGTTATTTTCCAGTGTTAGAAAATCAGCACTTCTCACGTGTTCACCACTTTGTGTTGGTCTTTCACGTGGAATTCCAATAAAATTGATTCATGTTTGTGGCTGTAATGTGACAAAATGTGGGAAAGTTCAAGGGGCCGAATACTTTTGTAAGCCACTGTAAAGTTCACTATCAGTAACATCATAGCACCACCCAGCTATATAGAAACTCCGTCATGCTAGCTAGTAGCAGTACGAGTTATTGCAACTGACTGTAAAAAGTCAGCACAATGAAAACAAACTCCACCTAAACTTGGTTTATATCTGACCCAGATAGACTGCAGGTCATAACTTCTTACCTGAAGTTCAGTTCACCTGACACTCGGACCGGCGGCCGCCTCGGGTCTCTGCTCCTCCTGCCTCCCCTTTCCCTCATCCACCTGCTGCCTCTGTGGAAGCTCCACCATAGCCACCACCAAACAACTGACTTATTTCTACACATCAACCAGCATCCGGCCAATCCACCACCTTTCATTGTTTATACCAGAACAAAAAAATAAAAAAACATCATCGGCCCATAAAAACAAAAAATCACCATCAGTATGCCCGATGGCCAGTCCAGCTATGGTCGTGCCATCAGTTAACCCTTCACGTGGCAGCTGTGACACGCGTGCCCAGGGTTGCCGACCCCTGCTCTAAAGCATCTGATTTGGATTCCTGAGATCAAATATATTTTCCTTTGGCTTTGTTTTCTTCCCATTTGTGGCTTTAATGTAGTGTTACATCCTGTTTGTTTGCTTCCCTCTGTATACATGTCCAGATTCACTGTTATGTTTCTATTCTTACATTGCTGTGTGATCACTGTTCCCTCTGCTGACTGATGTGACCTTTTGTATCTCACACTGATACTTGTCATATTTGTATCTGCGCCTAAAAGATAAAAAGTTTTCCATGCTAAAACACAGCTCCACCTCCTGCAGTTCTCCCTCTGAACCACTAGATGTCTCTGTTATCTAAATGAAGACGTGCAGCACAGCAACCACAGCAGCGCTCAGATCACACGTGACCTGTTATTATTTATGAAAGCATGAAACAGGTGAGACAGGTGGGATCAATATTAATGTTGTGGAAATATATGAAAAAGCAACAGAAGAGTGAAAACATTTCGTGTTTCTAGAAAGATCTTTCAGCGCACAGCTGCTCACAGACTGTATTTACAAGTGACAAACTGCAACTCTACAGTACGTCTACAGTATATATCAAATATATTCTGTATTCAAATCTATTGAGTGATGTTTGAAAGTCTTTCCAGGTGAGTTTGATCCAGGAGGGTCTGAAGCCAGAGTCAGACAGAGACTGTGCAGAGACTGTAAAAGGACAGAGCAGCAGCAAAGCAGTCCAGATACACTGATGATCCTCTGTCAGATCCAGAGGGACACACAGGGATGATGCTGGACTCTACATTGTGTCTGACAGTGGAGCTGTTCTCAGAGAAGTTCACTCTGCAGCACTGACAGTCATCTGCACTTCTTCTCATTCCTCTGTCAGTCACTGTTGGATGAAGCTCTCCTCTCCACCTCCCAGTAACATGGCCCAGTCAGAGCGTCTCTACACACAAGCTGCTGCTGCTTCAACCTCTCTGGATCATCAGGACACAGCTCCTCCTCTCTCAGCACACACACCGTCCTGTTTACCATCATCAGCCCCACCTGCAGAGAGAAGAAGGAAGAGCAGAGGAGATAAATGAGTGTTTCCAGAGACTCTTCATCAGCTGTCAGTCAGTGATGCAGCACATCCAGTATAAAGAGCAGCAGGGACTTCAGTGCTGGGACTGTACTAGGACTCATTGTTGCTTCACTTTTTCTAATCTTTGGATTTTTATTGAAGTTGATGAAAATGTTTTTCCCTCCTAGTTTGAGTTTGGACTTTCATTCATTAGAAGAACCTTGGTGTGTCCACTCTGAGCTCTGTAGGAACTAGAGATGGTACGATACCGATACCGATATCATAAATTTGGATATCTGCCGATACCGATATGAATCCGATATTTTTTAATCAATAAAACGTTTTTTTAATATCTTGCTGCATTTTGTATAAGTTCATACGCAAGTTTAAAAAACAAACAAACACTAAAGCTATTCTGTTGTAAAAAAATACACTGCGCCCAAAATATTTCATAGTTCAGCAACACTGATCAATCTAATAAACTTAAACCTGCAACATCCTCCCTATTCTGGTATTTTAAAGAGTACTTAGCAGAAATATTAAGCAACCTGACTAATAGGGTTGCAAACTCCCAGCAAAAAAAAAAAAATAGGGAACCACCCTCCATCTCATGATGCTTAATCGATGTAATCAAATTTAATTTGATGCAGGGGAAAAAATGCACAGAAATAAATTATTTTTCAAGAATAATTAAATAGATTCAACATCTTTCTTCAACAGAATTACAGAACTCACAGATGGTACCTTCCCAAAGGAAAAAGTACTATAGCTTACTAGGGTATATTAGACTTAACAGTTACTATATACAGTAATGGACTTCTATATATTTTACATCAGATTAAAACTTTGGGTATAAGAGTCAGATAATTATTTATTAAAAGCCAGACATTTTAAATGAGAATAAGAAAGAAAAGTCTGTCTTTGTGCCCCCTTTTCCTTGTTCATGCCCTATCGGCCCCCCTGGCTAAACTTTGCTAGATCCGCCCCTGCACAGTTACCAGCTGTCAGCTGTAGAAAAAGATCCTGGTGTAGAAAGTAATATTAAATAAATTCTAACAACAGCTTATCAAGCTTAAACGTTCTGCTGTTGTTCAGCCGCTGGTTTCCTCTTTCTGGTGAAAAGTGGACCAAAAACAAACAAGAGAGACGGACTCGCGACAGAAAAACCGATCAGCTGATCATTAAGCAGTTTCACGATTGAAGTAGCAGCAGGAGAGCGAGAGGCAGTCGCTCCATTAATTGGTTGTTAAGCTTAACGTGGGAATGCTTTACAGACATTCAGAGATGAACTTACACACTTGCTTTAATTCTCTATTGGATGACTTCCTCGGAGATGAGCCGAGTTACGCCGTGTAGCAGCATTTCACATGTAGAGATGAAATGCTGGTGAGGCTACAAATACACACAACCGCTCTATCACGTGATGCATACTGCTGCGACGTGCTACGGTTATGAGCCGAGTTACGCCATGTAGCAAGTTTTGTGAGGTGCTTTATTGATATTTAATGGATCGGATTACATTTTTTATTTCTCACCGATATCCGATCCAGTAATTTACGTCAGTATCGGACAGATACCGATACGTAATATCGGATCGGTCCATCTCTAGTAGGAACCCCAACAACAAGCCCAACAATCTAGATGGACGGTTCCAGCTGTTAAGTGGAGGAATTCCATCCAAACATCTGCTCTCACTAAATTCTTCCTCACCTACAGACTGTGTTCTTCACTGCTTTAAGGGGCGATCGTGGCTCAAGAGTTGGGAGTTCGCCTTGTAATCGGAAGGTTGCCGGTTCGAGCCCCGGCTCGGACAGTCTCGGTCGTTGTGTCCTTGGGCAAGACACTTCACCCGTTGCCTACTGGTGGTGGTCAGAGGGCCCGGTGGCGCCAGTGTCCGGCAGCCTCGCCTCTGTCAGTGCGCCCCAGGGCGGCTGTGGCTACAATGTAGCTTGCCATCACCAGTGTGTGAATGGGTGGATGACTGGATATGTAAAGCGCTTTGGGGTCCTTAGGGACTAGTAAAGCGCTATATAAATACAGGCCATTTACCATTTACCATTTAAACTTGGAAATGAATGCAGTCATTGGTCTGCGTGCTGCTTTGTTCAGAGGGCTGATTGGCTGTTGACAGCGTTTTATCAGAGCGTGTCAGCTGTTACTATGGTGACCATAAAAGGTCAGAAACAGGAAGTGTTTGTGTCCAATCCTGAAGCCTGTCACCATTCTCCTCTCACAGCTTCACTGAGAAGCTGCAGCTTTACAGGAAACACTGGATCTTTGTTTCATACTGACTGTGTTTAGTACAATACTGCTGACAGCACCACCCACTCACTCCACCACTCTACTTACAGCAGAGTCTCCAGTCTGCAGTCTGGACTCTGCTGAAGATCAGACAGCTGCTTCACATCTGGATCCTTCAGGTTGTTTCCTCTCAGGTCCAGCTGTCTCAGATGGGAGGGGTTGGACTTCAGTGCTGCTGCCAGAGAATCACAGCTGATCTCTGACAAACCACAGACACTCAATCTGTATAAAGAATGAAAGATGTAAGTTTATTAGACAAAGTGTGAGCTTGTGTGATATTATTCTGTTATTATATGTTACCTTATATATGTAATCAAAGTAGTTGAATTAGAATACTGCTGTAGATCATATTATACCCTTTAATATAGAGTGTGTGAGCTGTATGTAGTTTAGTTCTCGTTATACTTTTGAGTTAAAAGAACATATTCACATATTAGTTCATTAGATAAATGTGCATCACTCTGTATCCTTAATCTGCTGGGAATGTGTTACACTGTTTTCTTGACATGCTTAATTGTTGAATCATGAAGAGAAGGTTGTAAGCAGGAGACTCTGTGTCTAAAGACAGGGGAGATAGATAGACTACGTTCCACACCCCCACCTTACAGAAAGCAGAGAAACAACTGCCGAGGTCATAACTTAGGCGCTGTAACAGAGAAAAAAATGTGATGTTTTGGCTTTTACGACTAGCTGGGGGCCACTAGAGACTATAAAAAGCTGAGCAACCCGTCACCATTTTGAGACATGTGCCTGACCCTCTGGTAGCATCTCTCCCGTCCGGACGTTGTAATGCTCTGACTGTTGAATTGTATGGAAATAAATGATTGTTGATTGAGCATTGATACACCGAGTATTGTCCCTCCTTCAGCCCAAAGATTCAAAGAATTGGGAGATTTCAACACTTGAAATCGTTCAGTGTTTCATCATCTGTTCAGAGCTGAAGAAGGTTCAGAATGTAGAAGTTTAGAAAATGGAAACTCCAAACAGCTGAAGCCAACAGGAAGTGTAGCCCAGTGGCAAACAGATGGAATTAGAGACTGTTTATTGTAATTATTATTAAAGGTTTTTATTCTGTTCAGTTAAAAACACTCATGATTGGAGAGAGACTCTAAAGAAAAAATCCAAATTATTTTGTATGGAATTGCTTTATTTGTGTTATTTATTTATTTTTGTTTCTCAAAGGTTATTTTTTTGACCTGGATGCAAATGCAGTCCAACCAATGGGATTGTTTGTCCCGCCTTGTGTTTTCATGTTTGGTTGCGCTGCTAAGGCAACCCGTTCTCACTCCCAAAGCGTAACATTTTACACTAGGTGACAAATCGTCACCATATTACGTTTTCGGCTACCCACCACGTTCCTAAATGACGACCTCGGAAAAAGAGGAAATATGAGAACCGTCTGGACTGAACCTACACATGTTCGCTCTTTTTCTTCAAATCGCTTAGAAACACGCTATTTAACATCATTAAAGTCCTGGTTAAGGTCAGGAATAAGGTTATGGTCAGGGCTAGGGATAAGGTTAGGTTTAGGGCTGGAATACAGGGCTGGAACGTCTACTCCCGCGGGAGCGTCATTGCACTGGATTCCAGCCATAACCCGCCGCGTACCATAAGAACGCCGAAGGTCTCCTTTCGTGTTCCTCAGGAACGCCGCGGGACGTGACAAAACGTTGCCATGTTACGCCTCGGGAGTGAGAACGCTCTGGCTAAGGCTGCTTAGACACACGCGCCATAGCTGTACCTGTGGGGAAAACGTGGTAGCTGTTGAAACAGCGAAGCTGTTGGTGTCTGCCTGATTAGCCGCCAGATTTGGATAGCCGAAGCTAGTTTTATGAATACGAAGTGCTTTGCACTGGTGAGTAACGAAACTGTTAAAGCCACTGATCGGCATCCTGAAATGTTAATGTTGTTTGTTTCAAAAAAAAAAACAAACGCTAATGGTGACGGTACTATGCAAGTAGCTAGCAAGTGTGCTAGTAGCTAGCGAGTGTGCTAAACGCTCACTCCCGTTGTTAAGCGTTAGTTGAGAACTTATTAGCTGTTGTTAGGTTAAGGAAAAAACAGTATGTCTATCTGATGTATTGAAATGTTTTATTGTGTTACTTTTATTCATCACTGTTGTTACTTGACATTGAGCAGAGTATATTAAGGTTGCTGCTTTTAATGAGCAGTGTGAATTGCTTTAATGATTGGTGATAGCTACATTGCCATGTAATGAAAACGTTTAGAATTTGATTAGTTGTACAACATTAGAAATTGAAACGCATTTTGTTCATGATTTATACTTTAAACAGAAGTGTTAGTTAAGTGTGAACCATGTTCATTTGAAGTAATTCTGACCTCACTCTTAGGTCAGGTTTTTTTGAGTTGGAGAAAGGAGCCGAGATTCCTCGGAGAACATTGGATTACAGACTTTGTGGAAATCCGCAGAAGAGGAATAATTTTCCATTGCAATGGATGGCGAGCCACAGCCCATTTGGAATTGAATCTGGAAGTCTGGTTGCCTGAACTGTGGTAGGACAAAACAGTGCAAACCATACATCGATCGTGGACTGAACTCACACCAATAACTCACCAGATCACCAAACAGGCCTGATCTGGATCCTATTGACACTTTAAAAGACCCGGGTCTAACATTCTTTTCTTTTTATTTTGGGTATCTGTGCGCGCACACACAATTTTGGTTGTTATTGTAAATGCAATACAGTGCACAAATTTCAAATATAGTTGAACCGTTGCTTCATCATTTGCAGTTGTGGTTCCATTGTGGTTACCCACCCTAGGGGCTCCTGTCGTTCCTGAAATCTTCTGATTTGCCCATTGTTTATATATTTTGTTACATACTGGTTACAGAAGCAGCTTCAAACAGGAAACTGTGCAGAGTTTCAGACTATATGTCCTGATGCAGCCAGTTGGATTTTGGAGATTTGAATCTCTGTTCTGTGACTAAGTCCTTGAATCATTTCTTCCAGTTGGTCCAACAAGACAGACTAAGTATTGGACATGTGTTGTGGCTCCATTAGGGGAGCTTCTAAATATGATGTGATGGCCCCTCTGGGTCTGTCAGGTCACAGGACTGAAGAGAGCTCAAACTGGGCACACAGTTGTTCCAGTCTGGAGCAAAGACTCTATACTGGGACTGAGGGACTGCTTTGACTGCACCCACTGGGATGTTTTAAAGGCTCATGTTCTCACTTAGATCATCGATTTCTACTGAGATTTCTTTCTGGGAAAAATGGGGATTACTTTGGAAACAGGAAGTATTTTCCCCAATAAGCAGCCCTGGATTAGTAAATCACTCCAACATGTTCTCAGGCAGAAGAAGCTGTCTTGTTATGAGGGAGAGAAGAAAAAGATTGAGGCACAGAAACTTGTTGAAAGAGAGATAAAGCAGCTAAAATCAGGTGTAAAAGTAAAGCAGAGGATGAGCTGAATAAAGGACACTCAAGGCTGGCTTGGAAAAGAATGAAGTCCATGGTGGGGATGCAGAACAAGGAGCAAAGATGAATGTGATGCTGAATCAGCAGAAGACTTGGACTCATTTGATTCCAGCTTTGATATCATTGATTTCAATGAAGAGCTTTGTGATTGTAGCAAAGGGCTGGTAGCTCTGAGAGTCCCACTGATGAGGTGTTTGTGTGGAAATCTCTTAGTGGGAGCAAAGAGAGAAAAAGCCCTGGTCCTGATGCTGTGGGAGGGAAATGATTGAAGTGTGCTGTGAGGAACTGACTGGGAGATTTTCACACATTTTCCAGTCCTCCTTGGAACAACAGGAAGTTCCCAGCATATGGAAACAAAGGTTAAGTGTCCTATGGCACTCAGTGATGATGATGCTGGTCTAATTGGTCGGCGAAAATGTCGAAGGAGCGCGCTCAGTATTTTTCGGCAGCAGAGCAAGAACTCTTGATTGAGGGATTTCAGGAGTTTCAGAGTTTAATTAAAACGCAAGGGAACACTGCAAAGGCTGCAAAAGCAAGGAGAGAGGGCTGGCAGAAAGTTGCTGACAAATTAAACTCGTAAGTAATTTAATAATAATAATAATAATGGATTGGATTTATATAGCGCTTTTCAAGGCACCCAAAGCGCTTTACAATGCCACTATTTCCCGTCCCTCTTCTCAGCTGTTTCTCTTTCCCTCTTTCTTTCTCCCCTTCTTTCCCCCAGTCAAGTCTGTCCCGTATTCAGCAAGTGAAAATAAAATAAACAATAAAAGGTGAATCAAATGGACCATTATGGCAAGGCTGGGATGGTCAATTTGGTAAAGTAAATCCGTTGGGCATCTTTCTTTTAGACAATAATTCTGATGGCAAAAGAGCCAAACGGGACAGGCAAAAAAAAAAAATACAATACTACTATTCATTCACTCTCACACACTGGTGGAAGCAGCTACAGCTGTAGCCACAGCTGCCCTGGGGCAGACTGACAGAAGCGAGGCTGCCATATCGCGCCATCGGCCCCTCTGGCCAACACCAGTAGGCGGTAGGGTAAATTTATTATATAACACTATATTATATTATAGTATATTACATTATATCCTCTTTCACATTAGAGCCACAACAGGACCCACTAGAACATGGGAACAAGTAAAAGTGAAATATGAGAATATTCTACAGAATGGTAATATTTATCACTTATATTGCTTTTCGTCTCTTGGAAAGAGACCCTGAAATAATCTGTTTGTTTGTTTATAACAGCAACCAAGAAAAGGGCAGAGCAAAAAAAGACAGGTGGTGGTCCTGCACCCTCGTCAACAAGTTGGTTAAGTAAATAATACCCTCACGGGAAAATCGATATCTCTCTATGAGCACACTGTCGCGCTGAGCTAAAGGATCCTGTCTATACCGCAATATACGCTGAATTCTGAAAACTCTCCTTATCAATCTTGCACCTTCCGCAATGGGTTGCTCGCGTATACGGACAGGACATAGCTGCGACAGACTTCACAAATCCACCTTCACTTTTATAGCCGTGGTCTCTCATCTTGATTACATGAAGTAATTTACAATTAGGCTACTACTCTAAAATATGAATTACATCTGAAATAATCAAATACATGAAATAGAATGATTAATAGTACATTTCCCTTTTTTTAGGAAATGACCTAAAGAATCAAATACTGCATTAACTTTAGTTACATTGATAATATTTATTTATGGAAAAACAGTGGAAAAATATCGCTGTTGCTTTCGTATAAATGAAGTGGACATACCTGAGTGGCGGCGATATAGTCCTGTTTACATAAAGTAAGCCTGCTCCCAAGTATGTTTACGCTTACAGATCTGTTGCTATGACAGCAAGTCCCGGATGAGCTTTGGAGAACCGAACGATCCAAGATCACGCGAAATCGTCAACAATCAAATCCAGCTAACTTACTTAGCGAGGTACGAAGAACGGAACCCTGGAGTCAGAAACAGGAAGATGCAGGATTTGGGCTGAAATGGGGAAAAGTGGTTTGCACTAGTGCCTTAAAGCAAGAAGGTTGTAGGTTGAAGCTTGTTGGCCTTTCTGTGGAGGTTGGATGTTCTCCCACAGTCCAATGAAATGCTGCTTAGGTTCATTGGTGCTTCTAAATTGGCTGTAGGTGTGGATGTGAGAGAGTGCTTCTCTGTCTCTCTCTGTTGGCCCTGTGATGGACTGCTCACCTGTGCAGGTGGACCACGCTTCTTGCCCTATGACAGCTAGGGCACAGGCTCCAGCCCTGTGAGCCTAAGCTGAATAAACAGTTAGCAAAAATGATCCATAGATGGCCTGAAATCCCCCAGTTAGCAGTTTGGTAGATAGCTATGACATGCTAATCCCATCCAGCAGCTGTATTCTACCTGTAAGCTGATCCCTGCTGAGCCAAAGCACTTTTTCATATACAAATTACAACCTTTAATAGAAACCTATTGGTCAGCATCTTATTAGCCTGCTGTTAGCTTCATTCCACAGAAAACTGAGAGAAACTAACAGAGTTGATAAAGAATAAAGAGAAATGTGCTGATTTAAAGCCTTTGAACTGCTTCAGATGATCTCTGTCCACTTCTGTCCACTCATTCATTCATGTAAGCTTTCTAATGCAGCTTTGATCTCCACAGTCTGCTTCATGAAACTCATTCTAACCCTGAATGTCAGAGTGTTCCTCCTTCTCTTTCCCATCATTCATGCTGGCAGTGGAGGAGATTTGGATGTTGGACTGTGTTTTGGATGATGTGTGTATGTTTGTGTTGGACTGCTGTCTGTAAAGCAAACGCACATTTTGCTTTGGATTTCAGTGTCAGACAGACTTTAAGGTGGAATAAAGAGTTTGAGAGTTTCACAGTGAATTATCCAGTGGAGGATTTTTCTTCTTCTTTGAAGGTTTGAAATGTGAACATTGTTCTGCTGCAGTCAATGGACTAAACCAGAGAAGAAGAAAACAGACTTTACCATGAAGATCCTCAGTGTGGATCAGTATAATATCAGCCTGATGTCTGCAGTTTAGTGTCAGCACAACTTTCACATCATATTCATCTCAGCACAACTAAAACATGCTGACTGACCTCAGAGTTTCAAGTCCACATCCTGGACTCTCCAGGAAACCACACAGATGCTTCACTCCTGAATCCTGCAGCTTGTTGTTGTAGCTCAGGTCCAGCTGTCTCAGATGGGAGGGGTTGGACTTCAGTGCTGCTGCCAGATAATCACAGCTGATCTTTGACAAACCACAGTCCCTCAGTCTGTATAAAGAATGAAAGATGTAAGTTTATTAGACAAAGTGTGAGCTTGAAATCATTCAGTGTTTCATCATCTGTTCAGAGCTGAAGAAGGTTCAGAATGTAGAAGTTTAGAAAATGGAAACTCCAAACAGCTGAAGCCAACAGGAAGCAGCTTCAAACAAACACAACAAGAGAAAAAACTCTGAACGTTTCACATTAAAGTCGTACATTTCTCATAAAAAGAGGACAAAGACTTGAAAAAGTCGTGTTCTTCCTTCCAGGAACCACAAGGCTTCACTTTTAAAGGTGAAGTGTGAAAGAAATGGACATATTTGACGTCCAACACCTTTTTCCAGTCACATTATTAAAGCAGACAATCTACAAGCTCATTTTCATTCCAACAAGTCATCTTCTGACCTGGACTAACAACACTGGTCTCTATGTGCAGCTGGCTGTGAGACCAGTGCTCAGGGAGCGTCTACAAAGTGCAACACTGAAAGAACATCACACACTCATTTGCTTCCATCATGCAACCTGAAGAGGAAACAGAGATGCCTCCCCTTCAAAGTAAAAGCTGCTCCTTTTGGACACAGTATCAAAGAAAGTCTACAGTATAACATAGAAAAGACAGAACAAAGTTTTGGTTGTTTTTAAATTGTGCAGAAATGAAACTACACTAAGCTCAATTATGTGACAGACATTTCATCCCATGTCAGTTTGGCCTCATCCTGGGCCGGATTATCCAGCACACACTCTGACCACAGGCCCAGGGGCCACGCACAGCTGGGCTCCATCCAAGAGACAGGAAACAAACCAACACAATAATAAAAAGCACCATGTGATCTTCTTACATCTTCAAGACAAACATAGTAAAAACATGAGCATATTTGTTTCCTGATAAAATGATGTGACAGGTAGAACAGAGTAAAGTGGTGGTGTTACAGCCTTTCTCCCCTCTGCTGCCGAGGCTGTTAGTCTCTCCCAAACTCAGCTACAGGACTTCCAAATGAATGAAAGCAGCAGAAGTGGCTTTACAAATGAAAGAGGAAGAGGAGAAGAAGAGGAGAGGGAGGCCACCCTGACCATCACTCCAGCTGAAAACATCACACTTCCATTAAAGTTGGTGAGAAAATGTTGAGCAGGATGAGCTGCTGGCTAATCTGGAGGCTGTAGCAGCAGCTCACAGTCACAGTGGATTTCCACTCATGAAAAAGCTCTGGCTGCTTCATTTCTCATCTCATATCAGAGACTTTAATGCTTCACTGAAGCTGTACTGTGATGCTTCCATATCCCAGTGAGGCCTCCATAATGATTTCAGCTGTTCTGTACACACACTGTGTGCCCTGTATGGCTCAAAGTCTCTGCAGCCTGTTTTTATCTGCTATCATCAGATCTTCATCATCCTCATTCACATCCCTCACACACTCTACAGCCTCATCAGCACTGACTTCATCTTCACTGACTGATGGAGCACAACATGAACCTGTGGAGGCTGAAACACTGTCCTGTCAAACATCTCCCCGTCACCACTCCACTTCTGTCAGCCTTTAAATGAACCCTGCTCAAGTCTGTCACTTCTGTTTGGAGCCAAAAGGAAAAACTGTTGTTCAGCGTTTGGAAAGACAACATTTCTGAAAGCACTCAAACTTCTTCACATTTGTCTTCAGACACATCCTGAACATTTAGGAACTAAAGAAAGTTTCAAACATCAATCAAAGACATGAAATATAGAAAAACTACAACAGCCGCAGTCAGTGAACTCACCTCAGAGTCTCCAGTCGACAGTTTGGACTCTCCAGTCCAGCACACAGAAGCTTCACATCTGAATCCTGTAGCTTGTTCCAACTCATGTCCAGCTCTGTCAGATGGGAGGGGTTGGACTTCAGAGCTGAGGCCACAACTTCACAGTGAGACTCTGAGAGTCCACACTGAGTCAGTCTGTGATGATAGAAAATATAAAATGTGTTATTATAAAAGCAGAAAATCTGCATTATAAACACAGACTGAATGTATATGAAGACAAAACAGAGTGAGGTCATAATCTGATGAATCTGCTCTTCACATCTGTGCTTCAGCTCCTCTTACTGTGTTTGACATGACACAACGATTGAGTCTCTCTCAGACCTGCAGACTTTTAATGAGAATCTTTGTTTGGCTTTAATCTGCAGATGAAGGAGGAAGATGGTGTCACATTTAGGCTTCCATATTGTCCACAGTCTGTCACTGAGATCTGATCCAGAGTCAGAGTGAAGACACACATTTGGACTGTTTCCTGTTTTGACTCCAGAACATTTTGAATGAGTTCAGCTCAGTGAAGAGTTCCAGCTGGAAAGATGATCTCTGTTTGCTACCTGCTGTCAGGTACGACTGTTCACGTCCACACGAAGGAAAAACCTGCTGACTGTTACCAAACGGAGCAGAAATCTCATCACTGGACAATAATGATGAATGAACTCAGAGCTGCTGATATCAGATCTGATTTCAGGGGAACTAAACACAGAAATGATTGGCTCATTTGAGCTTTCTGAGCCATTATCTGCTGCTGTGTCGCTAGTTGGCAGAAAATGATTTATATTCCTGTTCAGGGCTTCAGTGTTTATGAGTCCAGATCCAGGTGACAGCAAGTCAAAATGATGTTCCCCGTCTATGTCCATCAGCAGCCTGTATTCACTTTGAATATTGTTATAACCTGACATGGATCCGTTTGTCTTTGATTGGTTTGTAAATGTCACTGTTTCCATTGGACCTGAGTGACGTACAAAGACAGAGAGGGAGAGAAAGGAGAGAGAGGATGGAGACAGCAAAGAGAGAGCAAACACAAACAGGTGAGAGTGGACAGGTGACCAAGGTCAGCAACCAATCAGAGAGCTTCTGTTTGACCCACAGTCACTGATGATGACTGCACATAACCAAGCAGTGTGTTACTCTGATATCAAATATGGATCCTGCTCTTATAATAATGATCATCAGATGATGTTATTGTGTTATTTTGTAGCTGAATACGATGTTTGTGTGATTATCAGTGAAAGAAGCAGTGAGGAGGATGGAGAGAGAGAGAGGACAGAGGGTGAAGTTAGAAACACTAAAAGGATTTTTCATGGATTTCATGGATGATTTGAGTGATTTCCAGCAGGACACTTAAACATGTCAGTGGACGTCCTAAAGAACATATTCACTGAAATGAAACGTGTCATTGAACAGGATTAATATCAGTGGAAACATGGTGGAAACAGCTGTGACTGCATGTGACACACTTCAAATCTGTTCTCCACTCTTGGATTTGGGATCCATGGAGCTGCTGCTGAGTCTGTACAATAAAGGAATGGTGTGGAAGGTTGCAGCGTACGGACACAAACACTTTGTGGTTACAATCTGATTTTATTTTCAACATTAAACTACTAACCTACACTGATCAATGATGTTAATGATCACATCTGGACTCACCCAGCCTTTCTGCAGTTCCTCACAGCTGGAATCAGTCTCTGTCGTCCCCAGTCTGATGTGTTGTACTTCAGCAGGTCCAACTCATCCAGAACCTCCTCTGACATCTGCAGCATGAAGGCCAGAGCTGAGCACTGGATGTCAGAGAGTTCCTTCTCTGATCTGTTCTCTGACTTCAGGAACTCTTGGATCTCCTGAAATAATGAGAGGTGGTTCATCTCCATCAGACAGTGGAAGATGTTGATGCTTCTGTCAGGAGAGATTCCATCACTGTTCATCTCCTTCAGGTTGTTGATGACTCTCTGGATGGTTCCTGGACTGATCTCTGTCTGACCCAGCAGACCTACTAAGAGTCTCTGGTTGGACTCCAGACAGAGGCCATGAAGGAAGCGAACAAACAGGTCCAGGTGGCCATTTTTACTCTGGAGGGATTTCTCCATGGCTCGTTTAAGGAAATCATCCAGTGAGGACTCGTTGTATTTTTGTCCCAAGAAGTTCTTCAGCACCTCTGTCTTCCTGTTGGTGTGACAGTGGAACATGTAGACTGCAGCCAGAAACTCCTGAATGCTCAGATGAACAAAGCAGTAGACTGGTTTCTGGAAGATCACACACTCTCTTTTGAAGATCTCTGTACAAACTCCTGAGTACACCGAGGCCTCTGTCACATCCAGACCACACTGCTCCAGGTCTTCTTGGTAGAACATGATGTTTCCTTTCTCCAGATGTTCAAACGCCAGCCTCCCCAGCTTCAGAAGAACTTCCCTGTCAGCCTTCGTCAGCTCCTGTGGACTCGTCTCACGTCCCTCATGGTACTTGTTCTTCTTCCTCTTTGTCTGAACCAGCAGGAAGTGTGAGTACATGTCAGTCAGGGTCTTGGGCAGCTCTCCTCTCTGCTCTGTAGTCAACATGTGCTCCAGAACTGTAGCAGTGATCCAGCAGAAGACTGGGATTCTACACATGATGTGGAGGCTCCTGGATGTCTTCATGTGGGAGATGATTCTGCTGGACAGCTCTTCATCACTGAATCTCCTCCTGAAGTACTCCTCCTTCTGGGCGTCAGTGAAGCCTCGTACTTCTGTTAGCCTGTCAACACATGTAGGAGGGATCTGATTGGCTGCTGCGGGTCGGGAAGTTATCCAGACGAGAGCCGAGGGAAGCAGATTCCCCTGGATGAGGTTTGTCAGCAGCTGGCTGACTGATGACTTCTGTGTGACATCAGACAGCAGCTTCCTGTTGGTGAAATCCAATGAAAGTCTGCTTTCATCCAGGCCGTCAAAGATGAACAAAAGCTGAGAGACAGCCAGCTTCTCTGCTGTGACCTTCTGTAATGTTGGATGGAAAACATGGAGCAGCTCCAGAAGACTGTACTGCTCATCTCTGATCAGGTTCAGCTCCCTGAATGAAAGCAGAACCACCACACTGACATGTTGGTTCTCCAAGCCCTCTGCCCAGTCCAGAGTGAACTTCTGCACTGAGAAGGTTTTTCCAACACCAGCCACGCCGTTGGTCAGAACCACTCTGATGGGTCTCTGTTGGTCAGGTAAGGCTTTAAAGATGTCCTGGCACCTGATTGGAGCGTCATGGAGGGCGTCCATCTTGGAAGCTGTCTCCAGCTGCCTCACCTCATGTTGGGTATGAACCTCTTCACTCTGTCCCTCTGTGATGTAGAGCTCAGTGTAGATGGTGTTGAGGAGGGTTCTACTTCCTGTTTCATCACTTCCTTCAGTCACACGTTCACATCTCCTCCTCAGACTGATCTTATGTTCATCTAAAACCTCCTGCAGACCAACATCTGCTGAAAGAAAGAAAAACAATGAGACTAAAGAGAAAGAAAACTCTTCAATGTCTGAACAACACAAGAAGTCCAGTTTTCAGAAATGAGTCCATCAGCAGACAGATGTTCAGTCTTACTTTGTACACAGCTGCTCTGACTGGCTGTCTGCAGTCCAGCTCTGCTTCTGGATCTTTCTCTACACTGGGGACAGGAGGAGTCTCCTGATGAAGCAGACTGGTCCCAGTATGAGGAGATGCACTGTCTGCAGAACCAGTGTCCACAGCTGGTAGAGACTGGATCCTTCAGGACGTCCTGACACAAAGCACAGCAGGACAGCTGCTCCTCCTCACAAACACCACTCCTCTTCCTCCTCCTCTCTCTGTGAACACATTTCTTTATCACTAAAAACATTTACTGTCAGTGAAAAACATCCAGATTTGACCAAACTGCAGTTCCTCACAGTTCCTTTGATGTCATCAACACTAATGAGCTGCTCTTCCTGTCTGCCTGTCTCATTAAACACTGAGTGATGAATACAAACTCAACACTTCCTGCAGACTTCCTGACTTCACAATAAAAGCTTTCCATCAGAGAGACAGTTATGACTTTCACTGTTTTACAGCTGCTGTGTGCAGCTTATCTGTGTCAGTTCACTCTGAAGCAGCTTAGAAGTGTCCGTGTAGAGCCGTGGTCTGACACACAGAGACTTCTGATTTTCTCTATTTAAACAAACATGATGAAGATGAGCAGGTTTCTCTTCTAGTATAAAACTCTGTGTCTCTCTGGCTGGCTCATGATGGCTTTTCAGGTTTTATGTTTTGCTCTCTCCTGCTAGCGTTTTGCCTGCCTGGGTGGAGCTTGTAATGGCCTCTCGCTCTTGGTCCACACAGTTATGATGATTACACCACCTGTTGCTGATTCACCTGGGCTTACCGGTAACCATTTAACGCTGCGGCATGGAGCAGTTTGTCGCTGGGACATTGACCCTCCTGTGTTCATGATCTCAGCTCCTTGCTAAGAAATTTCTCTCTAAATTCACCAGTTGGGTTAACTTTGTGTATACTTGAGTATATATTTCCCCGGACCTGGTTACAGACGCTTACCTGTGACTCCCGTGTGTGACTGTGTGAGTGGAGAGCAGGACAAGAGTGACTGAAGAGGAGTGAGTGTGGACTCCCTTCCCTCTTTTCCCTGGAGCCCTGGACCCCCTCCCCAACTCACTGTACATATATAGAGCACTGTGGTTCACCCCTTTGGTAAATAAACTGTCACCTCCAGGACACTGGGGCGTGCAGCTCGGATCTCAGCTGACCCTTCTCACCCTGGACACAGTCTGTTTGACCTGCTCCCCTCAGGCAGGAGGCTCCGGTCCATTCGCACCAGAACCTCTCGCCATAAGAACAGTTTCTTCCCCTCTGCTGTCGGACACATGAACAATAACCGTATGACTGTTCCCACCCCTAACACATGACCCTACGCTGTGTTCAATGCATCATTCCATGTTTGGCACTGATCACCACCTGCACTCATGTATATACCTATCTACTTAGCACTTTTAATTCTTATTCTTATTTTTATTTTCATGTCTATTTAAGCGTAATTTATGACAGTATGTTTGCACTGAAGCACCGCAGCAATTTCCTAATGTTGTAAACCTGCCCAACATTTGGCAAGAAAACCCTTTCTGAGTCTGATTCTGATTTGTTTGTCAGAACTCAGTCTGTGCTTGAGTTCCTTTGTTAGCCATGACATTTTGTTGGTTTCTCTCTCTTCAGGTCCCTGTAAGTGTTTGATCGGCCTTTCTAAAACATTATATTTAGTCTGCTTTGACTGTTTTGTGTGCTGAGGGACATTGTTGCATGATCCACTTTTTCTTATCACTCAAATATCCTGATACTTTCAGAAAGTTGGAGAGCTCACCTGGCTTGCTTAGTCTTTGCTCTGTACTGCAGTACTTGCACTGGTTTCACTGGACAAGTCTGCATGTGAATCTACAACTGATCTGACATTGTGGCACAAACACAGTAAACAAACTCTACGAGCACCTTGTTTCATGTGCAGTGGCTTTCTTCTCATTCTGCTACTGAACACTGTATGAAAAGCCTCTCACTGCCAGCATCCTTCCAGCCCCACGACAACAAGACCAACTCACATCTTCACAACACCAAGAATTTTTCCCCTTTTCTTTGGAGAAACTGAGAAGCCAATAGGATTGTAGCTCAAACTTGCCCACAGTCCTGCTTCATCACTGCTCACTCCTACCTGTGTTGGTGCTCAGTGGACAGCCATAGCCTGCTGCTAGCATGAATGCTAAATGTACTGCTGTGGATGATCAGCAGAACAAGATGTTGTCAGTTTGACTGTTTGCTGTATTTAAAGTGTTTTTCTCAGTTCGTCTGTATTCAAAGTGCATTCGGGGCTTTAGCTGACAGCTCTTTGTGCTAACAAACTAAACTCTTAGTTTAAACCAACAGACTTTACCAAACACAAAGCCTGCTGCTGCCTCCATGGGTTAGCTTGTGTGACTGGTGTTTACAGCAATGAAATCTAAATCACACTGTGTCCTCCAAGGTGTTTGGTCGGAGCACTGAGTGAAACATAAGAGCTCTGGTAAAATAACAAACAGGGCTGTGAGAGCAACTGAAGTCATAAAAATACTGTTTAAGATAAAAAACACTTTGATGTTCTCTCGTCACCTGACAAAGTCCAAACCCTGTGAACTATTTTAGCTTTAATAACTGTTGATTCAGGTATCTTTGGACATTTGTAATTAAATATTTTTAAACTCCATCAAAGACTCCTGATGTGGCTGTTTGGAGAAGGAAAAGAGGGACAAAGTGGAGCGTCGAGCTGAGGCTTCATTCACTGCAAACCTACAGTTATGTTTCCTTATTTCTGCTGTTTGCATATTCACAGCTGAAATAAAGCTGTTAGGTGTGGCTGTGTGCAGGCAGGAATAGGACCCAAGGTGTAGACTCCGGAGACAGACGTGAACTCAAAAAGGCTTTAATTAGGTACTCAAAAATATAACATAACTGAAAAAACTCAAAACAAACACAGCTGGGGCAAATCAGAACTGACGAGACCAAAGAAGCGTAAACTGAACACACCGAGATAAGACAGAAACCTTCAAAGTAAAACAGGAAACACATAACACAGACTGAACAAAGACACAGACTCACATGCAGGCACTACAAAGGGAACAGAGACGTGGGAACAGGGCAGACACAAACACTGACTGAACACGGGGATATAGGAACTTAAGATACACATAGACGTGAACTAGACAAGGGGATGCAGGTGACAGGGGAGACAGAGCAACTAAAGAAGACAGAGACATAAGCCATAAGACAGAACTCAAAGAAACCAAAAAACTGGCATCCTAACAGTACCCCCCCCCCCCCTCCTTAAGGGCTGGCTTCCAGACAGCCCAAACCAAAACATCAAAACCAAAAACAACGCAACCAGGGTGGGCGGCGGGGGAAACAGGATGGAGGGCTTGAAAACAAACCAAACAAGGAGCCAGAAACAACAAAACAAGCACTGGATCCCGGAAAGCAACAGAACAAAAAACAGGAACAAAGTCCAAAACAACAGCACCAAGGCCCGGGCAAAGTCCAAAAGCAAACAAACAAAAGAGCTCATGAAAGGCACAGAGGCCCAGGCAATAGTCTCAAAAAAGTTCAGGGGGCCGGCCCGGAGGCTGACGGCACAACAGTCCAAACCCGGGTAGGTCAGGGGGGCGGCCCGGAGGCTGATGGTCCAAGAGCCCAGAAAACAGGTCAGGAGGCCGGCCGGGCGGGAGGCACCGACGGCGACCGAGCAGATCAGGAGGCCGGCCGGGCGGGAGGCACTGGTGGCGACGTAGTTCAGGGGGCCGTCCATGACGGCGGCGTAGTACAGAGAGCTGTCCATGACGGCAACGACGTCCAGTCATCGGCCGGACAGTACGTGCAGGCCGTGCAGGCCGGTCGGGACGTGCAGGAACAGACAGATTGGAGACCTCAGGAGCAGACAAAGCTGAACACTCGGAGACTGGACCAGGCGGAGCTGCAGAGGCCGGGGCCGGACCAGGCGGAGCTGCAGACTCGGAGGCCGGACCAGGCGGTGGAGCCGGTGGTGGCTGAACGGCCTCGCCAGAACCATCAGCAGAAACTGGGACGTGCTGGCTGGGTCCTCCAGGACCCCCAGCTGACGAGGCAAGAGGCTGAACGGGCCCCTCGGATCCTCCAGCGGAGACAGGTGGCTGAACGGGCCCCTCGGATCCTCCAGCGGAGACAGGTGGCTGAACGGGCCCCTCGGACCCTCCAGCGGAGACAGGTGGCTGAACGGGCCCCTCGGACCCTCCAGCGGGAAGAGACGGCTGAAGCGGTTCCTCGGATCCTCCAGCGGAAACAGGAGGCTGAACTGGCCCCTCGGATCCTCCAGCAGGAAGAGACGGCTGAAGCGATTCCTCCAGCGGGCCCTCCAGCTGACGTGGCGTGAGGCTGAACGGGCTCCTCGGGCCCTCCAGGGCTCCTCGGGCCCTCCAGCTGACGAGGCGTGAGGCTGAACGGGCTCCTCGGGCCCTCCAGCTGACGAGGCGTGAGGCTGAACGGGCTCCTCGGGCCCTCCAGCTGACGAGGCGTGAGGCTGAACGGGCCCCTCGGGCCCTCCAGCTGACGAGGCGTGAGGCTGAACGGGCCCCTCGGGCCCTCCAGCTGACGAGGCGTGAGGCTGAACGGGCCCCTCGGGCCCTCCAGCTGACGAGGCGTGAGGCTGAACGGGCCCCTCGGACCCTCCAGCGGAGACAGGTGGCTGAACAGATTACCGAGGAGAGGAGCGACGGTGGCGTCACTTCCTTTTAGACGAGGAAACAGGAACCAGTGGAGAAACGGAGACCTCCTCCTCATCCTCCGACCACACAGCCGCCAGAAAAAAGGCAGGCGAACGGACAGGCGAACAAGGTCCCGGCTGGCGTGAGGAAGGGGAGGAAGCCTGCAGTGGCGATGAGGCAGAGTGTGCGTTGTCCTGCGGCAGCGGTGGGGAAGATGTAGTGAGGGAGAGAGCAAGCTCACCAGCCCTGACCTGCTCTCTCCAGGCAGTTATGGTGTTCCCCAACTCAGTGTCCTTAGCAAACTGGCTAAGCCGGGGATATTGCCGAATGATGGCCTCCACTCAGCCCCACTGCCATGGTCCTTAAATCCGGGGACAGGGCGATGCGGTCGAGCAGGCTCACCATCCGCTCCATCTCGCCGTAGAACTCAGAGGAAAAAGAGTCTGCAGGGTCCATGTTCTGGTCGCGATCTTCTGTTAGGTGTGGCTGTGTGCAGGCAGGAATAGGACCCAAGGTGCAGACTCCGGAGACAGACGTGAACTCAAAAAGGCTTTAATTAGGTACTCAAAAATATAACATAACTGGGGAAAACTCAAAACAAACTTAAACTGGAGGAATGACAGAACACACAGCTAGGAAAATGGTAGATCGCGACACGGACACAGAGAAACACAGGGCTTAAATACACAGAGGGAGCAATCAGGGAATGAGTAACAGGAGGGAAACACAGCTGGGGCAAATCAGAACTGACGAGACCAAAGAAGCGTAAACTGAACACACCGAGATAAGACAGAAACCTTCAAAGTAAAACAGGAAACACATAACACAGACTGAACAAAGACACAGACTCGCACGCACTGTAACAGAGGGAACAGAGACGTGGGAACAGTGCAGACACAAACACTGACTGAACACGGGGATATAGGAACTTAAGATACACATAGACGCGAACTAGACAAGGCGATGCAGGTGATAGGGGAGACAGAGCAACTAAAGAAGACAGAGACATAAGCCATAAGACAGAACTCAAAGAAACCAAAAACTAGAAAGTATAAATAATATAATAAACTCAAAAACCCTGGGTCAACGACCCAGGCATCCTAACAAAAGCTGCCTTTTTGACTTCATCCTGTTGTGTTTGGGTCCAATTCTGCCTGCCACACAGCGCTACAGGACAGTCTAATATTTTTATCTTTTTAATGAATCTTTGGTCATATTTATCCAGGAAAACACAAACATGTAAAGGAGTCATCATAGTTCTCTGACCTCGTTGGTCCAGGTTCAGCACTGAAGTTTGGAGGTTGATGTTTGGACCAGTCACTCCTCACCGACGGACTGCTGGATCCTGCAAACTGTGACCTCTGACCTCTGCAGACACAAACATGTAAAGGAGTCATCACAGGTCTCTGACCTCGTTGGTACAGGTTCACCACTGAACTCTGGAGGTTGACCTTTGGACCCATTAGAGTTCAGCTTTTTACAGGAAAACAAATGTCCCTGAATGCAACAGTGAGACACAGTCTGCCTCTGTGGCTGTGATAGCTGCCATTAGGAGCGCTCATGTGTTTGCAGTTAGACGAGGAGATGTTACCATCATGGACACGTTAACAAATCCTGCAGCATCAAGTGGCACAAACACTTTGTGTTCCTGTCATCTGCAAGCAACAGGAAGTTCATTAATAAAGGCGGGATGGAGACGCGACTATGATGGTTCTCCTTCATCCAGCTGTTACACACATCTGGGCTCACACGACGAGCCTTTGTCTAATACAGCAGCTGCTCTCTGAACACTTTTCTGAAGAGGAGCTGCACAAACCTTTGTTTGCTTTCTAGAGCAGCGTATCAAAGTCAAACTACCCACTGCTAGCAGCTGTTTGTATCATAGTTTAGGATCCAGATGTGTGAGGTCTGAATTTACACCTCTGATTAAAATACATAGTTAAAAACAGCCAATTGAGTCCAAATGTGTCTTAAACCAGATAAACTGACAGTTACAGCTGAGCCTCTGTGTCCTTGGAGACACTGCTCTGCTACAGAGATGCATTTTAGAAACCAGGAAACATCAAAATCATTTAAATCAGAGAGTTCTTGTTACTAACAGCTCACCTCTCTGCAGCAGACACAGGCTGGGATTTAAAACCAATGCCTCGATGATTTGACCGGTCACTCTGTAAAGACACAGAGCTGGATGGTTTCTGATTGACGCTAAAAATAAGTGAACATGAAACATGTGTCACATCCAATGTGTCCAATACATTAGATAAAAAGTATAAACTATGTAAATAGTATATTATTTAAATCGTTAAATAGTAAAAAGCTGATTAAAATTTCAAACATTTTAATACTGACATGAACTTACTTTTCGTCAGATGACTTCTTTTGCCCTAAATTACGAAAGAAATGCTTCACCCGTTTGCTCTTAGAGGACACAGAGCTGGGTGGAGGTCCAGGCTGGTTCCTGTGAATAATGATGGAGCAGTGATGTGAGTGCTGAGCTGTGACATGGAGAAGAGTCATGGACAGTTAGAGATGGTCATCTCACCTCTGAGCTTTGGTCTGGCTCTCATGTTCCCCACACAGAGTGCTTTTAGAGGGAGGGACTCCCTCCTCTCTGTCCTCACACTGATCCATGCTGCTCAATTCACATCAGCTCACACACACTTTCTACCTTCACCTGCAGAGGAAACACAAATCATTCATGTGCACATCAACTGAGAGCTGCAGAGGTCGTGTCTGATGTGTTGGACTAACATCCATCTGAGACGCAGCTTTCATCAGTTCACTACAAAAAGTGTCACAGAGCCCAGTTCAGCCTCCAAATCCTCCATTACTGTAGTCCTACAAAGCAGCAGGTCAAACATGGCTGCAGAGAGCAGCTTTATGTCAGTAACCATGTCCAGGACCGAGCTGACTGCTTACAGAGTTCATACTCTAACTGCTAGCTGCTCTGCTAGCTAAGCTAACTCAGTAACAGTGACTCTGACAGCAGTTACTGTGGAACAGCGGCCGAGCTCAGGACACATTCAGTGTGTTTAGTCTGAGTCCTGGACTCTGATTCAATGGATTCAATCCAGCTCAGAGTTTCATGTGTTCATCAGAATAAAATACATGTACTAATATAACAGAAGTAATGCTCTGAATGCAGGACTGTAATGGAGGATAAATAAGGTTTTTACAGCCTGAAAGAAACATTCAGTTCATATATTTGTAGACAGTGAAGCAGTTTTTAATACTGCAGCTGTTTCCTTCACCTGTGTGTGTGTGAGCCACACCTTCATGTGCTGCTTTAGAAATATGTGGTCTGACTGCTCAGACTGAGTCTAGGAGGAAAGTTCACACGCTGGAGAAAGTTTTGTTCCTAACTTTGTCAGAGTTCGGCTCCAAAGACGAAGAAGACGGAGCTCACAGTCTGTAGATGGTCCTCAGTGTGTGTGCGAAGCCAAGAAAGCACACAGGAGTGTGTTTATGTCAGCAAATCAGTGTGTGTGAAGAGTCTGAGGGAGTGTGTGAATGAGACTCAACACTGAAACCAACAGTCCAAGAAAAGCGTCTGGATTTCTTTAAGTTTAACTTACTACTTCGTGTCTTGCTTGATGTGTAATTATATTGTCTTCAATGTTCCAGCGAATAGGTTCAAGCTACAAACCTATCACAGACCCAAACACCACAAACCATCAGTTTCACCATGTAGAATATATTGTTGTTTCCTTGCTTTTAATTCAGAGAAAAACTCTGATTTGGATTTTCTCTGTTCTCTTTGCTGCTGATTCTCTATCTCATCTTCGCTCTCAAACATTTAAACAGCAGCGAGTCTGCAGCTGAGGGAACACAAACTCAAACTGTCGGAACAGGTTTGATCGTTTCTTGCGTTTATTAATTTGGTGATTCATCAAATGTATAACTGTCATAATCTGCTGCTGAGTCTCTTACGCTGATGAAAATGCAGAAAACACAGATCACGAACACCAGTTCAACCAATCACATTCATTCCACTTTGATCTGTGACAAACTGATGCATTCATCTCTGTTAAAGTGTTGCGTTAGACTGCTATATATTTTTGTGTTCTTTATGCTGTAGATTTTCATGTCTCTGGAATAGTTGCAGCAATAAGGATGATTTTCTGTAAAATCATATTGATATGACCGTGAATTATTCGTAGATGAGCGTTAGATTAGTTTGATGGGTTAACTCAGAGAGCTGAAGATATGGTGGACATGCTGACCTCGCTCCGTGGTGTACAGGGCCGTTTACCCTCATGATTAATATTCACAATAAAAAAATGAGGCGAACATCATGAAGTCTGTGTGTGTTTCATAGTGTCGAACCACCTTTGTACAGTTAAACCTAACAGTTACTACATGACGGAAACACCAGCGTTATTTCTTTTATGCGTTTATCAGGTCACGCTGATTATTGAACAAAAACCCAAACATCAGCTGTTAATCGAATATTTTTGCTCTCTCTCCTCCTTAAACATGTTTTTAATGTTAGTTATAATTCAGAATTGGTGACTGGAACACGTATGACACATACGAACATCAGGAAATAAAACCTCAGTAAATGAAGTCAGTGTACAGGGGGGGTTATGGCAGCTGTGTACCGGGACATGCGCTTTGTCGGTGGTAATAACAGCTCAATTGCTTGCGAGGCGAGCGGGTCTGTCCCACGCTTTGCCGTGAGCAGGGCTCCTACGCCTTTTTCAGGGTCAAATTCAAGCACTTTTTAAGCACTTTCAAGGTCCCTTTTCAAGCTTTTCCAGCACATCAGCCCCCCCGCCAAAAAAAAAAAAAAGAATGCATGTTTCAATTCGCATTACCTCAGTAAGACCATGTGAAAATGAAAACAAATCATCCTACATGAACTTAAATACCTTTGTTCAACTTTTGCTAAGAAATAGAAAAAACGCACCACACAAAAATACAGTGGAACCCCGACTTACGAATGCCACATTTCACGAAAAATTCAAGTTACGAAGGCACTGAATGGCAATATTTCTGCCCGTGTTATGGCAAAATGCCCGAGTACCTGTACTAATACCTTATATACATAGTGTATAAACTCTAAATGCCCATTTCACTTAAAAATTAAGATGTGAAAATGTGAACAAAAAAAGAAAGAAATAAGTCTGCTCATCAGATATTGATGCTTCTTTCCTGTGTGACAAGAATTAGGAGACAGATATTTGTTTGTTTTTTAAGTTAATTCCCAATAAAACTGTTTTATTGCTAACTACATTGCTCTCTGTATTATTGCTGAAGTCCTAAAGGATCACCTTTAAAGTGTTTGTGCTAATAACATGTACAGTCAGACAGGCATGGAGAACAGCACTGACTGGGAGGCTTTGAACAGATCAAATAGTTCAATTCAACATATAAGACTTTAAGAATGCACAAGCATCTACTTAAAATCTATTGAATTTGTCATCTGTGATATTATTTTGTACAATTCCAATGTATTTTGTTCATCTCCCTTAAATAAACAGGCAGCCTTAAAGTATGAAATATTCATATACAAACACATATAAATGTGTGAACTGTCTCAGTGGCTGATTGTGCCCCACAGGCCTCAGTGTGAGCTTGAAAAGACATTTATAATGTTTAAGTAGTTTAATGTGCAGGTGCTGACCATAAACACATTTTGAATGAAAGCCGGGGAACTTTGGTAGCACAGAAACAAGTGGCTATTCTTTGTGACTATATGGACCACTCATATTACCGTTATTTCAAATACTCCAGAAAGCTGGTGTCCAGGGTGTAATTGGCCGTTTTTGACTACTTTTGATGTGGCCTCTGTATTTCACATTTAAAAACTGTTTATCTTGCCAATCTGTTATTTTCTCATTTTGACAAAATGTATCAGCAGAATTTATCTAAATTCAGACAAAATTTAAAATACGAGTAGAAAGTGATATTTTTGACTGTAAAAACCACAAGCATGTTAAACAAATCATTTTCATAACTTGAAATGCAAACAGAAATTGTACATTTTTTAAAATACACAAAAGTTTTGCAGACAACAAAGTTATATTTACCTAAAAATGCAGCCAAGGCTCAGACGCTTTTTATGTAACCATTTCAAACTATTTACAGAACAATCAGGCGCAAGGCAGCCCAGGCGGGGAAATTTTGCTTTTACATTTTGCGACGCATTTTATTTCTCTATCTGATAAGAAAACTATTCAATCAGATAGTTGTTTGTGGTGAGCAATAATAAACAATGGATAATCCGTATACAAACAAATTCAAGCTTTTCTCCTCAACGGAGAGCCTCCCCCGATTGAACAACAACGCGTCAACAACATGCTGTGACTCTTCTTCCCTCTAAAGTCCTGGTGTTAACACTCACCCTGCATCAGCTTCACCTATTTTAAATTGTTTTTACTTTTCAAACCGACGGATCATTTGAAGCCAACCATCCAAAAACTGCTTCAGCTGTGTTTGATGTTTATGCTACAGCCTGTTTACCAATATAATCAATATCAGATATCAGAGCAACAGAAACCTCGGTGATCAGGACGCTGGGACTGAGAACAGGAAGTGGCTCAAACGTCACAGTTTCATAACGTCACCCTGAACTCCACTCACGGAGTTTCTGTCGCCATTGTAGCTTTTAAAGTCCCGTGATAAAGGCGGGTCTTTCTGTGAATCCGCACGCTCATTGGCTAATAGCTCGAGATTGACACATCGTTATCCAATGAGCGTGCGGGAACTTCCGACATAAAGTTGTTTCCTTTGAAAAACCAAAGTCTGATTATTTTTGCCTCCACTGACGGAGCCTGTTGTTCCCGCCACAGAGACACAGTAATGTCAGAGTGGTGTTAACACTCACCCTGCCTCAGCACAGCCCTCACTCTCCTCCTGCTCTCTCACACTAAACGGAGGCTCAGCTAAACTCACTTCCTCTCTACTTACAGGAAACCAGCGCTCAGAGGAGCCGACCGGCCTCACATTTCACCCACAGACACGAACAGCGTGGAATTATTTTATGTCATAAGAAGAAACATATTCATGTTAACACTCACCTGCAAAGGCGTAGATTTGGTTTTGGCATTGGTGGGGACGGATGATTCAACCACTGAACCCTGCTCTGTTTCTTTTGTTCCCCTTTTTGTCTTTGCTTCTTGATAAAAAAGGAGAAGTATACCTGCCTACATATGCTATTCTACCTGCTTTTAAACCATTTAAAATTACAATTCATAGTTTTATATGTGAATTTTGCAAAGAAGAGTGAGCAAATATTTCCACATCAAGATGTGCCATGCTAATAGGTTCCTACCCAAAAAGACTGATTAGAGTGATAAAAGGCAAAGGTGCTGCAACAAAGTATTAGTTTAAGGGTGTGCATATTTGTGCAACCGGGTTATTTCAAGTTTTTTATTTTCACCTGTGATCTTGTGTCACCATTACTCTCTGAGCTTTGTGTTGGTTCTTCTGTCACCTGACAAATAGGACATACATGACAATAAGAATAAAATGTGGAGCTGCTTCAGTGTTTCTGTCACTTTGTGCAGATCTTGACTCGTCAGTAATGTTTGTAGGGTGAGTGCATTTTTAAAACAATTTGTGCAAACTGCACTACAAGGTTTTATTTTTATTTATTTGCAAAATCATGACTACCTCGTTATATTTTGTCTCAAAAATGAACCCTATGAATATATCAGTGCCATTAGGATGAAATTATTGTGTCACCAGCATTTTAACGTCAGACATATAATTTTAACAGCCTCTGTAAACTAATATCCTGGCTCGCTCGACGCTGCCGTTTTCTCTGACAGTTTCAATCAAAATTAGAAATGCTGCTCAGAGACTGAGAGAACAAATAGTGCTGCCTGTTGTGCAGTTAGTTTCCAAAACACGTTATTCATGGTTACATACAATTTTAGACTGATGTCTAATGAATGGCTATCGTGGCTCAAGAGTTGGGAGTTCGCCTTGTAATCGGAAGGTTGCCGGTTCGAGCCCCGGCTTGGACAGTCTCGGTCGTTGTGTCCTTTGGCAAGACACTTCACCCGTTGCCTACTGGTGGTGGTCAGAGGGCCCGGTGGCGCCAGTGTCTGTCAGCCTCGCCTCTGTCAGTGCGCCCCAGGGTGGCTGTGGCTACAATGTAGCTTGAAATCACCAATGGGTGGATGACTGGATATGTAAAGCGCTTTGGGGTCCTTAGGGACTAGTAAAGCGCTATATAAATACAGGCCATTTACCATGTGGGCCAAAGCCTAGCATAGCCTGTAATGTTATTGTGATGGACACATTTTATGAGTGAGCTTGACTTTAAGTAACTTACAGGTTTCTTTGAAAAACACTTTCTTATATCCAGGTTCTTCCTTTTTGCTGCCACCCACCTCTCCTCCTTGCAGGCCCTAGCAGCGCAGGCTTGCCGCTGCTAAAACTGTGCGGATCGATACTGAAATATCGATTCTTCCGATACCAGCAATTTATGTTCTAGAATTGATTCTCATATTATAATATCGATATTTTAGTACTCTGGGGTAAATTTGTAGTTTTTCCATTAAAATGAACGCAGTGGAAAGAAACTATATCATTCGGATCGTCTAATTTGGAAGGAACTACTTCCTCTTATGCCTTTCATAGTCATATGCGAAATACGGCTGTATAAATGTGTCGCAGCCCATTGCGTGCACACTCACAACAATGGCAGAGCGCAAACAGAGTCATGTGTGGACGCGTTTTACCTCCACAAACAGCCCAGACGCGGTTTGTGATATATGTGGCAAGACAGTGAGGTGTTGTGGCAACACCACTGACCTCGTCAAACACCTCGGAGTAAATCACATCACAGAATATGATAAGCTTATGTTGAGGTGAACTGAAGAGGAGGACAGGGACAGGTGCTGCTAGAGCGAGACAGACGTCTCTCGCAGAGTCCTTTAGTGCTGCAGGCAGGCAACATGCTCAAATAGCGCACAACGTCAGTTTTTTTTTATTTCTATACGATTATTCTGCATTATTAAGCAATAAAAACAAGTTGTCTGATATCCTCTAATCATTATGAAGCAATATGGTTATGTTATTATTACAATTACATAATACAATTATACACAGCAAATTCAAAAGTGTTAAATTTTTTGGTGTTAATAGTCTTCTTGCAAAAGTAGAGTTAATTTTACTCTAAGCAGAGTCACATTCTTTTAATGTAACTCTGAGGTGTAAAATGATAGTAGTTAAAATCGAGTGTTAAAAATGAGTGTTTCTATGTCAAATCTGGAGGTGTTACAATGGAAACATTAACTCTTGACCTCTTAACTCTGAACTCCTAGAGCGGCTATGACACCAACAGAGTAAATTCACAGACTCCGCCCCCAGCACGGCTCCAATCGAAGCTGAAGTGAAGCCGTTTCGGAACATTTTGCTCTACATATTTGAGTTGTTTGCCATGCTTGGTAAGTCATTCTTTCAAAGATTGTTTCAATTATTATCATGAGCTTTTACTTCTGTGGCTCTTTGGAGTTGAGACGAAGCTGTGTGAAAGGCATTAGCCATGTTGCTCGGTGATAGCATAACATTCTGTTTTAGCTAGCTGAAAGGTATTGTTTGCGGCAAATACCACAGCCTTGAAAAAAAGCTTGCATGTGAATTTTCAGTCAAACTTTTGGTCAAATACACCTAAAACAATGTCTAGAATGTGAAATGTTGGTATAATGGTGCTACTTGAAGCCTGAAAACGATCGCCCATAAAAACAAAAACAAACGAGCAAACAGCAGTAGCTGACGTCCTGACTGGATTCTACGTTAGCATTTAGATCCCTCCAGTTCTATGCACACGGTTTAGGTAAAAATGAAAAAGGTTGAGGTTTTACATTTAGTTCAGTATTACCTGTTGCCTGTGTCCTTGTCTTTTGGGAAAATACTTTACACAAGTAATGGCTCAAAGAGGATTCCTTTTTTTTTTTTACTGTGCTGCAATTGATTACTGGATTATTTGTGCCATTAATTAGTGTCAACTAATTTTTATTCAATCTCCGCACAGGATATGCTTGTGAAGATGGGATATGGGGGAGAGCAGAAGTGCGTTGAAGTTCCACAAAGGGATGAATGAAGGACATGCATATTGTATTGAAGAAATAAGTGATGAGAATGCTGTTATTTGCATTTACCATGTCAGACCTTTTGATAAACACAATTCTAATGAAAGTGAGAACATGTACACTGTTACATCTTTCAGAAAATGTTTTGAAATTGTGGTGCACAGTTCAGAATAAATGTTTTTCAAAAACCATTGCATCTTTTTAGTAAATGTTTATTTCCAAAAGAAATTTCTAGAAGTTCAGAACAGTAAAATTCCCGCTTTTTAGAATGAATTAGAAGATAACTCTTAAGTAGTTAAACTAAAATACTCTTTGAGAGTTAATATATAAACTCTTAACACTAAGTGTTAAATTATCAACTCCAGACAGATTTGGTGTTTAACACTAAATCAGAGTTAATGTACCAACTCTCCAAAAAGAGTTAAATTAACACTCTCTGGTGTGGACCCATATAGACACTTTAATAGTGTTGAAATCAAATCCGACAGTGTTAATTTGGACATGCTGGATTTGCTGTGTATATTGTATTATGAAATGCAATGAAACATTAAGTTTTTGTACAGAGTATCTGTATCGGATCAGTATCACCGATACCACCCTGAATTTTACTTGGTATCGGATCGGAAAGGAAATCAGTGGTATCGCACATCACTACTAAACAGAGCTCCCTGAAAGGCACAGCCAATCACATTGGCCATATTTGTCACATGACGTAGGACTCCAGTAGAGAACGTAATTTAACTCTTTCTGCACCGCTGGGTGAACGAGATGTTGACAGATTGTTTTTTTCTTTCTTTCTATCAGGTTTGTTTTTCTTTTCTCGAAGAGATCAAATTATTGGTGGGGACACGTCCCTCCCGTCCATGCAAAATCTATGCCTTTGCTCACCTGCCTCAGCTCCACCTTCCTCCTCCTTCTCCTCTCAACGGAGGCTCAATACTTTCACTTTCACTTCTCCTCCCTAAACACAGAGGATGCTGGGACTTGTAGTCTTTTCCTTCCGGTTCGGTCTTCCTCTTTGTTTGTTTGTGTTTGTGTTCAAGTTACTTCGATCACGAAGACATAGGGTTGCCAACTCCCTGAGAAATAAATAAGGGGCACCTCGTGGCCAGGGCCGGGCAACCCAGTTGTCTTCACCCTTCCCAGTGTGGTGAATTTTTTAGCTCTTTTTTTTTGTGTGTGAAATTATTTTTTAACCATTTGACTTGAATTTGATTTAAGTAGATGCATATTCTTTGTGATATGAACACATGGGAAACAAATGATCATTTGGCCATTTATTTTTAGCTCAAAATGACAACATTAACACAGTAAAACAGGTCTCTTTCTTAAACAGAAGCCTGTCATGCTTAACTTTTGAGAATAAAAGTAAATCTTTCTTTAAAAGAACTCTGTCCTGCTTAATTTAAAATTATATAAATTAATAGAAAACAATAGAAGGCACCATTTCCATTGAGAAAAATGGACATTCAAAGTTTGAATTTTTTTTTTTTTTTTAAAGAGCCATGGCTTGAAAAGTGAAAACTGCAGTAATAAAGGCCCCAAGTTGAAAAGTGCCAGAAAAATAAGTTTCACTATGTCCTGAAACTTTACCAGTGCTGGCTTAAAAGAAAGGATGGTACATATTCGAAGAGGTAAACATGTTGTTCCCACATCATAACTGGAAAACTGTTCAATCGTACAGTCTGGTCCTGAAAACCTGGGCCTTCTTTGAAAGGCTGTTCCTTTTGAGCTCCATAACCAGTTTCTATAATATCTCAAAGGTATACTTTTCCAGTGGGTAGGTGAGGTTCAAAGTGTACATTAGTCCAAACAGCATTTCAGCTGCTAGGGTATAGTTATCCAAATCCTGCCAGACTCTCTGGCCTTCAAGGACTATCCTGATGTCCTCAAGGCTGCCATTGCCATCTCTTGACTTTTTGATGTAAATTCCCATGGTTGTTTCCTTATTAGATCGTTGGATAATGGCTTCATCTGTGGCCTAGAAAATGCAGAATTCCAAAATTTAATTAAACAGAACACTGGTCAAAGAACATTATACCAAATCTTATTTTAATCTGTGTCACTATTCCAAAAAATGTTAACATTAACACATTAGGTGAACAAAAAACGGATTCATTACAGCATGTGATTTGAGTCCTCAGAATGCTTAAAAAGGTAATGCATGAAGTGAAATCTCCATGCAAAGAAGCAGAATACTGTCAGAGCATAGAGAGGTGTTCAACTATGAACTCCACACACAGTTCTAATGCAGGTAAAAGAAAAAAAAGAAAAATAAACGCACCCATGGTAAATTGTGAAAATCCCAGGTGAGTTTCAACATACTCCTGGGATAGAGTGACAAGCAGCCTTTTGTTAAAATTATTATTTTCCCTAAAGTGTATACACAAATTAATTTTTTTCTTACCTGGGCCGTGGGCTCCAGAATGTTCTGAAGTCTTCTTCCTATTTGTCCTTCTCGACTTTTCAAGACCTTTATTAGTTTGTCAGATAGCACATCTATCTGCGAGAGTAATCTGGACTGCAGTGGCATGGTGGTAATGCGCTTAAACTCTGCATTTATCTAAAAAGAGAAGTTGTCACATAAAAATGCTGCCAAAATCTCAAATCTCACAAGGTTACATCCACACAAAGTTGTTATTTTATGTCATATTACTATTTATTAGCTATGGGTCCCATGTTGCTGAGCAGTTCCATAGTTGCCCTTACTTCCATACCACCCAAAGCCTGTTTGCAACCACAGCAGTTGCCTCCTTCTGGGCCATTTTGCAGTTCTGCCAAATGACCCAGAAACTACATCTATTATTGTCATATACACATCAAGGTCTTTCATTAATACTTAGTTAAATTAGTTAATTTGACCTTTCCAGAAAATTTACCTTACAGAATGTGAGATAACATATGCAAATCTTCACTAGTAAATAAAATAATGTTATTAAAACCTTAACTGTAACACCTCTACGTAACAGTGCTAGAGAATTGTTCTGAAGCAACACCAATCTGCCCTTCAGCAGGGATAAGCACCATATATCGATACAGAAAAAATAAATTTAACATATTTATATTGTCATTATTTTTATCTCTTTAAGCCCTCCTCTCAGTCTCTCTATAAATCAGTTAAAACAATTTGGTGTCATGCCCTAAATAAACCGACTTTAGTGAAGGACCCCCCCCCCCCCCCCCCCCCCCCCAACCAACACACACACAGAGCCCACCCCATGGCAAACTAGCTTATTTAACTGTTTAACTAAAACATTTTAGGTACAACCAGGGGCCCGTTCTTCGTACCTCGCTAAGTAAGTTAGCTGGATTTGATTGTTGACGATTTTGCGTGATCTTGGATCGTTCGGTTCCCCGAAGCTCATCCGGGACTTGCTGTCATAGCAACAGAGCCGTAAGCGTAAACCTGCTCAGGTTTACTTTATGTAAACAGGATTAGATCGCGGCCATGCAGGTATGTCCGCTTCATTTATACGAAAGCAACAGCGATATTCCACCACTGTTTCACCATAAATAAATAACATCAATGTAACTAAAGATAATGCAGCACTTGATCCTTGTATTGATGTCACACAGATACATACAGGTCATTTCCTAAAAAAGGGAAATGTACTATTAACATTCTATTACATGTATGTGATTATTACAGATGTAATTCATATTTCAGAGTAGTAATTGTAAATTACTTCGTGTAATCAAGATGAGAGACCACGGCTATAAAAGCGAAGGTGGATTTGGGAAGCCTGTCGCAGCCATGTCCTGTCCGTATACGCGACCAACCCATTGCGGAAGGTGCAAGATTGATAAGGAGAGTCCCCAGAATTCAGCGTATATTGCGGGATAGACAGGATCCTTTAGCTCAGCGCGACAGTGTGCTCATTGAGAGATATCGATATTCCCGTGAGGGTATTATTTACTTAACCAACTTGTTGACGAGGGGGTGCAGGACCACCACCTGTCTTTTTTTCCTCTGCCCTTTTCTTGGTTGCTGTTATGAACAAACTAACAGAGTATTACAGGTCAGTATTACCTTGCCAAGAGACGAAAAGCAATCTAAGAGATAAATATTACCATTCTGCAGAATACTCCTGTATTCCACTTTTACTTGTTCCCATGTTCTTGTGGGTCCTGTTGTGGCTCTAATGTGAAAGGGGATATAATATAACATATTATAATATAATATAATGCCATATGATATTGGACAATATAGTGTCATATGATAGATCTACCCTACCGCCTACTGGTGTTGGCCAGAGGGGCCGATGGCGCGATATGGCAGCCTGGCTACAACCGTAGCTGCCTCCACCAGTGTGTGAATGTGGGAGTGAATGAATAGTGGTATCGTAAAGCGCTTTGGGTGCCTTGGAAAGCGCTATATAAACCCAATCCATTATTATTATTATTATTAAATTACCTACGAGTTTGATTTGTCAGCAACTTTCTGCCAGCCCTCTCTCCTTGCTTTTGCAGCCTTTGCAGTGTTCTCTTGCGTTTTAATTAAACTCTGAAACTCTTGAAATCCCTCACTCATGAGTTCTTGCTCTGCTGCCGGAAAATACCGAGCACGCCCCTTCGACATTTTCGCCGACCAATCAGCGGGTTGCCGATCAATGTTTCTACTATCGATGCGTAGCCCCTTTTACGACACCCAGTGATGTCACATTACTGCGTCCAGCTGTACTAATCGTCAACAGCAGGTGTGTTCGGGGAACCGGATTAGCGAGCTCACGGTTAGCGCGATGGTTTGGTCTTGGATGTGTCATTTGATCTTGGATGTAGTAAGCGACGTACGAAGAACGGGCCCCAGTTAACTAAATGGACACAAGTTTGTTAGTCTGTATTCACTGAGAAAAAACAAGCGAATGTGACTGGGCACACACTGAAAAAAAGCTAATGCACATAATATTGTCTCGCAGCTTAAGCTAGCATTATCGTTAGTTAACTTAAGGAATGACTTGTTTTTTACATTATGTTGCACAACAGCAATTCATGAGACAAACTTCCCCATCTAATGGATGTTCTCTTCGTGTCCTCTCAAACATGTAGTTTTCAGTTTACCTCTACAAAGTAAAGCTCAGCACCAAACGTAAACGAAGCGAAGACAAAAAATGGCGGACCGCCACAGTGAATTTTCCCTCGCAGAACACACCCGGGGGGGGGGGGGGGGGGGGAGTTTCAACAGAAAGCATAACTATTTTCTGTTATTTTGATATGACTGGTTTTAAAAGACTGAACATCCTTCTAAAACAAGTGAAAGGCGTGAGACTTAATTATGTTTATGTTCCGTTATTTGAGGTTATGGATGTTCCTACCACTTAACATTTACCTGATACTACAGTTTAGACCAAAAATATAAATGATTCATGTTGGATATATTTACTGTATTTTTACTAATTTAACAACCTCATCATTGCATTAGTCGCTTTATGCTATAGCATTACGCTTACATTAGCTTGAAGCTCAAGGTCGTCATTTTATTTAATTTCTTTTTCTGGGCTTACAAACAGGACACACAACATTTAGATAACCGTTACACTGAATCTTGGGTCTGTGTTGAGTCTTCCAGCTGCTGACTACAGAAGCTAGATTGACCTTTCAGCATGTTTATAGCGGCTGTGGCTATGTGCTGGTAATGTTACCATGTGTGAGCAGTCACATTGGCAGCAGACACGTTTCAACAAACTAGTCATATCCCAGCCCTACATTAGCTTGTTTAATGGTTAAGACACTGCAGGTACCACCACTTACTACAGACACCGATGCAAGTTTGTAATAGTCTGTTAATTTAGACTGAAAGAATATACAAACAATATTAACTCACATTATATATGTTAATTACTAATTTGCTTATCGCATAATTTCGGTTACCATTAGCTAACTGGAGCCTTACATTAGCCTTTCATGGTTTTCGATAAACAGCCCACATACCTGTAAAATAACAACACCCCAGTAAAAGTCCACATGTATAAAGGGTCTACACTCTTTCTCACTGGTGTATTAGCTTTAAAATCTTATTTACCTTCAAGTGTAAAACTCCAGATGGTAGTAGATTTTCCAAAGCGAGAGACAAAAATGGCGGACAGTGCAGCCGATTTTTCCTTTCCAGGGGGCGGAGCTTGAGGATAAAACACGACTAACTTGTTTCTTTTCAACATGATTTGTTCTAAAAGAATGAATATTCTTAAAGAATATGTGAAAATTAAAAGACAAAAATATGTTTAGATGTGAAATTTAAATTAGTCATGCTGGATATATGAAGTAATTCTATGCAAATTCAACAACCACCCTATTGCATTTTTTTCAGTGTGCTTAACTTTTGAGAATAAAAGTAAATCTTTCTTTAAAAGAACTCTGTCCTGCTTAATTTAAAATTATATAAATTAATAGAAAACAATAGAAAGAAAAATATTCTTGTAACAGTGCACATTTAGTGCATTTAGTGCAATTGGCTTCAGTAGAGGCATTATTTCAGCTTTTGCTCCCATTTGTAAACCCGCTTGAGTACGCATCATAACTCATCATCATTATTCATCTATGTATTACTTTTATATATTAGTGATCTATTTGTTGTAATCATCTATCCTTGCAGTTGTCTATTACACAAAATAAATTATATTATCACACTTCTGGCCACATAGCGCTGATATTCACTGCACATGCCCATATTAACCTTAACCAGAGGGTTTAAAAAACAAACCAGTGTTTACATACCATATCTGCTTCTGCCGTGGCCTGGTGGACAAGAAATTGGTTAAGGGTTCCCCGAGCTTTCACGCCCCTCATGTTCTTCATGTGCCCACCACTAGAAGCATGCCTATGGAAAAAGTGCGCCGGCACACAGTGCAGTGCGCTTTATAGGTGTTATGGTGACCTTTTCCAGCCAGGTGTTTCCCTTTTCCCATTCCTCCTGTACTTTTGCAGCCTTTTTTTCTTTCTCTGAGGGGAACAAACATTTCTCGCTCGTCAGGGTGTCACCGCAGCCGCTCACACTGCTCACGCGCAAACACGTAAACGTCGGTGAAAAAGACGGAGCAGCACGGCTGTGCAGCGTGTGATCTGGACACAAGCGATGGAGACACAACTTGTAGAACTTTGGAAAGCTCAACCGAGCCTTTTCGATGTGGCATCACAAAATGATCACGACCACAACAACCGTGAAAATAGTTGGATTTACACTGCTGCTCAATTTACACTGCCTGATCAATGTTTTTCATTAGCAATTTAGCAAAGTTGATGGTGGTGGTGTGTCTGTGTGAGTGAAAGAAAGAAGGAGAGCGAGCGACAGATTTTCTGTTATAAGCTTCATTTTATGGAGGCACAGTGTGAGCACTCGGGTCGCATCAGAGCATCGGGCGATATAGTGTGAGACCTGCATCGTGACCTACGAACTTATAACCCCTGCGAGCCAATCGTGCAGTTTGAAAATTGCAGTGTCTGCCCAGCTTTAGGTGTACTGTCGTCCGAGACTTGCACCGCAGTGTCGGCATTTGTTTCCCCGTTGGCCAGGGCTGGACTGGGACAAAAACTCAGCCCGGGCATTTTGACTAGAGACCGGCCCCCCAGGTATTAAAGCCATAAAGCCTTTGAATGAAAACAAACGCTGTTGTGACAGTGATGTACAGTCTTGTTGGTATATGTATGATTTCTATACATTTTACATCAGATAAAAACTTTGGTTGTAAGATTCAGATAATTATTTGTTAAAAGCGAGACATTTTAAATGAGAATAAGAAAGAAAAGTGTTTCTTTTTGCCCCCCTCTCCCTGTTAATGCCCTACCTGCCCCCCTGGCAACACTTTGCTAGACCCGCCCCTGCACAGTTACCAGCTGTCAGCTACATAGAAAAGGATCCTGGTGTAATTTGTCTCTCAGAAACAGTTCATAACTTCCCTTCAACTCATTCATGTCACCTGAAAGGTAAACCTGTTTCTCCATCACCTGTTCAGCTCTGATGATCCAGTAAGGACATCTCCTGGTTTCATCTTCATGTTTCCCTCTCACCACATATCCAAACTGATATTATGACCAGCAGCTTTTACAGCTGTGGCTCAGCATGAACGTTTGTTTTGGTTTTTTTCTGCCCATGCCTGTGATGCCGCCCCCACCACGCTTTAATCATGGACTGTATTTTAGGTGTTGCATTTCTTCTTGTTAATTGCGTAGAATGATGCACAGAGTGAACCTCAGCCAAGACCAGTGCGCTGGAAAAAACGTGACAGACAGGGAGATTTTATTCCTCAAAGACCATCATCCAGTCGAAGTACTAGTTGCCATGTGGTCAGTATTCACACAACCATTGATTTTATCTCACAACTTGTTTTCACCAAAGAATTTCAGTAAGTAAATATTCTTCGATCTCTTTTCCCCCCAGTGTCTGCAGATCAGCATCAATGTCCACGTGAAGAACCTAGTTATGTTGCCAGTGTCAACCCAACAAAAGGTACTTTACCTTCTTTTATATGTTGTGATTCCTTTTTTAAAGTTTGCTTTTATATTTGTTGTTATAGTTGAGTTAGGCAGGGCTTTTGTGCAGTCCTAAGAAACATACTGCCTAGAGTGTTTTTCACTTTGTGGAAGAGTTTCTTTATTATTTTCTGTTAGTGTGTGGAACTGAGGTGCTTCGTCAGGAGCTCCTTCAGTTGTTGGAGGATGGAGAAGAGGACGCAGCCATGACTTGTGAGACGTCGTCTGAGGCAGCTGCTACTCACTGGGAGATCAGAAACATGGTGTCCTTGCAAAAGTGGAAAGAGGCCAGGCCTTGTCTTATAGACAATATGTTAGCTACTCTGGATCCACAGTCACACCGTGTGTGTCAGTGTGGCAAACAAGTAGTTGTGAGGTGTCTGGACTGCCTGTCTCTTCCATTCCTTTGTGCTGACTGTGATATTGCAGTTCACACACGCTTTGTCCTGCACAGCAGAGAGGCAGTAACAGGAGGGTTTTTGAAGCCTTCATCAGAGTTTCACAGGCCAATAGGTACGGTTTTCAAGTCCTATGCATTTCTTGCTATGTACTATGAGTGTGTGCTGTTATTGTATATTTATTGTGTATCAGTTCATTTCTAATTCTTTTTGTATATATTGTGTGTTTTAATGTTAGTTCGGCTGTTGCCTGTGCAAAGGCCAGACTGTGTGTGACTGCCCAGCAGGTAACGTTGAGGTTTCACCCGGTGCAATTGTGGCTCTTGTAACCATAAATGGTAAGTTGCTCTTTTGTCACACACTACATACACAATAGATGTGTTTGCAGGTTTTAGTGCAAATTGTACATTGCTACATTGTTTTGAATTACCCTCGGCCTGCAGTATATGTGGGCACCTGTCAAAGGTCATTTGGATTTACCAGACCGCTTTGAAAACAACATGAAATCTAGTCTAATCTAATCTTATGATGACTGTCCTTGAATATTCTGTTGTTTGTCCTCTACTTAAAAGACTGGCCGAATATCAGCTGATGCCTTCAGCAAAAGTTTCTTGGAGTGGAGTGCTGTAAAGTGTGAAGTGGACAGGATGTGCAAGGAGCCATGCTTTAGCTGCCCTGCCTGCACTCCAGACATGCTCGCCGTGTCAGTTGATGGAAACCGCAAGCTTTATCGCTTTCAATCAAATGCAAGGTACGTTATGCATTGTGGACATAAATCAAATATGGATTTGTACAAAAATTGTATTTTGATGTTTCTTTTCAAACAACTGTCACTGTGTTCGTTCAGCACTTCAGAGCAGGGGAACTTTGAAGGTGTCTTCATTGAAGAAAATGAGGAAGTTGCTGAGTTTGTGAAATACATCCAGAGACACACAAATGATGTAAGATACACATATATATCAGTGCTGTCAGCGTTAATCTTGTTAAAATGACGTTAACGCCATAACCATATACTCATACGTGTGTGTGTGTGGATACATATTTGGATGGGTGGATATTTATTTTGTTTTTCTCTTGGTGTTGTCGTAATACTATTTACTTGACTTTATCTTAATGCATACTTCATTTTGTCACCATGTGTATTTAACAAAAAAAACGATGCAGTGATAAGTGGAACAAAATTCTTTCTTTCAGATTCAAATGATTCATGTTATGCAACAAATAATGTTTAACACATTAATTTTGAGGAAGCATTTTCACTATCACTCGCAGCTCAATTCACTTTGATTTCCTTTTGTTTCCAGATTCAGATCAATCATGGGAGTGGCTCTTCAGTTTGGTTTCTGTAGCTAACTGACCTGTTCAAATGTGTTAAGGCTTAATAAAGCCAAAGTTCTTACAGGCTACCAGCCAGTGGCAGTCAATAGTAACATTTTATCAGACCCAAAAGTGCAACAAGTAATGCTGTAAAAACAAAAATTAGTAACTTTTAAACTTTTCTTTGCATCTCACTCAAAAATAAAGACCTGCCTTACTACAAACAAAAGCTTGTCAGTCCAACAAACCCCACCCTGTAGTTGCTGTGATGCGTGTTTTCAAGCTATATAACACAGACTATTTGTTTTTCCCTGAGTAAACCAGCAGATGATAGTAACGTGCACGTGAGCCTGGTTGTGAGTGTTGTACTTGTCTGAGCAACGCCCAGTAGAAACTGACTGTTAGTCAAACCTGAGTAATTATACAAGTTTGAACTGGTCTAGTTCACTGTGGTTATTTTCCGTGTGAAACTCAAGTGTATTGATTCACTTCCACACACACTTTAATTTGTAGTTCAAATGCATTCTTTGCCTTTGAACATTAAATCTGTTGCAATAATTTGTACAGAGCTGCATGAGATATCAAGACTGTAACAGTTCTCCAAAACCACATTCAAGTTAACGCCTCCATTATTGGGCCACAGTTTGTGTTGATACCTGAATTTTTATTTAGAGAGAAAAAAAAACAAAAAAACAACTTTTTACCTCAGGCCTGATCAGCTGATTATGACTACATAATGAACAAAACTCAAATCCATTATTGTAAAATGTTTCCAGTTTACTCTTCATGTGAACAACCTGCAAAGATCACAGCTTTCATTAGACCAACATGCCTCAGTGACTCATTAACAGCTTCAACTATCACAATACAAGAAGATGGAACCATGACATGATACTGGAAATGTTTCCATTTCAGAGTAATTGAAAACCAAGATGCACCCCATGTGAACTGTTGTATTCAAGGATTCAGTCAATATATTTTTTACTCAACCAAAATTTCTGTGTTTCTTGAAATTGGCAATAAATGCCATTGAAGCTGGCATTTATTTTCTGTTGAGAAGTTGTTCTCTTGTGTGTTTTCCTGAAATTTGGATTTTGGCTTTTGACTTCTCTGGATTTTTGGGTTAGCTTTTTAATCCTTTCTGCCTGTGAGTTCACATTTTGGTTCTCATATACCCACAGCTACGAGGAGTAAAAACTTTAGGACTCTAGTGGAACATTCTAAAGTGCAGATTTAAGAGTGGATATTTTTTTTACAGGTTTTATTGATTATTTGTAAAAAAAAAGAAAAAAAAGACTAAAGTAAAAAAAAGAGTTGTCTTTAATAAGTCCCTTAAACCTTTAATGGAGTTAGATTGGTTTTAGGGATTTTTTATCATTATTTTTTTTAATTAACCACACTAAGAAGTGTGGAAATGATTTAAATGTGTCGTTGTGCAGTTAAAGCTGTTTATGTGACACCCTGACCTCCTGTGGAGCAGCTCTGAAAGAAATAGTCAATCGGCAGAGGACACATCGACAGTTTAGTCCATTCACAGAAGAAAAGACCAGAGAAAGGCCTGGACTTCCACAGAAAACACGTGTGGATGATCCAGATCCTATCACGGTAAAAAAAAGCCTTCATCACAACATCAGCCAAGTGAGGAAGACTCTCAAGGAGGGAGACCATCATTACCCAAGTCTTCCATTAAGAGAGTTCATTGTAAATCCAGTGTTTGTAACTGTCTCTAAAGCCAAACACCAAAACAGACCACATAAAAGTAAAAATTAATACAAGCTCAATTTATCTATTCTGTTGGTTATGATTAACAGAGCAAACAGTGGATCATGACAGATACATTTTTCTGTTTCAGTAATTCTTGTTTACCTGCTGTTGTCATACACTTTCTTATGAAAAAGAGTCAATATACTTTGTTTTTTTAAAACTAAGAAAAAAGGGGGTTGTGTTTGTACAATATCTAAATGTATGTGTTTTTTCTAAATTGTGCTAAATTTGCCCACTGAAATTTGCCCATTTTGTACTGAAATCCAGCGACTGAATACCTTCTGTAACATCGCCACTTTGAATAAAATTATGTTTGTTTTTAGGCAGCAGTTCATTTTTTGGTAATTCATAAATGTGTGTAAATATGATGTTAAGACGACTGTGTATTTATCTTTCAATTTTCTGAGTGATTGACAGACTGATTTATGATATGTTAACATGATAAATTTTGTCAGTCTAATCCCATCAGGATAACAAATATTTACTTCCTGTTGTAGAAAATCCATTAGTTTCTGAAGCAGTGTTTTGAATCAGATACTTAATATCAAATGTCATCTGTTCATCAAACTATTTGATTCCAGCCACACTAGAATTTCACATGTCAAATCACAAAAAAAGTGATCTATAATATAATAAATATATAAGTTTATGGTAAAAAGAAGAGAGACTTACAGGTTGTTCAAACAGAGCAGAAGCTGAAGAATCTCTACTATACACCCAAGGTTTGTCACTGTGTTCTTGTCTCAACTTGTGTTGTCTGGCTCCAAATGTTCATCAGCTTTGCTTGTTTTTCTTGTTTGTATTTTTTTTCTCCACCCATTTGATTAAGGGTGCATTGGGAATATAAAATACCATAAAGGCACAAATAAGTCACATAAAAAACAAACAAACAAAAAACAGCACAGAGTGATAAAAAAGTTTACATTTATTTTTTATATCTCTCTTTGAATGTGTTGGTGTGAGATTCTATCCAGAAAGAAGAAAACAGGAAACTGAGAATAATACACAAATTATTTCATTTAAAAATAGTTTTAAATATTCTTGTTACTGCAGTCAGTAGGTTTTAATTTGTTTAGAATAAATTCATAATTATTCTATAGATGTCACATTGACTCCAGAAAAAAATAAAATAATATAAATATATATAATATAAAAACATAATATAAAAATTAAATTAAATAATAAATAATAAATAAATGCTTCAAAGTGTTAAAAGGGCACGGAAGAGAGCATGTGAGCACAAAGGCATGACCATGGCAGTCAAGAAAAAAAAGGTTAACCGTTGTATTTCAAACCAACCCATTCTTTCTACATCTCAACCCCATTAAATGATCTTGCTGTTTGCTCTCATTTACATGTCGTCTCAGGCCTAAATGTTTGCTTATTCCAGTATCATTCCATAGATGTTTTCTAATCTAATCGAGGATGTATTCCCTGCTAGTAAAATTAATAATGTAGTTAACAAGTAGAAAAAAAAAATATGTGAGTGCCCTGTGTGAGAAAACAAGTTGGTTTATTCTGCTGATACCCCTCCATTATCCAAGTGTGTGCTTTTTTAATGTCTTAAAAGTGAAAAACCTCAATTTCAATTCCATGAATACAAACTTTGTGTCATGGATTATGAATCTATAGATTAAAGGTCATGATTACTTCACAGCCTGGCTTGAGACAGAGTTGTGAGACTGTCAGTCTACATTGTCTCTGCAGAAAATGACCCTATGAAACAAACTACAGCTGATCATTTTACACACACCAGACTGGATTTATTTAACCTCCCAGCTTCAGGACACATTTGATCATTTTAAACCAAAATATCAATCATCATATGTTAAAAATGGCATTAAAATCAGCTGACTACACTTCCTGCAGGTGAAGAAATAAAGTAGAATTTTATTACAGCTATAAATTTTGTGAACAGCAATGTTAACATTACTTTTATTTTTGTTACACAGAACTATAAAAACAAGAACTTGTGAGCTGCAGCCACATAAGTCTAATTTCCCCCTGTGGAAACCTGCAGATAATGTGCACTCCATGTCAGTGTTTTTTATCATGGTTTGCAATCCATACCGGGTGCTCTGCCATGGTGATGTGTCCTCATGTTCCACACACACTTTAGTATGCAGTGTGTGTTTCCTCTTTGCCTTTGAACATTAATATATTATTAAAGAATATTTCTTTAGTGGGAAGAAGGAACAAAAGACAGGGAAACAGTGCAGCTGCTCAACATCTGGAAGCCCCCCCCCCCCTACACAACCAGAACTTTGTTTTTGTTGTTTGTGCAACAAGGATTTCTGCTTCTTTGAGGAGCACAATGCAGCTGGAATTTAGGAGTTACCCTCCTGAGCTGAAAATTTACATTTACATTTGCAATGATTGATTACACAGCAGTGGGGAGTAGATGTCATCACAGTAGATGTCTTTCTGAATGTGCTGTAACTAAGTTTAAGAATATAATGCACCCACTGTTATCATCTTCAATGCCCTGTACCAACATAGAGCAGAGCAGCTATCTAAACGCTACCCCAACAGAGGTCGATTATCTTGTTAATAATTTTACCTCCTCACTACGTACGACTCTGGATACTGTAGCTCCTGTGAAAACTAAGGCCTCAAATCAGAAGTACCTGACTCCGTGGTATAATTCTGAAACACGTACCCTAAAGCAGATGACTCGTAAGCTGGAGAGGAAAATTTAGAGGATCATCATTTAGCCTGGAGAAATAGTTTGCTGCTTTATAAGAAAGCCCTCCGCAAAGCCAGAACATCTTACTATTCATCACTGATTGAAGAAAATAAGAACAACCCCAGGTTTCTCTTCAGCACTGTAGCGAGGCTGACAAAAAGTCAGAGCTCTTTTGAGCCAACCATCCCTTTAACGTTAACTAGTAATGACTTCATGAACTTCTTCACAAATAAAATTTTTATCATTAGAGAAAAAATTACCAATAATCATCCCACAGATGCAATATTATCTACAGTTACTCTTAGTACCATTGATGTTAAGTTAGACTCTTTTTCTCTAATTGATCTTTCTGAGTTAACTTCAATAATTACTTCCTCACTTCACTGTTAATTCCTCCATCAACGGTTAGCTGAGCTGGTCAGAGCGTGGTGCTAATAATGCCAAAGTCATGGGTTCAAGTTTTTTTTCCACTATGTTGAAGTAATTTCTTGTAAACACACATTTCTCTTGTGTTCTTAACAGTTCTTCCACCCTCTTTTTTGGTATATTAGTCAACAAAAGGATCAGTTTGCACACAAGTTGTAGGCCGGTTAGCTCAGCTGGTCAGAGCGTGGTGCTAATAACGCCAAGGTCATGGGTTCAATCCCCATACTGGCCATTCCAGCAGCCATCCAAGGTGCTGTCTGGTGATAGATTGTGGATTTTATTTGGTGGGATCCAAGAAAAAACCTCTGCCAACTTCCAGGTGAGTGATGTACGCAACTACAAATGACAGCAAACCACAAAATTCACTGACACATGACACGCTAATGAATACATTACATGCTTAGCTACAATCTCCAAATCACTTTTCCAGCTACTTTCTGGATAAATCACTCATTTCCAAAGTCTGACACAGCATACTGCATCAAAAACTGCTGCTTTATATCCTCACCTATCGACCCTAACAGTAGAAGACGCACACCATGTATTGTTTTGTGGCAAATTTCTTCTTAAAGCATTTTTTGTAAGTCAACAGAAGAGGTTTTTTTCCCACTATGTTGAAGTAATTTCTTGTAAACACACATTTCTCTTGTGTTCTTAACAGTTCTTCCACCCTCTTTTTTGGTATATTAGACAAAAAAAGGTGTCGGTTTAGGCACAAGTTGTGGGCCGGTTAGCTCAGCTGGTCAGAGCGTGGTCCTAATAACGCCAAAGTCATGGGTTCCATCACCATACTGGCCATTCCAGTATGGAAGGTGCTGTCTCATGGTAGACTGTGGTTTTGTTTGGTGGGATCCAAGAAAAAAACTTCTGCCAACTTCCAGGTGACAGATCGGGCCACGTAAGCTTTATGACGTTCATTGGCAGTTGATACTCTGGCTTAGTGGGTGGATCCACTGTGCATGTGGCAAGTAGGACTACGTTTTTAAGAGCGTGATACATGGGAGAAATTCTGTGGCATGCACTTATTTCAAGCAACAATCAATTATTTCAAGCAAGAATCAAGCAATATCCACCAGCCACGTGACCAACCCAACACCAGCAGTTGGCTCAAGCAGACTCCAACGAACGTTCGTGAAAAGTGGGAGCTTCTGCCAGACCACGTGGCCTAACGGACAAGGCGTCTGACTTCGGATCAGAAGATTGAGGGTTCGAGTCCCTTCGTGGTTGGTTGTGAGTCCTTGAGGAGCAGGCATGCGTTCGCAGCATGCCAACCTCGGCTCCTTTGTGTCATCCAAAATTGCTACGCTGTTGTCAACTTCATGTCCTTCAACAGAGACTCTACGAGGCTCGAATGGCCAGGTTGGGGACTGAAGCCATGAACTTGGCCTTATCAGTGCCAGGCTCCAGTAGTCTTGGCTTAGAAGCAACCATAGAAAGTCAATAACATGCCATGACCTCAAGCGACATGGGTGAAAAATTTACCACTTGGAAGCAGGCTGTTGGTGGAACTCCACCTGCATAGGTGGCTTCTGATCAGTAGGAGCTTCCAAGAGTTGGCTTTCATTGGTACAGCTTGAAGTAATTTCTTGTAAACACACATTTCTCTTGTGTTCTTAACAGATCTTCCACCCTCTTTTTTGGTATATTAGTCAACAAAAGGATCAGTGTGCACACAAGTTGTAGGCCGGTTAGCTCAGCTGGTCAGAGCGTGGTGCTAATAACGCCAAGGTCATGGGTTCAATCCCCATACTGGCCATTCCAGCAGCCATCCAAGGTGCTGTCTGGTGATAGATTGTGGATTTTATTTGGTGGGATCCAAGAAAAAACCTCTGCCAACTTCCAGGTGAGTGATGTACGCAACTACAAATGACAGCAAACCACAAAATTCACTGACACATGACACGCTAATGAATACATTACATGCTTAGCTACAATCTCCAAATCACTTTTCCAGCTATTTTCTGGATAAATCACTCATTTCCAAAGTCTGACACAGCATACTGCATCAAAAACTGCTGCTTTATATCCTCACCTATCGACCCTAACAGTAGAAGACGCACACCATGTATTGTTTTGTGGCAAATTTCTTCTTAAAGCATTTTTTGTAAGTCAACAGAAGAGTTTTTTTCCCACTATGTTGAAGTAATTTCTTGTAAACACACATTTCTCTTGTGTTCTTAACAGTTCTTCCACCCTCTTTTTTGGTATATTAGACAAAAAAAGGTGTCGGTTTAGGAACAAGTTGTGGGCCGGTTAGCTCAGCTGGTCAGAGCGTGGTCCTAATAACGCCAAAGTCATGGGTTCCATCACCATACTGGCCATTCCAGTATGGAAGGTGCTGTCTCATGGTAGACTGTGGTTTTGTTTGGTGGGATCCAAGAAAAAAACTTCTGCCAACTTCCAGGTGACAGATCGGGCCACGTAAGCTTTATGACGGACGTCCATTGGCAGTTGATACTCTGGCTTAGTGGGTGGATCCACTGTGCATGTGGCAGGTAGGACTACGTTTTTAAGAGCTTGATACATGGGAGAAATTCTGTGGCATGCACTTATTTCAAGCAACAATCAATTATTTCAAGCAACAATCAAGCAATATCCACCAGCCACGTGACCAACCCAACACCAGCAGTTGGCTCAAGCAGACTCCAACGAACGTTCGTGAAAAGTGGGAGCTTCTGCCAGACCACGTGGCCTAACGGACAAGGCGTCTGACTTCGGATCAGAAGATTGAGGGTTCGAGTCCCTTCGTGGTTGGTTGTGAGTCCTTGAGGAGCAGGCATGCGTTCGCAGCATGCCAACCTCGGCTCCTTTGTGTCATCCAAAATTGCTACGCTGTTGTCAACTTCATGTCCTTCAACAGAGACTCTACGAGGCTCGAATGGCCAGGTTGGGGACTGAAGCCATGAACTTGGCCTTATCAGTGCCAGGCTCCAGTAGTCTTGGCTTAGAAGCAACCATAGAAAGTCAATAACATGCCATGACCTCAAGCGACATGGGTGAAAAATTTACCACTTGGAAGCAGGCTGTTGGTGGAACTCCACCTGCATAGGTGGCTTCTGATCAGTAGGAGCTTCCAAGAGTTGGCTTTCATTGGTACAGCTTGAAGTAATTTCTTGTAAACACACATTTCTCTTGTGTTCTTAACACTTCTTCCACCCTCTTTTTTGGTATATTAGTCAACAAAAGGATCAGTTTGCACACAAGTTGTAGGCCGGTTAGCTCAGCTGGTCAGAGCGTGGTCCTAATAACGCCAAAGTCATGGGTTCCATCACCATACTGGCCATTCCAGTATGGAAGGTGCTGTCTCATGGTAGACTGTGGTTTTGTTTGGTGGGATCCAAGAAAAAAACTTCTGCCAACTTCCAGGTGACAGATCGGGCCACGTAAGCTTTATGACGTTCATTGGCAGTTGATACTCTGGCTTAGTGGGTGGATCCACTGTGCATGTGGCAAGTAGGACTACGTTTTTAAGAGCGTGATACATGGGAGAAATTCTGTGGCATGCACTTATTTCAAGCAACAATCAATTATTTCAAGCAAGAATCAAGCAATATCCACCAGCCACGTGACCAACCCAACACCAGCAGTTGGCTCAAGCAGACTCCAACGAACGTTCGTGAAAAGTGGGAGCTTCTGCCAGACCACGTGGCCTAACGGACAAGGCGTCTGACTTCGGATCAGAAGATTGAGGGTTCGAGTCCCTTCGTGGTTGGTTGTGAGTCCTTGAGGAGCAGGCATGCGTTCGCAGCATGCCAACCTCGGCTCCTTTGTGTCATCCAAAATTGCTACGCTGTTGTCAACTTCATGTCCTTCAACAGAGACTCTACGAGGCTCGAATGGCCAGGTTGGGGACTGAAGCCATGAACTTGGCCTTATCAGTGCCAGGCTCCAGTAGTCTTGGCTTAGAAGCAACCATAGAAAGTCAATAACATGCCATGACCTCAAGCGACATGGGTGAAAAATTTACCACTTGGAAGCAGGCTGTTGGTGGAACTCCACCTGCATAGGTGGCTTCTGATCAGTAGGAGCTTCCAAGAGTTGGCTTTCATTGGTACAGCTTGAAGTAATTTCTTGTAAACACACATTTCTCTTGTGTTCTTAACACTTCTTCCACCCTCTTTTTTGGTATATTAGTCAACAAAAGGATCAGTTTGCACACAAGTTGTAGGCCGGTTAGCTCAGCTGGTCAGAGCGTGGTGCTAATAACGCCAAGGTCATGGGTTCAATCCCCATACTGGCCATTCCAGCAGCCATCCAAGGTGCTGTCTGGTGATAGATTGTGGATTTTATTTGGTGCGATCCAAGAAAAAACCTCTGCCAACTTCCAGGTGAGTGATGTACGCAACTACAAATGACAGCAAACCACAAAATTCACTGACACATGACACGCTAATGAATACATTACATGCTTAGCTACAATCTCCAAATCACTTTTCCAGCTACTTTCTGGATAAATCACTCATTTCCAAAGTCTGACACAGCATACTGCATCAAAAACTGCTGCTTTATATCCTCACCTATCGACCCTAACAGTAGAAGACGCACACCATGTATTGTTTTGTGGCAAATTTCTTCTGAAAGCATTTTTTGTAAGTCAACAGAAGAGGTTTTTTTCCCACTATGTTGAAGTAATTTCTTGTAAACACACATTTCTCTTGTGTTCTTAACAGTTCTTCCACCCTCTTTTTTGGTATATTAGACAAAAAAAGTGTCGGTTTTGGCACAAGTTGTGGGCCGGTTAGCTCAGCTGGACAGAGCGTGGTGCTAATAACGCCAAAGTCATGGGTTCAATCCCCATACTGGCCATTCCAGTATGGAAGGTGCTGTCTCATGGTAGACTGTGTTTTTGTTTGGTGGGATCCAAGAAAAAAACTTCTGCCAACTTCCAGGTGACAGATCGGGCCACGTAAGCTTTATGACGTCCATTGGCAGTTGATACTCTGGCTTAGTGGGTGGATCCACTGTGCATGTGGCAGGTAGGACTACGTTTTTAAGAGCTTGATACATGGGAGAAATTCTGTGGCATGCACTTATTTCAAGCAACAATCAATTATTTCAAGCAAGAATCAAGCAATATCCACCAGCCACGTGACCAACCCAACACCAGCAGTTGGCTCAAGCAGACTCCAACGAACGTTCGTGAAAAGTGGGAGCTTCTGCCAGACCACGTGGCCTAACGGACAAGGCGTCTGACTTCGGATCAGAAGATTGAGGGTTCGAGTCCCTTCGTGGTTGGTTGTGAGTCCTTGAGGAGCAGGCATGCGTTCGCAGCATGCCAACCTCGGCTCCTTTGTGTCATCCAAAATTGCTACGCTGTTGTCAACTTCATGTCCTTCAACAGAGACTCTACGAGGCTCGAATGGCCAGGTTGGGGACTGAAGCCATGAACTTGGCCTTATCAGTGCCAGGCTCCAGTAATCTTGGCTTAGAAGCAACCATAGAAAGTCAATAACATGCCATGACCTCAAGCAACATGGGTGAAAAAATCACGACTTGGAAGCAGGCTGTTGGTGGAACTCCACCTGCATAGGTGGCTTCTGATCAGTAGGAGCTTTCATTGGTACAGCCTGAAGTAATTTCTTGTAAACACACATTTCTCTTGTGTTCTTAACAGTTCTTCCACCCTCTTTTTTGGTATATTAGTCAACAAAAGGATCAGTTTGCACACAAGTTGTAGGCCGGTTAGCTCAGCTGGTCAGAGCGTGGTGCTAATAACGCCAAGGTCATGGGTTCAATCCCCATACTGGCCATTCCAGCAGCCATCCAAGGTGCTGTCTGGTGATAGATTGTGGATTTAATTTGGTGCGATCCAAGAAAAAACCTCTGCCAACTTCCAGGTGAGTGATGTACGCAACTACAAATGACAGCAAACCACAAAATTCACTGACACATGACACGCTAATGAATACATTACATGCTTAGCTACAATCTCCAAATCACTTTTCCAGCTACTTTCTGGATAAATCACTCATTTCCAAAGTCTGACACAGCATACTGCATCAAAAACTGCTGCTTTATATCCTCACCTATCGACCCTAACAGTAGAAGACGCACACCATGTATTGTTTTGTGGCAAATTTCTTCTGAAAGCATTTTTTGTAAGTCAACAGAAGAGGTTTTTTTCCCACTATGTTGAAGTAATTTCTTGTAAACACACATTTCTCTTGTGTTCTTAACAGTTCTTCCACCCTCTTTTTTGGTATATTAGACAAAAAAAGTGTCGGTTTTGGCACAAGTTGTGGGCCGGTTAGCTCAGCTGGACAGAGCGTGGTGCTAATAACGCCAAAGTCATGGGTTCAATCCCCATACTGGCCATTCCAGTATGGAAGGTGCTGTCTCATGGTAGACTGTGTTTTTGTTTGGTGGGATCCAAGAAAAAAACTTCTGCCAACTTCCAGGTGACAGATCGGGCCACGTAAGCTTTATGACGTCCATTGGCAGTTGATACTCTGGCTTAGTGGGTGGATCCACTGTGCATGTGGCAGGTAGGACTACGTTTTTAAGAGCGTGATACATGGGAGAAATTCTGTGGCATGCACTTATTTCAAGCAACAATCAATTATTTCAAGCAAGAATCAAGCAATATCCACCAGCCACGTGACCAACCCAACACCAGCAGTTGGCTCAAGCAGACTCCAACGAACGTTCGTGAAAAGTGGGAGCTTCTGCCAGACCACGTGGCCTAACGGACAAGGCGTCTGACTTCGGATCAGAAGATTGAGGGTTCGAGTCCCTTCGTGGTTGGTTGTGAGTCCTTGAGGAGCAGGCATGCGTTCGCAGCATGCCAACCTCGGCTCCTTTGTGTCATCCAAAATTGCTACGCTGTTGTCAACTTCATGTCCTTCAACAGAGACTCTACGAGGCTCGAATGGCCAGGTTGGGGACTGAAGCCATGAACTTGGCCTTATCAGTGCCAGGCTCCAGTAGTCTTGGCTTAGAAGCAACCATAGAAAGTCAATAACATGCCATGACCTCAAGCGACATGGGTGAAAAATTTACCACTTGGAAGCAGGCTGTTGGTGGAACTCCACCTGCATAGGTGGCTTCTGATCAGTAGGAGCTTCCAAGAGTTGGCTTTCATTGGTACAGCTTGAAGTAATTTCTTGTAAACACACATTTCTCTTGTGTTCTTAACAGTTCTTCCACCCTCTTTTTTGGTATATTAGTCAACAAAAGGATCAGTTTGCACACAAGTTGTAGGCCGGTTAGCTCAGCTGGTCAGAGCGTGGTGCTAATAACGCCAAGGTCATGGGTTCAATCCCCATACTGGCCATTCCAGCAGCCATCCAAGGTGCTGTCTGGTGATAGATTGTGGATTTTATTTGGTGGGATCCAAGAAAAAACCTCTGCCAACTTCCAGGTGAGTGATGTACGCAACTACAAATGACAGCAAACCACAAAATTCACTGACACATGACACGCTAATGAATACATTACATGCTTAGCTACAATCTCCAAATCACTTTTCCAGCTACTTTCTGGATAAATCACTCATTTCCAAAGTCTGACACAGCATACTGCATCAAAAACTGCTGCTTTATATCCTCACCTATCGACCCTAACAGTAGAAGACGCACACCATGTATTGTTTTGTGGCAAATTTCTTCTTAAAGCATTTTTTGTAAGTCAACAGAAGAGTTTTTTTTCCCACTATGTTGAAGTAATTTCTTGTAAACACACATTTCTCTTGTGTTCTTAACAGTTCTTCCACCCTCTTTTTTGGTATATTAGACAAAAAAAAGGTGTCGGTTTAGGAACAAGTTGTGGGCCGGTTAGCTCAGCTGGTCAGAGCGTGGTGCTAATAACGCCAAAGTCATGGGTTCAATCCCCATACTGGCCATTCCAGTATGGAAGGTGCTGTCTCATGGTAGACTGTGTTTTTGTTTGGTGGGATCCAAGAAAAAAACTTCTGCCAACTTCCAGGTGACAGATCGGGCCACGTAAGCTTTATGACGTCCATTGGCAGTTGATACTCTGGCTTAGTGGGTGGATCCACTGTGCATGTGGCAGGTAGGACTACGTTTTTAAGAGCTTGATACATGGGAGAAATTCTGTGGCATGCACTTATTTCAAGCAACAATCAATTATTTCAAGCAACAATCAAGCAATATCCACCAGCCACGTGACCAACCCAACACCAGCAGTTGGCTCAAGCAGACTCCAACGAACGGTCGTGAAAAGTGGGAGCTTCTGCCAGACCACGTGGCCTAACGGACAAGGCGTCTGACTTCGGATCAGAAGATTGAGGGTTCGAGTCCCTTCGTGGTTGGTTGTGAGTCCTTGAGGAGCAGGCATGCGTTCGCAGCATGCCAACCTCGGCTCCTTTGTGTCATCCAAAATTGCTACGCTGTTGTCAACTTCATGTCCTTCAACAGAGACTCTACAAGGCTTGAATGGCCAGGTTGGGGACTGAAGCCATGAACTTGGCCTTATCAGTGCCAGGCTCCAGTAGTCTTGGCTTAGAAGCAACCATAGAAAGTCAATAACATGCCATGACCTCAAGCAACATGGGTGAAAAAATCACGACTTGGAAGCAGGCTGTTGGTGGAACTCCACCTGCATAGGTGGCTTCTGATCAGTAGGAGCTTTCATTGGTACAGCCTGAAGTAATTTCTTGTAAACACACATTTCTCTTGTGTTCTTAACAGTTCTTCCACCCTCTTTTTTGGTATATTAGTCAACAAAAGGATCAGTTTGCACACAAGTTGTAGGCCGGTTAGCTCAGCTGGTCAGAGCGTGGTGCTAATAACGCCAAGGTCATGGGTTCAATCCCCATACTGGCCATTCCAGCAGCCATCCAAGGTGCTGTCTGGTGATAGATTGTGGATTTTATTTGGTGGGATCCAAGAAAAAACCTCTGCCAACTTCCAGGTGAGTGATGTACGCAACTACAAATGACAGCAAACCACAAAATTCACTGACACATGACACGCTAATGAATACATTACATGCTTAGCTACAATCTCCAAATCACTTTTCCAGCTACTTTCTGGATAAATCACTCATTTCCAAAGTCTGACACAGCATACTGCATCAAAAACTGCTGCTTTATATCCTCACCTATCGACCCTAACAGTAGAAGACGCACACCATGTATTGTTTTGTGGCAAATTTCGTCTTAAAGCATTTTTTGTAAGTCAACAGAAGAGGTTTTTTTTCCCACTATGTTGAAGTAATTTCTTGTAAACACACATTTCTCTTGTGTTCTTAACAGTTCTTCCACCCTCTTTTTTGGTATATTAGACAAAAAAAAGGTGTCGGTTTTGGCACAAGTTGTGGGCCGGTTAGCTCAGCTGGTCAGAGCGTGGTGCTAATAACGCCAAAGTCATGGGTTCAATCCCCATACTGGCCATTCCAGTATGGAAGGTGCTGTCTCATGGTAGACTGTGTTTTTGTTTGGTGGGATCCAAGAAAAAAACTTCTGCCAACTTCCAGGTGACAGATCGGGCCACGTAAGCTTTATGACGTCCATTGGCAGTTGATACTCTGGCTTAGTGGGTGGATCCACTGTGCATGTGGCAGGTAGGACTACGTTTTTAAGAGCGTGATACATGGGAGAAATTCTGTGGCATGCACTTATTTCAAGCAACAATCAATTATTTCAAGCAACAATCAAGCAATATCCACCAGCCACGTGACCAACCCAACACCAGCAGTTGGCTCAAGCAGACTCCAACGAACGTTCGTGAAAAGTGGGAGCTTCTGCCAGACCACGTGGCCTAACGGACAAGGCGTCTGACTTCGGATCAGAACATTGCAGATTCGAGTCCCCTCGTGGTTGGTTGTGAGTTCTTGAGGAGCAGGCATGCGTTGCTAAGTGCTGCTGGATGTTTGCTGGAAGCTGAGACCTGCTGTTATTTGACAGCTACTGGAAGTTGCAGGTGACTGCTTGAAGCAGAGTGCTGCTAGCAGCTGAGAACTGCTGCAGGGTGAGATTTGCCGGAGGTTTAAAGCTGCTTGAAGCACCTTGAGGCTGGAAGCTGCTTGAGTCACTTGAGTTTAAATTATACTACTCTTCATATTCAGTATGTTTGAAACCTTTCATCGGTCTGGTTAGTGCTTTTATTCCGTTGTTGCCAGAGGCGGAGCCAGACATTTGAAACACCCGGGGCTTAGCCCAAAAGGGTAGTATGCATGTGGGATTTTTTTTTTTTTTTTTTTGGGGGGGGGGTAGAAATTACTGAAAGATTAATTGGCTCTGTTTTGAGTTTTGTTCAAAAAACAATGACTTCATATAGGGAAAAATATATATCACATGTGCAGGACACCTTAAACTAGTTTTTTAATTAGGCAGCAAGGCAGAACAAAATCGGGGCTGCATCAAGACATGAGGACTAAACCCCAATTCAACCAGACCCAGAACTGATCCGGAATTAAAACAGGACTACAACAGTTCAAAATCAGGACTACTGAGGGCTTAACCAAGACAGAACCAGAATCAGAACTAGATGATAGTAGCACTAAAAGTCATCATAGACCTGCAGTACATTTATTGTTTAATTCTACCAAAGTACAATATTTAGATTGAGAAAAGTTTATATAATTATTGAGCCTTGTTGTGCAAACAAGCCTGCAGAACTTAATAAATATAGAATTTGAAAAATAACAAACCTAAAAAGAAACACTAGGTACGAGATACATGAGGACGGTGATACTTTTGGTAAACAACCATTTGACTAACATGTGTGTCTCACCTGCTCTTGTTCCACCTCTGTTCTGTCCTCATTCTCCTCTCTCTCCCTCTCTGTTCCTCTCTCTCTCTCTTTGTGCTGACAATCATCAAATATACAGTTGAAACCACATATTTATGTACTCTTCAGATCAAAACACAAACACTTTTTTAATTGTAACATCAAATCAGACTAAATGTTTATTTTTTAGATTGATAAATCTAAAAAACATATTTGTTAACTTTAAGAGTAAAGAGAGAAACTATCTGTATTTCTTAATTGCAAATGGCACCCAATTGTATTCAAACTGAGCCACACTTATGGAGCTCCACAGTTCTTTTCCTGGTGTTTTGGTTGACATCTTTTGATTTTCCCATGTCACAGAAAATTTACTCACATGGACTCTACTAACCTATCAGAAGCTTCTTCAGCTCAGAATGGAATCGTCTGGAGTTTCTTATTAGTTAACAATAAACTTAGTGTACATGTACTCCTAAATTTGATGAAAGTGATAAAAATAGATCTCTCTCTCTCTTTATTCTGACATTTAACTAATTCAAAAGATATTTCAATATTTATCTAAAACAAAAGTTTACTCTAAATTGATGTTGTACAGTAAAAATGTTTTATGTTTTCTCCCTAAAGTGTAAATATCTGGTTACAAATGTGAATATCCTGCTGTGTACTGAAATCCCTCTTATTTTGCATAGAAATATACTGAACAACATACAAAGCATAATATATAAAATAACATTTACCTGAGTTTTTTCTTTGAAAGAAGCCTCTAATGTCCATTCTTATATTTCAGTGCATAACTGAAACCGATTTAGTCGGGGAGGGTAAGAACTGAAAATATGAATTAAACACACGTAAGCTAAGACTCTAAAAAAAATAGCATTTGTTCGGCTTTTCATTTCGCCATTTGTTGATTCACTCGAAGAGCAAGTAACGTAATATTGGTCAAGTGATCAGTTTGATATCAATCTTTCGTGATGCATCGTCATATTTACATTATTTGTACGCTACGAATGATTTGCTTTGGTACCTGGTCAAACTTAAGCTCTCCTTAGTATGGCTGGCTCTGTTTCTCCAACAGTGCACACAGGCAGCAGCAGCCCCCTCGCTCAGTCGCTTAGTGCCTGAGCTCGGATCATACCAATATGAGGGGGGATTCATGCACAGTCGTAAATTCCCACGGTGTGCACTATGTGCTTCAAATATTGTGTGTACTTTTTGTTTTATACAGTTGTCTGCCAGGCATCTAACTATGAAAAAAATTACACTCCAAAAGACCCCGGGCTTCTGACAAAACAACCCGAGCTTAAGCCCAGTAAGCCACCCCCACGCTCCGCCCCTGGTTGTTGCTGTAGCGGGTTGTCAAATGCAGTTATTCATCAGTTAGTCAATGACCAGAGAATTGATTGTTTTGTCATTATTTTAATCACATTTAAAGCTGGTTCCAGTTTCTGAAATGTGAAGATTTGTCACGGCTGGGGGCAGTCGTGTGGTGTATTGAGAAAAGGATCCAAAATGCAGGCACTGGCTGGGGTGCGAGTGAGTGTTTATTTACAGCGGTGATAAGGTGACAAAAACAGGAAGAGCAGAGCGGGGAGTAAACAACCTAAACATGGAAAACTAAAGAACAAAACTTAAACCAGACACTCACAATTAGGCTAACGAGACAGGGGAGAGGTAAAACTGAACACACTGACATGAGACATGAACTTTCAGAATTAAACAGGAAACTAACAGACACAGAGAACCAGACAGGACACTGAACTTGACAGGCAGACTCATGAGCAGACACAATAACTCCATGGACAGACAGAGGGAACACAGAGAAGTGGGAGCAGGCAGGCAAAGAACAGAAACCTAACAAATGGCAAAATCACAACAGAATACATACTCGGAATGAACAAAAGCATGATTTTCTTGATCATATATGATCTTAAACTTAATGTCTTTAAAGGTTTGAACTTTTAAAATGTAACAAAAGATTGAATCTTTGAGTTTTTTTTAATTGTTCTTATTGTATCTAGAGTGATGACATTTAATGTCATTTTTCAGATGACAGATGTGGAGGAGAGACATGTTTCTTTGCCCTAAGCTGTGTCTGGCAGGCAGAGCATCTCCACGCTCCACAAAGCTGATGCTTCTGATTTGGAGTAAATGAGCTGAGGGAGACATCTGGTGGACAAACACAGACATGACAAGAAGAAAGATTAAAGTGCAGAGGGGAGACAAACAGCTGGAAATACTTGTTGGAAAGGATTGTCATGCTTCAGAAAAACACACAGCACACACTCTAACAATCCTTTATTTGCACTGAAGGAGACACGTGAAGAAACCAAATCACACAATAATGACGTGAACACATTTATAGCCAGTGTTCAAGATGATTGATAGAAACGAAAATCATGGAGCATTTATGCATTTTTAGGTCTGTGTCACAGAAACTGTTCAGCTATTCTCTGTTTATTAGTCTATTTATTAGGAACCTCTGTTGGTTTTATATGTAAAGCATTTTTCTTCTATCATTGAACCTTTTCAGGGTTTTCTCATAGTAGTTTTGGGGAGTTTTTAATTTTACATCACAAAGAATAACTTTGTGATGTCCGATTAGAAAGTCTGTGTCCATGTGGATTTTTTTATATGAATGAGGAATTTGTTGTATTGCATTTGAGTTAGATTTTTACTGATGGATGATCCAAGCCAATGCACACAGCAGCAAAAAGAACTACAGCAACACAACCGAGAACAAACGAGCAGCACAAACAGGAAAGCAAACTGAGAACAAAGCAGCAGCTACAATATCTTCAGAGTGACAAACTGCATTTAGCAGAACACCAACTTAAATTCAAAGAACCGCAAACTGCAGTTTCTACAAACCCGCTAAACGACTCCACCTGAACAGGAGAGGAGCGCTTCCTGAACCGGTGTTTGTCAAAACGTCACGCCGCTGTCAGATTGGCGTTCACGCCGCCGTCGCTCCAGTACAGCTGAGCAGACTGCAGCCGTGGGAGAGAGTGACTGTGTTTCGCACGCTCAGCATTCTGATCCTGGACTTCATGACAGATCTGCCACTGTGAGTAACACTGCTTCGTCTTCCGTGGACTCTGTATCTGCTACATCAGATGACTGTGTGTTTGAACTCTACAGACATTGTTCAGAGGGACTCCTCGGTGTCACGTTATTCACCGGTTGTCCTCGCTCGTGATCTTTGTGTTCCTGAGCCGTCAGACTCTGCTAATGCTCGCAGTGTTTTCTCTGAGTTGGCCAATATGGATTTTCCAGCTGTTGAGTTTGCTGAACAAAGGACTGTTACTCCACCCCAGACTCACCTCCACACTATCACTGGCATTGTATCCCCACTGGACTGTTTTCCTCCTCAGCCTGCTGATTCTGAGGTTTCCCAGCCTGAGCCCAGCCACACCATCAACAGTTGTGAATAAAAGAGTGCGTGCTGAGGAGCCTGGACATCAGTAATCCTGCTGTTGATCCGCCAGTTTCCCAGTTTGTGATATTTTCTGCGCCTCAGCTGGTAAACGTAAATGGTAGCAGAGTGCCACCTGCCATAGTTAAACTGGCTGAAATGCTGGAATTAGTGCCTCAGAAATAATGAATTAGGTTGGATTTTGTGTTTCACAGCCATTTATATGTAAACCAGCTCACCATGCTTTTGTGTCAGTCACTGTTAACACTGTTGTGGTATTGTTACACCCTTGGACTGTGCAGTTTATTCTGTGATGGCCTGTGAAAATACACCTGCTTCTGTAACCTCCTTCTGAGCTGAGAGTTACTGAGTTTGCTAAGCCTGAATCTGTGTATACAAAGACTGTTTCAAAGATTCGCTATTTCGAACATGGACAGCTTAAGAACAGCAGAGTTGCTAAAACCAGCCTGCCATACGTCTGTCTCCTGAAACTGTGTTTGGCACCATTAACCTAGTTTACCCAGTGACTGTTACTGAGCTCCGCTCTGCACCTTGCACCTACCCATACCATAGGTCAGTTTCTAGCTCTATTACCTGTTCAGGCTTTAGCTCCACTGCTAGCTGCTGAAAGCTCTAGTGAGCTTATTCAGTCAGCTGAGGACTGCATCTTTCTGACAAAGAGGACGAGCATCAAAATTTCCCCTCAGAGGTGAAAAAGATCATGATAAAGAAGACTTAAGGCGGCACCACAGAAGAGGGAGACTTTAATGTGGCAAAAGCACACACACGTTGTACTTAAGTAGAAGTACAGAAACCTGTGTTAAAAATGCTCCAGTAAAACTGATTCAATGTATTTACTTAAGTAAAAGTGAAAAAGTACAGGCTCTGAAATGTACTCAGTGTAAGACAGTAAAAAGTAGCTGAGCTCTGCCTCGTGAGCAGAGAAAAAGAAGGAAAATAAAACATGGCTCTATTTTCTGTTGCCTACGTTGTAGAGGGCGACTTTGTCCCTAAACAGGAAAATGAGGAGTCAGGAGTTAAAGTGGATTCAGCAGGTGGAGGAACCCTAAAATCAGCTGTAATGGCTCAGTGCCTGGAAAAGATCACAAATCACAATCATTTCTATTCAGAGCTCCAGTGGATTTTCTGAATGTACAGGCTGTGATCAGCTGACCTGCTACTCTTTGTGGATTTACACAAGTGAATTCAACCAGATCTCAGCTGATGATTTTATGAGTTGAACAGGCTGATTTCCATTCTCTACACTGACAGTAAATTGTTTATGCTGTCTTTAGATTAGACACTATTCAGCTGCTCTGAAGGTGGAATTCAGTGAATCTAAGCGCCACAGTCACACACTGTTCTGTACTTTAAATCCATCACAGTGCAGCAAACTAACCTGTTTATCCTGCAGCAGCATGCAACCTTTAAATAACACAGTTAGTCTTCATCAGTTTGTTTAGCAGCACATTTCAGAATATGAAAAAACATAATGTCACATGTACAGACCCAATATTTGATTTAAAAACTGAGCTTTAAATGTTACATGTGAGCTTTACCCCCTCCCTGTGAAATACAGCAGCTGGACCTTTAGCTACAACTCACTGTGACACAAACTGCACATGAAGAGTTTGTGTGTTTGCTGATGTTTGTTGAGCTGATAGAAACGTTGCATTTGAAATGTCCTCACGCTTAAAGTTTGATGCTTGAAGGCTGTCTTCATCCTGCTCTCTCAGGCTTTGTTCAATGTTGCAGTGAAACAGAATTTACAAAGACAAAAACAAAAAAAGACACGAACTGATCCACATCAGTTTATAACAATATTGAACACAGGCTGCAGCTGGACACTGACAGGTAACATCATTTTCACCTGCTGTCGCCTGGATGTGGAGCTGCACTGTAAACAAACACTGAAGCCCAATTCCATCAGAGTAGGAACAGAAATCTTTAACGAACTAAAATAATAAATTTCATCAGCTTCTCAGCCCCTGAATACAAGCAGACTAGTGGATCAGAAGGTTAGAGTTAGCTAATAATCTCTAATGTTTTTGATGCTATTTAGAGAACAGATAAAAACTTTTTGTCACAGCAACGTCGCCGTATTATCAGGACAGTTTGAACTTTTGCTGTATTTCAGTTAAAGTGTGTTTTAAATCTGCATCACTGATTTGTGCCATGACATGATCTCTTCATCGTCTTTCTGCCACAGCAAAGAAAGTCTTAATTAGGCGATTAATGACAAACCAGCCTCTGTGTGAGCGCACTGTAACATCATGATACCATAAACACTGCATATGAAACTTGTTCTCATCTGTCCTGTATGTCATCATTAGGCAAGTTAAGAAAATATAATGTTTAATGATAATTCCAGAAAATAATACTAACATGTGGTATTATTACTAGTATTAATATAGTAGTAGTAGTATTTTTAGAGGTGCTCTGATTAAATTTGGGGGCGCTTGAACACCTCATAGGAGGAGTTATGAAAAAAGTGAAACCAAACGGAGCAACTTGTCATAGTCGACCTGGGCCGGTTCTAGACAAGCATATATAAGGGGGCAGACCGAAAGGGGGCAAATGGTGGCAGTGGAGGCAAGAAAGGGGTGGGGTTGGGTGGGGTGTTCTTAATAACTGTTTTTGTCATGTAACTGAATTGCACTTTGTCAGGCCTCTACCCTAAGACTAGACCAACTTGGGTGTCCCACCTGAAGGCTGGTCTTACTCTTAGGGTCACCGAGGCACGCAAACCCCCTGACCACATTAAGGTGGTAATCCGTCAGGGGGAAAACAGAAAAACAAAACAACCAAAATATTCCTCATCTGTCACGGTTTGCCGGGGCAGGCCGTGCGGATAAATAACGGACCCAAGATGCAGACTGCTTAAGTGGAGGGTGAGCTTTATTTACAACCGGAGAAGTACAACAAAAAGGGGTGGCGAGAAACAGAACGGTAAAAACTCTAAACTGGGAAAACTAAACACAAAACCAGAACACGAGCGAGGGTACCTTGCAGGGAGAATGACCAGGAAGCCGGAGGCATAAACACAGAATGGCGTAAGGGAAATGACGCAGACGAACCAGCAACTACCATGACAGAAGACACAACTTAAATACACTCAGAGAACACAGGGAGATTACACACAGGTGGGGAACACAGCTGGGAGGAACTAGGCTAACGAGACAGGAGAAAGGTAAAACTGAACACTTTGACATATGACACAGACCTTCACAATAAAACAGGAAACTCAGACACAGGGAGACAAGACGTTGAACTAAACAGACAGATTCACACACAGACGGGGTGACACCATAGACAGACAGAGATACAGATGCAGACCGAATATAACACGTAGAACTCAAACAACAATAATCATCATGATAATAAACTGGAAAATGATAATAATAAACTTAAAGCGCTGGGTCACCGACCCAGGACCATGACATCATCAGATTCTAACAACAACTAAACAACAACTAACAACTAAAAGCACTAATTAGATGCCTTATATTAAATATATCCAAGCCCAGCAATAATACATCTTACTATTGCTAATATTAACAAAACTAAAAAGGGTAGGCGATGTTATTTAAAAAATACAGTTCACCAAGTCTTAAAAAATAAAACTCAAAAATAGAATTAAAAAAGAAAATAAAGAATAAATTAAACTATCCATCCAGATCTTTACAACCAACAACATCAAATCCATCTTCATTGAATGGCCTAATTCTCAAATAAATTTGTAAAATAAAGATTAAAATAAGACTTCTCAATATAGCCAATATTTACAAAACTAAAACGGGTTGGCATAGTAATGAAAAAAAAATCACCAGCTCTTGAACAAAACAGATTTTGTCATGCTTTAAGCTTATTTGTTTCGCAAGGGACTGAAGTCTGTTTGCAACTAAACAGCTCCACTCTCCTTTCTCCTCGGTCCACTCTACAACAACAGTCTCCTGTTTACCTTTCCAAAAACACTCTTACAGAGTCATCCATATCCAACTTATTTGTTATGGACTTCTCATGGACCAAGGTCACCAAATTCCTCTTTCTCTTATGTTGCAAAACTAAATAATCTTTGCTAAAATCACACTTTGTGTCGCGTCTGACAGACACAAGTCCCCCAGTCGGCAGCTGGCAGCAGACAGGCTCACAGTGGTGCTTGTGGGATTGAGAAACACGTCTTTTCCAGACTGAGGCCACGTCCACACCAGCCCGGATAGATTTGAAAACGGCGTCTTTGTCTGAAAACACTCCGCGTCCACACTAGTGTTTTCAGCTGTTTTCACAGAGTTGTGCATCCACATTGAAAGGGTTGAAACTCTTACGTCCCAGTACTGCGCATGCGTGAAACGCAAGACGATTCGACCTGCCTCATTTCTGTCTGCCGCTTATTTACTTCCCGGCTCTTAGAAACGTCTCTTTGAAAAGCGCAGAGTTTTTTTAAATGGACTAACAATGAGGTGGAGTTGTTGCTGCGAGTAACACAAAAGTACAAAGTTGCAAAAGCGAGTGAGAATCATGAATCATGCAGCAGCCAACAACGGTCCAAGCGTGGGATTTCTCTCCTGGAAATGTGCACATTATCTTTTCCTTTCTATTGGTAGGTGGCACAGTGCACGTGTGGCAAGTAAGCAAGCTAGAAGACTGGCAATGCTGGGTATCCAGTTACAGAAGCAACACATTAACAAGAGAAGTCTGAGTAAAACCAACGTTACTTTCCCTAGTAACTAGTTACTCTGAAAGTAATGAGTAACTTGAAGTAACTGAGTTACTTTTGATATAAGTAACTAGTAATGTAACTAAGTTACTAATTTAAAGTAACTTACCCAACACTGTACATAACATTCATCAATCTTCAAACATTAAAGAAGGAAAACCTCTGGGGGACAAACCCAGTTTGATCCGGATGGATAATTGATCCAACATGTCTATTTAATCTGTTTGCCAAAATTTTAGTGGAAATTTTCACATCCAAATTCAACAAAGCAATATGTCGATAAGAGGAACATTCTGTTTCATCCTTTCCTTCTTTCAATAACAAAGAAATATTAGCGCACGGCGGAATGCTTGAGTATGGAAAGAATGCTTAAACATTCTCAATAAAAGCAGGGCCACCTTTTCAGAGTATTTTTTATACAATTCAATGCCAAACCCATCTGGGCCTGGGGACTTTCCACTGGGGAATGACTTAATAGCTTTCGAAACTTCTTCAACAGTAATATCTGAGTTTAACGCCTCTCCTGCAGCGTCATTCATTGTCGGGAGATCCTGCTTCCCAAACCAATGAGAAATATTGCCCCAAGATTTCGACATATAGAGCTCTTCATAATATTCTCTAAATCGCTCATTAATAGCTTTAGGGCTAATTAAAATTTCGCCTGATCTTGATTTTATTTTGTGTATAGCCCTACTAGCCTGTAGGCCTCTCAGCTGCCGAGAAAGAAGCTTATGGGGCTTATCTCCAAACACAAAATGCTTCTGTCTGATCCTAAATAGCTGATCTGTTACTTGACAAGATAAAATTGTGGTTTACTCAAACTTCCTTTTAATGATGTCTTGAAACAAAGAGGGACAAGAGGAGGCCTTGTGGTCCTGTTCTAACTGTGTTAATTCAGCTTCTATTTCAAACAGGCGTTTCTGGCGTCCTTTTTTTAACGAGGATTCAAAAGAAATAATTTCTCCTCGCATGTTTCCCATAGAATCGAATCAGAAACGTCTTGTTTATCATTAGTTTCCAAGAATTCTGATATTTTAGTTGTCATAAATCGGCAAAAGGATGTCTCAGACAGGAGTGACGGGTGAAAACGCCAGTTACCCTGTTGTTTCGTACCACAGAAGTCCAGGACTAAAGATCCAAGATCAAGATATTATGATAAGTTGAGCATACAACTTTAGACATCAATTTAGAATCAAGCAAAAAAATAATCTATTCTGGAGTACGATTTGTGCACTTGTGAAAAACAAGAGTAATCTCTACCAGTGGGGTTACACAGTCTCCAAACATCAACAGGTTAGTAGAACTCAACATATTATTATTCAGAACAGTCGAAGCGTTAAACAACTGGGAGGTTTGAGTGGATCTAACCAAGAGTTTATCAAGTACACAATTAAAATCGCCTCCTAAAATTACACGAGTATCAGCGAGACTAAGTAATAAATTAAATATTTGTTGAAAGACAGATCATAATTATAAAGCCAGGACGGTTTGCCACTTCATTTTACGCGTTAAAGCAGGGGTGTCAAACTCAAATACACAGTGGGCCAAAGTTCATAACTGGATCAAAGGAGCTTGCAAAGAAAAGCGTCTGGACTTCTTTAAGTTACTTGAAGACGTTTCACCTCTCATCCGAGAAGCTTCTTCAGTTCTGCACCAGTTCATAACTGGATCAAATAATCATTGAAAAAAATCTTCCTCCAAATATAACAAGGAATCTTTTCTTATGGACTCAAACATGTTTTGCTGAAAAACGAAATATGGAACAAGCAAAGCTTAATACTAAACAATATATAAAACTAATATAAACTTAATATTGCACACATGCAAAATCAAAATTCCAATTAAATAACAGATCAGTTGAAGTCATTTCTTAAATAAAAATTGCATTTGCAGCATTCTGAATTAAATTTTAAATTTAATTAAATTAATTTTTTTCATCATATTTTCCCACCTGTTCAGAAAGCTCCTGTTTTCTCCCTTTCTTTTTGCCACTTTGGGATTGGTAGCATGTAGGGATGGGTATCGTTTAGGTTTTATCCAATACCAGTACCAAACCAGTACTTTTGAAACGGTGCCGGTGCTTAAACGGTGCTCAAACTGGTGCTTAACGAATGGAGAACACAAACTTTGTCCAAAAACCTCTCATGTTCAGCTGTTTTTTGTAAAAAGATAACAATGTTAGCCTTTTCTGCAGCTATAGGGGCATATATGGTATCACTCTTGGCTGGAAGCAGTGCTTAAACAATGGAAAAACACAAACTTTGTCCAAAAACCTCTCATGTTCAGCTGTTTCCCACTTTTTCTTTGGTCATTTTAGCCTTTTTGGCCAGGGTGAAGGGAGTATCTGCCATCAAACAAGAAGACAGCCGCATGGTACAATGGTGTTTGCTAGTTCACCTTATGTGCATTAATGTAATAACGTGGTTAGCCTACTCAACGTAAATTACACACGAACAACATTAAGCTACTCATGCAGAGAAGAACACCTGCTGCTGTATCATCATCCTCATCATTTCTGCAACACTGGCAGGGCTAGGGGCCAGGACTCTCTTCTTCTTTAGAGAACCGGCTCTTTCTGCTCGGCTCACTAAAAAGAGCCGGCTCTTTCGGCTCCCAACTGGCTCTTCAGGTTGTTTTGTTGCTTTAATTAATTTATTATTAAAATCATGCACAAAAGGAATTTCTAATGTAAAAAAAGTGGTTACGTACAAACTCCAAAGAGCATGTACAAAGTCCAAAACACATTTCTAGCGTTAACTGAACTTCCAAAACAGAGCTATCGAGATCACTTAAATTACACAATTTAAAGCTGTGTTCTGTGGCTGTGATAAGATCCCCCGTGGGCAGTCCTTGGACTGTTTCACTGTGATGTTTTCTTTTCAGTGGTTTTAGTTTAGCTTCTGTTTACAGTGAGGACAAATGATTATGGTTTTCTTCTTGTGTATGCTCTGTGGAGGATGCACTCAGAAAAATTCATCTGATTCTGTCTCCCTGTTCATCTCTGTCCCTACAAACACACAAACGCAGTCAGGTCAGCCCAAACTATATAGTCGATGCTCATTACCACAGTATTGTTAAGTAATGCTGCTGCTTCATTTGGGCTGCTAACAGGCTGCAGACATTAGCATGGTGGTAGCTGTGTTGTAAAAATTGTGCTGTTTTTCACATCTTGTGGACTTCTACCTTAATAAAACAGTCAGTTTGAGATTTACCTGGTTTAGTCTGAGTTTGCTGAACTGTAAAAGTAGCTAAAACAAAGCAGAGCCTGCGTTACCTTTGACCTGCTGTACTTACTGTAGCTGTTTTTGGATCAGCTGACTGCTTGTGTCTTTTGCCTCTCGTTTCCAGAAGTGCACAGTTACTTACTGCAAGTAATTCTTCAAATACAACCCCAGTAAATTAAATAAACATATCCGATGTTAGATTTTTATAAAAGCTTGAGAATGGAGTAGAAACTGGCACGCTAAAAAACAAATGCGGCGTTGGACAACACAGACAATGAGGCGGTTTCCAGGAGAGCGGGGACTCTAAGTTTGGTTTTTCTTTCCCTTCCCGCTTCCTTGTTCAGACGCACCATCACACATGACTAATTTATCAGAACAGGCAGCAGCAACACTCACGGTGCCTGTAATCTGTGAGAGATGAGACTGTATTGTCAGCACACTGGTTTTTTTCCCTTATCAGCTTTCTTCTTATTTCCTGTTTTATGGCAGTTTGGCTTTGTCTGCATGTATGACTGTGTGTGCTGCCTCATGCAAACAGGGTGGGCTGCAGGGGTCACGGTTTGCTACACAGCGTAGCTCCATCAAGACGAACAAAGCAAAGAAGGAGCAGTGCCAAGACCGCTGAAATCAAAGACCAGGTTCAGGACTGGGCTTTGTTCCAAGAGGCTGGGTCCGTTTTGCTGGTGCAGGGGGTCTGAGTGCTGAAAGAAGTGTCTGGAGCCTTTGTATGCAGCATGTCTCCTCATCCCGCCCCTTTGAAGTCTGCTTGCTTTTGTCCTTTACATAACTTGATTGAATTTTTTGAACAGCTAATTCTTATGGATTTTGTGAGCAAAAGGGTGGGGGAGGGAGGAAGACAGAAATGCCCCCCACCCAGAATTCCACAGGAGAGCAACAGGAAGGCCAACATGATTGGCCACAGGGGAAATGACGGACACGAGCGAGCCAAAAGCATAGCATCCATGCACGTGTTTGAATTATGGCAGCTCTTTGCAAATTTGATGACAATGGCTGGGAGGTCGAGGATCCCTCTGCAAACAGAGGCCACGTACACTCTGGTGGTCTTCACTTTGTTGTCAGCTTCCCCGCTGGGAGAAACGGGAATGAGTTGAGGAGGAAAAACTATTCGTGAGCTGGAACCTGATTTTTTTTTTGTGATTTCATTAATTTTGATTATCTTCACTTTGCAGTTATTTCTGTGTGGGTCAATGTGCATATTGTATGTTTGAGGTGAATAAATGCCATAACGTGACACGATCTCAATTCCAAGAAAAGCTGGAACGCTCTAAAATGTAAAACTTCATATTTCCATATTTTATGGACAGTAGAACAAACGTTTCAGCTGAGATCCCTGCATGTGTATTCTGTTCATCTGGATGTTGCATTTTCACTGAGTGACCACATCACTGCTTCAGCCTCAGCTGACTGCAGGTCACATGATGACCAAAACGTGGTCATCATGTGTCTCTCTTCTGGAGAAGAGAGACACGTATGTGAGAATGCTGTTTGTAGATTACAGCTCAGCATTCAATACCATCGTTCCCTCGAAGCTGGACAGGAAACTGCAGGATCTAGGACTGAGCAGCTCCCTCTGCAGCTGGATCCTTAGCTTCCTGTCTGACAGACGCCAAGTAGTCAGACTGGGCAGCATCACCTCATCCCCCATCACACTGAACACTGGTGCTCCACAGGGGTGTGTACTGAGCCCTCTCCTGTACTCACTCTACACCTACGACTGCACAGCCACTAACAACTCCAACATCATTGTGAAGTTTGTGGACGACACTACAGTGGTGGGTCTTATCACCAACGGTGATGAGACGGCTTACAGGGAGGAGGTCAGCGCCCTGACCCACTGGTGTCAAGACAACCATCTCACCCTCAACGTCGCAAAGACAAAGGAGTTGATAGTGGACTTCCGGAGGTGCAGAGAAGTACACACCCCCATCACCATCAACGGCGCTGCTGTGGAGAGAGTGAGCAGCTTCCGGTTCCTTGGTGTACATCTGGCTGAGGATCTTACGTGGTCAGTACACATAAACAAAACAGTGAAGAAGGCGCAGCAGCGCCTCTTCTTTCTCAGGAGACTGAAAAGATTCGGCATGAGCCCCCGCATCCTCAGGACCTTCTATCACTGTGCCATTGAGAGCATCCTCACTGGATGCATCACCACCTGGTATGGCAACAGCACCACCTACAACCGCAAAGCTCTCCAGCGAGTAGTGCGGTGCTCTGAACGGATAATTGGAGGTGAGCTTCCCTCCCTCCAAGACATCTACAGGAAGCGGTGCCTGAGGAAAGCGGGGAGGATCATCAAGGACTCCAGTCACCCCACCCCATAAACTGTTCAGACTGCTTCCATCAGGAAGGAGGTTCTGCAGCATCCGGTCCCGAACCAGCAGACTGAGAGACAGCTTCTTCCATCAGGCCATCAGACTGTTGAACACTTCATAGACACCTCAGCTTCACTACTGGAACTTCAACATTATGCACTCCATACTGTACAGTAATGCCACTGTTTTGCACATATTCAACTCTGTATATTTTTATATATTTTATTTTATTATTTTTTTTACTATTTAATTTGTAAAAATGTGTATACACACACACACACACACACACACACACACACACGTAGAAAAACATTTAGTATACACATCCAGAAATGCATACACTATTATATATTGTACATATATTTATTAGTTTCAGGTTGGCCATTCTTGTATTTTGCTCGTTTGTGTTGTTGTGTTTTGCACATCTCTGTTGCTTGTGGGGCTCGCACACAAGAATTTCACTCGCATGTGCTGTGCCAGTGTGCCTGCACATGTGATGTGACAATAAAAGTGATTTGATTTGATTTGAAAACTAAACTAACAGTGGGTCAAAAGCTCTGTTTCATGGTCAGCAGTAGAGATGGCCCTGTCCCAACTTTGAGATGCATCGGTTAATATTTTATTAGCTTAGTTATCCAGCTTAGAGTAATTAACCATTTAACCAAATTGATGATAGTAGCATTCATTGCATCGGTCCTATTAGCACTGCAGTCCTCAAGGAACTGTGTTATTGATGTTGGATATCTTTATCTTTATCTGCAAGGCTTCATCTCAACGGATTCACGTCACTGAGCCAAAGTCTGATGAGTCTGTATGTGGCTGCTTGAACTTGGTTACTTACAAAGGGTTTGTAAACATGCAGATCGAGCTGCTACTGTGTTCAGTGATAAATCCGCTGTGCTAACATGCTTGTTTGTAAACAATATGCCAAGGAAACTCAAAGAACACTTTTTTAAATGAATTAATATTTATTTTGTTTACAATTTACGATGAAATCAGTCAGTTGCACTTGCTTATGTGTAGAAGTGAAGGAAGTGTGTTTTCCCCAAGAAGCCTGCCTTCACAGCTGCAGGCAGTGATACGAGTGAGGAAGGGCAGATGTGTCATCATGTGCAGAGGTTTGTGTGGAGGTGAGGGTGGGGTTTGGTGGGTGGGCAGCTTTTCACTTCCTTGGCCTTATGCCAGTGTGACAGTCGATGTCTCTGTGTCTCTTCTGCGGGAGGTTATTTTGAAGGTCTCCCAGTTTTATTGGAGGAAGTGTTTGCCGGACCGCTGAAGCGTTCTCCCACCCCTCGGTTCCATTCTTCCTTTGTACCCAGCTCCTCTCCCTCAGCTACATTTTCTCAAGCGAGAATGGCTTAAAGGAGTCTCAGTGGGGACTTTCCCTTTTAGTTTAAAAAAGCAACACAAAACCCTCGTGGCTCGTAATGAAGCCTTTATCGTGTCCACCAGAGATAATGCAGTTTAAATAAATGATTACAATAGCAGTAGCAATGGTAGCATGAAGGGGAGACTACAATGATCCTAGCACATGCTTCCACTATGCTGTGCAGATGAGCTCATTTAGAACATCAGCAGAAACATGGCACCTCCATCCCCGGGATGAAACATCCCGCTGTTTCCTGCAACACCCAAGATGATCGTCCAAGACGTCTTATCCACAAAGCAGTTGGAAAACCTGACGAGGGGTGGGGGGTGTTAATGTCCATCTAAGAGATCAGCCCACTGTGGGTGGGCACTCCACCCTTTTCCTGCTGAGGACCATGGCCTCAGATTCAGTTATGGAAGTAAATACAGAAGGTACCAATCCTCCAGCTGCAGGAACATGAAGGCAGTCCAAAAAACCCAAAACTACTTTTGCTTGTTTAGCTTGTAGGAAACGAGGGAACTGATTTTACCAGTGGCGCTGTCTGGGTCTCCAGGCTCTGAGTGCATCACTACAGTTTAGCAGCTGCACTACTTAAGTTTGTTGTTGGAACAGGAAGGTTAGTTTTAAGGATGCAGAACAGCTACTGTAATCTAAACAGGGGCCTCTGCAGCTGTCAGCCATAACGAAACGCACTGCTTTTAAAGCATCACATCAAAAACCGGTCAGATAATCACATTTTTATTAGTGCTATTAATGAGTTTATATTATTTTAAGGTGTAGTACAGAAGGGTGAAGCTGTCGGCCTGTACTAACAGCCAATAGGGGGCAATCAGTCTATTTTAGCTTCCTTTACGGAGGGCTGTCCTGTGACTGCTTTAACCAGGAAACAACATTTTACATATTTTTAGGCAAAGACATCGACTTTGGGGGTAACGATGGTCACAGAATCGTGGAGTAAGTCTGCTTGAACCAAAGGCAGGGCTTTGTATGCATCATTCACATTAACTTAATATAAGCAGTGAATAAAGATGAGATGAATCATTTAACTGTGGATTTCCCACTTCAGGGAGCTGTGCAGCAGTTTTAACATGCTACCACTAGGTGGAGCTAAAAGCTGATATTTTGAACTAATGATCAGAGGCTGCTGTAAGATGCACACAGCAAACATTTTGGGCCTGACACCACAATTTGTGCACAGTGTACACAGCTACTTCAGACGCACATACAAAAACCAGCTCATCCACATGTGTGCGATCTGCACATCATACAGAACATTTATAGTTCATTCAATCCTCAAAATACGAAATCATCCTCATCAGACTGTCACGTGTCCCTGTGGCGACTCCAAGAAAGGCCTCGTCTCACGCTGAGCTTTGATTTAACAGGTGAAACACATCCACACCTCAGAGTACCTGTTAACGGTTCCTCCTGCAGGTTTTGGGTCGGTTGTATGACTCCACGTGTTAGTGGATCTTTGTCTACAAACATCCTAAACCAACTGAACCCATGATCTGTGCTTAGGCAGGCGATCAGAAGCAAAAGCTTAGTGGGCAGGACCTCCTGAGAGGCAGCTCTCCTGTACCAAAGATGAGTGCTCAGCACAGGCGAGCAGCCATTCATGCCCTGCTGTTTAAACAACATTAAACAGGTTTTTAAAGCAGCCGACATGAGTTCATCTGGTATTTAAAGCTGGTAAAATGAGTTCACTTTGTAGAGCCGAGTAACAGGACCACAGTAAGATTAAAAAACAATGTCGATCATTTTGAGAATAAAGTCAAAAATCTTTTTAGAGAAAAACACTGAAATGTGGCGATTACAGTCGTTTTAAGTGCCACGGCTGCACTGTGAGCTGGTGAAATGCTTCAGGATCAGGTTTAGTTGCAATAACTAATCTGCACATTTCCACTTTATTCTCAGAAGGACCTTTATGTTAATGTGCTCCCTACACTCCTATGTAGGAAGGACACTTTCAGCAGGAGACAAGGCCAAAGATTTTTGTAAAGCTCCAGTGGATTCAAAGTTCAGAGTTTGCATAAAGGTGGCTTTAATAAAGACACACTTACAAATAAAGTTTTTTTAAAGCTTTAACTCCAGAACAAACTGGAGAAACTTCTCAACTTTTAGTTTTCAGACGACGGCGCTCTCAACTCAGCACGCTCGCCACGATGTGTCGCTTTGTATCCAGACCTCCTGCTGGATTCTTCTTCATATTTCACACGTCTTTGCAAACTGTGAGGTCGCACACAACAAAACAGAACAACAGAGATGCATCTGTGCGGACGCTGTTTGATCCCAGGGAAATGAATGAATCGGATATCTGATCGGAGACCGAAGCAGAGTAGTGTTACTGGTCAGACTTGTGCCTTATAGAGCTCTTCAAAGTCCTGTTTCACTTTTTTCCACCCAACACACACGCACACACACCTGCAAATTAAATTTAATAAATAAGACGTACAATGTTGTAAGGCAAAGTTGATCATGCACTTGTCACGATAAACAACAACATACATGGCAGCAGAATCACTCCCACCCACCAACCCTTCATATCAAGCTTTCAGATTGTTGCCTGCTGACATCCTGATCTCGTACATCTACCCCCGATTTCTGCAGCAGGGTGAACTCTTTGTTCGGGGGGGTCGAAGCAGCAGGCTGGACCCACTGTGAGGTTTAGACACGCCAACTACAGCTGGAACTGATACAGGACGAGTCAGAGGCTCGGATCCAGCACCCAACTGCTGTTTGCCTCAGGACGTCCCGAGATAGCTCTGCAGCTTCCTTACTGTACTTCTGTCCAAAGAGCAAAGGTCAAAGTCAAACGTAGTGTTTGTAATGTGGAAGTGTCCGGTCTCTTCAATCAGGTTTACAATCTGCAAGACAGAAAGTGAGAGTGGTGGGCACAGGCTGGGTCAAAGTAAAGTCTGCAACTATTAACTATTGTTCTACATTACTACTTCATCATTATTATTTCGTCTAAGGTCTAATATTTATTTTAAACAAGCAGATTTCTTTATGCAGTCATCTGCTGCAGGCACACCATGCTCTCAGCTGGCCAATCAGAAGAGAGCTTCGACCTGCGCTAACGTGTTTCCTCAACTGGTCGATTTAAACCGTGTGAATAAAATCTGAGATCTGAAAATCACTGAATTCAGTTTTTACATCTGACACGGATCCCAAGCTTTGTAGAAGTGGGTTTGTGTCTGATGGACGTATCGGACACTGCTGACATCAGCTCACCTGTTGCAGTATGTGACCTTCTCTTAGTGTCATTAGTCTTTTATGCAGCTCCACCAGCTCATCCAGGTAAACCTGAAAAGCACACAGCAAACACGGCTGTCATGATGTAGCAGTGGCTGATGGTAACAAACCCCAAGACATAAAAACACTTTCCATATTTCAGAATATTTACTAGTCTACTCCACATTACACGCACTGTTTCTAAAAACCAAAGACACTCGTTCTCACCTTATCACACTCCATGCTTTTGTCTTGCTTGCTCTGCTTGGTGGGACTTTTTACTTCCACTATCTGACAGACAGAAGAGCAAAGAGTCACCCAGGGTCACGCACACACCTGGATACTGTGGCTTTCAATCATGCTGCTCTAAGACATAAGCCAGTATATTACTGATACGATTACCTGGTTATTAGTAGACTTTAATAAGGGCGGGGCCTCACTGCACGACAGCGGGGAATGGGAGGAGCTGTCACTTCTGCTGCCATCACTTAAACTAATCCTAAGTATGAAGTCACAAAGAATAAAGACATTAAAACTGTTGTCTCAGCTGTTAGCTAAAAACCGCTAACAATGAAAAATCCCCCATGAGCAGCATGTGAGAGAGTGGGGACGAAGGACGGTCTTTAACATGAAGATGACTCTCGCAGAATCAGTGTCAGGGAAGGGCCTGCTAGATCAGGGGTGTCCAACTCCAGGCCTGCAGGTTTTAGATCTCACCCTGGGTCAACACACCTGAATCACATGATTAGTTCATTACCAGCCTCTGGAGAACTTCAGGACATCATGAGGAGGTCATTTATCCATTTGAATCAGCTGTGTTGGATCAAGGACACATCTAAAACCTGCAGGACACCGGCCATCGAGGCCTGGAATTGCCCACCCCTGGCATAGATGATAGAAAACCGGTCAACTGTTGGAGACGGAGACGATCTGGTTAAGTTATGCTTTTTGGCCAAGGTTGACGGCACGCCTCCACCAACAGGATGGTGGAGAGAGTTGGAAAGAGCTTACATGAAATACTTGAAAAGTTAGTAAAAGGCACGTTGAAAGAACCTTTAGAAACTGTCCCAAGCAATTTTAACCAAGATTTAAATAGCGGCTCTTCATCATTTTACAGGTTTGTTGTTAAAGGCTGGCTCTACTGCACAAACATGTGAGATACAAAGTAGCCCTCATAATAGCAATATCCTGGTTAAAAGGAATTCATTACCAATGTCTGCACACAGCTCTATGAAACTAAACTAGTGTGCGGTTCAGCCATTCGAAAAGCTGCCCTCGGGTTACTAACCTGTGCTGGTGGTGTGTGAGGTGTGCTGCTCGATCCCTGTCTGAATCCACGTCGTCGTTGTCGTCCTCTGAATCGTCGTCGTCGTCCGAGTGCAGATCCTGCATCACTGACTGCAGCGGGCCAAGCACTGAGTGGAACAGTTCAATAAAGCCTCAGTCATTGCAGTTTAAACCTCAGGAATACAAGCAGAAAGCTGCAGATTGTGACGTTGGTACTGTAAAGCTCAGCAAATGTGGACTGGTGATCTGACTTTCACAGGGAACATGCACACATCTCGAACTCTACATAGCTGACTTACAGCTCTGGTTTTCAATTGTTCTCATTGCTCAGGAAAACAACATGATTCTTTCATGTTCTTCAATCTCAAAATGATTTAGCAGCCTCTCTTACGACGTCTTCAACTTTCTGAACCGACTCAAAGTAAAAGTTTATAAACCAGGGCTGTGCCCGTTTGTTTACAGGCTCAAAGTGATACTTTAAGAAGATTTGTGGTAATAATGTTTCTGATCATTTACACAAAAAGATATTTTCTGCAGCATTTCTAAGTTTGATTAAATGAAGGGCATCCCATGATTGCTTCCAATGAGCTACTGTCACTGATGACACAGTGCCGTTTGCAGCAGCGTGAAAGTGGCACGGCACTGCAACACAGAATAAGTCAAATGTAGTACAGAAACAGGGTTGGTGTTAGTCGTAGTTTGGCCTGGAAACTTTTGTTAAACAGTAACTAAAGTAACTTAACCTTGTGACTCTTTAGGAACCTGCACAATATTTTCACAATAAAGCTGAAGACTCTTCTACCTGGGATGTTGGGTCATGAGTTGAGCTTTTTAACCTGCTGCTTTGGTCTTGCACCATGTACTGTATCAGTAACTTTCATCCACTGTTTGCTCTTCCTGTCACATGACGTCCTTCAGCCACACTTGGTGGAGTCATTTGTTTACATTTGGGTCACATGACACCAGCAGCTAATATCTCCCCACACACAGCCTGACTGTAGCGCACAGTTTTTTCACCTGAAGGGCTGAAACAGGTTCTTGCATATGTTGCAGAGCACTGTGATTGTTGGAGGTTCCTGAAGTTGCTCCACTGCAGACTGACACATGTGGCTCTCACTCCCAGACATGCCCAGGCTTGTCTCTTAATTGCATGCACTAGGGATCATAACCACCTGGTGTTGCTATAGCAATGATATCTCAGTACGACAGTTTTGTATCACGTAAGAATTTGTGTATGATTGCAGACAATATGATATACACAGCTAGTTAATGCTTCCACTTTACAATAATAAAGCTTATGGTTCATATTAGAATATGTAGGAGGGATCACTCTCCTCAGCCTTCCTGGGAAAGTCTGTGCCAGCGGGCTGGAAATGAGAGTTCGTCCACTGCAGGAGCACGATGTAGAGTGGCTACATAAGATGCAGGTTCAGGCATACCAGGCGAATTCAAGGTCTGGCTATACCAGCATGGTATAGTACCAAGACTCATTGGCAAGTCCTGCATGGGGCGTTAGGGACTCGGGTCCACCCACTTCCAACAATGGGCAATAGCTGAGCCCTGGCTGAGGAGAGGCATGGTCCGAGCCGAGGTCCGGCAGCTAGAGGAGGAAAGCACGGAACTGGGTTTACAAGGAATCTGGACATAGTGGGACCTGTCAAAGCAGACGATTAATTGGCTTTAACTTTGGAGCCTTTCCACATCTTAATATTGCTCCGCTTAGTCTACAAGTCAATGACGGAGGAGCCACAGTGCAGGTTATGTGGGGCGATGGCGCACAGGCTGGAAGAATGCAAGACTACTGTTAGCCAGGGAAGACAGAGATGGCGCCATGACCAGGTCCTGAGACTGAGCAGTACTGTGAGAAAGTAGCATCACACAACACCAACATCAGGTGGCTGGAGGACCCAACAGCAGACCAAAGAACCTCCCAGAAAAAGCCAACATAACAAACACAGACATCCAACAATGACTCCACAATGAAGAGCTGGATAGTACTGGACACCTACTGGCTAAAGAGGCAAACAGCCCTCCAAGAACACCTGGCAGCAGCTGCTGGCTAATCAACCACACACAGTGGTGCTGGACAAGGAGCAGAAGGCTGCAGTTGTGATAGATGTGGCAGTCCCAGCAGAGAGCATGTCAGGAAGGGGAGCATGAGAAAAACTGGAGGAAAACTGGAGCCAACGTAGAAGGTCAAGAACGAAGTGGTCCCAGTAGGAATGAACGCGTTAGGAGCTGTAATCCCTAAAGTGGAAGAGCCAGGCACAACATTTCTCACATGACCGGGTCCACTGCCAGAGACCTCGAGGTCGAGGTCACCGAGATTCAAACTCGTCGACGTCGTTAGCTTAAATCCTACGTAGCCTCGTTCTTGAGGTACTGCATGCACAAACCTGGCTCTCCACCCCAACCATCCGACCAGCGGGGTGATGACAATCAGCCTTTTTACAGCCGAGAGGAAAAACACAACATGCAGAGATATGTCAGGTTTTCATGATCCAGCCATTCATCCTTCCTTCAGTGGGTACTTCTTAACTTCAGTTCCAGACTTTCTCTTTGATATTTGGTCACATTGGGGCCCGATGAATGTAAAAACAAAGAATTACCAGATTTGGTTTTTTACCTTATTTTTGTTTTTAAGAAAAATATCAGCCACATCTGATAAAATTTTATAGAACAGCAGCAGTATAATGTCCTCGTAAGTGGATATCAGGCCCTTGTAGAGCAAAATTTAGTATTTTGGTCTAAATAACCCAAAATGTGATGTCCACATATGTGGACGCCCGGTCCTAGGAGGTTAACATGAGCATAACATTTTTCAGGCAAACGCCTCCATGTGTAATTAACATAGAGCCACAGTATTGTTACTGTTTTGTAATCAGCCATAGGCACTAGCACCGACTATTTTAAAGTGTTACTGTTACTAGTAAGCTAACATAAACTAACCAACCCAGTGACATCACATGCTGATGTCGGTAAACGTGTTATATAAACTTAAACTTTAAGCACTTACTTCTTAAATCGAGCTGCACAGACAGCGTTACCTTTGAGAGCAGGGCTCAGTGGTGTAAATTAGCCTTCATACATGTAGCGTTTCATGTCCACTTTAATGATAACAGCTAATTATCTCAAATCGTGAGCATGTTAAATTCCCACCAAGCAGGTTAACGATTATGGTAACTGTGTAACACTTCAGTTTTCTTTACATTGGAGTTTTGCTGAGTGCTGTGCATTGTTGTGAATGTCAGCTACATGTGTCGTAGTGAGGAAAGAGGTTGTGTGTCTGCCTGTGTGCAGGGGTGCTGCGTGTCAGCTGGAGGCGGTGAAACAACACTGTTCAATATCGATCCTGCTGCTAAGGAGCGTTTAATCCAAACAGTGTAGCAACCTTATGACAACCATACCACAGTCTCTACAGGGCACACAATAAGTGTTAGGCTACCACTGTGTACTTGGTGTTACGCTTGCATGACAACAGACTGTTGGACGCATCATTTTGCTTTCTTTGATTTCTACCAGTGAGTGTGATAAGTTTACCTAAAGTGATGTTAAAAACACTGTTTAAGCTTCACACTGCCAGACTGAATACTTCCACCTGTGTAACACAACAGTTGGACTCACTATAGTCTCGTCACATCCTGACATCACCCCAGCCCTGTCCTCTGTGCATCGTGGAAAGTGACGATGGGAAAACATTCAGACACTTTGTGCTCACGTTAGTTTTCCTCTCCCAGATTCTCCCAACAAGCAGCTGAAGATCTATTAGGATAATTGTTGTTATCACAGTTAATATTCCAGATTTATCTGATTACATCTCAACACCCCACCACCCACCCCCCTTTGTCCTGTGCTGTTGTTGATTTGTTGAAAAGAAAAGTCATTAACAAGTGAATTAAATTCTTCTACGGTGCTGCTGAGCACACGCATGTGTGCGAGGCGGCTGCTTGCTGGTTTGCTGAATGGCACTGAACACATGTGCCTGTACAGTTTAAATCAACCAGGACCATAATGAACCCTGACTCCCACAGACACTCAGGATCCACCTGCCCAGTAAGTCACCCGCTAACTGCAACTATCAGAGCCCTGACCTTCTGCAGAGACGAGTCACACTGAACACAGCAAGTGTCCCTGCTCTCAGATACAAAACCTGCCTTTAAAAGTTCAGAGTAATGAAATCAGCAGTTCTGATTCTAGAATTTGTAGTCTCACACACTTGTACACTTTTGTTGTTTTGGTTCACATCGGTTGATATTCTGCTGCAAACAAATAATGAGAACATTTTATAAACCTTTGAGTGTCCATCAGGATCCTGTAGAAACAGCTTCCATCTCAAACACTAAACATCATTATTTACATTCTGTTTATTTATTTTTTTAAAGTCCCTCTAGCACAGATTTCTTTAGCCGAATGTCTTTCTGTGTCTTCCATACAAACATTAAACATGCAAACACTCAACACAGCAACACTGAAAGCATTTGAGTGTAACTTTCATTCAAATCAAACTTTAGACACAATTACAATAATGGAAAAAAGACAATTTAAATAGTAATACACAACAACCACTGCAGAAATAAATAAAAGAAAACCAAACACAATCCAGACATGAATACACAAATATATTTAAATCTATATATTTATACATTTTAATATGATGTAAAAGAAAACAAATACGAAACCTATCAAACTACCAATATATAAAAAAACAAGACCAGAATCAGAGAGACTTTATTTATCCCCAAGGGCCAATTAACATACAACAGAGCAGCATGACGTTGAAGATAAGCACAATAAAAGTGAGATAATAAATACACAGAATATACAGTTTTAAAATTACACAGTTTTAAAATTAAAGTGACTGAAGGTGAATAAATAACTGTAAGTGACTAAAAGTGAGTAAAGTGTTGGTAGTATAAGAGTGTAGTTTATGTTTCTGGTGTGGGAAATGTTCTTATCAGCTGGAGTTAAAAAGCAGAGCTGCTTTGGGGACAAAGGTGGCACTCCTCCTCCTCTCAGTCCTGCAGGAAATGCAGCGGAGGCGTCGCCCAGAGGGGAGCCATTGAAATGCAGGGTGAAGAATGTGAGAGGGGTCGTTGATGATTTTGGCAGCGTGTCTAAGGGCCTGTTGATGACAACCTGCCAGAGTTCTGACAGGCAGGCCAATGATTTTAGAGCACACTGATGCTGCAGTCTGTTCCTGTATGAAGGCTGAGGGAGTGGGACCAGCAGCTGATGGAGAAGGTCATGATGCTTTCCAGGAAGGCGTAGTAAAAAGTCATCATGATGGGTGTGCTGACTCCAAAGGAGTTGAGTTTCCTAAGGAGGTTTAGCCGTTGGTTTTATTTCACATTCACCGATTTTCTCTAAGCTTAAGTTCACACAGCAGAGAAATTTGTGTCTGACTCAGTGACTGCAAGGTGCTGCGCAGGTCCTGTGGCTGCAACCCAAAAGCATCCCTATCAGAATCAGAATCAGAAAGGGTTTTATTGCCAAATGTTGAGCAGGTTTACAACATTAGGAAATTGCTGCGGTGCTTAGTGCAATCATACTGTCATAAATGCTTAAATAGATATAAAAATAAAAATAAGAATAAGAATTAAAAGTGCTAAGTAGATAGATATATACATGATATATACATGAGTGCAGGTGGTGATCAGTGCAAACATGGAATGATGCAGTGACACAGCGTAGGGTCATGTGTTAGTGGTGGGAACAGTCATACGGTTATTGTTCATGTGTCCGACAGCAGAGGGGAAGAAACTGTTCTTATGGCGAGAGGTTCTGGTGCGAATGGACCGGAGCCTCCTGCCTGAGGGGAGCAGGTCAAACAGACTGTGTCCAGGGTGAGAAGGGTCAGCTGAGATCCGAGCTGCACGCCCCAGTGTCCTGGAGGTGTACAGGTCCTGCAGAGATGGGAGTCTGCAGCCAATCACCTTCTCAGCAGAGCGCACAACACGCTGCAGTCTCTGTTTGTCCCTGATAGTGGCTCCAGCGTACCACACGGTGATGGAGGAGGTGAGGATGGACTCGATGATTGCAGTGTAGAACTGCATCATCGTCCGTGTTGGCAGGTTGAATTTCTTCAGCTGCCTCAGGAAGTACATCCTCTGCTGGGCTTTCATAATGACGGAGGTGATGGTGGGCTCCCACTTCAGGTCCTGGGTGATGGTGGTACCCAGGAATCGGAATGAGTCCACAGAGGTGATGGGGGTGTCAGTCAGGATGATGGGGGGGAGTCTATCAGATGTCCTGTGCTAATACGCCATGTTTGGTTTTGGCCTTTGGTCTTGTGTTTGTTTAGATGCAACTTTGCAAACCTAAGCTGTACTGCCATATCATTGTTAGAGAGGAGGAGAGCTTTCCAACAAGCAGCACTGCATGGTCTAGGATTCATCTGCTGGGACGGCCACTGCTGCACTGTGTTGAATCCTCCAGAGCAACAAATTAGCAAAACTTCTGTTTTTAAAAAGATGCTCACACTCGCTGATCCATTTATTAGTTACTGTGAAGTCCGACCAGAGCAGGAATCTGAGGACTGGACCCTCACACGTCTGTACTTTGTGCTTCTACCCAGCTTTACATTGATGTGCTAACTTTAGCTACCAAACACAGTGATGTAGAGATGTGACTCTACAGTGAGGTTAGAATATACAAACAGCTGGTGAGAGTCCTGTTTACAGACAGAACCACAGAGAAAAACATAACCTGGTGGAGTTCCTGTGTCGCTCTGTTAGCTCCTCAACACAGAGCAACATGAACGTTACGACGCACCTCGTACTGCTCTGATTTAACTGTGAGCTGAGGCACCAGAGCCAAAAGCTCAGCGATGGCTTGAACCACCTCTGGCTGTGAGTGACAGCTGAGCTCAGGCCAAACAGTTCTCCATGCTGAGATAATATCCACCACCTGAGAAAGAAAGATTTGTTTTAAGACCAGAACTTTGGAAAAGATTCAAAAGTTATGATCCAGAAAAATGATGATTCCTGAATTTAAAGAGACAAATGGAGACAGGCGAGGTACCTCTGCTCGACACAGCTCCTGTAGTCCCTGCAGGACGAGAGCAGCCGGGGTTGCCAGGTCTGGTCTGTTGCACTGTTTTAAAGTGAGTGAAATGGCAGCCACCATGTCCCCTGCATGCTGGTAAGGCCTGGTTAACACACACATCAGCGTGAACAAAGTGGGAAATGTGTTTCTTCTAATTTTGTTACCATTTTTATTTAAGAAAAAAGCATTAAAAGTGCCAGGACACGTGTAAGTAAGTAAATGCCAAACACAGCTTCTTATCATTGCAAACTCTTATGGCTGCAAATGTTTTACAATAAAAGCAAACGTAAGCATTTGTTGTTGTTGTTGTTTTTGTTGTTGTTGTTTTTTTTTTTTGACAGACATGAGTGAGGGATAGGAAAGGGAGAAAGAAAGAGGAAGGAAAGGAAAAACAATGTTACATGTTACAATGTTAAACAATACAAAACAAAAAAAATAAAAATCTCCTGGATCACCTGTTGAGAGAAGAATAGAAAACAAGCAAAAAAAACCAAAAAAAACAAAGCAACATACTAAACACAACACCATCGCATTAATCTAGCTTAGTGTAAACAGCAGTAAATACTAAATATTCAATGTTGTTGTGCAGCACGCAGGACAGATGTGCTTCGAAGTAGCAGCCAAGAAAGGTGTAATTTAAGTCCACGAGCAGTGAACACCTGTGTGCATACCTGTGTGGATCAGCGTGCTTGTATTCCAAAGGTTTCTCCATGTAACGATCTGCTAGGGAGTGTGGGGGGGCCACAGCCCCGTCCTCCAGGGTATGAAGCAGGTATGGAGGAGATCAAAACTCCAGACATCCAGAGGCCCCCAGAACACAAGAGACCATGGAAGACCAACAGAGGGGCAGCCGCGCCACAGAAGCCAGGGGGAGTTGCAGTGACGCGCCCGTGAGCTCCGCCGGCAGCCAGCTGTGCCTGAGTGACCGAGCCCCAGGCCGAGAGGCCGGGGGCACCCCACCTCCGAAGTGGCCCGAGCGAGCCCCAGGTTCCAGGCCCCGATAAGCGGCCGCCAAGGAGTGAGCCAGTGTGTACCTGGACGCCCACCCCCAGACACAAAGAACCACCAACGCACCGATACCTGAGGGAGTCCGCCACTGGCAGGGGAAGAAAAACGTAAGCATTTGTGAAAACAACGAAACAGCTCAATGATTTGCTAAATTTGTACTGTAGCATATATCCAGAGGGTTTCCCAGGTTTTCACTAATGCTGCTAAAAAAGCTGCATGTACATGTTAGCAGGCGTAACAGGCCCCGGGAGGATGGACAGTGTGCACCAGCTGGTTAGAACAAAGGAAATAATCAAATAAAATCATCGTTTTATTTCATCAACACACATAAAGGCCATAAAGGCCTGGATGCAGTTTGTGGAGTTTATATGATGAATATAGTTTGGATTAAAGTTAAAACTATAAAGTTATGGCTCACTTGCTTAGAGTTGTATTATATGGGAAGCAGTGCTTACAGACTGACATAGTTGGATTTCTTTTGCTTCAAATGTATGCTTTTATTTTGATAGTCTGGCAGAGACAGGAAGTTAGCTGCCTCTCAGTCTCTCTGTTTGAACTGAACTTTGTAAGACTTTGATCCTTCTGGATTCAGGCACGTGTAGCTGCTCTGGACATTTGTACGGAAATATTTAAAACTGGACTCCTGCTGATTTTTGGAGAAACAGGGACTCAGTGGAGCGTTGAGCTGAGGCTTCATTCACTGCAAAGCTACAAAGTGCATTCATTTATCTTAACAAGCAAAGTTGATGTGATGTGACTGAAAAAACAAATATTTCTATGTTTCTGAACTTTCATCAGCTTGCTGAGCAGAAACATCTATGAAGAGTCCAGTCAGTGATTATTACTCATTAGAAGGGAAGATGAAGAATCCTGGTGTTGGAAGCTCACACTGTCTGCACTGTGCATGCAAAGTCCACTGAATGAATGAACCAGTGAATGTAGGAAGTGCCCACTGTTTCTGTAAGTATGGGAGGACCCACCTCTCTCTGCAGATGTCCCTGACACAGGCGGCCCTGGCCAGGATCTGCTCCCACTGGGCGTCCCTCCCCAGCACCACCCTGCTGTCCTGCTGGCTCATTAGATGCTGCAGCTCTGGGTAGACCCGGTCCTTACAGACATGACCAAAGCAGCACACAATCAAAGACAAACAGAAGCTTTGAACACATGAATATGACATTTATAGTAATGCGTTATTATTGCAAACCTGTTTTTTCCACAGAGCGGTCATGAGGCGCAGTCCCACTGCTCTCAGCTTGGGGGAGCCGGCCAGCATGTGCAGACTGTGCAGCACGATCGGGAAGCAAAGCTGGAATATTACAGCACATACGATCAGAGCCAAGTTTACAAGAGAAACACACGGTTACAGCTGAAGAAGGCAGATGTTAGACGATGACTGCTGGTTTGGAGAGTCCAGCTCACTGACAGAGTGCTTTATACTACAGAGCACTGCATCTATCCCACACAGAGGCTGCTGTGGTGGAGTCCAATCCCAGCTCCTACAAACTGGGTACAAGAAACACTGTCTGTGTTCACACAGAGAAAACTGTGTGGAAGACGTGGGAATTTCTCTTTGTTCCTTTGTCAAAGTGCTAAACATCGAGAGGGGAACATTTCAGTTATGTGCACAAACTGATTTACCAACATTTGCCACACACAGTGCCCTGCTAATGGTGCTAATATTTAGCACAGTTTGTTTAATGCAGTGTTTGATTTGTTGCTCTTGATATTGTGCCATTCATTTGTGCACAGAGATGGCATCACAGAGATTTGATGGACATCAGTCTGATCTCTGCTTTTACACTGATAAACCTCAAAAACACATCTTTGTTTATTAGGTTCATTTCAGGACCACAGACAGCGCAGGACGATCAGCTGTGCTTTATGGATCTACATAAACTCAGCTGCATTTGATGTGACAGACATGAGCTGTAGATCACAGATACACACACCCCATCAGCACAGATGTGTTAGTGGTGCTGTTAACACCAGCTGGAGACATTTACAGTTTGTTTTATCCCTCAGGTGTTGTCTAAATACAAGAATGTATGTGTAGGTAAAATACAGTGGGTTGCAAAAGTATTCGGCCCCCTTGAACTTTCCCACATTTTGTCACATTACAGCCACAAACATGAATCAGTTTCATTGGACTTCCAGGTGAAAGACCAACACAAAGTGGTGCACACGTGAGAAGTGGAACGAAAATCAGACATGATTCCAAACATTTTTTGCAAATCAATAACTGCAAAGTGGGGTGTGCGTAATTATTCACCCCCCTGAGTCAATACTTTGTAGAACCACCTTTTGCTGCAGTTCCAGCTGCCAGTCTTTTAGGGTCTGTCTCTACCAGCTTTGCACATCTACAGACTGAAATCTTTGCCCATTCTTCTTTGAAACAGCTGCAGCTCAGTCAGATTAGATGGACAGCATTTGTGAACAGCAGTTTTCAGATCTTGCCACAGATTCTCGATTGGATTTAGATCTGGACTTTGACTGGGCCATTCTAACACATGGATATGTTTTGTTTTAAACCACTCCATTGTTGCCCTGGCTTTATGTTCAGGGTTGTTGTCATGCTGGAAGGTGAACCTCCGCCCCAGTCTCAAGTCTTTTGCAGACTCCAAGAGGTTTTCTTCCAAGATTGCCCTGTATTTGGCTCCATCCATCTTCCCATCAACTCTGACCAGCTTCCCTGTCCCTGCTGAAGAGAAGCACCCCCAGAGCATGATGCTGCCACCACCATATCTGACAGTGGGGATGGTGTGTTCAGAGTCATGTGCAGTGTTAGTTTTCCACACAGAGCATTTTGCATTTTGGTCTCATCTGACCAGAGCACCTTCTTCCACATGTTTGCTGTGTCCCCCACATGGCTTGTGGCAAACTGCAAACGGGACTTCTTATGGTTTTCTGTTAACAATGGCTTTCTTCTTGCCACTCTTCCATAAAGGCCAACTTTGTGCAGTTGTGATGGCATGCCACACATGGTAAGCTCCACACCTCACCACCCGTTGATTCACTTTAGTTTAATTTACAGTCACTACTTTAAAATATTCTACTTATTGTTCAATATTGTTTCTTTATTAAATGTATTTATTTTTCCATCACACCTTCCAATGTTTATATGGCGTGCACTAGTGATGGCCCGCTTGAAGCTGACGCTCCGGAGCGTGTGTCGAAAAAAACAACACACTGGTTCAGAAGCACTGTGTCGAGGCTTGCTTCGTTTGGCAAAAGTCACGTGACCAGTGACGTCCGAAGCTTCATTACGCACGTAACTGCTTCGGTACCTGATTCAAACGGATATAAGGAAGTGAATCATCCACTGGATTCGTGGAGTGTGTTGATGGTGACAGATAGCGAAGAGGTGATCATTCCACTGACAGATATGGAGCCAGCGAGGAAGAGAGGACGTTATGGCGTGTGGGAATATTTTGAGTTGATTTTGCTCAATTCATTTTATCTGCCGAAGTGAAAAACCTGAAATGTCCAAAATCATGTTTTCATAATGTAAATATCATTACAGCATATGACTTTAGGAACACTTCCATGTGAATTAAAGCTAATGAAGACTACAAAAATGTATTTGACACTATACGTACATTACATTGCTACAGTTTAGAAAATAATTTTGTTTATTGTTTTTGGGTGATAGTCTGCAGGACCCAGGAATACCTGCATATCTACCAGCTTGCAGTGTGGTTCCTGCACTCCACAGCCTCTTCTATTCCATGCAAGTGGATTTTCTCCAGGGCAGGAGAAACTATTTCTAAGAAAAGAAACCGACTCAGCCAGCACACAGTAACACTAATCCTCTTTTTAAATGTAAATAACAAAAGGGCTACCTTACATTGATCATGTTTTTACTTTGCAAGTTCTTGATTAGGGGTGGGTTTTGATTATCGCTTTTCTGATTACAATCCATACTAAATTGAATAAAGTGATATTGATTCATTAAAATCCCGTGTCGATTTGTAAATTAACGTTATTATGCCTGAAACGCCAGCATCTCAGGTTAAACCTCACAACATGTCGTCAAACACCAAACAGCTAAAACAGTAACTGGGAGCAGGTTTACGGATTCTGCATACAAACGTAAACGCAGAGCGCGGACCCGACGCGTCAGAATCAGATTTTGGTGTGTCGTCGGGTCCGCGCTGTGTTTGCCTCTTTTTTTTTCGCTGGCTTCTGCAGCTGCAGGTTTCATAACTCTCTGTTTACATCTCTAATTAAGTCTCACATGTGTCAGCTTTCTTTTAATAGATACGAAATTATGGATATATACTGTTAAATGATCAGAACTGTAATATTGACAATTTTTGGGTCAATAAAACCTAGTGATGGGCAGATGAAGCTTCATGAAGCACTGAAGCTTTTCATCCAATTGGTTCATCCCAGCGCAAAGCTTCTTAAAGCTTCATTTGCTCTAGTAGGACATCTACTGGACGTAAAAATATTAGTTGGCATGAATTTGAAGAGTGTGGCCTTTTGCACACAGCCTGTAAATGTCAACAACAAAAGGAGTGTGTAAAACATCTATATTGTAGTGATGGCAGTATACTTTGTATATTTATACTGGCAGTATGGAAAATGATAATTTGGAAATGTTTAAAATGGAAATGATCATTTACTGTGAGGTGAGGTGTGGTTGGGGTGTGGACAGTAGTTGTGCTTTTGTAACGTTGAGGTATGGACAGCTACACACTGAGGCGTCAGTCCTGCCCACATTTTATTCTGTAAAAACTAAATTTTCACTGCTTTTATGGCCTTTTTAGTGGGGAGAACATAGCTAGGATTTAATGATTTAACAAATCTTTTGAATCCTTTGTCCTCCACAATGCTAAATGGCTGGGAGTCCTCAATCACCATGCTAACCAGGGGCCCGTTCTTCGTACGTCGCTTACTACATCCAAGATCAAATGACATATCTAAGACCAAATCATCGCGCTAACCGTGAGCTCGCTAATCCGGTTCTCCGAACACACCTGCTGTTGACGATTAGTACAGCTGGATGAAGTAATGTGAGATCACTGGGTGTCGTAAAAGGGGCTACGCATCGATAGTAGAAACATTGATCGGCAACCCTCTGATTGGTCGGCGAAAATGTCGAAGGAGCGCGCTCGGTATTTTTTGGCAGCAGAGCAAGAACTCTTGAGTGAGGGATTTCAGGAGTTTCAGAGTTTAATCAGAACGCAAGGGAACACTGCAAAGGCTGCAAAAGCAAGGAGAGAGGGCTGGCAGAAAGTTGCTGACAAATTAAACTCGTAAGTAATTTAATAATAACAATAATAATGGAGTGGATTGATATAGCGCTTTTCAAGGCACCCAAAGCGCTTTACAATGCCACTATTCATTCACTCTCACATTCACACACTGGTGGAGGCGAGCTACAGTTGTAGCCACAGCTGCCCTGGGGCAGACTTACAGAAGCCAGGCTGCCATATCGCGCCATCGGCCCCTCTGGCCAACACCAGTAGGCAGTAGGGTAGATGTATTATATTACACTATATTATCCAATATTATATGGCATTATATTATATTATGTTACATTATATCCCCTTTCACATTAGAGCCACAACAGGACCCACTAGAACATGGGCACAAGTAAAAGTGAAATATAAGAATATTCTACAGAATGGTAATATTTATCACTTATATTGCTTTTAGTCTCTTGAAAAGAGACCCTGAAATAATCTGTTTGTTTGTTCATAACAGCAACCAAGAAAAGGGCAGAGCACAAAAAAGACAGGTGGTGGTCCTGCACCCCCTCGTCAACAAGTTGGTTAAGTGAATAATACCCTCACGGGAATATCGATATCTCTCAATGAGCACACTGTCGCGCTGAGCTAAAGGATCCTGTCTGTCCCGCAATATGCGCTGGATTCTGAGGACTCTCCTTATCAATCTTGCACCTTCCACAATGGGTGGCTCGCGTAAACGGACAGGACATGGCTGCGACAGACTTCCCAAATCCACCTTCGCTTTTATAGCCGTGGTCTCTCATCTTGATTACACGAAGTAATTTACAATTACTACTCTGAAATATGAATTACATCTGTAATAATCACATACATGTAATAGAATGTTAATAGTACATTTCCCTTTTTTTAGGAAATGACCTGTGTGTATCTGTGTGAGATCAATAAAAGGATCAAGTGCTGCATTATCTTTAGTTACATTGATGTTATTTATTTATGGTGAAACAGTGGTGGAATATCGCTGTTGCTTTCGTATAAATGAAGCGGACATACCTGCGTGGCCGCGATCTAATCCTGTTTACATAAAGTAAACCTGCTCCCGAGCAGGTTTACGCTTACGGCTCTGTTGCTATGACAGCAAGTCCCGGATGAGCTTCGGGGAACCGAACGATCCAAGATCACGCGAAATCGTCAACAATCAAATCCAGCTAACTTACTTAGCGAGGTACGAAGAACGGGCCCCTGGTCTTCATCTATTTGAGATTGTTCTCCTGAGGAAAGACAATAAAGACAAAGCACAAATATAAATATCACACACGTAACTTATTACAGCTGTATAATATTGTTATATCATTTAGTAACATTACTGCATGCTATATTATCATGACATTTGATGGCTCACCTGGTCTTGCTCCACAATCGGTGTTCCCCTTATTCTCATGCAAAGCTCTGTAGTGCCTAAGCATGGATGAGGTGTTGTTGTTATATCCCAGCTCCCTGGCACATAGCAAACACTTCACCTTGTGCAAAAGTACAGACATCCTCCTGGATGAAGAAAAGCTCCTCAGACTACATGACCTGGATGACCCCACAGATAAAAGCTCACATGTGTGTATGATGGACTAAAACACACTGTGAGCGCTCAGATGAAGTAGAAAGGTGCTGCTGATGTTCCAGCCCCGTCTCCAGACGCTCACAGTCAGTACAGGTTCTTCTTAGTCGTACCTTATGAGTGCCGAGGTTTGGCAGGCTTGTGAGAACAGCGTGAGCCAGGATTCTTTTCTTTGGTCAGTTTGAACAAAAGAAGCAGCACGAGGGGCGGGACCTGCAGAGGGAAACACTCACATCAGCAAACACACCAACCAAACATTAAATGCACTTTGTCAGACCGTACAGAGGCTGCATCACTGACCTGTACGTGCACACAAACTGACAGCTTCACAGGATGTTCAGCATAAACAGATAGAGCAGGATTGAGTCTGCCCTTGTGATACTAAATGTGTGGTGCCCATCTTGTACTCTGCAGTCAGTTAAAGCTTCAAAGATCACACATGAAGTCCTGACACTTTAGTATGAGACAGGTTACAAATAAGGAAACAGTGAGACAGCATCACGGTCCTTAGACACACCACGCTGCTGTGCAGTGTCACAGCTTAATTACCACCACACACCTAATGGCACTCCGAGCCTTAACTGTTGCAGAGCGACCGCTTCACCTGCACGGCCCGAGAGCGAGAGGGAGGGGCAAAGAAAATAAAGCTGAGCGATGACACGTTTAATGCTGTCGAGCCAAAAACATCACTTTGAATCAAAATCACTGCAGTAAATCATCATTTAGGTTTCATAGTGGTTAGCTTCTGGCTTTTCCTGTAACAAAGACCTGCTGCTGCACGTTTAACATGACAAGTACGAGCGAGCAGAGATCTCCAGAGGACTCAAATATGCCAACAACCTTCAACCAGTGCATCCAAACACCAGTGTGTGCAGCACTCTGGGAGCAATTAGAGCAGAAGGTGAATCCTCTGGGGCCCGGTGCACGCTTGAGTAATGAGGGGTAAACTTCACACTTCATCTGCAGCTAGTGACTCCAACACAAGTCCAGAGGGAGGTCTGTCCCCTTAGAGCACTCCCTAACCTCTCCCTTTATACGGCAGCAGATCAGCAGCAATCACACAGCAGTGACAGCTTTTATCTTCCTGCTGATCTGAACCATTTCAAAGTCATGTGTTGGTGCCAAAACACCAGGTTATCAACATGTGTTTCCTGCTCTTAAAAAGACAAACACAAGCTAGCTCCCTTACATACAACATATCTGCATGTCAGAGGGAACAACATGCATTACTTTATATTCAGTCCACAGATTTAAGAGAACAGTTGTGTGGGTTATCTACCTGGCAGGGGTCGGCAGCAGCGACAGCCTGGCTTGCTTTCAAAGCCAGCTGGCAGATGTTTTCCTGACCCATGATGATGAGATAAGTCACAATCAGGACAAGAGAGGAGGACAGGCGCTGGCTGGACGACAGGGCGGAGCTGACCGCCAACAGCCAATCGGTCGCTGCTGCTGGATTGTTGGCCACTTTGCGCAGTACCGACAAATAGGGATGGGTATTGATAAGATTTTCACGATTCCGGTTCCATTTTCGATTCTTTATCGATTCTGTTTAAAAAAGGAGAACACTAAGGTCGATTAGCTCAGAACTTTGTTTTATATCTTCTCTTTGAACAAGGTAGAAATTTAGGAGTAACATGGCCTTACAAACCCAACAGTGAGATCTTAAGAGATCCACAGCCTACGGCTCTTCAATGGGTGTCACAGGGTCCCCAGGAAAGAAATATGTAAATGTAAAATAATAAAATAAATATTCTCCTGTAGCAATAACAAAGTGTAACAAATTATTCTGTAGCAATTACACAAGAATATCCAGTAATGTCCCTACAATTAAACACATTCACTTACCGAAAATCGGTGCAAGCCTTTGACCACAAACTGAGTCACTGCTCGGTGACGTTCGTCTATCCTGGCCTGAAAGGAGACGCTACCGGCAGACTGCAGCGAGAACTGCCAGCATCTGAGCCAGACTCTGTCTGTCTCATCATGGTCACTAAATGCACAGTGATGGCAGGTTTGTAATAAGGCAGATCGCGCTAACATAATGTGCACTGTTAGTTGATTATTTACCTGCCGCATTAACGGGAGAGGACGTGCAAACGTTACCGCTGCTGCTGGGTTGAGATTCACGAGTCCGGAGCGGAATTAAAAACACGACATTCATTTAAAGTTATCGTGTGTTATAATATATATAATATATAATATATATAATGTAAAGTTCTTCCTCTCAAACAAATATTCCCAAATGTTTGTCCCAAACAAAGGAAACCAAGATTACCCTTCAGCCATCCACCCACGAACTAAACAACACTTTGGTTTTCTTATATATTTTAATAAGAATTTATGCTTCTTGATGTTATGCAAACGGAATATTTTGCACAAATAGAAATTCTCTTTGAGTTGGACTGAATGAATTTCACTTAACCTGATAATAATATTGATAATAATAACAATTATTTATTACATATACTAAACAATGAGGGGATGAGCAGCATCAGTAAACACATATTGTTTTTGAATACTATTAATATACTAACACAGTAACCCAAGCCCCTCCCCAAACACACCCAGTCCCACCCACCTGCTGTTACCATAACGATAAGCCAGGCTGTACTGTCCACCTGCTACCAGCAGCCTGTTTACTGGCTCCCAAAAACAGGAACAGGTAAGTCAGCACCTGTTCATCTTATCAACAGCTTATTTACTACAATATGTAGAACAGAGTCACTGACCAGTCAGAGCAGCGTGACAGTGCACACACACACACACACCACACACACACACACCACACACACACACACACACACACACACACACACATCACTGCACTTTAAATCTGAACACTTTCAAACGTGTCACCAACATGAAGAAGACGTTCCAACAGCATAAAGAAAGCCTTCATTATATTTTAGGTGATGCTGAAAATAAGCTCAGTCCTGTTTCATGGCTGTGAATGGTTTGAAAGTCTGAAACCAAACAGTGCCAGCGGTTTCTACAGGATGTTGCCTATACAGCAAACAATACAGGCTGTGCTGTAATGCTAGGTCTGCACTAGCAATACAAGCCAGAACAATGCATGAGCACGATGCTTTAGAAATGACACCACGGAGGCTTTGCTGTGCAACACTCAGACTGCACGAGCCCGACGGGCCGCGGCTTTTTGGGAGAGCACTCAGCGGCACAGTGGCAGCCTGTGATTGCTGTGGTGGAGCCCTGAGGTCATCACAGTCGGGGCTTTGATGGGCAGAGCTTTGACTTTTCTGTGTAAGTACATGAGATTTATGGCAGTTACTTTTCATTTTGATATGTTCTCGTTTATTCTTGTGTTAGTTTATAGAAATGCTTTAGTCACTCTGGGGTCACCACAGCAGGAAGCTCCATTTGTTTCATATGGCAGCTTTTATTTTTAAAGCTTCTTATTTGCCTTTAAAAAGTGGCTTTGTCACTTCCTGAGCCAACGTGTTACCATGACACTAAGGAGGCACACTGGGAATACTGGGAATACAGTTTTAGACCTGAGGCATCATCTGCAAAGGATTTTCATCAAGGTATTAAAAACAATCTTTATATTTAAAATGAATGTGTCCAATAAATGTGGTGAGAGCATTAAAATATTTATGAGAAATGAAAGCAATACTTTTGTTAAAGCTTCAAATCTGTACTTGAATCATGATTTAAACTGTGGTTGTGAACAGGGAATAAAATGATGTAATGAGGTGATGTTGCTCCTCCTCACCTCAGAGACATGTGATCAGTCTGGATGAAACTTTATATGAACTTACATGACGTGTACATTGTTGTTTCCAAATGCACTTTGCTAAACTATTTTAGTACTGTGGCAGTGTGTTGTCGTGTATATCTATTAATAAGTGTTCAAACAGAGATGCTAACAGTGCCTGATTACGTTATCTTATATAAGAAATATGTAGCTTTCAAAGAGAACTCATGGTGATAGATGATGAAGTCTCCCAGCAGCCCTCCTACTGCAGTGTTACTGGGATACGGCTCAGAGACACCTGATCCAGTTCTAACAATAAGCTTTAGAGAAAAAACACAAAAACTAAATGGGGAGTCTCGTGAATCCAAGCTGGGAGCTGGTCCACAGGAGATGGGCCACTGAGAGACAGCTGAAGGCACTGCCTCCTATTCTACCTAGCAACAACAAATAAGGCTGCAGTCTGAGGAGGGAGTGCTCTATCAGTATAACTTTGTACTACAAGCTTTTTAAGAGACGACAGAGGCTGATTATTCGAGGCCTCGTCTGTCAGAAGGAGGACTTTAAATCTTGGATTTAACAGGGAGTCAGTGAAGAGGAGCTAATATGTGACAGATATGCTCTCTTTCTACTTCCTGTTGGTACTCGTGCTGCAGCGTTTCAGGTTAACTGGAGGCTTTGAGGCTTTTCATGGCACCTGTCTGATAACACTGACTCACAATCGTGCAGCTAGAATCACTCTCAGCTTAGTTCACAGACCTACGTGGTTGTTTGTGCACACTGAATGATATAATCTGCTCAAAGATGGCTCCTCACAGCTTCACTGGAGGCCACGATGATGCTGTTTCTAAGAGTTTTAGGGCCGAGCACAACAGCCTCTGTCTGGATTTAGAAGCAGGAAATTAGAGGTCACCAGGTCTTTTAGGTCTCTGTGATCAACAAATCACAACAACAGTCACGTGAAGGCACAGACCAAGAAGTACAGAGAAAATCCCACTAACCGCTCTACCCCAATGAGCAAGCCCTCGGCCACAGCAGGAAGGAAAATCTCCCTTTTAGCCGAAACAGACTGGAGGACGGGCAGACGTCTGACCGACTGGTGGAGAGGGAGGGACTCACATGGTGGATACCCACCTCTCACAGACGGTGAGAGGACAAAGACAAAAGTGTCACCTCATATCAGGCGGCACCTCCAGGGCTGAAAACTGAAACCTGTGCAGAAGTGCCAAAAACTGCAATTCCCCTAACGGCCCCTGGAGCCTGCATCCAAAAGTGAGACAACCCCAACAGCCCCCTATATGAGCACTGTCACAGTTTACAGCTGTAGCTTTTTACCAGGCCTCACCTCTGCCCATCCAAGTGACCCACCTGTGTCACACACACTGTGAAGCTAAGCAGTGTGTCACTATGAAAGCTCTGCTTCTTCCATGGTTTATATACACATGCTGTGTGGATCTGTGTCTGAAGGAGCACAATACATTGGGACGCACACTCATTGTGTCCCAAGTGTCACTTTCAAACTATAAAATACAAAAATAAAATCAGCAGCGTTGCTCTGTTGGTCTCTAAGAGGACATCAGGCTAACATCTACTGTTATTAAATTAGTGCGACACACCATGATGAGCTGCACTCACACTGATACAGCCACATAGTACGTGACAGCTCAAATGATTAATCAGGAGTAATCCCCCAGATATATAACAACGCTCAATCTGGAAATGGCAAAGCCAACCACCCAAGACAGAGCAGCATGTTTGTTTACTGCGGTGCGCAGCTCGTCCTGGTGTTTCCTACATTTCCCACAGGCCAAAGCGCTTCACCACGAAGCTTCCGTACACACGAGGCCATCCACAGTTATCTGGTGATCGGAGAAAACTAAACTGTAAAGTCGTCCGGACACAACTTAGCGCTGAACAGGACCTGCTAATAGCAGCTTAGCATCAACACAAGCTAATGCTAACGTTATACAGCTGACGGCAGGTTCACTGTAACAGATACGCGGCTGTAACTGTAACTGCAGCAGGCTAAGAAAGACTAAGGAAGCTCAGTTAAAGTTATACATGCTGTTCAAAAAACTTTACCTCCTCCAAATCTCATGAACCCATACTTTACTCATAACGCAACATAGAAAACAAATGAGCTCATTGTGAATTTGGTGGCAGCAACATCCCAAAAAGCTTGCAGCATGGCCATGTTTCCAACATCACCTCTACTTTCAACAACCATCCATAAACACCTGGGAACTGAGGAGACCAGGTGCTGGACTTTTCGGAGAGCATCGTTGTCCCATTTCTGTCTGATATAAGGGACAGAGCTGCTCAACAGTCCTGCGGCTTTTCCTCTCGTGATGTCACAAATATCATCAAATATCTGGTGCAGAACTTGCGGTCTTCCACTACAAAGCCCTGCTGTAGTGTGCAGCTTAGCAACATCCTCCATAAACATGTAAAAGACATCATCTCCATGGGAGCATGTTGCTCTAAAACCTGTGTATATAATTCAGTCTTGGTTCCTTTCCAAATGTGCAAGGTGCCAATTCCATAGGCACTGATCTAATGCCAACCATCAGAGATGCAGCCTTTTTAAACACTGATAACAAACTTCAGCTCAGACCATTTGGATATGTCAGTGTTCACAGGCAGAACGTGCAGGTGTTCCTAAACCCATGCAATGATTTCCATGACAGCGCGCCACCTGAGTAACAGAAGATCATGTTGGTTTTCAGATCTTTACTAGATTTACCCAGTAAAGATTTTACACTGCAGAACATTATTCTGATATTGTGCCACAGTTTGTAGATGGGTAAACCAATGAGAGCCCTGTTCTTCCAGTATGCTCCTTTTATACCCAATTAAATGACTTCCCTATGGCCAGATAAGCGAATTAGTTGCAAAATATTCCTGTCCCTCCAACACTTACTTCTCTGGGTTTTTCTGGTCCCCGTCCCACCTTTATAAAGATGAGTCGATGCCCTTAAATTCAAGATCAACTAATACTTTTCACAAAGTAGTAAAATCTTTCATTTTAAATATTTTTGAACATTAATTTAAATTAATAACTGTTGCCTGAATGTACAGTTTCGATTTCGTGAATACCAATTTTCATATGCATAGCCTTCTGCTGATATTATTCCTGGTAAATCTCTCAAAGATACCTTTCTGGTCATCTCCCCTTTCCTTCATGTTATCAGCTTTTGCTTTGGATACCTGAACACTTGAAGGCAGCCTGTGTCTTCCACTGTTATATAATTACAGCCACATTTCTAAAATACAAGTCGTTACTGAAGTTTTCCAAAAACCTGCTTCTTCAACTGGTTAAGGAACCCTGCACCTTGCATCAGTTCTAATCTAGTTTCTCTCAGAGTCACAGCACTAAAACACCATCCATCCATCCATCCTCTTAACCTCTCCTCCAACTTAGGAACCTGTGGTGTCACGAACCCATCCCACCTGTCATGGGTACCTCTTGACCTGCCACTAGTCCATCACTGAGAGACAGAACCACACACTCATATTCACACTATGGTCAATTAAATTTAGGGCCCTTGGATTGTAGGAGAAAACAGGAATACAGCCCCCCGCTGACAGGCGTTAATACCAGGAACAGGTTTTTGCAGGAAGGCACCAGTGTGTAAATCACTGTGCCTACTGAAACTCCAAAATAATATTCTTGAGTAATGGTAAGGTGATTAATGCCATTCAAACAGAATAGTGAACTGAGATTATAGTTATAGCGATGCTCTCACATAGTTTTCATCATTCTTATCTCACAAACACTTCAAAATTCATATAAATAACTACAGGGCTTATGTTGGGTCTGTGTTTCCACAAACCCCGCTAATTCTAGAGACTTATTCATCATGAAGAAAACAAGACAGTCGATCGATCCATTACTTGCACAAGGGAGGCCTCGTCTGTGTCCAGCACGACAAAGAACCCCAATGATGGCCTCCTCTCGCTGCCTTTTATTGACAAACTTCAAACAATAGTTTACAAAACACCTCCCCTTGCAACCCCCTTTGGTTACAAAGACAAGCCACTATATGTAAATGTATATGTGTGAACTTCTGTAAGAGTGTGTGTGTGTGTGTGTGTGTGTGTGTGTGTGTGTGTGTGTGTGTGTGTGTGTGTGTGTGTCAGACCTCCTGCTGACCAAAGGGTCGTAAACCCAGGAAGTTTACATCAAAAGAAACAGATCTTTCAGATCTACAATAAAACCTCCCCCAGCACAGAGTGGCTGGAGAGGTGGTCAGGATCAAAGGGATGGCTTTGATCCTACTGCTTAAACTAAGACTGTACAAATTTAAGAAACACAATGGCAACATTCAACAATTAGACTTAACAGCTTACTCCACTCCTATGGGATCCCACAAGGGTCAATCCTCAGACTAACTCAGCTTTCATTGTATGTTAATTAAGGGTAACTGGACACATTCAGTGGGAAGAATATGCAGCAGTCCTATACTGTACCATGTACCAGTAATAATTAGATGTAATTTCATTTCCTTCTATCTCCATCCATTTATCCATTTCCTATTGACTATGATTCACACCACTGCTTTAATGTTAATATGTTTGCAAGAAGGATCTGTAACAGTTTATGGTTGAATATACATAGTTCTATACTGTGTGATGCGATATGTAGACCTCTCTGTGATGTGTTAAGAGTTTTAGAGGTTTGTTTTAAATAGTGCTATACAATAATGATGGCTATTTATTGTTGTTATTATATGACACTTTAAGCTAATTCTCTGGAGTACACTGAAGGCTAGTTTGTATAAGAGGATTTTTCATAGACTTTCTTATTATTTTGTCCAAATTTGGGAGTTATTATGCAGTATAGTAAAAAACCTTTTTAGTAACATATATGCACAGAAAAGGGGAAACTGGACTTTCACTGAATTACTTCTTTTCGTTAGCCTGGAACAATCAGATTATCATTTTAAACGTAAACTCCAGTTCGAGCGACTTTGAACGTTACATTTAATTGTTTTAAGGCAGAAACATCAGGTTTCCTTTGGGACCTGAACGTAGCGTTCTTACGGGAGGTTGCCGATAGTTGATTGGAGATCTGTGGATCTGTTGTTCTCTTATTGGTTCTTTGCATCTCGTGCTCTTTCTGAGGCCTCAAGCGGGTGAACCAAGCCGCGCGTGCGCTGTGCCTCTTAAAGCGATCCGGTTTGTTGAACGTAACAAAGACCGTAACGGAAATGACCGCATTTCATGCTCAAAATAAAATACTGGATAATTTTTGGATAAAGTGCACCGTAGTTAGCAGTCATTAAAATGAATTTAAAGATAAATAATGACACTGTAGTGATAATTAATATTAAATATTATTAATTAATAATTACTATTAATATTGAGTATTAATATAATGATTAATTATTAATATTAAATGATTTCCCCTCGGGATCAATAAAGTATTCTGATTCTGATTAATATCACAATAGCTAGACGATATTTTACTTTCTTAACAAATTGGTTTAAAGTCATGGCAAACAGACTTAACATCCAGTAAGTGTGTGAAAATATTCTCTTTGCCGCTGAAGTCCTTTAAAGACTTTATAGACTGTAAATCTCAATCCAGTATCAGTGCTGGGAACCACAGACACGCAGTAAGAGAACAGAGACTCCAGTGAAGGCACTCCTACATTCCTTACTAATACTGCACAGTGAAAACATGCAATTCAACTAAACTAGAGCTTCAGTACAAGCAAGACTTGTCAAATGCAAGGGCAGCTTCAGGAGACACAAAAAGGAATCTATAGTTATAGTTATCCGACAGACGGATTGGGGCTGCAGCTGCAGTAATGCGGACGCTGCACCGGTCCGTCGTGGTGAAGAGGGAGCTGAGTGTAAAAGCGAAGCTCTCAATTTACCGGTCGATCTACGTCCCTACCCTCACCTATGGCCACGAGCTGTGGGTAGTGACCAAAAGAACGAGATCGCGGATACAAGCAGCAGAAATGAGCTTCCTCCGTGTAATGTTCTGTCTCAAACTTATGAATAACGTGTTCATAATCTGCTTCGTGAGCCACCATTATCTTTATTGCCGCTCGTCCAGTTCAACATAAAACACACCCACTTTCGTGACAACAAACACTCCCCCTTGCCACTATGGTGGACCACAAGGGACAGTAAGCACGGAGTGCAAACATTATAAGCAATACAACACTCCGAAGGGTGGCTGGCCTCTCCCTTAGTGATAGGGTGAGAAGTTCGGCCATTCGGGAGGGGCTCAGAGTAGAGCCGCTGCTGCTCCACATCGAAAGGAGCCAGCTGAGGTGGTTCGGGCATCTGACAAGGATGCCCCCTGGGCGCCTCCTGGGTGAGGTGTTCCAGGCATGTCCCACCGGGAGGAGACCCCGGGGCAGACTCAGGACACGCTGGAGAGATTATATCTCTCGGCTGGCCTGGGAACGCCTTGGCATTCCCCGGATAAGCTGGAGGAGGTGGCTGGGGAGAGGGAGGTCTGGGCCTCTTTGCTTAGGCTGCTGCCCCCACGACCCGGCCTCGGATAAAGCGGATGAAGATGGATGGATGGATGGATGGTTATACAATTTGTAGTGAACCCCCCCGAATGAAGGATGACACTTTACTGATGACGTTTTGAAGGTTTAATGGCAGTAAACCATCAATCTCACCGTAAGAGCTGGGGATGTATACATAGAAACAGCGTGTAAGCAAAAATAATCCACACTCTTACAATCGTAAACCTTATAACATGAAGTTCGTATCAACGTAACATTTAACAAATGTAGCAACTGTCACAGAAACATCTAAACGTGTCCTCATTTATATCATAACCATACCTTGTGCCTCTATCAAGGGGGCTGCTAATGACAAAAGAAATCTCCATAGGCTCCGTTAAGCCATCACATTTCAAAACTCCCGGGACTGCTGCTGAAAACTACGCCAAAAACAGTTTTTACAGGAAATCGTCCCATCAAAATAAAAGCTTCTACACACGAACAGGAAGTTGGTAGTAGAAAACAGGAATGAGTGCCAAAATAAGGTGCAAGGAAAGGCATTCAGGGTTATTTACACTCCCACCAAAATTACGAATAATTGGTTTACATAAGAACCAAAATGAATAATTTTCCGAAAACAAAATAACCCATGTAGGAGTTACCTTAGGAACTTTCTAACAACAATACAAGTTTTTGTACTGGACGCTCAACAACTGATAGTTTAGTAGAGCGTTGACCTTTATTATTGAGTCTCTTTTCTCCAAGTGAGATCTTTACCCTTCGCACAAGTCCATCTTTTCCACTGACAGTCTCTACAACTCTTGCAAGTCTCCATTCCCCTCTGGGTTCTTATGAGCTGCTTTTCTGTATGAGCAGTCAAAGCATTTTATACAGCGTGCTTCATTCACACAAGCACTTCTTTTTCTAACAATGACACTATGATGGATGCATCGGAGAGGAAGTCGGGGTTCCACATCTTGCCCAAGGATACCGTGGCGTGCAGACTGGAGCAGCCAGGGATCAAACCTCCAACCTTCCAGTTAGTAATTCTACCTGCTGAGCTACAGTCTGTACTTCCTGAACATCACACCCTCCTTTTGTTTCTTTATTTCCAGTAGCAACCAGGACCATAATGAACCCTGACTCCCACAGACACTCAGGATCCACCTGCCCAGTAAGTCACCCGCTAACTGCAACTATCAGAGCCCTGACCTTCTGCAGAGACGAGTCACACTGAACACAGCAAGTGTCCCTGCTCTCAGATACAAACCCGCCTTTAAAAGTTCAGAGTAATGAAATCAGCAGTTCTGATTCTAGAATCTGTAGTCTCACACACATGTGCAGAGCACTTTTTTTGTTTTGGTTCACATTGGTTGATATTCTGCTGCAAACAACTAATGAGAACATTTTATAAAAGCTTTGAGTGTCCATCAGGATCCTGTAGAAACAGCTTCTGGCTGCAGCTGCTGTGGAGCTCCACAGTAACCGGAAACACGTAACTTCAGTTAAATCAACTCTGACAGCGAAAACTAAATTGCGTTTTTGTTACTATTGATGCTGCTGATAAATAAAAATGGTTTTAATTTTTTTTTAACACTCTGGGTTTGTTCAAAAAAATTCACCATGCCCTAAATTGTTCGTGGCCAAAAGTGACACTTGCTGTTTCGCTGATTTTTTTATTTTTTTTACAGTACATCGTGTTGTGCGTTCTGAGTGTAGACCATTGTCAATCAATCTAATCCAGTGTCTCCTGTACAGGAGCGGTCCCTAATAGGCCCACGGACCGGGACCGGTCCGTGAGTCTTTTGGTACCGTTCTGCGAGAGTTGATCCTCCGGTGTGAAATGTATGGTTGTAGTTGTGTGTCTTATTTTGAAAGAACTATTTACGCGTTACCATAGCGACCAGAGAGCATTAAAAAGCAGAGAGGAGGATGTCACTGTCATTGTTGTTGGCGCACAGCTCAAGTCACGTTTATTATTATATTTACAAAATACCACAGTTTCTTTTTTTATTCTTTTGTTGTATTTATCCGCGACACCTTAAAGGTCGTTCCCTGAAAATATTGTCTGACATTAAAGTGGTCTGTGGTGCAAAAAGGTTGGGGACTCCTGCTGTACAGTACAGAATGCGTTTAGCTTGTCGAATTTACATAAATCTTCGATCGCTAGCAGTGTAACTCTGAAGTGCTGCACTGTATGTTTGTAAGTTTTCTCCCAAACAAACACAACAATGCCGACGAAACGTTTTGCACCCTCAAATGCACCTTTAGGTTTCATTCCATGATACTGGACTTATGTTTCTACGAAGGTTTGAACTCTAAGAGTGTTTAACATGATAGTGATTTATTGATTCTAACCCTAAATCTATCTAGTAATGTCTGCACATATTTTCAGTACTGATTTTAAAGTGTTTTAATCCTTCTGTCACTCAGGGAACCCAATAAGGATTCAAATACTTCAAAAGTCAACCAATGACATTGATGTGTAAGACTATTTAATAATTATTTATTTTTTATATTTCATTTATTCATTCATTCTTTGCACTGTGATTTAACCCATCTTTGTGTAAAGCAGGGGTGTCAAACTCCAGGCCTTGAGAGCCAGCGTCCTGAAGCTTTTAAATGTATCTCTGCTGCAACACACCTGAATAAAATTATTAGGTCATTAGCATGACTCTACCCTACTGAAGTAAATTTAAATAAATGTAAGTACATACCACCAGGTAGCTCCACTCGTACCCAGTGTAACGGGAAGTGAGAGGGTTAGGTTTTGGCGCTTTGAATGTTCAGTTGTGTGATGCAGCGATTAACGTTTGAGTAAAATATTGGGCTCCCTCGTGTCTTCCCTACATTCCTCCACAATGTACGTTTTTGCAAAAATGTACTTCTAGAAGTACTTTTATTGCACGATGTTCATTCACTCATGAGCTGCTGCAACATGAATCAAATGGCTGAACTGCCACCTTGGCGTGCAGTCAAGTTCTACAGTCTGCTAATGATCTAATAATAAGTATTAATATTCCTCACTCACCTTACTAAATGTTTGTGAACACAGCCAGAAACATTTGCATCACAAACACAGACTAGTGTTTATTAGCAGAAGCTTTTGGGTGGTTGCTCTCAAACCTGTGTACAAGTTGAAGCATTAATGGTCCCTTCACTGATTTCCAGGTATCCAATGTCAGGGCTAACAGATGGATTCAGACGCAGGCAGCGTTCTGGCAAGCAAAGGGTTGACAATTTATTAACACAGAAGGGAAACCACAGTGATGTGTATATACAGTGCATGGGGGAGGGCTTCAGGGCTCCAGGGGAAGGAATCCACACTCGCTCTCCACTCGGCCCAAACTCCGCCACTCCTCTTCTTACGCACACTCGCTTCTCCACAGCCACTCTCGCTCCAATTTCCACTTATGTTGACACACACAGGGATCACAGGTCAGGGTCCGCCACCAGTTCCGGGGAGATCTAAACACAAAGAGTCCAATTAGATCAATACGCCACACAACACTGAGAGAGTTTGTCTTAGGAGAGCTGAGAGCACGAACATGGGAGGTTCAACATTCCAGTGCCGAATACTCCGTGCCGCAGCGTTAAATAGGCAAGGGGGACGCCGCCTGATCAGCAACAGGTGTAGAAATCACCGCAGATACGTGGGCCAAGGGTGAGAGCCCACAATGAGCTCCACCCAGGGAAGCAGGAGAGAAAACAAAACAAACCTGTGGCCAACATGAGCGAGCCGGAGAGGCACAGGGACCATGACAGCCAATACCAAGTGCACAAGTTCACCCCAGATGGTTCCTCTTCTCTGTAACTTGGAGGATGTGGAGTAGGCTGTATTTTAATCAAAGACATATCAATCAATTAATCAATAACCATGTCTAAAAACAACACAGGTTGACCAAAGTGCTGTACACAGTAAAAGAAAAAGTAAAAAGTAGAAACAAATACACACAATGAACAAAACAAAAAATAATCCCAAATTTCGTTTTTTTTTTCTGAAGGGGTCAAACACTTTTATGCAAGAATGACAGCGAGGTGAAAAACCTTCACCCGCAAGAAAACTCCAGCTGTGACTCATAGTACGAACACACACCTCACAGTAACACACTTTAACTGTTTAATGTGAACTTTTTGCCAAGCTAGCTAATCCTGACCAACACACCAGACACAGAAGATAAAGGAACGATGTTTTACTGTTAGAGACAGAAAGGTTAAAACATTTTGGCAGAGGGCTAAAAGGGGCTAAAATTACCCAAAAAGAAATTCCATTTGACCAAAAGCACTTAATTTTTAAAAAATTAAGTATATAGTTATGAATAATGAACAAATAATTAACAAACTGGAGTTTATAAATCGTGTAACACATCCTTATGGTAAGAAATTTTACCTTAATGCGTTACATGTGTTAGAAGTCAATGTATCTTTAACAATATACTCCTTATTTTATATCTCCTGATCCTTCACAGAGCTGCATGAACCTGTTGTTGATGTCAGAGAGTCAAACTCTGCTGAAGAGTGGGTTGTTTCCTGTTCAGCCACTGGTCGACCTGCTCCCACTGTAACACTCAGTGTCTCACAGTACAACACTGTCAATGTGTCCAACACCAACGCTACAGTCACTGTCACCACTACAGCTGTGCTCTCAGGTTCACGTAAACACAGCACACAGGTGGGATGTGCAGCACGAGTGCTCTCTGCTCCTCACAGAGAGGTGATGGAGACGATTCCTGAGGTCCAGCAGACGTCAGATTATCAGTGATGGTGAGAAACTGAGATGCAATAACAATGCATTGTGGTAGTATGCATTTTCTCTTTGATCAATAGGTGGACTTGTTGGTGTGCTTTGGATCAAGTGCACTTCAGCTTGTGGTCGTGAACAGATGCCAGACATTCTCCTTCAGGATCCCAGAAACTGGATTCTGTTCATCTTGACGTTGCATCTCCAGACTGAGAGATCTCAATTACTTTGTTTCTTATTTGCTTCTGAATTTCCTTGGATTGCGCCATGATGTGTAGTTTTTGAGGATCTTTTGGTCTACTCTACTTTGTCAGACAGGTCCTGTTTAAGTGATTGATTCAGCACAGGTTTGGCAGTAATCGGGCCTGGCTATGACTATGGAAAAATTGTATATTTTCTATTGATAAATGCAAATATTTTATGTCTGTTATGTGCATTGCCGTGTGGAGAATATAAGGAAAAAAATTGTGTGGTTTACATTGTTTCTTCCTCTTAGATTTCTTGATTTTTTTAAAAATTGCAATAACTTTATGTTAATTTCAGTGCACTTTCACATTTCTTTAAATTCAAACTACAGTCCTGTGAATAACTAGAAACACTTCTAGCAGCACAAATGTGAGGTAATTGTTTTCTGCTTGACTTTATCAGTCTCTCATATTGTTGTGGAGGAATGTTGGCCCACTCTTCATTACAACGTTGCTTCAGTTCTTTGAGGTTTGTGGGCATTTATTTAAGCACAGCTCTCTGAATGTCCCAGGTTGAGGTCTGGACTTTGCTTTTCAGCTATTCTGCTGTAGATTTGCTGCTGTGTTTGGGATCATTGTTCGACTGCAAGACCTAAACTTTACCTATTAAACAGTTAACTCTGTATTTTACACTTTATGTGAATATTGTTGCAGATTTCAATTATTAATGTTTTTATAACTTTGTTCTTTCTTATATTTAATATTATACAATATTTATACTTCATGTCTCTGTCTTCTTTTGAACACTCCAGCACAGCATCACTATAACTTTGTCCTCACTGACAATAAAGCTGTTTTATATATTTCATTGCAAATCTTTCAAGCAATTTGTAGCTGTATCTTAAGATATTTTGTTAATAATATAGTATTTTATATTGTTTTTTTCCCCATATTTGAGAAATATTTAACATGTAAAAGTCTGTTTATGTACAATTTGGTGATATTAGCCCTGATTATTGGAGGAACTTGTACATGAAGCAGATTTCTGAGACTTCAGATTTGAAGGTTGTTGTCATATAATCTAAATGATGGCAGATTAACGTTCCCTACCTCTGTCCTACAACCACAGGACTCCTTTGCATTCGACTGATAGAAATTTCAAACTCAGTGTTAATGAAGATTTCAAAGGCCTTAGTGCAGGGGTAGGGAACGTCTAAAACCTGCAGGGACACCGGCCCTCAAGGCCTGGAGTTCCCTACCGCTGCCTTAGTGTGACAGGAATGAAGCTGTAGCGCCTCCCAGTGGTTGAAAAGAGGTACACAAGAGGTTTTTGCAACCTGCTGTTTAATGAAGGTAATCAGCTGGGACAAAGGTACATTATGAGAATAATATCTCTGACAAACCTCTACCTCAATTAAAAGATGCATTTTGATTTACATGAATGCATTTCATCTTCTCTGCAAAGGCTACACAACCTTCTTTGCCATTTGAGTGTGTCCAGTCCAGCTGAAACCAGCTCATTACTGATGGCATGAAAACGATCTGTGAGGTAACATTTTTACTGTCATTCATTCCTGTTGAAAACTTGTCACGTGTTTGCTTAGGTTCTTCTCAGTAATCCTCCCATATCCTGTGTAAAAACTACCCGAGCTTAAAGTATACAGACTGCCGGGAGGGGCGAGACGGGAATTTTCATTGCATATATATATATATATATTAAAATACAGATAGCAGCAGCCACGAAAACATAGGCAAGAGAGAGCATAGCAGTGTCGTAGATGTAGCCAAATAAGACAGATAAATTAAGATGGAAAATCCCCAAAACAAAACCCAATCTTTAGTGTGGGAGCATTTCCATGTCATTCCCAAAGGTGTAATTATTTTCAGCGACTGCAAACTGAACACAAACTTTTCATAACTGAGTTTGTTTCTTCAGTTGTATTTTGGTAATGCTGTTGTACAGCAGGGAAGCAAACACAAGTGCTAACGCTAACAACATCCAATCAGGATTCATTGGTTAGATCAAAGCTAACATCTGCATTACATGTGAGCACTACACATGTTATTTAACATATATAACGTATAAGATTTTTACATCTTTCTCTTTCCCTCGAGAAGAACTGCTAAAACTGTAGAAATAACATTACAGAAAAGCAGGACATGCTCAAGCAAAACATTATAGAAAGTCTGTCACGGTTCTGGGTCAGTTTGACCCAGTATTTTGAGTTGTCATGTTTTTGCAGGTTTAGTTTAGTTCCATGTGTCATTTTCTGTCTCTCTCTCTATGTCGAGTCTGCGTCTTAGTGTGATGGTTTCTTGTTCCTGTTTTATTGTGAAGGTCTGCGTCTCATGTGAGTGTGTTCAGTTTTACCTCTGTCTCGTCTTGGTGATTATTCCCAGCTGTGTCCACCACCTGTGTGTAATTCCCCTGTGTTTCTCTGTGTATTTAAGTCGTGTCCACAGAGTCTTCGCACACGGACTGTGTAGGTCTGAAGGAGGCTCAATTTGAATTCCAATACAAGACTCAACAAGAGCAAATAGGAACACTCCAACAACAGCTCCTAGAAGCTCAACACCAACTCAAGGAACAGGAAGACAAACATAGGCAGGACCAGGAGACACTGAACATGGAAATCAGTGAGCTTAAATCCCAGCTCTGCTCCAACAAGGAGCTTCATGACATGAAAGTAGAGACTCTTTATCAAGAGTTGAAAGAAGTCAAAGCGTCCTACATTAAAATCACACAGGAGCAAAATGAACAAAATTCCAACACAGCAAATGGAAAATCTGAGCTTCTGGTGGAAAAAGACACCAAAGAACAGGACAAGGAAGAAGAAGAAGACTCCCTGACATCAACTGAGATGTCTCTGCATGACTCTCTACAACAAACAGAAGACAGAGAGAAAACGATAACTACCAATCCAGCTGAACTCGAAACTGAAGCTAAGACTGTGGCAGACAAAAAACCCAAGAAGAAGAAGAAGAGGAACTGGCTGCGTCGGCTTTTCGGCTGTACCAGTCCACAGACAGACTGATTTACACAACTGTGGAAAAACTAAATAAATACAAAAAAAAAAAAAAAGGAAAACATAGATGTGTCATTATTTCATATAGATTTCAAATAACATACCATTTGATGTCAACATGTTTTAGTTGCATTTGCAGTGCTCGTGCTGTTATATTCTTATGATTCTGTTCATTTTATGAGTGTATCCTTCAGCCTTGCTTCACATATTTACTGCTGCTTGATCAGCTTTAGTCCTGCTAGCATCAGCACAGGTAGAAACAGATCACACATCAGAGAATCGGCCGTGCATCTAAATGGAAATGGAAAATAAAAATGAAAACATAGATAACTGAGCTGAACTTCATAGATCTGAAAGTTGACCAATGCATACATAGTGCTAAAACTCAGGTATCGGGAAAACACATTATTTTATATTATGCTGATGTCAGGGCTCTGAGTGCGGGCAGGTGGAAATGTGGATCCAAATGCAGGACTCTGAGACGAAATGTAACTAAAACCACAGCTTTTATTGCTGGCATGAAACAAAAACAGAAACCAAACCATGAAACCAAGCAGGAACACACAGGCAGGGTCTGAGGGTACGACGCGACACCAAGCATGGGAAAACACAGGGCTTAAATACACAGGGTAGCAATGAGGGAATGGGCCACAGAAGGGAGACACAGCTGGGGGAGCTGAACTTTATAGATCTGAAAGTTGACCAATGCATACATAGTGACAACACATTATTTTATATTATGCTGAAGTCAGTTTTTATCCAATTTTATAACTATATCATATAATAAAGTCTGCTTTGAAGTTTACTATGGTAACAATTCATCTTTTTAGGCTTTTCAGAAACACTAACTTCATAGGTATGAACCAACAAACCATTTTTCATCATGAAAATAAAAAATAAATCTAAAGGAGATAAACATCACAACTGTTCAACCAAGCATTAAGTCCATTTTGAAACAAAGAACGATGTACACTCAGCCAATCACATGGCAGCAACTCAATGCAGTGTAAAAGGTGAGATGTAAAATAAAACAATTAAAAATATTAATTAATCTTAATCAATCTTCTAACTCCCCTTTACATACAAAGCTGTGGCCAACCTTACAAACCATTTTGAATTTTTTCCAGCCGAGGCGTTCAAAATAACCAAACTGCTGATAGTCACGGTTTAATTTGGGCAGCTGCCTGCCTAATATAATGTAAAATCATCACAATATTTTACACAAAGAGAGTAAATGTATCCTTGTACTCAGCTAAGACAGCTGGGCTGCTGTGGCTTGTGTTTATGTTCAGAGTGACATCTGATTTAAAAGCAGACTGTCATGGTTGCGGCTGTGTGCAGGCAGGATGAGGACCCAAACGCAAGCTCACGGAGGCAGGAATGAACTCAAAACACAGCTTTATTGCTGGAGAGAGAAACCGTACAACCTAAACGAGGAAACTATAACGTAACACACAGAGAAACACACGGCCATGAATGAGGGAGAACGCGACACAGAACTGAGGGAGACGCAGACATAAATACACAGAGGGTTAACGAGGGAAGTGGGAGCACACGGGGAACACAGGTGACACTGATAATCATAACAAGACACGGCAGGAGTGAACGCAACACTGACGGGAGACTGTCAAAGTAAAACAGGAAGTACACGGAGGTTCAGAGAGGAGGAGAGACAGCACGGGGAGAGCACGGACATAACGGGCTGGGAAAACATGGAATAAAACTCAAGGAGGGGAAACGAGGGCTCACAGATAAACAGAGGGGCACACAGGAGGTAATCAAATAAGGAACATCTTAACAGAAACCATGGCATAAATAAAGAACAACACACAAAACATACGAAAACTAAGAATGGTGGGCCAACATGGCCCAGGATCATGACAGACAGCAAAAGACACTGAGCAGCATATCAGTCAGCATGGGAAAAATGCCATAGATTTAAGGAACCAGGCTAAAATAATTGGTTTCTAGTGGGTTCTATTGTAAGTGCTCTATATTTCAGCATGGCATACTGTATGCATCCTACACTGAGAACCCTTGAAGCTGATCATCAGGGTATGCTGTGTACTTCTTACACAGAAGATAAAATAACATGCAAAGATTTTAGATGGTTGTGGTTGGTCCTTACACACAGATGTAAGGTCAAAAAAAAAATCACCCACAATGGATCGTTCACAGACGCTGGTCCAGTGGAACCCACTTCCACAAAGGCTGCACCTGCTCTGGCAGAACAGGAAGCATCAACTACATAGTAGCTATTTTCATAATTAAGACATCAACTATAGGTGTTCCCAAAATGTGCCATGTTGTCTGCACACCTGACAGCTCAATAAGTCCTGTGTTGATTACAGATGGTGGTTGTTTCCAGAAACAGCACTTGCATAAAACAAGTACAGAGCACTTTATGAGCCAACCTGCTTCTTTAATGAGCATTTAGGTTGTTTGTATTCAGTGTTCACAGATAATATGCTCATTAAAAGGGGGGATCCACTATGTCCTTCTTCACAATCCTGTCTGCCAACTTTAAGAAGAAATCAGAGTGACGCAGAAGCTTTAAAACAGTGTTCAGAATAATCAGTGATGCTTTTATCTGAACTGATGACAGATAAAGATGAACGTGAGTGTGGCAGAAGAGTAAGTTCTCCCTCTTTCTTGGAAGTATACAAAAGTCTGTTGTTTCTAAAAAGTTCATAAACAAACAACAAGTTCTTACAGAATGAGACGTGAAGCCTGGAGACGAGCAGTTCAGACACGCTGTTATTAAATTCTACCTGAGCAGGTTATAGTTCACCTCAGTTACGGAAGAACAAATAACACTTGGCTCTGGGAGCTTCAGTTTTTATACACTGTCGTAGCACCACCCTAAGCCATCATTTGCATCAACACCTACATCACTAGCCCAGCAGTTCTAAGAAACTTCTCTGTTTGTGGTTCAGAACCTAATGTGACACCAATGAGCACAACAGCATGCAGCTGCAGCTTGTTGTTCATACCTGGCTTTACAATAAAGAGCCATGTTTGCAGGCAGCTGTTTGAAGTTTTGTGTAAAATATCATTTTTATAGAAATAAACCAAATGTGTCTAAATATATTAAGTAAACAATCAGAATAAGAACATTTTGAAATAAAATCCAAAAACTGCATCTGGCTTAGTTTTTGTTGAATAAATAATGACTCTGTGTAATATGTCATGTGTTGTATATGTAAGTTGTATTTGTACAATGAAGCCAGGCTTTCTTTGTGTTAGCTGCCTGACAAAACCTAAAACTCTAGTCAGAGATTGCAGGTGTCACAACAGACATGATCAGCTTTCTCTGTCGATCCTATCTTTCTGTTTCACACTCTGTGCACTCATATAAAAAAATCTTTAAAAAAAACAATCACATGACTCTTCTTCCACACAACATGATCCCTGAGTGCCGCCTGCTCCAACCAGACATGTTCTCACAGCGACGATGGTGATAATTAAAATCTACAAAGAACGTGATAAACATTATTAAAATGCAGCACTGTTAAAGCAACGTGATTAATGCTGCATTAAAATGAGCCTTTAGCACATAGAGATGATTCAACAGTTTCATTTGAGTTCATTGTTTCTAAGGCAGATGCTACACCAGTGAAGGTGCACTTAGTTTTCACACACTGCTTCTGCATTGTGTCTTAGTTTTAGTGGATTAAATAATGACAGTGTTTGTTTGTTTTTCTTTAGTAACAAATGACCTCAGACCAGCTTATAATATTTTATAAACAAATAAGCATAAATGCATAAACTCAGCCTGGAATAACATGGGATAAACATGGGATGTGCATTTTTTTATTTGTTTTGTGTTACTGAGTCTTGCAAGAATGCCAACCTTACCAGCAGCAGCTTGGTTTTTTTGTTTGTTGTTTTTTTAATTGAATGAGTGCTGAAAGTTGAGCAACAGCTGTGACAACGAGAGAAGATGGAGCCAATCAGAAACAACTGTGAAAATGTACAATATGCAAGCTAAGAAAGCAAAGTGTAGCAATGTTGCCATCATTTTTGTTATTGTGGGATTTTTTTCAACATTCACTGAAAATCACTTCTCTCATATTTCCTCTTTATTATTTTCATCACTGTTTAAGAAACGTAACAAAGTCTTATAAAGCATCTAAACCAGCATCATGAAGTGATGTTTAAAGATGGCAGCAAGCTTACAGCATCTCTCAACTCAAGAGCAACATTCAAAGTGCACAGGCTGAAGGAAATGATTGATTTTATCACATGCAATTACAATACGCCTTTTCATCTGTATCTGGATGTACAATGGGTATCGTTGTTTGTCCCAGCAGTTTACAATACAGAGTGTGCACGTCTGTGGGGCTTTTATAAAGATTTCTATTTGCATTGATACGATTGCTTGGATCACAAATTGTTCTAACTTGATTAAAGTCACCAATGATAAAGGTATTCTTGCGCTTACAGTTACCATTATTATCTCTGTTTGCTATCAGATCATCACATCCCCCTTGTGGGATCATGTTGATGATATGCTGGTTTTCTGAACACGTCCGTTAGTCATGCAGAGCACAGTGCCAGAGAGCGCCACCAGCAGGAACATGGAAGTCTTCATTGTATTTCTATATCGAAAAAGTAAACAGAGTGAATATATAAATCAGTATTATTTCATTTCATTTATTAACTTGTTTATTTTTGTTTCCTAAATGTTAATCGTGCTTAACTATTAAAGTAAAAATACAGATAGATAGGAAACTCTCTGAAAAGTCAAACTGTTTTCAGTGAGTTTATATATTTGCCAGAGGAAAGGTCAGAATCTGCATATCTGACCACTTTGAATCAATTTATATCTAAACAGAAATCAGTAAAAGTTCAAATCAGTTTTATCAATATCCTCACTTATGAGGATATTGATATCTGTATAACTGGAGTTATTATAGATGTTCATACATGACATTTCTGAAAAAGGCGAGGGTGTCAGGGTCCCTGTGTCTACCCGCTCGCCTCAGTGTGGCTACATGTGTTTTTTTGTTTTGATTTTGTCCCCGCTCTCTCCCTCCCTCCTTCTCTCACTGCCTGGGCGGAGCTCATCTGTGGGCTCCTGCCCTTGGCCCACGCACCTGGTGACACCTGTGGCTCATCACCCAACAGTGTTCCAGTCCCCTTATAAGATGGCAGCCCTGTATTTCTCGTCGCTGGACCGTTGCCGACTCTCGTCAGTGTTAACCCCAGCTCAGTTCGTTCTCGTGTTTCCCTAGCGATCTTCTTACAGTAACCTTTTGCATCTCTGTGAATAGATTTCCCTGGACCTGCCCCTGTGTTACCTGAGCGATCAAGTGTGGGAGGATTGGAGCGAGCTTTTGTGTTTCTTGTGGAGTGTGAAGAGGAGCGTGGAGCGTGGATGGAGTGAGGACTTTGGAGCGTGGATGGACTGCAAGTGTCTTTCCCCCCTCCTGTTCGTGTGTGGATTCCCGGAACCCGTCTTTTCCCCACTGTGTAAATAGATCACCTGGTGCTTCTGTAAATAAAAAACCTTTATTGTTCCCTACTCAGAGCCTACGCGTGAGTCCGTTCAGTCCCGTTGTGACAGAGGGTAAGGACGTAAATCGACTGGTAAAGAGGGACTGGTGAAGAGTCTGCAGCCGCAGCACCAATCCATCTGTCCATCTCCTGTTCCCTTCTCTGATCACTCGTGAACAAGACTGCGAGTTTTGTAACTTAATAAAAGCAGTAATTTGTTTGCCAGAGGGCCCCTTCCACGTCACACCCTGTTCTTTCCTTCTTGTCTTATATGAAAATTCACTTTGTGTAGCTTTTTGGGAAATTGTTAAACTTCAGGAAGATTCTGAACATGCCCCATCGTTTAGCCAGCTCTTTGGAGCTGAGCAGGTTCAGGCCTGTTGTTGTAAGTTTTATAAAACGATCTCATTTAAACGAATAATCCAGCTGAAGCTTCAGACAGCCGTCAGACAGTGAAACACTGCCATCTGCTGGACTCGAATAACAAAGACGCTGCTTTGACGGGTGAGGGAGTTTCAACAAGTCTGCAACGACTCAAGCATCAAACTACAGAACTATTCTAGCGGACATGGTGCTCTAATGACTGCTTCATTAACGCAGGTCAGAAAGGATCAAACATATCAATAAATTATGAAATAAAAAAATTACTGTTTCACTGCACACACAAACCTTCTCTCATTAGCACAACACTGCCCAGGCCTCAGAGTGTATTCCTTATAGACTATTAAACCTTAGCATGTTATTTTAATGTCTTACAGGTGAAACAGCCAACCAGTAATCCTAACTGTCATTTAAAATATTCAGCTGCAAAAATGCTTTTAGCAAATAGTTTTTTATGACTGTGCTAAGATTCAATACTAGATTTTTGCTGGTCTGATTAAAAGGTTAAATGTAGAAGTTTTGGGATCATATATTAATACTTCCAAAACAATAAAGTTGTTGTAGAGAATCTATGTTCATTATTGTTGCTCATCATGGAAAGACAAAGACATCAGACTCTGCTGAAAGATTTTACACTCCTACTCTCTGCACACAGCGGTCTGAGGGACCTTCCAGGATTGGGATTGGGTTATTTATTTTGTTCTTTTTCGGTCTTACTGGTTAGTAGGTTGTGATTTTCTACCTGTTGATCTCTCATTTGGAACATGATTTGCTCTGGAGCAGATTAGGTTCAAAGCATGAGTTGACCTGGCATTATGTCTTGGATTACAAAAAACTCCCACATTAAACCTTGAAGTTAGCCGGATAAGACAGCGTTCTGTTTCACAGTAAAGGCCTCAGAGAGTTGTTGCTAACCAAAGTCTATCTTGTACAGCCATGCAGCATCTAATGACGTTTTGTAACCTGTCACTACAAAGGAGCAGTGAAAGCTCCCGGCCCAGACGGCGTGTCTCCTGCCACCCTCAGACACTGTGCAAACGAGCTGGCCCCAGTGTTTTCTGGCATTTTCAACTCTTCACTGCAGGCATGTCATGTGCCTGCCTGCTTCAAGTCCTCTACCATAATCCCTGTCCCCAAGAAACCTAGGATCACTGGACTAAATGACTACAGACCCGTGGCTCTGACATCTGTGGTCATGAAGTCATTTGAGCGCCTGGTTCTCTCCCATCTCAAGACCCTCACGGCCCCCCTCCTGGACCCCCTGCAGTTTGCATATAGAGCCAACAGGTCTGTAGATGACGCCATCAACATGGCCCTACACTTCATCCTGCAGCATCTGGACTCCCCAGGAACCTACGCCAGGATCCTGTTTGTGGACTTCAGCTCTGCCTTCAACACCATCCTTCCAGACCATCTCCGAGACAAGCTTTCCCAGATGAATGTGCCTGATCCCATCTGCCGGTGGATCACTGACTTCCTGACGGACAGGAAGCAGCATGTGAGGCTGGGAAAGAATGTCTCAGACTCCCGGACCATCAGCACCGGCTCCCCTCAGGGCTGTGTTCTTTCTCCTCTGCTCTTCTCCCTGTACACCAACTGCTGCACCTCCACCCACCAGTCTGTCAAGCTAATCAAGTTCGCAGATGACACCACCGTTATTGGACTCATCTCGGACGGGGATGAGTCTGCCTACAGGAGGGAGGTTGAACGTCTGGTGACCTGGTGCAGCCACAACAACCTGGTGCTGAATGCCCAGAAGACAGTGGAGATTATTGTGGACTTCAGGAAGCACACAGCCCCACTCCCCCCCATCATCCTGACTGACACCCCCATCACCTCTGTGGACTCATTCCGCTTCCTGGGTACCACCATCACCCAGGACCTGAAGTGGGAGCCCACCATCACCTCCGTCATCAAGAAAGCCCAGCAGAGGATGTACTTCCTGAGGCAGCTGAAGAAATTCAACCTGCCAACACGGACGATGATGCAGTTCTACACTGCAATCATCGAGTCCATCCTCACCTCCTCCATCACCGTGTGGTACGCTGGAGCCACTATCAGGGACAAACAGAGACTGCAGCGTGTTGTGCGCTCTGCTGAGAAGGTGATTGGCTGCAGACTCCCATCTCTGCAGGACCTGTACACCTCCAGGACACTGGGGCGTGCAGCTCGGATCTCAGCTGACCCTTCTCACCCTGGACACAGTCTGTTTGACCTGCTCCCCTCAGGCAGGAGGCTCCGGTCCATTCGCACCAGAACCTCTCGCCATAAGAACAGTTTCTTCCCCTCTGCTGTTGGACACATGAACAATAACCACATGACTGTCCCCGCCACTAACACATGACCCTACGCTGTGTCACTGCATCATTTCATGTTTGGCACTGATCATCACCTGCACTCATGTATATATGTTTCTACGTAGCACTCTTAATTCTTATTCTCATGTATATATGCATGTATATCTCATGCACATATCTTTCTTTCTACATAGCACTTTAATTCTTATTGTTTGTACTGAAGCACCGCAGCAATTTCCTAATGTTGTAAACCTCAACATCTGGCAATAAACCCCATTCTGATTCTGATTCTGAAATGATTGCTGTTTTAGCGCACATACACAGTGTGGTGATCAGTATAAGGACATTAAAGTGATGTTGCAGAAAGCTGCATCTGGTCAGAAGGAAAAAAAACACGCACACTTGGAAGACTTGGCCAGATTTGCACAAAATGAATGGCTGACAGTGGACAGATACAAGGATGTGGATGGTCACACCCTCGTGCATTAAAGAGGCCGTTCACAAAACCAAACACTAAACAGACACTGATCAGTTTGCCTCACTAACTCATCTACACAAGGCGTGTTGTAGAAGTAGAGCAGGGCGATATGGCCAAAAATATTCATCACGATAGAAATTTGAAAATGTGCGATAACGATATAACTGACACGAGACAAAATATTTTACAACTCCACTTCATTTGTGCAAAAAAAAAAAAAACCAATCAATGTATTTTCACTTAAATAAGCAGCTGCTTTTCATGTGCATTAAACTTATATAAAAATGTAACAGTGCAAATGCAAATTCCTCGCTGACAGTTTAACCAAAAGGCATTTCCAGTGGAAACTGGCCGACATATCCTCAGCACAACCATGTATAATATCCACAAAACTTAAAAAGAGGTTAAACAAACACACAATACAGTAATATTATGTTGAAGCACAGTACGTATCACTGTCGATTTCCAGAAAAATCAAATTTGCTGTATTGCCAGGCCTGAATCAACCTGTTAAACTTATCAAATTATTGTCATAGATATGAACCTATTGACTGAAACAGAATAATCCATTCAAGCCTCCATCATCATCCAAGATCACTGTTAGTATTCAGATTATTTTATCTCTATTTTCCTCTAGAATGTTTTGAAAATCAGTATTTGATCAACAGACTTTTTAAAAGTGTATTTTGATCCTATTGTTTACGCGTGTAATTGCATTTTTATTGACATTTTGACAGGAAAACCCTTAATCAAATTGTATCTTTGGTATCTAATAATAATATTAACAATAAAAGTAATGTTACATATGCAATATGCACACAATAATGATGTGCAAACAAACAAGAAAAATAGAAAAAAATGACAATTTAAAAAAAATAATACCCTGTTTATAAAAACCACATATGACCACGACTCCAAATGTGCAATTGTCACTGCATCTAAACATGACAGATGACATATTACAAACAGGTAGAAACGTATAATATACAACATGTTGTGAAGCTGCTACTGGTGCAGTTAGCTTTGCTTTAGGCTCCCATACACAGCACTGCTGACCCTAATCACCTCATACAAAATGTTACTTACTTTACGTGCAGTGCAGTATTGCTTTAACTTGCAATATGTTACAATAGCCAAGTCACTTCTATATTTATGAGGATGTAGACAATAATGTTGGCTGATATGTAAAACTATGAGATATCGAGTGCTGGGAAGATATTATTGATGGATCAGATTCATGAGTGTTTTATGTACTTAAGCCACAGTTAGAGAGTGAAACAGAGACTGACACTGGTTAGAATTGTACAGTAAATATCTTATTTTGAACTTTTATGCTGAACTACAAACTGTGAACTGTGCGATCTCTGCCACCTGTGGTGCCTGGTTTACTGTGTGTAAAACTGCGCAGGTTCCCATGTGTCATCCCACACTTTGCCACTGTCAGGAGAAAAACACAACAAACAACAACCACACACACAAAATAGGATCATTTAGGTTGTGACATATGACAATTTTTTAGGATGAAATATCTTCTATATTCATGTCATGCTTTATACACCTTCATTGTAATATAAATGAATGAAATCAAGTCAGAGAGTAATAATATATGAAGCAGACGTCAAGCAGGACCACAGCAGCAGCCACGATCCTTCAGAACCTGCTGGATGAGAGAGCACAGAAACTCCAGGGAAGAAGTTTAGTTAGTAACATGCATGAACTGCATTACTGAGACGTGTGTTTACAGATGGTGGTGAGGGAGAGGGGGAGAGTTTTGTAGTAACAAAGTTGTTACTACATACCATGTTGAGCAGGGCTTCCACTTGACTTTAACTTCTTCTTTTTCCTGAAAAACATGATATAAACAAACATTTAGTTAAGAAAGACATGCAAGTTGCATACAAAAAGGAGCCTACAAACATTTGTGTACTATTGAATGGCTCAATATATTATACAATTAGTTTACAAAAACACAAGAACCACTACAATGCTTGTACTGCCAGCATCGAGTGCATGTCAGCAAAGCAACACTGCTTACATTGTGGCTCACAAGCAAAACTAACAGAAGCAGATGTTACTGAATGGGAAGGAGCACCTCCACATCAATCACTCCTTCTGAGCATGATGTCAGGAGGACTTTAAAGAACGTAAACATCAGGAAGGCAGCACGACCAGGTCGTATCAGGTGGTATGTTCTTATTTAATGTCCTATTTGGAGCAAAATCCAGACTCAGTGGCTGAATTAGTGAAGATTCATCAAATACAAAAGCTTATGGATAGTCAGTCAGGCACAGTTCAAATCCGGGAAGTCCAAAGATGCAAACAAATCTGCACAGCAGCAGGCTAAATTACTTACATTTACAACTCTCCTGTCTACTATCTCTTCATATTTGAAAATCTTCTGTGTACGGTGTTTTCAGTATTCTGAAAAATAACAAAGGAAATATTTACATGAGGTCTGTAAAACTGGAGAAAATGAAAGAATGAAACAAAATGAAAAAAGAAATCTTATCAAACTTAACGAACCTGTCATGTGTTTCGTACATTTACAATAACATAACGTCTAACCTTTCCTTTTCCTTTTTTTGGTTGGGACATCCGAGGTGTACGCCGTAGAAATTGAGGGAGATGCAGGAGGATGCAGAAGGAAGCAGAGATGAAGAGGAGGATGCAGTAGCAAGCAGAGATGAAGAGGAGGATGTAGGAGGAAGGAGAGACGAAGTGGAGGATGCAGGAGGAAGCACAGACAAAGAGGATGCAGGAGGAAGCAGAGATTAAGAGTGATAGGTTTGTAGCTTGAACCCATCCGCTGGAACGTTGAAGACAATATAATTACACTGCAAAGCAAGACACAAGTAGGCAAAGTTCTTCATGATTCTATAGTAAGACCTATAGTAAACATTTGACCTCTGTTATTGCCAACAAAGGTTATGTTACAAAGTATTGAGTTGTATTTTTGTTATTGACCAAATACTTATTTTCCACCCTGATTTACGAATAAATTCTTTACAAATCCTACCATGTGGATTCATGGATTTTTTTTTCACATTCTGTCTCTCACAGTTGAAGTGTACCTCTGGTGCAAATTACTGACCTCTGTCATCATTTTAAGTGGGGGAACTTGCACAATCGGTGGCTGACTAAATACTTTTTTGCCCCACTGTAAATACCATAAAATTGCTAATTTACTCAAAATAAATTTAAGACATCAATATTAAAGGTTAAATTATGATAATGAATACATGCAACTATAACTGATGACATAAAAATGAGGATTTCTTCAGCTAAAGCCAAAGTGCTGACTCATTTTTCATGTTACTCTCAAATGTTTTCCCTAATAACAATAACATAATTACACTTTAGCCACAAGAGGGCAGCAGCATTAATACAAGTCACATGTATATAAAGGTACAGTGATTATATTACAGTGATTTTAACAAAAACAAAGCAGAAGTTGATGGCAGTGTGTTTTTCCATGACAGAATAATTACGCACACCCCACTTTGCAGTTATTTATTTGTAAAAAATGTTTGGAATCATGCATGATTTTTGTTCCACTTCTCACGTGTTCACCACTTTGTGTTGGTCTTTCACGTGGAATTCCAATAACATTGAATCATGTTTGTGGCTGTAATGTGACAAAATGTGGGAAAGTTCAAGGGGGCCGAATACTTTTGCAAGCCACTGTAAAGTCCACTATCAGTAACATCATAGCACCACCCAGCTGTATAGAAACTCCATCATGCTAGCTAGTAGCAGTACGAGTTATTGTAACTGACTGTAAAAAGTCAGCACAAGGAAAATAAACTCCACCTAAACTTGGTTTATATCTGACCCAGATAGACTGCAGGTCATAACTTCTTACCTGAAGTTCAGTTCACCTGACACTCGGACCAGCGGCCGCCTCGGGTCTCTGCTCCTCCTGCCTCCCCTTTCTCTCATCCACCTGCTGCCTCTGTGGAAGCTCCGCCATAGCCACCACCAAACAACTGACTTATTTCTACACATCGACCAGCATCCAGCCAATCAGTATGTCCAATGGCCAGTCCAGCTATGGTCGTGCCATCAGTTAACCCTTCACGTGCCAGCTGTGACACGCGTGCCCAGGGTTGCCGACCCCTGCTCTAAAGGATCTGATTTGGATTCCTGAGATCAAATATATTTTCCTTTGGCTTTGTTTTCTTCCCATTTGTGGCTTTAATGTAGTGTTACATCCTGTTTGTTTGCTTCCATCTGTATACATGTCCAGATTCACTGTTATGTTTCTATTCTTACATTGCTGGGTGATCACTGTTCCCTCTGCTGACTGATGTGACCTTTTGTATCTCACACTGATACTTGTCATATTTGTATCTGCGTCTAAAAGATAAAAAGTTTTCCATGCTAAAACACAGCTCCACCTCCTGCAGTTCTCCCTCTGAACCACTAGATGTCTCTGTTATCTAAATGAAGACGTGCAGCACAGCAACCACAGCAGCGCTCAGATCACACGTGTCCTGTTATTATGTATAAAAGCATGAAACAGGTGAGACAGGTGGGATCAATATTAATGTTGTGGAAATATATGAAAAAGCAACAGAAGAGTGAAAACATTTCGTGTTTCTAGAAAGATCTTTCAGCTCACAGCTGCTCACAGACTGTATTTACAAGTGACAAACTGCAACTCTACAGTACATCTACAGTATATATCAAATATATTCTGTATTCAAATCTATTGAGTGATGTTTGAAAGTCTTTCCAGGTGAGTTTGATCCAGGAGGGTCTGAAGCCAGAGTCAGACAGAGACTGTGCAGAGACTGTAGAAGGACAGAGCAGCAGCAGAGCAGTCCAGATACACTGATGATCCTCTGTCAGATCCAGAGAGACACACAGGGATGATGCTGGACTCTACATTGTGTCTGACAGTGGAGCTGTTCTCAGAGCAGTTCACTCTGCAGCACTGACAGTCATCTGCACTTCTTCTCATTCCTCTGTCAGTCACTGCTGGATGAAGCTCTCCTCTCCACCTCCCAGTAACATGGCCCAGTCAGAGCGTCTCTACACACAAGCTGCTGCTGCTTCAACCTCTCTGGATCATCAGGACACAGCTCCTCCTCTCTCAGCACACACACCGTCCTGTTTACCATCATCACCACCTGCAGAGAGAAGAAGGAAGAGCAGAGGAGATAAACGAGTGTTTCCAGAGACTCTTCATCAGCTGTCAGTCAGTGATGCAGCACATCCAGTATAAAGAGCAGCAGGGACTTCAGTGCTGGGACTGTACTAGGACTCATTGTTGCTTCACTTTTTCTAATCTTTGGATTTTTATTGAAGTTGATGAAAATGTTTTTCCCTCCTAGTTTGAGTTTGGACTTTCATTCATTAGAAGAACCTTGGTGTGTCCACTCTGAGCTCTGTAGGAACCCCAACAACAAGCCCAACAATCCAGATGGACGGTTCCAGCTGTTAACTGGAGGAATTCCATCCAAACATCTGCTCTCACTAAATTCTTCCTCACCTACAGACCGTGTTCTTCACTGCTTTAAACTTGGAAATGAATGCAGTCATTGGTCTGCGTGCTGCTTTGTTCAGAGAGCTGATTGGCTGTTGACAGTGTTTGATCAGAGCGTGTCAGCCGTTACTATGGTGACCATAAAGGTGAGAAACAGGAAGTGTTTGTGTCCAATCCTGAAGCCTGTCACCATTCTCCTCTCACAGCTTCACTGAGAAGCTGCAGCTTTACAGGAAACACTGGATCTTTGTTTCATACTGACTGTGTTTAGTACAATACTGCTGACAGCACCACCCACTCACTCCATCACTCTACTGACCTCAGAGTCTCCAGTCTGTAGTCTGGACTCTGCTGAAGATCAGACAGCTGCTTCACATCTGAATCCTTCAGGTTGTTTCCGTACAGGTCCAGCTCTCTCAGATGGGAGGGGTTGGACTTCAGTGCTGCTGCCAGATAATCACAGCTGATCTTTGACAAACCACAGCGCTCCAATCTGTATAAAGAATGAAAGATGTAAGTTTATTAGACAAAGTGTGAGCTTGAAATCATTCAGTGTTTCATCATCTGTTCAGAGCTGAAGAAGGTTCAGAATGTAGAAGTTTAGAAAATGGAAACTCCAAACAGCTGAAGCCAACAGGAAGCAGCTTCAAACAGGAAACTGTGCAGAGTTTCAGACTATATGTCCTGATGCAGCCAGTTGGATTTTGGAGATTTGAATCTCTGTTCTGTGACTAAGTCCTTGAATCATTTCTTCCAGTTGGTCCAACAAGACAGACTAAGTGTTGGACATGTGTTGTGGCTCCATTAGGGGAGCTTCTAAATGTGATGTGATGGCCCCTCTGGGTCAGGTGTAAGCCATAGGTGTCAAACTCTGGGCAGCGGGACAAATTTGGCCCACGAAGCCATAAAAAATAACTATAAAAAAGAAATGCAGAAAACAGGAGCTTTCTGGACAGGTGGGAGAATATGATGAAAATTTGATAAAATGATAAAATTTAATTCAGAAGGCTGCAAATACATTTTTTATTTAAGAAATGAATTCCACTGATGTGTTATTTAATGTGTGTAATATTAAGTTATATATATGGTTTAGTATTAAGCTTTGCTTGTTCCATATTCAGTTTTTCAGCAAAACTTGTTTGAGTCCATAAGAAAAGATTCCTTGTTATATTTGGAGGAAGATTTTTTTTCAATGAATATTAATGTTAGCCCGCGACTTTGATCCAGTTTTGAATTTTGGCCCACTGTGTATTTGAGTTTGACACCCCTGATGTAAGCTTTCTAATGCAGCTTTGATCTTCACAGTCTGCTTCATGAAACTCATTCTAACCCTGAATGTCAGAGTGTTCCTCCTTCTCTTTCCCATCATTCATGCTGGCAGTGGAGGAGATTTGGATGTTGGACTGTGTTTTGGATGATGTGTGTATGTTTGTGTTGGACTGCTGTCTGTAAAGCAAACGCACATTTTGCTTTGGATTTCAGTGTCAGACAGACTTTAAGGTGGAATGAAGAGTTGGAGAGTTTCACAGTGAATTATCCAGTGGAGGATTTTTCTTCTTCTTTGAAGGTTTGAAATGTGAACATTGTTCTGCTGCAGTCAATGGACTAAACCAGAGAAGAAGAAAACAGACTTTACCATGAAGATCCTCAGTGTGGATCAGTATAATATCAGCCTGATGTCTGCAGTTTAGTGTCAGCACAACTTTCACATCATATTCATCTCAGCACAACTAAAACATGCTGACTGACCCCAGAGTTTCAAGTCCACATCCTGGACTCTTAAGGAAACCACACAGATGCTTCACTCCTGGATCCTGCAGCTTGTAGTTCCAGCTCAGCTCCAGCTGTCTCAGATGGGAGGGGTTGGACTTCAGTGCTGCTGCCAGATAATCACAGCTGATCTCTGACAAACCACAGCCGCACAATCTGTATAAAGAATGAAAGATGTAAGTTTATTAGACAAAGTGTGAGCTTGAAATCATTCAGTGTTTCATCATCTGTTCAGAGCTGAAGAAGGTTCAGAATGTAGAAGTTTAGAAAATGGAAACTCCAAACAGCTGAAGCCAACAGGAAGCAGCTTCAAACAGGAAACTGTGCAGAGTTTCAGACTATATGTCCTGATGCAGCCAGTTGGATTTTGGAGATTTGAATCTCTGTTCTGTGACTAAGTCCTTGAATCATTTCTTCCAGTTGGTCCAACAAGACAGACTAAGTGTTGGACATGTGTTGTGGCTCCATTAGGGGAGCTTCTAAATGTGATGTGATGGCCCCTCTGGGTCAGGTGTAAGCCATAGGTGTCAAACTCTGGGCAGCGGGACAAATTTGGCCCACGAAGCCATAAAAAATAACTATAAAAAAGAAATGCAGAAAAAAGGAGCTTTCTGGACAGGTGGGAGAATATGATGAAAATTTGATAAAATGATAAAATTTAATTCAGAAGGCTGCAAATACATTTTTTATTTAAGAAATGAATTCCACTGATGTGTTATTTAATGTGTGTAATATTAAGTTATATATATGGTTATATAAGTTATATATATTGTTTAGTATTAAGCTTTGCTTGTTCCATATTCAGTTTTTCAGCAAAACTTGTTTGAGTCCATAAGAAAAGATTCCTTGTTATATTTGGAGGAAGATTTTTTTTCAATGAATATTAATGTTAGCCCGCGACTTTGATCCAGTTTTGAATTTTGGCCCACTGTGTATTTGAGTTTGACACCCCTGATGTAAGCTTTCTAATACAGCTTTGATCTTCACAGTCTGCTTCATGAAACTCATTCTAACCCTGAATGTCAGAGTGTTCCTCCTTCTCTTTCCCATCATTCATGCTGGCAGTGGAGGAGATTTGGATGTTGGACTGTGTTTTGGATGATGTGTGTATGTTTGTGTTGGACTGCTGTCTGTAAAGCAAACGCACATTTTGCTTTGGATTTCAGTGTCAGACAGACTTTAAGGTGGAATGAAGAGTTTCAGAGTTTCACAGTGAATTATCCAGTGGAGGATTTTTCTTCTTCTTTGAAGGTTTGAAATGTGAACATTGTTCTGCTGCAGTCAATGGACTAAACCAGAGAAGAAGAAAACAGACTTTACCATGAAGATCCTCAGTGTGGATCAGTATAATATCAGCCTGATGTCTGCAGTTTAGTGTCAGCACAACTTTCACATCATATTCATCTCAGCACAACTAAAACATGCTGACTGACCCCAGAGTTTCAAGTCCACATCCTGGACTCTCCAGGAAACCACACAGATGCTTCACTCCTGAATCCTGCAGCTTGTTGTTGCCGCTCAGGTCCAGCTGTCTCAGATGGGAGGGGTTGGACTTCAGTGCTGCTGCCAGATAATCACAACTGATCTCTGACAAACCACAGCACCTCAATCTGTATAATGAATGAAAGATGTAAGTTTATTAGACAAAGTGTGAGCTTGAAATCATTCAGTGTTTCATCATCTGTTCAGAGCTGAAGAAGGTTCAGAATGTAGAAGTTTAGAAAATGGAAACTCCAAACAGCTGAAGCCAACAGGAAGCAGCTTCAAACAAACACAACAAGAGAAAAAACTCTGAATGTTTCACATTAAAGTCGTACATTTATCATAAAAACAGGACAAAGACTTGAAAAAGTCGTGTTTTTCCTTCCAGGAACCACAAGGCTTCACTTTTAAAGGTGAAGTGTGAAAGAAATGGACATATTTGAAGTCCAACACCTTTTTCCAGTCACATTATTAAAGCAGACAAACTACAAGCTCATTTTCATTCTGACAAGTCATCTTCTGACCTGGACTAACAACACTGGTCTCTATGTGCAGCTGGCTGTGAGACCAGTGCTCAGGGAGCGTCTACAAAGTGCAACACTGAAAGAACATCACACACTCATTTGCTTCCATCATCCAACCTGAAGAGGAAACAGAGACGGCTCCCCTTCAAAGTAAAAGCTGCTCCTTTTGGACACAGTATCAAAGAAAGTCTACAGTATAACATAGAAAAGACAGAACAAAGTTTTGGTTGTTTTTAAATTGTGCAGAAATGAAACTACACTAAGCTCAATTATGTGACAGACATTTCATCCCATGTCAGTTTGGCCTCATCCTGGGCCGGATTATCCAGCACACACTCTGACCACAGGCCCAGGGGCCACGCACAGCTGGGCTCCATCCAAGAAACAGGAAACAAACCAACACAATAATAAAAAGCACCATGTGATCTTCTTACATCTTCAAGACAAACATAGTAAAAACATGAGCATATTTGTTTCCTGATAAAATGATGTGACAGGTAGAACAGAGTAAAGTGGTGGTGTTACAGCCTTTCTCCCCTCTGCTGCCGAGGCTGTTAGTCTCTCCCAAACTCAGCTACAGGACTTCCAAATGAATGAAAGCAGCAGAAGTGGCTTTACAAATGAAAGAGGAAGAGGAGAAGAAGAGGAGAGGGAGGCCACCCTGACCATCACTCCAGCTGAAAACATCACACTTCCATTAAAGTTGGTGAGAAAATGTTGAGCAGGATGAGCTGCTGGCTAATCTGGAGGCTGTAGCAGCAGCTCACAGTCACAGTGGATTTCCACTCATGAAAAAGCTCTGGCTGCTTCATTTCTCATCTCATATCAGAGACTTTAAAGCTTCACTGAAGCTGTACTGTGATGCTTCCATATCCCAGTGAGGCCTCCATAATGATTTCAGCTGTTCTGTACACACACTGTGTGCCCTGTATGGCTCAAAGTCTCTGCAGCCTGTTTTTATCTGCTATCATCAGATCTTCATCATCCTCATTCACATCCCTCACACACTCTACAGCCTCATCAGCACTGACTTCATCTTCACTGACTGATGGAGCACAACATGAACCTGTGGAGGCTGAAACACTGTCCTGTCAAACATCTCCCCGTCACCACTCCACTTCTGTCAGCCTTTAAATGAACCCTGCTCAAGTCTGTCACTTCTGTTTGGAGCCAAAAGGAAAAACTGTTGTTCAGTCGTTTGGAAAGACAACATTTCTGAAAGCACTCAAACTTCTTCACATTTGTCTTCAGACACATCCTGAACATTTAGGAACTAAAGAAAGTTTCAAACATCAATCAAAGACCTGAAATATAGAAAAACAACAACAGCCGCAGTCAGTGAACTCACCTCAGAGTCTCCAGTCGACAGTTTGGACTCTCCAGTCCAGCACACAGAAGCTTCACACCTGAATCCTGGAGGTTGTAGTTGTCATCATTCCAACTCATGTCCAGCTGTGTCAGATGGGAGGGGTTGGACTTCAGAGCTGAGGCCACAACTTCACAGTGAGACTCTGAGAGTTGACACCCAGTCAGTCTGTGATGATAGAAAATATAAAATGTGTTATTATAAAAGCAGAAAATCTGCATTATAAACAGAGACTGAATGTATATGAAGACAAAACAGAGTGAGGTCATAATCTGATGAATCTGCTCTTCACATCTGTGCTTCAGCTCCTCTTACTGTGTTTGACATGACACAACGATTGAGTCTCTCTCAGACCTGCAGACTTTTAATGAGAATCTTTGTTTGGCTTTAATCTGCAGATGAAGGAGGAAGATGGTGTCACATTTAGGCTTCCATAATGTCCACAGTCTGTCACTGAGATCTGATCCAGAGTCAGAGTGAAGACACACATTTGGACTGTTTCCTGTTTTGACTCCAGAACATTTTGAATGAGTTCAGCTCAGTGAAGAGTTCCAGCTGGAAAGATGATCTCTGTTTGCTACCTGCTGTCAGGTACGACTGTTCACGTCCACACGCAGGAAAAACCTGCTGACTGTTACCAAACGGAGCAGAAATCGCATCACTGGACAATAATGATAAATGAACTCAGAGCTGCTGATATCAGATCTGATTTCAGGGGAACTAAACACAGAAATGATTGGCTCATTTGAGCTTTCTGAGCCATTATCTGCTGGTGTGTCGCTAGTTGGCAGAAAATGATTTGTATTCCTGTTCAGGGCTTCAGTGTTTATGAGTCCAGATCCAGGTGACAGCAAGTCAAAATGATGTTACCAGTCTGTGTCCAGCAGCAGCCTGTATTCACTTTGAATATTGTTATAACCTGACATGGATCAGTTTGTCTTTGATTGGTTTGTAAATGTCACTGTTTCCATTGGACCTGAGTGACGTACAAAGACAGAGAGGGAGAGAAAGGAGAGAGAGGATGGAGACAGCAAAGAGAGAGCAAACACAAACAGGTGAGAGTGGACAGGTGACCAAGGTCAGCAACCAATCAGAGAGCTTCTGTTTGAGCCACAGTCACTGATGATGACTGCACATAACCAAGCAGTGTGTTACTCTGATATCAAATATGGATCCTGCTCTTATAATAATGATCATCAGATGATGTTATTGTGTTATTTTGTAGCTGAATACGATGTTTGTGTGATTATCAGTGAAAGAAGCAGTGAGGAGGATGGAGAGAGAGAGAGAGGACAGAGGGTGAAGTTAGAAACACTAAAAGGATTTTTCATGGATTTCATGGATGATTTGAGTGATTTCCAGCAGGACACTTAAACATGTCAGTGGACGTCCTAAAGAACATATTCACTGATATGAAATGTGTCATTGAACAGGATTAATATCAGTGGAAACATGGTGGAAACAGCTGTGACTGCATGGATGTGACACACTTCAAATCTGTTCTCCACTCTTGGATTTGGGATCCATGGAGCTGCTGCTGAGTCTGTACAATAAAGGAATGGTGTGGAAGGTTGCAGCGTACGGACACAAACACTTTCTGCTTACAATCTGATTTTATTTTCAAAATTAAACTACTAACCTACACTGATCAATGATGTTAATGATCACATCTGGACTCACCCAGCCTTTCTGCAGTTCCTCACAGCTGGAATCAGTCTCTGTCGTCCATGCCATGATGTGTTGTACTTCTGCAGGTCCAACTCATCCAGAACCTCCTCTGACATCTGCAGCATGAAGACCAGAGCTGAGCACTGGATCTCAGAGAGTTCCTTCTCTGATCTGTTCTCTGACTTCAGGAACTCTTGGATCTCCTGAAATAATGAGAGGTGGTTCATCTCCATCAGACAGTGGAAGATGTTGATGCTTCTGTCAGGAGAGATTTCATCACTGTTCATCTCCTTCAGGTTGTTGATGACTCTCTGGATGGTTCCTGGACTGATCTCTGTCTGACCCAGCAGACCTACTAAGAGTCTCTGGTTGGACTCCAGACAGAGGCCATGAAGGAAGCGAACAAACAGGTCCAGGTGGCCATTTTTACTCTGGAGGGATTTCTTAATGGCTCGTTTAAGGAAATCATCCAGAGAGGACTCGTTGTATTTTTGTCCCAAAAAGTTCTTCAGCACCTCTGTCTTCCTGTTGGTGTGACAGTGGAACATGTAGACGGCAGCCAGAAACTCCTGAATGCTCAGATGAACAAAGCAGTAGACTGGTTTCTGGAAGATCACACACTCTCTTTTGAAGATCTCTGTACAAACTCCTGAGTACACCGAGGCCTCTGTCACATCCAGACCACACTGCTCCAGGTCTTCTTGGTAGAACATGATGTTTCCTTTCTCCAGATGTTCAAACGCCAGCCTCCCCAGCTTCAGAAGAACTTCCCTGTCAGCCTCCGTCAGCTTCTGTGGACTCGTCTCATGTCCCTCATGGTACTTGTTCTTCTTCCTCTTTGTCTGAACCAGCAGGAAGTGTGAGTACATGTCAGTCAGGGTCTTGGGCAGCTCTCCTCTCTGCTCTGTAGTCAACATGTGCTCCAGAACTGTAGCAGTGATCCAGCAGAAGACTGGGATACTACACATGATGTGGAGGCTCCTGGATGTCTTCATGTGGGAGATGATTCTGCTGGACAGCTCTTCATCACTGAATCTCCTCCTGAAGTACTCCTCCTTCTGGGCGTCAGTGAAGCCTCGTACTTCTGTTAGCCTGTCAACACATGTAGGAGGGATCTGATTGGCTGCTGCGGGTCGGGAAGTTATCCAGACGAGAGCCGAGGGAAGCAGATTCCCCTGGATGAGGTTTGTCAGCAGCTGGCTGACTGATGACTTCTGTGTGACATCAGACAGCAGCTTCCTGTTGGTGAAATCCAATGAAAGTCTGCTTTCATCCAGGCCGTCAAAGATGAACAAAAGCTGAGAGACAGCCAGCTTCTCTGCTGTGACCTTCTGTAATGTTGGATGGAAAACATGGAGCAGCTCCAGAAGACTGTACTGCTCATCTCTGATCAGGTTCAGCTCCCTGAATGAAAGCAGAACCACCACACTGACATGTTGGTTCTCCAAGCCCTCTGCCCAGTCCAGAGTGAACTTCTGCACTGAGAAGGTTTTTCCAACACCAGCCACGCCGTTGGTCAGAACCACTCTGATGGGTCTCTGTTGGTCAGGTAAGGCTTTAAAGATGTCCTGGCACCTGATTGGAGCGTCATGGAGGGCGTCCATCTTGGAAGCTGTCTCCAGCTGCCTCACCTCATGTTGGGTATGAACCTCTTCACTCTGTCCCTCTGTGATGTAGAGCTCAGTGTAGATCCTGTTGAGGGGGGTTCTACTTCCTGTTTCATCACTTCCTTCAGTCACACGTTCACATCTCCTCCTCAGACTGATCTTATGTTCATCTAAAACCTCCTGCAGACCAACATCTGCTGAAAGAAAGAAAAACAATGAGACTAAAGAGAAAGAAAACTCTTCAATGTCTGAACAACACAAGAAGTCCAGTTTTCAGAAATGAGTCCATCAGCAGACAGATGTTCAGTCTTACTTTGTACACAGCTGCTCTGACTGGCTGTCTGCAGTCCAGCTCTGCTTCTGGATCTTTCTCCACACTGTGCAGAAGCTCTGATGGTGACACAGAAAAGTCAAAGTGGAGATACTTCTGTGCACCTTTGATTAGACTCATTATAAAAAGGAAAACAAAGTTTGAACACAGTCATGTTTCCAGTTCACTGACTTACATTTATTCCATGGACACTCACTCTAACCTGAACCACAGCTACAACCCAACATTGTTGAGGCCTCATCTCCTCCTTTCCTGACTGTAGAGGTTAAATATGCAACAACCAACAAATAAAAGAATTTGGTTCATTTCAAAGAAACTTACACGGTGACAAAGTAAAGTAACCGTAGTAAAGGAGACAACATCCCGTTGATGGTGGGATTATTTGAAAGATTTGCTTTAGTCACGTCACCAAATGCAGTTGAACCACCCGTGGATCCATGTTTGACCATTCTACCACTCTGAGCTCTGCTTTTTAATCGTTTTATTATTATCATCATTCATTTATTCATTCTTTGGAGGGGGGCTATTTCCTAATGCCGCCCTAATAAGCTGATGTTCAAGGGGAAATATAACAGAAACTCTTTCAGTGTTATTCATTAATAAATTAACAGATAAACTGTGAAGAAGAAAAAACTGAGATTTAAAGGAGAGAGTGAGAAACTTGATCATCCATCCTCATAATACATGTTTATCAGTATCTGCTGTGACCAGTGTTGGGAAGGTTACTTTTAAAATGTATTCCATTACAGAATACAGAATACATGCCCCAAAATGTATTCTGTAACGTATTCCGTTACGTTACTCAATGACAGTAACGTATTCTGAATACTTTGGATTACTTAATATATTATCGTGCTTTTTACAACAACGTGAATGTACTATTGCTGTGTGATTTATTACTATTACTGAAGGTCCGCGACTCCGAACTGTAGTAAAGGGACCTCTGACTAATACGGCGGGGTCCCTGTCGGCTCGTAGCTGAAAAATAGCTTTACTTTGTTGTGTGGGTCAACTTTTCTTGCGAGAGACAGAGAGAGGCGTTGAAAGGCTGCTCCAACGGAACTTATTGTTTTCGGAGGAAAACACGAACACGGTGTACAGTCGAGTCTTAATAGCTTACTTACAACTGGGCTCGTCAGGCACTCTTCTTGGCTGCAGTGGTTATTTTTATATTTACATGCTTCCAGCTCCCGTTTTTTCTCGATGACTGCTCGTACGTTTCCACTCCCCTTTTTCTCCCTCCTCGCGCTCACAGACACATAACGTGTATGGCAGTCCATTCTCCCTGCAACACGGACTACACTGCCCATGATGCTACATTCTTTAGAGGTATGCTTGTAGCATTCTGCCTGTTAGCTTAGCACAACAACAACAACGAAAAGGCGCTCTCTCACCCAGGAAACACACAGTCGCAGAGAGAGAGAGAGTGTCGCCCTGTAACCATGGCAACCGCAACGCTGCCGCCTGGAACAACAGAACGTAGCTGTCAAACAAAACCCAAACAGTCCTGACCCACGACAAAATGAAACAGGAAAGTACCGCAGTGTAATCCATTTATTTCAACAAAGTAACTGTATTCTGAATACCACCTTTTTAAACGGTAACTGTAACGGAATACAGTTACTCATATTTTGTATTTTAAATACGTAACGGCGGTACATGTATTCCGTTACTCCCCAACACTGGCTGTGACCATACTGCAGTAATAACTACAAGTCTACATTTCTGTGACTGTTGACCAATCACAGCAGGAATCTGAGCTCATCTCTGCACACAGAGCAGCTTCAGCTCTGGGATAAACTGCTCGCTTCACGTCCTTCTCAGCTCACAGACACTCATCCTGATATTTTCCTTTAACATTTGATGGTATAATTCATCTGAGTTTACACTTTATCTGCATGAATACAGAAAAACAGACCCAAACACCATAAACCATCAGTTTCACCATGTAGAATATATTGTTGTTTCCTTGCTTTTAATTCAGAGAAAAACTCTGATTTGGATTTTCTCTGTTCTCTTTGCCACAGCCCATCCCAGCAGCAGCTGAAGCAGCTGACTGTCACAACACTGAATAACACTTTAGGAGGAATTTCAGAGGTCAGTAAAGCTCCGGTTTCAACATCAGTTAATTAATCATAGTTCATCATAAATGTGAACCTGGCTGGCACACATGTTAATGTTAGCCATTTAAATATTAGCAGTTAGCTGAGGCCACAAGAAGAAGAGGCCCTAGAAGAACAATGGATGATAAGATTCGATTTTCAAGACTAGGCAGAGACGTGTTTTCCTTTACTGTCTCTTACAGAGGAGGGAGCAGATACCAGACGAGGTCACGGAGGTACGGGGAGGATTCGCAGCAGACAGCAAGACTGCCACGTCCATGCGAGAGAGCGATGGCTACGATAATCTCTGTTTTTGTCTCCCTATATAATGTTGTACAGCCCATGTGAGGGTTATCCTCTCTGTGAACCAGATGCTTGATTTCACACAGAGGTCCACCAACTGAATTTGATCAGTTATGGAACGATTTACCTCGACAGGCTCCTTCACTCGCTGCTTTTAAACCTCCTTTAAAACACACTTTTACTCCCTGACCTTTGACGCACGCACGAACACATCCTCCAACCACACACACCCATATTTTGCTCCATTGCGGTTTATTTCACACCTCAAACATTTAGAAAAATATTAAGCAAATACAAGTGATCTGCAATAAATTACAGGTAGTAAGAAAATAAACTACTAACTATTTTACACTACGTCCGCACCTACACGGGTATTTTTCAAAACGCAGCTGTTTCGTCCACGTAAACGGCGTTTCGAATCACCGAACACTGAGATTTTTTAAAACTCCTTTTTTGCGTTGACGTCTGGACGAGGAATACAGAGTTCATCACGCAACGTCAAAGGTATGTGCCTTTTTTCACATCACGCTGTGCACCACGTTATTTTTTACATGAGATGAATTGCAGAATGGCAGATAGTCAGTATTTTGTCTGTATCTGCAGGTTTTACACACTTACATACACACACGCAGTTAATGTCCCACTATTTAGAAAGGTATAGGCGTCATGGTGTGATTATTTTACGTGTAGTTGTTTTTTTCCTGTGTAATATTCAACATTGCTGTCAATACATTTGTCAAAAAATGCCTCTCTGTGCAAAATGGGTTTAAAAACATAAACAGCTGTGGGATCCTGTTTGTCCGTGATTTAGACAGGGGGAACAAATCGTGGCAGGCTCAGCCTGATGTTATTTGGATCCCACTGTAACTTTACTGTATGAAGAGCTAACATCTCCAAAATGTCAGGAGTAGTTAGTCATTACAACAAGTGTTTGTGAAATAAAAATCAAGAATGTGGGATACTGTTTGTGATTTGGAGAGCCCAGTGCTGCTCCTGACGCAGGGAAAAGCAATTCTGCAGGGGAGACCTACATTGGCACTTGTGCAGGTGAAGCCAAAGGGAAGATATGCTTCACCATATTTCCTAGTCTTTGGCTTGGAAGGAAGTTGGTTTGGATGCTTCATCTCCCCCTTTGCGTTTTTTTGACAGGTTTTTGACGGGAGCCCCGTCAAAAACCTGCCAATTATGCTAGCAGCATCCAAGCATTCTTTCTTTTTTTTTTTCCTTTTCATACAGTGCCCCCCCCCGCAATGGCTCTGCGCCCCCCCCAGAGGGCGGGCCCCAAACTTTGGAAAGCTCTGTACTAGCTAAGCTTAAAAATAAAGTTGGATATAGAAATATAGCCCAACAATCATGTTTTTACAGTCCCTTGGTCTCAGCCTCAGATACTCAACAAATCAAAACATCTGATAAAAAAAAACATTTTTTTTCCTTCATTTCTGTCAAATAATTCTGTATGAAATGTTTCTAGCTGTTAGTGTCATGGTTGCTAGGCAACCTGAGCAGTGCGATGGAAGTTAGATCATTTTGCAAGTCTCGGACTTCCGCCCTTCTCGCTCTTCGGAGTACTCCGAAGTGTGTCTGGTGGGCCTTCACCATCAAAGACTCAGAAACAAACTGTGACAGGAAGAGATCTGGCAGACCCAAAGACACAACTGAATCAGAGAACAATTTTCTGAGAGTTAACAGCTTGCGTGATAGGCGGCTCACAGGACAACAGCTTCAATCGCAGCTTTATAATGATCCTAGTAAGTCTCAGTTTCAGCTGTGAAGAAAAGACTTCGACTTTGTACAGAGTGAGAGGCACCCGGAACCAAACAGCTACCACAGCATTCTGCAGCATCATACAATACAGAGGCTGCAGCTGCAGATCTTTTATTCACCTGGAAATTTACTTTAAATGTTAGATGGAAAATGTATTGCTCAGTTTAACCAAAGTAAGAACAAGAATCCATAAACCTTCATAAAGACAAACATCTCCCAGAACATTGAGCTGCTGAAGTGTCACTGAAGGGAAAAACTATTTGTCCTCCTCCATCCAGCAACACCTGAAACACCTGAGTGGAAGCTCCTCCCTACACTGTGTTTGAAGCAAAGCACCGATATCCTTCGACATGTTGCTCTTTAAGGAAACACAGCTGGGTTCAGGTCCAGGCTCTGGATTAGTTTCAGGGTTATGTCCAGCTGAGCCTGGTACGCCCCACAGCTCTGGGCTTTAAAACAACACACACAGAGGTATGAGTGTGAATAATGATGGAGCAGTGATGTGAGTGCTGAGCTGTGACATGGAGAAGAGTCATGGACAGTTAGAGATGGTCATCTCACCTCTGAGCTTTGGTCTGGCTCTCATGTTCCCCACACAGACTGCTTTTAGAGGGAGGGACTCCCTCCTCTCTGTCCTCACACTGATCCATGCTGCTGAAAACGTCCAGATGAACAGAATCAACTCTTTGGGGATTTACTGGATGATTGAGCATCAAGACACTTTTTAATATTTTACTATTTTCTGAAGCTTTTTACCAACTTTGTTCAAATTGGTCTGCTGTCATTTTATTGTTGACAAAAAGAGATTTTGAGTTTGAGTGTTGACGTTTCCATGTGGGACTGTTGCTGCAACACCAGGATGTTACTACAGAATACACTTTATATTGTGAGCACTTGGATGTTAGTCCAGTGGTCCTAAACTGACACACCTGCACCTGGATTCATTCTGACCAGATTTTAGCCCAACAGTGTTTCATACTTAATACATCAGACACAAACTCTGCAGCTGTCATTGTGTGCAGTGTGTGTGCAGTGTGTGTGCAGTGTGTGTGCAGTGTGTGTGCAGTGTGTGTGCAGTGTGTGTGCAGCGGGTCACTGTGTCCTATGAGTGTTATACTACAATAAACAGAGCCTGACCGCGGGCATAAAGAGGGCAAAAACCCACTTATGCTCTAAAGATGAAGTTCTGTTTCTCTTCAAATGAGCCTCAGAGCATGTGGAGGGTCATTGAACGCATCACAGATGACCTCAAGAACAACAGGCTGAAGAACATAAAAACAAACGCAGAGTTTCTGTCTGACGGTTTGAACATGAAACAGGAATTATTGAGCAAAAACGGCCAGTTTACTAATTTATGATCAATCATCAACGCATTCACCTACAATACACGAATGAACATCAGCAGTTAAACTGAAAATAACCTGCATACAAATACGACAGCAGACTATAGCGAACGAGCAGAGAAATGCATTTTATAGATGAAGTGTTGGCAGCGACTCTTAGGACAGCCTGTCTCACTGTCAGCAGTTAAACAACATCCACACACTGGAAGCCCGTTTGCGTCACTAAAAAAAAAGAAGGATCCAGAACTCGAAATTTCGACTTATTTTATCGTAATTTCGACTTATTAACTTGGAATTTTGAAAAAACTAACTCAAAATTAAGAGTTAGTGCTGTCAATCAGTCATTTACGTGAATGACGTAATTTCCTTCTAACCCGGAAGCTGAAGCCCTCAGCTACAAATGCTACAGCTAAGACACCAGAATTACAGCCAGTCATAAATGCACAAGTCGCTGATTATTGTCTGTGTGGCTTCACAAATGATGAAATCCTTCTGTTATTAGCTGAATCACATGGCGTTAATATCAGCTAACGTACTCTCGAAAGCGCCGATTTGTTGCGATGCGGGTTTGAGTGCGCATTGTAGCTGGATTACTGATTGGCAGAACTAACTCGAAATTTCGAGCTACTTTTCTCAACATTTTCGAGTTATAAGTCGAAATTTCGAGAATGGATCCTTTTTTGTGGCGGAAACGGGCTTCCGTAACAGACTGATGGAGGCAGGAGAAGCTGCCTACAGACATCAGTCAGTGGATCCACAGTAACATCGAGTTCAGCTGCTGATCATCAACTGTTTCTGTCTCGTTCCCAGACTCTGATCTCACATAAAACGAAGCAGATTTATGCTGAAACTAAGCTGCACACAGCTGATGTCAGCCAGGAAAACAGTACAGACTGCTAACGTTACCTTAACATGGAGACGATCAACTGCGCCACAACATTCACGAAAGCGAAAGTAAAAGCGACGGAAGGAAACGCCCAGAGAGGCGTTTGAGGGACGGTCAGAGTCAGGAACCTCAGAAACGCATCAGGCTGGAGTTTAATTCTGTTTTCATCTTTAGAAACATCTGGAAATAGTTATAAAAACGCTGCGTAATAAAGAAAAATAGTGTAGATTAGTTTGAGTTGTGTTTAGCTGAGCTGTGTCTTTAATCTGAAGTTCATTTTGTGGAGGAGCAGCAAGACTTTCAGTGTTACTCTCAGAGAAAGCCTCCCAAATGTCTGTTGTCTTAATAGTGGAATTATCTGGAAAATGAACCGGTTCTTATGAGCTGCTTTTCTGTATGAGCAGTCAAAGCATTTTATACAGCGTGCTTCATTCACACAAGCACTTCTTTTTCTAACAATGACACTATGATGGATGCATCGGAGAGCAAGTCTGGGTTCCACATCTTGCCCAAGGATACCGTGGCGTGCAGACTGGAGCAGCCAGGGATCAAACCTCCAACCTTCCAGTTAGTAATTCTACCTGCTGAGCTACAGTCTGTACTTCCTGAACAACACACCCTCCTTTTGTTTCTTTATTTCCAGTAGCAACCAGGACCAGAGATGGGCAGTAACGCGTTACTTGTAACGCGTTACTGTAATCTGATTACTTTTTTCAAGTAACGAGTAAAGTAAGGGATTACTATTGCAAAATCGGTAATTAGATTACCGTTACTTTCCCGTAGGAACGCTGCGTTACTGCGTTACTAAAACCGTGATTTTTTTTGCGAGAATGTCTCATGACAGTGACGTAAGCAAGTGCGACGTTGGTGACAGCAGCTGTGTGCAGATCAACAATGGATAATATATCGAGTACAGGAGAGAGTATGAGCGTGCAGCGTTTAAAGTGTGGAAGTACTGACCTTACTTTGAGTTTGATTCCATAAAAAGTGACAAAAACATTAACGTCCATCGTGCGTGGGAAGAAAACTTCTTTTTACAGCGAAAAAAACCCCTAAACTTCCGAGCAAGCACCGAGTAGCTACGACGTGATGGGAAACTCACAGAGACACTCGCGCAGATTCTTCAACTGACCGCAGCACACCTACACCAGGGTAACCCTCCGCCTACCCTGCTCCTGCTTTACAGGTGAAAATAGAGCAAAAGGACCGCTGAGTCTTTGACTTTATTTATTTTCTGCTGTGTTTTACTTGCATCTGTTTGAAAGAGTGAGTGAAAACACAAAAAATATTTTATTTTATGTGCTGGAATGTGTAGAAAATAGGTTTAAATGTTAAACTAATTTATTCAAGTCAGAGAATGTTGCATATAATTAAATGTTTTGCTTGATGCATAAAGTTAAAAGATTAAAACTGATAAAACAAGTTAAAAAAAGAGACTTTTCCATTTGATTACATTTTGTATGATGGATTATGTAGAAAAAGTAGAATTGGGCTGAAAGATCTATCACTTTATCACCTCTTCAGGTTGTAAATCGTGTTTTTAAAAAGTAACTAAGTAACTAAGTAACTAAGTAATTAATTACTTTTGAAAATAAGTAATCAGTAAAGTAACGGGATTACTTTTTGGGGGGAGTAATCAGTAATTAATTACTGATTACTTTTTTCAAGTAACTTGACCAACACTGACCAGGACCATAATGAACCCTGACTCCAACAGACACTCAGGATCCACCTGCCCAGTAAGTCACCCGCTAACTGCAACTATCAGAGCCCTGACCTTCTGCAGAGACGAGTCACACTGAACACAGCAAGTGTCCCTGCTCTCAGATACAAAACCTGCCTTTAAAAGTTCAGAGTAATGAAATCAGCAGTTCTGATTCTAGAATCTGTAGTCTCACACACTTTTGTTGTTTTGGTTCACATCGGTTGATATTCTGCTGCAAACAACTAATGAGAACATTTTATAAACCTTTGAGTGTCCATCAGGATCCTGTAGAAACAGCTTCCATCTCAAATACTAAACATCATTATTTACATTCTGTTTATTTATTGTTTTAAAGTCACTCTAGCACAGATTTCTTTAGCCGAATGTCTTTCTGTGTCTTCCATACAAACATTAAACATGAAAACACTCAACACAGCAACACTGAAAGCATTTGAGTGCAACTTTCATTCAAATCAAACTTTATACACAATTACAATAATGGAAAAAAGACAATCTAAATAGTAATACACAACAACCACTGCAGAAATAAATAAAAGAAAACCAAACACAATCCAGACATGAATACACAAATATATTTAAATCTATATATTTATACATTTTAATATGATGTAAAAGAAAACAAATACAAAACCTATCAAACTACCAATATAAAAAAAACAAGACCAGAATCAGAGAGACTTTATTCATCCCAAGGGGCAATTAACATACAACAGAGCAGCATGACGTTGAAGATAAGCACAATAAGAGTGAGATAATAAATACATATATACAGTTTTAAAATTAAAGTGACTGAAGGTGAATAAATAACTGTAAGTGACTAAAAGTGAGTAAAGTGTTGGTAGTATAAGAGTGTAGTTTATGTTTCTGGTGTGGGAAATGTTCTTATCAGCTGGAGTTAAAAAGCAGAGCTGCTTTGGGGACAAAGGTGGCGCTCCTCCTCCTCTCAGTCCTGCAGGAAATGCAGCGGAGGCGTCGCCCAGAGGGGAGCCATTGAAATGCAGGGTGAAGAATGTGAGAGGGGTCGTTGATGATTTTGGCTGCCTGTCGATGAAAACCTGCCAGAGTTCTGACAGGCAGGCCAATGATTTTAGAGCACACTGATGCTGCAGTCTGTTCCTGTATGAAGGCTGAGGGAGTGGAACCAGCAGCTGATGGAGAAGGTCATGATGCTTTCCAGGAAGACGTAGTAAAAAGTCATCATGATGGGTGTGCTGACTCCAAAGGAGTTGAGTTTCCTAAGGAGGTTTAGCCACCATGTCCCCTGCATGCTGGTAAGGCCTGGTTAACACACACATCAGCATGAACAAAGTGGGAAATGTGTTTCTTCTAATTTTGTTACCATTTTTATTTAAGAAAAAAGCATTAAAAGTGCCAGGACACGTGTAAGTAAGTAAATGCCAAACACAGCTTCTTATCATTGCAAACTCTTATGGCTGCAAATGTTTTACAATAAAAGCAAACGTAAGCATTTGTGAAAACAACAAAACAGCTCAATGATTTGCTAAATTTGTACTGTAGCATCCATCCAGAGGGTTTCCCAGGTTTTCACTAATGCTGCTAAAAAAGCTGCATGTACATGTTAGCAGGTGTAACAGGCCCCGGGAGGATGGACAGTGTGCACCAGCTGGTTAGAACAAAGGAAATAATCAAATAAAATCATCGTTTTATTTCATCAACACACATAAAGGCCAGTTCACAAAAACTGACAAGCATTAGCTAGCAGCTAACATGTAAAGGACGTGTGCAGGAGCCTGGATGCAGTTTGTGGAGTTTATATGATCAACATAGTTTTTGGGTTAAAGGTTAAAACTATAAAGTTATGGCTCACTTGCTTAGAGTTGTATTATATGGGAAACAGTGCTTACAGACTGACATAGTTGGATTTCTTTTGCTTCAAATGTATGCTTTTATTTTGATAGTCTGGCAGAGACAGGAAGTTAGCTGCCTCTCAGTCTCTCTGTTTGAACTGAACTTTGTAAGACTTTGATCCTTCTGGATTCAGGCACGTGTAGCTGCTCTGGACATTTGTACGGAAATATTTAAAACTGGACTCCTGCTGATTTTTGGAGAAACAGGGACTCAGTGGAGCGTCGAGCTGAGGCTTCATTCACTGCAAAGCTACAAAGTGCATTCATTTATCTTAACAAGCAAAGTTGATGTGACTGAAAAAACAAATATTTCTATTTTTCTGAACTTTCATCAGCTTGCTGAGCAGAAACATCTATGAAGAGTCCAGTCAGTGATTATTACTCATTAGAAGGGAAGATGAAGAATCCTGGTGTTGGAAGCTCACACTGTCACGGTCCTGGGTCTTATGACCCAGTGTTTTGAGTTTCAGTTCTTTTGATGTTCATAGTGTATGTTTAAGCTTATTAGGTTTCCTATGTTCATTTGCTTATTAGCTCCCCCTTGTGTTTTCAACCCCTGTGAAGTCTCCCTTGCCCTTCGTGTGTTTCATGTCTGTTGTCTTATGTTGTCATGTCTGCCTCTCATGTTTCCTGTTTCATTTTGGAGAGATCTCGTGTTTTTATATTATGGATTATGTTTTGAGTCCTTTGTGTTTCGTGTTTCCCTAGATCTCAGTTATGGTTATCTTAGGTTTTGCTCTTTGGCTTTGTCATATGGCTTCCCTGTGTTCCTATGTTCTGTCTCCCCTGTTGCTGTTAAGTTGCATGTTTAGAATTCAGTCAGTGTGTTTCCTGTTTTACTTTGTAGGTCCATGCCTCATGTGAGTGTTTCTAGTTTTGCGTCCCTGTCTCGCCCAGCCTGATTACTCCCAACTGTGCTCCCCTTCTGTGTCTCATTCCCTCGTTATCCCTCTGTGTATTTAAGCTCTGTGTTTCTCTTTGTCAGTGTCGTAGTCTCCCTCATAGCTGTGTGATTTTTCTTCCTCTTCCCCCTGTAGCTCCTTGTGCTTTAGTCTCCCTAGTTTAGTTTAGTACTGTTTTTTGTGTTTCACTTTATGCCAGCATTAAAGCGGTTTTGAGTTTACGTTTCGTCTCCGTGAGTTTGCGTTTGGGTCCTCTCCTGCCTGCCACACAGCCGAACCATGACACACACTGTCTGCACTGTGCATGCAAAGTCCACTGAATGAATGAACCAGTGAATGTAGGAAGTGCCCACTGTTTCTGTAAGTATGGGAGGACCCACCTCTCTCTGCAGATGTCCCTGACACAGGCGGCCCTGGCCAGGATCTGCTCCCACTGGGCATCCCTCCCCAGCACCACCCTGCTGTCCTGCTGGCTCATTAGACGCTGCAGCTCTGGGTAGACCCGGTCCTTACAGACATGACCAAAGCAGCACACAATCAAAGACAAACAGAAGCTTTGAACACATGAATATGACATTTATAGTAATGCGTTATTATTGCAAACCTGTTTTTTCCACAGAGCGGTCATGAGGCGCAGTCCCACTGCTCTCAGCTTGGGGGAGCCGGCCAGCATGTGCAGACTGTGCAGCACGATCGGGAAGCAAAGCTGGAATATTACAGCACATATGATCAGAGCCAAGTTTACAAGAGAAACACACGGTTACAGCTGAAGAAGGCAGATGTTAGACGATGACTGCTGGTTTGGAGAGTCCAGCTCACTGACAGAGTGCTTTATACTACAGAGCACTGCATCTATCCCACACAGAGGCTGCTGTGGTGGAGTCCAATCCCAGCTCCTACAAACTGGGTACAAGAAACACTGTCTGTGTTCACACAGAGAAAACTGTGTGGAAGACGTGGGAATTTCTCTTTGCTCCTTTGTCAAAGTGCTAAACATCGAGAGGGGAACATTTCAGTTATGTGCACAAACTGATTTACCAACATTTGCAACACACAGTGTCCTGCTAATGGTGCTAATATTGCGACCTCCACACTAACCTAGAAGGGTCTGGCTGCAGCCACTGGGGAGCTCCACAGTAACCGGAAACACGTGACCTCCATGGTAGGTGGAAATACGTTCCTGCATGGATCATCGACTGTGGAAACCTTGCAAGTGGATCGTAAAGGTTGGTACAGAGTCTTTCATGTCTAAATTTGCTGTTAATAATTATATAATTGTAGGACTCATCTAGTTTGCTTACACTGATTACGTTGGCACTTTATTAGTGCTACAACAACGGTCAGACCCCCGAGGCATCTAAACTTTAGTAAGAATGTGCACTTTTGACACCTCTGGTTAGCATTTAGTGGTCAGTTTCAAACATATTTGATTTTTGCTTGTTATGAACAAATTCACTTCAATACTTTTCACGATCTGTAACATCAATGCACATTGTTCCATTTACTGCATATTGCACTTTATTCATGTCTCTCATTCCACCTGCAAAAACATTGTAAAGGTCGTCACAGAGAGTTTTATATATGTATAAATACTAATATTCTCTGTTCCATTCTGTTTTATTGCCCAGATGTTAGTTAGCCTTTGTTCAATTGTCTTTTATATGTCAATGGATACGTATGTCACAAATAAAAGTTTCTTGTAAATTATGTTTTTGTAAAGAATTTTCTCCCAAATCTCTTACATGCTAACTGTAACGTGTTATTTCTGCTAAAACCTGAACTTAAATGTGTATATGGTGTTTATTAAAAAACAAAAACTGAAGAAACTTCTTGAATAAAACATCTTCAAGACACTTAAAGCAGTTCAGACGCTTTTCTTTCCCAGCTCCTCAGACTGTCCACCCTGTTAGCTTGGTTAAGTAGCCATGAAGAGTAGAAGGCCAAGTATGATTTTCAAACAGTAAACACATTTATTTTTAAACCCTGCAAATAAACAACATTAACATCAAAAGTTTTACATTTTCCTAAATGTATCCCACAATCTGAATATAACACCCACTTCCCCACGTTTGATCCGCTGTGTTAAATATGATTAAAAACAGAATTCAATCATTTGCAAATCCTATAAACCAGTATTTTAAACAAAGTGAGAAAATGAAACATTTAAAGAAAAATATTAGCCCATTTTGAATTTGATGGCAGCATCCTCTCTCCATAAACTAAAGGCTTTACGATGTTTAGTGCTGGACCATGTTGGTTACTGTGTAAACTTCTGAAACGTTCAACAGTTTCCATTTTGATTAACCTGACCAACATCTAACATAGAACACCTTTGAAGTGGACCTCGCAGCCTGTGGATAACTTCAAACACGTCGAGGTCTTCAGAGGCTGAACTTTGACCCAGCATCACAAGGAGCGCCATAAACACTTGTTACAGTTATTAGAAGGAACCCAGCCTTTAGACATCCCCACAACGACATCGTGACCAAGGGTCTGTTGCATGATTTTTAACATGGCTACAATGTGTCGTCTGCTGAGTCATCGTTTAATACAACAACGTACTGAAAGAGAGCATTCAGCATCTGACTGAGCTGGACTAACCTTCCCTTTCAAAAGTGAAAACTGCAACATAAAACTGGAATACAACCAACTTCTAATGAAATGTAACATTTTATAACATGAACACAGATTCCAGGTGAGCTGTGTCCTCCAGGACTGGATTTACCAGAACAGGTATGAGGACGGTGCCTGACGGGCATGTACGAGCTGGAGTGGATCCCAGCTAACACAGGGTGAGGAGACAGACGACCGTTCACGCTCACACTTATTCACCAGTTAACCTAACCCCACTACCTGAATGTGTGTGAACTGTGGGAGGAAGCCAGAGTCCCCTGAGAGGACCCACACAAACACGGGGAGAACATCCAACCTCCACAGAGACTCTCTCTGCACTAAAAGCACAAAATAAAAATCACACCGTCATGTAATTCAAGAAACTGGTCTTAAAAAACATTTAATCTAATATGTCCACATGGAGCCCGTGTTAAGGTCCGTACTGGGCTTCAGAACATCAAGTGAACAACGTCAAATGGGACCTGGGTGCGTTGTCTCCTGATAGAAAGTGCTGAGGATCAGAAGGACTCAGGGACAATACGATATCTGTCCAGCAGAGGGCGGCATTATTCCAAACGGCTCCATCCTAGAAACATGATGAGAAGGGAGCGGCCGAAGAGGTTTGTTTTTTCTTCCAAACTTTATTGAAATTATAAAGCGAACAGTCAGTCATTCCAGTTCAGTTTGTACAGTAGACATATAAGGCAAATAAGAGTAACAATATACAGTGCAGTGAAATAAGAAGGATAAATAAATAAAGGATAAAAAAGAAAAAAGAAAGAAAAAGGGGGGAATGTGACAGACTTCATAACAACTTTGTACTTGAAAGTTGTGACAGCTCATTCGTTAAACATTTCTGAATGAATTTCAATCAATGATAAACCTTTTTTTATTGGAAGTTAATTTAAGAGAGTTTAAGTAATATTCAATTTCAATCAAAAACAAATTAAATGATGGGGTTGAGTTTTGAAATTACAATTATGTATATGGAATTTCCCTAGTAAGATGGAGCAGCCGAAGAGTGAACTGTCAAAAGTACTGAATATGACGTCACTTATTTATGTGCGAATGTTTAATAATTAAAGTCCATCCATCCATCTTCATCCGCTTTATCCGAGGCCGGGTCGCGGGGGCAGCAGCCTAAGCAAAGAGGCCCAGACCTCCCTCTTCCCAGCCACCTCCTCCAGCTTATCCGGGGGAACACCAAGGCGTTCCCAGGCCAGCCGAGAGATATAATCTCTCCAGCGTTTAATGTATACTCAGTCCCCAAGGACCCCAAAGAGCTTTACATATCCAGTCATCCACCCATTCACACACTGGTGATGGCAGCTACATTGTAGCCACAGCCACCCTGGGGCACACTGACAGAGGCGAGGCTGCCGGACACTGGCGCCACCGGGCCCTCTGACCACCACCATGCATGTGATAATGCATGAATTAAATGTAATCTTAATTGGAAAGTGTGCATACTGATATTAGCTGCAGCTTTAATCTTCTCTGCTTAACTTCTATATGCAAGACACATTTTAAAGATAAAGTAAGTGACTAGTTACTACTTTATGTTTGTATCTTTATGTAAAGTAATAAATGTTGAGGAGACCTTTCAGTATGTGTTCACCTATGGAAGTGTATCAAGAGTAAAAAGTGACTATACACAAAATGATAGGAGTCTATCTTTGTGGCTTTCTGTGATCAAAGCTTTATAATAGTATATTTACTTTTAAACATGAGTTATTATAGTTCGGATTTTCAGTTCATGTTTCAAATGCATTATTTGCCATTATGATTTTAATTGTGATTTAAAATGTGAAAATTTTAGCTGTCCTCCATCATTCTCCCTGAGGAGTCGAGTTACGGTGACTTTGTATCTTCTACAAGAAGTTAAAAAAAAACTGTAGAGGAAAAGATGGCAAAGTCCCAAGACTTACAAAAGGAAGCCTATGCTAGACAAGTCCAGAAGTACAGAAACTTTGTGTACAGCGTTGGAGATGAAGTTCTTCTTTTGAACATGAGGAAACGTGGAAGGAAGGGAGGAAGACTTGATCCAGATTTTTACAGGACCCTACACCATTCAAGACATCGCTGGCAAATGTGTGAGATTAAAAAAAAAAACACGGAAGGAGCAACTTTAAGAAATCACTAAAGCATTGACCATATCAAGCTGTACAGAAGAAGCCACCATGTAAATATCAGTGACAATGAAAAATACCCAACTCACAGTCAGACAGTGAACAGCAGCACAGACCTGAAGATGCCCCCCTGCCATCCTACTGCTAACCCTCAGTGCCAGCAAAGTCCAGAGGATACCAGACCCTCTGTTATTCATTATGCACCCAAAACGGCTGACAACAGTTGTTGCTCCCACAAGGAGTTTAATTGTGTTCCAGGACCAGAAACACATGAACAAGAACTTCCCTCCCGGAAATAAAGCTTAGAAAATGAAGGTGGCATAGTGAACAACTCTTTTTGACCCATTGGTCATTTGCTGCCAGTTTGACGTTGCAACTTGATTGACTGTTGCATGACTTTGTTTGCATTTTGCAGTCTTCAACTCATATTGGATATAAAGAAACATGCAAAGTGCACTGAGCTTGTAGAAGTCTAGAAATGGATCTGCCTGTCAGTAATTTTCTATTTTGCCCACCCGCTGTACCTTTCCTATTTCTCTGCGTGTAAATGCATGCCTATTGTATTGACTTTTTTCCTGTTGTGGCCCGTCGGCCTTTACCCAGCTTATCCACTAAAAATCTCATGCATGCCTGAGCTAACTTATCATATTTTTCTTTTAGTAAAGAGGCTATGGCGTGCAAAGGATACTGGGCGCCTGGAGTCAGTTGTTGGAAGATAAAAGTTATTTGATTCCTCTTTTCGAACACTGCAGGGGTCACGGTGGTTTCTGATGAGGTAAGAGAACTTATCATTATTGATTCTGATTTCGAGGTTCTGCTCCTTCTGAAGCATTTGCAGTGCAGAGACCATTAATAGTTTAAAATGTGCGGGTAGGTCGGGGGGTTTATATTGCAAAACTCTAAGGTTTCACCCATTCACTTCAACAGGAAAAAATGTTATCAACCACAACACAGATGTTGTGACATCTGTGACACCATAATATCCAGTTTCAGTATATGCAGAAAGAACCTTTATCAGCAATTCTATTCCTTTAGATGTTTTTGTGTACAGCACTCAAGCAGTTACTTCAAAGATTGTTGCTGTTGTTGTATAAACTCTGATTATTCAAAACAGGTCATTGATGCATACCTGCACCTTGTCATTGAGAGACGAAAGGAAAGTAAGAAATGTCCTTTGCCTACTAATTTTGATATATAAAAAAACTTATTTACTGTTCTCTAACATTTTTGTATACTTGTGCAGAATGCTGCACACCTGCTCTGTTCAGTAGTTGCAAGCTCGTTGTTTTCTGGGCAGTTCAGATGCCTCAACAAGGTATGTTGAAAGTTCAAAAGTGGTCCAAACAGTTGACTCCTTTCTGTTGCTGAGGAAAGAGTTCGGTTCCTTTAAAGAAGACTATATTTGAAAACACCCTAAGACGCATGGTACCTAAGTAAATCCAAATTACTCTGCACTTCCAATCCCACAGATGAAGTTCCCAGTTGAAGACATGTGGCTGTGCCCTGTGAACTTTGGTACGCACTGGATTCTTGTGGTATGTGTTCATATAGTTATTAATTTGCGTAATTTGTTGTGAAGCAGTTTCTTGCACAAAGTGTTTTTTTTTAAAATACGTTTTCAGTGGCACAAACTATTGTAATTTTTTAATTTATTAACTTTTTCTTCAGATTGTCAACATTTCTGCACAGAAAATACTGCTCATAGACCCCATGGGAATGAAGGTGTTTATGACAGGAAAATTCTGCGCAACTGGAGGTATGCATTATTACTGAGGTATTATTCTTAGATAAAACATTTCTTGTTTCATTACAAACATTTTTGTTCAACTAGGAATTTTCTGAGGATGAGAGGGCATGAAGACACCATGGAGTGGCAGTTACAGACTATGCAACACAACAAGCAACAGGATTCCAGCAGTTGTGGAGTTTTAATGTTAAAGGTAACCCTTATTCAAATGATTCCATTTCTTGTTAGCTATAATTAAGACTTTAAGTGAATTTAAGTGAAGTGAAATTTATTTCGGTCAACAACAACAACACAAGTTATCATTTTACATAGAAGTACAGTAACAGTAACTGAAAACGGAATAGGCTGAAGCTTTGTGGATTATAATTATCCTATCCTTTACCTAATTAATACTTTACATTCTAATTATGATCAATCTCACAGTTTGCAGAACACTACCTTGATTTTGGAGAGGTCGGTGAGGTGTCAACCACTACAGAGGCAGTTGTGCTGGAGCGAATGCAGATAGCTTGCACACTACTTGAAAATCGAGGTAAGTCCAGTAAAGTCCTTATCACGTTAGAGTGTGTACTTCCATTTTAAATAGTGCTTTTCAAACAGCACAGTGCAAATAGTGCTCTTCAAACACTTTCAGATAAGACCCTTCTCAAAGTCTAATTTAAAAAATTCAGGAGACAAATTTTCCTTGAAGTATATTTGGAAAAAATGTACTATTACTCCACCTAAACTTGGTTTATCTGACCCAGATAGACTGCAGGTCATAACTTACCTGAAGTTAAGTTCACCTCAGGTCTCTGCTCCTCCTGCCTCACCTGTTGCCTCTGTGGAAGCTCCGCCATAGCCACCACCAAACAACTGACTTATTTTTACACATCGACCAGCATCCGGCCAATCCACCACCTTTCATTGTTTATACCAAAACAAAAGTAAAAAAACCTCATCGGCTCATAAAAATGAAAAATCACCATCGGTATGCCCGATGGCCAGTCCAGCTATGGTCGTGCCATCAGTTAACCCTTCACGTGGCAACTGTGACACGCGTGCCCAGGGTTGCCGACCCCTGCTCTAAAGCATCTGATTTGGATTCCTGAGATCAAATATATTTTCCTTTGGCTTTGTTTTCTTCCCATTTGTGGCTTTAATGTAGTGTTACATCCTGTTTGTTTGCTTCCATCTGTATACATGTCCAGATTCACTGTTATGTTTCTATTCTTACATTGCTGTGTGATCACTGTTCCCTCTGCTGACTGATGTGACCTTTTGTATCTTACACTGATACTTGTCATATTTCTATCTGCGCCTAAAAGATAAAAAGTTTTCCATGCTAAAACACAGCTCCACCTCCTGCAGTTCTCCCTCTGAACCACTAGATGTCTCTGTTATCTAAATGAAGACGTGCAGCACAGCAACCACAGCAGCGCTCAGATCACACGTGTCCTGTTATTATGTATAAAAGCATGAAACAGGTGAGACAGGTGGGATCAATATTAATGTTGTGGAAATATATGAAAAAGCAACAGAAGAGTGAAAACATTTCGTGTTTCTAGAAAGATCTTTCAGCTCACAGCTGCTCACAGACTGTATTTACAAGTGACAAACTGCAACTCTACAGTACATCTACAGTATATATCAAATATATTCTGTATTCAAATCTATTGAGTGATGTTTGAAAGTCTTTCCAGGTGAGTTTGATCCAGGAGGGTCTGAAGCCAGAGTCAGACAGAGACTGTGCAGAGACTGTAGAAGGACAGAGCAGCAGCAGAGCAGTCCAGATACACTGATGATCCTCTGTCAGATCCAGAGGGACACACAGGGATGATGCTGGACTCTACATTGTGTCTGACAGTGGAGCTGTTCTCAGAGCAGTTCACTCTGCAGCACTGACAGTCATCTGCACTTCTTCTCATTCCTCTGTCAGTCACTGCTGGATGAAGCTCTCCTCTCCACCTCCCAGTAACATGGCCCAGTCAGAGCGTCTCTACACACAAGCTGCTGCTGCTTCAACCTCTCTGGATCATCAGGACACAGCTCCTCCTCTCTCAGCACACACACTGTCCTGTTTACCATCATCGCCAACACCTGCAGAGAGAAGAAGGAAGAGCAGAGGAGATAAACGAGTGTTTCCAGAGAGTCTTCATCAGCTGTCAGTTAGTGATGCAGCACATCCAAGGCAAGGCAAGGCAAGGCAAATTTTTTTGTATAGCAGAATTCAACAACAAGGTGATTCAAAGTGCTTTACAGAGACATTAGAAACAAAAACAAATAAAAAGCATGATTTAAAATTGATTAAAACAAGCAAACAAACAAACTAACTAAACACACACATTCACATTCACACCTGTTCGCGCGATCTGAACCCTTATCGTAAGGGGAGCTACCAGTCCTTCTGTGGACGAGTTACTTTCTATTTTAAATTGCCTGAATTTAAAATACTCTCTAGACCCAGCTGGGGAGCTACCCAGAGCTCTAAACCCACTTAACAAACAAACAAACAAACAAACAAACAAACAAACAAAACAGTATATAAAATCAAAACAGATAAAATCAGTTAATGTAAGTTTTGAAATTTAAGCTTAAAAGTGTGGATTTGGTGCTTTATTCAAATGCAGCTGAGAATAGGTGAGTCTTCAACCTGGATTTAAATAAACTGAGTGTTTCAGCTGATCTGAGGCTTTCTGGGAGTTTGTTCCAGATATAAGGAGCATTAAAGCTGAATGCAGCTTCTCCGTGTCTGGTTCTGACTCTGGGAACTGATAAAAGACCGGATCCAGATGACCTGAGGGATCTGGAAGGTTCATACTGGGTCAGGAGGTCACTGATGTATTTTGGTCCTAAACCATTCAGAGCTTTATAGACCAGCATTAGAACTTTAAAGTCTATCCTCTGACGGACAGGCAGCCAGTGTAAAGACCTCAGAGCTGGACTGATGTGGTCCACTTTTTTGGTCCAGTATAAAGAGCAGCAGGGACTTCAGTGCTGGGACTGTACTAGGACTCATTGTTGCTTCACTTTTTCTAATCTTTGGATTTTTATTGAAGTTGATGAAAATGTTTTTCCCTCCTAGTTTGAGTTTGGACTTTCATTCATTAGAAGAACCTTGGTGTGTCCACTCTGAGCTCTGTAGGAACCCCAACAACAAGCCCAACAATCCAGATGGACAGTTCCAGCTGTTAACTGGAGGAATTCCATCCAAACATCTGCTCTCACTAAATTCTTCCTCACCTACAGACTGTGTTCTTCACTGCTTTAAACTTGGAAATGAATGCAGTCATTGGTCTGCGTGCTGCTTTGTTCAGAGAGCTGATTGGCTGTTGACAGTGTTTGATCAGAGCGTGTCAGCTGTTACTATGGTGACCATAAAGGTCAGAAACAGGAAGTGTTTGTGTCCAATCCTGAAGCCTGTCACCATTCTCCTCTCACAGCTTCACTGAGAAGCTGCAGCTTTACAGGAAACACTGGATCTTTGTTTCATACTGACTGTGTTTAGTACAATACTGCTGACAGCACCACCCACTCACTCCATCACTCTACTGACCTCAGAGTCTCCAGTCTGTAGTCTGGACTCTGCTGAAGATCAGACAGCTGCTTCACATCTGAATCCTTCAGGTTGTTTCCGTACAGGTCCAGCTCTCTCAGATGGGAGGGGTTGGACTTCAGTGCTGCTGCCAGATAATCACAGCTGATCTTTGACAAACCACAGAGCCTCAATCTGTATAAAGAATGAAGGATGTAAGTTTATTAGACAAAGTGTGAGCTTGAAATCATTCAGTGTTTCATCATCTGTTCAGAGGTGAAGAAGGTTCAGAATGTAGAAGTTTAGAAAATGGAAACTCCAAACAGCTGAAGCCAACAGGAAGCAGCTTCAAACAGGAAACTGTGCAGAGTTTCAGACTATATGTCCTGATGCAGCCAGTTGGATTTTGGAGATTTGAATCTCTGTTCTGTGACTAAGTCCTTGAATCATTTCTTCCAGTTGGTCCAACAAGACAGACTAAGTATTGGACATGTGTTGTGGCTCCATTAGGGGAGCTTCTAAATGTGATGTGATGGCCCCTCTGGGTCTGTCAGGTCACAGCACTGAAGAGAGCTCAAACTGGGCACACAGTTGTTCCAGTCTGGACCAAAGACTCTATACTGGGACTGAGGGACTGCATTGACTGCACCCACTGGGACTTTTTAAAGGCTCATGCTCTCACATAGATCATCGATTTCTACTTACATTTCTTTCTGGGAAAAATGGGGATTACTTTGAAAACAGGAAGTATTTTCCCCAATAAGCAGCCCTGGATTAGTAAATCACTCCAACATGTTCTCAGGCAGAAGAAGCTGTCTTGTTATGAGGGAGAGAAGAAAAAGATTGAGGCACAGAAACTTGTTGAAAGAGAAATAAAGCAGCTAAAATCAGGTGTAAAAGAAAAGCAGAGGATGAGCTGAATAAAGGACACTCAAGGCTGGCTTGGAAAGGAATGAAGTCCATGGTGGGGATGCAGAACAAGGAGCAAAGATGAATGTGATGCTGAATCAGCAGAAGACTTGGACTCATTTGATTCCAGCTTTGATATCATTGATTTCAATGAAGAGCTTTGTGATTGTAGCAAAGGGCTGGTAGCTCTGAGAGTCCCACTGATGAGGTGTTTGTGTGGAAATCTCTTAGTGGGAGCAAAGAGAGAAAAAGCCCTGGTCCTGATGCTGTGGGAGGGAAATGATTGAAGTGTGCTGTGAGGAACTGACTGGGAGATTTTCACACATTTTCCAGTCCTCCTTGGAACAACAGGAAGTTCCCAGCATATGGAAACAAAGGTTAAGTGTCCTATGGCACTCAGTGATGATGTTGCTGTGGCCCCACCACCTCCACCTCTTTGTAAAGGAACTAACTGTCATCTGAAGCTTCAAATGAAACTAAGACTTCCTCCACTAGGTGGCAGTGTCTGATGAGAAAGTGTTAGTGGAGCTGGCCTGGAGTCAGAAACAGGAAGATGCAGGATTTGGGCTGAAATGGGGAAAAGTGGTTCGCACTAGTGCCTTAAAGCAAGAAGGTTGTAGGTTGAAGCTTGTTGGCCTTTCTGTGGAGGTTGGATGTTCTCCCACAGTCCAATGAAATGCTGCTTAGGTTCATTGGTGCTTCTAAATTGGCTGTAGGTGTGGATGTGAGAGAGTGCTTCTCTGTCTCTCTCTGCTGGCCCTGTGATGGACTGCTCACCTGTGCAGGTGGACCACGCCTCTTGCCCTATGACAGCTAGGGCACAGGCTGCAGCCCTGTGAGCCTAAGCTGAATAAACAGTTAGCAAACATGATTCATAGATGAAGGTCAGAGTGTTCCTCCTTCTCTTTCCCATCATTCATGTTGGCAGTGGAGGAGATTTGGATGTTGGACTGTGTTTTGGATGATGTGTGTATGTTTGTGTTGGACTGCTGTCTGTAAAGCAAACGCAAATTTTGCTTTGGATTTCAGTGTCAGACAGACTTTAAGGTGGAATGAAGAGTTTGAGAGTTTCACAGTGAATTATCCAGTGGAGGATTTTTCTTCTTCTTTGAAGGTTTGAAATGTGAACATTGTTCTGCTGCAGTCAATGGACTAAACCAGAGAAGAAGAAAACAGACTTTACCATGAAGATCCCCAGTGTGGATCAGTATAATATCAGCCTGATGTCTGCAGTTTAGTGTCAGCACAACTTTCACATCATATTCATCTCAGCACAACTAAAACATGCTGACTGACCTCAGAGTTTCAAGTCCACACCCTGGACTCTCCAGAAAACCACACAGATGCTTCACTCCTAAATCCTGCAGCTTGTTGTTGCAGCTCAGGTTCAGCTGTCTCAGATGGGAGGGGTTGGACTTCAGTGCTGCTGCCAGATAATCACAGCTGATCTCTGACAAACCACAGTCCATCAATCTGTATAAAGAATGATGTAAGTTTATTAGACAAAGTGTGAGCTTGAAATCATTCAGTGTTTCATCATCTGTTCAGAGCTGAAGAAGGTTCAGAATGTAGAAGTTTAGAAAATGGAAACTCCAAACAGCTGAAGCCAACAGGAAGCAGCTTCAAACAAACACAACAAGAGAAAAAACTCTGAATGTTTCACATTAAAGTCGTACATTTCTCATAAAAACAGGACAAAGACTTGAAAAAGTCGTGTTTTTCCTTCCAGGAACCACAAGGCTTCACTTTTAAAGGTGAAGTGTGAAAGAAATGGACATATTTGAAGTCCAACACCTTTTTCCAGTCACATTATTAAAGCAGACAAACTACAAGCTCATTTTCATTCCAACAAGTCATCTTCTGACCTGGACTAACAACACTGGTCTCTATGTGCAGCCGGCTGTGAGACCAGCCCACAAAACTCAATGCTGACGAGCAGTGGCTAGAAAAGTAATGTCTAGGCACTGGACAAATCAGTGCTTGTAGATGGAGAAATCCGAAGAAAACAAAATGTCCCACTTGGGAAGGAAAATGCAGCCCCTCAGCGTTAACACAACTGAACGAAGCTCTTTTGAAAGAAATAGGATCAACAAAAAACTTAAAAAAGAAAGGAAAACGTATGCAAGAATTAAAATATTTCCAGGCCTGGAAAGAAGAAGCAGTTAGGCGAGAAAAAACAAGAGAAAAAAGATAAACAGTCAGAAAAACAGTACTTAACTGCTAGTTTAGTAAAACCAGAAGACGAGACACTGTGCAGTCCTTGCCATCCTTTTATTAATCCACCACCCGTTCCTTAAAGTAGTTTAAAAAGGTTGGAAACAGACGCCACCGAATAGATATAAATACAAGAAGTACAACAATAAAATAAACAAAGGCTAAATTACATTAGAGTTTATTTTTAACATATTCAAAATAATAATAGCAAGGATAACAACCTGTAAACTGATATTAACAATGAAACATAGTTGGCATGACGACCATGTACAGAATGTATGGAATGAATGAAAACAAAAAAATCACACGAAAAGCTTTTAAATAAAATAGAGAGATGCATAAGGTACATTAAGGCTGTGTCATTGTTCAGCCAAGGAAAGTGTGTGAAAAGGTAAATGTCTCCAGCTTGGGAAAGGGTGAAGCTGCAGATCACCCGAAGCCCTTGATGGACACAAAATAAAATATAAATAAAATATTATAACCCTTTACAGCCGATCGGAGCGGGCACGCTCTGTTTTGCGTAACTATTTTTAAATCCCGGTAGCTCTGCAACCACGTAAGCTAGCGCAATAATTTTTTTTGCATATGAAACCGGAGGAGCTGTACTTACATCTGATGCCATCAGCTTGTCCTAGGTCACGGTTTCCTTCCACATAAAGCTTTGCAAAAACTGCATAAAAAGCGCTTGCAGGAACAAAAACATAATATTCCAGAAACACGCTGTGCCGATCCAATCAGCTGTTCATAACACTTCCTATGTTGGAATAGACGTCAGTGCGAACTTTTGCATTTCCGCCATTACCTGCCCGAAACCGGAAGTGACGTCATTTTCGCGGAAATGTAGTCTTTTTTATGATCAGGGCCTCAGTGCATATACTGGTCTTTTTAAAAGTTATCTTTGACTTTATGACTTTCTGTGTCGTTTCTGGGATGCTTAGGACTCATATTGCACTGCTGGAAATAGTTTATTTTGATGCATATGCTGCTTTTTTGCAAATTTGCAGTGTAATATTTATTTTGGTTTTTCCTGCAGTGTATAAAAATTGGTGTATTTCAAAAATAAAACTATGAAGACACTCAAAATAAATTTCCTGTGGTGGGTAACTATTTTGTGCAACTTTTTTGTATTTACAGTTTTGAGGGATAAGCCTCTTAAGTTTCTCTAACTACAAATATATGTTAAAAAAGCAAAAACGATTTTCAATTTTTTTGTAGTTTATTGACCTTTGTTGCAATTTATGTAATTACTATGCACTTAATGAATACATATTATTAAAATCTGGGCTATAATGGTTGTATTGATGTATAGCAACTTGAAATGCTCCCAAAAATGGCTCCACAGCAGGTAAAAATATAATATAAGCTCTGGCGGACTTGGTTCTATGGTAGGTCTTAAAGGGATAATAAACTGCCTGGTTTGCCATGCAACAGAGAACGAATGTGACCGAAGGTTGGATCTGAGATGAGGCAAACAGAAGACCTCTCTAAAAAGGTAGGCACAAAACTGTTCAGAGAAAAAGTAAATCTCTGCCGATTGGATGAATTCTAAATTATCTGTTTGCTGAGTAAGATGATCCTAACTATTGAATAGTACTTCCCAAATCCCTAAACAGAACAACAGCATTAGTGACACTGTTGTGGCGAATCCACTTAGCCAAAAAATGGATCGGACATCAATTGGAGAAACGATAGTCTTTATACAAGGCTTCAAAAAGAGGAATGTACAACAAATAAACTGCTCGACATCAGAGAAACATATAATGGCTTCCCAAACTTCTTTGCTAGCTAAAACCCCAGAGTAACTTTCGTCTACCACAAAGGATTCTGGGAAACGCAGTTTTCTAATGAAAATAACTGTTAAATGCTCCCTTTTAGCAGAAAATTAAATCTATAATTAACAGCCCTCACTAAACGTGACTAACACTTAAATCACTTACAAAATAATCAAAATGCTGTTATCATACAAAACCTGCAATAAAGTTACAACATCCTCCCCCCCGATGAACAATCTGTTCATCTAAAGCTCTAGGTTATACAACAACTGAAACGGTCTTCTTAACAGAGTCCCCGTTGTTGTGCGAACTAAGCAAGATCTAACAAGACCGTCTCGTCCAGGAAACATTTCTTCAATTCTTCCAAGTTTCCACACTTGTCTGGGGAGGTTTTCATGCCCAATGAGCACGACATCCCCTAGTTTTAGGGGTGTAGGCTTTGAAGCGTCACAGCAATGAGCTGACTTCAGCTCAAACAGATAGTCCCTTCTCCAGGTGTTCCAGAAGTTGGTCATAAGTTTCTGCCGGTATCTCCATCTCCGAGTAATATCCTCTTTGTTAAGTGTTGAATTGTGTGTGTCCTTCGGGATTGACTTGGGTGGTAGAGATGTCAGTCGTTTGCCCACCAAAAAGTGGGCTGGAGTAAGTGGTTGCGCTTCATTTACCTCGTTGTGCACAAAAGTGAGAGGCCTAGAGTTCAGAGTAGCTTCGACTTCCGCCAACACAGTACACATTTCTTCAAAGTGGAGTGAAGCTCTACCTAACAAATTCTTGAGACAGATTTTCACTGATCTGACAAGACGTTCCCAGAATCCACCCCACCAGGCTGCTCTTTCTGCAATGAACTTCCAAGTAATTCCTCTTTCCCAGAAAAACTCCAGCAAATGTGGGTCTTTAATTGTCTTCCACAGCTCCTTCAAATCTTGGTCTGCTCTCTTAAATGTTCTGGCATTGTCAGAATATATAACTGCATAGCCCTCTCCTGGCAATGAATCTCTTCAACGCTAGCAAAAATGTCTCAGTTGACTGATCTGACACAAGCTCTAAATGGACCGCTCGTGTCACAGCACAGGTAAATAGGGCAATGTAGGATCTTTTCACAGAATCCTCTGTTTTCACATAGAGTGGCCCAGCAAAATCCACACCTGTAACTTCGAATGGTGGTGACTCGGATATTCGGTCCCTAGGCAAAGGTGCAGTTGACTGATGCCCAGCCTTTGCCTTAAACCTCTTACACACAGTGCATCTGGTCACAATGCTCTTAACCAGCTGCCGAGCCCGGATGATCCAATATCTCTCTCTTATTTGTACAAGAGTGTCCGTCACTCCTGAATGCATCACCCTTTTGTGACAGTCCTGTATCAGCAGTTCTGAAAATCTGTGTTTGTTTGGCAGAATCCAAGGATGCTGCTCTCTGAATGTGAAGTCCGACTGCTGCAGCCTGCCTCCAACACTAAGCAGCTCATCTTCATCAAGGAATTGTTTCAGTTCCTGAATCTTACTGTCATTCATCATAGGGTTTCCTACCTTCAGTCTCTGGACCTCCTGGTTAAAACTGTGATGTTGTGCAACCTTAATCCAGTACTTCTCAGCATCAAGAAGCTCATTTGCTGTCAGCTCACCTCGCATCTTTGGTTGTATTGTTGTTTTTGCATTAGCTATGAATCTCCTAATCCATGCTGTCACTCTGAGCACTCTCTTCAGTTCGCTGTAACTCTCAAGCTTCAGTATTGGTTCACAGATGTCAGTGTCATTAGCAGCAAACTGCATGGCTATTTGATAACTGGATTTAAGTTCTACATTCATTTTGTCTGAAATGTTTTCATCTTCAGACTCATGTATCCAATCTTCTGATACAAGAAAACTGGGGCCATTCCACCATAGCTGGTTTTGTAGTAGGGCCTCCACCGATTGTCCTCTTGTGGGCAGGTCAGCGGGATTAGCCTTTCCTGGGATGTGTGACCATGAAGATGGACTCGTAAGAGTCTGGATCTCAGTCACTCAATTTGCAACAAACGGTTTCCACCATTGTGCCGAACTGCAAATCCATTGCAAAGTGATCATGGAGTCAGTCCACATTCTTATTTGGGCCTGCTCCATCTTCAGCGAGATGATCAAGTTGTTCGCCAATCTGGCCCCAGTCATGGCTCCCATGAGTTCCAGACGTGGCAATGTCATTTTCTTTAGGGGAGCCACCCTGGCTTTAGATGCGACCAAGCTCATTGTCGTTTGTCCTTCTCGTGTTTTGCCTTGCAGATAGGCCACAGCACTGTATGCCCTTTCACTGGCATCACAAAACACATGTAATTCCAAGCCATCTTTGCTTTCTTGTTGCATATTGATTTGGTACCACCTTGGTATGGTGAGCTGGTGTAACTGAGTAAGCTCTAAACACCACTGTTGCCATTCTTGTGCCAGATCTGGTGGCAATTCCTCATCCCAAGAGAGCCCCCTCTCCCACATTGCTTGGAACATGCACTTGACCCTAATGGTGAAGGGGTTCAGAAACCCAAGTGGGTCATAAATTCGTGCTGAGGACTGCAGCACGCTCCGTTTGGTTCCTTTCTTCTCTGTTAGAAGCCTCACTAGTGAACGAAGGTCAAAGGTGAAATCATCTGGCTCTGGCCTCCACACTAATCCAAGCACCTTTAATGCTACTCCATTCGTTTCAGGTGCCATCATGTAGTTTGTGGAGCTCTTCTCCCATTTCTGCCTCAGTTCAGCTGAGTTTGTCATCCATTTGCAAAGCTCCATACCAGCAGCCGCCAGTATTTCTTTGGCATTCGTCGTTATGTGATACGCCTCTTCCACTGAGCGTGTACTTGAAATGAAGTCATCTACGTAAAGTGACTCCCTTATTGTATTCACCACTTGTGGTTGGCTTGTTTCATATTGTTTTAGATGTCTTTGAATTGTCGCTGCAAGCAGAAATCGGCTTGGTGTAACTCCAAACACCACTCTCGTCATCCTCAGAATGCGCAGGTGATCATTCACTTCTCCATTCGGTGCACCTGAGAACCACAGGAACCTGACTGCATCTCTGTCCCTTTCTGCAAGACGTATTTGCAGGAATGCTTGTTTTATGTCTGCCATAAAAGCGATTTCGTGTTCCCTAAATCTAAGGAGAACACTGAGCAGATCTGGATTCAAATTTGGGCCCGTAAATAAGCAGTCATTCAGCGACGGACAGCCTTCTTCATGGGACGATGCATCAAAGACCACTCTTAATTTTGTAGTTGCTTTGTCCTCTCTCAGCAGTGCATGGTGAGGCATATAAAACATTACAGAATCTGTGCTGCTGTTTGGTGTCACTTCCTCTGCAATGTTCTGGTCCAAGTAGTCCTCCACCACTTGATTATACCTGCTGAAGAGTGTGACATCCTTCTTAAATCTTTTACTCAGACCGTCCAGCCGTTTTTTTGGCAACTCTATAGTTGTCTGAGAGCTCTACCCTTTCTGGCTTCCATGGCAACTCCACCTGATATCGTCCATCTTTAAACATAGTCATTCTCTCAAACATCTGCAGAGCCTCATCATCTTCTGGGTTCTTTGTTGTCTCATTTGTAATACCCAGAGACTCTATTTCCCAGAATGCTTTCAGTTGCTTGGAGAGGAGTTTCTCTTCCTCACACGGAATGAACATGCAGGTTGCCTCTGTAACAGCTGATGCAGAGACTGACCCCTGAACAGACCATCCGAAGGTGCTCTCCAGTGCCACCAATGTTTCTGTAAGCCTCTCCACCCTTCCTGTCACGATCTGCCAATAGTAGTCAGCTCCTATGAGGACAGCAAGCTCTGGTTCCTCACTGGATCCTGGGAAGTCAGCCAGTTGTAGTCCTCTCTTCTTAAGCTCATGCTGGATCTGTTCACCAGGAACCTTCATTATTGCCGAGCACACTTGTGGGGTCTCCAGAGCTTCTATTACAATACTCTGGCTAAGACCCCAGATATTTTGTAGCATAACCTTCACTATGCTGCGCTGTGATCTTGTGGGAAAGGAGGACCCAAATGTGTGTAGTGTCAATGTCTCTTGCCTTATAACTGGTAAATTTAGGCTCTTCACAATCGTTTCATGTATGAAGCTTCTTTGGCTGCCTCCATCTAATAAGCAACAAGCTATCCTTCTGCCTGACGGGCCTTCAATCCACACCTTTGCAGTCTGTAGCAACACAGTATTCTGTTCACCTGGTTTCACTCTTACTGAATGAGGGAGCACGGAGGAGACCACTGCTTCTTCTGGTTGGGATGGGGCCTGTACATCCACCCTTTCACCACCGCACACGGCAACGTGATGTCTCCGTCCACATTTCTCACAGGACACATTCTTGGTCTTACAGAATCTTGCAATGTGTTTCTGTCCCAAACACACAAAACATCTCCCAATTCTCTTTAACTTGTCCTTTCTTTGAAGTGTGTCATTATTTGGGCAGTTTTGCGATTTGTGATCATCACTCTCACAGAATATACAGGTGTTTTGTTTCTGGCTGGCTGTGTACAGGGCAGCAGTAGATTGTATGCTAGGCCCTTTAAACCTCACATCACTGAACGGTGGCTTGTACAGTTTATTTTCAGCTTTCTGTGGGTTGTACGACTTTGTCATTTGCAGCGCTCTTTCCCTGATCTGAACCTCCTTCTGTAGGAATGTGACCATTTCTGACACTTTCCACTCTTCATCTCCATTTCTCTGACGGCTGTATTCAAGAGCTATATCATCTGGAATCATCTTTAGCAATATTGGGCATAACAAGCTTCCGTAGCTTTCTGACACTACACCCAATGACTATAAACTTCTGATCTGAATTTCACATTCATCATACAGCTGCCTCAAAGCATGCACATCAGAGGATTTTTTAACAGGTGTGAGGTTCAGCAGTTTTGACATGTGCGCACTAATTACTACATCCTTTCTTCCAAATCGGTTTTGCAGTAACTCAATTGCGTTGTCATAATTTTCATCTGTCAACATCAGCCCTGCAACTGCCTTTGCTGCTTGGCCAGTAAGATAGGTTTTCAAATAGGTAAACTTCTCTCTCTTGCATAGTGCATCGTTGTGGTGAATAACAGCTTCATATTGACTCCAAAACTCCTGCCACAAACTGGCATCTCCATCATATTTGTGAATGATCAGCTTAGGAAGCTTTACAGATGCTCTCTGTGCCAATGAATGAGCAGAGTTAGCGTCACTCACCCTTTGATGTGAGGCTCGTTCGCGGCAATCCTCATTTCTCTTAATTATGCGCCGTGCACGGCTCTTGGACAGGATGATGCGCTCCTTATATTCCTCTGCGCTTTCGATCTCCATTTCCAGGTCATCCAGAGCTGTTTTACGTTCTATTTCACTATCTAATGCATACAAGCTGAGCTCCTTTGCCGACAGCATTTCCAGTAATGTGCTCAGATGGTCAGTGTCCGGATCTGGTTTAGCCATTTCGGAGTCAATTTGATGTACAAGTCGTGTGGTAGCACCTCTTATCGTCCCACGTTTCCGTTTTGTTCTTTCCATTTCTCTCTGATGCTCGTCATCCGCCACTCCCGCAGCCCCGGCGGCGGCTCCACGTAAATCCTGTTCGCTCATTTTCCTGGGTTTCGGCACCAAAAAATGTTGTGGCAAATCCACTTAGCCAAAAAATGGATCGGACATCAATTGGAAAAACGATAGTCTTTATATAAGGCTTCAAAAAGGGGAATGTACAACAAATAAACTGCTCGACATCAGAGCAACATATAATGGCTTCCCAAACTTCTTTGCTAGCTAAAACCCCAGAGTAACTTTCGTCTACCACAAAGGATTCTGGGAAACGCAGTTTTCTAATGAAAATAACTGTTAAATGCTCCCTTTTAGCAGAAAATTAAATCTATAATTAACAGCCCTATCTAAACATGTGACTAACACTTAAATCACTTACAAAATAATCAAAATGCTGTTATCATACAAAACCTGCAATAAAGTTACAACAGACACATGGGATTAGTCCTGTGTCATCAGCAGGGATAATATAGATTAATAAACACTTTTACACTCTAAACTTTGAAACTTCAGCAAAAGAATTTGTGAGAACTAACGGCACCATAAAACAGAGACTCAGAAAATGCAAATTAGAAAGTGGTGAACTGCTTAAACCACAGTTGGTTTAATAAATATTGCTGCAAACATTGGTGAATGTGTGTGCTGTGAGAATTAATAGAGGTTTCAATTGTTTTTCTTTGACTTGCTCGTTCTGATTATGAAAGGCACGTCTAAAATACTCCTAGGAAAGCGTATTTTGAGGTATATTTCTAACTCCTGTAACAGTGTAAGTGTGTGAATGCTGTGAGTTGAAGGTTTTGAATGATAAATAAAGGGGTGAGAGGTATTTCTTTGGTGATGCAAAGTACGATGTTTTAAAGTTTGAAAGTGCTTCTAAGTTAAGAAATGCATGAGTGATGTTATAAGAGTTTGATTAGCCTGTAGAAACACGAAAGAGAGAAACAGGAAATATGGCTCTGAGCGCTGTGTGTGTGTGACAGGAAATGCTGTGTGTGACAGGAACTTTGCATGCCCATAAAAGGAGACTCACTGTGACAAGTGAGCACCCAGAGAGAGAGATGAGTTAAACTCTAGGCAGATAAAGCGAATGGAGGTTTTAAGAAAAGAAATGAAAAGAATATTAATTGTATGCTTTAGTGTGTCAATACAGGTTACAGATAAATAAAGGTGGACTTTCCTCAACCTGGATTTTGAGTACAGCGGCAAAACCATAGATTAACATAATTGGGAGAAAAATAGGCCAGATTTTGGTTTAAAATTTCACAGCTTGACCTCCCACTTGTCCCGATCCTGAGAAGAAGCTCAAAGGACAGTCAATCTCCTGATGAAGACCAACAGAACATCGTGGACTTGAAGAATTAACAGCAGGCAAAAAGACAGTGCAACTGAAACCACACTGACAACACCAGCAGCAGGATGGAAGAAACCACGTGATGGAAAATGCACGGTGAACTGGAGGCTGGTAAGAACAGTGTGACATGACTGTTTAAAGGCACTGAATGTGATGTTTGGCCAGGCTGGGACTTAATTTAAAAGGCAAATGTTGAAAAGAAACAGAGAAGGAACAGACTGTGTTGTTGGAGATTTGAAGGCCACACAGGACACTGTGAAGAGAGGGACAGGGACCAGTGAGAGGTGAAGCCCAGACGAGTTCGACTGCGAGAATAGAGGGTAAAATTGGGTTGAAATTGAAGCCGGAACTCAGGATGGTTTAGGGATGTCCACGTCACAAACAAAGAGGTAAACAAAAGGAAGGTAAAATAAAGAGAGAAAATAAGTGAAAATGACATTAATGAATAGAAAACACACAAACACAAATTGTTACATGTGAAATTATTTTTGGAAAGAATCAGAAGTGAGATAGTTTGAATCAGAACTCAGTGAAAAGATGCATGAATCGATGCAAGTGAACCACTAGAAAAATCTGTCAGACAAACACCTCTGGCAGAATGGATGGCAAAACTACTAGAAAATAGGGATATTGTTTTGAACTGCCCTGCGACGCTTCTCTAGTCTCTTGCAGGTTGAAACCAGGCGATTGGGTTCTAATACGGGTGCTCCAGAGGAGGAATTGGGGCTTGTCTCACTGGGAGGATCCCTATCGAGTGTTATTGACTACACCCACAGCCTGTAAAATTGCAGAGAGACCATCTTGGATTCATCAGAGCCACTGTGAGAAAGTAGAGCTTTCTTTCAGTGGAGTGTGAGGGGTGTTTCACCAGGTATCAGTAGGTCCAGTGACGAGGGACGAGTGCTGATTGAGCTCAGCTTGCACTCTCATTCTCTCCAGCCATTGACCAACTTTAGGCTTACTGACACATTTGGGTGAAACCAACCTCAAGCATGAGGTGTTCTCAGGTGATGACTGGCTTCGTACTACTGGCAACGGCTCTATTCATCAGACTATCCGACCTAAAAGACGGCAGAAACCCATACACAAGCCGAGATAAGTGCAACACTGAAAGAACATCACACACTCATTTGCTTCCAGCACTTTCACACAAACATCTACTGTCATTATTGTCACCAAACTCTGTGGATCCTTTATTGCAAATTCAAATGGGATCAAATGGTCAGACAAAAGAGGGTTATGAGGAAATATGATGAAATGTTGTGTATTAGCAGCAAGTTATTGAATCATTTTCCTCAGAAACCAAACAAAATGATTGACAAACATGTTTTTACAAACTCAGTGTTGGACTTGGATCAGCAGGATAAGCTGATGTTTAAAGGCATTTGAGTCTCGCTGTATGAGAGTCCAGTTATTACTCAATATTTATGGATGATTTTCTTTCAGTGTTGCACTTTGTAGACGCTCCCTGAGCCTCACAGCCAGCTGCACATGGACCAGCTGACATTACCCAGCATTAGAGGCGGCTGTAAAAAAATGGATTTTCCTATTTAAATGGTTTTAATTTGAATAAAGCGATGCTGATTCATTCAATCCTGAATCGATTTTTAATATAAATGTATTTTGCCAGAATCTCAGGTTAAAGCTCCCAAAAGTATTTCAACAACAAGCAAACAGATAAAACGGTAAATGAGAGCAGCTAAACACACAAAGATGGAAACACAGAGCGTGGATCGTTCACTCGACGGCACGTACACGGACACGCCGTCGGGGCTGAAAGTGGACAGCTCACAGATCCTGAAGCTGCAGGTTTCATCTGTCTCCAACCAAAACTGACTGAACCAGCAGCAGAAGAAGATCCAAACTACGCTTTACGTTTGATGAACATCGTCATGAATTCTCTCTGACTTTGACGTTTACTTCCTGCACAGCTCTCTCTCTCTCAGTGTACTTCAAGAACAGTTTGCCTTCAAAAATCTGTTTCCTGCATTATTCACTGCTTATTACGCACCAGTCTGCTGTTGTGTTCACTGCTGTCGGCCTCCGAAAACAAAGCCTCATTTCTGCTGTTCAATACTGAAGAAATTTAAACCTTTTAAAATGATGACAGATTACAAACTCTCAGCTGTGTCTGCAATCAAACCTCTGTAACTTTGCTTCACGTCAGCAGCATCAGCTCATGTTCACATGTTGATTCATGGTTTGCTTCAGTTTTTGATGGACTGCAGAATATTTTGAAGGTTATCTGCTATAAAAAGGCAGAACAGGAAAATCTGCTTCATGTGTTTCTGTTTGATCCTCAGTGACTTTGACACAAAGGCCTCTGCTGTGATGATCACACCTCTGATCAAGTCTCACAGTGTCAGCTTTGTTTTTATACATATGGATATGTGCTGATAAATGATCAGAATTATAATATTTCCCACTGTCTGCTGTGTGCCGTGACCTTTGACCTGCTAAAGACAGTCAGCTGTGGATTATTCATTGTTGCGTCTGATACTTAGAACTGTGAGGAAGAACACTACACAGTTAATCAGGGTCCCCTCTCTCTGAATCAGGAAAGGTGGGCAGGCCGCGTGTGGGCCGCGGGCCATACGTTGAGTCTCACTGTTTGAAATGTGAACATTGTTCTGCTGCAGTCAATGGACTAAACCAGAGAAGAAGAAAACAGACTTTACCATGAAGATCCTCAGTGTGGATCAGTATAATATCAGCCTGATGTCTGCAGTTTAGTGTCAGCACAACTTTCACATCATATTCATCTCAGCACAACTAAAACATGCTGACTGACCCCAGAGTTTCAAGTCCACATCCTGGACTCTCCAAGAAACCACACAGATGCTTCACTCCTGAATCCTGCAGCTTGTTGTCGTACAGGTCCAGCTCTCTCAGATGGGAGGGGTTGGACTTCAGTGCTGCTGCCAGATAATCACAGCTGATCTCTGACGAACCACAGCCCCTCAATCTGTATAAAGAATGAAAGATGTAAGTTTATTAGACAAAGTGTGGGATTGAAATCATTCAGTGTTTCATCATCTGTTCAGAGCTGAAGAAGGTTCAGAATGTAGAAGTTTAGAAAATGGAAACTCCAAACAGCTGAAGCCAACAGGAAGCAGCTTCAAACAAACACAACAAGAGAAAAAACTCTGAATGTTTCACATTAAAGTCGTACATTTCTCATAAAAACAGGACAAAGACTTGAAAAAGTCGTGTTTTTCCTTCCAGGAACCACAAGGCTTCACTTTTAAAGGTGAAGTGTGAAAGAAATGGACATATTTGAAGTCCAACACCTTTTTCCAGTCACATTATTAAAGCAGACAAACTACAAGCTCATTTTCATTCCAACAAGTCATCTTCTGACCTGGACTAACAACACTGGTCTCTATGTGCAGCTGGCTGTGAGACCAGTGCTCAGGGAGCGTCTACAAAGTGCAACACTGAAAGAACATCACACACTCATTTGCTTCCAGCACTTTCACACAAACATCTACTGTCATTATTGTCACCAAACTCTGTGGATCCTTTATTGCAAATTCAAATGGAATCAAATGGTCAGACAAAAGAGGGTTATGAGGAAATATGATGAAATGTTGTGTATTAGCAGCAAGTTATTGAATCATTTTCCTCAGAAACCAAACAAAATGATTGACAAACATGTTTTTACAAACTCAGTGTTGGACTTGGATCAGGAGGATAAGCTGATGTTTAAAGGCATTTGAGTCTCGCTGTATGAGAGTCCAGTTATTACTCAATATTTATGGATGATTTTCTTTCAGTGTTGCACTTTGTAGATGCTCCCTGAGCCTCACAGCCAGCTGCACATGGACCAGCTGACATTACCCAGCATTAGAGGCGGGTGTAAAAAATGGATTTTCCTATTTAAATGGTTTTAATTTGAATAAAGCGATGTTGATTCATTCAATCCTGAATCGATTTTTAATATAAATGTATTTTGCCAGAATCTCAGGTTAAAGCTCCCAAAAGTATTTCAACAACAAGCAAACAGATAAAACAGTAAATGAGAGCAGCTAAACACACAAAGATGGAAACACAGAGCGTGGATCGTTCACTCGACGGCACGTACACGGACACGCCGTTGGGGCTGAAAGTGGGCAGCTTACAGATCCTGAAGCTGCAGGTTTCATCTGTCTCCAACCAAAACTGACTGAACCAGCAGCAGAAGAAGATCCAAACTCTGCTTTACGTTTGATGAACATCGTCATGAATTCTCTCTGACTTTGACGTTTACTTCCTGCACAGCTCTCTCTCTCTCAGTGTACTTCAAGAACAGTTTACCTTCAAAAATCTGTTTCCTGCATTATTCACTGCTTATTACGCACCAGTCTGCTGTTGTGTTCACTGCTGTCGGCCTCCGAAAACAAAGCCTCATTTCTGCTGTTCAATACTGAAGAAATTCAAACCTTTTAAAATGATGACAGATTACAAACTCTCAGCTGTGTCTGTTATGATGATTTCTGATATGAGGTTCAGTTCTACGGTGGTGATCGCAGGGTTTGCACAGGTCAAGTGTCACTATGACCCTCCAGAAAATAATGAGGACAGGGGATGATCGTTCAGCTCTTTAATGGCAGATTTAGCGTGGGTGTGGGTATGTGTGTGGTTCAGTCTTATGGATGCACACTTTCATTGAACCCACATAAACTGCTCCCGAGCATAACTTGTGATTCACACTGCCTTCATGAACACAATTTTCCATCCCAGTCAAAACATTACTCACAAAACGGCCGCGCCCTCTAGTGGCGAGGCAGAAAACTGCATCACAGTCCTGCCTTCAGAACAGCCGCCCCCAAACTTGCCCTCGCAAGTTTGCAGAATGTCATTTACTGTCCATTTTGTTCTGGTACTGCAGGTAGTCGAATAAGGCGGCTCACTGGGCGTACGTAGGTACGGTCCTTTACGTCCACTTCTGCAGACCGGATCAAACCATCAGCTCCGGGGAATACCCTGTTGATCTTCCCAACAGGCCATGATGCTCTGGGAAGTTGGGGATCCACTATCATCACCACAGTGCCCAGCTGGATCGGAGCAGTGTCTTTCTTCCACTTTGACCGTGTCTGCAGTGTAGGCAGGTAGTGGTGTATGAACTGTGTCCAGAAGTGATCGGATAACACCTGACAGGTCCTCCATGATTGTCGTCCAATGAGCTCTGAGTCGTGGTATATCACTTGGGGTAGGGAAGGGTCTAGCCGCCCCATCAGCAACAAATTTGGGGTAATGGGGTCTGGGTCAGCCACGTCTGATGACACGTACCCCAAAAGGTTTCGAGTTGAGTATTCCCTCGATCTCGATCAACACTGTTTGGAGTATTTCTTCTTTTACAACCTGCGAGCCCAATGTGGAGGCCAGAGCTGCCTTTATGGACCTGATCTCTCGCTCCCAGGATCCTCCAAAGTGGGGAGAACTGGGAGGGTTAAATCGAAACTTAATCTGCTGCTCTGCTAACTTGCTTTGTAAAGAGGGATGCAGGGCTTTGAAAGTTTCCTGGAGCTCCCGATCCCCACCTCGGAAATTTGTTCCCTGGTCACACTGTATCTCAGCTGGTTTCCCACGACGAGAGACAAATCTTCTTAATGCCATTAGAAATGAGTCGGTGTTGATACTAGACAACACCTCAATATGAATGGCACGAGTCGTCAAGCATTTGAAGAGCAGGCCCCAGCGTTTTTCATTTCTCCGACCCACCTTCACCTGCATTGGCCCAAAGCAGTCGATGCCTGTTGAGAAGAAGGCTGGTTGATGTAATCGTAGGCGTGCAAGGGGAAGGTCAGCCATCTTTGGTTTGGCAGGTTGGGCTCTCCATTTTTGGCACTAAGGGCAGGAGCGCTGTTCACTTCTTACGGCTTCACGGCCGCGAAGAATCCAGTATTTCCTTCTCAACTCTGCAAACAATCTCTCTGCTCCTGGGTGTTTCAAATCACTGTCAGCCTGTCGGATGAGTAGTCTGGTGACTGTATGTTTAGGGTCCAATACTACTGGATGTATCACAGCAGCTTCCAAATCATGGCATCGTCTGAGACGACCACCTACTCTTATGAGTTGAAGCGACTTATCAAATTCCGGGTCTAGGCAAAACAGACGGCTGGATGAATGAACTGGTTTCCCAGTGGTCAGGCACTGGATCTCATCTGGGAAACTGTCTTTCTGAGCAGCTTTTAGCAGAATAAGCTCAGCCTCCTTGTAGTTCTCTGATGTGAGATTGTCACCAGCCGCCCCGTGAAGGCACCTGGCTGTTTCTTCCAAAAGCTCGCTAAAACTGGTAAACTGCTGTGCATCAGGCAGGGAGATAGAGTCAGTAGACACAGCAAAGCAAGTTATTGGTTTATGCTGCTCCTCAGCAAAGTCTGTACATGGTGTGGCTGGGTGCTCTGGCCACTGGTCTCGATGTAGCTGCAGAAACGGGGGCCCACATGCCCACCGGGACTGGACTGTGAGGTCTTGTAGCCTTTTACCCCTAGTTAGATCATCTGCCGGATTGTCATATGTTGCCACATAACGCCAAGACTGGCTGTCTGTCAGTTCCTGGATTTCAGCTATCCGAGTTCCCACGAACACCTTGAAATGACAGGACTCTGACTGGATCCATGTTAGGACAGTGGTGGAGTCTGTCCATAACACCACTCTGCATAGTGGTAGGGTGAGCTCTTTGGTCAGCAGGCTAGCAAGTTGAGCTCCAGTCAAGGCTGCACATAGTTCCAGACGTGGCATGGACATCTGCCGTTTAGGGGCCACCCTAGAGCGGGCAGTCAGGAAAGTAACTTCCACCTTTCCAGCAGCATCTTCCGTCCGTAGGTAGGCAACGCTTCCATATGCCTGTTGAGATGCATCGCAGAAGATGTGCAACTCACGCCTACTGTCGGATTTGTCCAGCTCTGGGCTTACATAACAACGTTGTAGACTAATGTTGTCCAGATGCTGCAGCTCACCCTCCCATTCGTTCCATGCCGAGAGCAGGTCACTTGGTAAAAGGGGGTCAACCCACTCATGCTTTTTGTCCCACAGCTGCTGGACTAGTACTTTCGCCCTCGTTGTGAAGGGGACGAGAAACCCTAGTGGGTCATACTGACTCGCCAGAACCCGGTAGATGTTTCTCATGGTAGGAGGATTCCTCTCCAACTGCATGGACTTGTAGTGCAGAGTGTCAGAGCAGCACATCCAGCCCAAACCTAGAGCAGGTTCTTGAGGGTCCATATAAGTTTGCTTCAGCCACTGTACGCTGCTCTCCGATCTTATTTCCTTTGGTAGATGGCTGATGAGATCTGGGGTGCTGCTGGCCCACTGTCTGAGCTCAAATCCTCCCTCCGACAATAGTGACCGTAGTTTGTCCACAACCTCTGTGGCCACATCTGGAGAAGAGAAGCTCTGTAACCAGTTGTCAACATAAAAATTCTTCTCAATGGAGTCACGCACGTCATCTCCCTGGTCACTGTCGTCATGGACGTGTCGCTGGAGTGCATAAATTGCACAGCACGGTGAGCATGTTGTCCCAAAGGGGAGCACCTGCCATTCATACACCTTGGGATGGGTGTCTCTTTGCAGATCGCGACAGAGGAAACGTAGTAGTGGCCAGTCCTCAGGCAGTAGTCTCACCTGGTGGAACATCCCCTTGATATCACTGCTAACTGCGATGGAGCGTTCTCTGAAGCGTAGCAGCACACCAAGAAGAGAGGCCCCCAGGTTCGGGCCTGGTAAAAGCAGCTCGTTGAGGTTCTGATCCCTATAGGTGAATGAGCAATTAAACACCACACGGTTCTTTCCGTTGTGTGTCACCATGTGGTGGGGGATGAACCATGATTCTTTGGAGGCCCTCATTTCCTCCTCACTGATTTCTTTGACATAGCCTGCTGCTATCAACTTTGCCATCTCCGCTTGATAAGCTTTAGCCTTCCCTGGGTCTCGACTGAGGCGCTTCTCCGTGCCACGTAGATTGGGGAGTACTGCTTCAGGTGGCACCCGGAGTGTAGGTATATCACTGACACGCAGAAGGGGAGTTGAATATCTGTTTACTCCCTCGACATTCAGTCTTGTCGTCTTTGCTTCCAATAGCCTCATAGCTTGCTCTTCCCTCCGAGACCGTGTCACCAGTTTCTCACTTCGATATGGGAGAGTGTCGAGTTGCTAAAGCCTCTCTACTTGACTATGAAGCTCTGATTGAGGAGAGGCAGTTGAGAGGAAGAGGCACTGTTGCGGTTGAGCAGAGTGCTTAAGGGACGGGATTGGTCCCTGTGGTACCCAACCAAGTCTAGTCTTGACTGCAGCTGGTCCTCCAGGTAAGCCTAGGCGCACAGGTTTGATGGGCGTTACTAGGTGAGGACAGTCAGAGCCGATCAGAAGGAGTGGCTTGGCATTTGTGAAGGGCTGCAAGGGAAGCCTTCTCAAGTGTCTATATTTCTGTTGAAGTGCCTTCACAGGGTATGAATGTTCAGCCAAGCCTAGGTCATCTGCTGTGAAGGCTCTCTCAATGGTGATTGTTCTGGATGGTTGGCTGGCAGGGGAGACTTTGACTGTCACTGATGCGCCATGCAAGGTTCTCAATCCTTGTCTCACCGTACGTAGAGTAAGACTCTCTGCCATGGCCTGTAACTGCAGTCTTTGAGTGGCCTCAGGGAGAAGGATCGTCCTCTCAGATCCATCATCCAATATGGCGAATGTCTCCAGGGTGTGCTCACCGTTCTGCAGCAGCACTTTGGTTATCTTCAGAAGTACTTGGCTACAGCCAGCACGCCGGTTTAGATAAAGTACCTCAGTAGATGGTTTACTCCCCAGCTCAGCGACGTGTTCCATTGGTGGATTGGGTGCAGCAGGTCTGAGATTCACTTCATGCAGGGCCTCTAGGTGTTTTCCCCTGTATGTCTTACACTGCACTTTAAGTAGACACTGAGCGGCCTGGTGGTGCCGCCCACAACGCCAGCAGCGATTGTTGGACTTAATCCAAGTTGATTTCTGCTCCTTAGTCAGCATCTTGAAGTTGACACATTGATCTAGGAAGTGCAGAGTGTTATTACAATATGGACAATAAGCTGTGTGCTTGTCTTGGACCTCAGAAGTGGAAGGGGTTGTGGTTGAGGACCTTTGAGGGGCAGTGCTGTGTGTTGCACCATGCAGCACGGTGGTAGTCCCCTTTGGTGGCTCGTTTATCTCTTTTCATTCTGCTCCTGTCTCTCGAGCTCTCCTCTACCTTCTCTGTGTGATCTCCGCCCTCTTGAATGACCAGCTCATACTCCAGCCACTCTGCAAAGTCTCTCAATGATGGTATTCCATCTTTCTGTGGGTAAAGGTAGCGGCGGAAAGCAGCACGTAGGTCTTGGGGTAGCTTTCGTGTCAGTCTAGCAACATGAGACCCGCATTGCAGCTCTATGTGTCCATCTTCCCCAAGTTGCTCTAACATGCCGACCAGAGCACGGACTCTCAGTGCAAACCTTCTGAATCCAGTTGTGTCACCTGGGCGGATGCTGGGCTCATCCATAAGCTCTGCTATCCTCTGCAGTGACAGCTGGTGCGGCTGACCGTAATGTTTAGTGAGCGAGGCCATCGTGTCAGAGTAGGGGTGAGGTGAGTTACTGTAGGAGTCAGCAATTAAAAGAGCTTCCTCAAATTTAAGGTGGTCACATAAGACCTGATATTTGAACCTCTCCGTTGCATCAAAGGGGAGAATATTGTCTAGGGCAAGCCTTAATCTAGCAAACTGCCTGGGATCACCCTGCGTGAACTCTGGGATGGAGGGCGATGGTCCTCTGTAGGTCTTCTCCTTTACACCTATGGCTGTAGTGGGAGCCAACACTTATTCTGGGGGGAGCATGTTCGCGTCGAAACTAGGTCCAGCTAGTGATTGAGATAAGGGGGTGGATTGTGGCGCACGAGGCTGAAACTCAGGAGCTTCAGTGGCTGAGGGTTGCTGTAACTGTAGCTCTTGTAATCGTTGGCAAAGCTCTTGTGTAATGGCTGGTAGCGGTGGAGGTGGAACAGACTGTACCTCTGGTAGATCAGGATGATCTCTCGGGAGAAAAACTGCAGGTGGTGGTACTGGCCATTCTTCAGCTGCATCCTGTGTGTAGAATATATTGTGCTGCTCTGGTCTCAGGGAAAAAGGCTGTGTAGTTAGAGGTGTGGAGACCCAAGTGTTATCAGCTGAAATGTAGCCCCCTGGTTGCTGGGCAGAACGTAAGCGGGTGGATTCCAACGTGGTGACATTACGATCCATCTGCCTCCTCATGTCTCCTACCATCATCTGAAGTTGCCGGTTGTCCTCCTGCAGATGCTGCACAATGTTCATGAACTCCTGAGGGATGCTGGATGACACTGGAGTCTGTCCTGCAGCTCCAATAGAACCAGGAGTCTGGGTGAGGGCCGTCATCTTGGCGTATCCCTCTCTAGTCTGCTGTTGCTCCAATGTAGCAGTGGGTGGCAGTGTGTAGCCTTCATACTGAGTCATCCATCCTGATGGTCGCACAGCCCTCCGTGGACGTGCACCTGCCCTCTGGGGGTCATAATCCATCTTCACTCTCTGTAATCACCTCATCCGGCTCGAAGGACCAATTTTGTTATGATGATTTCTGATATGAGGTTCAGTTCTACGGTGGTGATCGCAGGGTGTGCACAGGTCAAGTGCCACTATGACCCTCCAGAAAATAATGAGGACAGGGGATGATCGTTCAGCTCTTTAATGGCAGATTTAGCGTGGGTGTGGGTATGTGTGTGGTTCAGTCTTATGGACGCACACTTTCATTGAACCCACATAAACTGCTCCCGAGCATAACTTGTGATTCACACTGCCTTCATGAACACCATTTTCCATCCCAGTCAAAACATTACTCACAAAACGGCCGCGCCCTCTAGTGGCGAGGCAGAAAACTGCATCACACTCCTGCCTTCAGAACAGTGTCTGTAATCAAACCTCTGTAACTTTCCTTCACTTCAGCAGCATCAGCTCATGTTCACATGTTGATTCATGGTTTGCTTCAGTTTTTGATGGACTGCAGAATATTTTGAAGGTTATCTGCTATAAAAAGGCAGAACAGGAAAATCTGTTTCATGTATTTCTGTTTGATCCTCAGTGACTTTGACACAAAGGCCTCTGCTGTGATGATCACACCTCTGATCAAGTCTCACAGTGTCAGCTTTGTTTTTATACATATGGATATGTGCTGATAAATGATCAGAATTATAATATTTCCCACTGTCTGCTGTGTGCCGTGACCTTTGACCTGCTAAAGACAGTCAGCTGTGGATTATTCATTGTTGTGTCTGATACTTAGAACTGTGAGGAAGAACACTACACAGTTAATCAGGGTCCCCTCTCTCTGAATCAGGAAAGGTGGGCAGGCCGCGTGTGAGCCGTGGGCCATACGTTGAGTCTCACTGTTTGAAATGTCAACATTGTTCTGCTGCAGTCAATGGACTAAACCAGAGAAGAAGAAAACAGACTTTACCATGAAGATCCTCAGTGTGGATCAGTATAATATCAGCCTGATGTCTGCAGTTTAGTGTCAGCACAACTTTCACATCATATTCATCTCAGCACAACTAAAACATGCTGACTGACCTCAGAGTTTCAAGTCCACATCCTGGACTCTCCAGGAAACCACACAGATGTTTCACTCCTGAATCCTGCAGCTTGTTGTTCCAGCTCAGGTTCAGCTGTCTCAGATGGGAGGGGTTGGACTTCAGTGCTGCTGCCAGATAATCACAGCTGATCTCTGACAAACCACAGTCCCACAATCTGTATAAAGAATGAAAGATGTAAGTTTATTAGACAAAGTGTGAGCTTGAAATCATTCAGTGTTTCATCATCTGTTCAGAGCTGAAGAAGGTTCAGAATGTAGAAGTTTAGAAAATGGAAACTCCAAACAGCTGAAGCCAACAGGAAGCAGCTTCAAACAAACACAACAAGAGAAAAAACTCTGAATGTTTCACATTAAAGTCGTACATTTATCATAAAAACAGGACAAAGACTTGAAAAAGTCGTGTTTTTCCTTCCAGGAACCACAAGGCTTCACTTTTAAAGGTGAAGTGTGAAAGAAATGGACATATTTGAAGTCCAACACCTTTTTCCAGTCACATTATTAAAGCAGACAAACTACAAGCTCATTTTCATTCCAACAAGTCATCTTCTGACCTGGACTAACAACACTGGTCTCTATGTGCAGCTGGCTGTGAGACCAGTGCTCAGGGAGCGTCTACAAAGTGCAACACTGAAAGAACATCACACACTCATTTGCTTCCAGCACTTTCACACAAACATCTACTGTCATTATTGTCACCAAACTCTGTGGATCCTTTATTGCAAATTCAAATGGGATCAAATGGTCAGACAAAAGAGGGTTATAAGGAAATATGATGAAATGTTGTGTATTAGCAGCAAGTTATTGAATCATTTTCCTCAGAACCCAAACAAAATGATTGACAAACATGTTTTTACAAACTCAGTGTTGGACTTGGATCAGCAGGATAAGCTGATGTTTAAAGGCATTTGAGTGTCGCTGTATTAGAGTCCAGTTATTACTCAATATTTATGGATGATATTCTTTCAGTGTTGCACTTTGTAGATGCTCCCTGAGCCTCACAGCCAGCTGCACATGGACCAGCTGACATTACCCAGCATTAGAGGCGGGTGTAAAAAAATGGATTTACCTATTTAAATGGTTTTAATTTGAATAAAGCGATGTTGATTCATTCAATCCTGAATCGATTTTTAATATAAATGTATTTTGCCAGAATCTCAGGTTAAAGCTCCCAAAAGTATTTCAACAACAAGCAAACAGACAAAACAGTAAATGAGAGCAGCTAAACACACAAAGATGGAAACACAGAGCGTGGATCGTTCACTCGATGGCACGTACACGGACACGCCGTCGGGGCTGAAAGTGGACAGCTCACAGATCCTGAAGCTGCAGGTTTCATCTGTCTCCAACCAAAACTGAGTGAACCAGCAGCAGAAGAAGATCCAAACTACGCTTTACGTTTGATGAACATCGTCATGAATTCTCTCTGACTTTGACGTTTACTTCCTGCACAGCTCTCTCTCTCTCAGTGTACTTCAAGAACAGTTTACCTTCAAAAATCTGTTTCCTGCATTATTCACTGCTTATTACGCACCAGTCTGCTGTTGTGTTCACTGCTGTCGGCCTCCGAAAACAAAGCCTCATTTCTGCTGTTCAATACTGAAGAAATTTAAACCTTTAAAATTATGACAGATTACAAACTCTCAGCTGTGTCTGTAATCAAACCTCTGTAACTTTGCTTCACTTCAGCAGCATCAGCTCATGTTCACATGTTGATTCATGGTTTGCTTCAGTTTTTGATGGACTGCAGAATATTTTGAAGGTTATCTGCTATAAAAAGCCAGAACAGGAAAATCTGCTTCATGTGTTTCTGTTTGATCCTCAGTGACTTTGACACAAAGTGTGATGATCACACCTCTGATCAAGTCTCACAGTGTCAGCTTTGTTTTTATACATATGGATATGTGCTGATAAATGATCAGAATTATAATATTTCCCACTGTCTGCTGTGTGCCGTGACCTTTGACCTGCTAAAGACAGTCAGCTGTGGATTATTCATTGTTGTGTCTGATACTTAGAACTGTGAGGAAGAACACTACACAGTTAATCAGGGTCCCCTCTCTCTGAATCAGGAAAGGTGGGCAGGCCGCGTGTGAGCCGCGGGCCATACGTTGAGTCTCACTGTTTGAAATGTCAACATTGTTCTGCTGCAGTCAATGGACTAAACCAGAGAAGAAGAAAACAGACTTTACCATGAAGATCCTCAGTGTGGATCAGTATAATATCAGCCTGATGTCTGCAGTTTAGTGTCAGCACAACTTTCACATCATATTCATCTCAGCACATCTAAAACATGCTGACTGACCCCAGAGTTTCAAGTACACATTCTGGACTCTCCAGGAAACCACACAGATGCTTCACTCCTGAATCCTGCAGCTTGTTGTTCAGGCTCAGGTCCCGCTGTCTCAAATGGGAGGGGTTGGACTTAAGCGCTGCTGCCAGATAATCACAGCTGATCTCTGACAAACCACAGTCCATCAATCTGTATAAAGAATGAAAGATGTAAGTTTATTAGACAAAGTGTGAGCTTGAAATCATTCAGTGTTTCATCATCTGTTCAGAGCTGAAGAAGGTTCAGAATGTAGAAGTTTAGAAAATGGAAACTCCAAACAGCTGAAGCCAACAGGAAGCAGCTTCAAACAAACACAACAAGAGAAAAAACTCTGAATGTTTCACATTAAAGTCGTACATTTCTCATAAAAACAGGACAAAGACTTGAAAAAGTCGTGTTTTTCCTTCCAGGAACCACAAGGCTTCACTTTTAAAGGTGAAGTGTGAAAGAAATGGACATATTTGAAGTCCAACACCTTTTTCCAGTCACATTATTAAAGCAGACAAACTACAAGCTCATTTTCATTCTGACAAGTCATCTTCTGACCTGGACTAACAACACTGGTCTCTATGTGCAGCTGGCTGTGAGACCAGTGCTCAGGGAGCGTCTACAAAGTGCAACACTGAAAGAACATCACACACTCATTTGCTTCCATCATCCAACCTGAAGAGGAAACAGAGACGCCTCCCCTTCAAAGTAAAAGCTGCTCCTTTTGGACACAGTATCAAAGAAAGTCTACAGTATAACATAGAAAAGACAGAACAAAGTTTTGGTTGTTTTTAAATTGTGCAGAAATGAAACTACACTAAGCTCAATTATGGGACAGACATTTCATCCCATGTCAGTTTGGCCTCATCCTGGGCCGGATTATCCAGCATACACTCTGACCACAGGCCCAGGGGCCACGCACAGCTGGGCTCCATCCAAGAGACAGGAAACAAACCAACACAATAATAAAAAGCACCATGTGATCTTCTTACATCTTCAAGACAAACATAGTAAAAACATGAGCATATTTGTTTCCTGATAAAATGATGTGACAGGTAGAACAGAGTAAAGTGGTGGTGTTACAGCCTTTCTCCCCTCTGCTGCCGAGGCTGTTAGTCTCTCCCAAACTCAGCTACAGGACTTCCAAATGAATGAAAGCAGCAGAAGTGGCTTTACAAATGAAAGAGGAAGAGGAGAAGAAGAGGAGAGGGAGGCCACCCTGACCATCACTCCAGCTGAAAACATCGCACTTCCATTAAAGTTGGTGAGAAAATGTTGAGCAGGATGAGCTGCTGGCTAATCTGGAGGCTGTAGCAGCAGCTCACAGTCACAGTGGATTTCCACTCATGAAAAAGCTCTGGCTGCTTCATTTCTCATCTCATATCAGAGACTTTAAAGCTTCACTGAAGCTGTACTGTGATGCTTCCATATCCCAGTGAGGTCTCCATAATGATTTCAGCTGTTCTGTACACACACTCTGTGTGCCCTGTATGGCTCAAAGTCTCTGCAGCCTGTTTTTATCTGCTATCATCAGATCTTCATCATCCTCATTCACATCCCTCACACACTCTACAGCCTCATCAGCACTGACTTCATCTTCACTGACTGATGGAGCACAACATGAACCTGTGGAGGCTGAAACACTGTCCTGTCAAACATCTCCCCGTCACCACTCCACTTCTGTCAGCCTTTAAATGAACCCTGCTCAAGTCTGTCACTTCTGTTTGGAGCCAAAAGAGGTTAAAGATTATGCCACTACATTCTTGTCTAGAAAATATTAAAAGTGTATTTGGTGACACACAAAAAAGGGTAAAGTTTAAGTATAGTTTGGGTCCACACATGTCCAAACCCTGGTGTGTAGGCCTACTTAATATTGAGAAAAGCCCACTAAAAGAACGCCCACCAGACCAAAGCAATGGTTTTGACTTGATCAGCATTAACCCCGCCCCCTGACTTTGATGGGTGAAGCTGACAAATAAAATGTACTTATGAACAGCGATGCAGGGCCAGGAGTAGCAACGTGAATTAAATAAATACATCATTAAATAATTCATTAAATGTGTCAGTAAAATAATTAAAATAGAAAACAAACCAATAATTGATTAAATATGTAATTAACTAATTTGAATTGTACATAAATAAATAATGAATTGTTTTTAATGAAATTAACTGATAATTCATTATCAATATATTTTTTTAAATTAATTATGTACATTTTTAATTAATTACTGAAATAAATGATTCATTAGTGATGTATTCATTTAATAAACCATAAAATTATTGCTAGTTTACTCAAAATAATTTTAAGACATCAACATTAAAGGTTAAATTATGATAATGAATACATGCAACTATAACTGATGACGTAAGAATTTGGATTTTTTAAGCTAAAGCGAAGGTGCTGACTCACTTGGCATGTTACCCTCAAATCCTCCCTAATAACAATAACATAATTACACTTTAGCCACACGAGGGCAGCAGCATTAATACAAGTCACGTGTATATAAAGGTACAGTGATTATATTACAGTGATTTTGACAAAAACAAAACAGAAGTTGATGGCAGTGTGTTTTTCCATAACATACCAACCAAATTAAACAATAAAAACTTTATAACTTACAGAACTTTTTTAGAGGCTTTGACCACTGGCAGCAGCCTCAGAAGAGCCTCCTCTGAAGCAAAGTATTTCTTCAGGTCAAACACATCCAGATCTTTTTCTGATGACAGTAAGATGAAGACCAGAGCTGACCACTGAGCAGGAGACAGTTTATCTGTGGAGAGACGTCCTGAACTCAGGGACTGTTGGATCTCCTCCACTAGAGAACAATCATTCAGTTCATTCAGACAGTGAAACAGATTGATGCTTTTCTCTGCAGACAGATTCTCACTGAGCTTCTCTTTGATGTACTGAACTGCTTCTTGATTGGTCTGTGAGCTACTTCCTGTCTGTGTCATCAGGCCTTGCAAACGAGTTTGATTAGTCTTCAGACCCAAGAGAAAACGAAGGAACAAGTCCAGGTGTCCATTGGGGCTCTGTAAGGCCTTGTCCACAGCACACTGGTAGAAGTATTTCTCTGTCTGAGAACTTGTTTGTTGTTCTTCCAGCAGATTGAGTCCAGAGTTGATGAAGGTCAGGTGGACATGAAGAGCAGCCAGAAACTCCTGAACACTGAGATGAACAAAGCAGAACACCTTGTCCTGGTACAGTTGTTTCTCCTCTTTAAAGACCTGTGTGAACACTCCTGAGTACACTGAGGCTGCTCTGATATCGATGCCACACTCTGTCAGGTCTGCTTCAAAGAAGATCAGGTTTCCTTTCTGCAGCTGATCAAAAGCCAGTTTTCCCAGAGACTCCATCATCTTCCTGCTCTCTGGACTCCAGTGTGGATCTGTCTCAGCTCCTCCATCATATTTGATCCTCTTGACTTTGGCCTGAACCACCAGGAAGTGGATGTACATCTCAGTCAGGGTGTTGGGCAGCTCTCCTCCCTCTCTGGTTTCCAGCACATCCTCCAGAACTGTAGCAGTGATCCAGCAGAAGACTGGGATGTGGCACATGATGTGGAGGCTTCGAGCTTTCTTGATGTGGGAGATGATCCTGCTGGCCTGCTCCTCATCTCTGAATCTCTTCCTGAAGTACTCCTCCTTCTGTGGGTCAGTGAACCCTCTGACCTCTGTCACCATGTCGACACACTGAGGAGGGATCTGATTGGCTGCTGCAGGTCGTGTTGTTATCCAAAGGCGAGCAGAAGGGAGCAGGTTCCCTCTGATGAGGTTTGTCAGCAGCTCATCCAATGAGGTGGACTTTCTGGTTTCTGTCAGGATTTTCGTTTTGTTGAAGTCCAAATTAAGTCGACACTCATCCAGACCATCAAGTATGAACACAACCTGGAAGTCTTCAAGCCTGCAGATTCCTGATTCGTTAGTTTGATTAAAGAAGTGATGAACAAGTCCCACCAAGCTGAACTTTTCCTCTTTCAGCACATTCAGCTCTCTGAAAGTGAATGGAAATATGAACTGGATGTCCTGGTTGGCTTTGTCTTCAGCCCAGTCCAGGCTGTATTTCTGTGTTAAGACTGTTTTCCCAATGCCAGCCACTCCCTTTGTCAGCACTGTTCTGATTGGTTCGTCTCTTCCAGGTGAGGCTTTAAAGATGTCTTCTTGTCTGATTGTTGTTTCTGGTCTGTCTGGTTTCCTGGATGCTGTTTCAATCTGTCTGACCTCATGTTCATCATTGACCTCTGCAGTCCCTCCCTCTGTGATGTAGAGCTCTGTGTAGATCTGATTCAGGAGGGTTGGGCTTCCTGCTTTAGCGATGCCCTCAAACACACACTGGAACTTCTTCTTCAGTTGGGCTTTAAGTTCTCGTTTACAGAGTGGAGCAAATATTTCTGAAGGTAAGAAATTCAGAAAAAAATATTATACAATAAATATCACAGCTTTTCAGTACCCTGAAAGGATGAATGTCTATTGGTCCATTTCTTGAGCTATTAGGAAAGATCAATATTCAGTCTTTAGAGAAATTCTCTTACTGCTGTGCAGATGGTCAGCCATCTCATGCTGCTTAAGTCTCCTCAAGAAGTGGAGTGTGATCTTCAGAAATGCTTCTCTGCAGCTCTTTCTTTCATCTTCATCCTCACCTTCAAACATCTCCTCATCCTCCATCTGGCTCTTTAAAGTTTCTGGGTGATCTGGACTCAGAACCTTCTGATCTTCTTTAGCTCGTTCTTCACAAACATGGTGATGTTGTCCTCCAGCCGCTGGAAAAGAAGACTATATGAATTACCCAGTGGTAAATGGACTGGTTCTTATTTAGCTCTCTTTGATACTCTGTGCACACACAGCATTTTATATAACATGCCTCATTCAACCAAGCACATTGTTCTATGCTTAAATACTTTCTTTCACACTCTGATGGATGCATCAGAGGGCAGCTTGGGTTTAGTACGTTACCCAGTACATTTGCCAGCCAGGGTTTGATTCACAAACCTTCTGACTAGTAGCTGACCTGCTCACCTCCTGAGCTACAGTCACCCCAATCTGACTGAAATCATGGAGCCCAAACTCTGATTTATGTTGGACACACTGACAATCCTCTGGTCCACAAAGTGCAGCATAGAGGTGACTGAAAAGAACAAATGTAAATGTAGTACTACAAACCATAACCACAGAGTCCAGGTGTGTTTGATGTTGCTGTGCAGACTGACCAGTGGAAACCTCTGCTCTCTGCTGGTCCACTCTGTGGAGGAGTAATGAATAATTAGCTCATGTTATGTCTGTCCACACACAGACACACGCTAAAGGTCCATGAAGTGATGTTTGGATGGGTTCAGACAATCAGATGACTGTCATGGTGAAGCTTTGCTAGTCCTGCTGATCCCACTGAGAATTAACAACTCAGTTTCCAGATGTCTGTAGTTTTCTGCTCAGTTTCATTAGTCCCAACAGCTCTTACCATCTCCTGCATAAAGCTTTCCCTCCATGCTCAGATGCCCTGGAACAAGGTGCTCTCTTTATATCAGTGACTGGTTTAAAGTGCCAACTTGCAGTGCTCGCCAAACTTTGTGTCAGCAAAAGTAGTTCTAATGTTTCTTACATTTATTAAATTTTTTACATTTTTACACACACAAATCAATGAACGCAAAAACATAAACTTTTCAGATATTTTGTTTTACAATGTTACAAAACTCAGTTCACAACTACACAGTCTGATTTACAAGTGCAAAATATTGACCACAGTTTGAGCCGATGTATGTCCCGAGTCTGTGGACTCAGTAGTTTTGTTTTGATTGTTATTGTCTTTTGTTACAATTTCATTCTGATTAAGATTTTCTAGTTCTGAGGTTTTGGTTTCTGTGTTCCCTCTGTACTGTGTTAGTATTGTGTCTCTGTGTTCACTTCCTGTTTTATTTTTGACAGTGCCATGTCCTATGTTAGTGTGTCTACTTTTGCTTCCCCTTGTCTGGTTATGTCCAATGAATCCTGCTGTGTCTCCCTTTTCTCATTCCCTGATGGCTCTTTTGTGTATATGAGCCCTTTGTTTTCTCCTGCTTGTTGCTGGTTCGTCTGTGTTGTCTCCCCGTGTCTCCGTTTAAGGTTTCAGGTTAGTTTTTTAGTTTTTTCAGTAGAGGTTATCTTAGCTTCTGCACAGGCCATCTCCACTGCACTTCACCGTTTCAATAAAGCTCAATCACTTCACAGCATTGTCGGCATCTTGGGTCCTTTATTAAATTCAACATGGCTCGCCCCGCTAGCCGTGACATAAGATGTGAAAACAATATCCAAAAAACACGAGGGACAAACAGGGAATAGTTTTAAGGGGCAGGGCCAACAAACTGAGTCTAGCCATGAACTCAGAGTTGATTGAATTAGCATTTTGAATTGGCTGATCTGAGTTACTTCAATCAAGTCTATGTTCACTTTTGAGTTAAGACTATACATGATTAATGTCAAAGAAAAAGCCATCACCAGCAACTGATTCTGATTTTGCAGGTTTTCAAATCTAAACGGTACCCATCCCTAGCTGGCTGTAGTTTAACCTTTACTTAAAAAGCATCCCTGGACCCAGCTGTCTTAGCTAATTATAGGCTGATCTCCAACCTGACAACCCTTGAAAGAGTAGTTGGGGGGAGACAATCAGAGGGGCAGTGTGATGATCTTAGGTTACAAACTACTGCAGTCAAGTCATTAAGGGAGACGGGATCAAACTGCTCTAAGACAGCTGAGCACACAGGAGAAAGACTCGGATCTGAGGCAGCAGTCGGCGAGACAAGAGCCCTAATAGATAGAAGCTTGTTGTTAAAAATGCTAAAAAATCATCACAAATACTTGGTGAAGAAATGACTCCGACATTATCACGTGAACGAAGAAAGCGATTGAGGACATTAAAAAGTACCTGAGGCCTGTGACTGTTTACTGACACTAAGTTTAAGACAAACTGTGTCTGCAGGTTTTACAGCTTCTTGGTGAGCAGAAAGACAGAAAGTCCTTAAAATCTGTAGAGAAACATACAATCTGTCCTTTTTCCATCTCCTTTCAGCGCGTCTACAGTCACGTCTAAGGGAGCGCGTATGTTCATTCAACCACAGCTCTGATAAATGCTTAGCGCGCAGAGTCCTGAACGGAGCAATAGAGTCCAAAATATCAGTGCAGGTAGAATGAAGAGTGTCCGAAAGGTCCTCAACACTTTAACAGCTGGAGTTCATTATTCCAGAGTCCATAAAGGCAGCAGAAAAAGCGGCGCTGTTAGAGCATTAAGCGCTCGCTTTTTACGCGCTGAGGCGCATGGCTTATCTACCGAGCAGCGCATAGAGTGAACAACCAGTGTTGGTCAAGTTACTTGAAAAAAGTAATCAGTAACTAATTACTGATTGCCTCCCCAAAAAAGTAATCCCGTTACTTTACTGATTACTTATTTTCAAAAGTAATTAATTACTTAGTTACTTAGTTACTTAGTTACATTTTAAAAACACGATTTACAACCTGAAGAGGTAATAAAGTGATAGATCTTTCAGCCCAATTCTACTTTTTCTGCATAATCCATCATACAAAATGTAATCAAATGGAAAAGTCTCTTTTTTTAACTTGTTTTATTAGTTTTAATCTATTAACTTTATGCATCAAGCAAAAATTTAATTATATGCAACATTCTCTGACTTGAATAAATTAGTTTAACATTTAAACCTATTTTCTACACATTCCAGCACATAAAATAAAATATTTGTTGTGTTTACACTCACTCTTTCAAATAGATGCAAGTAAAACACAGCAGAAAATAAATAAAGTCAAAGACTCAGCGGTCCTTTTGCTCTATTTTCATCTGTAAAGCAGGACTGCGGTAGGCAGAGGTTTACCCTGGTGCAGGTGTGCAGCGGTCAATGGAAGAATCCGCGAGTTTCTCTGTGAGTTTCCCATTACGTCATAGCGCACTCAGTGCTTGCTCGGAAGTTTAGGGGTTTTTTTGCTGTAAAAAGAAGTTTTCTTCCCACGCACAACGGACGCTAATGTTTTTGTCACTTTTTATGGAATCAAACTCAAAGTAAGGTCAGTGCTTCCACGCTTTAAACGCTGCACGCTCATACTCTCTCCTGCACTCGATATATGATCCACTGTTGATCTGCACACAGCTGTTGTCACTAACGGCGCACTCGCTTACGTCACTGTCGTGAGACATTCTCGCAAAAAATCACGGTTTTAGTAACGCAGTAACGCAGCGTTCCTATGGGAAAGTAACGGTAATCTAATTACCGTTTTTGCAATAGTAATCCCTTCATTTACTCGTTACTTGAAAAAAGTAATCAGATTACAGTAACGCGTTACTGCCCATCTCTGTGAACAACACAGGAAGATGATCAGAGATGCACAACTCAGATATTTCAGTGACGCACATATCCAGCCCGTGGGAAAGCTCCAAGTCTAGTGTGTGACCTTTTTCATGAGTGGGACCAGTAACCCACTGGGTCAAGTTAAAAGAGTCAATAATATTTAAAAAGTCCTTGACCAGAAGTTTAGAGTCACAGCAGACATGGATGTTAAAATCACCAAGGCAGCATCATCAGAAGACATAGCACACCCAGCTCTATTTGTCCATGAAGCCAGATAACACACACCAATGAGTTAAACTGCAGGAATGTCTTAAAGACATAAAGACCTGGATGGCCGCTAACTTTCTGCTTCTTAATTCAGATAAAACTGAGGTTATTGTACTCGGCCCTGAAAACCTTAGAAATATGGTATCTAAGCAGATTCTTACCCTGGATGGCATTACCTTGGCCTCCAGTAACGCGGTGAGGAACCTTGGAGTCATGTTTGACCAGGACATGTCCTTCAATGCACATATTAAACAAATATGTAAGACTGCTTTCTTCCATTTGCGCAACATCTCTAAAATTAGAAATATCCTGTCTCAGAGTGATGCTGAAAAACTAGTTCATGCATTTATTACTTCCAGGCTGGACGACTGTAATTCATTATTATCAGCATGTCCTAAAAACTCCCTGAAAAGCCTTCAGCTGATCCAAAATGCTGCAGCAAGAGTCCTGACAGGGACTAGAAAGAGAGAGCAGATTTCTCCTGTTTTGGCTTCCCTTCATTGGCTTCCTGTTAAATCCAGAATTCAAAATCCTGCTCCTCACATACAAGGTCTTAAATAATCAGGCCCCATCTTATCTTAATGACCTTGTAGTACCATATCACCCTATTAGAGCACTTCGCTCTCACACTGCAGGCCTACTTGTTGTTCCTAGAGTATTTAAAAGTAGAATGGGAGGCAGAGCCTTCAGTTTTCAGGCCCCTCTTCTGTGGAACCAGCTTCCAGTTTGGATTCAGGAGACAGACACTATCTGTACTTTCAAGATTAGGCTTCAAACTTTCTTCTTACTTAACGATTAAGCCCCTGTATTCCACCGTTATATGGAAATCAGCCATTATAACTTGTATCAAATCTACTTGTACCTCACAGTTTTCTAAGCACACAGAGAGCAGTAAACCTCAGAGCAGCAGCACATCAGACTGTGCAAAAAATCTAGAAGAGAAAATATTTCGACCCATTTCTAAATGATTCTTGTGACCATGCTGCACCACAACACCTGATCTCTGGTTTCCTCACCTCTTCAATCCCACTTTAATACTTGACTAAACTCATTTTCCTGTTTAGGTGTTGAGGCAAAGCCACCCATCTACAATGCAGGCAACAGCAAACGGAGTTATTTTTTCTACTTTTGTGCTACAAAATGTTCAAGCTGATTAAATTTATTAGAATAAAAGTTCAGATAATTTTCTCATATTAATGTTGGAGGTAAAAATTCAGGTAACTTTGCACAAAAACTGGCAGAAATTTCCTTCAAAGATGGAGTTTTTACTTTAATACTGTGAGTACATTTCAGAGCCTGTACTCTTTTACCTTTACTTGAGTAAAGAAGCTGAATCAGTATTTCAGCTTTAAGAGGCTATTTTAACACAAACATCAGTCCTTCTACTTCAGTATGTTTGACACTTTGTTTACGCCTAAATTAACTTTACTGTTAACGAGTTTTCATGTTTCTGTAATCCACCAGTGTGCTCATGCTTTTTTAAGTGAAAACATATTTTAATGATCAAATATAATTATGTTTGTTATTTGTGGATTTTAAATGTCCTTGACAGAGACAGATGATGATCATTATCCTGCATTGTGGTCTCAGGTTTGGTCGAGCTAGCACAAAGAATGGCTATGTTGAACTTCCTCCTGGGATCTACTAAGAAGTGAGTCCAACATTAGCAGGGTCTCTTTCCTTTATCTGGATTCACTTTAGCATTCACAGTCACGTGAAGCTTGTTATTAACTCGATAAGTCAACCCAGGGTTTCAGCTGAGCGCTCACATGAAACACATGGTGTTGGCAGCATCTGATCAATCATATTCATGGAGACGTGTATCAGCAACAGAGCAGCTGAGTTTGCAGAAGGAAGTCAAACTAAACCACAGGAACAATATGAGGAGATTACACACATAATAAAATACTAGCAGTAACACAGCTGCTGCAGACAAATCAGTCGTTTGATCGTGTGTGAGAGGAGAAGGACTGTAAAGGAGTTTGGTGTTAAAAGCTCTGTATGAATGTGGGAGACTTTGAAGTGCTTTAAAAAGGCCAATATCAAATAAAAGGCAGCAAAATTGCTGAGTGTGAAAGTCACCAGACTTATCAGACCTCTGTGATTAAGACCTGTAAGAACACCTGTTTGTACTTGTTGGCATTATATCAAACACACACGTATATTAAGCCTTTGTTTGAACTCTGGTTGAATTTGTTACTTTCAGACTGTGAAACATCACAGAGGCTGCAGCTGCAGATCTTTTATTCACCTGGAAATTTACTTTAAATGTTAGATGGAAAATGTATTGCTCAGTTTAACCAAAGTAAGAACAAGAATCCATAAACCTTCATAAAGACAAACATCTCCCAGAACATTGAGCTGCTGAATTGTCACTGAAGGGAAAAACTATTTGTCCTCCTCCATCCAACAACACCTGAAACACCTGAGTGGAAGCTCCTCCCTACACTGTGTTTGAAGCAAAGCACAAAGGAGACACCTGCTGGAGCAGCTGGAGTCCTACAGACACTCAGCCTCTTCACTACACAAACACCTCCTACAACATCCACTCTTTCCACTCTGACTGCTGTGTTTGTGGAAACACTCCAACACACACCGCTTCACATACCAACATAGAAATGTGTGTGAAAAAGAGCTGAGCTGATATTAAACATGAGCATTTATTCAAAAATACAGAGTCAGGAACAACATCTAGACACACATTACCTCTCAGCAGCAGAAGAACATCCTTTAAAGTTTAAATCAATATACTTCGACTTGTTGCTCTTTAAGGAAACACAGCTGGGTTCAGGTCCAGGAGATTCTGGCCTCTTATTGATCCTAAAAGAAAAAAAATATATGTAAGAGCTTCATGAGACAGTAAGGAAAAACTGGAAATATTAAATTAAAGACATGATGAACAATCTCATAAAAATAATGTACTTACTCTTTGTCACATAACAGTCTTTTGTTAAAGTTTACAATAACACCCTTGCTTAGTCTTTGCTCTGTACTGCAGTACTTGCACTGGTTTCACTGGACAAGTCTGCATGTGAATCTACAACTGATCTGACATTGTGGCACAAACACAGTAAACAAACTCTACGAGCACCTTGTTTCATGTGCAGTGGCTTTCTTCTCATTCTGTTACTGAACACTGTATGAAAAGCCTCTCACTGCCAGCATCCTTCCAGCCCCATGACAACAAGACCAACTCACATCTTCACAACACCAAGAATTTTTCCCCTTTTCTTTGGAGAAACTGAGAAGCCAATAGGATTGTAGCTCAAACTTGCCCACAGTCCTGCTTCATCACTGCTCACTCCTACCTGTGTTGGTGCTCAGTGGACAGACATAGCCTGCTGCTAGCATGAATGCTAAATGTACTGCTGTGGATGATCAGCAGAAAAACATGTGGTCAGTTTGACTGTTTGCTGTATTTAAAGTGTTTTTCTCAGTTCATCTGTATTCAAAGTGCATTCGGGGCTTTAGCTGACAGCTCTTTGTGCTAACAAACTAAACTCTCTTAGTTTAAGCCAACAGACTTTACCAAACACAAAGCCTGCTGCTGCCTCCATGGGTTAGCTTGTGTGACTGGTGTTTGCACCAATGAAATCTAAATCACACCAATGTGTCCTCCAAGGTGTTTGGTAGGAGCACTGAGTGAAACATAAGAGCTCTGGTAAAATAACAAACAGGGCTGTGAGAGCAACTGAAGTGATAAAAATACTGTTTAAAGATAAAAAAAACACGTTGATGTTCTCTCGTCACCTAACAAAGTCCAAACCCTGTGAACTATTTTAGCTTTAATAACTGTGGATTCAGGTATCCTGAACCCATCTTTGGACATTTGTAATGAAATATTTTAAAACTCCATCAGAGACTCCTGATGTGGCTGTTTGGAGAAGGAAAAGAGGGACAAAGTGGAGCGTCGAGCTGAGGCTTCATTCACTGCAAACCTACAGTTATGTTTCCTTATTTCTGCTGTTTGCATGTTCACAGCTGAAATAAAGCCGCCTCTTTGACTTCATCCTGTTGTGTTTGGGTCCAATCCTGCCTGCCACACAGCGCTACAGGACAAAGTCTAAGATTTTTATCTTTTTAATGAATCTTTGGTCATATTTATGCAGGAAAACACAAACATGTAAAGGAGTCATCACAGGTCTCTGACCTCGTTGGTCCAGGTTCAGCACTGAAGTCTGGAGAGTAATGTTTGGACCGGTCACTCCTCACAGACGGACAGCTGGATCCTGCAGACTGTGACCTCTGACCTCTGCAGACACAAACATGTTTTATTCAATGATCAATTCTCTGATAAAGTGATTGAAGCAGCTGTGATCACACAGACTGCAGATAATGCAGCTGTTTCCTGTCAGTAACAGTCCTCTTAGATTAGAGTTAAGCTTTTTACAGGAAAACAAATGTCCCTGAATGCAACAGTGAGACACAGTCTGCCTGTGTGGCTGTGATAGCTGCCGTTAGGAGCGCTCATGTGTTTGCAGTTAGACGAGGAGATGTTACCATCATGGACACGTTAACAAATCCTGCAGCATCACGTGGCACAAACACTTTGTGTTCCTGTCATCTGCAAGCAACAGGAAGTTCATTAATAAAGGCGGGATGGAGACGCGACTGTGATGGTTCTCCTTCATCCAGCTGTTACACACATCTGGGCTCACAGGACGAGCCTTTGTCTAATACAGCAGCTGCTCTCTGAACACTTTTCTGAAGAGGAGCTGCACAAACCTTTGTTTGCTTTCTAGAGCAGCGTATTGTAAGAGTGTTTAGCTTATTTTAGAGTTTAGAAATATGTTATCATAGAATGTAGAATTATTGTAGAGACACTGTTTGTAAAGTAATAAAGGCCTCATTGTGTTGTGAATTTAGGAGTAGATTTTAGAAGGCTTCTCCTGAGTGGAAATTCCCCAGAGGATGTTTTAAGGTGGGGGTGTTAACATTTGTAACTGTGGGGGTTTTATGACCTTTAGAAAGTCACTTACACCCACAGTGTTTTAACTGTCACGCACACACATCCACACGCACACTCACTCATGTGCACTCACACATACACACAGGTATGCGTACACAGTCACACACGAGCACTCACATAGACACGTGGGAACGTGCACATGTAGGCATTCACGTGCTCGTGCACATAGACACAGACAGAGTTTGCAGCACACCGTAGGGGGTTTTATGATGGGGTCACTTCTATAAAGCTGGCTGTAACTAACAAAGGGGTGAAGATTTTTGCAGAGGGACACCGGCCTCATCTTCCCTTCTAGAAGTGCATGCTTAAAGATGAATCAAGATTTTGTAAAAATGACTACTGAGTCCGGTGCCATCTCTGGATGCTCGAGGAATAAAAAGAACCGAGGTAAAACTGATTTCGTAACAGTATCAAAGTCAAACTACCCACTGCTAGCAGCTGTTTCTAGCATAGTTTAGGATCCAGATGTGTGAGGTCTAAATTTACACCTCTGATTAAAATACATAGTTAAAAACAGCCAATTGAGTCCAAATGTGTCTTAAAACCAGATAAACTGACAGTTACAGCTGAGCCTGTGTGTCCTTGGAGACACTGCTCTGCTACAGAGATGCATTTTAGAAACCAGGAAACATCAAAATCATTTAAATCAGAGAGTTCTTGTTACTAACAGCTCACCTCTCTGCAGCGGACACAGGCTGGGATTTAAAATCAATGGGGGAAGACCGGCAACTCTTGAAGGACACAGAGCTGGAATCTGAATCAGAGTCTGAATCAGGTTCAGGTCCAGGCTGGTTCCTGTGAATAATGATGGAGCAGTGATGTGAGTGCTGAGCTGTGACATGGAGAAGAGTCATGGACAGTTAGAGATGGTCATCTCACCTCTGAGCTTTGGTCTGGCTCTCATGTTCCCCACACAGAGTGCTTTTAGAGGGAGGGACTCCCTCCTCTCTGTCCTCACACTGATCCATGCTGCTCAATTCACATCAGCTCACACACACTTTCTACCTTCACCTGCAGAGGAAACACAAATCATTCATGTGCACATCAACTGAGAGCTGCAGAGGTCGTGTCTGATGTGTTGGACTAACATCCATCTGAGACGCAGCTTTCATCAGTTCACTACAAAAAGTGTCACAGAGCCCAGTTCAGCCTCCAAATCCTCCATTACTGTAGTCCTACTGTTAAGGTTCAAAAATTGAGGAGGAGAGTACAAACCACCATGGTCCAGAAGATCTTGGTCAAACAATGATTTTAATGAATACACACGTGTGGGAAGAACACTCTGTATGCAGACAGCAATTGATCTTCATCTTAATCAAAGCATACACAGATTTTTATAGCATCAGGGTTTGAATTAATGACGGCCCTTCATACGTCACAGACAGAATATATACATACGTCAACTCAAAACCACAATGACTTTTAACACAGTTCAAAAGAACATTGTCTTCTATCTTCATGACAGGTGCATCCTGTCACTGCCGGATGCTCGCTTGTCATCTTGACACCTCAGCAGCAGTTCTGCGACAAACTGCTCTTTTGCAACATCAGCAAAACATTATTAAACTTTCATCTATAAATGATTCTCTCTAACTGTGTGTGTGTGTGTGTGTGTGTGTGTGTGTGTGTGTGTGTGTGTGTGTGTGTGTGTGTGTGCTAACCACAATTGCACCCTGTCTCACCTCGCCGACTAGCTCCTGACCTCTAACCAGACAGTGAGACAGAAACCACTCTCAGATATGTAATAACCGAACTGAAACTATGTATGTGTCATCTACTAAATAAATGTTTTAATCAGGAACCTCTACTAAAAGCTTAATACAAGAATATGAACATATAAAAGATATTAAAATAACCTGATATAAGTGTTTTGTAAGCATGTATTGCAATTCCTTCTATGTTCTAGTTTTCCCTCAACATGACTCATCTGGACAGTCACGCCAGTGAAGCTTAAGACCCTTAATAAACCTGAACATCAACTCAAATAAGCACAAATATGCATTGTGTATAAAATAGTTATAACTTCACCTGGAATACAAAGTTAATATAATAACTGTATGCATAAACATCTTAAGGCCATCTTAAAGCTATCTGTTACATTGTTAGAGTAATGATCATACTGCAGATTATATTATTAATGCAATGGTAATGATGATAATTATTCAACAATAGCAGTAAAATAATTTCCCTGCTCCACACTACAAAGCAGCAGGTCAAACATGGCTGCAGACAGCAGCTTTATGTCAGTAACCATGTCCAGGACCGAGCTGACTGCTTACAGAGCTCATACTCTAACTGCTAGCTGCTCTGCTAGCTAAGCTAACTCAGTAACAGTGACTCTGACAGCAGTTACTGTGGAACAGCGGCCGAGCTCAGGACACATTCAGTGTGTTTAGTCTTAGTCCTGGACTCTGATCCAATGGATTCAATCCAGCTCAGAGTTTCATTCAATTCAATTCAATTCAATTTTCTTTATTGTCCCACAAGGGGAAATTAGTTTAGCAGCAGGAGGATAAGAACAACAGAACAATACTATAAAACAATAATAACAATAATAATAATAGAAAATTCAAGGACAATTATTTGCCATTAAGGAGACAAGACGCAGTAGGGATAAAAGAGACCTGGAGTCTTTTAGTCCTCCTCGGAGGTACTCTAAAACGGCGGCCGGAAGGCAACAACTCAAACTCACTGTGAAGTGGATGGTTCACACAATTAATAATAGAATGCGCCTTTCTAAGCACGTTTCTATTGTAAATGGCCAAAAGTCCATCTTGCCAGCGCCCTGAAATTTTGCTAGCGGTTTTTACCAGAAGTCCCAACCGATTCTTATTCTTCACCGTCAGGTTACCAAACCAGGCAGCGATACAAAAAGACATCACAGATTCGATAAAACTTCTATAAAACAAAGACAACATCTCAGATGAGACATTAAAAGATCTCATTTTCCTTAAAAAGAACAGTCTTTGTTGAACTTTTTTAGTAGTGGCATCAGCATGAGATTCAAAACACAGTTTATGGTCAAGCACCACACCTAGATATTTATAACTCTCAACGATCCCAATCTCGGCAGTTTTAATGATAGTGGGTGATGAGCTATAAGAGGACTTCCTAAAATCAATAATCATGTCTTTAGTTTTTGACACATTTAGTGACAGGAAGGACTCATCACACCAATTCACAAAATCATCTACAACCGGTCCATGGCCTGACTCGTCATGTGTTCATCAGAATAAAATACATGTACTAATATAACAGAAGTAATGCTCTGAATGCAGGACTGTAATGGAGGATAAATAAGGTTTTTACAGCCTGAAAGAAACATTCAGTTCATATATTTAATGCATATAATTTAATGCAGATCTGTTAAATGATGATGGGTATGTTAAGATAGTTAAAGAGCTCCTCCATAAAATGTACAACAATGTAACAATTGGCAATTACATACATAGATGGGATTTTTTTAAATTTAAAGTTAAAGAATTTTCAATTATGTTTAGTAAAATGAAAAGTAGACAATAGAAGGAATTTGAAAGTAAATTACTTTACAATATAAATAACTATTGTAATAGACATTTTATGTCAGAGGCTGATAAGAAATCCCTGTTGTCTTTACAGGCTCAATTAGATAATCTATACAAGAAAAAGGCTCATGGAGCTTACATTAGAGCTCGTGCAAAATGGATAGAAGAAGGTGAAAAAGTGATTCATATTTCTACAATTTGGAGAAACGGAAGCAAGAAAAGAAATTTATTAATACAATAATCGTAAATGGGGAGGAATGCACAAATCATAAGACTATAGCGGAAAAAAAACATAAATTTTACTCAAATTTATACTCCTCGAAATATTTAATCACTGATTCATTAACTTGTTTTGATCAGATTGAATCTTATATTCCAAAAATCGATTCTGTATTCAGAGAAATGTGTGATTCTGATATATCACTGGATGACTGAGATCAAGCCTTAAACAAACTGAAAATGGACAAAGCTGTTAGGACAGCTTTGAAATTCATGAGTTGTTCGCACTAAAGTAAAAATGTGAATTACTAACTATTCATGATTGTGACCTAGTAGCTCTCTTAACATAGCTGTTAAAACTGACATTAAATATTTGGGTGTTATAATGTCAAAGAACACAAATAATAGAGAAAATCTAAATTTTGAGCATATTACCCAGAAATCTAAAAAGATTTTAAACAGCTGGCTACAAAGACACCTCTCCATCTTTGGACGTGTCTTGCTTACTAAAACAGAAGTTATCTCTCGATTGATTTATCCATCACAATGGTTATATGTTTCCAATAGTCTAATCAATAATATAAATCGAATTAATTTCAATTACATTTGGAGAAACGAGCAACATTATGTTAGGAAGAAAAATATAGTGAAGTCATTTGAAGAAGGAGGTTTGAATGTGATTGATTTTGAAGCAATGATGGTTCCATCAAACTCAAATGGTTGCAATCTTTCATAAATATTTCAAACGGTATTTTGGTTTTATTTCCCCAAAGTAATTTTCAAGAAGCTGGGTGGCATTGAATTTCTTATAAAGTGCGACTTTGAAATATCCAAATTAAATTATCCAATTTTCACAAACAGGTTCTCCTTTACTGGAAAATGATATACAAGCATATTTTTTCTCCACATACAAATTCGAATTGGAACAACAGATGTATACGATAAAAGAAAATCCATCTTTTATAAGGATTGGATGGATCATGGCATTTGGACGGTTTTACACCTTTTAGACAATGACGGAAATGTGTTAACATATAACAAATTCATAGATAATTATGGCATATCATGTACTCAGAGTAAATTCATTAAAGTTGTGAAAGCCATTCTCCCTGCAATGATTCAGATGTCTTCCCCAGATTGAACAACAACCTGTCAACAACATGCTGAGCTGTGACTCTTCTTCCCTCTAAAGTCCTGGTGTTAACACTCACCCTGCATCAGCTTCACCTATTTTTAAATTGTTTTTACTTTTCAAACCGACGGATCATTTGAAGCCAACCATCGAAAAACTGCTTCAGCTGTGTTTGATGTTTATGCTACAGCCTGTTTACCAATATAATCAATATCAGATATCAGAGCAACAGAAACCTCGGTGATCAGGATGCTGGGACTGAGAACAGGAAGTGGCTCAAACGTCACAGTTTCATAACGTCACCCTGAACTCCACCCACGGAGTTTCTGTCGCCATTGTAGTTTTTAAAGTCCCGTGATAAAGGCGGGTCTTTCTGTGAATCTGCACGCTCATTGGCTAATAGCTCGAAATTGACACATCATTATCCAATGAGCGTGCGGGAACTTCCGACATAAAGTTGTTTCCTTTGAAAAACCAAAGTCTGATTATTTTTGCCTCCACTGACGGAGCCTGTTGTTCCCGCCACAGAGACACAGTAATGTCAGAGCGGTGTTAACACTCACCCTGCCTCAGCACAGCTCTCACTCTCCTCCTGCTCTCTCACACTAAACGGAGGCTCAGCTAAACTCACTTCCTCTCTACTTACAGGAAACCAGCGCTCAGAGGAGCCGACCGGCCTCACATTTCACCCACAGACACGAACAGCGTGGAATTATTTTATGTCATAAGAAGAAACATATTCATGTTAACGCTCACCTGCCTCACGTCCACCTTCCTCCTCCTGCTGCTCTGAACGGAGGCTCAATACTTTCACTTTCACTACTGCTCCCTAAACACAGAAGATGCTGGGACTTGTAGTTGTTTCCTTCCTGTGCGGTCTTCCTCTTTGTTTGTGTTTGTGTTCAAGTTACTTCGATCATGTAAACATCAACAGAACACGTGAAGCCACACAGAGTTTGTATGTCGAGGTGGGTAGGAGGGTTTGAGGGTTTGGGGAGGGGTCAGAGGGAAGAGGTCTCGGCAGTTGCAGGATCTCTAACATTAGAATCTAAAAATGTGTCTCATATAGGTGTTATTTTGGTACTTTACACATCACACAGTTTCAACAACTCCTTATATGGTACAAGCTCCTCTTTTCTTTCTGGCTTCCTGTATTTATTAATATGCTTGTATATTTCTACACTAACTTCCTGTTTTTCAGTCTGGCTGAGCACTTAGTTTGTGAGTCAAAAGTGGCCTTGCTTTACAAACCTTCATTATTAAAGTACATAAAACAATATAATCAGAAAATAAGCACTAAGAATATATTAATTACATGACAGTTCTTCCCTTTTCGTGTTTCCTAAGAAACACGACATAATTCCTGATTTATCCCATTAAGTTTACCTGCATGTTAAAAGGCTAAAATATAACAAAAGAGATTATGCTAAACAAAATGAAACCTTTCAATTGCCCAACCCTATCTGTCCCCTCAACGGGTTGTATGTTTTCAATGTTTCCTTATTATTCCGTCATAATTACTTCTATCCACAACAAATAAATCAAGCTGTAAGACAGCACCTGTGAAATGTCCTAAATCTACTTCCTACACCCCCTTTTATTTTACCCAGAATCCCAGTTTAAACCCACTTCTGACTTCCCTCAGTGCTCACTGTAAACTCCAAACAGATATCATCAGCTTTTCTGGTAAAAGGCCCCAGATTATTTTTTCAATCTTTGGAAACATCCTCTATAGAGTTAACCCGTTTCATCTTCAAAACTTAGTCCTGGTTTCTTTGCCCCCTTTAACGGGTAGAGCATATCCGGCCTGAATACTGTGTTTGGGCAATTTACATAACATAGAAATCCTGCAACTATTCCTAAAGTCCCTTTCATTACTCTTCATTACTTTTATGCTCACATTTAACCTGTGTCTAGCGAGCTTTTAATTTCCTAAACAACACATTTTCTGGAACTATGGTTCTCTGTGCTCTGTGCTTCTTTTCGGGTTCCCCTTTCTCTGGTTGGTTCCGTTCGGTCTCAGGCTTCCAGGATTCTCGCCACCCCTGTAGTCGCTGTGGTCCTGAAATCTTCTCCTGTAAAGGATAGAAAACAAAATGCCTCTCTCTGCTACACCTCAATAATCTACTGTGTGCATCTATTGTTCCCTTAATTATTCAAAGTTGGTTCAAAATATCATGTTCTGGGTTCTGTCCTTCATATTAACTTCACTTAATCTTTACTTAATCTTAATTTACTTAATCTCAATGTTCTTTATGTGTGTGAGAAACACTTTTAATTTTATTAAACACACCCAGGGTCAGATATACACCATCACCATATCAGCATAAAAACAGACAGAGACGTTCCTCTTTCTGTCACATTCTTCCATACATGGCAATTTGTTCCACCTTCCAGATGATTCCTGGGGACTTACAATTTCTTGACTCTTCTTCTGTCACTTGTTACTAGGCAGCTCAAATGCAGTTAGAAGCTAAATGAATTCCAGGCCCTCGGCCTGGCCTATGTTTAAATCATTTGTGTTTGTAAGCGTGTATGCGGTTTAACCTTCTGCTGCTCCAAGTCACTTACACAATAGATCATCGGGACATCGCGCCCAACGAAGCTTAAGACCTTGAATAGACTGAGCATCAACTCTTTCATGATCACAATATGCAATGTGTGTATACAATGATTATAGCTGCACCTTTAATAAAAGTTTTAGTCTAATGCCAGTAGCTTTAATAAACATTTTAATGCAATGTTAATGATGAAGGCTATATTGTAGCAGCAAAGTATTTTCTTTATTCCCACATTCCCTCTCTTGACCTTTCAAAAAGAAAGGTCACCACACTTCGTGTTGTGTCACTCCTCGGCCCATTCGGCCGCTTCTAAGTCCATCAATGGCATTATGGCCACCAGAACCACCGTTCCGGGGTCCACTGCCCTCGTTATTACCTTTTCCAGCAGTCCTGTGGCACAAGGAATGAGACAACAACCGCAGGTGACCAGTATCGCTAAAAAGTGGCAGTAGAAAACATTGCAGACATGAAAAACCCCTTCCATTTCCCAAACACTGAGGTCATCCAGCTGTCCAGCGGATTGTCAATTCCCGAGTGCTCATGCATGGTTTTAGACAGAGTTTTCAGTCCCTCCAGAGCTCGGGTTACTGAGCCATCTGGAGCAGTGTTGTTGGGGATAAAGGTACAACACACTGCTCCAAACATGGCACACACACCCCCTTTCTTTCACGCCAACAACATGCCTAGGGCCATTCGATTTTGCACTCCCATCAGTGAGGTCGGACCCAACTGTTCTGTGAACCCCTCCATGGCATCTCTGGTCAGGTTAGAGAGTCTCAGCACATTATAATGGACATAGTTTATGCGATCAACATTCTTATTTGGAGTTATCCATATGAACATATGTTCAAATCCTGAAGCTATTTGGTCCACTAGTTTATACTCATCTGGAACTCCCCTGGGCACTCCTATTGAGTCAGTCCAGGTAGGCGAGTTCATTCTAGGGTCATAAGCATGTATCCCCTGTGTCCCTGTCTTTGCCAAAATGTGTCTCTTACGTCTGGCCGCCAATGTGTGTGTGTTGCGTTGTCGTATGGCTTTTACTTTATTCCCAATTAGCATGAGTGGAGCTCCGAGTCGCACCATTGCGCACGTCCCTTCACTTCCCATATGGGCACGAACCAAAAGGGTGTTACGTCCACAATAATAATAGAGCCCACTTCTTGCCCATGGTCCAATTAAAGTGTTCGTTTGGCTTACATTGTTTGTGGTTCTCCCTGTGACTGTGACAGAGCACCAACTTGGGTCAATCTCTCCCAACTTGTACTTTACTGTATCCGTTGAGAATTTAAAGCATGTGTAGTTGTTTTGTTTGGGCATGAATGGTCCTACTTGTGTTTTCTTGTGAATTAGGGGAAATAAGCTGGACAAGATAGTCCAGTTGCCAGTACTCACCGCTTCTCTAGTCATCCGCAACATGCAGTGATAGCCCCACTTGTCCTCTGGATACAGTGGTGCGGGTTCCGTGAACAAACGTGGTCTAGCTGAAGCACAGGCAACACAATCAGATACATGTTGTTCTTTAGCATTTTGAGCCACCCAGTCCAGCCAGAGGTTACTGTCACTGAAGCCGGTGACACGCTCAATCAGGTCCTCAGTCCTAGTGTAATCCACCGTCAGGACTGGTCTCCCGTTTGTTTCCTGCTCCTCTTAATGTAATGGTACATTTTATTTTACTTCATCAGACTTACCCAAAATCTATATGCTTTCGTTACTTTGCTCCTGTCTCCCTCCAGTAGCAGCTCTTTTAATAATTTACTGTTTAAAAGGGAAAAAACCTTGGTCACTTGGACAAGTCTTTGTTATTCTATAACTGCATTTTTATATGAAAAGTCTAGCGATCCCCTATTTGACTCATAAATATTACTTTGGTTGTAATTATTTTCCTCTATCAAACTTAATTGACTTCTACAGTGGCCTGCTTTTGTTAATAGTAACATGAGTAGCATCCAACATTTTCTCCCCTTTAGCATTTGGTATTTCCCCACTATATAATTTCATAATAATACCAATAATACCATAATACCATAATCTAAACCAAGTCAATAAAACAGAATTTTTCAAAGTAAACATCAGCAACCCAAAATCAGCAGCCCCAGAATTAAGTCTTGCGCTCCTCCTGCTCATGGCAAAAGCAAAGCAAAGCAAAGCAAAGCAAAGCATCCCCTTTCTCATGCCAGCGTGGTGAATTGTTTGTCAGCATTTATTCATCCTACTCTTGGTCCAGTCTTTATCTCAGTGTCCAGTCAGTCCGACCTTTAGTCCACATCGTCAGTCCAGTCACAGTCCAGTCTATTATTCTATATTTATTTTGTTTTGTTATTTAGGAAAAGAGTTCTTTATGCTCTTGGACTGGATTGACTCGCTGCAATCATTTTAGACAGGGACTTACAACCTGATCAGGTCCCCACAGGTCAGCTTTTCCTCAGCCAGTTGTAATCTGGAAAAGCTCACCTTATATTTGTTCTCCCAAAAATTTTTACAGCGCTGTTAATTCAATCTTGCAGGCCTGCTTAGAACAAAAATGAGAAAAAGAGAGCTGATTATTAGCTCATCAGAGCACAAAACATCATCACCTGACAGGTTTTCTCTAAGTGCACTGTTACCATTTTAAAGGGCCCAGTTCTAACCATGTCCATGTTTAATAAAACTCCCTCTATTAAAATAAGAAAACAACCCAAACCTAACCGACAGAATCAACCCATCACTAAAACAACAACCCCAAAAATCTTAATCACAGAAAAGTTTTGCCTCAAGTTCTTCAGCGTCCTGACAGTCTGAGGTCAACTGACATAGTCTCACCTGATCAATACACAGAAAATCTTGTTAAAAGCTGCACAGTTTTGCAGACCATTGATATTCTCATTAAGCCCTTTCTAAAGACGTTATAACCAACTATCATCACTAAATTCTAAATTTCTTTTCCAAATCTGGACGACTGCACTTAGTCACAGACCTGAACACTTTATTTAATTATCCTGTCTGTTACCAAGCCTTTCTTCTCACACAGTCACAGTGTGTGTTTCAGTGCAAGCTTCACTCATCCAGTCAGACAGGAAACTATCTGACTGGAAGTTCTTCTTTTTCTTTTCTTGTCCCCAGTCATTCAACTCATTTGCATACTGAGTCATACTGAGTCATATCTCAAGAAGTTGCCGTGCGACATTACGTGATGGCAGAGCATTTAAAAAAAAAAAAAAAAAAAAAAAAAAAGAAGTTGCCGTGACAAGACAAATGCATATTTAAACATCACCACATTATTGAATTATTTTTATTTTCTTTCTACAGTAATCACTTGTTTTGATCAATCTGTACAGGAGCACTTCTAATTCACTATTCTAAAAACTACTTTAAGCTTTAATCACTTTTTCCTTTTCACAAGAATCACTCTATTGTCATGAAACGTCCCTGAGTTATTCCTCAACTTCAGGGTTTAAGTGTGTTACATTCACACTATTTTAACACTGATGAAAGATAACAAGCTGATTTTCATTGCATGTGTGTTATTAGTCAGGTTTAATCGATGTCTGTGCAGTGGAGCTGCAGATCCACCAGGGCATGTTCTCAAAGCTGCCTTTCCTACACATTTCTCTGCTATAACTGGATCATTTTTAACTACTTTGCTATGAGTCCAATGATCTTTGTATCACTTTTTCATCACACTAAGTGACTTGGACAAGATGATAAACAGACTCACATGCTGAAGATGCTGTCTAATCTTCATGAGCTCTCTTGTCTTTGTAAGGTTAATACATTTTCTGCTTGTGTGTGTGATTTTGCATATGTTTCTTTTTGCAGTGTTTCAGACTCCTTCACAATTTTCCCACTTAAGCAGTCAGTTTTCTTTTCCCCAGGTTTGCTAACCCAAATTTAGATTTCCCACATTAAATAACAGCGTTTCTCTGTGTTCTCACCTACTGCTCTCACTCCTTTGTCCTCTCCCACTTCAACAGTCCAATAACAGGAAGTTCTCTTTCAGCTTTGTCCTGCATTCTCCACTGTCTCTCTTTAACTGCCGTGTTATTGCTCTTTGGAGCTGCATTCCTCGTCTTCAGTTAGGAGTGAGAGCTCGCTTGTCAGGTTTAGTGACACATGGCGCTGTAAACAATTCAACCAGAAACTTGGCCTGAACGTTTCCAGTGATGTTAACCTATAACTTTCTTCCGACTGCTGCATGTGGGAAATTGATCCAGGTCTGCTTTTCACCTAAAAGTGACAAAACTAAGACATTTTCATTATTATCATCACTACTTAAACAACACACTCCTCTCTCTCCGGCCAGAAACTCCAATTTATGTCATGTATTCACATTCATGAGTGTAAGCGTGTCTTTGTTGCGTGTATGTTGTGTATTCATATTAATATTGAGTGTAAGCTGGTCTTCGTTGCCTTGATGTGTTTTTATAATCAGGTTTAATTCATGTATCCACTACAGAAGGCCTAAATACCGTGGCTATACATTTATAGCCCATAATTCTTTGGGTTTCGACAGCTATATTCTCCTGGAATACCTCGTTAAACAGGGTATTGCTCCGGGTGTAACAATGAGAGGGAGTCGTGTCATTCTAATGTATGACAAATCCTATGATCAGAGATGGATGGACTCATTTAGCTCTCTGCCCATGCGTTTGGCCAAAACACCTTCTGCCTTGGGATTCGAGGACCTTGAAAAAGTCATTTTTCAACACACATTTAACACAAGGGCTGACGAATTCTATGTAGGTCCTTATCCTGCCCCGTCTTTTTACAGGTATGAAAAAATGTCTGAATTTGAAAAGGAGAAATTGATGGCGTGGTACAAGCCTGCCTGCGAGAAACCATTTGATTTACAGGCTGAAATGCGTAAGTACTGCATTAATGATGTCGAAGTGTTGAGAATGGCTTGTAAAATATACCGCGAGACCTTGATGGAGTGCACGCAGATTGATCCATTTTCACACGCCACCCTGGCATCATACTGGATGGGGATTTTCAAAACCTTGTTTCTTCCAAAAGACACCCTGGCATTGACTCATCACGGTGCGTATGTTGATCAGAATAAGACATTTTCAGACGTGTCTCTTGAATGGCTTCAATACGAAACAAAACATTGTCATCAAGCATGCTCTCAGAGGCGGCGAACAAAAAGTAGGACCTTATTTTGTGGATGGATTTGATGCTTCCAGCAGAACTGCATATGAATTCGTTGGGTGTTTCTATCACGGTTGTCTCCGCTGCTACCCGGAGAGTGATGTTAACCCTGCCGCCAAGCTGTCATATGGCGAGTTGTATCATGCAAGTTGTGAGAAGGTGAATGCTCTAAGAATGCATTATGGTCTTAATGTCGTGGTCATGTGGGGGTGTGATTGGTCATCATTAAAGTCGACTGATCAGTCAGTCAAGGACTTTATGCACAAATACAAAAAGCCTGAGCCTCTGGACCCTAGAGACGCGTTGTTTGGGGGAGGACTAATGCGATGAAACTGTACCACAAGGTTGATGATGGTGGAGATGAAAAGATCAGATACTATGATTTTACAAGTCTTTACCCCACTGTTCAGTGCACGAAACATTATCCAATAGGTCACCCTCAGATCATATACAATCATTTTGACAGAGTTGAAAATTATTTCGGGTTTGTTAAGTGCACTGTGCTTCCTCCAAGGGGTCTATTTCATCCTGTTCTGCCCTACAAGTGCCACAATAAGCTGATGTTTCCTCTCTGCAGAACGTGTGCTGAAGAGCAGCGCCAGCACAGTGATTGTGTGCATGCTGAGAGTGAGAGGCAACTGTCAGGTACTTGGGTTTCCTTTGAGCTTGAAAAGGCTATTGAAAAAGGGTATCAGATTGTCTGCGTCGCTGAAGTTTCGCACCTCCCTAATAAGACTGACACACTGTTTAAGCCGTATGTCAAAACATTTTTGAAATTCAAGCAGCAGGCATCTGGATACCCGAAAAATGTCAAAACAGCTGAGGAGCAGCAGAAGTTTGTTCAAGACTATTATGAGAGAGAAGGCATCAGACTTGACCCTGCTAAGATTTGTGTAAACAAAGCAATCAGAAGTTGTAATAAACTGCTTCTGAACTCTCTCTGGGGGTGATTCTGCATGCGAACAAATATGCCATCTTGCGAGCTGATTACAGACCCTGCCAGATTCACACAGCTGATGTTCAGTGACCATTATGACGGACGCCAGTTTTGTTTCATCTCTGATGATGTTGCAATGGTTCAGAGGTGTCACGCTGATGGTAGAGGCTTGCGGGTGAAGGATGTGAATGTCTTTGTCGGTGCTATGACTACGGCCTATGCGAGGCTCACTCTGTATGACTTGTTAGACAAGCTGCAGGAACGCATTCTTTACTGCGACACAGATTCAGTTATCTTCACCTCTCATCCCGGGGAGTGGGTACCCCCTTTAGGACCACACCTCGGTGAGCTGACTGATGAGCTCAATGATGGCGGGTCTGGAGAGGATGATCACATTACTGAGTTTGTCTCTGGAGGTCCAAAATGCTAATGTTATTACACAAAACAGGGCAAGACTCAGGTTAAGTGTAAAGGTGTAACACTCAATGATGTTAATTCTAAAGTTGTTACCCACGAATCGTTGAAAGGCTTAGTCAAAGCATTTGTGGCCAACAGGGATGCGCGTTTAGTTGCAGAGTCTGACACCATCAAACGCAATAAGAAGAGGTTTCATCTCAGGAATGAAACAGTTGTAAAAAAGGTTCAGGTGGTCTAAAACAAGAGAAGGGTGCTGCCTGACTATACAACACTCCCTTATGGATACTGATCAGGATCAAGCCTTTGATGGGAGGCTCCAGCACCCTTTAGTTTAGTTATTAGTGGGCCGAGTAATTGTGGAAAGACTTTCTTTGTCAAAAGCATCATTGAAAAAGCATCCACTATTATTTCAGCCAAAATTGACAATATTGTTTACATCTACTCCCGCTGGCAACCTTTATACAATCAACTTCTTCAGATAAGAAAAATCACCTTTGTGAATGGTATACCGGAGTCTCTGAGTGACGATGTCCTTTTACCTCCGGATAAGAACAACTTGCTCATTATAGACGATGTGATGAATACTGCGTCTGACAGCATAGAAGTTCAAAATGTGTTCACACAATACGTTCATCATAGGAACTTGAGCTGCATGTATTTAGTTCAGAATTTTGTTGAACACTAATTATTTAACTCTGTTTAACAACCCCAGAGATAAATATCAAATTTCAGTTTTAGGTAGTGTTGAAAACAAGCAGTTCTTTGAATCTTTGGGCTGAAGGAAGGACAATACTCGGTGTATAAATGCTCAATCAACAATTCTTTATTTCCATACAATCCAACAATCAGAGCATTACAACATCCGGACGGGAGAGATGTCTGCCGAGGGTCAACAGCATGTCTCAAAATGGTGACAACATTCACAGGCTTTTATAGCTAGTAACAGCCCCCCTCCTTGTCATAAAAGCTGCATCTTCACATGTTTTTCTAATTCTTAGCGAGGCCGGCTCCTGACCTTGCCTCCCTGTCTTTCTGTGTGAAAGTAAGAAGGGGGGTAAGGAATGTAGTTTTATCTATTCCCTACAGACACCAAGTCTCCTGCTCACAACCTTCTTCACATGATTCAGCAATAAAGCATTTAAAGAAAACAGTGTAAGACATTCACAGCCTGATCAAGGATACAGAGTGATGCACACTTTATCTAATGAACTACAAAATGGTTTTGTGTCTTTATTCAAGAGTAAAATAAAGACTAAACTACATACACAGCACACCATCAAAGCTATAGGATTATATATGGCTTACAGCTGTTAAGCTAATCTACTACCTTGACTACTGGTCATAAAATGGCATATGTTTGACTACTAGTCTCCACAATCCCACCTTTGATCTCTTTTCTTCAAAGAGATCACTTACACCACAGATTCCAGGGTCATCAGGTCCAAGTCTCTCCACTCCTGAGGCTCATCCTTTAACAGAGGCAGCATGACCCCCCGGCCCTCCGGCCCAGAGGCTACGGCCCTGTCAATAAGACGAACTACTAGTGCTCTGAGGCAAGGGATCAAACAACAACCACATGTGGTTAAGATTGCAATGAAAACAGACAGTGAGACCATGATTGACATAACAAAGCCTTTCCACCGCCCAAACACAGAAGTCATCCATTCCTCCAGCGGATTCTCAATACCTGAGTGTTCATGCATGTTATGGGCCAGAGTTCGCAGCCCCTCCAGTGCTCTGGTTACAGATCCATCTGGAGCAGTATTATTGGGAATAAAAGTGCAACACATCTGCCCGAACATTTCGCAAACCCCTCCTTTTTCAGCCAGAACCATGTCCAACGCCATCCGGTTCTGCACTGCCATCAGAGAGGTGGGCCCTAATTGCTCTGCTAACCCCTCAACCGCATCACGGGTCAAATTTGACAGTCGAAGAACGTTATAGTGCACATAGTTAATTCTATCTACGTTTTTGTTGGGGGTGACAGGAAACAAGGCAGAAATCACTGGGATGTTTTCAAAACCGGCTGCTATCTGATCTGCTAATTTAAACTCATTTGGAACTCCACGCGGAACACCGATAGAATCTATATATGTGGGTGAATTAACAGTTAAATCAAATGACCACGATCCTCTAGGCCACCCCTGACGTCTGCGCCTAATTGGTCGTTCCACAATCCTCTCGATCTCCCTGGCTTCACTCTTTTGCCCTATTATTATCAGAGGCGCTCCTAGTCTGACCATGGCACAAACACCAATTGCTTCATTTGGTATTCGTACATGCAGACTCCCACCTCCACAATAATAGTACAAACCGGCTCGAGCCCAAGTCCCCACAACCGTGGCGCCCGCACGCGCTGCCTCCCCTCTTCCTGGATATATGGCCTCACACCAATCAGCCGGTATTTCTCCAGCGTCATACTCCTGCATTCCGGGTTCAACTGTGGTAAAATTAAAACAAGTGTAATTAGCTTTCCTAGGTGTAAACGGTCCGGGAACGGTGTTATTATCTATGGGGGGAAATAAAACAGACAATGGCGCACATTTTCCTGCAGTCACTGCTCTCCGAGTAAGTCGGAGCATGCAATCAAAACCCCATGGATCCTCTGGATGCAGAGGTGCCGGTTCAGTAAATAAATGGGGGCGTGCTGCAGCACAGGCCACACAATCGGCCACCTTTTGCTCTTTTGCATTTTCAATCAGCCAGTCCAACCACAGGTTACTGTCGACATAGCCTGTGGCACGAGACATCAGCTGTCGGGGTTTCCACTTTGTATAATCCATTTTTGTTACCTTAGAAACAGAAAGTGGGGCCTTGGTTAATTCGGTGTTGCTGCTGGATACATTACTTGGTGGATCTATAAAATTTATCTTTATTATGCCGAACGGATCTTTCAAAGATACATCTACACCTAACACTAAATAAAACACTTTATCCTCCTTCCTGTACCGCTGCGGTGTTACCTGCCACCCACCAATAGACATTGTAAGTGGATTTCGAGTGTTACTGAAATCACGCTGAATCGCAAACCCTTCCCATCGGCCCCGTGTATCCCAGCCTGGGAGGGTGTAACCGGTCACCATTTCCCACTCTGCGCACGGGCTGAATCCGGTGGCGGTGGGTTTACCTACAAGACAAGCACTCGTGAATCTTATGTCATGACATGCCCAAACTTCGTACCCGTGCCAACTAGTCTCATCCTCCCCACACTTTATCACAGAACAAAGATCGAAAGTGAAGGCTGTGGTGGATCCTCTAACGTAATCCACCTCTATGCCTCCATAATAGTCCAAACAAGCATCTGGTTTCTCACCTACATTGCGTTCAATTCTGGTCGCCTCAGGGTCCGCGAGAGGAAGAGGAGGTGGATGAGTTCTGTAACTGGGCGACTCACACAACAGAAAGACAGTGGTTACTATAGCAACAGTGACCATAGCTAACACTCCCATCAGTTTCCAGTTCTCCAGAAACTTCATTTTTGCATTGGACTTTCCCTCCTCCATTTTGTACTACTTAAGAGCTTCTAATCTAAAGCAGCTTATTTAAATTACTTTAAATTTTTATTTTTATTTTTATTTATTTATTTTTACTGCAGTTAACAATATCTTCTCGTCGGGTGATTCTCGACTTCTTTCTTCAACCTCCGGGGTGGACTACCCTTTGGTCGTTGCACAGACCAGGGGATTATTCTGCCCCTTCTATACTAAGATCTGTGTTTTCTTTTGGGGTCACAGGCGGGTCCCCCTTTTTTGCCAAGAGCCTCTCCGACCGCCTAGGCTCCTCTGCTGCCGCACACTGGCTCCAGTGGTACCAAGTGTCGCCTTTGCCTCTCAGCTGGACCGCGTGAGAGGTTCGAGTGGTCACCTCGAATGGTCCCGTCCACCTGGGCTCGTCCCACTTCCGCTTATACACCTTCAGCCACACCCACTTCGCCTCTGGAGTGGTCACCTCCTTTCCGGTTGGATCTCCCACCTGTGCAGTGAAACTAGAAACAAGAGCTTTTAGTGCTTTAAACTGTTTCACATGTTCAGACACATTTGCTTCCTCTCTTAATTCTCTTACACCTGCGGCAGGGCCTGGAAACTGTCTTCCTGTCAGCAGCTCATATGGGGTAAACCCAGTGCGCTGGTTAACGGCGCACCTCACACTCATTAGAGCTATAGGAAGAGCATCAACCCAATTCATGTTTGTCTGTGCACAGATTTTTGCCAATTTGTTTTTAAGATTTTGGTTCATTCTTTCCACTTTTCCCTGAGATTGTGGATGATAAACTGTACCATACCTATGTTGCAACCCCAACATACATTCCACCTCAGCGAGGTCTCGATTTTTAAAGTGAGTGCCATTATCAGATCTCACCTTCTCTGGGAATCCATGCCAGGGGACATAACAATTCACCAAACATTTGATCACCGTTTTACTGTCTTCTCTACGTGTTGGCCAAGCCTCTGGCCAGCCGGTCAAAGCGTCCACACACACCAACAGATATCTAAACCCTCGAACGGGAGTTATCATGTCAGTGTAATCAATCACAATCTCCTGGCCTGGTCTCTCTGGCAAAGGAAACTTACCCATTTCTGGTTTCACAGTGGGCTTCGGGTTGTATTGTCCACAAATCAGGCATGATCTCACGTGTTCCCTCACCATATTTTTCATGTAGGGATGCCACCAGTGACACAAGTCCCTCTCCATCTGTGTCACTCCTAAGTGTCCTAGCCCATGAGCTTCTTTAATTTTCTCCTGAGCCATTCCTGCCGTGATTACTGGGCGCCCGTCGGGCCCTCTCCACAATCCTTCTGATTGCACTGCTCCTCTCTCCTGCCACACCACCTTTTCCTCAGGTGAGGCTCCTTTTTGTGCCTTCTCGATGTCCTCTCGCTGTTGGGCTGGCAGGTCTCTCCATTCCATACCCATACTTACCATTTGTTTTCCTTCCTGATAGCCTGCCGCCCGTTTGGCTTCCTCGTCGGCTGCTCTGTTTCCTTTCGCCACCCAAGTTTTAGACTCATCATGCCCTTTACACTTTATGATGGCCACCTCCAGTGGTTCTTTCAGAGCGTCCTCCAGCTGTCTCATCTCCTCCTCATGTTTGATTGGTTTATTTGAGGCTGTTCGGAATCCAGCCCTCTTCCTTTGCCCCAGTTCCACATGTGCTGCTCCAAACACATATGCTGAGTCTGTGTAAATGTTAACTCTTTTTCCTTTCCCTAATTTCAAAGCCTCTATCACTGCCACAAGCTCTGCTCTCTGCGCTGACTGAGGCCCTTCCAGTGTTCCTGATTTCTCCACCTGCAGCTGGCCTCCAACTCCTTTCACCACTGCATAACCTGTTTTCAATCCTTCACTCGGATCTCTGAAACAACATCCATCTGTAAAATAATCATCTGCCTCACTCACCGGTTCTGCTCTCAAATCAGATCTTACTTTCTCTTCAACCTCTACTATTTGTGTACAGTCATGAGGTGTTTCCCCCCCCCCCCCCCCCATTTGATCTGCCATGTTAATCCCTTCATGTGTGAAGGTCAAGTTTGGAGACTCCAGAATTTTTGTCAGTCTCTGTTGTCTCAGTGGGGTCATTGTAAATGCCTGTGAGTTCACATAGGCCACCACACTGTGTGTTGTGAGTACTTTCAGTGGGTGTCCTCGCACAATGTGAGCCACTTTCTGAATTATTTTTGCCACCCCTGCTGCATGCTGTGTGCACGTGGGGTGTCTTTTTTCTGTGTTGTCCAGGCCGATGCTGATATACATCAGCACTTGTCTCTTTCCCCCCTTTTTCTGAAACAACACACCATTAACAACTCCATTTGTTTCAGAAACATCAACCGAAAAATCAGAGTTATAATCAGGGATTGCCAAATCTGCTGCACGAGACAGGGCCTGTTTTAATTCAATGAACCGCATTTCAGCTTCAGTGGTCCAGTTCAGATTAGCTGTGAGGTCTCTCATGCCGTGTTCTTTCACCAAATCCCGCAGAGGTTTGGTTTTGCCCACATAGTCAGGAATGTAGTGTCTGCTGTAACCTGTGAGGCCAAGAAATGACAACATTTCCTTAACTGTACGTGGCTGGGGGTGTGACATAATTGTTTCCCTCTGGGATGCCAACATGCCCACCGTCTGCATCGCCACCACACGACCTAGAAATGTAACTTCTGTTCTGACAAGTTGAAGTTTTTCTCTGCTTACTTTAAAACCTGTTTAGCCAGCTGACGAAGCACAGCCATCGTGGCTTGAAAACAAGCACATACTGGATCAGTGTGCATCCTTCAGGTAATACACATGGGGAAAGGGCATTTTTAAGTACCTGATTAAAAATCCCTGGTGAAAGGGCAAAGCCCTGTGGCAGCCGTGTGTAGCGCAGCTGCTGGCCCCTGTAGGTAAATGAAAAAATATCTCTCAAAGATGGATGCAGAGGGAGACAAAAGAAAGCATTTGCCAAATCTATGCATGTGAACCACCGCTGGTCTGGAGATAAATTAGTCAAAGCTGTGTATGGATTTGGTACAGGTACTGTAGGTGTCTTAAGGACAGAGTTTATTGCCCTCAGGTCATGTGCCATGCGATATTTGCCCGTACCTGATTTTTCAACCGGGAGAATCTGAGTATTCCATGCAGAGGAAGACGTTTCCAGCACACCTACTTGCAGAAGCTCTGAAATTGTTTCTGCAATGCCATTTTCTGCCTCTGGACTGTGTCTGTATTGTGATCGCCAAATGGGGGTGTTATCTTTTAACTCAAATGTGACAGGTGAACAACATGTTAAACCCACATCAGTGGGGCCTTTAGACCACAGAGTGTCAGGGAGTTCAGCCAGGCCTTTAACAGCCTCCTCATGATCAGATTTCTCCCTGCCATGTGTTCGCTTTAAAAGTTTGTGTTCTAACATACTCTGATCAGTGGCGTTTACAGAGATTCGATATGTTTTACAACTGGGTGAGTATGAGACATCAGTGAGCTGTGTTTGCTGCCAATCTGTGGCCCTTGTGGCTGTCCTCACCATCGGGCCTAAATCTTTAGCTTGATGACCCTCATGTATTGCCAAAGTCACGTGGGGAACTGCTTCATCACCCATTCTATACCAACTCATTTTATCCTCAGGGAGTGAAACAAACGCTGCCACTCCAGCTGAGCCAACATAAATGTCCTGAGAGTTAAGCTCCCAAGTTTTCTCATCTAAACACTCATTAAATATGTCCTCAAACCACTCAGTGCTCTCGCGATCGTAAAACAATGTCACGTGGTAGGGATCACGCGGGGCAGAATAGACAGACATGGACATTACCCAGGGGCGCCAGAGTTGGTACTGTGCCAGAATTCCATTTGATGTGGTCAGCCGTGCCCAGTAAATCTGCGCTGTGCGCTCACAATCCTCCGACAACAGCCACTGTCCTCTCATTCCTGATTGCAAACAGGACAGCCGTGTGCCATCTTTCAAAGTCACTGTTAGTCCATCAGCTCCACACATGATAGTAGCTCCAAGCTTAATGAGCAGGTCCCTGCCCAAGAGATTAACTGGAACTTGTGGTGACACCATGTATGAGTGTGTCAAGGACTGACGTCCTACTTCAGTCTTTAACGGGGCGGTCACTGGCAAAGTCATGGGTACCCCAGATGTTTCCAGGTAATACAAAATACTTCTTAGAAGCTTTTAATGATGCCACATCCACCCCATACGGGTATCTTCTAATCGATTATAAATCTAAGACGCCTGAGTATTTAAGACTCAGAACCAATTTGTTGTCAGATCGTCAAGTTGTTTATATCCCCAAAAAACAGCTAAAGCGGTAAAAAGGATGTCGTATTCACGGATGCAGAGAAACATTGCACTGTTGGAGTTGTTGTATAAATCCCCACCCAGCGTACGGAGGAATATTATTTGTAATGCAAGCATGGATTTTATTAATGCTCTGTGTGAGATATCGCTCAATGTTTTGAAAGGTGTTATCCCGCTGACTGATCAACAGTACAGACAGCTAAAAAAGAAAAAAAGTAATCAGGCTGGTTGCAAACAAAAAGGTCAAAAGTTTAAAAAAGAGAAGCTCCATCAACCAATCTGGAGGATTTTTGCTACCGTTATTAGGGGCTGCCATACCCTTCATCACCAGTCTTATAGCAAACAGGTGAAAATGGAGCACACACAGAAAATGTTTTTGGTCCCGCAGCATCAGTTGGACATGTTAAACCATCAGCAGCAACAACATACAGGCTCCGTCAGACATGTAGAGCAAAACGAGCGAGACAAAGCTATGGTTGAAGTGCTGCAGCTGCAGATTTGGATGTGTATGAGAGGCTAAAAAGTATTCTGCCATTCTTCACAGATACCGTTCACTTGTGAAACAAGGCATGAGTGAAAAAAATGTGCTAACACTATCTTTGCCTTCTGAAACCGGTCAGGATGCATCTGACCGCCAAAGCAATGTTGGTGGCGACAGACAAAAAGACATGTTTGGGATGAGATTTTGTCCTATATGGCAAAAAGGAGCAGAAAAAATGCAGAGCTTATTTTAACAGTGCTCACTCGTGTGTCGGGAGTTTCTTGGAATGATAGGGGTGAGATTATTATTGACAACCAGAGAATCCGAGGTTCGCATCTCTATGATTTGATCCAAAGTGCAACAGCAACACGTAGAGCAACAGATGTTTCATGGCCTGCAGGGTGGTCGACATTTTTAAAAACACTCGCCCGCTTAAATGTTCCTCTGTCTGCTTTTCCTAATGCTGAGGTGAGGAGGACTATTAGCCAATATAAAGGCGACACTGGCGACCCGAGTGTTGAAACAAATGGTTTGCACAAGAAGCGGTCACTGAGTTATCAAAGCTTATTTACCACACATAAAAAATCAAGGCAGAGTAGAAGCGGGTGGATCGATTTTTAATGTATTTTAAAATTATGTTTGTTTTTCTTATTCTTGAAAAAAAGATCATTTAGCCTCGCATTTGTTTCCCTTTTTATAAACTACTACTTATGTGTTTTTTTCTTATTTATGTCTATATTGTTTTGTTAAACAGATGACAGTTTTCCCCTTTTTACTACTTTTTGAACTCTGTGCTGATGTTTAAAGATTGTATTATTACTAAATAATGTTTTTAACAATTAGGTGAAAATAAATACCAGATGAGACGATATTCTCTTCTGTTATCTTTTATTATTTGTTACTTGAATCAGTATCCGCACTGCACACAATCAAAGTTATTTTCAAAACATGCAGAAACAGGTCTTATTTTGTTAACAAAATGACAAACCATTGCATCGTTACAAACAAGGTTATCACTGTACATATTAATTAGTCTTGAATAAGACGCTCCTTTTTGGACATGATATAGAAAAAGCACACAGTGTTGTCCGCAGGTTACCGAAAAGTCCTTCTGAACCTGTCTCCCAGAATACAATATCCGAGCGGTGTTTTTTAAAAGAAAAACTTTTATCTCAGGTGAAAACTTATCAGGTGAGTTACCGAAGCTGTCAAAAAAGTGCCCTTGCTTGTCTTTTGTGATATAGAACGCCAACCAGTGCTTCCCAGGTAAGTCTGATGGATCTGTATTCACAATGCCCATGCATGGATATCTGATGGGCTTTGTTGGCAGCTGGTCACATGCTAAGACGCCTAGAAGATGAGCCCTGTTACTAATCCTTTTAACAACGCTGGTTAGTTCTATTGTATTCATTTTGAATGTTTAGTAGTCGTCCAGCAGCACTTGTCTCATATTAGATATTTGGATGACTGAATCAAATACAGAGTAACACACCAGGTTCGTTGTTCGGGGTAGCGGATTTCTGAAACGGGTTTCCAGTCTCACGTTCCCTGTTTTAACTAACGATACATTCCCTGAATGTCCTTCATCAGCTTCCAGATTGAAACAGAATAATGTGCAGCCAAAGTCCTCACGTGTTATGGCCAATGGTCTATCCTTTAAATGTCTTCCAGTGGTTTGTATCAGCTGATAAAATTCTCTGGTGTAGTGTTTTCTCTGAAAATTTGGCTGGAATTGTTTGGCCGGATACGACTGTCCATCAGCGTATAAACACATGAATTCTATATCACAGTTTTAAAATTAAATGGATTACGTGTAAAAGAACCAGGATAAGCTTCGTTATCCACGAAGGCGATGATGACAAATTTAGGCAACCTGCCCATAAATAAGTTGTCATTAGTTGATATTGTTGCCCCAGTAGGTGTGGAGAAGGTCTTTAAAGAAACTCTGTCTACAGCATATTTTGCATTTGCATGATGCAGCGCCTTGCCGTGTGCCAGCCTGACACTTGGTGAGACACTGATTCTTTTCACAAATAAGCTGGCTGAAGGAAAATTGCCGTCCCGGTTTTCCCTCCGTGGCGTGAGCGATAAGCAGAGTTTTTCCCTTTCCTTATAAGACTCCTAATTATTCAAAGTAACACTCAGGTATGCCATTCAGCAGGTTAGTTACGACGTCGGGAGCAGTTAGGAGAACAAAGTGACAGAGACTGTTCAGATTGCTCTCCCACAACTCAAAGGTTTATTTAGTACATAACAGCTTATATAGAGGAAAAAGGTTCGTGTGTCAGCAGGTTCTCAATTCAAACCGGTACAGACCAAATAAGGAAACGTCTTCCTGCCTTGTGAGCAAAGAAGTATCCTTTGTGTAGTTTATCAGTCCAGCTACGATTTATGATCATCCCAGCAAAATACACTCCTAGACATAGAATACAGAGTTCTTTCATTAGTGAATTCTGAAACAAACCACCTGGCTTTTTAACAAGCTCTTTTCTAAAAGATAAGGAAGGGAGGATGGGAGTAAGGAAGTGGTCTCTCTCTGTGGTATTTTCGACCTTGGGGTACCAGCCTGTGATTCTTACACATCAATACATGGGTCAGAGAGAAAGAGAAAAACAACTAGTAAATGGGCCTTATTGAGTAATAGTTTTCCTGTATAATATCACTATAAAACAATATCCTGTAAATGCTAACCGTAGTATCAAAATATCACAACAGTTCTCTCCTTTTATCATGAAATGATAACATAGTATAAAGACAGAATGTAATAACATAATCTAAAGACAAATCATAAATGTGAAGTAAATCATAAATGTGACTGGTCTCTTCTTGGATAATCGAGTAATTCTCAATCTAATGCTCAATACATACATCAGGATCATCATTGATAACATCTGACACATAATCTGGGTCAATTTGTGCCAATTGCAAATACATTGAGGCAGCTGTACTAGTAGCTATACGGGTTATCATTGAACGTACACAGGGTACCACACAACAGACAATAATCATCAAAAACAAAATAATGCATGCTACAATGGTTACAAAAGCTACAATTAGTTCCTTCCATTTTCCAAACGTGTCCTGCATCCACTTGTCTAGCCACTGACCGTGACCTGCATTGGCTCTTAGTTCTATCTGCAATGCTTCAAGTCTATTCATAGCTTGTGTGAATGAACCGTTAGGGGTGGTGTTATTGGGAATGAAAGTACAACAAACATCTCCAAACATCGCACAAACACCTCCTTTCTCAGCTAACAGCATGTCTAAGGCCATCCTATTTTGCATGGTCATTAAAGAGGTAGCAGACATCTGTTCTCCTAGGGCCTTAAGGGCCGTATTGGTCAAATTAGTATGTCTTTGCTGATTGTAATAAACATAATTGATCCAGGCTACGTTTTTGTTTATCTGTATATACGGTAGTATTGAGGCAAACCCTGCGGATACTTCTCCTTGTGCCTTTAATTCACTTGGTATCCCGCGTGGAACTCCTATAGCGTCTATGTAAACGTTATGTGAGTAAGCGGAACGTTTTGTACGTCTGCTGGATGCAGGCATATCCGAGGTTTGTTGTATTAGTAGTTCCTGAGCTACAGTTACTAGACCGCAGGTGCCGGTCCAATTAACAGGTAAAGCTGATCTAAGGGTATTATTGCACATCCAATAAGCATGTGGGATTGGTCTGGTCAGGCGCAAAGCTGTATAGCCTTTTAATATGCCTCCCCAATATGAGTCGTTCAGTGCGTTGGGGGCACGCAAGGTTTTTACTGAATACTTACTAGCATATGCCTGTAAATAAGAAAACATATCTCTATCTTGTGTCCTGTCAATACTTGCTGCTAACCATGTCTCGGTACAGCGTGCTCCTGGAAAGTCAGAAAAAAATGTATAATTTTGCGCGTCATAATTTATGTTTTTAAGCTTTGGTTGGTATATGCATATCATCGAGATATTTGGGTGATGGCGCACCTGTGTTGGGGGCGAAAGAGGTTCAGTCCGGTCTTCGGGGCGCTTTATGCAGGGGCAGGTAGTGTTGTCAATCATGCGGACATCTGTACCAGAGACTCGTCCTATGTATACGAGTAAACAATCTAAAGGACTTAGTTCTACTTGCGCTTCCATCATAATTGCTGTTAAGGGCCCCTTTTTATCATTATTGAATAGTATCTTTGTCAGGGGAAACCCTGAGATTGGGTATCCTACTATAATCTGTTCTGGATTACCCTTTGAACAAACATAGCAATTACTGTTTCCTAAATCACGAGCAGCTGTTCTAGCATTTTCATACCAAGAGTTAACTCCTGCTCTAGAAGGCGCATGAAAGGGTTTATTAGTGGCATCTATGTTGCTATTTACTGATTTTAGGGAACGTAAGGAACGTATTAAGTGGGTGTCTTGCAAAATAAAGCATGAGGTATTGTCAGCAAAATGTGACCTGCAGAAATGTGAACATGGTTGCAGTTTACAATACAAAATAGTAAAGAAAAATCCTAAAAATAATGCGATAAATATGATAAATAACCTAAATATATAAGAAAAAACACAGTTCTTCAGTCGTCTCCTGGCCTGGTCCCAGGTTCGAGAGACATTGAATAAGCGTCGTATGATGACAATGGGCATTTCATTTTCTCCATTATCAGGATGGAATGAGTCTGGCTTTATCAGGTTAGACATCATGTGGTACTCTTGGCTTTCTATTCCTGCTGGATGCTCGAGTACCTTGTTTTTGTTCAGGTGAAGCATCAAAGAGCTCTCTGAGTCTTGGCTCTCTCAGGCGTTGTGTGTTAATCAGTGATTGCGTGTGTGTAGGTGAATTGGATCCTGGCGCTGGCTCGCCTGAGATGTCGTCTACTTGATCCGACGCCTGAGGTGGTCTGATTGGGCTGGTCTTAACCCTGCTGGCGTGTATCCACTGAGGTTGTCCGTCCGTAAGGATGCTGGTTCTCGTCACTGCCAGTACAGTCTGGGGGCTGGAAAACGCGGCCTCCCCGAGTGTCCTTGGTTTTAGCAACTTCACCAACACCGCGTCTCCTGGTCTCCACTGGTGCGTTGGAGCTGTGGGGGGGAGAGGCTGGGAGAGACAAACTTTCTGATAGTTATTATTCAGTGTTTCTACCAGGTTATGAACATAGTCAGACAATGCAGTGTCTATGTCCCCTTCCAATAGCGGTGCCCCTCTGGAAGCTGACCATGGTGTTGGAAACGGTCTTCCCATGATTATTTCAAATGGAGATAATTTGGTTGCTGCAGATGGAGTCATTCTAATCTCGCAGAGGACTTGAGGAAGTAATTTGGTCCAGGTCATTCCTGTTTCTATCATTGCTTTAGTCAGGCGATTTTTTATGGTCCTATTCATTCTTTCTACAACTCCTGAACTCTGAGGGTGGTATGGCACATGATATTTCCAGATTATTCCTAAAGTTTTAGCACACTTTTGAATTACTTCTGATGTGAATGAAGGTCCTCTATCACTGTTAATCTGGTGAGGTATTCCAAATCTGGGTATTATTTCATTGCACAACTTTTGACAGACTACTTGTGCAGTTTCTTTTGAGGTTGGATAAGCTTCTACCCATTTACTAAATTGATCCACTATTACCAGTAAGTACTTGATGCTTCCTTGTGCTGGCATGTGTGTGAAATCAATTTGTAATGTATGAAATGGAAAATCTGGTTGTGGTAAATGCTGATGTTTTGCTTTTGGTTTTCCTACATTAGTTCGTGCACATGTTAGACAGGTTGCTAATATGCTTTTTACTGCATGCGATGTTTTCTCAATTACAAATCTTGATTTTATTGCTTCTGAAACCCCTCTTTGTCCGACATGACTCACCCCATGAAAATGTCGGACAAGGACTGGCAGCAGGGAAGATGGGAGGGCAATCAAACCCTCAAGATTTTTGTATAGGCCATCCCTGTCATCTAAGGTACAGTCATTATTCTCCCAATAGGTGTAATCACATGCAGAGGCTTGCTCTTGTATGAATTTCAAATCAACATTTGTGTCTAAATAGTCTGGGAGTGTAACAAGTGGCAGCTGTAGGGGCACAGATAATACTTCCTGTGGAGATGGGAGCTGCGACGCAGCTGCAGCCTTGGCTGTCACGTCTGCTAGGGCATTACCTGTTGCTTCGTCTGTGTCAGCTGTACTGTGTCCTTTTGTTTTTACAACTGCAACGGCCGATGGTAGCTGTATAGCCTGCAAAAGTCTTTGCACAAGATCAGAATTAGCAATCGGTTTTCCATCAGCAGATCTAAATCCTCTTTGTCTCCACAATGTGCCAAAGTCATGCACGACGCCAAACGCATAGCGGCTGTCTGTGTAAATCGTCACACGCCTATCCACATGTAACTCACAAGCGCGTATTAAAGCCATGAGCTCTGCTTTTTGTGCTGAGTGAAATGGTAATGAGTGAGCCTCTAGTATGATGTCAGGCAATGTCACCACTGCATAGCCACAAAGAAATGAGCTGTCATTCGGCCTCGAACAGGACCCGTCCACATAAACAATGACTGAGTCTGGGATTGGTGTCTGCTCTAAGTCTGGGCGTGGTGCTGTGGATTCCTGAATACGTGTCATGCAGTCATGATCGTCAAGCCTGTCTGAGCCAACCTGTCGGTCAGAAGAACACAGCATACGAATCAATAAATGTGCTGGCGAATCAGGTGTGCTGCTCGCTTTTATGGTGAGGTTTGCTGTGGAGGTCAGTGTAGCTTCATAACCTGAGCGACGTTGTGCAGTCATATGTTGTGTAGTTATGTTTGCTAGAATGGTCGTGACCTGGTGATTGGTGTGTAGAATAGTGTCATGTGAGAGTGTGAGCTTCTCGCAGTCCCTTATCATGATAGAGCAAGCCGCTACTGCCCTCAGGCAGGCCGGCATCCCCTGAACAACCACAGGCAGTACTTTCGAATAGAAGGCTACTGGACGGTAGCCACTGCCATGCTCTTGGGCCAGTACACCTGTGCAGGTTGTGCCGTTCTCTGTGACGTATAGGTGGAACGGTAAGTGGTAGTCAGGCAGACCCAAACAAGGGGCGGAGGTCAGCGCTCCCTTTAATGCATTGAAAGAGGCAGTCATTTCTGTGGACCACAGTATTCGAGGAGGCTTGTCTTTTTTGCAGCATTCACGCAGAATGTGGTCATGAAAAGAACAGTCTGGTATCCACTGTCTGCAATAGTTCACCATGCCTAAGAAGGACAGCATTTCCTTCTGTGTAGTGGGCCGAGGGACGGAGGTCACAGCTTTGACCCTGTCTGCAGTCATGGAACGTTTTCCATGAGACAATGTGAATCCCAAATATTGAACAGAAGTCTGACAGTACTGCATTTTCTTTGCCGATGCTTTGTGGCCAGTCTGTTGGAGGTGCTGGAGAAGCATGTGTGTAGCAGTTTGACATAGTTCCTCACTCGGAGCACAGAGGAGGAGGTCATCCACATACTGGATCAGGGTGCAGCCCTCAGGAGGAGTAAAGCTGTCCAGGGTAGCACGGACCACCATTGAGAAAGCAGCAGGACTGTCTACCATGCCTTGGGGCAAACGGGTCCAAGTGTACTGCTTATTTCTATGTGTGAATGCAAATAACGGCTGTGTGTCTTCGTGCACGGGTACTGAAAAAAAGGCGGAGCATAAATCCACCACAGTAAAATGTGTGGCTGTTGATGGAATAGATGTCAATATACTGGGGACATCTGGAACGAGAGGTGGCAGAGGCATAATGACTGCATTAATTTGCCTTAAGTCTTGTGTGAAACGCCATACGCCAGGTTTGTTAGGCTTTGGCACAGGATTGACAGGGGTATTATATGGAGATACTGTGGGCTTTATTACTCCTGTAGTCAATAAATCTCCTATGATGACATCTAGGGCTGCGGCTTTTTCGGCAGAAATGGGATATTGCTTGACATATACTGGCTTGTTGTTTTTCAGCTTTGCGTGATAAGGTGTGCAGTCAATGAATCCTACATCATTCTCACCTTTAGACCATAATGTCATATTCTGGTATTCAGCTGGCAACGTAACTGCAGAAATAGTACAGTGGATAGGGTAGGTTAGATCTATGTGTCGACATGGTGTAGTTATGTCATAACCTATGTCTGAGTTATGTGACAGAACCACTGTTTGACCTTCACTGGTGTGAGCAGTTATCATGTTGTTGAACAGTGTGAGAGAGACAAAAGTGTGGCTCCCAGATATGGGATTACCTGGTAGTGGTTTCTGAACACGTCTTTGGCACATTGTGTGTCGTGGAATACCAGACAAAAAGGTGTTGAGTTCATTCTCTGCTGAGGCGTCCAGCTGACACAGAGGCTGTTCCTTCTCCATAATGTCGGTACACAAGGCAGAGAAAACATAGCTGTTATCAGTATCAGCAAACATTTCACCCTTTGTGTTAAATGAAATACACAGATTCATTTTTGCCATTAAATCTCTGCCTAATAAATTCACAGGCGAATTTGGAATAATTACAAATGGATGATATGTGATTTTATCTGGTTTTGGGCCCCAACGTGTCTTTAGAGAATGAGTTTTAGGGCATTGCACTACAGTTCCATTAATTCCCATAGTGTTGATGCACACAGAGGAGACAGGCCCATTATAGAATTTTCCAGACAGTGAACTTTTAGTGGCTCCACTATCCACTAAAAATGGGTATTTCTTACCATCTATTTCGACTTCTAGCATGGGCAAATGTTCTGTGTTAGAGGACAGTTGTAAATGTAGCATCGTGTGTAGTGCTTCACACTGCTGTCCCTCATCATCACCTGGGCCTCTCTATTGGCGATCCAGCCGGGTATTACCAGATGATGGGAAAAGATCATGGTGAGAATTGTAACGCACCCTTTCCCATTCTGAGTCATGCTCTGGGTTTCTGCGGCTACTGGAAAACTGAGCTAAATTTGCACCTCTAGCTTGTCTACCTTGTGGGTTATAATGCGGATTATAAGGCTGCGGCCTAGGTGTGAAGCCTTTATTGCATATTTCTTGTGGTTGCCAGTTACCTTGACTGGAAGAGCTCTGCTGACGCCTAGTGGCAGGAACTTGTACTGCGTTCTGTGGTCGAGGCGCGTGTGCCCTGTTGGAGGCTGCAAAATGACATTCCCTGGACCAGTGTCCTCCCTTTCCACAGCAAAAACACACATCTCTACTCTTATCTTTCCATCTTCCGAAACTCCCTTTCTGTGCTGGAGCGGGTGGTCCTGCATACATTAGTTTCTTACTTTCCTCTGAGCCTTCAACGTCAAAATTCAACAACATCTTAACACTTTTAGCTTTTGTGGTAACAGGGAAGAGATCGGCACTGGCCTTCAGTTGTACAAGCTTTAAGAAAGCATCTTTACTCAGTTCGTAGAGATTATCAGTAGCTGTCACTTTTAGCAACTGAGAGCATTCAGGGTGGATATTGTTCAAAAAGGTAGTAATGAAAATCTGATCATTACCATCCTCTGGCATGCATGCCTCGTTAGTCCAACAGTGCATAAAGCGTTTTATGAATACTAGGATAGATTCATCAGGCTTCTGTTTACACATAGTTACTGCATTTAAGTCAATTTTGTCTCTGGACATTGTTAGCAGGAATTTCTTTAGATTCTTAAAGAAATCGGTGATTTTGTCATTGTTTACCCACAAAAACTCTGCAGTTGTGGATGCTTTATCATGCTTTGGATCTAATTCACCTATCTCTCTTATGAATTGTGACTCGGTTACTCCAGGAATGCATTGACACAATATGTACCTGTAATCCGGACCACCCAAATGGTGATATCTGGTACTTCTCTGTAGTGCAGAGACAAAGGCTGTAGGATTTTTAAGAGGATCGGGAAGCTCTTTAATAGTTGCCACTAATTCTGAGATTTTAGGGGGCTGAATACAACACTGGTCTCCTATTATCATAAAGGGGTAAGTGTCATTGACGTCACTAGATTTTGGTTCTGTTTGTTTACTACTGCGAGTGTTAGCGTGAGGACCTTTGTCATTCCGGCTTTGTTTTTCCTTTTTTTCTTTTAGATAAGTCTTTATTAAAGTTCGGGTAACAGGTATTTCTTTAGCTACCTCTAAACCTCTAGCTACGATACCGTGGCGTTTCATGTGGGTGTCTATTGTGGACACTGCCTGATGCAAAAGTTTTTCTTCATAGTCGTCTAAATTGTTTTTCATAAGTTCCTCACATTCTTCTTTCAAAAGTTTTTCTCTTTTTTTATGTTCTGCTAATTCTTCCTCGCGGCGTATATATTGTTTTTCCTGATCTTGTTCAATTAGGTGGCTAAGATCCATTGCATGTGATTCAGGTTTTTTGTCGCTTTCATTTGAGCTGGTTGGATCAGAATGCTGACATTGTTTACGTGCAGCTGCTACAGCGACTATTAATTCGGTCTCATCGTAAGGGGGTGGGGCTGTAGGCTGAACGGCTGAACATGCAAGACTAGCTTTTCCTGCGGTAGGTTTATGTTCTTTGCTAGAGCCTGCACTAGTTTTATTTGATGTTAAAGCATCTACACCTGGTTCCGGTCCCTTTTTCCACAGCGGTAGCATTTGATGTATCACGTCACGACATTCTATCATGTATTTTCTACAGGACTTTTTAAGCAGACTACTTTTCTTATCGCAAATGGTATTCAACATTTCTACTGACCTGGTTTCTGGCGATAATCGTTCGGGATAGGGCTCCGAAAAGAGATTAGAATGCATCGTACTTACAGTTCTTAAGTTGTAGACAAAATCAGTCACATAAGCACTTCCACACGTTCTGGAAACGTAATCATGGAAGTCTTCACCGACTCGCGGGAGTGGGTTGCACGTGACCGGAAGTGGGAGGCGCACTGAGCCGTCATTCGAAACTTTATATTTTATTTTATTATTTTTTGGTTTTACAGATAATTTTGATTTTTTATCGGACCTGTCTGTGGTCTTTGAATTATTCTGACCCATGTTCAGTGATTTCCAGAGGGGTTTACACGCTTTGAAGGATTTATGTTAGTATTTTGCTGTGGCACAGCTGAGGTTACTTTAAATTTATTGCTAGCAATTTTTGTTTGGGTGAGTAACTTCTCACATAACGAGCAACTTCTCGCAATACAACAGGCAACTTCCTGTGTCTTTTCAATACAACAGGCAACTTCCTGTGTCTTTTCAATACAACAGGCAACTTCCTGTGTCTTTTTAATACAACAGGCAACTTCCTGTGTCTTTCTGCTTTTAATTTACCTTATTCGGGGACTAAAGAAGTCGTCAGTGTATCTCTCTGGATCACTAAGTGAAACTTGCATCAGCATATCCCGTTTTTTTTTTATTTTATGGGTAGATCACTGAGAGAGGTATAATACAGTCTCATATAAATATAAAAGACATATATTTACCTTCGTCAGCGTCCCACTTCTTGACACCAAAATTGAAGGAAAATTGCCATCCCGGTTTTCCCTCCGTGGCGTGAGCGATAAGCAGAGTTTTTCCCTTTCCTTATAAGACTCCTAATTATTCAAAGTAACACTCAGGTATGCCATTCAGCAGGTTAGTTACGACGTCGGGAGCAGTTAGGAGAACAAAGTGACAGAGACTGTTCAGATTGCTCTTCCACAACTCAAAGGTTTATTTAGTACATAACAGCTTATATAGAGGAAAAAGGTTCGTGTGTCAGCAGGTTCTCAATTCAAACTGGTACAGACCAAATAAGGAAACGTCTTCCTGCCTTGTGAGCAAAGAAGTATCCTTTGTGTAGTTTATCAGTCCAGCTACGATTTATGATCATCCCAGCAAAATACACTCCTAGACATAGAATACAGAGTTCTTTCATTAGTGAATTCTGAAACAAACCACCTGGCTTTTTAACAAGCTCTTTTCTAAAAGATAAGGAAGGGAGGATGGGAGTAAGGAAGTGGTCTCTCTCTGTGGTATTTTCGACCTTGGGGTACCAGCCTGTGATTCTTACACATCAATACATGGGTCAGAGAGAAAGAGAAAAACAACTAGTAAATGGGCCTTATTGAGTAATAGTTTTCCTGTATAATATCACAATAAAACAATATCCTGTAAATGCTAACCGTAGTATCAAAATATCACAACACTGGCAGAGACAATTCTAACTTTATACGCGGTGTTAGCTCCAGTCATGAGAGCAAATTCGTCTTTAGAGCGCACAAATTTCAGCGACAGATCGATTCCATTAAGTAATAATTTTTCTTGAAAAAACAGGTCTGCATGTACTGGAGCAATCAATTCAACAATACTGCTATTCGCTGTATAAAAACCTCTGGTCATGGTCTCTATACATGTACCATTCATGTGCGAGGCTGTGTCTGTACAGAATAAAGCGCTGCTGAACAGTGTGTCTAAAGTCTCCTTATTATAATTGATAAGACATACTATTATGCCTTTCTATGGATACGTGCTGGATGATTGGCTAATCAAGCGATCCCCCAAATTTACATCTACCTGACTAAATAAGGTGCAACCTGTGTTGTCTTCGTATAGCTTTGAATAATTACACAGCATCCACTTGTGTTTTACGAGCGTCTGCTCCAAACATTTTATTATCATTCACAAGTCAGTCTTCTTTTATAGAGGCATTCATGAGCCCTCTCAAATACAGCGCCCCCTACTGGCAAAACCCCATTAGCACATGAACACCCACACATTACCACATCCCCTTTTCTCTGACAACATAGGGCCCATGAATCAACATATACACATAATTGTATTACATCAATATGTCTCCGCCTTTTTTTTTAAAACACCATCAGAATATTAGATAAAAACAAATCAGGTCGTAGCTTTGCAAATTAAGCCTAACTGGTCTTTGGACCTTACGCTCTGACCTCCTCAATACCGGTTCTGAAACAACTGCACTCTTCTCCTCATGTCCATCCAATGGTTTCAAACCAGACACTGTCTCTGCATGTGACACATCAACATTTTCATCTTCCTCACCAAATTGTTCCTCCTGAAATGTCTCTTTAGTCTTCAGCAAGTTACGACGGTTCCTTCTGAACACGTCCTTCTTCAGTTCTTACGTCATATGATCTCGGACCTGCTTCCTGAAGAACAATGGCTTTCCTGCTCCATGCATTCTGATCTTGAATTCTCACTACATCATCCTTTGCAAGCAACCCAAGTGCTCTTGTCCCCTTGTCGTATCGCAGTTTTTGTTTCCATTTCAGATGCTCTTGTTTTTTTATAATTCCTTCACTCTGCTTGCATTCTGGATAGCAGGGCAAAGTTGTGTGTAGCTTACGATTCATCAGCAATTCTGCAGGGGATAAACCACAGTCAAGAGGAGCAGTCCTGTAGCTCAGCAGAGCTAAATAAGGATCTGATCGACTATCTGTAGCCTTCTTCAGAAGCTGCTTGATGATATGCACTCCTTTTTCAGCCTTGCCATTTGCCTGTGGATGTTGAGGACGTGATGTGACATGTTTAAAGCCGTATTCTCTTGAGAAATTCTGCCATTCTTTGCAATTATAGCAAGGACCATTGTCACTAATGACAGTTTCAGGTATTCCATGCCTTGAAAAGATAGACTTCACATGTGTGATCACATTATTAGCAATTGTACTTGTAAGCAGTGCAATCTCAGGAAAGTTAGAGTAATAATCTATCACCAACAGATAGTCTTTCCCATTAAAATGAAATAAATCTGTTCCGACTTTCCTCCAAGGCGCTGTAGGAAGTTCAGGAATCATCATGGGTTCTCTTGCCTGTCTGCTCTGAAACTTGTTACATGCTTCACACCTTCCGACCATGGTCTCAATGTCTTTATTAATGCCAGGCCAGTACACAGTGTCTCTAGCCCGCCTTTTACACTTTTCTATTCCCAGATGTCCCTCATGTATTCTTTGAAGTATCAACTGTCTCAGACTATGTGGTATCACAATCCTATTGCCTCTCAACAGCAGTCCATTTACCACACTGAGCTCCGATCTAACATGATAATACTTTGAACAAGACCCTTTGGGCCAGTCTCCTTGGATATTTTCCATCACCATTTGCAGCTCCCTGTCGGCAGCTGTCTCCTCGCATATTTGTTTTATTTTTGCATCAGAAACTGGCAGAGACTCCACTATCATATTAACATGATCGCCTAAGTCTTTCTCAGTGGAGCTTGCGTGACACACCTCTGATGCTCGCGACAGTGCATCCGCTAAAGCTAAATGCTTCCCTGGTGTGTATATCAAGTCAAAGCTGTACCTTTGTAGTTTCATCATGAGACGTTGAATCCTCGGCGACATCTCGTTCAGATTTTTCTTAATGATTGACACCAAAGGACGATGATCTGTCTCAACTGTAAAGGTAGGAAGACCATAAACATAACAGTGAAAAATATCAAGTCCATATGACAGTCCGAGACATTCTTTCTCAATCTGAGCATATCTAGCTTCAGACTTAGTCATGGATCTAGAAGCATAACCAACCGGTTTCCAGCCCCCTTCTTCAGCCTGAAGTAAAACAGCTCCAAGCCCATCCTTTGAGGCATCTGTCGAGATTTTCAGACTCTTAGTTGGATCATAATAGGCAAGCACTGGGCGCGTTGTCAGTGTGGTTTTTAAATCATTCCATTCTTGTTCATGCCTCGCTGACCATTTAAATTCTATGGAATCACGAAGTAACTCCCTTAGTGATGATGTTCTCACTGACAAGTTAGGTATGAATTTTCCTACAAAGTTTATCATTCCCATCACTCTGAGCACACCTCTCTTATCTGTCGGGCATGGCATTGTTGCGATGGCTTTTACTTTTCTTTCATCTGGCTCAATACCTCCAGCAGAGAATTTGTCTCCCAGAAATGTTATTTCCTTCACACCAAAATGACACTTGTCACGATTTAGCTTTAATCCATTCTCCCTCATCCGCTGCAGCACCTTCACCAGTCTTTCATTATGTTCTTGTAGGGTGGAGCCCCATATAACCACATCATCAACATAACAGCGAACACCTTGTAAACCCTCTAACATGTTGTCCATGGCACGATGAAAAATCTCAGATGCTGAGATTATGCCAAATGGCATTCTGAGGAATCTATACCTGCCAAAAGGTGTATTGAAAGTACAGTATTTTGAACTTTTCTCATCCAGCTTTATTTGCCAGAAACCCTGTGCTGCATCTAGCTTTGAAAAGTATTTGGCACCTGCCATTTCACTTGCAATCTCTTCACGCTTTGGTATCTGGTAGTGCTCACGTTTTATGGCTTGATTTAAATCGCCAGGGTCCATGCATATTCTCAAATCATTGTTTTTATTCCTTTTATCCACACATACCATTGAGTTTACCCACGCAGTCGGCTCTTCCACTTTTGTAATGACCTGCAACTGTTACATCCTGTTAAGTTCTTTCTTCAAACGGTCCTTCAGTGGAGCGGGGACTCTACGTGGTGCATGGATTACTGGCTTTGCATCCTCTTTCAGCTGGATACTGTAAATGCATGGTAGACATCCCAAACCTTTGAAGACATCCTCATAATGCTGTACAATGGAGTCAACTGCTCCTCGCTGTCCACTTTCTATTTCTGGACAGCCGATGTGGTACACTCTTTCTACTAGGTTCAATCTTTTGGATGTCACGCCACCCAGCAGTGATTCACGACCTTCTGGAACAACATTAAACAACACATCATAATCTTTATGTTTTATTGTCACTTTAAGCCTGCATTGACCACTGCTCTCAATATGCTTTCCATTGTAGTCTTTTAGAGGTACTCTTTTTTTTTTTTTTATTATTTTGGGCTGTTAGGTGCGGCTGTGTGCAGGCAGGAATAGGACCCAAGGTGCAGACTCCGGAAACAGATGTGAACTCAAAAAGGCTTTAAGTACTCAAAATATAACATAACTGAACAAAGCTCAAAACAAACTTAAACTAGAAAAATGACAGAACACACAGCAAAGTAAACGGTAGATCGCGACACAGACACCAAGAAACACAGGGCTTAAATACACAGAGGGAGCAATCAGGGAATGGGTAACAGGAGGGAAACACAGCTGGGGCAAATCAGGCCTAACGAGACAAGGGGGAAGCAAAACCAGACACATTAACATCAGACATGGACTTTCAAAGTAAAACAGGAAACATAACACAGACTCACGGGCAGGCACTATAACAAAGGGAACAGAGACGTGGGAACATGGCAGACATAAACACTGACTGAACACGGGGATATAGGAACTTAAGATACACATAGACGCGAAGTAGACAAGGGGATGCAGGTGATAGGGGAGACAGAGCAACTAAAGAAGACAGAGACCTAAGCCATAAGACAGAACTCAAAGAAACCAAAAACTAGGAAGTATACATAATATTATAAACTCAAAAACCCTGGGTCGACGACCCAGGCATCCTAACAGTACCCCCCCCCCCTTAAGGGCTGGCTTCCAGACAGCCCAAACCAGAACATCAAAAAACAAAAAACAACCCAACCAGGGCGGGCGGTGGGGGAAACAGGATGGAGGGCACGAAACAAATGAAACACAGAAAACCAAAAACCAAAACACAAGAAACAAAGTCCAAAACAACAGCACAAAGGCCCAGGAATAGTCCAAAAACAAACAAACAAATGAGCCCATGAAAGGCGCAGAGGCCCAGGCAATAGTCTCGAAAAAGTTCAGGGGGCCGGCCCGGAGGGTGACAGCACAACAGTCCAATCCCGGGCAGTTCAGGGGGGCGGCCCGGAGGCTGATGGTCCAAGAGCCCAGAAAGCAGTTCAGGAGGCCGGCCAGGCAGAAGGCCCCGGTGGCTACGGAGCAGATCAGGAGGCCGGCCGGGCGGGAGGCAGCGACGGCGACCGAGCAGGTCAGGAGGCCGGCCGGGCGGGAGGCACTGGCGGAGGAGTAGTTCAGGGGGCCGTCCATGACGGCGGCGTAATTCCGAGGGCTGTCCATAACGGCAACGACGTCCAGTCATCGGCCGGACAGAACGTGCAAGACGAGCAGGCTGGACAGGATGTGCAGGATGTGCAGGATGTGCAGGCCGGACAGGCCGTGCAGGACGAGCAGGCCGTGCAGGACGAGCAGGCCGTGCAGGCCGGACAGGACGAGCAGGACGAGCAGGCTGGACAGGACGTGCAAGCCGGGCAGGACGAGCGGGCCGGGCAGGACGAGCAGGAACAGACAGATTGGAGACCTCAGGGGCAGAAAAAACTGAACCCTCGGAGGCCGGACCAGGCGGAGCTGCAGAGGCTGAGGCCGGACCAGGCGGAGCTGCAGAGGCTGAGGCCGGACCAGGTGTAGCAGTAGCCGAGGCAGAGGCTAATGGCGGCTGGATGGGCTCCTCGGGCCCTCCAGCTGAGGTGGCGTGAGACTGAACGGGCTCCACGGGCCCTCCAGCAGGAAGAGACGGCTGAAGCGATTCCTCGGACCCTCCAGCGGAGACAGGTGGCTGAAGCGATGCCTCGGACCCTCCAGCGGAGACAGGTGGCTGAAGCGATTCCTCGGACCCTCCCGCGGAGACAGGTGGCTGAAGCGGTTCCTCGGACCCTCCCGCGGAGACAGGTGGCTGAAGTGATTCCTCGGACCCTCCAGCGGAGACAGGTGGCTGAAGCGGTTTCTCGGACCCTCCAGCGGAGACAGGTGGCTGAAGCGGTTTCTCGGACCCTCCAGCGGAGACAGGTGGCTGAACGGATGACCGAGGAGAGGAGCGACGGTGGCGTCGCTTCCTTTTAGACGAGGGAACAGGAACCGGTGGAGAAACGGAGACCTCCTCCTCATCCTCCGACCACATCGCTGCCAGAAAAAACGCAGGCGACCGAGACCCCGGCTGGTGCAGGGAGGGAGAGGAAGTCCGCGGCAATGTTGAGACAGGTGGAAAGAGTGTGTTGTCCTGGGGCAGCGGTGGGGAAGATGTAGTGAGTGAGAGAGCAAGCTCACCAGCCTTGACTTGCTCTCTCCAGGCAGTAATGGTGCCGTCCAGCTTAGTGTCCTTAGCGAACTGAGAAAGCTGAGGGTTATGGCGAATGATGGCATCTACTGCACTCAACCCGACTGCCATAGTCCGTAAATCCTGTGACTGGGCAATGCGGTCAAGCAGGCGCACCAGCCGCTCCATCTCGCCGTCGAACTCAAAAGAAAAAGAGTCTGCAGGGTCCATGTTCTGGTCGCGATCTTCTGTTGGGTGAGGCTGTGTGCAGGCAGGAATTGGACCCAAAGTGCAGACTCCGGAGACAGAACTTAAACAAACACAGCTTTAATGCTGAACGCAACATAACATAACTAGAAAAAACTCAAAATAAACTTACACTGGTGGACAGGCAAAACACACAGCAAAGTAAACGGTAGATCGCGACACAGACACCAAGAAACACAGGGCTTAAATACACAGAGGGAGCAATCAGGGAATGGGTAACAGGAGGGAAACACAGCTGGGGCAAATCAGGCCTAACGAGACAAGGGGGAAGCAAAACCAGACACATTAACATCAGACATGGACTTTCAAAGTAAAACAGGAAACATAACACAGACTCACGGGCAGGCACTATAACAAAGGGAACAGAGACGTGGGAACATGGCAGACATAAACACTGACTGAACACGGGGATATAGGAACTTAAGATACACATAGACGCGAAGTAGACAAGGGGATGCAGGTGATAGGGGAGACAGAGCAACTAAAGAAGACAGAGACCTAAGCCATAAGACAGAACTCAAAGAAACCAAAAACTAGGAAGTATACATAATATTATAAACTCAAAAACCCTGGGTCGACGACCCAGGCATCCTAACAGTACCCCCCCCCCCTTAAGGGCTGGCTTCCAGACAGCCCAAACCAGAACATCAAAAAACAAAAAACAACCCAACCAGGGCGGGCGGTGGGGGAAACAGGATGGAGGGCACGAAACAAATGAAACACAGAAAACCAAAAACCAAAACACAAGAAACAAAGTCCAAAACAACAGCACAAAGGCCCAGGAATAGTCCAAAAACAAACAAACAAATGAGCCCATGAAAGGCGCAGAGGCCCAGGCAATAGTCTCGAAAAAGTTCAGGGGGCCGGCCCGGAGGGTGACAGCACAACAGTCCAATCCCGGGCAGTTCAGGGGGGCGGCCCGGAGGCTGATGGTCCAAGAGCCCAGAAAGCAGTTCAGGAGGCCGGCCAGGCAGAAGGCCCCGGTGGCTACGGAGCAGATCAGGAGGCCGGCCGGGCGGGAGGCAGCGACGGCGACCGAGCAGGTCAGGAGGCCGGCCGGGCGGGAGGCACTGGCGGAGGAGTAGTTCAGGGGGCCGTCCATGACGGCGGCGTAATTCCGAGGGCTGTCCATAACGGCAACGACGTCCAGTCATCGGCCGGACAGAACGTGCAAGACGAGCAGGCTGGACAGGATGTGCAGGATGTGCAGGATGTGCAGGCCGGACAGGCCGTGCAGGACGAGCAGGCCGTGCAGGACGAGCAGGCCGTGCAGGCCGGACAGGACGAGCAGGACGAGCAGGCTGGACAGGACGTGCAAGCCGGGCAGGACGAGCGGGCCGGGCAGGACGAGCAGGAACAGACAGATTGGAGACCTCAGGGGCAGAAAAAACTGAACCCTCGGAGGCCGGACCAGGCGGAGCTGCAGAGGCTGAGGCCGGACCAGGCGGAGCTGCAGAGGCTGAGGCCGGACCAGGTGTAGCAGTAGCCGAGGCAGAGGCTAATGGCGGCTGGATGGGCTCCTCGGGCCCTCCAGCTGAGGTGGCGTGAGACTGAACGGGCTCCACGGGCCCTCCAGCAGGAAGAGACGGCTGAAGCGATTCCTCGGACCCTCCAGCGGAGACAGGTGGCTGAAGCGATGCCTCGGACCCTCCAGCGGAGACAGGTGGCTGAAGCGATTCCTCGGACCCTCCCGCGGAGACAGGTGGCTGAAGCGGTTCCTCGGACCCTCCCGCGGAGACAGGTGGCTGAAGTGATTCCTCGGACCCTCCAGCGGAGACAGGTGGCTGAAGCGGTTTCTCGGACCCTCCAGCGGAGACAGGTGGCTGAAGCGGTTTCTCGGACCCTCCAGCGGAGACAGGTGGCTGAACGGATGACCGAGGAGAGGAGCGACGGTGGCGTCGCTTCCTTTTAGACGAGGGAACAGGAACCGGTGGAGAAACGGAGACCTCCTCCTCATCCTCCGACCACATCGCTGCCAGAAAAAACGCAGGCGACCGAGACCCCGGCTGGTGCAGGGAGGGAGAGGAAGTCCGCGGCAATGTTGAGACAGGTGGAAAGAGTGTGTTGTCCTGGGGCAGCGGTGGGGAAGATGTAGTGAGTGAGAGAGCAAGCTCACCAGCCTTGACTTGCTCTCTCCAGGCAGTAATGGTGCCGTCCAGCTTAGTGTCCTTAGCGAACTGAGAAAGCTGAGGGTTATGGCGAATGATGGCATCTACTGCACTCAACCCGACTGCCATAGTCCGTAAATCCTGTGACTGGGCAATGCGGTCAAGCAGGCGCACCAGCCGCTCCATCTCGCCGTCGAACTCAAAAGAAAAAGAGTCTGCAGGGTCCATGTTCTGGTCGCGATCTTCTGTTGGGTGAGGCTGTGTGCAGGCAGGAATTGGACCCAAAGTGCAGACTCCGGAGACAGAACTTAAACAAACACAGCTTTAATGCTGAACGCAACATAACATAACTAGAAAAAACTCAAAATAAACTTACACTGGTGGACAGGCAAAACACACAGCAACGTAAACGGTAGATCGCAACACAGACACCAAGAAACACAGGGCTTAAATACACAGAGGGAGCAATCAGGGAATGGGTAACAGGAGGGAAACACAGCTGGGGCAAATCAGGCCTAACGAGACAAGGGGGAAGCAAAACCAGACACATTAACATCAGACATGGACTTTCAAAGTAAAACAGGAAACATAACACAGACTCACGGGCAGGCACTATAACAAAGGGAACAGAGACGTGGGAACATGGCAGACATAAACACTGACTGAACACGGGGATATAGGAACTTAAGATACACATAGACGCGAAGTAGACAAGGGGATGCAGGTGATAGGGGAGACAGAGCAACTAAAGAAGACAGAGACCTAAGCCATAAGACAGAACTCAAAGAAACCAAAAACTAGGAAGTATACATAATATTATAAACTCAAAAACCCTGGGTCGACGACCCAGGCATCCTAACATGGGCTTTGGTTTCATAGCATGGATCTCTGTCATGCTGATTAGGTTTGCCTGCGCACCTGTATCGATCCTTAGCGCCACCAAAGTTCCTTGTATTGGGAGTGAAACAATCCACGTGTCGTCATACTCTGAGCATCGCCCACTGTCCTCTGTTTCGTTATGCTCACTTTTCACATCCTCAAGTGACACCATGCCCACAAAGAAAGTCTCGCTTAAGTCAGTCTCTTCAACTACATGCACTGATTTGGGTTTGACTTTCGACAGACATTGTTTGGCAAAATGATTTTTTCCATCGCATTTCAAACATCTTTTGCCATAAGCTGGACACAGTCTAAGTGCATGTCTGCTACCACATCGCTTACAGGAATACACTGTATCCTCTTTGCTGGGCTTCTGCGACATATTCTTCCTCACGTTCTTTTTAACCATAGCTATTCTTGCACCATCATGTACTGCAGCGACGCTCGTCTCATTAAATGTCTTTGCATGCTGCAGGGCTAACTCACTCGCATGACACAGTCTTTCTGCCTCATCCAGAGTTAGCTTGGAATCTCTGAGCAGCCGTTCCCTAGTCCGTTTATCATGGATCCCATACACAATTTGATCACGAACCATAGAATCTTTCAGCTCTCCAAAATCACATGACTGTGCCTTTAGCTTCAAATCAGTCACAAAGCAATCAAAAGTCTCTTCTGGTTGCTGCATCCGAGATCGGAAAACATACCTTTCATATACTGTGTTCTTCTGTGGTGAACAGTGTGCATCAAACTTTTCAATCACTCTGTCATACGTACTCCTGTCACCAACTTCCTCAAACTCAAACGTGTTGAAGACTTCAATGGCCTGAGGACCAGCTACCGTGAGCAGCAATGCAATCTTCCTGGCATCGGGTTTAGAGTCCAGTCCCATGGCAGCCATGTACAGCTCAAACTGCTGCTTAAAACACCGCCAGTTGCTGTCCACATTCCCCACCAGTTTTAGTCCATCCGGAGGCTTCAAACTTTCCATCTCAAACAGAACTTTGAGCTGCTATTGCTTCCGCTCTCCCACTTTTACTCCTGGTACCATGTGTTGTCTTCGTATAGCTTTGAATAACTACACAGCATCCACTTGTGTTTTACGAGCGTCTGCTCCAAACATTTTATTATCATTCACAAGTCAGTCTTCTTTTATAGAGGCATTCATGAGCCCTCTCAAATACAGCGCCCCCTACTGGCAAAACCCCATTAGCACATGAACACCCACACATTACCACACAACCTGGATAATTAACAAGTTTGTGCCGTCAGCATCTGTGATTCTTACTCGTGTGTAGATATAGGAATCGTTTAGATCCAGGTAATCCTCTCCGGACGATGAGATTTAAACTCGATTGGACCTCCGTCTGTGATTGCAGAAACTGGCGGAATTTCAATAAAGGTCGTTTTCTCTATGGACGTTTGTGTGTATGGGACAGTAAAAAGATCGAGCTCTGTTTTTAGACATTCTCTGATTGGTTGTGTAACAGAGCCATTTAGAAGATGTCAAATGCTGTAGTTTTTGAACGACTGGTTCTGGGTCTTTTCACTCCGCGTGGTTGTCTCCGTTTGGTGTCTTTCCTGGCAGGTTTTGTCGTTTTACGCTTTTTATGCGGCGGCATATCACGCATGCGTGCAGTGGGAGGGGTCTTAGAAGGTTTGGGTGTGGTGTATACACATACAAGCTGTTGCCATCCTGCTCAGTAGATGTTGGCCTGGTTATGTTGGATATCACATCAGACACTATGCCTGATGCTGCTGTTTTTAGGTGGGGTTTGACTATGCTGACTCCTTTTTTAAACAATGGTACAGCAATTCTAAACAGGCTGCTGAACAAACCTCCCAGACCTGCGCCATATTGCGTGCTAGTCCCAATATAACCATTCAATTCGCCACCAGCCTGATTTAAATAATATCTTACATATTTTGCTTCATCTGTGTTGTAGACAGACATCCTTATTTTTTAAAAATGGTGTCTTATGGGTCGGAAGTGGAGTTTGACAAACACCTTCCCGTATAAAAAGGGTATGTGTTGATTTTGGTCGTCTATCAAATCAATTTCTATGTCATGGATTAAGGATTTCGAGACTGGTGTGTAGTGCGGGCTGTCAAATTGAAGAATGGCTCCCCGACGGTCATCGTCTGTTATATTTATTGCTCTTAATAGCCGCGCATGGGCGTCACCCACAAGCTGGTAATCAACGATATCTGCATAAATAAAAATGTTCTATTTTCCACCGTATACGTCTGCAGGATGTGGTGCGTATGTGTTTTTATAATGAAGTACAAACGGGTCTTCTGATTTGAATCCTAAGATTCCTGCCAGTCTCCCTCTAAATGTGAGAACTGTGCCCCTATAGGGCCCATAACACTAACATGGTTACTAACTTCACTGTATTGTGTTTTAATGTCGGTGTTATGTTTTAATGTTTTATTATCTGCGCCACAGATGCATAATGCCCCACAGACAGCTCAATCACGGTTATGGACAATGCTCCATCTTTGACTGGATCATAAATTTCCACTCGCGAATCTGATTGTGGAAAAGACAACCATAGTCTTGGGTATTGAAATTCTATAACACCAACCTCATACGGTTCATTTAAAACAATAGGTTTTGCTAGCTTTGTTCTAAAATTAGATTTCTTATTGCCTGGATAAACATGTGCTGAAGCATTCGAGAAGAGGCTCACATAAAAGCCTGCGTTGTTGTTGTTGTTGTTCGTTTTATCCATTCCTTCCTTCCTTCCTTCCTCAGTCTTTGTCTAGTGCAGAATGAAAGTATGCAGAGCTGCGGCGTCTCTGTTAATCACACTTCAATGATGTCTTTTTCAGGGATCCATGAATTCAAATGAGAAGGCCAACCGAGCCATTTGACCAGCGCTAACTTTTTTCGGTCCTCTTTTTTTCTGCCAAGTATTTTCTCTATTTTAAACCTTTTGTTTTTGTCAATAGTCACCTGCTGTATCTCAGGTTCATAAAATACACCTTTCACCGCAGCTCCTGTGAGATCCTCTAGTTTGTATACGGGAGGGTCTCTTCCTAAATGCTCCTTTATTGTCACGGTTTGCCGGGGCGAGCCGTGTGGAGTGGTAGAGAGGACCCAAAAGGCGGCAGCTCTGGTGCAGGTGAGTATTTATTAATGAAAGAAATACAAACAACAAAGGCACTGGGAACATGAAACTGAAACCTAAACTGGGATAAACTAACCAAAACAAACCAGAAACTAGTGATGTGACGTTCTGTATTGAGGCTTCGAAGCGTGTGTCGAGTAATGTGTGTCGAGGCTTGCTTCATTTATGGGAGGAGCTGAAAATGATGACGTCCGAAGCCTCGCTGCCCGGCTGTACCACGTGACTGGTTCAGAAAGCGGTTCGAACTTTGCCGCGAGCTATCACAGCGATATAAACTCCTCAGACCCCATTCAAAATGTGGGCGTTTGATGGAGAGTTGCGGTTAGTGAGAGTTAGAGACAGTTTGGAAAAAAAAGAAATCGCCTACGACCTGCCACAGTGGAGAAAATGTTGTTTTTAAATAAACCAATGATGTGTCCCCTAAACACTAATCACTGTCCTTGCCTCAATGTTACGAAAACACAACCACTGTCCACACCTCACCTCACAGTATATGATCATTTCCATTTTAGGCGTTTCCAAATAATCATTTTCCATACTGCCAGCATAAATATACACAGTATACTGCCATCACTACAATATAGATGTTTTACACACTCCTTTTGTTGTTGACATTCACAGGCTGTGTGCAAAATGCCACACTCTTCAAATTCATGCCAATGAATATTTTTACGTCCAGTAGGTGTCCTGCTAGAGCAAATGAAGCTTCAAGAAGCTTCGCGTTGGGGTGAACCAATTGGATGAAAAGCTTCAGTGCTTCATGAAGCTTCATCTGCCCATCACTACCAGAAACGAAGATGCAGGGTGATCCGGGGAAATACACATGGAGAGATGCAGGGAGACCGAGGGGAAACAACACAGACGAACCAGCAACTACTAAGACAGAAAACACAACTTAAATACACTCAGAGAACACAGGGAGATTACACACAGGTGGGAAACACAGCTGGGAGTGATTAACATGACGAGACTAGGGAGGCAAGCTGAAAACACTCACATAAGACGCAGACCTTCACAATAAAACAGGAACTTACACATGAAAGGACACAAACTAAGAAACGCGGACTAGATACAGGAACACACGGGCAGAACAGAGTAAACACTAACCAGAGGAACAACAGAACCAAAATTGTGAAGAGAAAACACAAAACGCTGGGTCAAAAGGAACCAGGATCATGACATTTATGGTAAAGTACTCGTCTGTGTAGGTCTGATGGTAACCCTTTCAGAATATGCCTCGTAATTTAGATATTCTCTCTGTATCGCCCACATTAAATTTAAAAGTCACCGGTTTTTGGGGTTTCATTTTGTACAGGGTGTTAAAAACTGCTTTCTCATTATCTTTGCACACCTTGGTGGGGGTCATTTTGATAGAGCTGTGATAAGACATGTTATAGGACTGTACAAGATCTTGGATCACATTAACATATCTTGGCGAGTTAACTGATGTTAAGTATTTCCACATTTTCCCCTTTAAGGTGCGGTTAAAACGCTGTACCACACATGATTTCATTTCACTAAAGGTTGAAAAATGTGTGATGTTATGCTGCTCCATTAGTTTTTTAAATGTTTATTATAAAAGTCCTTCCCTAAATCTGTTTGGAGTTTTTCAGGCACACGGCCCTCTCTCAGAATATCACCAAAAGCCTCAGCAACAGCCTGTCCTGTCTTGGTTTCAAGGCACCTAACCCATGCATACTTAGAAAACACATCTATGCATGTCAATAAGTACCTAACATTATCATTATCCGCAGAATATTCACGCATGTCAACCAAATCAGCTTGAAACTGTTTGTCAGTCCCATCCATCCATCCATCCATCTTCATCCGCTTTATCCGAGGCCGGGTCGCGGGGGCAGCAGCCTAAGCAAAGAGGCCCAGACCTCCCTCTCCCCAGCCACCTCCTCCAGCTTATCCGGGGGAACACCAAGGCGTTCCCAGGCCAGCCGAGAGATATAATCTCTCCAGCGTGTCCTGGGTCTGCCCCGGGGCCTCCTCCCGGTGGGACATGCCTGGAACAGCCCACCCAGGAGGCGCCCAGGGGGCATCCTTGTCAGATGCCCGAACCACCTCAGCTGGCTCCTTTCGATGTGGAGCAGCAGCGGCTCTACTCTGAGCCCCTCCCGGATGGCCGAACTTCTCACCCTATCTCTAAGGGAGAGGCCAGCCACCCTTCGGAGGAAGCTCATTTCTGCCGCTTGTATCCGCGATCTCGTTCTTTCGGTCACTACCCACAGCTCGTGGCCATAGGTGAGGGTAGGGACGTAGATCGACCGGTAAATTGAGAGCTTCGCTTTTACACTCAGCTCCCTCTTCACCACGACGGACCAGTGCAGCGTCAGCATTACTGCAGCTGCAGCCCCAATCCATCTGTCGATCTCCGGTTCCCTTCTCCCATCACTCGCGAACAAGACCCCGAGATAAAAATAAAAAAGTTTTCCATGCTAAAACACAGCTCCACCTCCTGCAGTTCTCCCTCTGAACCACTAGATGTCTCTGTTATCTAAATGAAGACGTGCAGCACAGCAACCACAGCAGCGCTCAGATCACACGTGTCCTGTTATTATGTATAAGAGCATGAAACAGGTGAGACAGGTGGGATCAATATTAATGTTGTGGAAATATATGAAAAAGCAACAGAAGAGTGAAAACATTTCGTGTTTCTAGAAAGATCTTTCAGCTCACAGCTGCTCACAGACTGTATTTACAAGTGACAAACTGCAACTCTACAGTACATCTACAGTATATATCAAATATATTCTGTATTCAAATCTTGAGTGTTGTTTGAAAGTCTTTCCAGGTGAGTTTGATCCAGGAGGGTCTGAAGCCAGAGTCAGACAGAGACTGTGCAGAGACTGTAGAAGGACAGAGCAGCAGCAGAGCAGTCCAGATACACTGATGATCCTCTGTCAGATCCAGAGGGACACACAGGGATGATGCTGGACTCTACATTGTGTCTGACAGTGGAGCTGTTCTCAGAGCAGTTCACTCTGCAGCACTGACAGTCATCTGCACTTCTTCTCATTCCTCTGTCAGTCACTGCTGGATGAAGCTCTCCTCTCCACCTCCCAGTAACATGGCCCAGTCAGAGCGTCTCTACACACAAGCTGCTGCTGCTTCAACCTCTCTGGATCATCAGGACACAGCTCCTCCTCTCTCAGCACACACACCGCCCTGTTTACCATCACCAGCTCCACCTGCAGAGAGAAGAAGGAAGAGCAGAGGAGATAAACGAGTGTTTCCAGAGACTCTTCATCAGCTGTCAGTCAGTGATGCAGCACATCCAGTACAAAGAGCAGCAGGGACTTCAGTGCTGGGACTGTACTAGGACTCATTGTTGCTTCACTTTTTCTAATCTTTGGATTTTTATTGAAGTTGATGAAAATGTTTTTCCCTCCTAGTTTGAGTTTGGACTTTCATTCATTAGAAGAACCTTGGTGTGTCCACTCTGAGCTCTGTAGGAACCCCAACAACAAGCCCAACAATCCAGATGGATGGTTCCAGCTGTTAACTGGAGGAATTCCATCCAAACATCTGCTCTCACTAAATTCTTCCTCACCTACAGACTATGTTCTTCACTGCTTTAAACTTGGAAATGAATGCAGTCATTGGTCTGCATGCTGCTTTGTTCAGAGAGCTGATTGGCTGTTGACAGTTGAAAGAAACTCCGTCCCGGATCTGGTCCGTGGATCGGGTTTCCCCGAGGCGTGGGCGTCTATAAGCAAAGTTTTGTCTTTACCCTATAAAATTCAAAATTATTCTTAAGTAACACTCAGCAATATATTCTCAAGTAACACTCAGATATGCCGTCAGCGGGTTAGTTACGACGTCGGGAGCAGTTAGGAGAACAAAATGATACAGAGACTGTTAAGATTGCTTTCCCAAAATCAACTCAAAGTTTTATTCCTTTGTGCAGCGGTATTTATAGGCAGAAAGTTTGTGTGTCAACAAGTTTCAAGTTAAAAAAATATAAGGAAGGTCCCCCAGCTCTGAAAGAGGCCTTCTACAATCGTATCTCAACATACCTTTGACAGGTCCGTTAAACACTAGACAGTTGGAATCCTTTGTTCTACAATTGCATTAAGATGCACTCTCAAGGCCTATAAATCTTATACAGAGGTCTCCTACATCCGTGAGTTCTGACACAACCCAGATGGTCTTCACATAAATATCTTCTGCAAGGGAGTGATAAGTAAAAGAGTGATTTGTTGGTGTTTTCCCTTCAACCTTAGTATCTACTTTCACACCATAAAATCTTGAGTTGACAAAGCAAGAGTAAATGAGGTTAACATAAAGAGCCATGTTGAGTCACAGAATCTTCTGTTCTAATATCATCAAAAAAAAGTACCCAGTACATGCTCCCATAATACTAAAATATCTAACAACAGTGTTTGATCAGAGCGTGTCAGCCGTTACTATGGTGACCATGATGGTCAGAAACAGGAAGTGTTTGTGTCCAATCCTGAAGCCTGTCACCATTCTCCTCTCACAGCTTCACTGAGAAGCTGCAGCTTTACAGGAAACACTGGATCTTTGTTTCATACTGACTGTGTTTAGTACAATACTGCTGACAGCACCACCCACTCACTCCATCACTCTACTGACCCCAGAGTCTCCAGTCTGTAGTCTGGACTCTGCTGAAGATCAGACAGCTGCTTCACATCTGGATACTTCAGGTAGTTTCCCCACAGCTCCAGCTCTCTCAGATGGGAGGGGTTGGACTTCAGCGCTGCTGCCAGATAATCACAGCTGATCTCTGACAAACTACAGTCCCACAATCTGTATAAAGAATGAAAGATGTAAGTTTATTAGACAAAGTGTGAGCTTGAAATCATTCAGTGTTTGATCATATGTTCAGAGCTGAAGAAGGTTCAGAATGTAGAAGTTTAGAAAATGGAAACTCCAAACAGCTGAAGCCAACAGGAAGCAGCTTCAAACAGGAAACTGTGCAGAGTTTCAGACTATATGTCCTGATGCAGCCAGTTGGAATTTGGAGATTTGAATCTCTGTTCTGTGACTAAGTCCTTGAATCATTTCTTCCAGTTGGTCCAACAAGACAGACTAAGTATTGGACATGTGTTGTGGCTCCATTAGGGGAGCTTCTAAATGTGATGTGATGGCCCCTCTGGGTCTGTCAGGTCACAGGACTGAAGAGAGCTCAAACTGGGCACACAGTTGTTCCAGTCTGGACCAAAGACTCTATACTGGGACTGAGGGACTGCTTTGACTGCACCCACTGGGACTTTTTAAAGGCTCATGTTCTCACTTAGATCATCGATTTCTACTGAGATTTCTTTCTGGGAAAAATGGGGATTACTTTGGAAACAGGAAGTATTTTCCTCAATAAGCAGCCCTGGATTAGTAAATCACTCCAACATGTTCTCAGGCAGAAGAAGCTGTCTTGTTATGAGGGAGAGAAGAAAAAGATTGAGGCACAGAAACTTGTTGAAAGAGAGATAAAGCAGCTAAAATCAGGTGTAAAAGTAAAGCAGAGGATGAGCTGAATAAAGGACACTCAAGGCTGGCTTGGAAAGGAATGAAGTCCATGGTGGGGATGCAGGACAAGGAGCAAAGATGAATGTGATGCTGAATCAGCAGAAGACTTGGACTCATTTGATTCCAGCTTTGATATCATTGATTTCAATGAAGAGCTTTGTGATTGTAGCAAAGGGCTGGTAGCTTTGAGAGTCCCACTGATGAGGTGTTTGTGTGGAAATCTCTTAGTGGGACCAAAGAGAGAAAAAGCCCTGGTCCTGATGCTGTGGGAGGGAAATGATTGAAGTGTGCTGTGAGGAACTGACTGGGAGATTTTCACACATTTTCCAGTCCTCCTTGGAACAACAGGAAGTTCCCAGCATATGGAAACAAAGGTTAAGTGTCCTATGGCACTCAGTGATGATGGTGCTGTGGCCCCACCACCTCCACCTCTTTGTAAAGGAACTAACTGTAATCTGAAGCTTCAAATGGAACTAAGACTTCCTCCACTAGGTGGCAGTGTCTGATGAGAAAGTGTTAGTGGAGCTGGCCTGGAGTCAGAAACAGGAAGATGCAGGATTTGGGCTGAAATGGGGAAAAGTGGTTAGCACTAGTGCCTTAAAGCAAGAAGGTTGTAGGTTGAAGCTTGTTGGCCTTTCTGTGGAGGTTGGATGTTCTCCCACAGTCCAATGAAATGCTGCTTAGGTTCATTGGTGCTTCTAAATTGGCTGTAGGTGTGGATGTGAGAGAGTGCTTCTCTGTCTCTCTCTGTTGGCCCTGTGATGGACTGCTCACCTGTGCAGGTGGACCACGCCTCTTGCCCTATGACAGCTAGGGCACAGGCTGCAGCCCTGTGAGCCTAAGCTGAATAAACAGTTAGCAAAAATGATCCATAGATGGCCTGAAATCCCCCAGTTAGCAGTTTGGTAGATAGCTATGACATGCTAATCCCATCCAGCAGCTGTATTCTACCTGTAAACTGATCCCTGCTGAGCCAAAGCACTTTTTCATATACAAATTACAACCTTTAATAGAAACCTATTGGTCAGCATCTTATTAGCCTGCTGTTGGCTTCATTCCTCAGAAAACTGAGAGAAACTAACAGAGTTGATAAAGAATAAAGAGAAATGTGCTGATTTAAAGCCTTTGAAGTGCTTCAGATGATCTCTGTCCACTTCTGTCCACTCATTCATTCATGTAAGCTTTCTAATGCAGCTTTGATCTTCACAGTCTGCTTCATGAAACTCATTCTAACCCTGAATGTCAGAGTGTTCCTCCTTCTCTTTCCCATCATTCATGCTGGCAGTGGAGGAGATTTGGATGTTGGACTGTGTTTTGGATGATGTGTGTATGTTTGTGTTGGACTGCTGTCTGTAAAGCAAAAGCACATTTTGCTTTGGATTTCAGTGTCAGACAGACTTTAAGGTGGAATGAAGAGTTGGAGAGTTTCACAGTGAATTATCCAGTGGAGGATTTTTCTTCTTCTTTGAAGGTTTGAAATGTGAACATTGTTCTGCTGCAGTCAATGGATTAAACCAGAGAAGAAGAAAACAGACTTTACCATGAAGATCCTCAGTGTGGATCAGTATAATATCAGCCTGATGTCTGCAGTTTAGTGTCAGTACAACTTTCACATCATATTCATCTCAGCACAACTAAAACATGCTGACTGACCTCAGAGTTTCAAGTCCACATCCTGGACTCTCCAGGAAACCACACAGATGCTTCACTCCTGAATCCTGCAGCTTGTTGTTGGAGCTCAGGTCCAGCTCTCTCAGATGGGAGGGGTTGGACTTCAGTGCTGCTGCCAGATAATCACAGCTGATCTTTGACAAACCACAGTCACTCAATCTGTATAAAGAATGAAAGCTGTAAGTTTATTAGACAAAGTGTGAGCTCGAAATCATTCAGTGTTTCATCATCTGTTCAGAGCTGAAGAAGGTTCAGAATGTAGAAGTTTAGAAAATGGAAACTCCAAACAGCTGAAGCCAACAGGAAGCAGCTTCAAACAAACACAACAAGAGAAAAAACTCTGAATGTTTCACATTAAAGTCGTACATTTATCATAAAAACAGGACAAAGACTTGAAAAAGTTGTTTTTCCTTCCAGGAACCACAAGGCTTCACTTTTAAAGGTGAAGTGTGAAAGAAATGGACATATTTGAAGTCCAACACCTTTTTCCAGTCACATTATTAAAGCAGACAAACTACAAGCTCATTTTCATTCCAACAAGTCATCTTCTGACCTGGACTAACAACACTGGTCTCTATGTGCAGCTGGCTGTGAGACCAGTGCTCAGGGAGCGTCTACAAAGTGCAACACTGAAAGAACATCACACACTCATTTGCTTCCATCATCCAACCTGAAGAGGAAACAGAGACGGCTCCCCTTCAAAGTAAAAGCTGCTCCTTTTGGACACAGTATCAAAGAAAGTCTACAGTATAACATAGAAAAGACAGAACAAAGTTTTGGTTGTTTTAAATTGTGCAGAAATGAAACTACACTAAGCTCAATTATGTGACAGACATTTCATCCCATGTCAGTTTGGCCTCATCCTGGGCCGGATTATCCAGCACACACTCTGACCACAGGCCCAGGGGCCACGCACAGCTGGGCTCCATCCAAGAGACAGGAAACAAACCAACACAATAATAAAAAGCACCATGTGATCTTCTTACATCTTCAAGACAAACATAGTAAGAACATGAGCATATTTGTTTCCTGATAAAATGATGTGACAGGTAGAACAGAGTAAAGTGGTGGTGTTACAGCCTTTCTCCCATCTGCTGCCGAGGCTGTTAGTCTCTCCCAAACTCAGCTACAGGACTTCCAAATGAATGAAAGCAGCAGATGTGGCTTTACAAATGAAAGAGGAAGAGGAGAAGAAGAGGAGAGGGAGGCCACCCTGACCATCACTCCAGCTGAAACATCACACTTCCATTAAAGTTGGTGAGGAAATGTTGAGCAGGATGAGCTGCTGGCTAATCTGGAGGCTGTAGCAGCAGCTCACAGTCACAGTGGATTTCCACTCATGAAAAAGCTCTGGCTGCTTCATTTCTCATCTCATATCAGAGACTTTAATGCTTCACTGAAGCTGTACTGTGATGCTTCCATATCCCAGTGAGGCCTCCATAATGATTTCAGCTGTTCTGTACACACACTGTGTGCCCTTTATGGCTCAAAGTCTCTGCAGCCTGTTTTTATCTGCTATCATCAGATCTTCATCATCCTCATTCACATCCCTCACACACTCTACAGCCTCATCAGCACTGACTTCATCTTCACTAACTGATGGAGCACAACATGAACCTGTGGAGGCTGAAACACTGTCCTGTCAAACATCTCCCCGTCACCACTCCACTTCTGTCAACCTTTAAATGAACCCTGCTCAAGTCTGTCACTTCTGTTTGGAACCAAAAGGAAAAACTGCTGTTCAGTCGTTTGGAAAGACAACATTTCTGAAAGCACTCAAACTTCTTCATATTTGTCTTCAGAAACATCCTGAACATTTAGGAACTAAAGAAAGTTTCAAACATCAATCAAAGACCTGAAATATAGAAAAACAACAAGAGCCGCAGTCAGTGAACTCACCTCAGAGTCTCCAGTCGACAGTTTGGACTCTCCAGTCCAGCACACAGAAGCTTCACACCTGAATCCTGCAGGTTGTAGTTTCTACTCATGTCCAGCTCTGTCAGATGGGAGGGGTTGGACTTCAGAGCTGAGGCCACAACTTCACAGTGAGAGTCTGAGAGTCCACACTGAGTCAGTCTGTGATGATAGAAAATATAAAATGTGTTATTATAAAAGCAGAAAATCTGCATTATAAACACAGACTGAATGTATATGAAGACAAAATAGAGTGAGGTCATAATCTGATGAATCTGCTCTTCACATCTGTGCTTCAGCTCCTCTTACTGTGTTTGACATGACACAACGATTGAGTCTCTCTCAGACCTGCAGACCTTTAATGAGAATCTTTGTTTGGCTTTAATCTGCAGATGAAGGAGGAAGATGGTGTCACATTTAGGCTTCCATAATGTCCACAGTCTGTCACTGAGATCTGATCCAGAGTCAGAGTGAAGACACACATTTGGACTGTTTCCTGTTTTGACTCCAGAACATTTTGAATGAGTTCAGCTCAGTGAAGAGTTCCAGCTGGAAAGATGATCTCTGTTTGCTACCTGCTGTCAGGTACGACTGTTCACGTCCACACGCAGGAAAAACCTGCTGACTGTTACCAAACGGAGCAGAAATCTCATCACTGGACAATGGACAATGGACAATGATGAATGAACTCAGAGCTGCTGATATCAGATCTGATTTCAGGGGAACTAAACACAGAAATGATTGGCTCATTTTAGCTTTCTGAGCCATTATCTGCTGGTGTGTCGCTAGTTGGCAGAAAATGATTTGTATTCCTGTTCAGGGCTTCAGTGTTTATGAGTCCAGATCCAGGTGACAGCAAGTCACAATGATGTTACCTGTCTGTGTCCAGCAGCAGCCTGTATTCACTTTGGATATTGTTATAACCTGACATGGATCAGTTTGTCTTTGATTGGTTTGTAAATGTCACTGTTTCCATTGGACCTGAGTGACGTACAAAGACAGAGAGGGAGAGAAAGGAGAGAGAGGATGGAGACAGCAAAGAGAGAGCAAACACAAACAGGTGAGAGTGGACAGGTGACCAAGGTCAGCAACCAATCAGAGAGCTTCTGTTTGACCCACAGTCACTGATGATGACTGCACATAACCAAGCAGTGTGTTACTCTGATATCAAATATGGATCCTGCTCTTATAATAATGATCATCAGATGATGTTATTGTGTTATTTTGTAGCTGAATACGATGTTTGTGTGATTATCAGTGAAAGAAGCAGTGAGGAGGATGGAGAGAGAGAGAGGACAGAGGGTGAAGTTAGAAACACTAAAAGGATTTTTCATGGATTTCATGGATGATTTGAGTGATTTCCAGCAGGACACTTAAACATGTCAGTGGACGTCCTAAAGAACATATTCACTGATATGAAACGTGTCATTGAACAGGATTAATATCAGTGGAAACATGGTGGAAACAGCTGTGACTGCATGGATGTGACACACTTCAAATCTGTTCTCCACTCTTGGATTTGGGATCCATGGAGCTGCTGCTGAGTCTGTACAATAAAGGAATGGTGTGGAAGGTTGCAGCGTACGGACACAAACACTTTGTGGTTACAATCTGATTTTATTTTCAACATTAAACTACTAACCTACACTGATCAATGATGTTAATGATCACATCTGGACTCACCCAGCCTTTCTGCAGTTCCTCACAGCTGGAATCAGTCTCAGTCGTCCCCGCACTGATGTGTTGTACTTCTGCAGGTCCAACTCATCCAGAACCTCCTCTGACATCTGCAGCATGAAGGCCAGAGCTGAGCACTGGATGTCAGAGAGTCTCTTCTCTGATCTGTTCTCTGACTTCAGGAACTCTTGGATCTCCTGAAATAATGAGAGGTGGTTCATCTCCATCAGACAGTGGAAGATGTTGATGCTTCTGTCAGGAGAGATTTCATCACTGTTCATCTCCTTCAAGTTGTTGATGACTCTCTGGATGGTTCCTGGACTGATCTCTATCTGACCCAGCAGACCTACTAAGAGTCTCTGGTTGGACTCCAGACAGAGGCCATGAAGGAAGCGAACAAACAGGTCCAGGTGGCCATTTTTACTCTGGAGGGATTTAGACATGACTTTAGTTAAAAAGACATCCAGTGATGTGAAGCTATAAGACTTGAACATGTTCTTAAAGAAAGATCTGATTTTGTATTCTCCTCTGACATTCCCTAGAAAATCTTCTACCACCTCTGTCTTCCTGTTGGTGTGACAGTGGAACATGTAGACAGCAGCCAGAAACTCCTGAATGCTCAGATGAACAAAGCAGTAGACTGGTTTCTGGAAGATCACACACTCTTTTGAAGATCTCTGTACAAACTCCTGAGTACACCAAGGCCTCTGTCACATCCAGACCACACTGCTCCAGGTCTTCTTGGTAGAACATGATGTTTCCTTTCTCCAGATGTTCAAACGCCAGCCTCCCCAGCTTCAGAAGAACTTCCCTGTCAGCCTCCGTCAGCTCCTGTGGACTCGTCTCGTGTCCCTCATGGTACTTGTTCTTCTTCCTCTTTGTCTGAACCAGTAGGAAGTGTGAGTACATGTCAGTCAGGGTCTTGGGCAGCTCTCCTCTCTGCTCTGTAGTCAACATGTGCTCCAGAACTGTAGCAGTGATCCAGCAGAAGACTGGGATACTACACATGATGTGGAGGCTCCTGGATGTCTTCATGTGGGAGATGATTCTGCTGGACAGCTCTTCATCACTGAATCTCCTCCTGAAGTACTCCTCCTTCTGGGCGTCAGTGAAGCCTCGTACTTCTGTTAGCCTGTCAACACATGTAGGAGGGATCTGATTGGCTGCTGCGGGTCGGGAAGTTATCCAGACGAGAGCCGAGGGAAGCAGATTCCCCTGGATGAGGTTTGTCAGCAGCTGGCTGACTGATGACTTCTGTGTGACATCAGACAGCAGCTTCCCGTTGGTGAAATCCAACGAAAGTCTGCTTTCATCCAGGCCGTCAAAGATGAACAAAAGCTGAGAGACAGCCAGCTTCTCTGCTGTGACCTTCTGTAATGTTGGATGGAAAACATGGAGCAGCTCCAGAAGACTATACTGCTCATGTCTGATCAGGTTCAGCTCCCTGAATGAAAGCAGAACCACCACACTGACATGTTGGTTCTCCAAGCCCTCTGCCCAGTCCAGAGTGAACTTCTGCACTGAGAAGGTTTTTCCAACACCAGCCACGCCGTTGGTCAGAACCACTCTGATGGGTCTCTGTTGGTCAGGTAAGGCTTTAAAGATGTCCTGGCACCTGATTGGAGCGTCATGGAGGGCATCCATCTTGGAAGCTGTCTCCAGCTGCCTCACCTCATGTTGGGTATGAACCTCTTCACTCTGTCCCTCTGTGATGTAGAGCTCAGTGTAGATCCTGTTGAGGAGGGTTCTACTTCCTGTTTCATCACTTCCTTCAGTCACATGTTCACATCTCCTCCTCAGACTGATCTTATGTTCATCTAAAACCTCCTGCAGACCAACATCTGCTGAAAGAAAGAAAAACAATGAGACTAAAGAGAAAGAAAACTCTTCAATGTCTGAACAACACAAGAAGTCCAGTTTTCAGAAATGAGTCCATCAGCAGACAGATGTTCAGTCTTACTTTGTACACAGCTGCTCTGACTGGCTGTCTGCAGTCCAGCTCTGCTTCTGGATCTTTCTCCACACTGTGCAGAAGCTCTGATGGTGACACAGAAAAGTCAAAGTGGAGATACTTCTGTCCACCTTTGATTAGACTCATTATAAAAAGGAAAACAAAGTTTGAACACAGTCATGTTTCCAGTTCACTGACTTACATTTATTCCATGGACACTCACGCTAACCTGAACCACAGCTACAACCCAACATTGTTGAGGCCTCATCTCCTCCTTTCCTGACTGTAGAGGTTAAATATGCAACAACCAACAAATAAAAGAATTTGGTTCATTTCAAAGAAATTCACACGGTGACCAAGTAAAGTAACCGTAGTAAAGGAGACAACATCCCGTTGATGGTGGGATTATTTGAAAGATTTGCTTTAGTCACGTCACCAAATGCAGTTGAACCACCCGTGGATCCATGTTTGACCATTCTACCACTCTGAGCTCTGCTTTTTAATCATTTTATTATCATCATCATTCATTTATTCATTCTTTGGAGGGGGGCTATTTCCTAATGCCGCCCTAATAAGCTGATGTTCAAGGGGAAATATAACAGAAACTCTTTCAGTGTTATTCAATCTCCCAATTGGCATCCGGGCGTCTGATTCTATTCATTCTTTTAAATCACGGCTCAAAACATATCTTTTTAAACTTGCCAGTTAACTCTACCAGTTAAATGCTGGCTTGCTTGCAGTGACCTATTGTATTAAATTCTCTGCTATCTTTCCATTATTGGTGTCTTTTATCATGGTGGTACAGTCTTACCCTGCTATAACCTATGTGCTGCAGTTTACTCTTATTGGTGGCTTTTACCTGTGAACATAATCTGTTACTTTTATGAATTTGATGTTAATGTGTGAACTGTTTTATTGTGTGGATGCCTTAATAGGCATCCACACTATTGAGATCCTGTTTCTCTTTATACTTTATTATACTTTATTCTGGTTGCTTCCGTACGTTTTTTGCCGCTTAACTACTCCCTCAGTTTTCAGCCGATTTTCTCTGTTCAAACTCTAAACTGTTCTGCTCTTTCTGCTAATGTGGGCTATGACTTTTGGTGTTTATTACTATTATACTTTTTAAAAATTACACTTTTTTCCTTTAATTTGTCCCATTGAAATGAATGGGAAACTTCCACAATTCTGCTAAAACTTTCTTGTCTTTGAAACTTAACTACTGCCTCATACTTTCACCTAGAAACTCCATTCAAACTTTGAAATGTTCTCAAATGATTTGGCTATTCCTGTATGATTCAGCTTTTTCAGATCTTCTACCGTTTTAATCTTATCTCTCTTTAAGTCTTCAGTTGCAAAATTGTGATTTTTCAGAAAATACATGCGTTGCTATGGTTGCTATGCAATTAACTCAGAGGGGACAGTGAAACTGTTTGAATTTTCTCTTCATGTCCAAACAACTTCTTGCTACTTGCTCAATTTCCACTCAAGCCGCACAAATTATACATCAAAACATAGGTATTTTTGCTGGCTTTCAGAAAATGTCACTATCATTGTTGTGGGACTCATAGATATTTTGCAAATCTCCTCAGAGTAACACAAAGTCAGAAAACTCTCCATATGAACTCAATGGAGAGTTTGTTCAGAATCACCGCTGGATCTCTCTAATGAGAGGCATTTTCGAATCGTCATATCTCCTTAACGAAGCGATGTTAAGACATAAGGCTTGTCCCGATATATCTTCAGACACTCCTGATGCTCACAATTCAAGAATTATTTTCTCACCTATTACCGTTCTGAGATGAGTTAGACTTGCTTGAGGGTAGGAAATTTGTCCCTCACTCAGATTTCATCAGATTTCAAATTCTGGAAATGAGGCACTTTTTTCTCTCATCATATCTTTTTGATGGGTTTCCACAGAGCCCTGAAAATTTCCATGACTGTTCACCAAAGCCTGCTGTTTCCTACGGTGAAAGAATGATTTTGATGCTCCATATAGATTTAGAGTTACCAAAGGTTGTTTGAGAGCAAGTCAAGGCAGTTTTTGCTTCGCCTCTACTCAGTTACAATGTATTACAAGTCATATATCTTTAATAATTTATATTTTATCTCTGAATTATGAAGACCTGAAGATTCCCCCATCTCTTCTGAACAAAACGATGTCTGAATGACCGTTCTAGCCTCTACGGTTAGGAAATTATGGCCATTTGTTCAAGGGGAATCCTGAATGTCAGAAATACACTGAAGAAAACTCACACCTCTCTCTTTGTCTGTGTGTGTAAGGGCTGACTACAGCAGGTGCAGCTAATACTTGGGTTGCAGTCACGTGGTTCTGATGACGTGCGGAGGCAGCGCGATTTTTGAGTGGAGGGCGGAAGTAAACATGGAGGACACTGTGGAGAGTCAGGAGAGCAGCTATTGTGCAACTTTAGACCCCGTTTCTCGGGAGAGATATAAACAGATAGTTAAAAAATATATCGGACGTGATCCGTATTCTTTGAAAATGTCCGAATACACCACAGAAGTAAAGGATTTGCCTACTATCGACGCTGTGGATATCACCAACTACTTGGTCCTCCAGACTTCTTACTACACTAGGGAGCAAATGAAAGCTTTCAAGAGTCTGGAGGCGTACAATTTTTTTGTCAGCGGGTGGGTCCACAACCTTGGAACAAAACGTCTCCGTGATGGATACAGTTTGGTGTTTGCAAGGGTGAGTGTTTGTTCTTATATTGCTTTATCTTAAACACGCTAACAGTTAGCGTTAGCGGCTTTAACGTCAACAAACATGCCAAATCCTTAGGACTTCGTTAGAGTGACAGTTGTTTGTTTCAAGGTAAACCATTCTCAGAGGTCTAACGAGACACCTCTGAAGACTTGGGTAATTGCAAAGGAGGATGGAGAAGTGATTGCAGCCCATTGCAATTGTATGGCAGGGTTAGTAGCCTAATTAAGTAGGATGTTATTGCAATGAGAACACACACATACACACACACACACACACATATACGCATAGGGCACTGCTAGCATTTTGCAGGTGTACTTCAGTAGTAGTGGGGAGAGAGTGTTTTCTTTTAGCTAAGAATTCATCAGCTAAGAATTTGTGTGATTGCCTTAGATCCCTCATGACACTCAGATGCATTTTTCAGATAGAGGGTAGAACTATTCAGTCATGTCATCACCTAGATAATGATTTCTCTATAGGCTGTTGAGAAAGAGTTAATGAATAAACATGTTACTTCAAATAAAGTGCCATTGCACATTAGTATTAGTAAGCTATGCATCATCAAAATGTACTGTAAATATTGCATTTCATGTTAAAAAGATTATGTGCTCTATTGTCCCAAGTCCAGGCTGTAGAGAGGGCGACTCGAAGTCAGAGTGCAAGCAGTATTTGGTTTAGGCAAAGAGCTGGACGCGTAACTCCCTCTAAGCTGAAACAAGTTCTTAAGACCAACCCCCAGCAACCATCAAAGAGCTTGATCAAGGCCATATGCTATCCAGAGGCATATAGGTTCACCACAGCTGCTACAAGGTATTTAGGGTTTGATGTAGGGTAAGGCAGAGTTAAGATTTGGGGTATGAAACTGTCCATAACTGTAACTAAAAAAGTGTTATGAAGATGGAGGTTAGTTATAGGCTTATACGGCTAGGGTTATACAGGGTAAGAACTAAGTATAGTTTAGGGTAATGGCATATTGTATAATACATCACTTTACTGTTTTACACATCCAATACTAAGTAATAATTTCCTTTTCATGTTTGGCATGTGTACTGTTTATAGTTACGGATGCAAACATGAAGCACAAGCCAGAGGAGCATATGAGAAGCTTATGAGCCAGGAGCATGCAGGCTTCTCATGTATGGACAGCGGTCTCTGGCTGAACCCCAAGTGGCCATACATGGGGTCCACCCCTGATGGGATAGTCACTTGTGACTGTCATGGAACTGGCATCTGCGAGATTAAGGTATTGACTCTGTTGTAGTCAAGGCCATAGGTGTGACATCTTTCCATAAGAATCAGTGAACTGAGTAAAAATGCAGGAAATACCTTTTCTAATTTCTAATCTATTGTTCAATTAAGATAAGATGAGGCTTTATTGTCTGTCTCAAATAGACATTTGTTTTGGGCAATGAGAGATTATGATAACACAGACCACACCCATCATCTTTGCTTCTTCACTGTTTCATCAGATAAATCTTGATTGTTGTTCTCATCACTGTGATTTTAGTGCCCACACTCTCAGAGAGATGCGGTCAACCTGCGCATGCGTGCTGGGGAGAAGGGCTTCTGCCTCATCAGTGACGGGGATAATGTCACACTGGACCCAACTCATGACTACTATTACCAAATTCAGGCACAGCTTCACATTGCAAATGCAGAGTACTGTGACTTTGTTGTGTGGAACCGCAATGACATATTTGTTGAAAGGATTTTGCCTGACCTTGAGTTTTGGGATGATGCGATTCCTAAAGTTGAGTGTTTTTTTAGAAACAGTATACTCCCAGAAATACTGGGACAGCAAGTTACAAACATACATGTGTAATGTGATAAAAGGACGACAACATAATGACATTTTGAATATTGTTATGACCTGATGGTAGTCATTATGAGTTCTGGCTATTGTATTTGCTCTGACGTAGCATTAGAGCACAGATTGTCATTTAATTTTATTGTACATTTAATTGTGTCATTTAAGTGTTGTGTAACACTACACAATGATTAAATGCTATTGAGGCAGCATAATAATACATTGGTGGTTTATTTACAAGATTAGACTTTTAAACAAATAAACAAAATAGATTGCAATCCATCTCACAGTATAATACTGTACAAACTGCCAGCACAATATGACAGTTGGAGAAAAATATTTCATTTGAAAACATTTACAGACTAATCAGGAGTCAGGACTTAGGTACTACTATTACTCTACCCTGTTCTACTTATCACCAGAGCCAAGCAGCAGATACTGGACACTACTCTTCCTCTCCACCCCCTTCTGTGAGCCGTGACAGTGACAAGACATTTAATTTTTTTTAACTGATTGATTACCACCCACCCCCCTTACTCCAGTGGGACAACAGACTCGGAGAGATTTGATAAGGCACAACAAATTACCCCAATCTTGTCGATCAATGCATGTGTCTCACCTGGCTTTGTGGACATGTTCTCTATTGGCATAGCCCTGCTCTGCAGAATTTGATATTTCCTCCTGACTAAACCTATGACTCGCTCAACATGGATACGCAAATTGGCTATTTTCCTTGTCTCTGCCACTTCATAGGCTGACAGCTGTTTTCTCCCTTTAGTGAATGCCGGTGTCTGTAGTGAAGCACAGTAAAACCCCACATTATCGCCAATATTGAACCCACGATCTGCAAGGACAATATCTCCAGGTAACAAGTTCTTTAGGAGGCCACTCTCTATTGTGATCTGCTTATCGCTAATTCTCCCTCCCCAGGCAGAAGATATGTAAGTGACGTAGCCTTGGGGGGCAACACCAATCAAAAATTTTACAGTGTGATGGTGCTTGTAGTTGGACCAAGTTTGAGCTTGTGCAAGAAGATTAGATGGTCTCTCAATAAAGACTTCAAAGCAATCAACAATCACAGCCACTTTACATCCAAATGCCTGTCTGAAACTCAGTGGCATCGTAGCTTGAAGAACATGTCGCTCTGGCCACTCAATTAGGAACTCTAACCTTTTATGAAGTATGTCAATTACTTTATGCCAAACTCTAGAAGCAGTGGACAGAGAAATATTGAACCTGAAAGCTAAATCTTTCAGGGGCAGATTTAGTCTCAGCCTCAGCAAAACTAGTATGAATTGTTCAAATTTGGACAACAAAGACATAGGTCCCGAGGTGATATAGGGCTCGCACAGTTCAAAAATCTGAATTAAAACTAAGAAGTTGGGGAGCCCTGTGTAGAACTTTGTCTTGTCTTCATTTTTTTCAAAAGCCTCCTGGCTGAACTGTGTGTCCAGAGCCTTGCTCCGAAGATCAACCAGCTCTGCTGTGTTCTGTCTCAAAACATCCTCCATCTTCTCGATGTCATCCATCGTCAGCTCTGTCTGGCATCCAGCATCCGCACAGCCTGCAATATAACAGTGGGGGAGCATAATCAGCATAATAGAGGCAACCTCAATTTTTACTCATTTTCACTGTAGGAGTTTTTTAGTGGGCTATTAGAATCTGGTGTAATGTGTTTAATTCACTATGTTAATTTAATGTAATTATTTTTTTTAATCAACAAAAAAACATGTTGCGTCTAAACAAAAAATATATTTATATGTTTCTCACCACAGAAACCTTACATTACGGATATCTTTACTTATCTGTGAAAGGAGACTGTCTGGAATCTGGCAATATAAGAACCACAGCAGTGTACAAAAACCTGTGGTGTGTGCCTGACGGTAATAAGTGCCACTTTTTCTTTTTTTCTGAATAAAATGGTATGGATTTACTCTGTGATTAAAAAATCACAAACATGTAATATGTAACTTGGACCATAATCATTACAGATAATGGCATCTTTTTCTCTTTGACATGATTCTTGTTTGTTTTACATCTCAGCACAATATCTTACCTGGATAAGTGAATGTCTCATTCACACTGAAGTCTTCTGGTTGTGGATTCTCAGCTGGAAGCTGCAGTTCGGGGTTCTCCACTGTCACTAGGCTCAAATCCGGGCTCTCAGCCGTCTGTTGCATATCCAAAATCGCCTCTGCACATCGATGCTGTTCTGCCTTAAGCTTCATTCTTTTATCTCGTTTGAGAACTGATTCCGATCTGGGTTTTCGTTCGTAGCCGAGATTGACCGTCGGAGCCCAGTCCTCCGACTCTTCGTCATCCAAAGCACTTGGGCAGCCTATAGTCCCAATCAAGTCAATATTAGACTACTAACTTAAAAGCACTAAGTAAACGAGAATTTAACGACAACATAATGCTAATAAGTTCGTTTGCAAACATAACATTACCTCTGACGAAGTGGTCGCTGCAGACACGGGCATTGGCAGACTCTGCTCCTCCCGACTGTAAACGTAAATTTAAAATCCATTTTTTCCTACGTTTTTCGGTTAGAATTTTCCATTTTTCTCCTCTTCGTTGGGCTATTTTTGGTACCCTAAAATACCGTTTATCAGTTTCTCGGGTCGACCTACTGGAGCATCCGTAAACACAACAGGACAAAGGCATTTTGCGTACTGTCTGTCTGTGATTTTGCGCTGATCTTTTTCACTTCCGCCCTCCAGTCAAATTTCGCGCTTTACGTCGACGTCACGTCTACGTCAAATGAAACCCAGCTATTTAACTGACCTACACCAAGCCCAGACTCTCCACAGCTCTTGTTCCCTTTACTGTCTGTGTATGTGTGTCTGTGTATCAATATTTCTCCTATGTTTAAGTATTACTCCTCAATCATAGTATTTCTGCTAAAGCAAAGTACTTCTACTACATCTTAGTACTTTTGCCAAATTATAGTATTTCTGCTAAATCATAGTATTTTTGCAAAAATCATGGTATTTGTGCAAAATCATTGTTTTGGGGCCAAATCATAATATTTCTGTTATTTTATAATATATGTGCTGAATATATTATATGTGCCAAATCATAGTATTTATCCCAAATTATAGTATTCATGCCAAATTACAGTATTTCTGCTAAAACGCAGAAATAGTACCTTTTAGCAGGAATTTTTACCAAAAGATAGTACTTCTGCTAAATCAGAGTATTTCTGCTAAACCAGAGTATTCCTGCCAAATCATAGTATTTGTACTGAAACATAGTACTTCTGCCCAATCATAGTATTTGTACTAAATGATAGTACTTTTGCCAAATCATAGTATTTGTGCCAAAGAATCGTATTTGTATGGAGCCATAGTATTTCTTCTAAATCATAGTATTTCAATCAAATCTCAGTAGTTGTTGTTAAAATGCAGTATTATTGCCAAATGATAGTATTTGTACCCAATCATAGTATTTCTGCTAAATCACAGCATTTGTGCCAAATCATGGTATTTGTGCAAAAACATAGTATGTCTGCAAAACCATAGTATATCTCTTATGTTATAGTATTACTACTAAGGCATAGTATTTCTGCCAAATCATAGTATTTGTTGCACATCATAGTATTGGAACCAAAACATAGTATTTGTCCCAAAGCATCGTATTTGTATGGAGTAATAGTATTTCTTCTAAATCATAGTATTTCAATCAAATCTCAGTAGTTGTGCAGTATTGTTGCCAAATCATAGTATTTGTACCCAATCATAGTATTTTTGCCATGTCATCGTATTTGTGCCGAATCATGGTATTTTTGCCAAATCGTGGTATTTGTGCCCAAGTAATAATTCTATAATATGTTATAGTATTACTACTAAGTCGTAGAATATCTGTTATGTTATAGTGTATCTGCGGAATATAGTATGTGTGCCAAATCGTAGTATTTATACCAAATCACAGTATTTGTGCTAAAACATAGTATTTCTGCCATATTGTGGTATTTGTGCAAGAACCTTGAACTGTTATGTTATAGTATTACTACTAAGTCATAGTATTTCTGTGTTGTTATAGTATTTGTGCTAAAACGTAGTATCTCTGCCGAGTCACAGAATTACTGCAATTTCATAGTTTTTTTAGGAAATCTGTTATGTTATAGTATTACTACTAAGTCATAGTATTTGTGCCAAATCATAGTATTTGTGTAAATTTGTATACTGTAATTTCACTGTATTATGTAGTGGCTAAGTAGGGGGCTGACTGTTTACTAAGTGCATCAGTGTAAATAGGTCATCTCTTGTGTTGGAGTGCCCTCTTGTGGCGCCTTTTGGGTAGTGCCTTAGTAAACGTGAACCCTGTAAGAAGTGATATCATATGAGAACCGGTTTGGCTCAGTGAGATGAGTATGAGATGAAATTCTGCTGATTTACCTCTTTTCTGCCAAATCTTCAACCATTTCACCTCTTATCAGCATAATTCTCAGCAGCTTCTGCTCTTTTCAGCAGAATTCTGCTCATTCACCTCATTTCAGCAGAAATTCTGCTGATTGAACTCTTTTCAGCAGAAATTATGCTAATTGAACTCTTTTCAGCAGAAATATTTTCTCACCTATTACCGTTCTGAGATGAGTTAGACTTGTTTGATGGTAGGAAATCTGTCCTCCTCTCAGTTTTCAAACTCTGAAACTGAAGCCGTTTCTTCTCTCGTCATATCTCCGCGATGGAGATACAAAGAGCTATGTAAATCGCAGTCAAAGTACACCAAAGTCCGCTGATTCACCCAGTGCAAGAATTATGCTTCTATCCCACCTAGTTTTTGAGTTACACGACGTTTTGTAACTCCAAAAAACGGCAGCTTTTCTAATATGGACCTCAGATTCTTGTTAACAGTCTATGGCAGAAATACATACAAGTACACAGCGTGATGAAGCAGACAGAAGCAGTACCTCTGATTGGATCAGCATTTTCACCTCTTATCAGCACAAATCTCAGCCTCTTCTGCTGTTTTCATTAGAATTTTAAGCTTTTCCACCTTTTTTCAGTTACGTGAGAACCAGTTTGGCTCAATGAGTAGCTGAAACATATCAGCCTCTTCTGCTGTTTTAGCAGGATTTCAGAGTTCAGCTTTTTCACTTGTTTTAAGCACAAATTTCAGTTTCTTTACCTCATTTCACAACAAAGTTCTTCCTCTTCACCTCTTTTCTGCTAATTTGAGCTTCTGCTCCACAGTGCACATTTTCCCTCTCATCATATCTTTGCTTGTGACCAGAGCTCATTTGGCTCAGAGGGTAGGGCAGCTGCCGTGAGACCCGGTGGCAGAGGTTCGAATCCTACCTGTGACAGTTGCTACACATGTTCCCTGCTTGCATGCGCTCTGCTTTCTTGACACTCTCCAGTGTGTCATTACACATACAGCCATCTTCAGCAAGCACTTCTGCTTCTACACCTCTTTTTGCTTCTTTACCTCTTTTCAGCAGAAATTCTTCTGATTCACCTCTTTTCTCCCAAATGTTTAGCCTTTTCACCTCTTATCAGCACAATTCTCAGCCTCTTCTGCTCATTTCAGCACAATTGTCAGTCTCTCCACCTCTTCTTTGTGAGAAAGAGCTTGGTGCAGTGACATGAGAACCTGCCTTGAGTACCAGAAGGGCCAGGTTCAAATCCTGCTCAGGGCAGCTTTTTTTGGGGGGGGGGGGGGGGTTTCAGCTTTTTTCAGCAGATATCTTCAGCCCTTAAGGCATCCACACAGCATTTTCGCAGGAAATGCAAATTTTTCTAGTTTTTTATTGTTTTATGTAAAGCACTTTGGTATGCCCAAGGCTTTTAAATGTGCTCTATAAATAAAGATTGTTGTTGTATTCATTAATAAATTAACAGATAAACTGTGAAGAAGAAAAAACTGAGATTTAAAGGAGAGAGTGAGAAACTTGATCATCCATCCTCATAGTACATGTTTATCAGTATCTGCTGTGACCATACTGCAGTAATAACTACAAGTCTACATTTCTGTGACTGTTGATCAATCACAGCAGGAATCTGAGCTCATCTCTGCACACAGAGCAGCTTCAGCTCTGGGATAAACTGCTCGCTTCACGTCCTTCTCAGCTCACAGACACTCATCCTGATATTTTCCTTTAACATTTGATGGTATAATTCATCTGAGTTTACACTTTATCTGCATAAATACAGAAAAACAGACCCAAACACCAGAAACCATCAGTTTCACCATGTAGAATATATTGTTGTTTCCTTGCTTTTAATTCAGAGAAAAACTCTGATTTGGATTTTCTCTGTTCTCTTTGCCACAGCCCATCCCAGCAGCAGCTGAAGCAGCTGACTGTCACAACACTGAATAACACTTTAGGAGGAATTTCAGAGGTCAGTAAAGCTCCAGTTTCAACATCAGTTAATTAATCATAGTTCATCATAAATGTGAACCTGGCTGGCACACATGTTAATGTTATCCATTTAAATATTAGCAGTTAGCTGAGGCCACAAGAAGAAGAGGCCCTAGAAGAACAATGGATGATAAGATTAGATTTTCAAGACTAGGCAGAGACGTGTTTTCCTTTACTGTCTCTTACAGAGGAGGGAGCAGATACCAGACGAGGTCACGGAGGTACGGGGAGGATTCGCAGCAGACAGCAAGACTGCCACGTCCATGCGAGAGAGCGATGGCTACGATAATCTCTGTTTTTGTCTCCCTATATAATGTTGTACAGCCCATGTGAGGGTTATCCTCTCTGTGAACCAGATGCTTGATTTCACACAGAGGTCCACCAACTGAATTTGATCAGTTATGGAACGATTTACCTCGACAGGCTCCTTCACTCGCTGCTTTTAAACCTCCTTTAAAACACACTTTTACTCCCTGACCTTTGACCCAGTGTGACATGTTGACTCACTACCTCAGACAGCTTAAAAATAGTCTTTTTGTTTTTAGGGGCTGCCTAAAAGAACCGTGAAATATCTGTCCTATATACAGTTATGTTCATATATTTTTGTACTACATCAGGAAACTCAAAAACATAGTTTGTAATATTTTAATCCTTATTTTTAAAACTGTTTTTGTCATTTTTCTTCTCCCATTGCATCAAAAATCATTATTTACACTGAATAAATGAGTCAGCAGCTCTCTTACATTGTTGCTGCAGGTTCATTACTGAAGAATGGAGGTTCTTCTTTGGACCAGTCACTCCTCACAGACACACAGCTGGATGCTGCAGATCCTGCTCCATCCTCTTCCTCCATCTTCTTGATGTCAGGATGGAGTTAGTCTGAGAGGCAAACACACACACTCAGAGGTGCTGTTGTACTTGAAGCATCACACTGACAGGTTTCTAAAGTTCTCATTGATCATTTCATGGAGTTTCTATGGTAAACACTGTCCTGTGACGTATGTGTTATGGTGAGGGTCATGAGGGCTAACCAGCCCCACTCCTTACTCCTCATATTTCAGCCTGAAGCACAATAACAGCCTAAACCTAACCAGGAGGCTGTAACCTCAAAGGGACTTCATGGTTAGAAATAAAGGTTCAATGAAATGAAGCAGATCATAAGAACATGAGTTCCAACTTTAAAAGAAGCATCCACACGATGACGGCACAGCAGAGGAGCACTTTCTCTAACACACTGATTCAGTTCCACTGACACAAGGACACACACAGGAAGGCACACACACACAAGCCTTTATAAGAAACAACACAATCATCTGCGCTTGACTTGTCAATCCAAGTCCTTAGCCCATGAGCCCGCGGTATCACACCACAGATATTCCCTTACTTTGAAAAAATAAAGCCAGTTTTCAGAACAGACCTGATGTTTATGCTACAGCCTGTTTACCAATATAATCAATATATGCCCACTGAATACATTGCAAAGTATTCACTGGGCAAGTAATGAATTTGTGCACAAAGCAGATGAAACAGTGTGTGTGACTGTGTCTGACGTCACTGTGTGTGTGAGCCACAGAGAGGTGTGAAAGACAAACATCCAAACTCAGCCTGCAGTTCTGTTCTGTGATTCTACATTTGACTATCCATTGAGTTTGGTGTGTACTTCTGTTTTGTTCAGATGCAGGAGGTAGAGCTGGTCACCTACTGATCGGAAGGTTGATGGTTCGATCCCAGGCTCCTCCAACCTGTGTGTCAAGTATCTTAGGCAAGATACTAACCCCAACTTGTTATCAGCCTGTTATCAGACCCGGAGTTAGCAACATCCCCCAAGAACCTGAAGAGGAGAGTCCTGGCCCCCAGCCCTGCCAGTGTTGCAGAAATGTTGACAGATGATGATGCAGCAGCAGCCGTTCTTCTCTGGGTGAGTAGCTTAATGTTGTTCGTGTGTAATTTACGTTGAGTAGGCTAACCATGTTATTACATTAATGTAAGGTGAACAGCCATCAATAGCATGACAGTCTTATTCATTATGATCCACGCATTTTATTTGGTAAAGCTTTAGTTCAGAAGGCCCTTACTAATGCAACACTCCCCATTTACCCAGGCTGGCACTTGGAGTACACTGGCTTGTGGCCCCTTGTGCCAGCATTAGTGCTTTCATCCTTTCTGCTGCTCACAATTCACCGATCACACTTTGACTATTACCATTAAAACAAGAGTCAGATAATTTAGCAACAGAGCTACGATCCTTTAAATGTTAAAGTTTCATGATTCACATGTGGATGTTGCATAAGAAAAGCATGATGTATAAAGTATAAGTGTTTCTGACCAGTTGTTCATGTTCCTTCATTTTTCCCTGAAATCTATCAAATACTGTCCAACAGACTGATGGCACAGCAGTGCAGAGACTGCAGAGGCTGCAGAACCTGCGTCTGCATCGGAGAGCAACATGGGGTTAGTATCTTGCCCAAGGACATCATGCAGTCTGGCATTAAACCACCAACCTTCTGGTTAGCAGGTGACCTGCTCGAACACCTGAGTTCCAGCCACCTTATCAAAGTGACCAATCACATTAGAATCCTGTCCTGCTTTGGGCTCCGCCTCCAAACCATCCAAAGTGGGTTTATTTGCACCATGTATGCAGGTAAACTCAAACATCCATTCAGCTGCTTCAGAAGGAAAATGTCAGCTTGTGGTTTCAGTCACAGGAAACTCACAGGTTAGAGTCCAGCCACCAAATATTCACCGGCTTCACTTCCTGATCCAGGATTCAAAGAGGACGTTGCACTTACTCAGCTTCTTCCCATGAACATCTTCCCTCTGCAGCTCTGCTGTCTGGACCAGGTCTGTGTAGAAACAGAGACAATCTTCTGCTTCATCAGTCCTCTGTGTCTGCAGGCTGAAGTCACATTAAACACTTCACACCAGCAAAGAGTCTGAAGCTCACAGCTCAAAGGTCAGCTGCTGCACCTTGTGTGATATTGTTTGATCAATAATTAACCTGCAGCAGGTTTCTGCTCCAACTCCAACACACTGAACAACCCTGAGAACAAATCAGAGGATGTGGGTGTGTCTGCAAGCTTCAATAGTATTACCGTATTTTCACGACCATAAGGCGCACTGTGCTAAAAGGCGCAGTCTCAGTTATGTGTGCCCTTACTGTATTTAACACACACATAAGGCGCACTGGACCATAGGGCGCATACAAGTACCGTATGCGTATTTAAAAATAAAGCGGGAGCAAACCTGAGTTCGGTACCTTACTCACATTTTTATTACCAGTAATCGTCATCATCAACAACACACAAGCATACAAGTGTGCGTATTTAAAAATAAAGCAGGAGCAAAACAAAGTTTGGTACTCACATTTTTATCATCAATCAAACCCATCGAAGTCCTCATCCTCTGTGTCTGAATTGAACAGCTGCGCTAAATCTCCATCAAACGTGCCAGGTTCACTTTCTTCACTGTCAGAGTCACTTTCCGTGCCGTGCGGCTCCTCGGAAATGATGCCGGCTTTTGCGAAAGCTCGAACAACAGTGCCAGCAGCCATGTTAGCCCAAGCATCTACAATCCATTGGCAAATTGTGGCGTAACTCGCCCGGCGCTGCCTTCCACTCTTGGTGAAACTGTGGTCTCCATCGGTCATCCATCGCTGGATGTGTTTGTCGCCGATGTGTTTGCTGCAGTAGGAGCCGAAGATGGCCAGCTTTTCCTTATAATCCGCTGGAAGTTGCTGCGCTACCGTAGTCCTGGTCCGGATGGAAAAATGGCACCGTTTCATAAAAAGTGAAAGTGAAACTGCTTTTAGCCGAATGGTGACCGTCGAAACGCTTCTCCCGCTCGTTCTTTGCTCGATAATCGCCTTATGTCCGCGGAAACTCAGCTGCGTATTCTTGACCTGTCGGAGCTTGTTTTCCAGCTTCCTCTACTTGCGAACCATCGATTCATTAACCTTAAATTCTCTCGCCGCTGCTCGATTTCCATGTTCCTCCGCGTAGCTGATGGCCTTCAGTTTAAACTGTGCTTCGTAAGCGTGTCTCTTTGCCATTTTCAGGGTTGTTAAAACAACGATGTCCTGCATAATGCACATACCTGTTCTTTTATACAGGTATGTGCGATTGTCCCGGTATATACGATCAACGCCCACACTTCACCCTTTAACGTTCTCATGGTGTTCTCTACTACGTCCTCCTTACAACACAAAGGGCGCACTGCGCTATAGGGCGCGCCGTACTTTTTGAAGAAAATCTAAGACTTTTAAGTGCGCCTTATGGTCGTGAAAATACGGTAAACACCTCACACCAGCAATGAGTCTGAAGCTCGCAGGTCAAAGGTCAGCTGCCACACTGTATATAATATTTCAATATGTATACAACCTGACTGCGGGCGTGTGCGCAGCCATAAACAGTTTAAACATTAAACACTGAACCATAAAAGAAGCTTAAGCTGCAGCTCACAGGTCAAAGCTCAGCTGCTGCAGCCAGTTATGACTTTACATAAATCATCATGTTTTCCCTCTCAGCACTTGGGCTGTTTTGACTCAGCTACACTACGGCAAATGGCCAATGGTTCCACAGCTGTTCTTGTTCACAGCATCATCCAGTTAGAGAGGAAACTGTATAATGCAATGATGATGTTCCAGCGTCATGTTGTTGCTCCTCCTCCACATGCTTACCTGCCACAGTTTAACTCCGCCTCTCAGACAGTCATGTCACCTGATCTGCATGTTTTGTTGTACGATGACATCATCTTGATGTTGACGAGGAGGGCGAGAAAAACTAGTTTTGTCCTGCAGATGGCGATCTTGGACCGTGTTCAGAGAGCCGACACTTTGATGGTGCTGGTCTACTCAACTTACTTTTATCCTGGGTTGGACTCTATATGAGCAGCTTCCACTCTGGTTTTCATTGTTAAATACACTTGTTTGATTTCACGTGTAAAAGTTGGAAAATAAATATTAAATTATTTGTTGGTACATTTTTTGCTTCATTTGAGGAATGAACTGTTAAGGTGAAGAAATGAATCAGGTTAAAATAGTGGTCCTTTAAACCACTGCAGATGTATAATGTAATTTAACATGTTGATAATGGTTGTAGTGGGCTTGTAATGTAAATGTGGTCTGATTAAATGTGACATTAATGGTGACGCTGCATAAACCTGATAAAACAGTTCTATTAGTGGGTCTGTGTGATCAGCATGCAGTGGGTGAAGGTGAGGCCTTGACTAGTAGAACGTCATGTTGGTGTATGACAACACATGAGCCAACATCAGACTCCGAGCGCTACGATGCTCAAGATCAGAAGATCCAGTGTGACATCAAGCGTTACCTGGCAACAGACGCCCTCAGCCCATCTGACTTTATTGGAGGATATTTACACCAGCAACACTGTTTAGTTTGATATGACGGATTAACAACATGCTGTGATATCCAGTTCATCTGTAATAGATACTGGATCAGACAGCAGATATTTGATCAGGAAGTCAAGAAATTCATACTTCGCCAAAATAATCAGTATTAACAAAAATAATCCCAAGGTCCTCTTTTCCACCATAGATCATTTATTTAACCCTGATTTTAAAAGCTCCAAAAGAACCCCCACAGACTTGCTCTGTGAGCAGTTTGCAGACCACTTCAGGGGAAAGATCAGCGCCATCAGATCTGATATTTTATCTAATCGCGATATGATTTTAAACACATCTGAGGGCTCGATTGTACCTGAGGAGACACTGGACAGCTTTGTCCTGTTTTTTTTTTTTTTTTTTTTTATTTAATTTTTTTATTATTTTCACAAATAGTACATAATTACATAACATAATACAGTGTACAATTCAAAACCCAAAAATAAACAAACAGACAAACAAACATAAAACAAACAACAAACTGATAACTAAACACAAAAAAAATAAAAAATAAAAAACAGCTCAGTTCCATTACAGTTTAAACACTCAAGAGAATCCTTGTAACATAATATTAGAAACATCAGGTTCCACATAGTTCAAGTATGGTTCCCACACCTTAAAGAATTTATCTGTTTTTGAATCCAGTATACATGTAAGATATTCCAGTGGCACTAAATCCAACACTACTCTTTGCCAACCTTTAATAGTTGGTACTTTTCCATAAATCCATTGGAGTAGTATATTCTTCCTTGCCGCATAGGTGAGAACACAGTACAATCTCCTATTATTCTTGGATATTAATCGCCGGCTGGGGAGGCCCAGTATGAGAGACAGAGGGTCCATCTCCAATTCACAACCGAAAATCTTCTCCATTTCAAGTAGCACATTAGACCAATATTCTTGCAATTTCAAACATGACCAGAAGCTGTGAGTTAGGGTACCAATTACTGTCTTACATTTGAGGCACATGGGTGAAAGGGTAGGATTATATTGATGTCTGCGAAACATAGATATGTGCATTCTGTGTATAATTTTTAACTGTATTGCTTTGGTACGATTACAAACTGATATTGATTTGGCATAACTCCAGACATCTTCCCACTCCTCATCATCAATTACTATACCTAATTCCTTTTCCCATTTGCCTTTAAGCCTCTGTGACGTCCCTGAGAGTACAGAATATAAAGCCTTATAAAATATCTTCACAGGTACCTCTTTCTCTGTTAAAAATAATAATTTTTCAACAGGAGAGACTTCATGACTCTCACTAAAGTTAGTACTATGCAAAATATAATGCCTTATCTGTAAGTAACAGAAAAAGTCATGTTTGGGGAGAGAATATTTCTCAACCAATTGGTCAAATGGCATAACTACATTATCGGAGAATAAGTCCCTCAGTCTCTGAATTCCTTTGTTCTTCCATTCCTTAAAACCTATATCAAACATCCCCGGTTGAAAGTCAAGATTATTCACAATAGGAGTAAACATAGATGTTAGCTTCAACATTCCCTCAATTCGACATACTGACCGCCAGGCCTTAAGTGTATTAAGTGTGACTGGATTATCACAGCTCAATCTAATATCTTTAAAGTTCTTAAAAAACAATAGGTCCCTTAATGGATACTTTGAAAGAGAGGTTTCAATCCCCAACCAGATAGAGTGTGAATTATTTGTGACCCAGTCATGAATATAACTCATGTGAGTACTCAATTGATATGTTCTAATATTTGGTAAATCTAGACCTCCTACTGAACCTGGGAGCTGCAGTGTAGCCATCTTAAGTTTTGGTCTACGTTTGCTCCATATAAAAGAGCTTAGCCAACCATTCAGATCCTTCATCACTCTATTTGAAAATATAACCGGAATCATTTGGACAGGATATAACAATCGAGGTAAAATATTCATCTTAATCAAAGCTATAAGTCCTAGCCAAGAAACAGGTAGGGAATTCCATCTCTCCAAATCTTGCTTTACCTTCTCAAACAGAGGGGGAAAATTTGCTTTATACATTTCTTTAAATTCTGGAGTTATAAATATCCCTAAGTATACAAAACCTGTGGGGGACCATTTGAAGGGGAAAGAAAACGGTCTAGTTGGCACTGAATTAAAGCTCCCAATTGGCATAGCCTCTGACTTAGTCAAATTTACTTTATAGCCAGAAAATTGACTAAATGTATCAATAATGTTAAGTAAAGCCGGTACTGATGTCTCTGGATCAGAAATAAATATTAAAACATCATCTGCATATAAACTGATCTTATGCTCATAATCGATTTGCAAACCCCGTACATCAGATGCCGTCCTTATAGCCTCAGCTAATGGTTCGATAGCCATGGCAAACAAAAGAGGTGACAGTGGGCACCCTTGCCTCGTTCCTCTATACAATGGGAAACTATCTGATTTCAATCCATTACACAAGATGGACGCCTGGGGATTATCATACAAAATTTATACATACAGACAAATCACATATACATATCATACAGACTGACTCTTGAATCTGTTCAAGAGTCAGTGTTTCTCTAACAGGAGGACACTCTTTACACTCAACTCAGCACAGGGACACTGAGGCACCAGAACCGACTGTAATTCCAGAAATCTCCTTTCTGAATCCTACCCTAAACCCACAATAAAGAGGTTCAGTGAATGTGGTGTTGAAGGTGTGGAGGTGGATCAGAGTGTCAGAGGAGACTCTGTAGAAGGACAGAGTGCCAGCAGGACAGTCCACATACACTGCTGCTCTGTTAGAGACAGAGGAGGAGGAGGAGAGGAATGTCCCTCTGTTATGGTACCAGACGGAACGAGGACCATCATCAGAGCAGTAGAGACTCCAGGACTGATCATTCCCTCCAAACTCACAGTCTTTACTGCCTCCTTTCCTTCTGATTCTTCTGTAACTCACTGAAATATAAATGTCTCCTCTCCACTCGACCTCCCAGTAACAGCGACCAGTCAGACCATTTCTACACAGCAGCTGAGAATAGACATCAAATCTGTCTGGATGATCAGGATATGACTGATACCCCTCACGTGTCACCTTCCTGTTGTCGTCAGACAGTTTGAGTTTTCTGCTCACTGTGTTTGTGTCGATTGTGAGTTGACAGGAATCTGATAGAGAGAACAAACACAATCCAGCTGCAGTTATTGATCCATCATCTGTTCATTGATTGACACTTTGATGATGACTCCTGACATGATGAAGATGGTTGAATGTGTGCTGCTTTGTTTTCATGAATCCCATTAAAAACACACTTACACTTCCTCAGACCTCCTGGTCTCAACCATCGGACTCCAGCAGGCTCCACCCTGAAAGGAGGAGGGGGGTCAGAGCAGCACAGTCAGCATGCACACATGGACATTACATGGCTCTCATACACATATTGTTAGACACTGATAAAGGAACAGTCACACATTTTTACAAATACACTTCAAACCATACATGGATCAAACTGCTGAGGGTTTAGACTGATCCTGCTTCCCGTCAGTACACCACTGTATTGAATGAAATATGACTAATTCAAACTTGGACCTTCATTATCTTTATATTCCTCTTCAGTTTAGCTGGAAAGAACCCCAACCTGCCTTTGCTGCTTGTATTTCTTCTGCTGTGATAAATGTGCATGACTCCTATTCAGCTCAATTCAATTTTATGTATATACACAACATTTGCCTCAATGCACCTTATCCTGTAAGGTGCATTGATGATACCCAGTTATATCTCTCTTGCAGACCTGATTCCTCCCTGCCACCTTCTTCCCTTACAGATTGTCTATCCGAATTAAGATCCTGGTTTAGCTCTAATTTTCTCAAGATCAATGAGGATAAAACTGAAATCCTTCTTATTGGCACCAAATCCAAGCTTTTGAAGGCGAACCATTTTTTACTCACAATCGATAACTCCACAGTTTTCCCTTCTCCTCAGGTTAAGAGCCTTGGTGTCATCCTAGACAGTTCACTTTCCTATAAATTTCACATCAATAATCTCACCCGTTCTACCTACTTCCATCTACACAACATTAACAGATTTCGTCCTTCTCTCTCCACCCAGTCTATGTCCATTCTTGTCCACAGTCGTGTTTCCTCCCGTATTGACTCTTGCAATTCTCTTCTGCATGGTCTCCCCAAAAATCCCTCCATAAGCTTCAACTGGTTCAGAACTCTGCTGCTAGCATTATCACCAGAACCCCCTCCTACCAGCACATCATCTGTTCTTCAGGAACTTCACTGGCTCCCAGTGAAATTCCGGATAATATACAAACTTCTGCTCACTTTCAAGGCCATTCATAACCTCGCACCTCCTTATCTTTCTGACCTGTTAAGCACTATCTTTTCTGCCCACTCACTTCGATCTTCTTCTATACAGCTCTCTGTGCCTTCCATCCGTCTCACCACCATGGGAAGCAGAGCTTTTAGCTGCTCTCCTCCCAGGCTGTGGAACCAACTCAAAACCCATCAGTTCAAATCTGCATATTCACTGTGAACCCACTGTTTGTTAGTTTTATCTTGTGCTTTTGTTTTATTGTTCTTCATTGTGTCATTGTCATTGTTTTATTATGTGTTTTTAGCTATTGTACAGTGTCCTTGGGTGTCTTGAAAGGCGCTTTATAAATACAATTTATGATTCTTCTTCTTCTTATTATTATTATTATTATTATGCAGGGCTGATAATAATCATAATTTGAAAAATGTTTAAAACAAGGAGAGAAAAAAAAGAGCTGTTAAAGGTAGGAGTTGTGACCATTTGTTTTACAGGCAATCAAATGGGTCTATTTGACATTGACCAATACCTTTTTTGAACCTAAGCAAACAGAGGATTCAGAGGTTTCTAAAAGAGGATGAAGAAACCTTCCTGAAGTCTTTTTGTTAATTATACTGATGTAGATGCCATCTTCTGCTGCTGTGCGAGCAGGGATGCTGTTTCAGCAGCTTCTACCCAGTGCTGAGTTTTTCTCTTTTTAATTGGTTTTGTTTACATCCAGTTTGCTTGTACACATAATGGAGAGGTACTTTTTTTAGACAGCTATGTTTTTATTTTCTCTTTTTACAGTTCTTGTGCTCGGAGACTGGGTCATGTTCCTGATGTTTACACCAGGGATCAGCTGTTAGCTCTCCATAGCTCTGTGGTGCACGATGTTCAATTGAATTTTATTTATATAGCGTCAAATCACAACAACAGTCGCCTAAAGGCGCTTTATATTGTACAATAGATCGCACAATAATAGATACAGAGAAAAACCCAACAATCATATGGCCCCCTATGAGCAAGCACTTTGGTGACAGTGGGAAGGAAAAACTCCCTTTTAACAGGAAGAAACCTCTGGCAGAACCAGGCTCAGGGAGGGAGGGGCGGGGCCATCTAGGAAGACAGGATAAAGACATGCTGTGGAAGAGAGACAGAGATTAATAACAGATAGGGTTCAATGCAGAGAGGTCTGTTAACATATAGTGAGTAAGAAAGGTGACTGGAAAGGAAAAACTTAATGCATCATGGGAATCCCCCGGCAGCCTATTGCAGCATAACTAAGGGAGGATTCAGGGTCACCTGGTCCCACCCTAACTATATGCTTTAGCAAAAAGGAAAGTTTTAAGCCTAATCTTAAAAGTAGAGATAGTGTCTGTCTCCTGAATCCAAACTGGAAGCTGGTTCCACAGAAGAGGGGCCTGAAAACTGAAGGCTCTGTCTCCCATTCTACTTTTAAATACTCTAGGAACAACAAGTAGGCCTGCAGAGCGAGAGCGAAGCTCTCTAATAGGGTGATATGGCACTACAAGGTCATTAAGATAGGATGGGGCCTGATTATTTAAGACCTTTTATGTGAGGAGCAGGATTTTGAATTCAATTCTGGATTTAACAGGAAGCCTGTCAGTAAGGCAAGGCAAGGTAAGTTTATTTATATAGCATAATTCAACAACAAGGTGATTCACAGTGCTTTACAGAGAAAAACACAAAAACAATTAAAAAGCATGATTTAAAATTGATTAAAAAAAATAACAGTAGATAAAATCAGTTGTTAAAATGTTAGTTTTGAAATTTAAGTTTAAAAGTGTGGATTTGGTGCTTTATTTAAATGCAGCTGAGAACAGGTGAGTCTTCCACCTGGATTTAAATAAACTGAGTGCTTCAGCTGATCTGAGGCTTTCTGGGAGTTTGTTCCAGATATAAGGAGCATAAAAGCTGAATGCAGCTTCTCCGTGTCTGGTTCTGACTCTCGGAACTGATAAAAAACGGATCCAGATGACCTGAGGGATCTGGAAGGTTCATGCTGGGTCAGGAGGTCACTGATGTATTTTGGTCCTAAACCATTCAGAGCTTTATAGACCAGCATCAGAACATTAAAGTCTATCCTCTGACAGACAGGCAGCCAGTGTAAAGACCTCAGAGCTGGACTGATGTGGTCCACTTTTTTGGTCTTAGTGAGGACTCGAGCAGCAGAGTTCTGAATGAGCTGTATTTGTCTGACTGATTTTTCAGGTAGACATGTAAAGATACTGTTACAGTAATCATGCCTGCTAAAGATGAATGCATGGATTAGTTTTTCCAGGTCCTGTTGAGACATCAGATCTTTTATCCTTGAAATATTCTTGAGGTGATAGTAAGCTGATTTTGTTATTGTCTTATTTTCTCGCCTGGTTTGTGGTTTTTAGGTGTATAGATTGAAGTTCTCTGGTGACCTGTAATCGTTTTTCTTTGGCACCAAAGACTATTGCTTCAGTTTTGTTTTTGTTTAGTTGGAGAAAATTGTGGCACAACCAGTCATTAATTTCCTCAATGCATTTACCAAGAGTTTGTACAGGGCCTCGGTCTCCTGGTGACATTGTGATATATACTTGTGTGTCATCTGCATAGCTGTGGTAGTTTATTTTGTTGTTCTTTATACCGGGAGTGCAGAATTATTAGGCAAGTTGTATTTTTGAGGAATAATTTTATTATTGAACAACAACCATGTTCTCAATGAACCCAAAAAACTCATTAATATCAAAGCTGAATATTTTTGGAAATAGTTTTTAGTTTGTTTTTAGTTTTAGCTATTTTAGGGGGATATCTGTGTGTGCAGGTGACTATTACTGTGCAGAATTATTAGGCAACTTAACAAAAAACAAATATATACTCATTTCAATTATTTATTTTTACCAGTGACACCAATATAACATCTCCACATTCACAAATATACATTTCTGACATTCAAAAACAAAACAAAAACAAATCAGCGACCAATATAGCCACCTTTCTTTGCAAGGACACTCAAAAGCCTGCCATCCATGGATTCTGTCAGTGTTTTGATCTGTTCACCATCAACATTGCGTGCAGCAGCAACCACAGCCTCCCATACACTGTTCAAAGAGGTGTACTGTTTTCCCTCCTTGTAAATCTCACATTTGATGATGGACCACAGGTTCTCAATGGGGTTCAGATCAGGTGAACAAGAAGGCCATGTCATTAGTTTTTCTTCTTTTATACCCTTTCTTGCCAGCCACGCTGTGGAGTACTTGGACGCGTGTGATGGAGCATTGACCTGCATGAAAATCATGTTTTTCTTGAAGGATGCAGACTTCTTCATGTACCACTGCTTGAAGAAGGTGTCTTCCAGAAACTGGCAGTGGGACTGGGAGTTGAGCTTGACTCCATCCTCAACCCGAAAAGGCCCCACAAGCTCATCTTTGATGATACCAGCCCAAACCAGTACTCCACCTCCACCTTGCTGGCGTCTGAGTCGGGCTGGAGCTCTCTGCCCATTACCAATCCAGCCACGGGCCCATCCATCTGGCCCATCAAGACTCACTCTCATTTCATCAGTCCATAAAACCTTAGAAAAACCAGTCTTGAGATATTTCTTGGCCCAGTCTTGACGTTTCAGCTTGTGTGTCTTGTTCAGTGGTGGTCGTCTTTCAGCCTTTCTTACCTTGGCCATGTCTCTGAGTATTGCACACCTTGTGCTTTTGGGCACTCCAGTGATGTTGCAGCTCTGAAATATGGCCAAACTGGTGGCAAGTGGCATCTTGACAGCTGCACGCTTGACTTTTCTCAGTTCATGGGTAGTTATTTTGCGCCTTGGTTTTTCCACATGCTTCTTGCGACCCTGTTGACTATTTTGAATGAAACGCTTGATTGTTCGATGATCACGCTTCAGAAGCTTTGCAATTTTGAGACTGCTGCATCCCTCTGCAAGATATCTCACTATTTTTGACTTTTCTGAGCCTGTCAAGTCCTTCTTTTGACCCATTTTGCCAAAGGAAAGGACGTTGCCTACTAATTATGCACACCTGATATAGGGTGTTGATGTCATTAGACCACACCCCTTCTCATTACAGAGATGCACATCACCTAATATGCTTAATTGGTAGTAGGCTTTCGAGCCTATAGAGCTTGGAGTAAGACAACATGCATGAAGAGGATGATGTGGACAAAATACTCATTTGCCTAATAATTCTGCACTCCCTGTAATCTGTGCCAGTGGGAGCATGAAAATGTTAAACAGAAAGGGTCCCAAGATGGAACCTTGGGGAACTCCACATGTGATACTTGTCTGCTCAGATGTGAAGTTACCTATTGATACAAAGTAATTCCTGTTTTCTAAGTTTGTTTTGAACCAGTTTAGTACAGTTCCTGAAAGACCTGCACAGTTCTCCAGTTGTTTGAGTAATATGTTGTGGTCAACTGTATCAAATGCTGCACTGAGATCCAGTAAAACTAAGACTGTCATTTTTCTACTGTCTGTATTCAGACATGTGTCATTAAACACTTTGGTCAGAGCAGTTTCAGTGCTGTGGTTCTGTCTAAAACCTGACTGGAAGGCATCATAGCAGTTATTCTGTTTTAAGAAGTAATTGAGCTGTTGAGAAACTGCTTTTTCAATGGGAGTTTTGAGATCGGCCTGTAGTTGTTCATTTGTGTCTTGTCAAGATTGTCCTTTTTCAATATAGGTTTGATTACAGCAGTTTTTAGTGGTTCCGAAAAAAAAACATGATATTAAAGAAAAGTTGACAATCTGTAACAGGTCTGACTCTAAAGTCTTTGAGACCTTTTTGAAAAAAACTTGTTGGCAGGACATCTAAACAGCAGGAGGAGGAGTTCAGTTGACCTAAGATGTCCTCCAGGTCTTTGCTGTTAATAGGGTGAAACTGTTTCGTGGTGTTTAAACAGTTTTTCGGTGGACACAGTACATATTCTGGATCTGCTGTTGATGTTCCAATTGCTTGTCAGATTTTTTCTTTGAAGAATTTGGCGAAGTCATTGCAGGCCATGGTTGAGTGAAGTTCAGCTGCCACTGACACAGGAGGGTTTGTTAGCCTGTCAACTGTAGAAAATAAGACCCGAGCATTATGACTGTTTTTGTTGATGATGTTAGAGAAGTAGGACCTCCTTGCACTCCTCAGTTGTAAATTATAATTGTGAAGTTTCTCTTCATAGATGTCATAGTGAACCTGGAGGTTTGTTTTTCTCCATCTGCGCTCAGCTTTCCTACACTCTCTTTTTTCATTTTTCACCAGTGTGGAGTTTCTCCAGGGAGACTTCTTCCTTCCAGAGATAACCTTCATCTTAATGGGAGCAATAGTGTCCATAACATTTAACATTTTAGCATTGAAGCTATTGATGAGCTCATTGACTGACCCTCTGGACAGGTCAGGTGTTAATGGGAAGATGGTTAAAGATCTCACTAGTGTCTTCAGTTATACACCGTTTTGTGATCACTGCTGTTGATATATTTGTGTGGGCTGAGATTTTACTTTCAAAGAAAACACAGTAATGATCAGACAGGCCCACATCAGACACAGTAATGTTTGAAATGCTCAGGCCCTTGGAGATCAGTAGGTCAAGAGTGTGTCCTCTATTATGTGTGGCCTCTGTTACATCCTGAGTCAGCCCAAAGTTTCCCAGAGTGTTACTCAGGTCTTAAGTCCCTTTGTCCTGAGGGTTGTCCACATGGATGTTAAAATCCCCAACAATAATTACACAGTCGAAATCAACACAGATCACAGACAGCAGTTCACTGAAGTCATTAAAAAAAGTCTGTGCAGTATTTGGGAGGCCTGTAAACATTAAGAAACACAACTTTGGATGGGGCCTTCAGCTGTAAAGCCACATATTCAAAAGACTGAAAACTTCCAGGAAATAGCTGCTTACATTGAAATGATTCATTAAATAAGACAGCAACCCCTCCTCCTCTCCTGCTCACCCTGGCCTCACTGATAAAACTGTAGTTAGGAGGGGTCGTCTCAATGAGAACAGCTCCACTGTTACTTTGGTCCAACCAAGTTTCAGTTAAAAACATAAAATCAAGGCTGTGCTCAGTGATTAAATCATTAATTAGAAATGTTTTCCCAGCTAAAGATCTAACGTTTAATAAAGCCAACTTAAGCGTTTTAGAGGTATTATTATTATATGTTTACTATATTTAAAGATCTGTTAGAGTGCACCTCTGTGTTTTGACCAGACCACATGTCTCCTTCTGTCACCTAAAAGAACAGAAATTTTAAAACCTTGTAGTAAACAGGGTCCCAACTTCTCCTGGGAAAAGTTACCACTACCATAATCCTCGCAGCCCGGACCCTCCACACATCAGACTGCTGAGACAGGGCATGAAGGTGGTAAGGAGGAACTAAGGGGGGCGAGGCTGGGCAATGTAACCTCAATTGCTCTGTTGAGGGCGGGGCTCGATGGCGAACCTTTGGCTGCTCTGGTGGGGGGTTTATGGGGGACAAAAAGGGATTGGGCCGGGGGGTTGATCTTAGCCCAGCATTGACCCACTCCATCATCTCCTCAGTGAATTTCAGGTGTGGGGAGGAGGGAGTAAGGGAGGGGGAGGAGGGTGAAGGCCTGTCAGGGGTTTGGGGGAGTGGGGAAGGCACTCTTGCTGCAGCATTTTGGATTAACTGAAGGCTTTTCAGAGAGTTTTTAGTACTTCCTGATAATAATGAATTACAGTCGTCCAGACTAGAAGTAATAAATGCATGAACTAGTTTTTCAGCGTCACTCTGAGACAGGATATTTCTAATTTTAGACATGTTGTGCAAATGGAAGAACGCAGTCTTACATATTTGTTTAATATGTGTATTGAAGGACATATCCTGGTTTAAAAATGACTCCAAGGTTCCTCACAGTGTTACTGGAGGCCAAGGTAATGCCATCCAGAGTAAGAATCTGGTTAGATACCATATTTCTAAGCTTTTCAGGGCCAAGTACAATAACATCAGTTTGATCTGAATTAAGAAGCAGAAAGTTAGCGGCCATCCAGGTCTTTATGTCTTTAAGACATTCCTGCAGTTTAACTAATTAGTGTGTTTTATCTGGCTTCATGGACAGATAGAGCTGGGTGTCATCTGTATAGCAGTGAAAATGTATGCTATGTCTTCTAATGATGCTGCCTAAGGGAAGCATGTATAATGTTACATTTACATGCACAAATTGAAGTCTATTAGATAGATATGATACAAACCACTGAAGCGCAGTACCTGTAATACCCCACGTGTTCCCCACGAACTGAGGAGGAAGAGACAGTGTGTTTATATAAAAGTGTTTAATACTGCAGGTTTCCCCAACCTTATACACTAGGGAAACCTGCAGTCACCTGAGACTGAAGAAGTGACTTGGATGAGTGACGAAATGTTTCTCCCACTGAAAACGTTACATCCAGGTGAACAGAAACAACTTTTTAACTCTCAAGACATCATCTGCCATTGCTTGTCAGGTTCTACCACAGCTCTAATTCTGAAAGTTTACCCATCCATCCATCCTCTTCTGCTTATCCTTTTCAGGGTTGCAGGAGACTGGAGCCAGTTCCAGCTACCATAACTTGAGAGGCAGGGTACGCCCGGAGAGCTGTCTGTTTACTAATGATTTATTTTTCAGCTAGGCTCACAGTTTCCTGTGCTTCCTATTCTTGTACTAAGCCAGGCGAAACATGTCCTAGGTCTTTCTCTGTTAAGGTTTTAATCTGACCTGTATCAGGAAGAAAGGGAGGAAGAGGATTTTTCTTAAAATGAATGCAAGCAGCAGGACAAAAGCAGTTAGCATTGTTGTTCCTGGAAATGTTTTCCTTGGAGAACACCTACATTAATATCATTTTATTAGTCAGTTGAACCACTGTCTCTTCCCCAAAATATTCCTGCATGTGTGATTGTTAATGTCACATCAGCATGAAAGAAATAGGAAGTAAGGGAAGGACAATTTTTCCAGCTTTTCCTTCGCTACCAGACATTCTCCATACCTGAGAGTGTCCAGTCTCCAGTGTGGATCCTTCAGTCCAGCCGACAGCAGCATCATTCCTGAGTCTCCTGGGTGATTGTAGGTTAGGTCAAGCTCTCTCAGATGGGAGGGGTTGGAGGTCAAAGCTGATGCCAGACAAGTACAGCCTTCCTTTGTGATCAGACAGTGTGACAGACTGTAGACAAAAAAAAAAAAAAACAGTTATTCTGAAAACACTCTGCTGAACATTTGCTTTTGCTTTTCATTTTCTTCAAATACCATGACCCTAATGTATTCCATCAATTCAGTTCAAATTAACTATCTAAAGCAGCAACTGATAAAAGCAATGGTGTCAAGTTGTGAAGCCAGCAGTAGACTCCACAACATTACAGAGAACACCTGAACAATCTGAATATTTCCTTAGAAGGAAGAACTCCCTTTTAAGAAGAATAGACCTATAGCAGAACCAGGTAGAGGGAAAAGACAAGCGATTTAAAAAAGAAACAAACAGACAAAAAAAAAACCCCAAGAGAACAGAGAACCAAATAAAAACACAAATTATAAAAGAGCACAGAAAACAGTTAATGACATGCAGTGGTGGAAGAAAAGTGAAATTATATTGTGAAAATGAAAGACTGTTGATGATGTCTTTAATCATAATGGGGCCTGGTAACTTTGGACTTTGTATATCAGAATAGAGTTCAAGTTAATATTCTCAGAGAGGCAATGAATACAGGAGAAATATGGTCTTTCTTTCTAGTCCCTAACAGAATGCTTTCTGCAGCATTTGGATCGACTGAACACTCTGCAGGTAACTTTCAAAGCCACCTTATAATCCAACCAAAGATAAAATAAAATGTAGCTGATGATTCTATAGGTTTTAGCTATTTATTCAGCAATTTAATACAGACCCTAAATCATACTAAATGGAAAAGAATGAATCCTGACCTGAGAGTTTCCAGTGTACAGTGTGGACTCTTCACTGCAGCAGACAGGAGCTTCACTCCAGAATCCTGTAGGTCATTGTCACTTAAGTCCAGGTCTCTGAGACTAGAGGACTGAGAGCTGAGAACTGAGGACAGAGCTTCACAACTTCGCTCTAAGAGGTTACAGGCACTCAGTCTACAAAATAAGCAACACAAGGACAAAAACTAAAACACAGAAGTTAAAATGTATTCATGGTGAAAGACAGTTTCAAGAAAAGTTTTAAGACTAATCCTAAAAGTAAAAAGTGTGTGTGTCTCCTGAATCCAAACTGGAAGCAGGTTCCACAGAAGTAAGGCCTGAAAGCTGAAGGCTCTCCCTCCCATTCTACTTTCTAGATTAAGTATACTTTTATTAGCTAAACGTTTTAATTGGTAACTATGTTACTTAAGAAAAATTAAATATAATTATAGCTGACCTCAGAGTTTTCAGTGTGCAGTGTGGACTCTGCAGTGCATCAGACAGAAGCTTTACGCCTGAATCCTGTAGGTTGTTGTTACTCAGGTCCAGCTCTGTCAAACTTGAAGACTGGGAACTGAGAAGCGAACACAGAGCTTCACAGCTTCTCTTCGAAAGGAAACAACCATTCAGTCTGGAAAAAGAAAGAAATGTTTGTGTTTATAAGCAATCATTTTTGATGTTCAACCTAAATAAAAAAACAAACAAACAAAACATGTCAGTGTGCACTACATTTCATGATTAACAACACAACTTGAAATATGAGTTGGGCATAAAATAATTTTAAATTACTCAGTAAATCACAATTATACCTCTAAATGCAATACACTGAGGAACTGGTACATCTAGTGATAATAGTTCAGTACATGCTGCCACTAGCATTCAATAATGAAGCATATGTATAAATTAGATAAGGAAGCTCTGTAGTTGTAATGGTCTGGGTAACTTCCGGTGAATCGACCTCTGGGAGGAGTTGCTGAGTTATCACTGACCGGCTGCACCTGGATGTAATTTGGCTGTCCGTTTTAAAGACCAGAATTCACAATCACTCTTCGCTAGAACATCTGCTAACCACAGTTAGCGTAGGCTATTATAGCACATGTGTGATCTTTCTAGTTTTGCTCGTACTTACCTGTGCTTCTCTTCTGCTCGCAGTTATCCTCCGAGACATCATAACCAAATCTGCCATAACTACCTTACCGCATCGCACCTGCCTGCCTCCCCACCCGACTCACTGGATCATCGTGGATCGTCTCTGGACTTTTCTCTCTGCTGACCCGGACCATTACCCCCTCCACGCTTTGCCCCCACATGTGGAAAGTTAGACTGCTCGTAATCTGTTGTTTCACTCTGGACCAGCGTCGGAAACTTCTTTTGAAACCTGTCTCCTTCTGTTATAGTGACTCTGAACTTCCTGGCTCCGGACCCCCAGTGTAGCCTCTCCCTTACCTCCCCACTCTGTGGGTTCCTGTGTGGGCATTTACCGTCAGCCTCGGGTGGGACTCACGGACTTCAGTGATAGTTTGGAATGTTTAATGCTTTATGGTTTTTGTATGTTATTGTTCACCATCACTCATAGTACAGCTCTTGTAAATCGTTATAGTTCTTTGTAGTCACAGGTTATCACTGTGAAATCAAAGTACTGCTCTTGCTTATTTTGGTGTAGTCATAGTTCATGGTAATCACAGTTAAACTCAGTGAGTCTGAGCCCTTAGTTCATAGTGATCGTTTGTTATTGTTAAGTCAAGTTTTAGTTTAAACTTCAAGAACATCGCATATAGGTTTAGTTACATAGTGGCTTCTTTCACTCTTTGTAAATAAATTGTTGCTTTCACTAATTCTCCGTGCTTCCGTGTGTTGTCTGCACTTAAGTCCATACTTCTGGTGGCCTCTGGGCCGTTATAGTAGTCACACATCTGTCTGCTTCCCAGGTGTTTGGTGGCTAATCTAAACTCTACGTAAATTCCATGGTCACATGCTTTCAAACTTATTGGAGTCAAATCTCCAAATACCTTAAATGAATTCTGTATATCAATAAATGTTCAGTTAGTTCTAATTCCTTCTTTCTCCTTGTTGCTCTGTTGGTAATTTTCCTGATTTTATAATCTGTGATTATTGTTGTTAGATACAGCTCAAAATACTATTTTTCTGCCCCACGCCCCTGGTACCAGGGGAAAAAAGGAGGAGATCCCGTTTAATTGGTTATAACACGGGGTGAGAAATATAAGTCTAGACATGTGTGGTATCCACAGAAACCTCTAAATCCAAGCTAAAATGTCATATAAACCATTTCTACATCCTAAAAAAAAAAAAAACACACCGAAAACAAGCCATGATTAAGCGAGTAGTTACGTAAATGTGCAGAAGACAACTAAACAAACAAAACCGAACAAGAAATTCTTCAAACTTCATGTAACAGGCTAAAGAAAGCCCAGTTAGCTTCCAGAACTATTACTGACTCCAAGCACCAAGTTTCACCATGCTCTGACCAAAATTCACTGAATGAGCCACAAAAGAAAACCACAAAAACACATAGCGGCGCAAATGCGCTAAGACAGAAATTGGCTTGCTGTCCCGATTTCCTCCGTTTTTTTTGCTGGTGTGGGGATCATATCATTTTATATCATTTTTTATATCATGTTAATTCTTTTTAACTTTTTATTAAGCTTTGAGCAGTGGCATTTGAATAAACATTTATTCCATTTATTAAACATACAGTTTTAATCATGTTATTACACACATTGCATTTGTGCTCATAATAGAGTTAAGCATATAGTCTAATGAAGGTTGAAAGCTTCGTTCAGCGTTATGTTTGAACTGATATATTGATGAAGTGACTTGAATGCTGTGAATGAATGCCTAACACGCTTACATACACATAAACATGAAGTATAATTTCTAGGGTAAAGGTGAAAGACATCTTGCTTTGTCTCTGCTTGGCAACTAGTGATCCGGGGTCTATAGGATCTGGAGGAGCCAGACAACCATATAGGAAAAAATGCTGTTAAACACGGAAACTTAAACTGTCATTAATTATAACCTATACATGTGATGTTTTGTCTAAAGCGAGAAGAGGCGTTAACCCTGACATAATAAAACCATGCTGAAAGTATGTTTTGACGGAAGATCAGTGTTGGTGATATAAAGATGTGTATCTTTCCACACATGTGTTTAATAAAATCATTGTTTTGACGCACTTGGACCAGAGGTTTGTCTCAATCACAAATCGGGACACTGGTAGCTGGTAGCCACGTGATTCTCAGTATTTACCACGCCTACCTAGCTGCATCAGAGCCATTTTCCTTTAACAACCTCCATTTTAGACCCAACTACAGACACGTGACAGGACAAAAGCCACATGCAGTAAATTTGGGCCCATGTGGGTTTTGGCATTGCAACGTTTGATTGGTTGATTGGTATCATCATTAATGTTGTTGTGAATTTTAGCACTACGGTTAGCATTTACAGGATATTGTTTTGTAGTGATATTATACAGGAAAACTGTTACTCAATAAGGCCCATATACTAGTTGTCTTTTTCTTTCTCTGTAACCCTTTTTTTGGCCTGCTGGTCTGGAAAATCCAACAGTTCATCTATATGTAAACAAGGCACTTAAAACTGGGACAGAGTGCATTCCTTGAGTGCATTCCTCAGTGAAGTCTGCTAAAAGATCACACATAATTAGTTATGTGCCTTTAGGTATATATGGTTAAACATTTTCTAATGCAAATAACTACATGCAGTATTTTACCATGTGCAAACTTATATCACTAAAGGATTCTAAATGTCTAGTGTTTAATGGACCTGTCAAAAGTATGTTGAGATTAGACTGAAGATTCTGTAACTTAACAAAGCTCTTTATGTTAACCGTTATTTTCTCTTGCCTTGTCAACTAAGGATTTATGGTGTGAAAGTTGATGCTAAGGTTGAAGGAAAAACACCAACAAATCACTCTTTTTACCTTGCTCAAAATGTTTATGTGAAGACCATCTGGTTTTTGTGTCAGAACTCAGGATGTAGAAGATCTCGGTAAAGATTTATTGATCTTGTGAGTGCTTTTTTTATTGCCCTTGCTGAACAAAGGATTTTTAACTGTCAGGACGCCACCCCACCCAGTGGGCAGGGTCTGAAACTGAAACTTGTTGTCTGTCTATAAAACTGCTGCACGAAAGAATAAACTTTGAGTCAGTTTGGAATGACACCTAGAACAGTCTCTGCGTCTTCTTGTTTTTCCAAACTACTCCCGGTACTCTGGCCGGTACCGTGATTAACCGTTGATCATGCATGAGAATATTTTAATTTTGTTATATGTTAAAGGATGAACTCTGCTTATTGGTGCCCATGCCTTAGGAGGAAAACTCTATCTACGGACGGAGATTCCCTTCAAATGTGATTCTATTGCCTCAAATGATTAAAAAGAGGTGTCAATCATGCAAATTGACCAAAAGAAACCAAAGTTACAGCCCCTCAGATTTTAAAGGGCCAGAGACCATATTAAATGCTCCATGCGCATGGCGAAAAAGGGCCATTGCCATGTAAATGTGTGGTTAATTCTTCAAATAAATATATTTTTTGTAAGACCATTTGGACACCATTTTTAGGCCTGTTAATAAAATTAATTTATTTCTGCTCTCAAATACCTAAAAAAATCAACTGGCATGGTGTCCAATTGTGTGCCAAAATTGGATGTTTTTGTATGTCTGGATATTCATGTCTTGACAGCATTGTATTTTACTCCCGCAACTCCTGCAAGTTCCCCCACCTAAAATGATGACAGAGGTCATTAATTTGCAGCAGAGGTACACTTCAACTGTGAGAGACAGAATGTGAAAAAAAAATCCATGAATTCACATGGTAGGATTTGTAAAGAATTTATTCGTAAATCAGGGTGGAAAATAAGTATTTGGTCATAAAAAAAATATAAAAAAAATACAACTCAATACTTTGTAACATAACCTTTGTTGGCAATAACAGAGGTCAAACGTTTACTATAGGTCTTTACCAGGTTTGCACATACAGTAGCTGGTATTTTGGCCCATTCCTCCATGTAGATCTTCTCGAGAGCAGTGATGTTTTGGGGCTGTCGCCGAGCGACACAGACTTTCAACTCCCGCCACAGATTTTCTATGGGGTTGAGGTCTGGCTTGGCCACTCCAGGACTTTCAAATGCTTCTTACGGAGCCACTCCTTTGTTGCCCGGGCGGTGTGTTTTGGATCATTGTCATGTTGGAAGACCCAGCCTCGTTTCATCTTCAAAGTTCTCACTGATGGAAGGAGGTTTTGGCTCAAAATCTCACGATACATGGCCCCATTCATTCTGTTCTTAACACGGATCAGTCGTCCTGTCCCCTTGGCAGAAAAACAGCCCCATAGCATGATGTTTCCACCCCCATGCTTCACAGTAGGTATGGTGTTCTTGGGATGCAACTCAGTATTCTTCGTCCTCCAAACACGACGAGTTGAGTTTATACCAAAAAGTTCTACTTTGGTTTCATCTGACCACATGACATTCTCCCAATCCTCTGCTGTATCATCCATGTGCTCTCTGGCAAACTTCAGATGGGCCTGGACATGCACTGGCTTCAGCAGCGGAACACGTCTGGCACTGCGGGATTTGATTCCCTGCCTTTGTAGTGTGTTACTGATGGTGACCTTTGTTACTTTGGTCCCAGCTCTCTGCAGGTCATTCACCAGGTCCCCCCGTGTGGTTCTGGGATCTTTGCTCACCGTTCTCATGATCATTTTGACCCCACGGGATGAGATCTTGCGTGGAGCCCCAGATCGTGGGAGATTATCAGTGGTCTTGTATGTCTTCCATTTTCTGATGATTGCTCCCACAGTTGATTTTTTCACACCAAGCTGCTTGCCTATTGTAGATTCACTCTTCCCAGTCTGGTGCAGGTCTACAATACTTTTCCTGGTGTCCTTCGAAAGCTCTTTGGTCTTGGTCTTGGCCATGGCGGAGTTTGGAGTATGACTGTTTGAGGCTGTGGACAGGTGTCTTTTGTACAGATGATGGTTTCAAACAGGTGCCATTCATACAGGTAACGAGTGGGGGACAGAAAAGCGTCTTACAGAAGACGTTACAGGTCTGTGAGAGCCAGAGATTTTCCATGTTTGAGGTGTATAAATAAATAAATTATTTACAAATCCTACCATGTGAATTCATGGATTTTTTTTTCACATTCTGTCTCTCACAGTTGAAGTGTACCTCTGGTGCAAATTACTGACCTCTGTCATCATTTTAAGTGGGGGAACTTGCACAATCGGTGGCTGACTAAATACTTTTTTGCCCCACTGTATGATGATAGCAATCATTACAAAGTGAAGCATGGGCCATCCAGAGTTAAGTATACTGTTGGCGGCTGATACAATGTGGTATATGCATCACTGGTTGGTCAACTGAAAGTGTACCTTCCACCACTTCACATTAAATTGGGCCTAATGAATGTGGCAATGGATAGTAAAGGAAATGGTTTCCAGTATCTGAAGGATAGGTTTGGAGAAACCAAAATGGATGCCAAGCTGAAAGCAGTATTTTTTATTCGTCCTGAAATCCGTCAAATTATGTGTTATGACACATTCAGATCCAAACTGAACAAACTTGAACTCCCTGCTTGGGATGCATTTGTGCTAGTTGTGCAAAACTTTCCTTTCAACAATCGGGCTGAAACGATGCTGAACTTGTAAGCAACATGTTAGCAGAATATCAAGAACTCGGCTGCCGGATGCAACTCAAAATGTATTTCTTGCATTCTCATCTGGATTTTTTACCTCCAAATTTGGGTGATGTGAGTGATGAAAATGGAGAACGATTCCACCAGTATATTGTCACCATGGAGACAAGATATCAAGGCCACTTCAAACCCAACATGATGGGTGACTACTGCTGGTTTCTGCAGCAGACACTCACAAGTACAAAAGCAAGTGCCTAAAGCACCTTTGAACAGTGTATTGATATTGCATAAAGACTGAAGTGAACATTTTTATTTACACCTTTGTTAATGTGAACAAGTTTTTGTAATCTCTAACAGTTTTGAAGCAAAATGTAGTTATGTACAGTGGCTGTATAAAGAATATAAAATCAGTTTCTCATGTCTGTATGAATAGCCAATGATACTGTGTATAACTTCAGAACCTGATGTCATAGGCAGAATCTAACTATAGATGTGGACTCAGCACACTCAATTTAGTATAAGACACATAGAATACCACAAATAGCAGAAATAATATTTTGTTCTGTGATTCTGTGTAACGTCTAATCAAAGAAATCACTGAGTCAATCCATTTAAAAAAAAAAAAATTACTTACAGAGCTTTGTTGGAGGCTTTGACCACTGGCAGCAGCCTCAGAAGAGCCTCCTCTGAAGCAGAGTATTTCTTCAGGTCAAACACATCCAGATCTTTTTCTGATGACAGTAAGATGAAGACCAGAGCTGACCACTGAGCAGGAGACAGTTTATCTGTGGAGAGACTTCCTGAACTCAGGGACTGTTGGATCTCGTCCACTAGAGAACAATCATTCATTTCATTCAGACAGTGGAACAGATTGATGCTTTTCTCTGCAGACAGATTCTCACTGAGCTTCTTCTTGATGTACTGGACTGTTTCCTGATTGGTCTGTGAGCTACTTCCTGTTTGTGTCAGCAGACCTCGTAGGAGAGTCTGATTGGTCTGCAGTGAAAGACCCAGGAGGAAGCGGAGGAACAAGTCCAGGTGTCCATTGGGACTCTGTAAGGCCTTGTCCACAGCACTCTGATAAAAGAAATGTGGTTTATTTTTTCGTTTAAATATTTTAAATAACTGAGATTTTTGTTCTTCCAGCAGATTGAGTCCAGAGTTGATGAAGGTCAGATGGACATGAAGAGCAGCCAGAAACTCCTGAACACTCAGATGAATGAAGCAGAACACCTTGTCCTGGTACAGTCCTCTCTCCTCTTTAAAGATCTGTGTGAACACTCCTGAGTACACTGAGGCTGCTCTGATATCGATGCCACACCCTGTCAGATCTGATTCATAGAAGATCAGGTTTCCTTTCTGCAGCTGATCAAAAGCCAGTTTTCCTAGAGACTCAATCATCTTCCTGCTCTCTGGACTCCAGTGTGGATCTGTCTCAGCTCCTTCATCATACTTGACCTTCTTCACTTTAACCTGAACCACCAGGAAGTAGATGTACATCTCAGTCAGGGTGTTGGGCAGCTGTCCTCCCTCTCTGGTTTCCAGCACATCCTCCAGAACTGTAGCAGTGATCCAGCAGAAGACTGGGATGTGGCACATGATGTGGAGGCTTCGAGCTTTCTTGATGTGGGAGATGATCCTGCTGGCCTGCTCCTCATCTCTGAATCTCTTCCTGAAGTACTCCTCCTTCTGTGGGTCAGTGAACCCTCTGATCTCTGTCACCATGCAAACACAGTTGCGGGGGATCTGATTGGCTGCTGCAGGTCGTGTGGTTATCCAGAGGCGAGCCGAGGGAAGCAGTTTCCCCCTGATGAGATTTATCAGCAGCACATCCACTGAGGTGGACTTTCTAGGGTCAGTTAGGATTGTAGTTTTGTGGAAGTCCAGAGGAAGTCGACACTCATCCAGACCATCAAAGATGAACACAACCTGGAAGTCTTCAAAGCTGCAGATTCCTGCTTCTTTGGTTTCAGTAAAGAAGTGATGAACAAGTCCCACCAAGCTGAACTTTTCCTCTTTCAGCACATTCAGCTCTCTGAAAGTGAATGGAAATATGAACTGGATGTCCTGGTTGGCTTTGTCTTCAGCCCAGTCCAGGCTGTATTTATGTGTTAAGACTGTTTTCCCAATGCCAGCCACTCCCTTTGTCAGCACTGTTCTGATTTGTTCATCTCTTCCCGGTAAGTCTTTAAAGATGTCTTCTTCTCTGATTGTTGTTTCTGGTCTGTCTGGTTTCCTGGATGCTGTTTCAATCTGTCTGACCTCGTGTTCTTTATTGATCTCTGCAATCTCTCCCTGTGTGATGTAGAGCTCTGTGTATATCTGATTAAGAGGGGTTTTGTTTAATGTTTCTGAAATTCCCTCAACCACACACTGGAACTTCTTCTTCAGGTGAGATTTCAGTTTGGACTGACCCCTTTTCAGAGCCTCTAAATGAAAACAACAAAATAAAAGATAAGAGATATTAGCATTATTAGTGTGTTGTGGAATTGTTTATACAGAACAAAGAAATGTAACTGCGCCCTCTCCTGCATTTTGACATTACTTTTCTTTCAGATCTTTTTCTGATGTATAAATTCTTTTTTATTTTAAATAATTAGACAAAACCCTATCTAATGTTCTTGTGCACTTGAGGAAAAAAGGAATTCTGTCAAGTTTTCAAAACTTTGACCTCAGTGACATCATCTCGGAGTCCTAAGTTAGTGCTGCTTTCACTTTTGAAAATCATTTAAATCTCTTGAGTTCACCATCGGGTGATTCACCCTCCACATCTTCTCGAGCTCTTCTCTGAGCGATTGGTACTTCTCCAGCTTCTTGTGTTCCTTCTTCCTGATGTTGCTGTCATTCGGAACTGCTACATCTATCACTATGGCCATCTTCTACCAGAGTTTTGTCCATCTATATCTGGAAGTCCCACAGGATCTTAGCTCGGTCATTCTCCACCACCCTTGGGGACATCTCCCATTTTGACCTCGGGACTTCCAGGCCATACTTGTCACAGATATTTCTGTACACTATGCCGGCCACTTGGTTATGGCGTTCCATGTATGCCCTGCCTGCTAGCATCTTGCACCCTGCTGTTATGTGCTGGATTGTCTCAGGGGCATCTTTACACAGCCTGCACCTTGGGTCTTGCCTGCTGTGATTGACACCAGCCTCTATGGATCTTGTGCTCAGAGCTTTTTCCTGTGCTGCCATGATTTGTACCTCTGTGCTGTCTTTCAGTCCAGCTTTGTCCAGTCACTGGTAGGATTTCTGGATGTCAGCCACCTTCTCTATCTATGCAGGGGCTTGTCCTTCCATGATGGTTCCTCCTCATCCTCCTCTTTCTTGAGTTTCTGCTGCCTGAGGTATTCACTGAGCATGCGGTCGGTACTGACGCTCACCAGTCCCCGGCCTCTTTCCTTCCGCTTGGCATATAGCCTCAGGGTGCTGGAGTTGGGGTGAAACCCTCCATCCATGGTCACGAGCTTCCTCATCTTGATGTCGGTGACTTCTATCTCCTTTTTTAGCCAGCGTATTATCCCAGCAGGGGTACCTGATCATGGGGAGGGCGTAGGAGTTGCGGATAAGTGGAAGGATGGATAGTTTAATGTATCTTGATGAGTATCATATGTTGCTTTAGATGAGTTTCATAGAGATACTCTATAACTATAATAATTGTCAAAAGTATTAGGCAAATCCTGTACTAGGTTCAGCTAGATTGTTTAGATCAACTTTGGATTACATAGTTAGATAACAAGCTAGTAATTTTGGAATAATAATCATTTGAATAGAGTAATAATTCAGTCATTATAACTGTAGGGATATCATGCTGGAACACATAACGTCATAATAATTTACAATGGTAAAACACTGGAAAGTGTATAAAGCACCTGATTGGTAACAGTTCTAAAAACACATTTCAAAAATTTTAAAATATATACAAATAAAAGAAAAATTAAATTAACATGAGAGTGAGTAAACAGACCTTTGTTACACAGATGTGTGGCCTCACCTTTCTTTACAAATGATGATCGATGCAGTTCAGAGAAGAGAACTGGATCTAGTTTCCGAAGATGTTTGATCATTATCCTGCAGGCTTTGTTTCCTTTTTTCCTAACTGTGTCAACAAAGCACCGAGCCTTATTTGCTCTGGATTTGTTTTCTTCTATTATTGATTCTTTTTCCAAATCATCTAAAATGGCATCACTAACAAGGGCTTCAAGGAGCTGTGTAAGGATTTCTGTTGACACCCTCCTCACAAATTCTCTCCGCAACATGAGAAGCTCCTCTAAATGAAGAAAAAATAAACACAAACATCTATCTTAGTAAACTTAACACTTTTAGGAAGATGTGCCAATAGATTAAGATTGATAGATTTCACATGTGAGTGAATTCCAATGACTTTATATTTGAATCTAAAAGTCCCATGAACTCCCAAGATGGAAAGTATAAGCACAGTGTTGTGCCATTTCTTCAAGTACCTGAAATCTATTGTTATCTAAGGGAGGTCGTTTCCAAAACTCTTATTCTTATGCTCCCTGCTTATTGCCCATAAAACTTCACAATATACATCCTGTTGGGCAGGCTGTTTCCATCTAGACAGAACCTGACTCACAGACACAGGTTTGTAACTGTGTCTCGGTCTGCTGCAGTAGAAATGCTAAACATATAAATTAGAAACAGCTACATTGATTTACGAGATTTGTTAACTTGTATCCGCACTTACGGACCCTCTAGGGACCCACTTGCAGTGAGTTTTTGCTTCAGTGTAGCCTAGTGTTTAGTCGCTCTCCGCACACTTTCATTGATGACATGACGTGGGTCTCTTACCTGATCAGCAAATTGCGGGAGCGAGCCCTGAGGGGGGCAGTGATGGGTGTTGACCCATTCCTTGCCGTTCTACTCCTATGACATGTTTTTAGGTCAGTTTAAAACAACGTTTGCTTAACCTGTTTCTGAGAATGGTTCACTTCGAAAATTGCTAACCCTTCGTCAGGGTCAGTGAAGTATAGCAGCGGAGGTGGGCTGGCCAGATCAAGCGTAACAGGGGGTATTTCTCCGTTGAATGAGACTATGACAGATCAGCTCACCACCCGTGATGAGCCTGCTTCAGGTTAGGAAAAGGAAAGGGTTAGGGAACTTTTCCAAGTTTCCTCACGTTAGTTCCACACACAGTTCAGCACCACACTGGAACCTATGCAAATTGGCTGGTCCCAGTTGTCCCCGGAGGAGAGGGAGCAACTTTTTTTCTTGTGGATCTTATCTGTCATCCACCCAGCTAATCAGCCCACATAACAAAATTGGTATGGCCTACACAATGTGCTTAGACATACCGCAAAGAATGACGGACCTTTGGTGGCCCAGACCTGGTTTGCCAGAGATGGCCCACACATGGGCCAGCACAAGGCCAGTTGCATACACACTGCTGGCCCTGTGCTGTCCCAGAACAGTTTCAGCTCTGGCCCCAGATATCAGCCTAATGTGTACCTTAATCAAGTCGTGTAATAACAACATGTGCCAGAACATTCAAAAGTAACATGACAAAACTGTTCAGACACTGATTCTTATATAACACTTTACTACTCTCCCTGATTGTGCTCTCTACAACAAGCCACATTCACCTAATCACACACTTTCTCTTAACTGAGTGCTTCCTAACTACATTAATACATATTCACACTCTCGACATGCAGACTGGAGGAGCCAGGGATCGAACCACTAACCTTCTGATCAGTAGGTGACCTGCTCCACTGCCTGAGCTACAGCCACCAGGTGGTAAACATGAGTAAACCGTTAGTAGGCTTTGGATAAAGTGTAAAGTCACAAACCTGTCAAACCTGCATTTGAAACATTGGCTACCACAGCAGTATAGTATTGCAACATGGCATTTGGGTCTTCTAACTAAAATAGGAAAATAGGAACATAAACAGTGCCGTCATTGCCAGATCTGGTGCACATCTGGTTGACATACACTCTGCCATGACACCAGTCAGTCAGAAGTGCCAGCTTGTTGCCAGATCTGGGCCAGACCTGTTTTCTGCAGGCCTGGGCCACATAAACCAGACCACAATTGAGCCAGATGTGGCATGCCATCACATAGACAGTGCCATCTATGCCAGGCCTGGCCCATATCTTTACGACATACGTCTTATCATGCCAGAAGTCAGCCAGCAGTGGACTTGATACCAGATCCGAGCCAGACCTGCTTGTTACGTGGGAGTGACGTCAAGCCCTTATAAATTGGGGTTCTGAGCAAAGTCTAATAAATGTTGAAATCCCAAAACGATTAGATATTCTAGATATTCCCCTCATGCCATTAGAGCCCCCCCCCCCAAACACACACACACCACACCAATTGCCTAGCTTCAGCGTGCACCCTAGGCACCTTGTGGAAGACACAGAACAACCATTTATAGTCTGGACTGATCACAAGAACTTGACTTACTTACTGCATGCTACAAGATTAAATGCTCGGCAAGCCCTGCTACTCTTTGGTCCTTTAACGTCTCAACTTCTTACCGTCCAGGTTCTAGGAAAGTAACGCCAGATGCTCTCCCCCGCCAGTTTGACTCTGACTTGAATCACTCAGAGTTACCTTTTATACTTCTGGTCAGCTGCAGGATTGGGGCAGTCTCATGGGACGTGGAGGATCCATTTATTGCGCACTTCAAATGGAAACAGATATTGGGTCTGGCAGACTGGTGCTATGCACCCGCGGTGGTTCGTTCAAAGGTCCTTGAATGGATTCACACCTCCAAGTTCGCCTGCCACACAGGCAGAGGTAGGACTTTCACTTTGATTAAAAGACACTTTTGTTCGGAGACATTGGACAGGTACATCAGGGAGTATGTGGCCACTTGTACTGTGTGTGCCAGGAACAAGTCACGGAATCAGCGTCCTGCAGGACTGTTGCAGCCATTACCCAAACCAAATGGCCCATGATCCCATATCACATTGGATTTTGTCACAGGACTCCTGGTTTCTGCAGGAAAAACTGTCATACTCACCATTGCAGATAGATTCTCAAAGATTCCCCACAGCCTCCTGGGGCAGGTGGAACACATCTTCCAACTCCATGGGATCCCTGCAGAAGTAGTGTCTGATAGGGGTCCACAATTTTCATCTCAGGTTTGGAAGGCCTTTTGCACAACCTTGAGGGCTAAGCCCTGCCTAAGGTCTGATTATCATCAACAGACTAATGGATAAACTAAACACCTTAATTAAGAGCTTGAGACCACACTGTGTAACCACCCATTACCCTGCCACCTGGTCTGCTTCTCTCTGGGTTGAATATACTCACAAAACTCTTGCCTTCTATGCCACAGGCTTGTTCCCATTTAAAGTATTCATAGGTTATCAGCTGCTGCTTTTTCCTCAGCAAGAAACTGAGCTCACCATTCCGTCCATCCAACACCACCTGCAATGTTGCCATGGTTTCCTACAATGGACCTTTTAAGGTAGACAGAGTAATTAGCCCTACGGAGGTCAAGCTAACACTCCCTCCATTGTTACGGGTTCACACTTTTTTCCATGTCTCTCATGTTAAATTGGTGCTCTCAAGCCCTCTGTGCCCTCCTTCCGATGCCCCACCTTCACCCCAGCTTATCATTGGACACCCGGCCTACTTGATCTTCAGCTAACCTGTGTTAGTGTTAGGCTGTCAAAGCTTTCTTGTCTTTTGTCATAGTTAATATTCTTGTTTACCTTGTGTTTTCTCTGCTTTCAGTAATCTGCCTGTTCACCTTGTTCATCTCTTAACTATACTGACGTTTACTAGGACACTGGTCTTCTTGGCAAATTAAGTTCAGTTCATGCCCCGCTTTTCTCATCACTCCATCTGCCTGCCTTCCTCTCACAGCAATTGGGATTCATTGGATCACTTCATATGGAAAAATGCCAACTGGAGACTCACCCGGACCTTTTGGACTATCTTTCCGCTTCCCCGCCATCCTCCACCTGCTTTGAGTGAGACATTTTAACTCCTAACACTGTTTTCCCCGATAAACTACTGGAACTCTCACTTCACGGACAATAAAATCTGAACTGCACCATAGCTTACAATTTATGCTTCATGCCTTTTTCAAGGCTCATGTTTGTGCCAAAGTTCACAGTTTATGGTTGTTTGTTCACAGCTCACACTTGTGCCATAATTCATAGTTTATGTTTGTTAAATCACAGCCTGTAAATAAAACTCAGTATCACATCTATCAATGCTTCCATCTGTGTCTGCATTTGGATTCATTCTCCTTGTCTGGCCTCCAGGCCGTAACACTGGCCAGCACGGACTGTTGTCATTCATGTGTTAGTGATAAAATATGTCAGCCTTAGTCTCAGCACTTAGGTCCTCGGGTCTGGTATAAATATAACAAAAAGTGATCAAGCTTTTGCTCACTATATTGAATCATGAATGAATGATTTAATTGATTTTTAATCTACAAATTTAATCTACATCCAAATGTCCATATCAACTTGTGTCTTGTGGGATTAGAGAGTCACTGAGCAGCAGTGTTGGGACTAACGCGTTATTAAGTAACGCGTTACAGTAACTACGTTATTATTGTGGTAACGAGCACGGTAACTAGTTATTATGCCAAAATCAGGAACGCGTTAGTCGTAACTGGGATTTAGATAGGGTCGTTACTCGTTACTTCGTGTGGTGGCTATCACGGAGCTTCCACAGATTCAGTAACATTAGCAAGTGGTGGAGGCCAGCAGGAGGATGAGAGAAAGCAACACGTTCTCAGGCTGGAGAAAGGGGACGCAGAAGGAAAAGAGACCCGAGGCGGCCGCCGGTCCAAGTGTGAACTGAACTTCAGGTAAGAAGTTATGACCTGCAGTCTATCTGGGTCAGATATAAACCAAGTTTAGGTGGACTTTATTTTCGTTATTCTGACTTTTTACGTACTGCGTGCTAGCTAGCATGACGGAGTTTCTATACAGCTGGGTGGGTGCTATGAAGTTAATGATGTTGAACTTTATTTTGTTCATAAGTTATTAGAGTTGTCAACCGTCCCGTCTGGTATTCAGAGAAAATATTACGCGTTTCTTATTGAGGTGAAAAGGAACAGTTTGTCCCGTAATTCAGCTACAATGAAAAAGACACTAAGCTGGAGTTATTCTATGTCTTTGCTGCACAGCTGCCTCTTCTCCTCTAATTCTCCCCCCTCCCTCTCCCGTTTCTACTTCAATCATGAAAACTGATCAATGATCAGCTGATCGGCTCTCTTGTTTGTTTATCGCCCACTTTGCGCCGAAAGAGGAAACCAGCGGATGTCGCGCTAAACAACAGCAGCACGTTTAAGCTTGATCAGCTGTTGTTAGAATTTATTTAATATTAATTTCTAGTATCAGCTGATGTTTGCTGGAGCCACAGCTGCAGAAAAGCTGCTGGTCATGATATCGGTTTGTATATCTGGTGAGAGGGAAACATGAAGATGAAACCAGGAGATGTCCTTACTGAATCATCAGAGCTGAACAGGTGATGGAGAAACAGGTTTACCTTTTAGGTGACATGAATGAGTTGAAGGGAAGTTATGAACTGTTTCTGAGAGACAAATAACACCAGGATCCTTTTTTAGGTAGCTGACAGCTGGTAACTGTGCAGGTGCGGATCTAGCAAAGTTTTGCCAGGGGGGCCAGATAGGGCTTTAACAGGGAGAGGTGGGCACAAAGAAATACTTTTCTATCTTATTCTCATTTAAAATGTCTAGCTTTTAAAAAATAATTATCTGAATCTTACAACAAACGATTGATAGATTGATGCATATATACCATCAAAACAGTGTACATCACTGTCACAACAGCGTTTGTTTTCATTCAAAGGCTTTATCATTTTTCCTATAATTGACACTCTAGTCAAAGTGTCGGGGCCAATTTTCTGTCCCAGTCCAGCCATGTATGCAGCTAATCTGCAGTCTGGTGTTACCAACATCTTCCTATTCAGAAGGCAGAATTTCCGAGGTATGAGTACAATCGAAAGCACCACGACTGCAGTTTTTGTGTTGGATGTAAAAGGCGTGACGTAGGCTAGAATCATGGCAGCAGTCAATGACGGTCCAGGCGTGGGATTTCTCTCGTGGAAATATGCACATTATCTTTTCCTGTCTATTGGTAGGTGGCACAGTGCACTTGTGGCAAGTAAACAAGCTAGAAGACTGCCAAAGTTATGGAAGCAACACATTAACAAGAGAATTCTGAGTAAAACCAAAGTTACTTTCCCTAGTAACTAGTTACTTTGAAAGTAACGAGTAACTTGAAGTAACTGAGTTACTTTTGAGAGAAGTAACTTGTAATGTTTTAAAGTAACTTACCCAACACTGCTGAGCAGTAAAGGATTTGTCCTTTGTTGGTCATGATAATGTTTAACAGTGTAGTTGTAGCAGATGTTGACTCTTACCTTCTGATGAAACTGATAAAGCTCCTTGGGATGAGAGATTTCCTGCTGGAGGAAGGCACATCTTGAATTACAAAACTGCCATTTGAGAGTGAAAATATTTTAGGCTTCAAAGCCATATGCAGTGGGAAAAAAAGTATTGAATTCATCATCAATTTTCTTAGTAAATATATTTATAAAGGTGCCACTGACATCAAATTCCCAGCAGATATCAGTAACCCTTCCAATCCACACATGCAAAGAAGCATAGATGTCTATGAATTAAGTTATGTGTAATACTGAGAAATAATAATGGGAAAAAGTGTTAAACACATGAAGAAAGGGTGGTGCAAAAAGGCATGGAAAGTCATGGCACCAACTGAGGCTGCAGATATAGCCGTGCCATAAGGGAAATCAGTGAAAGTACAGGGACAAGAGGAGAAAAAAGAACTCTACTCAAACTGGGCACCTAAATGAGAGACCAGTTTGACGACAGTAAAAAAACACCTCAGCACAAAAAAGCACATGAATATTCGCATCTACACTATGTAAGCCTGTGACATGCATTTCGGATGGGTGAGGGTGAGTGAATGCATATCTGTGACACTTGTGTACTTGCTTGTGTGTGTGTGTGTGTGTCCTGTTTTCACCTTTCACCCAGTTAAGCGGAAGTCAACAGTCTGCAGCCTACGGAGGTGGGCTTGAAAGGATATGGGCAAAAGTGTCAAACAGTCCCGTTGTCAAGGAGAATTTTTGATGTTCCCATCAGCCTTGGCCTTTGAGCCAAATGAGATGATGATAATGGCTATTTGGGTTAGCACGAACAGACTGCATCTGAAATTTACAGTTGTTCTTAATGACCATCACTGGTCACCAGGTGTATCAATTTCCCGTTGAAGAGCAATAAGATTCTCCAAGATCTTCCCCATATTGCGTTTAATAAGAACAGGCTGAGTACTCATGGCTCTCACCATTGCTTCGATCATAGGGGCCAGCCTTGTGGGGATTTGAACAGCTGTAGTCAATTTCTTCAGTAAGCCAGGGCCAAGTCAGCTCCGATCACCAAGAACCCTGTTATCGTGGTTCCAAATAGGTAGATGTCTTCAATGTCATCAATTGACAGTCCCACCAGGCACACGACGAGCCAGTTCTACCATCCATCCATTGTTTATCCGGCAGGGAAAGTCGCTCCAGGATAGTTGGACTCTCCTGAACTCAGGCTTCTCGTTGAGAGGAGAGCGTCAATTGCATTTAGAGAACAGTTGATGAAATCCATGATTCTTGTTTAGGTTTTAGAGAACAGGACTGAGAGGCTCTTCTGGGGCTAGAGATAGACACGACTAGACATAAGACATACGAAGCCAAGCAGTAAAGATAAAGGAGGGAGAGAGATGCATCTGCCCCCATCAGAGCCAAAGCAAGAAGGGAGAATGAATAGAAAATATGTACCAAAACATTTGTGATAGAAATCTGGTGCTACCTATCTACGGAGTCCCGCAGAGGACATGGGAGAAAAAAAAATTAGGGAGGAAAAAAAAATTTAGGGAGAAAAAAAAAATTAAGACGGACTTTGGCGAGATCTCGCAAAACAAACTCGGGATCTCGCAAAAGTATTGCAGATCTCGCAAAACTTTCTCGCGAAAGTTGAATTCCAACAATGGCGGCAGCTACTTAGTTGTAATATTACTCTTTCTGGGTCACAAAATACACTTTTAAGATATTTTGAGGCGTGAATGTAGTTGTGTAAACGTCAGATACCTGCTCGGTTTACAAGACATCACATATTTGCAAAAGTGCTCCGACGTTTTTGGAGATCTGACACCCACTAGCTCGAAGCTAACGGGAGGTCGAGACCTACTACAGCCGTGAGGAACACCGCTTTCCCGGCACATCGTGCCTCGACCTCCCGGTCGGCTTCGAGCTGGCGGCCACTAGCTCGAAGCTAACGGGAGGTCGAGACCTACTACAGCCGGGAGGAACACCGCTTTCCCGGCACATCGTGCCTCGACCTCCCGGTCGGCTTTGAGTTGGCGGCCTCCAAAGAATGCGGCTAAAACTTTTGCGATATCTCGTAATACTTTTGCGAGATCCAGAGTTTGTTTTGCGAGATCTCGCAAAAGTCCGTCTTAATTTTTTTTTTTCTCCCTAATTTTTTTTTTTCCTCCCTAATTTTTTTTCTCCCATGTCCCCTGCGGGGCTCCGTACCTATCAGAATGAATAAGATTAAATGAGAGCGAATGTTTCAGCAAGACAATGATTTCTCAATTTGTTTCCCAGAGAGAAAATAAAGCTGCCAGCCTGACTGAATCCAACCAAATCAACAGAAAATCTATGGAAAGAACTAAAGTTCAGAGTTCATAGAAGAGGCCCACGGAACCTTTAGGATTTTAAGACTGTTTGAGTGTAACCCAAAATCCTAACTGAGCTTTGCATGTGACTAGTTTCTCCATAGAGCAGGGACCTTGAAGCTTGAACCTTGAAGCAGGCACCAACAAAGGCTTTTGTATAAAGTATTAAACAAATTTCAGTATGTAAGTTCAATATGTTTTCCCTGTGTCATTTCTCATTCTTACAAATAACTTAATTAATGTCAATAACTTTTTAAGAAATATATTTACTTAGAAAAATGGTGTCGCATTGAATACTCATCTCATCCGCTCCATATCTGTCATGAAACACAAAAAGAAGTCACAAAACTGAACTACAGTCAGGCTAATACAGCCTGAATTTTTAATACATTTTATGAAATGAATTTGACAATGATGTGTGTTCATTCTGCACTGAGGCCCATATGGAAAACAAATAGTAAAAATTTATATGTGATTACTCATGAAAGTGGCCACTTTCATGAGTAAATCATGTAGACCTTATGTCTGTGAAGGTTCTCAGTCATCCAGGTCATCGTTGTCAAAGGAGCTTGCAAAGAAAGGCGTCTGGACTGGGACTCTCCACCATTTGACCTTAGAACTGAAGAAGCTTCTCGGATGAGAGGTGAAACGTCTTCAAGTAACTTAAAGAAGTCCAGACGCCTTTCTTTGCAAGCTCCTTTGACCATGTAGACCTTATATGATTTACTATCTTTCACTTTCTCATTGCTTTCATACATTGTTTTAGTAAGTACCCAAAACATACAAGTTTCATTATATAATTTTTCAAGGGATCTTATATCTGTTTTTACTCTTATATGCTTTTCATACAAGTTTCACACAAGACAGATACAAACTTTATAAGATTTATATATATCTTTTCCATATGGGGGGTTTCATGTCATTTTCCTCTCGGTCACCTTCTTTCATCTTCTTTGAAACTGATGTTGCCACTTCCATCACATGGTCATTAGTATATGTCTGCATCATCAAATATATAGTTTCCAGTATGTCTAGGTTCTCCAAATGGCACTTTTCCAGGGTTATGAAATCACCAACAGGAACACCAACAGGAACATCCTGCAGGTGCCAGTGGAAAAGTTGCAACTCCTCCTTTTCCAAATTTTCCAACATTTCCTGCAGCTGCTCCTGAACAGACTTATCCATCTTTGATCTTTAACCCTTTAAGACCTACCATAGAACCAAGTCCGCCTGAGCTTATATTATATTTTTACATGCTGTGGAGCCATTTTTGGGAGCATTTCAACTTGGTATACATCAATACAACCATTATAGTCCAAATTTTAATAATATGTCTTCATTAAGTGCATAGTAATTACATAAATTGCAAAAAACGTTTTTGTTTTTTTAACATATATTTCTAGTTAGAGAAATTTAAGAGGCTTATCCCTCAAAACTGTAAATACAAAAAAGTTGCACAAAATAGTTTCCCATGACAGGAAATTTATTTTAAGTGTCTTCATAGTTTTATTTTTGAAATACACCAATTTTTATATACTGCAGGAAAAATGAAAATAAATATTATAATGCAAATTTGCAAGACAACAGCATATGCATCAAAATAAACTATTTCCAGCAGTGCAATATGAGTCCTAAGCATCTCAGAAACGACACAGAAAGTCATAAAGTCAAACATAACTTTTAAAAACACCAGTATGGGCTCATAAGGCCTTGATGTTAAAAAAAAAAACTACATTTCCGCAAAATGACGTCACTTTCGGTTTCGGGCAGGACATGGCGGACATGCGATAGTTCACGCTGGTGGACGTAGGAAGTGTTACAAACAGCTGATCGGATCGGCAAAGCGTATTTCTGGAATATTGTGTTTTTGTTGCTGCAAGTGCTTTTTATCCAGTTTTTGCAAAGCTATATGTGGAAGGAAACTGTGACCGAGGACAAGCTGATGGCATAAGATGTAAGTACAACTCCTCCTTTCATATGCAAAAAAAACTAGTGCGATAGCTTACGTGGTTGCAGAGCTACCGGGATTTAAAAATAGTTACGCAAAACGGAGCATGTCCGATCCGACCGGCTTTAAAGGGTTAAAAACATGAGAGGAGAAAGACAGAAAAACTGCTAATATGACAGAGCAACGGTAAGACTGTTTAAATCTAAAGAAATACTAACAGCTCACCTCTCTGCAGCCGACAGTGGCTGGGCTTTAAAACCAATGGGCTGACCTTTAAATTTGAATTTGAATTTGAATTTGATTTAGACCTGGGTGGAGGTGCAGGTTGGTCCCTGTGAATAATGATGGAGCAGTGATGTGAGTGCTGAGCTGTGACATGGAGAAGAGTCATGGACAGTTAGAGATGGTCATCTCACCTCTGAGCTTTGGTCTGGCTCTCATGTTCCCCACACAGAGTGCTTTTAGAGGGAGGGACTCCCTCCTCTCTGTCCTCACACTGATCCATGCTGCTCAATTCACATCAGCTCACACACACTTTCTACCTTCACCTGCAGAGGAAACACAAATCATTCATGTGCACATCAACTGAAATCCTCCTTTCCATCATGTGTGCTGTCCAAATATCAGCTGCTTCTTTCCTGCTTCATCTCAGTGTCAGCTGGATGCAGTCAGACAGCAGTGTGAGGCAGAGGAAGCTGCCATCAGCTGCTCTACTTCTACTATGAGTCCACTAGATGGAGGTATGAAGTACACACGATGCATTCACTGACACACACTGATTCACTGTGACTGGAAGCTTCAGTCAATTCAACACGTGTGAACAACATTTTCAAACATTTCAGCTGATCAATGTTTCAAAGAGGATCAGCAGAGTTAAAAACTTCACGTTTATTATTCCTGCTGAGTTTGCAGAGAACTGCACACACACTGATTTACTGTTTTGGAAACTAGAGACACGTTTTTAAGTAAAGGTTTAACTACAGCTAGCTTGAAGGGCTGTGGTACATAGCCAATTATTAGAGATAATTGATAATATTTAAGATTGAAGCATTAATTAATGCCAGGACTTCTTTGAGCAGTCTTGTAGGAAGACTGCTTCATCATTACTCATTAAAGATCAAAGACACATTGATGGTTTGGAGGAAGCAATTATTGAAGTTAACTCAGAAAGATCCATCAGACAGAGTCTAAACAATTATCTAAACTGTCTGTCGGCTTTAAAGATGGCGCGGCCACATCCAGACACCTTCCTGACTGCTCCGCTCAGACTATGCACCTTTTTAGGTGTTTACTTATTTTTTGCTCTGGTTTACATCCCAAAATCCTCTAGTTTTATAGTCTACGACAGCAGATCACTTATAAACATCGGTGACAAGGTTGCACATTTAATCTTGGACACGCTGGCCAACGTACAATCGCTGGAGAACAAGCTCAATGACCTAAGAGATGTAGACTGGGACATGTTCAGAGCATGCACAGTTGACAGCAACGAGTTTATGGAAGAAGCAGTATGCTTCGTCAACATGATAGCGGAGGAGATTATCCCCACTGCGAGAGTCACCCCATTCCCGAACCAGAAACCGTGGGTGGACAGATCGATCCGCGCTGCAGTGAACACCAGGACCGCCACCTACAATGCCTACAGAGCGCTCAAAAGATCTACCATCATCCCTGTGCCCAAGAACAGCAAACCCTCATCCCTGAACGATTACCAGCCAGTTTCACTGACCTCGGTAGTAATGAACGTGTTTGAGAGGCTGCTGAAGAGCATCGTCTCCTCTTCCATCCCAGACACCACAGATCCACTCCAGTTTGCCTACCGACCCAACAGATCCACAGAGGACACCGTCGCCCATGTCACACCCTTGTCAATGTGTTTCTTGCCACATGGACAAGAAACAGGGTAACTATGTGAGAATGCTATTTGTTAATTACAGTTCAGCGTTTAACACAATAGTGCCCAGCAGACTGTTCACAAAGCTCAGGGATCTAGGACTCAACAGCTGTCTGTGTGCATGGATGTTGGACTTCTTCACTGGCAGAACACAGGAGCACCACAGGGATGTGTCCTCTCACCACTGCTCTACTCCCTCTACACTTCAGACTGTGTGGCCACCCATGGCTCCAACACCATTGTGAAGTTTGCTGACGACACAGTGGTGTTGGGTGCCATCTCCAACAACAATGAGGGAGCCTACATGGATGAAGTAAAGGATGTGGCATCATGGTGCCAGGATAACCATCTCCAGCTGAACGTTGGCAAGACCAAGGAGCTGGTGGTTCAGAAGGAGTTGGTGGTGGACTTCAGAAGGGGTCAGCACAGAGACTACAAGCCCATTATCATCAATGGAGCTCCAGTGGAGAGGGTGCAGTCCTTCAAGTATTTTGGTGTCCACATCTCCTCAGACCTGGCATGATCTTCCCACATTCAGGTGAAGAGCCAAAAAGGCTAGGCAGCGCCTGTATCACCTACGACAACTGAGGAAGTTCAGGGTCTCTCTTGTGATCCTCAGGATTTTCTATACAGGCGCTGTGGAGAGCATCCTCACACAGAACATGACATCGTGGTTCGGGAACAGCTGTGTGAAGGACCAAAAAGCTCTCCAGAGAGTGATCCGTACAGCAGAACGCTGCTGCAGGATTGCTCTCCCCCCGCTTCAGGACACCTACACCAGGAGATGCCGGACTAGAGCAGCGCAGATACTGAAGGACCCGTCCCGTCCTGGCAACAAACTGTTCCAACTTCTGCAATCTGGTAGAAGGTTCCGCATCATCCGGGCAAGGACAGAGAGACTCAAGAGGAGCTTCTATCCCCAAGCCATCCGTGCCCTAAACACACACACTCGCCCTCTCACATCATCTATAACTGACTGAGACAGGACTCTCTTCCAGACACTAAACCAAGGCACAATGTACATTCCAAATTCCTTTAATTTTAAATATGTTTATATGGTAGAAGACAAACACACACACACATACACACTCACTCACACACACACACACTCACTCACACACACGCACACACACTCACTCACACACACACACACACACACCCACCCTCTCACAGCATACATAAGTGACTGAGATGGGACTCTCTTCTAAACACTCTAAACCCACTGGCACAATGTACATTTCAAATTTTTTCTTAATTTTAAATATGTTCATATTGTTTTTTCTTATTTAATTCACTTAATGTACAGAATTCACCTGCTTGCTGCATACAATGCACATTTACCTAATGTACAGTATATAATATATAATGTTCTTCTTCTCTCCCCCCTTTTGCACAAGTCAAGGAGCGTGTCAGCTTACATTTCACTGCGTGTTATACTTGTATAACTATGCATGTGACGAATCTTGAATCTACAGTATTCAAAGTAGTTATAAATAATTTTTTCTCTAATGGTTAACATTTAATTGTGAACAAATTCATGCATTCATTACGGGTAAATGTTAAAGGAATGATTGCTCAACAGAGCTCTGGCTCTGTCAGCATGGCTAAAGCATTAAAAAGGGTCTAGCTTTACAGATGTGTTTTATAATAAGGGAAACGATGTCAGGGCCTGGGTCTGTGACCCAACGTTTTGAGTTTATTTTGTATTTTTGATTGTCTTATGTTAAGTTTGTGATAAGTTTTTTTTTGTCATTATTTACTTAGTGTCTAGTTGAGTTTTAGTTTAGCAAAAATTATCATCCATGTCCCCTGGTTTATGTGTCATGTTTCTGGTCCAGTCTGTCATGTTTTCATGTCTGTGTCCATGTTGTCAAGGTTGTGTGTCATATCTATGTCTCTCCATGTTTCTGGTTTATTTTGAAGAGTCTATTGTTTCCATGTTCAACATGTTTTGTTTTCCTTCATCCTGTGGCGTAATGTTTATTTGTGTCAGTGGTGTCTCCCCAGGTGTTTCCACTTCCCTCATTACCCTTCTGTGCATTTAAGTCCTCGTGTCTCCTTCTGTTCTTTGTCAGGTCGTTTGTTTATGTCATGTCAAGTCAGGGCCCTGTTTCAGGAAGCCGGTTTAGTGGAAAAACTGAGTAAGTATACCCTGAGTTAACGAAAACTCTGGGTTTTCGGTTTCACAAAGCGAGTTCAGATGAAGCCTCAGTGAGTCACTATGACGACACACTCCGTGAAGCTAACCTGCCCCCTAGCAGGTTTACTACAACTAACCCTGACTGTCTCCGCCCCTTTGTCGGAAACCTGACAGTAGGAAGTGTCAGACATGGCGTGCACCTTCCTTGAAGAGCCAGTAGATCGTGAAGCCCAAATTCTCCGCAGAGCTCTCCGCCGGGAGAGAGTGATCAGAGCGCGTTTGGACATTTTATCATTTCCTGATGATTTTCTGTGCGAACGTTACCGTTTCTCAGCACAATCTATAAGTTATTTGGATAACATCCTCAGGCCATATATTACGCATGTGACACATTGCGGACATGTTCTCAGTTCTGTACATATTATTTGTATTGCACTTCGGTTTTTTGCAAACGGGAGCTTTCTGTATAATATTGGTGACGCTGAGCACGTTTCCAAGGCTACCGTCTGTCGGGCAGTCAGGAATGTTACAGTTGCACTGAAACGTCTCCTGTACTCGTTTGTGGTGTTCCCCGGTCACAGACCCACAAGATTTATCAAAGAGGGATGCCACAAAATTGCAGGTATCAGGATGAACAAAACTTAATTTATGATGTGGTGATACTTGGACTACTACTTAAATTTCACATTTATTTTCAGGGTTCCCAGGCGTGATTGGCTGTACAGATGACACTCACATTCCAATCATTGCTCCTTCAGTAAATGAAGGAGACTATGTGAACAGGAAGTCTTTCCACAGCATTAATGTACAGGTACATAGTTCCCTGTAGCATTTCAAACTAACAAATTATTTCATTATAGTAATGGATGCTAATTTGTGTTCTCTGCACTGTGAAGATCATATGTGATGCTGCCAACATTATCACAAATGTGGAAGCCAAGTGGCCAGGCTCTGTCCATGACTCACAAATATTCCGTGAATGTACACTGAGCACAAAATTTGGACATGGTGAGTTGAAAATACTTTAAAATATATAAAGACCAATTGCTTCAGGGACATTTGAACTGAAGTGTATCCTTCTGTCTTAGGAGAGTTCACTGGCTACTTGCTTGGTGATAGGGGGTATCCATGTTTACCCTATTTGCTTACCCCTTACCCTGACCCTGAACCGGGCCCACAGCAGCGATATAATCTGGCTGATTGCAGGACAAGAGCCAGAATTGAAATGACTATCGGAATGCTTAAGGCCCGGTTCCAGTGCCTGCAAAGACTCAGGGTCACCCCAGAAAGGGCATGTGACATTATTGTGGCATGTGTGATTCTTCACAACATTGCCACAATTAGAGGAGAACACTGTCCTTCTGAACCAAACATCAGCAGTGATCCAAACCATGAACATCCTGACCCTCCCACGGACATACAAGATGGAAGCGCAGTCAGAGACACCATATGTCACAATTTCTTTTGACCCATCACCTCAACATGTTGAAAGAAGAATAAACTGATTTTTTGTTCAACTGGCTTTATTGGTCGCCTGTATTTCCTGTACACAAAGTATTAAAAGATGTAAACCTCATAAAGTGTCTCTGTTGCTTCCTCCTCTGTAACAGCTGTCAATGTTTCTTCATTATTTTCCTGTAGTAAAGAAATAAACAACATTGCTGTTCTACTGTAAACTCATATAATCTGTGGAGTATTACTCACAACTGCATGTTGGTCTGGCTCAACAGGAGGCTGCACCAGATGCAGTACACCACCACCATCAACTGATAGAATATGAGGTTTATACAGGTCACTTATAACTTACAAGGGACCAAATGGCAATTAACAAACATACCAATCACCTTACACTTCATTGTCATTATGCTCTCAAAGACAACCAAGACTGAGGGAAGGCAAAATCAGTAGGAAAATAACTTCACTACAAAATAATCCATTATGGTAAAGAGTTTATCAAATGAATGAGTAGCACTGCGAAGGTGACTGTGAAGAAAGGATGTATGCACATCATGTATTATTTTGAATTTACCCCCTATGTAGGCACTTGTGTCTTGCGGGGTTATTGACTCACAGGATGTCCCCGCAGAGATGCCTTCGGCCACAGGGCGCCCACTGTTTTGGCTGAGGGCCAACTGCTCAGCCTCTGTGAGTGGTGGTGGTGGAGGACCCCCACCTGTTTTTCGGGCCTCCACTTTTTTTCTGTTGGCTATAACGGGTCACATTTGAGCACACAGAGTACGCAAATATGTACTTGTAATGTGCTCAGATAATTTCAATAAGTGCTTACAGAAAGAAAATTAATGTAGCCTCTAACTGCAATTGATTTACATGGGACAAACAGACCAAGCACCATGGCTCATAATACAATTACACCTTACCTGTTTGGACTATATTTTTATATTTCATTTTTACTTGCTGCCAGGAACGTTTGGGGCCTGTTGGGTTGCACCTGCGCTCACATCACATCACAAAATAAAATGTATAAAATAACAAATAAAATAACATATAATAAATATCGTGTTAAATGGGTGGAAATCCCTAGATCAATGTTTATATTAACACTCACGCATTGACTCTGTCGGCTTTGTTTTGCCATGCATGCTCCCTTTCTTTCGCAGCTGTGGCTGTGTTACTTTTTTCCGCGGAATTTGCGTGTTATCGGCATATGCTGCCATCAGAATTTCGGCCTCAAGCGCTGTGAAATACATTGACCGCGCCTTCTTTCCCTCCGTCTCCATGGTGACTCGCTTAATCTGTGCTCCACTAATCAGGGCTTTATGTATCCTCGTGCGCGTGCTTAACTTGGGGTTAAAGCAAGTCCGCGTTGATTGAACTACTTGTTATCAGCCTTTCTGAAACCGAATATTCCGAGTTGGACAGTTCGGGGTTACTCAACCCTGAGTATCGTTTTTCACTCTGAGTTTTCTAAACCGGCTTCCTGAAACAGGGCCCTGGTCACAGGGTCTTATTTTTTCTGTTGTTCAGGTTCATGTTCGTGTCAGGTTTAGTTTTCTTCACGTTCATATTTCACATATTCCTGATCAGTTTCATTTTGTCATTTCATGTTCTGATTGTCATAGTTGTTTAGCTGCTCCCAGTATAGGTCTAGTTTAGTTTTTCCCTCATTTTGTCGCCTTTTCTGTGTTTACTATCAGCCACAACAAAGGTTCGCTTTTTGTTATACTTTGTTTTTCTCCTGTGTCTGCATATTGGGTCTGCTTCATAAACACACCAGCGTGTCCTGCTGTGACGAACAAATTATTTTTCCAGGCTTAGATGATCTTACAATTACTGAGAAGCATTGTCCTCTCCAAATTACGCGTTATTTGCTTTAAGGTGTGTGTTTGACAATTATACCACGGAGCAAAATACTTCTCATTTTAGGCTTTCTTTTTCACTAACAAGATAATTGACTGCTGTGGGAGCAACGTTTAGGTAGCCACTGCACTGTGTTGGCATATGGCATTGAAGATAACAGTGGAGGAATTATATTCTTAATCTAGTTATTAGTTTTACTTACAGCACTTTCAAGAAGACATCTACTCTGATGAAGTGTATATAAGTGTATTGCCCAAACAATTTTTCTATAGTTTTTCTATATCTTGCTGTACTTTTATTTTTCATTGTCTGCTTGTTTCCTTTTATTTATTATTTTCCAGATCACTTGCTTTATTTTATCCCTTATTTATTTATCAAATAAATGTTGATTTGGTTCTGAGCAGAGTTCATTTGCTTGAATTTGAAGTTTTAAAATTCAATTCAAATTTAAATTGTATTCGTCATACAATCATACGCAGTACATCGTGTAGTGAATAGTGAATATTTACAGTTAGAAACAGTTACAGAGAAAGAGGTAATAGGAGTTGCATAATAGATAAAATAAAACGTCTAAGAGATGTAAAGAATAAATTAAGGATTTAACCTAAGAAGTAAAGACTAAAGCAAGAATTAAAGATAAATTAAAGAATTAATAAACAAAGTACAATGTAAATGACCATTTTTCAAAAGCCGCCAACTGTCTGCCATCTATACTCCAGTTTTGAGATCCCTTCCCAGACGCCTTAATGCCCACTCACACCCTGGGCCACCTCAGGAAATCACATGATAGGGTGGGGCTTGGTTTTACAATTATGAGCTCATCTGAAACCTTGGCTGATTGTGACCTACACCCTTTTTCACACCTTGGCTCGTGTGAATTGCTAGAGGATCAATAGGGGGTCCATGTCCCATTTTGGGGACACTCCCATAGGGCTTACATCTGGGACTCTCAACCATTTGACCCTAGAACTGAAGAAGCTTCTTGGAAGAGAAGTGAAACATCTTCAAGAAACTTAAAGAAGTCCAGATGCTTTTTTCCCCAAGCTTCTTAAACTCGTTGAGCTGCTTTTCAGCAGCTCTGCTGTCACTTTGTGTTCAAACTGAAACAATGAAACAAATTTCCTGTGTGTCCTCATTACGCTAGGATTTAGTGTCAGTGTGTGTGACTGCAGCCTGAGCCTTACATTTCTATACTTTTCTATATTCTACATACTTGTAATAAGTTGACAAAACATCTCAGGTCATCTTGTATATTAACAAAAAAAATGATGCAGTGATAAGTGGAACAAAATTCTTTCTTTCAGATTCAAATGATTCATGTTATGCAACAAATAATGTTTAACACATTAATTTTGAGGAAGCATTTTCACTATCACTCGCAGCTCAATTCACTTTGATTTCCTTTTGTTTCCAGATTCAGATCAATCATGGGAGTGGCTCTTCAGTTTGGTTTCTGTAGCTAACTGACCTGTTCAAATGTGTTAAGGCTTAATAAAGCCAAAGTTCTTACAGGCTACCAGCCAGTGGCAGTCAATAGTAACATTTTATCAGACCCAAAAGTGCAACAAGTAATGTTGTAAAAAAAAAATTAGTAACTTTTAAACTTTTCGTTGCTTCTCACTCAAAAATAAAGACCTGCCTTATTACAAACAAAAGCTTGTCAGTCCAACAAACCCCACCCTGTAGTTGCTGTGATGCGTGTTTTCAAGCTATATAACACAGACTATTTGTTTTTCCCTGAGTAAACCAGCAGATGATAGTAATGTGCACGTGAGCCTGGTTGTGAGTGTTGTACTTGTCTGAGCAACGCCCAGTAGAAACTGACTGTTAGTCAAACCTGGGTAATTATACAAGTTTGAACTGGTCTAGTTCACTGTGGTTATTTTCCGTGTGAAACTCAAGTGTATTGATTCACTTCCACACACACTTTAATTTGTAGTTCAAATGCATTCTTTGCCTTTGAACATTAAATCTGTTGCAATAATTTGTACAGAGCTGCATGAGATATCAAGACTGTAACAGTTCTCCAAAACCACATTCAAGTTAACGCCTCCATTATTGGGCCACAGTTTGTGTTGATACCTGAATTTTTATTTAGAGAGAAAAAAAAAAAAAAACAACAACTTTTTACCTCAGGCCTGATCAGCTGATTATGACTACATAATGAACAAAACTCAAATCCATTATTGTAAAATGTTTCCAGTTTACTCTTCATGTGAACAACCTGCAAAGATCACAGCTTTCATTAGACCAACATGCCTCCGTGACTCATTAACAGCTTATACTATCACAATACAAGAAGATGGAACCATGACATGATACTGGAAATGTTTCCGTTTCAGAGTAATTGAAAACCAAGACCATGTGCACCCCATGTGAACTGTTGTATTCAAGGATTCATTCAATAATATATTTACTCAACCAAAATTTCTGTTTGTTGAAATTGGCAATAAATGCCATTGAAGCTGGATGTTATAGTTGTTCTCTTGTGTGTTTTCCTGAAATTTGGATTTTGGCTTTTGACTTCTCTGGATTTTTGGGTTAGTTTTTTAATCCTTTCTGCCTGTGAGTTCACATTTTGGTTCTCATATACCCACAGCTACGAGGAGTAAAAACTTTAGGACTCTAGTGGAACATTCTAAAGTGCAGATTTAAGAGTGGATATTTTTTTTACAGGTTTTATTGATTATTTGTAAAAAAAAAAAAAAAAAAAGACTAAAGTAAAAAAAAAAGAGTTGTCTTTAATAAGTCCCTTAAACCTTTAATGGCGTTAGATTGGTTTTAGGGATTTTTTTTATCTTTTTTTTTTTTTTAATTAACCACACTAAGAAGTGTGGAAATGATTTAAATGTGTCGTTGTGCAGTTAAAGCTGTTTATGTGACACCCTGACCTCCTGTGGAGCAGCTCTGAAAGAAATAGTCAATCGGCAGAGGACACATCGACAGTTTAGTCCATTCACAGAAGAAAAGACCAGAGAAAGGCCTGGACGTCCACAGAAGACACGTGTGGATGATCCAGATCCTATCACGGTAAAGAAAAAAAGCCTTCATCACAACATCAGCTCTCAAGGAGGGAGACCATCATTACCCAAGTCTTCCATTAAGAGAGTTCATTGTAAATCCAGTGTTTGTAACTGTCTCTAAAACCAAACACCAAAACAGACCACATAAAAGTAAAAATTAATACAAGCTCAATTTATCTATTCTGTTGGTTATGATTATCAGAGCAAACAGTGGATCATGACAGATACATTTTTCTGTTTCAGTAATTCTTGTTTACCTGCTGTTGTCATACACTTTCTTATGAAAAAGAGTCAATATACTTTGTTTTTTTAAAACTAAGAAAAAAGGGGGTTGTGTTTGTACAATATCTAAATGTACGTGTTTTTTCTAAATTGTGCTAAATTTGCCCATTTTGTACTGAAATCCAGCGACTGAATACCTTCTGTAACATCTCCACTTTGAATAAAATTATGATTGTTTTTAGGCAGCAGTTCATTTTTTGGTAATTCATAAATGTGTGTAAATATGATGTTAAGACGACTGTGTATTTATCTTTCAATTTTCTGAGTGATTGACAGACTGATTTATGATATGTTAACATGATAAATTTTGTCAATCTAATCCCATCAGGATAACAAATATTTACTTCCTGTTGTAGAAAATCCATTAGTTTCTGAAGCAGTGTTTTGAATCAGATACTTACATATTTAATATTTATCTGAACTCCAGATATCAAATGTCATCTGTTCATCAAACTATTTGATTCCAGCCACACTAGAATTTCACATGTCAAATCACAAAAAAGTGATCTATAATATAATAAATATATAAGTTTATGGTAAAAAGAAGAGAGACTTACAGGTTGTTCAAACAGAGCAGAAGCTGAAGAATCTCTACTATACACCCAAGGTTTGTCACTGTGTTCTTGTCTCAACTCGTGTTGTCTGGCTCCAAATGTTCATCAGCTTTGCCTGTTTTTCTTGTTTGTATTTTTTTCTCCACCCATTTGATTAAGGGTGCATTGGGAATATAAAATACCATAAAGGCACAAATAAGTCACATAAAAAACAAACAAACAAACAAACAAAAAACAGCACAGAGTGAGAAAAAAGTTTACATTTATTTTTTATATCTCTTTGAATGTGTTGGTGTGAGATTCTATCCTGAAAGAAGAAAACAGGAAACTGAGAATAATACACAAATTATTTCATTTAAAAATAGTTTTAAATATTCTTGTTACTGCAGTCAGTAGGTTTTAATTTGTTTAGAATAAATTCATAATTATTCTATAGATGTCACATTGACTCCAGAAAAAAATAATAAATAAATGCTTCAAAGTGTTAAAAGGGCACGAAAGAGAGCATGTGAGCACAAAGGCATGACCATGGCAGTCAAGAAAAAAAAGGTTAACCGCTGTATTTCAAACCAACCCATTCTTTCTACATCTCAACCCCATTAAATGATCTGGCTGTTTGCTCTCATTTACATGCCGTCTCAGGCCTAAATGTTTGCTTATTCCAGTATCATTCCATAGATGTTTTCTAATCTAATCGAGCATGTATTCCCTGCTGGTAAAATTAATAATGTAGTTAACAAGTAGAAAAACAAAATATGTGAGTGCCCTGTGTGAGAAAACAATTTGGTTTATTCTGCTGATACCCCTCCATTATCCAAGTGTGTGCTTTTTTAATGACTTAAAAGTGTAAAACCTCAATTTCAATTCCATGAATACAAACTTTGTGTCGTGGATTATGAATCTATAGATTAAAGGTCATGATTACTTCACAGCCTGGCTTGAGACAGAGTTGTGAGACTGTCAGTCTACATTGTCTCTGCAGAAAATGAACCTATGAAACAAACTACAGCTGATTATTTTACACACACCAGACTGGATTTATTTAACCTCCCAGCTTCAGGACACATTTGATCATTTTAAACCAAAATATCAATCATCATATGTTAAAAATGGCATTAAAATCAGCTGACTACACTTCCTGCAGGTGAAGAAATAAAGTAGAATTTTATTACAGCTATAAATTTTGTGAACAGCAATGTTAACATTACTTTTATTTTTGTTACACAGAACTATAAAAACAAGAACTTGTGAGCTGCAGCCACATAAGTCTAATTTCCCCCTGTGGAAACCTGCAGATAATGTGCACTCCATGTCAGTGTTTTTTATCATGGTTTGCAATCCATACCGGGTGCTCTGCCATGGTGATGTGTCCTCATGTTCCACACACACTTTAGTATGCAGTGTGTGTTTCCACTTTGCCTTTGAACATTAATATATTATTAAAGAATATTTCTTTAGTGGGAAGAAGGAACAAAAGACAGGGAAACAGTGCAGCTGCTCAACATCTGGAAGCCCCCCCTACACAACCAGAACTTTGTTTTTGTTGTTTGTGCAACAAGGATAGAGGAGGATTAGATCTGCCTAATTTTCACCAATACTTCTTAGCCAACAGGCTTCAGTTCATCTCAGAATGGTTAAAACATACCTTCTTAGTTGAGCCCTGGCTAGATGTTGAACAGGCACTATGCAAGGATCTAGAGATTTCAGACCTACCATTTATTAGCTCAAACATCAAAAGACATGAATGCTTTAAAAGTATCAACATCAGCTTTTCTCTAACAGCATGGTGGGAGTTTCTAAAAATAACGGAGTCTTCATTAATCCCATGCAAACGTACACCTATCTGGAATAACCCTGACATATTACAAAACAATAATATGATTAATTTCCCAGAATGGAGTTGTAAAGGAATTAAATACTTAGAACATATATTAGAGGGAACAGAATTTATTCCATTTGACAGACTAGTTGAACAATATGGGATCAACAAGACAAGGTTTTTAGAATATCAACAAATTAAATCCATAGTAAAAAAGAAATTTAACCTCAGTCAAGTTGAATTACAAACACCACTAAGTGCGGCACATTTTCTTACTCTTAAATCCCCCAAATTATTATCTAAAATATACAGAACACTTTCTAAATTAGATGAATCAATATCCCTTCCTACTGCAAAGTGGGAAGCAGATTTATCAGTCAACCTAGACCAAAACTTCTGGTCTCAGATTTGCTTAAAAACTTTTAAATTAATTAAAAATCCCAGTCTGCAATTAATACAATACAAAATACTTCATAGAGTGCACTATACAGGTCATCGGATGTTTAAGATGGGCTTTACATCTTCCAACAACTGCTCACACTGTCAAGGCAATACACCAGACAATTACATCCACGCTCTTTGGTTCTGTCCACCAGTGCAAAAGTTTTGGCGCGAGATATGTGAAGACTTATCAAAATGTCTGAAATGTAACATTCCAACTTCCCCCTTAGTGTGTTTGTTGGGCAGCTTAGATAATGTCACTTCAGAAAAGAATATAGCCCATATGATCTTCACTGCCCTATGCATAGCCAAGAAAACAGTCCTCATGAACTGGAAAAATAAAAATAATCTTAATTCTAACCAATATAGAAATTATCTATTAGATTACATTAGTCTTGACACAGCCTCTGCCACCACATCAGATCAATTGCTCTGGGCCCCTTTTATCAGCTCCATCACCTAGTGGGGGTGGGGGGTCATAGTTTGGTCCCGCCTTCACTGTTGTGATTGGTGAGGGGGTAGGGACAGGCTTAGGGCGTCGGGGGGTTCCCCGGAGGCATCTTCCTTGGGGGGCTCAACCCGGGGTAGCGGTCACGTCCGGTTGAGGGCTCTGTTGGCTCTCAGGTGACTGTTTCCTCGCGGCTGCGTGCAGCGGGGCTAGGGGAGGGTCTGTGCTGACGGACGTGGGTTACTGACCTGGCAACCTGGCTGCCCCTGGGTGGGTCCGGGATGGGCGTGAGGTTCTGGGGGTGCTCCGTCTCTGGGCGGGGGCCCGGGCCGGGCCTCGGGGGCTCGGGTCCTGGTTGGTGTGTTGCCGGGGTTGTGGGCGGGTGGGTGCATGGGGGCCCGGCCCTGGAGCAGGGTGCCGCCGGTGCATCGAGCCGCCTGGGGGGCTCTTCAACTGGTGGGGGGGATGGTCACATCTGGCAGGAGCTTTCTTCTCTCAGGAACTCTCTGCAGGAGGGGGAGATACAGGAGAGGTGGAGGAAGATCTCAGCCTGGGCGTTTACCGTCTTATGTAGTCTGGAAGATGTGTGGTTGGTGGGGTGGGTGCAGTTTTCTCTGTGGTGGGGTTGGGTGGACTGTCCAGGGCTCTGTGGAGCCGGGGGGCGCTACTGCACTGGGCCCCGGTCTGATGGGCCTGGGCCCCCCTTCCCTGGCGGGTCGCGGAGGGTGGGAGTGCCTACTGGGGTCAGCGGGGGAGCTGGCCCCAGGGAGGGGTTACCTGCCCCTCCCTTCCTTCCCTCCCCATCTCCAGCTGCCTCCCTCTTCCCGCTCCTCCACAACCACCCACACATGCAGGGCCTTGGAGTGGGGGTATGTCACCAGGGTGCAGAGGAGGCTACCCCCCCCCCTGTCCCCTTCTGGCTGCCTCTGCCTCAATTTTATCCCACAACTTAGACATTCACATTATTCACACTCTCATTACACATACATATAGGATCTTGGGGGTGGGCACAATCACGGAGTCCAAATCACCATCAGGGTGTATACCTCACCCCTGACGTCGTTGCCCACCTCTCAATTTTAAATACACTTAGTCATTGAGGGCTAGCAGGAGGGACCATGCGCTTACCTGCTGCTCCTTGGCAGGTAGCTCCATGCCCTCCTGGGTTTTAATTGCACCTTAGAACACATATGCATCAACACTACAATGAGCGGGTGGAGGGAGGTTTGGAGTCTTCTCCCACCCCCATTCTCTGCGGCCTGCTGGAGCGGGGGGGCTAGTAGGAGGAGTTGGCCGTCCGACTGCGGTCTGGGGTGTGGGGCCTCCCTGCTACTGCGGAGTCGGGGTGATCTGCCTCTCCCCACCGCAGGGAAAAGGGTAACACCACCTGGGTCTGGGTGCAAATCCCCCCTCCAGGGGCAAGGGTACCTAGACCCGGTTTGTAGAGTACGCTTGGGGAGTGTGATTGTGTGTACAGCGTCTCTTTATGTCTGTCTCCACGTTGGTTGAGTGTGGAGTGAGTGCATATGAGAGCATGAGGGTGGGAATGGATGTTTGTGTCTGTGTGTGCCTGTATGTCTGTGTCTATATGTCAGGTTGGGTATCAGACGCCACCTCTCTGGGGACACCTCAGGCCCTCCAAGGTTTGGAGGCCTATCTCCACCCACCACCACTTCCCCTGCCGGTGGCGGACTCCCTCAGGTGTCGGTGTGTTGGTGGTTCTTTGTGTCTGGGGGTGGGCGTCCGGGTACACACCGGCTCACTCCTTGGCGGCCGCTTGTCGGGGCCTGGGGCCTGGGGCTCGCTCGGGCCCCTTTGGAGGTGGGGTGCCCCCGGCCTCTCGGCCTAGGGCTCGGTCACTCAGGCGCAGCTGGGGGCCGGCGGAGCTCACGGGCGCGTCACTGCAACCCCCCCTGGCTTCTGCTCCGCGGCTGCTGAGTGAGCCCTCATCTGGGACTCTCCTCAGCTCTTACTGGAACAGTGGCGCGGCTGCCCCTCTGTTGGTCTTCCATGGTCTCTTGTGTTCTGGGGGCCTCTGGATGTCTGGAGTTTTGATCTCCTCCATACCCGCTTCACACCCTGGAGGACGGGGCTGTGGCCCCCCCACACTCCCTAGCAGATCATTACATGGAGAAACCTTTGGAATGCAAGCATGCTGATCCACACAGGTATGCACACATGGGTATTCACAGACGCGGACTAAAGCTTTCTTGGCTGCTGCCTCAAAGCACACTGTGCGCTGTCTATCTTGCGTGCTGCACAATATCGTTTATTACTTAGTAAATACTGATATCTATGACTAGCTAGTTTATTGTGATGGTGCTTTGTTTTCTCTATTATTATGTTGCTCTTTGTTGTTTGCTGTCTCCTCTGTTTGTTTGTTTGTTTGTTTGTTTTTTCTCCATACAGGTGACCCAGGAGTTTTTTTTTTTTTTTTTGTCTCTCTTCCCCCCCCTTCTCACCGTCTCTTCTCCCCTTGGGTTTTCTTTCTTTCTCTCCCCCTCTCTCTCTCATTCATTCCCCCTGTCCTATTTATTAAAAAAAAAAAAAAAAAAAAAAAAAAAAAAATGACAAAGGATGAACTGAAGCTCTGCCATCACGTAATGTCGCATACTGCTGTTTCTGATGTCATTTAAAAAAAAAAAAGAAAAAAAAAAAAAAAAAAAAAAAAAACAAAAAAAAAAAACAAGGATTTCTGCTTCTTTGAGGAGCACAATGCAGCTGGAATTTAGGAGTTACCCTCCTGAGCTGAAAATTTACATTTACATTTGCAATGATTGATTACACAGCAGTGGGGAGTAGATGTCATCACAGTAGATGTCTTTCTGAAAGTGCTGTAACTAAGTTTAAGAATATAATGCACCCACTGTTATCATCTTCAATGCCCTGTACCAACATAGAGCAGAGCAGCTATCTGAACGCTACCCCAACAGAGGTCGATTATCTTGTTAATAATTTTACCTCCTCACTACGTACGACTCTGGATACTGTAGCTCCTGTGAAAACTAAGGCCTCAAATCAGAAGTACCTGACTCCGTGGTATAATTCTGAAACACGTACCCTAAAGCAGATGACTCGTAAGCTGGAGAGGAAAATTTAGAGGATCATCATTTAGCCTGGAGAAATAGTTTGCTGCTTTATAAGAAAGCCCTCCGCAAAGCCAGAACATCTTACTATTCATCAATGATTGAAGAAAATAAGAACAACCCCAGGTTTCTCATCAGCACTGTAACCAGGCTGACAAAAAGTCAGAGCTCTTTTGAGCCAACCATCCCTTTAACGTTAACTAGTAATGACTTCATGAACTTCTTCACAAATAAAATTTTTATCATTAGAGAAAAAATTACCAATAATCATCCCACAGATGCAATATTATCTACAGCTAATCTTAGTACCATTGATGATAAGTTAGACTCTTTTTCTCTAATTGATCTTTCTGAGTTAACTTCAATAATTACTTCCTCACTTCACTGTTAATTCCTCCATCAACGGTTAGCTGAGCTGGTCAGAGCGTGGTGCTAATAATGCCAAAGTCATGGGTTCAAGTTTTTTTTCCACTATGTTGAAGTAATTTCTTGTAAACACACATTTCTCTTGTGTTCTTAACAGGTCTTCCACCCTCTTTTTTGGTATATTAGACAAAAAAAAGGTGTCAGTTTAGGCACAAGTTGTGGGCCGGTTAGCTCAGCTGGTCAGCGCGTGGTGCTAATAATGCCAAAGTCATGGGTTCAATCCCCATACTGGCCATTCCAGCAGCCATCTAAGGTGCTGTCTAGTGATAGATTGTGCATTTTATTTGGTGGGATCCAAGAAAAAACCTCTGCCAACTTCCAGGTGAGTGATGTACGCAACTACAAATGACAGCAAACCACAAAATTCACTGACACATGACACGCTAATGAATACATTACATGCTTAGCTACAATCTCCAAATCACTTTTCCAGCTACTTTCTGGATAAATCACTCATTTCCAAAGTCTGACACAGCATACTGCATCAAAAACTGCTGCTTTATATCCTCACTGTTAGATTATAATATTATTTTATGCCATGTTAGACCCCTAATTAAAGATTGTGAATTATTATGTAGTTTTACTTTGCATTATTCTCCTGAATTAGAAGAAGCCCACAACTATTGCATTAGTTAAACTGATTTGCATTAAAGTAGACTGCTGATTTATTGTGAATGAATGATATTGTTTTATGATGCATTATACTGCTGAGTTATAAGAAATACTGTTTGCAGAAAGTCATCGCCTTATTTGTCTGATTAGAAGAGAACAGAACATACTGGAGTTTTCTGCCCCATCTCAGCAGGAGCAGATAAACAGGGAGCCAAGGTCGTAGCTTAGGCACTGTGTGAGAGAAAGCATGTGAATGTTTAGGCTTTTATGATAAGGTGGAGACACCAGAGGCTATAAAAGTTTGAGCAATGCTCCACCATTTTGAGATCTGATGCTGTCTGCATACAGTTTCCATCTCCCACGTGTGTGATCATTAAAATCATCGTTTGACTCAACCCGACCGGACCAGTGTTGTTATTGTGGTTTTTCTCTTGTCTCCATCCCCAATATTTTTGAACCATAACATTTTGGGGGCTCGTCCTGTGGTATTGGGGTGGAATTTAAAGGTTTGGATGGTCTGAGGTTGTTGAATGGACAGGCACGAGCCAGTGGTCTGACGTGAGTGGGCATAAGCCGGCTTATCTAAAGGTAAGGCACTACCTGTTGAAATATTTCCAAAGTGTGCCAAATTGGATATGACTAAATTAAAGTCTACTCACTGAAATTACTGGTAGAGGGCAAGGCTGGACTGGGACAAAAAATCGGCCTGGGCATTTTGACTAGAGACCGGCCCACCAGGATAAAGATTGAAAATGTGACGTCATTCAGGGGTAAAACCACAAAGGATTCTGGGAACTTGTGGCAAGAGGTACTAGCGCACGCAGGCTTTCAATTGAACTCAGTTACACAGCGATAAAAAGAAACCCAAAAAATGGCAAGAAGCTGTTGTATTATTAACTGCAATAGCCGGTCGCATGACAGCCGAAGGGTAAAGAGATCGTTGTTTTTTTTATCGGATTACGTCGTTGAAGAGAAACTTTTAAGCCATGTTTCCGAAGTAAGAGCCGATGGATGGTCTGGATATACCAAAACGTCTCAGAACACTCCAGCTCACATGTTAGTCTGCTCCAAGCATTCCCGCAAAGGTCAGAGTTTTTTAGTAGTTAATGCGTCATTTTTCTTAACATAATTAGTGATATAGGTTACAAGCAAGTCTGGCGGTGAACAGAAATTGTCGCGCTATGCTCCTGTGTTTATTGTGCATAAATAGTGAATTGTCCTGACACAATATTGCGTTTCGCTTCTGTTATTACCATGGTACATTGACAAAAACATATACTTTTATTCACAGGGTAAAACAGTTGTTTTGTATCACTAATTGTCCAGTGCGATTACAGCATACAATATTATTGTCACTGCTACATTTCTGTAATGCTACCAGAAATTATTTCCACTACTAATTAATTACCGTTGAGCTCAAAGGTTATATTAATAAACGGTTATATTAATAAACGGTTATATTAATAAACGGTTAACAAGTGTGTATTTATGACGACGATTTGTGAGACTGGTAAACTTACCTTTGTTCGTACGATGGTCTTTTGTTCTACACGGTGCATTTCAAGGTCCTGCACCCATCCGTCGGTAAACTGTTCCTGGGCTTGTTGCAGTGACCTGAAGTTACTAAACTTCATGAGTGTATGCACTCACTCCAAGAACCGTATAATTATAAATCTGAGCGCGGTGAAAGTTGGGCAGCATGCTAACGTCTTTTGTCCACTCTGTGTGCTCGTAAGGGTCTGACCCTTTCACTCCTTTGATTTTTTCCTCGTATCTTTTCTTTGTCTTTTCGTCGAGTCTGTCTTTGTACGGACCGGCATTGTTCTCCTTTTGTTTTGTACATTCCTTTTTTGTGCAGCAAAGAAAAAGCAAGAAAGTATTGGAACCGGAGAATGAACGTTTTGCGGTGCTGCAAATGCTTGCATTTGATGTGGTACTTGGATTGTTTTGCCACGAGTTCCCGGCATGCAATGCGCGAAAATCACGTGATTGCTAAACAAGGGGGAGGGTGCATCCGGCCTCCTCGGCTGTAATTGGTCCAGCCCAGAGTCGATCATGACCAATTGGCCAATCCAACACCTTTCATTATATATACCCTTCCTAAAAAAAAAAAAAAAAAAACCCGTCAGCCCATAAAAACAATAAATCGCCAGCGGCCCACCGGGCAAATGCCCGGTATGCCCGATGGCCAGTCCAGCTATGGTAGAGGGTCTGTTTTGATTGTGATGAGGATCCGCGTGTGTTATGCAGTTAAAGTCGGCTAAGAGTCTATAATGAAGTTGAAAAAGTATGAAATGCTGGGTTAGAGTCCCAAGGCATTGAGATAAAGGCTCAAGTAGTTTGGTAGGGAATTGGTCATTTTGTTGGTTAAAGTCCAAATTGGTTATAAGTGTGGACCTGTGTGATTATAAGTGAGGGTAGGCTCCATTGACCTCTAGGTTGCACTTGCCTTAGTCAGACTCTTGTTTTAGGGCGTTGGCTGTTGTTTCAAATTGTTATAAATTATTATAGAACGGCGGTTGGACCGCTAAGAAGCGCATTGCTCAGAGGTAACGCTTGCCGGGGTTGGGGACGCTCAATGCCCGTCCTCTTTGAGGGATAGTCAGTTGGTCACTGTGGAGCCTGGGGCACTCCAGAACAACTAAGTGGTTTCACCACTTCACCGTCAGAAACGGTGTTATGTGCTTTTTTGGACAAAGTTAAATTGAGTTAGGTGCTCTTTAGAAATTAGGTCAGAAACTGTTCCAGAAGTAACAGATACTGTTTGATTGATTACAAAAAAGTTACCTTTCTTCGGTTGGACCCGTTATGGTTAAATTTGTCGAAATTTGTTAGGTGCTGAATCTGTCTGGCCTTGCAGTGATTGTAAATATAAGACGTCTTTGTAATATAAAATAAAAGAGTTTTGTCTGAGCTTTGTGTGAGACTGTGGGTGAGGTGCTGCACCTCACCCACAGTCTCACACAAAGCAGCGCTGCGAGCTATTTTTAGATTGTGTGTGAACATGCAAATGAGCTGTGACGCGCACAGAGGACTTTTGTTGCTGTTTAGCGTGTTTTTGAGCTTTATAATTATGAGTTGCAAACAATGATACATGCCTGTAATTAAAACTCTGATTTTGCTGATTATAATATTACAAATAAGGTTTTGAATGACTAGGGTGTGAATGATGTTGGGTTTTAAAACTGAAACTCAGAGAGGAGTGTGTTGGGAGACTGGCATGTAGTCTGCAGTGCAAAGGTGGGCGTCTTGCCTGCTGGTCTATTTAACAGTGATGAAAATGATATTAAATAAATCTCTCAGTGTGTTGATACAGGTGGCTACGGGCCTGGACCAACTGCCCCCACAAGCACAGCGGCCGAAGCAAATTATAGTAATGGAAACCAAACTCAGCAAGAATCAGCAGCTGTGGAAAAGACAGCAGCTAGCGGAGAATTAAAGGACAAATTATGAGAAGTTTTAAAGGAGAAATTAAGAGAAGTTTTAACACATAAAATTGGGGCCAACAGACTTGTGGAGGTTGGGAAGGCGTCCGGAGCATCACAACAAAAGGTGAAACAAAACACACAAGCAGAGAAATGTGAGAGAGGCACATGTTAGAGAAATGCCTCGTTTAAGAAAAAACGTTAAATTAGCCCATCTACAAACGCACATACACTGTTAGACATTTTATTGTATTTTTACATTAACTTACTGGCAACACTATTGCCAGTAAGTTACTGTAATTACTGATCTACAGTATCTTTACTGTTGTGATGTTTTACATTTCAACCACTTTACTGTAAACATATATTACAGTATAACAGCTTTACTGTAAACGTGGTTTACAGTTAGAAAGACTTACCGTGATTAAGTTTTATAGTATCACTGTACTGCAAATGTGGTTTATGGTATAACACTGTAATTGTGTACAGTATAATTTGTTTAGACTGTAATTGTGTTTTACAGCATATAAAATAATATTAACATTCATATTCAATATTAGAACATTTACAAAAAACAATATAATTCAATAAAGTAGTCTCAGAATAGTGAATTAAACCAACATTTATTGTTGATATTTTTTTAACAAGAAAAACATTTTTCAACTGAATAAAAACAATGCCAATAACCAAAATAAATAGAAGCGTACATGAAAACTACACAGTCCTTCACCTTTCTGTCTGATTTTTTTAAGGAAAACAGTTTTTCATTCCACTAAAAACAGGACAAACCCACCAGCATGAACATTAAATAAACTATTACAATTGTAAAACACTCATTTACAAAATGTAATAATTATCAGTGGGTCCCAGGAAATAGAATGTGACATGGGATTTAGATTTCCATTACCAGGATGGTCGGGTTCAGCGTAGTCTTCATCACCACCTGTCAAAGACACATCATCAATATTCATGTTTGCTCAGGTTATTCACTTGTTCACATCTGTCTGAGATCATTCATACTGTTGTATGGATGTGTGTACAGTATGTATATAATTATCAGCTATGTAAAAGATATTATCATCTCTGTTCTTACCTAGTTGGAAGTCCTCCATTCAAACTCAGAGAGCCGCTGGAGGAAGGTGGTGATCCGAGGGCTGATGCTTGTAACCTTCCTCTTTACGACACGACCTGTCTTGCGGCTTGTACCAAGTTTTGCAGGGCATTTTGTTCCCATGTCTGGATTGATCCTCACAAAGAACCTTTTAACGGAAAAAAGGCTGCTTTAATTTCAAAATTAAAACATACGTTACAGCAATCACCTATATGTTTCTGCAACTGTAGTCAAGCTATCACATATATTTCATTCTTAAATGGTGTAAAGTATTTACCTCTGTATCATCTCCAGTGTGATGGACGCTGACTCCTGATACTCAAGGTTGAAAACGTAGTATGACGCAAAGAAGACAGCAAGGGTGCTGGCAAAGTCATGCATCTGCTCAGGCTCATAAAATACCTTGCCCTCCAAACTGATCATCCAGCGGCTTGCAGACATGAAATTATTCCCTAAAAACAGACAAGAGTCCAATAAGACAATGTGCTCACCCTTACAAATAAGGTTTCCACAAGAATGCTGGATAACAGGCCTCACACTGTACAAAAATAGAATCCACACGGTTTGCTGCTATTTCTCTTATTATTTATTATCTAATGAAAATTATGATCAATTACAGGAAAAAACTGCCTTATGTCTTTGCATTTTGGCCTGTGCTGAAATGTCATTAGAGACTACACCTTCAAATAAATCATGACCCAAACATGGGGGAAGCCCAGTACAGACATGAAAACATTTCAGAGAATTGAAAGGTGAGTCAAACTTTACCCCCTGTACCATGTCTTGGTCAGTGGTGGATAGCTGTTGTACACTCTCCTTGTGACCAGTGATGGTTCTTTTTGGACCAAGCTTTAGTGGTGTCTTTTCAAAGTTTGTCCTTTCAATCAAGCAGTATCTACAAAAATGCGTACTACAACTGAAGTTTTCAGTGAAACCACCTAAGCAGTGTGAACCAAGATTATCTCCACAAATGGAAATCAAGGCCGCTTTGAGGGTATTTCCATCATCTGTCTCAATCCCTGTATCTTCTAGATCTTTAAGGTCTGTGATAATACTTGAGAAAACTTTCTCCTGACCAAATGTCTTGAAGTCCCTTTCTCTGCACAGCATCACCAACTGCATGGGATCAACTGAAGAGCGATTGTGTGGCTGGACCTCACCTAGACTCATGTAAACCCCCAAAACTTTATGTTTTTTCTTCCCTGACCCAAGAGGATTCACAACCTCAAATCCATCCTGGTAAAGGATGATGGACAATGAAGAAGGATTGTCTTTTAACAGAGCATTTTCTTTCACATTTCTTCCATCTGCCACATCCTCTACAACCATGTTGGAAGAGGTATGATTTTTGGATTGGTGATATTGCTCTTTAACACTTGACTGTCGAAGGAGTGATTTTAATGTCTCTTTGATGGAAATGTACTGGCAGAAGCATTCCTTTCCAGCAGCATCACTTCCCAGATAAATCTGGGTGGGTTCAACATAGTCAAAATACTGCTTGTAAAATTTTCCCATTGTTTTGTCAGATCTGAGTATTCCTTTGTTGTATATTGTGAAGACATCCTCTTTAGAGAGATTTTGAATAATCATTTCTATCTCAGTTTGTGGTATGTCTAGCTCAGAAAGCTTGCCCTTCAACTTGTCAAAAACATCTGCCATAGAAGTGCTATGGACATGCAGAAATCCATCAAGAATACATTGTATTGTGCTCGCTGGCAACAGCATCTTGACTTGCATTTTCAGGTAGAAAAGAGCCAAATTATGTAAAAATGTCTCTTGTTGATTATCACACTCCTCTAGATGATCACATGGAGTTGGAGTCAGATTCTCCTCAGAAGGCTGAGTACAGTCTATATTTTCGGGGAGAGTTGACACCTGAGTTGTTATCACCGGCTTATGTTTCCTGGATAAATGTGTGGCAAAAGATGAGCGCACTCTGAAATGTTTGTGGCAGTCATCATAAGGACAGACAACTTTCTTGCCATCTTTAATATGAAATCTCAAATGAGTGCATAATGCTGAAAAATTCTCTGCCACATAGAAACATGCCTCAACTCCACAAGCAAGATTTCCTTTAAAATGGGTGTGTTTAGTCTGAGCCCTGCGATAGCGGTGGTTCCTGTGCATATGGGATCTGAATGCAGAAAATGTTCGATAGGAAGAAGGACATTGCTCTATTCCACATGTGAATCGATAATTAGCTGTGTGCTGATGTTTCTTCGTATAATAACAAAATTGTCTTAATTCTGAACAAAAAACACCACAAAATTTACACCTGTACATGGCTGCATGTGTCTGAATTTGAATTTCCAAAAAAATGTTGTCTACCTTTATTCTCACTAAATATGTCTTTTTACCTGCTGTTTTGTCTTGTCTGTCAAAGAACTGAGGCTACATCACACTGTCAGCGCGGCCAGCAAGGGCAGGAGGACAGCAATGCACCACACTGGGCGGGAAAAGACAGAGAGAAAACTGTTAATTTAACGTTGCATTTATTTAACCCTTGAAAAATATATTTACATAAGTAAATAAAAGAAAAAAAACACACAACCCATCTTTTCCAGAATAATTCAACTAATTCCCTTTTGACCAACCTAACACAGACGTTACATGGTTTTCATATGAAAAAGACCCTGGATGACGTTGTATTAAAGGAAAAAAAACATGCTCCCCTTCCCACTTAAAAAAATAATAAATATTAAACTTAGGTTGGAATTCCTCGCGCCACCAACCTAACGTTATATTAACTTTTTGTTGTTGTGTACTGCAGCTCACACAAAATTAAATAAAGCAGGCTAACCTACATGAGCAAGCTCAAAACTGGATAAGATTGTTTTAGCAGTCTCTAAATTTCCAAAAAAAAGTTGTCTTACTTTATTCTCATTAAATGTGTATTTTTACCTGCTGCTTTAGCTGAAGCTAAATGTCCCACTGTTAGCGTGGCCAGCTTCTCAAAAGTCATAGAACAGAAGCGCAGGAGGACAATGCACCACACTCGGCGGGAAAAAGACAAAGACTGTCGTTGCGCCTTTGTTCCTCGCCCCTCCCCGTGGAAAATATATATCTAAATATTTATTTGAATAAGAAAAGAAAAAAAACACACACAACCTATTTTTTCCAGAATAATTCAGCTAATGTGCTATTTCGACCAAGCTAACACCGAATTTAAGCCCCCCCTCCCCCCCCACACACACACAAAATATATATGCTCTTAAAAATTAATAAACGAGTATGTTAGGTAGGAGAGTCCTTTGCATTACCTTATGACGTCCCGTTTGCAGTTTCCACACAGAGGTCCAACAATAACGAGGTGCAAAATCTTTTGTCCTCTCGAGCATATCGTAAGGAAGAGTTAACAAAGTTGGCCTGTCTTTCCTCTCCTGTCAATCACTGGATCACAGGTCATGTCAGTCAGGATATGGAGTGGTGGTTGGTAGAGATAGGTTGGTGGGCGGGGCCAGCATGCATTCAGTGTGTGTTTCACTAAGTTGGGTTGACTAGTTCCCAGAAGAGTTCTGTACATGTAAATGAGCAATTCAGTTACTGCTCGACTGAGAAGCCTCCGCCAAATTATTACAATATTCTCCACTGACTGAAGTTCGCCTTTGGCAACGCAGTGGCAAGCACACATTTGCAGCAGCTGTGCATGTGCATACAACTGCATGCAGCAGATTAGATGATCAGAATTCTTGAACCTTACACACAGGCAAGTCCCCTAAAAAGTCAAAACCATAATACTTTCACTGGTATCATACTGACAAATGGCATAGGTTGGAGGAAAATCTGGAAATGGTTGGCAGTGAAAGAGTTAAAATGTAATGCACTATTGCAACCAACCACTGAAAGAGTAAAAATACACAAACAGTATGATGAACCATTCAAATCACATAATACAGTAGCACTAATGCTAATGTGTTAACGGTAGGTATAACTACTACCGCAATTTTAAAAAATACAGTAAGTAAATGTAAAAAACCTTAATATACCCATAATGCAAAGCAAATTACAGTAATTAACTGTAGAAATGTTTTCAGGTAAGTTACTGGGCATTTTGTGGTATTTTACTGTGAAAAATACAGCAAAGGTTAACAGTGTACACGCAATGAAGAAACAGCTTACACCCATGAACACGTGAAGATTTTCCAGCAAGTTTAAAGCAGTGAAACTTAACATATACCCGCCGTTAAATAATAAAGTTTATCCACTACTAACAAATAAACTCTCTGGGTTGCAGGACAACAACTTAACTTCAAAAAAGAAAAAAAAGACACGACAAATTTACTGGTTAATAAAAGTCAAATTGTGACATGTTTTCTGCTGATTGATTAATACAAGTGATTACTAAATGAAAGAAAATTCCAATTTTTGTGCTTTTAAACATGATCTTAAGAATTTTAACATGTACTTGTGTTGTCCTGTCAGCTTGGCGGGTCATGAGTGGATTAGATGGAGAGAAAAAACAAAAAAAGGGGGAGAGAAGGCTGACACAGGGCCTGGTCCCGTTGTTTCTCCCCTCTCTGAATAACGCAGCCAAAATAACATCATTTTCCTGTTCATCTGTTTTTGTTTTGTTTTTGTTTTGTTTTTTCTCTTTATGCTTGATTACAGGCTGCTTTGTCACCCAGAAAAGCCGAGGCTGACCCTGGACTCCTGCTCTCCCCTCTACCATCGTTGCTCTCTCCTTTACCATCTTTGATGTGACCCTGACCAAATGCTACAGCAGCTGGACCCACAACAACAACCTGAAAATGTCAACAGGGCTGCAAGAAAACGATCTCATGCAGCAGAGACGGAGAGAGTTAAATCCAAGGCCCGTTTCACTACACGGGGAGATTTCCGTCAGCGTCTTTTCTTTCTGAGAAGACTGAGAAAGGCCCGGCTCCCACCACCGATTCTGACCACCTTATATAGAGGAACTATCGAGAGCATCCTGAGCAGCTGTATCACTGTCTGGTTCGGGAACAGCACCAGGCCGGACAGACAAGCTCTACAGAGGGTTGTGCAATCAGCTGAGCGCACCATCCGCTCCGAGCACCCTGACCTGCACTCAATCTACAGCAGGCGGTGCTGGACCAAGACCAGGAAGATCGTGAAGGACCTCAGCCATCCCAACAACAGACTGTTCTCTCTGTTGCTGTGTACGTGACAAATAAACATCTGGATTTGGAAAACGAGGCACTCGCAAAGCCACCAGCATTGTGCCTGATCGGACACACCCCTCTCACACACTCTTCACACTCTTGCCATATGGAAAAAGACAGCTTCAGCTGACAGAGCTGTGACGAGACGTCCATTAAGCCCAGATGAAAAGTGAGGCCGAGCAAAACAATGCTGACCTTAACCACTCTGCATTAAAACTGTGCAGGACAGTGACGGACCAACAATGATCATCGGGCAGCAAAAAGGGCGTGCCAGAGACAGGAGGAGTAACTGAGGTCAGGAGGCACCTCAGAATGGACAAAACACCAGGAGAAAATAAGCTGAAGGCACAGGTGTCGGGGCTCGGCCAGGAGCTGACCTCTGAGAAGAGCCGAACAGCAAAGCCGCAAAAGGCCGTGGAGCAAAGCAAGGAAAACATCGATGGACTTCAATCTGAAGTGGACGGAAAAGATTGTGAGGTTTCTGCCCCTCAGTGAGAGCTCAAGGCATCAGAGCAGAAACTGACCATGGCTCAGGAGGAGCTGGCTGATTATCGAACCCATCAGACTTGGAGTCCCAGACACACGACTTGAAATCAGGCTCAGGACCTCAGCAAGGAGATGAGAATAAAGCAGAACGAGCAGCAGTGACAGCAGCTGAACTTTGACCTGAACAAAATCTTGACTTGGCTGGGAGAAACAGAGGAAGAGCTGGAGCAGCAGCGTAGACTGGAGCTTGACACTGACATCCAGACGATTGAGCTGCGTATCAAAACCCTGAAGGAGCTACAGAAGCAAAAGGGTCAAGTTAAGGAGGAGGGCAGGACCCCAGGGCATGCTTCAGGCCTTGGTTTACCCAGAACACCAGAACAGGAAAGTGATGAACACAAACACCCACACAAACACACACATCTACATGCACTGACTCAGAATGAAGAGAAACACACATATGAACATATGCACTCGTTGATTGAGTGAGAAATGACACACACACGTGCAAAAAAAAAAAATCGAAATGCTGATTCAATTCACTGAGAAGTGATCCACACACACACACATTTACAAGCTTGTGCAATAAAGAGTGATACACACACACGCTGATGCAATGAAGAATGCTCTACTAACAAATGCTGCACACAAACATCCAAATATGGAGTCGGTTACAACAATAAGAACTCATTGATTGTTTATTGGTTAAATGCATTTCATGCCACACAGAGGGCATCTGTGTAGATTTAGGGGACAGGGTCTAAAGCAGTTTGGTTGTGAAAACAATGTCTGTGCGTGATGTCTGTTTATGGCTTAAGGCCTCCACTGAATTGTGTACTGTGCTTCACACAGCCTGATAAGGAGCAGTGGTACAGAGTGAAAATGATGAGTGAATGGTGTGAGTTTTAGTTCGGAGAGAATATGAAAAGGTTGTGTTGATTTGACTCAGTTGTTTAAGTTTCTGCCAAAGCAAAACATTTGTGTGTAACCAGTGTCCACTATTGAATCAAGTCAATCCAACATGTTTTTGTCAGTGAAAAAAAAAAAAAGGGGACACCTTCCTGTTCTTTTTTCTGGAGGATACACAGATCGTTGTTTGCAATCGGGGCAGAATAATCCCCTGATCTGTGCCACGACTGAAGGGTTGTCTAACCCCTAAGGTTGAAGAATGAAGAGCAGAGGATCACCCAACTGGACGACACTGGTAGCTGCAGCAATAAAATAAAGGCTAAAAGCTGTGGGAGACCTGGGGAGTGTCATCTGTACCCGCTATTGTTGGAATAATAGTTTTTCTTGCATCTGAACTGCGCAAACATAGAGGTCATCCCACATATGGTTCGCCCCTCAGGGGGACAAAGGACCTCAGGAGTGAGAAGAGATGAACCCGGCCACACTGAATTGAAGGGTGTTGGTGAGGTCATTAGAATAATGACCTCATCAGGGGGAATTGTTAGATTATAATATTATTTTATGCCATGTTAGACCCCTAATTAAAGATTGTGAATTATTATGTAGTTTTACTTTGCATTATTCTCCTGAATTAGAAGAAGCCGACAACTATTGCATTAGTTAAACTGATTTGCATTAAAGTAGACTGCTGATTTATTGTGAATGAATGATATTGTTTTATGATGCATTATACTGCTGAGTTATAAGAAATACTGTTTGCAGAAAGTCATTGCCTTATTTGTCTGATTAGAAGAGAACAGAACATACTGGAGTTTTCTGCCCCATCTCAGCAGAAGCAGATAAACAGGGAGCCAAGGTCGTAGCTTAGGCACTGTGTGAGAGAAAGCATGTGAATGTTTAGGCTTTTATGATAAGGTGGAGACACCAGAGGCTATAAAAGTTTGAGCAATGCTCCACCATTTTGAGATCTGATGCTGTCTGCAGTTTCCATCTCCCACGTGTGTGATCATTAAAATCATCGTTTGACTCAACCCGACCGGACCAGTGTTGTTATTGTGGTTTTTCTCTTGTCTCCATCCCCAATATTTTTGAACCATAACATCACCTATCGACCCTAACAGTAGAAGACGCACACCATGTATTGTTTTGTGGCAAATTTCTTCTTAAAGCATTTTTTGTAAGTCAACAGAAGAGTTTTTTTCCCACTATGTTGAAGTAATTTCTTGTAAACACACATTTCTCTTGTGTTCTTAACAGTTCTTCCACCCTCTTTTTTGGTATATTAGACAAAAAAAAGGTGTCGGTTTAGGGACAAGTTGTGGGCTGGTTAGCTCAGCTGGTCAGAGCGTGGTGCTAATAACGCCAAAGTCATGGGTTCAATCCCCATACTGGCCATTCCAGTATGGAAGGTGCTGTCTCATGGTAGACTGTGGTTTTGTTTGGTGGGATCCAAGAAAAAAACTTCTGCCAACTTCCAGGTGTCAGATCAGGCCACGTAAGCTTTATGACGTCCATTGGCAGTTGATACTCTGGCTTAGTGGGTGGATCCACTGTGCATGTGGCAGGTAGGACTACGTTTTTAAGAGCGTGATACATGGGAGAAATGCTGTGGCATGCACTTATTTCAAGCAACAATCAATTATTTCAAGCAACAATCAAGCAATATCCACCAGCCACGTGACCAACCCAACACCAGCAGTTGGCTCAAGCAGACTCCAACGAACGTTCGTGAAAAGTGGGAGCTTGTGCCAGACCATGTGGCCTAACGGACAAGGCGTCTGACTTCGGATCAGAAGATTGAGGGCTCGAGTCCCTTCGTGGTTGGTTGTGAGTCCTTGAGGAGCAGGCATGTGTTTGCAGCATGCCAACCTCGGCTCCTTTATGTCATCCAAAATTGCTGCGCTGTTGTCAACTTCATGTCCTTCAACAGAGACTCTACGAGTTCTCAAACGAGGCTCGAATGGCCAGGTTGGGGACTGAAGCCATGAACTTGGCCTTATCAGTGCCAGGCTCCAGTAGTCTTGGCTTAGAAGCAACCATAGAAAGTCAATAACATGCCATGACCTCAAGCGACAAGGGTGAAAAAATCACGACTTGGAAGCAGGCTGTTGGTGGAACTCCACCTGCATAGGTGGCTTCTGATCAGTAGGAGCTTCCAAGAGTTGGCTTTCATTGGTACAGCTTGAAGTAATTTCTTGTAAACACACATTTCTCTTGTGTTCTTAACAGTTCTTCCACCCTCTTTTTTGGTATATTAGACAAAAAAAGGATCAGTTCGCACACAAGTTGTAGGCCGGTTAGCTCAGCTGGTCAGAGCGTGGTGCTAATAACGCCAAGGTCATGGGTTCAATCCCCATACTGGCCATTCCAGCAGCCATCCAAGGTGCTGTCTGGTGACACACTGTGGATTTTATTTGGTGCGATCCAAAAAAAAACCTCTGCCAACTTCCAGGTGAGTGATGTACGCAACTACAAATGACAGCAAACCACAAAATTCACTGACACATGACACGCTAATGAATACATTACATGCTTAGCTACAATCTCCAAATCACTTTTCCAGCTACTTTCTGGATAAATCACTCATTTCCAAAGTCTGACACAGCATACTGCATCAAAAACTGCTGCTTTATATCCTCACCTATCGACCCTAACAGTAGAAGACGCACACCATGTATTGTTTTGTGGCAAATTTCTTCTTAAAGCATTTTTTGTAAGTCAACAGAAGAGTTTTTTTCCCACTATGTTGAAGTAATTTCTTGTAAACACACATTTCTCTTGTGTTCTTAACAGTTCTTCCACCTTCTTTTTTGGTATATTAGACAAAAAAAGGGGTCGGTTTAGGGACAAGTTGTGGGCCGGTTAGCTCAGCTGGTCAGAGCATGGTGCTAATAACGCCAAAGTCATGGGTTCAATCCCCATACTGGCCATTCCAGTATGGAAGGTGCTGTCTCATGGTAGACTGTGGTTTTGTTTGGTGGGATCCAAGAAAAAAACTTCTGCCAACTTCCAGGTGACAGATCGCGCCACGTAAGCTTTATGACGTCCATTGGCAGTTGATACTCTGGCTTAGTGGGTGGATCCACTGTGCATGTGGCAGGTAGGACTACGTTTTTAAGAGCGTGATACATGGGAGAAATGCTGTGGCATGCACTTATTTCAAGCAACAATCAATTATTTCAAGCAACAATCAAGCAATATCCACCAGCCACGTGACCAACCCAACACCAGCAGTTGGCTCAAGCAGACTCCAACGAACGTTCGTGAAAAGTGGGAGCTTCTGCCAGACCACGTGGCCTAACGGACAAGGCGTCTGACTTCGGATCAGAACATTGCAGATTCGAGTCCCCTCGTGGTTGGTTGTGAGTTCTTGAGGAGCAGGCATGCGTTGCTAAGTGCTGCTGGATGTTTGCTGGAAGCTGAGACCTGCTGTTATTTGACAGCTACTGGAAGTTGCAGGTGACTCCTTGAAGCAGAGTGCTGCTAGCAGCTGAGAACTGCTGCAGGGTGAGATCTGCCGGAGGTTTAAAGCTGCTTGAAGCACCTTGAGCCTGCTTGAGGCTTGAAGCTGCTTGAGTCACTTGAGTTTAAATTATACTACTCTTCATATTCAGTATGTTTGAAACCTTTCATCGGTCTGGTTAGTGCTTTTATTCTGTTGTTGCCAGAGGCGGAGCCAGACATTTGAAACACCCGGGGCTTAGCCCAAAAGGGTAGTATGCATGTGGGATTTATTTTTTTTTTTTTTTTTGGGGGGGGGGGGGGGGGGGGGGGGTAGAAATTACTGAAAGATTAATTGGCTCTGTTTTGAGTTTTGTTCAAAAAACAATGACTTCATATAGGGAAAAATATATATCACATGTGCAGGACACCTTAAACTAGTTTTTTAATTAGGCAGCAAGGCAGAACAAAATCGGGGCTGCATCAAGACATGAGGACTAAACCCCAATTCAACCAGACCCAGAACTGATCCGGAATTAAAACAGGACTACAACAGTTCAAAATCAGGACTACTGAGGGCTTAACCAAGACAGAACCAGAATCAGAACTAGATGATAGTAGCACTAAAAGTCATCATAGACCTGCAGTACATTTATTGTTTAATTCTACCAAAGTACAATATTTAGATTGAGAAAAGTTTATATAATTATTGAGCCTTGTTGTGCAAACAAGCCTGCAGAACTTAATAAATATAGAATTTGAAAAATAACAAACCTAAAAAGAAACACTAGGTACGAGATACATGAGGACGGTGATACTTTTGGTAAACAACCATTTGACTAACATGTGTGTCTCACCTGCTCTTGTTCCACCTCTGTTCTGTCCTCATTCTCCTCTCTCTCCCTCTCTGTTCCTCTCTCTCTCTTTGTGCTGACAATCATCAAATATACAGTTGAAACCACATATTTATGTACTCTTCAGATCAAAACACAAACACTTTTTTAATTGTAACATCAAATCAGACTAAATGTTTATTTTTTTAGATTGATAAATCTAAAAAACATATTTGTTAACTTTAAGAGTAAAGAGAGAAACTATCTGTATTTCTTAATTGCAAATGGCACCAAATTGTATTCAAACTGAGCCACACTTATGGAGCTCCACAATTCTTTTCCTGGTGTTTTGGTTGACATCTTTTGATGTTCCCATGTCACAGAAAATTTACTCACATGGACTCTACTAACCTATCAGAAGCTTCTTCAGCTCAGAATGGAATCGTCTGGAGTTTCTTATTAGTTAACAATAAACTTAGTGTACATGTACTCCTAAATTTGATGAAAGTGATAAAAATAGATCTCTCTCTCTCTTTATTCTGACATTTAACTAATTCAAAAGATATTTCAATATTTATCTAAAACAAAAGTTTACTCTAAATTGATGTTGTACAGTAAAAATGTTTTATGTTTTCTCCCTAAAGTGTAAATATCTGGTTACAAATGTGAATATCCTGCTGTGTACTGAAATCCCTCTTATTTTGCATAGAAATATACTGAACAACATACAAAGCATAATATATAAAATAACATTTACCTGAGTTTTTTCTTTGAAAGAAGCCTCTAATGTCCATTCTTATATTTCAGTGCATAACTGAAACCGATTTAGTCGGGGAGGGTAAGAACTGAAAATATGAAATAAACACACGTAAGCTAAGACTCTCTAAAAAATAGCATTTGTTCGGCTTTTCATTTCACCATTTGTTGATTCACTTGAAGAGCGAGTAACGTAATATTGGTCAAGTGATCAGTTTGATATCAATCTTTCGTGATGCATCGTCATATTTACATTATTTGTACGCTACGAATGATTTGCTTTGGTACCTGGTCAAACTTAAGCTCTCCTTAGTATGGCTGGCTCCGTTTCTCCAACAGTGCACACAGGCAGCAGCAGCCCCCTCGCTCAGTCGCTTAGTGCCTGAGCTCGGATCATACCAATATGAGGGGGGATTCATGCACAGTCGTAAATTCCCACGGTGTGCACTATGTGCTTCGAATATTGTGTGTACTTTTTGTTTTATACAGTTGTCAGCCAGGCATCTAACTATGAAAAAAATTACACTCCAAAAGACCCCGGGCTTCTGACAAAACAACCCGAGCTTAAGCCCAGTAAGCCACCCCCACGCTCCGCCCCTGGTTGTTGCTGTAGCGGGTTGTCAAATGCAGTTATTCATCAGTTAGTCAATGACCAGAGAATTGATTGTTTTGTCATTATTTTAATCACATTTAAAGCTGGTTCCAGTTTCTGAAATGTGAAGATTTGTCACGGCTGGGGGCAGTCGTGTGGTGTATTGAGAAAAGGATCCAAAATGCAGGCACTGGCTGGGGTGCGAGTGAGTGTTTATTTACAGCGGTGATAAGGTGACAAAAACAGGAAGAGCAGAGCGGGGAGTAAACAACCTAAACATGGAAAACTAAAGAACAAAACTTAAACCAAACACTCACAATTAGGCTAACGAGACAGGGGAGAGGTAAAACTGAACACACTGACATGAGACATGAACTTTCAGAATTAAACAGGAAACTAACAGACACAGAGAACCAGACAGGACACTGAACTTGACAGGCAGACTCATGAGCAGACACAATAACTCCATGGACAGACAGAGGGAACACAGAGAAGTGGGAGCAGGCAGGCAAAGAACAGAAACCTAACAAATGGCAAAATCACAACAGAATACATACTCGGAATGAACAAAAGCATGATTTTCTTGATCATATATGATCTTAAACTTAATGTCTTTAAAGGTTTGAACTTTTAAAATGTAACAAAAGATTGAATCTTTGAGTTTTTTTTAATTGTTCTTATTGTATCTAGAGTGATGACATTTAATGTCATTTTTCAGATGACAGATGTGGAGGAGAGACATGTTTCTTTGCCCTAAGCTGTGTCTGGCAGGCAGAGCATCTCCACGCTCCACAAAGCTGATGCTTCTGATTTGGAGTAAATGAGCTGAGGGAGACATCTGGTGGACAAACACAGACATGACAAGAAGAAAGATTAAAGTGCAGAGGGGAGACAAACAGCTGGAAATACTTGTTGGAAAGGATTGTCATGCTTCAGAAAAACACACAGCACACACTCTAACAATCCTTTATTTGCACTGAAGGAGACACGTGAAGAAACCAAATCACACAATAATGACGTGAACACATTTATAGCCAGTGTTCAAGATGATGGATAGAAACGAAAATCATGGAGCATTTATGCATTTTTAGGTCTGTGTCACAGAAACTGTTCAGCTATTCTCTGTTTATTAGTCTATTTATTAGGAACCTCTGTTGGTTTTTATATGTAAAGCATTTTTCTTCTATCATTGAACCTTTTCAGGGTTTTCTCATAGTAGTTTTGGGGAGTTTTTAATTTTACATCACAAAGAATAACTTTGTGATGTCCGATTAGAAAGTCTGTGTCCATGTGGATTTTTTTATATGAATGATGAATTTGTTGTATTGCATTTGAGTTAGATTTTTACTGATGGATGATCCAAGTCAATGCACACAGCAGCAAAAAGAACTACAGCAACACAACCGAGAACAAACGAGCAGCACAAACAGGAAAGCAAACTGAGAACAAAGCAGCAGGGTATCCCTCAGCAGCAGCTACAATATCTTCAGAGTGACAAACTGCATTTAGCAGAACACCAACTTCAATTCAAAGAACCGCAAACTGCAGTTTCTACAAACCCGCTAAATGACTCCACCTGAACAGGAGAGGAGCGCTTCCTGAACCGATGTTTGTCAAAACGTCACGCCGCTGTCAGATTGGCGTTCACGCCGCCGTCGCTCCAGTACAGCTGAGCAGACTGCAGCCGTGGGAGAGAGTGACTGTGTTTCGCACGCTCAGCATTCTGATCCTGGACTTCATGACAGATCTGCCACTGTGAGTAACACTGCTTCGTCTTCCGTGGACTCTGTATCTGCTACATCAGATGACTGTGTGTTTGAACTCTACAGACATTGTTCAGAGGGACTCCTCGGTGTCACGTTATTCACCGGTTGTCCTCGCTCGTGATCTTTGTGTTCCTGAGCCGTCAGACTCTGCTAATGCTCGCAGTGTTTTCTCTGAGTTAGCCAATATGGATTTTCCAGCTGTTGAGTTTGCTGAACAAAGGACTGTTACTCCACCCCAGACTCACCTCCACACTATCACTGGCATTGTATCCCCACTGGACTGTTTTCCTCCTCAACCTGCTGATTCTGAGGTTTCACAGCCTGAGCCCAGCCACACCATCAACAGTTGTGAATAAAACAGTGCGTGCTGAGGAGCCTGGACATTAGTAATCCTGCTCCTGCATCTGAGACTTCCTGTGTTGATCCGCCAGTTTCCCAGTTTGTGATATTTTCTGCGCCTCAGCTGGTAAACGTAAATGGTAGCAGAGTGCCACCTGCCATAGTTAAACTGGCTGAAATGCTGGAATTAGTGCCTCAGAAATAATGAATTAGGTTGGATTTTGTGTTTCACAACCATTTATATGTAAACCAGCTCACCATGCTTTTGTGTCAGTCACTGTTAACACTGTTGTGGTATTGTTACACCCTTGGACTGTGCAGTTTATTCTGTGATGGCCTGTGAAAATACACCTGCTTCTGTAACCTCCTTCTGAGCTGAGAGTTACTGAGTTTGCTAAGCCTGAATCTGTGTATACAAAGACTGTTTCAAAGACTGCTATTTCGAACATGGACAGCTTAAGAACAGCAGAGTTGCTAAAACCAGCCTGCCATACGTCTGTCTCCTGAAACTGTGTTTGGCACCATTAACCTAGTTTACCCAGTGACTGTTACTGAGCTCCGCTCTGCACCTTGCACCTACCCATACCATAGGTCAGTTTCTAGCTCTATTACCTGTTCAGGCTTTAGCTCCACTGCTAGCTGCTGAAAGCTCTAGTGAGCTTATTCAGTCAGCTGAGGACTGCATCTTTCTGACAAAGAGGACGAGCATCAAAATTTCCCCTCAGAGGTGAAAAAGATCATGATAAAGAAGACTTAAGGCAGCACCACAGAAGAGGGAGACTTTAATGTGGCAAAAGTACACACACGTTGTACTTAAGTAGAAGTACAGAAACCTGTGTTAAAAATGCTCCAGTAAAACTGATTCAATGTATTTACTTAAGTAAAAGTGAAAAAGTACAGGCTCTGAAATGTACTCAGTGTAAGACAGTAAAAAGTAGCTGAGCTCTGCCTCGTGAGCAGAGAAAAAGAAGGAAAATAAAACATGGCTCTATTTTCTGTTGCCTACGTTGTAGAGGGCGACTTTGTCCCTAAACAGGAAAATGAGGAGTCAGGAGTTAAAGTGGATTCAGCAGGTGGAGGAACCCTAAAATCAGCTGTAATGCCTCAGTGCCTGGAAAAGATCACAAATCACAATCATTTCTATTCAGAGCTCCAGTGGATTTTCTGAATGTACAGGCTGTGATCAGCTGACCTGCTACTCTTTGTGGATTTACACAAGTGAATTCAACCAGATCTCAGCTGATGATTTTATGAGTTGAACAGGCTGATTTCCATTCTCTACACTGACAGTAAATTGTTTATGCTGTCTTTAGATTAGACACTATTCAGCTGCTCTGAAGGTGGAATTCAGTGAATCTAAGCGCCACAGTCACACACTGTTCTGTACTTTAAATCCATCACAGTGCAGCAAACTAACCTGTTTATCCTGCAGCAGCATGCAACCTTTAAATAACACAGTTAGTCTTCATCAGTTTGTTTAGCAGCACATTTCAGAATATGAAAAAACATAATGTCACATGTACAGACCCAATATTTGATTTAAAAACTGAGCTTTAAATGTTACATGTGAGCTTTACCCCCTCCCTGTGAAATACAGCAGCTGGACCTTTAGCTACAACTCACTGTGACACAAACTGCACATGAAGAGTTTGTGTGTTTGCTGATGTTTGTTGAGCTGATAGAAACGTTGCATTTGAAATGTCCTCACGCTTAAAGTTTGATGCTTGAAGGCTGTCTTCATCCTGCTCTCTCAGGCTTTGTTCAATGTTGCAGTGAAACAGAATTTACAAAGACAAAGACAAAAAAAGACACAAACTGATCCACATCAGTTTATAACAATATTGAACACAGGCTGCAGCTGGACACTGACAGGTAACATCATTTTCACCTGCTGTTGCCTGGATGTGGAGCTGCACTGTAAACAAACACTGAAGCCCAATTCCATCAGAGTAGGAACAGAAATCTTTAACGAACTAAAATAATAAATTTCATCAGCTTCTCAGCCCCTGAATACAAGCAGACTAGTGGATCAGAAGGTTAGAGTTAGCTAATAATCTCTAATGTTTTTGATGCTATTTAGAGAACAGATAAAAACTTTTTTTCACAGCAACGTCGCCGTATTATCAGGACAGTTTGAACTTTTGCTGTATTTCAGTTAAAGTGTGTTTTAAATCTGCATCACTGATTTGTGCCATGACATGATCTCTTCATCGTCTTTCTGCCACAGCAAAGAAAGTCTTAATTAGGCGATTAATGACAAACCAGCCTCTGTGTGAGCGCACTGTAACATCATGATACCATAAACACTGCATATGAAACTTGTTCTCATCTGTCCTGTATGTCATCATTAGGCAAGTTAAGAAAATATAATGTTTAATGATAATTCCAGAAAATAATACTAACATGTGGTATTATTACTAGTATTAATATAGTAGTAGTAGTATTTTTAGAGGTGCTCTGATTAAATTTGGGGGCGCTTGAACACCTCATAGGAGGAGTTATGAAAAAAGTGAAACCAAACGGAGCAACTTGTCATAGTCGACCTGGACCGGTTCTAGACAAGCATATATAAGGGGGCAGACCGAAATGTAAAGGGGGCAAATGGTGGAAGTGGAGGCAGGAAAGGGGTGGGGTTGGGTGGGGTGGGGTGTTCTTAATAACTGTTTTTGTCATGTAACTGAATTGCACTTTGTCAGGCCTCTACCCTAAGACTAGACCAACTTGGGTGTCCCACCTGAAGGCTGGTCTAACTCTTAGGGTCACCGAGGCACGCAAACCCCCTGACCACATTAAGGTGGTAATCCGTCAGGGGGGAAACAGAAAAACAAAACAACCAAAATATTCCTCATCTATCACGGTTTGCCGGGGCAGGCCGTGTGGATAAATAACGGACCCAAGATGCAGACTGCTTAAGTGGAGGGTGAGCTTTATTTACAACCGGAGAAGTACAACAAAAAGGGGTGGCGAGAAACAGAACGGTAAAAACTCTAAACTGGGAAAACTAAACACAAAACCAGAACACGAGCGAGGGTACCTTGCAGGGAGAATGACCAGGAAGCCGGAGGCATAAACACAGAATGGCGTAAGGGAAATGACGCAGACAAACCAGCAACTACCATGACAGAAGACACAACTTAAATACACTCAGAGAACACAAGTGGGGAACACAGCTGGGAGGAACTAGGCTAACGAGACAGGAGAAAGGTAAAACTGAACACTTTGACATATGACACAGACCTTCACAATAAAACAGGAAACTCAGACACAGGGAGACAAGACGTTGAACTAAACAGACAGTTTCACACACAGACGGGGTGACACCATAGACAGACAGAGATACAGATGCAGACCGAATATAACACGTAGAACTCAAACAACAATAATCATCATGATAATAAACTGGAAAATGATAATAATAAACTTAAAGCGCTGGGTCACCGACCCAGGACCATGACATCATCAGATTCTAACAACAACTAAACAACAACTAACAACTAAAAGCACTAATTAGATGCCTTATATTAAATATATCCAAGCCCAGCAATAATACATCTTACTATTGCTAATATTAACAAAACTAAAAAGGGTAGGCGATGTTATTTAAAAAATACAGTTCACCAAGTCTTAAAAAATAAAACTCAAAAATAGAATTAAAAAAGAAAATAAAGAATAAATTAAACTATCCATCCAGATCTTTACAACCAACAACATCAAATCCATCTTCATTGAATGGCCTAATTCTCAAATAAATTTGTAAAATAAAGATTAAAATAAGACTTCTCAATATAGCCAATATTTACAAAACTAAAACGGGTTGGGATAGTAATGAAAAAAAAAAATCACCAGCTCTTGAACAAAACAGATTTTGTCATGCTTTAAGCTTATTTGTTTCGCAAGGGACTGAAGTCTGTTTGCAACTAAACAGCTCCACTCTCCTTTCTCCTCGGTCCACTCTACAACAACAGTCTCCTGTTTACCTTTCCAAAAACACTCTTACAGAGTCATCCATATCCAACTTATTTGTTATGGACTTCTCATGGACCAAGGTCACCAAATTCCTCTTTCTCTTATGTTGCAAAACTAAATAATCTTTGCTAAAATCACACTTTGTGTCGCGTCTGACAGACACAAGTCCCCCAGTCGGCAGCTGGCAGCAGACAGGCTCACAGTGGTGCTTGTGGGATTGAGAAACACGTCTTTTCCAGACTGAGGCCACGTCCACACCAGCCCGGATAGATTTGAAAACGGCGTCTTTGTCTGAAAGCACTCCGCGTCCACACTAGTGTTTTCAGCTGTTTTCACAGAGTTGTGCATCCACATTGAAAGGGTTGAAACTCTTACGTCCCAGTACTGCGCATGCGTGAAACGCAAGACGATTCGACCTGCCTCATTTCTGTCTGCCGCTTATTTACTTCCCGGCTCTTAGAAACGTCTCTTTGAAAAGCGCAGAGTTTTTTTAAATGGACTAACAATGAGGTGGAGTTGTTGCTGCGAGTAACACAAAAGTACAAAGTTGCAAAAGCGAGTGAGAATCATGAATCATGCAGCGGCCAACAACGGTCCAAGCATGGGATTTCTCTCCTGGAAATGTGCACATTATCTTTTCCTTTCTATTGGTAGGTGGCACAGTGCACGTGTGGCAAGTAAGCAAGCTAGAAGACTGGCAATGCTGGGTATCCAGTTACAGAAGCAACACATTAACAAGAGAAGTCTGAGTAAAACCAACGTTACTTTCCCTAGTAACTAGTTACTCTGAAAGTAATGAGTAACTTGAAGTAACTGAGTTACTTTTGATATAAGTAACTAGTAATGTAACTAAGTTACTAATTTAAAGTAACTTACCCAACAGTGTACATAACATTCATCAATCTTCAAACATTAAAGAAGGAAAACCTCTGGGGGACAAACCCAGTTTGATCCGGATGGATAATTGATCCAACATGTCTATTTAATCTGTTTGCCAAAATTTTAGTGGAAATTTTCATATCCAAATTCAACAAAGCAATATGTCGATAAGAGGAACATTCTGTTTCATCCTTTCCTTCTTTCAATAACAAAGAAATATTAGCGCACGGCGGAATGCTTGAGTATGGAAAGAATGCTTAAACATTCTCAATAAAAGCAGGGCCACCTTTTCAGAGTATTTTTTATACAATTCAATGCCAAACCCATCTGGGCCTGGGGACTTTCCACTGGGGAATGACTTAATAGCTTTCGAAACTTCTTCAACAGTAATATCTGAGTTTAAAGCCTCTCCTGCAGCGTCATTCATTGTCAGGAGATCCTGCTTCCCAAACCAATGAGAAATATTGCCCCAAGATTTCGACATATAGAGCTCTTCATAATATTCTCTAAATCGCTCATTAATAGCTTTAGGGCTAATTAAAATTTCGCCTGATCTTGATTTTATTTTGTGTATAGCCCTACTAGCCTGTAGGCCTCTCAGCTGCCGAGAAAGAAGCTTATGGGGCTTATCTCCAAACACAAAATGCTTCTGTCTGATCCTAAATAGCTGATCTGTTACTTGACAAGATAAAATTGTGGTTTACTCAAACTTCCTTTTAATGATGTCTTGAAACAAAGAGGGACAAGAGGAGGCCTTGTGGTCCTGTTCTAACTGTGTTAATTCAGCTTCTATTTCAAACAGGCGTTTCTGGCGTCCTTTTTTTAACGAGGATTCAAAAGAAATAATTTCTCCTCGCATGTTTCCCATAGAATCGAATCAGAAACGTCTTGTTTATCATTAGTTTCCAAGAATTCTGATATTTTAGTTGTCATAAATCGGCAAAAGGATTTCTCAGACAGGAGTGACGGGTGAAAACGGCAGTTGTTTCGTACCACAGAAGTCCAGGACTAAAGATCCAAGATCAAGATATTATGATAAGTTGAGCATACAACTTTAGACATCAATTTAGAATCAAGCAAAAAAATAATCTATTCTGGAGTACGATTTGTGCACTTGTGAAAAACAAGAGTAATCTCTACCAGTGGGGTTACACAGTCTCCAAACATCAACAGGTTAGTAGAACTCAACATATTATTATTCAGAACAGTCGAAGCGTTAAACAACTGGGAGGTTTGAGTGGATCTAACCAAGAGTTTATCAAGTACACAATTAAAATCGCCTCCTAAAATTACACGAGTATCAGCGAGACTAAGTAATAAATTAAATATTTGTTGAAAGACAGATCATAATTATAAAGCCAGGACGGTTTGCCACTTCATTTTACGCGTTAAAGCAGGGGGCAGGGGTGTCAAACTCAAATACACAGTGGGCCAAAGTTCATAACTGGATCAAAGGAGCTTGCAAAGAAAAGCGTCTGGACTTCTTTAAGTTACTTGAAGACGTTTCACCTCTCATCCGAGAAGCTTCTTCAGTTCTGCACCAGTTCATAACTGGATCAAATAATCATTGAAAAAAATCTTCCTCCAAATATAACAAGGAATCTTTTCTTATGGACTCAAACAAGTTTTGCTGAAAAACGAAATATGGAACAAGCAAAGCTTAATACTAAACAATATATAAAACTAATATAAACTTAATATTGCACACATGCAAAATCAAAATTCCAATTAAATAACAGATCAGTTGAAGTCATTTCTTAAATAAAAATTGCATTTGCAGCATTCTGAATTAAATTTTAAATTTAATTAAATTAATTTTTTTCATCATATTTTCCCACCTGTTCAGAAAGCTCCTGTTTTCTCCCTTTCTTTTTGCCACTTTGGGATTGGTAGCATGTAGGGATGGGTATCGTTTAGGTTTTATCCAATACCAGTACCAAACCAGTACTTTTGAAACGGTGCCGGTGCTTAAACGGTGCTCAAACTGGTGCTTAAAGAATGGAGAACACAAACTTTGTCCAAAAACCTCTCATGTTCAGCTGTTTTTTGTAAAAAGATAACAATGTTAGCCTTTTCTGCAGCTATAGGGGCATATATGGTATCACTCTTGGCTGGAAGCAGTGCTTAAACAATGGAAAAACACAAAATTTGTCCAAAAACCTCTCATGTTCAGCTGTTTCCCACTTTTTCTTTGGTCATTTTAGCCTTTTTGGCCAGGGTGAAGGGAGTATCTGCCATCAAACAAGAAGACAGCCACATGGTACAATGGTGTTTGCTAGTTCACCTTATGTGCATTAATGTAATAACGTGGCTAGCCTACTCAACGTAAATTACACACGAACAACATTAAGCTACTCATGCAGAGAAGAACACCTGCTGCTGTATCATCATCCTCATCATTTCTGCAACACTGGCAGGGCTAGGGGCCAGGACTCTCCTCTTCTTTAGAGAACCGGCTCTTTCTGCTCGGCTCACTAAAAAGAGCCGGCTCTTTCGGCTCCCAACTGGCTCTTCAGGTTGTTTTGTTGCTTTAATTAATTTATTATTAAAATCATGCACAAAAGGAATTTCTAATGTAAAAAAAGTGGTTACGTACAAACTCCAAAGAGCATGTACAAAGTCCAAAACACATTTCTAGCGTTAACTGAACTTCCAAAACAGAGCTATCGAGATCACTTAAATTACACAATTTAAAGCTGTGTTCTGTGGCTGTGATAAGATCCCCCGTGGGCAGTCCTTGGACTGTTTCACTGTGATGTTTTCTTTTGCAGTGGTTTTAGTTTAGCTTCTGTTTACAGTGAGGACAAATGATTATGGTTTTCTTCTTGTGTATGCTCTGTGGAGGATGCACTCAGAAAAATTCATCTGATTCTGTCTCCCTGTTCATCTCTGTCCCTACAAACACACAAACGCAGTCAGGTCAGCCCAAACTTTATAGTCGATGCTCATTACCACAGTATTGTTAAGTAATGCTGCTGCTTCATTTGGGCTGCTAACAGGCTGCAGACATTAGCATGGTGGTAGCTGTGTTGTAAAAATTGTGCTGTTTTTCACATCTTGTGGACTTCTACCTTAATAAAACAGTCAGTTTGAGATTTACCTGGTTTAGTCTGAGTTTGCTGAACTGTAAAAGTAGCTAAAACAAAGCAGAGCCTGCGTTACCTTTGACCTGCTGTACTTACTGTAGCTGTTTTTGGATCAGCTGACTGCTTGTGTCTTTTGCCTCTCGTTTCCAGAAGTGCACAGTTACTTACTGCAAGTAATTCTTCAAATACAACCCCAGTAAATTAAATAAACATATCCGATGTTAGATTTTTATAAAAGCTTGAGAATGGAGTAGAAACTGGCACGCTAAAAAACAAATGCGGCGTTGGACAACACAGACAATGAGGCGGTTTCCAGGAGAGCGGGGACTCTAAGTTTGGTTTTTCTTTCCCTTCCCGCTTCCTTGTTCAGACGCACCATCACACATGACTAATTTATCAGAACAGGCAGCAGCAACACTCACGGTGCCTGTAATCTGTGAGAGATGAGACTGTATTGTCAGCACACTGGTTTTTTTCCCTTATCAGCTTTCTTCTTATTTCCTGTTTTATGGCAGTTTGGCTTTGTCTGCATGTATGACTGTGTGTGCTGCCTCATGCAAACAGGGTGGGCTGCAGGGGTCACGGTTTGCTACACAGCGTAGCTCCATCAAGACGAACAAAGCAAAGAAGGAGCAGTGCCAAGACCGCTGAAATCAAAGACCAGGTTCAGGACTGGGCTTTGTTCCAAGAGGCTGGGTCCGTTTTGCTGGTGCAGGGGGTCTGAGTGCTGAAAGAAGTGTCTGGAGCCTTTGTATGCAGCATGTCTCCTCATCCCGCCCCTTTGAAGTCTGCTTGCTTTTGTCCTTTACATAACTTGATTGAATTTTTTGAACAGCTAATTCTTATGGATTTTGTGAGCAAAAGGGTGGGGGAGGGAGGAAGACAGAAATGCCCCCCACCCAGAATTCCACAGGAGAGCAACAGGAAGGCCAACATGATTGGCCACAGGGGAAATGACGGACACGAGCGAGCCAAAAGCATAGCATCCATGCACGTGTTTGAATTATGGCAGCTCTTTGCAAATTTGATGACAATGGCTGGGAGGTCGAGGATCCCTCTGCAAACAGAGGCCACGTACACTCTGGTGGTCTTCACTTTGTTGTCAGCTTCCCCGCTGGGAGAAACGGGAATGAGTTGAGGAGGAAAAACTATTCGTGAGCTGGAACCTGATTTTTTTTTTGTGATTTCATTAATTTTGATTATCTTCACTTTGCAGTTATTTCTGTGTGGGTCAATGTGCATATTGTATGTTTGAGGTGAATAAATGCCATAACGTGACACGATCTCAATTCCAAGAAAAGCTGGAACGCTCTAAAATGTAAAACTTCATATTTCCATATTTTATGGACAGTAGAACAAACGTGTGTTTTGCACATCTCTGTTGCTTGTGGGGCTCGCACACAAGAATTTCACTCGCATGTGCTGTGCCAGTGTGCCTGCACATGTGATGTGACAATAAAAGTGATTTGATTTGATTTGAAAACTAAACTAACAGTGGGTCAAAAGCTCTGTTTCATGGTCAGCAGTAGAGATGGCCCTGTCCCAACTTTGAGATGCATCGGTTAATATTTTATTAGCTTAGTTATCCAGCTTAGAGTAATTAACCATTTAACCAAATTGATGATAGTAGCATTCATTGCATCGGTCCTATTAGCACTGCAGTCCTCAAGGAACTGTGTTATTGATGTCGGATATCTTCTTTATCTGCAAGGCTTCATCTCAACGGATTCACGTCACTGAGCCAAAGTCTGATGAGTCTGTATGTGGCTGCTTGAACTTGGTTACTTACAAAGGGTTTGTAAACATGCAGATCGAGCTGCTACTGTGTTCAGTGATAAATCCGCTGTGCTAACATGCTTGTTTGTAAACAATATGCCAAGGAAACTCAAAGAACACTTTTTTAAATGAATTAATATTTATTTTGTTTACAATTTACGATGAAATCAGTCAGTTGCACTTGCTTATGTGTGGAAGTGAAGGAAGTGTGTTTTCCCCAAGAAGCCTGCCTTCACAGCTGCAGGCAGTGATACGAGTGAGGAAGGGCAGATGTGTCATCATGTGCAGAGGTTTGTGTGGAGGTGAGGGTGGGGTTTGGTGGGTGGGCAGCTTTTCACTTCCTTGGCCTTATGCCAGTGTGACAGTCGATGTCTCTGTGTCTCTTCTGCGGGAGGTTATTTTGAAGGTCTCCCAGTTTTATTGGAGGAAGTGTTTGCCGGACCGCTGAAGCGTTCTCCCACCCCTCGGTTCCAGTCTTCCTTTGTACCCAGCTCCTCTCCCTCAGCTACATTTTCTCAAGCGAGAATGGCTTAAAGGAGTCTCAGTGGGGACTTTCCCTTTTAGTTTAAAAAAGCAACACAAAACCCTCGTGGCTCGTAATGAAGCCTTTATCGTGTCCACCAGAGATAATGCTGTTTAAATAAATGATTACAATAGCAGTAGCAATGGTAGCATGAAGGGGAGACTACAATGATCCTAGCACATGCTTCCACTATGCTGTGCAGATGAGCTCATTTAGAACATCAGCAGAAACATGGCACCTCCATCCCCGGGATGAAACATCCCGCTGTTTCCTGCAACACCCAAGATGATCGTCCAAGATGTCTTATCCACAAAGCAGTTGGAAAACCTGACGAGGGGTGGGGGGTGTTAATGTCCATCTAAGAGATCAGCCCACTGTGGGTGGGCACTCCACCCTTTTCCTGCTGAGGACCATGGCCTCAGATTCAGTTATGGAAGTAAATACAGAAGGTACCAATCCTCCAGCTGCAGGAACATGAAGACAGTCCAAAAAACCCAAAACTACTTTTGCTTGTTTAGCTTGTAGGAAACGAGGGAACTGATTTTACCAGTGGCGCTGTCTGGGTCTCCAGGCTCTGAGTACATCACTACAGTTTAGCAGCTGCACTACTTAAGTTTGTTGTTGGAACAGGCAGGTTAGTTTTAAGGATGCAGAACAGCTACTGTAATCTAAACAGGGGCCTCTGCAGCTGTCAGCCATAACGAAACGCACTGCTTTTAAAGCATCACATCAAAAACCGGTCAGATAATCACATTTTTATTAGTGCTATTAATGAGTTTATATTATTTTAAGGTGTAGTACAGAAGGGTGAAGCTGTCGGCCTGTACTAACAGCCAATAGGGGGCAATCAGTCTATTTTAGCTTCCTTTACGGAGGGCTGTCCTGTGACTGCTTTAACCAGGAAACAACATTTTACATATTTTTAGGCAAAGACATCGACTTTGGGGGTAACGATGGTCACAGAATCGTGGAGTAAGTCTGCTTGAACCAAAGGCAGGGCTTTGTATGCATCATTCACATTAACTTAATATAAGCAGTGAATAAAGATGAGATGAATCATTTAACTGTGGATTTCCCACTTCAGGGAGCTGTGCAGCAGTTTTAACATGCTACCACTAGGTGGAGCTAAAAGCTGATATTTTGAACTAATGATCAGAGGCTGCTGTAAGATGCACACAGCAAACATTTTGGGCCTGACACCACAATTTGTGCACAGTGTACACAGCTACTTCAGACGCACATACAAAAACCAGCTCATCCACATGTGTGCGATCTGCACATCATACAGAACATTTATAGTTCATTCAATCCTCAAAATACGAAATCATCCTCATCAGACTGTCACGTGTCCCTGTGGCGACTCCAAGAAAGGCCTCGTCTCACGCTGAGCTTTGATTTAACAGGTGAAACACATCCACACCTCAGAGTACCTGTTAACGGTTCCTCCTGCAGGTTTTGGGTCGGTTGTATGACTCCACGTGTTAGTGGATCTTTGTCTACAAACATCCTAAACCAACTGAACCCATGATCTGTGCTTAGGCAGGCGATCAGAAGCAAAAGCTTAGTGGGCAGGACCTCCTGAGAGGCAGCTCTCCTGTACCAAAGATGAGTGCTCAGCACAGGCGAGCAGCCATTCATGCCCTGCTGTTTAAACAACATTAAACAGGTTTTTAAAGCAGCCGAACTGAGTTCATCTGGTATTTAAAGCTGGTAAAATGAGTTCACTTTGTAGAGCAGAGTAACAGGACCACAGTAAGATTAAAAAACAATGTCGATCATTTTGAGAATAAAGTCAAAAATCTATTTAGAGAAAAACACTGAAATGTGGCGATGACAGTCGTTTTAAGTGCCACGGCTGCACTGTGAGCTGGTGAAATGCTTCAGGATCAGGTTTAGTTGCAATAACTAATCTGCACATTTCCACTTTATTCTCAGAAGGATGTTTATGTTAATGTGCTCCCTACACTCCTCTGTAGGAAGGACACTTGCAGCAGTAGTTGTTTTAAAGGAGACAAGGCCAAAGATTTTTGTAAAGCTCCAGTGGATTCAAAGTTCAGAGTTTGCATAAAGGTGGCTTTAATAAAGACACACTTACAAATAAAGTTTTTTTAAAGCTTTAACTCCAGAACAAACTGGAGAAACTTCTCAACTTTTAGTTTTCAGACGACGGCGCTCTCAACTCAGCACGCTCGCCATGATGTGTCACTTTGTATCCAGACCTCCTGCTGGATTCTTCTTCATATTTCACACGTCTTTGCAAACTGTGAGGTCGCACACAACAAAACAGAACAACAGAGATGCATCTGTGCGGACGCTGTTTGATCCCAGGGAAATGAATGAATCGGTTATCTGATCGGAGACCGAAGCAGAGTAGTGTTACTGGTCAGACTTGTGCCTTAGAGCTCTTCAAAGTCCTGTTTCACTTTTTTCCACCCAACACACACGCACACACACCTGCAAATTAAATTTAATAAATAAGACGTACAATGTTGTAAGGCAAAGTTGATCATGCACTTGTCACGATAAACAACAACATACATGGCAGCAGAATCACTCCCACCCACCAACCCTTCATATCAAGCTTTCAGATTGTTGCCTGCTGACATCCTGATCTCGTACATCTACCCCCGATTTCTGCAGCAGGGTGAACTCTTTGTTCGGGGGAGTCGAAGCAGCAGGCTGGACCCACTGTGAGGTTTAGACACGCCAACTACAGCTGGAACTGATACAGGACGAGTCAGAGGCTCGGATCCAGCACCCAACTGCTGTGTGCCTCAGGACGTCCCGAGATAGCTCTGCAGCTTCCTTACTGTACTTCTGTCCAAAGAGCAAAGGTCAAAGTCAAACGTAGTGTTTGTAATGTGGAAGTGTCCGGTCTCTTCAATCAGGTTTACAATCTGCAAGACAGACAGTGAGAGTGGTGGGCACAGGCTGGGTCAAAGTAAAGTCTGCAACTATTAACTATTGTTATACATTACTACTTCATCATTATTATTTCGTCTAAGGTCTAATATTTATTTTAAACAAGCAGATTTCTTTATGCAGTCATCTGCTGCAGGCACAGCACGCTCTCAGCTGGCCAATCAGAAGAGAGCTTCGACCTGCGCTAACGTGTTTCCTCAACTGGTCGATTTAAACCGTGTGAATAAAATCTGAGATCTGAAAATCACTGAATTCAGTTTTTACATCTGACACGGATCCCAAACTTTGTAGAAGTGGGTTTGTGTCTGATGGACGTATCGGACACTGCTGACATCAGCTCACCTGTTGCAGTATGTGACCTTCTCTTAGTGTCATTAGTCTTTTATGCAGCTCCACCAGCTCATCCAGGTAAACCTGAAAAGCACACAGCAAACACGGCTGTCATGATGTAGCAGCGGCTGATGGTAACAAACCCCAAGACATAACAACACTTTCTATATTTCAGAATATTTACTAGTCTACTCCACATTACACGCACTGTTTCTAAAAACCAAAGACACTCGTTCTCACCTTATCACACTCCATGCTTTTGTCTTGCTTGCTCTGCTTGGTGGGACTTTTTACTTCCACTATCTGACAGACAGAAGAGCAAAGAGTCACCCAGGGTCACGCACACACCTGGATACTGTGGCTTTCAATCATGCTGCTCTAAGACATAAGCCAGTATATTACTGATACGATTACCTGGTTATTAGTAGACTTTAATAAGGGCGGGGCCTCACTGCACGACAGCGGGGAATGGGAGGAGCTGTCACTTCTGCTGCCATCACTTAAACTAATCCTAAGTGTGAAGTCACAAAGAATAAAGACATTAAAACTGTTGTCTCAGCTGTTAGCTAAAAACCGCTAACAATGAAAAATCCCCCATCTGAGAGAGTGGGGACGAAGGACGGTCTTTAACATGAAGATGACTCTCGCAGAATCAGTGTCAGGGAGGGGCCTGCTAGATCAGGGGTGTCCAACTCCAGGCCTCGAGGGCCGGTGTCCTGCAGGTTTTAGATCTCACCCTGGGTCAACACACCTGAATCACATGATTAGTTCATTACCAGCCTCTGGAGAGCATCAAGACATCATGAGGAGGTCATTTATCCATTTGAATCAGCTGTGTTGGATCAAGGACACATCTAAAACCTGCAGGACACCGGCCATCGAGGCCTGGAATTGCCCACCCCTGGCATAGATGATAGAAAACCGGTCAACTGTTGGAGACGATCTGGTTAAGTTATGCTTTTTGGCCAAGGTTGACGGCACGCCTCCACCAACAGGATGGTGGAGACAGTTGGAAAGAGCTTACATGAAATACTTGAAAAGTTAGTAAAAGGCACGTTGAAAGAACCTTTAGAAACTGTCACAAGCAATTTTAACCAAGATTTAAATAGCGGCTCTTCATCATTTTACAGGTTTGTTGTTAAAGGCTGGCTCTACTGCACAAACATGTGAGATACAAAGTAGCCCTCATAATAGCAATATCCTGGTTAGAAGGAATTCATTACCAATGTCTGCACACAGCTCTATGAAACTAAACTAGTGTGCGGTTCAGCCATTCGAAAAGCTGCCCTCGGGTTACTAACCTGTGCTGGTGGTGTGTGAGGTGTGCTGCTCGATCCCTGTCTGAATCCACATCGTCGTTGTCGTCCTCTGAATCGTCGTCGTCGTCCGAGTGCAGATCCTGCATCACTGACTGCAGCGGGCCAAGCACTGAGTGGAACAGTTCAATAAAGCCTCAGTCATTGCAGTTTAAACCTCAGGAATACAAGCAGAAAGCTGCAGATTGTGACGTTGGTACTGTAAAGCTCAGCAAATGTGGACTGGTGATCTGACTTTCAAAGGGAACATGCACACATCTCGAACTCTACATAGCTGACTTACAGCTCTGGTTTTCAATTGTTCTCATTGCTCAGGAAAACAACACGATTCTTTCATGTTCTTCAATCTCAAAATGATTTAGCAGCCTCTCTTACGACGTCTTCAACTTTCTGAACCGACTCAAAGTAAAAGTTTATAAACCAGGGCTGTGCCCGTTTGTTTACAGGCTCAAAGTGATACTTTAAGAAGATTTGTGGTAATAATGTTTCTGATCATTTACACAAAAAGATATTTTCTGCAGCATTTCTAAGTTTGATTAAATGAAGGGCATCCCATGATTGCTTCCAATGAGCTACTGTCACTGATGACACAGTGCCGTTTGCAGCAGCATTAAAGTGGCACGGCACTGCAACACAGAATAAGTCAAATGTAGTACAGAAACAGGGTTGGTGTTAGTCGTAGTTTGGCCTGGAAACTTTTGTTAAACAGTAACTAAAGTAACTTAACCTTGTGACTCTTTAGGAACCTGCACAATATTTTCACAATAAAACTGAAGACTCTCTTCTACCTGGGATGTTGGGTCATGAGTTGAGCTTTTTAACCTGCTGCTTTGGTCTTGCACCATGTACTGTATCAGTAACTTTCATCCACTGTTTGCTCTTCCTGTCACATGACGTCCTTCAGCCACACTTGGTGGAGTCATTTGTTTACATTTGGGTCACACACAGCCTGACTGTAGCGCACAGTTTTTTCACCTGAAGGGCTGAAACAGGTTCTTGCATATGTTGCAGAGCACTGTGATTGTTGGAGGTTCCTGAAGTTGCTCCACTGCAGACTGACACATGTGGCTCTCACTCCCAGACATGCCCAGGCTTGTCTCTTAATTGCATGCACTAGGGATCATAACCACCTGGTGTTGCTATAGCAATGATATCTCAGTACGACAGTTTTGTATCACGTAAGAATGATTGCAGACAATATGATATACACAGCTAGTTAATGCTTCCACTTTACAATAATAAAGCTTATGGTTCATATTAGAATATGTAGGAGGGATCACTCTCCTCAGCCTTCCCGGGAAAGTCTGTGCCAGCGGGCTGGAAATGAGAGTTCGTCCACTGCAGGAGCACGATGTAGAGTGGCTACATAAGATGCAGGTTCAGGCATACCAGGCGAATTCAAGGTCTGGCTATACCAGCATGGTATAGTACCAAGACTCATTGGCAAGTCCTGCATGGGGCGTTAGGGACTCGGGTCCACCCACTTCCAACAATGGGCAATAGCTGAGCCCTGGCTGAGGAGAGGCATGGTCCGAGCCGAGGTCCGGCAGCTAGAGGAGGAAAGCACGGAACTGGGTTTACAAGGAATCTGGACATAGTGGGACCTGTCAAAGCAGACGATTAATTGGCTTTAACTTTGGAGCCTTTCCACATCTTAATATTGCTCCGCTTAGTCTACAAGTCAATGACGGAGGAGCCACAGTGCAGGTTATGTGGGGCGATGGCGCACAGGCTGGAAGAATGCAAGACTACTGTTAGCCAGGGAAGACAGAGATGGCGCCATGACCAGGTCCTGAGACTGAGCAGTACTGTGAGAAAGTAGCATCACACAACACCAACATCAGGTGGCTGGAGGACCCAACAGCAGACCAAAGAACCTCCCAGAAAAAGCCAACATAACAAACACAGACATCCAACAATGACTCCACAATGAAGAGCTGGATAGTACTGGACACCTACTGGCTAAAGAGGCAAACAGCCCTCCAAGAACACCTGGCAGCAGCTGCTGGCTAATCAACCACACACAGTGGTGCTGGACAAGGAGCAGAAGGCTGCAGTTGTGATAGATGTGGCAGTCCCAGCAGAGAGCATGTCAGGAAGGGGAGCATGAGAAAAACTGGAGGAAAACTGGAGCCAACGTAGAAGGTCAAGAACGAAGTGGTCCCAGTAGGAATGAACGCGTTAGGAGCTGTAATCCCTAAAGTGGAAGAGCCAGGCACAACATTTCTCACATGACCGGGTCCACTGCCAGAGACCTCGAGGTCGAGGTCACCGAGATTCAAACTCGTCGACGTCGTTAGCTTAAATCCTACGTAGCCTCGTTCTTGAGGTACTGCATGCACAAACCTGGCTCTCCACCCCAACCATCCGACCAGCGGGGTGATGACAATCAGCCTTTTTACAGCCGAGAGGAAAAACACAACATGCAGAGATATGTCAGGTTTTCATGATCCAGCCATTCATCCTTCCTTCAGTGGGTACTTCTTAACTTCAGTTCCAGACTTTCTCTTTGATATTTGGTCACATTGGGGCCCGATGAATGTAAAAACAAAGAATTACCAGATTTGGTTTTTTACCTTATTTTTGTTTTTAAGAAAAATATCAGCCACATCTGATAAAATTTTATAGAACAGCAGCAGTATAATGTCCTCGTAAGTGGATATCAGGCCCTTGTAGAGCAAAATTTAGTATTTTGGTCTAAATAACCCAAAATGTGATGTCCACATATGTGGACGCCCGGTCCTAGGAGGTTAACATGAGCATAACATTTTTCAGGCAAACGCCTCCATGTGTAATTAACATAGAGCCACAGTATTGTTACTGTTTTGTAATCAGCCATAGGCACTAGCACCGACTATTTTAAAGTGTTACTGTTACTAGTAAGCTAACATAAACTAACCAACCCAGTGACATCACATGCTGATGTCGGTAAACGTGTTATATAAACTTAAACTTTAAGCACTTACTTCTTAAATCGAGCTGCACAGACAGCGTTACCTTTGAGAGCAGGGCTCAGTGGTGTAAATTAGCCTTCATACATGTAGAGTTTCATGTCCACTTTAATGATAACAGCTAATTATCTCAAATCGTGAGCATGTTAAATTCCCACCAAGCAGGTTAACGATTATGGTAACTGTGTAACACTTCAGTTTTCTTTACATTGGAGTTTTGCTGAGTGCTGTGCATTGTTGTGAATGTCAGCTACATGTGTCGTAGTGAGGAAAGAGGTTGTGTGTCTGCCTGTGTGCAGGGGTGCTGCGTGTCAGCTGGAGGCAGTGAAACAACACTGTTCAATATCGATCCTGCTGCTAAGGAGCGTTTAATCCAAACAGTGTAGCAACCTTATGACAACCATACCACAGTCTCTACAGGGCACACAATAAGTGTTAGGCTACCACTGTGTACTTGGTGTTACGCTTGCATGACAACAGACTGTTGGACGCATCATTTTGCTTTCTTTGATTTCTACCAGTGAGTGTGATAAGTTTATGTCAGCTGGACCTAAAGTGATGTTAAAAACACTGTTTAAGCTTCACACTGCCAGACTGAATACTTCCACCTGTGTAACATAACAGTTGGACTCACTATAGTCTCGTCACATCCTGACATCACCCCAGCCCTGTCCTCTGTGCATCGTGGAAAGTGACGATGGGAAAACATTCAGACACTTTGTGCTCACATTAGTTTTCCTCTCCCAGATTCTCCCAACAAGCAGCTGAAGATCTATTAGGATAATTGTTGTTATCACAGTTAATATTCCAGATTTATCTGATTACATCTCAACACCCCACCACCCACCCCCCTTTGTCGTGTGCTGTTGTTGATTTGTTGAAAAGAAAAGTCATTAAAAAGTGAATTCAATTCTTCTACGGTGCTGCTGAGCACACGCATGTGTGCGAGGCGGCTGTTTGCTGGTTTGCTGAATGGCACTGAACACATGTGCCTGTACAGTTTAAATCATTTGCTCAGGATTATGTTTAATTTCACGTGGCACTCGTGATATAAATCTAATCACGAAAACAAACAAATCAAAGCGCTGCAGTTTATTGGTTACATCGCTTTGACTGCACGAAGTGTCACGTATGATGTTAGTGTCACTAACAAACAGCACAAACTAAACTTTGTAACTTGTGTGCACGGTCCAAGTCGGTTACCTTGTCGTTTGTGGGGTGTGGGAGCAAAGCTTGAACTGGAGCTGGAACCCGCTGGACTGGGCTGCTCAGACTGGGAGGAAGAAGAGAAACAGGCAGCGATTAATGATAAAAATATGACTCAAACTGCTGTTTGACTGAATGTGGCGGTTCTGCAAACACAGAAGCAAATGAATACTATTCGAGCCCCGGCTCCGACAGTCTCGGTCGTTGTGTCCTTGGGCCGTTGCCTACTGGTGGTGGTCAGAGGGCCCGGTGGCACCAGTGTCCAACACCATCGCCTCTGTCAGTGCCCCCCAGGGTGGCTGTGGCTACAATGTAGCTGCCATCACCAGTGTGTGAATGGGTGGATGACTGGATGTGTAAAGTGCTTTGGGGTCCTTAGGGACTAGAAAAGCGCTATATAAATACAGGCCATTTACCATTTACTGTTATTATTATGTATGTGCTGAAAGAAGACCAAACCCAGCAGGAGTGGACCAACCTGGACTCACCAGTGTTCCCACTTTGAACACGTTCGGCTTTCAAACCACCTCCAAGGGACAGGAATTAAGAGTTACAGTGAGGGGGACTCTCTTTATTAAAAATATGTTTATTTATCAAGGTTTGTATTTATTTTCAACAAATACAAACATAAAACAAACGAGGCTGCAGAGAGCACTGGATGTCTTTTTCCAGCTAATGTCAGAACTATCTGTCCTGACATTAGTTGGAGAAAGAAGAGCTCCAACAGGAGCCTGGTTTCATAGTGCCATCCATCGTCCGTTGGGTCGGCAAAGCATCAAGAGAAAATTAGATTTCTGTGTAAATGTTCAAGGTTGAAGCAGTACCTTTTATAACAGCACACACAGTTCACATGAAACAGTGTGTGCTAACATTTCCATACAGTCCTTCCCTTCATGTCCATGTTTGTGTTTGACACGTCTGCAGTTTGGATTCATAAAAGCCAAAAATGAAAATCGTTCTTTTAAACCCTTTCTTGAAGCAGCATCTGCCCACAGGCAGCAGAGGCTCACACAGCCCAGAGTGAGGATGTTTGACTCTTTCAGATTGACTGAGATGTGGACTTAAACAATGACAGTGCACGTTTAAACGTGTTTCAATGTACATGCACAGATACATAAGGAAACCTTCACAGTGCAAAACATGGTGAGGAGAAACGTGAGAGAAAGAGCGCACAGCTGCTCTGCTGGTTTACAGGCTTCTTCAAAGTGTCATAAATTTGACCGGCACTCCTGTTTACGGCTTTTGTTCTCCTTTACTCCAAGTAAGCAAACCCAATCACATCAAGAGACAATAAACCGACAGCACATCCAGGAAACTGTCTGACGGTCTAGTTTAGAAACCACGGGGAACAAAGTGGGAAAAGTTGATGCCTGCAGCCGCTCTCACATCCACAGCTCGCAGCGCTCTGCCTCAGCTCTGCTCCTCACGCTCGAACCATCCGATTCATCTGCTCTGGATTTCCTCTGATTAGTTCCCAACAATGGGTTCAGCTACGGTTCCCCCGCTGCTCTGCACAGCGAGCAACTCGCTCGCTCCTCCACGCGTCCACTGTCACAGATCAATATCCCATCTGTGATCTGTTCAGCCTACAATAATGAATCCCGCTAACCTGCAAAGCTAATGACAACAGATGGCTGGCACTCATTTCAGTTTGAAAATAAGAGTGAGAGGATTGTCCACAGCAGCAGACGACATCTCATGAAGAGCAAACAAATCTGGGATGTGATTAAAACAGCTGAATGTAGAAAAACAGACTCAGGATAACATGAATACTGTCATTCAAAATAAAGATATTATTTTTATCATGTTTGAAGTTTAAGACACTCTTACATAATTAAATGTTCTTCGTGCTGTGTGATGATGATGAGTGGACACTTAAATCAAATAGATGATAAACTTTCTTTTACTAAATTTATCTGTCACCAGAACGTCACCAGTGTGACATCGTCAGCATCCTGAGACACCAGCATCTCTGTGGGGTCCTGACCATCCAGCACAAAGCGCCTCGACGATGCGGCGCCATGGAAATAAAACTGATTGGTTTTAAACAGACGTGTGCTGGTCGGAGGCCACACCCAGTTTCCCTTCCTTCATGTCATCACCTCGTCCGTGTTTCCTTCTCTGCCGTTTTTATCCGAGCACTCGCTCCCAAACTCTGAGATCAAAGATGAAGCAATGGGAGTGCTGGGCTGTGTCGCCTCAGGCCCACCAGGGTTGCTAGCCTGGGCACAATCAAATGCCTGGAATTTGTCAGCCCACATGCTTTTTACAACCAGTAGCTGCAGCAGCCCCCACCCCAAAGCTACTTCCATGACAAAAACACAGGTTTCGGTGCCACTCTGTGAGAACTCCTTTGACTAACCACGCGGCAGAGAACGATGCATGAAAGAGCTGCACTTCATACAATCACTGACAACAGAAATAAAAACTGCTGCAGAAAGAAATGCTGTGAAGCACAAACACGCAGCCATTTGATTCTTTCAAAGCTAAAAGAATTAAAGAGGAGCTGTGCTATTTACGGCCCTCGTTTCTCCTCAGGTGCCGTAAAACCATAAATCTTTCTCGTCTGTGATTTGGCTTTAAAACTTCTTTATGGGGAGGCTCTCTGCAAACCAGCGTGGGCATGGCAACAAGGTCAAATGTCAGCCTGTTCATGAAGCTGCAGCATTTTCCTAATTTGGCTCACGGGTTTGAAGAAGACGCAGACACTCTGTTAGATACTCGACATCATCATCAGCTGTTTGCTCCCAAACCAATCAATGTGCAGACGAACGCACCAGAACTTCCACCAGGTTTACTGGTGGAAGTTACCAGTAGATGAGCTCATTCCCAGCTGTAACGACAGTAAAGCGTCACGTTTACTCACATCCGATCTGGCAGACTGGTCCTCCATATCAGAGTCATTAGCATCAACCAGGTCCTGGAATGGCGGCAGCGTGGACACGCTCCTGAGGTCTGCGTCCTCGCTTTCTGCTCGTAGCTTACTGCTGTGCAGCTGCGATCGGTCTCTCAGTAGTTTCTTATCCAAACACGGACCGTCCAACTCTGAAATCTGCATTTCCGAGGAATTCACAAACCCCTTTTTGCGTCTTTTGGTCCCGTGATCGTCACCTTCGAGGCCGGACAAGCGCTTGTTTAACCTCGACACATGAGTTATCCCCTCAGTCCTACGCTCCTTAGACAAAGACTTGGGCTGCTTGAAGCCCATCTTAGGATTGATCTCTCTAAGTGGCTGGTTCTCTTTGGGTTTCCTGGAAGATTCTTTGGGGGCTTTTCCGGGTTCCCAGCCCGAGTCCCTGAAGGCACTTTTGGGGTCTTTTAAATCTTTTGGGGTCTTGTCTATATGGTCCTTAAATGGCTTGTGGAGTTTGGAGATGCTGCTGTTGTCAGAGCTGGTGGTTGTGGCCATGATGAGGAAAGTGTTTCCTGTAGAGCCATCCTGCAGATTGAAACAAACACAGGAGATCAGATAGTAGCGTCGGATATTTAAGTAGCTGGAGATGAAAAGTGACATCAAGCAAAACAATAACAGAAGAGAAAGAAAGACTGAAGCTACACGGGAAAAACACGTAAAGCTCAGAGTGTTCAGGCACAAGGCAAAGGGAAGCTCCTCGCGCTGTCAGGGCGCTAATGAGACCATACCGCTGTCAGCTGATACAGTATCGAACACGCCACCGATTTTACAAGCAAAGATGTTTTTAAAGGTGCCGTGGACATGAAACCCACTCAGTCCACACATGCAAGGACATCATACACGTGCACATATTAAGTTATGCATAGTAATGAAAAACAATGCAGGGAAAAGTGCTGAACACACTAACTGAAACTTGTACAAAAACCTTTATTGATAGTACAGCTTCAAGATGCCTCCTTTATGAAGGAAGCAGTCACACTGCTCAGGTGTGGTTTCGTCCCAGTCTGTGGGATCATAATCTGAACAGGTGATTGGCTCTAATCCTGTCCCTCACGCTGATGTTGAAACCAAAGCTGATTGGGCGAAACAAAAACACAAAGTGTGGAACAGATCAGCTGATTCTGTTTGCTAATGTGTTGCTAATATCTTTCTACATTTTCTTAGTTTAAACCAAGTTTTTCTGAGTAAATATGAGTTCTAAATCAGTGCATTCTGTTTTTATTTACATTTCACGCAGTGTCCCAATATTGGCTGACAAACACTGCAATGATCAACTGTACAGCGAAACACTGATGCTGTATTACTGTAAAACACTAAATATCTGTTTCTTTGTCCACAAACATCCACACGGGTAAATCTTCGGCCCCTGACATTCTGATGTACGTCAGATATTATAAAGTGGATCCAAACAATCTCAGAAAAATGAGGGATGTTCCTGGCCACTCATTTCTAAGCCGACTAAACGAGGAAAGCCAAACGGCTGCTGTGAAACTAAGAAACACTGCAACACACTGTGGGTTCAGTTTGAGGGCTGTATAATGGACAAACACTGTAAATGCTGCTCAGCTGTGTGGCGTCTCACATCGTGCATGATGAACACGTTATCCTCCAACACCAGACTAAACCCAGAACAGAAACAGGTAACCTGATGGTAACCCTCAGCTGCATCAGAGGCTCCAAACTAACCTGCTGAGGTTGGTTTTAACAGCAGTTGTTCTGGTTTCATGTTCCAGCTATAAAAACATGATTTTGATATCATGCCATTTAAATTTTAAACTTACCACATACACTGATGTACTCATGCATATACACACAACGGACGATGACATCTTTGCTGCTGAGGAATTATTTTCCCTTTTTCCAATTTTCAAAGTGTTTAAAAAAATGTTTAAAACGTTAAAAAGAAAATATTTCAAACATTAAAGCACAACATTGGTTACTAGTAACCAAAATAACACAGGTGGCATAAAAACACTGATTTGAACATTTGTGACCCACCTGTGGAAGACTGTAGGGTCCAGTCTCTCATCTAAAGGTTAAATATGATGTTAAGATAACTTTCTACTAAAGATGTTCATGCACTATTAAATATGACAAAACGAATACACTGTGGCACATTGTGCTGTGCATTATTAATGATGCACATTGATGCAATTCATAGAAACCATAAATGATCATCCATTTCCTCTGACGGGTCGTTGCATTAAAATAAATATATCAATAATGACTTTGGTTTGCAGAGCGCCTCACATGAAACCCAAGGACGTGCTAGAAACAGTATAAATGAAAATATAGTGAAGAAGCCTACAGCTCCCTCACAACAACCGCCTTCTGCAGTTTATCCAAGGAAACACAGAGACATTCCCAAGCCAGCCGAGAAGCAACCTCTCCTGGGACCGCCTCCCAGAAGGCCACGCCCTGAACACCTCACCCCGGCGACAGCTGACTCAAATGGTAAATGGCCTGTATTTATATAGCGCTTTACTAGTCCCTAAGGACCCCAAAGCGCTTTACATATCCAGTCATCCACCCATTCACACACACATTCACACACTGGTGATGGCAGCTACATTGTAGCCACAGCCACCCTGGGGCGCACTGACAGAGGCGAGGCTGCCGGACACTGGCGCCACCGGGCCCTCTGACCACCACCAGTAGGCAACGGGTGAAGTGTCTTGCCCAAGGACACAATGATGGAGACTGTCCGAGCCGGGGCTCAAACCAGCAACCTTCCGAGTACAAGGCGAACTCCCAACTCTTGAGCCACGATCGCTCTCCTTTCGATGTAGAAGGACATCGACTGCAGTCCGAGTCCCTCTTGAACTCGTCACCCTATCACAAAGCAAAAGCCCACCTTCGGAGAAAGCTCACGTCTTGCATCTGCGATCTCATTCTTTGCACTTCAGCAGTGAGTAACAATAACAGGCCTAGTTTTATAAGCGATGGCTGCTTTGCCATTTGCTGGCAGACGACTGCGTATGGGAGACACAATTTTCTCCCATTGGGCACCAATTAAAGCGTTAACATTAAACAACTAGTCCTTCTGATACGTTTAATGACAGCAGCTCTGATGAGTCAGGCACATTCCTGCTAAGAATAGGCCGAAGCACCTCGGTTCAATTCAATTTTATTCATACAGCCAAATCACAACAAGCTTTACATTGTACAGTATATCCTATAATAACAGATACAGAGAAAACTCTTATCCACATACAACACCATCTCAGTTCTGTTCACCACAGCTCAATTATACACATTATGACATAATCATTTTGCCTAGCAACAAGCTTTTAGCATATATAAACTTTACCACCATATTATTATTTATTGATTGATTTTTTTTACTTTTTTAATTAAGTATATCAACTAACAATATTGTAGTTTTAGTGATTCATCTAAAACAAAATAAATAAATTAGTACCAAACACCGGTGCACCCTGGGAGAGGCTCCAGGCCCCGACAGGCCAAAGCGTTTAGTGCAGTACAAGCAGGAATCACCCTGAGGTTTAAAAAACATATTTCATGCTTGTGCTACAACTTTTTTGCAGCAGCTGGTCTTTGCTGCAAAACGAGCGACCTTTGTAGCAGCAGTGCTATAAGCTAACAAGGTAAAGAGCAGAGACACTGACCTTGGACGCAGTAAAGCCTTTGCTTTTCTTTGTGTCAGAGCTGTTGGGAAGTGTTGCCAGCTTGAGGTGGGAGCCAAACAGGGAGGTTGAGCCCTCCTGCATTATCATCACCTGCCAAAGGAAAATCAGCAGCTTAAATGAGCAGAGAGTTCTTTGCTTTCAGTAAATGTAGAGTGTTCAGTCTCTACCAGGACAGCTGATAATAAATCAGTCATTTACTGAGTAATATCACTGTGTTTGTAGAGTCAAGTACCAGAAAAAAGGACATCAGTAAAGAATGTTCAGCTTTACTGTCAAGCAGCTTGTGTGAGCACTTTTGTACATATTTGTTCTATATTACATCGATTTCATCCCAGTGACATCAGTGCCTCACATGTACATGTAACTGACTTGGCTCAAACCCATTCCCATAAAAAAAAAAATAAAAAAAAACTGCATCAAAAACAACAACAACAATCAAAGAAAGAACAACAAAGGATTCTTCACTTGTACAAGTGAAGATGGATATCATGAAGATTTAGAGTAACACATAAATGCCACACAGTTACCAAACACACACAAAACCATATGACCATAGACTATACTGGCTGCACTCGAGGTTCACCTGAAGCACAACAAGTGAGCACCGCTCCAACTGCAACTCCAATCCCCAAACGTTTGATCGAATGCTTATATAGGTCATCATGTGCTACCACATACCCCTCTTCATGAAACGCCTCACGTGGTCTGAAATCTTACTCAAGAACAGAACCCGATTCCTGCCTAGCCTAAACATTTAGCTAATTACGGCTAATCATGAAGTGGACCTGCTGTCATCTTAGATCGCAGTGCAGGGGCGGGGCCGGTGTCCTGCAGGTTACAGAGCGCAACCTGGGTCAACACACCTGAATCACATGACTAGCTCATTACCAGGCCTCTGGAGAACTTCAGGACATGTTGAGGAGGTAAATAAACTGGATTAAAATGAAGTCAGTGCACATGAAAGTCCCAGTGAGGGAATTGAAAAGCTTAGCAAAGGATGGCAAGTTAAAGATGTGTTTATTGAACTCATTATAAACACTTTATCAACATTTTAACAACATAAACCGTTGTTCCACGATTTCTGGCACAGCTTTAAAAAGAAACACATGCTTTATGTTTAGCAACAGCGTTTGATTTTCGTACTGCACATTATAGCAAACATGTCCACTTTGGTCCTGTCCATACACAACCACAGGTTTGTGACTTTGTAAAGCTCAACTGTGCTGCTCTGTTATTTTTGGCAAACTCCAGGAAGACAGTCGCACTATGTTAACGTAGATGTAAACGCTCCAGACAAGAAAACAACCAAAACCTCTGCTGGTGTGGAGCAGTAGGGCCGTACATACACTGCCCCGTGAACGCCGTGTTTCCATGACTGCAGGCGTCTTATGTGGATCTGACAGTCGTTCAAGTGCACAATTTAGTAACGGGACACATTTGAAACAACTGGTTTTGACTGAAATCCCTTACATTAAAGTGCTACAACAAAGTTCAACATCTGCAGCAACAATAGCTGCTACATTGTGTCATTGCTGAGGTGGTAACAGTAACAGGGAGGAGGAGTCATGAGCTACAAGCCTGTTAGAAATCTTACCTTTGAGTCTTCTGAACTTCTTTTGTGAGGATTTCGTTGCTGTGAAGGACAACAGAAGAACAGGGTGACAATCTTGGTAAACAGAAAAATACAAACTATTCATTACTATTCATATCTCACATATGCAGGGTAAACTAGTTCAGCCATTGACTGTCCAGACTGACTGTAGCACTTCAGCCCACTGTGGGGCCAATCAGAGGCTCCAGACATGTCAAATAAAGTGAATCAATACTGAAGTGCAGTTTTAAAACCCTCACATTTACTGAGGAACGTAAACTTATGTCATTGCTGTAAAGACTATACACATATACTCCACACATACTACATCCATGATATAAAGCGACAGCCCAGGATGGACCTGGTCTGTCACGCCCTCGTGCCTACCCCTCCAGCTTTCAGTAACTTCCTACGAAACTCCTCTGTTGGATTGTTGAAGGTGAGCTTCTCACAGCGGAGGTGATTGACGGGCGGGTGACCTTCCAGGTGGAGGAACAAGTCATAATCAAAGCGAACTTTCTTCGGTTCTTCCTACGGAGAAGTGGAAGGAAAACCACGAAAGGGACAAACAATAAAAACCCGTCATGCAGCACGTTACCCACATCATGCTCTGTTTTTGACTGCATCATTTAATTAGATTCAATTCAATTTTATTTACACAGCATCAAATCACAACAAAAGTCGCCTGAAGGTGCTTTATATTGGACAGTAGATACAGAGAAAAGCCCAACAATCACATGACCCCTTATGAGCAGCACTTTGGCGACAGTGGGAAGGAAAAACTCCCTTTTAACAGGAGGGGCGGGGCCATCTGCTGTGACCGGACTACCTTATTCAGATCCCAAACACCCTCTGAAGCCTGAACCATGAAATAACAGACAGAATTTTTTTTTTTAATTAATTAATTAAAATTTAAATTTCATATAAACCCTTCATTTTGATTGAATTTGCTACATCTGGCAAAAATGTGTTGTGCAATTTATTTACTTTCTTCAGGGGAAAATAAATAAATCACACTGATTATGTACAAGAACTGTATTTGTTAAATATGATACACGAGGCACTAAGTAAGTACCACAGTAACGCAGCAAACTCAAGTCCTGATTGTAAACGACTAATTAAAAAAAATAAGTTGAGAAATTTAAGGCAGCTTTCAAATGAACATCCATGTTTTTGCTGGGTTAAGATCAACTTTGATTTTTTGCTTTTGGACTTAGTTTCATTATTTTTACTGGCTTTTTTAGTTTGAATCACCATTTGATGAAATGATGACAGTTTGGGTTGAGACGACCTTTGCTCAGGAGTCAGCATCTGTTAGATGTGTTCGAAAGGCTCTCTGCTAGAAAACGCCAAAGAAAATAGAGCCAGTGGAACCAGTGGAACCAGTAACAAGCTAAAACTCTGGAACAAATGCTGCTTCTGAATTTTGCACCAATAACCAATAATGGAGCTCTTCCAGCACTACAAAATGCACCTTTCTCTCCACTGGATGTGCCAGTTCATGGCTCTGACCCAGTATCTGTGTGGGGTCGTTTAATTTAAATCTCTGCATTCATGACCTACGTTACCAGGTGTCGTCACCCAAAGAGAGAACCAGTTCATCCAGCCTTTACCCTCACATGGCAAAGGTGGCATCGCCTTTAGGCCCAGCTGTGTGTGTGACCTGCTGCTTTGTTAGAGCTGCACACACACCTCTGAGTATGGTAGGCCAGTTTTTTCTCTTTTCCAGCAAAAACACTTTCAAGAGAGCACAACTGAATCACGCGTACACTCCTTCAGTAACGTCGCTGCAGAAGCTTCCACATAATACATAAAATGTTGCAACAGCTTGAAAAGACGTGACTCTTGATAGAAAAATGAAAACAGCTCTGAATGGACACATTTGACAATCAGCCTCTCCAAAGCTGCAGTTCAGGAACGACCTGGTGCAAACCCGACACATGTTCAGAGCATACACAAAAACCCCTTCATGGTTTAGAGGTTCAGGGTCTTACAACAATAGTGCATTACCCACAGACACAAACCCTGGCAGCTGAGTGCTGCTTGTTAAATGTACCTTGTTTCTGAAATAAACTTCGATGGGCAAGATGAAGCCTGCGTATCCAGATTCCTCCACTTTGTACGGTGGATCCTTGCACACTGAAAGAGAAAACTGCTGTTAGACTTCAGCACCAGGAGGCTGACAGTTCACAAAGCTTGCTTTAAATTCATGCAGTTACATGAAATGCAGAGCAGCGCTGAGTGTGCTGCAGCCATCTGGTTGGGTTGCTGGGAGACGGCCGCTCTGACAAACACAAAAAACCCAACCATTACATAAATCACATCCCCTCCACACCTGAACCAGGTGACAGGACTGTATTAAGACTGTTGCTTCATTTATTGTGTCATTAAACACACTAATCCTGCAGCTGTGTTCTCATGAGACCTCATTAACTCAATTTCTGCAGCCTACTCTGATGCATCGATACAGAGAGCGGGCGTCCATTAGAGCCAAAGCCTTAAACACACACGACAAGGCCAAGACGTCCACGCATGCTCGTAGAGGAGCACACGGATCACAGCGGATCCCTCCTGAGTCACAAACTGTACCAATGCAGGAAATGTACTAATTAAGTTACGTGTGCTTATTGAACAAAGGAAGCTTTGCTTAATTCTCAAATATTGTCCGTTTGACACATCACAGCATGCAGCTACGATGGTGATGCGTGTGAATGTGTAGAAATGCTGTACGGATGGATGAGAGTAGAGAAGGACGACATCTTTCTCACATCGTCCCTCTGCTGCCTCCAACATCTTCGTTCCTGAAAATCACATCTTTTCAAATTATTGTTGTTAATAAGTTACAAACTATTTTACTTACTGGTCACGGATCTAATCCAGTAGTCTAGAACTACATCTGTCCATGTATTCATACTATGACAGCAGTGGCACCTCTCAGTGTCCTTGTATACACAGCTATGTGCTCAGTTTGAAAATCCTACATGTGCTCAGGTTTCAGTGGTTTAGGTTGAAAAAGCAGCCATGACCTGATGGAGCACATAATGGTTGTTGTGAAACGTTAGCTTCATGCTTTTCAGGATTTTTTTTCCTTCCACACTTTTAAATCTGCAGCTGTTTGACAAAATTAAATGTCACAGCCTTTGTTACCCTCAAAATGAACCAGGATCCTTATTTTAGGACAGATGTGTCATAGACACTAGGCTTGTAACAATACTACAGTTTCAGTTTTAATACCAATACCCAGAAAAATAGCATGGTGAAGAGTATAACTGCATCCTACACCAACAGAAGTAATGGTGAACAAGTTCTATCTTGAAAATGTCAAGTTGTTACCTTTCAACTAATTCTTTCAAATATAAAGTTGATTTAAATAAAATCAATCCTGGTGGCCTGCAGCGCTCCCCCTCAGCCAAAGACACGAATTTAAAAATCAGAGCTGATTTTCAGAGATGTTGTCCTCCAACCACGAGGTCAGCGGGATTCAAACTCATCTGAGATTTTCAGCAGATACACCTCTGGTATCAAGTTGAAAATCTTAGGTGACCTCCTCCTTGAGTTATCACATTCACAAGACTTTACAAATCCTTGATCCCCGACCTTGACGCTGAGCTCTTTAGAAGAGCACCTATGGCATGAACTTCCCAACCCTACATCCCCTCATTCTTGATGTATCACATCTGGACAAAGTGTGGTATTAGCTGTGTTGAAATGAAGAAGACAGAAAACAGAGTGCTTACTGTGAACGCTCACACCGCTCACTGCCTGGATTTCCAAACTGACCTTTCAGGCAGCTCTTTACATCCTGGTAATTGCTAATAGTTAAACAGCAATGCTGACATGTGCTCCTGCCAGGTTAATATTTATGATAATTTCTTAATACTTTAATACTAGTGAAATGCAAGCTTCACTGATCTCTGGAGATGCCTCTGAAAGGACTGTTCGGTGTTAAAGACAGCTGTTAGCTGCATGCCTGACTTACTGCAGCAGTGCCATGTGAAAACAGCACTGTTTGTATTGATGTTCTTGCAAATATGTACCATTGGAGTCAGTGATTAACATCTGAGTGCCTATTTTTTGACAGCCCTAATAGAGACATTGCTTATGTTTGGAGAACGCAGGGACTGATGTAGACCCCAAAAACACGTCCCCACAGTGAAACGAGGGCGTGGGAGTATTAGGCTGTGGGTATGCTTCAGTCCATCTGGAACTGGAAATCTTGTCAAGGTGGAAGGAATTATCAAGAAAGACACACATGTGATAGTTTGGAAAGAAAAGATCAAGCAGCCAAACCTGGATCTAAGTAATCGCTTTGTCACATTTTCCTTTGTCTGAAAACGCCTGCGTCTCATCTGTTTGTGGGTTTATATTGGTGCTAATGTAGGACCCTTACATTCATACATCCCTGTAAAGAGGCACTTTGACGTTCAATCACTGTTGCTCTACTAGAGACAGTGCTATTAAAACTGTTCCAAAGTACTGACTAAGCCAATCTCAAAGAGCAAGGGCCGACCAAAGCTGCACATCAGCATGAAGCTATGGTCCAGCAGGCAACAGTTGCTCCTGTTCTCGGATGAACGCTACAAAAAGCTGAGCAAAAGCATTCTTCTTATGTCATGGTGAATCTGATTAGTGCTTATTTATGCACAGACAACACTAATTCATCATGATATTCACCGCAGGTGATGAAGAGTGTCTGTGGTTGACTGAGCAGAGCACCCAACAACAACCCTGCACTCCCCCACCCTACACGACCTCTCCTGACTCTACATCACACTAATCAGGTAACAGCAAGACCCTTCGACAAAATGAGGTCAACATTAAGCTCCTGAGCAGCAAGAGCAGAGCAGGGATGAACGCACACGCTAAAGTTTGTGTTGGAGGTCAGTTAGGCCGTACGGGTGGAGAGCCTCAGCAAGTTAAAGGTTAGCATCCTCCTCGCTGCTCGTCGTACCTCTCCCACCCCGCTAGCACACATGCTAATGCAGGTCACATACAGAAGCAGGCTGCATACACACTATATCACATATGTCAGCCTGTTAAGATACACACACCTCCACAGAAACGCACTGAAAGAAACTCCTGATCAAAGGTCTGAGACTAACAGCACACACAGCAGGGTGAAACTTCCACACCTCACCTATAAAACCACCACAGAAGTGTTGGATGCTCAGTGAGCTCCGGGGTGGCAAACTTTAATTCTTGCAAAAGGTTGATCAATTTCCTATTATTTGATCTGATTTTATTAGCGTCAACATCATCAACATGTTTGATGAAGAGCAAACATGATGCAGACGATGTAGGACAACTCGAACATGCCTGAGAAGGACCGTTTACGAAGTTTGGATGAACCTTCAGAGTCGTAAACTGAAATCACAGCAGAGAACACTCAGATCTGATTTATGACAACATCTGCATATCATAATAATGATAACGAAAGTAGCTCCTCAGACGTGTAACTGATGAGTCCGATGAAGAAGGAAGTAATAATGGAGCACATTATGATTCTTTACGTCCAATAAAAGCTGCCAAACCAGTGTTAGAACGAATCTAACATTACGAGAACCATCGAGAAAAAGTGAACAGCAGAAAGAGACAGCAGGTTGGTCACATCAGCTCCAGTCGGTGCTGCTCCTCGATATTAATGTTTTCCATGGGGGGGAATAAAGGATATGCAGGGTGTGATTGAGGTGGGTGATCTGCTGCACCCTCAAACGAAGCAGCCACAAGAAGAAGAAGAAGACGAAGAAGACGAAGAAGAAGAGTGGTTTATTTGTACAGCACCAACGCGCAGTCGATTTAATGTGCTTCATATTTTAGGGTAAAGATCCAACAGACAATCTACGCACGTGGAAACCAAACTACACCACCATCAGAGGTGGGCTTCAGGTGTGCACCAGTACTTCCTGAAACTATTGGCCTCCTGTTACCTCACGAGGTAAGACATGCTGCACTACATCTGCTTACTAGCTATCATGTACTGGATATAACGTCCCAGTATGGAGAGTATGGCTACAACAATGACTTATTATTCAGACTTATGGATATATTCATGTCAAAAAGGTTAACAAGTAATAATAAATGAATGCATAGGCTTTCACAGGTTTCAGGCCCTAATAAAACTCCACCAGCAGGCCACGAGTCTCAGAGCGAGTCCTGACTCAGGCCTCGGAGCTTTGTTGTGGGGAGGGACTGTAAAGAAAGACAAATGTTTTATGGTAAGGCCAACTGAGAGGAGTGAAAGAGCTTTCAACAGACACCCCAAATAAATCAAGCTTCAATAAACCACTTCCTCAAACTTCCTTTCATTGATTGAACCGAGGAAGAGTTGGCATTTACAGCCCAGTTCCTGTTCCTTGGAGGTGGCCGCCTTGTTTATCGGCACCTCCTCCTAACCCCATGCTTTCTTGTAAACAACAGCAGCCAGCCTGGAGCTTTCTTTGTGTTTCACCTTCATGAGTGGAAAGCATTTTTGAGGAATCAAGGAACAATACCGGCAAAATCCCGAAGCCCTTCAGTTTCTCAGAGCTTATTTATTTTTCCTCCACGTTACAAACTACACGTTTCACGCAGTTTTCAGGGAGATGAACCATTTTTTTTATCTTCCAACTTTCCATAAAAGTGACAATTCTCTGAAATATCAAACACCTCTGAAGAGATTCCCTCCATCTGTAGATTAAACGGCACTACAGAATCCAAATGAGGTGCTTAAGCAGCACGAGCCTCTGCTGCCAAAAACAGCACCGCCTTCGCTGCTTCCTAACAACGTCTTTACCTCCATTTGTTCAGACAGCTTTGCCATTTGGCTGTCACCATGGAAACACCTCCATGCTGGCCTGCTAACTAAACAGCAGCAATGATGAAGCGCAACGGCGGCTTTACTCGCCGACTCGGGGAGCTTCTCCGAGCTACACACCCAATCGTTTGGAGAGTGAGAAGAAGTTAGACATGCGCCATCTTTTGGCGTTCTCGCTCTGACTCCCTTCGATGTTTGGATTGATAAGAAAACACTGATGTGCTGACATATGAAGAAGACTATATTGAGAGCACTTAGGATCTGAGATCTTATCAGTGGACCTAGTTTGGTTTGGTATTGCTACACAAGCCAATAAAGACCAGCTGACAACTGTAAACAGCAGCAGAGCTACAGGACTGATGTTCAGCACCTTCTACATTTTTTGGCGTCCCGACAGACCCCAGATATGTCCAGGTGGACATACAAAGCTTATATTTCATTTGACAAGCCAAGTGAAATGGAGACATGTTAAAAGGACGTCCACGTCCATTTAGTCCCCCCCACCTCCAAACCCTCTGGTTTCCAAGGCTACAGTTTATAACCATCTGTAGTAAATACTGCTGCAAAGGTTATCGTATAAATCAGCACACGACCTGCTGCCATTAAAGCAAACTGTTAGTCCTCACTTCAGTTTGTAATTTTAATATCTGCTCGTGACGTCTTTAAATGTCTCCGTTTTATTTCAGTGTGTAGGTGGAGCCTGTGTGGCTGTTTCAGTTAAACTGGAAAGGAACCATGTCAAGAAAAACAGCTGAGCTCAGATCTTTGTGCGAAGCACACAACGTCCAGGTGCAACAACATGTGCTGGTGACTGATCTCTTAGTTGATTAAACAAGGAAAACATTAGACTAACCAACTAGTGTAAAACTAGGAAATACTCAGGTATAAAGTTCAGTTTGAGAACAGTTTAAATGAAAATGTCAAAAATGAATTATAGGCCAGTCAGTGAGCCATCGGGGGGCAGATTAAACTGGAGCAGCAGATCCTGGAAGTCATGTAAGCTGTGAGGCAAGGCCTCCTTGGACTGGACTTGTTTGTCCAACATGCCCCACAGATGCTCGACTGAACTGATATCTGTGGAATCTGAAGCCCAACTCAACACCTTAGACTTGTCCCAGTTGTTCCAGTTTGTGCTACTCAAAGAAGGCACCTTCTCCCACTTCTCCATCATCCTGTCCTGATGCTCAGGTGTCCACTGGTGACCCTTTTGGCAGTAGACGGGGGTCAGCGTGGACATCCTTACTGCTGTGCAGCTCCATGTGCAACAAACTGCGACACGCTGTGTGTTCTGACACGTTTCTATCAGAACCAGCATCAACGTTTTCACCAGTGTGAGCTTCAGTAAGTCACCTGTTGGACTGGCACACACAGGTCAGTCTTTGCACCCCACTGGTTTACTAACACTAACCCTACCTTCATTAGATCACTTTTGATAGATACTGACCAGTGCAGCCTGGGAACATCCCATAGGAGCTGAAGGTTTAGAGATGCAGTAACACAATCTTAAACCCTTATGCTTGCTCATGTTTCCTGCTATTAAAGAGAAAACCTTCACATGCTCCCTGATCTATGCCACTCACCAACAGGTGCATTGATGAAGAGATGACCAGCACCATCACCTCACCCGTCAGTGGTGGATTTCCATATTACCACACTAAGCCTTCTTTTCCACAGTGGCTCTAGTGTGTAGGGCTGTGTCAGCTGGGTGCCGTGTTTCATTAACAGTTAATCTTGTACTTGTACTCCTCTAAAAACTCAACTGTGTGTCACTCCAAGCAGATGATGTCTGCCACTGCTGAACAGGTTGTCAGGATACTACAATTTCAAACTCAGTACTGACACCACAGGGTCGATTCTGACCCCCTCCTGCAACAACACGTGGTGAAGAAGTTGTACCTTCAAAACATTAACTTGTTCATTTTTCAACAAATTTTCCCAGTTATATGTTAGCTTTAACAAAATAACTATTGAAGCTTAAAGGTTTTATTTATTTTACATAATTTCATTACAGATTATTGCGGTAAAATATATTTCAGGATCTACTAATGAACAATGGGCGCAAACAAACAACGCTTTACCATCTACATGACTGAATTATTGTAGAAGAAGAACATAATTAAAATGAGTTTGAATTGGGGTCGGGCGACTGGATGAATATTTCGACTATCGCCGATAGGCTGAGCATACTCAGCCGGATGGTGGACACGTGCATGCTCATGCAAGTTAGTCGAGTTTGAGTACTTTGCTCGTACTACACTGATTACATTGCTCTGCAATCAAAAAGTCTGTGGACGCACGAATTTATCGCCCATCGCCGATTATTGGACTGATGATTGTCGGTTGGAAAATTTTTACATATCGCCCAACTTTAGTCTGAATAAAGTCTCTCATTTGTTTCCTAAAATAAAAATAATGATTAAAAAATTTAGACAAAGTACGTGTTATGTATTTAGGATGAGTACAGGATAAGATAACAAAGTTAAATACATTTAGAAGACTATATATTACTTATACTTATATACTTATATTATATAAGATTATATCATACAGTTTTGGTTTGATTACAGACCAATTTTTCTAATAATTTCATTATTATTATTATGATCATCATTATTATTAGTAGTAGTAGTAGTAGTAGTAGTAGTAGTAGTAGTAGTAGTAGTATCTGTGTGGCCACCAGTATTGTTTTAGATCAGGGGTGTCAAACATAAGGCCCGGGGACCAGGATCGGTCTAGCAAAGACTTCAGTCTGACCCACTGGACAGCTGTAAACACTGTGAAGGCGTAAACTTGGCATTTTTCTCTACATTTTACAGCTTTTTCCGATAGATAAAGGGCACTGATACTACACTAACATAATAAAACAACAGAGAAACAGTTAAATCTGATAACTGTGTAAATTAAAAATGTCCAGTTTTAGATTTATAGGTCAGTAAGTGAGCTACCAGAACTTTACTAATTTATCTGAGACATTTTCTTAGAATTTAATTCCAAAGAGTCACGCTGACAGATTTCTTTCTTTATCATGTAGAAAAGTTGAGACGTCCTGTTTTCCTTATTTTAAGATACCTCGGAGTCTAACTTCTTTGCACTGACACAAAGGGGAGTTTCACTGATCTGGCCCAGGATAAAGGTGGGCTGTATGAGCTAAATAAGTTCAACATTACTGATCATCCTTACTGTCTGTGGAGCTATGTGATGAACACTGGGTGGACAGTCTGAAGGTTAACTGTGGGCTTCTCCAAGGTTAGTTGTTTACACTGGTTTGTACTGGTCTGGGAAACGTTTGGAAATTCATAAATGAATGTATGACACACTAAACTATTTATACTTAAATAAAGTTTTGTATGTAGTAATATTATTGTGTCTATTACAGCTACTACTAATGTTATACTAATTACTACTGCTGCTATAAATAAAAAAGATGCATGTAGACACAGACTTCACCTGATTATATGATTATTGTCATCATTGTTATTACTGTATTATAATAAGCCGAAGCACCAGCCTGCACCTCTTCACTCACTAATTTGTGTTGTCTGTTGTTATTTATGTGATTATTTGTGTCAAAACATGAAAAGTGAAACGACACCAGGACGTAACATTACACAGACAACAAGACAGAAAGGACTTTAAGTGAGAACCTGACTCTGCCAACGCTGCACTACAGGTGTGAAATAAATGCACGCACATGAAGATACAACACACATTAAAAGTATACACATATACACACACACACACACACACACATATATACATATATGTGTGTGTGTGTGTGTGTGTGTGTGTGTGTGTGTGTGTGTGTGTGTGTGTGTGTTTGATCAATTACAGATGTGAAGCCCTTAACCTCCACCCCTCCACACAAAGCACCAGGGCAGCTCTCCTCACCTCGCTTTGGTTTCGGGAAGCTTTCGTGCAGATGAAAAACCACTTTCTCCACAAAGTGCTGGATGTTGCTGTGCTCTGGTCCTCGCACAAACACCATCCAGTCGTGGGTGAACCCTTCCACCGTGGGTTTCTTTCTGACCTGGGCACGATGACCAAGTTCCAGTTTCACCTGCACAGCACCCTGCAAAGCACAAAGACGCAGGGTTAGCGTTACTAAAGACGGGTCACGGGTCCATGTTTCATGCAGGTGTTTGTTCCTGAAACACTGCAGTCTGCTGCTGTTCCTCTCAGCTGAAGCAACAGGTACACGCTTACACACGACGAGCTGAGCTGCTCACACGTCAACCTTCGTGTGTCCTGCGCTTTGTTTCCTGAGCTAACGTTACACAACTGTTAAACCGTAACATCGTAAGAATAAAGAGCAAACTTCTCAACAAAGTTGGCATGTCTGCGTTACCGGCCCAGCGACTCCTCTCACTGACTACAGCCGCTCTCCAACACTCTATCGGCGCATTAGCCGAAACGTTTTGGGGGTTTCTCCCGAAAGATTTTCCTCTGTCTGTCTCTGAGGGGAATTTAACATCTCTATTATTTCATGTGGTAGCGGCGCGCTAAGTAGCAGTACAGCCCGAAAACCCTTGTTGCAGAAAAACCCACGGACCCCTCCGGTGTGCCATAAATGTCCACGCGTATAGTGTTTAAACCCGAGCCGGGAACAGCAAAGCACCGTGAGCAGCTACTTACCGAGCTGGCCATAGCTGAGGCCGAGCCTTCGTGTTATTTCATGGAGACTTCGTTTTATATTAAATGAGAGGTGAGTGCAGTTTGCCTATGACGGCCGACATGGTTTCTTAGGGACTCAACTCAGACCCAAGACTTTGAAAGGTTCGCCGGCTGTAAAGCGTCTGTAATGACGTGGACAGTATCCGCTTGGGGCTTTTCAAAGTAAAACACTTGCGGGAAAGATGCACTCCAGGTCCCCACATACCTAACATTCTCCTTATATATATTTCTTTAGATTTGTCTTTCTTTTGTTTTGTCTTTCAGACAATCTCCACGTGTGTTTATTTGAAAAGATTCAGGTTTCTTAACTACTTTTCGACTTTGTTGTTAGCATATATACACACAGCTGTTTATAATCCTGGCGTGTATGATTTTAACCTGTATATGCATGACCCAGAATGAATCATTTTAATTAGTAAATTACTTTTTTTTATACCGTTGCCAGCAATCCAGCTGCACAGACATTTACTTCCAACATTAAGCTGTTAATGCAGCTCCAAAGACTTCTGCACTCTGCCAGGATTAAAACTAAGCTATGCTTCTCTAATTTTATGACTGTAGGTCCTTTTTGTGTTTCCTGAAGCTGTCCGTGCATTCGACAAGTCTTGCCGGTATTGAAGCTCTATTTTAGTTGAATTGCATGTTTTCACTGTGCAGTATTAGTAAGGAATGTAGGAGTGCCTTCACTGGCGTCTCTGTTCTCTTACTGCGTGTCTGTGGTTCCCAGCACTGATACTGGAGTGAGATTTACAGTCTATAAAGTCTTTAAAGGACTTCAGCGGCAAAGAGAATATCTTCACACACTTACTGGATGTTAAGTCTGTTTGCCATGACTTTAAACCAATTTGTTAAGAAAGTAAAAGATCGTGTAGCTATTGTGATATTAATCAGAATCAGAATACTTTATTGATCCCGAGGGGAAATCATTTAATATTAATAATTAATAATTATATTAATACTCAATATTAATAGTAATTATTAATTAATAATATGTAATATTAATTATCACTACAGCGTCATTATTTATCTTTAAATTCATTTTAATGACTGCTAACTACGGTGCACTTTTTCCAAAAATTATCCAGTATTTTATTTTGAGCATGAAACGCGGTCACTTCCGTTACGGTCTTTGTTACGTTCAACAAACCGGATCGCTTTAAGAGGCACAGCGCACGCGCGGCTTGGCGTACCCGCTTGAGGCCTCAGAAAGAGCACGAGATGCAAAGAACCAATAAGAGAACAACAGATCCACAGATCTCCAATCAACTACCGGCAACCTCCCGTAAGAACGCTACGTTCAGGTCCCAAAGGAAACCTGATGTTTCTGCCTTAAAACAATTAAATGTAACGTTCAAAGTCGCTCGAACTGGAGTTTAAAATGATAATCTGATTGTTCCAGGCTAACGAAAAGAAGTAATTCAGTGAACTCCAGTTTCCCCTTTTCTGTGCATATATGTTACTAAAAAGGTTTTTTACTATACTGCATAATAACGCCCAAATTTGGACAAAATAATAAGAAAGTCTATGAAAAACCCTCTTATACAAACTAGCCTTCAGTGTACTCCAGAGAATTGGCTTAAAGTGTCATATAATAACAACAATAAATAACCATCATTATTGTATAGCACTATTTAAAACACATTTCTGAAACTCTTAACACATCACAGAGAGGTCTACATATCGCATCACACAGTATAGAAATATGTATATTCAACCATAAACTGTTACAGATCCTTCTTGCAAACATATTAACATTAAAGCAGTGGTGTGAATCATAGTCAATAGGAAATGGATAAATGGATGGAGATAGAAGGAAATGAAATTACATCTAATTATTACTGGTACATAGTACAGTATAGGACTGCTGCATATTCTTCCCACTGAATGTGTCCAGTTACCCTTAATTAACATACAATGAAAGCTGAGTTAGTCTGAGGATTGACCCTTGTGGGATCCCATAGGAGTGGAGTAAGCCCTGTAGTTATTTATATGAATTTTGAAGTGTTTGTGAGATAAGAATGATGAAAACTATGTGAGAGCATCACTATAACTATAATCTCAGTTCACTATTCTGTTTGTTAGAATGGCATTAATCACCTTACCATTACTCAAGAATATTGTTTTGGAGTTTCAGCAGGCACAGTGATTTACACACTGGTGCCTTCCTGCAAAAAACCTGTTCCTGGTATTAACGCCTGTCAGCGGGGGGGGGGGGGGGGGGGGGCTGTATTCCTGTTTTCTCCCACAATCCAAGGGCCCTAAATTTAATTGACCATAGTGTGAATATGAGTGTGTGGTTCTGTCTCTCAGTGATGGACTAGTGGCAGGTCAAGAGGTACCCATGACAGGTGGGATGGGTTCGTGACACCACAGGTTCCTAAGTTGGAGGAGAGGTTAAGAGGATGGATGGATGGATGGTGTTTTAGTGCTGTGACTCTGAGAGAAACTAGATTAGAACTGATGCAAGGTGCAGGGTTCCTTAACCAGTTGAAGAAGCAGGTTTTTGGAAAACTTCAGTAACGACTTGTATTTTAGAAATGTGGCTGTAATTATATAACAGTGGAAGACACAGGCTGCCTTCAAGTGTTCAGGTATCCAAAGCAAAAGCTGATAACATGAAGGAAAGGGGAGATGACCAGAAAGGTATCTTTGAGAGATTTACCAGGAATAATATCAGCAGAAGGCTATGCATATGAAACATGGTATTCACGAAATGGAAACTGTACATTCAGGCAACAGTTATTAATTAAATTAATGTTCAAAAATATTTAAAATGAAAGATTTTACTACTTTGTGAAAAGTATTAGTTGATCTTGAATTTAAGGGCATCACCTCATCTTTATAAAGGTGGGACGGGGACAAGAAAAACCCAGAGAAGTAAGTGTTGGAGGGACAGGAATATTTTGCAACTCATTCGCTTATCTGGCCATAGGGAAGTCATTTAATTGGGTATAAAAGGAGCATACTGGAAGAACAGGGCTCTCATTGGTTTACCCATCTACAAACTGTGGCACAATATCAGAATAATGTTCTGCAGTGTAAAATCTTTACTGGGTAAATCTAGTAAAGATCTGAAAACCAACATGATCTTCTGTTACTCAGGTGGCATGCTGTCATGGAAATCATTGCATGGGTTTAGGAACACCTGCACGTTCTGCCTGTGAACACTGACATATCCAAATGGTCTGAGCTGAAGTTTGTTATCAGTGTTTAAAAAGGCTGCATCTCTGATGGTTGGCATTAGATCAGTGCCTATGGAATTGGCACCTTGCACATTTGGAAAGGAACCAAGACTGAATTATATACACAGGTTTTAGAGCAACATGTGCTCCCATGGAGATGATGTCTTTTACATGTTTATGGAGGATGTTGCTAAGCTGCACACTACAGCAGGGCTTTGTAGTGGAAGACCGCAAGTCCTGAACCAGATATTTGATGATATTTGTGACATCACGAGAGGAAAAGCCGCAGGACTGTTGAGCAGCTCTGTCCCTTATATCAGACAAAAATGATGCTCTCCCAAAAGTCCAGCACCTGGTCTCCTCAGTTCCCAGGTGTTTATGGATGGTTGTTGAAAGTAGAGGTGATGTTGGAAACATGGCCATGCTGCAAGCTTTTTGGGATGTTGCTGCCACCAAATTCACAATGAGCTCATTTGTTTTCTATGTTGTGTTATGAGTAAAGTATGGGTTCATGAAATTTGGAGGAGGTAAAGTTTTTTGAACAGCATGTATAACTTCATCTGAGCTTCGTTAGTCTTTCTTAGCCTGCTGCAGTTACAGTTACAGCCGCGTATCTGTTACAGTGAACCTGCCGTCAGCTGTATAACGTTAGCATTAGCTTGTGGTGATGCTAAGCTGCTATTAGCAGGTCCTGTTCAGTGCTAAGTTGTGTCCGGACGACTTTACAGTTTAGTTTTCTCCGTATTACGATCACCAGATAACTGTGGATGGCCTCGTGTGTACGGAAGCTTCGCGGTGAAGCGCTTTGGCCTGTGGGAAATGTAGGAAACACCAGGACGAGCTGCGCACCGCAGGAAACAAACATGCTGCTCTGTCTTGGGTGGTCGGCTTTGCCATTTCCAGATTGAGCGTTGTTATATATCTGGGGGATTACTCCTGATTAATTATTTGAGCTGTCACGTACTATGTGGCTGTATCAGTGTGAGTGCAGCTCATCATGGTGTGTCGCACTAATTTAATAACAGTAGATGTTAGCCTGATGTCCTCTTAGAGACCAACAGAGCAACGCTGCTGATTTTATTTTTGTATTTTATAGTTTGAAAGTGACACTTGGGACACAATGAGTGTGCGTCCCAATGTATTGTGCTCCTTCAGACACAGATCCACACAGCATGTGTATATAAACCATGGAAGAAGCAGAGCTTTCATAGTGACACACTGCTCAGCTTCACAGTGTGTGTGACACAGGTGGGTCACTTGGATGGGCAGAGGTGAGGCCTGGTAAAAAGCTACAGCTGTAAACTGTGACAGTGCTCATATAGGGGGCTGTTGGGGTTGTCTCACTTTTGGATGCAGGCTCCAGGGGCCGTTAGGGGAATTGCAGTTTTTGGCACTTCTGCACAGGTTTCAGTTTTCAGCCCTGGAGGTGCCGCCTGATATGAGGCGACACTTTTGTCTTTGTCCTCTCACCGTCTGTGAGAGATGAGTATCCACCATGTGAGTCCCTCCCTCTCCACCAGTCGGTCAGACGTCTGCCCGTCCTCCAGTCTGTTTCGGCTAAAAGGGAGATTTTCCTTCCTGCTGTAGCCGAGGCCTTGCTCATTGGGGTTGAGCGGTTGGTGGGATTTTCTCTGTACTTCGTGGTCTGTGCCTTCACGTGACTGTTGTTGTGATTTGTTGATCACAGAGACCTAAAAGACCTGGTGACCTCTAATTTCCTGCTTCTAAATCCAGACAGAGGCTGTTGTGCTCGGCCCTAAAACTCTTAGAAACAGCATCATCGTGGCCTCCAGTGAAGCTGTGAGGAGCCATCTTTGAGCAGAATATATCATTCAGTGTGCACAAACAACCACGTAGGTCTGTGAACTAAGCTGAGAGTGATTCTAGCTGCACGATTGTGAGTCAGTGTTATCAGACAGGTGCCATGAAAAGCCTCAAAGCCTCCAGTTAACCTGAAACGCTGCAGCACGAGTACCAACAGGAAGTAGAAAGAGAGCATATCTGTCACATATTAGCTCCTCTTCACTGACTCCCTGTTAAATCCAAGATTTAAAGTCCTCCTTCTGACAGACGAGGTCTCGAATAATCAGCCTCTGTCGTCTCTTAAAAAGCTTGTAGTACAAAGTTATACTGATAGAGCACTCCCTCCTCAGACTGCAGCCTTATTTGTTGTTGCTAGGTAGAATAGGAGGCAGTGCCTTCAGCTGTCTCTCAGTGGCCCATCTCCTGTGGACCAGCTCCCAGCTTGGATTCACGAGACTCCCCATTTAGTTTTTGTGTTTTTTCTCTAAAGCTTATTGTTAGAACTGGATCAGGTGTCTCTGAGCCGTATCCCAGTAACACTGCAGTAGGAGGGCTGCTGGGAGACTTCATCATCTATCACCATGTGTTCTCTTTGAAAGCTACATATTTGTTATATAAGATAACGTAATCAGGCACTGTTAGCATCTCTGTTTGAACACTTATTGATAGATGTACATGACAACACACTGCCACAGTACTAAAATAGTTTAGCAAAATGCATTTGGAAACAACAATGTACACGTCATGTAAGTTCATATAAAGTTTCATCCAGACTGATCACATGTCTCTGAGGTGAGGAGGAGCAACATCACCTCATTACATCATTTTATTCCCTGTTCACAACCACAGTTTAAATCATGATTCAAGTACAGATTTGAAGCTTTAACAAAAGTATTGCTTTCATTTCTCAGAAATATTTTAATGCTCTCACCACATTTATTGGACACATTCATTTTAAATATAAAGATTGTTTTTAATACCTTGATGAAAATCCTTTGCAGATGATGCCTCAGGTCTAAAACTGTATTCCCAGTATTCCCAGTGTGGCTCCTTAGTGTCATGGTAACACGTTGGCTCAGGAAGTGACAAAGTCACTTTTTAAAGGCAAATAAGAAGCTTTAAAAAATAAAAGCTGCCATATGAAACAAATGGAGCTTCCTGCTGTGGTGACCCCAGAGTGACTAAAGCATTTCTATAAACTAACACAAGAATAAACGAGAACATATCAAAATGAAAAGTAACTGCCATAAATCTCATGTACTTACACAGAAAAGTCAAAGCTCTGCCCATCAAAGCCCCGACTGTGATGACCTCAGGGCTCCACCACAGCAATCACAGGCTGCCACTGTGCCGCTGAGTGCTCTCCCAAAAAGCCGCGGCCCGTCAGGCCCGTCGGGCTCGTGCAGTCTGAGTGTTGCACAGCAAAGCCTCCGTGGTGTCATTTCTAAAGCATCGTGCTCATGCATTGTTCTGGCTTGTATTGCTAGTGCAGACCTAGCATTACAGCACAGCCTGTATTGTTTGCTGTATAGGCAACATCCTGTAGAAACCGCTGGCACTGTTTGGTTTCAGACTTTCAAACCATTCACAGCCATGAAGCAGGACTGAGCTTATTTTCAGCATCACCTCAAATATAATGAAGGCTTTCTTTATGCTGTTGGAACGTCTTCTTCATGTTGGTGACACGTTTGAAAGTGTTCAGATTTAAAGTGCAGTGGTGTGTGTGTGTGTGTGTGTGTGCGTGCGTGTGTGCGTGCGTGCGTGCGTGTGTGTGTGTGTGTGTGTGTGTGTGTGTGTGTGTGTGTGTGTGTGTGTGTGTGTGTGTGTGTGTGTGCACTGTCACGCTGCTCTGACTGGTCAGTAACTCTGTTCTACATATTGTAGTAAATAAGCTGTTATATATATATATATATTATAATATATATATATTATATATAATATATATTATATATATTATATATAATATATATAATATATATTATATATATTATATATAATATATATAATATATATAATATATATTATATATATTATATATAATATATAATATATATTATATATATTATATATAATATATATAATATATATTATATATAATATATATAATATATATTATATATATTATATATAATATATATTATAACACACGATAACTTTAAATGAATGTCGTGTTTTTAATTCCGCTCCGGACTCGTGAATCTCAACCCAGCAGCAGCGGTAACGTTTGCACGTCCTCTCCCGTTAATGCGGCAGGTAAATAATCAGCTAACAGTGCATATTATGTTAGCGCGATCTGCCTTATTACAAACCTGCCATCACTGTGCATTTAGTGACCATGATGAGAGAGACAGAGTCTGGCTCAGATGCTGGCAGTTCTCGCTGCAGTCTGCCGGTAGCGTCTCCTTTCAGGCCAGGATAGACGAACGTCACCGAGCAGTGACTCAGTTTGTGGTCAAAGGCTGGCACCGATTTTCGGTAAGTGAATGTGTTTAATTGTAGGGACATTACTGGATATTCTTGTGTAATTGCTACAGAATAATTTATGTTAAACTTTGTTATTGCTACAGGAGAATATTTATTTTATTATTTTACATTTACATTTTTCTTTCCCGGGGACCCTGTGACACCCATTGAAGAGCCATAGGCTGTGGATCTCTTAAGATCTCACTGTTGGGTTTGTAAGGCCATGTTACTCCTAAATTTCTATCTTGTTCAAAGAGAAGATATAAAACAAAGTTCTGAGCTAATCGACCTTAGTGTTCTCCTTTTTTAAACAGAATCGATAAAGAATCGAAAATGGAACCGGAATCGTGAAAATCGTATCAATACCCATCCCTATTTGTCGGTACTGCGCAAAGTGGCCAACAATCCAGCAGCAGCGACCGATTGGCTGTTGGCGGTCAGCTCCACCCTGTCGTCCAGCCAGCGCCTGTCCTCCTCTCTTGTCCTGATTGTGACTTATCTCATCATCATGGGTCAGGAAAACATCTGCCAGCTGGCTTTGAAAGCAAGCCAGGCTGTCGCTGCTGCCGACCCCTGCCAGGTAGATAACCCACACAACTGTTCTCTTAAATCTGTGGACTGAATATAAAGTAATGCATGTTGTTCCCTCTGACATGTAGATATGTTGTATGTAAGGGAGCTAGCTTGTGTTTGTCTTTCTAAGAGCAGGAAACACATGTTGATAACCTGGTGTTTTGGCACCAACACATGACTTTGAAATGGTTCAGATCAGCAGGAAGATAAAAGCTGTCACTGCTGTGTGATTGCTGCTGATCTGCTGCCGTATAAAGGGAGAGGTTAGGGAGTGCTCTAAGGGGACAGACCTCCCTCTGGACTTGTGTTGGAGTCACTAGCTGCAGATGAAGTGTGAAGTTTACCCCTCATTACTCAAGCGTGCACCGGGCCCCAGAGGATTCACCTTCTGCTCTAATTGCTCCCAGAGTGCTGCACACACTGGTGTTTGGATGCACTGGTTGAAGGTTGTTGGCATATTTGAGTCCTCTGGAGATCTCTGCTCGCTCATACTTGTCATGTTAAACGTGCAGCAGCAGGTCTTTGTTACAGGAAAAGCCAGAAGCTAACCACTATGAAACCTAAATGATGATTTACTGCAGTGATTTTGATTCAAAGTGATGTTTTTGGCTCGACAGCATTAAACGTGTCATCGCTCAGCTTTATTTTCTTTGCCCCTCCCTCTCGCTCTCGGGCCGTGCAGGTGAAGCGGTCGCTCTGCAACAGTTAAGGCTCGGAGTGCCATTAGGTGTGTGGTGGTAATTAAGCTGTGACACTGCACAGCAGCGTGGTGTACCTAAGGACCGTGATGCTGTCTCACTGTTTCCTTATTTGTAACCTGTCTCATACTAAAGTGTCAGGACTTCATGTGTGATCTATGAAGCTTTAACTGACTGCAGAGTACAAGATGGGCACCACACATTTAGTATCACAAGGGCAGACTCAACCCTGCTCTATCTGTTTATGCTGAACATCCTGTGAAGCTGTCGGTTTGTGTGCACGTACAGGTCAGTGATGCAGCCTCTGTACGGTCTGACAAAGTGCATTTAATGTTTGGTTGGTGTGTTTGCTGATGTGGGTGTTTCCCTCTGCAGGTCCCGCCCCTCGTGCTGCTTCTTTTGTTCAAACTGACCAAAGAAAAGAATCCCGTCCTGGCTCACGCTGTTCTCACAAGCCTGCCAAACCTCGGCACTCATAAGGTACGCAGCACGACTAAGAAGAATCTGTACTGACTGTGAGCGTCTGGAGACGGGGCTGGAACATCAGCAGCACCTTTCTACTTCATCTGAGCGCTCACAGTGTGTTTTAGTCCATCATACACACATGTGAGCTTTTATCTGTGGGGTCATCCAGGTCATGTAGTCTGAGGAGCTTCTCTTCATCCAGGAGGCTCCTAGAGTTTAAAAACCAGGGACCCGCGTGTCCCAAATACCAGCCTGTGAGCACAATCCACCAATAGCAGCGATAGATGTTAGTTTAGATTTTTGGGTGATTTAAGTTGCAAAGCCGTCATTTCAGTCTGCCAGGAGCTGCTCAGTTCAGAGCAACATGAGATTTTTGGTTGCCAGTAATTTGCTAATAGAACAGCCCCAGCTTTGTAATGAAATCATATAAACAGAGGTTACATGATCCAAAGGCTCCAATCTGGGACTGGAAGTACAATACAGTGGTTTGCAAAAGTATTCGGCCACCTTGAACTTTCCCACATTTTGTCACATTTCAGCCACAAACATGAATCAATTTTATTGGAATTCCACGTGAAAGACCAACACAAAGTGGTGCACACGTGAGAAGTGGAACGAAAATCAGACATGATTCCAAACATTTGTTACAAATCAATAACTGCAAAGTGGGGTGTGTGTAATTATTCAGCCCCCTTTGGTCTGAGTGCAGTCAGTTGCCCATAGACGTTGCCTGATGAGTGCTAATGATTAAACAGAGTGCACCTGTGTGTAATCTAATGTCAGTACAAATACAGCTGCTCTGTGACGGCCTCAGAGGTTGTCTAAGAGAATATTGGGAGCAACAACACCATGAAGTCCAAAGAACACAGCAGACAGGTCAGGGATAAAGTTACTGAGAAATTTAAAGCAGGCTTAGGTTACAAAAAGGTTTCCCAAGCCTTGAACATCCCACGGAGCACTGTTCAAGTGATCATTCAGAAATGGAAGGAGTATGGCACAACTGTAAACCTACCAAGACAAGGCCGTCCACCTAAACTCACAGGCCGAACAAGGAGAGCGCTGATCAGAAATGCAGCCAAGAGGCCCATGGTGACTCTGGACGAGCTGCAGAGATCCACAGCTCAGGTGGGGGAATCTGTCCATAGGACAACTATTAGTCGTGCACTGCTGTCAGGGACCAAGCAGTAAAGCATAAAGGACACAGGTGGTTTTAATTCAAAAAAGGGGTTTTATTGACCCAAAAATATGAAAATATATTTAACAAAGCCAAAACTTAAACAGGCAGACCAATAAAAGAGGTCAACTCAATAGACTAAACTCAAGATAATAATTAACAAAACCTCAACCATATGACAAACTGACCTGCTGAAATGACACACAGGTAGTGATGGCCCGCTTGAAGCTGAAGCTCCGGTGCGTGTGTCAGAAAAATCAACACACTGCTTCAGAAGCACTGTGTCGAAGCTTGATTCGTTTGGCCAGAGTCACATGATCGGGGACGTCCGAGCTTCATTTAGAACCTAACTGCTTCGGTATCTGATTCAATGGTTTATAAGGAAGTGAATCATTCGCGGGATTTGTGGAGCGTTTTGATGGTGACAGATAGCGAACCACTGATCATTCCACTGAGAGATTTGGAGCCAGCGAGGAATAGAGGAGGTTCTGTTGTGTGGGAGAATTTTGAGTGGATTTTGGTCAATCGGGTGGGTTTTCCAGCTTTGTGTTCTGGCTGTTTGCTTTTGTTTTGTGCGTGTTTATTATATCTGAAAACGGGAAAAAGGTAAAATGTCAAAAATCTGCTTCCATAATATAAATATCATTAAATAACTTTAGAAAAACTTCCACTTGACTCTTTACATGTAATGTTGTAAAAATATATATTTTATTGTTTAATTAATCTGAAAATGTTAGTCTGCCAAATGTGCAGCAATTGAATTTATTTATTCTCTTTAGCTGATAGTTTGTGGGGCCCAGGTAGACTGTATAACTGCATCTCTACCAGTTTCTGTGCGCTCCAGCCTCCTCTGTGCCATGTGAAGGATTTTCCTTAAGGCAGGAGAAATTATCTCCACGAAAAGGAACAGGTTCGGCCATCGCACACTAGAACAAATTCTCTTTTTAAATAAAAATGAAAAAGGGTTACCTTAAATGCATCATGTTTTTAATTTGCAAGTTCATAAGCATTTTCCCTTTCCATTTCACAATCAATTCTACCCCCAGGTCAAAAATATGTCTGGGAAAATTTCCCTGATATAATATTATTTATAAATACACCTGTCTAGCGATTAATTGCATAAGTGCATGGAGGCAGGACCTCAGAGCAGAAGCCTACTCCATAATGTGTTGTACATTATTATATGTATATATTATATGTAACGTGGTATTTTTCAATTATTGTATTTACTAACATCAAGAAGTCACAAGCAAAGAAAGACCACACCATGGTGCATGTTTAAACAAGGAGAGTTTACTGGTCAAAACTATTTATTAAACAAATAAAACACATTTTTTTAACCACCAAAAAAATACACGTTCAAAGCAACAGTGGCCCAATATCAGACAGAACTCCACTCTGTAGAGAGAGCAGTCATTATGAAGCAGTTGGTTTTATTTTGTGGATTCAAGCTGCTCTTTGTATTTTTGGCCACCAGATGTCATCAGAGAGGACTGTGTTTAAAAGCTTCGAGTAATGAACCGTTTTTCAATACAAGCTTCAGAAAGCTTCATTTGGCCATCACTACACACAGGGGAACTTAAATACTGGTTTAGCTAAACCAAATGACACACACGGGGGAAAACAAGATGGCTGCCATATAACCAACTAATACAAAACATTTAAACACACATGAAACACCCCCCAGGCAATGAAGCATGTGGTGCAATCCAATTAGGCTGTCAGTGGTACTTCAGGTCTCTCAGCCCTTTGCTACACCTTTTGCCAGACAGGAGGAGAAGCCAACCCCCAGGTAACTCAAACAAAGAAAAGATGTATTAATATAACATAAAACGGAACTTTGACCTTGCAAGGTTAATATGTGTGCACGCCATATAAACATTGGAAGGTGTGATGGAAAAATAAATACATTTAATAAAGAAACAATATTGAACAATAAGAATATTTTAAAGTAGTGACTGTAAATTAAACTAAAGTGAATCAACGGGTGGTGAGGTGTGGCGCTTACCATGTGTGGCATGCCATCACAACTGCACAAAGTTGGCCTTCATGGAAGAGTGGAGAGAAGAAAGCCATTGTTAACAGAAAACCATAAGAAGTCCCGTTTGCATGTTGCCACAAGCCATGTGGGGGACACAGCAAACATGTGGAAGAAGCTGCTCTGGTCAGATGAGACCAAAATGCAAAATGCTCTGTGTGGAAAACTAACACTGCACATCACTCTGAACACACCATCCCCACTGTCAAATATGGTGGTGGCAGCATCATGCTCTGGGGGTGCTTCTCTTCAGCAGGGACAGGGAAGCTGGTCAGAGTTGATGGGAAGATGGATGGAGCCAAATACAGGGCGATCTTGGAAGAAAACCTCTTGGAGTCTGCAAAAGACTTGAGACTGGGGCGGAGGTTCACCTTCCAGCAGGACAACGACCCTGAACATAAAGCCAGGGCAACAATGGGATGGTTCAAAACAAAACATGTCCATGTGTTAGAATGGCCCAGTCAAAGTCCAGATCTAAATCCAATCGAGAATCTGTGGCAAGATCTGAAAACTGCTGTTCACAAACGCTGTCCATCTAATCTGACTGAGCTGCAGCTGTTTCAAAGAAGAATGGGCAAAGATTTCAGTCTGTAGATGTGCAAAGCTGGTAGAGACAGACCCTAAAAGACTGGCAGCTGGAACTGCAGCAAAAGGTGGTTCTACAAAGTATCGACTCAGGGGGGTGAATAATTACGCACACCCCACTTTGCAGTTATTGATTTGCAAAAAATGTTTGGAATCATGTCTGATTTTCGTTCCACTTCTCACGTGTGCACCACTTTGTGTTGGTCTTTCACGTGGAATTCCAATGAAACTGATTCATGTTTGTGGCTGTAATGTGACAAAATGTGTGCAAGTTCAAGGGGGCCGAATACTTTTGCAACCCACTGTATTTTACCTACACATACATTCTTATATTTAGACAACACCTGAGGGATAAAACAAACTGTAAATGTCTCCAGCTGGTGTTAACAGCACCACTAACACATCTGTGCTGATGGGGTGTGTGTATCTGTGATCTACAGCTCATGTCTGTCACATCAAATGCAGCTGAGTTTATGTAGCTCCATAAAGCACAGCTGATCGTCCTGCGCTGTCTGTGGTCCTGAAATGAACCTAATAAACAAAGATGTGTTTGAGGTTTATCAGTGTAAAAGCAGAGATCAGACTGATGTCCATCAAATCTCTGTGACGCCATCTCTGTGCACAAATGAATGGCACAATATCAAGAGCAACAAATCAAACACTGCATTAAACAAACTGTGCTAAATATTAGCACCATTAGCAGGACACTGTGTGTGGATAATGTTGGTAAATCAGTTTGTGCACATAACTGAAATGTTCCCCTCTCGATGTTTAGCACTTTGACAAAGGAACAAAGAGAAATTCCCACGTCTGCCACACAGTTTTCTCTGTGTGAACACAGACAGTGTTTCTTGTACCCAGTTTGTAGGAGCTGGGATTGGACTCCACCACAGCAGCCTCTGTGTGGGATAGATGCAGTGCTCTGTAGTATAAAGCACTCTGTCAGTGAGCTGGACTCTCCAAACCAGCAGTCATCGTCTAACATCTGCCTTCTTCAGCTGTAACCGTGTGTTTCTCTTGTAAACTTGGCTCTGATCGTATGTGCTGTAATATTCCAGCTGTGCTTCCCGATCGTGCTGCACAGTCTGCACATGCTGGCCGGCTCCCCCAAGCTGAGAGCAGTGGGACTGCGCCTCATGACCGCTCTGTGGAAAAAACAGGTTTGTAATAATAACGCATTACTATAAATGTCATATTCATGTGTTCAAAGCTTCTGTTTGTCTTTGATTGTGTGCTGCTTTGGTCATGTCTGTAAGGACCGGGTCTACCCAGAGCTGCAGCGTCTAATGAGCCAGCAGGACAGCAGGGTGGTGCTGGGGAGGGACGCCCAGTGGGAGCAGATCCTGGCCAGGGCCGCCTGTGTCAGGGACATCTGCAGAGAGAGGTGGGTCCTCCCATACTTACAGAAACAGTGGGCACTTCCTACATTCACTGGTTCATTCATTCAGTGGACTTTGCATGCACAGTGCAGACAGTGTGAGCTTCCAACACCAGGATTCTTCATCTTCCCTTCTAATGAGTAATAATCACTGACTGGACTCTTCATAGATGTTTCTGCTCAGCAAGCTGATGAAAGTTCAGAAACATAGAAATATTTGTTTTTTCAGTCACATCAACTTTGCTTGTTAAGATAAATGAATGCACTTTGTAGCTTTGCAGTGAATGAAGCCTCAGCTCGACGCTCCACTGAGTCCCTGTTTCTCCAAAAATCAGCAGGAGTCCAGTTTTAAATATTTCCGTACAAATGTCCAGAGCAGCTACACGTGCCTGAATCCAGAAGGATCAAAGTCTTACAAAGTTCAGTTCAAACAGAGAGACTGAGAGGCAGCTAACTTCCTGTCTCTGCCAGACTATCAAAATAAAAGCATACATTTGAAGCAAAAGAAATCAAACTATGTCAGTCTGTAAGCACTGCTTCCCATATAATACAACTCTAAGCAAGTGAGCCATAACTTTATAGTTTTAACTTTTAACCCAAAAACTATGTTGATCATATAAACTCCACAAACTGCATCCAGGCTCCTGCACACGTCCTTTACATGTTAGCTGTTAGCTAACGCTTGTCAGTTTTTGTGAACTGGCCTTTATGTGTGTTGATGAAATAAAACGATGATTTTATTTGATTATTTCCTTTGTTCTAACCAGCTGGTGCACACTGTCCATCGTCCCGGGGCCTGTTACGCCTGCTAACATGTACATGCAGCTTTTTTAGCAGCATTAGTGAAAACCTGGGAAACCCTCTGGATATATGCTACAGTACAAATTTAGCAAATCATTGAGCTGTTTCGTTGTTTTCACAAATGCTTACGTTTGCTTTTATTGTAAAACATTTGCAGCCATAAGAGTTTGCAATGATAAGAAGCTGTGTTTGGCATTTACTTACTTACACGTGTCCTGGCACTTTTAATGCTTTTTTCTTAAATAAAAATGGTAACAAAATTAGAAGAAACACATTTCCCACTTTGTTCACGCTGATGTGTGTGTTAACCAGGCCTTACCAGCATGCAGGGGACATGGTGGCTAAACCTCCTTAGGAAACTCAACTCCTTTGGAGTCAGCACACCCATCATGATGACTTTTTACTACGTCTTCCTGAAAGCATCATGACCTTCTCCATCACCTGCTGGTCCCACTCTCTCAGCCTTCATACAGGAACAGACTGCAGCATCAGTGTGCTCTAAAATCATTGGCCTGCCTGTCAGAACTCTGGCAGGTTTTCATCAACAGGCCCTTAGACAGGCAGCCAAAATCATCAGTGACCCCTCTCACATTCTTCACCCTGCATTTCAATGGCTCCCCTCTGGGCGACGCCTCCGCTGCATTTCCTGCAGGACTGAGAGGAGGAGGAGCGCCACCTTTGTCCCCAAAGCAGCTCTGCTTTTTAACTCCAGCTGATAAGAACATTTCCCACAGAAACATAAACTACACTCTTATACTACCAACACTTTACTCACTTTTAGTCACTTACAGTTATTTATTCACCTTCAGTCACTTTAATTTTAAAACTGTGTAATTTTAAAACTGTATATTCTGTGTATTTATTATCTCACTTTTATTGTGCTTATCTTCAACGTCATGCTGCTCTGTTGTATGTTAATTGGCCCTTGGGGATGAATAAAGTCTCTCTGATTCTGATTCTGGTCTTGTTTTTTTTATATTGGTAGTTTGATAGGTTTTGTATTTGTTTTCTTTTACATCATATTAAAATGTATAAATATATAGATTTAAATATATTTGTGTATTTATGTCTGGATTGTGTTTGGTTTTCTTTTATTTATTTCTGCAGTGGTTGTTGTGTATTACTATTTAGATTGTCTTTTTTCCATTATTGTAATTGTGTATAAAGTTTGATTTGAATGAAAGTTGCACTCAAATGCTTTCAGTGTTGCTGTGTTGAGTGTTTTCATGTTTAATGTTTGTATGGAAGACACAGAAAGACATTCAGCTAAAGAAATCTGTGCTAGAGGGACTTTAAAAAATAAATAAACAGAATGTAAATAATGATGTTTAGTATTTGAGATGGAAACTGTTTCTACAGGATCCTGATGGACACTCAAAGGTTTATAAAATGTTCTCATTAGTTGTTTGCAGCAGAATATCAACCGATGTGAACCAAAACAACAAAAGTGCTCTGCACATGTGTGTGAGACTACAGATTCTAGAACCAGAACTGCTGATTTCATTACTCTGAACTTTTAAAGGCAGGTTTTGTATCTGAGAGCAGGGACACTTGCTGTGTTCAGTGTGACTCGTCTCTGCAGAAGGTCAGGGCTCTGATAGTTGCAGTTAGCGGGTGACTTACTGGGCAGGTGGCTCCTGAGTGTCTGTGGGAGTCAGGGTTCATTATGGTCCTGGTTGCTACTGGAAATAAAGAAACAAAAGGAGGGTGTGATGTTCAGGAAGTACAGACTGTAGCTCAGCAGGTAGAATTACTAACTGGAAGGTTGGAGGTTTGATCCCTGGCTGCTCCAGTCTGCACGCCACGGTATCCTTGGGCAAGATGTGGAACCCCGACTTGCTCTCCGATGCATCCATCATAGTGTCATTGTTAGAAAAAGAAATGCTTGTGTGAATGAAGCACGCTGTATAAAATGCTGTGACTGCTCATACAGAAAAGCAGCTCATAAGAACTGGTTCATTTTCCAGATAATTCCACTATTAAGACAACAGACATTTGGGAGGCTTTCTCTGAGAGTAACACTGAAAGTCTTGCTGCTCCTCCACAAAATGAACTTCAGATTAAAGACACAGCTCAGCTAAACACAACTCAAACTAATCTACACTATTTTTCTTTATTACGCAGCGTTTTTATAACTATTTCCAGATGTTTCTAAAGATGAAAACAGAATTAAACTCCAGCCTGATGCGTTTCTGAGGTTCCTGACTCTGACCGTCCCTCAAACGCCTCTCTGATCGTTTCCTTCCGTCGCTTTTACTTTCGCTTTCGTGAATGTTGTGGCGCAGTTGATCGTCTCGAAGTTAAGGTAACGTTAGCAGTCTGTACTGTTTTCCTGGCTGACATCAGCTGTGTGCAGCTTAGTTTCAGCATAAATCTGCTTCGTTTTATGTGAGATCAGAGTCTGGGAACGAGACAGAAACAGTTGATGATCAGCAGCTGAACTCGATGTTACTGTGGATCCACTGACTGATGTCTGTAGGCAGCTTCTCCTGCCTCCATCAGTCTGTTATGGAAGCCCGTTTCCGACACAAAAAAGGATCCATTCTCGAAATTTCGACTTATAACTCGAAAATTTTGAGAAAAGTAGCTCGAAATTTCGAGTTAGTTCTGCCAATCAGTAATCCAGCTACAATGCGCACTCAAACCCGCATCGCAACAAACCGGCGCTTTCGAGAGTACGTTAGCTGATATTAACGCCATGTGATTCAGCTGATAACAGAAGGATTTCATCATTTGTGAAGCCACACAGACAATAATCAGCGACTTGTGCGTTTATGACTGGCTGTAATTCTGGTGTCTTAGCTGTAGCATTTGTAGCTGAGGGCTTCAGCTTCCGGGTAACAAGGAAATTACGTCATTCACGTAAATGACTGATTGACAGCACTAACTCTTAATTTTGAGTTAGTTTTTTCAAAATTCCAAGTTAATAAATCGAAATTACGAGAAAATAAGTCGAAATTTCGAGTTCTGGATCCTTCTTCTTTTTAGTGACGCAAACGGGCTTCCAGTGTGTGGATGTTGTTTAACTGCTGACAGTGAGACAGGCTGTCCTAAGAGTCGCTGCCAACACTTCATCTATAAAATGCATTTCTCTGCTCGTTCGCTATAGTCTGCTGTCGTATTTGTATGCAGGTTATTTTCAGTTTAACTGGTGATGTTCATTCGTGTATTGTAGGTGAATGCGTTGATGATTGATCATAAATTAATAAACTGGCCGTTTTTGCTCAATAATTCCTGTTTCATGTTCAAACCGTCAGACAGAAACTCTGCGTTTGTTTTTATGTTCTTCAGCCTGTTGTTCTTGAGGTCATCTGTGATGCGTTCAATGACCCTCCACATGCTCTGAGGCTCATTTGAAGAGAAACAGAACTTCATCTTTAGAGCATAAGTGGGTTTTTGCCCTCTTTATGCCCGCGGTCAGGCTCTGTTTATTGTAGTATAACACTCATAGGACACGGTGTCCCGCTGCACACACACTGCACACACACTGCACACACACTGCACACACACTGCACACACACTGCACACACACTGCACACGATGACAGCTGCAGAGTTTGTGTCTGATGTATTAAGTATGAAACACTGTTGGGCTAAAATCTGGTCAGAATGAATCCAGGTGCAGGTGTGTCAGTTTAGGACCACTGGACTAACATCCAAGTGCTCACAATATAAAGTGTATTCTGTAGTAACATCCTGGTGTTGCAGCAACAGTCCCACATGGAAACGTCAACACTCAAACTCAAAATCTCTTTTTGTCAACAATAAAATGACAGCAGACCAATTTGATCAAAGTTGGTAAAAAGCTTCAGAAATTAGTAAAATATTAAAAAGTGTCTTGATGCTCAATCATCCAGGTAAGGGTTAGGTTAGTAATGCTGTGATTGCAGACATTCCCCAACTCTCTGTGAATGGGACTCATGGCCATTGATCAGTGGTTGTTGATCAATGGTCATGACCTCCCAGCCATTGTGCAAATGTCCTGTTTATAAGGTTGGAAACCTGCAGTCAGCTGAGACTGAAGGAGTCACCTGGATGAGTCATGAAACGTTTCTCCCACTGAAAACATCCAGATGAACAGAATCAACTTTTGGGGATTAAAACGTGTCTGAATTAATCAGTGGATGCTGAGTGGGTCAGTCAGTGTGTCGCTGGGCTGATTTGTGTTTCCTCTGCAGGTGAAGGTAGAAAGTGTGTGTGAGCTGATGTGAATTGAGCAGCATGGATCAGTGTGAGGACAGAGAGGAGGGAGTCCCTCCCTCTAAAAGCACTCTGTGTGGGGAACATGAGAGCCAGACCAAAGCTCAGAGGTGAGATGACCATCTCTAACTGTCCATGACTCTTCTCCATGTCACAGCTCAGCACTCACATCACTGCTCCATCATTATTCACAGGAACCCGCCTGGACCTCCACCCAGCTCTGTGTCCTTACAGAGTGACGTGTCTAAAGATGACTTCATTAATTTCAAAGTCTCTGCTGCAGAGAGGTGAGCTGTTAGTAACAAGAACTCTCTGATTTAAATGATTTTGATGTTTCCTGGTTTCTAAAATGCATCTCTGTAGCAGAGCAGTGTCTCCAAGGACACACAGGCTCAGCTGTAACTGTCAGTTTATCTGGTTTAAGACACATTTGGACTCAATTGGCTGTTTTTAACTATGTATTTTAATCAGAGGTGTAAATCTAGACCTCACACATCTGGATCCTAAACTATGATAGAAACAGCTGCTAGCAGTGGGTAGTTTGACTTTGATACGCTGCTCTAGAAAGCAAACAAAGGTTTGTGCAGCTCCTCTTCAGAAAAGTGTTCAGAGAGCAGCTGCTGTATTAGACAAAGGCTCGTCGTGTGAGCCCAGATGTGTGTAACAGCTGGATGAAGGAGAACCATCACAGGCACATCTCCATCCCGCCTTTATTAATGAACTTCCTGTTGCTTGCAGATGACAGGAACACAAAGTGTTTGTGCCACGTGATGCTGCAGGATTTGTTAACGTGTCCATGATGGTAACATCTCCTCGTCTAACTGCAAACACATGAGCGCTCCTAACGGCAGCTATCACAGCCACACAGGCAGACTGTGTCTCACTGTTGCATTCAGGGACATTTGTTTTCCTGTAAAAAGCTGAACTCTAATCTAAGAGGACTGTTACTGACAGGAAACAGCTGCATTATCTGCAGTCTGTGTGATCACAGCTGCTTCAATCACTTCATCAGAGAATTGATCATTGAATAAAACATGTTTGTGTCTGCAGAGGTCAGAGGTCACAGTCTGCAGGATCCAGCTGTCCGTCTGTGAGGAGTGATGGGTCCAAAGATTACCCTCCAGACTTCAGTGCTGAACCTGGACCAACGAGGTCAGAGAACTGTGATGACTCCTTTACATGTTTGTGTTTTCCTGGATAAATATGACCAAAGATTCATTAAAAAGATAAAAATCTTAGACTTTGTCCTGTAGCGCTGTGTGGCAGGCAGGATTGGACCCAAACACAACAGGATGAAGTCAAAGAGGCAGCTTTATTTCAGCTGTGAACATGCAAACAGCAGAAATAAGGAAACATAACTGTAGGTTTGCAGTGAATGAAGCCTCAGCTCGACGCTCCACTTTGTCCCTCTTTTCCTTCTCCAAACAGCCACATCAGGAGTCTCTGATGGAGTTTTAAAATATTTCATTACAAATGTCCAAAGATGGGTTCAGGATACCTGAATCCACAATTATTAAAGCTAAAATAGTTCACAGGGTTTGGACTTTGTTAGGTGACGAGAGAACATCAAAGTGTTTTTTATCTTTAAACAGTATTTTTATCACTTCAGTTGCTCTCACAGCCCTGTTTGTTATTTTAGTAAGTAAGTAAGTAAAGTTTATTTATTAAGCGCTTTTCATAGACAGGTAGTCACAAAGTGCTGCACACAGAGATTAAAATAAACAGTACGATAAATATCAAAATGCACAATATACACAATATAGAGTTTAAATGTAAATGAAAAATATAACAATGTAAACAGCATTGGTCAACAGAAAGCTTGTTTAAACAGTAAAGTTTTTAACTGTTTTTTAAAGGATTCCACAGAGTCAACCAAACGTAGTTGTAGAGGTAGACTGTTCCACAGTCTTGGTGCCACAGACTGAAAGGCTCCGCCCCTTTCGTCTTCAGACGTGTTCTGGGAGCAACCAACAAACTCTGAGTCTGTGAGCGGAGACAGCGAGCAGCAGTGTATTTAGTGAGAAGCTTGGATAAATAATCTGGGGCCATTTAGTGCTCTGTACGTTAAAACAATCATTTAAAACGAATTCTAAAATCTATTGGGAGCCAATGTAAAGAACATAAAATAGGAGTGATGTGAGCTCGCTGGGTAGAGCGAGTTAGTAGAGTGGGTGCTGCGTTTTGTACAGCTTGGAGGCGAGAAAGAGATGATTTATCCAAGCTGGTAAACAGGGAATTACAATAATCTAAACGCGATGACACAAATGCATGGACAATTTTTTCCAGTTCAGCTAAGGAGACCATATGTCGCAGTTTAGAAATATTCCTTAAATGAAAGAAACAGGAACGAGACAGAGACTTTACATGTGAGTCAAGGCCCAAAGAAGAGTCAAATATTATTCCAAGATTTCGAATATTTGGCTCAGCAGAAGAACAGAAAGGGGCAACAACTTGACTGATTTTAGAATATAGATCAGGAGGAGCTATGATCACGGTCTCTGTCTTGTTCTAACAAGGTAATTGTTAGAAAGCCAATCAGAGATTTGAGTTAAAGCCTGGACTAGGGTGGACAGCCTATCCAGCTGATGAGGCTTAACCAGAGCTCTTATGTTTCACTCAGTGCTCCCACCAAACACCTTGGAGGACACATTAGTGTGATTTAGATTTCATTGGTGCAAACACCAGTCACACAAGCTAACCCATGGAGGCAGCAGCAGGCTTTGTGTTTGGTAAAGTCTGCTGGCTTAAACTAAGAGAGTTTAGTTTGTTAGCACAAAGAGCTGTCAGCTAAAGCCCCGAATGCACTTTGAATACAGACGAACTGAGAAAAACACTTTAAATACAGCAAACAGTCAAACTGACCACATGTTTTTCTGCTGATCATCCACAGCAGTACGTTTAGCATTCATGCTAGCAGCAGGCTATGACTGTTAGGGTTGCCAACCGTCCCTTAAAAAACGGAATCGTCCCGTATTTAGAAACAAAAGTACACGTCCCGTATTGAGCTAATAAGGGACGCACTTTGTCCCGTATTGAGCTAATAAGGGACGCACTTTGTCCCGTAATACAGTGAGAATCAAAAGTGGTCTATAAATGTTTAGGGAATTAACGCTTTGTTTGAAAACATAATTCCAGCCCCTCTCCTGCTTTGTGACCAATGAGCTGACAATTCGAGTATGACAATTCAGATTACCGCTCATCTCATTGGTCGAGGAAAGGTCGCTTGCGGAGAAAATACCGGAAGACAACAGATGACCACAACAAGAAGCATGGCCAACAGGGAAACAAACGCCGACACTGCGGTGCAAGTCTCGGACGACAGTACACCTAAAGCTGGGCAGACACTGTGCGATTTTTTCAGTCACGTTATTCAGCTCCTGCTCAAACTGCACGATTGACTCGCAGGGGTTAGAAGTTGGTAGGTCACGATGCAGGTCTCACACTATACCGCCCGATGCTCTGATGCGACCTGAGTGCTCACACTGTGCCTCCATAAAATGAAGGTTATAAACAGAAAATCTGTCTCTCTCTCTGTCTTTCACTCACACAGACACACAAACCACCACCATCAACTTTGCTAAATTGCTAATGAAAAACACTGATCAGGCAGCTGTGAATGAGCAGCAGTGTAAATCCAACTATTTTCACGGTTGTTGTGGTCGTGATAATTTTGTGAGGCCACATCGAAAAGGCTCGGATGAGCTTTCCAAAGTTCTACAAGTTGTGCCTCCATCGCTTGTGTCCAGATCACACGCTGCACAGCCGTGCTGCTCCGTCTTTTTCACCGACGTTTACGTGTTTGCGCGTGAGCAGTGTGAGCGGCTCACGAGCGATTGATGATCGGGAGCTGCTCGAGGTGTTAATCGCTTCTCGTTACCCCACGTATACTACACGATGCACGATGAAGGCCAAAATCGGGCCGATCACCAAATCGGTCGCACGACTCAAAAATCGTCTCAAAATGGGCCAAAAATCGCACAGTGTGAGCCCAGCATTAGAGCAGCAATGTTTGTTCCCCTCAGAGAAAGAAAAAAGGCTGCAAAAGCACAGGGAGGAATGGGAAAAGGGAAACACCTGGCTGGAAAAGGTCACCATAACACCTATAAAGCGCACTGCACTGTGTGCCGGCGCACTTTTTCCATAGGCATGCTTCTAATGGTGGGGGCACATGAAGAACATGAGGGGCGTGAAAGCTCGGGGAACCCTTAACCAATTTTTTGTCCACCAGGCCACGGCAGAAGCAGATATGGTATGTAAACACTAGGGGTGCAACGATATTCGTATCGATATTGAACCGTTCGATACAGTGCTTTCGAACAATACAACATTTGTAATTTATTTTATCAACTTTCCTTCTGACGATGCTGTCTGTGTTGAGCGCTCAGTGAATCTGCGTTCGACTACTCCGCCTAGGCTGCACTGTCCAGCGCAGATCCACTGAGCGCTCAACACAGACAGCATAGTCAGAAGGAAGAGCGCAGGGCAAGCTAGCAAGACAGAAGTTAAGCTCTCCTTGCAAGATGGACCTCCCCCACCCTCATTCAGATCTGGCGTTTGGAATTATTTTGGTTTTCATGTGACGTATGACCCTGAAGGTAAGCGAGTCATGGACTAAAGTAAAACAGTATGTTGGATGTGCCACGCAATGCTCAATTACATTGGTGTGAACTAGTGTGTTAGCGCAGTTAGCTGGTTAACGTGTTGGCCGTCCAGCCCCATGCACGGGGCGATCGGCGGTAGCTCGTTAACGGAGATTTGCCGTGTTGTGGCGTTAAGGTCATTTCAACGAGATCAACCTGAAAGCACTAGTGGGAACACAACGAATATGACTGCACATTTACGCCGACATCATCCTAGTGCAAAGACAAAAACAACAAGCATGCTACTAACTTTAGCCGAGTCATTTAGACAGCCGTTAGCACATGATTCTCCTTATGGGGACCTGACATGTTTAATATGCTGCTGAGAATATAGCCCAGAAGAAGCGGATAGTATAGCTTTTATTTTGGAAAGAGACATTTCTCTGTAATAAACTCTCTTTTCCAAAGATGAGTGATTCCTCAATCAGATACAGGGCTCGCAAAATCGCTAGCCCGACGTCCTGGGGCTAGCGATTTTTTTCAGACGGGCTACCAAAATCTATCTCTTCCCTGCCCGTCGGGCTATTGTAGGAAGGAAAAATATATGTCAATGCTTTTGCATTCTTTCAGAAATGTAGCTGGGTAATTATGTCATTGGCATCGGTGAGCCACTATCAATATGTGACATATTGAAATCGCGTTTGAATTTGCGCTTGTTTTTTTGCTTTCACTTTGCAATCGCGCAAACTGTGTATAGAGAGCGACAGCACTGATCTGTGAGTGATGATAATTTGTGCACCAATTCCTCTGACATCGTCTTATTAATTGTTAGCTTACTATGCAAACATGACAAGTGAAATCTCACGCAGCAAGCTTAAACATGTGAGAGGTTGATCGCGCAGAGAATCGCTGAGCTTATGTGAGTGAGTGTGTAAAAGCAGCAGGATATATATTTTAGTTCTGCTGAGCCAAATAAGACAGGTCAGGGTGAAGAAGTGACAGCCAAAGAAAAGCTTACCACAAAACGGAGAAGTTATGACAAATCAGACTATAAGGCAAAAAGAAAGTGCAGCTTTATGGTTTCATGGACAAAAGAATTTCTGTGGCTGCAATATGACGAGCTAAATAACCAGGGCTGCACATAAGTGGTCCGCAGGTGCGCATTCGCTGTCAAAATAAAAAACACGCACAAGGGTTAGGGTTAAATTTAAAAACTGTACTTTTGAGTTAAAATATATATTTATAATTTTAATAAATGACAAATTAAAAAGGCATGAACATTTTTTTTGTATCGAAAAAATATCGAACCGTGACACCAAAGTATCGAACCAAACCGAACCGTGAATTTTGTGTATCGTTGCACCCCTAGTAAACACTGGTTTGTTTTTTAAACCCTCTGGTTAAGGTTAATATGGGCATGTGCGGTGAATATCAGCGCTATGTGGCCAGAAGTGTGATAATATAATTTATTTTGTGTGATAAACAACTGCAAGGATAGATGATTACAACAAATAGATGACTAATACATAAAAGTAATACATAGATGAATAATGATGATGAGTTATGATGTGTAATCATGGGAACAAGTGGGTTTACAAACAGGAGCAGCTGATTAGCTTTAGAAAAGCTGAAATAATACCTCAACTGAAGCCAATTGTACTAAATGCACTAAATGTGCACTGTTACAAGAATATTTTTCGTTCTATTGTTTTCTATTAATTTATATAATTTTAAGTTAAGCAGGACAGAGTTCTTTTAAAGAAAGATTTACTTATATTCTCAAAAGTTAAGCATGACAGGCTTCTGTTTAAGAAAGAGACCTGTTTTACTGTGTTAATGTTGTCATTTTGAGCTAAAAATAAATGGCTAAATGATCATTTGTTTCTCATATGGTCATATCACAAAGAATATGCATCTGCTTAAATCAAGTTCAAGTCAAATGGTTAAAAAATAATTTCACACACACAAAAAAGAGCTACCACACTGGGAAGGGTGAAGACAACTAGGTTGCCCGGCCCTGGCCACGAGGTGCCCCTTATTTATTTTTCAGGGAGTTGGCAACCCTAATGACTGTCCACTGAGCACCAACACAGGTAGGAGTGAGCAGTGATGAAGCAGGACTGTGGGCAAGTTTGAGCTACAATCCTATTGGCTTCTCAGTTTCTCCAAAGAAAAGGGGAAAAATTCTTGGTGTTGTGAAGATGTGAGTTGGTCTTGTTGTCGTGGGGCTGGAAGAATGCTGGCAGTGAGAGGCTTTTCATACAGTGTTCAGTAACAGAATGAGAAGAAAGCCACTGCACATGAAACAAGGTGCTCGTAGTGTTTGTTTACTGTGTTTGTGCCACAATGTCAGATCAGTTGTAGATTCACATGCAGACTTGTCCAGTGAAACCAGTGGAAGTACTGCAGTACAGAGCAAAGACTAAGCAAGCCAGGAGAGCTCTCCAACTTTCTGAAAGTATCAGGATATTTGAGTGATAAGAAAAAGTGGATCGTGCAACAATGTCCCTCAGCACACAAAACAATCAAAGCAGAATAAATATAATGTTTTAGATCAAACACTTACAGGGACCTGAAGAGAGAGAACCAACAAAATGTCATGGCTAACAGAGGAACTCAAGCACAGACTGAGTTCTGACAAACAAAAAGGTGACAGTTTATTTACCAAAGGGGTGAACCACAGTGCTCTATATATGTACAGTGAGTTGGGGAGGGGGTCCAGGGCTCCAGGGAAAAGAGGGAAGGGAGTCCACTCTCACTCCTCTTCAGTCACTCTTGTCCTGCTCTCCACTCACACAGCCACACACGGGAGTCACAGGTAAGCGTCTGTAACCAGGTCCGGGGAAATATTTACTCAAAGTATACTCAAAGTTAACCCAACTGGTGAATTTAGAGAGAGATTTCTTAGCAAAGAGCTGAGATCATGAACACAGGAGGGTCAATGTCCCAGCGACAAACTGCTCCATGCCGCAGCGTTAAATGGTTACCGGTAAGCCCAGGTGAGTCAGCAACAGGTGGTGTAATCATCATAGCTGTGTGGACCAAGAACGAGAGGCCATTACAAGCTCCACCCAGGCAGGCAAAACCATAGCAGGAGAGAGCAAAACATAAAACCTGAAAAGCCATCATGAGCCAGCCAGAGAGACACAGAGTTTATACTAGAAGAGAAACCTGCTCATCTTCATCATGTTTGTTTAAATAGAGAAAATCAGAAGTCTCTGTGTGTCAGACCACGGCTCTACACGGACACTTCTAAGCTGCTTCAGAGTGAACTGACCCAGATAATCTGCACACAGCAGCTGTAAAACAGTGAAAGTCATAACTGTCTCTCTGATGGAAAGCTTTTATTGTGAAGTCAGGAAGTCTGCAGGAAGTGTTGAGTTTGTATTCATCACTCAGTGTTTAATGAGACAGGCAGACAGGAAGAGCAGCTCATTAGTGTTGATGAAATCAAAGGAACTGTGAGGAACTGCAGTTTGGTCACATCTGGATGTTTTTCACTGACAGTAAATGTTTTAGTGATGAAGAAATGTGTTCACAGAGAGAGGAAGAGGAAGAGGAGTGGTGTTTGTGAGGAGGAGCAGCTGTCCTGCTGTGCTTTGTGTCAGGACGTCCTGAAGGATCCAGTCTCTACCAGCTGTGGACACTGGTTCTGCAGACAGTGCATCTCCTCATACTGGGACCAGTCTGCTTCATCAGGAGACTCCTCCTGTCCCCAGTGTGGAGAAAGATCCAGAAGCAGAGCTGGACTGCAGACAGCCAGTCAGAGCAGCTGTGTACAAAGTAAGACTGAACATCTGTCTGCTGATGGACTCATTTCTGAAAACTGGACTTCTTGTGTTGTTCAGACATTGAAGAGTTTTCTTTCTCTTTAGTCTCATTGTTTTTCTTTCTTTCAGCAGATGTTGGTCTGCAGGAGGTTTTAGATGAACATAAGATCAGTCTGAGGAGGAGATGTGAACGTGTGACTGAAGGAAGTGATGAAACAGGAAGTAGAACCCTCCTCAACAGGATCTACACTGAGCTCTACATCACAGAGGGACAGAGTGAAGAGGTTCATACCCAACATGAGGTGAGGCAGCTGGAGACAGCTTCCAAGATGGACACCCTCCATGACGCTCCAATCAGGTGCCAGGACATCTTTAAAGCCTTACCTGACCAACAGAGACCCATCAGAGTGGTTCTGACCAACGGCGTGGCTGGTGTTGGAAAAACCTTCTCAGTGCAGAAGTTCACTCTGGACTGGGCAGAGGGCTTGGAGAACCAACATGTCAGTGTGGTGGTTCTGCTTTCATTCAGGGAGCTGAACCTGATCAGAGATGAGCAGTACAGTCTTCTGGAGCTGCTCCATGTTTTCCATCCAACATTACAGAAGGTCACAGCAGAGAAGCTGGCTGTCTCTCAGCTTTTGTTCATCTTTGACGGCCTGGATGAAAGCAGACTTTCATTGGATTTCACCAACAGGAAGCTGCTGTCTGATGTCACACAGAAGTCATCAGTCAGCCAGCTGCTGACAAACCTCATCCAGGGGAATCTGCTTCCCTCGGCTCTCGTCTGGATAACTTCCCGACCCGCAGCAGCCAATCAGATCCCTCCTACATGTGTTGACAGGCTAACAGAAGTACGAGGCTTCACTGACGCCCAGAAGGAGGAGTACTTCAGGAGGAGATTCAGTGATGAAGAGCTGTCCAGCAGAATCATCTCCCACATGAAGACATCCAGGAGCCTCCACATCATGTGTAGTATCCCAGTCTTCTGCTGGATCACTGCTACAGTTCTGGAGCACATGTTGACTACAGAGCAGAGAGGAGAGCTGCCCAAGACCCTGACTGACATGTACTCACACTTCCTGCTGGTTCAGACAAAGAGGAAGAAGAACAAGTACCATGAGGGACGTGAGACGAGTCCACAGGAGCTGACGGAGGCTGACAGGGAAGTTCTTCTGAAGCTGGGGAGGCTGGCGTTTGAACATCTGGAGAAAGGAAACATCATGTTCTACCAAGAAGACCTGGAGCAGTGTGGTCTGGATGTGACAGAGGCCTCGGTGTACTCAGGAGTTTGTACAGAGATCTTCAAAAGAGAGTGTGTGATCTTCCAGAAACCAGTCTACTGCTTTGTTCATCTGAGCATTCAGGAGTTTCTGGCTGCAGTCTACATGTTCCACTGTCACACCAGCAGGAAGACAGAGGTGCTGGAGAACTTCTTGGGACAAAAATACAACGAGTCCTCTCTGGATGATTTCCTTGAGAGAGTCATGTATAAATCCCTCCAGAGTAAAAATGGCCACCTGGACCTGTTTGTTCGCTTCCTTCATGGCCTCTGTCTGGAGTCCAACCAGAGACTCTTAGTAGGTCTGCTGGGTCAGACAGAGATCAGTCCAGAAACCATCCAGAGAGTCATCAACAACCTGAAGGAGATGAACAGTGATGAAATCTCTCCTGACAGAAGCATCAACATCTTCCACTGTCTGATGGAGATGAACGACCTCTCAGTACATCAGGAGATCCAAGAGTTCCTGAAGTCAGAGAACAGATCAGAGAAGAAACTCTCTGAGATCCAGTGCTCAGCTCTGGCCTTCATGCTGCAGATGTCAGAGGAGGTTCTGGATGAGTTGGACCTGCAGAAGTACAACACATCAGAGCAGGGACGACAGAGACTGATTCCAGCTGTGAGGAACTGCAGAAAGGCTGGGTGAGTCCAGATGTGATCATTAACATCATTGATCAGTGTAGGTTAGTAGTTTAATGTTGAAAATAAAATCAGATTGTAAGCACAAAGTGTTTGTGTCCGTACGCTGCAACCTTCCACACCATTCCTTTATTGTACAGACTCAGCAGCAGCTCCATGGATCCCAAATCCAAGAGTGGAGAACAGATTTGAAGTGTGTCACATCCATGCAGTCACAGCTGTTTCCACCATGTTTCCACTGATATTGATCCTGTTCAATGACACGTTTCATATCAGTGAATATGTTCTTTAGGACGTCCACTGACATGTTTAAGTGTCCTGCTGGAAATCACTCAAATCATCCATGAAATCCATGAAAAATCCTTTTAGTGTTTCTAACTTCACCCTCTGTCCTCTCTCTCTCTCCATCCTCCTCACTGCTTCTTTCACTGATAATCACACAAACATTGTATTCAGCTACAAAATAACACAATAACATCATCTGATGATCATTATTATAAGAGCAGGATCCATATTTGATATCAGAGTAACACACTGCTTGGTTATGTGCAGTCATCATCAGTGACTGTGGGTCAAACAGAAGCTCTCTGATTGGTTGCTGACCTTGGTCACCTGTCCACTCTCACCTGTTTGTGTTTGCTCTCTCTTTGCTGTCTCCATCCTCTCTCTCCTTTCTCTCCCTCTCTGTCTTTGTACGTCACTCAGGTCCAATGGAAACAGTGACATTTACAAAATTTTTGTTTGTAAATCCCAAAAGGTTGATTCTGTTCATCTGGACATTTTCAGTTGGAGAAACGTTTCGTCACTCACTTCTTCAGTCTCAGCTGACTGTAGGTTTCCCCAACCATATAAACAGTACATTTGCATAGTGAAGGAAACTAGCGCCACTGAATGAACAATGTGCTGGGGGGTTAATTCCATGATTGTTAGTATGCAAATTCTTATGACCATTGATCAATGACAACTAATCAAAGCCTATTGATCAATGGCCATGAGTACCATTCACAGAAAGTGGGGAATGGCTACAATCACAGCATTGTAGGATGGCGAAAGATCAACCTTTTGGGATTTACTTACCTGGATGATTAAGCACGCATCAAGACGTTATTTTATTAAACATTTTAAAATGTTAGCAGCACAAACAAACATTTTTGCAGCACAAACCAGCACAAACGTTTGACATCCATTTTGTTTGATTCCATTAATATGGGGGGGCTGGTTGACCTCTAGAAATTTTTGTTAATATCTTTAAAATAATAACGGCACAAACAAAAATTTCTGCAGCACAAACCAGCACAAACGTAGCACAAACGTTTGATACTACTTTTGTTGGATTTGGGTAATGTGGGGGGGCTGGTTGACCTTTTGACCTTTACATTTTCATTAATATCTTTAAAACAGAAGCAGCACAAACGAAAATTTTAGCAGCACAAACCAGCACAAACGTAGCACAGTTGATTGACACCCATTTTGTTTGATTTAATTAATGTGGGGGGGCTGGTTGACCTCTGATGACCTCTAGAAATTGTTATTAATATCTTTAAAATGATAGCAGCACAAACGAAAATCTTTGCAGCACAAACCAGCACAAACGTAGCACAAACGTTTGATACCACTTTTGTTGGATTTGGGTAATGTGGGGGGGCTGGTTGACCTTTACATTTTCATTAATATCTCGGAAACCGTAGCAGCACAAACGCTAATTTTACCTGCACAAATCTGCACAAACGTAGCACTAACCGCTCCGCCTATTTGCCTTTACGTTTCAAGTGGGTGGGGGGTCAGCTTCACTCTGCTCATTTACAAACCAATCAAAGACAAACGGATCCATGTCAGGTTATAACAATATTCAAAGTAAATACAGGCTGCTGCTGGACACAGACAGGTAACATCATTTTGACTTGCTGTCACCTGGATCTGGACTCATAAACACTGAAGCCCTGAACAGGAATACAAATCATTTTCTGCCAACTAGCGACACAGCAGCAGATAATGGCTCAGAAAGCTAAAATGAGCCAATCATTTCTGTGTTTAGTTCCCCTGAAATCAGATCTGATATCAGCAGCTCTGAGTTCATTCATCATTATTGTCCAGTGATGAGATTTCTGCTCCGTTTGGTAACAGTCAGCAGGTTTTTCCTGCGTGTGGACGTGAACAGTCGTACCTGACAGCAGGTAGCAAACAGAGATCATCTTTCCAGCTGGAACTCTTCACTGAGCTGAACTCATTCAAAATGTTCTGGAGTCAAAACAGGAAACAGTCCAAATGTGTGTCTTCACTCTGACTCTGGATCAGATCTCAGTGACAGACTGTGGACATTATGGAAGCCTAAATGTGACACCATCTTCCTCCTTCATCTGCAGATTAAAGCCAAACAAAGATTCTCATTAAAAGTCTGCAGGTCTGAGAGAGACTCAATCGTTGTGTCATGTCAAACACAGTAAGAGGAGCTGAAGCACAGATGTGAAGAGCAGATTCATCAGATTATGACCTCACTCTGTTTTGTCTTCATATACATTCAGTCTGTGTTTATAATGCAGATTTTCTGCTTTTATAATAACACATTTTATATTTTCTATCATCACAGACTGACTCAGTGTGGACTCAAAGAGTCTCACTGTGAAGTTGTGGCCTCAGCTCTGAAGTCCAACCCCTCCCATCTGACAGAGCTGGACATGAGTAGAAACCTCAGCCTGCAGGATTCAGGTGTGAAGCTTCTGTGTGCTGGACTGGAGAGTCCAAACTGTCAACTGGAGACTCTGGGGTGAGTTCACTGACTGCGGCTGTTGTTGTTTTTCTATATTTCAGGTCTTTGATTGATGTTTGAAAATTTCTTTAGTTCCTAAATGTTCAGGATGTGTCTGAAGACAAATGTGAAGAAGTTTGAGTGCTTTCAGAAATGTTGTCTTTCCAAACGACTGAACAACAGTTTTTCCTTTTGGCTCCAAACAGAAGTGACAGACTTGAGCAGGGTTCATTTAAAGGCTGACAGAAGTGGAGTGGTGACGGGGAGATGTTTGACAGGACAGTGTTTCAGCCTCCACAGGTTCATGTTGTGCTCCATCAGTCAGTGAAGATGAAGTCAGTGCTGATGAGGCTGTAGAGTGTGTGAGGGATGTGAATGAGGATGATGAAGATCTGATGATAGCAGATAAGAACAGGCTGCAGAGACTTTGAGCCATACAGGGCACACAGTGTGTGTACAGAACAGCTGAAATCATTATGGAGGCCTCACTGGGATATGGAAGCATCACAGTACAGCTTCAGTGAAGCTTTAAAGTCTCTGATATGAGATGAGAAATGAAGCAGCCAGAGCTTTTTCATGAGTGGAAATCCACTGTGACTGTGAGCTGCTGCTACAGCCTCCAGATTAGCCAGCAGCTCATCCTGCTCAACATTTTCTCACCAACTTTAATGGAAGTGTGATGTTTTCAGCTGGAGTGATGGTCAGGGTGGCCGCCCTCTCCTCTTCTTCTCCTCTTCCTCTTTCATTTGTAAAGCCACTTCTGCTGCTTTCATTCATTTGGAAGTCCTGTAGCTGAGTTTGGGAGAGACTAACAGCCTCGGCAGCAGAGGGGAGAAAGGCTGTAACACCACCACTTTACTCTGTTCTACCTGTCACGTCATTTTATCAGGAAACAAATATGCTCATGTTTTTACTGTGTTTGTCTTGAAGATGTAAGAAGATCACATGGTGCTTTTTATTATTGTGTTGGTTTGTTTCCTGTCTCTTGGATGGAGCCCAGCTGTGCGTGGCCCCTGGGCCTGTGGTCAGAGTGTGTGCTGGATAATCCGGCCCAGGATGAGGCCAAACTGACATGGGATGAAATGTCTGTCACATAATTGAGCTTAGTGTAGTTTCATTTCTGCACAATTTAACAACAACCAAAACTTTGTTCTGTCTTTTCTATGTTATACTGTAGACTTTCTTTGATACTGTGTCCAAAAGGAGCAGCTTTTACTTTGAAGGGGAGGCGTCTCTGTTTCCTCTTCAGGTTCGATGATGGAAGCAAATGAGTGTGTGATGTTCTTTCAGTGTTGCACTTTGTAGACGCTCCCTGAGCACTGGTCTCACAGCCAGCTGCACATAGAGACCAGTGTTGTTAGTCCAGGTCAGAAGATGACTTGTTGGAATGAAAATGAGCTTGTAGTTTGTCTGCTTTAATAATGTGACTGGAAAAAGGTGTTGGACTTCAAATATGTCCATTTCTTTCACACTTCACCTTTAAAAGTGAAGCCTTGTGGTTCCTGGAAGGAAAAACACGACTTTTTCAAGTCTTTGTCCTGTTTTTATGATAAATGTACGACTTTAATGTGAAACATTCAGAGTTTTTTCTCTTGTTGTGTTTGTTTGAAGCTGCTTCCTGTTGGCTTCAGCTGTTTGGAGTTTCCATTTTCTAAACTTCTACATTCTGAACCTTCTTCAGCTCTGAACAGATGATGAAACACTGAATGATTTCAAGCACTTTGTCTAATAAACTTACATCTTTCATTCTTTATACAGATTGTGGGGCTGTGGTTTGTCAGAGATCAGCTGTGATTATCTGGCAGCAGCACTGAAGTCCAACCCCTCCCATCTGAGAGAGCTGGACCTGACCTACAACAAAAAGCTGCAGGATTCAGGAGTGAAGCATCTGTGTGGTTTCCTGGAGAGTCCAGGATGTGGACTTGAAACTCTGAGGTCAGTCAGCATGTTTTAGTTGTGCTGAGATGAATATGATGTGAAAGTTGTGCTGACACTAAACTGCAGACATCAGGCTGATATTATACTGATCCACACTGAGGATCTTCATGGTAAAGTCTGTTTTCTTCTTCTCTGGTTTAGTCCATTGACTGCAGCAGAACAATGTTCACATTTCAAACAGTGAGACTCAACGTATGGCCCGCGGCCCACACGCGGCCTGCCCACCTTTCCTGATTCAGAGAGAGGGGACCCTGATTAACTGTGTAGTGTTCTTCCTCACAGTTCTAAGTATCAGACACAACAATGAATAATCCACAGCTGACTGTCTTTAGCAGGTCAAAGGTCACGGCACACAGCAGACAGTGGGAAATATTATAACTCTGATCATTTATCAGCACATATCCATATGTATAAAAACAAAGCTGACACTGTGAGACTTGATCAGAGGTGTGATCATCACAGCAGAGGCCTTTGTGTCAAAGTCACTGAGGATCAAACAGAAACACATGAAGCAGATTTTCCTGTTCTGGCTTTTTATAGCAGATAACCTTCAAAATATTCTGCAGTCCATCAAAAACTGAAGCAAACCATGAATCAACATGTGAACATGAGCTGATGCTGCTGAAGTGAAGCAAAGTTACAGAGGTTTGATTACAGACACAGCTGAGAGTTTGTAATCTGTCATCATTTTAAAAGGTTTACATTTCTTCAGTATTGAACAGCAGAAATGAGGCTTTGTTTTCGGAGGCCGACAGCAGTGAACACAACAGCAGACTGGTGCGTAATAAGCAGTGAATAATGCAGGAAACAGATTTTTGAAGGTAAACTGTTCTTGAAGTACACTGAGAGAGAGAGAGCTGTGCAGGAAGTAAACGTCAAAGTCAGAGAGAATTCATGACGATGTTCATCAAACGTAAAGCGTAGTTTGGATCTTCTTCTGCTGCTGGTTCACTCAGTTTTGGTTGGAGACAGATGAAACCTGCAGCTTCAGGATCTGTGAGCTGTCCACTTTCAGCCCCGACGGCGTGTCCGTGTACGTGCCGTCGAGTGAACGATCCACGCTCTGTGTTTCCATCTTTGTGTGTTTAGCTGCTCTCATTTACTGTTTTATCTGTTTGCTTGTTGTTGAAATACTTTTGGGAGCTTTAACCTGAGATTCTGGCAAAATACATTTATATAAAAAATCGATTCAGGATTGAATGAATCAACATCGCTTTATTCAAATTAAAACCATTTAAATAGGAAAATCCATTTTTTACAGCCGCCTCTAATGCTGGGTAATGTCAGCTGGTCCATGTGCAGCTGGCTGTGAGGCTCAGGGAGCGTCTACAAAGTGCAACACTGAAAGAACATCATCCATAAATATTGAGTAATAACTGGACTCTCATACAGCGAGACTCAAATGCCTTTAAACATCAGCTTATCCTGCTGATCCAAGTCCAACACTGAGTTTGTAAAAACATGTTTGTCAATCATTTTGTTTGGTTTCTGAGGAAAATGATTCAATAACTTGCTGCTAATACACAACATTTCATCATATTTCCTCATAACCCTCTTTTGTCTGACCATTTGATCCCATTTGAATTTGCAATAAAGGATCCACAGAGTTTGGTGACAATAATGACAGTAGATGTTTGTGTGAAAGTGCTGGAAGCAAATGAGTGTGTGATTTTCTTTCAGTGTTGCACTTTGTAGACGCTCCCTGAGCACTGGTCTCACAGCCAGCTGCACATAGAGACCAGTGTTGTTAGTCCAGGTCAGAAGATGACTTGTTGGAATGAAAATGAGCTTGTAGTTTGTCTGCTTTAATAATGTGACTGGAAAAAGGTGTTGGACTTCAAATATGTCCATTTCTTTCACACTTCACCTTTAAAAGTGAAGCCTTGTGGTTCCTGGAAGGAAAAACACGACTTTTTCAAGTCTTTGTCCTGTTTTTATGATAAATGTACGACTTTAATGTGAAACATTCAGAGTTTTTTCTCTTGTTGTGTTTGTTTGAAGCTGCTTCCTGTTGGCTTCAGCTGTTTGGAGTTTCCATTTTCTAAACTTCTACATTCTGAACCTTCTTCAGCTCTGAACAGATGATGAAACACTGAATGATTTCAAGCTCACACTTTGTCTAATAAACTTACATCTTTCATTCGTTATACAGATTGAGGGGCTGTGGTTTGTCAGAGATCAGCTGTGATTATCTGGCAGCAGCACTGAAGTCCAACCCCTCCCATCTGAGACAGCTGGACCTGAGTAATGAGTACTCCTGGTCTTCGACCAAGAACAAGCTGCAGGATTCAGGAGTGAAGCATCTGTGTGGTTTCCTGGAGAGTCCAGGATGTGGACTTGAAACTCTGAGGTCAGTCAGCATGTTTTAGTTGTGCTGAGATGAATATGATGTGAAAGTTGTGCTGACACTAAACTGCAGACATCAGGCTGATATTATACTGATCCACACTGAGGATCTTCATGGTAAAGTCTGTTTTCTTCTTCTCTGGTTTAGTCCATTGACTGCAGCAGAACAATGTTCACATTTCAAACCTTCAAAGAAGAAGAAAAATCCTCCACTGGATAATTCACTGTGAAACTCTCCAACTCTTCATTCCACCTTAAAGTCTGTCTGACACTGAAATCCAAAGCAAAATGTGCGTTTGCTTTACAGACAGCAGTCCAACACAAACATACACACATCATCCAAAACACAGTCCAACATCCAAATCTCCTCCACTGCCAGCATGAATGATGGGAAAGAGAAGGAGGAACACTCTGACATTCAGGGTTAGAATGAGTTTCATGAAGCAGACTGTGAAGATCAAAGCTGCATTAGAAAGCTTACATGAATGAATGAGTGGACAGAAGTGGACAGAGATCATCTGAAGCACTTCAAAGGCTTTAAATCAGCACATTTCTCTTTATTCTTTATCAACTCTGTTAGTTTCTCTCAGTTTTCTGTGGAATGAAGCTAACAGCAGGCTAATAAGATGCTGACCAATAGGTTTCTATTAAAGGTTGTAATTTGTATATGAAAAAGTGCTTTGGCTCAGCAGGGATCAGCTTACAGGTAGAATACAGCTGCTGGATGGGATTAGCATGTCATAGCTATCTACCAAACTGCTAACTGGGGGATTTCAGGCCATCTATGGATCATTTTTGCTAACTGTTTATTCAGCTTAGGCTCACAGGGCTGCAGCCTGTGCCCTAGCTGTCATAGGGCAAGAGGCGTGGTCCACCTGCACAGGTGAGCAGTCCATCACAGGGCCAACAGAGAGAGACAGAGAAGCACTCTCTCACATCCACACCTACAGCCAATTTAGAAGCACCAATGAACCTAAGCAGCATTTCATTGGACTGTGGGAGAACATCCAACCTCCACAGAAAGGCCAACAAGCTTCAACCTACAACCTTCTTGCTTTAAGGCACTAGTGCTAACCACTTTTCCCCATTTCAGCCCAAATCCTGCATCTTCCTGTTTCTGACTCCAGGCCAGCTCCACTAACACTTTCTCATCAGACACTGCCACCTAGTGGAGGAAGTCTTAGTCCCATTTGAAGCTTCAGATTACAGTTAGTTCCTTTACAAAGAGGTGGAGGTGGTGGGGCCACAGCACCATCATCACTGAGTGCCATAGGACACTTAACCTTTGTTTCCATATGCTGGGAACTTCCTGTTGTTCCAAGGAGGACTGGAAAATGTGTGAAAATCTGCCAGTCAGTTCCTCACAGCACACTTCAATCATTTCCCTCCCACAGCATCAGGACCAGGGCTTTTTCTCTCTTTGCTCCCACTAAGAGATTTCCACACAAACACCTCATCAGTGGGACTCTCAGAGCTACCAGCCCTTTGCTACAATCACAAAGCTCTTCATTGAAATCAATGATATCAAAGCTGGAATCCAATGAGTCCAAGTCTTCTGCTGATTCAGCATCACATTCATCTTTGCTCCTTGTTCTGCATCCCCACCATGGACTTCATTCCTTTCCAAGCCAGCCTTGAGTGTCCTTTATTCAGCTCATCCTCTGCTTTACTTTGACACCTGATTTTAGCTGCTTTATCTCTCTTTCAACAAGTTTCTGTGCCTCAATCTTTTTCTTCTCTCCCTCATAACAAGACAGCTTCTTCTGCCTGAGAACATGTTGGAGTGATTTACTAATCCAGGGCTGCTTATTGGGGAAAATACTTCCTGTTTCCAAAGTAATCCCCATTTTTCCCAGAAAGAAATGTAAGTAGAAATCGATGATCCAAGTGAGAACATGAGCCTTTAAAAAGTCCCAGTGGCTGCAGTCAAAGCAGTCCCTCAGTCCCAGTATAGAGTCTTTGGTCCAGACTGGAACAACTGTGTGCCCAGTTTGAGCTCTCTTCAGTGCTGTGACCTGACAGACCCAGAGGGGCCATCACATCACATTTAGAAGCTCCCATAATGGAGCCACAACACATGTCCAACACTTAGTCTGTCTTGTTGGACCAACTGGAAGAAATGATTCAAGGACTTAGTCACAGAACAGAGATTCAAATCTCCAAAATCCAACTGGCTGGATCAGGACATATAGTCTGAAACTCTGCACAGTTTCCTGTTTGAAGCTGCTTCCTGTTGGCTTCAGCTGTTTGGAGTTTCCATTTTCTAAACTTCTACATTCTGAACCTTCTTCAGCTCTGAACAGATGATGAAACACTGAATGATTTCAAGCTCACACTTTGTCTAATAAACTTACATCTTTCATTCTTTATACAGATTGAGGCTCTGTGGTTTGTCAGAGATCAGCTGTGATTATCTGGCAGCAGCGCTGAAGTCCAACCCCTCCCATCTGAGAGAGCTGGACCTGAGCGGCAACAACAAGCTGCAGGATTCAGGAGTGAAGCATCTGTGTGGTTTCCTGGAGAGTCCAGGATGTGGACTTGAAACTCTGAGGTCAGTCAGCATGTTTTAGTTGTGCTGAGATGAATATGATGTGAAAGTTGTGCTGACACTAAACTGCAGACATCAGGCTGATATTATACTGATCCACACTGAGGATCTTCATGGTAAAGTCTGTTTTCTTCTTCTCTGGTTTAGTCCATTGACTGCAGCAGAACAATGTTCACATTTCAAACAGTGAGACTCAACGTATGGCCCGCGGCCCACACGCGGCCTGCCCACCTTTCCTGATTCAGAGAGAGGGGACCCTGATTAACTGTGTAGTGTTCTTCCTCACAGTTCTAAGTATCAGACACAACAATGAATAATCCACAGCTGACTGTCTTTAGCAGGTCAAAGGTCACGGCACACAGCAGACAGTGGGAAATATTATAACTCTGATCATTTATCAGCACATATCCATATGTATAAAAACAAAGCTGACACTGTGAAACTTGATCAGAGGTGTGATCATCACAGCAGAGGCCTTTGTGTCAAAGTCACTGAGGATCAAACAGAAACACATGAAGCAGATTTTCCTGTTCTGGCTTTTTATAGCAGATAACCTTCAAAATATTCTGCAGTCCATCAAAAACTGAAGCAAACCATGAATCAACATGTGAACATGAGCTGATGCTGCTGAAGAGAAGCAAAGTTACAGAGGTTTGATTACAGACACAGCTGAGAGTTTGTAATCTGTCATCATTTTAAAAGGTTTAAATTTCTTCAGTATTGTACAGCAGAAATGAGGCTTTGTTTTCGGAGGCCGACAGCAGTGAACACAACAGCAGACTGGTGCGTAATAAGCAGTGAATAATGCAGGAAACAGATTTTTGAAGGTAAACTGTTCTTGAAGTACACTGAGAGAGAGAGAGCTGTGCAGGAAGTAAACGTCAAAGTCAGAGAGAATTCATGACGATGTTCATCAAACGTAAAGCGTAGTTTGGATCTTCTTCTGCTGCTGGTTCACTCAGTTTTGGTTGGAGACAGATGAAACCTGCAGCTTCAGGATCTGTGAGCTGTCCACTTTCAGCCCCGACGGCGTGTCCGTGTACGTGCCGTCGAGTGAACGATCCGCGCTCTGTGTTTCCAGCTTTGTGTGTTTAGCTGCTCTCATTTACTGTTTTATCTGTTTGCTTGTTGTTGAAATACTTTTGGGAGCTTTAACCTGAGATTCTGGCAAAATACATTTATATAAAAAATCGATTCAGGATTGAATGAATCAACATCGCTTTATTCAAATTAAAACCATTCAATTAGGAAAATCCATTTTTTTACAGCCGCCTCTAATGCTGGGTAATGTCAGCTGGTCCATGTGCAGCTGGCTGTGAGGCTCAGGGAGCGTCTACAAAGTGCAACACTGAAAGAACATCATCCATAAATATTGAGTAATAACTGGACTCTCATACAGCGAGACTCAAATGCCTTTAAACATCAGCTTATCCTGCTGATCCAAGTCCAACACTGAGTTTGTAAAAACATGTTTGTCAATCATTTTGTTTGGTTTCTGAGGAAAATGATTCAATAACTTGCTGCTAATACACAACATTTCATCATATTTCCTCATAACCCTCTTTTGTCTGACCATTTGATCCCATTTGAATTTGCAATAAAGGATCCACAGAGTTTGGTGACAATAATGACAGTAGATGTTTGTGTGAAAGTGCTGGAAGCAAATGAGTGTGTGATGTTCTTTCAGTGTTGCACTTTGTAGACGCTCCCTGAGCACTGGTCTCACAGCCAGCTGCACATAGAGACCAGTGTTGTTAGTCCAGGTCAGAAGATGACTTGTTGGAATGAAAATGAGCTTGTAGTTTGTCTGCTTTAATAATGTGACTGGAAAAAGGTGTTGGACTTCAAATATGTCCATTTCTTTCACACTTCACCTTTAAAAGTGAAGCCTTGTGGTTCCTGGAAGGAAAAACACGACTTTTTCAAGTCTTTGTCCTGTTTTTATGAGAAATGTACGACTTTAATGTGAAACATTCAGAGTTTTTTCTCTTGTTGTGTTTGTTTGAAGCTGCTTCCTGTTGGCTTCAGCTGTTTGGAGTTTCCATTTTCTAAACTTCTACATTCTGAACCTTCTTCAGCTCTGAACAGATGATGAAACACTGAATGATTTCAAGCACTTTGTCTAATAAACTTACATCTTTCATTCTTTATACAGATTGAGTCTCTGTGGTTTGTCAGAGATCAGCTGTGATTATCTGGCAGCAGCACTGAAGTCCAACCCCTCCCATCTGAGACAGCTGGACCTGAGTAATGAGTACTCCTGGTCTTCGACCAAGAACAACCTGCAGGATTCAGGAGTGAAGCATCTGTGTGGTTTCCTGGAGAGTCCAGGATGTGGACTTGAAACTCTGAGGTCAGTCAGCATGTTTTAGTTGTGCTGAGATGAATATGATGTGAAAGTTGTGCTGACACTAAACTGCAGACATCAGGCTGATATTATACTGATCCACACTGAGGATCTTCATGGTAAAGTCTGTTTTCTTCTTCTCTGGTTTAGTCCATTGACTGCAGCAGAACAATGTTCACATTTCAAACCTTCAAAGAAGAAGAAAAATCCTCCACTGGATAATTCACTGTGAAACTCTCCAACTCTTCATTCCACCTTAAAGTCTGTCTGACACTGAAATCCAAAGCAAAATGTGCGTTTGCTTTACAGACAGCAGTCCAACACAAACATACACACATCATCCAAAACACAGTCCAACATCCAAATCTCCTCCACTGCCAGCATGAATGATGGGAAAGAGAAGGAGGAACACTCTGACATTCAGGGTTAGAATGAGTTTCATGAAGCAGACTGTGAAGATCAAAGCTGCATTAGAAAGCTTACATGAATGAATGAGTGGACAGAAGTGGACAGAGATCATCTGAAGCACTTCAAAGGCTTTAAATCAGCACATTTCTCTTTATTCTTTATCAACTCTGTTAGTTTCTCTCAGTTTTCTGTGGAATGAAGCTAACAGCAGGCTAATAAGATGCTGACCAATAGGTTTCTATTAAAGGTTGTAATTTGTATATGAAAAAGTGCTTTGGCTCAGCAGGGATCAGCTTACAGGTAGAATACAGCTGCTGGATGGGATTAGCATGTCATAGCTATCTACCAAACTGCTAACTGGGGGATTTCAGGCCATCTATGAATCATTTTTGCTAACTGTTTATTCAGCTTAGGCTCACAGGGCTGGAGCCTGTGACCTAACTGTCATAGGGCAAGAGGCGTGGTCCACCTGCACAGGTGAGCAGTCCATCACAGGGCCAACAGAGAGAGACAGAGAAGCACTCTCTCACATCCACACCTACAGCCAATTTAGAAGCACCAATGAACCTAAGCAGCATTTCATTGGACTGTGGGAGAACATCCAACCTCCACAGAAAGGCCAACAAGCTTCAACCTACAACCTTCTTGCTTTAAGGCACTAGTGCGAACCACTTTTCCCCATTTCAGCCCAAATCCTGCATCTTCCTGTTTCTGACTCCAGGCCAGCTCCACTAACACTTTCTCATCAGACACTGCCACCTAGTGGAGGAAGTCTTAGTTCCATTTGAAGCTTCAGATGACAGTTAGTTCCTTTACAAAGAGGTGGAGGTGGTGGGGCCACAGCACCATCATCACTGAGTGCCATAGGACACTTAACCTTTGTTTCCATATGCTGGGAACTTCCTGTTGTTCCAAGGAGGACTGGAAAATGTGTGAAAACCTCCCAGTCAGTTCCTCACAGCACACTTCAATCATTTCCCTCCCACAGCATCAGGACCAGGGCTTTTTCTCTCTTTGGTCCCACTAAGAGATTTCCACACAAACACCTCATCAGTGGGACTCTCAGAGCTACCAGCCCTTTGCTACAATCACAAAGCTCTTCATTGAAATCAATGATATCAAAGCTGGAATCAAATGAGTCCAAGTCTTCTGCTGATTCAGCATCACATTCATCTTTGCTCCTTGTTCTGCATCCCCACCATGGACTTCATTCCTTTCCAAGCCAGCCTTGAGTGTCCTTTATTCAGCTCATCCTCTGCTTTACTTTGACACCTGATTTTAGCTGCTTTATCTCTCTTTCAACAAGTTTCTGTGCCTCAATCTTTTTCTTCTCTCCCTCATAACAAGACAGCTTCTTCTGCCTGAGAACATGTTGGAGTGATTTACTAATCCAGGGCTGCTTATTGGGGAAAATACTTCCTGTTTCCAAAGTAATCCCCATTTTTCCCAGAAAGAAATGTAAGTAGAAATCGATGATCCAAGTGAGAACATGAGCCTTTAAAAAGTCCCAGTGGGTGCAGTCAAAGCAGTCCCTCAGTCCCAGTATAGAGTCTTTGGTGCAGACTGGAACAACTGTGTGCCCAGTTTGAGCTCTCTTCAGTCCTGTGACCTGACAGACCCAGAGGGGCCATCACATCACATTTAGAAGCTCCCCTAATGGAGCCACAACACATGTCCAACACTTAGTCTGTCTTGTTGGACCAACTGGAAGAAATGATTCAAGGACTTAGTCACAGAACAGAGATTCAAATCTCCAAAATCCAACTGGCTGCATCAGGACATATAGTCTGAAACTCTGCACAGTTTCCTGTTTGAAGCTGCTTCCTGTTGGCTTCAGCTGTTTGGAGTTTCCATTTTCTAAACTTCTACATTCTGAACCTTCTTCAGCTCTGAACAGATGATGAAACACTGAATGACTTCAAGCTCACACTTTGTCTAATAAACTTACATCTTTCATTCTTTATACAGATTGATGGACTGTGGTTTGTCAAAGATCAGCTGTGATTATCTGGCAGCAGCACTGAAGTCCAACCCCTCCCATCTGAGAGAGCTGGAGCTGTGGGGAAACAACCTGAAGGATCCAGATGTGAAGCAGCTGTCTGATCTTCAGCAGAGTCCAGACTACAGACTGGAGACTCTGCTGTAAGTAGAGTGATGGAGTGAGTGGGTGGTGCTGTCAGCAGTATTGTACTAAACACAGTCAGTATGAAACAAAGATCCAGTGTTTCCTGTAAAGCTGCAGCTTCTCAGTGAAGCTGTGAGAGGAGAACGGTGACAGGCTTCAGGATTGGACACAAACACTTCCTGTTTCTGACCTTTATGGTCACCATAGTAACAGCTGACACGCTCTGATCAAACGCTGTCAACAGCCAATCAGCTCTCTGAACAAAGCAGCACGCAGACCAATGACTGCATTCGTTTCCAAGTTTAAAGCAGTGAAGAACACAGTCTGTAGGTGAGGAAGAATTTAGTGAGAGCAGATGTTTGGATGGAATTCCTCCAGTTAACAGCTGGAACCGTCCATCTGGATTGTTGGGCTTGTTGTTGGGGTTCCTACAGAGCTCAGAGTGGACACACCAAGGTTCTTCTAATGAATGAAAGTCCAAACTCAAACTAGGAGGGAAAAACATTTTCATCAACTTCAATAAAAATCCAAAGATTAGAAAAAGTGAAGCAACAATGAGTCCTAGTACAGTCCCAGCACTGAAGTCCCTGCTGCTCTTTATACTGGATGTGCTGCATCACTGACTGACAGCTGATGAAGAGTCTCTGGAAACACGCGTTTATCTCCTCTGCTCTTCCTTCTTCTCTCTGCAGGTGGAGCTGATGATGGTAAACAGGACGGTGTGTGTGCTGAGAGAGGAGGAGCTGTGTCCTGATGATCCAGAGAGGTTGAAGCAGCAGCAGCTTGTGTGTAGAGACGCTCTGACTGGGCCATGTTACTGGGAGGTGGAGAGGAGAGCTTCATCCAGCAGTGACTGACAGAGGAATGAGAAGAAGTGCAGATGACTGTCAGTGCTGCAGAGTGAACTGCTCTGAGAACAGCTCCACTGTCAGACACAATGTAGAGTCCAGCATCATCCCTGTGTGTCCCTCTGGATCTGACAGAGGATCATCAGTGTATCTGGACTGCTCTGCTGCTGCTCTGTCCTTCTACAGTCTCTGCACAGTCTCTGTCTGACTCTGGCTTCAGACCCTCCTGGATCAAACTCACCTGGAAAGACTTTCAAACATCACTCAATAGATTTGAATACAGAATATATTTGATATATACTGTAGATGTACTGTAGAGTTGCAGTTTGTCACTTGTAAATACAGTCTGTGAGCAGCTGTGAGCTGAAAGATCTTTCTAGAAACACGAAATGTTTTCACTCTTCTGTTGCTTTTTCATATATTTCCACAACATTAATATTGATCCCACCTGTCTCACCTGTTTCATGCTTTTATACATAATAACAGGACACGTGTGATCTGAGCGCTGCTGTGGTTGCTGTGCTGCACGTCTTCATTTAGATAACAGAGACATCTAGTGGTTCAGAGGGAGAACTGCAGGAGGTGGAGCTGTGTTTTAGCATGGAAAACTTTTTATCTTTAAGGCGCAGATACAAATATGACAAGTATCAGTGTGAGATACAAAAGGTCACATCAGTCAGCAGAGGGAACAGTGATCACACAGCAATGTAAGAATAGAAACATAACAGTGAATCTGGACATGTATACAGATGGAAGCAAATAAACAGGATGTAACACTACATTAAAGCCACAAATGAATCATCAGAGCTGAGCAGGTGATGGAGAAACAGGTTTACCTTTTAGGTGACATGAATGAGTTGATGGGAAGTTATGAACTGTTTCTGAGAGACAAATAACACCAGGATCCTTTTCTAAGTAGCTGACAGCTGGTAACTGTGCAGGGGCGGGTCTAGTAAAGTTTTGCCGACCTAAACCAGGGGGTTTAGAGTATCATAGAGTTTTTGTGGTTTGTTTTCTTTAAGTCATTTCACAGATTTTCTCCATAATTTCAATTCCTTGAATAAAACAACAAACTTAGGGGATGATTTTGTAATCCGACTTTATGTATGAAAGATTTGACTAAACGTAAAACAATCTTCCGACTCAGTCGTCATTCTTATCTTGTGAAATCAAACCAAACGTTCTGTTGTCTCTGAATCAGGGATTGATGAAATCTTTGGTTGCATCCATTTATGAACATGTTCTCATTCATATTAAATCGTAGTCTAAGTCCTTCTTTAGAGGGATAAATGTCATTCATTATCTTCAAATGTGTTTCTGTTGTTTTGGGGGGAAGTTTGAAGTCCATTGTTCAAAGTCTGTTAATGAAACTTTATGAAGTTTATGTAGGATGTTTTTCCTATTTTGTATTTGTTTGAATTATGATGTATTTCTGACTCTTGCTGCCATGATGCCAGGTCTCTCTTGAAAACAACATTTTTAATCTCAATTAAATTTTCACCTGGAGAAATAAAGATGATAATAATAATTTTGTCTTCAGGGAATCATTTCTCTGTAAAACAGCTTCTTCTGAAACTCTTGTTACATTTCTTGTTTATTGTTTGCTGGTTTTAGAAAAATGTCATCGTCTCTGTGTGAACTTAAACTCTACATGTGGTGTCAGCTATAAACGAGCTCTAGAGTCTAATAACGATGCTTTTATTATTGTCTGGTATCCAACCTAACCCTGGGCCTCTGGCTGAATGTGAAACACCAGCAGATGTTAAAAACTGTCTGGGTTACACGTGCATCACGTCGTGTGCTTCCTGACATGGATATGATTGGAATCTGGGCCTGTTCAAGCGGTGCTGGTATCATTGTTGTTTCTGAGACTTTCCAAATCTTTACTGGATAAAAACGTAGCAACTGATGGATTTAACATTTAGCTCTCAGACTGTCCCAGAAAAGGCGGAGGTCTGGAAGTTTATGTGAAGCTCTGTCTTGCTGCTCAAGTCTTGTTCTCTCCATCTGCACCTCAGCCATTTGAAATCTTGGCCTTAACTATTGATCTGTTTGGAAATCAGACTGTTGTTGGCTGCTATCAGCCTCCACCTGCTTCCCCCAGCACATCACCGTCTCTGGTTCAACTTTTATCTGAGCTGCATTTTAATGACGTCTTTCAGATGGATGATTTTCATTGGGACTGGCTTTCTTCTGTGTCTGATGATTTTAAGGCACGCTGCTTGTTTTTAAAACTGACTCAAATTATTTAAAGCCTCACACGCCTTGATCCTAAACACCCAGATAAATCTGCTCTTATTGACCTTTTTAACTAATATGCTGCGTAAGTTTTCCACATCTGCAGTTTTTGCCAACGACCTGAGTGATCACTGCATAGTTGGTGCTGTGAGAAACACTCTCACGCTCCGAGCCCGCATCAGTTTGAACTGGGGTCGTATTAAACAGGCTGACAATGTCAGTTTGGGAACATTTACAGGAGAGTCGTGTCTACTTTGTGGACAGACACGCCCCTTTTTGCCAGGTCAGGGTGAAAGGTCGGGACAGGCCTGGTTTGGTTCAGTACCGGCCGATCTCCTACATGAGAGAAACCAGGCCTGGGCAGGAAGTCTGGCTCTGATGCTGATTGGCTACGTTTTCATTAGCTGTGTAATCGGATTACTGCCTCCATCATCAAGATCCAATGTAACTATTTTTTACTTTAACGACTGACAGTCCAAACGACCGTAGGAGGTTTTGGCAAACTATAAAGTGTCTCTGCCAGCTGTGACTCCTCAGAGCTTCCTCCTCACTTAAATATCGACTCCACTCCTGTGTCACACAAAACTGAAATGTTGCTTTAACAAACACTTTGTTGCTTCTTGTTCTTTGTTCAGCACAGTATCTGATGGTAAACCTCTTGCACACAACTCTGCTCGTAGTTCCTGGTTACTGATACCTTTTCCTTCACACCTGTCACAGTAGAAGAGGTTTGTAAGGCTTTGAATAGCCCCAACACCAGAAACTCGTCCTCACAATCGTTCTCCTTCCTTCTTGCACTTGGCTGCAAATATCATAGCTGAGCCAGTGTCTTATATTTTTAATCTTTCTCTACAACAGAAGGCTTTACCACAGATGTGGAAGTGTGCCTCTGTACTCCCCCACTGAAAGCTGGTGATTCTTCAACAGTTAGTAATTACAGGCCAATTTCCAAACTCTGTGTCTTATCTAAGGTTCTTCAAAGGCTGGTAAATCAACTTCAAAGTTATCTGGATGAAAATAGGATTTTATCTCCCTTCCAGCCTGGTTTTAGGAAACTGCACAGTACTGGAGCTGCTTCGATAAAAGTTCTCAAAGACGTCTATGAAGCGCTGGATGCAAAGAACTACTGTGCAGCTCTTTTTATTGATCTATCAAAAGCCTTTGACACTGTCGACCACAACAAAAAATCTTCTGGCACAACTTCACCTACTTCCAAGCTGCGTGGAGAGGATGAGGATCTAACAGCACAGGAACTCCAGCAACACTCAGCAGCAGCTGCTCCCAGTCCCTTGGTTTATGAGCTGAGCTGCTGACCACAGCATTTTATGTCATAGATTACTGGAAATAGGCCTTTCAGACCGAGCAGCTGGCTGCTTCTCTAATGTTCTTTTGGACATCAGCAGTGCGTTCAGCTCAATGGTCTCTCTTCCAGCTTTTTAAATGTCACTAAACGAGTGCACAGGGTTCTGTCCTGGGCTACTTATGTCAACGGTGTGGCACAAAATCTAGATGCATCTGTTCATTTTATACCATCAACATAGTTTTCAAACCATTACAGCAGCTGTTGATAGTATTCAGTCTCAGCTGGCTCAGACTGGCTTTAAATGTAGAAAAAACCAAAGTCATGTTGTTCACAAACAGAAAGAGGGTCCGGCTTTATTTCCTTCTCCTGTATCTGCTCAAAGTATTTCTATTGAAACTGTGGCCTCGTACACATACCTCGGTATTGTGGTTGATGACAGTCGTTCCTATAAGCCACACATTGAACATCTAATAAAGACACTGAGGCTGAAGTTGGGCTTCTCTTCCAGGAACAGATCATGTTTCACAGGAAAAAGCTTGTTGCTGCCACCTTTTTTTCACCTGCCCTGGATTACAGTGACAGGATTTATATGAATGACTCTGCTCGCTCTCTTCATCTGTTGGATTTTGTCCATCATGGGGCATTAAGATTTATAACTGTCTGTAAACCTTTAACACACCACTGTACTCTGTGTTCTCTGGTTAACTGGTCCTCATTGGTCTTACACAGGATGGTCCATTAGTATCATTTTATCTATCAATCTGTTTCTGGGTTACTGCCTCCTATTCATCAGAGTACATGTTAGGCAAACAGTTTAGTCACAGCCTGCAGTCTCAGGACATCATTACATCCACTGTTCCATCAGTTCATGCAGAGCTTGGGAAGAAGGCGTTCTCCTTTTCTGCTCCGTCTTCATGGAAAACATAACCGAAGGATTTAAGGCTCTCCGTTGATTTCACTTGCAGACTTCAAAAGACGTACACATGTTTTTGTGAAACCATCTCTGGGAACTTGTTCTCGTTTTTAATGTGACTGAGTACATTACACAAACTTTTCTTTTATTGTTGTAATTTTAATATGTTTGTCTGGAACAGGTCTCTCTTGTAAATGAGACATTGAGTCTCAATGAGCCGACCTGTATAAATAAAGCTTCAATTACAAAGTCCTTTGTTTAAAAGTTCCTTCAGCTGCCAGTGGGACGTGCTGTGGCTCTATCGGTTGCAGAGCCTTTATATTGTTAGTTAGAAACTACAAATATAATGGCTCACTGTATTTCAGAATCAGAGAAACTTTATTAATCCAGGAGGGAAACTGAGTTGTCATAGCAGCAAATATACAAGAAACAACAAGCACTCATATAAAGTGAGTGTAGAAACAGTTATGATAGATTAATATTCAGATAAATAGAGAAATAGAGAAATATAGGTATAAATTGTTACGAAATCAGTTTTACTCCGGTTCTTTTATTCGTCGAGGCATCCAGAGACGGCACCAGAACTCAGTAGTTATTTCACAAAACCTTTATTCATCTTCATTTAAGAATAAGAATCTTTACTCTTTAATGTCACAAATTTCTCTTTGTATGTAACATAACAACATACATGATACAGCTGCAGCAACTGAGGCGAGGAGAGAGGCAGCAACAAGAAAACTGGAAGAAGGAGACCAACAACACCACCTGTGGAAATCTTTCCCCAATCAAGCGTCATCATATCAGCATTTCATCAAAAGCACACATGCTCCGACCTGACAATGCAGAGCTGTGGCAAAATCATTGAAATCATTTATTAAACAAATGAGTGCATCCAAAATAAGAGTGGAGCTGCAATGAAAGAGAAGTGAACTTTCTTCAGTCAACACAAAGTTTTCCCTCACAGGTGACATTTAATTAAAGTGACTTTATCACCACACACACATTCAGAGGCAGTCTACAGGAGCAGAGCTGCAGCTATTCAGCAAATGTCTCCCTGCAATCCTCACTGCAACACCTACATGTGAAAATGAAACCACCTCTACTGTTCACACATGAAAAGTCGTGTGAAGAACCAGTTTTCCTCACATCTCTGTTTTAGTAACTCTGAAGTCTGAACTTTGGATTTTTGCATCCTGTTTGTACTGATAACTGTCAGTGGATTATTTTGATCCCAAAGAAATCTTTAACACACATGTAGTGATGGGACGTGTGCACTGAAACAATGGTTAGGAAACAGAAATCGCCTGAGAATCTGCTCATGTTTAAGATTTCTTCTTTACAAACATTTTCTATGGCTGTTCCCAGTATGACCAGTGATACAAAGCATGGGAAATGGGGATTAGTTCATTCAGACAAATACACTTTTTAAAATGTAAAAATAAAGAAATGAATCAATAAAATAAAAAGTCAAAGAAATAAAAAATAAGGGTCTGAGGCGTCTGTCTCACTGTATCCATGGCAACAATTGACTTTCTGTTCCTTCATATCAGAACCACATCTTTGAAATCAAAACATTTAAGATTCAAATTCAATCATAGATGTGTTCAATTAGATATTAAATGAAGCAGTGCAATGTTTGTATCACTATCCAAGTTTGAACTCTAAGTAGAAGATTTAAAAAAGCAACACACACACACACACACACACACACACACACACACACACACAGTATGCAGACATGATTTAGCTGATGATAATATAACGACTGCACAGACCCGTGGGATGATTCATGTCCTTTTTCTTACTCTATGCAATGATGAACTTCTTGCTTCAGGACCTTCTTGATGAATTTGTTTTCTAATCCACAGTTTTCTACCTGATCTGTGTGTTTGAAGTAAAATGTGTTGCTTCAAATGTAAAAGTTAAACAGACAGAAAGCATCAACGTGGACTTCAATCAGTGTTTTGTGTTCATACAGGTCAGCTGTTGCACACAGAGCTCCTGGATTTACACTGTGCCCTGGTTCCTGTGTTTCTGTATGTAGTTTAGTCTAAAGTGGATCCTCCTCATGCACAGACTGAATTATCTGTTCAACAATCAGCATTTCTGATTCATGGATTTCATTTGTCTTTGCTAGTTTTGACTGAGATTTTAACATATCTGTGGTGGCATCTGTTCAGTGTTATGGAAGTTTTACAGCACTAATCTCACTTCACTGCTTTCTTTCATTTGTGCAACATCTCTAAAGTTAGAAATATCCTGTCTCAGAGTGACGCTGAAAAACTAGTTCATGCATTTATTACTTCCAGGCTGGACGACTGTAATTCATTATTATCAGGATGTCCAAAAAACTCGCTGAAAAGCCTTCAGCTAATCCAAAATGCTGCAGCAAGAGTCCTGACAGGGACTAGAAAGAGAGAGCAGATTTCTCCTGTTTTGGCTTCCTGTTAAATTCAGAATTCAAAATCCTGCTCCTCACATACAAGGTCTTAAATAATCAGGCCCCATCTTATCTTAATGACCTTGTAGTACCATATCACCCTATTAGAGCACTTCGCTCTCGCTCTGCAGGCCTACTTGTTGTTCCTAGAGTATTTAAAAGTAGAATGGGAGGCAGAGCCTTCAGTTTTCAGGCCCCTCTTCTGTGGAACCAGCTTCCAGTTTGGATTCGGGAGACAGACACTATCTCTACTTTTAAGATTAGGCTTAAAACTTTCCTTTTTGCTAAAGCATATAGTTAGGGCTGGACCAGGTGACCCTGAATCCTCCCTTAGTTATGCTGCAATAGATGTAGGCTGCTGGGGGATTCCCATGATGCATTGAGTTTTTCCTTTCCAGTCACCTTTCTCACTCACTATGTATTAATAGACCTCTCTGCATTGAATCATATCTGTTATTAACCTCTGTCTCTCTTCCACAGCATGTCTTTATCCTGTCTTCCTTCTCTCACCCCAACCGGTCGCAGCAGATGGCCCCGCCCCTCCCTGAGCCTGGTTCTGCTGGAGGTTTCTTCCTGTTAAAAGGGAGTTTTTCCTTCCCACTGTCGTCATAGTGCTGCTCATAGGGGGTCATATGATTGTAGTTTTTTTTCTATGTATCTACTGTACAATATAAAGCGCCTTGAGGCGACTGCTGTTGTGATTTGGTGCTGTATAAATAAAATTGAATTGAATTGAATTGAAGAATTTTATAATGAACTATTTACAGGTGTATACAGCCGGGTCGAAAGATCCCAAACCTGAAGCAACAAGTGTAGCAGTGGTAATTCTGCAGTTAAGGCTCAAGATTGCAAAAACAACATCAAATCTTCTGAGTATATATGCAGTTGAGTTATATGTCACACTGTTGGCTTTAGAATGGGTGGAAGACAGCAGAATTTCAAAAGTAACTAGAAAGTGCATTTTCTGAAGAAACTGCAGTGTGAATGCTTGAATCTGAATGTATGCACTGAAATGAATTAGTTACTGAATTTAAGTTAAAAATCTTGAATGAGATAAAAAAAAAAACCCGAATTTAACCTAAAAACAAAAGTGCTGAACTGCTAAAAGCTGAAGGTTACACAGAAGAAGAAGTTGGAAAAAAGCTGAAAATGTTTTAATTGTAAATTAGAAAAACCTAAGAAATGAGAAAAGAACATTTAGAGTCAGAAAACATCTGAAAGAATATTAAAAGGTCATATTCTTTGAATCACTGAATGACTAAAATGTGATCCCTCCACTTGGACCCACACAGTTTAAAAAGTTTACATCTCTGAGCTTTGAAAGACAAGATGTTGGAAAAAGAACAACGATGGCGACGTTTTGAGGGTAAAATGATGGCTTTAACACTGTGGACACAGCAGCAGTTGAAAGAGAAGTGTTTAAGATGAATTTTGGCAGAGTGGCAGAGAGAGCTCGTTAAGCAGGCAGGTGTGAGCCTGGTTGCTATAGTGACCGCACCCAATGGCTCCATACACACGTACACAGACATGCACCTCACTTTTGCTGCTTAAAATGAACAGAAAAGTCAGGCCGAAACAAATCGCTCCCAAATGAAAAGTAAAAGTCGTATTGACAAAATTCTTTCACCGTGAGCGACAGCAATGTCTAGTCTACCAAATTCTCAGTTTTCATGTCTGTGGAGTTTATTATATGGACGTGGTGACAGTGGAAAGACACCATGCTCTTCTGATTTTCAAACGAACCTTCTGAGCCATTTTAACATTAGAGTCTATGGAAGAGTTGGAGGGAGGAGGCTGTGCATTGGTGACATTTATGAAAGAACCATAACACCTAGTACAATAGTAAACACATTGGATGAAAGAGGACAGCCATGGCTACGTTTTGAGGGTAAAATCATACCTGTAGAGCAAACGCTGCGGACACAGCAGCAGTTTTAAAAAAGATTTTAAGATTAATTTTTTTGCTCCTCTCACTCTAGCAGTTGAGCTGCCTCACTCTAGCCCCAACATTCCGTCCCATACACACCCATTATAAACTCTGAAACGGGTGAAAAAACATCATGAAACTTAAACTGGAACTGAAGAAAAAGTATAATAGATATTGAAAAGATAAATACAAGTTGAATAGTTGAATGTCTTGTCTTCGTTTTAAAGTTTGAATGGTGGCTCTATGTGAACGTATGTTGAAGTAGTAAGAGTTTAAAAATGAGTAAGTTGAATGAGAATTTGAAGGGTCTCCCCATTGAAATACATGGGAAATTTTTGTTGAATAAAGTTGAATAAAATTAAAAATATAAATGTTAAAAATGAGAAAAGTAGAAGCACACCATTCCAAAAGAAGAGGAATCTAATGGTGTTTGAATGGTTTTTCTAAGTTGAACGGTTTTGAAGGAGATAGTCGGCGAAAAACGTACGGAATAGGAAAAAATAATAATAAAGATTAGAAGAACAATACTGTGAATGCTTTTCAAGCATTCACACTAATAATATGTAGTGATTCATTGTCAGCATTGAAAGTAAATTTGTATGACGTCCTTTTGCTCATCATAGAGTGTCTGAAGAAAATAAACATATAGTGATAATGTGGACTCCAGCTCATAGAGGTATTGTGGGTAATGAAAGAGCAGATTGGCTAAAGCAGCTGTTAAAAAAGTAGACATAGATGTGCAGATACCATTGTTGAAATCTGAGGGAAAAGAATAGTTTGGCCACAAAGTAAGAACTTCTGGAGAATGGCATGGGATAATGGAACAAAAGGGAGACATGGGGTACAAAACACAATAGAAGTTAAGAGGAGTAGTGGGTTAAATAGGCAGCAGGAGAATACAAACAGGTCATTGCTTTCTGAATGGTTCTCTTTTTATGATGGGGAAACATCCGACTGGGTTATGTGATGGTGTAATGCTGTGGAGACGGGTGAACATGTGGTTATTAGTTGAAGTATAGAAGTCAAAGGAGAGTGTTGAGGGTGGGAACTGGTGGTGAAATGAAACTTACGTTTGGAAAAAGTGGTTAATCAGTTAAGTCCTGATGAGGTGAAAGGAGTGGTTTTTCATTTTTGAGAAATACTGATCTTATCAAGAGGATCTGAGGATCTGGAAGAGAAGTAAGAGTAAAAGCCAGGAGATGGCAGTAGTGCAACATCTTTGGATGCAAGCTGCTGTTAAAAATGACAGAAGAAGAAGTTTGCTTGATCGTTCCTCAGCTCGTCTGTGTGAAGCTGAGTGTAAAGAGGCTCCTGCTGTCAGAGAAACACTCTGACTGTTTCACAGAGTCAGACATGTTCAGACTCAATCTCAGTCAGAAACTCAGCATCACATTGATGAAGCTGCAGATTCATTGAGGTTAATTTCTGATTCATTTCTTTGCTGCCAGCTGAAATTTAAATGTAATTTAAAAGAAGGATTGAAGGTTATTGAACCCAAAGATTTCACATGAACGTGTATGAATTGTATGATATGTCTCTTCTATTTTTCTATGATCATATTTTGATGTTGATTGTGATTGGTTTCATTTGTTTCTTCATTGGTTGTAGTGTTTTAATGTTTAGATTGTCTTTTGTTCCATGTTGTAATTGTGTATAAAGTTTGATTTGAATGACAGTTACACTCAAATGGTTTCAGTGTTGCTGTGTTGAGTGTTTGCATGTTTAATGTTTGTATGGAAGACACAGAAAGACATGTGACTAAAGAAATCTGTGCTAGAGTGACTTTAAAAAATAAATAAATAGTAGAAAACGAAACAGATGTTGAATTCTTTAGAGAATTTTCTAAAAATCTTTTTCTTTCTAAACAGAAATGTTTGACATGGAAGCTGTTTCTACAGGATCCTGATGGACACTCAGAGGTTTAGAAAATGTTCTCATTAGTTGTTTACAGCAGAATATCAACCGATGTGAACCAAAACTACAGAAATGCACAAGTGGTGTGTGAGACTAGAAATGATAGAATCAGTGCTGCTGATTTCATTACTCTGAACTTTTAAAGGCAGGTTTTGTATCTGAGAGCAGGGACACTTGCTGTGTTCAGTGACTGTAAGTTCAGGCTACCCTTGATTTAGTTGCTAGATGTTTTTAAACTGTGTTTATTTTATAAGGCTCATTAAAAGCCATCTGAACTAGAGATGGACCGAGCCGATGTTGCATATCGGTATCAGTCCGATACTGACCTAAATTACTGGATCGGATATAAGTAATAAATAAAGATGTAATCCGATCTACTAAATATCACAAAAGCTCCTCAGAAAACTTGCGACATGGCGTAACCCAACACATGACCACATAGGAGCAGTATGTGAGCTGCTGACATCAGCTCACCTGTTGCAGTATGTGACCTTCTCTTAGTGTCATTAGTCTTTTATGCAGCTCCACCAGCTCATCCAGGTAAACCTGAAAAGCACAAAGCAAAGACGGCTGTCATGATGTAGCAGTGGCTGATGGTAACAAACCCCAAGACATAACAACACTTTCCATATTTCAGAATATTTACTAGTCTACTCCACATTACACGCACTGTTTCTAAAAACCAAAGACACTCGTTCTCACCTTATCACACTCCATGCTTTTGTCTTGCTTGCTCTGCTTGGTGGGACTTTTTACTTCCACTATCTGACAGACAGAAGAGCAAAGAGTCACCCAGGGTCACGCACACACCTGGATACTGTGGCTTTCAATCATGCTGCTCTAAGACATAAGCCAGTATATTACTGATACGATTACCTGGTTATTAGTAGACTTTAATAAGGGCGGGGCCTCACTGCACGACAGCGGGGAATGGGAGGAGCTGTCACTTCTGCTGCCATCACTTAAACTAATCCTAAGTATGAAGTCACAAAGAATAAAGACATTAAAACTGTTGTCTCAGCTGTTAGCTAAAAACCGCTAACAATGAAAAATCCCCCATCTGAGAGAGTGGGGACGAAGGACGGTCTTTAACATGAAGATGACTCTCGCAGAATCAGTGTCAGGGAGGGGCCTGCTAGATCAGGGGTGTCCAACTCCAGGCCTCGAGGGCCGGTGTCCTGCAGGTTTTAGATCTCACCCTGGGTCAACACACCTGAATCACATGATTAGTTCATTACCAGCCTCTGGAGAACTTCAGGACATCATGAGGAGGTCATTTATCCATTTGAATCAGCTGTGTTGGATCAAGGACACATCTAAAACCTGCAGGACACCGGCCATCGAGGCCTGGAATTGCCCACCCCTGGCATAGATTATAGAAAACCGGTCAACTGTTGGAGACGGAGACGATCTGGTTAAGTTATGCTTTTTGGCCAAGGTTGACGGCACGCCTCCACCAACAGGATGGTGGAGAGAGTTGGAAAGAGCTTACATGAAATACTTGAAAAGTTAGTAAAAGGCACGTTGAAAGAACCTTTAGAAACTGTCACAAGCAATTTTAACCAAGATTTAAATAGCGGCTCTTCATCATTTTACAGGTTTGTTGTTAAAGGCTGGCTCTACTGCACAAACATGTGAGATACAAAGTAGCCCTCATAATAGCAATATCCTGGTTAAAAGGAATTCATTACCAATGTCTGCACACAGCTCTATGAAACTAAACTAGTGTGCGGTTCAGCCATTCGAAAAGCTGCCCTCGGGTTACTAACCTGTGCTGGTGGTGTGTGAGGTGTGCTGCTCGATCCGTGTCTGAATCCACGTCGTCGTTGTCGTCCTCTGAATCGTCGTCGTCGTCCGAGTGCAGATCCTGCATCACTGACTGCAGCGGGCCAAGCACTGAGTGGAACAGTTCAATAAAGCCTCAGTCATTGCAGTTTAAACCTCAGGAATACAAGCAGAAAGCTGCAGATTGTGACGTTGGTACTGTAAAGCTCAGCAAATGTGGACTGGTGATCTGACTTTCAAAGGGAACATGCACACATCTCGAACTCTACATAGCTGACTTACAGCTCTGGTTTTCAATTGTTCTCATTGCTCAGGAAAACAACATGATTCTTTCATGTTCTTCAATCTCAAAATGATTTCGCAGCCTCTCTTACGACGTCTTCAACTTTCTGAACCGACTCAAAGTAAAAGTTTATAAACCAGGGCTGTGCCCGTTTGTTTACAGGCTCAAAGTGATACTTTAAGAAGATTTGTGGTAATAATGTTTCTGATCATTTACACAAAAAGATATTTTCTGCAGCATTTCTAAGTTTGATTAAATGAAGGGCATCCCATGATTGCTTCCAATGAGCTACTGTCACTGATGACACAGTGCCGTTTGCAGCAGCGTGAAAGTGGCACGGCACTGCAACACAGAATAAGTCAAATGTAGTACAGAAACAGGGTTGGTGTTAGTCGTAGTTTGGCCTGGAAACTTTTGTTAAACGGTAACTAAAGTAACTTAACCTTGTGACTCTTTAGGAACCTGCACAATATTTTCACAATAAAACTGAAGACTCTTCTACCTGGGATGTTGGGTCATGAGTTGAGCTTTTTAACCTGCTGCTTTGGTCTTGCACCATGTACTGTATCAGTAACTTTCATCCACTGTTTGCTCTTCCTGTCACATGACGTCCTTCAGCCACACTTGGTGGAGTCATTTGTTTACATTTGGGTCACATGACACCAGCAGCTAATATCTCCCCACACACAGCCTGACTGTAGCGCACAGTTTTTTCACCTGAAGGGCTGAAACAGGTTCTTGCATATGTTGCAGAGCACTGTGATTGTTGGAGGTTCCTGAAGTTGCTCCACTGCAGACTGACACATGTGGCTCTCACTCCCAGACATGCCCAGGCTTGTCTCTTAATTGCATGCACTAGGGATCATAACCACCTGGTGTTGCTATAGCAATGATATCTCAGTACGACAGTTTTGTATCACGTAAGAATTTGTACCGGTATGATTGCAGACAATATGATATACACAGCTAGTTAATGCTTCCACTTTACAATAATAAAGCTTATGGTTCATATTAGAATATGTAGGAGGGATCACTCTCCTCAGCCTTCCCGGGAAATACTGTGCCAGCGGGCTGGAAATGAGAGTTCGTCCACTGCAGGAGCACGATGTAGAGTGGCTACATAAGATGCAGGTTCAGGCATACCAGGCGAATTCAAGGTCTGGCTATACCAGCATGGTATAGTACCAAGACTCATTGGCAAGTCCTGCATGGGGCGTTAGGGACTCGGGTCCACCCACTTCCAACAATGGGCAATAGCTGAGCCCTGGCTGAGGAGAGGCATGGTCCGAGCCGAGGTCCGGCAGCTAGAGGAGGAAAGCACGGAACTGGGTTTACAAGGAATCTGGACATAGTGGGACCTGTCAAAGCAGACGATTAATTGGCTTTAACTTTGGAGCCTTTCCACATCTTAATATTGCTCCGCTTAGTCTACAAGTCAATGATGGAGGAGCCACAGTGCAGGTTATGTGGGGCGATGGCGCACAGGCTGGAAGAATGCAAGACTACTGTTAGCTAGGGAAGACAGAGATGGCGCCATGACCAGGTCCTGAGACTGAGCAGTACTGTGAGAAAGTAGCATCACACAACACCAACATCAGGTGGCTGGAGGACCCAACAGCAGACCAAAGAACCTCCCAGAAAAAGCCAACATAAACACAGACATCCAACAATGACTCCACAATGAAGAGCTGGATAGTACTGGACACCTACTGGCTAAAGAGGCAAACAGCCCTCCAAGAACACCTGGCAGCAGCTGCTGGCTAATCAACCACACACAGTGGTGCTGGACAAGGAGCAGAAGGCTGCAGTTGTGATAGATGTGGCAGTCCCAGCAGAGAGCATGTCAGGAAGGGGAGCATGAGAAAAACTGGAGGAAAACTGGAGCCAACGTAGAAGGTCAAGAACGAAGTGGTCCCAGTAGGAATGAACGCGTTAGGAGCTGTAATCCCTAAAGTGGAAGAGCCAGGCACAACATTTCTCACATGACCGGGTCCACTGCCAGAGACCTCGAGGTCGAGGTCACCGAGATTCAAACTCGTCGACGTCGTTAGCTTAAATCCTACGTAGCCTCGTTCTTGAGGTACTGCATGCACAAACCTGGCTCTCCACCCCAACCATCCGACCAGCGGGGTGATGACAATCAGCCTTTTTACAGCCGAGAGGAAAAACACAACATGCAGAGATATGTCAGGTTTTCATGATCCAGCCATTCATCCTTCCTTCGGTGGGTACTTCTTAACTTCAGTTCCAGACTTTCTCTTTGATATTTGGTCACATTGGGGCCCGATGAATGTAAAAACAAAGAATTACCAGATTTGGTTTTTTACCTTATTTTTGTTTTTAAGAAAAATATCAGCCACATCTGATAAAATTTTATAGAACAGCAGCAGTATAATGTCCTCGTAAGTGGATATCAGGCCCTTGTAGAGCAAAATTTAGTATTTTGGTCTAAATAACCCAAAATGTGATGTCCACATATGTGGACGCCCGGTCCTAGGAGGTTAACATGAGCATAACATTTTTCAGGCAAACGCCTCCATGTGTAATTAACATAGAGCCACAGTATTGTTACTGTTTTGTAATCAGCCATAGGCACTAGCACCGACTATTTTAAAGTGTTACTGTTACTAGTAAGCTAACATAAACTAACCAACCCAGTGACATCACATGCTGATGTCGGTAAACGTGTTATATAAACTTAAACTTTAAGCACTTACTTCTTAAATCGAGCTGCACAGACAGCGTTACCTTTGAGAGCAGGGCTCAGTGGTGTAAATTAGCCTTCATACATGTAGCGTTTCATGTCCACTTTAATGATAACAGCTAATTATCTCAAATCGTGAGCATGTTAAATTCCCACCAAGCAGGTTAACGATCATGGTAACTGTGTAACACTTCAGTTTTCTTTACATTGGAGTTTTGCTGAGTGCTGTGCATTGTTGTGAATGTCAGCTACATGTGTCGTAGTGAGGAAAGAGGTTGTGTGTCTGCCTGTGTGCAGGGGTGCTGCGTGTCAGCTGGAGGCGGTGAAACAACACTGTTCAATATCGATCCTGCTGCTAAGCAGCGTTTAATCCAACAGGAAATGTTAGTTTTAATTTGTAACAGTGTAGCAACCTTATGACAACCATACCACAGTCTCTACAGGGCACACAATAAGTGTTAGGCTACCACTGTGTACTTGGTGTTACGCTTGCATGACAACAGACTGTTGGACGCATCATTTTGCTTTCTTTGATTTCTACCAGTGAGTGTGATAAGTTTATGTCAGCTGGACCTAAAGTGATGTTAAAAACACTGTTTAAGCTTCACACTGCCAGACTGAATACTTCCACCTGTGTAACATAACAGTTGGACTCACTATAGTCTCGTCACATCCTGACATCACCCCAGCCCTGTCCTCTGTGCATCGTGGAAAGTGACGATGGGAAAACATTCAGACACTTTGTGCTCACGTTAGTTTTCCTCTCCCAGATTCTCCCAACAAGCAGCTGAAGATCGATTAGGATAATTGTTGTTATCACAGTTAATATTCCAGATTTATCTGATTACATCTCAACACCCCACCACCCACCCCCCTTTGTCCTGTGCTGTTGTTGATTTGTTGAAAAGAAAAGTCATTAAAAAGTGAATTCAATTCTTCTACGGTGCTGCTGAGCACACGCATGTGTGCGAGGCGGCTGTTTGCTGAATGGCACTGAACACATGTGCCTGTACAGTTTAAATCATTTGCTCACGATTATGTTTAATTTCACGTGGCACTCGTGATATAAATCTAATCACGAAAACAAACAAATCAAAGCGCTGCAGTTTATTGGTTACATCGCTTTGACTGCACGAAGTGTCACGTATGATGTTAGTGTCACTAACAAACAGCACAAACTAAACTTTGTAACTTGTGTGCACGGTCCAAGTCGGTTACCTTGTCGTTTGTGGGGTGTGGGAGCAAAGCTTGAACTGGAGCTGGAACCCGCTGGACTGGGCTGCTCAGACTGGGAGGAAGAAGAGAGACAGGCAGCGATTAATGATAAAAATATGACTCAAACTGCTGTTTGACTGAATGTGGCGGTTCTGCAAACACAGAAGCAAATGAATACTATTCGAGCCCCGGCTCCGACAGTCTCGGTCGTTGTGTCCTTGGGCCGTTGCCTACTGGTGGTGGTCAGAGGGCCCGGTGGCACCAGTGTCCAACACCATCGCCTCTGTCAGTGCCCCCCAGGGTGGCTGTGGCTACAATGTAGCTGCCATCACCAGTGTGTGAATGGGTGGATGACTGGATGTGTAAAGTGCTTTGGGGTCCTTAGGGACTAGAAAAGCGCTGTACAAATACAGGCCATTTACCATTTACTGTTATTATTATGTATGTGCTGAAAGAAGACCAAACCCAGCAGGAGTGGACCAACCTGGACTCACCAGTGTTCCCACTCTGAACATGTTCGGCTTTCAAACCACCTCCAAGGGACAGGAATTAAGAGTTACAGTGAGGGGGACTCTCTTTATTAAAAATATGTTTATTTATCAAGGTTTGTATTTATTTTCAACAAATACAAACATAAAACAAACGAGGCTGCAGAGAGCACTGGATGTCTTTTTCCAACTAATGTCAGAACTATCTGTCCTGACATTAGTTGGAGAAAGAAAAGCTCCAACAGGAGGTTTCATAGTGCCATCCATCGTCTGTTGGGTCGGCAAAGCATCAAGAGAAAATTAGATTTCTGTGTAAATGTTCAAGGTTGAAGCAGTACCTTTTATAACAGCACACACAGTTCACATGAAACAGTGTGTGCTGACATTTCCATACAGTCCTTCCCTTCATGTCCATGTTTGTGTTTGACACGTCTGTAGTTTGGATTCATAAAAGCCAAAAATGAAAATTGTTCTTTTAAACCCTTTCTTGAAGCAGCATCTGCCCACAGGCAGCAGAGGCTCACACAGCCCAGAGTGAGGATGTTTGACTCTTTCAGATTGACTGAGATGTGGACTTAAACAATGACAGTGCACGTTTAAACGTGTTTCAATGTACATGCACAGATACATAAGGAAACCTTCACAGTGCAAAACATGGTGAGGAGGAACGTGAGAGAAAGAGCGCACAGCTGCTCTGCTGGTTTACAGGCTTCTTCAAAGTGTCATAAATCTGACCGGCACTCCTGTTTACGGCTTTTGTTCTCCTTTACTCCAAGTAAGCAAACCCAATCACATCAAGAGACAATAAACCGACAGCACATCCAGGAAACTGTCTGACGGTCTAGTTTAGAAACCACGGGGAACAAAGTGGGAAAAGTTGATGCCTGCAGCCGCTCTCACATCCACAGCTCGCAGCGCTCTGCCTCAGCTCTGCTCCTCACGCTCGAACCATCCGATTCATCTGCTCTGGATTTCCTCTGATTAGTTCCCAACAATGGGTTCAGCTACGGTTCCCCCGCTGCTCTGCACAGCGAGCAACCCGCTCGCTCCTCCACGCGTCCACTGTCACAGATCAATATCCCATCTGTGATCTGTTCAGCCTACAATAATGAATCCCGCTAACCTGCAAAGCTAATGACAACAGATGGCTGGCACTCATTTCAGTTTGAAAATAAGAGTGAGAGGATTGTCCACAGCAGCAGACGACATCTCATGAAGAGCAAACAAATCTGGGATGTGATTAAAACAGCTGAATGTAGAAAAACACTGCACAGACTCAGGATAACATGAATACTGTCATTCAAAATAAAGATATTATTTTTATCATGTTTGAAGTTTAAGACACTCTTACATAATTAAATGTTCTTCTCTTCGTGCTGTGTGATGATGATGAGTGGACACTTAAATCAAATAGATGATAAACTTTCTTTTACTAAATTTATCTGTCACCAGAACGTCACCAGTGTGACATCGTCAGCATCCTGAGACACCAGCATCTCTGTGGGGTCCTGACCATCCAGCACAAAGCGCCTCGACGATGCGGCGCCATGGAAATAAAACTGATTCGTTTTAAACAGACGTGTGCTGGTCGGAGGCCACACCCAGTTTCCCTTCCTTCATGTCATCACCTCGTCCGCGTTTCCTTCTCTGCCGTTTTTATCCGAGCACTCACTCCCAAACTCTGAGATCAAAGATGAAGCAATGGGAGTGCTGGGCTGTGTCGCCTCAGGCCCACCAGGGTTGCTAGCCTGGGCACAATCAAATGCCTGGAATTTGTCACCCCACATGCTTTTTACAACCAGTAGCTGCAGCAGCCCCCACCCCAAAGCTACTTTCATGACAAAAACACAGGTTTCGGTGCCACTCTGTGAGAACTCCTTTGACTAACCACACGGCAGAGAACGATGCATGAAAGAGCTGCACTTCATACAATCACTGACAACAGAAATAAAAACTGCTGCAGAAAGAAATGCTGTGAAGCACAAACACGCAGCCATTTGATTCTTTCAAAGCTAAAAGAATTAAAGAGGAGCTGTGCTATTTACGGCCCTCGTTTCTCCTCAGGTGCCGTAAAACCATAAATCTTTCTCGTCTGTGATTTGGCTTTAAAACTTCTTTATGGGGAGGCTCTCTGCAAACCAGCGTGGGCATGGCAACAAGGTCAAATGTCAGCCTGTTCATGAGGCTGCAGCATTTTCCTAATTTGGCTCATGGGTTTGAAGAAGACGCAGACACTCTGTTAGATACTCGACATCTTCATCATCAGCTGTTTGCTCCCAAACCAATCAATGTGCAGACGAACGCACCAGAACTTCCACCAGGTTTACTGGTGGAAGTTACCAGTAGATGAGCTCATTCCCAGCTGTAACGACAGTAAAGCGTCACGTTTACTCACATCCGATCTGGCAGACTGGTCCTCCATATCAGAGTCATTAGCATCAACCAGGTCCTGGAATGGCGGCAGCGTGGACACGCTCCTGAGGTCTGCATCCTCGCTTTCTGCTCGTAGCTTACTGCTGTGCAGCTGCGATCTGTCTCTCAGTAGTTTCTTATCCAAACACGGACCGTCCAACTCTGAAATCTGCATTTCCGAGGAATTCACAAACCCCTTTTTGCGTCTTTTGGTCCCGTGATCGTCACCTTCGAGGCCGGACAAGCGCTTGTTTAACCTCGACGCATGAGTTATCCCCTCAGTCCTACGCTCCTTAGACAAAGACTTGGGCTGCTTGAAGCCCATCTTAGGATTGATCTCTCTAAGTGGCTGGTTCTCTTTGGGTTTCCTGGAAGATTCTTTGGGGGCTTTTCCGGGTTCCCAGCCCGAGTCCCTGAAGGCACTTTTGGGGTCTTTTAAATCTTTTGGGGTCTTGTCTATATGGTCCTTAAATGGCTTGTGGAGTTTGGAGATGCTGCTGTTGTCAGAGCTGGTGGTTGTGGCCATGATGAGGAAAGTGTTTCCTGTAGAGCCATCCTGCAGATTGAAACAAACACAGGAGATCAGATAGTAGCGTCGGATATTTAAGTAGCTGGAGATGAAAAGTGACATCAAGCAAAACAATAACAGAAGAGAAAGAAAGACTGAAGCTACACGGGAAAAAACACGTAAAGCTCAGAGTGTTCAGGCACAAGGCAAAGGGAAGCTCCTCGCGCTGTCAGGGCGCTAATGAGACCATACCGCTGTCAGCTGATACAGTATCGAACACGCCACCGATTTTATAAGCAAAGATGTTTTTAAAGGTGCCGTGGACATGAAACCCACTCAGTCCACACATGCAAAGACATCATACACGTGCACATATTAAGTTATGCATAGTAATGAAAAACAATGCAGGGAAAAGTGCTGAACACACTAACTGAAACTTGTACAAAAACCTTTATTGATAGTACAGCTTCAAGACGCCTCCTTTATGAAGGAAGCAGTCACACTGCTCAGGTGTGGTTTCGTCCCAGTCTGTGGGATCATAATCTGAACAGGTGATTGGCTCTAATCCCAACTGTCCCTCACGCTGATGTTGAAACCAAAGCTGATTGGGCGAAACAAAAACACAAAGTGTGGAACAGATCAGCTGATTCTGTTTGCTAATGTGTTGCTAATATCTTTCTACATTTTCTTAGTTTAAACCAAGTTTTTCTGAGTAAATATGAGTTCTAAATCAGTGCATTCTGTTTTTATTTACATTTCACGCAGTGTCCCAATATTGGCTGACAAACACTGCAATGATCAACTGTACAGCGAAACACTGATGCTGTATTACTGTAAAACACTAAATATCTGTTTCTTTGTCCACAAACATCCACACGGGTAAATCTTCGGCCCCTGACATTCTGATGTACGTCAGATATTATAAAGTGGATCCCAGCAATCTCAGAAAAATGAGGGATGTTCCTGGCCACTCATTTCTAAGCCGACTAAACGAGGAAAGCCAAACGGCTGCTGTGAAACTAAGAAACACTGCAACACACTGTGGGTTCAGTTTGAGGGCTGTATAATGGACAAACACTGTAAATGCTGCTCAGCTGTGTGGCGTCTCACATCGTGCATGATGAACACGTTATCCTCCAACACCAGACTAAACCCAGAACAGAAACAGGTAACCTGATGGTAACCCTCAGCTGCATCAGAGGCTCCAAACTAACCTGCTGAGGTTGGTTTTAACAGCAGTTGTTCTGGTTTCATGTTCCAGCTATAAAAACATGATTTTGATATCAAGCCATCTTAATTTTAAACTTACCACATACACTGATGTACTCATGCATATACACACAACGGACGATGACATCTTTGCTGCTGAGGAATTATTTTCCCTTTTTCCAATTTTCAAAGTGTTTAAAAAAATGTTTAAAACGTTAAAAAGAAAATATTTCAAACATTAAAGCACAACATTGGTTACTAGTAACCAAAATAACACAGGTGGCATAAAAACACTGATTTGAACATTTGTGACCCACCTGTGGAAGACTGTAGGGTCCAGTCTCTCATCTAAAGGTTAAATATGATGTGAAGATAACTTTCTACTAAAGATGTTCATGCACTATTAAATATGACAAAACGAATACACTGTGGCACATTGTGCTGTGCATTATTAATGATGCACATTGATGCAATTCATAGAAACACCATAAATGATCATCCATTTCCTCTGACGGGTCGTTGCATTAAAATAAATATATCAATAATGACTTTGGTTTGCAGAGCGCCTCACATGAAACCCAAGGACGTGCTAGAAACAGTATAAATGAAAATATAGTGAAGAAGCCTACAGCTCCCTCACAACAACCGCCTTCTGCAGTTTATCCAAGGAAACACAGAGACATTCCCAAGCCAGCCGAGAAGCAACCTCTCCTGGGACCGCCTCCCAGAAGGCCACGCCCTGAACACCTCACCCCGGCGACAGCTGACTCAAATGGTAAATGGCCTGTATTTATATAGCGCTTTACTAGTCCCTAAGGACCCCAAAGCGCTTTACATATCCAGTCATCCACCCATTCACACACACATTCACACACTGGTGATGGCAGCTACATTGTAGCCACAGCCACCCTGGGGCGCACTGACAGAGGCGAGGCTGCCGGACACTGGCGCCACCGGGCCCTCTGACCACCACCAGTAGGCAACGGGTGAAGTGTCTTGCCCAAGGACACAACGATGAGACTGTCCGAGCCGGGGCTCAAACCAGCAACCTTCCGAGTACAAGGCGAACTCCCAACTCTTGAGCCACGATCGCCCTCCTTTCGATGTAGAAGGACATCGACTGCAGTCCGAGTCCCTCTTGAACTTGTCACCCTATCACAAAGCAAAAGCCCACCTTCGGAGAAAGCTCACGTCTTGCATCTGCGATCTCATTCTTTGCACTTCAGCAGTGAGTAACAATAACAGGCCTAGTTTTATAAGCGATGGCTGCTTTGCCATTTGCTGGCAGACGACTGCGTATGGGAGACACAATTTTCTCCCATTGGGCACCAATTAAAGCGTTAACATTAAACAACTAGTCCTTCTGATACGTTTAATGACAGCAGCTCTGATGATTCATTCCTGCTAAGAAGTTCAATTCAATTTTATTCATACAGCCAAATCACAACAAGCTTTACATTGTACAGTATATCCTATAATAACAGATACAGAGAAAAATCTTATCCACATACAACACCATCTCAGTTCTGTTCACCACAGCTCAATTATACACATTATGACATAATCATTTTGCCTAGCAACAAGCTTTTAGCATATATAAACTTTACCACCATATTATTATTTATTGATTGATTTTTTTTACTTTTTTAATTAAGTATATCAACTAACAATATTGTAGTTTTAGTGATTCATCTAAAACAAAATAAATAAATTAGTACCAAACACCGGTGCACCCTGGGAGAGGCTCCAGGCCCCGACAGGCCAAAGCGTTTAGTGCAGTACAAGCCGGAATCACCCTGAGGTTTAAAAAACATATTTCATGCTTGTGCTACAACTTTTTTGCAGCAGCTGGTCTTTGCTGCAAAACGAGCGACCTTTGTAGCAGCGGTGCTATAAGCTAACAAGGTAAAGAGCAGAGACACTGACCTTGGACGCATTAAAGCCTTTGCTTTTCTTTGTGTCAGAGCTGTTGGGAAGTGTTGCCAGCTTGAGGTGGGAGCCAAACAGGGAGGTTGAGCCCTCCTGCATTATCATCACCTGCCAAAGGAAAATCAGCAGCTTAAATGAGCAGAGTTCTTTGCTTTCAGTAAATGTAGAGTGTTCAGTCTCTACCAGGACAGCTGATAATGAATCAGTCATTTACTGAGTAATATCACTGTGTTTGTAGAGTCAAGTACCAGAAAAAAGGACATCAGTAAAGAATGTTCAGCTTTACTGTCAAGCAGCTTGTGTGAGCACTTTTGTACATATTTGTTCTATATTACATCGATTTCATCCCAGTCATCCCAGTGACATCAGTGCCTCACATGTACATGTAACTGACTTGGCTCAAACCCATTCCCATAAAAAAAAAAAAAAAAAAAAAAAAACTGCATCAAAAACAACAACAACAATCAAAGAAAGAACAACAAAGGATTCTTCACTTGTACAAGTGAAGATGGATATCATGAAGATTTAGAGTAACACATAAATGCCACACAGTTACCAAACACACACAAAACCATATGACCATAGACTATACTGGCTGCACTCGAGGTTCACCTGAAGCACAACAAGTGAGCACCGCTCCAACTGCAACTCCAATCCCCAAACGTTTGATCGAATGCTTATATAGGTCATCATGTGCTACCACATACCCCTCTTCATGAAACGCCTCACGTGGTCTGAAATCTTACTCAAGAACAGAACCCGATTCCTGCCTAGCCTAAACATTTAGCTAATTACGGCTAATCATGAAGTGGACCTGCTGTCATCTTAGATCGCAGTGCAGGGGCGGGGCCGGTGTCCTGCAGGTTACAGAGCTCACCCTGGGTCAACACACCTGAATCACATGACTAGCTCATTACCAGGCCTCTGGAGAACTTCAGGACATGTTGAGGAGGTAAATAAACTGGATTAAAATGAAGTCAGTGCACATGAAAGTCCCAGTGAGGGAATTGAAAAGCTTAGCAAAGGATGGCAAGTTAAAGATGTGTTTATTGAACTCATTATAAACACTTTATCAACATTTTAACAACATAAACCGTTGTTCCACGATTTCTGGCACAGCTTTAAAAAGAAACACATGCTTTATGTTTAGCAACAGCGTTTGATTTTCGTACTGCACATTATAGCAAACATGTCCACTTTGGTCCTGTCCATACACAACCACAGATTTGTGACTTTGTAAAGCTCAACTGTGCTGCTCTGTTATTTTTGGCAAACTCCAGGAAGACAGTCGCACTATGTTAACGTAGATGTAAACGCTCCAGACAAGAAAACAACCAAAACCTCTGCTGGTGTGGAGCAGCAGGGCCGTACATACACTGCCCCGTGAACGCCGTGTTTCCATGACTGCAGGCGTTTTATGTGGATCTGACAGTCGTTCAAGTGCACAATTTAGTAACGGGACACATTTGAAACAACTGGTTTTGACTGAAATCCCTTACATTAAAGTGCTACAACAAAGTTCAACATCTGCAGCAACAATAGCTGCTACATTGTGTCATTGCTGAGGTGGTAACAGTAACAGGGAGGAGGAGTCATGAGCTACAAGCCTGTTAGAAATCTTACCTTTGAGTCTTCTGAACTTCTTTTGTGAGGATTTCGTTGCTGTGAAGGACAACAGAAGAACAGGGTGACAATCTTGGTAAACAGAAAAATACAAACTATTCATTACTATTCATATCTCACATATGCAGGGTAAACTAGTTCAGCCATTGACTGTCCAGACTGACTGTAGCACTTCAGCCCACTGTGGGGCCAATCAGAGGCTCCAGACATGTCAAATAAAGTGAATCACTACTGAAGTGCAGTTTTAAAACCCTCACATTTACTGAGGAACGTAAACTTATGTCATTGCTGTAAAGACTATACACATATACTGCACACATACTACATCCATGATATAAAGCGACAGCCCAGGATGGACCTGGTCTGTCACGCCCTCGTGCCTACCCCTCCAGCTTTCAGTAACTTCCTACGAAACTCCTCTGTTGGATTGTTGAAGGTGAGCTTCTCACAGCGGAGGTGATTGACGGGCGGGTGACCTTCCAGGTGGAGGAACAAGTCATAATCAAAGCGAACTTTCTTCGGTTCTTCCTACGGAGAAGTGGAAGGAAAACCACGAAAGGGACAAACAATAAAAACCCGTCATGCAGCACGTTACCCACATCATGCTCTGTTTTTGACTGCATCATTTAATTAGATTCAATTCAATTTTATTTACACAGCATCAAATCACAACAAAAGTCGCCTGAAGGTGCTTTATATTGGACAGTAGATACAGAGAAAAATCCAACAATCACATGACCCCCTATGAGCAGCACTTTGGCGACAGTGGGAAGGAAAAACTCCCTTTTAACAGGAGGGGCGGGGCCATCTGCTGTGACCGGACTACATTATTCAGATCCCAAACACCCTCTGAAGCCTGAACCATGAAATAACAGACAGAATTTTTTTTTTAATTAATTAATTAAAATTTAAATTTCATATAAACCCTTCATTTTGATTGAATTTGCTACATCTGGCAAAAATGTGTTGTGCAATTTATTTACTTTCTTCAGGGGAAAATAAATAAATCACACTGATTATGTACAAGAACTGTATTTGTTAAATATGATACACGAGGCACTAAGTAAGTACCACAGTAACACAGCAAACTCAATTCCTGATTGTAAACGACTAATTAAAAAAAATAAGTTGAGAAATTTAAGGCAGCTTTCAAATGAACATCCATGTTTTTGCTGGGTTAAGATCAACTTTGATTTTTTGCTTTTGGACTTAGTTTCATTATTTTTACTGGCTTTTTTAGTTTGAATCACCATTTGATGAAATGATGACAGTTTGGGTTGAGACGACCTTTGCTCAGGAGTCAGCATCTGTTAGATGTGTTCGAAAGGCTCTCTGCTAGAAAACGCCAAAGAAAATGGAGCCAGTGGAACCAGTGGAACCAGTAACAAGCTAAAACTCTGGAACAAATGCTGCTTCTGAATTTTGCACCAATAACCAATAATGGAGCTCTTCCAGCACTACAAAATGCACCTTTCTCTCCACTGGATGTGCCAGTTCATGGCTCTGACCCAGTATCTGTGTGGGGTCGTTTAATTTAAATCTCTGCATTCATGACCTACGTTACCAGGTGTCGTCACCCAAAGAGAGAACCAGTTCATCCAGCCTTTACCCTCACATGGCAAAGGTGGCATCGCCTTTAGGCCCAGCTGTGTGTGTGACCTGCTGCTTTGTTAGAGCTGCACACACACCTCTGAGTATTGGTAGGCCAGTTTTTTCTCTTTTCCAGCAAAAACACTTTCAAGAGAGCACAACTGAATCACGCGTACACTCCTTCAGTAACGTCGCTGCAGAAGCTTCCACATAATACATAAAATGTTGCAACAGCTTGAAAAGACGTGACTCTTGATAGAAAAATGAAAACAGCTCTGAATGGACACATTTGACAATCAGCCTCTCCAAAGCTGCAGTTCAGGAACGACCTGGTGCAAACCCGACACATGTTCAGAGCATACACAAAAACCCCTTCATGGTTTAGAGGTTCAGGGTCTTACAACAATAGTGCATTACCCACAGACACAAACCCTGGCAGCTGAGTGCTGCTTGTTAAATGTACCTTGTTTCTGAAATAAACTTCGATGGGCAAGATGAAGCCTGCGTATCCAGATTCCTCCACTTTGTACGGTGGATCCTTGCACACTGAAAGAGAAAACTGCTGTTAGACTTCAGCACCAGGAGGCTGACAGTTCACAAAGCTTGCTTTAAATTCATGCAGTTACATGAAATGCAGAGCAGCGCTGAGTGTGCTGCAGCCATCTGGTTGGGTTGCTGGGAGACGGCCGCTCTGACAAACACAAAAAACCCAACCATTACATAAATCACATCCCCTCCACACCTGAACCAGGTGACAGGACTGTATTAAGACTGTTGCTTCATTTATTGTGTCATTAAACACACTAATCCTGCAGCTGTGTTCTCATGAGACCTCATTAACTCAATTTCTGCAGCCTACTCTGATGCATCGATACAGAGAGCGGGCGTCCATTAGAGCCAAAGCCTTAAACACACACGACAAGGCCAAGACGTCCACGCATGCTCGTAGAGGAGCACACGGATCACAACGGATCCCTCCTGAGTCACAAACTGTACCAATGCAGGAAATGTACTAATTAAGTTACGTGTGCTTATTGAACAAAGGAAGCTTTTCTTAATTCTCAAATATTGTCCGTTTGACACATCACAGCATGCAGCTACGATGGTGATGCGTGTGAATGTGTAGAAATGCTGTACGGATGGATGAGAGTAGAGAAGGACGACATCTTTCTCACATCGTCCCTCTGCTGCCTCCAACATCTTCGTTCCTGAAAATCACATCTTTTCAAATTATTGTTGTTAATAAGTTACAAACTATTTTACTTACTGGTCACGGATCTAATCCAGTAGTCTAGAACTATATCTGTCCATGTATTCATACTATGACAGCAGTGGCACCTCTCAGTGTCCTTGTATACACAGCTATGTGCTCAGTTTGAAAATCCTACATGTGCTCAGGTTTCAGTGGTTTAGGTTGAAAAAGCAGCCATGACCTGATGGAGCACATAATGGTTGTTGTGAAACGTTAGCTTCATGCTTTTCAGGATTTTTTTTCCTTCCACACTTTTAAATCTGCAGCTGTTTGACAAAATTAAATGTCACAGCCTTTGTTACCCTCAAAATGAACCAGGATCCTTATTTTAGGACAGATGTGTCATAGACACTAGGCTTGTAACAATACTACAGTTTCAGTTTTAATACCAATACCCAGAAAAATAGCATGGTGAAGAGTATAACTGCATCCTACACCAACAGAAGTAATGGTGAACAAGTTCTATCTTGAAAATGTCAAGTTGTTACCTTTCAACTAATTCTTTCAAATATAAAGTTGATTTAAATAAAATCAATCCTGGTGGCCTGCAGCGCTCCCCCTCAGCCAAAGACACGAATTTAAAAATCAGAGCTGATTTTCAGAGATGTTGTCCTCCAACCACGAGGTCAGCGGGATTCAAACTCATCTGAGATTTTCAGCAGATACACCTCTGGTATCAAGTTGAAAATCTTAGGTGACCTCCTCCTTGAGTTATCACATTCACAAGACTTTACAAATCCTTGATCCCCGACCTTGACGCTGAGCTCTTTAGAAGAGCACCTATGGCATGAACTTCCCAACCCTACATCCCCTCATTCTTGATGTATCACATCTGGACAAAGTGTGGTATTAGCTGTGTTGAAATGAAGAAGACAGAAAACAGAGTGCTTACTGTGAACGCTCACACCGCTCACTGCCTGGATTTCCAAACTGACCTTTCAGGCAGCTCTTTACATCCTGGTAATTGCTAATAGTTAAACAGCAATGCTGACATGTGCTCCTGCCAGGTTAATATTTATGATAATTTCTTAATACTTTAATACTAGTGAAATGCAAGCTTCACTGATCTCTGGAGATTCCTCTGAAAGGACTGTTCGGTGTTAAAGACAGCTGTTAGCTGCATGCCTGACTTACTGCAGCAGTGCCATGTGAAAACAGCACTGTTTGTATTGATGTTCTTGCAAATATGTACCATTGGAGTCAGTGATTAACATCTGAGTGCCTATTTTTTGACAGCCCTAATAGAGACATTGCTTATGTTTGGAGAACGCAGGGACTGATGTAGACCCCAAAAACACGTCCCCACAGTGAAACGAGGGCGTGGGAGTATTAGGCTGTGGGTATGCTTCAGTCCATCTGGAACTGGAAATCTTGTCAAGGTGGAAGGAATTATCAAGAAAGACACACATGTGATAGTTTGGAAAGAAAAGATCAAGCAGCCAAACCTGGATCTAAGTAATCGCTTTGTCACATTTTCCTTTGTCTGAAAACGCCTGCGTCTCATCTGTTTGTGGGTTTATATTGGTGCTAATGTAGGACCCTTACATTCATACATCCCTGTAAAGAGGCACTTTGACGTTCAATCACTGTTGCTCTACTAGAGACAGTACTTTGGAACAGTTTTAATAGCACTGACTAAGCCAATCTCAAAGAGCAAGGACCGACCAAAGCTGCACATCAGCATGAAGCTATGGTCCAGCAGGCAACAGTTGCTCCTGTTCTCGGATGAACGCTACAAAAAGCTGAGCAAAAGCATTCTTCTTATGTCATGGTGAATCTGATTAGTGCTTATTTATGCACAGACAACACTAATTCATCATGATATTCACCGCAGGTGATGAAGAGTGTCTGTGGTTGACTGAGCAGAGCACCCAACAACAACCCTGCACTCCACCACTCTACACGACCTCTCCTGACTCTACATCACACTAATCAGGTAACAGCAAGACCCTTCGACAAAATGAGGTCAACATTAAGCTCCTGAGCAGCAAGAGCAGAGCAGGGATGAACGCACACGCTAAAGTTTGTGTTGGAGGTCAGTTAGGCCGTACGGGTGGAGAGCCTCAGCAAGTTAAAGGTTAGCATCCTCCTCGCTGCTCGTCGTACCTCTCCCACCCCGCTAGCACACATGCTAATGCAGGTCACATACAGAAGCAGGCTGCATACACACTATATCACATATGTCAGCCTGTTAAGATACACACACCTCCACAGAAACGCACTGAAAGAAACTCCTGATCAAAGGTCTGAGACTAACAGCACACACAGCAGGGTGAAACTTCCACACCTCACCTATAAAACCACCACAGAAGTGTTGGATGCTCAGTGGCAAACTTTAATTCTTGCAAAAGGTTGATCAATTTCCTATTATTTGATCTGATTTTATTAGCGTCAACATCATCAACATGTTTGATGAAGAGCAAACATGATGCAGACGATGTAGGACAACTCGAACATGCCTGAGAAGGACCGTTTACGAAGTTTGGATGAACCTTCAGAGTCGTAAACTGAAATCACAGCAGAGAACACTCAGATCTGATTTATGACAACATCTGCATATCATAATAATGATAACGAAAGTAGCTCCTCAGACGTGTAACTGATGAGTCCGATGAAGAAGGAAGTAATAATGGAGCACATTATGATTCTTTACGTCCAATAAAAGCTGCCAAACCAGTGTTAGAACGAATCTAACATTACGAGAACCATCGAGAAAAAGTGAACAGCAGAAAGAGACAGCAGGTTGGTCACATCAGCTCCAGTCGGTGCTGCTCCTCGATATTAATGTTTTCCATGGGGGGGAATAAAGGATATGCAGGGTGTGATTGAGGTGGGTGATCTGCTGCACCCTCAAACGAAGCAGCCACAAGAAGAAGAAGAAGACGAAGAAGACGAAGAAGAAGAGTGGTTTATTTGTACAGCACCAACGCGCAGTCGATTTAATGTGCTTCATATTTTAGGGTAAAGATCCAACAGACAATCTACGCACGTGGAAACCAAACTACACCACCATCAGAGGTGGGCTTCAGGTGTGCACCAGTACTTCCTGAAACTATTGGCCTCCTGTTACCTCACGAGGTAAGACATGCTGCACTACATCTGCTTACTAGCTATCATGTACTGGATATAACGTCCCAGTATGGAGAGTATGGCTACAACAATGACTTATTATTCAGACAAGTAATAATAAATGAATGCATAGGCTTTCACAGGTTTCAGGCCCTAATAAAACTCCACCAGCAGGCCACGAGTCTCAGAGCGAGTCCTGACTCAGGCCTCGGAGCTTTGTTGTGGGGAGGGACTGTAAAGAAAGACAAATGTTTTATGGTAAGGCCAACTGAGAGGAGTGAAAGAGCTTTCAACAGACACCCCAAATAAATCAAGCTTCAATAAACCACTTCCTCAAACTTCCTTTCATTGATTGAACCGAGGAAGAGTTGGCATTTACAGCCCAGTTCCTGTTCCTTGGAGGTGGCCGCCTTGTTTATCGGCACCTCCTCCTAACCCCATGCTTTCTTGTAAACAACAGCAGCCAGCCTGGAGCTTTCTTTGTGTTTCACCTTCATGAGTGGGAAGCATTTTTGAGGAATCAAGGAACAATACCGGCAAAATCCCGAAGCCCTTCAGTTTCTCAGAGCTTATTTATTTTTCCTCCACGTTACAAACTACACGTTTCACGCAGTTTTCAGGGAGATGAACCATTTTTTTTATCTTCCAACTTTCCATAAAAGTGACAATTCTCTGAAATATCAAACACCTCTGAAGAGATTCCCTCCATCTGTAGATTAAACGGCACTACAGAATCCAAATGAGGTGCTTAAGCAGCACGAGCCTCTGCTGCCAAAAACAGCACCGCCTTCGCTGCTTCCTAACAACGTCTTTACCTCCATTTGTTCAGACAGCTTTGCCATTTGGCTGTCACCATGGAAACACCTCCATGCTGGCCTGCTAACTAAACAGCAGCAATGATGAAGCGCAACGGCGGCTTTACTCGCCGACTCGGGGAGCTTCTCCGAGCTACACACCCAATCGTTTGGAGAGTGAGAAGAAGTTAGACATGCGCCATCTTTTGGCGTTCTCGCTCTGACTCCCTTCGATGTTTGGATTGATAAGAAAACACTGATGTGCTGACATATGAAGAAGACTATATTGAGAGCACTTAGGATCTGAGATCTTATCAGTGGACCTAGTTTGGTTTGGTATTGCTACACAAGCCAATAAAGACCAGCTGACAACTGTAAACAGCAGCAGTGCTACAGGACTGATGTTCAGCACCTTCTACATTTTTTGGCGTCCCGACAGACCCCAGATATGTCCAGGTGGACATACAAAGCTTATATTTCATTTGACAAGCCAAGTGAAATGGAGACATGTTAAAAGGACGTCCACGTCCATTTAGTCCCCCCCACCTCCAAACCCTCTGGTTTCCAAGGCTACAGTTTATAACCATCTGTAGTAAATACTGCTGCAAAGGTTATCGTATAAATCAGCACACGACCTGCTGCCATTAAAGCAAACTGTTAGTCCTCACTTCAGTTTGTAATTTTAATATCTGCTCGTGACGTCTTTAAATGTCTCCGTTTTATTTCAGTGTGTAGGTGGAGCCTGTGTGGCTGTTTCAGTTAAACTGGAAAGGAACCATGTCAAGAAAAACAGCTGAGCTCAGATCTTTGTGCGAAGCACACAACGTCCAGGTGCAACAACATGTGCTGGTGACTGATCTCTTAGTTGATTAAACAAGGAAAACATTAGACTAACCAACTAGTGTAAAACTAGGAAATACTCAGGTATAAAGTTCAGTTTGAGAACAGTTTAAATGAAAATGTCAAAAATGAATTATAGGCCAGTCAGTGAGCCATCGGGGGGCAGATTAAACTGGAGCAGCAGATCCTGGAAGTCATGTAAGCTGTGAGGCAAGGCCTCCTTGGACTGGACTTGTTTGTCCAACACGCCCCACAGATGCTCGACTGAACTCATATCTGTGGAATCTGAAGCCCAACTCAACACCTTAGACTTGTCCCAGTTGTTCCAGTTTGTGCTACTCAAAGAAGGCACCTTCTCCCACTTCTCCATCATCCTGTCCTGATGCTCAGGTGTCCACTGGTGACCCTTTTGGCAGTAGACGGGGGTCAGCGTGGACATCCTTACTGCTGTGCAGCTCCATGTGCAACAAACTGCGACACGCTGTGTGTTCTGACACGTTTCTATCAGAACCAGCATCAACCTTTTCACCAGTGTGAGCTTCAGTAAGTCACCTGTTGGACTGGCACACACAGGTCAGTCTTTGCACCCCACTGGTTTACTAACACTAACCCTACCTTCATTAGATCACTTTTGATAGATACTGACCAGTGCAGCCTGGGAACATCCCATAGGAGCTGAAGGTTTAGAGATGCAGTAACACAATCTTAAACCCTTATGCTTGCTCATGTTTCCTGCTATTAAAGAGAAAACCTTCACATGCTCCCTGATCTATGCCACTCACCAACAGGTGCATTGATGAAGAGATGACCAGCACCATCACCTCACCCGTCAGTGGTGGATTTCCATATTACCACACTAAGCCTTCTTTTCCACAGTGGCTCTAGTGTGTAGGGCTGTGTCAGCTGGGTGCCGTGTTTCATTAACAGTTAATCTTGTACTTGTACTCCTCTAAAAACTCAACTGTGTGTCACTCCAAGCAGATGATGTCTGCCACTGCTGAACAGGTTGTCAGGATACTACAATTTCAAACTCAGTACTGACACCACAGGGTCGATTCTGACCCCCTCCTGCAACAACACGTGGTGAAGAAGTTGTACCTTCAAAACATTAACTTGTTCATTTTTCAACAAATTTTCCCAGTTATATGTTAGCTTTGACAAAATAACTATTGAAGCTTAAAGGTTTTATTTATTTTACATAATTTCATTACAGATTATTGCGGTAAAATATATTTCAGGATCTACTAATGAACAATGGGCGCAAACAAACAACGCTTTACCATCTACATGACTGAATTATTGTAGAAGAAGAACATAATTAAAATGAGTTTGAATTGGGGTCGGGCGACTGGATGAATATTTCGACTATCGCCGATAGGCTGAGCATACTCAGCCGGATGGTGGACACGTGCATGCTCATGCAAGTTAGTCGAGTTTGAGTACTTTGCTCGTACTACACTGATTACATTGCTCTGCAATCAAAAAGTCTGTGGACGCACGAATTTATCGCCCATCGCCGATTATTGGACTGATGATTGTTGGTTGGAAAATTTTTACATATCGCCCAACTTTAGTCTGAATAAAGTCTCTCATTTGTTTCCTAAAATAAAAATAATGATTAAAAAATTTAGACAAAGTACGTGTTATGTATTTAGGATGAGTACAGGATAAGATAACAAAGTTAAATACATTTAGAAGACTATATATTACTTATACTTATATTATATAAGATTATATCATACAGTTTTGGTTTGATTACAGACCAATTTTTCTAATAATTTCATTATTATTATTATGATCATCATCATTATTATTATTATTATTATTATTATTATTATTATTATTATTATTATTATTATGATCATCATTATTATTATTAGTAGTAGTAGTAGTAGTAGTAGTAGTAGTAGTAGTAGTAGTAGTAGTAGTAGTAGTATCTGTGTGGCCACCAGTATTGTTTTAGATCAGGGGTGTCAAACATAAGGCCCGGGGACCAGGATCGGTCTAGCAAAGACTTCAGTCTGACCCACTGGACAGCTGTAAACACTGTGAAGGCGTAAACTTGGCATTTTTCTCTACATTTTACAGCTTTTTCCGATAGATAAAGGGCACTGATACTACACTAACATAATAAAACAACAGAGAAACAGTTAAATCTGATAACTGTGTAAATTAAAAATGTCCAGTTTTAGATTTATAGGTCAGTAAGTGAGCTACCAGAACTTTACTAATTTATCTGAGACATTTTCTTAGAATTTAATTCCAAAGAGTCACGCTGACAGATTTCTTTCTTTATCATGTAGAAAAGTTGAGACGTCCTGTTTTCCTTATTTTAAGATACCTCGGAGTCTAACTTCTTTGCACTGACACAAAGGGGAGTTTCACTGATCTGGCCCAGGATAAAGGTGGGCTGTATGAGCTAAATAAGTTCAACATTACTGATCATCCTTACTGTCTGTGGAGCTATGTGATGAACACTGGGTGGACAGTCTGAAGGTTAACTGTGGGCTTCTCCAAGGTTAGTTGTTTACACTGGTTTGTACTGGTCTGGGAAACGTTTGGAAATTCATAAATGAATGTATGACACACTAAACTATTTATACTTAAATAAAGTTTTGTATGTAGTAATATTATTGTGTCTATTACAGCTACTACTAATGTTATACTAATTACTACTGCTGCTATAAATAAAAAAGATGCATGTAGACACATACTTCACCTGATTATATGATTATTGTCATCATTGTTATTACTGTATTATAATAACCCGAAGCACCAGCCTGCACCTCTTCACTCACTAATTTGTGTTGTCTGTTGTTATTTATGTGATTATTGGTGTCAAAACATGAAAAGTGAAACGACACCAGGACGTAACATTACACAGACAACAAGACAGAAAGGACTTTAAGTGAGAACCTGACTCTGCCAACGCTGCACTACAGGTGTGAAATAAATGCACGCACATGAAGATAGAACACACATTAAAAGTATACATATATACACACACACACACACACATATATACATATGTGTGTGTGTGTGTGTTTGATCAATTACAGATGTGAAGCCCTTAACCTCCACCCCTCCACACAAAGCACCAGGGCAGCTCTCCTCACCTCGCTTTGGTTTCGGGAAGCTTTCGTGCAGATGAAAAACCACTTTCTCCACAAAGTGCTGGATGTTGCTGTGCTCTGGTCCTCGCACAAACACCATCCAGTCGTGGGTGAACCCTTCCACCGTGGGTTTCTTTCTGACCTGGGCACGATGACCAAGTTCCAGTTTCACCTGCACAGCACCCTGCAAAGCACAAAGACGCAGGGTTAGCGTTACTAAAGACGGGTCACGGGTCCATGTTTCATGCAGGTGTTTGTTCCTGAAACACTGCAGTCTGCTGCTGTCCAACAACGTCTGTTTCCTCTCAGCTGAAGCAACAGGTACACGCTTACACACGACGAGCTGAGCTGCTCACACTTCAACCTTCGTGTGTCCTGCGCTTTGTTTCCTGAGCTAACGTTACACAACTGTTAAACCGTAACATCGTAAGAATAAAGAGCAAACTTCTCAACAAAGTTGGCATGTCTGCGTTACCGGCCCAGCGACTCCTCTCACTGACTACAGCCGCTCTCCAACACTCTATCGGCGCATTAGCCAAAACGTTTTGGGGGTTTCTCCCGAAAGATTTTCCTCTGTCTGTCTCTGAGGGGAATTTAACATCTCTATTATTTCATGTGGTAGCGGCGCGCTAAGTAGCAGTACAGCCCGAAAACCCTTGTTGCAGAAAAACCCACGGACCCCTCCGGTGTGCCATAAATGTCCACGCGTATAGTGTTTAAACCCGAGCCGGGAACAGCAAAGCACCGTGAGCAGCTACTTACCGAGCTGGCCATAGCTGAGGCCGAGCCTTCGTGTTATTTCATGGAGACTTCGTTTTATATTAAATGAGAGGTGAGTGCAGTTTGCCTATGACGGCCGACATGGTTTCTTAGGGACTCAACTCAGACCCAAGACTTTGAAAGGTTCGCCGGCTGTAAAGCGTCTGTAATGACGTGGACAGTATCCGCTTGGGGCTTTTCAAAGTAAAACACTTGCGGTAAAGATGCACTCCAGGTCCCCACATACCTAACATTCTCCTTATATATATTTCTTTAGATTTGTCTTTCTTTTGTTTTGTCTTTCAGACAATCTCCACGTGTGTTTATTTGAAAAGATTCAGGTTTCTTAACTACTTTTCGACTTTGTTGTTAGCATATATACACACAGCTGTTTATAATCCTGGCGTGTATGATTTTAACCTGTATATGCATGACCCAGAATGAATCATTTTAATTAGTAAATTACTTTTTTTTTATACCGTTGCCAGCAATCCAGCTGCACAGACATTTACTTCCAACATTAAGCTGTTAATGCAGCTCCAAAGACTTCTGCACTCTGCCAGGATTAAAACTAAGCTATGCTTCTCTAATTTTATGACTGTAGGTCCTTTTTGTGTTTCCTGAAGCTGTCCGTGCATTCGACAAGTCTTGCCGGTATTGAAGCTCTATTTTAGTTGAATTGCATGTTTTCACTGTGCAGTATTAGTAAGGAATGTAGGAGTGCCTTCACTGGAGTCTCTGTTCTCTTACTGCGTGTCTGTGGTTCCCAGCACTGATACTGGATTGAGATTTACAGTCTATAAAGTCTTTAAAGGACTTCAGTGGCAAAGAGAATATTTTCACACACTTACTGGATGTTAAGTCTGTTTGCCATGACTTTAAACCAATTTGTTAAGAAAGTAAAAGATCGTGTAGCTATTGTGATATTAATCAGAATCAGAATACTTTATTGATCCCGAGGGGAAATCATTTAATATTAATAATTAATAATTATATTAATACTCAATATTAATAGTAATTATTAATTAATAATATTTAATATTAATTATCACTACAGCGTCATTATTTATCTTTAAATTCATTTTAATGACTGCTAACTACGGTGCACTTTTTCCAAAAATTATCCAGTATTTTATTTTGAGCATGAAACGCGGTCACTTCCGTTACGGTCTTTGTTACGTTCAACAAACCGGATCGCTTTAAGAGGCACAGCGCACGCGCGGCTTGGCGTACCCGCTTGAGGCCTCAGAAAGAGCACGAGATGCAAAGAACCAATAAGAGAACAACAGATCCACAGATCTCCAATCAACTACCGGCAACCTCCCGTAAGAACGCTACGTTCAGGTCCCAAAGGAAACCTGATGTTTCTGCCTTAAAACAATTAAATGTAACGTTCAAAGTCGCTCGAACTGGAGTTTAAAATGATAATCTGATTGTTCCAGGCTAACGAAAAGAAGTAATTCAGTGAACTCCAGTTTCCCCTTTTCTGTGCATATATGTTACTAAAAAGGTTTTTTACTATACTGCATAATAACGCCCAAATTTGGACAAAATAATAAGAAAGTCTATGAAAAACCCTCTTATACAAACTAGCCTTCAGTGTACTCCAGAGAATTGGCTTAAAGTGTCATATAATAACAACAATAAATAACCATCATTATTGTATAGCACTATTTAAAACACATTTCTGAAACTCTTAACACATCACAGAGAGGTCTACATATCGCATCACACAGTATAGAAATATGTATATTCAACCATAAACTGTTACAGATCCTTCTTGCAAACATATTAACATTAAAGCAGTGGTGTGAATCATAGTCAATAGGAAATGGATAAATGGATGGAGATAGAAGGAAATCTAATCTATCTATCCATCTAATTATTACTGGTACATAGTACAGTATAGGACTGCTGCATATTCTTCCCACTGAATGTGTCCAGTTACCCTTAATTAACATACAATGAAAGCTGAGTTAGTCTGAGGATTGACCCTTGTGGGATCCCATAGGAGTGGAGTAAGCCCTGTAGTTATTTATATGAATTTTGAAGTGTTTGTGAGATAAGAATGATGAAAACTATGTGAGAGCATCACTATAACTATAATCTCAGTTCACTATTCTGTTTGTTAGAATGGCATTAATCACCTTACCATTACTCAAGAATATTGTTTTGGAGTTTCAGCAGGCACAGTGATTTACACACTGGTGCCTTCCTGCAAAAACCTGTTCCTGGTATTAACGCCTGTCAGCGGGGGGCTGTATTCCTGTTTTCTCCCACAATCCAAGGGCCCTAAATTTAATTGACCATAGTGTGAATATGAGTGTGTGGTTCTGTCTCTCAGTGATGGACTAGTGGCAGGTCAAGAGGTACCCATGACAGGTGGGATGGGTTCGTGACACCACAGGTTCCTAAGTTGGAGGAGAGGTTAAGAGGATGGATGGATGGATGGTGTTTTAGTGCTGTGACTCTGAGAGAAACTAGATTAGAACTGATGCAAGGTGCAGGGTTCCTTAACCAGTTGAAGAAGCAGGTTTTTGGAAAACTTCAGTAACGACTTGTATTTTAGAAATGTGGCTGTAATTATATAACAGTGGAAGACACAGGCTGCCTTCAAGTGTTCAGGTATCCAAAGCAAAAGCTGATAACATGAAGAAAAGGGGAGATGACCAGAAAGGTATCTTTGAGAGATTTACCAGGAATAATATCAGCAGAAGGCTATGCATATGAAACATGGTATTCACGAAATGGAAACTGTACATTCAGGCAACAGTTATTAATTAAATTAATGTTCAAAAATATTTAAAATGAAAGATTTTACTACTTTGTGAAAAGTATTAGTTGATCTTGAATTTAAGGGCATCACCTCATCTTTCTAAAGGTGGGACGGGGACAAGAAAAACCCAGAGAAGTAAGTGTTGGAGGGACAGGAATATTTTGCAACTCATTCGCTTATCTGGCCATAGGGAAGTCATTTAATTGGGTATAAAAGGAGCATACTGGAAGAACAGGGCTCTCATTGGTTTACCCATCTACAAACTGTGGCACAATATCAGAATAATGTTCTGCAGTGTAAAATCTTTACTGGGTAAATCTAGTAAAGATCTGAAAACCAACATGATCTTCTGTTACTCAGGTGGCGCGCTGTCATGGAAATCATTGCATGGGTTTAGGAACACCTGCACGTTCTGCCTGTGAACACTGACATATCCAAATGGTCTGAGCTGAAGTTTGTTATCAGTGTTTAAAAAGGCTGCATCTCTGATGGTTGGCATTAGATCAGTGCCTATGGAATTGGCACCTTGCACATTTGGAAAGGAACCAAGACTGAATTATATACACAGGTTTTAGAGCAACATGTGCTCCCATGGAGATGATGTATTTTACATGTTTATGGAGGATGTTGCTAAGCTGCACACTACAGCAGGGCTTTGTAGTGGAAGACCGCAAGTTCTGCACCAGATATTTGATGATATTTGTGACATCACGAGAGGAAAAGCCGCAGGACTGTTGAGCAGCTCTGTCCCTTATATCAGACAAAAATGGGACAACGATGCTCTCCGAAAAGTCCAGCACCTGGTCTCCTCAGTTCCCAGGTGTTTATGGATGGTTGTTGAAAGTAGAGGTGATGTTGGAAACATGGCCATGCTGCAAGCTTTTTGGGATGTTGCTGCCACCAAATTCACAATGAGCTCATTTGTTTTCTATGTTGCATTATGAGTAAAGTATGGGTTCATGAGATTTGGAGGAGGTAAAGTTTTTTGGACAGCATGTATAACTTTAACTGAGCTTCGTTAGTCTTTCTTAGCCTGCTGCAGTTACAGTTACAGCCGCGTATCTGTTACAGTGAACCTGCCGTCAGCTGTATAACGTTAGCATTAGCTTGTGGTGATGCTAAGCTGCTATTAGCAGGTCCTGTTCAGCGCTAAGTTGTGTCCGGACGACTTTACAGTTTAGTTTTCTCCGTATTACGATCACCAGATAACTGTGGATGGCCTCGTGTGTACGGAAGCTTCGTGGTGAAGCGCTTTGGCCTGTGGGAAATGTAGGAAACACCAGGACGAGCTGCGCACCGCAGGAAACAAACATGCTGCTCTGTCTTGGGTGGTCGGCTTTGCCATTTCCAGATTGAGCGTTGTTATATATCTGGGGGATTACTCCTGATTAATTATTTGAGCTGTCTCGTACTATGTGGCTGTATCAGTGTGACTGCAGCTCATCATGGTGTGTCGCACTAATTTAATAACAGTAGATGTTAGCCTGATGTCCTCTTAGAGACCAACAGAGCAATGCTGCTGATTTTATTTTTGTATTTTATAGTTTGAAAGTGACACTTGGGACACAATGAGTGTGCGTCCCAATGTATTGTGCTCCTTCAGACACAGATCCACACAGCATGTGTATATAAACCATGGATGAAGCAGAGCTTTCATAGTGACACACTGCTCAGCTTCACAGTGTGTGTGACACAGGTGGGTCACTTGGATGGGCAGAGGTGAGGCCTGGTAAAAAGCTACAGCTGTAAACTGTGACAGTGCTCATATAGGGGGCTGTTGGGGTTGTCTCACTTTTGGATGCAGGCTCCAGGGGCCGTTAGGGGAATTGCAGTTTTTGGCACTTCTGCACAGGTTTCAGTTTTCAGCCCTGGAGGTGCCGCCTGATATGAGGTGACACGTTTGTCTTTGTCCTCTCACCGTCTGTGAGAGATGAGTATCCACCATGTGAGTCCCTCCCTCTCCACCAGTCGGTCAGACGTCTGCCCGTCCTCCAGTCTGTTTCGGCTAAAAGGGAGATTTTCCTTCCTGCTGTGGCCGAGGCCTTGCTCATTGGGGTTGAGCGGTTGGTGGGATTTTCTCTGTACTTTGTGGTCTGTGCCTTCACGTGACTGTTGTTGTGATTTGTTGATCACAGAGACCTAAAAGACCTGGTGACCTCTAATTTCCTGCTTCTAAATCCAGACAGGCTGTTGTGCTCGGCCCTAAAACTCTTAGAAACAGCATCATCGTGGCCTCCAGTGAAGCTGTGAGGAGCCATCTTTGAGCAGAATATATCATTCAGTGTGCACAAACAACCACGTAGGTCTGTGAACTAAGCTGAGAGTGATTCTAGCTGCACGATTGTGAGTCAGTGTTATCAGACAAGTGCCATGAAAAGCCTCAAAGCCTCCAGTTAACCTGAAACGCTGCAGCACGAGTACCAACAGGAAGTAGAAAGAGAGCATATCTGTCACATATTAGCTCCTCTTCACTGACTCCCTGTTAAATCCAAGATTTAAAGTCCTCCTTCTGACAGACGAGGTCTCGAATAATCAGCCTCTGTCGTCTCTTAAAAAGCTTGTAGTACAAAGTTATACTGATAGAGCACTCCCTCCTCAGACTGCAGCCTTATTTGTTGTTGCTAGGTAGAATAGGAGGCAGTGCCTTCAGCTGTCTCTCAGTGGCCCATCTCCTGTGGACCAGCTCCCAGCTTGGATTCATGAGACTCCCCATTTAGTTTTTGTGTTTTTTCTCTAAAGATTATTGTTAGAACTGGATCAGGTGTCTCTGAGCCGTATCCCAGTAACACTGCAGTAGGAGGGCTGCTGGGAGACTTCATCATCTATCACCATGTGTTCTCTTTGAAAGCTACATATTTGTTATATAAGATGACGTAATCAGGCACTGTTAGCATCTCTGTTTGAACACTTATTGATAGATGTACATGACAACACACTGCCACAGTACTAAAATAGTTTAGCAAAATGCATTTGGAAACAACAATGTACACGTCATGTAAGTTCATATAAAGTTTCATCCAGACTGATCACATGTCTCTGAGGTGAGGAGGAGCAACATCACCTCATTACATCATTTTATTCCCTGTTCACAACCACAGTTTAAATCATGATTCAAGTACAGATTTGAAGCTTTAACAAAAGTATTGCTTTCATTTCTCAGAAATATTTTAATGCTCTCACCACATTTATTGGACAGATTCATTTTAAATATAAAGATTGTTTTTAATACCTTGATGAAAATCCTTTGCAGATGATGCCTCAGGTCTAAAACTGTATTCCCAGTATTCCCAGTGTGCCTCCTTAGTGTCATGGTAACACGTTGGCTCAGGAAGTGACAAAGTCACTTTTTAAAGGCAAATAAGAAGCTTTAAAAAATAAAAGCTGCCATATGAAACAAATGGAGCTTCCTGCTGTGGTGACCCCAGAGTGACTAAAGCATTTCTATAAACTAACACAAGAATAAACGAGAACATATCAAAATGAAAAGTAACTGCCATAAATCTCATGTACTTACACAGAAAAGTCAAAGCTCTGCCCATCAAAGCCCCGACTGTGATGACCTCAGGGCTCCACCACAGCAATCACAGGCTGCCACTGTGCCGCTGAGTGCTCTCCCAAAAAGCCGCGGCCCGTCAGGCCCGTCGGGCTCGTGCAGTCTGAGTGTTGCACAGCAAAGCCTCCGTGGTGTCATTTCTAAAGCATCGTGCTCATGCATTGTTCTGGCTTGTATTGCTAGTGCAGACCTAGCATTACAGCACAGCCTGTATTGTTTGCTGTATAGGCAACATCCTGTAGAAACCGCTGGCACTGTTTGGTTTCAGACTTTCAAACCATTCACAGCCATGAAGCAGGACTGAGCTTATTTTCAGCATCACCTAAAATATAATGAAGGCTTTCTTTATGCTGTTGGAACGTCTTCTTCATGTTGGTGACACGTTTGAAAGTGTTCAGATTTAAAGTGCAGTGATGTGTGTGTGTGTGTGTGTGTGTGTGTGTGTGTGTGTGTGTGTGTGTGTGTGTGTGCGTGTGTGTGTGTTTGCGTGAGTGTGTGTGTGCGTGTGTGTGTGTGTGTGTGTGTGTGTGTGTGTGTGCACTGTCACGCTGCTCTGACTGGTCAGTAACTCTGTTCTACATATTGTAGTAAATAAGCTGTTGATAAGATGAACAGGTGCTGACTTACCTGTTCCTGTTTTTGGGAGCCAGTAAACAGGCTGCTGGTAGCAGGTGGACAGTACAGCCTGGCTTATCGTTATGGTAACAGCAGGTGGGTGGGACTGGGTGTGTTTGGGGAGGGGCTTGGGTTACTGTGTTAGTATATTAATAGTATTCAAAAGCAATATGTGTTTACTGATGCTGCTCATCCCCTCATTGTTTAGTATATGTAATAAATAATTGTTATTATTATCAATATTATTATCAGGTTAAGTGAAATTCATTCAGTCCAACTCAAAGAGAATTTCTATTTGTGCAAAATATTCCGTTTGCATAACATCAAGAAGCATAAATTCATATTAAAATATATAAGAAAACCAAAGTGTTGTTTAGTTAGTGGGTGGATGGCTGAAGGGTAATCTTGGTTTCCTTTGTTTGGGACAAACATTTGGGAATATTTGTTTGAGAGGAAGAACTTTATATTATATATATTATATATTATATATATTATATATTATATATATTATATATTATATATATTATAACACACGATAACTTTAAATGAATGTCGTGTTTTTAATTCCGCTCCGGACTCGTGAATCTCAACCCAGCAGCAGCGGTAACGTTTGCACATCCTCTCCCGTTAATGCGGCAGGTAAATAATCAACTAACAGTGCATATTATGTTAGCGCGATCTGCCTTATTACAAACCTGCCATCACTGTGCATTTAGTGACCATGATGAGAGAGACAGAGTCTGGCTCAGATGCTGGCAGTTCTCGCTGCAGTCTGCAGGTAGCGTCTCCTTTCAGGCCAGGATAGACGAATGTCACCGAGCAGTGATTCAGTTTGTGGTCAAAGGCTGGCACCGATTTTCGGTAAGTGAATGTGTTTAATTGTAGGCAGGGACATTACTGGATATTCTTGTGTAATTGCTACAGAATAATTTATGTTAAACTTTGTTATTGCTACAGAAGAATATTTATTTTATTATTTTACATTTACATTTTTCTTTCCCGGGGACCCTGTGACACCCATTGAAGAGCCATAGGCTGGATCTCTTAAGGTCTCACTGTTGGGTTTGTAAGGCCATGTTACTCCTAAATTTCTACCTTGTTCAAAGAGAAGATATAGAACAAAGTTCTGAGCTAATCGACCTGTGTGTTCTCCTTTTTTAAACAGAATCGATAAAGAATCGAAAATGGAACCGGAATCGTGAAAATCGTATCAATACCCATCCCTATTTGTCGGTAATGCGCAAAGTGGCCAACAATCCAGCAGCAGCGACCGATTGGCTGTTGGCGGTTAGCTCCGCCCTGTCGTCCAGCCAGCGCCTGTCCTCCTCTCTTGTCCTGATTGTGACTTATCTCATCATCATGGGTCAGGAAAACATCTGCCAGCTGGCTTTGAAAGCAAGCCAGGCTGTCGCTGCTGCCGACCCCTGCCAGGTAGATAACCCACACAACTGTTCTCTTAAATCTGTGGACTGAATATAAAGTAATGCATGTTGTTCCCTCTGACATGTAGATATGTTGTATGTGAGGCAGCTAGCTTGTGTTTGTCTTTCTAAGAGCAGGAAACACATGTTGATAACCTGGTGTTTTGGCACCAACACATGACTTTGAAATGGTTCAGATCAGCAGGAAGATAAAAGCTGTCACTGCTGTGTGATTGCTGCTGATCTGCTGCTGTATAAAGGGAGAGGTTAGGGAGTGCTCTAAGGGGACAGACCTCCCTCTGGACTCGTGTTGGAGTCACTAGCTGCAGATGAAGTGTGAAGTTTACCCCTCATTACTCAAGCGTGCACCGGGCCCCAGAGGATTCACCTTCTGCTCTAATTGCTCCCAGAGTGCTGCACACACTGATGTTTGGATGCACTGGTTGAAGGTTGTTGGCATATTTGAGTCCTCTGGAGATCTCTGCTCGCTCGTACTTGTCATGTTAAACGTGCAGCAGCAGGTCTTTGTTACAGGAAAAGCCAGAAGCTAACCACTATGAAACCTAAATGATGATTTACTGCAGTGATGTTGATTCAAAGTGATGTTTTTGGCTCGACAGCATTAAACGTGTCATCGCTCAGCTTTATTTTCTTTGCCCCTCCCTCTCGCTCTCGGGCCGTGCAGGTGAAGCAGTCGCTCTGCAACAGTTAAGGCTCGGAGTGCCATTAGGTGTGTGGTGGTAATTAAGCTGTGACACTGCACAGCAGCGTGGTGTATCTAAGGACCGTGATGCTGTCTCACTGTTTCCTTATTTGTAACCTGTCTCATACTAAAGTGTCAGGACTTCATGTGTGATCTATGAAGCTTTAACTGACTGCAGAGTACAAGATGGGCAGCACACATTTAGTATCACAAGGGCAGACTCAACCCTGCTCTATCTGTTTATGCTGAACATCCTGTGAAGCTGTCGGTTTGTGTGCACGTACAGGTCAGTGATGCAGCCTCTGTACGGTCTGACAAAGTGCATTTAATGTTTGGTTGGTGTGTTTGCTGATGTGGGTGTTTCCCTCTGCAGGTCCCGCCCCTCGTGCTGCTTCTTTTGTTCAAACTGACCAAAGAAAAGAATCCCGTCCTGGCTCACGCTGTTCTCACAAGCCTGCCAAACCTCGGCACTCATAAGGTACGCAGCACGACTAAGAAGACCCTGTACTGACTGTGAGCGTCTGGAGACGGGGCTGGAACATCAGCAGCACCTTTCTACTTCATCTGAGCGCTCACAGTGTGTTTTAGTCCATCATACACACATATGAGCTTTTATCTGTGGGGTCATCCAGGTCATGTAGTCTGAGGAGCTTCTCTTCATCCAGGAGGCTCCTAGAGTTTAAAAACCAGGGACCCGCGTGTCCCAAATACCAGCCTGTGAGCACAATCCACCAATAGCAGCGATAGATGTTAGTTTAGATTTTTGGGTGATTTAAGTTGCAAAGCCGTCATTTCAGTCTGCCAGGAGCTGCTCAGTTCAGAGCAACATGAGATCTTTGGTTGCCAGTAATTTGCTAATAGAACAGCCCCAGCTTTGTAATGAAATCATATAAACAGAGGTTACATGATCCAAAGGCTCCAATCTGGGACTGGAAGTACAATACAGTGGTTTGCAAAAGTATTCAGCCACCTTGAACTTTCGCACATTTTGTCACATTTCAGCCACAAACATGAATCAATTTTATTGGAATTCCAGGTGAAAGACCAACACAAAGTGGTGCACACGTGAGAAGTGGAACCAAAATCAGACATGATTCCAAACATTTGTTACAAATCAATAACTGCAAAGTGGGGTGTGTGTAATTACTCAGCCCCCTTTGGGCTGAGTGCAGTCAGTTGCCCATAGACGTTGCCTGATGAGTGCTAATGATTAAACAGAGTGCACCTGTTTCCCAAGCCTTGAACATCCCATGGAGCACTGTTCAAGCCATCATTCAGAAATGGAAGGAGTATGGCACAACTGTAAACCTACCAAGACAAGGCCGTCCACCTAAACTCAGGCCGAACAAGGAGAGCGCTGATCAGAAATGCAGCCAAGAGGCCCATGGTGACTCTGGACGAGCTGCAGAGATCTACAGCTCAGGTGGGGGAATCTGTCCATAGGACGACTATTAGTCGTGCACTGCTGTCAGGGACCAAGCAGTAAAGCATAAAGGACACAGGTGGTTTTAATTCAAAAAAGGGGTTTTATTGACCCAAAAATATGAAAATATATTTAACAAAGCCAAAACTTAAACAGGCAGACCAATAAAAGAGGTCAACTCAATAGACTAAACTCAAGATAATAATTAACAAAACCTCAAACAACCATATGACAAACTGACCTGCTGAAATGACACACAGGTAGTGATGGCCCGCTTGAAGCTGAAGCTCCGGTGCGTGTGTCAAAAAAATCAACACACTGCTTCAGAAGCACCGTGTCGAAGCTTGATTCGTTTGGCCAGAGTCACGTGATCGGGGACGTCCGAAGCTTCATTTAGAACCTAACTGCTTCGGTATCTGATTCAATGGTTTATAAGGAAGTGAATCATTCGCGGGATTTGTGGAGTGTTTTGATGGTGACAGATAGCAAACCACTGATCATTCCACTGAGAGATTTGGAGCCAGCGAGGAATAGAGGAGGTTCTGTTGTGTGGGAGAATTTTGAGTGGATTTTGGTCAATCGGGTGGGTTTTCCAGCTTTGTGTTCTGGCCGTTTGCTTTTGTTTTGTGCGTGTTTATTATATCTGAAAACGGGAAAAAGGTAAAATGTCAAAAATCTGCTTCCATAATATAAATATCATTAAATAACTTTAGAAAAACTTCCACTTGACTCTTTACATGTAATGTTGTAAAAATATATATTTTATTGTTTAATTAATCTGAAAATGTTAGTCTGCCAAATGTGCAGCAATTGAATTTATTTATTCTCTTTAGCTGATAGTTTGTGAGGCCCAGGTAGACTGTACAACTGCATCTCTACCAGTTTCTGTGCGCTCCAGCCTCTTCTGTGCCATGTGAAGGGATGTTCCTTAAGGCAGGAGAAATGATCTCCACGAAAAGGAACAGGTTCGGCCATCGCACATTAGAACAAATTCTCTTTTTAAATAAAAATGAAAAAGGGTTACCTTAAATGCATCATGTTTGTAATTTGCAATTTCATAAGCATTTTTCTTTTCCATTTCACAATCAATTCTACCCCCAGGTCAAAAATATGTCTGGGAAAATTTCCCTGATATAATATTATTTATAAATACACCTGTCTAGCTGTTAATTGCATAAGTGCATGGAGGCAGGACCTCAGAGCAGAAGCATACTCCATAATGTGTTGTACATTATTATATGTATATATTATATGTAACGTGGTATTTTTCAATTATTGTATTTACTAACATCAAGAAGTCACAAGCAAAGAAAGACCACACCATGGTGCATGTTTAAACAAGGAGAGTTTACTGGTCAAAACTATTTATTAAACAAATAAAACACATTTTTTAACCACCAAAAAAATACACGTTCAAAGCAACAGCGGCCCAATATCAGACAGAACTCCACTCTGTAGAGAGAGCAGTCATTATGAAGCAGTTGGTTTTATTTTGTGGATTCAAGCTGCTCTTTGTATTTTTGGCCACCAGATGTCACCAGAGAGGACGTGTGTTGAAAAGCTTCGAGTAATGAACCGTTTTTCAATACAGGCTTCAGAAAGCTTCATTTGGTAGTGATGGCCCGCTTGAAGCTGGCGCTCCGGAGCGTGTGTCGAAAAAAACAACACACTGGTTCAGAAGCACTGTATCGAGGCCTGCTTCGTTTGGCAAAAGTCACGTGACCAGTGACGTCCGAAGCTTCATTACGCACGTAACTGCTTCGGTACCTGATTCAAACGGATATAAGGAAGTGAATCATCCACGGGATTTTGAGTTGATTTTGCTCAATTCATTTTATCTGCCGAAGTGAAACACCTGAAATGTCCAAAATCATGTTTTCATAATGTAAATATCATTACAGCATATGACTTTAGGAACACTTCCATGTGAATTAAAGCTGATGAAGACTACAACAATGTATTTGACACTATACGTACATTACATTGCTACAGTTTAGAAAATCATTTTGTTTATTGTTTTTGGGTGATAGTCTGCAGGACCCAGGAATACCTGCATATCTACCAGCTTGCAGTGTAGTTCCTGCACTCCACAGCCTCTTCTGTTCCATGCAAGTGGATTTTCTCCAGGGCAGGAGAAACTATTTCTAAGAAAAGAAACAGACTCAGCCAGCGCACAGTAACACTAATCCTCTTTTTAAATGTAAATAACAAAAGGGCTACCTGACATGGATCATTATGCCTGAAACGCCAGCATCTCAGGTTAAACCTCACAACATGTCGTCAAACACCATGCAGCTAAAACAGTACCTGGGAGCAGGGCCCTGTTTCAGGAAGCCGGTTTAGAAAACTCAGAGTGAAAAACGATACTCAGGGTTGAGTAACCCCGAACTGTCCAACTCGGAATATTCGGTTTCAGAAAGGCTGATAACAATTAGTTCAATCAACGCGGAGTTGCTTTAACCCCAAGTTAAGCGCGCGGACGAGGATACATAAAGCCCTGATTAGTGGAGCACAGATTAAGCGAGTCACCATGGAGACGGAGGGAAAGAAGGCGTGGTCAATGTATTTTACAGCGCTTGAGGCCGAAATTCTGATGGCAGCATATGCCAATAACATGCAAATTTTGCAGAAAAAAAGTAACACAGCCTCAGCTGCGAAAGAAAGAGAGCATGCATGGCAAAACATAGCCGACAGAGTCAATGCGTGAGTGTTAATTTAAACATTGATCTAGGGATTTCCACCCATTTAACACGTTATTTTATCATATGTTATTTTATTTGTTATTTTATACATTTTATTTTGTGATGTGATGTGAGCGCAGGTGCAACCCAACAGGCCCCAAACGTTCCTGGCAGCAAGTAAAAATGAAATATAAAAATATAGTCCAAACAGGTAAGGTGTAATTGTATTATGAGCCATAGTGCTTGGTCTGTTTGTCCCATGTAAATCAATTGCAGTTAGAGGCTACATTAATTTTCTTTCTGTAAGCACTTATTGAAATTATCTGAGCACATTACAAGTACATATTTGCTTACTCTGTATGCTCAAATGTGACCCGTTATAGCCAACAGAAAAAAAGCGGAGGCCCGAAAAACAGGTGGGGGTCCTCCACCACCACCACTCAGAGGCTGAGCAGTTGGCCCTCAGCCAAAACAGTGGGCGCCCTGTGGCCGAAGGCATCTCTGCGGGGACATCCTCTGAGTCAATAACCCCGCAAGACACAAGTGCCTACATAGGGGGTAAATTCAAAATAATACATGATGTGTGTAACTCCCTCCAAGTTGAAAAACGAACACAAGGCGTTCTTGATTTACTGGCATTTATTGCACACGGGCGCCACCAACGATGCCACCAGAGATGCCGTAACGATGCCGTGAGAACTCATTGGCCGCATTAACTTGCAGGGGTTAAATGAAACGCTTCTTGTAGTGTCACTCTTTCCCATAGTCGAACACTCCGTTGCATGCGTCTACATGTTTCTACCACCACCAGAGAGAGACGAAAAGCATGCTGCGCTCTACCGAGTGTAGCGTGTACCAGAATATGCCGTCGACCTCAAACAACAGACTAAACATTGGTTCCACCCCGGAAACATTCTGTAAACCCTTGTAAATGTATTTACACCAACAACATACATTACATCACACACATATATTAACAATAAAGTATTTCACTTATTCATTGTAACTTGAACCATAAAATTGTCTTAAATTGCATAACTGCTGCTGACGGCAGCCACACTCCCACCAAATCATTAATGATTTTTCAACTGAACCTCGTTGTAAAGGCAAGTGTATACAGTCCCTTAGTCACATAGATCACAGAGACAAGAATTCTGAACTATTCAGCTTCAAGTAGGGTAACTGTTTTATGGATGTAAATCTGCATGCTCCAGCTGACCTCCCACTCTCAACACACCCTTTTCATCCAAGAAAGGATTCAGTTTGTGCAACCTATTTGCACGATCTCTTGTTGTTGTCTGCTTCGATTTCAGATCTTTGATTTCTTCAGAAAACAGTTCGTTTTGAACAGTAGCTATGATGAAAAGCTCTGCCTCTTTCCTCTCGTCAAGACTGGTGACTTCGTTTGTTCTGTACGTCAGACCTTTCAGCTCTTTGACGTATCGCTTGAGTCGTGCAATTGCTTTAACTAGCCTTGTCCAGTTTGAGAATCTTGAGAAATGATTGAGCAACGAATCTTCTGTGGTCAGTGTCTTATGGACAAAAGTCTTACGAAGTTCTGGATCTTCAGCTCCCAACTCTCCCACCTTAATGTCATCAGCAGGAAGTTTATCCTGCCAGAGAAAATCTGGACCGGTGAACCAGCTGGAAGTAATTAGTCCCTTTGCTGTCAGACCCCGTGATGCATGGTCAGCGGGATTGTTCTCAGAAGTCACATATCTCCATTGGTCTGGATCGGAACCTTCTTGGATACGCTGAATGCGATTTGCCACAAATATGTGAAACCTTCTAGCCTCGTTGTTGATGTATCCAAGAACAACCTTCGAATCTGTCCAAAAGAATTCTTTGGCTTGAACTTCCAACTCCCTTTTAAGCAGGTCACTCGTTCGCACGGCAATAACTGCTGCTGATAGCTCAAGCCTGGGTACTGTGGTGACCTTTGTAGGAGTCACCCTGGCTTTGCCAATAACTAGAGAGCAGTGGACTTGGTTTGAAACACTGATTGCTCTCAAGTAAGAACATTCACCGTACCCTTTAACACTCGCATCTGAGAAATGATGCAGTTCATATCTTTCGACCTTCTCAAAACCTTCTGGGAGATAACAGCGCTGAATTTTGATGTCAGCCAGGTTCCTTAAATCCAATAGCTAAGACGTGGTTTGAGCTCTTCTGACAGTGGTTCATCCCATCCAACCTTGTCTTGACACATCTGTTGGAGTATTTGCTTTCCAACCAGAACAAATGGTGCCACAAAGCCGAGAGGGTCATAGATGGATGCCACAGTTGATAAGACTCCTCTTCTAGAAAGTGGGCGTTCATCCACAATCACTCTGAAATGGAACTGGTCTGCAACAATGCACCATTTGATTCCCAGAGCTCTCTCAATTTGGGACTCACCAAGAACCAAGTTGCGGTTTCGTACTGAATCTGCACGTTCACTCTCTGGAATGGATGCAAGTACCTCATGATCGTTAGAAATGAATTTGTGAATTCGCAGTTTGCCAGCACTGCAGAGTTGCCTTGCTTCCTTTACTAACTTAATGGCTTCATCCTTGGTTGCGACACTTGTGAGCCCATCGTCCACGTAAAAGTTTCGTTCAATGAACTGAATGGTCGTTTCACTGTAGTGACCATGTCCTTGGGCAGCAACATGTTTCAACCCAAAGTTTGCACAACCAGGGGAAGAGGCAGCTCCAAATAGATGCACTCGCATGCGATAGACTGATGGTTGAGCCTGGAAGTTTCCATCGTCCCACCAGAGAAATCTCAAGTAGTCCTGGTCCTCTGCTTTGACGTGAAACTGATGGAACATACGCTCGATATCGCACATTATGGCAACTTGTCCCTTGCGAAAGCGACAGAGAACACCTATCAGGCTGTTCGTTAATTCTGGTCCGGTAAGAAGGTGATCATTTAGTGACACGCCTTCAAATCTTGCTGAGCAGTCGAATACAACCCGTATTTTTCCTGGCTTGTGTGGGTGATACACCCCGTGATGAGGAATGTACCACACAGGACTGTTGTTAATTTCTCCTCTTGGGGCCTTTTCTGCATCCCCATTTGTTATGATTTCACTCATAAAGGTCGTGTAGTCCCTTTGATATTGTTTGTTCTTTTCAAATCTTCCTTTCAAACATCGAAGCCTATGGACTGCACACGTCTTATTGTCTGGGAGATTTGGTCGATCTTTCTTGAAGGGGAGCGGCATTTCACAGTGACCATCCGCCTTGATTTTGATTCCTTCTTCCATGATGGTTAGGAAACGCAAGTCTTCCTGAGATAGATTAGCATCCTCTACTCTTCTCTCACTGAAGTCAGACTCAAGCATCCTCAGCACATCTGGCGGTGAAATGAACTCCTTGACTTGGGTTCGACATATATATTTCACTTCGTTTGTGAGCTTCTTAGATGTCTGGAGGTGAGGTTTCACTGACTTCATGACAATCTTGTGACTGCTTCCTATAGCATCACCATAGTCGACACATGGGCTAACACAACCGACTATGCTCCATCCAAGATCTGTCCTTTGAGCAAATGGCTCATTGTCTTTACCTGGGACGACCTCTCGGGGCAGCAAAGCCTGTGGACAGTTGTATCCTATGAGAAGCCCTACATCGCACTCAATCAATGGAGCGATCTCCTCTGCAAGATGCTCTAGGTGTGTCCAAGCTCTTGCCGTTCTTGGTGTAGGAATGTGACTTAGATTGGCAGGGATGAACTCTCTTGAATAGGTTACAGGGAGAGAAATCTTCTTTGATGAATAGAAACCTCTCACCTGCAGTCCAACTAACCTTTGACTCGGGATGATTGTATTTCTGGATGAAAGTGTGGAGAGTTTTAACTGCACAGCCTCCCCTTTCATTTCCAGAGCTTCTGCCTTATCTTGCATAATGAATGTGGTATCGCTTTGGTTGTCAAGTAGTGCATATACAAGAATTTCATTCTCTGGGTTACTTGATGTAGATAGCCAAACTGGGACAACCGTAGAGGAGTACATGCTGTCCATACCTTGCACTACTCTGTTTGACGTGGCTTCATTTGATGGTTCAGGAGTATGTTTGCTCTCTGTTCCTTCCGTTGACTTAGCATATTTCGAGTTTTTTACACTCTCCCCATGCTCATCACTGCCTTTCTCTCTTCTGGTTGCTCTTTCACGGTCTTCATGTAAACATGTTGGGTGTTTTTCCTTACATGTCTCACAAAGACTCCTTCTTTTGCAGGTCCTTGAGAGATGTCCTGGTTGTAAACATCCAAAGCACAACTTCCTTGTCTGAACAAACTTAACGCGTTCCTCAACTGGTCTTTCCCTGAACTTCCAGCATGTCTGTATGCCATGATTGCATCTTTCACAAAAAGTGCATTTCTTACGTTCTGCATTCTCTTCAGAGTTGCTCGCAAGCACCTTTGCACCAATGTTTCGTGCCTTTGTTATCTTTACCTTTTCACCATCATTAAACTTCAGGGCATGAAGAGAAGTCACTGGGTTGCAAGCTATTTTTGCTTCCTTTGTGATGAATTCCACGAACTGACTGAAAGTAGGAAACACATTACAAGTTTCTTCTATCTCAATCACCTTCCTATTCCAACTGGCCACCAGCCAATCTGGCAGTTTTGTTAGAAGTTTTTGATTTTCATCACAGTCGTTCAATACTTCCAGACCCTTAATCTGGGACATTGCAGCCTGGCAGCCTCTAAGGAAGTCTGAAAAATCCCTCAGCTCAACACTGTCTTTGGGTCCGATTTTGGGCCATGCGGCAAGCTTATCCTTGAAAGCTTTAGCTATCACAAATGAACTTCCAAACCTTTCTTCCAGGATGTCCCATGCTGAGTTGTAAGCTGTATCCGTTCCTAATAGGAAGTAGCTTTCAATGGCCTTTTTTGCAGGTCCGCCAACATATTTACGAAGGTAATAGACTCTTTCCCCTACTGGAATGTTTTTCCTACCTATCAGGGTTTGAAATGACATCTTCCAATCGCTATACCTTAGTGGATCACCCATGAAGATAGATGGTTCAGGTGTTGGGAGACGGCTTACATTAATAGACTCTGCTATTGCTTCAGCGAGGACTGTGATACTATCTGCTTGGTGTATCACGGGATGCTCACGTGGACTCCTTACAACTCCTGGAGATCTATGTTGTTGAGCTGCGTGGTTATGAAGTAACTCTGTTATTTCCTCATCCGAGCTTATGTCTTGTTCATAAACTTGGAGTCGTGCCTTCGCCGCACTTAGCTCCTTAACAGTCTGTAAGCGCTCTATTTGTCTGCGTTTCTCTTCCAGTGCTTTCTTTCTTGCCACATTTTCTTCCTCTTGTAATGCAATCTTCTTTCGATTTTCTTCTTCAAGACTTTCAAGTTCTTGTTGCTCACATTCTATCTCTTGCAGGACCTTTAGTGCAGCTTGTGTAGCAGCTAGCTCTGCTACGGCCTCTTGTCTCTTAATGGAGGAAAGGCTTGACTTTTGTGACTTTATGCTGGAACTGCTTGCAGAGCTTAGACTTCTTTGAGAGCCCTTACTTGTGCCTTGAGAAGCTGAAGATGAAAACACTGAACTAGACTCAGGCCAGACTAAATCCTCTATCTGAACGTCTTCGTTATCTTTATTCTGAAGGTAAGTGGTTGCATTGTCCAAGATTATTTTGTATACCGCGTCACAGGTGTCTGCCCTACGACAGATCTCACTCTCTGGGGAAGCACATTTGCGCAAATCTTCATATGCGTGTTTCACATCTGCTGATGCACAACTTAACTTACACATCAAATCCTTCACAACCTCAACAGAGGGGGCTCCCTTTATCATTTTCTTAGCTTGCTTGGCGTTTGCTTTCCATTTATCATAAGTTGTAGTGAAACGATGCTGAAGTTTTTTTGACTTATCATCATGCAGTTGCTGAGCCTTTTCAGTAAGCTTTCGAGGTCTTTGACTTCTTCGTGGCTCTTCTTCACATGACTGCTGTACATTTGTGGCACTACTATCCTCAAGTAAGTCGCCGTTCTTAGTTTCATATTCAGTTGTTTGATCCATTCTGCGATGTTTACTTATTACTTGGCACAAAATAAATTCTAGCTATACCTTTAACAGACATGCGGTTTAACAACAGACCAGCTCAATTGCCTGAAATATTAATAGCTACAAGCTTAACCTTGTCTTTAGGTGAACTTGTCCAAAACATCAAGAATGGATAATACCTTCAAGATTTTACAACACCTTAAACCTTAATAAAATATCTGAATGAATACCATCTTGAGTCGTATAAATATGGTGAACTTTGTTCCTAAACCAACAACACATACGACGCAGCACTTAATTCTACAACACTTCTAGCATCCAAATAACACGAATAGGTAAAATGACTTCACCTATAAAAAATCTTATTAGACAGAACCATGAACTTAGAAAGGAGATATGCAGAGCACCAGATTACTTTCAGTTCTTACAGTGTTCCGTTAAACAGTCGTCAAAGTTGACCCACTTCTTAACATTTAACTTGTTTTAAATGCATCACTTAAAGGATCGTCCATGTAAACTTCAACTGTTTGCTGCTTAGGTTAACTGGCGTATGCATAGTCTTATCTGTCTGATGCTAGCGTGCGATGAATTTCTTCTTGCTCAGTGGATGACGACACCGCTACTCGTCTCCTCGCCTCATGCCGAGCAGACTGAGTTCTCACTGTAACTCCCTCCAAGTTGAAAAACGAACACAAGGCGTTCTTGATTTACTGGCATTTATTGCACACGGGCGCCACCAACGATGCCACCAGAGATGCCGTAACGATGCCGTGAGAACTCATTGGCCGCATTAACTTGCAGGGGTTAAATGAAACGCTTCTTGTAGTGTCACTCTTTCCCATAGTCGAACACTCCGTTGCATGCGTCTACATGTTTCTACCACCACCAGAGAGACGAAAAGCATGCTGCGCTCTACCGAGTGTAGCGTGTACCAGAATATGCCGTCGACCTCAAACAACAGACTAAACATTGGTTCCACCCCGGAAACATTCTGTAAACCCTTGTAAATGTATTTACACCAACAACATACATTACATCACACACATATATTAACAATAAAGTATTTCACTTATTCATTGTAACTTGAACCATAAAATTGTCTTAAATTGCATAACTGCTGCTGACGGCAGCCACAATGTGCATACATCCTTTCTTCACAGTCACCTTTGCAGTGCTGCTCATTCATTTGATAAACTCTTTACCATAATGAATTATTTTGTAGTGAAGTTATTTTCCGACTGATTTTGCCTTCCCTCAGTCTTGGTTGTCTTTGAGAGCATAATGACAATGAAGTGTAAGGTGATTGGTATGTTTGTTAATTACCATTTGGTCCCTTGTAAGTTATAAGTGACCTGTATAAACCTCATATTCTATCAGTTGATGGTGATGGTGTACTGCATCTGGTGCAGCCTCCTGTTGAGCCAGACCAACATGCAGTTGTGAGTAATACTCCACAGATTATATGAGGTTACAGTAGAACAGCAATGTTGTTTATTTCTCTACTGCAGGAAAATAATGAAGAAACATTGACAGCTGTTACAGAGGAGGAAGCAACAGAGACACTTTATGAGGTGTACATCTTTTAATACTTTGTGTACAGGAAATACAGGCGACCAATAAAGCCAGTTGAACAGAAAATCTGTTTATTCGTCTTTCAACATGTTGAGGTGATGGGTCAAAAGAAATGATTGTGACATATGGTGTCTCTGACTGCTCTTCCATCTTGTATGTCCGTGGGAGGGTCAGGATGTTCATGGTTTGGATCACTGCTGATGTTTGGTCCAGAAGGACAGTGTTCTCCTCTAATTGTGGCAATGTTGTGAAGAATCACACATGCCACAATAATGTCACATGCCCTTTCTGGGGTGACCCTGAGTCTTTGCAGGCACTGGAACCGGGCCTTAAGCATTCCGATAGTCATTTCAGTTCTGGCTCTTGTCCTGCAATCAGCCAGATTATATCGCTGCTGTGGGCCCGGTTCAGGGTCAGAGTAAGGGGTAAGCAAATAGGGTAAACATGGATACCCCCTATCACCAAGCAAGTAGCCAGTGAACTCTCCTAAGACAGAAGGATACACTTCAGTTCAAATGTCCCTGAAGCAATTGGTCTTTATATATTTTACAGTATTCTCAACTCACCATGTCCAAATTTTGTGCTCAGTGTACATTCACGGAATATTTGTGAGTCATGGACAGAGCCTGGCCACTTGGCTTCCACATTTGTGATAATGTTGGCAGCATCATATATGATCTTCACAGTGCAGAGAACACAAATTAGCATCCATTACTATAATGAAATAATTTGTTAGTTTGAAATGCTACAGGGAACTATGTACCTGCACATTAATGCTGTGGAAAGATTTCCTGTTCACATAGTCTCCTTCATTTACTGAAGGAGCAATGATTGGAATGTGAGTGCCATCTATACAGCCAATCACGCCTGGGAACCCTGAAAATAAATGTACAATTTAAGTAGTAGTCCAAGTATCACCACATCATAAATTAAGTTTTGGTCATCCTGATACCTGCAATTTTGTGGCATCCCTCTTTGATAAATCTTGTGGGTCTGTGACCGGGGAACACCACAAACGAGTACAGGAGACGTTTCAGTGCAACTGTAACATTCCTGACTGCCCGACAGACGGTAGCCTTGGAAACGTGCTCAGCATCACCAATATTATACAGAAAGCTCCCGTTTGCAAAAAACCAAAGTGCAATACAAATAATATGTACAGAACTGAGAGCATGTCCGCGATGTGTCACATGCGTAATATATGGCCTGAGGATGTTATCCAAATAACTTATAGATTGTGCTGAGAAACGGTAACGTTCGCACAGGAAATCATCAGGAAATGATAAAATGTCCAAACGCGCTCTGATCACTCTCTCCCGGCGGAGAGCTCTGCGGAGAATTTGGGCTTCACGATCTACTGGCTCTTCAAGGAAGGGACACGCCATGTCCGACACTTCCTACTGTCAGGTTTCCGACAAAGGGGCGGAGACAGTCAGGGTTAGTTGTAGTAAACCTACTAGGGGGCAGGTTAGCTTCACGGAGTGTGTCGTCATAGTGACTCACTGAGGCTTCATCTGAACTCGCTTTGTGAAACCGAAAACCCAGAGTTTTCGTTAACTCAGGGTATACTTACTCAGTTTTTCCACTAAACCGGCTTCCTGAAACAGGGCCCAGGTTTACGGATTCTGCATACAAACGTAAACACAGAGCGCGGACCCGACGCGTCAGAATCAGATTTTGGTGCGTCGTCGGGTCTGCGCTGTTTGCCTCTTTTTTTTCTTCGCTGGCTTCTGCAGCTGCAGGTTTCATAACTCTCTGTTTACATCTCTAATTAAGTCTCACATGTGTCAGCTTTCTTGTAATAGATACGAAATTATGGATATATACTGATACATGACCAGAATTGTAATATTTCTGACTGAGGCAAAACTTTCCAGATTCCAATCAAATTGAATCGGATCCTGTATCGAATCAAAAGGATTCTACAAATCGGTAACGATGCAGCCGTACTCAGCTTCCTAAGCATTTTCCCTTTCCAGTTCACAATCAATCCCACCCCTAGGTCAAAAATATGTATAGGACAATTGGCCTCATCTAATATTTTGTATGAACCTGTCCAGCTGTCCAGTGATTAAACGACAAGTAGATGGAGGCAGGACTTCACAGCAGGGGCATACTCCATAATGTGCTGTGTGTTATCATATGTATATTATATATATTGCTCACTTATTGTATTTACCAACATCAAGGAGTTATGAGCAAATAAAGGCCACACCATAGTGCATGTTTAAATAGGGAACGTTTATTGATCAAAATGTATTACGCAAATACGCATTACATTTTTTCAGCCCCCCAATCGAGAAAACAAAACCAATTACATGTTCAAAGCAACGGAACGGTGGCCCAATATCAGAGAGAACTCCACTCTTGAGTGAGCAGTGATAATTGAGCAGTCCGTTTTATTTTGCAGATTCAAGCTGCTCTTCAAAATATTCGCCACCAGATGTCACCGGAGAGGACTGTGTTGAAAAGCTTCGAGTAATGAACCGTTTTTCAATACAAGCTTCAGTGCTTCGGAAAGCTTCATTTGGCCATCACTACACACAGGGGAACTTAAATACTGGTTTAGCTAAACCAAATGACACACACGGGGGAAAACAAGATGGCTGCCATATAACCAACTAATACAAAACATTTAAACACACATGAAACACCCCCCAGGCAATGAAGCATGTGGTGCAATCCAATTAGGCTGTCAGTGGTACTTCAGGTCTCCTTCAGGTCTCTCAGCCCTTTGCTACACCTTTTGCCAGACAGGAGGAGAAGCCAACCCCCAGGTAACTCAAACAAAGAAAAGATGTATTAATATAACATAAAACGGAACTTTGACCTTGCAAGGTTAATATGTGTGCACGCCATATAAACATTGGAAGGTGTGATGGAAAAATAAATACATTTAATAAAGAAACAATATTGAACAATAAGAATATTTTAAAGTAGTGACTGTAAATTAAACTAAAGTGAATCAACGGGTGGTGAGGTGTGGCGCTTACCATGTGTGGCATGCCATCACAACTGCACAAAGTTGTGCTTTATGGAAGAGTGGAGAGAAGAAAGCCATTGTTAACAGAAAACCATAAGAAGTCCCGTTTGCAGTTTGCCACAAGCCATGTGGGGGACACAGCAAACATGTGGAAGAAGCTGCTCTGGTCAGATGAGACCAAAATGCAAAATGCTCTGTGTGGAAAACTAACACTGCACATGACTCTGAACACACCAGCCCCACTGTCAAATATGGTGGTGGCAGCATCATGCTCTGGGGGTGCTTCTCTTCAGCAGGGACAGGGAAGCTGGTCAGAGTTGATGGGAAGATCTTGGAAGAAACCTCTTGGAGTCTGCAAAAGACTTGAGACTGGGGCGGAGGTTCACCTTCCAGCAGGACAACGACCCTGAACATAAAGCCAGGGCAACAATGGGATGGTTCAAAACAAAACATATCCATGTGTTAGAATGGCCCAGTCAACGTCCAGATCTAAATCCAATCGAGAATCTGTGGCAAGATCTGAAAACTGCTGTTCACAAACTCTGTCCATCTAATCTGACTGAGCTGGAGCTGTTTCAAAGAAGAATGGGCAAAGATTTCAGTCTGTAGATGTGCAAAGCTGGTAGAGACAGACCCTAAAAGACTGGCAGCTGGAACTGCAGCAAAAGGTGGTTCTACAAAGTATCGACTCAGGGGGGTGAATAATTACGCACACCCCACTTTGCAGTTATTGATTTGTAAAAAATGTTTGGAATCATGTCTGATTTTCGTTCCACTTCTCACGTGTGCACCACTTTGTGTTGGTCTTTCACGTGGAATTCCAATGAAACTGATTCATGTTTGTGGCTGTAATGTGACAAAATGTGTGCAAGTTCAAGGGGGCCGAATACTTTTGCATCCCACTGTATTTTACCTACACATACATTCTTATATTTAGACAACACCTGAGGGATAAAACAAACTGTAAATGTCTCCAGCTGGTGTTAACAGCACCACTAACACATCTGTGCTGATGGGGTGTGTGTATCTGTGATCTACAGCTCATGTCTGTCACATCAAATGCAGCTGAGTTTATGTAGCTCCATAAAGCACAGCTGATCGTCCTGCGCTGTTTGTGGTCCTGAAATGAACCTAATAAACAAAGATGTGTGTTTGAGGTTTATCAGTGTAAAAGCAGAGATCAGACTGATGTCCATCAAATCTCTGTGACGCCATCTCTGTGCACAAATGAATGGCACAATATCAAGAGCAACAAATCAAACACTGCATTAAACAAACTGTGCTAAATATTAGCACCATTAGCAGGGCACTGTGTGTGGCAAATGTTGGTAAATCAGTTTGTGCACATAACTGAAATGTTCCCCTCTCGATGTTTAGCACTTTGACAAAGGAGCAAAGAGAAATTCCCACGTCTTCCACACAGTTTTCTCTGTGTGAACACAGACAGTGTTTCTTGTACCCAGTTTGTAGGAGCTGGGATTGGACTCCACCACAGCAGCCTCTGTGTGGGATAGATGCAGTGCTCTGTAGTATAAAGCACTCTGTCAGTGAGCTGGACTCTCCAAACCAGCAGTCATCGTCTAACATCTGCCTTCTTCAGCTGTAACCGTGTGTTTCTCTTGTAAACTTGGCTCTGATCATATGTGCTGTAATATTCCAGCTTTGCTTCCCGATCGTGCTGCACAGTCTGCACATGCTGGCCGGCTCCCCCAAGCTGAGAGCAGTGGGACTGCGCCTCATGACCGCTCTGTGGAAGAAACAGGTTTGCAATAATAACGCATTACTATAAATGTCATATTCATGTGTTCAAAGCTTCTGTTTGTCTTTGATTGTGTGCTGCTTTGGTCATGTCTGTAAGGACCGGGTCTACCCAGAGCTGCAGCGTCTAATGAGCCAGCAGGACAGCAGGGTGGTGCTGGGGAGGGACGCCCAGTGGGAGCAGATCCTGGCCAGGGCCGCCTGTGTCAGGGACATCTGCAGAGAGAGGTGGGTCCTCCCATACTTACAGAAACAGTGGGCACTTCCTACATTCACTGGTTCATTCATTCAGTGGACTTTGCATGCACAGTGCAGACAGTGTGAGCTTCCAACACCAGGATTCTTCATCTTCCCTTCTAATGAGTAATAATCACTGACTGGACTCTTCATAGATGTTTCTGCTCAGCAAGCTGATGAAAGTTCAGAAAAATAGAAATATTTGTTTTTTCAGTCACATCACATCAACTTTGCTTGTTAAGATAAATGAATGCACTTTGTAGCTTTCCAGTGAATGAAGCCTCAGCTCGACGCTCCACTGAGTCCCTGTTTCTCCAAAAATCAGCAGGAGTCCAGTTTTAAATATTTCCGTACAAATGTCCAGAGCAGCTACACGTGCCTGAATCCAGAAGGATCAAAGTCTTACAAAGTTCAGTTCAAACAGAGAGACTGAGAGGCAGCTAACTTCCTGTCTCTGCCAGACTATCAAAATAAAAGCATACATTTGAAGCAAAAGAAATCCAACTATGTCAGTCTGTAAGCACTGCTTCCCATATAATACAACTCTAAGCAAGTGAGCCATAACTTTATAGTTTTAACCTTTAACCCAAAAACTATGTTGATCATATAAACTCCACAAACTGCATCCAGGCTCCTGCACACGTCCTTTACATGTTAGCTGCTAGCTAATGCTTGTCAGTTTTTGTGAACTGGCCTTTATGTGTGTTGATGAAATAAAACGATGATTTTATTTGATTATTTCCTTTGTTCTAACCAGCTGGTGCACACTGTCCATCCTCCCGGGGCCTGTTACGCCTGCTAACATGTACATGCAGCTTTTTTAGCAGCATTAGTGAAAACCTGGGAAACCCTCTGGATGGATGCTACCGTACAAATTTAGCAAATCATTGAGCTGTTTCTTGTTTTCACAAATGCTTACGTTTGCTTTTATTGTAAAACATTTGCAGCCATAAGAGTTTGCAATGATAAGAAGCTGTGTTTGGCATTTACTTACTTACACGTGTCCTGGCACTTTTAATGCTTTTTTCTTAAATAAAAATGGTAACAAAATTAGAAGAAACACATTTCCCACTTTGTTCACGCTGATGTGTGTGTTAACCAGGCCTTACCAGCATGCAGGGGACATGGTGGCTAAACCTCCTTAGGAAACTCAACTCCTTTGGAGTCAGCACACCCATCATGATGACTTTTTACTACGTCTTCCTGAAATAGGGTTGCCAACCGTCCCTTAAAATACGGAATCGTCCCGTATTTAGAAACAAAAGTACACGTCCCGTATTGAGCTAATAAGGGACGCACTTTGTCCCGTAATACAGTGAGAATCAAAAGTGGTCTATAACTTTTAATGGAATTAATGCTTTGTTTGAAAACATAATTCCCAGCCCCTCTCCTGCTTTGTGACCAATGAGCTGACAGCACACTTATGACAATTCGAGTATGACAATTCAGATTACCGCTCATCTCATTGGTCGAGGAAAGGTCGCTTGCGGAGAAAATACCGGAAGACAACAGATGACCACAACAAGAAGCATGGCCAACAGGGAAACAAACGCCGACACTGCGGTGCAAGTCTCGGACGACAGTACACCTAAAGCTGGGCAGACACTGTGCGACTTTTTCAATCACGTTATTCAGCTCCTGCTCAAACTGCACGACTGACTCGCAGGGGTTAGAAGTTGGTAGGTCACGATGCAGGTCTCACACTATACCGCCCGATGCTCTGATGCGACCTGAGTGCTCACACTGTGCCTCCATAACATGAAGGTTATAACAGAAAATCTGTCGCTCTCCCTGTCTTTCACTCACACAGACACACAAACCACCACCATCAACTTTGCTAAATTGCTAATGAAAAACATTGATCAGGCAGCTGTGATTGAGCAGCAATGTAAATCCAACTATGTTCACGGTTGTTGTGGTCGTGATAATTTTGTGATGCCACATCGAAAAGGCTCGGATGAGCTTTCCAAAGTTCCACAAGTTGTGCCTCCATCGCTTGTGTCCAGATCACACGCTGCACAGCTGTGCTGCTCCGTCTTTTTCACCAACGTTTACGTTTGCGCGTGAGCAGTGTGAGCGGCTGTGGTGAGACCCTCACGAGCGATTGATGATCGGGAGCTGGTCGTGAGGTGTTAATCACTTCTCCTTACCCCACGTATACTACACGACGCACGATGAAGGCCAAAATCGGGCCGATCGCCAAAACCGTCGCACGACTCAAAAATCGTCTCAAAATGGGCCTAAAACCGCACAGTGTGAGCCCAGCATTAGAGCAGCAATATTTGTTCCCCTCAGAGAAAGGGAAGAATGGGAAAAGGAAAACACCTGGCTGGAAAAAGTTAATATGGGCATGTGCAGTGAATATCAGCGCTATGTGGCCAGAAGTGTGATAATATAATTTATTTTGTGTAATAAACAACTGCAAGGATAGATAGTCATCTATTTGTTGTAATCAATACATAAAAGTAATACATAGATGAATAATGATGATGAGTTATGATGCGTAATCATGGGAACAAGTGGGTTTACAAACAGGAGCAGCTGATTAGCTTTAGAAAAGCTGAAATAATACCTCAACTGAAGCCAATTGTACTAAATGCACTAAATGTGCACTGTTACAAGAATATTTTTCTTTCTATTGTTTTCTATTATTTTAAGTTAAGCAGGACAGAGTTCTTTTAAAGAAAGATTTACTTATATTCTCAAAAGTTAAGCATGACAGGCTTCTGTTTAAGAAGGAGACCTGTTTTACTGTGTTAATGTTGTCATTTTGAGCTAAAAATAAATGGCTAAATGATCATTTGTTTCCCATGTGTTCATATCACAAAGAATAGAATATGCATCTACTTAAATCAACTTCAAGTCAAATGGTTAAAAAAAATAATTTCACACACAAAAAAAGAGCTAGAAAATTCACCACACTGGGAAGGGTGAAGACAACTGGGTTGCCCGGCCCTGGCCACGAGGTGTCCCTTATTTATTTTTCAGGGAGTTGGCAACCCTATCCTGAAAGCATCATGACCTTCTCCATCACCTGCTGGTCCCACTCCCTCAGCCTTCATACAGGAACAGACTGCAGCATCAGTGTGCTCTAAAATCATTGGCCTGCCTGTCAGAACTCTGGCAGGTTTTCATCAACAGGCCCTTAGACAGGCAGCCAAAATCATCAGTGACCTCTCTCACATTCTTCACCCTGCATTTCAATGGCTCCCCTCTGGGCGACGCCTCCGCTGCATTTCCTGCAGGACTGAGAGGAGGAGGAGCGCCACCTTTGTCCCCAAAGCAGCTCTGCTTTTTAACTCAAGCTGATAAGAACATTTCCCACAGAAACATAAACTACACTCTTATACCAACACTTTACTCACTTTTAGTCACTTACAGTCAGTGTTGGGAAGGTTACTTTTAAAATGTATTCCATTACAGAATACAGAATACATGCCCCAAAATGTATTCTGTAACGTATTCCGTTACGTTACTCAATGACAGTAACGTATTCTGAATACTTTGGATTACTTAATATATTATCATGCTTTTTACAACAACGTGAATGTACTATTGCTGTGTGATTTATTACTATTACTGAAGGTCCGCGACATGTAGTAAAGGGACCTCTGACTAATACGGCGGGGTCCCTGTCAGCTCGTAGCCGAAAAATAGCTTTACTTTGTTGTGTGGGTCAACTTTTCTTGCGAGAGACAGAGAGAGGCGTTGAAAGACTGCTCCAACGGAACTTATTGTTTTCGGAGGAAAACAGGAACACGGTGTACAGTCGAGTCTTAATAGCTTACTTACAACTGGGCTCGTCAGGCTCTCTTCTTGGCTGCAGTGGTTATTATTATATTTACATGCTTACAGCTCCCGTTTTTCCTCGACGACAACTCGTACCTTTCCACTCCCCTTTTTCTCCCTCCTGGCGCTCACAGACACATAACGTGTATGGCAGTCCATTCTCCCTGCAACACGGACTACACTGCCCATGATGCTACATTCTTTAGAGCTATGCTTGTAGCATTCTGCCTGTTAGCTTAGCACAACAACAACAACGAAAAGGCGCTCTCTCACCCAGGAAACACACAGTCGCAGAGAGAGAGAGCGTCACCCTGTAACCATGGCAACCGTAACGCTGCCGCCTGGAACAACAGAACGTAGCTGTCAAACAAACCCAAACAGTCCTGACCCGCGACAATATGAAACAGGAAAGTACCCCAGTGTAATCCATTTATTTCAACAAAGTAACTGTATTCTGAATACCACCTTTTTAAACGGTAACTGTAACGGAATACAGTTACTCATATTTTGTATTTTAAATACGTAACGGCGGTACATGTATTCCGTTACTCCCCAACACTGCTTACAGTTATTTATTCACCTTCAGTCACTTTAATTTTAAAACTGTGTAATTTTAAAACTGTATATTCTGTGTATTTATTATCTCACTTTTATTGTGCTTATCTTCAACGTCATGCTGCTCTGTTGTATGTTAATTGGCACTTGGGGATAAATAAAGTCTCTCTGATTCTGGTCTTGTTTTTTTATATATTGGTAGTTTGATAGGTTTCGTATTTGTTTTCTTTTACATCATATTAAAATGTATAAATATATAGATTTAAATATATTTGTGTATTCATGTTGGATTGTGTTTGGTTTTCTTTTATTTATTTCTGCAGTGGTTGTTGTGTAATACTATTTAGATTGTCTTTTTTCCATTATTGTAATTGTGTATAAAGTTTGATTTGAATGAAAGTTACACTCAAATGCTTTCAGTGTTGCTGTGTTGAGTGTTTTCATGTTTAATGTTTGTATGGAAGACACAGAAAGACATTCGGCTAAAGAAATCTGTGCTAGAGTGACTTTAAAAAATAAATAAACAGAATGTAAATAATGATGTTTAGTGTTTGAGATGGAAGCTGTTTCTACAGGATCCTGATGGACACTCAAAGGTTTATAAAATGTTCTCATTATTTGTTTGCAGCAGAATATCAACCGATGTGAACCAAAACAACAAAAGTGTGTGAGACTACAAATTCTAGAATCAGAACTGCTGATTTCATTACTCTGAACTTTTAAAGGCAGGTTTTGTATCTGAGAGCAGGGACACTTGCTGTGTTCAGTGTGACTCGTCTCTGCAGAAGGTCAGGGCTCTGATAGTTGCAGTTAGCGGGTGACTTACTGGGCAGGTGGATCCTGAGTGTCTGTGGGAGTCAGGGTTCATTATGGTCCTGGTTGCTACTGGAAATAAAGAAACAAAAGGAGTGTGTGTTGTTCAGGAAGTACAGACTGTAGCTCAGCAGGTAGAATTACTAACTGGAAGGTTGGAGGTTTGATCCCTGGCTGCTCCAGTCTGCACGCCACGGTATCCTTGGGCAAGATGTGGAACCCCGACTTGCTCTCCGATGCATCCATCATAGTGTCATTGTTAGAAAAAGAAGTGCTTGTGTGAATGAAGCACGCTGTATAAAATGCTTTGACTGCTCATACAGAAAAGCAGCTCATAAGAACTGGTTCATTTTCCAGATAATTCCACTATTAAGACAACAGACATTTGGGAGGCTTTCTCTGAGAGTAACACTGAAAGTCTTGCTGCTCCTCCACAAAATGAACTTCAGATTAAAGACACAGCTCAGCTAAACACAACTCAAACTAATCTACACTATTTTTCTTTATTACGCAGCGTTTTTATAACTATTTCCAGATGTTTCTAAAGATGAAAACAGAATTAAACTCCAGCCTGATGCGTTTCTGAGGTTCCTGACTCTGACCGTCCCTCAAACGCCTCTCTGATCGTTTCCTTCCGTCGCTTTTACTTTCGCTTTCGTGAATGTTGTGGCGCAGTTGATCGTCTCGAAGTTAAGGTAACGTTAGCAGTCTGTACTGTTTTCCTGGCTGACATCAGCTGTGTGCAGCTTAGTTTCAGCATAAATCTGCTTCGTTTTATGTGAGATCAGAGTCTGGGAACGAGACAGAAACAGTTGATGATCAGCAGCTGAACTCGATGTTACTGTGGATCCACTGACTGATGTCTGTAGGCAGCTTCTCCTGCCTCCATCAGTCTGTTACGGAAGCCCGTTTCCGCCACAAAAAAGGATCCCTTCTCGAAATGTCGAGTTAGTTCTGCCAATCAGTAATCCAGCTACAATGCGCACTCAAACCCGCATCGCAACAAACCGGCGCTTTCGAGAGTACGTTAGCTGATATTAACGCCATGTGATTCAGCTAATAACAGAAGGATTTCATCATTTGTGAAGCCACACAGACAATAATCAGCGACTTGTGCATTTATGACTGGCTGTAATTCTGGTATCTTAGCTGTAGCATTTGTAGCTGAGGGCTTCAGCTTCCGGGTAACAAGGAAATTACGTCATTCACGTAAATTACTGATTGACAGCACTAACTCTTAATTTTGAGTTCGTTTTTTCAAAATTCCAAGTTAATAAGTCGAAATTACGATAAAATAAGTCGAAATTTCGAGTTCTGGATCCTTCTTTTTTTTAGTGACGCAAACGGGCTTCCAGTGTGTGGATGTTGTTTAACTGCTGACAGTGAGACAGGCTGTCCTAAGAGTCGCTGCCAACACTTCATCTATAAAATGCATTTCTCTGCTCGTTCGCTATAGTCTGCTGTCGTATTTGTATGCAGGTTATTTTCAGTTTAACTGGTGATGTTCATTCGTGTATTGTAGGTGAATGCGTTGATGATTGATCATAAATGAGTAAACTGGCCGTTTTTGCTCAATAATTCCTGTTTCATGTTCAAACCGTCAGACAGAAACTCTGCGTTTGTTTTTATGTTCTTCAGCCTGTTGTTCTTGAGGTCATCTGTGATGCGTTCAATGACCCTCCACATGCTCTGAGGCTCATTTGAAGAGAAACAGAACTTCATCTTTAGAGCATAAGTGGGTTTTTGCCCTCTTTATGCCCGCGGTCAGGCTCTGTTTATTGTAGTATAACACTCATAGGACACAGTGACCCGCTGCACACACACTGCACACACACTGCACACAATGACAGCTGCAGAGTTTGTGTCTGATGTATTAAGTATGAAACACTGTTGAGCTAAAATCTGGTCAGAATGAATCCAGGTGCAGGTGTGTCAGTTTAGGACCACTGGACTAACATCCAAGTGCTCACAATATAAAGTGTATTCTGTAGTAACATCCTGGTGTTGCAGCAACAGTCCCACATGGAAACGTCAACACTCAAACTCAAAATCTCTTTTTGTCAACAATAAAATGACAGCAGACCAATTTGATCAAAGTTGGTAAAAAGCTTCAGAAATTAGTAAAATATTAAAAAGTGTCTGGATGCTCAATCATCCAGTAAATCCCCAAAGAGTTGATTCTGTTCATCTGGATGTTTTCAGCAGCATGGATCAGTGTGAGGACAGAGAGGAGGGAGCCCCTCCCTCTAAAAGCACTCTGTGTGGGGAACATGAGAGCCAGACCAAAGCTCAGAGGTGAGATGACCATCTCTAACTGTCCATGACTCTTCTCCATGTCACAGCTCAGCACTCACATCACTGCTCCATCATTATTCACACTCATACCTCTGTGTGTGTTGTTTTAAAGCCCAGAGCTGTGGGGCGTACCAGGCTCAGCTGGACATAACCCTGAAACTAATCCAGAGCCTGGACCTGAACCCAGCTGTGTTTCCTTAAAGAGCAACGTGTCGAAGGGTGTTGGTGTAAACTTTAACAAAAGACTGTTATGTGACAAAGAGTAAGTACATTATTTTTATGAGATTGTTCATCATGTCTTTAATTTAATATTTCCAGTTTTTCCTTCCTGTCTCATGAAGCTGTGACATTTATTGTTTTTCTTTTAGGATCAATAAGAGGCCAGAATCTCCTGGACCTGAACCCAGCTGTGTTTCCTTAAAGAGCAACGAGTCGAAGGAAATTGTTGTAAACTTTAAAGGCTGTTCTTCTGCTGCTGAGAGGTAATGTGTGTCTAGATGTTGTTCCTGACTCTGTATTTTTGAATAAATCCTCATGTTTAATATCAGCTCAGCTCTTTTTCACACATTTCTATGTTCATATGTGAAGCGGTGTGTTTTGGAGTGTTTCCACAAACACAGCAGTCAGAGTGGAAAGAGTGGATGTTGTAGGAGGTAGGGCTGGGCCATATCATCAATAATACCGGTATAATGTTGGGCAACGACAAGAAAATGAAATATTGCGATAGAATATGGGTAAAACACGCATGCGCAGTGCCTTTCTTTACATACGCACATGGTGGCAACAGAGAATGAGACGGACGAAAGCGGATCGTTGAATGAAACGGATGAACCAGAACTGGTTTGTAAAAATGCTGCAACTTCACTGGTGTGGAACTGGTTTAGCTTTCGTCCGTCAGATGCACAACAAAGCACTATTTTTGGTAGAGCATGCTAGCGGGCCGTCGTTATTACCTTGTTTTTTGGAAAATACGGCGCACTTAAAATCAATCCTTTGATTTTTCTAAAAATCGACAGAGCCCCTTATAATCCCGTGTGGCTTATGTTTGAATTCTGGTTATGTTTACTGACCTTGAAATGATTTTATGTACACAGCATTTGAAAATCTGTCAAATATTTTAGTACGACTTTGCTAAGCTACGAACCCGCACCATTTGATCTATTGTTGGAGCATTACGGCTATCACAGGCAGGAGCCTCGTGGAGTGATACGTACTGTGGTTCAACATAATATTACCGTATTGTGTGTGTATAACCTTTTTTTAAGTTTTGTGGATATTATACATGGTTATGCTGAGGACATGTCGGCCAGTTTCCACTGGGATTGCCTTTTGGTTAAACTGTCAGCAAAGAATTTGCATTTGCACTGTTAATGTTTTATATAACTTTAATGCAAAAAACAGCTGCTTGTTTAAGTGAAAATACTTTGATGTTTTTTTTGCACTAATAATAATAATAATAAAATGTCTAGTGTCAATTATATCATCAGTTATATCGTTATAGCATATTTTCAAATCTATATCGTGATATTTTTGGCCATATCGCCCTGCTCTAGTAGCCGGTGTTTGTGTAGTGAAGAGGCTGAGTGTCTGTAGGACTCCAGCTGCTCCAGCAGGTGTCTCCTTTGTGCTTTGCTTCAAACACAGTGTAGGGAGGAGCTTCCACTCAGGTGTTTCAGGTGTTGCTGGATGGAGGAGGACAAATAGTTTTTCCCTTCAGTGACACTTCAGCAGCTCAATGTTCTGGGAGATGTTTGTCTTTATGAAGGTTTATGGATTCTTGTTCTTACTTTGGTTAAACTGAGCAATACATTTTCCATCTAACATTTAAAGTAAATTTCCAGGTGAATAAAAGATCTGCAGCTGCAGCCTCTGTGATGTTTCACAGTCTGAAAGTAACAAATTCAACCAGAGTTCAAACAAAGGCTTAATATACGTGTGTGTTTGATATAATGGCAACAAGTACAAACAGGTGTTCTTACAGGTCTTAATCACAGAGGTCTGATAAGTCTGGTGACTTTCACACTCAGCAATTTTGCTGCCTTTTATTTTATATTGGCCTTTTTAAAGCCCTTCAAAGTCTCCCACATTCATACAGAGCTTTTAACACCAAACTCCTTTACAGTCCTTCTCCTCTCACACACGATCACACGACTGATTTGTCTGCAGCAGCTGTGTTACTGCTAGTATTTTATTATGTGTGTAATCTCCTCATATTGTTCCTGTGGTTTAGTTTGACTTCCTTCTGCAAACTCAGCTGCTCTGTTGCTGATACACGTCTCCATGAATATGATTGATCAGATGCTGCCAACACCATGTGTTTCATGTGAGCGCTCAGCTGAAACCCTGGGTTGACTTATCGAGTTAATATCAAGCTTCACGTGACTGTGAATGCTAAAGTGAATCCAGATAAAGGAAAGAGACCCTGCTAATGTTGGACTCACTTCTTAGTGTAGATCCCAGGAGGAAGTTCAACATAGCCATTCTTTGTGCTAGCTCGACCAAACCTGAGACCACAGTGCAGGATAATGATCATCATCTGTCTCTGTCAAGGACATTTAAACTCCACAAATAACAAACATAATTATATTTGATCATTAAAATATGTTTTCACTTAAAAAAGCATGAGCACACTGGTGGATTACAGAAACATGAAAACTCGTTAACAGTAAAGTTAATTTAGGCGTAAACAAAGTGTCAAACATACTTAAGTAGAAGGACTGATGTTTGTGTTAAAATACCCTCTTAAAGCTGAAATACTGATTCAGCTTCTTTACTCAAGTAAAGGTAAAAGAGTACAGGCTCTGAAATGTACTCACAGTATTAAAGTAAAAACTCCATCTTTGAAGGAAATTTCTGCCAGTTTTTGTGCAAAGTTACCTGAATTTCTACCTCCAACATTAATATGAGAAAATTATCTGAACTTTTATTCTAATGAATTTAATCAGCTTGAACATTTTGTAGCACAAAAGTAGAAAAAACTCAAAGGGAATAAAAAAATAGCTCCGTTTGCTGTTGCCTGCATTGTAGATGGGCGGCTTTGCCTCAACACCTAAACAGGAAAATGAGTTTAGTCAAGTATTAAAGTGGGATTGAAGAGGTGAGGAAACCAGAGATCAGGTGTTGTGGTGCAGCATGGTCACAAGAATCATTTAGAAATGGGTCGAAATATTTTCTCTTCTAGATTTTTTGCACAGTCTGATGTGCTGCTGCTCTGAGGTTTACTGCTCTCTGTGTGCTTAGAAAACTGTGAGGTACAAGTAGATTTGACACAAGTTATAATGGCTGATTTCCATATAACGGTGGAATACAGGGACTTAATCGTTAAGTTAGAAGAAAGTTTGAAGCCTAATCTTGAAAGTAGAGATAGTGTCTGTCTCCTGAATCCAAACTGGAAGCTGGTTCCACAGAAGAGGGGCCTGAAAACTGAAGGCTCTGCCTCCCATTCTACTTTTAAATACTCTAGGAACAACAAGTAGGCCTGCAGAGCGAGAGCGAAGTGCTCTAATAGGGTGATATGGTACTATAAGGTCATTAAGATAAGATGGGGCCTGATTATTTAAGACCTTGTATGTGAGGAGCAGGATTTTGAATTCTGGATTTAACAGGAAGCCAATGAAGGGAAGCCAAAACAGGAGAAATCTGCTCTCTCTTTCTAGTCCCTGTCAGGACTCTTGCTGCAGCATTTTGGATCAGCTGAAGGCTTTTCAGTGAGTTTTTAGGACATCCTGAAAATAATGAATTAAAGTCGTCCAGCCTGGAAGTAATAAATGCATGAACTAGTTTTTCAGCGTCACTCTGAGACAGGATATTTCTAACTTTAGAGATGTTGCACAAATGGAAGAACGCAGTCTTACATATTTGTTTAATATGTGCATTGAAGGACATGTCCTGGTCAAAGATGACTCCAAGGTTCCTCACAGTGTAACTGGAGGCCAAGGTAATGCCATCCAGGGTAAGAATCTGGTTAGAGACCATATTTCTAAGGTTTTCAGGGCCGAGTACAATAACCTCAGTTTGATCTGAATTAAGAAGCAGAAAGTTAGCGGCCATCCAGGTCTTTATGTCTTTAAGACATTCCTGCAGTTTAACTCATTGGTGTGTGTTATCTGGCTTCATGGACAGATAGAGCTGGGTGTGCTATGTCTTCTGATGATGCTGCCTTGGTGATTTTAACATCCATGTCTGCTGTGACTCTAAACTTCTGGTCAAGGACTTTTTAAATATTATTGACTCTCTTAACTTGACCCAGTGGGTTACTGGTCCCACGCATGAAAAAGGTCACACACTAGACTTGGAGCTTTCCCACAGGCTGGATGTGTGCGTCACTGAAATATCTGAGTTGTGCATCTCCGATCATCTTCCTGTGTTGGTCACTGTAACGCTGCGCCGCTCGGTAGATAAGCCATGAGCCTCAGCGTGTAAAAAGCGAGCGCTTAATGCTCTAACAGCGCCGCTTTTTCTGCTGCCTTTATGGACTCTGGAATAATGAACTCCAGCTGTTAAAGTGTTGAGGACCTTTCGGACTTTCTTCATTCTACCTGCACTGATATTTTGGACTCTATTGCTCCGTTCAGGACTCTGCGCGCTCAGCATTTATCAGAGCTGTGGTTGAATGAACATACGCGCTCCCTTAGGCGTGACTGTAGACGCGCTGACAGGAGATGGAAAAAGGACAGATTGTATGTTCCTCTACAGATTTTAAGGACTTTCTGTCTTTCTGCTCACCAAGAAGCTGTAAAAACTGCAGACACAGTTTGTCTTAAACTTAGTGTCAGTAAACAGTCACAGGCCTCAGGTATTTTTTAATGTCCTCAATCGCTTTCTTCGTTCACGTGATAATGTCAGAGTCATTTCTTCACCAAGTATTTGTGATGATTTTTTAGCATTTTTAACATCAAGCTTCTATCTATTAGGGCTCTTGTCTCGCCGACTGCTGCCTCAGATCCGAGTCTTTCTCCTGTGTGCTCAGCTGTCTTAGAGCAGTTTGATCCCGTCTCCCTTAATGACTTGACTGCGGTAGTTTGTAACCTAAGATCATCACACTGCCCCTCTGATTGTCTCCCCCCAAACTACTCTTTCAAGGATTGTCAGGTTGGAGATCGGCCTATAATTAGCTAAGACAGCTGGGTCTAGGGATGCTTTTTAAGTAAAGGTTTAACTACAGCCAGCTAGGGATGGGTACCGCTTAGATTTGAAAACCTGCTAAATCAGAACCAGTTGCTGATGACGGCTTTTTTCTTTTACATTAATCACGTATAATCTTAACTCAAAGTGAACATAGACTTGATTGAAGTAACTCAGATCAGCCAATTCAAAATGCTAATTCAATCAACTCTGAGTTCATGGCTAGACTCAGTTTGTTGGCCCTGCACCTTAAAACTATTCCCTGTTTGTCCCTCATGTTTTTTGGATATTGTTTTCACATCTTATGTCACGGCTAGCGGGGCGAGCCATGTTGAATTTAATAAAGGACCCAAGATGCCGACACTGCTGTGAAGTGAGTGAGCTTTATTGAAACGGTGAAGTGCAGTGGAGATGGCCTGTGCAGAAGCTAAGATAACCTCTACTGAAAAAACTACAAAACTAACCTGAAACCTTAAACGGAGACACGGGGAGACAACACAGACGAACCAGCAACAAGCAGGAGAAAACAAAGGGCTCATATACACAAAAGAGCCATCAGGGAATGAGAAAAGGGAGACACAGCAGGATTCATTGGACATAACCAGACAAGGGGAAGCAAAAGTAGACACACTAACGTAGGACATGGCACTGTCAAAATAAAACAGGAAGTGAACACAGAGACACAATACTAACACAGTACAGAGGGAACACAGAAACCAAAACCTCAGAACTAGAAAATCTTAATCAGAATGAAATTGTAACAAAAGACAATAACAATCAAAACAAAACCACTGAGTCCACAGACTCGGGACATACATCGGCTCAAACTGTGGTCATAAATATTTTGCACTTGTAAATCAGACTGTGTAGTTGTGAACTGAGTTTTGTAACATTGTGAAACAAAATATCTGGAAAGTTTATGTTTTTGCGTTCATTGATTTGTGTGTGTAAAAATGTAAAAAATATAATAAATGTAAGAAACATTAGAACTACTTTTGCTGACACAAAGTTTGGCGAGCACTGCAAGTTGTCCCTTTAAACCAGTCACTGATATAAAGAGAGCACCTTGTTCCAGGGCATCTGAGCATGGAGGGAAAGCTTTATGCAGGAGATGGTAAGAGCTGTTGGGACTAAAGAAACTGAGCAGAAAACTACAGACATCTGGAAACTGAGTTGTTAATTCTCAGTGGGATCAGCAGGACTAGCAAAGCTCCACCATGACAGTCATCTGATTGACTGAACCCATCCAAACATCACTTCATGGACCTTTAGCTTGTGTCTGTGTGTGGACAGACATAACATGAGCTAATTATACATTACTCCTCCACAGAGTGGACCAGCAGAGAGCAGAGGTTTCCACTGGTCAGTCTGCACAGCAGCATCAAACACACCTGGACTCTGTGGTTATGGTTTGTAGTACTACGTTTACATTTGTTCTTTTCAGTCACCTCTATGCTGCACTTTGTGGACCAGAGGATTGTCAGTGTGTCCAACATAAGTCAGAGTTTGGGCTCCATGATTTCAGTCAGATTGGGGTGACTGTAGCTCAGGAGGTGAGCAGGTCAGCTACTAGTCAGAAGGTTTGTGAATCAAACCCTGGCTGGCAAATGTACTGGGTAACGTACTAAACCCAAGCTGCCCTCTGATGCATCCATCAGAGTGTGAAAGAAAGTATTTAAGCATAGAACAATGTGCTTGGTTGAATGAGGCATGTTGTATAAAATGCTTTGTGTGCACAGAGTATCAAAGAGAGCTATATAAGAACCAGTCCATTTACCACTGGGTAATTCATATAGTCTTCTTTTCCAGCGGCTGGAGGACAACATCACCATGTTTGTGAAGAACGAGCTGAAGAAGATCCAGAAGCTTCTGAGTCCAGATCACCCAGAAACTTTAAAGAGCCAGATGGAGGATGAGGAGATGTTTGAAGGAGAGGATGAAGATGAAAGAAAGAGCTGCAGAGAAGCATTTCTGAAGATCACACTCCACTTCTTGAGGAGACTTAAGCAGCATGAGATGGCTGACCATCTGCAGAGCAGTAAGAGAATTTCTCTAAAGACTGAATATTGATCTTTCCTAATGGCTCAAGAAATGGACCAATAGACATTCATCCTTTCAGGGTACTGAAAGGCTGTGATATGTATTATATAATATTTGTTTCTGAATTTCTTATTTTCAGAAATATTTGCTCCACTCTGTAAACGAGAACTTAAAGCCCAACTGAAGAAGAAGTTCCAGTGTGTGTTTGAGGGCATCGCTAAAGCAGGAAGCCCAACCCTCCTGAATCAGATCTACACAGAGCTCTACATCACAGAGGGAGGGACTGCAGAGGTCAATGAGGAACATGAGGTCAGACAGATTGAAACAGCATCCAGGAAACCAGACAGACCAGAAACAACCATCAGACAAGAAGACATCTTTAAAGCCTCACCTGGAAGAGATGAACCAATCAGAACAGTGCTGACAAAGGGAGTGGCTGGCATTGGGAAAACAGTCTTAACACAGAAATACAGCCTGGACTGGGCTGAAGACAAAGCCAACCAGGACATCCAGTTCATATTTCCATTCACTTTCAGAGAGCTGAATGTGCTGAAAGAGGAAAAGTTCAGCTTGGTGGAACTTGTTCATCACTTCTTTAATCAAACTAACGAATCAGGAATCTGCAGGCTTGAAGACTTCCAGGTTGTGTTCATACTTGATGGTCTGGATGAGTGTCGACTTAATTTGGACTTCAAGAAAACTAAAATCCTGACTGAAACCAGAAAGTCCACCTCATTGGATGAGCTGCTGACAAACCTCATCAGAGGGAACCTGCTCCCTTCTGCTCGCCTTTGGATAACAACACGACCTGCAGCAGCCAATCAGATCCCTCCTCAGTGTGTCGACATGGTGACAGAGGTCAGAGGGTTCACTGACCCACAGAAGGAGGAGTACTTCAGGAAGAGATTCAGAGATGAGGAGCAGGCCAGCAGGATCATCTCCCACATCAAGAAAGCTCGAAGCCTCCACATCATGTGCCACATCCCAGTCTTCTGCTGGATCACTGCTACAGTTCTGGAGGATGTGCTGGAAACCAGAGAGGGAGGAGAGCTGCCCAAGACCCTGACTGAGATGTACATCCACTTCCTGGTGGTTCAGGCCAAAGTGAAGAAGGTCAAATATGATGGAGGAGCTGAGACAGATCCACACTGGAGTCCAGAGAGCAGGAAGATGATTGAGTCTCTGGGAAAACTGGCTTTTGATCAGCTGCAGAAAGGAAACCTGATCTTCTATGAATCAGACCTGACAGAGTGTGGCATCGATATCAGAGCAGCCTCAGTGTACTCAGGAGTGTTCACACAGATCTTTAAAGAGGAGAGAGGACTGTACCAGGACAAGGTGTTCTGCTTTGTTCATCTCAGTGTTCAGGAGTTTCTGGCTGCTCTTCATGTCCACCTGACCTTCATCAACTCTGGACTCAATCAGCTGGAAAAACAACAAACAAGCTCTGAGACAGAGAAATACTTCTACCAGTGTGCTGTGAACAAGGCCTTACAGAGCCCCAATGGACACCTGGACTTGTTCCTTCGTTTTCTCTTGGGTCTGAAGACTAATCAAACTCGTTTGCAAGGCCTGATGACACAGACAGGAAGTAGCTCAAAGACCAATCAAGAAGCAGTTCAGTACATCAAAGAGAAGCTCAGTGAGAATCTGTCTGCAGAGAAAAGCATCAATCTGTTTCACTGTCTGAATGAACTGAATGATCGTTCTCTACTGGAGGAGATCCAACAGTCCCTGAGTTCAGGACGTCTCTCCACAGATAAACTGTCTCCTGCTCAGTGGTCAGCTCTGGTCTTCATCTTACTGTCATCAGAAAAAGATCTGGACGTGTTTGACCTGAAGAAATACTCTGCTTCAGAGGAGGCTCTTCTGAGGCTGCTGCCAGTGGTCAAAGTCTCTAAAAAAGCTCTGTAAGTTATAAAGTTTTTATTATTTAATTTATTGTAACTTTATTTATGATGATTTATATCTTTTTTTTTAGGCTGAATGGCTGTAACCTGTCAGAGAGAGCATGTGAAGCTCTGTCCTCCTCTCTTCAACTAGAAGACTGTGAGCTCAGAGCTCTAGATCTGAGTAACAACAACCTCCAGGACTCAGGTTTGTCAACACTGTTTTCTGGACTGAAGACTGGAAACTGGAAACTGGAAACACTCAGGTCAGATACTGTTGTTTGTGATTTGACTTGAAATTTGCAACTTAAACACTACATTTATTTTTATACTGACATATCCTTACTTTTATATCTCTTTCAAAGGAGTGCAAGAAGTTGAGAAAGAGTCAGAAATGAACAGATAAATAACCGCAGGGCAGGATAGATAAACTGCAACAGTGGGGTTTGACAGAGATCTGGTTTGTTATTCAATTCTCAAAAGGAGGAACTTCAGGGAAAAAAACTACCAAGAAAAATTACTTGTGATTGGTTGGTAGATCTGTTATGGAAAAACCCACTGCCATCACCGTCTGTAATATAATCACTGTACCTTTATATACATGTGACTTGTATTAATGCTGCTGCCCTCTTGTGGCTAAAGTGTAATTATGTTCTTGTTATTAGGGAAAACATTAGAGAGTAACATGTCAAATGAGTCAGCACTTTGGCTTCAGCTTAAGAAATCCTCATTTTTATGTCATCAGTTATAGTTGCATGTATTCATTATCATAAGTTAACTATTTAATATTTATGTATTAAATTTATTTTGAGTAAAATAGCAATAATTTTAATGGATGTATTAAATAAATACATCACTAATGAATTAATTATTTCAGTAATTAATTTTTAAAAAGTACATAATTAAAGAAATATATTAATAATGAATTATCCATTTATTTCATTTAAAATGTTTCATTATGTATTTATGTGCAATTCAAATTAGTTAATTACATATTTAATCAATTATTGGTTTGTTTTCTATTTTAATTATTTTACTGACACATTTAATGAACCTAATCATCTCAGATGATTTCAGTGATGTCTGCCAGACCACGCAAGTGGTCGAGCTTGCATACCGCCGACAACGCGGCACACAACTTGTAAACCCCTGCTGACTATCACCTCTCGAGTTATTTATTTATGTTAGTTTCAACTGTTCCAGCAAAACGTAAGCACGTGTTACTGATAAAAAGTCCAATAGAAGCAAAGTCTAAAATGTGAAAACAAACACGAGGGACAAACAGGACCCTTTTCAAGGCACAGGTTCAACAAACTGAGTCTAGCCATAAACTAGAGTTGGCAGCTGTGAGTTTTCGGTTCATGACTTCAATGAAGTCTGACCATGGTTACTTTGAGTTAAGACTATGCATCTGAAACAAGCATTAAATTAAAACTAACATTAAAAAGACTGTTAAGGAGGAAAGAGAGCATTTTCACCACAGCATGTTCATGCTGTTTGTAGATAGTGGAGACTGCTGTTCAGCCTGCTCCAGAAATTATTAAACTGCTTTAAAAAATATTATTAAAATGTATTCTAAAATAAAGCCTGATTAAGATCTGATCTTTGTTGGGGGGGGGGGGGGGGGCTTGTTTCTAACAAGCCTTTTAAACTTAAGTTACTGCATTGCTGAAACACCAACATCTGCTTATTGAACAACAAAACAACCAAAAGTCCACACATCTGATTTTATTTTTATTTTAATAGACTTCCAAAAATGATACCAGATAACTGGCCTCAGAATATAATTGAATAAACATGTTTGAAAACGATAACCTAATCCTGTCTTGACAGGCTGAGCTCTTCAGTATCCACCAACAGCATCGTCATGCTGAGTCAGACGTTTCTGCTCCTGCTGGAAATACTCTTCCTCTTTCCACATTGTACCAAATGTTTTTAAATGTTAGTTTCAATTTAAAATTAAAGATTAAAAAAGTGTAACACATATAAACAGCAGATAATTAAGACAAGCGAATGGTTCAGTTCCACATGTGCTCCGCTGACACATTAAACTTCAGTAAAATTAATTAATTAAATTAATTTAATTTAATTAATTAATTTAATTGGGACTAAATCAATGATGTATGTATTTAATTTATTAAGTATTTTGAACTTAATCCATTAATGACATTTAATTAATTATTTAATGATGACTAATTGATTAATTATTGATGATTAATTAACCCTCCACATGATTTAACCTCTATAGAGATGATATTTTATCTAGATCATGTATTTTTCAAAGGTTCAGACCACAAAGTTTAACATTATTATTTTTCTCTTTATTGTCTGTTCAGATTGAGTGTCTGTAATCTCTCAGAGGGAAGCTGTGAAACTCTGTCTTCACTACTCAGCTCCCAGCCCTCTAGTTTGAGACAGCTTGACCTGAGTAACAATGACCTGAAGGACTCTGGAGTGAAAGTTTTGTCTTCTGGACTGAAAAGTCCATATTGTGAACTGGAAACACTCAGGTCAGCGTTCTTGAAATGTTCAGTAGATGAGGTTTAGAGGTTTACAATCTAAGGTTTAGATTGACTAATGGCTATTTTTAACTCCTGTTTCACTTTTGGCTGCAATTTCCTGTTTGCATTTAGCTATTTTTCTCTTCTCTAAGAGTATTTGTCATGTCTGCAGGCTGTCAGGCTGCCTGGTCACAGAGGAAGGTTGCAAGTCTCTGGTCTCAGCTTTTAGCTCCAGTTCTTCTCATCTGAAAGAGCTGGACCTGAGCTACAATAACCCAGGAGAGGCAGGAGTGAAGATGCTTGAGCAGCTAAGACTGGACACTCTGAGGTATGTAGATGGCCGTTACAGCCACAAACAGTGTTTGATAGATAAGGAAACTGGCTCTGTCTGATTACTTAACGCTGGAAACCAGTGTTATTTGAACAATCACACATATAGGAACATTTTTCCATTCTGGTCTAACATAAACAGTAGATGTTTGTATGGGGTCTCAAAGGACAAAATCTCTGTCAGCAACAACGGTGCAGCCTGTTCAAACTGATCTCTGGAAAGGAACTGACATTTTCACTCTCTTTATTTATTTTAAGTTTTATCTGTGTGCAGAGACCATGTCCAGGACATGTTTAACCTTGAAATTCAAAGTCAAATTATAATATAATTAGTGTTGTCAACATTAACGCTTCAACGCCGTGTAACCCCTCATCGGGCTGATCTGCATTAACTTGTTAATGAGAATTTGCCGTGTTGACGCCGTAATTACGGGTTAATGTTGACGGCACTAAATATAATATAAATCAATAATTCAAATCAGTCATTCATTGCTAACAGAAAACAAAGATTAAGAAACAAAGGGATGGAGCTGGTGGATTGGTGGTTGTGTGTTAGGCCCAGACCAGTGGGTGTTTTTGACTGTAAAGCCAATCTAGCAAGGACAACCACTGGTGCTGTTACCCTGCAGCCTGCACTGCAGGATATGTGCTGTGCCACTGAGACCACGTCCACACTAGCCCAGATGGATTTGAAAACGGTGTTTTCGTCTGAAAATGCTCTGCGTCCACACTATTGTTTTCAGTCGTTTTCACAAGGTTGTGTGTCCACATTGAAACGGCCGAAAAAAACGCTTATGTTGCAGTCCTGCTCATGCATGAAATGCAGGAAGATCCGGCCTGCCTCATTTCTGTCCGACGTCTATTCACTTTCCGGCTCGTTGAAACGTCGCCGCAAAATGAGGAAAAGCACTGAGTTTTTAAATGGACTAACAATGAGGTGGAGTTGTTGCTGCGAGTAACACAAAAGTACAAAGTTGCAAAAGCGAGTGAGAGTTACAGAGTTTAAAGAAAAGCTATCTGGAGCATGTGCAGACTGATATTAACCTTTAATAGGGGTGTCAAAAATGAGAGCAAACAACTGTTGTATAATGCCCTCCGCTATCTTTGTTTAATTGGTCACATGACTGCATCACATGACTAAAAAGGTGTCATTGTTTTCAAGTCTGCGTTTTTGCTGTCCACACTGCGAAGGGAAAGCACCGTTTTCAAATGTATGCATTTTCGAGAGCGTGTTCAAAACACAGCGTCTTCCTTGAGCGAAAACGCCTCCCTGGGAAAGTCTATGCCAGGGTGCTGGAGAGGAGAGTCCGACCGTTAGTCGAACCTCGGATACAGGAGGAACAATACGGTTTTCGTCCTAGTCCTGGAACACTGGACCAGTTCTTTATCCTCTCATGGATACTTTTTTTTTTTTTTTTTTTTTTTTTTTTTTTTTTAAAATGACATCAGAAACAGCAGTATGCGACATTACGTGATGGCAGAGCTTCAGTTCATCCTTTGTCATTTTTTTTTTTTTTTTTTTTTAATAAATAGGACAGGGGGAATGAATGAGAGAGAGAGGGGGAGAGAAAGAAAGAAAACCCAAGGGGAGAAGAGACGGTGAGAAGGGGGGGGAAGAGAGACAAAAAAAAAAAAAACTCCTGGGTCACCTGTATGGAGAAAAAACAAACAAACAAACAAACAAACAAACAAACAGAGGAGACAGCAAACAACAAAGAGCAACATAATAATAGAGAAAACAAAGCACCATCACAATAAACTAGCTAGTCATAGATATCAGTATTTACTAAGTAATAAACGATATTGTGCAGCACGCAAGATAGACAGCGCACAGTGTGCTTTGAGGCAGCAGCCAAGAAAGCTTTAGTCCGCGTCTGTGAATACCCATGTGTGCATACCTGTGTGGATCAGCATGCTTGCATTCCAAAGGTTTCTCCATGTAATGATCTGCTAGGGAGTGTGGGGGGGGCCACAGCCCCATCCTCCAGGGTGTGAAGCGGGTATGGAGGAGATCAAAACTCCAGACATCCAGAGGCCCCCAGAACACAAGAGACCATGGAAGACCAACAGAGGGGCAGCCGCGCCACTGTTCCAGTAAGAGCTGAGGAGAGTCCCAGATGAGGGCTCACTCAGCAGCCGCGGAGCAGAAGCCAGGGGGGGTTGCAGTGACGCGCCCGTGAGCTCCGCCGGCCCCCAGCTGCGCCTGAGTGACCGAGCCCTAGGCCGAGAGGCCGGGGGCACCCCACCTCCAAAGGGGCCCGAGCGAGCCCCAGGCCCCAGGCCCCGACAAGCGGCCGCCAAGGAGTGAGCCGGTGTGTACTCCTCTCATGGATACTTGAGGGTGCATGGGAGTTTGCCCAACCAGTCTACATGTGTTTTATGGACTTGGAGAAAGCATTCGACCGTGTCCCTTGGGGAGTCCTGTGAGGGGTGCTCCGGGAGTATGGGGTGTCTGGCCCATTGCTACGGGCCATTCAGTCCTTATACGACCGTTGCAAGAGCTCGGTCCGCATAGCCGGCAATAAGTCGGACTCGTTCCAGGTGGGTGATGGGCTCCGCCAGGGCTGCCCTTTGTCACCGATTATGTTTATAATTTTTATGGACAGAATTTCTAGGCGTAGCCAAGTGGTTTCACTTAGGTCAGGGGTCGGCTCCGGAGCCGCATGTGGCTCTTTAGTCCTTATAGTGCGGCTCCGGGAAAATACATTAGAAGTATTTAGCTGAAGTGTATTTTATTTATGTTAGTTCTTTTTTACCTTGTAGTTCTAAATTGGAAGATTATTGTGATATTGAAATATAAAAATAAAATTATATTCTATTATTTCTTCATCGCTCAAAATATCCGTCACACTCGTGGAAGCCGGTGTACCCGCCAAAACGCTGTGCATTTATCGAGACTTTCAGCCCCAGGTAGGCCAGTTATAGATCTTCGGATCCACATTATGTCAGCAGCTGTTCTCCACCATGAACTATGTTAAAACAAGCACCGCTCACGCCTCACGTCTCACAGCTTACAGTCCTGTAGAGATGAAAGTGACTTCGTACAGCCCCGATCTGCAGACACTGTGTGCAGAGGTTCAGGAGCAGAAGTCCCTTTGTAAACATATCACGGCAGACCCCACGATGTTTGCATGAACACGCTTTTCAGCATCTCTTTATTGACCACTTTTCACACATGGTTGCTGTACGCACACAGCCGGCTGTAGCTTTGCAGCTCAAAGTCCGACACACACCAACACAACAGCATAGAGAGCATAGACGTTAAGGTGGCGAGGCGTGATTGCGGGTGGAGTGCCCACTCCGGGTCAGGGTCGAGTTCCTGCCCCAACTGGAGGAGTTCAAGTATCTCGGGGTCTTGTTCATGAGCGATGGGAGAAGGGAGCAGGAGATCGACAGACGGATTGGTGCAGCGGCTGCAGCGATGAGGACGCTGCACCGGTCCGTCGTGGTGAAGAGAGAGCTGAGTGTAAAAGCGAAGCTCTCAATTTACCGGTCGACCTACGCCCCGACCCTCAGCTATGGCCTCGAGCTGTGGGTAGTGACCGAAAGAACGAGATCATGAATACAAGTGGTGGAAATGGGCTTCCTCTCGAAGGTGGCTGGCCTCTCCCTTAGAGATAGGGTGAGAAGTTTGGCCAGTTGAGGTGGTTCGGGCAACTGACAAGGATGCCTCCTGGGCGCCTCCTGAGCGAGGTTTTCCAGACATGTCTCACCGGGAGGAGGCCCCGGGGCAGACCCAGGACGCGCTGGAGAGACTATATCTCTCGGCTGGCCTGGGAACGCCTTGGTGTTCCCCCGGACAAGCTGGAGGAGGGAGAGAGGGAGGAGAGGAGGGAGGTCTGGGCTTCTCTGCTTGGGCTGCTGCCCCCGCGACCCAGCCCCGGATAAGCGGAAGAAAATGGATGGATGGATGGAAAACACCGTCTCAGTGTGGACGGGAGGCCAAAACGGAGAGAAAACAAGGCGTTTTCAAACTAAAACGTGTTAGTGTGGACGTAGCCGGAGAGCTCCAGAAAGAGCCTTCATGGTGGCCCTGCAGCCAACCAGCACTTCAGTCAAATGCTGTCAAAAGTGGTCCCAGAGACACTGTTAGCTGTAACCATCAATGACCAAGAATTGTGTCATTTAATTCAAGGTTTCCCTGTATTGTTGTTTAATATCATTTCTGAATAAATAAATCAAAATGACGAGCCTCAGACATCCCACTGTGGAGGCATCCTCGCCTGGACCAGTGGCTGCCCTTGTGAGACAGACTTTATGGTCACAAACACCCTAATCTGAGAATGAAGGCTCCTTTACATAGAAAGCAGTATGTGGTGTGATGACCGCTGCATTAGCTCAAAATATGTGATGCACTGGCTGCTGCCCTCTACCTGTACTGAATCAGTTTTTGTGGCCAGTCCCAGTCTTTACATTTAATATGCACCCACTCCCTGACAGCATGAATGTCACAGTGTGTTGGACCTTGACTGTGGCACATGTCAATGCTCCCTGGACATCGTGCTTAATAAAGGAGATTAAATGTGATGTGATTATGAGTTTTGCTCTTTTGAAGTTTAAACATTTATGTGTCAAAATGTTGGACTGTTCCTTTATCAGTGTGTAACAGTGTGTGTGTGAGAGCCATGTAATGTCCATGTGTGCATGCTGACTGTGCTGCTCTGACCCCCCTCCTCCTTTCAGGGTGGAGCCTGCTGGAGTCCGGTGGTTGAGACCAGGTCTGAGGAAGTGTAAGTGTGTTTTTAATGGGATTCATGAAAACAAAGCAGCACACATTCAACCATCTTCATCATGTCAGGAGTCATCATCAAAGTGTCAATCAATGAACAGATGATGGATCAATAACTGCAGCTGGATTGTGTTTGTTCTCTCCATCAGATTCCTGTCAACTCACAATCGACACAAACACAGTGCACAAATGGCTCCAACTGTCTGACAACAACAGGAAGGTGACACGTGTGTGGGAGGTTCAGTCATATCCTGATCATCCAGACAGATTTGATGTTCATCCTCAGCTGCTGTGTAGAGATGGTCTGACTGGTCGCTGTTACTGGGAGGTCGAGTGGACGAGGAGGGCTTGGATATCAGTGAGTTACAGAGGAATCAAAAGGAAAGGAAGGAGTGATGACTGTGTGTTTGGACGGAATGATCAGTCCTGGAGTCTGAGCTGTGATTATAATGGTCCTTGTTATGTCTGGCACAATAACAGACTAACATCCATCTCCTCCTCCTCCTCCTCCTCCTCCTCTGTCTCTAACAGAGCAGCAGTGTATGTGGACTGTCCTGCTGGCACTCTGTCCTTCTACAGAGTCTCCTCTGACACTCTGATCCACCTCCACACCTTCAACACCACATTCACTCAAACTCTTTATCCTGGGTTTGGGTTCTGGGCTCCATCGTATGGTTTTAGAGAAACTTATCTGCAGATGTCTCTAAGAAGAATTTTACTGGCTCCCTGGACTTTCCCTGGGTCAGTGACTCTGTGTAGTTAGTCTTACCTGTTAGAGAAACAGTTCAGTCTGTTCATGTCTGTGTCTTTCACTCAGAAACACATGATGAGATTCATGGATTCAGTCAGTTGATGTTTTAAACTAAATGATTCACAAATTATTATTCAGCACAAGTTTGGTGAGCAGCAGGGCTCATCCTGCTTTTTGTTTTTGTGCATTATAATGATGAAATAACTTTGTCATGTCTGTGGTGGCCTTTGGAGAATTAAACCATCCTGTAGAAACTAGATATAAATGTCATATTTTCCAACATTGATATTTTTCTGTGTTTCAGACGACAATGAAAAGATAAAGAACAGTCTGTAAATCATAAGTCATCAATTCAAATGATTATTAAAGCCACAAGAGAAGCTTCCTGTTATTTGTACCACTCACCTGGTCATGTGATCCAGCTGTGCAGCCAATCATAACTGACATCCCTTCCTACTTTGATGTTTCCATGGTGAATGGACTGATTCTTGTTTAACACGTTCATACTCTGATGGATGCATCGGAGAGGGTTAGTGTCTTGCTCAAGGACACTTTGCGTGCCAGCTGGAGCAGTCAGGGATTGAACCACCAACCTTCTGATCATTAGATGCCTTGCTCTGTCTCCTGAGCTACAGCCATCATCAAAGCTCTTTCTTAAATCCTCTCTGAGAGGAGCTCAAACACGAGGAAGAGACGAAAGTGAGGGAAGAGAGTGGACTCATTAGTAAAATGAAAAACAGCCAGCGTTGATGTTTAAGACAAGTGAGGTAACAGAAACACTATATATAGCAGCGGTCACCATGGCAACATCAATGTCGGTTGCTACGTTTTGTATTGATCCTGATCCTGTGAGCTTCATATCAGGATATGCTGTTGTTTGTATTTGTTTGCATTGTTACCATTTTTGTGTCTTTTTTAACAAACTACTTTTATCTTGCCGTCGTTTGTCAGAGAGTCAAACTACATTTGGTTCATCTTTCTACAATAAAAACATTTCTTCATCTTAATTATTGTATGTGCAGAGTTGTAGTTACTCACAGTGACCACTGGAGGCGTGTGATCCTGATAGTTTCCCTGGAACCGTCCAGTTCATCCACATGAATGAAGCTGTTGGTGATTAACGCTCATCTGTACAACTTTAACAACAATATCAAACATTTAATCGCTCTGCAAACAGCTTGTCTGATGTATAAACTGTGTCTTAAAGGATCAAAGTAAATGTCACATTGAAAGCAGATTTCACTGTAATGTCCTCTGTTTGAAATATTCCAAATATAATCTGGCTTGGTAATGATTTACTCATATATGTCCACGCAGACTAAAGCAGTAGGAGATGAGATGGAAAACAATTAGAAGAATCTTTACTCTTTAATGTCACAAATTCCTCTTTGTATGTAACATAACAACATACATGATACAGCTGCAGCAACTGAGGCGAGGAGAGAGGCAGCAACAAGAAAACTGGAAGAAGGAGACCAACAACACCACCTGTGGAAATCTTTCCCCAATCAAGCGTCATCATATCAGCATTTCATCAAAAGCACACATGCTCCGACCTGACAATGCAGAGCTGTGGCAAAATCATTGAAATCATTTATGAAACAAATGAGTGCATCAAAAATAAGAGTGGAGCTGCAATGAAAGAGAAGTGAACTTTCTTCAGTCAACACAAAGTTTTCCCTGACAGGTGACTTTAATTAAAGTGACTTTATCACCACACACACATTCAGAGGCAGTCTACAGGAGCAGAGCTGCAGCTATTCAGCAAATGTCTCCCTGCAATCCTCACTGCAACACCTACATGTGAAAATGAAACCACCTCTACTGTTCACACATGAAACGTCGTGTGAAGAACCAGTTTTCCTCAGATCTCTGTTTTAGTAACTCTGAAGTCTGAACTTTGGATTTTTGCATCCTGTTTGTACTGATAACTGTCAGTGGATGATTTTGATCCCAAAGAAATCTTTAACACACATGTAGTGATGGGACGTGTTACTGAAACAATGGTTAGGAAACAGAAATCGCCTGAGAATCTGCTCATGTTTAAGATTTCTTCTTTGCAAACATTTTCTATGGCTGTTCCCAGTATGACCAGTGATACAAAGCATGGGAAATGGGGATTAGTTCATTCAGACAAATACACTTTTTAAAATGTAAAAATAAAGAAATGAATCAATAAAATAAAAAGTCAAAGAAATAAAAAATAAGGGTCTGAGGCGTCTGTCTCACTGTATCCATGGCAACAATTTACTTTCTGTTTGAAATCAAAACATTTAAGATTCAAATTCAATCACAGATGTGTTCAATTAAATATTAAATGAAGCAGTGCAATGTTTTTATCACTATCCAAGTTTGAACTCTAAGTAGAAGATTTAAAAAAGCAACACACACACACACACACACACACTCACTCACTCACTCACTCACTCACTCACTCACTCACACACACACACACACACACACACACACACACTCACTCACTCACTCACACACACACACACACACACACTCACTCACTCACTCACTCACTCACTCACTCACTCACACACACACACACACACACACTCACTCACTCACTCACTCACTCACACACACACACACACACACACACTCACTCACTCACTCACTCACTCACTCACTCACACACACACACTCACTCACTCACTCACTCACTCACTCACTCACTCACACACACACACACACACACACTCACTCACTCACTCACTCACTCACACACACACACACACACACACACTCACTCACTCACTCACTCACTCACACACACACACACACACACACACTCACTCACTCACTCACTCACTCACACACACACACACACACACACACTCACTCACTCACTCACTCACTCACTCACTCACTCACTCACTCACACACACACACACACACACTCACTCACTCACTCACTCACTCACTCACTCACACACACACACACACACACACACACACACAGTATGCAGACATGATTTAGCTGATGATAATATAACGACTGCACAGACCCGTGGGATGATTCATGTCCTTTTTCTTTCTCTATGCAATGATGAACTTCTTGCTTCAGGACCTTCTTGATCAATTTGTTTTCTAATCCACAGTTTTCTACCTGATCTGTGTGTTTGAAGTAAAATGTGTTGCTTCAAATGTAAAAGTTAAACAGACAGAAAGCATCAACGTGGACTTCAATCAGTGTTTTGTGTTCATACAGGTCAGCTGTTGCACACAGAGGTCCTGGATTTACACTGTGCCCTGGTTCCTGTGTTTCTGTATGTAGTTTAGTCTAAAGTGGATCCTCCTCATGTACAGACTGAATTATCTGTTCAACAATCAGCATTTCTGATTCATGGATTTCATTTGTTTTTGCTAGTTTTGACTGAGATTTTAACATATCTGTGGTGGCATCTGTTCAGTGTTATGGAAGTTTTACAGCACTAATCTCACTTCACTGCTTTCTTCCATTTGTGCAACATCTCTAAAGTTAGAAATATCCTGTCTCAGAGTGACGCTGAAAAACTAGTTCATGCATTTATTACTTCCAGGCTGGACGACTGTAATTCATTATTATCAGGATGTCCAAAAAACTCACTGAAAAGCCTTCAGCGGATCCAAAATGCTGCAGCAAGAGTCCTGACAGGGACTAGAAAGAGAGAGCAGATTTCTCCTGTTTTGGCTTCCCTTCATTGGCTTCCTGTTAAATCCAGAATTAAATTCAAAATCCTGCTCCGCACATACAAGGTCTTAAATAATCAGGCCCCATCTTATCTTAATGACCTTGTAGTACCATATCACCCTATTAGAGCGCTCCGCTCTCGCTCTGCAGGCCTACTTGTTGTTCCTAGAGTATTTAAAAGTAGAATGGGAGGCAGAGCCTTCAGTTTTCAGGCCCCTCTTCTGTGGAACCAGCTTCCAGTTTGGATTCAGGAGACAGACACTATCTCTACTTTCAAGATTAGGCTTAAAACTTTCCTTTTTGCTAAAGCATATAGTTAGGGCTGGACCAGGTGACCCTGAATCCTCCCTTAGTTATGCTGCAATAGATGTAGGCTGCTGGGGGATTCCCATGATGCATTGAGTTTTTCCTTTCCAGTCAGCTTTCTCACTCACTATGTATTAATAGACCTCTCTGCATTGACTCATATCTGTTATTAACCTCTGTCTCTCTTCCACAGCATGTCTTTATCCTGTCTTCCTTCTCTCACCCCAACCGGTCGCAGCAGATGGCCCCGCCCCTTCCTGAGCCTGGTTCTGCTGGAGGTTTCTTCCTGTTAAAAGGGAGTTTTTCCTTCCCACTGTCGTCATAGTGCTGCTCATAGGGGGTCATATGATTGTAATTTTTTTTCTATGTATCTACTGTACAATATAAAGCGCCTTGAGGCGACTGCTGTTGTGATTTGGTGCTGTATAAATAAAATTGAATTTAATTGAATTGAAGAATTTTATAATGAACTATTTACAGGTGTATACAGACGGGTCGAAAGATCCCAAACCTGAAGCAACAAGTGTAGCAGTGGTAATTCTGCAGTTAAGGCTCAAGATTGCAAAAACAACATCAAATCTTCTGAGTATATATGCAGTTGAGTTATATGTCACACTGTTGGCTTTAGAATGGGTGGAAGACAGCAGAATTTCAAAAGTAATAATATGTAGTGATTCATTGTCAGCATTGAAAGTAAATTTGTATGACGTCCTTTTGCTCATCATAGAGTGTCTGAAGAAAATAAACATATAGTGATAATGTGGACTCTGGCTCACAGAGGTATTGTGGGTAATGAAAGAGCAGATTGGCTAAAGCAGCTGTTAAAAAAGTAGACATAGATGTGCAGATACCATTGTTGAAATCTGAGGGAAAAGAATAGTTTGGACACAAAGTAAGAACTTCTGGAGAATGGCATGGGATAATGGAACAAAAGGGAGACATGGGTACAAAACACAATAGAAGTTAAGAGGAGTAGTGGGTTAAATAGGCAGCAGGAGAATACAAACAGGTCATTGCTTTCTGAATGGTTCTCTTTTTATGATGGGGAAACATCCGACTGGGTTATGTGATGGTGTAATGCTGTGGAGACGGTTGAACATGTGGTTATTAGTTGCAGGAAGTATAGAAGTCAAAGGAGAGTGTTGAGGGTGGGAACTGGTGGTGAAATGAAACTTACGTTTGAAAAAGTGGTTAATCAGTTAAGTCCTGATGAGGTGAAAGGAGTGGTTTTTCATTTTTGAGAAATACTGATGTCATCAAGAGGATCTGAGGATCTGGAGGAGAAGTAAGAGTAAAAGCCAGGAGATGGCAGTAGTGCAACATCTTTGGATGCAAGCTGCTGTTAAAAATGACAGAAGAAGAAGTTTGCTTGATCGTTCCTCAGCTCGTCTGTGTGAAGCTGAGTGTAAAGAGGCTCCTGCTGTCAGAGAAACACTCTGACTGTTTCACAGAGTCAGACATGTTCAGACTCAATCTCAGTCAGAAACTCAGCATCACATTGATGAAGCTGCAGATTCATTGAGGTTAATTTCTGATTAATTTCTTTGCTGCCAGCTGAAATTTAAATGTAATTTAAAAGAAGGATTGAAGGTTATTGAACCCAAAGATTTCACATGAACGTGTATGAATTGTATGATATGTCTCTCCTATTTTTCCATGATCATATTTTGATGTTGATTGTGATTGGTTTCATTTGTTTCTTCGTTGGTTGTAGTGTTTTAATGTTTAGATTGTCTTTTGTTCCATGTTGTAATTGTGTATAAAGTTTGATTTGAATGACAGTTACACTCAAATGGTTTCAGTGTTGCTGTGTTGAGTGTTTGCATGTTTAATGTTTGTATGGAAGACACAGAAAGACATGTGACTAAAGAAATCTGTGCTAGAGTGACTTTAAAAAATAAATAAATAGTAGAAAACAAAACAGATGTTGAATTCTTTAGAGAATTTTCTAAAAATCTTTTTCTTCCTAAACAGAATCCAGAATATTAATGTTTGACATGGAAGCTGTTTCTACAGGATCCTGATGGACACTCAGAGGTTTAGAAAATGTTCTCATTAGTTGTTTACAGCAGAAAATCAACCGATGTGAACCAAAACAACAAAAATGCACAAGTGGTGTGTGAGACTAGAAATGATAGAATCAGTGCTGCTGATTTCATTACTCTGAACTTTTAAAGGCAGGTTTTGTATCTGAGAGCAGGGACACTTGCTGTGTTCAGTGACTGTAAGTTCAGGCTACCCTTGATTTAGTTGCTAGATGTTTTTAAACTGTGTTTATTTTATAAGGCTCATTAAAAGCCATCTGAACTAGAGATGGACCGAGCCGATGTTGCATATCGGTATCAGTCCGATACTGACCTAAATTACTGGGTCGGATATAAGTAATAAATAAAAAAAGATGTAATCCGATCTACTAAATATCACAAAAGCTCCTCAGAAAACTTGGCGTAACCCAACACATGACCTTAGCACATAGGAGCAGTATGTGTCACGTGATAGAGCGGCTGTGGTGTGCGAGACCTGTCGGCGGTCTGGTGGAGCATTTGGAGCCTCGCGACGTGCTTCCAAACCGGCCGACGTGGTTTCTTACGGACTCATCTCAGACCCAAGACTTTGAAGGCTCGCCGGCTGTAAATCGTCTGTAATGAGACGCTTTGCATGTCTGAGCTGAAGTTTGTTATCAGTGTTTAAAAAGGCTGCATCTCTGATGGTTGGCATTAGATCAGTGCCTATGGAATTGGCACCTTGCACATTTGGAAAGGAACCAAGACTGAATTATATACACAGGTTTTAGAGCAACATGTGCTCCCATGGAGATGATGTCTTTTACATGTTTATGGAGGATGTTGCTAAGCTGCACACTACAGCAGGGCTTTGTAGTGGAAGACCGCAAGTCCTGAACCAGATATTTGATGATATTTGTGACATCACGAGATGAAAAGCCACAGGACTGTTGAGCAGCTCTGTCCCTTATATCAGACAAAAATAATGCTCTCCCAAAAGTCCAGCACCTGGTCTCCTCAGTTCCCAGGTGTTTATGGATGGTTGTTGAAAGTAGAGGTGATGTTGGAAACATGGCCATGCTGCAAGCTTTTTGGGATGTTGCTGCCACCAAATTCACAATGAGCTCATTTGTTTTCTATGTTGCATTATGAGTAAAAATGGGTTCATGAGATTTACAAACCATTCAATTTTATTTACATTTCACACAGTGTGTCAACATTTTGTCATAAAATAATATTAACAACAAGAAACAGCAACAGCAACAATAATAATAATTGCAGTGCTCTATTAAATGTGCTGAAAATATGAAGTCAGCCTGCGCGTGTTGTGCATGTCTGTGACGTAATCGCGTGAGACAGGCGGTTTCCTGTCCTTTTTGGCCCTCGCTGCTCGCCGTATTTCCGCGCGGGTCTGCTGGATGGAGGAGGTAAAGTTTTTTGAACAGCATGTATAACTTCATCTGAGCTTCGTTAGTCTTTCTTAGCCTGCTGCAGTTACAGTTACAGCCGCGTATCTGTTACAGTGAACCTGCCGTCAGCTGTATAACGTTAGCATTAGCTTGTGTTGATGCTAAGCTGCTATTAGCAGGTCCTGTTCAGTGCTAAGTTGTGTCCGGACGACTTTACAGTTTAGTTTTCTCCGTATTACGATCACCAGATAACTGTGGATGGCCTCGTGTGTACGGAAGCTTCGTGGTGAAGCGCTTTGGCCTGTGGGAAATGTAGGAAACACCAGGACGAGCTGCGCACCGCAGGAACCGCTTTGACAAATCAACCTTACTTTCACTCACTTCATTAATAAAAGTCTTGTCACTTGGAGAACTGCAGTTTTCACACATCTCGCCGTTAATGTCACCCAGCTAACGGTGTAGTTTCAAGAAACAATGCAGTGTTCCTGCCACGAACATCACGACGGAAGCCCTGCAGGGTCGATCTGCGCAGCGGCTCTGATGGAAACGCCACAGATAGTAGCTCATTCTCCTTCTTCCGGTTTCTCCTCTTAGTGTCTCCATAGCAACTCATCTGCCTCCTCTCACCTGGTCCCGAGGATCCAGGTCTGTCACCTGGTCTCAGGTTCACCCTGAGCTGGCCCTCCTCGTCCATTCCAGTCACTCTAAAGACAAACTGAACATTTTCCACTACGACACATCCAGCTGGGTTTTAGATTTTAATTTGAAGTCATTGTCACCATCTCCAAAACAGACACCAGAGCAGGTCTAACTATAAACTGTCCTTTTCACTCCTGTTGCATCCTTCACTCAGTGACCCTTAACAGCTGTATTCACCCACTCATCATGTAACACCACAGTTCCTCTCCTGGTTTCTCTGACGTGTCCAGTTTCTTGTGGGACACTTCATAAACATGCTGCTCTGTCTTGGGTGGTCGGCTTTGCCATTTCCAGATTGAGCGTTGTTATATATCTGGGGGATTACTCCTGATTAATTATTTGAGCTGTCTCGTACTATGTGGCTGTATCAGTGTGACTGCAGCTCATCATGGTGTGTCGCACTAATTTAATAACAGTAGATGTTAGCCTGATGTCCTCTTAGAGACCAACAGAGCAACGCTGCTGATTTTATTTTTGTATTTTATAGTTTGAAAGTGACACTTGGGACACAATGAGTGTGCGTCCCAATGTATTGTGCTCCTTCAGACACAGATCCACACAGCATGTGTATATAAACCATGGAAGAAGCAGAGCTTTCATAGTGACACACTGCTCAGCTTCACAGTGTGTGTGACACAGGTGGGTCACTTGGATGGGCAGAGGTGAGGCCTGGTAAAAAGCTACAGCTGTAAACTGTGACAGTGCTCATATAGGGGGCTGTTGGGGTTGTCTCACTTTTGGATGCAGGCTCCAGGGGCCGTTAGGGGAATTGCAGTTTTTGGCACTTCTGCACAGGTTTCAGTTTTCAGCCCTGGAGGTGCCGCCTGATATGAGGTGACACTTTTGTCTTTGTCCTCTCACCGTCTGTGAGAGGTGAGTATCCACCATGTGAGTCCCTCCCTCTCCACCAGTCGGTCAGACGTCTGCCCGTCCTCCAGTCTGTTTCGGCTAAAAGGGAGATTTTCCTTCCTGCTGTGGCCGAGGGCTTGCTCATTGGGGTTGAGCGGTTGGTGGGATTTTCTCTGTACTTCGTGGTCTGTGCCTTCACGTGACTGTTGTTGTGATTTGTTGATCACAGAGACCTAAAAGACCTGGTGACCTCTAATTTCCTGCTTCTAAATCCAGACAGGCTGTTGTGCTCGGCCCTAAAACTCTTAGAAACAGCATCATCGTGGCCTCCAGTGAAGCTATGAGGAGCCGTCTTTGAGCAGAATATATCATTCAGTGTGCACAAACAACCACGTAGGTCTGTGAACTAAGCTGAGAGTGATTCTAGCTGCACGATTGTGAGTCAGTGTTATCAGACAAGTGCCATGAAAAGCCTCAAAGCCTCCAGTTAACCTGAAACGCTGCAGCACGAGTACCAACAGGAAGTAGAAAGAGAGCATATCTGTCACATATTAGCTCCTCTTCACTGACTCCCTGTTAAATCCAAGATTTAAAGTCCTCCTTCTGACAGACGAGGTCTCGAATAATCAGCCTCTGTCGTCTCTTAAAAAGCTTGTAGTACAAAGTTATACTGATAGAGCACTCCCTCCTCAGACTGCAGCCTTATTTGTTGTTGCTAGGTAGAATAGGAGGCAGTGCCTTCAGCAGTGCCTTCAGCTGTCTCTCAGTGGCCCATCTCCTGTGGACCAGCTCCCAGCTTGGATTCACGAGACTCCCCATTTAGTTTTTGTGTTTTTTCTCAAACCTCCTCCTGTTGTTCTAATGGAGATTCTGGATGTTCACAGGTGTGATCCAGTGACATGATGGAGAGTTTAAAGACGCGGCTCCAGTTCCCCAGCCCCGTCATACAAGCCCAGGTAAGAGGCGGACTCTGCTCCGTGACTCCTCCCATCCGAATGATACAAATGATCCTTCCCTTGTCTGCAGAGATTCCACAGGTACGAGTGATTTGTTACTGATAGAGGTAAACTAGCAGCTCACACAGGCAGAAAATCTCTACCATTAACAGGAATTCAGCAACACTCATAAAAAAGTCTCCTGATAAGACAGAGTAAAGAGTAACGTAACTATTTGATAGAGAAACATGACTGTAAGGTGCACGGATACATGTGTGCAGCTGTTGGAGGATTTTAAAGAGACAGGAGGTGAGTTTACAGTGTAACAAGATCCAAGACACAGAGTTACTTTGTATGTTTGCTGGCAACCACGAGGGTTTCTGAGTCACTCACACTCGTGTGTATAATATGTTTATGTAGAGGGGAGGCAGGTTTTACTGAACACACAGACTCAGGTCCCTGTGGGCACATTCATCCATCCATTCATTCATTCACTCACTCTGTAGTGTTGGTTTCTCTTCCTCTCTTTGTTATTGTGAATCATGGGACAGAAGTGTGATTTTCTTGTGTTGCAGACGGTGAGAAGTCTTGTTGCAGCTGTCTTAAAGGAAAAAGGGTCAGATGGGCAGATCACCTGGTCCTGTGCTCAGGTGAGTTCCTGTAAGAGTCACATGTGATCATTTCTTTAGTTACATGAAGTATAAAAGAGCAGGAACATCTGCTTCATGTGGTCCTGTGTTTTATCCTCAGTGACTTTGACACATCTGCTGTGAGGCTGACACCTCTGATCTCACAGTGTCAGCTTTGTTTTTATACACAGATATAAAATATGGATATGCACTGAGAAACGAGCATAGTTATATTTCTGACTGTCTGAGTCCAAATTGAATCAAACCTTGTGGGATTGAATCAGTGCTGAGTGGCTGAACTGAGTGGGACAGATTGCATTCTGACCTGCACCTGTGTCTCTGTCCGTTTTCATTCAGGGCTTCAGTGCATGTGTGGAAACGGCACAGATAGTCTTGTTAAACTTCTGAAACTCTGACTGCATCACTGTTGTCGTTCAGGGCCCAGCACTGGAAGCTTTGTGGCAGCAGTGCTGCAGTGACTGTGCTGTGGTGTGTTCAGCGTGCTGTGACACCTTGGTGTTATTGGTGGACCAGGGCCATGCAGACCTGGACTACATCCTCAGTGGTGTCCTCAACCTCCTGCCTTCTGCAAGGTATGCAACACGCAGTTATTGGACGCCACGATCCTGCCTCAGAAAGCTCAGCTGTTTGTCAATGAGTCTGATAGAGGCTCTGTAACCTGCATCCATGCAGCGTTACAGTCGCTGCACAAAGGCACAACATGAAAGACGGACCTCAGCAGGACGAGGTCGTGTATCAGCAGGACAAAGAAGGCTCTCTTTAGCATGAGAATGCTAACACTGGGAACTGAGAAGAGGCATGAAGAAGGCCGTGTTTGTCCACTGTTACGAATTCAGTCTTTAAATCCCTTTAAAGGCCCACTCACACCTCGCCTCAGGTGACCTCAAAGGTCACATGATGGGTCGCGGAAAGGTCTCATAGTGGTTTAACCCTTAACCCTTGGTGTTGACAATGACCTACGCTTTTGTTTATACTCATGTGACGACGCACATGACAAATAGCTCGATGACCATCTCCAAGGAGGGCAACGCCCTGTAGGGTTTGAGTATGTGGGTCTCTCCACCTTGTATAAGAAGGAAACATCTTTAAAACTTAATCAAGTCCAGTCGCCTTCTTTTCCAGCTACCAGTGTGTAACACAGAGTCAATGCTTCCAGTGCAGGAGCCCGACTGACAGTCTACAAACCGAGTTAGACACATGGAGGTCACAGCTTAGTCTGTGCTGAGGATAAATCCACGATGTCATTGCTCTCCATCAGGGCTCATGAAGTAAAGAAAATAGCTTTGAAACATGAAAATGTTAAAGGTCACTGTTCCACAGATGCTCTCTAATCTGGACGCTGACCTCGTGGTGCAGCATAATGTAACTATTTGAAAACATTTGAAAACACTCAGACTGTTAGTTTTTTCAGTTATTCTGACTCTGATATCCAACAGACACACTCAAGGGTTGATAAAAGTCATTCGGCGATTGTTGGAGATGCAGGCTGACCAGAGCGATGGACACTTCACCTGTCCGTATTCTATCAGGTAAGTATCTCATGTCTAATATCTAGAGGTGTTCATACATGTTGTCTTGTGTAATCTATCAAGCTACATATAGCTTGTAGCTTACTGCTAGTCCAAAGAGGCAGCATTGGTCCATCACCCACTTGAAGTGCTGTAGGGGTCCGGTGCTCTGTGGGGTGGCAGTCGTGGCCCTGGTGCTTCAGTCGCAGCTATAAACTGGCTCTTGGAGCATGAACATCCCAAACTAGTGCGTGTTGAAAAATACTGACTACATGTAAAGAGTGAGAGGTGGCAGGCAGGGAATGGGTACGTTTGTATCTCCCTGACTTGATGCCAGCATTTAGACGTTTTCTCTGGTGGACAGGACGGTTGCTTCCCTGTGCCGTCATGTTGGGAACAGGTGCCCATAGTCATTTGTGCATATGTGACTAACAGTTGCTTAGAGTACTTTTTAGAGTTGCTGGGTGAGGTGGGTACCCCATCTAGCAACTCCATAGTCCTACTGGGGGACTTTGATGTGGTGGTGGCAATCCCTGAACCAGAAGATAGACATTGGAGGTTCAGGAGCAGCAGGTTGAAGCGTCCTGTTAGGCTTGGTTATCTTCTGGCAGATATCGACAGGATGAGTCGACAGGATGAGTGTAACTCTTGCAGAAGCTGAAGCAAAAACTCAGCTGAACGAGGAGCTTGGTGAGGCAATGGAGCAAGACTTTTGGAGCTTGGTCCGTTTTGCCATCACTGTCGGATCTATTCCTGCTGGGTGTTGTTATCGATGCTGTTTTGAGTAATTCTGCAGCTGCGTGTGAAACATTGGGAATGAGAATCAGCACCTCCAAGTCTGAGGCTGTGGTTCAAAACTGAAAACAGTGGAGCAGCCACTCCAGGTCAAGGACGAGCTGGCGCCCAAGTTGGAGGCGTTTAAGTATCTGTGGGTGTTGTTCACGAGTGAGGACAGAGTGACAGACGGTGCTGTGGCTGCAGTGATGGGCTGCTGTAAGAACCAACAGGGTTTTAACATTAAAAGTGATGTTTGGTCACAATATAGTGAGCTCTCCTCTTTTTAGTGTATAAAATCTGTCCTGTGGATGAATGCAGACTTCACCTCAAAGGCAAAGACACTCGTGAACATCCGTATAAAAATCAGCGGTGCAACAGAAAGATCTCCCCTGTCCAAATTGCCTGCCAGTGTTCTGAAACACCAGACTTTGAGCCACAATAAATAGAAGAAACTCCTGATTGTTTGCTTCCTTTGTGCTGAAACGTGGGGAGTGCTCTGATAGGCTGACGAGTTGGCGCTGTATTAAAACTCAGGGTCTGGAAATGGCGTGCTGAAGGGTGACACGTGGTCAAACAGGTTACGTCATGTGAAGACTGGAAACACGGAGGCTGGATCTATAATGGTATCAGTGGATGCGTTAGTGTGTGTGGAACTGCTAACGTTTAGTCTCTCACAGTACGGATGTTGGAGGACTATTTATGTGACTGCATTCTGCAAAAGTGACGATGTGTAGCACTTGGCCAAAAAAAGGGTGGATGCTTTAAAATAACACCGTCAATAGTTTTTAGTGTTAACAGTTTGTTCTTTGGAGAACTTGTAATTCAGTTTTATTCATACAGCAACAAATCACAACAACAGTCGCCTCAAGGTGCTTTATATTGTACAGTATATCCTATAATAATACAGAGAAAAACCCAACAATCATATGACCCACTTTGAGCAGCACTTTGGCGACAGTGGGAAGGAAAAACTCCCTTTTAACAGGAAGAAACCTCCAGCAGGCTCAGGGAGGGGCGGGGCCATGTGCTGTGATTGGTTGGGGTGAGAGGAGGAAGGCGACAGGTCTTGTGTGGATTTAGGCCTTCTTAGTTTGTCTTCGTTGTAATAGACTGACTCAGTGGCTTGTTGGGAGCATAACTTGAATCAGAGCTGGGACACTGACCCGTCCATTGCAGGAGCAGCCCTCACCCGTACGTCACAGCCCTGGAGAACAGAGAGGACTGCTGGCCGGCTCTGCTGTTCGAGATCGATGACTTTATCCAGAAAGCTGTTGACAGGTAAGTCTTACTGGTTCCTGTCGTATCCTGTTATGTTGTTGTCTTTGAAGACAACTGGACATTATCAGATGATATATTTTCAGAGATTCTTCTGACTCCAGTGTGTGTGTACGTTACAGAGATAAAGAGGCTTATATCACCATGCTGGCCCCCTTCCTTCGGTACCTATACTGCCAACCGCACAGGCAACCCGAGCACGCGCTCCTTCGACAGAGTCTTCTTAGGGTGCTGCTGCCCATTCAGGGAGGATCCAGGTCCACCCCCCAGAACGAGGAGCAGGAAACGCTGTCCCCAGTGTCTGACAGGCTGCTGCTCTGTCTTTGTCAGCTGGTTCCACACATGCAGGTAACACGCTGAAGTTATGTTAGGTAACTGTACAAAGACACGGCCGACATGTTTCCACTCTGTATGTTACAGTCCACCATCCTTTAAATGTGTCTCTCTTATTTGCATACGCTCAGATTGACAGGAAGTGACTAACACAGAGAGCAGGATGGAGCTATGTCAGCCTCTCCTCTCTGTCCCTGCAGGTGGACAGCGTGGAGGCAGTCCTGGAGCTGTGTGCATTTGTGGGCGCTCTGCTCCAAGATCTAACTGGGAGCTCTGGAGACCAGTGGAAACCAGAGAAAGCGGCGCTGGCTCTGCAGCTGCTGTGTGCGTGTCGGCGATGCCTCGAGTTCAACGGAGACTGCAGACCAATAATCGGCTTAATACAGCAGCTGGTTCCAGCCTGTCAGGTGATGGCTGTTTGTAAACAGACACCAGCAAAGATAAAGAAGCCGCGCTGCTGTGCTGGTTAACGTGAGCGAGCCTAAATATGGAAGCAAACAAAAGGGATGCTTTTTGTTTTACGTGTGCAAATGTCTCTGCTCCAAACCTGAGCCTGGACTCCCAGCAGTGGCTTATTTGGCATTAATGCTTATCAGCTTCTTCACTCACTGCAGCGAGCTGACATGTGAATATCTGACACTCAAAGACACTTTGTAGAAATGTAGCATTGTTTGGTTCAGTGTTTTCAGCCTTGTTGCTCCTACCAGGGAGAGCACACCTGAGTTTGAGGCCTGAACAGGTGTGAAACCTTTTGTCCTCCATGATGGCTGAAAATCAAAGCGGGTCTCACTTTAGCGCGCTCACGCTGCCCGTGTCTCTGTGTACCTGGAGAGGTTTACACATGTGGGTCAAATGTCCCCCATTGTGAACCAGTCAGTGCTGTAATGTGTGAGCCCTCGGGCCTCTGTGGCCTGCGGCCTGTATTGACCTGTTGGCATCGCTGTTTGCTTTCTGTAGGAGTTGCTGTTGGATGAGCTGGTGATGGGCGTGGCCTTGCTCTCGTTGGAAGCCCCTTCAGATCAGCTGACCAGCCTTCTCAGACTTGGTAAAGTGATTATTTTGGACAAAGCTCTGCTGGCTTTAGCTTCCTTTAAGAGACTTTGAAGCAGTGAAAGAATTAGTGGGAACAAAACTAGGTCCTGTGCAGGTCATGGTTGGAACCTCACAGAGCTTTGTGTCCTACATGAGATATTCTTTCTCTTAACACAGCACTGAGTTTGGTCCCTGAACAAGCGGAGGCGTCGCCCTGGTTGAGTCCGGTCCTGATTCTCCCTGTGTTGCAGCTCCTGTCCTGCTTGGGTCTCACTGAGCCGCTGTCTGACCAGAACACACACAGCACCAACCACAGGCTGGCTCACAGCCTGCTGCACAGAGTTAGCAGGCCCACGGATAAACCCCAGCAGGTAACCCAGCAGGTGACCCAGCAGGTAGCCCAACAGGTGACCCAGCAGGTAGCCTAGCGGGTAACCCAACAGGTAGCCCAACAGGTAGCCCAGCAGGTAGCCTAGCAGGTGACCCAGCAGGTAGCCTAGCAGGTAGCCCAACAGGTAGCCCAGCAGGTAGCCTAGCAGGTAATCCAACAGGTAACCCAGCAGGTAACCCAACAGGTGACCCAGCAGGTAGCCCAACAGGTAGCCTAGCAGGTAGCCTAGCAGGTAACCCAGCAGGTAACCCAGCAGGTAACCCAACAGGTGACCCAGCAGGTGACCCAGCAGGTGACCCAGCAGGTGACCCAGCAGGTAACCCAACAGGTAGCCCAACAGGTAGCCCAGCAGGTAGCCTAGCAGGTAATCCAACAGGTAACCCAGCAGGTAACCCAACAGGTAACCCAGCAGGTAGCCTAGCAGGTAGCCCCAGGCCTGTTTCTCACATTCAGTTTTTGGAGTCTTTCTTTGAGGTGTAGCCACGTAAAGAAACACTGTTACAATAGTGCAGGTAGGTGTTAGGTGGTGAGTGGACAGAGCATTAGAGCATAGACGACATCCATCCAAAAATACTGTTTCCCTCTCAGTGTCATAGCAACAGGGCTGTCTTTAGTGCCTCTTCTTCAGGGTCAGCATCCAGTCTCTGGAGTGTTGTTCCTCTGGGATGCTTTGCTTGATCCTTAAATTACACTTCATTAACATTCATGGTGCATCTGTAGCTTTGCTCTTTGTTCTTTATCATTTGTTTCTCGTGAATCTGTCTCCCTCAGCCTGCCCCATCACTGCCTCTGTATCTGAGTTCCTGGTATAGTGAGCTCAGCGTGTCTTTGTCGGTACTGCGCAAAGTGGCCAACAATCCAGCAGCAGCGACCGATTGGCTGTTGGCGGTCAGCTCCGCCCTGTCGTCCAGCCAGCGCCTGTCCTCCTCTCTTGTCCTGATTGTGACTTATCTCATCATCATGGGTCAGGAAAACATCTGCCAGCTGGCTTTGAAAGCAATCCAGGCTGTCGCTGCTGCCGACCCCTGCCAGGTAGATAACCCACACAACTGTTCTCTTAAATCTGTGGACTGAATATAAAGTAATGCATGTTGTTCCCTCTGACATGCAGATATGTTGTATGTAAGGCAGCTAGCTTGTGTTTGTCTTTCTAAGAGCAGGAAACACATGTTGATAACCTGGTGTTTTGGCACCAACACATGACTTTGAAATGGTTCAGATCAGCAGGAAGATAAAAGCTGTCACTGCTGTGTGATTGCTGCTGATCTGCTGCCGTATAAAGGGAGAGGTTAGGGAGTGCTCTAAGGGGACAGACCTCTCTCTGGACTTGTGTTGGAGTCACTAGCTGCAGATGAAGTGTGAAGTTTACCCCTCATTACTCAAGCGTGCACCGGGCCCCAGAGGATTCACCTTCTGCTCTAATTGCTCCCAGAGTGCTGCACACACTGGTGTTTGGATGCACTGGTTGAAGGTTGTTGGCATATTTGAGTCCTCTGGAGATCTCTGCTCGCTCGTACTTGTCATGTTAAACGTGCAGCAGCAGGTCTTTGTTACAGGAAAAGCCAGAAGCTAACCACTATGAAACCTTAATGATGATTTACTGCAGTGATGTTGATTCAAAGTGATGTTTTTGGCTCGACAGCATTAAACGTGTGCACGTACAGGTCAGTGATGCAGCCTCTGTACGGTCTGACAAAGTGCATTTAATGTTTGGTTGGTGTGTTTGCTGATGTGGGTGTTTCCCTCTGCAGGTCCCGCCCCTCGTGCTGCTTCTTTTGTTCAAACTGACCAAAGAAAAGAATCCCGTCCTGGCTCACGCTGTTCTCACAAGCCTGCCAAACCTCGGCACTCATAAGGTACGCAGCACGACTAAGAAGAACCTGTACTGACTGTGAGCGTCTGGAGACGGGGCTGGAACATCAGCAGCACCTTTCTACTTCATCTGAGCGCTCACAGTGTGTTTTAGTCCATCATACACACATGTGAGCTTTTATCTGTGGGGTCATCCAGGTCATGTAGTCTGAGGAGCTTCTCTTCATCCAGGAGGCTCCTAGAGTTTAAAAACCAGGGACCCGCGTGTCCCAAATACCAGCCTGTGAGCACAATCCACCAATAACAGCGAATAACTGAAATGTTCCCCTCTCGATGTTTAGCACTTTGACAAAGGAGCAAAGAGAAATTCCCACGTCTCCCACACAGTTTTCTCTGTGTGAACACAGACAGTGTTTCTTGTACCCAGTTTGTAGGAGCTGGGATTGGACTCCACCACAGCAGCCTCTGTGTGGGATAGATGCAGTGCTCTGTAGTATAAAGCACTCTGTCAGGAAGCTGGACTCTCCAAACCAGCAGTCATCGTCTAACATCTGCCTTCTTCAGCTGTAACCGTGTGTTTCTCTTGTAAACTTGGCTCTGATCATATGTGCTGTAATATTCCAGCTTTGCTTCCCGATCGTGCTGCACAGTCTGCACATGCTGGCCGGCTCCCCCAAGCTGAGAGCAGTGGGACTGCGCCTCATGACCGCTCTGTGGAAAAAACAGGTTTGCAATAATAAGGCATTACTATAAATGTCATATTCATGTGTTCAAAGCTTCTGTTTGTCTTTGATTGTGTGCTGCTTTGGTCATGTCTGTAAGGACCGGGTCTACCCAGAGCTGCAGCGTCTAATGAGCCAGCAGGACAGCAGGGTGGTGCTGGGGAGGGACGCCCAGTGGGAGCAGATCCTGGCCAGGGCCGCCTGTGTCAGGGACATCTGCAGAGAGAGGTGGGTCCTCCCATACTTACAGAAACAGTGGGCACTTCCTACATTCACTGGTTCATTCATTCAGTGGACTTTGCATGCACAGTGCAGACAGTGTGAGCTTCCAACACCAGGATTCTTCATCTTCCCTTCTAATGAGTAATAATCACTGACTGGACTCTTCATAGATGTTTCTGCTCAGCAAGCTGATGAAAGTTCAGAAAAATAGAAATATTTGTTTTTTCAGTCACATCAACTTTGCTTGTTAAGATAAATGAATGCACTTTGTAGCTTTGCAGTGAATGAAGCCTCAGCTCGACGCTCCACTGAGTCCCTGTTTCTCCAAAAATCAGCAGGAGTCCAGTTTTAAATGTTTCCGTACAAATGTCCAGAGCAGCTACACGTGCCTGAATCCAGAAGGATCAAAGTCTTACAAAGTTCAGTTCAAACAGAGAGACTGAGAGGCAGCTAACTTCCTGTCTCTGCCAGACTATCAAAATAAAAGCATACATTTGAAGCAAAAGAAATCCAACTATGTCAGTCTGTAAGCACTGCTTCCCATATAATACAACTCTAAGCAAGTGAGCCATAACTTTATAGTTTTAACCTTTAACCCAAAAACTATGTTGATCATATAAACTCCACAAGCTGCATCCAGGCTCCTGCACACGTCCTTTACATGTTAGCTGTTAGCTAATGCTTGTCAGTTTTTGTGAACTGGCCTTTATGTGTGTTGATGAAATAAAACGATGATTTTATTTGATTATTTCCTTTGTTCTAACCAGCTGGTGCACACTGTCCATCCTCCCGGGGCCTGTTACGCCTGCTAACATGTACATGCAGCTTTTTTAGCAGCATTAGTGAAAACCTGGGAAACCCTCTGGATATATGCTACAGTACAAATTTAGCAAATCATTGAGCTGTTTCGTTGTTTTCACAAATGCTTACGTTTGCTTTTATTGTAAAACATTTGCAGCCATAAGAGTTTGCAATGATAAGAAGCTGTGTTTGGCATTTACTTACTTACACGTGTCCTGGCACTTTTAATGCTTTTTTCTTAAATAAAAATGGTAACAAAATTAGAAGAAACACATTTCCCACTTTGTTCACGCTGATGTGTGTGTTAACCAGGCCTTACCAGCATGCAGGGGACATGGTGGCTGCCATTTCACTCACTTTAAAACAGTGCAACAGACCAGACCTGGCAACCCCGGCTGCTCTCGTCCTGCAGGGACTACAGGAGCTGTGTCGAGCAGAGGTACCTCGTCTGTCTCCATTTGTCTCTTTAAATTCAGGAATCATCATTTTTCTGGATCATAACTTTTGAATCTTTTCCAAAGTTCTGGTCTTAAAACAAATCTTTCTTTCTCAGGTGGTGGATATTATCTCAGCATGGAGAACTGTTTGGCCTGAGCTCAGCTGTCACTCACAGCCAGAGGTGGTTCAAGCCATCGCTGAGCTTTTGGCTCTGGTGCCTCAGCTCACAGTTAAATCAGAGCAGTACGAGGTGCGTCGTAACGTTCATGTTGCTCTGTGTTGAGGAGCTAACAGAGCTGATAGGGATGCTTTTGGGTTGCAGCCACAGGACCTGTGCACAGTGTTGGGGAGTAACAGAATACATGTAAAAAATAATGAGTAACAAGTCTGCAGAATATATAAGAAACAGGTTGGAATCCTCTATTGATTCTAGTGCTTTGTCTTGTGTGTGTGTGTGTGTGTGTGTGTGTGTGTGTGTGTGTGTGTGTGTGTGTGTGTGTGTGTGTGTGTGTTAAATGTGCATTAAATTCACTTCTTATTTTTTGTCTTTGCTCTTAGAAATTAAAAGAAGAGGTGGTCAGCATTCTGTGGACTTATGCTCTGAGCGAGGTCTGTATATACTGTATCTACACACACAGCTGACATGATGACTCCTACATGCACAAATATGCTGTGATGTCACATAAGTTTCATCATTTTGTAGGAAACAGAAACATGTGTCTGCACCTTTGTGTTGTAACAGGATCCAGAGGTGTCCAGCTGTGGCTACAGGGCTTTGGCAGACTTTCCTGAAACAGACCACACCATAAACCACCTTCCTGAGGCAGTTAAGAGTCCTGCTCCACTCTCATAACAACATCATAGCAGTTTGACTGACTCGTGCTTTCTAACATATTAGCCAGATCATTTTGCAATGTTTCTTTATTAATTGTCCTCAGACGTTAGTCGGATGTAATTATGCGGCACTAGTTAATGAGGAAGCTGACCGTTTCAGTTGTTTTAGCGTGTTCAGAAACATTCCTGTACGCCGCCGTGTGTCCGCTCTCTGTTTGAATCGTCCTGCTCTGCTCTTTGGTTGAAGGCCCGACCACCTGCAAAGCTGCCTGAAAACGAAGAAGATGAACAGAGTAAAGAAAAGGAGGAAGATGAGAAGGATCTCTCCGTCCCAGGCTCATCTTATGTGAAGCTGATGACTCTCACCACCTCGTCTGTTCTTCCAGGTAAACCGGAGCAGCCAACAAACCAGCAGGTTGTATCCTGTGGTCCCGACAGAATAAAGTGCTTCTAGAGATCCATCCAGGACACGAGAGAGAGCAAGAGGCAGTCGACATCACAAAGCAGACATCCAACAATGAGTCTGGGGACCACAGCGGGACCCGACATAATCCACGTCTACTGTTGGAAGAAGCGTTCAGTGATCAGCGGTCTATAGATATGGGGAATGCTAAAGGCACGAACACAGGACAGAACCATCAAACCACGGCCCGATTACTCGCCTCTCCACGACACAGGAGCTGCTCTGTGAAGCTGTGGAGGCACATGAGCCAGTACACGACTCTGAAAGGCATTAGAAACAACACAAGCACAGGCTCCTGGTTCGTTGCTATCATGTCATTCTGACAGTACAAGAGCACTTGAGACTAGGCAGACCAGCCTGACTCCATGCCCCACTCATGCACACTGACCTGCTAGTTACTGTGCTTCAGCGCACTGCTAATATTCATCAGGACCTGTGGAAGACAGTACTGGAGTGTGCAGTGTACAAAGACAACGTCCCAGCTTCTGTCTGCACAGGCTTCAATCCCCAAAGCCAGCTCATCACTAAGAGGTGATGTCATCAAATGTCATCCTGTAGATGGATGACATCAAGCTGTGTGGGAGGAGTCAGTGAGATCCACCTGGGTATACCAGAGCCAGCAGGATGAAGATCAGTCAGAGCCACATCCTTGCAGATGCTAAAACAGATGCTGAGAAGCCAGATGACTGGTAGAAAGATCCAGATCCTTAGAGCTGTGGTAGGAGGGAGTCTACCACGGCTGCAGACTGTGCAAAGGTGCTACGGACATTTTCCACCACGTAGTAGCAGGATGTAAGATGCAAGCTGGGATAGCATAAACTCAAAGCACAACCAGGAAGCTGTAGTGTATAGAAACAGCCGCGCCACATATGGACTAGAAGCCCCGTCGACCCGGTAGTAGGGCTAAGGGCCGGGGGTGCTTCAGCTTCCAGAGTAGCAGGGACTGGAGAGGTCAAGAACAAAGTGGTCTTAGTGGCAGCAGGAGCGTTGGAGGCTGTAACCCTGAAAGCAGCTGTGCAGGAGAGTGCAGTCCTGGGACCGCTAAGATACTTTAGGAACACGTGTATGCTACATGATTTAAAACATTTTGTTTAGCACAACTGTTCACAACCATCCACATCACAGCTGTTTGAGCTGTTTGAGCATACCTGCACAGAAACAGACACCAGGTGTTTGTGTTTCCTGCTGGTTCCCTGGAGAGATCGTGGATCTGTCACATCTGCATGTGATACTGAGTAATGCTGATGATGGTGCACTGATGGTGTTTCTTTTATGTTCCCAGCCTTCGAGCTCTTCCTGACGTCACTGGTGAGGCAGGAGATGAGTCAGATGCCACGGGGAATCTACTTCTCAGCCCTGAGGGGGGGTAACCTCCGCTCAGACCGGGGTAAAACGGTGGCAGGAATCCCGTCGTTCATGCTCAAGACCTACGAGAAAAACAAGCAGCCTGGGCTGAAGCCAGGACTAGCAGGTGACCCAGTAACAGCTCATTTAGCTGGTCTCAGTGACATCGACTGTGTGGTGTCGTCGAATGTGACTATGAACATGTCAGCTGCTTTGCCTTTCACATGGGTCAAATCTGTCAGTCAGCATATCAAAGTTATGTTTCTTAAGTTGGTGAGGAAGGGAGAATATGTGGAGCTACAGGAAGGGACGTCTTTCTGAGGAGAGGTTTGGAAAATGAAGATAATCTGCAGATTTAATCTGTGTGGTTTTCATGAAGCCAGGACATGGTGGAGATTTCTAACCCACGCGTGCTGAACAGTGTGTCTGTGTACCAACATGTTACTGTTGGAAGCACCAGTATAACTCACCCTTTCTGTCTGTGGTGCAGCTGGGCTGCTCCTGTCGTACAGTTTGTCTGTGCAGACCGATCGTGCTGGGAGACCCATCAGCCGCTTCCTGGTCAGCCGCAGCCGCAGCTACCAGCAGACGCTGACAGCCCTCGTTCATGAAGTACGTGATGTCTCCTTCCTTTCCTTTCACGCTTGTTCTTTGTCGTGTACGCAGAGCTTGAAAGAGGAACTGTTTCCTTCTTCTGTATTTTGGTGCACAGGTCAACATCCAGCCCTCTGAGTGGCACCGTGCCCTCCTGCTGCCACAGGCCTGGAGGGGCTTCATGAGCCGAGCTTTCTACGCTGTTATGGAGGTTTGTGCAGGTGTTACAAAAGCATACAGTAAAGTCTCTGACCTTACAGTAAAGGCCTCTGAGGCCTCTGACCTTACAGTAAAGGCCTCTGACCTTACAGTAAAGTCTCTGACCTTACAGTAAAGGCCTCTGAGGCCTCTGACCTTACAGTAAAGGCCTCTGACCTTACAGTAAAGGCCTCTGACCTTACAGTAAAGGCCTCTGACCTTACAGTAAAGTCTCTGACCTTACAGTAAAGGCCTCTGACCTTACAGTAAAGGCCTCTGACCTTACAGTAAAGGCCTCTGAGGCCTCTGACCTTACAGTAAAGGCCTCTGACCTTACAGTAAAGTCTCTGACCTTACAGTAAAGTCTCTGACCTTACAGTAAAGGCCTCTGACCTTACAGTAAAGGCCTCTGAGGCCTCTGACCTTACAGTAAAGGCCTCTGAGGCCTCTGACCTTACAGTAAAGGCCTCTGACCTTACAGTAAAGTCTCTGACCTTACAGTAAAGGCCTCTGACCTTACAGTAAAGGCCTCTGAGGCCTCTGACCTTACAGTAAAGGCCTCTGAGGCCTCTGACCTTACAGTAAAGGCCTCTGACCTTACAGTAAAGGTCTCTGAGGCCTCTGACCTTACGGTAAAGGCCTCTGAGGCCTCTGACCTTACAGTAAAGGCCTCAGAGGCCTCTGACCTTACAGTAAAGGCCTCAGAGGCCTCTGACCTTACAGTAAAGGCCTCAGAGGCCTCTGACCTTACAGTAAAGGCCTCTGAGGCCTCTGACCTTACGGTAAAGGCCTCTGAGGCCTCTGACCTTACAGTAAAGGCCTCTGAGGCCTCTGACCTTACGGTAAAGGCCTCAGAGGCCTCTGACCTTACAGTAAAGGCCTCTGAGGCCTCTGACCTTACAGTAAAGGTCTCTGAGGCCTCTGACCTTACGGTAAAGGCCTCTGAGGCCTCTGACCTTACAGTAAAGGCCTCAGAGGCCTCTGACCTTACAGTAAAGGCCTCTCAGGGTTTGGTTTTTGTTGGCAGGGTCGACGTGCTGAGTTAGAGATGCTCCAGAAACAAGGCAAAGAGGATCCACAGGAGCTGCAGTACAAGCATCACTGTGCCTGGCTGTGGTGAGACCCACACTCATGCTTGCTTGTATATGTGTAGACTGTGTGTATAAATGGTAGTGCTTTTGTACATCGTCTCTAATCTTACTGTAATGACTGTAGTGTGTGTGTGTGTATCCCTGCTGTGTGGGCCAAACTTCACATCAACACTTTGTGGTAACATCTGCACTATGTAGCCAAAAAAACTGGTTCTGAACCAGCAACCTCCTGACCAGTAGACCACCTGCTCTCCCTCCTGACCATGAAGAGAGTGAATCATGGTTTTCAGGCATGTCAGTCACAGGTTATCAAGTCTGTGGGTCGCTGTCAGGAGCTCAGGAAGTTCCTGGACGGTGTCGTGATCGGATGCAACAAGCATAGTTGTAAAATGTCGTGTTCACGCTTCTCCGTCTCGCAGATGGAGGAGTCTGGTTGGGCAGTTATCAGGAGACTGGTACTGGTCTGACTTTGGTGGTGGAGGGATGATAGTGCGGCTGTTTTTTAGAGGTTGGGCTCAGCTGCTTAGTTCTGGTGAGAGGAATTGTTAATGCTTCCAAATACAAAGACATTTGGGACGATTTCCTGCTCCCAACATGAACGTGTGCACAGGAAGAACCTGACTGGCCTACAAAGAGTCCTGACTTTGACCCAGCAGAACATCTGTGGGATGAATTGGAGCGCAGACTTGTTTAGAAAGCATGGAGGGAAGCATTCACGTTCTTCATCTTTTTAATGTATTTTTCTCATGTTTCTGACACAGGGCCAGAGATCAGCTGGCAGATGTCATCAAAGCTGCTACAAAGTGAGTCCGCTGGTCGCTCTGTTTAGGGAAACGTTTGGTGAGCTGTGCAGAGTAACCTGATGCGAGCACTGTGAAATGACTTTCTGTGGATCGTTTCAGGGACAGTCCTGTTGTTCAAGGAAACGCCATCTTGGCTCTGAGCGGCCTCGCTGCTGTTCTCGCCAAGTATGAGAGCAACCTGCCCACTGATGGTGACGGCAGCCTGGGGGTGAGACACCGCAGGGTCCTGTTACACACTGTTTGCTATTTCATAATCATATAGATGCTTAGCTCAGTGCTGTTGGACTTGATAGGCTGGACCAGAGTTTGTGGCCACAGGAAGCTGGTTGACCATGGTGCTGGACACCCTGCTCAGCATCAGCAGCAGCAGCTTCAAGTCCACAGGACGAGTTTTCCCCTGGTTTCTACACGTGAGTTTCATCAGAAGCCGTGATTGGCAGATGATTCGAGTTATTTAAACGCTGTGACAGTTGTTGTGAATAGAAAGTTGCTTTCTTGCATTGATCACCTTCATCCTGTGCTGCCGGCCTCCTCAGCGCTCCTACTCGGGTGAGAACACAGCGAGCACCATAGCGCGCTCCTGTGCAAGCCTCGCCCTGTCGCTGCTCGTCTCCGTGCTCGTGGTGTGGCAGCGGGACAGTCTGACCCACATCCTGTCGGCACTGCGGGCCGGCCTCCCGGGCTCCCCCGCCGCAGACGACTCCCAGGCCATCCAGTTCCACTCTGGGCTCGGTCTGGGCATGGTGCTGTCCACCCTGCTGCACCAGCGCCTCAGGTACAGTCTGCAGGAGGAGATTCTGATGTGAACCAACAGCGTAACGGTTACTGACTGCCTCTGTCCTCTGTCAGTGATGAGTCTGCTCAGAAGGATGCTGATCTCCTCTTTGGCCCTCTGGATGCTCTGGAAGGTTCCTCTTTCAACCCCAACCTGGAATACAAGTAGGTCCTCTTATGAATAGAGTAAATGCACACTGACATCACACGGTTGGTAGGAAGCTGAGAGAGTGTCACTCACAGCTAGAAGGAGTGTGTGGAGTGTACACAGTGTCCCTGTGTGGCATCCGTCCATCATCCAGAAACATTACATGATGTTAACGGGAGATTCAGCCGTTACCAAGGCTGCATTCATGCTGCTGCTCGTTTGGCACATTTACTCTTTTTCACAGACACATCTGGAAGCATGTTAGGATATTCAACAGTGAAACAGCGGTTAGCATATTAAACGTGGTCTTTCCATGTTCTGCCTTCTTTCCTCAGCACTGGCTGCATACTGGGTCTGGGGCTAGTGCTGTCTGCCTTCTGCAGCAGTGGACAGAGGAGTCGACATGTCCGTGTCAGCCTAACGCTCGACAAGCTGCTGGCCAACCTGCAGGACTGCAGTGGGCGGGGACGCATGGAGCAGGAGGTAAGCAGCCCTGCACACGGCTCGCACGCTGACACAGAGCCGAGGTCCTGAATCTGATACAGGATCAAGTCTTTGATTGTAACTGTCTGCTCACACACGCTTGTGATAGAAGAAGCTGAGATAGTACTTAGTTCTGTCCAGATCTTTGATGAATTATCTACTAAAGACAGTTTCTGCTACATGAAGAGTTAAAACTTTGAGCCTGATGGTGATGTGTGAACTTTGACCTATGACCTCGAAGCACTAAAATGGTGCATCTTATGATCTTTACTGTACGACTGGAACAGATTCGGCTTGTGTAAGCTGTAAAAACGTGTCGTCGTGACCTTGTAGAGCAATAAAAAGTGTAACACAGATAAGCTTTGTTTGCAGCTGTCCAAGGTGGAGACGTTTCACGGCCAGTGTGAGGTGAAGGCTGAAAACTGTGTGCCGTACAAAGTTTTCACTGACCTTCACATGTGGTGTGTGTGTGCAGGTCTTGGCGTACTCTGTGGCGTGTGTGAGCGTTTCAGCGTTCAGCGCAGGTCTTATTGACGCCGCCAAGGCGGAGGAGGTGATGGACACGCTGCGCAGCCTGACTGAGGAGAGCCAGCAGGTCAGTAGGTAGCTGATGGAGGTCATTCTGGCTCCAGCAGCTCTTTGTGGTTTTATTGATGACCCTGTGTCCCCAGACCCCGGGCTTCTCCCTGGCTCTGGGGTTAGCGGTCCACGGGCTGTCGGTGTGCGGCCACGGCAAAGCAGAGCACATCCACCCTCACCTGCTCGCAGCCTGGATCAAAATCTTACTGGCTGAGGTACAAAACCTGACGTTCATGTTCATGTAAACGATGTCCAATCACGTGAAATGATGTTTGGGGTCCCAGCGCTGACCTTCGTGCTGCCTTTGTGTTACAGGGCTGTCCCACCATGCAGCGGCTGGCTGCTGTCAACGGGCTGGTGGCTTTGGTGGGGTCAGAGAGTTACCTCATTCAGGTGAGACGCCTGCAGCTGTTGGAGCTGAGCATCAGCATGTGCTTCACTCAGTCCCTGAAAACATGTCGTCACCAGCTGCTGTTTCTCAGGATGTTTGTTTGGTGGTTTCAAGCATGTGGAGGAGGATTGAGCTCATGTGACCCTGTAAGGTTTTAGGAATCACCATGGTTACCATAGGAACACACTGGCAAACCCAGCATTTAAAAAGATGTGACAGAAGTGCAGATGTGTGGAGCCATGTGAAGTGTCCCCGTGTTCACAAAGAGATGCAAACACACCTTAGTTGCAGCTAAAGTTACCGACTGATGCTGATTCTCCTCTGATGCAGCTGAAGAGTGAGACGGAGCTCGTGTCCAAGCAGCACAACAGGCTGAATGAAGTTATTCGGGCCGTCACACAGGTCAGAGTTTACTTATCAAATATGACTTCACTCCCATTACTACACACCATACTTCCCCTCGCCTCACCTCGGAGCGTCTGTTTCATCCTCTTGTCGGCTCTCTGGTTGCAGATCGTCACGTTCTCTGGAGCCATCGGTTTGCAGTCCAACAGCGCCTGCTTGCTGGGACATTTGCATCTGGCCCACATCTGCAGCAGTCACAGTCACACAGCAGGTAACACAGGTGTCAGTGGGCGGAGCAGAGCTGGATGCAGCATCAGTAATCCTTTAAAATTCATTCCTCATAAAGTTTCAGCTCTTAGAGCACACACACATACAGACACACACATACAGACACACACAGACACACACACATGCTGGGAGCTACTGGGCACTAACTACTTTGATCCAACTCCCAGTTCCTCCAGATTTCAGTTACCTCTCAGAGAAAAGTGTCGTCAGATCCACGACGGAGTTCATCGCAGAAGCTGGACACAAAGGTTTGTGACATCTGCAGAGGTCGTTGTGTTTGAAGCTGTAACTCTGTAACATCCTCTCTCTGGGCCCAGGTCCTCAGGCCTCCCATCCAGGCCTGGTTAAGACCGCTCTCACCGCTTTGGCGTCAGTCGGCGCCTCTTTCCAGTATCCGCCCATCAACTGGAGCGCCGCTCTGTCTCCTTTAATGAGGATGAGCTTTGGTAAGAGTTGTCGCTCAGTGCTGTCCGTGAAGCACAGCCACAGATCCTGTTCAGTCTGTGTTGTTGTTGTGTTTTGTAGGAGAGGATGTGCAGCACCAGTGTGTTGTACTGGCAGCCTGTCAGACCCAGTCCTCCCACAGCGCTGCTCTCTTTTTGGGCTCCTGGTTGTCCCCTCCCCTGGTCCACAGTCTCAGCGTAAGTCCAGTTGTGTATTAGCGCTGTGACAGCTGATATTCAGTTCTCCATCAGGTGTATAGGCTGGTCCACTTTAATCTGTTGTTTCTGGTGTCCAGCTTATATTTGAACAGCTAACAGAAACAGGTAACAGGAGCATCTCAGCCTCACCTCTGAGCTCAGCTGCTTCTCAGTCGTACAGCAGCTGAATAAACGTCTGAATAAACAGCGTTTGGCTTCTGAAGCTGAACAGATGCTCTTTAACCGTGACACACATGCAGTCTGTCTCGTCACTGCTGTAGGAGAGCATGAGTCCAGTACCTGTTACAATGATGAAGGCTTTGAGATCCTTACTGGCTGTCTGTCTCCCCCAGTACCAGACCCGGGCCCACCTCTATGAGACTCTGGGCTCGTGGATGAAGCACGTGACTGAGGACAAGCTCCAGGTGTATGTGGAGAGTTTGGGGCTGCAGCAGTTTCAGGAGGACCTCCGACCCCAGCGCGCGTCCCTGTGTGGTTCTGTGCTGCGGGGCCTGGCTCAGGCCATGGCCCTCCCAAACCCCTCTAGCAGCTGCTGGACCATCCTCTGCTCTGCCACGGAGAAGATCTTCACCTTCCTGCCCGACCGAATCCAGGTGCAGTCTAAGTGCTGAAGCTTTTTCTTTGATACATGGCTCTGTCCCTGGTTTTACGCTCGGGGATCCTGATATCCTCTGATGCTCCCGTCCACCCACAGACACGAACAGGAGCATAAACCCATTTCATTCAAAGCAAGAAGCTGTGACACATGCTGTAGGTGTGCAGAGCTTCAGAGCTCGGCTGGAAATGAGCTTTTCTCTTCACCACAGCAGCTTCAGCCCATCGTTAGCTCAGCTGTAAGAACACGGGCTAAACACAGCATCATAATAACAGCAGTGGCAACTGTAACAGTTACAGTAACAGCTCACTTCAAAGGGAGCTCTGGCCCCTCCCTGTCTGTATCTCACATATCTGTTTCCTGTGCTCAGTTATTATATTAATGACATAAGTAATACATAATTATCTTGATGGATGTTGGATGAGGAGGCCTGATAGAAATGCCAGTCAGGTTTATAACAAGTGCAAAGACATGATGTGCAGCAGGTTCCTGTTAGTGTTCGTTTGATGTCGTCAAACTCAAAAGTTAAAGCTGTCGAACTCTTGGATACAAACTGGGTGCTTCAGTGAAACATGCAAACATTTGTACATGTGTTGGTGGGGTGGCTGTCTGGGTTTATTAGGACAACATTAAGTTTGCAAACATAAAAACAGGATGCAGTCATGATTACATCCGTAGCAGAACACACAGGACGTATCAGCTGGATAAACTGAGTGAATGGACACAGAGCATTCCCTCTGTGTGTGCAGAGTAACTGTGGCACTGCGTGAAGAGCAGGTGGTCTGATGTAGGACAACAGCTGCTTAATAGGCCAGATGTTTTCAGCTGGAGAAAGGTGAGACACAGGTCACGATGAAGTCTGGCTGTAGTCAGACAGATGTGTGTGCCAGTTCCAAAGACACTAACGACCTTCATCCCATCAGAGATGCAGGGTCTGCTCCTCCTCCTCTTCATGAGGAAGGATGTCACGTTTGATGCACCTGGTCAGAGAAGTGTTTACAGTTTGCTGCAGTCCATTTAAAGCTGATTCTGCCCGTAGAAGACGACCTCTGGACCATGGTCACATGACCTCTTGGTCCATGATGCAGCTGTAACCAGCACATCTGCTCGCTCTGGCTGACAGTGATTTCTGTGACACAGCTGTCGCTGTTTCTGCCACTCCAGACCTCCTTTTACCTTTGTTTGTACAGGCCGTCACATTGAGACTCACAGGAGAGAGCTGATCTATACATCTAGGCATTCTCAAAGTACAGTAAACAGGAAAACAGTCAAATAGTTGTGTGAGGATCACGGGCAGTTACACTCATTTTAGCCTTTGTCCAAATCCTCTGTAGTCTTCACATTGAGCAGCATTAATCTCCTCAGTCTGAAGAACAGCACAGTGGTCGTGTTTCATGCTACTTGATGCCAGTGTGGCTACATTTCAGCTTTTGAATGGCTGGAATAATTTAGTTGATGATATATGCGCGCTGGTGTCTGTTCACCTTTCTGTGAAACCAGCTGATCTCCTTCAATCAGTCTTTGTCTGTTTTGAAACCCTGACTTTGTGCAGTCTAACAATGAAAGCCTTTTATTCGTCCTGCTGCTGGGCCCTGCTGGCATCCAGCTTTGCCTCTTTAACACATGAACACAGGTTCAAAGCTGTTTAAATGAGACATTTTAACTAAAAAATAACAATTTTTATGTTTGTGTTTGATTTCTTGTACATTTGTTTCAGGATAATGAAGTGGATCTGTATGTGGGCGTGGCCAAGTGTCTGTCTGAGATGTCTGACACAGAGATTGAGAGGATCATGAAAGTCTCTGAGGTACAGTCTTAATAACCCCAGCAGAAAATGAACAGAGGGACCACGTCCACTGTTTCCATGTGGGCAGAAGTACATTTGGTTTACAGGGTAAAACACATGTTGCTGGTCTCGTAGTGGAAGGAGAAATGGAATTAATTCCAGTCACCTGTAGCTCATATTGCTTTATTATTTATAGCTGTCAGTGTGTGGACAGTAAAACCTGCATTCTTCCTAATGCCCAGCAGGGGGCCCACTCTGAAAGCGTGCATTTCTAAAAGGAGTAAACGTTCAGTTTGACCAAATGTAACCATATAGTATTTACGCTTTCAGTAATTTAGAGGAGTCTTCCTCACATGGTTACTTTGTTCACTTCAGCAGCAGTCGGCTCAAGGTGCTTTATACTGTAAGGTCGACCCTACAGTAATAACACAGAGAAAAGCCAACAATCATATGACCCCCTATGAGCAGCACTTTGGTGACAGTGGGAAGGAAAAACTCCCTTTTAACAGGAAGAAACCTCCTGCAGAACCAGGCTCAGGGAGGGGCGTGTGCTGTGGCTTTAACATCTCTGCGCTCTGTTTAGACTCAGATGGAGAAGACCTGCTTCATCTTAGCCTACCTGACCTCTCAGGGACGAGTGCCCCTCCTTAGTCTTAATGATGTCATTGCTGGGGTCCTCCGTGGTTGGCCAAGCCGCAGAGTGGGGTGGCTCCTCCTGCAGACGTTTTACCAGTGTCGCCTGGCAACCAGCATCAACACAGGTGAGACAGGAAGGCGTTCCTACTGCGTGGAAAGTGGATCTCTTCTGATCTAACAGACGACTGACACCTGTGTGTTTTATCATGGTGGTTGTCATTTAGTCAGCATGCTGAGCTCGCTCTTTGTCACAGGCATCTCCAGACGGATGGAGTGGCTCCTGCAGCTGATGGGACATATCCGAAATGTTGCCTACGGCGTAACAGACGTCCAGTGTGGAGACACCAGATCGGTATGTTTCTGAGTGACCCACAGTGACTCCCACACATCCTCCTCTTCCTCCCAGCAGCTGAGCTTAGCTAAATGCTGGTCCACCATGACGGTGCCATGTTAACTGCAATGATGGCAGCGAGGCTGCTCTCGAGCATCAGCAGCAGAGGAAAGGTTGCTGCTGTTTTCTTCTTCTGTGTATTTGAGTTGGTGGAAGCAGATTCTGTGTCGTGTTTCTAACTGAGTCTGCTCTGTAGGCCACCGACTTCCTGTTCCAGCTCTTTGCTGCTGCAGTAGTTTCCTGGGGTGACCACATCATGCCACTCCTCTTTGGCATCCGGGTCCAGTGGTTTCCATGGCAGCCAGCCCCCAAGCCTCAGGCTCTAACACACGGTCTATATGGCGAGGAGTCGTCGGTGGACAGCGCCCTGTCCCAGTGCCTGTTAGCGATGTCCCACAGCCTCCCTCGGCTCCTGGACAAGGAGCCCTGGAGCAGCCAAACACCCAAGGTCAGTGTTTGCGCTGTGAACTTTGAACTTTAGCTCAACTTTCACTCGTTGTAAACGTGCAGAAGGGATGACCCCGTGTGTGTCTCAGTTCATAGACTGGCTGCTCAGCATCATGGAAGCTCCTGAGCAGAGCGTGTCAGCATCAACGGTCAGCACAGCCAAAGGTGAACAAAGCAGCCTTTTTCCTACTTACACACTCTGTTTGAGCCGCATGGCAGCACTACCCACAGACTGCTGTCTCCACAAAGTGCTTAATGAAATCAAAACAGTGAAATCCTGTTTGAACACAGCTGAGCTGGATTTAAATCACACCTAAATGAACAGTTTAATTAGATTATTATTATTACTGTCCTTGTGCAGGTCTCATTGAAATTAAGACCTGGCCTGAGTTTTGTCAGGTTCTTACATCCTCCAGGTAAAAACTTCACTGTAAAGCCAAAAGCACTCACCTCTCCAAACCACTGAGTGCAGGTGTTCAGTCACTTCTGTGGCCACAGGTGTAAAAGCCCGAGCAGCCGGGTGTTTGGTAGCGTCTACAGCACGTGCTGCTGATAGGATGGCACCTGAACACAAACTCCAGCTGAGGTGACAGAGTGGAAGCAACTGGGAACGACAGCGTCTCTGCTGTGGAGTGATAGGCCATCTAAAATCGAAGGGCGGGGTTGTTGTTTCTTCTTTACTGGTTTTGCCCCAGAAGCTAAAGCTTCGTGGTAAAGCCTGTATGTTCGGGTCTCCTTGTGAAATGCGTCGTGTGTTTCATGCACTGGTTCTTATGCAGCACTGTTCTTCTCTGAGCGGTTTACTCATCCACGCACAGCTTTCTGTGCTTACATCGCACTGCTGTGGATGCAAATGTGTGCGTTCAGGTTAGAAGCCTGAATTTCAGCTCAGACACATGGAGTTTGTAGTTTCTACTGAAATATTTCCGTCAGTGATCACAGAGACAGAGCAGTCCAACCAATCATAGCCTCCATGAACCTGGTTGTGTCGGAGCTCCTCCCTCACCACGTCCTCAGACAGGGTCGTTGGACTGTTAGGGTTTCTCTGCACTGCTGCAGGTTATCTCACAATATCACGTTACCATAGAGGGGGACTGTTGTGATTCGGCTCTATATACACAGCTGCAGTGATGTTTGTTAGCAGTAATTGTTTTTGGCCAAACGAGCTTCTGCTAACAGGCCTCATCTGTGGCCGTCTTTACATGAGAACTAAGGCACCATGTTTATTGACACACAGCTGACAGCACTGTCAGAAAACAAGGTGTGGAAAGAGCAGGCGTTACTGTAATCAGATTACTTTTTCCAGTAACGAGTAAAGTAAGGGATTACTATTGCAAAAACGGTAATTAGATTACTGTTACTTTCCCGTAGGAACGCTGCGTTACTGCGTTACTAAAACCGTGATTTTTTTGCGAGAACGTCTCACGACAGTGATGTAAGCGAGTGCGACGTTAGTGACAACAGCTGTGTGCAGATCAACAGTGGATCAGTATGAGCGTGCAGCGTTTAAAGCGTGGAAGCACTGACCTTACTTTGAGTTTGATTCCATAAAAAGGGACAAACATTAGCGTCCGTTGTGTGTGGGAAGAAAACTTCTTTTTACAGCGAAAAAAACCCTAAACCTCAGAGTAAGCACCGAGCAGCTACTGTAAGGTAAAAGAAAGACCTCCAAGTAAATAGCTTGCCCGCTCCAGCTCCTACGACCAAATACAAACAGTAACAGGAAGAGGGTTAGCTCAACCCACCACAACTTCCAAGCTAGCAAGGAGTATATATTCATGCGTTCACGTTCCCTAGAACACATCTGTGGCACACACATACTACACATTTATAGCATCTAACAAAAACAGGCATAATGATGACGATAACCGAACTAAAATTGCAATCAGGAACATCAGGGTGGCTAAATATGCATTATATGTGTGTTTTACAGTGTTGGAAAGAAATGACACCCAGCGCTCCCACAGGGGGATTGTAGAAAAGGGGAGGGGCCAGAGGGGTGCACTGTATTTATAGGGTTGCACCAAAGAAGAAGAACAATGAGGGGGGGCTCTAACTGATAATGAACACAACTACAGGCTTGGAGGTCCTAACAGTCAGGTATAACAGGAACGGTTTGGGGGTTATAACAAGATGTGATTTATGACCGTGTTACACTACGTGATGCGAAAGTCACTTCTTCCACTGACCGCTGCAGCTCACCTGCACCAGGGTAAACCTCCGCCTGCCCCAGTCCTGCTTTACAGGTGAAAATAGAGCAACAGGACCGCTGAGTCTGTGACTTTATTTATTTTCTGCTGTGTTTTACTTGCATCTATTTGAAAGAGTGAGTGTAAACACACAAAATATTTTATTTTATGTGCTGGAATGTGCAGAAAATAGGTTTAAATGTTTCTTCCAGTCAGAGAATGTTGCATATAATTAAATTTTTGCTTGATGCATAAAGTTAAAAGATTAAAACTAATAAAACAAGTTTTAAAAAGAGACTTTTCCATTTGATTACATTTTGTATGATGGATTATGCAGAAAAAGTAGAATTGAAAGATCTATCGCTTTATCACCTCTTCAGGTTGTAAATCGTGTTTTTAAAATGTAACTAAGTAACTAATTACCTTTGAAAATAAGTAATCAGTAAAGTAACAGGATTACTTTTTGGGGAAGTAATTAGTTACTGATTACTTTTTTCAAGTAACTTGACCAACACTGACTTTAAGAGAGGTTTACTCAAACATCATGGTGAAACAAATGATCTGGCCTTCAAAACAGCCATCTGATCTCTGATTCCTCTGATCTCTCTGATCCCTCTGATCTCTCTGATTCCTCTGATCTCTCTGATTCCTCTGATTCCTCTGATCTCTCTGATTCCTCTGATCTCTCTGATTCCTCTGATCTCTCTGATCCCTCTGATCTCTCTGATCCCTCTGATCTCTCCTGTGCTTCCTTCCAGCTGCTCTGTTGGCGCTCAAGTCCTCTGCAGAGTTCAAGAAGAAAGCCGTGTGGACCAGAGCGTACGGCTGGTAGCCCAGAGGAGCCTCGGTGTCCTGCTCAGGCGTTGCTGCTCGTACACAAAGAGACGCACGGCTGCTGGTCTGAGCTGTGGGCATGTTTAATGTTAGACAGTAACTGTACTGTAGGAATCTGTGCTGTCAATAAAAGTGCAACAAATCATTTTGGGTTTAGAACATCCTTTTCTCTCTTTACAGCAGATCGTTAAATTCGACTTCATCCGTAACTCCAGCGAGCTGTGACTTCATGTTACTTCCTCTTCCTGTTCCACTTCTCCAGGTGGTGGTGCCTCTCCTTCAGCAGCTGCCCGACTGTGAGCGAGGCTCCTGAAAACATTGCCAAAAACCAAACAGTGCTTTACATCACAGTTACTGTACAGTTACACTACAGTTACACAGTAACTTCATTCATGACACCAGTTTAACATCCCCAGATAGAAGATCCTCCTCAGTGTTGTCACCACAGACCTGGTCAGAAAGCTCGGACACTATGATGATGTGACAGTGAGGCCTGTAACTGTTCTTCATCGTCCTAGTCTTCCTCAGGAAACTGTCACACGTAGTTTTTCCAACA